>NW_026991722.1:63681460-66615277 GCF_029215605.1 Mirounga angustirostris
CCACTCTGTCCCTTGGGACTCCTGGGAGTCCGGGGTCGGGGAGGGCCATGCTCGGGGGGAATGAGGCCACGGCGCTCCAGGAACGCAACCTTGTTTGGGACTGACTTAGCCAAACCTTTAACCTGCAAATACCGTGAACCACTGCTCCAAGGGAAGGCCTGGCCTCCTGTGAGCCACCGGCCGCAACACTTCGTGACCATCAGTGTATGGTATACACATATTTGTGTTGAAGACACTATACTGAATATATACTGTTCACTCTTTAACATTAAACTCACAGCCAACAGGGCTAACTTAGGCTTGAATGAGGCTCATCTAACACGTATTTTCTCCATAAGGCTCATCCCAGCCTTCTCATGCCTAGAACAGCAGATACCACCTCACCTGTAGAGACAGCAGGTTGACTGCCTGAGGCCAAACAAGACGGCAGTGTGTAGAGGCAGCTGCAGGTGCCCACGGGGCTGCCTAGGCCGACTCCCAGAGCCACACAGGTGGGTGCCCGCAGGCTCCCAGCACGCAAGGACTCCCAGGTATGTGAGGGGGGCCCCAGGAGGCGTTCATGAGGCCCTGGCGCACCCCTGGGGCACACAGCCTCCTGCACCCTGATCTAACATCTGAGAGCCAGAATGTCACACCCACTGGCCGGGGCTTGGTGGAAGCACCTCCCAACAAGGGTGTGGCTATTTTCCTGTTTTCTCCAGGCCAGGTGACACTGGGGCGCAGCGGAGCAGGGTCCAGAAGGGATGGCTTTGGTCTGGCAGCCACTTCTGTTTTGCTTCTAAAGATACAGTGTATGTAGGGGCTTGTGGCCTTGGAGCCCCTGCTGGGGTGGGAGCACCCTGGCATCTGGCCGTGACCCTCTGGGGCTGTCTAGGAGAACCGGCCACAGAAGGGGCCACGTCTCTTCCCTGCTCACCTGTTTCTTTACCCCCACTCTCCCCCCAGCAGCTGGGCCAGAACTGAGAGTCCCAGAGGGAAGCTCCGTGCAGCCACTGGGGGTCCTGAGCAACCAGCGGAGGTTCCCTGGGCTGAGGGGCACCACCTGCTCCCGTGCATGGCAAATTGCCCTTGCAGAAAAACTCCATACAGAGGAGTCATCACACCTGCTCCCGTTCCTGCCACCTCTCCCTGGCCCCCTGGTCTAAGTGGGGAGTCTAGGAGGAGGGGGCTCTCCAACCGGGAACACCATCCCACCTGGCAGGCAGGACCCCCCTCCCTGGGGTTTGCCATCCTACTGAATGTCACTGCAAGGGTGAGCTCACAGCTGACCTCCCAACCCGGGCTCTTGGGAGGATCATTCCTTTTCCAGCCTCCTGGTTCCCTGCAAATGCTATAGGACAAAGCAGTTCTTAACCTCTGGGGGCAGGGGGCAGGGCATGAACCCCTTAAGTAGCTTGGTGAGCCCTGTAGAACTCCTAAAAGTGGTCATTGGTTCAAATAATGCAATATATGTTAAGAAAAAAAAAAAAGAAGAAGAAGAAGAAGGTAGCGGGAGGGGAAGAATGAAGGGGGGGAATCAGAGGGGGAGACGAACCATGAGAGACGATGGACTCTGAAAAACAAACTGAGGGTTCTAGAGGGGAGGGGGGTGGGAGGATGGGTTAGTCTGGTGGTGGGTATTGAGGAGGGCACATTCTGCATGGAGCACTGGGTGTTATGCACAAACAATGAATCATGGAACACTTCATCTAAAACTAATGATGTAATGTATGGGGATTAACATAAGAATAAAAAAAATAAAAAAAAAAGTGGTCATTGGTTGCCTACATTCGTAGATGGAAGAACTGCTAGGTCTTAGTTCAAGGTTAGTAAAAATAAAGACACACATCTGTGGATACCCTGAATGCTCTCCATGGGGCGCTTAGGAAACCATGGGCCCAGCGAGGAAGCCCTGGGACAGGGATGTACAAACGTATTGCTAGTCCAGAAGCACACCCAGTCACCCGGGAGAGGCATTTGCAAAGTGTGGGCTCTGCAAACAGGGGCCTACCTCCTCTATCTCCCAAACCCACCTCCTGGTCCATTTTGCTCCAGACTTTGCCTCCACTCAGGGTAGGACAGGCAAGATGTGCTCTGGGCTGGGACTTCATGCTTGGTCAGTGCTAGAGCCCACGTCAGCTGTAGAGCCTTTGATGGGGTGGGGGCAGAGCTGGTGCCAGGCTGAGAGGGGCAGAGGGCAGGCGAACCTAACCTGCAGAAGGAAGGCATGTGCGCACCACGGAAGCAGGGAGGGCACCCCAGATGGGCTCCAGACAAATCTTCACCCCTCCTCTGTGGAAGGTTCTGGACTGGAGGTGAGAAGACTCTTGTGCGGTGGGTATGGTGTGCATAAATCTTGGGACCTCTTCTGGTCATCTGCCTTCCCCCAGGCCTGTAGAGCATCTTTCCAAGCTGGGACAACGTCAGCCCGTCGGTCTCATGGTCCCTTCCTGATGGAGCACCATCTTAAGAGGGGTACTTTCTGTGTACGGTTGTCTTCTGACTATGGTAAAACAATATGTAACATAAAACTTACCATTTTAACCATTTTTAAGTGCACAGTTCAGTGGTGGAAAGTACATTCACACTGAGCATCCATCTCCAGAGCTCTTTCATCTTGCAAAACTGAAACTCTGTCCCATGAAGTACTCACTCCCCATCCTCCCATTGGAGGAGCATCACACCCACCGACCGAGAGACACTGGCAGCCACCCTCTTACTTTCTGGCTCTAGGAATTTGACTCCTCTACGGCACCTCATAAAGATGGAATCCTACAGTATTTGTCCTTTTCTGTCTGGCTCGCTTCACTGAGCAGAATGTCCTCAAGGTCCAACCTCGTTGTAGCCCATGTCAGAATTTCCTTCCTTTTTAAGGCGGAATACTGTTCCAGTGTGTGGAGAGACCATACTTGTCTATCCATTCCTCTGCTGGTGGACAGTTGGCTTGCTTCCCTTCTACCTTTTGGCTGTTGTGAATATTGCTACCGTGAACATGGGTGCAAGGAGGGGATGCTTTCAGAAGTTTGAAAAGTTCCTGCTTTTATGAATGTGAACATTTTAGATTTTTTTTTCTTTTTTTTACACTTGGAAGGGGTTTGGCAGTGACCCTGGGTCCTTTTAGCTCCATGGTTCCATTTAATTTTCCTCACGCTCCCAACACACTTGGTTGCCTGGGGGACAGATGAGGTGACCTGTGGGCTCACTTAGGCCGGGGCTCCATCAGCAGCCAGTGGTTCACCAGCTCACCAGGCAGAGGCCAGCCAGATCAAGGGGCTGTGGAGGCCTTTAATCCCAGACCCTGAAAATAAAAATTAGCCAGATACTCTCTTATCTTATGAGAGATATATGCTCCCCTGAGAGCCCAGGGTGGAAACAGGGATTAGATGCAACTTCACCCAGCTCCCAAGTCATCACTGGGCAATGGCCCTTGACTGCACAGCAGACAGCTAGTTAAGGGCTCCACGATTTGGACAGTGTAGTTATTGAGAGAGGTGGTACCCAGGAGCCTTGATTAGAGAGGAAGGCTGCCTGGGGGCACCAGAGAGTTGGAACAAGAGGTTCAAGAAAAGTGAGAGAGGCCCCTTTCCCTGTCCTACTGCTGGAGATTACTAGTCAGTACTACCACCACTTGAATTCACTGACTTCTCTGAATCCTTCTAGAATTCGTCCTGAGTCTTGGGTCCTGCAATCTAGCTCTAGGACATGGTGACCATCCTGTAGGATGTGTGTGCAGAGGGCGATCTTATACAGAAGGGGCCTGGGGACAAATGGTTTTCTCCCCTCACTGAGGACGAGAGGAGCTCGGGCCCATCCTAGTGATGCTGGGTTAACAGGGCACGGTGAAGAGAGAGGAAAACGCAGAACATCCTGGCCTTCACTTGATGAGGGCGCAGTTCAGGACGCCACCACCGCCGGGAAGGTCCTGGGCTCTGCGTTCGTGGGCACGCACTGCCCTCTAATGGTGAGATAGACACAGGACATGCTGTGTTTCAAAACACGTTCACCAGTAAAGATTCCACGCCGAACGTTGTGATCCTACCTCCCACACGCTTTCAGTATATGCCTGAGTTTGCACATGTTGTGCCAGGTGTTGTGGGCATATGAGCTAAATTACGCATGGTTACAGGCTGAGTTGTGTCCTCTGAAAAGTCATATGTCCTAACCCCCAATACCTCTGAATGTGACTTTATTTGGAGATGGGACATTTATTTTATTTTTTTTTAAGTTTTATTTATTTAAGTCATCTCTACACCCAACGTGGGGCTTGAACTCACGACCCTGAGATCAAGAGTCGCAGGCTTTTCCAACTGAGCCAGCCAGGTGGCCCTGGAGAAGGAACCTTTAGAGAGGTGATTACATTCTTCTCAAGTTCACACAGAACATTCTCCAGGATAGATCCTCTATAAGTCCATAGGACAGGCTTCAATAAATTTTAAGAGATTGAAATCACACAAATTATCTTCTCCAACCACAATGGGATAAAATTTAGAAGTCAATAATCAGAAGGAAATTTGGGAAATTCATAAGCATGTGGAAATTAAACAACATCAAACTAAATAAACATTGGGTCAAAGAAGAAATCACAAAAGAAATTAGAAAATACTTTGAGATATATGAAAATAAAAATACAACATACAAACGCTTACATGATGCAGGTAAAGTAGTGCTCAGAGAGAAATGTAAAGCTCTAAGCACTTATATTAGGAAAGAAGAAAGTTTTCAAATCAATAATCTAAATTTCCACCTTAAGAAACTGGGAAAGAAAGGGCAAACTAAACCTAATGCAAGCCAAAGGAAGAAAATAATAAAGATTAGAATAAAAATACATTAAAAAGAATAGAAAAACAGAAAGGACCCAAATAAATAAAATCATGAATGAAAGAGGAGAGATCACAATCAACACCAAAGAAATACAAACAATTTTAAGAACATATTATGAGCAACTATATGCCAGCAGATTAGATAACCTGGAAGAAATGGATTAGAGATGTATCAACTACCAAAACTGAAGCAGGAAGAAATAGAAAACCTGAACAGACCTATAACCACTAAGGAAATTGAAGCAGTCAGCAGAAATCTCCCAACAAACAAAAGCCCAGGTCCAGATGGCTTCCCATGGGAATTCTACCAAACATTTAAAGAAGAATTAATACCTATTCTTCCGAAACTGTTCCAAAAAATAGAAATGGAAGGAAAACTTCCAAACTCGTTTTATGAGGCCAACATTACCTTGGTCCCCAAACCAGACAAAGACCCCATCAAAAAGGAGAATTACAGACCAATATCCTTGATGAACATGGATGCAAAAATTCTCACCAAAATACTAGCCAATAGGATGCAACAGTACATTAAAAGGATTATTCACCACAACCAAGTGGGATTTATCCCTGGGCTGTAAGGTTGGTTCAACATCTGCAAATCAATCAATGCGATACAATACATTAATAAAAGAAATAACAAGAACCATATGATCCTCTCAATAGATGCAGAAAAAGCATTTGACAAAGTATGGCATCCTTTATTGATCAAAACTCTTCAGAGTATAGGGATAGAGGGTACATACCTCAATATCATAAAAGCCATCTATGAAAAACCCACAGCTAGATATCATTCTCAATGGGGAAAAACTGAGAGCTTTCCCCCCTAAGGTCAGGAACACGGCAGGGATGTCCACTATCACCACTGCTATTCAACATAGTATTGGAAGTCCTAGCCACAGCAATCAGACAACAAAAAGAAATAAAAGGCATCCGAATCAGCAAAGAAGAAGTCAAATTCTCACTCTTTGCAGACGATATGATACTTTATGTGGAAAACCCAAAAGACTCCACCCCAAAACTGCTAGAACTCATACAGGAATTCAGTAAAGTGGCAGGATATAAAATCAATGCATAGAAGTCAGTGGCATTCCTTGCAAGCTGGTGCAGCCACTCTGGAAAACAGTATGGAGGTTCCTCAAAAAGTTGAAAATAGAGCTACCATATGATCCAGCAATTGCACTACTGGGTAAAGTAGATACAAATGTACAAAAGATACAAATGTAGGGATCTGAAGGGATACGTGCACCCCCAATGTTTATAGCAGCAATGTCCACAATAGCTAAACTATGGAAAGAGCCAAGATATCCATCGACAGATGAATGGATAAAGAAGAGTGGTATATATATACAATGGAATATTATGCAGCCATCAAAAGGAATGAGATCTTGCCATTTGCAACGATGTGGATGGAACTGGAGGGTATTATGCTGAGCGAAATAAGTCAATCAGAGAAAGACATGTATCATATGACCTCACTGATATGAGGAATTCTTAATCTCAGGAAATAAACTGAGGGTTGCTGGAGTGGTGGGGGGTGGGAGGGATGGGGTGGCTGGGTGATAGACATTGGAGAAGGTATGTGCTATGGTGAGCGCTGTGAATTGTGTAAGACTGTTGAATCACAGATCTGTACCTCTGAAACAAATAATACATTATATGTTAAAAAAAAAAAAAGAAGAAGAAGAAGATAGCAGGAGGGGAAGAATGAAGGGGGGAATCAGAGGGGGAGACGAACCATGAGAGACTATGGACTCTGAGAAACAAACTGAGGGTTCTAGAGGGGAGAGGGGTGGGAGGATGGGTTAGCCTGGTGATGGGTATTAAAGAGGGCATGTTCTGCATGGAGCACTGGGTGTTATATGCAAACAATGAATCATGGAACACTACATCAAAAACTAATGATGTAATGTATGGTGATTAACATAACATAATTATATATATATATATATATATATATATATATATATATAAAAGAATAGAAAGACAATAAAGAAATCAACAAAACCAAAAGTTGTTTTTTTTAAGAGATCAACAAAGTTGATCATCTTTTGCTAGACTGACCAAGAAAAAAGGGAAGACACAAATTACTAAAATCAAGAATGAAGGAGAGGCGATTACTACCAATGTTATAGAAATAAAAAAGACCAGGAAGGAATACTATGAACACTTGAATGGCATGGTGGGCAGAATAATGGTCCCCCTAAAATGTCAGTGCCTTAACCTCTGTGGCCCATGAATCTGTTACCTTACATGGAAAATAAGATTTTGAAGATATGACCAATTAAGGTTCTCAATATGGAAGATCTGAATTTGGTGATCTGGGTGGGCCGATGCAATCTCACAGATCCTTATAAGAGAAAGAAGAGGCTAAAGGGTTAGAGTCGGAGATTTGCAGATATTACACTGCTGCCGAAGGCAAGGGAACAAACAGATTGTACCCTGGAGCCTTCAGAAGCTATACAGCCTTGCTGACACCTTAATTTTAGCTCAACGAAACTCATTTCAGATATCTAACCTCAGGAGCTCTATGATATTAAATTCGTGTTATTTTAAGCCAGTAAATTTGTGATCATTTTTTCAATGCAATAGAAATGAGTGTATATGCCAACATATTAGATAACTTAGGTGAAATAGACACATTTCTAGAAAGATAGAAACTACTGAAACTGATTCAAGAAAAAATAGAAAATCTGAGTACATTTACAAATAGAGAGATTCAACTGGCATTCAAAAACTTTCCGTAAGAAAAGCCCAGGGCCAGATGGCAAGGCTGGTGACTATGACCAAATATTTAAAGAAAGTTTACCACCAATCCTTCCCAAACTCTCCCAAAAAAAATTGAAGGGAGGGGACACCTCCCAACTTATTCTAAGAGGTCAGAATTACCCTGATTGCAAAACTAGACAAAAAGCATCACAAGAAAACTACAAGCCAATATCCCCTATGAATATAGATATCAAAATCTTCAACAAAAACTAGTAAATCAAATCCAGCAACCTCTAAAAAGGATTATATACCATGACCAAGTAGTATTTCTATCGGGAATGTTGGTTCAATAATCAGCCAATGCAGTAACCATATTAATGGAATAAAGGACCGAAAATAATGCATGACCATCTAAATAGATGCAGAAAAAAAGCATTTCACAGAATCCAGCAAACTTTTATATTAAAAACAAACAAACAAACTAGGACTATAAGGGAACTTCCTCAACCTGATAAGGGGCATCTTACAAAAAACATCACAGATTACATCATGAGCCTGAAACCACCCCCCACCCCACACCCCCGATGATCAAGAACAAGACAAGGTTGTTCCCTTTTGCTGCTCTATCCAAAATTGCACTGGAGGTTTTAGTCAGGACAATTAAGAAAGAAAATGAGGGGCGCCTGGCTGGCTCAATCGGCAGAACATGTGACTCTTGATCTCGGGGTTGTGAGTTTGAGCCCCACGCTGGGTGTAGAGATTACTTAAAAAATAAAATCTTAAAAAAGAAAGAAAGAAAATGAAATACAAGACAGATTAGAAAAGGAAAAGTGAAACTATTTGCAAATAACAGGATCTCATATATAGAAAATCCTCAGGAATTTAAAAAACAATTAGAGCTAATAAGCTACTTCAGCAAGGTTGCAGGATACAAGATCAATATACAAAAAATTAATTCTATGTCTGCACACTAGCATTGAGCAATATGAACATGAAAGTAAGAAAACAGTTCCATGTACAATAGTATGAAAATAATAAAATAATTGAAATACATTTAACCAAAGAAGTGCTCTTCCTCTTGCACAAAACATTTTTGAAGAAACTAAAGAAGACATAAGTAAATGGGCAGACATCTTGTATTCATGGATTAGAAGACATGCTATTATAACAATGGCAATACTCCCCAAACTGATTTACAGATCCAGTGCAATCTGACTTTGTTGAGGAAATTGACAAGCTGACCTAAAATTCATATGGAAATTAAAGGGACCCTGAATAACCAAAATAATCTTGAAATAGAAGAACAAAGTTGGAGGATTCATACTCCCTGATGTCAAAACTTATTACAGAGCTGCAATAATCAAGACTCTGTGTTACTGGCATAAAGATAGATACATAGATCAATGGGATAGAGTCAAGAGTCCACAAACAAACCCTCACATTTATGGTTAATCAAATTTTTGATAAGG
Source organism: Mirounga angustirostris (assembly GCF_029215605.1). Classification (NCBI taxonomy): domain Eukaryota; kingdom Metazoa; phylum Chordata; class Mammalia; order Carnivora; family Phocidae; genus Mirounga; species Mirounga angustirostris. The sequence continues at coordinate 63,690,435 of NW_026991722.1, forward strand.
GTGCCAGACAATTCAGTGGGGGAAAAGAAGACTCTTTTCAACAAATCATGCTGGATGAACTGGATATATCCACATGCAAAAGAATGAAGTTGGACACCCCCCCATCTCACACCATATACAAAAACTAACTCAAAACTGATCAGGACTAGTAAGAAATAAACTATAAGAACTAAAGTAAGAACTTAGAACTAGGGTAAGAACTAAAACTATAAAACTGTTCAAAGAAAACATAAGTATAAATCTCCATGACCCTGAATTTGGCAATGGTTTCCTAAATAACCGACACCAAAAGTACAAGCAACCAAAGAAGAAAATAGATAAATTGGATATCATCAGAATTTCAATATTTTGTGTTTCAAAGGACACCACCAAGAAAGTAAAAAGACAGGGGCACCTGGGTGGTTCAGTAGGCTAAGTGTCTGACTCCTGATTTCAGTTCATGTCATGATCTCAGGGTTGTGAGATCGAGCCCTGCATTGGGCTCAATGCTGGGTGTGGAGCCTGCTTGAGGTTCTCTCTCTCCCTCTCCCTCTGCCCCTCCCCCTGTCTAAAAAAGAAAGAAAGAAAGAAAGAAAGAAAGAAAGAAAGAAAGAAAGAAGGAAGGAAGGAAGGAAGGAAGGAAGGAAGGAAGGAAGGAAAGAAAGAAAGGAAGGAAGGAAGGAAGGAAGGAAGGAAGGAAGGAAGGAAGGAAGTGAAAAGACAACCTCCCACAAGATGGGAGAAAATACTTGCAAATTATATATCTGATGAGGGACTGGTATCCAGAATATGTAAAGGGCTTTTACAATCCAACAATACAAAGCCAAATAACCCATTTTAAAAATAGGCAAAGGACTTGAATAAACATTTCTCCAAAGAAGATATAAAAATGGGCAATAAGCACATAAAAAGATGCTCAACATCACTGACTATCAAGGAAATGTAAATCAAAGCCACAATGAGATAGATATAACTTCATACCCACTAGGATGGCTGTAAGCAAAAAGATATACCATAACAAGTACTTCAAGGACACGGAGAAATGAGGACCTTCATACACTGCTAAGGAGAATGTAAGCTGCTGTGGAAACCAGTCTGGCAGTTACTCAAAAAGTTAAATAAGGGTAACCATGAGACTCAGCAAGTCCACACATGTGGATATACCCAAGAGAACTGAAAGCATATGCCCATGCAAAAACCTGTACACAATTGTTCCTAGCAACATTTTTCACAATAGCCAAAAGATGGAAATGACCCAGATGTCAATCCACTGAAGTATGGTTAAACAAAATGTTGTATATATGTGCAATGGTATATTTTTCAGCTATGAAAAGGAATTAAGTCCTGATTCATGCTACAACATGGATGCACCTTGAAAACATGCGAAGTGGAAGAAGTCAGACATGAAAAGCCACATATGTATGATTCCATTTACTGAATGTCCAGAATTAGCAAAGCTATAGAGAGAAAGTAGATTAGTGGTTGCCAGGGGCAGGGGAGAGAGGAGAATGGGGAGTGACTGCTGATGGGTACGGGGCTTTTTGGGGAGGTGATGAAAAGATGCTGGAACCAGATAGTTTATGATGTTGCACAACTTTTTAAATATACTAACAACCACTGAATCATACACTTTAAAAACTGTGATTCATGGCGGACAAATTACATGCCATTAAACCACACGCATGGAAATCCAAATCAAAGAGAAAGAGAGAGACTTGATCCACCTAGAAGGACCGTGGGTGTGTTGTGGGGGTGCAGCTGGAGAAGTGAGGGAAGTCTGTTCATCAGGGAGCCCCTCTTGGAGGTGTGCCTTGCAGAGTGAGGGTCCTAATAAACAGACATGGACCAATTTCCTCAAAAATAAAAGATCAGTACCATAAAAAGCAGTTTGGTTGAAATGCTTTGTATTTCTTTCTAAACTCTTCCAAAGTAAAATGAACGTCTTTTTGGTTATGAAGAGGTTTGCTGGAGTGTATTTGTGCCTGGTGGGGCGAAGGTCCCCCCGCCCCCCGCCTTCTCTCGCGGGCGGAAGGAGCCACACGGGGGCGGTGTTCGCCGCTGTTGCCCCCATTCCCCGCTCAGGAGAGGGCAGGTGGGACCAGGTCCCGGAGCGAGATCCAGAATGTTCCCACCCCATGGCAGAGGGGCGTCTGTGGAACCCCCAGGGGGGCAGCCAGAGCCAGCTGGTGTTAGATGATTGAAAGGAATTGTGTTCTATTGCTTGTTATGCTGTCAGATGTGATGATGGGATTGGGGTAATGTTTTAAAATTCTTATCGTTCAATGTCTCCCAGAGTATTGAGGGATAAAATGTGTCTGGGCCATGCTGGAAAACACCTGAACAAAGGGAAAAAAGAGGTGAGACAGATACGACAAAATGTTAGTAATTTTTAAATGTAGCTGATGAGTATATGGGGTTGCATTTAATGTTTTCTTATAGATGTAGAGATATATCCATATGTCTCTATCTCTTCTCTGTGTGGCTAATATCTATATCCATATAGGTGTACCGATATCTATCTAATGTCTCTAGCTATGTGAGAAAATATAAATGGAATTCTCATGTACCCGTATCTGTCTATATCTATATCTATATCTAAATATGTAAATGGGAACCCCCACATACTCATCAGTGAGATTTTAAAAGTATTAACATTTTATTAATAAATATCTATATCTACACCTCTCTATCTCTGTCTAAATATGAAGACTTTCCATTAAAAAAGTACCTGCAAGGAAGTGCACATTTAGAGGTGTTTTTTCTGCTTTTTTTTTTTTTTAGCGAGAGGGGCAAGGGCAGAGGGGAAGGGAGAGAGAGAATCTTAAGCAGGCTCCACACCCAGCCGGAGCCCGAGGTGGGGCTCAATCTCATGACTAGAGCCAAAATCAAGAGTCAGTCTCCTAACCACTTGAGCCACCTGGGCGCCCCCTCCACGAAAGGTATTTTTTCCACTTAACTCATTACTTCTAAATGATTTCACTCTTTTTGTTGTTGGGGTTTTTTTAAAGATTTTATTTTTAAGGAATCTCTACACCTCTACATGGGGCTCAAACTCACAATCCCAAGACAAGAGTCACACGTTCTACTAACTGAGCCAGCCAGGCTCTTTGAACAAAAATACGGGACGCTACAGTCCTGTCACTTCAGAAATGAAACAGAATAATGAGTTTAGAAACCCTATAAATTATTAAAATGAACAGAAACATAAAATCATACCCCCAGATGCCTCAGCTTGTCCGGCAGCCAGGGCACTTGCCTGAGTTGATAACCCAGTTATGAACAAGGGGATTCACTGTTGGATTATCTACCCATGGCCAAATCTTGGAAACTGGCTGCCAAGCTTTCTCAGAAGGGGGCTGGCTGAATTCCGGGGACTGCTGTGTCACCGTATAAAGTCACAATGCACCCGGCGGGGAGCATGTGGCTGGGGGGCCTGGGATCAATCAGCCTAAGCCTGGAGCAGGGAGGCCTATTTGCTTAACTTGCAATTAGGTAAAATGCATTTTGTGTTGTGCAGAGCGGCTCCTGCTGGGACTTGGCGGGTCCCCTGCTGGGCCCTTCCCTGCTTTCCTCCCGACCTCCTCACCATCTGAGGCTCCCTCCACCACGTGCTGTAGTAAGGACTTATTGGCATTTGGACAGCCAGCCGTCCCTATGTGAAGACAGATCTGGCAGGTCAAGGAGTAGCCTGGCCCTGGAACAGGGCCCTTGTAGTAGATGCTCATTTATTTGCTGAGTAAGTGAAGGGTCAGGGAGTGGCTAGTGACTTTCATTTTTTCTTTATGTTTCTTTTTTTTTTTTAAAGGTTTTATTTATTTATTTATTTATTTGAGAGAGAGAGTGAGAGAGAGAAAGAGCACAAGAGGGGGGAGTGGGAGAGGGAGAAGCAGACTCCCCGCTGAGCAGGGACCCCGATGCGGGACTCGATCCCAGGACTCCAGGATCATGACCTGAGCCGAAGGCAGTCGCTTAACCAACTGAGCCACCCAGGCGCCCTATTCTTTATGTTTCTATAAAGAAGACGTTTTACACTAAAAAAAAAATAAAATAAATGTCGCCTCAAAAAGTAAATGTGTGCGGAGCGACAGAAACTCTCATTCATTGCTGGTGGGAATGCAAAATGCTTCAGCCACCTTGGAAGACAGCGTGGTGGTGTCTTACAAAACTAAACATACTCTTACCCTATGACCCAGTGACAGGCTCCTTGGTATTTACCCAAAGGAGTTAAAAATGTATGTCCACACAAAAACCAGCACATGGATGTGTAAGGCAGTTTTATTCATAATTGCCAGAACTTGGAAGCAACCAAGACATCCTTTAGGAAATGAATGGGCAGATAAACTGGGGTTCATCTAGACAATGGAATATTACTCGGTGCTAAAAAGGAATGATCTACCAAGCCATGAAAAGACCTGGAGGAACCTTACGTGCATAGTACTAAGGGCAAGGAGCCAATCTGAAGAGGCTACATACTGTATGATTCCAACAATAGGATGTTCTGGAAAAGGCAAAACCATAGACAATACAATGATCTGTGGTTGCCAGGGGTAGCAGGAGGACTTTTAGGACAGTGAAACTACTCTGTATGATATGATAATGAGGCACACTTGTCATTGTACATTTGTGCAAACCCATAGGATACACGACACCAAGAGTGAGCCCTAATATTAACTCTGGACTCTGGGTGACGATAATGAAATATATCAGCCAGCACTCACTAAGTTAGGAAGGTTGTGTATTCATCACCTGTGACAAATGTCCCACTCTGGTGGGGGACGTTGATAGTGAAGGAGGCTGTGCATGTGTGGGGACTGGGGGTATATGGGAAATCTCTGGGCTTTCTACTCAATTTTGCTGTGACCCTGAAACTGCTCTGAAAAAATTAAGTCTATTAAAACTTTTTTTTAAGTAAATACGAGGCTCAGTGAGCCTGGGTCACAACCTGGGGTTGGCTGAGGTGGGTCCTAGGAACAGAGCCAGCTCGTGCATGCTGTCCCCACTCCTCAGGGAGAAGCAGGCTTGCTGAGCTGAGGGCCTGGCCATCGGAGTCTGCAGAGAGCTGCCTCCGAGAATGGCGATGGCCAGGCTGTCCCTGCTTGTCCCTGTGCATGCCAACAGCTCTTTCCTGCCTCACCCAGGCTCTCTGGCACAGTCACTTCGAGTCATCAGCAGGCGCATCCTTTGCTGCAGATCAGCGGGAGATCTGACCTGAAGGTGGGGGGTGGCCAGCATGAGGAAGGTCCAGGCGGAAGTTCTCCCTTTGAAAGGCCCTGCCCCTTTCCTGCAGGATATGAGCCTTCAGGAGCTGTGGCTGGCCAGTGCCCCCTGGGCTTGCTGGGTGGGGAGCATTGGGGGAAGGATCCCTGGGCATGCAAACCCTGCTAGGGTCAGGAGAGGCTGCTGTGGGCAGTGGGAGGGAGGGCATGGCTGGGCAGTGCTCAGAGGATGGTGGCCTCACTCAGGGTCTGGCCACCACTGTGGGGCTGCATGGCCTGCATGGCCAACCTTGCATGGGAGGTCATGCCCAGTCCACAGACTGTTCTTGTCACCTGGGGAACATTCTGTTTTCTTTGCCTGTGATTCTGCAGCCACCTGGCCTCCTCCCCCAGTGTTTGCTGGGGACAGTGGGGGTGGGGGAGCAACCACTCTAAAGCAGTGATTTGCTTTCTTCTCTGGGTCAAGTATTCCTGTGCCTGGGTATTCCTGGTGCCTGGTAAGGACTCTGCTAGGCATAGAAACAGCCTGTTTGGGTTGGAGTTCGAGGGGTGGAGGGTATGGGGCCTCGGAGAAGCCCCTGGAGGTGGCCGAGCCCAGGAGGTGGGCTGAGCCTGCTTTCTTGGGTGGGGAGCTGGGCTCCGCTGTCTGGGTCCAGGGGCAGAGCACATGGCATATAGGGCCAGCCTGGCCTGTAGGGCAGCTGCACGTTCCCTTTCTCAGTGGAAATCCCTCTCTTTCAGCCATACATTGTGTTTGACTCGGTGTGTTTTTCTTGGCTTTAATGAACAGGATTAGTTACACTCTTTGTAATTTTTGGAATTGAAGGTATTTTTAACAAACGCAGCCAGAATCGTGGGAACATCCTGAAGTTGCTAGCGTGTCTGTAGTCTAAAATCAACCCTGTCCCACCCCCAACCTTCCTCCCTAAAGAGTCTAAGTCACTCAATGGGATGTCTATTTTTGTTCATTTAGGTTTCAGACTGAAGCATGGATAGAACTGAGGAAATTGGCATTCCCCTCCTGTTATTCCTTCTTTCTCCTGCCCCTGATCTATGAAAGCAAAGTAGAAGGTAAAAAGGACCTGACTGTATGGCATGTTCCAGGCAGGGCACGTGGGTGGGCCGGTGGCCCTGCCCCTCCAGCCAGATGCTGATGCTCCCACTCATCAGTTAACTGCATGCTCTGGCTGGGACCAAGCAAAACCAAAGTGAAATACATCAGCAATCGCTAAGTTAGGAAGGTGTGTTAGTTATCTACTGCTGTGTAACAAATTGGCACATATTTAGCAGCTGAAAACAGCACAGTTTGTGATCTCACAGTTTCTGTGGGTCAGGAATTTGGGCATTAGCGAGGTCCTCTGTGTGGGGTCTCAAGGTGCCGGCCGGGGCTGTAGTCTCATCTGAAAGCTCCACTGGGTGGGATCCCCTTCTAAGTTCACTCATGTGGTTGTACATGGCAGGAAGTAGTTCCTGTCGGCTGTTGGACTGAGGCCACCCTCAGGTCCTTGGCACAGGGGCCTCCCCAACACATCTGTTTGCTTCACCAAAGCTAGCAAGAGGGAGAGTCTGAGTCGTTTGTAATCTAAGCCCAGAGCGACATCCTCAACGTTGCCGCATTCTGTCGTTAGAAGGGAGTTACTCAAAGATCAAGGGCCTCACTGGCCACGCATTCCAGGAGGGGGGGAACAGGGGGCCATCTTAGACGCTGTCTGTGGCCACAGACTGTAAAAATGGTCATGCCCTTTGCTGGTGTGTGTATTCATCTCACGGATGTGGTAAGTAGTAACCTTTTCAGAAAGTGCTTTGGCTTCTGGTCCAGAGGGGGAGCACCAAGGAGGGAGTCCTGAATCAGGACTCTCTAGCAATCCACTTTACTGCTCTGACCCTGCAGTCTCTTCCTCTTTAGAATGGGGATCGTGGCAACTGCCGTGCCATTTCGTGACAGTTTTAGATTAAATGTGTTAAGCATTAAAGAGCTGGTCAAGACAGCTGACTCAGAGCAGGCACCCAGAAATTCTTGCTAAATGAATGAATGAATGAATGAATGAGCTTCCTGTTGACACAGTGGGGGCAAAGCCCTGTTTGGAGGCTTTGGTGGCAAGACATACATGAGGATTCCTTCAGAATGTTTGGATTCTGAAACCCACTCCAGCTCCTGGGGAGTAGGGGCAGATAAGGGGCCCTAGCTTGGACTTGGGCCTTTCATGGTGGGGAATAAAGGTACCTGACGGCTGGCTCTCACTACCCACAGAAGGAATAGCCCAGATGAGAAAGGAACAGACACGTTTTTCTGGCTTCTCTTTAAAAAAAAAAATTCCTATCTGATTTTGAAAGTGATGTTCCTTGGTGGCAGAACTCTAGAGGAGGGGCTAGACAGGGCGCTGGCCTAGGTGTGTCAGAACAGCAGGGTGGGGTGAGCTCTCCCGGGGCACAACAGGGGCACACCCAGACCTGGCCGGCTGGAGCCTCAGGGGGCGGAGCTGGATGGGAGGGGGCGGGGACAGCTCATGGATGATTCTGACTTCCACCCTGATCACAAAGCACTGCGAATGCCTCATCAGCTGCGGGTGAGGCTGTCACCTGGGGGTGGTTTTCTGTCTGCTCTCCTCCAGGTAATGTTACGTCAACACCATTTTCCAGTTGCTTGGAGTGCTCTGACCACCCCATGCCCCTTGCCACGCAAAGCTGATGTCATCAGATTGGGTCGTGGCTTTCTCCGCCTTTTTCTCCGCATTTCTGTACTTACATATTTAATGACAATACAGTTTTTGTTTTTTGTGTTTTTTTTTTTACAGAAATGGCATCCCGCCATACAGGGCATCCTGTGGCTTACCAGCTTTTTACTTGATAACATGTCTTGGTATCTTTCTGTGACTGGACATGTTGCTGAAGTACATTCTTTTCGTTGCTTTATGATGTTCCAAGCTATGGACACACTGTGTTTCATTTGCCTCCCTCTGTGCATGAACGTTCAGATTACACCCAGAGAGATTTTGCTGTTATAAACCACACTGCCGCGATCAGTGTTTACCTTCACACATGCACATGAGTGTTCTTGCAGGGGAAGTCAAGAAGCAGAGCTGCTGGGACCCAGGGGATGCATATTTAAAATTTCCGTCATATTAATAATGCCACATTGCCCTGTGTCATGTCTGTATTAATCACCCTCTTACCAGCAGTGTATCTGAGTAGCATTTCTCACCATCCTTGCTCTTACTCAATATCCTCAAACTTTTTAATGTCCCATAATCTGGGGGATGACAGAGTATCTCATTGGAATCTACATTTCACTGAGTTTGGACTCTGCTGCAATACATTTATTGATCATTTGTGCTTCCTTTGTTGTATGTGAACTGTCTGTCTTTATTAGGTACTTGGTCCTCTTGTTGCCAAGGAAAGATTCTTTATGGATTCTGCTACCAACGCTTTGCCTATTATATATATTCCAAACATTTTTCTCCTGGAGCCCAGCTGTTCACTCTCTTGTAACTTTGGTTTTGGTGTCTTTTGTCATAGAGAAGTCTAAGTACTTATGTGGTCCTGTTTATCAGTATCTTCGTTATGGCTTCTCAAAGCTATGCTTTGTGTATCCTATTCTATGTTCATAAACTGATTTTCCTGTTTTCTTATTTTTCTTCTGTGTTTCACCAGCATCGAAGTCCTGCAGACAAAGATCACCAGGGACCATCCCTACTTAACAAACACAGTTTTGTTGCTCTGTGGCAGTGAGAGAGCCTGCAGGCCATGGGGATGGAGGGGCGTCTCCAAGGATGGGGGCCGGGGGTATGGAAGAGCACTTACAGGGTTGGGACATTAGGATGCCTTGGCAGGGATTAGACAGTTTGTAAGCTGAGGGGTTGCTGGAACAGCGCGTGGGTGGTCCTGTCTTCAGAACGTGTGAGTTCATGTGGAGTCACTGTTGGACAATTTTGTCCAGGGCTGTCTCAGTCTGTTTGGCCTGCTCTAACAGAATGCCACAGACTGGGTAGCTTATAAACAACAGAAATTTATTTCTTACAGTCCTGGAGGCTGGAAGTCCAAGATCAAGGCCTTGACAGGTTTGGTGTCTGGCGAGGGCCTGTTTTCTGGTTCATAGCTGGTGACGTCTCATTTTATTCTCACATGGTGGAAGGGGAGAGGGAGTCTCCTTTATAAGGGCACTAACGCCACTCACGAGGGCTTCCCCCTCATGACCTAATCACCCTCCAAAGGCGCCACCCCCTAGCACCGTCACACTGGGGATTGGGATTTCCACTTATGAATGTTGACACAAGCATTCAGGCCACCGCAAAGGCTTATCTTAGAACATACGATTCAAAATGAACTGGCATGGAAAGGTGATGCCTGGCATGGCTCTGGTCTGGCATGTTTATCTGTTTTGTGAATCACGGCATGTTGCAACCTGGGGCTTCTGTTTCAGTTCTCAGTTCCTCCAAGAGCCTGGATGCCAGCAAGAATTGAGCGGTCCCTCTCCTGGTCACCATCCTGGTCATCCTGGGACAAAGAGCAGGCTGCTCTCTTCTGGGCACGCCATCAGTCCAGACTTGCACCACTGTTCATTTGCATGTTGAGTCAAAACGGGAGCCATTGTGGGCGCCTGGGTGGCTCAGTAGGTTAAGCGTCTGCCTTCGGCTCAGGTCATGATCTCAGGGTCCTGTGATCGAGTCCCACGTCCTGCTCTCTGCTCGGTGGGGAATCTGTTTCTCCCTCTCCCACTCCCCCTGCTTGTGTTCCCTCTCTCGCTTTGTCTCTTTCTGTCAAATAAATAAAATCTTTAAAAAAAAGGAACAAAAACGCACAGAGAAGCCCATGGCAGGGGGTGGGAGCGTTCTTCATGTCGTCCTCTGCTCATGGACCCCATGGACAGTTTTTTATGACATCTTTTCCATAGGGTCAATTCCTGACCTTCATGTACAACGGGATCCTCAAGGTGAATGTAAGTAACAAGCAGAAACCCCTGTCAACAGCGAGGCTAAGTGGCCTGGATTCATTTATTATAAATCCTCACTATCAAAACAGAGAATCCCCAAGTGAAGCATTGCACAACTAGTGAGTCATTTAGGCATTATCCAGAAAGGAGGAAATCTCTAGGTCTTTGATTTATTCCCTTAAATGAAATAGCCGCAATTGACAAGCATACCTAAGCCCAGACACAAAATATTTTTGTAGACAGTTGTTATGTCAATCTTTGGGCGCGAATAGGAATATTTTTTAACCTGGAAGGCACACAATGATTGAAATATACATGATGTACTCATTTTTCACCTAGGCGTGCCAAAATTCTCTTTTGATTGGACATTTTTTCCTTCTTCTTTTACCCTGAACTTAGTAAACAACAGAACTCTGACAATAGATGTGAATAAATTTAAATTTAGAGGGTGACAAACAGATCAAATTGTTCCTAGTATCCTTGTTTTAATGAAATGAAGGAACGAGTCTCTGTTTTAGGCGGTGGCCTTTCCAGGAAATACAATTATAGTTTAGGCAAAAAAAAAAAGACATTCATATTTTTGCTCTGGATTTGAGAATGACAATGTCAAAAAGAGTTGTCAGAGGGGTGCCTGGGTGGCTCAGTCATTAAGCAGCTGCCTTCAGCTCAGGTCATGATCCCGGGGTCCTGGGATCGAGGCCCTCATCAGGCTCGCTGCTCGGCGGGAAGTCTGCTTTTCCCTCTCCCACTCCCCCTGCTTGTGTTCCCTCTCTCGCTGTGTCTCTCTCTGTCAGATAAATAAATAAAATCTTTAAAAAAAAAAGTGTTGTCAGAGAATATATATTTGCTTAAAGCAAGAAATTGTAATACATAATATTTTAAAAACACAGCAATAAATGATAATGTTACAGGGATCTTTAAGCTTTATTTATTTATTTATTTATTTAAGATTGTATTTATTTATTTGACAGAGAGACACAGTGAGAGGGGGAACACAAGAAGGGGGAGTGGGAGAGGGAGAAGCAGGCTTCCCGCCTAGCGGTGAGCCCATGTGGAACTCGATCCCAGGACCCTGGGATCATGACCTGAGCCAAAGGCAGACACTTAACGACTGGGCCACCCAGGCACTCCTAAGCTTTTTAAAAAAACAAAAAGGCCTTTAAAAATTTAATATGATGTTAAGGCACAGAGAGATAACATAATATTTTGGTATATTTCTCACACACACACACACCTGTTCTCCTAAGGCCTCCTCACACCTCCACCAGTGCTGACACTGTTTAAGGCATGGTCTTCTGAGAGGAACCCATCCCAGAAAGGTGCCCGGCCTCCCCACCTTGCCCCAGCCTCCCCTCTGAATCCTGGTGCCCCTCACTGCGTCCAGGGCCAAGGTCCCCACTTGCTCTGGGTGCCACGTCAATCCCCACCTGCCCCACCACTCTCTGTGGCCCAAATCTGCTTCCTTCAGTCTCTTGCTATCATGTTAGCAAGGGTTACGGATGGAGCCAGGATAAAGCTGACTATGTTAAAACCTGAAGTTCCAATTGTTTCTTCTACTAGTTGAACAGTTTTATTGTGTCTCTGGAGGGCTTCAGTTTGTAATTCATTTTTCTGTAGGATATATGACTCAAATCTTAATTTTTTCCAAATGGCTAGCTAGTTGTCCCAATTTTGTTGACTAGTGTGACCATTTTTCTGCTCATATGAATAACACTTCAGAGAATCTCAAGCACGGGTTTATCTTTGTTCATGTGAGCACATTTTCTGGGCTTAGAGTTCCTGAACTGGAATTACAGGGTCAAAGGCATGAGCCTTTGGAGGTTCCTGGGCATGCCAACTACTTCCAAAAAGACTATACCCATGCGGGAGGAGAGGGTCCATCCTTAGGTATTCTAATTTTTAAAAAAGTTTCTAATGTTTAAATTTACATATCTGTAAAAATCTGTGAGAGGCCACTTCACACCCATTAGGATGGCAATAATAACAAGTGTTGATAAGAATATGGAGAAATTGGAACCCTCTGCTTTGCTGGTGGGAATGTAAAATGGTGTAGCCGCTGTGGAGAACAACATGGTGGTTCCTTAAAAAGTTAAACATAAAGTTGCCATTTGATCCAGCAATCTTACTTCTGAGTATTCACACAAAGGAATTGAAAGGAAGGACTGGGACAGATACTTGTACACCCATGTTCATAGCAACATTATTCTCAATCGCCAAAAGGCAGAAACAACCCAAATGTCTACTGACAGATGAATGGATAAGCCAAATATATATCCATACAATAGAATGTTATTTAGCCTTAGAACAAAGGAAGTCCTAACATGCTACCAGGTGGATGAACTTTGAGGACACTATGCTAAGTGAAATAAGCCAGTCCCAAGGGACCAATACTGTATGATTCCAATTGCATGAGGTCCCTGCAGTGGTCAAATTCATAGAGACAGAAAGTGGAAGGGTGGGTGCCAGGAGCTGGGAGGAAGGTGGGGGGGAGGATGTTGTTTAACAGGGACAGAGTTTCGGTTTTACCAAATGGAAAGGGTTCTGGAGATGGGTGATGGGGGAATGGGTGCACAACAATGTGAGTGTATTTAATGCCACTGAACTAGATACTTAAAAATGGCTAAGACTGGGTGGCTTAGTCGTTAAGCATCTGCCTTCAGCTTAGGTCATGATCCCAAGGTCCTGGGATCGAGCCCTGCATCAGGCTCCCTGCTCAGCGGGAAGCCTGCTTCTCCCTCTCCCAATCACCCTGCTTGTGTTCCCTCTCTCACTGTGTCTCTCTCTATCAAATAAATAAATAAAATCTTTAAAAAAAAATGGCTAAGATTGTAAATCTTCTGTATATTTTACCACAGTAAAAAAAAAAAAAATCAGTGAGAGGAACCTTTCTTTCAATGTCGATCAACCAACTCTATTTCCTTTTTTATGAGTTTTCTCTTCATGTTCACTTATGCCTAAGTTCCCAGTTATCTGGATGAGTGGAGGGGTCATCTCAGCAATCCTGAGCAGTGGCCTGACCGGGCCTTCTTCAGGTCCCTGTGCGGGGTCCCAGGAGGTCAGTGGAGGAGTGAAGGGGAGGATTGTGCAGGAATTGAAGGGGCTGCTAGGCAGTGTCGGGAGGGAGGAGCCCTCTGGAGGAAGCGGGCTTCTTCAGGCCCAGTGTCACAATCCAGTGGGCTGGAGGCAGGATGCGAAGGAGAAGCCCTTCTCTGAGAGGGGCCCTGGCCCCCAGAAGGTGTTCATAGGACCCAGGTGTCTGGCCTCTGAGGGTCAAGCTGCCCCTCTCTGGGCCCCAGCTGGACTGAATGCCCAGCAAAGTGCTCTCGGGTCTTACTCCCTATGTTCTGAGATCTGGGCCATCTGGAATCTTACCACCTGGACAACTAATTTCTAAGACAGGTGTGGGTCCCCTGTGCATCACAAAACCTTGGAGAGGGCTTCTAGAAAGTACATGCACTTTCTCCATACATATCCCCATCTCTAGTACCTGTTGGCCCTGGGGACCCAGAGCCCTAATCAGGCCCCAGCCCATTTCTGGTCAGGCCCTGCCACCAGGGGGCAATGTAGCCTATAGGGAGCTATTGTCACCAGAGCTGCTGGTTCCAGTCCAGGACAAGCCCCATTGGGCAGACCATCCCCAAGGCCCTGGCAGACACTTTTAGCTCAGATCTAGAAGCGGTTGTCTAAGCGACTGGGGACCTCTGAGGTGTCTGCTAATGGGGAGACAGGCAGAGTAGGCCAAGGCACAAGTGGGGTCTATTCCTGGGGTACCAGGCTGGTTCAGCATTCAAAAAGCAAAGTATCCTACCATATTGACATGCTGAAGAAAAAAGCTCACATGATCCTATCAACTGATCAGAAAAAGTATTTGAAAAAATTTAGTTCTCATTAATGATAAAAATTCTAAAAATAGGAAAAAACGGGGAACTTCCTCAGCTTGATAAAGAGCATCTATGAAATACCTACAGTTAACATTAAGACTAAACATTCTTCCTCCAAGGTCAGGAATAAAGCAAGGATGTCTGCCCTCACCAATCTTATTCAACATAGTGCCAGAAGTTCTGGCCAGTGCAATAAGGCAAGAAAAGAAAATAAAAGTCACTAATATAGGAAAGAAATAAATAAAAGTGCCCCGATTTGCAAATGACATAATTGTCTATAGGGAAATTCCTAAAGAATCTACCAAAAACCCCTCCAAGAACTAATAAGTGAATTTCCCAAGGTCACCCAACATAAACAACCAAAAAATTAATTATATTTCTATATGCTGGCAATAAATACATAGCCGCTGAAATTAAAATACTATACCATTTCAAATGCTCAAAAAGTGAAAACTAGATGTAAATCTAATAAAACATAGACAGAATTTGGACACAGAAGAGTGCACAACACTGCGAGAAAAAGGAACCAAACTGTTGGTATGCACAACAACCTGGACAATCTCCAGAGAATTATGCCTAGTGAAGAAACCCAATCCTGAAAAGTCACATGCTAGATCATTTCATTTCCATTGCTATGACATTGTTGAAATGGCAAAATCACAAGAATGGAGAATGGATTCGTGGTTGCCAGGAGTTAGGGGCAGAAGGAGGGTAGGTGCGGGTATAAAAGGGCCACAAGAGGAAGCCTATGGTGACAGAGATGTCCTGTGACCTGACCATGATGTATCCTGGCTATGAGGTACTACAGTTTTGCAAGATATTACCGTTGGGAGGAACTGGGGGAAGGGGGCAAGGGATCTCTCTGTATTATTTCTTACAACTCAATGTGAATCTATGATTATGTCAAAAAAATAAAATGTTCAATTAAAATGTTTTTTTAAGTACAGAACAGGTAATAATGTGTAATTTGGATCATGCAGAACAAATCCCAAGCATCCAGACTGTAAGGCTGGGGTTTGCTTAACTGCATGCCCAGCAATAAACTAGTATGAAAATTAGAATCTGAGGGCTCCCTTCGGAGACCCCATCAGGAGCTCTAGCACAGAACCCAGATGTTGTATTTTTAAAGCTTTTAAGCCTCACTTTGGGGAAGGGGCCATAGGTTTGTATTCCTTTGTGCTTAGTCCTTGTTCCTCTTTCCCTGTCACCACCCCACTGTTGTGCCCTCAGGGCTCTGCTCTCTGCCTCCTCCTCGCCGTGACCTCCATGCCCCTGCAAATCTTGCATCTCCTCCTCCCTCAGGTTCCCCTCAATGAGAACGGGCCTGGCTTCTCCTTGGGGCCCCCAGCACCCTAAGCAATGGCATGGCACATGGGTTCCCCACAGAGGCTCCTCACCTTGCACCAGGGGGTAGGCAGTGAATCTCCCTCTCCCTGTGACAAGGACATCCTAGTCAAGGAACCCGTTTATCTTCTGCCCTCTATTCAGGCCAGGCTCCCTCTTGGGTCATACTTGCTAAAGAGATGGGTTGCAGCATAGCCCTGCATGTTTTCACACGTCTGGGGAGGGGGCTGGCCTTCAGCCACAGGAACCTGTTGAGGAGGCTGGAAGGTGCCTCTTTGCATCCCAGTCCTGCACGCATTGCAGCCAGCTTGCCTATCTGGGCTCCCTCCCCCCCACCATGCTGTGCTGGAATCACAGCCACACCCTGTGCAGAGTGACCCTGCCTGCCACCTGCCCGTGGAGCTGGGTGGGCTGGGCACACCGGCACCTGGCAGGAGACTGGAGGAACGGAGTGCCATGGCTACAGAGCCCTTGAGTCTGCAGTTGCCTTGTCAATTTGTGGTCACAGCCAGCGTGTGTGGAAACCACAACAGGACCGGCTTCTGTGGAGCCAGCTGCTGGGGTTGCTTCACGCTGTGTCCTCACTCTGTGTCTCACTATCCATCCCTGCCCTGCCCTGCCCTGCCCTTCTTCCAGGCTCGTGGCTCCCCCTCCCACCCCTGCTCTCTCTCTAACGGGCCTTTCAGCCTCAGCCATCTGCAGCCTCCCAGCACGAGACATCACCCTGCCTCCCAGGGATATGGGGAGCTGTTGCCACAACCATCTTATTCCCCCTAAAACCTTGGTCTGCTTGTGCCACCCCCTCTCGCCATGTTACAGCCCTGGGCGCTTGACCCCCTTGGCCCAGGTCCCACCCACTGCCCTGGAGCCTCCAGCCCCACTGGCCCTGGTCTCAGCAGCTGCTTCTCAAACCTCCACTCTTCCAGGCTCAAGTGCTGAATCCAGAGTCCTTCCCCGAGCGCTCTGCTATCTCTGAGACAGGGTTTGCTGGGCTTCTGGGACTTGTGGTGCTTGTAGGGTGCTCAATGGTGTATCTTACCCCCAGAACTGAAGCCTTTAAGGTCAGAGGCAGGGTGGATGTGCTGGGTTGGGGTTTGGGAGCCCTGCCCTCAGCCCCTGGGCCACAGGCTCTCCTCCCTCCCAGCTCCCCAGAATTGCCTATCTCTAGGCCTTCCAGGAGTGGCCCACACATTGATTTTGTCTCTGTGCCCTCTGGGTTCTCTGTGGCCTCCTTTGCCAGCTCATCTTCATCTGGCCACCCTCTGCTCACAGGGAGCCAGGGACCGGCTTGCAGAAAGAGGAAGCACCAGGTGCTGAAAGTAGTCAGTGTTACTCCATTGTGTGTGTGGGGGGGGGGGGGGTCACGGGTCTCCGTGGCAGTATGTGACATCAGATGGGGTCCTGTTTCCCTGGGTTAGGGGAAGATCCCACTGTCACATGCCTTGCATGTGCTCCCCTCCCCTCCCCAGCTTCTCCAGATGCAGGAGGTGATGGTGCAGATGCAGCTCAGATTCTGATGGGACCCCCTTGCCCTGTCACAGGGGCTGTTCCTGCTTAACCACACGTTTCCAACTGAGCACAGCCCACCATGTGCACCTGGAAGCTTGTTGCCAGTCAGTGCTGTCCGGCGACGCCAAACCACAGCCTGGTCCTTAATCAAGTGCAATGTTTTTAGAGCCCGAGGCGCTGAGTCTTCACAGGTCAGGGTGGGAAACTGATCCTGCTGTGCTGCGCGCGAGGGACCAGGGGACCTGCGCCTGGGGCAGGGCGGCCTCTGCCAAGCAGCGTGGAGCTGAGCTCTGGCCAGAGAGTCTCATCCCTGATCCCTCCCCGAGCCTGGGGTCCTGTAGGGTCAGGTCAGCTTCTTCCTGAGCTGTACCTATGTGTGGAGGGGCTGACTGTCTCCTGTGAACAACCTCAGATGGCGTGAGAGATCCACAGGGCCACAGCCTCCCCTCTGAATGGCCAGACACCCCTGGTGGCCATAGTCTCTCTCTGGGGTGTTCCAGAATGTGCAGAAAAGGAAAGTACGATGAGCTCCTTAACCCTCCACCTCATTTACCAGCTGTTTCTGTTTTGTCTCATTTTCTTTCTCACTTTCTATATAAATATGCATGACCCCCTCACTGCCACACTGCTGTGCTGAGTATTATTCCTGAACAACTGGGGGGGGGGGGTCTGGCCTTTTAGCCCTAAAACTATGGCGTATTTCACTTAAGAGCAAGAACACTCAGCTCTAATATCCCCCCCCCATTTTACCCACTGCCCTCTCTTCCCCCCTGCCTCTGGGTAACCACCCCTCTGTTCTCTGTATCGATGAGTCCATTATTTTTTTTTTACATTCCACATATAAGAGAGCTCATATGGTATTTTTCTTTCCCTGTCTGACTTATTTCACTCCGCATAATGCTCTCAAGCTCCATCCGTGTTGTCTCAAATGGCAGGATTTCCTTCTTTCTCATGGCGAATAATACTCCATTGTGACATATACCACAATTTTTTTAATCCACTCCTCCATCAGTGGACACTTAGGTTGCTTCCATATCTTGGATATTGTAAGTAATGCTGCAATGAACATGGGGGTGTAGATATCTTTTTGAGTTAGTGTTTTCATTTTCTTCAGATAAATACCCAAAAGTGGGCTGGCTGGAGCCTATGGTAGTTATTTTAATTTTTTGAGAAATCTCCATGCTGTTTTCCATAGAGCTGAACCAATTTACACTCCCACCAACAGTGCAGAAGGGTTTCCTCCTCCCCACAGCCTCAGCAACACCTGTGAGTTCTTGCCTTTTTTTGATATTTTGATATTGATAGTGAGGTGATATCTCTTTGTGTTTTGTCAAGTATTCGATTCAGGAAATTTAATGCTGATGCAACACTGTTACGAATACACAGTCCATACTCAAATCTTGCTAGTTGTACCAATAATATTCTCCCTACCTATGTTCTCCCATCCAGGACCATGCCCTGAATTTTGCTGTCGGGTGTCTGGAGTGGCTCCCTGGCCCTGCCTGTGTCCCTGACCTTGGCACAGGGCACCTGTCTGCAGCATGTCCCTTGCTTGGCGTGCCCGGCCATTTCTTCCCGATCACATGTTCATGGCCGCACATTATGAGTTGACACTGGGTCCTTCTCCAAAGGCCCGTAACACTCCCTGGCGAAGGTACGACCTTCCAGGTGTTCTCTCACCTGTGCCAGCGATAAGGGGCCCCACAGGAGAGCCTCTGAGGCTGAGTAAACAGCTCCCCAGGACCTTTCCCCCAACCGTTTTCTAGCACCTGTTGGCAATTCTTGCCTGAGTCAGTTATGACTATGGTGGTTGTAAGATAATGATCCTCGAGCTCCTTCGCTTGCTCTCCACTTACTGGTTGGCATTCTACTGCAAGGAGGAACTGTCGGTTTCTGGTCTCGTTTGTCCATTGCGAGTGTGGACTTGCAGGGTTTTGCTTTATTCAGGAAGTTATACTCGGTTACTGTCATTGCTCACGCTGATGCTGTCAGGCTGGCTCCCCCGTCCTCCGACATGTCCCCATCCGCTTCGAGCACTTCCTTGCTCTCTGCCACTAAACTTGCTCCGAACCCAGCTCACGCTTTCACTGCCCCGGCCCCGGACTCTGCCACTTCTCCTGGGTTCCTTTAGAGCAGGATGTTTCTTCAACACCAAGATCTAGGAGCTAGGTGCTCATTTGCACCAGGGGTCATCTGGGTGCTGGAAAAAAGTACAATAAATAACCTCATGAGTTCATGCTGTTACTTCCAGCCCCACCGCAGGCCCGCAGGTTGCTCCTTGTGCCCACCAGCCCACCAGCCCACATCAGCACCCCCTCCCTAACTGTTGACAGCATCGCTGGATTTCTTGTCTAGTTTGTCCTCTGAATATACGAGACTATTCCAGAATTGCTGTACCCACCACCACAAATGGCAAACCTACAAAGATTTGTCTGCACTTCTTGTCTTTAGACTGAGTCTATAGTAAGAGTTTTTGTGTTCAGAAATTAATTGGGTTTGCTTTTGTTTTCTTCTGTTTGTATTCAATTTTAGGGTTCCCTATCCATTGTTCTGGACTGAATTTTATTGATGATTATAAGCAAACATTAACAAGGTCCAAAACTGGAGCTATAGATACGGTTTCTTTTGCACATATCAGGAGATACGTACATTTACATGTGTTCTTATTTTTCTTTCTCAACAAAAGGTAGCCTATTAGTGTGCTTGTAAATGTAGCCTGGAACTACCCCTTATGGTGCAGGAGGTCACTCCACGAGGCATTCCCCTGCATAGCTGCTACTCTGTGGTTCTAGATTGTTCCCATACTTGTAATGGCCAGTAATGAGTCCATTTGTTCCCAAGCACTTCACACTGTTGGAGGGATATCTTCAGGGTGAATTAGGGTCACAAATCCAAGGGTAAAGTAGGGTCACAGAAGTAGGGTCACAAATCCAAGGGTAAAGGCATATGCAGTCTCATTAGATACCCCCGGATTCCCTTTGGCATTGAGACATTTTGCAGCTTAGGCTTGGGAGGTGCACCTACCCTGTGGTGAGCTGCCCGTCTGCAGGTGAGCTGTCTCAGGGTGGGTCAATGAGCACTTTCCTCTTTATAAATGAACTTGAGCATCTCGTTGGGTGTTTAAGACCATGTTTATATGGTGTGTTTTGTGCTGTGTGTATCTTTTGCCCGTTTTCCTTTCTGTCTCCATCCTTGATTGTTAGGAGTTCTTTATCTATGAGGGATATTGGCACCTAATCTGCAGGGACTCTCCATTTGTCATGTTTCATCCGTCTCCACTTATGCCACCTTTCACCATGGGACAGCAATTTTTTCCCACATCGTTGAACTTTAATCTTTTCTTCTATCCTGTGGCATTTTGAGTCTGTGTGCAAAGGAATTCGGCCGTGTTTTCCCCTGGTCCTTGTATGGTTTCATTGTTACATTTAGAACTTTCGACTGTTCCCAATTTAACTTTGTGAAGGTGTGAGGTATCACCCAATTTTGCCTTTTTCTAAATGTCTCTAGTGTCATTTGCTTTTAATGTCCATCTTTCCCCTTCCTTTGTCATATACTGAATCTCCAAATGTTCTTGAATTTTCTATACCAGTGCCATCCCGTAGAAATAGAACACCAGACACATGTATGATTTTAAATTGTCTAGGAGCCACATTAAAAAAAAAATAACAAGAAACAGGTGAGATGAATTTTAATATTTTCTCACTTAATGTAGCCAGAATGTCATTTCAACATGCAGTCAATACAAGCAAATGGTTGATGAGGTAGTCTGAAGTTTTTTGCTCACAAGCTTGTCTATGTTGCTCTTGCAGCTTATCTCCATCAGGACCAGCCACATCCCAGGGGCTCGGCGGCCACTTGTGGACAAGCAGGGCCGTACCGACCTGTGCCTCCTGCCAGTCTGTTCGGGGACAGCCCTGCACTGTGGTAGTTAGAAGGGGGTAGAGGGTGCTTGCAAGTCCCCAAGGGCCCTTGTTCTTTCCACTGGAGGCTGACTTTGCTCAATGCTGGTGC
This sequence comes from Mirounga angustirostris, assembly GCF_029215605.1. NCBI lineage: Eukaryota > Metazoa > Chordata > Mammalia > Carnivora > Phocidae > Mirounga > Mirounga angustirostris. Next base: position 63,711,305 of record NW_026991722.1, read on the forward strand.
CTCTCTCCCCCAGAGAATATTCTCATTCTCCAGGAGGACTTGTCTTCTCGAAGCATCAGGGACAGCTGACATTTTGGTGAGAAAGCATGAGAACTTTCTCTCAGGCTAGGAAAATGTGTCTCTCCTTCATTTTGCTAATGGAGGGCTGTTCATCTGTTGGATACTGTAAAAATGACTCCTTAATTTGAACACTGAATTTTCTTCCAATTCTCAAACCTCAAACCAGCTATGTAATAACTTATTTGGAAATTTTCTGAAATGTGAAGATAAAAATAACCTTATTATATACCTTATTATTGTTCCTTAAGTAGGTAAGTGCCTGACGTCTTGGGCTGCTGGGATATAATTCTGAATAAAATGCTCTCTGGTTTTCTGGGGGTTTTTTTGTTTTTTTGTTTTTTAAGACATGAGTCTGTGCTAACATCCCTAACTTTACACTAAGTAGATTTTAATTGCCTTTCCACAAACCTTGGCTTTTTCTGTTTCTTCCATTTCACTCCTTCCGCCGTGGTTAATCCTTGCCTGTGTAAGGTTCTCACCCAGTGGAGGTCCAGATGCCGCTTTCTGCTGGGAGTTTGTGCTCTGGGTTTGAGCATCGCCTTGGGGAATGCCCGAGTTCTTCCTGCCCAGCCTGCTACTCAGAATTCCACAGCCTAAGCAAATATGTTTGGTCTCTTCGCTCTGGCCACTGGGGCCAGGCTGACCACACGGCTGGACCTCTGAGCGGAAGATGTGCGAGGTTAGCCGTGGGGGATGATATACAAGATTGCCTCCTTCCCCGCTGACCCGGCTTGGTATGCAGACACTCGTCACCATTACTCAGCTCCTTACGGAACGGGAGCTTCAAGTTTTCATCCGGAGAACTGTGTGCAGGGCAGGGTTGCTGTGCCTGCAGAAGCAGCCGGTTTGCTTCCAGGGCTGGCTGGCTCCTCCTTGCCAGGCAAGCGCCCCACGGTGCGGTGGGGTGGGGCGCCCTGGTCCTGGGCCTCTGCCTGTTTTCCTCTGCTTGGCCTCCTTCGGCAATCTATTTTTTACCTTTTTTCCAGGAGGTACCAGAGTCTTAATATTCAAGATTCCAGAACCATAAAAAGATGCACACATGGAGAATTCTGCCTGCCGCTCCCTCCTGTCCACCAACTCCCTTCCTGTCGCCCACTGCTGGGGCCACTTCTTGGTATCCTTCCAGGGCGCTGATGCATGTGCGAGCAGATATCTTCTCTCCCGCTCCCTTTCTCATACACAGGGCGGCACGCTATGCCCACCAGCCTGCAACTTTTTGTTTGTTTTTTTTTATTGTGGTAAGAACCCTTCTCATGACTCCGGTATTAACCATAGGCACAGTGTTGTGTGGCAGACCTCTAGAGCATCATCATCTTTTTTTTTTCTTCTAGATTTTATTTATTTATTTGACACAGAGAGACAGCAAGAGAGGGAACACAAGCGGAGGGGGGGTGGGAGAGGGAGAAGCAGGCCTCCCGAAGAGCAGGGAGCCCGATGTGGGCTCGATCCCAGGGCCCCGGGATCACGACCTGAGCCGACGGCAGATGCTTAACAACTGAGCCACCCAGGCACCCCTAAAGCATCATCATCTTGCATCGCTGAGACTCTATACCCATCGAACTGGGTTTTATTATTTATTTTTTCAATTGTAGTAAAATATACATGACAAAGTTTGCCATTTTAACCACTTTTAAGTGTGCAGTTCAGTGGCATTAAGCGCATTCACATTGCTGTGCAACCATCCCCACCATCTGTCTCCAGAACTTTCCATGATCCCCAACGGACACTCTGGTCCCCAGTAAACACTAATTCCCATTTTCTTCCCCGACCCCTGGGAACTGCCATTGTCCTTTCTGCCTCTATGAATTTGACTCTTCTAGGGACCTCATTCACGTCCCTGGAACTATACAGTATGTGTCCTGTCGTGTCTGACTTGTTTCAGCTAACCCACTGTCTTCAAGGTTTATTCATGTTGTAGCACTCGTCAGGATTTCCTTCGTCTTTACGCCTGAGTAATATTCCTGCTAAGAATAAAGAACACAGGGCGCCTGGGTGGCTCAGTTGGTTAAGCGACTGCCCTCGGCTCAGGTCATGATCCTGGAGTCCCGGGATCAAGTCCCGCATGTGCTCTCTCTCTCTCATTCTCTCTCTCTCAAGTAAATAAATAAAATCTTAAAAAAAAAAAAAAAAAGAATAAAGAACACATCCCCTTCTCTGCTCAGAATGCCCCAGTGGTTCAGCCAGAGCAAAAACTGGAGTTCTCACCCCCTTCACAGCCCTGAGACTGCCCCCCTCCACACCCATCCCCTTTCTGGGACGCAGCCCAACCCAGCCGCCCCACGCCCGGCCCTTGCCAATGCTGTGCTCTCCACAGCGCCCCCCTCGGCCACCTGCCCAGGCCACACTCGTCTGCCTTCCTCCCAGTGCTGTCCCAAGCTCTTCTTACCCCACTCCACACTGTAGTGCATACTCACTTTATTTTGATTATTTACGTTCTCCCCCACTCAGAGAATAAGTCCCATGAGAGGCAGAATTTCTGTCTGCGGGGGGGGCTCACTTTTGTTCCACAGAAACTCACTCAGTGCCAGGATTCTAACAGCACCATTCAAGCATGAATGGACGAACAAATGTGGTAGGTACACACCCTGGAACATCATTCAGCCTTAAGAAAGACAGGAAATCCTGACATGGGCTACAACATCGATGAACCTTGAGGACATCATGCTAAGTGAACTAAGCCAGACGTAAAAGGAGAAATACTGTAGGATTCCCCTTACATGAGGTACCTGGAGTGGTCAGATTCCTAGAGACAGAAAGTAGAACAAAGGTTGCCAGACACTGTGGAGGGGGAATGGGGAGGTGTTTAAGGGGGGTGGAATTTCTGTTTGGGAAGATGATGAACTTCTGGAGATGGATGGTGGTGAAGGTTGCATACAATGTGAATGTGCTTAATTGCTACTGAGTTGGACACATAAAATGGCCAATTTTGTTATGCATATTTTACCACACACACAGATGCATTCAAGGAGTGAATCTCAGGATTTTCCCAACAAGCACGCATGAAGATGGTCCTTGCATGTCTGTGGTGGCGGCTGTGTCCTTTCTAGAACTGAACCTGCCCTATGGGCTGCAGCCCACTGTGCAGCCCTCACTTCCAACCCCAGCCTCGGAAGCCCAGGGCAGCATGGCCGGGGGCTGCAGCAAAGTGAGTGGTCATGGATGGCATACAGAACTGGCTGTCCTTAGCTGGGTATCAGGAAAGGAGCTCTGGCCTCAGCTTGGCCTAGATGCCCCAGACCTAGACCCCGATCTCAGAGCCGGAGCCAGACCCCAACCTCAGCCCCAGATCCCAGACTCCAGGCCCAACCCCAGACCCCAACCCCAGACCCTAGACCCAATCCCAGCCTCAGACCCAGACTCCAGATTGACTCCAGACGCAGCTCCAGCCCCAGACCTAGACCCAGACTCCAGACTGACTCCAGACCCAGACTCCAGACCCAGCTCCAGCCTCAGACCCCAGACCTAGACCCAGACTCCAGACTGACTCCAGACCCAGACTCCAGACCCAGACCCCAGACCCAAACTCAGCTCTCAGACCCAGCCCCAGATTCCAATCCCCTGGCCCAGAACCCAAGCCCAGGTCTAGACTCTAGCCCCCAGAGCCAGACCCCAGACCCAGCCCAGAATCCAGCCTCCAGTCTCTGGCCCCAGATCCCAGATCCCAGCCCAGGACTCCAGACCCAGACCCTGAATCTCAGTCCTATGGCTCTCTGATGGGAAAAGTCACCAGGTGAGATCCAACAGTTGTCGCCAACAATGCAAGTGTGGGTGGCACTCATCTTCCAGGTGGTGGCTCATTCAGACTTTCTAGAAAAGCTAAGTCCTGCACATACATGGCAACTTAGCACAAAGACCCCTGATGGCAGGCTAGGGTGCGTTGGGCCCTAAGGGGTGTGTCTGTCCCTACCTTCTCTGTCTTGCCTCCTTCCAACACAGTAGTCCCTGGGACACCTGTGACAACAGAACTGGGGCCTCAGGGGAGACCCCAGGAGAGCCCACATGGCAGCCCCTCTGTTCTCTGGGACAGTTTAGCGCCCACTTGGATTCGATGAACTCTTCCTGGCAGGAATGCAGGGGGTAACGGAAGAGGGAGCAGGGAGAGGTGGCCTTATGAAATCAGGAGGGGAGCAGCCTGAGGGCAGCAGGAACTAAAGGACAAGATCTTGGTGGCACAGGGTTAGGCCTCAACCGACCTCTCCCAGGCTCCAGCCGGCCCTGGCAGCTCGGGGCATAATGTGCATTCCACACACAGTGGACACAGGCCCTGTCCTCGTGCCTCCTTCATCCCACAGGGAGGAAAAGGACAGTAAATCCAGGCAATCAGGAAAACACGGGACCTTATGACCTTAGGATTCAGTAACTCCATTTGATCAGCCCAACAGAGACGAAAACACGTTCATACGAAGACTTGCACGCAAATGTTTATATTCCTGACAGACAACAAGTGCAAACAACTCGAGTGTCTATCCGTGAATGAGTGGGTAAACAGATGAGTTCCAGCCACACAGTAGAATATTATTTGGCCATAAATAAGAATGAAGTTCTGACCCACACTACCACATGGATGAATCTTGAAACATGGTGCTAAGCGAAGTGAGCCAAACACAGAAGGCCACCTTTGTCCGATTCCATTTATATGAAATGTCCAGAATAGGCAAGTTCATGCGGAGTGAAAGTAGATTATGGCCACCGGGGGCTGGGGGAGGAGCACGAGGAGCGACTGCTAGGGATTTTCTTTTTGGGTGATGGAAATGTTCTAGTATTAGAGAGTGGTACCTGATGCACAACTTTGTGAATGAACTAAAATCCACTGAATTACACATTTTACGAGGGTGGATTTTATGGTATACAAATTGTATTTCAATAAAAAGTTCTAAATTTAATTTGGGGGATGGTTGCACAACTCTGAATATACTACAAACTTTCGAATGGCACACTTTAAATGGGTGAATTGTATGGTATGTGAATTGTCTCAATAAAGCTTATTTGTTATTACAAAATAAATACAGGGGTGCCTGGGTGACTTAGTCGGTTAAACACCTGCCTTCGACTCAAGTCATGATCTCAGGGTCCTGGGATCAAGGCCTCAGTCAGGCTCCCTGCTCAGTGGGGAGTCTGCTTCTCTCTCTCCCCCTGCCTCTGCCCCTCCCCCCGCTCATGCTCTCTCTCTCTCTCTCTCTCTCTCTCTCTCTCTCTCTGTGTCCCAAATAAAATCTTTTTACAAATTAATTAATTAGTACAGATGCAGGACCAGAGCTGTACGGGAAGTCTTGGGTGGCCCTCATCCTTGACTCCAGGTAGAGCGAAGGCCCTGAGGGACTGCAATGAGCTTGATGTGTTTGAAGGAAGGTGATGAGGCCTGTTGGCAGAGCCCCCAGGGTAAATGGAGAAAGGGAGGCAGGCATTGGGGAGTGGGATGGGCTTCTCACATGGGTCTCTGTGCTTGGTGAGGTGGGGGGGCCTGAGACCTAAAAGTGCAATTCTCGAGGGTCCCCACTGCAGAATGGAGTGCCCAAGGCTCAAGTCGAGGAAGTGAAGATGAGGGTGGAACTGGGTGGTGTGATGGACTGAACTGTGTCCCCCAAAGTTCATATGCTGAATCCCTAGCCCCAGAGCCTCCCAATGTAAATGTATTTAAAGATAGGGTCTTCAAGGTTCAATGAGGTCTTATGCATGGGCCCTAAGCCAACATGACTGGTGTCTTCACAAGAAGAGGGGATTAGGACACACACCCTCACAGAGGTACCACCATGGAAGGACACAGGGAAATGACAGCCGTCCACCAGCCAAGGACAAAGGCCTCAGGAGAGCCCAACCCTGCCAATACTTGAGCTCAGACTTCCAGCCCCCAGAACAGTGAGGAAACCCATTCTGTGGTTTACGCTGCTGGCTCCGTGGTCTTTGTCCCAGCAGCCCAAGCAGGCCAGTACTGGCGGCAATGGAGCGAAGACAGCAAATCTGAATGTGTTTGGGACTTGCTGACCCATAGGGAGGATGAGAGAAAGGAACAAGTGATGCGACTTTGAGATTCTTCTTTGAGCACCTGGTGGGGAGTGGTGTGTGGGGTCAGACGGGAAAGCCCGGGCCGGGAGCAGGTACAGTCCCCTGTGGGTCCGTCGAGTGTGCCATGCCATAAGGCTTTACATGCTGCCATCCAGGCGGGGGGCAGCCGGCCTGGGGGGCTGGAGTTCTGGGCCCAGGGCCCAGGGGCACCAGCCCTCACCCGAACTCGGGGTCCACAGTCTCTTGCATAGGCAGCTTTCCTGCGGGTAGCACTCAGCCAGGTCCCCTCACCTGCCTACACTGCGACAGACGAAAACAAAAACCAAGAGGCACCCTTGGACGGGTGTCTGTGAGAGATGGAGAGATGGATCCCTCCCCCAACCATGCAGTTCTGTGCACTGTGCCTGTTACATGTCACAGGGAAGACGGTGAACCAGACGGGCCGGGGGCCTGCTCTCGGGGGTTTGATTCAGCTGAGAGGGACACTGACACGTAAATGAAAAACCACGTGTGCCGGGGAGATGCAGTGATGTGCCGAGGCAGAGCGGTCCATCCGGCGGGGCCAGTGGGCTGAGCTGGCAGCAAGCAGGAGCCCGCTTCCAGGTGACAAGGACGAGCAAAGGCCCTGAGGTGGGATGAAATTCAGCCTGAGGAAAGAGGGGGAAATGGTGGAACCAGGGGAGAGACAGCCTGAGGGGGAGGGGCCAGGGTGGTCCCCAGACCATCCCCCTTGCCCCTGGATTAGACCCAAGAAGCTGGGGCTTTTGCAGAAGGCAGTTCAGCCACTTTGGGGCAGGGTTACAGCTGCTTGAACTTCTGTCAACTGTGGTTTCTTAGGGATCCCCTTGGATCTGTGAGCTGGGTAGGGGGCTTGTCTATGCAGGAAAAACACTGAGAGGGTCTGAGACTCTGTGGGCCCCGGGGGTGTCGACGCCTGGAGAGCCCGCGGAACACAGCCCAGGGTCCTCCGCCTGGCCAGCCAGGACAGCGCCAGGCCTGTCCTCGGTGGTCATCGAGCAGGCGGCCGCCAGCACGGAATGCGCCCTCTCACTCAGCACCTCCCCTGGAGCCTGAGCCAGCGGCATTCAGCTCTGCCGTCCTCCACGTGAACCCTGGCCAACTCAAACATGCCTGTGTGGGGTTCCTGCCTGAGTCAGGGCAGCATGGCCGCAGGCTGGGCTTTCAACACCGCCCCGAGGCCGCCCCAGCTCTCCTGCTGTCCCTGAGCCCCACGTCCCACCCACCCTGCGGCCCTCGGCTCCCGGAACACATCCCTCGTGGGGTCCGGACTCCTGTACTCAGCATGCTGTCTCAGGACACCCTTTCTCCCACCACGTCTGCGGCAGTCGTCCCTGACGGCACGGCTAGGATGGGCCACTCCTCTCCATCATCCTGCCCTTGTCCTGCAGGCCTCTGTTGTAACTCACCTCCATGGAGGCGTCTCCTTACCACCCACTCCAGGCCACCCCCACACTGCTGGCCAGAGACAGATCAATATAGATTATCCAGTCTGCAGAACAGAGAGATAAAAGATTGATCCCAAAACAGGATGAGTTTTTACTGATTGTATTTTTCAAAGATTGGCCACGACAATGTCTTCCATCCTACATGTGCTTCTAGACCCTTGAGACTCCCCCTTGAGTGTAAGTGATCTTATACTGTCTTATAAACAATAGATTACAACAGAAGTGACGCTGCACAGCTTCTGAGGCTGGTTCATAAAAGACGGGACAGCATCTGCCCTGGTGCCTGAGTACTTGTGCTTAGAGCCTTGAGGCCCCCATGCCTTCAGGGTCTAGGCTAGCCCACCTGCAGAGCCAATTGTCAGGCTAGCCCCCCTGCAGAGACTGATGCCAGGCTATCCCACCCACAGAGACGATATAAAGAAGCCCTGAGATTTCCTGGAAAGGGAGATGTCCAGCGAGAAGTTCTAACTCCAGACCTTCTCTGCCTGAAATCATAGGAACTACCCAGCTGAGCCCTCCTGAATTTCTGACCCAGAGATTCCATGAGAGATAATAAAATGTCTAAACTGATGTTTTAAGTCACTAAGTTTTGAATTGTTATGCAGTTACAGATCATCGTTTCAGAGCAGAATCAAGAATCCAGAAAAAGATCCCAAAATGTATGTCTAAAATCTTGATTTTTATCAATGGTGCCGTGGCAATTCAATAGGGAAAGCCAAAGTTTTTTGATAAACGGTGCTAGGACTATTGGATAAGCTGAGGGGGAGGGTACAGAATGAACTTTGACCTCTGCCTAATACTATACACAAAAATTAATTCAGGATGGATCATAGTCTTACACGTAACAGTGAAACTATAAAGTTTCTAGAATAAACGGAGGAGAATATATTCATGACCTTGGAATTAGTCGGCAAAGATTTCTTGGAGAGAACCAAAAAAAGCATGAAATATTAAAAAATTGATAAATTAAAATTTATTAAAATTATAAACATTTATTTCTCAAAAGACACCATTAAGAGGATGAAAATCAAGCCATTGTCTGGGGAAAAATATTTGCAGTGAACCTATCTGACACTAAACTTGTACCAGGATATATTTAAAAAACACCTGCAGATCAATAATAAAAAGATAATCCAATTTTAAACGGGCAAAAGATTTGAATAGACACTTCACACAAGAAGACATAAATGGCCAATAAGCACTGAAGAAGCACTCAGAATCATCAGCCATCAAGGAAATACAAATCAAAACTGCAATGAGATATCCCTACGCAACCATTAGAACAGCTGAAATAAAAGACTGACCCTAATAAGTGTTGACTAGGATACAGAACAACTGGAACTCTCATACGCTACTGGTGGGAGTAAGACGGTACCAACCCTGGGGAAGCAGTTGACAGTTTCTTATAACACTAAACATATACCTATGTGATTCAGCCATTCTACTCCTAATTATGTACCCAAGAGGAAGGGAAATATATGTCCAAACATATAGGTTCACAGCAGCTGTATTTGTAATAGCCTAAAACAGGAAACAACCCAAATGTCCATCAACAGTGAATGGATAAACAAGTTGTGGGAATTTTACTCAGCAGTAAAAAAAAAAAAACAATGACCTATTGATACACTTAGGAACATGGATGAATCTCAAAATAATTATGCTGAGTTAAAAGTCAGAGTTTTCGAAAGTACATATTGTATAATTCCCTTTATATGAAGTTCTAAAATAGGCAAAATTATTCTGCAGTGATAGAAAGCAGATCAGTGGTTGTGTGGGGGTGGGCCATGTGTGATGGTGGTGGGAATTAACTGGGAAGAGGCACAGGAAACTTCATGGGATAATGAAAATGGGGTCTTGATTGGGGTTTTGGTTACATGGTTCTATACATTTGACATTTATTAACTGAGTGTTTAAGATCTGTGCATTTCACTGCATATAAATTTTACTGCAATAAAATAATTTAGAACAAAACAAAACAAAAAAATGTGTTTTGTCTGTGTTAAGTGGATTAAAATAACAATGCTTGCTATTCTAGTTTCTTTGCTTTTCCACATAAATTTTAGAATAACCTTGTCCATATCTACAAAAATTTTTTGATATTTTGCAGGAATTTTGATATTTTTATATTTTGATATATATTGATAGGAATAGCAACCATATATCAAGATGAGGAGAACTGACATCTTTACTATGTTGAGTCCTCCAATCCATGAACAAGGTATGCCACTCCTTTTATTTAGATCTTCTTTAATTTCTTTCATCTACATTTTGTTGTCTCCGCATGTAAATCCTGCATGTGTTTTGTTAGATTTATACCTAAGTATTTCATTTTTTGGAAGATTGTAAATGGTATTATATCTATAATTTTGGTTTCCATGTGTTCATTGCTGGAATATAGAAATACAATTGACTTTTATATATTGATCTTGTACTCTGCAACCTTGCTGAAATGAGAAGAAACAGTCTACCTTATTAATATATAAAATATAATGTGTGTGTGTGTGTGTGTGTGTGTATTCTATGGCTACAGTTATTAAAACTATATGGTCTTAACACATAGATCAGTGAAACAGGGTAGAGTACCCCCCAGAAATAGATCCACATAAACATGCCAAACTGATTTTGAACAAAAGTTCAAAAGCAATTCAGTGAAGAAAGGATGAAGCAAACACTGTTGGAGAAATTGGACATCCACAGGCAAATAAGACACTCAACCTGAATCTTGCAACTTATATAAAAAATACTTCAAAGTAAAGTTGTGGACTTCAATTTAAAATTGAAACTATAAAATTGCTAGAAAAAAATAAAACAGGAGAAAATCTTTGGGATCTATGACTAGGCAAAAAATTCTTAGACTTGACCCCAAAAGCACAAGCCATAAAAAGAAAAAATTATTAACTGGACTCCATCAAAATTAAAAACTTTTGTTCTGCAAAAGGCCCCTGTTAAAGGATGAAAAGACAAGCTATAGATGAGGAGAAAATATTCACAAAGGACATACCCAACGAAGGACTAGTATCTAGAATATATAAAGAACTCTCAAAACTCAACAGTAAAACAAACAAAAAATAACCAATCTAATTAGAACATGGGCAAAAGACATGAATAGACATTTCACTAAGGAGGATATACAAATGGCAAATAAGGCCATGAAACGCATTAGCCATGAGGGAAATGCAAATTAAAACCACAGTGAGATATCATTACACATCTAAGCATAGGGGGAAAAAGTTACAGTACCAACTGCTGGTGAGAAGGCAGAGAAACTGAATCATTCATACATGGCTGGTGGAAATGGAAACTCTAGAAAAGAGTTTGTCAGTTTCTTAAAAACCTAAACATGTAATTATCATAGGACCGCACCCCTGGGCATTTCTCCCAGAGAAATGAAAACTATATTCACACAAAGACTTATACAAGAACGTTCATAGCAGCTACATTTGTAATAGCTAGAAACTGACACCAACTCAGACATCTCTCGACAGATGAATGGCTCAACAAACCTGGATATGTCCCTACCATGGAATACTATTCAGCAGGGACAAAAGGAAGGAGCGACCTACACACACAGCAACCTGGATGAATCTCCAGATGATTATGCCTAGTGAAAAAAGCCAGTGCCCAAATGCTATACACTTTATGATCCCATCAATGTGACATTCATAAAATGACAACATTATACAGATGGAGTTTCCCAGGGATTAAAGGGGGTGCACTGTGATATATAATATTGTTTTGCAAGATGTTACAATTGGGAAAACTGGGTGAATGAGATCTTGCTGTATTATTTCTTCCAACTCCATCTCAAAGTAACAAGTTTAATTAAAAAAACAAGAACAACATGTAAACTCTGGTGACTGGCTTGCTCATATGGCTGTCCTGGGAGGCAGGTGAGAGCAGAGCAAATCCGTGAGGAAGTACACATGGCCAGTGCTGCCCGAGGCTTCCCTGGGCCCACTGTGTGCCCTTGGGCCCCTCCCTGCGGGGCCTCACCACCCAAGGCTGTGACATCCTGCAAGCAGCCTTTGTCTGTCCCATACCGCACATCTGCAGCATCTGCGTGCCTCTTCCATCTGAGGCTCAAAAAGTGTCAGCTATCAAGGACGTTCTCTGTGCCAGGGACGAGGCCAGGCAGCCAAGCAGCTATAGTCCTGCGGGTGAACTGGCACCACTGTCCCATTCTCTGCCCCCATCTCCCCTCTGGAATCACCTTGAGCTATAGGCAGTATATGGAAAAACCTAGAATGCCATCTGTCACCACTCTGGCACCAAGACCACTTCTGTTGGCCCCTCTCCATTTTTGGCGTCCCCCCACTCCTTGTCACAGTTGTCTCCTCTCTGTAGTTCCAGGAGGCCCTGCCCGCTTCCATCCCCCAAACAGGGTCCCTTGTCACATCCTGGTGTCCGACAAAGCCCAGAGCCTAGGCCTCTCTGTCTGTGAACGCCCCTTCCCCTAACTCTCCCACTCAGACCTCGCTGAGAGCATTGTTGTGTGCCAACTCCTGGGAGTGCCGGGATGCCAGGACGGAGTCAAGACTAGGGGTGCCAAGATGAATCTCAAGGGAGGAGGCATGGAAGGGCTTTTGCCAAGCAGGGGAGAAGAGGAAGGCCGGGGGCAGTGCCTGGGCTCAGCATGGCAGGAGGGGTGTGGCCTGACATTAGGTGGTATGGATAGAAGCCAGGATGGGTAGGTTGTGATGGTCCTCAGAAAGGTCTTTCTGAGGCCCGAGGCCCAGGCTGGACACAGGAAGGAAGGCCCACAGAAGGCTGGGTGTGCGGGCCAGGGTGGCAAGCCTGGGTTGAGGTGGGTCTCAGGAATCTCCAGTCCCCGTCTCTGGCTGGCTCCTCTTGGGAGAAACATCAATTCAGTTCTTTGCCCATTTTGGAATTAGGTTGTCTTTTTGCTGTTGACCGTCTCTGGGTTTTTTTGTTTTGTTTTGTTGCCATTTGGATTTTTTATTATCTTTTAAAATATTGTACAGTGAAAAGTAAATACACCTTTTCATCTGCCAGACAAGGTTGGCACCCCCCCAGGGGGACCTTGTCCCCCCCCATACACCCTCTGGTTCTACTCCAAAACCTTCCCCGTGCCTCTTACTCACTTATACCCTTACTATCCCTGTCTTCCACAGTGATGAGGCCCCAGAAATGGGGGGTACAGGATGGGATGAGGGATAGCAGGGGAGCCCCCTGAACTGTCAAACCTGGGTGGGTCAAGGAGCACCCCGCACCAGCAGGCGGAGGATGGGGCTGTTCAGAGAGATCGGGGCATTAGAGGGTAAAAGCGTATCCAGTCTGATGGGAAGGAGAGAGGCTCCCCTCACCCTGGGGATAGGGTGGACAAGAGGGAGGGGGTATGACCCCGTTACACACCCCTCCACTACCTCCCCAGGTTGAGGGGGGACCCAGACTGCTGTGCCACCCCCTCCCCCCTGGATAAGAGCAGCTCCAGCGCAGCTCAGTCTGGTCTGTGAGGGCCATGGTGTTGGGCAGCAAGCAAGATGAAGACGGGAAGGATGTGGGCTAGAGGTTTTATGAAACCCCATTCACCAAACTACACAACCCCAGGGAGGCGGAGAGCTCCCCATTCTCCGAGGGGCCCTTAGGAAGCTTGCTGACAGAGTCGCCCTTCTGTCCTGAAAGACAGTCCTCTGAGGGTTTGGTGAGTTCCAAGAAGGGGGAGGACTTCTGGCAGCTCTGAGACTCTGCTTGGGAGATACAGTCAGCCACAGTCACTGGCTGACGGTCTCCACCGATGGAACCATCCATCCAGGTCCCACAGTTCCACCTGCAGTGGCTCTGGTTTCTGATGCTGGGGTCTCGACTCCTCTTCCAGGTCATTCTCTGTCATGCTGGCCCCATCAGATTCCAGGCCTCCATCCATGACAGTCCTGTCCTCATCCCGGTGGCACCTGGCACTTGCTGCGGAGGGAGGCATTCCCCAGGCTCTGAATCAACTGGGGGCTCTGGCTCAGATGTGTCCAGTAAGCTATAGGGATTACTGTCTGGATCTTTCAGCACTGAGCTGATAGGTGAAGCGTGGTATCTTGTGGTGGGCCGGGAGGGCTGGCGGGGGTCCCCTACCCCGGCCCCCAATCGGCTGCCTCCAGGTTTCTTCCCCCCAGGTTGGGATCTGGGCTCCTCCCTCTTCTCTGATTTGGTCTCAGAAGCTGTGGATGGGTCTGAGCTGGGTCCATAGGCAGGACAGGCAGCCCTCCCAAGTTGGTAGCTGCCCCCATAGCTTCGGGTAGTGTGGAGGGAGGCGGAGAAGCCCCGCCCACTCCCAGGAGGGCCAAAGGCCCGCCCTGTCTGCCAAAGCTGGTCCTCAATCTGCAGCCTCTCCAAGCGGGTGGCTGATACTCTCCAGGGTGCCCATGAATATGAAAGGAACCATCCCCTCCTCCCCCGGGGTTCTTCTTCTTTTTTTTTTTTAAAGATTTTATTTATTTATTTGAGAGAGAGACTGAGAGAGAGAGAGCATGAGAGGGGGGAGGGTCGGGAGGGTCAGAGGGAGAAGCAGACTCCCTGCCAAGCAGGGAGCCCGATGCGGGACTCGATCCAGGGACACCAGGATCATGACCTGAGCCGAAGGCAGTCGCTTAACCGACTGAGCCACCCAGGCGCCCTCCCCCGGGGTTCTTCTTGTCATTCTCACCCGCTACGGGAACCCTCACCACACCAGATTTGTCCACCAACTCCTGGATCACTTTCCCGTTCTTTCCAATCACTTTGCCAGCAAGGTTCCTGGGCACTTGCATGGACGGAGTCCTCAGAAAACACCAGGTGGCTCGGGCCTGTGGGCACACCTCACCACCCTCCCCATAGACTTGGCAAGTGCAGGTCTCTTCACCCAACTCGACGGCAGTCACCCCAGGTACTTTTCGGGCCTGCTGGACGGTGGCACCGTGAGTCCCAACTGTCAGTCCCACCCGGCCCTCTGGCACTGTGAACCCCTCCTGGCAGGCCACCCCAGTTGCTTACCTGTCTCTAAGTGCTTGGTGGCTTCTTCACTGCGGGACAGCAGCAGTTTGGTGCGCAGGCTTCAGAAATGCACGTCACCCTGCAGGGGTACACGCTTCCCGGGAGCTTCTGTGGCTGACAATGAAGAGCTGCCTATTTGTGATGTTGAGAAAGATGCAGTTCACTCCCAAAGCTTTCTTGAACTCACTGGAGCGGGCCTCTCTCAGATCCTCAGGCACAGCCCCGGCAACCTTGAAGAAGCTGCATTTGGTTGCCAGGGGATTGGGATTCACTGGCCGGGGCCCTTCCAGGGTGACAAGCCCATTGTAAGTGGCATCACAGGCAGCATATTCGATGGCAGAGAACTCTCCCTTCATCATCCGCACCCAGGCAAGCCACCAGCCTCAGGGGTCCTGCTCAGTGGCTCGAGAATGAACCTCCACCCCACCCCTGTGATCTCTTTATTAGGATCAGCTGGAGGTGGTAGCCATTCATCCCCCAAAGGAACATGTCTCTCACTCCGCCAGTTGTTTTCAGGGTCTTCCCAGACATCCTTCACATCCCTGTAAAGGCCCACTGGAGCCATGCACCTCGACGGGCAGTCCGGGCTGCACGCCCCCCTCGGGGAGGCCGGGATGCCCGGGGGCAGCTGCAGTGGTGTGAGTCCCGGCCGGCCCAGGCCCCCAGCGTCTCAACAGTCTCTGGTTTTGATCCTCAGAATTATCCGGAATACCAGATGCAGCCCAAACAGCCCCCCTGGGTATGGATGGGGAGGTTGAGGCAGGCCTGCTCCAGACAGCAGGACGGCTGGTCCCTTGGCCTGGGGCAGGGCATCTGAGGCCTCAGAGGTGCTCCGGTTGGACCCCTGGTTAGAGCAGTGTCTGTTCTGGGAGTCATGGGCCCCCACCCTGGGTCTGCAGGCGTTCTGGCAGGATCACTGATGCTGTCTTGGCCGCACGGCCCACACCCGGCATGCTGGTCCTGCTCCCAGCAGCATGCAGGTGGGGAGACCAGCCCAGCAACACACTTGCAGGTGCATGTTGTCATCCTCAGCTCTACAGACCACAGGGTGCCCTGCTCTTCTGGTCCCTGATTTGGCCAGCATCCGCCCAGGACCCCTCTGCCCTGCTCCAGGTGGCTCTTCGGGCCTTTGTGCCCAAGGCTTGTGGCCCATGCCCTCCCCCCCGGCCTGTGGGCAGCATCCTCTGGGGGCCTGTGGCATGTTGACCCCCGCGGTGTGAAATCCCGGGGAAGGAGGCTGGAAGCCACCACTTTGTCCTACCTGTGCTGTACAGCTGGGCAAGGCTGGCGGCTGCTGCGGAGGCAAGAGGCACCCTCCGCCTGAGGCCCATAGCTGCCTGGGAAATTCCAGAGGGAGGACCAGGTTAACACATCAGCTATGTGTCCTGCCAAGGAGGCCACGTGTGGCTTCTCACCAGGCGAGAGCATGAGGCAGGACTCACTCTAGGACACGCTGGTACCTGCGGGTGGTTGGGAAGTGTCGTGACTGCAGAAATGAGCCTTTGGCAAGAGCTTGAAGGAGGGGAGTGAGTCTGAGCGATTCCATTTTCCTAGGGGTCCCACTTCCCGGATCCAGCATCCAAATGCACCCTGGTGATGCTTCTTTGGTCTGAACCCTAGCCAGAAGCACTGATGCTTGGTGGCCAAACCCCGTGCTTCCTGAGTGCCATTCAGAGCCACTGGTGATGTCGAGAGGCTCTCCTTTCCTGGAAAAGTTGCCCAGGCTCGGGGGCTCCATCTCCTGCTGCTCTCCCATCTCAAGAAGACCCTGATGGTGGTTCCCGTCCGCCTCAGAGGAACTCCCTGGGCTTCACTTTAAAGAACATTTGGAGGGGCTCCTGGGTGGCTCAGTCAGTTAAGCATCTGCCTTCAGCTCAGGTCATGATCCCAGAGTCCTGGGATCGAGCCCCGCATCGGGCTCCTTCGAGCCTGCTTCTGCCCCTTCCTACTGCTCGTGTGCTCTCTCTCTCTCTATCTCTTTCTGTCAAGTAAATAAATAGAATCTTAAAAAAAAAAAGAAGAAGAAAGAACCTTTGGACCGGGGAAGAGGCAGGCACCAACTTCAGCATAGAGCATCCTGCTGGGGAACACAGACCTTCCTGCACACATGATCAAGGCTGGCTCTAGCTGGCCACAGACCTTAGACATTTGGCCTCGTCCAGTGGAAGGAGTATGGAGGTGTCCTGGTGCATGGCGGCTGGTCTGTCTCCCACCAACTGGGAGCCCCCCTTGAGGGCAGCACAAGGTTCTAGCCTGCCGTGGGTGTGCCAAGGACACCCAGTGGGGACTGGCCACCTGGGAGCAGAGAGGAGGCAGGGAGAGCCCTTGTCCTCACCCTGGAGGAAGGAGCTGATGCCCACCCAGGCCTCAGAGACGACAGCTCCTTTAACCCTCTACCAACCCCCAACCCTGG
This sequence comes from Mirounga angustirostris, assembly GCF_029215605.1. Taxonomy (NCBI): domain Eukaryota; kingdom Metazoa; phylum Chordata; class Mammalia; order Carnivora; family Phocidae; genus Mirounga; species Mirounga angustirostris. The sequence continues at coordinate 63,728,228 of NW_026991722.1, forward strand.
CTCCCACCTCAGCTGTGTGCCTAGTATAGGCAGAGGGATCCTCCGCAGCCCGCAGCCAGCACAAGGGGTGGGGAGGAAAACCCGAGTCCTTGCCTTTGCCCAGCTGTGGCCAGTCACCAGAGACCTTGGAAACCAGGTGACTGATGCCCGCTCTGAGGGCCCAGCCAGTGAGGGACATGGCTTGCCCCGCTGGATGGCAGGGGCCAAAGTCCTCCCTGCATCCTGTTTATTCTGGGGGGATTTCCTGATCTGTCTGGGCCTGATGCTCACATGGCAGACCCAGGAGCTGGGGTGCAGTAGGGAGCTGGAGCCAGCCTTTGGAATCCCAACCCTTGGCCATCTCTGGCAGGAGAGGCAGGTCACAGGGAGAGGGTGACAAGCTTCTCTACTTTGCAGATTGCTCCACGTAGCCGTGCTCCAGCCCCACACTCTGCCTTTCACAAGGGATCTTACAATGCATGGATGCCTCCGGGAGGGTCTCCATGTTGGCACATTTAGTGTCTCTACCTTAGGCTTCTCCCGAGGTCTCAGGGCTATAGCAAGGACCGAGCCTCAGAGGTGCTAAGACACTTTGGAGGAGGTCTTGTTTCCTGTTGACCCCCGCATGTATACCTCTGGAGGGCCCCTGGGGACGACAATGGTCAGGCATCTCTTCTGTACTGAGTCACACTGCACTCTGGGTCCCTGTCATTCCTGCTCCTGCCCTGAACTGCTCTCTGCATCCTCTCCCAGAACACTTCAGGGGACTGGGTCTCATCGGATGTGGCTGGAGGTCCACGCCACCCCCCACTGACCCCTGCCAGGGAGAGAGCCCATTGCCCGCTGCTCCAGGTCCCCAGGTCCCCATGAGGGCTCACTGCCTCGGAGCACAGGCGCCCTTTGTAGCCCTCCGACAGCTGTCCAGTGAATGGGGGACTCGGTGTGGACCGTGGCTCTGCCCCACTTGGAACCCTGCTCTGTCCCCTGCAACACACAGGCCGCTTTTACGGCAGGGGCAGCTGCTGTGGATTCTGCTCTGGTTGATTGGTGAGGAAGACGGGCGTGTGTCGTGACCCCCTTACATTTTTCTAACAAGGAGATCAAGAAAGGCCTTCTCCAACAGCTCCTCACTGCGTACACATTTCCCTGTGAGACAGCCGCCCCCAGAGCTCCCGGGACCCATGCACCCCACTCAGGCAGGCGGGGATGAGCTGTCCAAGCAGCAGACGCACGGGGGCACCAAGCCGCAGGATGCACGCGTGAGAGCAGGGTGGCCCTTCTGACGGGGATCCCCAGGGGCAAGGGGTAGTTTCCAGTCTTCTCCCGGGCCTGCCTGAGCCAGAGCAGCAGGGCCACTAGGACCGGGTGTGGAAGCAATGCCCACCTGCGGACGGAGGCAGGGGGCAGGAGGGCATCTGGTGGGGACTGGCCACCAGCTGATGGAGTTCAGGGTCTGACAGGACAGCCTGGCTGGGGCCTGGTCAGGGGGCAGGGCCGGGGGCAGCTCACACCTCTTTGCTGGAGTGAGGCCTGGGCCAGGAGGTCCTGGGTCCAGCTGTGTGGTCTCACCACGCTGTGAACCTCTGCTTCCGGTCTGTGCGTGGGCCAAGACACCCATCCGCAGCAGGCACTGGGGCTGCCCCAGAGAGGGCCATGTAGGTAGGGGGAGGGTGGGCAGAGTGGGGGTAGGGAGAATGAACTCGCCTTCCAGCAGACCAGGGAACCACTGTCTGAGACCAGGGAGCTCACACCATCAGCAGGAGGGGAGGAACCACTTGACCCTGGCCCGAAGCCCAGTGCACAGCCCCAGCATCACATACTGAGGAGCGGGCATCTCAGGAAGGGGACATGGGACACTGGGGTACAGTCCCCTAAGCCAGAAGCTGAAGGACGCTGCACACAAGTGTCCAGGATGGTGTGGCAGGAGGGAAGGGAGTGGGCAGGGCTGGATGTAGAAGCTGGTAGAGCAGGTGGGAGAAGGGGCAGCATCGAGGTGGAGAGAGCAGAACCCTGAGCAGAGCACCATCCGTTGGCCAGAGCAGTAGGTCCTTTTCTCGGTTCTTACTTAACTTGATCTTGGCCTGCTCTGCACACTGCTCCCATACTCAGCGACAAATTCCTGGGAGTGACTTGGGAGTGTGTCACCTGAAGCAAACCTCTGAACCCTGGCACCTGCCTCACTTGCCACCCACTTGTCCTTTCGTCACCATCATCGTGGTTTACTGTGAGGCCATCTTCCCTCCTGTGTGACCACACTGACGCCCGCGAGTTTGTGGAAAGGGGGAGGGAAACACAGAATGGGCTGAATGCAGCATCTTGAGAATTTCTTAACTAAAAGAATTTTTTTTTTTTCTGGAAAGCATCGAGCTATTTGTAGCCCAAGTTGGTTGAACAGATTTTTCTGGGTGTAACTTATTTTTTTCACTCATTAACTTCTTTTCTTTGTGAATTAAAAAGTAGCATTTTTTTTTCCACCCAGGAGTGTCTTATTTACTTCTCTTTGAACCACAGCCAGCACTTTTTCCGCCTGTTGGGGAAGCAGACTCAGAGCCCACTCAGGGAGGCCACAGCCCCTTACCTAGGTTAATGCAGTGTGTCCAGGCCAGGCCCTTCCACGCCCACTCCCTCCCAAGGGAAGGAGGTCTTATGCTGTCCCATCTAGGAGAATTAGAGGCACAGCCCACCAGCACCTCCCAGTCCTGACTTCTGAAATGTCCCAGGCAGATATTTGGCCTGCCGGTCAATGGTTGCTGCCACCCCGAGGGTCTCTCAACCAGACAGGGGACAGCTCTGGTGTGTCTGTGGTGGGACTATTTGGGTCTATCCCCTGGACTCGGACCACAGCCCCTTCCCCCTTCGAGGCCAGCAGCCTCTGGTCACCCTTAGGATTTCACAGAAGGCATTGACCCAGGTCTGCCCTTGACACCTTCTCCTTCCAGGGAGTGGCTCTGGTCTTCTTTCCATCAGCTCCACACTGCCCCACAGCTCCACTCCAGACCTAAAATGCTGGTCCCTAACCCCATAGCATTTCTGTACGTAATCTTTTGGAGTGCACTTACCTTAAGACGTGTTTATGTGGTACACCTTGTTCTTGTTGTCTCCTGTCTCCAGAATTGTTTTAAAGCCCACCCTCGGCCCGAGCTATGCCCTTGACCTGCGCCCACTCCCCTCAAGGGGAGGCCTGACCCAGGGCTGTCGGGAGCCCCAAGGGGACCCTTCGCAGGAACACATCTGCCTTATCGAGGACAGGTTCCTGCCTCCTCCTTTGTCCCCACAAGCACAGGCTTGTACGGGTCAGTTCATGCTAAATGTCTGTGTCAGTTTTCACCAATTGAACCATTTTTGCAAAGCTCCCGGCCCCCTGAGATGGGGTTCCCACCGAGCCTGTCAGAACTGATGAAGCCTCAGGAGTCCTGTCTATCACTTCGAGTGCCCCCTCCCTGCCCCATTCCTTTATCCACAACTCCAAATTCCCCCAAAGCTCCGAAACTTAAAGGTGTTCAAAACTCTGTAACAAAGCCAGACTTGAGCTGATGTGCAGCCCTGTATTATGGGCCTTTATTTATTCCCGTTTGTGTGAATAGCCACGTTTCACTACGAACACCTTAATGTGTTTGATTATGAGGTGCAGCCGCAGGTTCCAATGAGGTCTCGCGTAATGTACGAGATATATGACAAATTCTGAATTCCAAACACATCGGCCTTGAGGCTTTGGATGAGGGGTCAGAATGGTGGAGTGTCTCCACACTGGTCACACTTCTGGAGTAAGTGGAGGTCCCAGTGGAGGGGAAATGGGCTTTTGCCACCTAATTTGGCATAGCAATGATGGCTTTTTCATTTACTGAGCAAACAACTCTGTGCTAGGTGCTGGTGATTCAGAGACGGAGGACCCCACGGACCAGCAGAGGGACCAAGGGGCACGCAAGGGGCTGGGAGAGAGGAGGGTTTCCTGCGTGTGGAAGGTACAGCAGCCATCTCCTTCTAAGGGGGCCCTTGCCTAGGGAGCTGGTGACCACAGGCCTGTCCCTTTCTGTGGGACTCAAGACTCTAGATGTGCCACCTGGCGGCATTCCAGGGAAGCCAAAGGTACTTGGGAGTGTGATAGTACCAGAAGACAGGAGGCGCTCATGCTTGTGAATCCTGCCAAGTCATTGAAGGTCTGGGGCCTCAGCTTCCTCATCTGTAAATGGGGTGCCCTCCCTGACTCTGCCTTCAGTGTCACTGACTGCCCTCTAGCACAGAAGGCTGGGATCTCCCTGCCCCCTTCTCGGGGTGGCAGCGGGTCTGGCTGTGCGTCTGCAGAGCAGAGGGTGCCGGGCTGCAGAGGGGAGTGGGAGGGTAGGCACGCTTGAGGTCAGGCCATGTCCTGTCCCAGATGTCAGCTGAGTTACTCTTCAGTAATGAGCCCAGAAAATAAGCCAGGAAGAGAGAGGAGGGACAACTGTCCAAGGGCTTGGCCTTTGCGGCTTGCCCAGGTGTGTCTCCTTCCAGAGCAGGTGTGCACAGCCCTAAACAGGCTGTGGAGCACGGCTTTGGCGCTGGCCCTGCGCCGGGCATCCGACCTTCCGTGCGGTGACCATCACCTTTCCTGCCGTGGCCAGAAGCAGGACTCCCCGGGGCCAGCACCTCCCACGTCCATGGTGAGGTGAGGAGGGGCTGGAAGGAGGCCGCCAGAGCCGGGGTGGGGGTGGGCGAGGGCAGGCGTTATGGAAGGGCCACAGGGAGCGAAGGTCAGAGGCCGAGGCATGGACCGGGGTCCCTCGAGAGCGAGGCAGGCGGCGTCGGGGCCCGTGCCCGGGAGACGCGAGGTGGGGCGGGAGTCGGGCAGCCGCCGCGCGGTGGGCGGGGGCAGCGCGGGCGTCGCCGGGTTCCCCGGGGCGCTGGCGGGCGGCTGGAGGCGAGGGCGTCGTCCGGAGGCGGAGGGCGCGGGGCTGCTGGGGGGCGCCTGGGTCCCCGCCCCCGCCGGCCGCGCCGGGTCGCGCGTGGGCGCGGCGGGCGCCGATTGGCTGGCGGGCGCGCGGGCGGGGCGGGCGGCGGCGGCGGCGCGGAGGGGCCGGTCACCCCGCAGCCTGGCCTCGGCCTCCGCCGCTCGTCGCCGCGCCCCGCCCGCGCTCCCGCCGCCGCCCGGCCCCCCCACACACCCCTCCGCCGCCGGCGGCCACCATGAGCACAGGCCTGCGGTACAAGAGCAAGCTGGCGACCCCAGGTGAGCCCGGCGCCTGCCCGCGCGCCTGCGCGCGCCTTTGTCCCCGCCGCCCGCCCGCCCGCCTCTCACCGTGTCTTTCCTCTCTCCCCCGCCCGCCGGCCGGGACGCGGACCCTGACCCGACCCCGACCCTGCAGAGGACAAGCAGGTACGTGCGCGCCGCCGCTCCCCTCGGGCCTGCTGTCACCCATTGTGGCACCAACGCGGCCGGTGCCCAGGCGCGACCCCGCCCCCGCCGGCCGTCATCCCTCCCTGTCGCGATAACCGATTGTCAGCTGGGGCAGTGCCGCCGCGCCTGGGGCTGCGAAGGGGAGCAGTGGGCGCCAGGCCGCTGGGGGCCTGGCCCTTGACCCTTACAGCACAGGCGCCCCTCCCAGGCTGGGGGGATGGGCCGGGTGTCCCTCTCCCACTGATCCAGCTCCAGCACATCCTCCCTGACCTGGCCTTGGGCCTCGTGCTGGGGGTCCTGAGTGGGGGCACAGACACTGGCAGGCCACAGGCTGGGGGAGGGGTCTGGGAGCCCCACCCCACTCTTGTGCATCTTCTGCCTCTTCTTCCACACACACCAATTTGAGTGGACTGATCTGTGGCCAGGCCTCTTCCCCAGACTGGGAGCCTCCAGGGCCTGGTCTGGATCTGAGTCATGCCAGTGCCCAGCACAGGTCTTCCAACCTAATGGGTACAAACAGGCTGTGGCTTTCCAAAGGGGCTGGCCTGGTCCCTACCCTCCGGGAAAGCAGGACCGGACAGGAGGCTGACCTGGGCACCCACTGTGGAAGCCAGCTGAGGCTGGGGTTAAACAGAGCTGGGAGACCCTGAGGGTGGAGTAGGAGTGGGTAACCAGGTGGGCAGGGGGCTCTGGGGCAGCCCTGCTGGGGGCCTCTCTGGCTTGAGCTCAGTCATGTTTGGGAGATTTTCTGGACCCAACTCTGGCACCAAGGTAGCCTTGGCAGCCCTTGTCAGGGATAGGAATTTACACAGTGGGTAGATGCTGGGTGGAACCCTGAAGTCCTGGCCCAGGGTGCGGTGGCAGCCCCAGGAGCGACCCAGCAGGTGGGGTGGGGGCCGGGAGTCACTGGCTCCTAGGTGCCAGTCTCCTGGCAGGGACGCACCCAACCCTGGGACAGGTGAGGCTCTTAGGGAGGGGCCCCTCAACCTCCCCCTGCTGGCAAGGGCTGCTTCAGGGAGCCCGAGCCAGGAGCTGCCTTCCTATCAAGGCAGGTCAGACAATGCCTGAGATGCAGGGACACATGCTGCCAGGCTATTGTTTGAGGGAGAGAGAGAGAGAGAGAAGGCCCGAGAGACCAACCCCCACAGCTTCTCCTGGGCCTGCAGGCACTTGGAGTTACTGGGCCGGCAGCAGCTGCCCAGTACCACACAGGGACTCTCCTGCAGAGGTAGGAACCCCTTCAGGCCTGTGTCTGCCCATCCTTCGCGGTCAGTTAGGAGGCAGCCTCACCCATCCTCTGCCCCTAGGACCAGAGAGAGAGGGCACCATGCAGCTGGAGAGGGGCAGCCCTGGGAACAAAGCCAGGGAGCCAGGTGTTTGGGGTGGGCTCCCCGAGGATCTGGGGGAAGCTGGAAGCATGTGGCAGTTTCACTGTTAGCATTGTTGGTGTTATTGAGCTTTAGTCTATCCGCACTGTGAAAGAGGGCCGGGGGGGAGCTCTGGTGGCCCTGGCCCCCATCCTCTGACCCCCACCCATCTCAGGCAGCGATGGGGCTCTGTTGGCTCTGGCGGCTGCTTCCAGAGCTGGCTCCGGTGATTCTAAGAATGGAAATGCCTCGAGAGTCTCAGGCACCAGGAGGAGGTGGGCGCAGCTGTGTCTATGGCTCAGGAAGCCCTGAGGAATATTTGTTGTACTTCATGGGCCAGAGAGAGGGGTGGCAGGGTCCCTCCCTTGGAGCTCCCCCAGGGAATCCACAGGCCCTGTCTGGGTGAGTTCGGATGATGGGGCTGGCAGGTTGGGAGCTGGGAGTGAGACTCTTGCCCTCCTGACTTGGGCCTCCCCAGAGGCTGTGCCTTACCAATGGGGAAATTGAGGCAATCCGGAAGCGACAAGCTCCATTAGCCACCGGGCTGTGCAGTGCTGAGGCTCCTTCTCAGCCTGAGGCCCAGACCCAGGGGTGTCCACCTTGGAGATGCCCTGAGCCTGAGATGCCAGCCTGTCTGGGTGGGGGCCAGGCTGAGGGGCTGTGTCTACAGTGGGCCTACAGGTAGAGGTTGTGTGGGACTTAGTCCAGGTTAGCATGGCAGAAGGCTGGGGCCAGTATGGAGGCTTTTTTAGGGCAAGGACTGAGGGCCCATCCGGGAGAGTTGAGGGAGGTGCCCCGTGGCTTCCCCCCGCTCTCCTCTGGATGAAAGACTCTCCTGTTCCCAGCTGTGGGCCCACCCCTCCTCCCCAGGTGCCAGTGGCCTCCAGGCCCTATGGCAGCATCATGAGCCTGGACAGATAGACAGAGGCCCCTCAACCAGGGGAGCCAAGAAGGGAGGACCAGGGTGGGGAAGAGCTGGGGGGCGGCTTCTCCCCACTGACGCACAGTCCAAGGAGTATGTCTCTTCATGTTGCAGCTCCTTTTCAAGCCTCCCTCTGCCCAGCTGGTACTGGCTGGTTCAGATTCTGGCAGAGTCCTGCAGGAAAGGGTGAGGAAGGGTTTGGTGGCCCAGGAGATGCCTGTGGTCCCTGAGGTGGTCACAGAACGTGAGAACTACACTGGCTGGAGGTCTCCAGTCCCCCTAGGCCCAGTCCTGTGGGTCAGAGCAGGCAAGGAAGCTCAGAGGGAGCCCCATACTGGGGAGGGGGTAAGTTCACTCCACATACCCCCCCCCCACCTTTGCTAGCAGGAGTGGTCTGGGGGCAGTTGTGGCCAGTGCTGGCTGCACCTTCCAAGTTTCCAGAGGTAGGGTGGGTAGGCCTCTAGTGCTCTAACTAACCCCCCCCACCCCCACTTTAAGCTTCTGCAAACCCGGGGGAAGGGGGAGCGGGTCCAGGCTGGGGAGGTGGGCTCTGCCCCCTCCCAGTTCCCACGCGTCTGGGGAGGCCACGCCAGCCAAGAACACCCCTGACTCCCGCACGCACGCGCGCGCGCGCACACACACACGCACACACACATATGCACGCGAGGGCGGAGGGAGCATTGCAGGGAGGGGTGTGGCCATGGGTAGTTGGGACGCCGTGACACCGCCAGGAGGTTTCCGGGCCAATTCTGCGAGGAGAGGAGTGAGCGGGGCCGGTACCCGCGTGGGTGCGCCTGGGTACCAGGAGCGGTCCCCCGGCGCCCTCTGGCGGGCGGAAGCCGCGCCGCACCTGGGGGGGAACGGGACGCGGGACGGCGACAACCCCGCCCCCCAGGGCCCTTGGGTGGGCCCCGGCTTCCCCCACCCGCCCCCCCGGGGGGCCGCGACGCCCGGACAGAGGCCGTTGGTCCGGCCGCGGGACTCCGCCCCCGCGCCTACGCGCGCCTAGGCTCGGCCCTGCCCTCCGCAGCAGCTTTCCGGTGGCTCCGCCCGCGGCCCAATTTCCAGGCGACTGTTTCCCAGCGACCGCACGGGTGGGGCGGTCTCGTCCCAACCCCCCCAACCCCCGTCAGCGCCGGCGAGGCCCCGCCTCTGGTTCGGGTGCGGGAGCGGGGCCTGCCTGTGGCTGCGACGCCGCGGGCGGCTCGGGGCGGGTCGGCAGAGGCAGAGGCATGGCACGCACGGCCTCCGGGGTCGGCGGCACCCCGGGTGGGCGACGTCCCTTCTCCGGGCCTCAGTTCCCGCGTCCGTAAAACGGGGGCGAGAACCGGGCTTCGGGGCAGTGCCGCGCGTAAGTCCCTCCCGTAAGCCCGGCCGCTGTGGGCCTGACCGGGTCAGGGGTGCGAACGTAGCGATGGACTCGCTGGCAGCGCCCCAGGACCGCCTGGTGGAGCAGCTGCTGTCGCCGCGGACCCAGGCCCAGAGGCGGCTCAAGGTGTGTCTGGAGCGGGGAGTGGAATGTGGGTCAGTGTGTGTGCGCCCGCCGGGGCCCGGTCCCGAGGGGCTCTGGGACGTGCCAAGGACCGCCAGGGCCAGGGTCCGCAGGGGTGGGCCGTGGGGCCCCGCAGGCGGAGGAGGCTCCGTGCCGCTGTCTATAAATAGCCCCTGCTCCGCCTTGGTAGCAGCGGCCAGCCACCCCCGCTGCTGGATCACGGCCAGATGGGGCCTGCCACCCCCTGGTACACTGGGGGGGAGGGGGGGAGTATTGAGGCCAGGGGGCTTCTCCGGCCTGGGGAGGGGTCTTGGTCCTGGCGCCCTCTTCCCACCACCCAAGGGAGGGCAGCCTGTGCCTGCTGCAGCGGGACATCCCAAACTCTACACACACAGACACATTGTCAGGTCCCTGCAAAGCTCCCTCACTGAGGCTGGGGCAAGGATGCCTGCCACCCCCTTACCTGCCTTTCCACTGCCAGGCCTTTGCCCACAGGCCCTCACCCCATTTGTGCCATTGAAACTCCCCACCCAGGGGACTCCGCCCTTTGCTGCCTCCATGTCTGAGCCAGCTAGGGATCGGGGCACCAGACTGCCCCAGGAACCCCAGCATGCCCCTGACTTGCCCCCGCCCCGGCCCCCAGGATATCGACAAGCAGTACGTGGGCTTCGCCACACTGCCCAATCAGGTGCACCGGAAGTCTGTGAAGAAGGGCTTCGATTTCACGCTCATGGTGGCTGGTGAGTGGGCTGGACTCCCAGGTAGGGTGGCTTGGGCCATTAGCCAGCCAGGCTCTGTCACAGGGGCCTCAGACTTAACCTGACTCTTCCACTATACCTGCTGGCAGGTGAGTCGGGCCTGGGGAAGTCCACACTGGTCCACAGCCTCTTCCTGACCGACTTGTACAAGGACCGGAAGCTGCTCAGTGCTGAGGGTGAGTGGGCCCCAGGCAGCCCTGGTACTGGTTCCCCATCCCCTGCTCTGTGATCCCTCAAAGGGTCCAGACCCTGCTCCTCTTTTCCCACAGCATGGATCTCCTGTTCAGGGTCCAGGAGGAGCGGCCCAGATCATAATCAGGCCAGGGCCAAGACACTAGAAGGAATGAGAACAAGGGTCCTGGCTGCCCAGTGGGGGTGGGGGCTGAGAGTTGGAGAGACCCCCTCCAGGCAATGCCCCCCCCCCCCCCAGAGCGCATCAGCCAGACTGTAGAGATCCTGAAGCACACGGTGGACATTGAGGAGAAGGGGGTGAAGCTGAAGCTCACCATCGTAGACACGCCAGGCTTCGGGGATGCTGTCAACAACTCGGAGTGGTGAGCAAAGCCCTGCTGGGAGACAGTCTCTGCCTAGGCTGGCCCAGCCTCCCCTCTGGCCTCACAGACCCTCCTGTCCCCCTGCAGCTGGAAGCCCATCACGGACTACGTGGACCAGCAGTTTGAGCAGTACTTCCGCGACGAGAGCGGGCTCAACCGCAAGAACATCCAAGACAACCGTGTGCACTGCTGCCTGTATTTCATCTCCCCTTTTGGGCACGGGTGCGTGCATGGCCCGGGGACAGGCTCGGTGGGGGGGCACCCGCCGCCACGGATCCCCACGGCTGTACCGGCCGCGGCCTATCCCTTGCCCGTGTGCCCATAAGCATGCCCTCCCTGAGCCCATCCCCACCTGTCCCCGGGCCCCTGCCACCCCTGGCTGCTCTCTGCAGGCTGCGGCCCGTGGATGTGGGTTTCATGAAGGCCCTGCACGAGAAGGTGAACATCGTGCCCCTCATCGCCAAAGCTGACTGTCTCGTCCCCGGCGAGATCCGGAAGCTGAAGGAGCGGGTAAGCCTGCTCTGGCAGGCGGGGTGTGGGCTAGGTCTCTGGGACGGAGACCACCAGGCGTGCAGATCCTGGGTGCCAACGCGGCCGGCCCCGGGTACCTGGCCAGCCTCAAATCGGACAGCTCTTGATCCACCACAGATCCGGGAGGAGATTGACAAGTTCGGCATCCACGTGTACCAGTTCCCCGAATGTGACTCTGACGAGGACGAGGACTTCAAGCAGCAAGATCGGGAACTGAAGGTAAGCAGCCTGGTGTGGCATAGGAGGGAACTGGAGATCAGTTTACATGGGGCCAAGCATCCAGGTCCAACCCAGTGGGGACAGGAGTCTTTTGTCTGGCCAGTAGAGCCCCTTCACCTGGGGCTGGGGGGGTACAGTCCCCCAGGTCCCCACTGGCTTGTGCAGTTTGGCCCCATATTGTTCATGTGTCACAGAGCACTCGCCAGGACCCAAAGGCATAGTGCTGGCCAGGCCTCCACTCTGACCCTACTCCTCAGTCTTCTTCCAAGGGGTCACCAGCAGAAGGGTCTGGCCCAGGGCCCAGTGGCCACAAGCCTCCGCATGCCCTGGCTCCCAGAATTCTGAGCTCCAGTGGGTGGCTGTGGCTTTGGGTGCCCCAGGATCTAGAGTGGCAATAACCAAGCCCGACATGGGATAGGCGGCCGCTGGAGCAGCATGGGGCCATTGGCCCCAGCCAAAGTCAGCATCACTAACAGGAGGCACGGGCTCAGCTCTGGGGAGGGATGGCGAAGGGAGCTAGATGGAGCTGTTCCTGATGGGGGTGGTGTCAGAAGGGGAGGGTGTGTCTGGTGGGCACCGCTTAGCGAAGGCCCCTAGGATATAAGCTGTGCTATAGTTCTGGCTTCAGAGAAGCCAAAAGAGTTGGGCAACCCCAGGATCCCTTTGGGGAGAGGCTGTTGATAATGCTGGAGGGGCCAACCAAGTGTGGAGTGCCCATGCCCCTGTTCAGCCACTAACCCCCCATACTCATGCTAAGTGGGCATGAGCCCTTGTACCTGCCCTCCCCAGGAGAGTGCGCCATTCGCAGTTATCGGCAGCAACACAGTGGTGGAGGCCAAGGGGCAGCGGGTCCGGGGGCGACTGTACCCCTGGGGGATCGTGGAGGGTGAGTTCAGACATGGGCATCGCCTAGGGGGTGGGAAGGCTCCCCTGGGCCTGCACCCACCCACCCCCCACTCCTGCCCCACAGTGGAGAACCAGGCACATTGCGACTTCGTGAAGCTGCGCAACATGCTCATCCGCACGCACATGCATGACCTCAAGGATGTGACGTGCGACGTGCACTATGAGAACTATCGGGCACACTGCATCCAGCAGATGACCAGGTGCGCAGCCCTGACCCAGACCTGGATCATGTGCCTCATGGCCCCAGCCGCAGCTCCCTAACAGAGGGCTGGTCCTTGCTGCCCACCCAGACCTGAACTTTGCCCCAACTCCCCAGATAGGCACCCCCCACCATGCACCTTGTCTTCCCAGAGCCAACCCAGCGGTGTGGGAGCTCAGAGGGAGAGGGCCTCAGTAGTGGTGGGTGTCAGACAAACTCTCTCTACCTCTTGTCTGTCCCACAGCAAACTGACCCAGGACAGCCGCATGGAGAGCCCCATCCCCATCCTGCCCCTGCCTACCCCCGACGCTGAGACAGAAAAGCTCATCAGGATGAAGGATGAGGAGGTTAGTAGGGCCACAGGGGAGGAGCAGAGGCTGGTGGGGGGGAGGGGTCAGGCCCTTCCTATCACGTTTCTCACTCCATCCTCCACTATTCTTGCCTCACCTTCAGCTAAGGCGCATGCAGGAGATGCTGCAGAAGATGAAGCAGCAAATGCAGGACCAGTGACCAGCCCCACATTGCCGTGGATAGACTGCCAGTTTCCAGGCTGGCCCTTCCCATCCCTGGACCCCAACTGGCCTGGACTCAACCCTGGAATCATCTGGATCTCCAACAGGCCTGGGCACAACCCCAGTCCCAGAGTGACCCAGACCAGGACTGTTCCCAACTTTTCCTGACCTGACCCAGAGACGCGGGGTCACAGCCCCCAGCCAACCCTAATTTATTCTCAACATCGGTCCCTCCCCTCATTTGTATCTGCTTCCAAGAGGCCTGGAGAGCAGCCCCCCACAGCTGGCCCCCTTTGCCCTTGGGAGAGCAGCAGCTAGGTTGGGGCATGACTTTTAAGATTTACCCCTGCCCTAGAAGGTCATGAACTCCAACTCCAGGCCCTACTCAGGCAGGTGGGTAAAACAAGGCAGAATAGGGGAGCAGATGCCCAGCATACCGGACCTATTTCCCCACCCCAGTGCCGCAGAGTGGACGTGGGAGCCCTCATGTGCCCACTCCCTTGGGCCACCCAGCTTATGCTGAGACCTCACTTTGTGCCGGGGTGGGCCAGGTCCTTCCTCACCTCCTCACACCCTTCCCGGGTAGCTCAGTGGGTGGGTTGGGCAACAGAAGCGCTCATGATCCCTCCAGACTGAAGGAGGGCAGCTGGCTACAGGCAAGGATTTCATGGGGCTGGTGGGCTGGGACGCCTGTGATCGCCCATACTCCTCACCCATGGCTGTGGCCTGGCCTGAGGGATCCAAGAGCAGTGGGTGGTGGGCAGCCTGGCAACCCCCTATCCCTAGACTGCCATTCCCTGCCTGTGGCTGGAGGTTCCTTCTCCCCAGCAGCACTGTTGCCCTGAGTTCCCTAGCCCATCCTCCCCCAACCCCCCACCCCCCACCCCCAGCATGATACCTTCCCCCAAACCCCATTCTCCAGTTTTGTTCGGTTGTGAATGCTGCGTCCTGTCCTGGTGACAGGAGAACAATGTTGGTGAAGTCACATCGGTGTCAGAGTGATTCGTGCGCCCCTGGGAGTTTGTTGGGGCGGAAGCCCTGGCGGCCTGCGGGCCCTGGTGATAGGGCTCTATCTGGGGCCGCAGGGCCTGTCCCCTCGGCCGCCTCCGGGTTATTTCTGGGGGATGGTTGCGCTGTGGTCGGTTTGGCGGGGGCACTGGGGCCTGGCAGGGGCGGGGCGGCCTTATCACCTGGCTTTCCAGCCAAGGCTTCGCGCTCCAGAGCAAGCCGGGTCACCATCCTCTCGCCATGGGCTCTGGTGAGTCTGGGGTCAGGCAGGGCCCGGGCTGCGCTCCTTGAGCTGAGTCGGGTTGGGAGGCGCTGCCGGAGAGAGATTTGGGTCGGACTTCGAGGGGACCTCTAGCCAGCGCGCGCGAGATGATGGAGATGGAGAGGCTTGCGGGCAGTAGGGGGCTCGGGGGTGGGGGGCGGGGGAGCGGCTGGAGCCGGGCCCAGCGCTCCGGGTGCACAGGGACCCGCTCAGGTGCCCCACAGGCCGCGGGCTCACTACGGCGCTTTCCTTCCAGGGCCGCGCGGGGCGCTGAGCCTGCTGCTCCTGCTGCTCGCGCCGCCCCGCTGCCCCGCCGCGGGCTGCCCGGCACCGTGTGACTGCGCGGGGACGCGCGTGGATTGCGGGCGCCGCGGGCTGACGTGGGCCTCGCTGCCCGCCGCCTTCCCGCCGGACACGACCGAGCTGGTGCTGACGGGCAACAATCTGACGGCGCTGCCGCCGGGACTGCTGGACGCGCTGCCCGTGCTGCGCACCGCGCACCTGGGCGCCAACCCGTGGCGCTGCGACTGCCACCTGGTGCCGCTGCGCGCCTGGCTGGCCGGCCGGCCGGAGCGCGCGCCCTACCGCGACCTGCGCTGCGCCGCGCCCCCCGCTCTGCGCGGCCGCCTGCTGCCCTACCTGGCGGAGGACGAGCTGCGCGCCGCCTGTGCGCCGGGCGCGCTCTGCTGGGGGGCGCTGGCGGCGCAGCTCCTGCTGCTGGGCCTCGGGCTGCTGCACGCGCTGCTGCTGACGCTGCTGCTGTGCCGCCTGCGCCGCCTGCGCGCCCGCGCCCGCGCCCGCGCCGCGCACCCGTTGTCGCTGACGGCCCCGCTGGTGGCGGAGGCGGCCGGGGCCAGCGAGTCTCGAGAGGAGTCCTGAGAAGCGCGGAGCGACGCGGGCGCGCCGACCCGACGGAACCCTCCCGCGGGGGCCCCTGGCGCCAACGGGGGCCGGGTCTCGTCCTCCGCCTGGGCACGATTGCCGAGAGCCCGTCGCCACCCCCCCAACCCCCGGCTGCAGGCCCCGGGCCGAGCGCGCCCCACTGCTGCGTGCCCGCCGCTTCGGCCCCGGGCCGCAGAGCCAGGGCAGGGGCGGTGAGCTGCAGCCCACCGCGCCTGCGGGGGTTCGCCCGCACCCCCGCGCCAAACCCCAGCGCAGAATAAAGCCTTCTCTCTATCTAACTGGTCTCTGCGCCCCGCCACCCGGAAATTGCCCTCCGCGAAGCGCAGGAACGGCCCGGGGAGGCGGTTCAAGGGGACGCATCACGTCTTTGTACACCCAAAATAACTGCCGGCCAAACACGGGGACAGCGAGTTAAATCGCCCGGACCACTCGCTCTCCCAGAAGTTCAAGTGGAAAGCACAGATGAACTCGGACAGTGACAACACTGTAGGGTGGGGAGGACACTGCGGGGAGTGAGGACAGTGTGGGAACAGTGAAGACACTGTCAGGACACTTCAGGGAGCAAAGACACTGTGGGGACAATGAAGACAGTGTTAACAATGAGGACACCAGGGACAGCAAGGATACTGGGGACAACGAGGACGCTGAGGCCAGGACACTTGGGACAGTGAGGACACTGTGGGGACAGTGAAGACCGTGGATAGTGGGGACAGCAAGGATACTGGGGACAACGAGGACGCTGAGGACAGGACACTTGGGACAGTGAGGACACTGTGGGGACAGTGAAGACTGTGGATAGTGGGGACAGCAAGGATACTGGGGACAACGAGGACGCTGAGGACAGGATACTTGGGACAGTGAGGACACTGTGGGGCAGTGAGGACACGAGACAGTGCAGACCACAGGGACACTGAGGGCACTACACGGCGGTGTGGTGTGAGAGAGAGAACGGATGTTTGCAGTAGCAGTCTCGGGGGCTCAGTGAGGGGCCGTGGAAAGGCTCTGAGGACTGTTCAAGTGTGAGTGGCCGTGACCGTGCCATGTGAGCCGCTTTCAGGATGGTCAGGGCTGGACTGGGGGTGGTGAGGACGGTCTGAGGGCCCACGGAACTCCCTGGGCATCTGAATTAGAAGCTCAGCCTCTGAGGCAGGTCCCTGCAGGGGTGAGTGGGTACCAGGGGGTTGCATGGTATCTGGAATCGTGTCCTGCACTTGGCTGCCACTTCCCACGGGAAGGTGCCTCTGACTGCCTAGACCAGCCTTAGTCCCTGAACCCCAGGCGGAGAGCCAGGGCCTGGGACTCCCCCGGGGTGCCCCAGCAAGGCAGAAGCTGCTAAGAAGGGGCCTGGGGTGCCCAAATGAGGGCCTGACGCTTTCCTCACTCTTGGAGTCCTGCTCCCACCCTCGTGTGGCCCCCACCTGGCTGACCCTGTAAACAATAAAGGCTGCTCTCCATGGACCCCAAATAGGACCCTGACAAGAAGCCTCAGGCCTGGGCCTGGGGTGCCTGGCACAGGAAGGCTCTGGCCCCCACTGACCAGGTCGGGGAGGCTGCCGCTGACATGGCCTTTGTCCCAGTCTTTGTGGGACAAGATGGATGACCCTCCGGTTGGGCTGATGCTATCTCGGGGCTGCCAGTCAGACATGAGGCAGGAGGCAGCCCCTCCTTTGTGGGCAGGTGCGGGGCATCCGGCCCATTGTGGGCTGCGGCCGACTGTCCAATTGTCCATCCGGCCTTATCACCACATCAGGGATGGTGGCCCCTTTTGTACAAATGAACTGCCCCCTCCCCACCCCCAGGAGTGGCTCAGCACACTCAGAGCCCCTGGTAGGGGTCAGAGGTAACAGTCGTTGTCACAGCAAGCTACACAGGCAACCTCCCAACTCAGTCCCAACATGGTACAGGGAGAGAGTGTCCCCCTTACTTTCCAGAGGAGGAACCCAGGTGCCAGAGAGGGGTTCTCCTGCGAAGCCGGAGCTACCTCCACAGCTGCACAGGGAGCAGACCTAAGACCAGGCCCCTAGGGCCCCTCTCTCTTCCTCCTCACTGAGGCCTTCAGGCGGCAAATGCAGGGCCCAGGAGAAAATGACCCGGTGTCCTAGGTGACCCCAAGCTCAAAGAAGGCGGCCCCCCTGGGCTGTGAGGCGAGGCTCCAGCAGGAACTATGGGGAAGGGTCAGTAGAAGCCCAGGCCCGCTGCCCACTGCCCACAAGCTTGAGGGCTTCTGGGCCAGTGTCCAGCTGAGCGGGTGGGTACACAGCCCTGAGAGCCTAGAGCTGCAGAAGCCGCTGGAGCTTCTCTGATGGAGGAAAGAGGCTGGCATCACAGTGCGGTCAGACCTAAGGAAGAACGTCCTTATTCCCTGGTAGATAGGGCAGAGGAATTCCATGGTTTCTCCAAGATTCCCTCTCTTTTGCCAATTCTCCATGATTTAGATTGGCTTCTGCCAAGGTACTGAGCACAGAGGGTGCTGGCCTGGCCTCACTGGCTAACCTTTTCCAGGCTGCCTGGGAGCCCCCAAGCCCGACTTCTGACCCCGAGCTGACCCTCCATGCACTGACCCTGGGGCCTCAGCTTCCAAGGAGTGTGGAGAAGAGGATGGTCCCAGCTCAGCGCCCCTGAATGGCCCGGTGCTGGGAGGGGAGTGTGAACATCTCTACCCCAGCTCAACCGCCTATCAGGACCCTCCCCCCAGCACTGTCCTCCAACTAATGGACAACATACCTGCCCCAGGCTCTGTTCCCCACTGACAGTCTGGCCCTCGCTGTGGCCTCAGACTCCTTCCAGATGGGAACAAGGCGGTGACCACTCAAGGAGCTACCCATCCCCCCCCACACCTCCAGTCCTCAGGCTGGCTGATTCAGGGCCCCTTGTCCAGCAGCCCAAGGGTCCTCTGACCACACCACTGCCCACCCCGGAGCAGGGGCAGACACAGCCGGGACCTCCCGCCGGTAGCTTTCGTGTCCTTGTCTGTGAAATGCGTGGGTGCTGCGTGGGTTGAGAACCTCCCGCCCCAAACCGGCATCCAGTTCTCCCCTCACTCGCCAAGACCCCGGGAGGCCACCAGAGGGCGCGCGCGGTCTGCGGAAACGGCCCGCGTGGGGCTAGGGCGGCCGAGGTGCGCGCCGCTTGTGCAGGCAACCAGGGTCCCCGGAGAAACAGAGGCCAGGAGTGGGAGGATTGGCCCAGGCTGGTGGGGGTGGTCGCCGACTCGGCGGACGGGTCGCACCCCCACCCCCGTGGGAATAGGGAAGGGTGCAACGAGCGGCCGCTAACAGACGGCGAGGGGTGAGCGCGCTCCTTCTGCATCCCTCCCCTCCCCTCTCCTCCCCTCCCCTCCTCTCCCCACCCGTCCCCTCCCTCCCTCTGATCGCTGACAGCCCATCAACCGGGAAGATAAGGGACCTCTTCCGCCGGGCGGAGGGGGTGTCAGCCCAGGTGCACCATCCGCCCTCCCGCCGCCTGTTTGCTCAAACACTTATTGAGCCCCTGCTGTGTGCACCGCGGCGGGACTGGAAGGAGCTGCTGCGGGCGGACGTGGAGGGCGACTGTGAGGTGCAGGCCTCAGCAGCTTCTGCTGAGGATACCGGGTGGGGACGGTAGAGCGCGCACCCTGCCACCCCGGGGGGAGTGGAACAGAGGCTGCGCCACCACCTCCGAACCAACCTGGGGGCGGGGTGTGTGTGCGGGTCCTCCGTGGGCCCCCTCCAGCCTAGGGAGATGAGCGGGAGCCTGGGGAGGGGGGCGGCCCCTCACTGGGCAGAGACTTGAGTGGGGCCCGCGTGGACGAGGCCCTGGGAAGGTCTGGAGGGGCCTAAGCTCTGGCCACGTTGTGGGGGGGCCACACCCGCCGCCCAGACAGAGCAACAACATTGGGGTGGGTGGCGGGGCCCTGGGGGCCCATAGCTCACCGCACCGTCTGCGCCCACCCCCGGCGTTTCCGATGGAAGACAGGCAGCAGGCGATAAATCACCGGCTCCCACTCCCACCCACCCAGGCTGCCTTGGGGAAGGGGGGCTGCATGTGACAGAGACAGAGCTTAAGACAGAGACAGAGAGACAACCACAGAGAGAGACAAAGGCAGCTAGGGCTGGCCATTTGACACAGGCCAGGTTCCTTTGCTCAGGGTGTCTGGCCTCCCACCCCCAGGTGCCCCCTCCACCAGTCCCATCTGGAAACCAGCTGAGAGCCACCCCACCCCAGCCGACCCCCAACAGGGAGGAGGAGGAGGGAGGGAGCAAGGCCTTAACAGCCATAACTCTGTCCACCCTGGAGAACCATAAATCAGCGGGGTGCTCTCGGGAAGCACTCCCCCGCTAGGCTGAAGGGGTCTTTGGGGTCATTGGTCCTGGTAACTGGGCCTGGCCTTAGCTGTTTTGTCCCTCCCTCCTTCAACGGCCCCTGGGGGAATCCCCCAGGCCCACTTCTGTTTTTCCCCAGCGCAGTCACATGCCCAGAACCCTCTACACCCAGTGCTGTCTCCACTGGAAGCACTCTCAGCGTGCCCATCTTCTCTGCGCACAGACAGGAACCGTCTGCCAAGGATGACATCCTGTCCTATCAGGAGAGCCCCTGGGCTGGCCCTGCAGGATCTGGGGGTCAGCCGTCCTCCCCCGAGAAGCCCTCCCAGGGGGTCTGCTCTGCCCCAGAGGAAACACTGTCCATCCCTCCTTCTGTCCTGCTTTCCTGTCACCACCACCCCACAGGGTGCTGAGGGCCAGCTGCACAAAGTGTGCTGAGAGATGGACCAGGTGGGGACGCCTCCACGGGTGTGAACACCCCCGGGGGCGTCAATATTCAGTGGGCAAAACCTGAGAGAGCCTGTGGGAGTGCTCCCAAGACTTGTGGGGTGTTCCAGGCCCCCAGTTCCAGCCACTGGCATGAGCAATCCCTGCCCCAGGGGTCCGTCCAGCATATCACCCCTCAGGGCTCACGTGGCAGAAATAAGACCACTTGTACACAAAAGAAACAAATGTCCACCATGAAATCTCTCAAAGAGCAGTGGGAGCAGGGACAGGGGCTTCCTTCAGAGCTCCTGAAATTCTGTGCCTGAGAAGCCCTGGGCCTCGTTATGTGGACGATCCTCTTGACCCTCAGAACAAGCCTGAATGCCCCAGCCTTGGGATATCAAAAGCACTGACAGTGTGTGTGTGTGTGTGTGTGTGTGTGTGTGTGTGTGTGTGTGTTGGCGGGGAGGCTCCTGGGGATGTTCAGGCTGAGGGAACAGCACTGTGCTGCCGGAAGACGCCTGTCAGGGGAGGGTGCAGGGGGTGCAGGGCCCAGAGGGGCACTAGGCTCAGCCTGTGGGTAGGCGAGGGCCGGAGGGCCCCCAACTGTGCAGGGGGAGCTGCTGCCCAGTCCTTCATGGGTTCTCAAGCATTGTTCCCAGCCGTGTGCAGCCCTGCCTGAAGGCCACCGACTGCGCGGAGGACGGCTTCGGGGTGCAGGTCCCTTGGTCCCTGACCTTCACCCAGGAGAGTCTCCCGCCCTTCTCTCCCGGTGTCCTTGGAGGGGCCTACCTCACCCTGATGAAGTGTGTCAGACAAACTGAGAGGCTCTAGACCAGACAGACCTTCACTTGGCACAGGGTGGGGGAGGGGAGGGCTCCAGCTTTCCTGGTTCTTCCCACCCTCCCAGTGCTGCTCTCTCTGCCTCTGTCCCAGTCACACGGGACCTGGGATCATCCCCTCAAGGTCATTGTGTTCCCAGTGAAGTAAAAGAACCTCCAGAAGTACGAGGAGCTGGGGGAGATCCTTCAAACTATGCCTGGTGGAGCCACTAGGTTGTGGGGGTACAGACCCCAGGGGAAGTAGAGGGTCCCCATGGTAGCCGTTTCTCTTGCCCCGGTGTGTGGATAGGCCTGGCATGCCCATCCCCAAGAGGGAGGCTGCAGCCTGGGGCTGGGGCCTGGGGGGGTGGTGAAGTTCCCAGGGCAGCATGGGCCTCGCTCGGGGGGTTGTACCCCTGGGCCCCTGAAGTGCTCCCAGGCTTGGGCAGGGCTTTGAGGAGGTGCCCATGGGAGGCCTAAAGGCCATGCTCCGCTGTGCATCTGTGTGGAAACCTATGTTGATGTAACTTGTATTTAGGAGCTCACTTTTCTCTGTGCTTTGTTTATTTAAAGATGCTCTTGAGGGATTCCAGCCAGTTTTTGCAGATACTGAGGAAAGGGCTTCTGTCTGGGAAGGGCTGGGGAGGGGCAGGCACCCCTGACAGCTGCCTGTCCAAACATGCCCGCCCACACCCCTGTGTGCCCACTGAAGGTGCTCACCGTGTTCGGGTTGCCTCCTCTCCTACGGGAGTGCAGCCTAGGGGCCCGCACCCAGGACAGCACCAGCGACACAGCCCTAGAGCAGAGCCGGAACCCATGAACGTGACCACCATCCTGAGACTTTGATGAAAAGGAGGGTTTGGGGGAGACCATCAGTCTTCTTTATGGGAAAAGTGGGGGCAGACTTGTTTGTGGGAGCCTTGGGTCTCTCCTGGCACAAAATGCCTCACCTGCATACCCCTTGCTCTGGGGGGGGTCGTGAGTGGGGGGGGTTCCTATTTTATGGGTCTCTCTGCTGCAGATCTTTTATATGGAGCCCCTGCTCTGTAGGTTTCTTCTCTGGGGATCCCTAGTATGGGAATTTCTGGTGTAGGGGTCCTTTTCCTGGGGATCCCTGGTCTGAGGTCCCTGTTTGGTGGGTCTCTGGTCGTAGAGGTCCCTGATCAGCTCTCCAGGTGCCTGCTCTGCATCTGGGGGTCCCCAGTGTGGAGGTCAGTGATGCTCTCTTCATTTGGGGTGCCGTGGTTCTGCCACGGTGGTCTCCAACACACCAGTCAGCCTCTTCTCCCTGCACTGGGGATCCACGGTCCCAGGAATCCTCCCGGGGGCCACACTACTGACTCTCTTGTAGCAAGACCAGCAGGATGAGTGGCTAGAGTGTGTCCCCAGATCATCCGTGGAAGGATGTTGACAGCTAACGCTGACACACAGCCTCAATTACGCAAAGCTCCCAAGTCCTTGCCAGACATCAGTGACGCTGTTATGGGTCCACTGAGTCTTCCCAGAATCCTCCAAGGGCTCCCTGAAGCTTCCCAGAACATGCCCGCAGTCCCTGCCTCCCACCCCTGCAGCCTGCTGCTGCACGGGGACTGGTCCCAGCAGGTGCCTTGGGTTGGCAGCAACAGAGCCTCGAGCCCGGAACTGCCCTACGGGATCCTTGTGGACAAAGTGGGCCATGGGCATGTGGTCAGCAGGCCAGGCAGTGGGACTGCGAAGAGTCAGATTGAGTTATGGCCTCACTCCTTAGGGCTGCTGCCTGGGGTATGCTCAGGAGCTGGCCAGGGCTGCCTGGTGCCCCTGGGCCTCTGAGACAATCAAGCCTCAAAGAAGGTGGGACCCAACCAGGACTGAGACATCACCACCCAGCCCTTGTTCCCATGCATCCTCGTCTCCCGACGTGCCTGCCCTGTGTCCTCCTTGGGCCCGCTGGCCTCCTGCTCTGCCTTTGCATCGTCGTGCGGTGGCCCCTCCACCATGGCCCCCTTCATGAGCTGTCTGGGGATGGGAGAGACCCTGCACACACACACACACACACACAGAGTATAAAAGCCCATACACATACACCCGCACAAACACACAGGTATGTGCACACAAGCATCCAGAGAGCCTGCCTTGTCTTCCCTTCCTTGGGTCTGACTCCTCCGGGGCGGGGCGGGGGGGGGAGAGCACACCTCCAGGGTGGGTTCAACATGGGCTAACCATGCACGCTTCTGGGTGACATGCCCATTGAGTGTCCCTGAGCACGCTGTGCCACCTTCTGATGGGGACTAGATCACACCGCTGTGTGTGTGCATGCAAGTGTCGGCGGGTATATGGGAGATAATAGAGCCCACCTCCCTGTACGAGTGTGGCCATGTCCCTGCAGACCCGTCCACAAGTCTGTGTCCCCGAAGCCCCACGCCCGTGCCCCCACACCTCTCGCTTGCACGCATCCTGCCAGCCGGCCGTGCCCCCACATGCCCCCTGGCAGCCGCCCATCCCTGCCCGCCGCGCCATGTGTACACAGAGGCTTGTTTTCTCTGCCTTTCGGGCCAGGGGTGTGCTCGTAAATCGTGCAGTCGATGACACATTTATCCCTCGGGCGGCGGGCGGTGTGAATTTATGGCTGCCCCTCCCTCCCAGCTGAGGCAGGACAGGGGCCTGGACACCCCCGTAGGCAAGCACCTACAGGCCGCTTGGCCAACCAGGCTGTCATGGGGCCACCAGGGCCAGGGCTGGGCCAGGAGGAACTCAGGAGCGCTCTCGAGGTCTTGCCTTCTCGGAGACCCTGCAATTTTAGGGCGCTCAAGGCAGACGAGAGGCTAAGAGGCTGGGTCAGTTCGGCCTAGGCGAGGGCTGGGGTGCAGGGGTTTCTAACCTGCCAGAGGCAGGGGGGCCAAGCGCTGGGCCTGACGTCCAATCCGTCTATCTCCCGTCCTACTCTGCACCTCAGTCTTCCTACCTATGAAATGGGACAGCAGCTTTAATGTGCAGGCCCGGAGGGGCCACTCCCCTCAGGGGTGGAGTCAGCGCACCCACTGCTATGGGGCCTGTTGGAGGCATCGAGGTTTGTGGGAGGACTGTGTGAAAGGATGGGGACCTTGAGGACAGCTGGGGCTGCAGCTAGGGAGGGAGGAGCAGTGACCATGGAAAGTCAGGGCAGGGAGGACCTCTCAGAGCAAGCCTTCCCTCCTCAGCCTCGTAAAGCTTGGGAAACCGAGGCCCAGGGAGGGGCAGGGCCTCAAGACTCCAGTTCTTACTCCCCAGTGTGCAATGTGGGGGTCCCAGGTTCAGCACCCCCTCCTGGGGCTATTTCCTTTGTCCCATAAAGACTACGTGTGGGGGAGGGGGACGGCCAGCCGGGTCAGACAGGAGAGATGATGGAGCAAGTGAAGTGCCATGGGGGCCACAGCTGGGGATGGGCGGGGCCTGGCCGCCTCCACTCTGTCCGTCTGTCTGTCTGTGTGTGGGGTCGGGTCTCCAGGGTACCCTCTGTCGGCTCTCATGCTCCCCCCCCACTTCTAGTCCCCAGCCCCCCCCTTGCTGCCCGCCTGTCAGGATGAGCGATGGCCATGCCCCTCCCTGGGCCCTCGGCCCCAGGCCCGGTTCCCGCTCATTAGCCGCTGACACTGTTTGCTTTCCCGCCCGGGACGCCCACCCCCGTCACAGGCCATTTCTCCCGGCGCCCCCCACCCCCATGGGCCTGCCCGGGGGTCCAGGGTGCTGGGCAGGACCTGCATTCAGCTCCCAGAGTGATGGCCAAAAGGAGCCCAGCCCCACCCTCGCCTGCACACCCTAGAGGACGTGCCCCGCCGCGCTGCAAAGCCAGGCCACAGCACGAGCGCGCCTGGGCCCCGCCACCGAGACTTGCTGGCTTTGCGGTGCCACATGGGGTGGGTCTCTGGTGACAGGCGTCAGGCTCACTCGCCCATCTCTGTCTCTATCTCTTGCCTCTGTTTCTGTCTTGGTCTCTCTGTGTCTTGAAGCTCGCCTCTCCCATGGAGTGACCCCTGAGCCGCCGGCCCCATGCAGTAGGCACGGCCCTGACCTGGAGCCCCTCTGTCCTCGCAAGCAGCCCGATGCCCTGCGCAGGTCAGTGTGTGAGTCGGAGAGTGACTCTGTAATGCCAAGGCTGTGGGAGGAAGGCAGGAGGCAGGAACGCCCAGAGCAGAGATGAGGGTGCTCCCTGGGCCCATCACCCCAGCTCCAGGGGGTCCAAGCAGATGTCAGACCAGGGAGGGCTTGACACTGGCTGAGCCACCGGAGCAGCCTCGGGGGGCACGTTGGGGGTTGCAGGCCCTCCTCCCTCAGGCCGGCCGAGTGCTGGCCCCCCACACCCCCCCCAACCCCGGCGCAGTGTGGCCACAGCTGGGCGGCATCAGGGCCCTCAGGCCGGTGGCAGCTAGTCCTTCACTTAAAAATGTGTTTGTGATTTCGGCGGCGGAGCAGATAACGGTGACGAATGGTCCGCCTGCCCCACAGGGCCCCTGGCCCATCTGGTTTGACTTTGGCCTGTCGTAGGGTGCCCTTGGGCCCCGAGTCCTGCCCTCGGGCAGTACCCTCAGAGTAAAGCCTGGGGGCCCTTGTAGACAGCCCTGGGCAGCCCCGACGTACATCTAACCTTGGCACCGCACTGGTCCCTCTGCCCCCCCCCCAGTGAGTGTCCCCCCACCATCACCGGCCTCCCGTGGCTGTGCCCACTCGGGGCCTGCAAACACTTCTGCTGGCTGGGGTCTGTGTAGAGGCCATGGCCCAAGCAGGCCCACTTCCCCTGCACAGAAGGGGAGTAGAGGCCGCCTCGCCTGGAAGGCTGCAGGGGTGAGAGTGATGGAGTGGCCGCTACAGAGGGAAGGCAGGGCAGCGGGGTGGGGCCTGGCTGAGCCTGTCCCTTCGGGCAGCGCATGTGGTCATCGTCAGGAGCAATTTCTGACAGGGCTCCCAACCTTCCCGCAGCCGCTGCAGCCCCCAGACCATCGATTATCTGGTCAGAGAGCAGCTTCCGGGTCCAGCCCCAGGCTCGGCTGGGGGGCAGTGGGGTCGAGTCTGAGCGCCCTCGGTCCCAGTCCCTCCCACCCTCTACCCTCAGGGCGTCTGGGGGTGGGCAGGGGGGCTGGGTGGGGGACACCCTCTGCCGCCAGAGCCCCTGCTCCTCCCCTACAGCCCTCCCAGCCCGTACCCTGGGCCAGGTCTGAGTCCAGGCCAGCTGCACCTTTGGAAGTGGGAGGATGTGTGGCCGGTTCGATGGGGTGTGGTCAGGGTCCACAAAGTTTGTGTGACCCCAGGGACAGAGGCTCATGCATTGTTCAGTGAACCTTCCGGAGCCCTGTCTGCCCAGGTCACAGATAGGTGTTAGACCCCACACTCCTCGAGGCGATAAAGGAGGTGGGGGCCTTGGAGGTCCCCTCACTCACCTCAAGGGCCTGGGAGGGCAGAGAGGGATGGGGGGAGGGCATTCCAGGCCCAGAGAGCCTGCAGGCCTGAGGAAGAAGAGGTGAAGGTGGCAGGATCCCCCTGAAAGGAGCAGCCTGAACTGCTCTGTCCCAGAACTTCATCCTCGGGGCAGCTCAGTCCCTGCCCGTGTGGTGGGGACAGCTGGGGGGAGGGGGAGGGGCGGCGCCATGTCGGGACCCCAGCCCCCCTTCCCCTGTGGCAGGAAAATCCCTCTCCCTCAGTGTCACATTGTTGAGAATTAACTTTGTTGAAATAAAAATTGGTCTTGGTATTAACTCGGCCTCGAGGATTTTCTCCGGGATCCCGGAGGCTGCAGAGGGGTCAGACGCCCATTCCCAGAGCCGGCAGCCAGCTTGGGTTTCAGGGGTGCCAACGACCTACTAATCCTCCCGGCTGTAACTCTCCACCCTTTGGGGACACAACACCCCGTTCCTCAGGGTTGTGGGGCAGCCGCTCTGGCCCCTGCCTCCTCTGGCCCCAGCCATGAAGCAGGATAGTGTGGACATCGGGGACCTGTCCCTGGTCCACCCCCACCCCACCCCCAAGACTCTGCCTCCAATCCCTCCCACACCTCGCCGTGTCGCTTGGCAGCCACGGTTGACAATCTGTAGGACACGTCCACCTCTATGGGCTCAGCCTCACGGCCTTTTTGGGCCTCAGTTTCCCCCACCCGCAAAATGGAAGACTTGCCCCAGCCAAGGTGTGGGAGGCCCTGGGAACGGCTAGGGCAGCAAGGTGGTCAGACACTCAGCAGTAGCTGAGGAACGGCACAGTGGTGACCCTTCTGAGAGGGGAACGCCCCAGGTGTGGCTGTGTCTGGAACCTTCTGAAGGGCACCGATGGTGCACAGGCATTCAAAGCCTCAGCCACAGACGAAAATCGGCACCCCGGGGTGTGCATGGGACCGGCAGCAGGGCGGGGGGGGGAGGTGAGGACAGAAACCCAAGATCTGAGCTCCCCAAGACCCCCTGGAACTCCCAGGGAAGCAAGTAGACGCTCATCCCACATGTGGACAGCAGCCACCAAAATGATGTCTTTCTGCATCTACACAGATCGGTGTGCGTCTGCTTTGAAAGCTGGGGGGGGGGGGGTTCTCGCTGCCCCCTCCCCCCATGGGCCCCTGTGGCTGGTGAGGTCCCCCTGGAGTCTTCCAACCATCTGAAGGGCGTGTATTCCAGCAGGGAGACTGAGCCCATGAACACAAGCAGTGGAATGAGGCAGGGGCCCTGTGGCGCGGGGGCCATGCTGGGCCTCCCCACAGCCTGATGGTGAGGTCCTGCATCCTGGTAGCAAGGGAGTAGGAGATTTCCCAGCCGGTGGTCCCTGCACAGCCTCGTCCAACCACGTCCCTAGCAGTGTGTTTTGGGGGGTGGGTTGCAGCCTGGGAACGGGCTGGGATGGGGGCCTGGGAACAAGGCGGTGGCCCCCGGGGGACGCTCGAGTGGGGCCAGCTGTTGCAGCCTGGCTCCAATTCCCGCTCTGCACTAGGCTGGTCCCCCGGGCCGAGGCCGGTGGTCTGCCTGGGAGGGAGTGGGCGGGCTCTGGGGGCTGTGCCTTTCTCTGGGCGGTGGTCCCAGGGGTAGCAGAGGTAGGAGGGCGCCACCTTCATGCTGAGTGGCAGAACTGGCCATCCAGGAGGGCTCTTCTGTTCCCCCAAGCAACAGGTCCCAAAGCCTCTGAGCACCAGACTCGCCCAGGTCCCCATCCTACCCTCACCTGGCAGCAGGGCTAACCAAGTGCCTGGGCCTGCGTTTGAGGCCCTTCGGGGCCCGCCCTCTCAGAGCCATCCGTTCTGTGGACACCATGGGTCTGGCACCAGCCTGTACTCTCCAGGCTGGTCCTTCTGCTAAAGCTGGCCCTTGAGTCCAGGGAGCCTGTCCACCAGGACCATCATAAAACTCCTACTCACCCTTCAAGACCCCACACAAAGGGTCTGGGCCCAGCACCCAAGTGGTGTCATCACCTTTTTAAGACTTCCCCTGGGAGGCCAATAGAACCAATCATCATGCAACTCTTAATCAGAGGGCTGTGAGTTTGAGCCCCATGGCTCAAACATATATATTTCTTAAAAAAAAAAAAAAAAAAGGACTTCTCTCTAGCGGCCCTACATCTGCCACAAGGCTGGACACTAGGGTGGGGTATACAGATCCACTGCCATGAGTAAGAGGCTCGTTTGTGGCTTTAAGGAAGTTTTGCTTCCCCTGGGCGTCAGTTTCCCCATCTGAACTGTCCTTGGCTGAAAGCATCCATGGGTCCACTGGAGCAAATTTGAGCTCCAGGGGAAGACAGGCTGCTGGGTCCTGCCCCTCCACCCCACTCCAGGGCTCTGTGGAGGTTGGGGGCTCTGAAGAGGTGGGATTTGATGTGGCCAATTGGGGGTTCCCCCAAGAGCAGGAGAGTAGGGGCCCAGTTGGCCGCCACCAAACACTCGGGCTGGCTTCAGCTGAGGCCAAGGGGCAGGCAGAGTGGCTGATGGGGCGGGGGCCAGTGGGGGAATCTTCTTACTCCTGAAATCCCTCCCGCCTGCCTGGTGGCCCCCAGGGAAGCCCTGTGATGCAGGAACCTGATATTTTAAGACTTAAAGCAAATGTTTCTGGAGGCCGAGCCCTGTCAAGGAGCCCGCCCAGGCCTTGTGGGGGCAGGGCCAGCCCCCCTACCCCTACCCATGAACTAACCTGCCCCTGCCCGGACCAAAGTTTCTGGTGATGGGGGCAGGGGGTTGGTAATGAGGTGGGAACGCCCATGAGGGGTCAGAGCCGGGGGCAATGTCAGTGCCAAGGGTGGGGGGCCTGGTGTCAGCTCCCCACTCTGCTGGTCCCTCTCTCTTGGGCTTCCAGCACCATGTGAAGCCCGTAAGAAGCCCTGAACTCTTCTAGGGCTGGCTTTCCCTGATCTGGGCGCCCCGGGAATGCTACCAGACTGCCTTTCCCCACTGCCAGCCAGGCAGGCAAGTTGACATGCTACTTTAGACCCACTGGCAGAACCACCTGGAGCTCAGGGATGCTAGAAATCTGAAGCTTCCCAGAGCATGGAGCAGGAGATCTGGGATGGATTGGCAATGTCTGCCTGGGGTGCAGGACTGAGAGCCGGGGATTTGTGCCTTGGAACTGGCTTTAAAAAAAGCAGCAGGACAGAGTTTCTTCATCTCGACATCAGAAGGGACTCCTCACCACCTGAACAATAGAGAGGCCAGAAGCATGCCTCCGGCTGAGTAGAGCTGGCCAGGGGGAGGGCCAGGCTCCACGCCCCACCTGGGGACTCAGTGGAGCCATCTCCCTTCTGGAAGCTTCTCAGGGCCTTGAGGGCTGGAGCACCATGGGTAGAGGGGCTGGGTGGGTGAGTGACAGCAAACAGAGGCTGGGGTCCCCCTGCGGCAGACAAAGATTAGGGCCTACTCTCTAAGAAATGTTTGGGGGCTGGGCCAGCCCAGGCCTGGCTGGGAATGTGGGGGAGCACAGGGGCCGTTGTTATAGTGATTCTTCCAGGGTAGGCAATCGTACCAACCCCAGCCAGCTGGGCTCCCAACCCTCAAAACTCCTGTGGCTGAGTCCCTGATCTGGTCTCAGTTGGTAGGGCTTGGCTACACCCCCACCCCTAAGCCAGCAAGCCGGTTCAGAACCGTGAGCCTCCCCAGGGGCCATGTTCACCATTTTACAGTTGGGGAAACTGAGTCCCAGAGAGGGTGCAGCCCGTCCAGGGTCAGAGGGAAAGCTCCTTCCCCTAAGTCTGTCCCAGCCCCTGAAGTTCTTTAATCTCTGCCCGTAGGAGGGGCAGAGTTCTGGCCAGCTGGGTGTACAGAAGGACAGACCTGAGTAAATCCCAGTGTCTTGCCTCGGGGACCTGGGGGCTGCTTGCTCACCCTGAGTCCCAGTTCCCCACAGGGCCTTGGTGGGCATCATCATGCTGTGCTTCTCACTTGCCCTTTTGCCCTGGTGAACTCCCATGCAACCTCAAAACCCACGGGGGTTCAACCATGAGCCCCGAATGGCACACACACTCCCAGCCCCATCTTCAGCTGTTAACTCTCCCTCCCAGGGGAAATTCTGTGCCTCATGTCTCACTGGCCGCCCACCAGTCCCCCTCTTTGGCAGTCCTGGTCTTGGCCCTGCCGACTCACCTCAGTGGACAGGCCACCCTCATTGCTAGGCCGGGATTCATGCTCCGAGGACAGATGCACTAGGTCCCGGTGCCTCAGTTTCCCCAACTCCGAAGTGGAGATGGTGAGTGTCTAGTGGGTGATGAGCCCCGGGTATCCTGATCGAATGCTCCGTGGGAGATCAGGGTGGGCTGCCCAGAGGAAGGGCAGCTGCTGGAGGTGTCTGAGAGTGGTGGCCACAGTGGGGTGCGGGTCCCTTGTCTGGCCAGCCGGTCAGGGCCGCCTCTCCGGGTCCCTGCTGTCTGCAGGCAGACACCTGACTAATGATGGCCCCACCAGCCTCGGGGCCTGGCGAGCTGTGCCCACTAGGGGCTGAAGCTTGCAGAGCAGCCCCTCCCCGGAAGCCAGGCTGCCCAGAAGCCACTGACTTGGGTGGTACTGGCCAGCACCCGACGACCACTGCCACCATCGCCCCCATTAGAGTTCTAGCCACACCACTCAACACTGCTGCATCTCAGCACTTCCTTCCATGTCTTGGGCCTCGGTTTCCCCACATTGATCTGGGAAAAGGGCAGGTGGGCTGAATTTAATTGGGAAGAGGAGAGGGCATCCCAGGCATTTTGGGCAGCTGGGGTTAGAGGAAGATGAGGTGGGCCATGGGTCATGGGGGGCCAGGAGGCAGGAGGAAGGAGGAAGACCCCCAGCAGTCCCCTCCAGAGGTACAGAGAGGCCTAGGGCCCCACCCGACGGAAGCAGAGGAGCCTGGATTTAAACTGAAGGCAGATGGATGCCATGTGGGTGGGAGGTGCCTCCCCCAGGACCTCCACACTCCGGAGCCTCGAGCCACTGCCCACTGCCCCCTGTCCCCTCTGTCCCCACACACAGAGTACATTACTCAGGCTTCTCCAAGGAAGGCTGAGGGGGCCAAGAACGAAAGCTAGGTGGTCGCTGGGAACCTTCTCCCACCCCGGGACCGTGGGTCCCCTCCCTAGCCTGCAGCCAGGCCAGAGGCTGAAGGCAGATGGGTTCAGGACAGACCTCCTCCTGGAAGCCCATGTGGGTGACCCCCATGGCTCAGGGTGGAGCTCACCCACCTGTCTGCAGGTGAGGGCAGGTAAAGACAGGAAGGTGACAGCAAGGCAGGTCCAGGGATGGCCTTGCACTCAGGCTTGATCCCTTCCCTCAGCCACACCTCTGCCAGGGCCCCCTGCTCCTCTCCTTGCTCCCCACCCCCACCCATTCCCAGGCCCCTAGCCCTGTTGGCGCATCCAGGCTCCAAACCAGAAAAACTAGATGAAGAACAAACAAGCCCACACTGTGGCCGCTACCATGTCCAGCACAGCAGGACCATGGAACTGGGGTGGGACTTGCCTTTCTGAGGGCCTGAGAGTCAGGCCAGGAGGGGTGGTGGGACAGGGGCTGCAGATTGCAGTCCCCACTCTCCAGCTGACACCCAGCCTCCCCAGTCTGCCCCCTCCCACGTCCCCACCCAACTCCTCCCATACCGGGCACCACCCCCCTGTGCTGGCCCTGCGCGTGCCCCAGGATAGGCTTTCTCCTCAACAACCTGCAAAGCAAGAACTGCAAAGCTCACTGTCCTGGGTGCAGTGGGCTGCTTGTGGGGAGTGAGGTTCTCATCACTAGGGCCCGTGAAGACCGTAGCCAGGGGGCTACAGAGGGGAAGCCCAGGATGGAGGGTATGGCCAGGTTCCCCAAGGCCTTTTCGGACAAGAGTCTCTGGACCCAAGACTCCCTCCTAGGGCCCCAGGTTCCAGAATTCTGACCTCCAGGATGGCAACGTGTCATGTGGCCAGCACAGTGCCGGGCACGTTGTAGGTGCTAGACAAATACTCATTTATTCAATCAACAAACACCCCAGTGGAGTCCAGGGGCAGCTGGGTGTCTTGACCAGCCCTGCCCTTCCATGTCACTTCTGAGGGTCAGGCCAGACCACCGGACCCCTGTGGTGCCTCGGACAGGCCTCCCCACCCCAGCACCTGCCACTCCCGTGACTTTAGTCAAGCATAGGAGAAACTGTTGATCTGTACTCAAGTAACTGGAATGACCACGGTGGAAAACTAGCAAGGATCCATCCCTCAGGCTGCTTGCCATTTTTCAGTATATTTACTGATTCTTACCTGGACAGTCTCCTCTCAACAGGAAGGAGTAGGGGAGAAGGCTTTGCTTTAAGTGAACAGTAGAGCAAGCTGGCTGGTGAGAGCCATGTCCAAGGGCGTCCAGGACTTGCCCAGCAGAGGGGGATGCAGCGCTGGGCTCGGGAGACAGGCCAGGGCAGGACCTGGCCTGGAGCCCAGGATGCTGCCTGAGGGAGCTGGGAGGGCAGCTGAGTCCCACCTGCCTTCCTCAGAGCCCTGACCCCAGTGACGTGGGGCTCAAGAAGGCCTCACCTGACTGTCCGGTCAGGAGCATCCCTTGATGCTGGGACAGGAGGTGAGGTCCAGGGTGGGGGACTCTGGAGGACCTGGAGTCTAGCTCCATCAGCCAGGCTGGCGGTCAGTGCAAAACAGCCTGGAGTAGAGGGTCTGGCGGTAAGTGCCAGGATGAGCATACAGGGTAGGAAGAGTCCCAAGCGTGGAGAGGAAGAAGAACCCTGCAGGGGTGAGGGGCAGAGGGATGTTGGGCAGTGCCGGACAGCATTCTGAGCATCCGCTTAGTGACCCCACGTGGCCAGATGGATGATCGGTCACCATGTGGGGCTGCAGGTCGGGGGCTCAGAGTGGCAGGGTGGGATGGTGTTAAGGGCTCAGGCACAGGGCTAGTGCTGGGCGGGCCTGCCCTTTCTGGGGGCCTGGCAGCAGCCTCAGAAGTGGGGCGAGGGTGAGGGCAGGGTCCAGGGTTACCCTGAACAGGGCAGGCTGGGCACCCAGCTGTCCTGTGAGGACACGCTGCCCCACCCTTGGGCCTTGCCACCGGACATTCACATGACCCACATCTGGCTGCCTGCCCGGCCGGCACCCCTGCCAATCACACTGACTTTCCTCCCACTGGCACCTGCTGGGGGCTGACAGAGGTCTCTATTCCCGGCCAGGCGCCTGCTCCGGTTATATTTAGGACATGGTTGGGGGGGGTGGGGGGGCTGCTGAGTTGCTGACCCCCTCCCGGGGCCTGGAACAGGGGCAGCTGGGGCTGGGCCGTCTGCCCAGGCCCAGCCCGATGGCTTGGGTTGAGCTCTGAGGGGCAGGTTGCTGCCTGTGGGGTCTTGCCCTCGGCTCCTGGCCCTCTGTTCATAGCTGCATGCAGGCTGGGAGGCGTGGGTTCTGGCCATGGCTCATATGGGAAACTGAGGTTGGGCGGGGGTCTGAGCACCTGGCCATGGCAGAATAAGGCTGGCTGCTGGAAACTCCAGGAACTCAGCCCGAGGGGGGAGGCCAGGAGCTCCAAGTCGGTGGTGAGGGGAGGCCCGACTGGCCTTTTAGCTACTGAGGCTCAGACATCCATGAGGTCATTCTCTCCTGGGACCTCCCAGGGCCCTGCCTGAGGGCACACTGAGCCCCAGGCCCTTCCTGCCCTCCCGGACTGGAGCCCTCTTCCCTGCTGCTGCCTGGGCAGGATGTTCCCAGGGAGGAAACGGCCTCTCAGAGGCCACCCCATCCCTGCTGGAGTCCAGGGCCACTTCCTGCCCTGCCTGGGCCTTGGTCCTGCCCCCGATTCTGCCAGCCCAGGCCAGACCCAGACTTCCTGCCCCCAGCAGTTTGGAGGGGCCAACACGTCTCTGCCTGACCCAGCCCCACAGGCACAATCCAACCCCACCAGAGCTAAGGGCCTGAGAGCCTCCCCCTGAGATCCCAGATCCCTGCCCATAAGGCCTTCCTTCGGACACTCCAGCTCTAGCATCACCTGCTGCTCTCACAGTTCATTTCAGCGGGGCACCATGACCTCAGCTGTCCCCAGCCCAGCTCTAGAAGCTGATGGCTGAATCAGGGCATCACCGGGGCCATGGCAGAGGCAGGCCCATCTGGCACCCACAGGGTTGAAGCAGTAGGCTAGCCTGCATCTGAAGGGTCCTCTGGCCGAGACTATCACCCTGCTCTGTGGGCAGCCTCATCTCCAGGAGACGTCCCTCCTCGGCCCAGCCCTCCCCCTCTGCCCAGGCCCCTCACCCACCAGTTCTTCACACCCCATTCAACGGGGCTTCCTGCCCCTGCTGACCCTAGATCAGGGCAAGTCGCCGGGCTGCCCCCTCTGCCCTCCGCCCCGGAAAACACATAGCTGGGGGTCATGGAGCTACAGGACTGGGTTGGAGGAGCTGAGGGCAGGGCTGGGGGCTCTGGAGGGAAGTGGGCGGCCCCAGCCCAGCCTGCTCTGAGGTTCAGGAAGTGGGGGTCTCAGAAGCTTCCTCTTGGCCAGACGTGCTCCCGGTGGGGCTGGGCAGCTGGGGGGGCGGGGGTCAGAGGCTTGGTCACAGCCGCCCCTTCCTCTCCAGCCGGTCACTGCTGCTGCCGGCCTCAGGCTGGGTGGCTGGGTATCCCTCGGGCCCTGCAGGTGGCCGACAGTCAGGCCGGAAGTTCTCGGAGCCTGCCAGGCCTGTAGGCTTGTCAGCCGTGGCCTCTGCGGGGCCGTCACTACCATTAGCACGTCCGGCCTGCCTGGTGGGAGTCGCCATCAGCTGGGTGCCGCAGGACTCGGGAGCGCCAGGGGGGCCCACCTCAGCCCAGGCCTATATGCCCTCCAGCCAGAACTCTCCTGAGCCTTGGTTCACCCACAGATAGAGAGAAGGGCTGCCAATGAAGGCTGGAGCAGGGGATAACTGGGGCAGAGCACCCCAGGGCCTTCTGGGTCAGTGCAGTGGACCCAGGCCCTGTCAGACCCCCAAGACCGGGGGTCCCACTGCCCAGCCTTCGTTCACACCTTAGACACTCCCGGCGTGCCTGCCTGACCCTGCCCTGAGCTCAGGGACCCAACCTCAACCAGGTGCCATGCCCTGCACAGCCCGCTCAGGCTCCACTGGGGGGGCCCAGGCTGCGGAGGCCCCTTGAGCCCAAACATACACGCAAAGGTGCTGATAAAGGCTTCGAAGGACCCCAGCCTGGCCAGGTCTAGAGCACAGGCCGAGGAAGGGATGCTAGTCCTTTGCGAGACAGGTGGGAGCCTCAGAGGGGCTATGGAGGACCCCACCCTCAGGTATGTTGGCTCAATCCCTACCCATGATGGGGGCCTAGACTACGACCCCCCACACACACCAATGGGGAGACTGAGGCTGGGGGAAATGGTATGCCCGGGTGTCGGTCCACCTGGGTCTCTGGCCCAGGCATGTCTCAAGGTAGAGCGAGGCCAGCACCACGGCTCACGCGTGCGAGCCTGTGCCTGCGGCTGAGGCTTCACTGGGCCCCCGCCTCCGGCCCCCACATGATGGGCGGTCGTCCATCAGCGAGGCCAGCCCCTCTGGCCATCCATCACCAGCCGGCGGCCGCAGGAGGAACGGCCTGTTTGTTTTGCCAGCTCCGTGTCGCTCCCTAGGGCAGGGGCCGGAGGAAATGGCCATTTTCTGCCTGGGCGGGCGGGTGGACAGCAGAGGTGTACAGGGCACCGGGAGCAGGGCCGGGATGGATTTGTGGCAGGACCCCTGGCTGGGCAAGACCCCTCACAGATGCCAGAGGCCTTGCTTTGCTCTGTGCCTCAGTCTCCCCTCTGGACCCAGGGCGAGTGACATTGGGATATTCTGACTGTTCCCACAGCAGCTGTCTCCAGCCAGGTCACTCACCCCTGCCCCTTGCCACTGGGTGGGGTGGGCTCAGGTGTCAACTGCCACCAGGTGGGGGGTCCCTTTGCCCGAAATCCAAGATGCTTGATGCTGGCTGTCAGATGGCTGCGATGAGCTGCTCTGGGACTAGGTCCCGGCCATAGACCAACTGGTGGGGTTGGGTGGGGGTGCTGCCAGGAGGTCAGGAAGGGCCTGGGCACCTCTTCGGAGACATCCAGCCTTAAGATCAGAGCCAGGGACGCTTGGGGCCACATTAAGAGAGACAGCACATGTAGAATGGAGGAGGTGACGTGTTAGACCAAGAGGGCAGTGTCCAGGCACTAGGGCAGTGTCCTCAGCACCTACACCATGACCACTGCTACTTCGTGAAGCGTGCACGTAACAGGTATAATTTACTGACACAATGCTAGGCACCCACCAATCAATGACTGCTTCTCACAGTAGTCCCTGGGGCCCGCATGGGCTGATCTGGGACACGTCTTTCAGCCTCAGACTTCTGCCCTTATCCCCTGATCCATAATGTGGTTAGTCCTCACTGCCCCAGTCCTGGGCTGGGAAGGAGGGTCCCAGGCTCCCACTGGGCCTGTGGACAAGGAAAGTGAGCTCTGAATGCCTCAGCATCCAGGCCACAGGTTGTCAGCCCTTGCTCCCAGGGCAGATGACGTGCAGAGAACAGA
Source organism: Mirounga angustirostris (assembly GCF_029215605.1). NCBI lineage: Eukaryota > Metazoa > Chordata > Mammalia > Carnivora > Phocidae > Mirounga > Mirounga angustirostris. The sequence goes on from NW_026991722.1 coordinate 63,764,687, forward strand.
TCCATGCTGAGTGTCCCGGGAAGCAAGGCCAAAAGCCCAGAGCTGGAGTCAGGAAAATGTCCTTCAGATTCAGTCCAGTGGCTCCGTGTTCCCTGTCCCCCTGCGGCCCGTGGCACCCCAACTCTCCTCCTCCCTTCCCAATGGCCACCTCCTTTGCTTGCCTCCCAGACACTCTGCACAACCTCACTGCTCTTCATCTGGGAGCAACAAATCTCCTTCCAGAACTTTCTCCCCTGAGACCTGCTTCCTTTGCCCAAGGACAGCCCTTCAGACATCTACAGGGCATGGCCACATTCCATCTTCCCAGACTGAAAGGTGCTGTCCCCTGAAGTAAGCTTATGGCTGGGCTTAGCAGATGTTAGGAAAGAATCTGTAAAAATTTCCTCTAAAGTGATGAACGGTCGTGTCGGAGACTGACGGGAGGTGCTTGGGGGAACAGCGACACCTGAGGCCCTGCCAGGAACTCTCTGGGTGCTGCATTGAAGGGGCTCTGGGGAGAGGAAAGCTCAGGGACCAGTCCCACCTTTCCCCACCAGTGCAGGCTGACTCCCCAGGTCTCAGCCCTGGTCCAGCTCACCAGGGCTGGCTTAGCCCCCATTCATGTGCCATCTTCTTGCGGCAACATTCGAGGCCACCCACCAAAACAGCATGGGCCTGCCTTGCTGCTCACTCCTGTGTCCACATGTGGGCCAGATTGGTCTCCTGATTCCTCTCTTGGCCCCCCTGTTCCTGGCCTGGAAGGGACCAGTGACACCATTGGCCAATGCCCTGGAGTGAGCGCTCCCCTGCGCCCCCCCTACAGAGTGCGGGGCCCAGCAGGTGCAAAGGGGTACAGTCCTAAGAAGGGTTTCATTGTCACCCAGGGGAAGAACCATGGCACAGAGCCAAGAAGGAGGGGACACATGGCCAGGGGCCCAGACAGGAGCCAGGACCCAGGCAGGCGGGCAATTCAGAGAGGGGCCTGCCATGGAATCGGAAGGAAAGCGAGCCTGGGAAGACCCAGGTGCTCCCACTTCACGTCGTCCTTGTTGGAGGGCCACCTCGGTTTCTCAGGTTGGCGCCTCAGACACTCGCATCCGCCCCAGGGCCTGGCCATTCCCAGGGAGGCCTGAGACAGCTTGGCGCCGCCCATACCCCACCCAGCATGGGGGGGCCTGGGTGCATTAGGTCCTGGCAAACACCCTGGAAGGAGGGGCTGGATTGGCTTGGGACACCAGTGAAAGCTCGCATCTGTCTGTCTGTCCGCCCAGCACAGCTGGTGCCAAGCACCCACTTAGCAGGAAGCGGCAGCCGGCGCCTCCACGCTGCCCACGTCCCCTCCTGTCCCCACTGCTTAGTGGCCAAAGCCAATTTCACCCACTTCCTCTCAGCCTCAGTTTCCCTCTCTGTGGGAGGCCCCTTGGTGGGGAAAAAGGAAGACCCACCCAGGCCCTCCCTTCTGTCCTAGTCCCTGTGAAGGGCCAGCCAGGGGAAACTGAGGGTCTGGGCCTGGCCAGGGGCCCCTACTTCCTCCTCTCTGGCCCCCACAGGCATTACCTCAGGGCCATGGATAGCTTAGTGGGTTAGTGGGGATCTAAGCGGGGGGCTTCAGTAGAGGCAAAAGTGACCCAGCCCCTGCCCCGCCCAGTCACTGAAGGCTGTTTAGACAGCAGGAAAGGCCAGGCCACCTCTGCACACACAGCACAGACACAGGCCAGACCCTCTGGGCCATGAAGGCAAAAGAGGCCAAGGGGAGGGGGTGGGGAGAAGAACCGGCTCCAAGTCTCGGCCCAGGGACCCATCCCAGGACTGACTCAGGGAGCGGGCCTGGCAGGCAAGGGCTCCCAGTCTGGGGGGCCTCAGGGCTGTCAGGCTGTCCCCTCCCCGCAGCTGTCTCAGGCTCCCACCTCCCCCGCCCGCCCCCAGGACTCCTATTTCACTGAGGAGATTAAGACCACCTGGCGAGAGCCCCCTCGGCCCCTCCCCTCACCCCAGCCCTCCCTCCTAGCCCCTTCGGCCCCTTGAGGTGCCTTCCCGCCCTCGGCCCGCCTGGCCCCTTGAGGTGCCTTCCCGCCCTCGGCCCGCCTCCCCACCCCCGCATTCCCACACGGCCACCATGGCCCAGCCTCTGAGCCTCCACATCACCACGCGCTCTGCCGGCTGCCTAGGGTCAACCCCCCAATGCCCGGATCCTCCGAGACCCCGACCCTTCCAGTCCTCACTAGCCCTGCTCCAACAGCTCTGCCTGACCTCAACGGGGCACCGTCACCAGCCACTGTCCCCGCAGCAGATTCCTGTTCACGTCCAGCCATGTCCCCAGCAGACCAGGTGTCCTTTCTGTCTGGCCAAGTCTGCGGCCTCCAGCCATGTTTGCGGGGTCTCGGGAGGGAAGGGGAGCAGCCCAGTGCTTCGGGTTAGCTCTGAGCGTGGTACCCCCACTCTGGTCCAACAGCCGGCGACCCGGGGGGCTCAGCTGTGGGGCCCGTCCAGCCTGCCAGGGGCGGCTGGGCTGGGCTTGATGCCGGCTCAGAGAGACGGGCGGAATCTGAGCTCTGAAAACCGCAACTCTGAGCTCGCCTGTTTGTTTGCTTTTGAGAAATTCCAACCTGGTTCAGCGGAGTCTTGGAGGAGGGAAGGGATTTGGCTGGCTGGGGTGGGGCGGAGCCGTGCTCATGAACATGGGGAAACTGAGGCTGAGTCTAGGCCCCTGGGCCAGGTGTGGAAGCTGGGCAGAGTGTTTGTAACTGGACGTCCTGGGGACACAGTCAGGACCACTCCCCACTGGGCCACTGACTCCCCACAGAACCACAGAGACAAGAGCTGTACTACCCAGTCCTGGGGGACTAGTTGAGATTGGGGGGTGGCCCAGGGAGGTCAAGGGAGCTGCAATGGTGATCTCAGTTGAGGAGCCATGTTCAAGAGCTGACAAAGTTCCCTGAGTCCACACTGTGGGGCCTTGAGAATTCTCCCCATTTCTCAGACAGGAACACTGAAGCTTGGGGAGGCCAAGGTGTGTCCCAGACACGGAACACCACAGAGCAAGGATCACCACCTGGCCCCAGCTCATGATGACTGAGCCACCCCTCGTTCCACCCTGCTCTGAAGGGCCAAGAGGACAGAGAGCCCTTCCCTACAGGAGTCAATTATCCAATATGTTATCCCTGGCTTTTTCCCTAACGCACAAAGCCTTCTCCAGAAAGGCAGGAGACGAGCCCGGGCTGGAAGATCTGCTGGGGGGTGGCATCCACCATGGAGGTCCGGCTGCCTCCCCCAGTCTCTCGGGGGCCTTAGTCTCCCATCTACCCGCTGGGTGCTGGCCCTTGGTAGAGGAGCCCCCCCTCTAGAGCCTTGCCCATCAGGCCCGTGTCCTCACGGTGTTGTCACCTGCCCCAGGCTGGACAATCCACGTTCCTCCTGCCTTCAGTGCCAGGTCAGCGGGCAGAGGGAATCAGGGTGGGCCTGCTGAGGGCAGCGGGCGCAAAGGCTCGGCTGCCAGGCTTACGGCACCTGGGCATGGTCCCGGGCTGATGGGGACGATCCAGCAGCCCTGGGGGCTGAGCCAGGGAGCAGAGTGGATGAGGAGGGGCACAGGTGCAGAGCCCATTCTCCACTGCACTTGGACCAGATTTTGACACAGAGCTTCTCCAAGGAGTCACACTTGGTTGTCACAGTGAATATGTGGGCAGCTTGAATTTAATTGCTAACTTAAACATTTAGCAAAATTTTCGTTAGATACATGCAACTTTTTTACATGTTCTAAGTATCTGTGAGGGGAGGCGTAATAGATCCAAAGACCATAAAGGGAGCATGCCCTCACTAGTACCTATTAACAGTGGTGCTGATGTAACTGGCTTAGTGGCCATTCTTCACTGTCTCTGACCCATCCCCAGTTTCTTTCCTTCCAGAGCCTCCCCGGGCTCATGCTGGCCTCCAAGCCTGATTCAGGGCTGGGACCTGAGCATGAAGACCCACCTCCCAGCTGATTCTACCCAGAAGGATCCCTGCTGAGTGACCCTGCTGGGAGAGTCTTCCTGTCCCCGATCCCCAGGGCATCATCCTGGCTGTTAGACCTGCCCCCGCCCCGGGGCATCATCTGAGTGTGTTGCCTTCAGGAAATTACCCAGCATGAGTGGATCGCCGCGTTTTATTCTTCCTTCATCACGTGGTACCTGCAGCTTCCCATGGACCTCGACCAAGTCAAGGAAGTCTGAGTTTCACTTGAGTTAGTGACATGAGCGTCGTGGACACTGAAGACTCACCACAGTGCCCACCTGTGAAGGATACACCTGCGCGCACACGCACACCTGTGTGTATGTTCTGCACATACCGGTGTGGGCACTCGGTGTCTGTGTGTATGAACAGTGCATGCATGTGTGTGCCCCTGCTCACACGTGTGTACAGTATGTGTGTGCATGCCCATGCTCACGGGTATGCAGGTGTGTATCCGGCGTGCGCGCGTGTACGTGTCCCTGCTCGTGTGCGTATAATGCGCATGTGTGCGCACTCCTGTGGGTGTGTTTGTGTGTGGTATGTGCGTGCATGTACATTCATCCTCGTGCTCGTGAGTGTGGGCGTGTGCTGGTGGGGATACCATGTCAGGACCTAAGAAAGGGGTGCTGGTTCCCCGCCAGGGTCCCCAGCTGACCGGAGTTACCTGAGCAGCTCTCCACCTTCTGGCCACTCACCTTCAGCCAACACACTGCAGGAGCTTTGGGGGCCTGTCCGTTTCCCTGGAAAGTGTCAGTCCTGTCCTGGCCAAAGACGGCAAGCAAGGGGTGGTGGTGGGACTGGTTTCCTCAGTCCTGTCAGTAGCACACCTAAATCTCTGTCCCCCGGGTTTCTGAGCCCCACTTCTGCCCGACGGCACCTGGGGTGCAGAGGCTAGCGTGACCAGTAGATGGACAGACAGATGGACAGCCGGCTCCCCATGTGGCTGGGTCCTCCCGCCAAGTGGGCAGCTAAATCAACAGGCCCAGAAATCGGAGAGGAGCCCAGGGCCTGGCTATGCATCGGTCTGTTTGTTTGTTTGTTCTGGGAACTTCCAGACTGCAGGAGGCCCTGGTGCCTGGCGGGGGGCAGGGGTTCCTATCACCCAGGCCTAGCTGACAGCCCCATCCGGCCTGCCATCCCTCTCCCCGTCTCCCCGTCATGTTCCCCTGGAAGACAGCACCCCCGTGAAGGGGCGCAGCTAAGTCCTCGGCAGAGGGGAGGCTGTGACCCAGCTACACGTGGCTGTGCAGGCCCTGACCCATCCCCTCCCGCCTTTGAGGGGCCCGGTGTCACGGGGCTGTGTGTCTCTCTGTCCTGTCTTCTCTTCTGCCCACTACCGCCATCCCCTCTGGGATCTACCCATCGACTCTCAGTTTCCCTATTTGCTCATCCTGCAGTCACTAGTCCCCAGGGTCCAGGCAGCAGCACTCCAGAGATGCAGCAAGCCCTGCTCTGGGACCAGGAGGCAGGTGACACCGAGGTCCAAAGAGAGTCCTAGGGATGTCACGGGAGGGGTGAGAGGGCCAGCTCCTTCCCTAGCCATGCTTCAACTCACCCCCACCCATGCCCTCTCCAAACACCAGAGTGCACACACCAGGCTGTTTCTAACTCCTGGACCTTTGCCACGAACTTCATGGGATCCGCCTGGCCGGGCTCACTTGGGCATACCCTCAGAGCCCTCAGTCCCCCTCGTGTGAACCCCACTATGGGCCTGGGGCCCCCAGGCAGGACTTCCGCCTGCACTCTGCCACACCCCACAGAACTCGGGACTGGGCAGACACACATCCCCGCCCACCAGGGGTTTGGGTAAGAGCCCAACACCAACGAGGACGCCTAGAGGTGGACTCATAGGTGCTTCTGCTTCAGGAGGGGGAGGGGCATGCGGAGGGAAGGGCCAGGGAGCAGTTAGAGGTCAAGGGAGCCACCACTCTTCTGCGCATATTGAGTCCCCAAGCTGGAGAGAGGGATTCGCCTCTTTGCAGGACAATGTCACAAGAGATCAGATGTGTGCACTGCAGGGCCAGGGCCAGATACTGCCCTTGCCCCCATTCTGGCCCCAGCTCCGGGGCCACACCATAGCCCCTGAAGACTCCCCACTCCCCCCGCCAGTGCCAGCCCAGCACCCAGAGGGTTTGTAAACCCATGGCATGTGGTCAGATGGTGCTCGGGCAAGCAGTACCCCATGCAGGGCGCCCGCTGACTGCGCAGCCTGGGCTCCTGGGAGGGGTGGGGGGAACGGACGACAGAGCCTGATCCTCCGCGGCAGGGAGCTGGAGGTTCTCCCTGCTTGGTGGCTGGGGACCGGGGGTAAGGAGGCCACAGCCCAGCCACTGTGCAGACAATGTGGGCATGGCAGCCCCACCCGTCCGCCTCCAGAGCTTGGGGTCCCTGCCTATCCACGCCAGCGCCACCCTGAAAGCCACGTTTGCAGCATCAGGGCCAAAGCACCTTCACTGGGTGGAGGAATGATGGGGCGCGCCCGAGGGGCCAAGGTTCTGCGTGAGGCCCCAGTGGCAGGCTGGAGCGTCGAGGTGGGGACGGGGCTGGGAAGGCAGGACAGAGCCACCCGGTGCGCCCGCCTCCCCGGGCTCCAACGAAGCTTGCCTGCCTCTCGCCCCCGCTGCTGCCCTGTGGAGACTTGGCTCGGAAGGCTCAAGGCTCGTCCTGGGGTGGAGGAGCTGACTGAGGCGGAAAGCCAGGGTCCAGGGTGTTCCTGGTGCAGGACTTTCCTTTGCGACCCCTGAGGCCAAGTCTACGCAGACACTTGAGGCAGTCCCCAGCTGATCAATCCTGAAACAAAATAATTGGGATCAAGTAAAGCCAGGCTCTTTTCTGTCTGTGCCCTGGGAGGCGCAGCCTGGTTCTGCCCTGATCCAAACTCTGGTTCCTGGAGGAGGGGGTCTCCGGTGCGCCACGCACTCACATCCTCTGGGCACCTGCATGGATCCATCTGTGTATGCATTTGCCCCAGATGGCAGGAGACCCACGCTGGGGGTGCGGGTGGTGTGCCCCTAGTCTTCAGGAGCACCTGAGTGCAAGGATCCGAGGGCTTGGCGCCGGCCAGAGATGCACAAGGGTGCACAGGTCCTTCCAGGGCCGGGAACGGAGAAGTTTGGAGGGAATTAGCCGCAGCCCGTCCCAGCGCTAGAGGTGTGCCTTTACAAATGGACGGAGGATGAGAAGTGGGGTCCTGCCTGCCAAAAGAGTGTGAAGGTGCCTGTGGTGACAGCTCCCCTGGGGGAGACACGTGCACTCTCTGGAGGCGGAGCTGGGCGGGCAGCCCGCTAGTCAAGACTCTTCAGGGGCCACCTCCTGCACGCTGGGGAGAAAACCTCCGACACAGGGCTTGCTTCAGGCAAAACTCCAAAGATGCTGGGGCGGGGGGGTGGCTGAGCCTTGCAGGGTAGTGCTGGGGCGCAGCCGAGCGCCCACGTGGGACCCCGTGCAGGGCCCAGAGGGAAGCAAAGGCCGCCGCTGTCCTGGTGCCAAGGACGTACCTCGGTCTCAGCCTCCTCCCGCCTCTCCCGCCTCCGGCCCTCAGTCGGACTTCTGGTCCCCACCCGGTACCTACCGGCGGTCCGGCAACGCCCAGCCTCGGTTTTAGGGCCTGTAAAATGGTCTCATAGTAACCCTGACTTCGCAGCCAGCCGGGCCGCAAAATGCGGCTCTTGTCTTCTCTCTGCGCCCCAGGCAGACGGGCGGACGGCGCCCCCAAAAGGCAGACCCCGGGCGGCTCCGACCGCCGGGCGTTCGGGCCTCCCGGCCGGCGCAGACCGGCGCCCCGCCAGGCCTCCTACCTCGCGGTAATGGAGGCGCGGCCGGCAGGGGGAGCGAGGCGGAAGGGAGCCGCGGCCGGCCAGGTGAGGGAGGAAGGCTTCCAGCGGGCGGCGGCGCGGCGTGCCCGTGCGGGCCGGGGTGTGCGGGGCGCGGGCCGCCGGGCGGGCGCGCCCCCTCCGGGCTGCGGGCCGGGGCCGGGGCCGGGGCGGCGGCGGCAGCGAGCGCGCGGGCGGCTTGCGGGGCGGCGGAGCGCAGCGCAGAGGGCGGTGCGCGCCCCAGGAGGGACGCAGGGTGGTTCCGAGAGGCGCAGCCCGGGTGGGCGCTGGAGGCAGCGCCTCCGCCGCGGGCTGGAGGCTCGGGCGGCCTCGCGCTTCGAGCCTCTCCAGTCGAGGGCTCCAGGAGGGCCCGGGCACTGAGCCGCGGGGTCTGGGGTTCTGCAGTCGCGCGGGTGAGTATCGGCCGCGGGTGGAAATGGGTCGGCCCCGCGACGACAGAGCGGCCTGGGTGAGGCCCCTCATCTCTTCCCGGCGCCCTTTTCCTCGACCAGGGTTTGCCCACCCCGCAGAGTCCTCTGCTCCAGCACTTTTGCCCTCCCAACCCGGCCCAGCAGGTCTCAGTTCCGGCAGGAAGGGGTTAATGAGGGGCTGGGAGGATCGTGCGCTCCTCTCCACCACCTCAGACACGGAGGAGGCCCGAGGGCCTCAGGACGGTGCCCCAGAGACCCATCCAGGAAGCCCCAGGGCTTTTCACTTTCACTTCTCCCTTCTCAATATTGGTGTCACCTCCGACTCCACATCTGGCCACTGCCCTCAGGTGTGTGCCCAGACACACGCAGAAGGCTCCCCAGGTGCACAGGACACAACCACTAGCATCCCCACCTGCTGGGGCAGCAGGCGTCCCAGAGAATGCACAACCACACACAGGAGCCCCTCCCAGAGCCCCCACATGGGCCCCACATGCAGCCGGCAGGGCCCAGGGCCTCTCTGGGCATGGACTGCCGGCGTGGGGTACCCCTGGTGACACTGCCCTGCGTGCCCTTCTGGGTGCGGACTGCCAGCAGTGGGCATGACTCCTGCAACACTGCCACCACCTGGCCCCACCAATGTCCCCTCCCAGCTGGGCTCTCCCCGCCATCAGACGCAGCTCTTCCTGGGGTCCCGGAGGCAGTGGGCTGCCCTGCTCAGGGAAGAGGAAGAGGGACCTTAAGCCCAGCTGGTTCCACATCTCACAACCCCCTGGACCTGCCCATAGGTCCCACAGGTCAGTGTCACTGTCACAGCCCCAAATGGCCACTCTGGACTGAAGGCACGTCTGGCAACAGCTTCCCTTTCCCTCCACACTCCACAACTACAGCCGCAGCTGGGGGGGGGGCAAGTAAGGGGGGCTCACTGTCCGGGAAGTCACACACACCACACCCCAGTCATATACCCGCATGCTCCCGTGCTGCACTCACCGCCTTGTGCTCTTTCCTGGACCTCAGGCCCAGGAGCCAGTCCCTTCCTACTGGAGCTTACTCCCTGGTCCTCAGTTCCTGAGCCTTCCCCACTTCCTAGGCAGCACCCTCTCCAGCCTGGGGTCTGAGGCCCCGGGATTGTAAAAGCCCTGGAAGACGCCACCTGCCTCCCACCCTCATCCCAGGCAAGCGCAGGCGAAGGCCTACAACACGGTTGCAGGCGAGAAGCCTTGGAAATGGAGGCCCTGACTGCCAGAGCCTCCGTGAAGGGCCAGAGAGGCTCCTGGGAGGCTGAGAGACTTGATGCTCTGCTGGGGAAACTCTGGGCCGCGAAGCCATGGATGCCTTGAACTGGTCAGAGAAGACCTCAGTGGCAGTAGGTGAGGGAAGGCACAGGCCAAGTTAGGCCTCAGTGTCCTGGATGCCCGGGCCTAGAGGCCTTGAGGCCTCAGGGTTGGCCTTGACTCAATCTTCCGGGGCCTGGCTGGACACCAAGGCATCAGGGCTTTCCCAGGTGGGCAGGGTGGGTGGCAGGGGGCAGCGTACAATCCGACCCGGCGGCCTGAACTCCTCCGACGTGTCCTCGGCTCCCTGGGCCAGTCCAGGCCCCGCCCCCGGCCCTCCCTGCGCCCGGCCGGTGCGCGGGGAGGTCGGAGGAGCGGGCACTGCCCACCCTCCGGATGTATAAGCGTCCTGGCCAGAGGCCGGTGGTGCGCGCGGGTGCGCGTGACACTCGGGCTCCCGGGCTGCGCGGCCTGGGCGGTGTCCCTCTGCTCGGGGTCCCCAGCCACGACAGTGAGCCGGCTGAAGGGGGCTGGGGGGGCGCTTGCTGGGCTGGGTCCCGTTCCGCCGCGCTGAGGAACGGACGACGCCACAGCTCTGGGCTTGTCCGCCTGTGGCCAGTGCCGGAGCCCGAACTGCCCTCTCCTCACCCAGGTGCAGGGGCAGCCAGGGAGGAGGAGGCGGGAGGGGCTGAGGGCAGGGGCAAGGCTGAGCCCAGGCAGCCCCATGGTGATCCATCGGTGCCTCACTGACCCTGGCTGAGGCTGGGCGCTCCCGGAGTAGCTGCTTCCACTCGGGGACTGTAGAACCTGACAGTGGCTTCGCCGGACAGAGGGAACCCCGGCCTCGGTGGGAACAGCGGGATGTTCGAAGGGCGCTGGTCACGGAGGTCCCTGGGAGCAGAGGCCAGGGGCAGGGAGCTTGAAAAACAGAAGGGCCCCACACTCCCAGGGCGCTCCACCCATCTGGGCCCCTTGGCTGCCACCAGCCCGGAGTGGGGGGCTGTGACGCCATAATCCCCTGGGCCCAGGGCTGGAGGCTGTGAGTGGCATCGCAGGCCCCCGCCCCCGGGTCCCGTGGGCTGGGCTGGCCTCGGTGCGGCTGGGTGCACGCAGTCGGAGGCGGCGCCGGCCAGGCCGCCAGGGCGCCTATGGACGCGCGGAGCCCGCTGTCTCCCCGGGCCAGCGCGTTCAGCATCGCCTCTCTGGTTGCAGCAGAGGCCGCAGAGCGCACCGTTCGCCTGGGCCCCCGGTCCTCCGACCAGGCGAAGCTCCACCGGCTGTTGGGATCCCTGGCAGGGATGCACTTCAGCACCGTCACCAGGGACATGGAAGGTGAGCCGTCCTGCTGTGTCTACGGGGACCCGCCCGCCAGTCCCCCTGCCACTGCTGCCGTGGGGCCCAAGCAAAGAGTGTTGGCAGGGCCCGGGCACAGAGTGGGTGGAGGGAGCTCTGGGGGGGGGGGGGGCTCCAGGCTTCCAGCGACTCGGGAGCAGAGAAGAAGGGCAGGCATCCTGCCCAAAGCCTGTGCACCCTCCAGCCTGGGGACCCAGCTGCAGAGACACCCGCAAGCAGCTAGACTCAGGCCCAGAACAGGACTAGTGGAAGCCAGGAGGGACAGGAGAGGAGAACTGGAGAAAGGTGGCAGAGGTGGCCGCAAGCTGGGAGAGGTGGAGGGAAGGTGGCAGGAGCGGAGTGTGTCACAGAGTCTGGGAAACTGGGAAAACGAGAGAGAGAAAGTGTGAGGGCGGCGGGAGGAAAAGAAATTGAGAAGAGAAAAAACACAGAAAACTCAAAAGGAAAGTTGGAAAAATGAGAAAGATGAAAAAGAAAGAGAGCAAGAACGAAAAAGAAGAAAGTGAAGGAAAATTTAAGACAGAAAATAAAGTCGTAAAAAAAGGGAAAAGCTAGAGAAAATCTCCAGTTTTTATTTTGTTAAAAAAAAAAAAAAGAGGAAAAAAACCCGGAATAACAGGAAAAGACCTACAGAAATAAGAGGCAAAGGCAGACTGGAAAGAAAGACGAAGTGATGAAAAATGAAGTGGAAAGAAAGGAGAGGAACAGAACTGGAGAAAGAAAGAGGCAGAAAGTAAAACAGAAATAAAGAGAAACGAAAAAGATAGTGGAAGAAGGAAAGAGGATTAGGAGGGAAAATTTCATCGAGGAAGACAAAGGTAAAGAAATAACAAATTGGAAAAAGAGCCTGGAGAGAGAAAGGAGAAATGCAACGCGGGAGGGCGGCAGAGCGAGGGGCGGCGGAGGGCCCGGCGCTCTGGGGAGCCGGTCCGGGCGGTCGGGGGGCCCCGGGCCGAGCGAGCCGCGGCGGGCGGGCTGGGGGCCGGGGACGGGGGGGAAGGAGCGGGGGAGGGGCGAGAGACGGGGGAGGGGAGGGAGGCCATTGTCTCGGCATTGGTGGGGGGGGGGGCGCGCGCGCGGGGCGGGGCGGGGCGGGGCGCCTCCTCGGGGCCGGCCCGCGGTGTAGGGCGGCGCGGCCCGGGGCGCAGCGCAGCGCCCGCCACTCGGCCCGGGGCGCGGGGCAGCGCTCACCTCGGTGGCGGGGGCGGCGGCGGCGGCGGCCCGCGGGTCATGATCTCCGCCGTGTCCAGCCCGTGGCTCACGCAGCTCTCGCACTTCTGCGACGTTGCAGCCTTCACGGCCAGCAGCCTGAGCAGCCTGGGGGCCGCGGGGGGCTTCCCGGGCGCCGCGTCGCCGGGCGCCGACCCGTACGGCCCGCGCGAGCCCCCGCCGCCGCCGCCGCCGCCGCCGCGCTACGACCCGTGCGCCGCCGCCGCCCCCGGCGCCCCGGGCCCGCCGCCGCACGCCTACCCGTTCGCGCCGGCCGCCGGGGCCGCCACCAGCGCCGCCGCCGAGCCCGAGGGCCCCGGGGCCAGCTGCGCGGCCGCCGCCAAGGCGCCAGTGAAGAAGAACGCGAAGGTGGCCAGCGTGAGTGTGCAGCTGGAGATGAAGGCGCTGTGGGACGAGTTCAATCAGCTGGGCACCGAGATGATCGTCACCAAGGCCGGCAGGTCAGGGTGCCCCCCCCTCACTGCCCGCGACCCTCCCCACGAGGCCCCGGTCTCGGGCAGCGCGCCTCGGTCCGATCCACGCGAGTGGGGCCGAGAAGCGGGGTGGGGGCGCGGCCCCGCCACCTGCGGCCCCCTCTAGGCGCGGGCCGGCTCTGGGTTCTCTGCGGTCCCGGCTCCAGCGACAACCGCCTGGCGCGCCGGGCGGGCCTCGGGGACGGCGCGGGCAGCTTCGGAAGGCCGGTGGAGAGAAGCCCGGCGGACCGGCCCGCCCCTCCCGCAGCCCCACGGCGCCCGCCGCCGGAAGCCCGGGCCGGTTCGGAGCACACCGGGCTAGGGGTTAGGCAGCCGCCCCTGAGCGGCCTCGCCAACCAGCCGGCTTCCAGTGGATCCCACCTCAAAGGAAATTCACGTCTCTAGTTCCCCAGTTCAGTCTATACGGGTTAGATAGAAACGGGCAGCTGGACAATTCTCTGGAAAATTTTGGGAGAAAGTTAAGACCCTTAAAAACAGTATGGTCTCTTCCGTGGAAGTTGCTCCCCGGTTTCCTCAGGCCTAAATTTCAGGTGGCTGTGGGGCCTGGCTCTGCTGCTGGGGCCCCCTGCCTTCCAATTGGCCTGTATTTGTTTGAAGGGCCCAGAGAGAAGGGGAACAAGTTTTGCGATGCAGCCGATTTGACCAGCAGACAAAGGCGGGTGCCGATCTGTGTGTAATGTACACACGGAGACACCGGCTCTTCTACCGCACGGCCAAGGGGAGCTCAGGGCCTGTTTGCAGAGCCTTCTCGCGGTTTCTGTTTCCCTGCCACGGCTGTCCTCCCTGGGGATCCTGGGGCCTGTGCTCAGCTTCAGCTCTGTGGGTCTTCCGCAGCCTCTCCTTACTGTCCCCTGAGGACGGCACCCCAGTCCAGCCCAGCAAGGGCCTTGGCGGGGGCCAGGCTTCATCCCAGAAGCCAGCATTCTGTAGCACCCACCGGCCTGCAGAGGTGGGGTGGCAGGCCTGATCAGGAGTCCCAGCTCCACGGCATCTGTTTTCTGCCCGCTGCCTGCACGGAGTTGCCTATGAGGGGAAGCCATAGGAAGGGCAGGTGGGAGCGAAGCCTCGTGCTGTTCTCCAGGGCCCAGTGGCTGGCACTGCTCTGCGGTCAGGACAGGGCCAGCCCATGGCCAGCCGCCCCTCCAGGAGCTGCAGAATGTCCTTTCAAGAGCCTGGATGGGTCAGAGTCAGAGTTCGCTGACCATGAGGGCACAAGCCAGATTGTCCCAGAGTAGCTGAGTCCGGGGGGTTATGGTGGCGGGTGGGAACTTGTGTGTGTCCCTGAGGAAGGTGGGGAAGACTCCATCACTGGGCCGGAGACAGGGCCTGAGAGTCGGGGCTGTGGGGATTGGGGAGCAGCCGCGGACCCAGCTGAAAGGGCAACTGGGACTCCTGGGAACCACACAGAGTGGCCGGGTTTCACTTTGTTCGAGCCGGGAGTTTACATCCGTCGCTCAGATAGAGCTGGGGGAGGCTCAGTGGAGGGCTGAGACTCTCTGGGACCGCGTCTGGGGAGTCTTGCCAATCGGGTGCTGCCGGCTGAGGCTAGCTCTGCACTGGACAGCCGAGAATTAGCAAAGGCTAGCTAGGCTGGCTCTGTGCGGGCAAATGTGGCAGGAGAAGCCATCGACTACACTGGGACGCGGAGGCTCAGCTCTAGTGCTTAGTGAGCCATTTGGAGTTTCAATAAGGGGGGCAGGGGACTGCCCTGCCACTCCACTTGCCCTTAGCTGGGCAGGGGCCTTGTTGGGTTAGAGTGGCCGAGGGAGAGAGGAGAGGAGGTGGAGGGGCCAGGCCGCTGAACGCAGGAGCCAGCAGGAAGCCTACCTGTCCTGGGGTTGGTCAAGGTGGGGCAGCCCTGCCTTCCCCCACCCGAGGTGACCAGAGGCCTCGCCGCCCCCAGGCGCATGTTCCCCACGTTTCAAGTGAAGCTCTTCGGCATGGACCCCATGGCCGACTACATGCTCCTCATGGACTTCGTTCCAGTGGACGACAAGCGCTACCGGTGAGCGCCCAGCAGCCTGAGAGGGGGCCCTGGGAAGCGGCTGGTCCCTGCCTGGTGATGCCTCTGAGGGCAGCCCACGAGGACATTAGTGACCAGGAGTCCCGGCACCTGCCCCGGCTGTCCCGCTGACTCCCCTTGACCCGCTCCCTCCCCAACCCTGTCAGACCCTAGACCCACACACACCCCACCCCCAGCAGTTCTTGGGTACTCCCCTCAGGAGGTCACACTGGCTGGGCCCTTCCACCAGCTGTAGGCCCGAAACAGCTCCCATGCCCCTGGGCCAGCTTGGCCTGAGGCGGACAGGCCCCTCTCACACAGCCCTTGCCTTTTTTTCTCATCTCCTTCTCCCACGAGGTGAGCGTGGGCACCTTGTCCCCTTCCCCCATTCCCCGGGAACGCTGGGCCCTGGAGCTGAGCAGGAAAGGTGGAGTGGCGGGGAGAGATTATGCAGGGCGGGCCTCAGCTGCCCCGACAATTAACAGCAATTAATAAAGAGAACGTGGTCCGCCCTGCGCCCGAGGCCGCCCGTGCTGCCAAATCCGGGCCGCAGGCCTGGCAACTCGGAGACCAGTGGTGGGGAGGTCCAGAGCGGGCAGACCCGCGTGCAGCGAAATGTGGAAATGTGGCGCCGGGAGCCCAGCCTCCTCCCTTGGTGCTGGGCTTCCTGCTGTTTTGTGTATTGGGACGGGAGGGCGTTTTCGGTTTTCTTCACGATCTTGCCCTCGGAAATACTCCCAGTCTGTGTGGCAGCCTGAGGCTCAATTTCACCGATGATGGGGAAACTCATCAGAGGCACCTTTGGGGTTCACTCAGCAAGGCCCTCCTGGTTCACCCCACACGGCATGACCCCTGTTCCGGTGCTGCCCCAGGTACGCCTTCCACAGCTCCTCCTGGCTGGTGGCCGGGAAGGCGGACCCTGCCACACCAGGCCGCGTCCACTACCACCCTGACTCGCCTGCCAAAGGTGCCCAGTGGATGAAGCAAATTGTGTCCTTCGACAAGCTCAAGCTGACCAACAACCTGCTGGATGACAACGGCCATGTGAGCGATCCCCGCACCTCCCCAGGCTACGTCGCTATCCCCGGTGCGGGCCCTCCAGAGTCCCTGTTGACCAGAGCCAGAGGCAGAGAGCTTGGGCAGCTCGGGGTGTGAATAGGGACACGCTGAGGAGAGTAGGCCCCTCTGGGTCAGGGGCTCACAGGGCCTGGTGGCCCTCAGGCCTGGGAGAGGGTGTCCCCTTGCTTGCCGCACTCCACTCCTGATCTTTTGCTGGAGGTTTTTTAACTGGAAGGGATGGGGCCATATGGGGGGGTAGCAGCAGGAGGCTTTGCACAATCCAGGCGGGTGATGCCGCTTTCCTGCTGGGCTGAGCTCTGGCCTGCAGCCACCTACCAATCCCCACCCCCCCCACCGTAGGCCCGAAGTAGTTCTCAGGGACCTATGGAAAGAGGATCAAAACCCTGATCTTTTGCCATTTGGAGTGTCTTTCCTGGTGGTCCCCAGTTGATTGCAGTCTCCGCTTGAGCCCCATGGCAGGACCTCATTTCGGGAGTTCAGAGTTTTGTCCAAGTTCTCTGGGGAGTTCACTGCCTATCCGGACCTTGGCCCATTTCCTAGTTCCAAACTTGCCACCTTGTCTTCCAGATTATTCTCAACTCCATGCACAGATACCAGCCCCGCTTCCACGTTGTTTATGTGGACCCACGCAAAGATAGTGAGAAATATGCTGAGGAGAACTTTAAAACCTTTGTGTTTGAGGAGACTCGCTTCACTGCGGTCACTGCCTACCAGAACCACCGGGTGAGGCCCTGGGATGGGCAAATTCAATACTTCTGGTTGCAATTTCCAGTTGCTGCCTGGGGGACAGAGGTTTGGACCCAAAGGTTGTGGGTTCTGGCGGAACCCAACACCAATGGAGTCCCACCCCCAAGGGCCTCAAGCAGCCTCCTCCCCTCTGCTGCAGGCTGGCCCAGCCTCCTATCAGGTTGACCTCTCTAGCAGCAACTGTCAGTGCGGCCTGAAAGTTTGTTTTCCAAACCATTCCGGAAACTCCCCATCAGGGGCCTGATCCACGGTTTACCCAAATTCCTAGGGCACCCCCCCCATCACCACACACACACACCCTGCGGGGTGGTTGGTGGAGGTGACCACATTCCCATCCCAGCCAGGGACACAGGGTCTCCATCCCAATCACTTGGGGCCACAAAGGGGTTCCTTAGCAAGAAAGGAGCTTCCCCTTTGGCAGGAGAGAGGGACAACCTCAGTGAGGGAGGTAACTGTGGGAAGGTTCTTGTCCCGGAAGAGTAAAAGGGCCCTTATGGAGAAGCTCCTCCAAACTACCCTACCTCGGTGCTCCCACCCCCAGTGCAGGGGCTCCAGCCACTTGCTCAATGCCCGCCGCCCCCCCCCCCCGCCCCGCCCCGCAGATCACGCAGCTCAAGATCGCCAGCAACCCCTTCGCCAAAGGCTTCCGAGATTGCGATCCGGAGGACTGGTGAGTGTCCTCTGAGGAGACGGCGACTGCTCCGGAGCCCAGCGGGGGTGCCCCCCTGACCCGCTGCCCTCCTCCCTCCCGCAGGCCCCGGAACCACCGGCCCGGCGCGCTGCCGCTTATGAGCGCCTTCGCGCGCTCGCGGAACCCCGTGGCCTCCCCCCACGCAGCCCAACGGCGCAGAGAAAGGTAGGGCCGGGGTCGTGGGATCCGGGCCGTGGCCCTGCGCGCGCTCCGCCCCGGGCAGACGGCCGAGCCTGGCCTCGCCCGAGCCCCAGGGGCGCTCGCGGCCTTTGCGCCGTTTGCACAACGGCCGTGGCGGCGGGCAAGCGCGCACTCGCCCGCCTGGCCCGACGGCTGCGCCCCGCCCGCCCCGCCTGCCGCCCACGGAGGGGCGCGAGGCCCCTGCGGAGGGCCGGGGTCTCCCGCAGGTTGGGCGAGAAGGGGTGGGGAGCGCCCGAGTGCGGGTTGGCGCCCCCTCCCCGCCAGCGGCGGCGGGGCGCTCGCGGGGCCCCTCTGCCGTCTTGACCCGGCGCGCTCACCCCTCGGCCCTCCCCGCAGACGCGGCCGAGGCTCGACGAGAATTCGAGCGCGACACGGGCGGAGCGGCCGTGCTCGGGGACCCGGCGCACCCGCCGCAGCTGCTGGCACGGGTGCTGAGCCCCGCACTGCCCGGGGCCGGCGGCGCCGGCGGCCTCGTCCCGCTGCCCGGTGCGCCCGGAGGCCGGCCCAGCCCTCCGCACCCCGAGCTGCGCCTGGAGGCGCCCGGCGCGTCGGAGCCGCTGCACCACCACCCCTACAAGTACCCGGCCGCCGCCTACGACCATTACCTCGGGGCCAAGAGCCGGCCGGCGCCCTACCCGCTGCCCGGCCTGCGCGGCCACGGCTACCACGCGCACACGCACGCGCACCCGCACCACCACCACCCCGCCGTGAGCCCGGCGGCAGCCGCCGCCGCCGCCGCCGCCGCCGCTGCCGCCGCCGCCGCCAATATGTACTCGTCGGCCGGGGCCCCGCCGCCCGGCTCCTACGACTACTGCCCCAGATAATGCGGGCGCCCGCCGGCTGCTTCCCCGCCCGGGGTCCCCGCACAGCCCCGAGGGCCGTCGGGGTCCCCGTCCACCCAGCCCCAAGGGCCGTCCAAGAACATGTTCCTCCAGCCCCGGGGGCCAGTGCGGGTCTCCCCTTCCTCAGCCTCGAAGCCATCGGGGTCCTCCACCGTCCAGCCCTGAGGCTGTCGAAGTCTCTGGTTCCCAGTCCCGGGAGCCACCGCGGGTCCCTCCCCAGCCCGGAGGGCCACGGGGTCCGCGCCCGCCAGTGCCAAAGCTCCCGGTCAGCGGCGGAAGGAAGTGATATTTATTGTTCTCCGCGAGACCGCGTCGCCCCCTCCCACCCCCACCCCCGGCCCGGCCGGCAGTTGCAGTGTAGACGACCCGAGAGCCCGTCTGCAGGCGGTGTAGATACGTGTAGATATTTGTAGATACTGTAGATACCGCGCCGGCGCCGACTTGATAAAGGTTTCGCCTCTTTTGGAAGTTGCCTGCGTGTCCATTTATTTGTGTCCAGTTAGATCATACGGGGGATGTCGGGGAGAGCGTGTCCGGTCGACTCGGGGACTTCGGGGCCTTCCCAGCTCCAGTCCCCACAAGCCGCAACGAAGCGGGTGTCCCTACAGTGCCCTCCGAGCGCCTCCTCCCGGCCGGGTTCCAGAGCCTCTTCTCGGCCACGCCCCTCTCCGTCCTCTCCCCGCCCCCTCCGCCGTGGCCCCATCCGGGTTCGCTCCCAGGGTCTCCTCCAGGCCCTGCCCGCCCGCTCCCCGCCCCCACTTCCACCTTGCAGCTTCATCCCCTCCTCCCCAAGGCTGAGCGTACGGGGCCCCGCCCCAGCCCCAGGTGTGCCTAGGGCCCTTTGACTTAACTCAGGCAGGCAATTGTCCCTCTTCTAGGATTTAGGCGGGCAGCCCTGGCCTGTTTTCAGGGCCACTGCCTGTCCTGGGTGCTTTTCCACGGAAGCTAGAAATAACCATCACGCCAGAACACTGTCAGTTGGGGGCTGGGAAGGGGAGAAGCTCAGACACTGATCGCAGAAAGACAAAAACAGGCAGTTCTGCTGTTCTAGCATTTCCCCTGGCTGGCCCTAGCCCAGGCCGGCGTTTTCCCCTGTTTATTGACTTTGTTCCCTGTGAATGTCCCCACGGAGTGACCTGGGCAGGGGGCACAATGACAGTGGTCATGAGTCATCTTGAAACCTGTCTGTGAAGCGTTTTTCCCAGGCCAGGTGGTGAGGGACCTCTCCCCATTAACTCAACACCAGGGATGGGGCCAGAGGAACCCTTTGATCCCTCCCTTCCTGAATCCAGGCAGGAAAAGCTGACAACCGGTCAACGTCAAGGCTGCTAACTTGGACGCAAGATGGACGGGAAATGCAAATGGCTGAGGTTCTATTCCCCTTCTGTGTCTGTCCCAGTATGTTCGAGGCAGTCGCTGCCACATGGCAGGGGCAACCCGGTGCCACCTCTCCCCAGCAGAGCCAGGCATTTCCCAGTGTCTGTTCTAGACCGGACACTTTCTTCCTGGATGTGTTCACCCTGGTGGCATGAGGTGACCAAAGGCTTAAAAATTGGACAGCAGGAAGCGTTTCTATGAGGCAGGTCTATGAAGGGAGGGCGTGACTGAGCTGCTGAGGGGTGAGCTCTGGAGCCGGGGGCCGCCAAAGCTTCAAAGTTCATCTCGTGCCAGGGCGTGAAGACTTGAAGTATCTGCTTGAGTGGCCAGGGGGCTCTGTGGACACAGCTTCAGGGACTCATAGGGGCAGCTCTGGACATCCATCCCTGATGGGCGTCCTACTACCCCTCATGGCAGACCTCCCTCTGGGTGAGCCGCATGCACCATCGGGCTCCCCCCTCGTGCAGCCTGTTTCCCGTCTGTACCACAAATGCACCCTGCATTCTTGTCCTGGGAGGCCTGCAGGAATGACGGGCTGTAGGCTGCAGAGCTAGTCTCTCCTGCAGGTGCTGGGCACCCCTCCCAGGCCCACTGTCGCGCTCTTCCTCTGCACACTTTACACTCTGGCCATGGTGAGGGTCAGGGGTTGAGAACCACAGTTGGAAAGATCTCTGTTTTGGTTTTGTTTAAAGCTAAAGTGAGCGGAAGCTCCCCTCTGAACCAGCGACGGTGCTGGGAGGATGCAGCTGAGCGCCTGGGTCTCTGGGGTGCAGCCGGCCGGCCTCCTGCTTGTGCACCTGCTCCCATAATCATCACCCACTCAAGCTGGAAAGCTGCTGCGGTCCATCACGGTGGCTGCTAGCCACGGCCAGCCGCTTCCATGTTAATGAACAAAAGTAGAATAAAACGAAACATTCAGTTCCTCCCCGGCTGCATTCTGAGTGCTGGACAGCACAGGGGCGGCAGGTCAGCTCGCCGGACGCTGCAGATGAGGGCGGCCCTGCACTGGGGAACAGCCCCCCGAGGGCATGGTTTTCTCCCCTCTGCCCCCCCCCTTTTTTTAAAAGATTTTATTTATTTTTCAACAGAGAGAGAGACAGTGAGAGAAGGAACACAAGCAGGGGGAGTGGGAGAGGGAGAAGCAGGCCTCCCGCGGAGCAGGGAGCCCGATGCGGGGCTCAATCCCGGGACCCTGGGATCATGACCTGAGCCGAAGGCAGACGCTTAATGACTGAGCCACCCAGGCGCCCTCCCCTCTGCCCCCTTAAGAACTTCTCATAAATGGGATCATGCAACAGGGCGGCCCGGCCGGCTGCTTTCTGCTCCGGGGTGTTGCAAGGATGGCCCACACTGCCGCCCGCCCAGCAGTTCTTCTTGCTGACAAGCGTCCAGTCTCCGGCGAAGGACACTGACAGTGCTGTCGCCACCGCCTGCCGTGGGCTGACATTCCCGTGGGCAGCTACCCCAGACAGTCCCTGACTTCCCTGTAAAGCCACTATCCTGGCAGCTTCCATGTCCCTCGCTTTGGGCACCTCTGCGGACACACCTGGCCTGCCCCTTCCATGAGCCACCGTGCTGCGCTGTGTGGGGTTTGGGGACCCTCCGACCCGCTTCCTCGGGGGCTCACCCCTCAGTGGCTTCCTCTGGGGTCCTTCGTTGGCTCAGAGGTCCCGTTCTGCTCCCTTTGCCTGTCTCCAGGTGTCCAGTTGCTAGGACTCAGGAGGACGAAAGCTTGGATTAGAAGGGACCTGGTAGATCGGGTCCGGGGACCCCAGACTCCTCAGTCCTCGACGCCCTTCAAAAAACAATGGATGCCCAACGAGTGAAACAGGTTCACTCTTGACTAAGTAGAGGAGGGGTGGGGCCTGTCTACTCCCCGCTTCACCCCTCTGGTCCCACATAAGGGGCCTAGGGAACCCATGGACCCTGGGGTGCGCTGGCACGACCCCCCCTCCTCCCAGCAGCCCAGCTTGCTGTTCTGAGAGGAGAAAGACCAGCCCAGAGCCACAGGCAGGGCCTGCGGTGCCGTCTTCCTTGGGCGCTGGAGCCTCTGTCTTCGACATAAACCCTCCAGCTCCTAGGAAGGATTGGGAAACGCTGCCCCGGGTGTGGGCTACCCCAACATCTAGGTATTCCAAAAGCCCAAGACGTAAGGACTCTAACAAACCCACCGCCCACAGGGTCTCGTCTAAGGCTCACGGCCAGGGCAGGGATGCTCTGGAATGGGACCCCCCTGCCCCCCTGCTGCCACTACGTAAAGTTGGCAACACCACATGGCTTTCCTGAGACCAAGAGAAAGTGCCTCAGACAAGCATGCTGGGTGAGCCATAGGGCACAGGCGGCTGTGGGCACAGGTCCCTGATGGCAAACCTCCTGGAGGGGCTGGTGGCACAGTCTCCTCCACAGGGAAGCATTTGGGGGCGCAGAGCGGTACACTGAGGTTCTGCCATGGGATGAGGGGAGCCTGTTTGGTGGCACCTCAAGCCTGGAGTTGCAGAGGAGGAGGAAACCTGGTGTGGGGGGGGGGCTTCAGCCACCCCTTTCCCTCTGGTGGGGGAAGTCCGCAGAGTGTGTGGGACCCGTATGACGACGGGTGGGTGAGTGCGAAGCACGGATCTGCAGGTGTGCGGCAGATCAAAGCGTCCGCACACTAGAGAATTCCATGGGGCCACAGCTGCGGGGGGGGCGGGGGTGGCAGCGCGCAGAGCCCAGGGAGCCCTGTGCAGGCAGACGGAGGGTGGGGGCCTGAGGAGCTGCTTCTAGGACAAAAGGAACGATTCCAGTGGCAGCAGGAGTGTGGCCTCACCTGGAGTTGGGTGCGAGGGAGAGCACACCTCCCGGGTGCCACAGGCCCTGTGCCTCAGTTTCCCCTTGATGCTGGGTGCTGACCCCGGCCCTGTGGGAGCGGTGTGAGTCGTGGAGGCCCTTGTGAGCAGTGGGGAGCATCCTCTCCTCCTCGGTATGGGTTCCAATGAGGCTGTGCACAAACCTGATCCCCACATGCCTCCCTCACCCACAAGGCCACCTCTGTACTGTGACGTGGGCGCAGCCGGGGAGCTGGGGCGGTGGGGGGACCTGACATGGCCCCACATGCCACCCGGCCCTGGGAGGGGAGGCTGGAGTCGTTTCCTGGTCTACCCCACACATTTTCTGTATTTAAAAAAACGCACACAAATCTTGCCTTTGATTCGATTCCCTTCCCTGCTTGTCGTACTACTTCAAACCAGATGGGTTCACAAGATGAGACTTTGCAGTCTCGGCACCTCCACTTAACTGCTGCCAGGTCTGTGTGTGGGGAACAGCAGAACCAAAGGTGTTTTGTGAAAAGCAGCCCCCATGGGGGAGAAGCTTTAGGTCTTAATAGCAGTAATTAAGTTATCTTCTTAATTATAAAGAGGAATGGCATTGCCGACATCCTTTATCAGCTTTCAGTTGCATCCAGTCAGTGCCTAATCCTCTGTTTCCAGCAGCCCCACACCCCCCGTGTCTTCCCCTGGGCTCACAGAGCAGCCCGGCCCAGCTCTGGCCACCAACACCTGCACTGGGGACACGTGAGGGTCCGGGTCCCCCACTCCTGCATGTGCCACCAAGGAAAAGGCCTTCTGATCAGATTGTGATCCCCCCCCCCTTCGATGGAAACACGTCCTGACTTCGGAGATGCTGGTGTTTCCGCCCAAGGGCACCTTCCACCTCGTGGTAAGGTAGACTTGAGTCACCAGCTGGGACACAGGCCCCTCCCTGTGTCCTCCGAGGCTGCCCGCCTGGCCAGCCCCGCAGGGTCTGCTGATGGGGCTCAGAGCCACAGGAAGCCCCACCGTGGTGTGTTCTCTGCCGTTCTTCTGCGGAGGACAGTAGCAGGCCAGGTCTTCCATCATAGTGGGAACTCGGAGCCTGGGTGTGTGGTGAGGGGCTGCCACAAAATATGGAAGCAACAACTTCCATGCGAAGAATCACCCTTCTGGTAACACTACGAAACGTCTTAAAAGGACTAAGAAAAGCCAGCGGCTTCATTAAGATGCCACCAGCCAGCTCGAAAGCGCTTTGGCTTGGCCCTTCTCCTGGGAGCGACTGCAGGGCACAGAGATGCAGAGAATGGCGGTGGACCTCATTCTCCCCAGTGCCCCAGGGGGCTTGTACAGCGGGCCCTTCTGGGGGGCCTGGGTGGTTCCAGGCATGTCTCACCTCCTTGGCTCCAACGACCAAGCCTTCTTCCCTTTCGGGTGGCCAGCCAGGAGGGTCCAGGTACAGCTGGGGCCCAAAGCCACAGTCGGCACCCCCTTCCGGAGACCTGGACTCCCGGAAGCTACTGCAGGGCTGTCCCCAGAGCCGCAGCTGCCTCTGGCCTCTTCACATGCCACTGTCATTTCCCTGCCACCCCCAGCTCTCCTGAGTCTGAGGCCACGTGGCTGGTGGGCTGTAGGTGGGAGCCCTCAGTATCTAGGCACCTGGACGTGGTCGCCGCCAGGAAGAGGACCAGTCTCAGGTGGGCCAGGACACGTGAGGGGGCAGAGCGGCCCTCTGTGGGCTGGTGAGGCCGTTTTGCTCCTCAAAGCTTGTCCCCCCCCCCCGCTGCACTCTGCTGCTGGGGTTCCCTCCAGTGTCCGGCTATTTCCCACACAGGTGGGAATTCTCTCATCCCAGTGAGAATTTAAGTTTCCAGAAGACAGAGAGCCTATCACCTATCACCCGGAAAATAATTTATGATGAATGAAAAATTTGGTTTAAACCACAAGAGAGGGGCACATGGGTGGCTCAGTCGGTTGGGTGTCCGCCTTCGGCTCAGGTCATGATCTCATGGTCCTGGGATCAAGCCCCACATCGGGCTCCCTGCTCCTCGGGGGGCCTGCTTCTCCCTCTCCCTCTGCCTCCTCCCCGCTGCTCATGCTTTGTCTCTGTCTCTCTCTCAAACAAACAAATAAAACCTTTAAAAAATAAAAATAAAAAAACCAACCACGAGAGACTTCGTACCCATTAGGATGGCTGCTATGAACACACACACACACAGATAACAGAACACGTGTGGGTGAAGATCTGGAGAAATTGGGCCCCTCGTGCTTTGCTGGTGGGAATGTAAAACGGTGCAGCCGCTGTGGAAAACAGGATGGAGGTCCCTCAAAAAAAGCAAACCTAGAACTACGTAGGACTCAGCAATTCCACTCTGGGTGTGTACCCCAAAGAGCTGAAAGCAGGGAGTTACACAGATGTTTGTACACCTGTGTCCTTTGGCAGTACTAGTCACAATAGCCGGGAGGTGCAAGCCGACCAAGTGTCATCAACTAACCAGTGGATAAAAACAGACAGATGAATGAACAGACATGTGGTGTATCTATTCAATGGAATATTATCAGGTCATAAACAGGAAGGAAATTCTGACGCGGGCTACAAGAAGGATGGACCTTGAGGACATTCTGCTCAGTGAAAGAAGCCAGACACAAAAGGACAAATGCCGTAGGATTCCACTTACATGAGGTTCCAGAGGAGTCAGATCTATGGAGACAGAAAGTATTGGAGGGGGGTAAGGGGCTGGGGGAGGAGGGAATGGAGAGTTAGTGTGCAACGGGGACAGAGTTGCATTTAGATGGCAAAGTTCGGGAGATGGATGCTCAACACCGTGAATGCGTTTAATGCCACTGAACTGGACATTTGAAATGGTTAAAATGGCAAATTTGTATTTTTCATGTATGCTTCCATGTATTTAACAATTAAAGGAAGCCTGGATTATCCATAATTTACAAGAGCCACTCTGTTCATCTTGGATTGACCAAGTCCTAACCTGTCTCTAAACCAGGGGTTTTTAACGCGGAAGTTTCGTCCTGCAGGGCCATCGGGCAATGTCAGGAGACACTTTTGTTTGATGGCCACACGGGGTAGGTGGAAGCCAGGCATGCTGCTCAGCACCCTCCGGTGCATAGGATGGTCCCAACACAGAGTGATGGGCCCAGACGTCAGAGTCTGGACCCGTGAACAGCTGCAGCCCCAAGTATTTTGAGCCCCCATGTAGCTGGGCAGCAGCTAGACAAGTGAGCATCCCTCCTATTGGGAGCTGCTCTCTTGGTTCTACTTGCCCCAGGCTGAGTCCACCCCACGCTCTCTCCACAAGCCTCTCTGGTGCTCAGGGACCCAGACACACCCATGAGGCAGGCAGTCCAGCCCCCAGCCTGAGCGGTGGGTCCTACACCCTGGGGGTGCTGGTGACAGCCTTGCGTGTGGGGCTTAGGACCCCTGGGAGATGTTTCTCCAAGCGCCTGTGCCCTGACCAGTCCAGCTAGCTCATGTGTCTCTCTCTCACAGGGACAGTGTCTCCCTCTTTTGTTTGTATAGCTTTAGTTAGGGGTCCCGACTCTTTAGGAGCTCTGGGAGGGCCCCCACTAGCCCTCTCTCTTTCCGAGGAGGCAAAGGTGTGGTGTGAGGTAGGGAGCATGGAGTGACATGTTCACACTTTCACATGCCAAAATAGCTGCCACCCAGTATTTGTTGAGATACAATTTCTGCTCTAAAAGAATGCATGTTCCCAGAGGGAAGGACAGACGGTGGCCTCCATGCTGGCCAGGGCCTTGGTGGGCTCTATGGGGTGGGGCCGAGGGGCTCAAGACAGGCTCCACAAAGGCAGACCACCTTGGCAGTGGGTCCAGCTGCCTACCCTGCTCAGGAGCCAGGTCTCCCAGGCCTGAGGGTCACTCTGGGAGAAAGGAGCCATTTCTCGGCAGGGCAGCCACTGGACCCCAAATGCAGAATCGTGGGTGACCAGAGCGGAGGCGCCACACTGTGGGATTCTATCTACACACATTCTGGAAGAGGTGAGCTGCAGAGCGAGAGAACAGACCCATGGGTGCCAGGGCTGTGGCGGGGGCCAGCAAAGGGGCAGGAGGGTGTTCCTGGGGGGCGGAATTTTGTCAGGGTTCACACAACCATCTCCTCAAGAGGGTGAATGTTAATGAATACTAAGTCCTCCTGGGGCATATAAAGAACCTGCCAACACTTTCTTGCCCCATTCTTCTGTTTTGAGCCCACTCTGGTGTCCTTTCTCCTCTCGCCCCCTCTCCACTCTCCTCCCTCTTTGCCCCTTTAACTGAGCTGAGCAGTGCGCGGGGAATGGCTGTAGGATTTATTATTCCTGCTCAGCAAACAGCACATTCTCGTTCTTTACTTCTCCAACTAGGGAAGGGGAAAGTCGAGTTTGCAGGTTATGGATGGGAAAGGTGTGTCCGCTGTGGGCTTCGCCCCCGTGGCTGCGGACTTGGGTAGGATCCAGTCTCCCCCCCCCCCCATCTGCACATCAGACGCCTGACATCTGTCTTGTCTATAAGGAGGAGATGCATTTCATGTAGAACTCTGTCCACTTGCATCTGCTGGAGTGGTCACTCCCATGTTCTAGATGAGTAGTTACAAGCTCCGGATGTCCCAGAGCTCACCTCAGTCCTGGGAGCCCTCGCTCCCAAGAGGAAGGTGCCAAGTGCCTACCCTTCAACACCACAGGCCCAGCCTTGGTTTAATGTTGTGCAGAGGGAGCTGGCTCCCTGGGGGTTGCTGTGCTTCCCCTCATTGTGGCCTCTGTTTGAAATCTCCAAAATAGAAAACAATGCCAATGGTTTGATAAATTCTCAAGATTTATAAATTGTATGTTGTGTAATAAATAATTGTCACTATAGCCACACCCTAACTCGGTGGATATATCAAAATGTATGGATATTGAGCAGAATAAAATTTGAAACATTGGTTGCAAATGCACTAAAAACACCTCTAAATATTTAATAAGAATGACAAGCCTAATATAGAGATCTGAAAGTATCTTAACATCTTAGGCAAGACACACACACTTACCCACACGATAAGAGATTCACTAAAGCTGGTACTAAAAGTGCTAAACTGTGTTTCGTTTCTCCTTGGGCTGCTTCTTATTCTTCCTTAGCTGTGTTCTCAGCACCCCGAGATGAAGGATTCTTTGGGTTTCATGTGGATGGGGAGGTCCAGATCTGCTGTCCATTTATTTGGAGATATGGCCTGGTGTGTTGGGATGAGTAAGCTTCTTCGTGAGCATTTCATCACACCCTGCAGGGTGGGGTGAGGGGTGCCGTGTGCATGGCTGGAGGGAGTGCGTGGCTCAATGCTCCCTCCTGGCCATGGCAGGAGGCCCAGGTCCTGCCCCAGGCTCCTTCCCCCGAGTCCTGGGGTCTCAGTTGTCTATGTTGATTCTTTCTCACTACACAGGGAGATATACAAGGACGAGCCTTATTTTGCAAAGGATGAAAACATTCTGACTTTCTTCCCTCATGAGGTGGGGTCCGTGTCCCTTTCCTGATACCAGGCTGGGCGGAGAAGGCTCCTGCTGGTTTGCTGGATGAGCTCTTGGAGGCCCCATGGAAGAAGTCTGATTCCCCTGAGACCGCCATGCTGAGAGGCCATGCAAAGGTGCTCCCGTCGACAGTGCTCCCTGTGCCCAGCCCTCCCCAGGCTCCACCGCCCCACCAAGCTTCCCAACTTGCTGACCCTTAGATGCCACGTACATACTGTATACTTATGAGTTTGGACCGGTGTATTAACGCAGTGATCATTGCAACAGGATGAAACCAAATGACTTGATTTCTTAACATTCCACGTCTTTTATTTTATTTTTTAGAAGTGGGGAGGAGCAAAGGGAGAGGGAGAGAGAGAATCTTAAGCAGGCCCCATGCCCAGCGCAGAGCCCGATACAGGGTTCAATCTCACAACCCTGAGATCATGGCTTGAGTCGAAATCAAGAGTAGATGTTTAACCCACTGAGCCGCCCGGGCACCCCCTTAACATTCACATCTTAAAAAAAAAAAACAACAATAAAAATATAGCATCTTTTCTCAGTCCATTCAGGCTGCTGTAACAAAATACCACAGACTGGGTGGCTTATAAATAACAGAAATTCATTTCTCACCGCTCTGGAGACTATAAGTCCAAGATCAAGGCAGAGCCAGAGTTTGGTGAGAGCCCGATTCTTGGGTCCTCACATGGCAGAAGGGCAGGGGGAGCCCTCTGAGGTCTCCTGTATAAGGCACTGATCCCATTCACAAAGGCTCCACCCCATGACCTAAGCACCTCCCGAAGGCCCCATCCTAGTACCATCACCTGGGGGGTTAGGTTTCAACCTATGAATTTGTGGAGGGACACAGACATTCAGCCCATAGCAATCTTCAGGCATGCTTGGCCTACTTCACTACTACAATATTTGCTGGTCTACTTCATGTTAACTTGTCTTGTTCAAGTGTCAATGAGACTTCTTGGCCCATCGGAATCTTGCCCGTTTGAACAGACGACGGTGACCGTCATCTTGCTGCCTGACGCATCCCAGGCCCGTGTGGGAGGCCCCTTGGCCTTCAGTGTGGCTCTTGGCACCCCTGAACGCCTCTTGGTTTTGTCGCAGTAGCAAGATTCCCCACGTCTGCCCCGTGCCACGGAAGCAGGGGCCAGCACACATGAATACTTGTGGCTCTGTGGGCCCGAGGTCCCAGACGCTGTGGCCCAAGGGTGTCTGTCGATGGCCCACGGGATATACATTCCTGACCCTGCTCCAAGATCAGAGAGCCCACGTCGGGTGCTGGGTGGACAGGTGGAGCGGCTCTAGGCTCCCTCCCGGCAGGGATGGAGGCAGAAGCATTTCATCTGAAGGCCCTGAGCACCTTCTCTCAGCTTAGCCCACAGTACAGGTATGCCCTACTTCCTCCGGTCTGTGGCTCTATCTCTTGCTCGAATGTTTTCCCGCAGGGATTCCCTAAGCACAGGTTTAGGACTTCCTCTGTAGAACTGACAGTCCTGTACCTGGTGGGCACGTCTCCGGCGGGCTGGGTGTATGTCTGCCCCCTCACCAGCCGCTGCCTGGCTCTCAGCATCTCGCTCAGCTCTGTCCGGCCCAGGGGCTTCCCTCCCACCCGACTCCAAATGGAGCTCCTGGGCGAGCTGGAGAGCTTGGCCCGGGGAGGCTGAGTCCAGGCAGGAGTGAGCACAGCAGTGCTGCAGGAGGGATGGAGTGCGCCAGACTTGGGGCGGCCGCAGCACCAACGCCACCCCCCGCCCCCCGAGCTGCGGGCTGGGGCAGTGGCAGCTTACCTGCCCCGAAGCACAGGTGCACGGCAAGCTCAGTTCTGGAAGGTTTTCGTCTGTGCCAGCTCGTCTTTGACACCAGGCTTTCCCATGAAGTTATAGCTAGTTGAGTATCAAGCGTTTCTAAAGAACCCCCTGAAGGAATGTTTTTTCTTTGTGCAAACAGTCCTTTTGTGCAGAGGGTGTTCTGTGGCTTCTTGGCACAGACGCAGGTGGGTAACACCTGACTGAACATCACTCACTCAGGAGCGTGAAGACACGCACTGCACGTCAGCACAAAGCCAGCCTGCCGGGCGAGCACGGCGAGGTCCCCCTTCCTCAGCTAATCCTCAGCGTCTCAGTGCCTCGTCCAGCTCCCCGGGCTCGCCCCCTGCCACACGCGGAGGCTGCTTTGCGTATTTCCCAAGCCCATGGCTGTCCGACGTCGTCCCACCGCTGAAAGTCAGAGAGCACAGGCAAAGGGGGTGAATTCTCAATGTCCGGGGGCCGCATCGGCCTGGTCACCGCCTGGTCTGCCATGAGCCTCCCGCTTGTCCGAGAGGGACCCCGGCCCGCAGTGGGTGCTGGGTAAGCGCTGTCCACCTGCCCACGTGCCGGGTGGGGATGACTGTGCGACCGGCCTTGAGGGATACCATGGGTCTGGAAGAGGATCAGCAGAAGGCTCCTGAGGCAGGCACACGCTGGGCCACTCACTTGCCTGGGCTGGCTGGTCAGGATGGCACAGCCGCTTGCCCTTCAGGGGAGGTGGCCTGGAGGTGGGCCCCGCCGCAGCCCTGTCTGTCCTGCTGATGAGAGGCACCCTTCACCCTGGAGGTGGTGATCGGGGATGCTTTTGTCTCCCCAGTAGAACATCCAGATCCCACCCGGGGCGACGAAGTCACCACACAGAATACCCCAAGGCCACTCCTGCTGGCCGTGAAGAGGCTGGGCAGCCTCCAGGAGCTGAGGCTCTGGATTCTGCTAACAACCAGGAGGGCTGGAAGAGGTGCCCACCCCACTGACCCCTAACTACAGCCTGTCAGGCTCCAACCAGAGGCCCCGGCCGCACCGCGCCCGCGCTCCTAACCCATGGAAGCTCTTCCAACAGGGACAGAACAGCAGAACACATTGACCAGAGCCAGAACTGCACGCTGATTCCATCGCTACTCCAGGAGAGTTTTCTCTGGTTGTGAGCAGCCTCTCCGAGGAGAGTGTTAATGAAGACTTCTTCGAGAGACTGGTGAGCCTCTCTCAGTGGATGGGCTGGACCGGAAAGCGGCTTGCTGAGGGGGAGGACGCCTGAGGACACCTGATGAGCGACGCTTGGCCAGTGGGTCCCCCTCGCTTGCCTGGGGGACCTCGGGTCTCCCGCCCCCTGGGCACCTGAGCCACAGCCTTCCTCGTCGTCCTGGGCGATACCGATGTCAGAATCACCACGGTTTGGCTGCTGTGGACTGTGGTAAATTCAAGTGGCTCCTGAATGTAACGGCGCTTGGGTGTAAGTCCTGAAAAACGTTGCTCAGTGAACAGCGTAAGTAGCTGGGAAAGGCACTTAGGAACCGGGCAGAAAATCACAGGGCTGATTTTGCCAAGCCACCCGGCTGCCACGGCCAGATGTGGCTGGGTGTGCGGAGGGGGGCTGAGCCCGGGAGAGTCTTGCTGAAAGCATCTGACATGAAGGCACACAGGCGTGCGGCCTGAGATGCTTGGACGCTGTCTTCCCACCCCAGTTCCTCAGGGTCCATCCAGGCTCCTCTTCCTGGCTGGTGGGACTACATCATATGGATGCACCACACAGTTTGCTTCTCTGTCCATTCATCTGTCAACACATTTGGGTTGTTTCTAGTTTGGCACTATTATGAATAAAGCCACTATGAGCACCCATGCAAAGGAAAAAAAGCCATTCCCAGAACATTCAGGGCCCTAAGTTCACATCAAAGGGACTGATGAGAGCGCATGCGTCCTTCTGGTGAAGGGCAACCTTGGATCCACATAGAGGCTCCTCCTTGTAGAGGCACATGCTTGTCCTGTGGGAGAGCCGTAGGGATGCACTGTGGCCACTCTGCAGCCCACTGGAGGATGCTCAGGGAGACTGGCTTGAGCCCTTCCAGCAAGGGGATCGCACAGCCGTTGGAAGATGGCAGTGCCCCTGCACACCTGGGTCCCTGGCAGAGCCAGCCCCCCAACACTGGGTCAGGTCTGAGGAACGACTCAGCCCTAGGAATATGACAAGGACCATCTGAGGCTTTGCAAACATTAAGTATCTTCCCCAGGCTGGGTGTTGGGGTGGGGCCCGTTTCGTCTTATGCCCCGGGGAGTTTGAGACTGGTCGGGTCTGTGGTGATTTGCTAATGCCCCAGATCCTGTGGAGGCAGAGGCCGTGTTGTGCCAAACTGTGGGCCCCACAGTGGGCACAGAGGCCTCACTCTGGTTCAGACACTAGTGTTTCCAGTATAGTTGGTCCACTGGGGTTCCAGGTGGCTCAGCTGAGTGGACAAAAGTCCTGGCCACCAGTCTTTCCACACAACATCCATAAGGCCTGGGTGAACTTGGAAACTGCTTGCCTTATCCACATGGCCCCATCAGGCACACAGGACTAGCTCTGACAGACCAATTTGGCCCTCGTACACCAAGATTCGGCCACAAGATGTCTCTGGGACACTGCTCACCAGCATGTGACCTCTGTAGGGGGTCAGTTGCCTGTGATCCTCCATGCACCTCTGCTCGTGCCTTTACAGGAGAGTGAGGCCCATGTATGGACTCTGGGTCTGTGCCTGCCAACACCTCTCTCTACCATCTCCAGGGGCAAGGCACTGGCAGCCAACACACGCAGCTCACCTCAGACATTCTGGAAGCATCTCTGAGTTTAATAAACCTCATGCTGACTTGCAGCGCCCTGTCCCTTCGTCTGGAACACACACCTCCATGGCTGTTTTCGTAAATACGGTGGTTCTACCGAAGGCCTATACAGCCGTGTTCTAGGAGAACACCCTCAGCGTGTGGCCTCTCGTGGGAGCCATGCAGGGCTGTGGCTTGGCGAGGCCACTCTCCATTGTCTCTGACCTGACAGCCTCCCTGTGAGGAGCACCCCGAGGGTGGCTTACTTGGCAGTTTTCCTCTGTGAGGTTCGAGTGCCTGCAGCCTAAACAGAGCCTCTCCTTCTGACATTCATCATGTGGAAATCTTTCTGGATGTGTCCCCCACCATCCGGTGACGTGGCTACAGGATACTCAGGGGCCAGCGTGGTCCCTCCCAGAGGTGCTGGGGGACACTCGCCAGCACCTCTGTCCAACAGGGCCCATGTGGGTAGGCCAGTCCCCAGGATGGGCCTTCCATGAGCTCCAACGGTATACAGTCCCCTAGGGAGTGGCCGTAGGTCGCTGGGGAGGCTGGACAGGAGACCAGCAGTATACATTGTTGGCAGTGTAGTGGGGTCTTTCCTTAAGGGGCCTGGGGCGGTGACTGGGGGTTTGTAAACCTATTTCGGTGGCCCGGGTCAGACATCTGTCTGCTCAATCCAGAACACTTCCGCTCAAGCAGACCAAGCTAGACTCGATCCAGCTGCCTGTCAGCTCCACTTCCAGGGCCCCAAGGACACCAGCCCATGCCCACATCTCTGCCAGTCTGGCTGCTTGTGGCTGAGGCTGCCCACCACACAAGCACGCCTATTCCGTCTTGGACAGTTAAGTGCCACTACTAGGCCTTGCCATTCTGAGATTCAGTGACTCCGTTGCCTTTAGAGAACCTTGCTCTGTGGCAGTGGCTCCAACTGACCTGCAGAGAAGAGAAACCACAGAGCTCTCCAAGGATGCTGGGCTCCCCTTGCGGACGTACTCCTCAAAGTCTTGGGAAAAGGCTCCGCCCCTCTTATGGAGGGTGAGCAGCTCTCATGTGCTAAGTCCCCTCGAGTACCCCAATCTCCCCGAACCCTCGGGTCACCCCCTCTGCAGTACACTGAGGTGGTTCTGGCATTTCAACCGTACTCAGCGAACCTGCCTTGTGGTCCATGTTTCAACCAAGCAACTGCACCCGGGGGCCCTTTCTAACTCCTCGGGCTGCAACAAGTCCAGACCCTCTGTTAGTGGCCCTGTTTCCATGGATCTGGCCTGATGCATTTCATATTCCTGTCACCTGGATCCCACACGTGTTCTCCAGATTTCTATCTGCACGAAGTTCTTCTGGAGCGTAGCCACCTCATCATGGGCCACACTTTGTACCTCACCCTTTGGGGCCTCCTGCGGCCTGAGTCTAGTTATAAACAAAGCTGGGGTGGGGGGAGGTGGTCCTGAGTGTCCCACAAGGACCCCGCCCCAGGGGGAGCCATTCCGGGTCCTTCAGGTAAAGGAGGACTGACCTCTTCAGGCAGAGACCGAAGGGCGCTCTTCTGGCAAAAAAGGCAGCGGAACAAAGGGGTTTGAGGCCCCCAGCTTCCTCAATGACTGCCCACAGCCTCCACCCCAATTTCCAGGGTCCCATTCCTTCCCAATCAATAGCCCAGCTTTAAAAGATGCCCTGACAGCTGGGCCCAGACATGCATGGAAGGAGACTCTGGACATACTCGCTGCTTCGGCTGCTCATTCCCAGTTGCCCTGTGTGAACACTGTTGGCTCTGTGTTGTTGGTGACTGTGTCGGCCACACTTAATTCTGCTGTGCTTTCCACCCCGAAGATGGCACCTTGCCATCTTTGGTCTTCCTCTCTGTGGGGCACTTCCTCCCATGGATTCAGGGAGCTTGGCCTGGACCTGAACCATGAGCTCTCTCTGCCTTTGCCGTCATCCACAGCCCACCCTCCTCCTGCCTTGCTCCCTTGAGGGGTCTGCTCACTTCTTTATACAGGTTCTGGCTTCCGCCCTGAGCATCAGGAGCTCCTGGTCATCCTTGGGGTGAGGAGCCACACAGAGTCAGCAGGACCTGGGGGCCACATTTGGTGTCTCCCACTGGACAGGGGTCAACTGCCCTGCCCAGTGGAAGGTCTGAGGAGAGCTCTTGGAGCTGACCCTAAGGAGTAATCCAGGGTGTCACCTCGGAGAATGTATACCTTGAGCCTGCGGGTTTGCAATAGAGGTTGATTGTAAAGCAGCCCCAGGTTGGCCTCCCACTTGGGCCACAGCTGCCCAGGTGTCTGGCCCAGTTACTCTTTGTGAACTGCAGAGTCACTGTCATACAGATGCTGTATTTCACAAAAGGAAACACAAGCCTGTGCAGAAAACGACTCCATGGACCAAGCCCCTCTTGTAACTGGAGGAGGAGAACCGCGACTGGCTGTCCTCAGGGGTCCCGATGCACGGTTTCCACATGCCTGGGTTAGGCCAAAGTCTGGGTGCCCACCTCCCTGCCCTCTGCATGTCCCAACGAGGGAGTGGACGCATTGCTGCGGATCGGGTAGAGCGACCAGATGCTAATGCGCTGATCCCCGGACCCTGCGGCCAATAAGCCATCAGTGGCAAAGGCAACGCAGTGGACGGTGGCGCTGTGGAAGGACAGTACGGCCAGTGGCTTCATCGTCCACCAGTGAAACACACGGACACGATGGTCCCAGCCCGCAGTGACCAGGATCTTGCGGTCTGGCCGGATCTTGACATCAGCGATCCCAGGATTGGTGAGTTCATGAGTTCTGCATACCTATAAGATCAAGAGAACCATGAAGTGGCTTCTTAGACCCATCCCAGGGGCTCCCACCCCTGGACAGCCCCATCTAGGCCGCCAAGATGGTTGTATGCTCCTGCAAACTTTACCCCCCTACCTCCCAGGAGCCAGGCACAGAGCTGCTGAGGGGAGCAGCCTGACTGCTGCCCTTGGCCAAGCCCTTGGGTTATGACAGAAGACTTCAGGCCCTTCTCTCAGAGAGCCCCTGAGGTCCCGCAGAGCTGCTCCCCTATACAAGGTCTCGGAGCAACTCATGGGCTGCTCTGTTTCTCTGCCTATCAGGCCCTCAGGAAAGACCTCAGTGGGCTGGGTCTTGGGGCCCCTCACCACGGAAATACACTGCACTCTAGCGTCCACGCAAGACGCATCTCCAGTTTGATAGCATAAAGTCTGCATGTTTCCCCTTCTGAGGAAACCTCACACCCACCCACAGCAGGAGGAGGATGAGAGATGCTAAGTCCATCTTCAACGGGAGGGTTGAAGGGCCACCAAGTGGGGGAGCCAGTGGGTGCAGGCAGGACCAGTGGGGGACAACACCGAAGGTGCAAGCCGCAGGAGCACCTGCAGAGCCTGCCACACTGGCCATGGCCAAAACCTTAGTCCCTAGCTTGGTTCTGGGAGAAGGGCAGGGAAAACAAAACAAGGAGTTGCACAGGTGTGTTCTATCTCCATGGAGACACTGGGAGCCAACCTCTTTCTGGAGGCAGAGCACTCCCATAGTCAGTGCTGGGTGATGACCCCTCGCCAACACGCACCTCCTGCAGCAGGTAAGGAATCAGAGCTGTCTTTGTGGTCACAGCTATTCATGGTTACATGGCACTGTCTCATGCATTGCAATCTGGCGTCTCTGTCCCCATGCACTAAATGACAAAGGCACTTTGCCATCATTGTGACAATACACAGTAGCCACTTCCTTCTACTGATCCTGTGTTTGGCCTAGCCCTGTGCACCATGAGCTCTTGTTGCCCTGAAGTTGTCTTTGCTGTCCCTTACCAGCACACCCTTTTCTCCTAATTCACTTCCTAATGGGGCCATGGTAGTCTTGGTTAAGAATCACTCATCTCTGCAAAGATAACATAAGAGAAAAGGAAGAAACACAGAAAAGCCAACATTCCTTGGAAGCAACCAGAAATTGTCACCAAGGATTTTTTGCCATAATTTAATAAAACAAAACTCATGAAGCAGTTTCCTCTATAAAACAAGAATCTGAAGTAGCAAAACACAGAGG
Organism: Mirounga angustirostris; assembly: GCF_029215605.1. Classification (NCBI taxonomy): domain Eukaryota; kingdom Metazoa; phylum Chordata; class Mammalia; order Carnivora; family Phocidae; genus Mirounga; species Mirounga angustirostris. The sequence continues at coordinate 63,801,088 of NW_026991722.1, forward strand.
AGGAAAACTGAACTGACAGAGCACAGGAAAGAAAAGGAAGGAAGACCTCAAAGAAATGGAGGGGAATGGGAAATGGCAGAAGGAGACTGGAACAAGACAGTAAGAGCAGGAATGATACAAAGTGAGTGAAATGAAAGGGAAACAAAGAGTTACAATGGATTGGAGAGAAAACAGCAGATATGGAAGACAGGCAGAGGGTCTCTAACATTCAGTGATTTAGAAAATCAATTTTTTTTTAAAGATTTTATTTATATATTTGACAGAGAGAGACACAGTGAGAGAGGGAACGCAAGCAGGGGGAGTGGGAGAGGGAGAAGCAGGCTGCCCACCAAGCAGGGAGCCTGATGCGGGGCTCGATCCCATGACCCTGGGATCATGACCTGAGTCAAAGGCAGATGCTTAACGACTGAGCTACCCAGGCGCCCCTAGAAAATCAATTTTAATTTTTAGAAAAATTGAAGCCTTATGATCCAGATCCAAAGACAGGCTATAGGATGGTCAACGTTAAGGTACACCTTAGGAAAATCACTGGACTTAACAGCTTAAAAAGTCCTTTTGGTGGTCAGGCAAAAAGATCATGTCAATTGTGAAGTAAGTTAGGCTGTCCTCAAAATGTTCCACGGCCACATCTGTGTCAGCAGACAGTAGAGGCTGCGAAGACAGACATGGTCCAAGCATTTTATATCCAGCCATACTGCTGCTCAAGTATAAAAACAATAGACAAGCATTTTTGAACATGTAAGAACTTAAAGAATTTGCTCCCATAAGCCCTTTTTTTTTTAAATTTTATTATGTTATGTTAGTCACCATACAATAAATCATTGGTTTTTGATGTGGTGATCCACGATCCATTGTTTTCGTATAACACCCAGTGCTCCATGCAGCACATGCCCTCCTTAAGACCCATCACCGGGCTAACCCATCCCTGATGGCTAATGATGATGAACATTTTTTCATGTGTCTGTTAGCCATTTGTATATCTTCTTCAGCCATAAGCTCTTCTTGAAGGACTGGAAGATTAACTCTGGTCTCATAAGAGATAACCAGGGAACTTTAGCAGATCATCTGGCAGAAAGCAAGGAATCTACTTACCAGTAGGATTAGACCTAAAACAATACATAGATTATGGCTCTAGAACCGGTTATGTAACTAACTGAAATATGGGGGGATAGTGAGAGAGATGGGATGTTTGTTAAATTCACTGATTTGCTCATCTTTTGTCATTTGGGGCCTAAGATACAATAGTCAACCTCATACTTGAGAGATTATCTGACAATCCACTAAGTAATGACAAAAACAACGTGACTTCCTTCCCCGTCCCTGACACTAGGTGCCATGTTTTCCTAGCATTTGCTCTTGTATTTCTCCATAAAAATATACTCAACAGATTTATAATTAGGTTCCAAAGTTAAATCCAAATCTGTGCTATGTGTAAGAGAGACACCGAAAGAATGATTGGCAAAGATATACCAGGAGAGTGCAGACAAGAGAAACAGGGGTCCAATGTCAGTAATAGGAAACGTTGAATTCAGAGGAAAAAGCATGAAGACAGACTATGTACCATACTTAGCAATAATAAAGGGTACAATTTGCAATGAAGAGCTATGACTGTCTGTTCTAGAGATAAACGGGCGTATCATTCATGAAGCGAGAACAATAGGACTGTGGCTATGATGGAGTAACTGGTACCAGAACAGTCCTCATGCTATAAACAACCATCAAACTGGACAAAAGATACCAAGCAACCATGTCTGGGCAGGCAGTGGACAACAGGTGGGGAGGGGCAGCTGATGAGGGGAGCCTCCCAAATACTCTGGCAGCAATCTGCCCTGGGAAAGGTCCCAGCCATGAAATCTAGGTGGTGCCTAGAGGCCACATGAAGCTGAGGAGGCAGAGATCAGAGCGTGGGGGCAGCTAGGGCAGCTGCATCTGTGGGGTGAGCCAGCAGCATGGAGGTTAACTGGGGGAGGGCCTGAAGGCTGCGTCTGGGCTCCCCATCAGTCCTTGTGTGAAGGCTGGGCTGTGCATGGTCAGGACACCACACGAGGTTTACCAGAGTGACTATAGCAGGGTTAGATGGAATAGATAGGGGAGATCAACCATGATCTGGGGTCCAGCCAGCCAAAGCACAAACACCACCTGACAACCCAACACCAGGTGAGATGCCACAATGGTCTTGCTTCAGGAAGAAGGATCACACCTGTGGGTAGGGCCTACCCTGGACCTACTGCAACAATGCTAGAGACGGAGCTCTACACGGTCTGAAGGAGAGGCAGAGTTCAGAAGATGAGTCTTACCACATTAGAGGAGCCTGGGAAGGACCCTGGGCTCTCCACGTATCTGCCCTGACAGAGCATAAAGCCAAGCCTCCACAAGTTCAAGGTGAACAGCCAGTAACTGAACTAACTGCCTACAAGAACAAAAGTAAATATTCTTCAGAGCAAAAGATTAGAATTCTGAGTCTCCATCATGTATCACTTACAATGTTGAGCACACAAACAAAAAAATTATTAGACATGCAAAGAAGCAGGAATATAGGATCCACAGTCAACTGGGAAAAAAGCAGTAAACAGAAACTGACCCAGAATGGCACAGATGTTGAACATATCAGATAAAAACTTTAAAGCAGCTATTTAAGTAAAAAAAAAAAAGAAAGAAAGAAAACACATTCAAATAATTATAAAGAACAACTTCCCTGATGAGTGAACAGACAGGAATTACTAGCAGAAAAATGGAGATTATAAAAAAGAACCAACCCAGAACAGCCAACATATTATGTTAAAGGAGAAGAACAAAGTCTGAGGCCTGATGCTACCTGACTTCAGGACCTACTATAAAACTATAGTGGTCAAGACAGTGTGGTATTGATGAAAGAAGAGACAGATCAAAGAAACAGCATAGAGAGCCCAGAAATAGACCCCACATAAAGAGAGTCAACTCATCTTTGACAAAGGAGCAAAGGAAACATAATGAAGGAAAAGATACTCCTTTTATCAAGCAGTGCTGGAAAAATTGGACATCCACGTGCAAAAATATGAATCTAGACAAAGACCTCACACCTCTAATTCACAAAAAATAACTCAAAATGAATCACAGACCTGAATATAAAACACAACACTATAAAAATCATAAAAAGATAACACAAGACAAAAACCTAGATGACTTTGGGCTTGGCAATCACATTTTATTTAGTTTTTTTAGGTTTTTTTTAAAGATTTTATTTATTTTTGTGAGAGAGAGAGAGCATACATGTGAGCAGGGGCAGTGGGAGGGGCAGAGGGAGAAGCAGACTCCCCACTGAGCAGGGAGCCTGATGCAGGACTTGATCCCAGGACCCTGGGATCATGACCTGAGCTGAAGGCAGATGCTTAACTGACTGAGCCACTCAGGCACCCAGCAATGACATTTCAGACACAACACCAAAGGCACGATCCATGAAAGAAAGAATTGATAAGCTAAGCTTCACTAAAATTAAAATTTTCTGCTCTGTGAAAGACACTGGCAAGATAATGAAAAGACAAGCCACAGAACAGAAGAAAATATGTGCAGAACACACATCTGGTAAAGGACTATTAACCAAAATGTACAAAGAACTCTTAAAACTCAACAGTAAGAAAACAAACGACCTAATTAAAAAATGAGCAAAAGACCTTAACACACACTTCACCAAAGAAGATCAACACATGGCAGGTAAGCACATGAAAAGTGCTTCTGTCATATGTTATCAGGGAAATGCAAATTAGAACAATACTAAGATAATACTGTATGTCAACTATACTTCAATAATAATAATAAAGAATAAAACAGATACCCACTATACACTTGTTAGAATGGCCAAAGTCCAGAACACTGATAATACCAAATGCTGGCAAGGATGTGGAGCCACAGGAACTCTATTCACTGCTGGCGGGAATGCAATACCCTATAGCCACTTTGGAAGACAGCTTGGTGGTATTTTAACAAAACTAAACATACTCTTTCCATGTGTTCTAGAAATTGCATGCTTTGGTATTTACCCAAAGGAGATGAAAATTTATATCTATACAAAAAACCGTGGGGTGCCTGGATGGCTCAGTCAGTTAAGCATCCAACACTTGCTTTCAGCTCAGGTCATGATCTCAAGCCCCGCGTCAGTCTCTGTGCTGGGTGTGGAACCTGCTTAAGATTCTCTCTTCTCCCTTTCCACCTTCCTCCCAAAATACTGTACATCCGTATTTTTTTTTTTTAAGATTTTATGTATTTATTTGACAGAGACACAGCGAGAGAGGGATCACAAGCAGGGGGAGAGGGAGAGGGAGAAGCAGGCTTCCTGCCGAGCAGGGAGCCCAAAGCGGGGATCGATCCCAGGACCCTGGGACCATGACCTGAGCTGAAGGCAGACGCTTAACGACTGAGCCACCCAGGCACCCCTGTACATCCGTATTTATAGCAGCTTTATTCGTAATTGCCAAAACTTGGAAGCAACCAAGATGTCTTTTAATAGGTGAATGGATAAATAAACTGTGATGCATCCAGACAATGGAATATTATTCAGTGCTAAAAAGAAATGAGCCATCAAACTATAAAAGACACAGAAGAACCTTAAATGCGTATTACTCACTGAAAGAAGCCAATCCAAAAAGGCAACATACTGTATGATTCCAGCCATATGACGTTCTGGAAAAGGCAAACCACAGAGACAGCAAAAAAAAAAAAAAAAAAAATCAGTGGTTGTCAAGGGTCAGTACTAGAGGAGGAATGACTGAGCAGAGCACAGAGGATTTTTAGGGCAGTGAAAACACTGTGTGTAATATTATAATGGTGGATACATGTCATTATACCTTTGTCCAAACCCACAGAATGCACACCACCAAGAGTGAACTTACTGTGAACTGTAGACTCTGGGTGATAATGTTTCAGTGTAGATCTGCCTGGTGTACCAGTTGTCCCACTCTGGTGGGCTGTCAATAATGGGGGAGACTGTGTATGTATGGGATTAGGGGCAAGGGGCATGTGGGATATGTCTGTACCTTCCTCTCAATTTTGCTATGAACCTAAAACTGTTCTAAAAAAATAGTCTTTTATCTGAAAAAAAAGAAGAGGGGTGCCTGGGTGGCTCAGTCATTTAAGCATCTCTCTTCAGCTCAGGTCATGATCCTGGAGTCCCAGGATTGAGCCTGCATTGGGCTCCCTGCTCAGTTGGGCAGCCTGCTTCTCCCTCTGTCCCTCACCCTGCTCGTGTTCTCTCTCTCTCTCAAATAAATAAATAAAATCATAAAAAACAAACAAACAAACAAAACGCAAAAAAACCACAATAGAAAATGTAGAACTGAGCAGCTCGGTAACTGAAATGAAAAACTTGTAGGATAGGCTTAATGGCAGAATGTAAATCATTTAAAAAAGTCAGCAAACTAGAGGACATATCAATAGACATTATTCAATCTAAAGAACAGAGAGAAGAACATGATTGAAGAAAACGGAACAGAGCCTCAGGGAGTATGGAATGATATCCAACTGTCTAACTTATGGAAGAAGTTCCAGGAGAGTCAGACTACTGAAAACCACAGATGAAAAAACCTTGAAAGCCACCATGGAGTGAGACACATGGTGTGTCTGGGAATAATGATAAGATACGATGAATTCTTATTCGAAACTATGGACACCAGATGACAATGGAATAACACCTTTAAAGCGCATGAAGGAGGGCGCCTGGGTGGCTCAGTTGGTTAAGCGACTGCCTTCAGCTCAGGTCATGATCCTGGAGTCCAGGGATCGAGTCCCGCATCAGGCTCCCTGCTCAGCAGGGAGTCTGCTTCTCCCTCTGACCCTCCCCCTCTCATGTGCTCTCTCTCTCATTCTCTCTCTCAAATAAATAAATAAAATCTTTAAAAAAAAAAAAAGATTTAAAGCACATGAAGGAAAACAAAACCATCATCCCTAGATTCTTTTTTAAAAAGAGGGTGAAATAGACATTGTTCATAAACAGAAGCTAGAGAATCTTTTGCCAAAAGAACTACACTTCAAGAAATGCTAAAGGGTATTCTTCCAGATAAAGGGAAATAAAACCAGACAGAAACTCGGATCTACAGGAAGAGCACCAGAAATGGTAACAGATGGGTAAATATAAGCTCTAGTTGAACAACACGCAGGTTAGGGGTGCTGACTCCCCATGCAGTTGAAAATCCATTTATCACTTCTGATTCCCCCAAAACTACCAATAGCCTACTATTGACTGGAAGCCTTACTGATAACATGAATAGTTAACACATATTTTGTATGTTATATGTATTATATACTGTATATTCTTACAATAAGCTAGAGAAAAGAAAATATTAACAAAATCTTAAGGAAGAGAAAACACATTTATAGTACTATTCCTCATGTATTAAAAAAAATCTGAGGGTGCCCGGGTGGCTTAGTCGGTTAAGCGTCTGGTTCTCGATTTCAGCTCAGGTCTTGATCTTAGGTTTAATAACTGATAATTTAATGCGAAACCAATAACATTGTAAAGTTTATAAGGTGTGTAGAAGTAAAATGTATAACAGCAGCTAGAGAAAGGGTGGGAGGGTGGTAAATGGAATCCTTCTAGCATGGAGTTATGACACACTTTGGGGGAAACGGTGTGGCAACACTGACTGAGTAGGGCTGGGTACGTTGATGATGGGTACTGTGAGCCTGCAAGTAGCCACTCAGAAGAAAATGACAAGAGCTATATCAAAGAAACCAAGAGAGGAAATAAAATGGAAAACTAAAAAATGAATATTTGATTAACACACAAGAAGGCAGGAAAGGAGTACAAGAGGGTCAAAAACAGAAGTGACAAGTGGGAAACCAATATCAAGATGGCAGACGTAATGCCAGGCACATCAATAATTATAGTAAGTGCAAACAGATTAAGTGCTCCAATTAGAAGGCAGAGATTGCCAGAAAGGATTAAAAAGCAAGACTGCCAAAGATGCTTTTTAAATATAAAGAGATGGACATAGGTTGAAAATGAGGGAGACATGCCCCGAAAAGAGGAAACCTGAGAAACTTGGCTCTGCGTATTAGCGTCAGACCAAGCTGACCCCAAGGCAAAGGATGTGTTACACCCAAAACTAATGTAACATTCATTGTGTGTCAACTACACTTCAATTTAAAAAAATTAAATTACTACAATAAAAAAAAAAGACGTGACAGAAGCTACAGAGGGATATTTCATGATGACCATTCGGCAGGATGTGGTCACCACCTTAAATGCGCATAATGACAGCGCTTCAGAATTCATGAAGCAAAACAGACAGAAAGGGGGAAATAGGCACATTCACAACCACTCAAAGATTCAAAGACCTCGCTCAGTAACTGGCAAAAAACTGGATGAAAAGATCGGTAGGGATATGGAAGACGTGAATGCTACCAACCACCTTGACCGAGGTCGTGCTGACGGCACACTCCCCCCAACAACTGCGTAACACACGCGTTCACCAATATGTAATGTAGCATGTGCTGGGCCAAACACAAGCTTCAATAAATATCTAAAGGCTGACATTGTGCAGGTTCCTTCACTGACAGCAGAATTAAGCTAGATTAAAGATATCTACAAAATCAACAAATATTTGGAAATTAAATAATTTGCTTCTAAGGAACAACTGGATCAAAGAAGAAATCATCAGGGAAAATAGCAAGTATTTTGAACTGAATAAAAATGAAGACACAGAAATCAAAATTTGTGGCCAGACCCACACAGGCTGGTGATTTGGCTGGGAGCTGGCTCCCCCACAGCCCAGTGGAGGGCCAGGACAAACCCAGAGAAGCACCTAGAACTGTGGGCACCATCAATGTGCAGACTCACACACTTGGAGGCCCCCACTTGATGTTCCCTAACGGGCGGCCTTTTCGGCTTCTGGAAAGAGTGCCTGAGGAGTAAGAATGCCCGGGAAACAGCTACGGTACAAAAGGGCAGTGATGAAATGCAATCCGTGTGCAAAACCAGCTCTGTGAGCGAGATACCTATGTCTGAAGACAAGCTGAAGGCAAAAGATTTTTTTAAAAAAGCTATAAAAAGTAGTAGTATAATCAGAAGAAAGCTGGCATGAACCATATTAATAGTTGGCAAATAGGCTTGTAGGCAAAAATCTTTCTCAGGGGTAACAAGAGTCACTAAAGTATAAAGGTTCAATTCCCCAGGAAGATGACCATTCTAAACCTGTATGTTCCTAAGCCAGCTTCAAAATGCAGAGGCAAGAACACACAGGGTGCAGAAGAAGTTGCCAAAATGTGCCTCGGCACCGGGCTCTCCCTGCCCCTTCCCAAGGCGCCCAGTCACACACACGGTGTCGGGACTGCACGGCCCCCACGGCTGCCCGAGCGTGTGCAGGTGGGGCCATGCAGCCAGCAACGAGAAGCACTTCCTTCCCACACACATGTGGAATACTTATGTCAACTGGACTGGCCTCCACATTTCAAAGAGCTGATATCATTCAGACCTTATTCTCCGACCACAACAGCATTGAGTTAGAAATTCAAAAATGAAAAAAAAAAAAAAAAACTGGGGAGAAAAAAAATCAAGCATTTGGAAACATAAAAACACTCTGATCAGTTCGGCAGTCAGAGAACAAACAAAGACCAGGTCCCCCCCCAGAATGAAGATGGTGACATGTCCCAACGTGGGATGCAGCTAGAGGGCTGAAGCCAGGCTGCAGCTGCCACTGGGGGGGCCGGTCGGCAGAGAACAAGTGGGCTCCGTATCCAGTTCAAGTCAGAGCAGCAGACCAAGCCCACAGAACACGGGAGGAAGGAAGGGAAAGATCAGAGCAGAAATGATGAAACAGAAAAGGATTTTTTTTCTTTTCTTTTTTTCTCCTTTCAAACCATAAGAGACTCTTAAGGATAGAAAAAGATTTTTAAAGATCAACAAAGGTAAGATTGATTGGGGATAAAAATGGGACAGTTTTGTAAATACAGCAGAGTCTACACAATCATTTCAAACTACTAAAAAAAGGGTAGTATGGAAATACCTTGAAGGTTTTTATGCCCAGAGACAAATTCTTAGAAAAAGGCAACTTACCAAAAAAAAAAAAAAAAATCAAGAAACCTAAATCAGTCCAAGAAGAAAATCAAGCCTTCCTTGCAGAGGAAACACCTGCCCCAGCGGGAAAGAGCGACCCATGGCCACTCACAAAACAGACCCCTGCCAGCTTATCCAGAGATCAGGAGAGGAGGGGATGCCTGCCTTGATTCTAGGGCTCTGAATACCCCAGCACCATAAACAGAGCTGGGTAACAGGGGAGGTGGTGCAGCTTAGTTTATTGACAGACCGATGGCCCTGAACAACTCTGACGAGCCCCACCACACGGAAATGGACAAGCTCTGTAACAGGTTATTTTAAGACTATATGGTTGTTTTGATATCATAAAAGCCAAATAATGCAATTCATTAAATTAACTGATTTGAGAATGAAAGCCATGAGTCTGACAGCTCAACGCCTATTCACGATCCAGATTCTTTCCCCACTAGGAGTAGAAGGAGGATCTAATATGATGAGACAGCAAAATATGATGAGACCAAAACCTGGCAGCAAACTCACATGCTGTCCAACCTGTAGCATGCGCGGGAGGCTTGCTACAGCCCCTGCCTCCGTGAGGCATGGCCTGGATTCCTGGCCAGTGCAATCAGCACTTGGGCAGCCCCGCAGTGTCCCGCCCAGGCACCTCCACACCCACCCTGCATCTCATGGTCAGGGACCCCCTCCTACTCTTCCAGGGCTCTGGCCAGTGCCTGGCTCTACCAATTGGTGGACCACGATGCTCAGGCCACCAAGTGGCACATGCTGGAGAAGGACTGTGGGAGCCGAGACCATTGTGCATGTGCTCTCATGTAAGGGTGTGCACCTGCCTGAACCCCTCTCCATTCTCATGGACCAGAACGGGGGTACTGGGAATGAGGACTGATGACCTTCACCATCCCTCCTCCTTTTCTCTTCTGTGGACTATGCCCCAAGCCCAGGGGTAGCTAGGGGACCCCTGGGCTCGGAGCCATGGACTCCCTGGAACCCATGTGGGGCCCTGCTTCAGGGTCACCTCCTTCATGTTCCATCTTTATGTGGATTTGTTAACAGGGAGAAAAGGGCTGCTTTCCAGTCTGCGAGAACCCAAGGCAAGTGGAAGAGGAATGTGAATTTCCATAGCGGCCCCTGAACCGTGGTCTTCACACACTGGAAGGTGAGTCCAGGGCACAGAACGCCTTCCACGCCAGTGTCGCCACCTGGGAGGGGCTAAGATGCCCAGCGCTGCCCATGGGGGCAGGAGTGACTCTGGTCCTGAAGCAAAGGACGAAGCGGGCTCCCCTGGCTGGAATGAAGAGAAGCAGCAACAGAAGCTTTGATGGGGACCTAAACCCAAAGAGGCCCGTCCCTGTCCTGGGCTTGTATTCCCGAGGAGGAGGAGGAGGGTCCAACAGCGTCTGTTCATGGTCACGGCGGCCCAGAGCCTTGCTTGTTCTGCTGTGTTCCTGAGATGCATACTGGGAGTTGAGTTGTGTCCACAATTTGCTTGGTCTCAGGGCCCTGTAGTCTCCTTCCTACCTGTCCCACAGGTCCTGCTACTGACCCTTTAGAGGGTGGAGCCTGGGAGAAAGAGGGCAGCAGACACACAGCGGGACAAGGGGATGCCTGGCCAACCAGCCATGGGCGCAACTCGGGGAAGCGTGGTTGGTCCTATTCCCAGCCCAGGCTGGCTGGGGTGGGGGGCCTCAATATTACTTAAAGGCCTAAAAATACTGCTGGCCGTAAATCAGCCCTGCTTCAAGGCCATGGGCTCTGCCCAAGTGTAGGAGGAAGGAGCAGGTCTGCACACCACCTGTGTCTGACGACAGCCAAGGCCCAATCCCCTGGAGGCTGGAGGGAAAGCCACCTCTGGAAGGCAAGCGAGTGGCCCAGCATTGCCACGTGCCCCTGAGGCCACGGTGTCCTGAGGAGGGTGGCCACAGGCTCCCGGTCACTGCCATGGCCCCTGGCCGCACCCATCCTGGATAAGGACCCTCTGGGAGGGATCCCTGGCCACTAGTGGCTCTCACAGCACATGACCTCAGGTGCCAGGAATGTGCACGCGGCGCGGTCGCCATCTGGTTCCCATTACCCACGCTCTGCTGCGGGAAACCTCATCTGCGTCTCTGCTCCCAGCGCCCGCCCGGGAGAGATTGATTTGGGCTCATTAGAGACTCCGGCAGCAGGCTGCGAGGTGAGGCACATCTGTGCCCACGTGGCTCGAGGGCCAGGGCGGGCGGCCGCGTCAGCAGGCCAGCACGGTGCACCGGGGGCCTCGGGGCGAGGATGCCTGTGGATGCCGGTGGGCGCCGGCCCCTGATACGTCCTCCTCAGAGGCCTTGCGTCACAACCTGAAAATCTCCAGGGCCTCTGGGGCCAACTCTGAACCTGACACGCAGCCGTTTTCAGTGGCCGCACTCAGCAGGAGGAGCACTGTCCTCCTGCTTTGATGTGCACTGATGAGTGGGGCCCCGAGCCCAGCATAACACCATCACGTAACCACCACGTCCACTCCGCAATGCCTGGCTCCCCTTCTGCTTTAACTTTCAAGTTCATTAATAATCCTCTGTGCTTTAACTTTTCAGTTCATCAGTAAAAGTAAAAGTTCATCTCTGGACTGGAACATGCCCCATAAATTTAAGTCTTAAGTTCCAGCAGCTGTTTCCTGAACAAGCTGGCAGAGAGCAGGCAGATCTGGGCCAGGTCGGCAGGAGGGGACCCTTCCAGGGTCCTCTCCACAATATTCAAGAGCGCCCAGTACCCCTGGGGGTACTGCAGTCCAGGGTGGGGTTCTCAGGGGAGCCAACTGAGTCTTCAGCCTTTTGCAAGGTCAGGCCATATGAAATTCAAGCCATAGCGGGATGGAGCACTGGACCCCACAGTGGGAAGGTGGAGGCCCTGCCTGGTCCCCACCAGGCTCGAGGAGCAGGAAGGAGGGGTGCAAGAGAGAACTCCAAGGCCTACCTGGCTGGGCTCGACACCCAGTGAGGTGCCCTCCTCTGCTGAGGACATGAAGACTGGCTCTGCCCCAGTCTTAAAGATGACAGCCATCATGACGACATTCACTCCCATCCCCACTCAGGTCCACCATTCCAAGGCCTTGGGACCCTTCCGCCGGGACAGAGGCATGAGAAGCTCTGACCCACCACAGCCAGGCCTGGCCTCATTTGGAAGCCTGTCTAACCCCCCTTCCCCTGGGGCCTCCATGGGCTCTCTAAGACAACAGAAGGACAGAAGGACAGATGGGTCGTTGGCTTTACTGTAGTCAGCCATGTACTGGCACAAGCTGATCTGCTGGAAAGGAGCAATGCTAAGGAAGCATAAATGTGTACCCTATCCCCAAATGTGACCTGTGATCCCCTCTTTCCTTTCTCTTGCTGGGCTCTGGCCGGCTGCTCCCCACCCTCAGGTTCCTGCTCGGATCCCACCTGGAGAGACACCAGGCAGCCTCACACCAGGACAGTAGGCAGTTCCGCCCTGCTGCTGCTGGCCACTTGCTCTGGTTTTCACCTTTGTTCTCGGACAGGATCCTTCTTTTTAGGATGCCAGTCCCAACTCCAGCTTCAACATGAAAGGGCCCCTCCCAGGTCTCCCTCTGCCCGAGCTGTGTCCGTCTCTGGGCCTCCATGTCCGTCACCGTTCCCTCCAGCACCCTGCCACCTGGCTCCTTCTCAGCCTCCATCTTCCCCAGGACTCCTCACCCACCCCATGAGACACCTGCCCTAGCTGTCCTCGCTCTGTCCCTCTTTCGGGATGACCGGGTGGTGAGGCCCCACCCCTGCATGGCACCCAGGACGTGTGATGCCTGCTAGGCACCGCAGCATGCCCTGATTTTCCCTGGGCGCCCGCCTCTCCCCTCTCCAACCCATGTGCCTCAGGGGCTTGGTGGTGCCTGCCCAGGGCTTCTTCCTCTGGCTGTGAGGGTCCAGGCTGGGCAAGTGTGGGGTGAGGCAGGCTTGCCAGGCTAGTAGGCAAGGCTTTACCACCTGGCGAGGGGAGATGCCTTCTCCACCACAGCTCCTGCAGAGAAGGGCGGTACTGCCCTCCAGCACTCCAGGTGAGGCCAGGCGCCAAGCCTCTGCTGCTTCTGCTGCCAGTCTCCCTGAGGGCCACACATTTCCCAACCGGGGCCCTGTTCCCCGACCAGACCCAGGTTTACAGCGCTGCCCTCCCATGCAGCTTCCACTCGCTAGTCAAGTGGCCAAGTCTCAGCCTTCCAAGGCTTCCTGGCTAATGGGGACTCTTCGGCCACCCCAAGACACCAGAGTGCACCCAGGCCACCCTCTGGGGGCCAAGAGGCATCACACGTCTCATCCCTTGTGACCTGCAGCCCCCCAGGGACCTGCCCTAGTGTGAGGCCTGGACAGGAGGCTCCCCCCGCAACTTTACCCCCCAAGTCCAAAACAGGGCTGAGGGTGCAGGCTGGGCCACCACATGCTGAGCACCAGCCACAGGCCCAGACCTGGCCCCCAAGTGCTCCACGAGCCATGTGGGAAGGGAGAGTCCACTGAGACCTCATGGGAAGGTTTCTAGCAACACCCCACTCCAGCCAGAGGCCTCACACCCCTTCCCCACTGTGGTGGGCAGAGAGGAACCACTTTCCTGGGGTTGGCCTGCAGACTGCCCTGGGGGCGTGCCTCTGTGGATTTCTCCACACTGGGTTGGTTTTTGTTGATTAATCAGTTCCTTACTGACCGAATTCCTCTGAGTTTTTGCAAATGGACTTGCCTACTCCCGGACTCTACATGCCTTTTCTCTAGATGGACAAGACGTGACTGCTGTTAACCCGAGGTCTGAGAGAAACCCAAACCATGTGAACGGTTCACAAACGCCCACGCCCCCTTCTTCCTGCACCGGCCCCGCGGACAGGCTGGCCTGCACCCCGCCTCGCAGTGATTAATTAGCCAGGGATCTGCAACAACTCCTCTTCATGCCTAAATATTGTTTCAGCCTATCAGACTGTTAGTGCAAAGCAGGATAAATGACACCTCGGGTCTGGCGCACTGACCTGCAGGGCCTGCTGCTCATCCAGGCTCCAGACAGCCAGCGCCTTCTCCGCGGAGCCCGAGACGCCCCTGGCCTTCTGGGAGTCAAAGTCAAAGCCCATGACGGGCTCCGTGTGGCAGGCGACGCGGCTGCACACCTTCCGCTCAGAGACGTCCCACAGGGCCACCGATCCGTCCTCATAGCCAGCCAGGAGGAGTGGGCGGGCACTGGAGTCGGCCTGCGGGGACAGCACAGCAGTCAGCACCCGAAGGCTCCTGGTAGGTTTTGGGGAGAGAAGGGGCTCCAGAGAGGGGCGGCCTCTCCCGCTGGGGTGGGAGTGGGGGTGGCCCAGCCAGGGAGCTATTCCCCGTGCTTCCCGCATGGCAGTTAACAGTTCAGAGGCTCTGCGTGCCCCCCGATAGCGGACGCCAGTGGCACCGGGCTGGCACGGGCCAGCGTTGGGGGCGCTCCGAGGACTGAGACTGGAGGCCACGGAGCCCGAGGTCGCCCTGTGCAGCCCCCCGCCTCACACTGCCATGCCACTGCTCACCAGCCCGGCCGGGCGCTGCTGCTTCTTCCTGCCTCCTTTCTGCAGGCGGAGACTTGCGGCCACCCCTTCGTGAGGCCGGTCACCTGTCTAGAACTGCCAGCCAAAGGAAATCGCGAGCTCCATCTCCATGAAAAATGAACTTTCTGTGCTTTGTCAACGTCGCCGCGGAAGCCCCCCACCCCCCCAGGCCTGGTGAGTCGCCAGGGCGCTGACTGGTGTGAGCCGAGCTCTGCCGGCCCTGAGTTATTGTGATGAATGAGGATGCGGGTCAGAGGGCTCCGCACCCGGGACAGACGCCTCGTTTATCTAGCCTCGGCAACCACTCCAGGGGAGCACAGCGGGATTCCGTGTCACCCCAGCACTGAGAGCGGCAGCCCCATGCTTGGTGCCCAGGCTCCAAGACAGGGACCCAGGTTGCTTCTGGGGCAAAGCACACGCCAGCAGATGCCTTTTGCTCTTCACTCGCCTCTGAATTTCCTGCTGAGCTGCCTGGGGTTGGCGTCACTCAAGTGTCAGAAATAACTGAGCACATCCCCTCCCCAGTGAATTTTCCAAGAGCCAGGAGCTCAGCTGAGCCTCGGGGAACTCTGGGCCTGGCCCCCAGCCTCTGGATGGTCAATGGTAAGAATGGATCCTGGCGGCGGGGGGTGGGGAGGGGGAGGCTGGTCATCGAGGCTGCCTCTTGGGTCACCGGCAACTCCCAGAACAGTCCCCTGCTGGCGGCAAGGCTGGCACTGAGCAGGGTGCCTGGGCCTCACTGGTCGTGGGCTGACAGGGACTGACAGCATCATGGAGGCCCTCCTCACCCACCTGCTGGAGCTCCTGTTATGAGCTGTGTGGGTGCTTCCGTCTGCCCAGAGGGGCTCCAGGTCCAGATGCTGTACACATCACACAGAGTGCCTCTCCACAATATTCAAGAGCGCCCAGAAAGAACCTTTTTGCTCAGCTAAGCAAGGTGACCGGGTTTAGCCAGAAAGCAACAGGTCATGTATCTAATAAGTGGATACTACATCCTCTACACATGGAAGCAGGGCTCTCTCTGTGCATCAGAAAGGGAAACAGGCTTTAGGGTGTGGTGTCACCGGGGCCCCGGTTAGTGAAGGGAGCCAGGGGGAGCCTGATGCAGACCAGCTCTTTGATCAGAAGGAGATGGTGGGCCAGATGATGGGGAGGACACAGTCACCAAGACCTACCCACAGCCCAGGGAATCCTCGCAGGCCAGAGCTAGCCTGGAAGACGCCTCCTGCACATCCCCGGAAACGGCTTCTACACCTTTTCTTTTTTTTCTTTTAAATTTATTTATTTGACAGAGTGACACAGCGAGAGAGGGAACACAAGCAGGGGGAGTGGGGGAGGGAGAAGCAGGCTTCCTGCCGAGCAGGGAGCCCGATGTGGGACTCCATCCCAGGACCCTGGGATCATGACCTGAGCCGAAGGCAGACGCTTACGGACTGAGCCACCCAGGTGCCCCTTCTACACCTTTTCTGATGGTAATAGATGTTCATACAAAGAAAGGCTCCTTAGCTCCACTTAGCCTCTGGCAGCCTGTGCCCCTCCCTGGGGCCTCTTGCAGGCTGACTGCCCCCCCCCCCACTTCCGTGGGCCCGACTGGGCAAGCAGTCAGGATATGGGTCCTGTGACCATGAACCCTGTGTGTGCACAGCTCCTGCTGAGGCCTGCCATGGAGGGGCCAAGGCTGCGAGCAGCTGAGCGTGGCCACTGCCTCCGTCTGGTCTCCTGTGCGAAGCCATCACTGTTGGTATGCTTTCTCTGTAGTTTTGTAATGGGGAAGAGCTCCATTTTGGTATCTTTCAAGTCACCCAATTGGAAACTATTTGTGCGGTATAAAATTATTTATATGGCTTTTCTCCAGACACGTACAGACTGCTTTAAGAAGTGGTCAGGCCCTCTGCTCGGGTACCTCCTCTCAGGCAGCTGTGCCTCTCCAGAAGGGGCCTCCCCCTTGAGCAGCCATATCTGGACTCTGCTGGGAGGGTGAGAGCCAGGTGAGAACAGCCCAATGCTCTGTCTGTCGGCTGACCAGGCCAACCCCCTAGGCCAGACCTGCTGGGCCCCACCTTAGAGGTCAGCTCTGAGGAACTCACCTGGGGCCCACTTGGGTCTCTTCCCTTCAGGGCAGTGATCTGTCTTGTCACCTGCTTGCCATCCACCCTGCCTCTGCCCAGCCTCTCCCCGACCCCCTGCCCCCAGGGCCCTGCTCCTCTCCCATCCCCTGGGCACATTCCTCCCACATCTGGGGCTCCTCCCAGTGCCAACACATTGGTTTTGGTCTGTCTCTGTAGCCCAAGTCTGCATCATGCCTGTGGTCTCTGGGTTCTGAGCATCTCGGCTCGTTCAGGGGCTGCATGCTATTCACCCACCTATCAAAGTGCCACAGGGTGGCCAGATCAGGAGCCAGACTGACCTGCAGGGGCCCACCTCACTGTTGCCAAGGGTGACCAAGTGCTGAGCTGCAGCCCTGATGGTTGCTGCTCCCCATCTGTGCTGCAGGGCCCCTGTGGCCCCCAGTAACATGCGGCACAGGCAGAACAGTGGTCTTATGGCCTCAGGCCTTTGGTAACAGGCTGATCTCCATGGGGTGAGGACCTGAAGTTGCCACAAAGACTCGCTTTGTGTCTTCTCCTGTCTCTGGGCATGCTGACTGGGAGGGACCCCAGCAGGCAGGTCCCGCCTACAGCACCTCCTGGGACCAGTCCTTTGGGAGGAACTCCCAGCTCACTAGAGGGGACCCTAGGCCTAGGGTCTGAAAGCCCGTTCTCAGGGCTGCTGTGATCGATATTCCTGACCTTTTATGTGATAATCATCCTAACAATGCAAGTCAGCCACTTTGAAGAGCAAAACAAGAATATGGGGTGCTTGGGTGGCTCAGTCTGCCTGCCTTCAGCTCAGGTCTTCATCCTTGAGTCCTGAGGTCGATCCCCTTGGTGTGGCGCTCAGCGGGGAGTCTACTTTCTCCTCTCCTCCCTCTGCCCCTCCCCACCACTTGTGTGCGCACGCTCCGTTTTTTTAAAAATCTAAAAAAAAGGGACGCCTGGGTGGCTCAGTCAGTTAAGCGTCTGCCTTTGGCTCAAGTCATGATCCCAGGGTCCTGGGATCGAGTCCCACATCGGGCTCCTTGCTCAGTAAGGAGCCTGCTTCTCCCTCTGCCTGCCTCTGTCTCTCTCTCTCTCTGATAAATAAATAAAATCTTAAAAAAATATATATTTAAAAAATAAATAAATACATAAATACATAAATACATAAATACATAAAAAAGAATATGGGGCGCCTGGGTGGCTCAGGCGTTAAGCATCTGCCTTTGGCTCAAGTCATGATCCCAGAGTCCCGGGATTGAGCCCCACATCGTCAGGCTCCCTGCTCAGCACGGACTCTGCTTCTCCTTCTCCCTCTGCCCCTCCCCCTGTTCATGTTCTCTCCCTCTCTCTCCCTCTCTCAAATAAATAAAATCTTTTTTTTTAAACCAAGCTTTTTTTTTTTTTAAGATTTTATTTATTTATTTATTTGAGAGAGAGAGAGAGAGAGAAAAACAGCATGAGAGGAGAGAGGGTCAGAGGGAGAAGCAGGCTCCCCACTGAACCAGGAGCCCGACGTGGGACTTGATCCCAGGACTCTGGGACCATGACCCGAGCCGAAGGCAGTCGCTTAACCAACTGAGCCACCCAGGCGCCCTAAATAAAATCTTTTTAAAAAAGATGAAAAAAGAATACATCTGAATGTTTCAGTGAGAAATACCACGTCAGGCCCCTCTGCCACACTCAAATTAATAAACTACAACCTGGACCTTCAGGTTTGGAGAGAAAAAAAGGACATTTCAAATTAATGTTGACTCTTTTTTAACAGAAGGCTTTGCGTTGGATCTGTATCAACTAACAAAAACTTGATTTGTCCTTCTGTCAACTATATTAATTACCTTAACAAGTTTGTACATCCCGTTTCTACACATTTTTCTGCTGGAATTTTTACATGATTACGCAACGACAGTGTTTCCAGGGAGCAGAGTGGGAGCGGATGCAGCCGGGATGCCCTGCCCGGGAGTGTGAGCGCCACGCCTCAGCCCCAGGCGTCCCAGCCTCAGGCTGTTCCCCGCCACAGACCTGCAGGTGCCAGGAGCACTGCCATTCAGGCGCCTCTCTTAGAGCCCCCGCCCACTCAGCTCCCCGTGGGCAGCACCAGGACGCCACACAATCAGCTTATAAGAGATTTCCAACTGGAAACGAATTCCAATTGGAATGTTCTCAGTTAAGAAATTGCATAGGGGGAAACCAATGGCAAGAAGGCCCAGGTCCCTGGAGGGACAAAAAGTGTGGGGCAAGGTCTCTGGGGGTGCCTGGCCCTGTGGGTCCTGTTGGCCCCATAGACATCTCTAAAGCGCCCAAGCCCATCTTGTAAAGAGTTCAAACAAGCAGTGTGGCAAGAGGCAGGATCACCTCCTCCGATCTCAGGCAGGCTCAGTGTAGCTGCCAGAAGGTGCTGGTGAACTGAACAGTGCTAGGAAAACGGCCTATAAGCAGTGCTCCCCAGGGCAGGCACTGGTCAATGACCTGTCCACCACGGTCTCCGCCACGGCTGAGATGCTGCCTACGGTTCTTTCCAAGTGAACACACCAGACCATTTGCTTTGTTGCCCTAAACACTAGCAGCCCTGAGAAGCAGAAGCGTATGCTTTGAGCCAGTGCTGTTCCCTGTGGCCGGGAGGAGGCTGTGCCTTGAGGAGGGATGGGGCTTCTAGTAGAGGCAAGTGGGTGGGCCCAGGAGGATCCCTCCCAAGGCCTCACACTTGGCCTTGGAGCCGAAACCCATCCTGCCAGGACTCAGGTGTGTGGCCCACTCCCTGGTCCCAGGCTTCAGCTGCCAGCCCCAGGAGATGTCTTCTGACCCTCTCTAATCAGAAAGAATAGACAAGGGCGCCTGGGTGGCTCAGTTGGTTAAGCGACTGCCTTCGGCTCAGGTCATGATCCTGGAGTCCCTGGATCGAGTCCCGCATCGGGCTCCCTGCTCGGCAGGGAGTCTGCTTCGTCCTCTGACCCTATCCCCTCTCATGTGTTCTCTCTCTCAAATAAATAAATAAAAAATCTTTAAAAAAAAAAAAAAAAAAAAAAAGAAAGAATAGACAAGAAAGAAGAAAATGGCTATGAATCAGAAATGCCAGGGGCGCCTGGGTGGCTCAGTCGTTAAGCATCTGCCTTCGGCTCAGGTCATGATCCCAGAGTCCTGGGATCAAGCCCTCCATCGGGCTCCCTGCTCTGTGGAAGGTCTGCTTCTCCCTCTTCCACTCCCCCTGCTTGTGTTCCCTCTCTCGCTGTGTCTCTCTCTGTCAAATAAATAAGTAAAATCTTTTAAAAAAAAAGAAAGAAAGAAACGCCAAGTGTGGCCGTAGGGAAAGTCAGCATGTTAAGCCCACTCCTGCCTCTGAGGCAAAGAAGTAAAAGAAAGTAATCCCAAGCAAAGCAGGGGCCGGGCTGGCTTGCAGGGTGTCAGCATTTCCCTCCTAGCCCCAGCACGCCGATGTGCAGAGAGGGAGCAGAGTTCGCAGCCCTCCGCTGACCCAGCTGTCCCTCCTCACTGCACCGGCAGGGGGGCACCATGCAGGGGACAGCATAAGCCAGGCCTGCCCCAGCCAGTTTGTAGGTAGGACAGCAGTGGGAGCCGGCGGGGACACCGAGGCTGCGGAAGGCAGCGTGCACATGGATTCCCAGGGGGCTAATTGTCCTTTGATTTGACGAAAAATCAAATCCTGAATGGGGCATGATTCACAGCCCAGAAGGCGTGGCCAGCAGGGCGTGGTTGGCGTGCGCTGGGCCTTACCTGCCACAGCTCCAGGCACATGGGCATGCCCGGCTTGGCATCTGCCTCCGGCTTCAGGGTGCACACTGACGTCTTGGATGGCATCTCCAGAATCTGAACCTGACAGTAAGAAAACAAGTTTATTTGGGCCGGCGCCAAGTCGAGCCTGTGCTATACAAACAAGAGACTTTTAAGGTGATTAGCCAAGGCTGCTGCGAGTTTCTGTCTGCTCCCCGGAGGAACCTGGGAGCTGAGCCTCCTAATTAGGCCGCACAGGCTCGTGGGCTCAGGCGCTGCTGGGCGTTGTGAAACTCACATGTCATTACTGAGTGACCGGCATGTCCCTCTAACCAGCATCACCACCTGGCTGGCAGCCGCCTCTGGCCCCTCCTGATTTTACCTCTTCACTGAGCAGGAGGTTGGCTTGGCACAGACTCAGTTTGTCCATCCTCCTGATCTCTGCCTCCTCTTTCCTGATGTGGGCTTTCATGTGAACAACTCTGAACTATCTCAGGTGTATCAAATGGTTTACAGAAGTGCATGGGGGGGGCCCTGCGAGGCTCCATCAATTAAGCGTCTGCCTTCGGCTCAGGTCATGATCCCAGGGTCCTGGGATGGAGCCCCACGTCGGGCTCCTTGTCCAGCAGAGAGCCTGCTTCTCCCTCTCCCTCTGCCTGTGCTCTCTCTGACAAACAAATAAATAATCTTTGAAAAAAAAAAAAAAAAAGAATTGCACAGGGAACCCCTGGGGACCACCAGCAAGCCTAGGAAATGAACATGGTATGCACCCAAGCGGAACTCTGTTTGGGGCCTGACTGGTCCCAGCACCCCACAGTGTTTTGTGTCACCTGAATGCAGGTGCAGGCCCTCCTGCGCCCGGGCTGGAAGATGTGCCTTTCTGGTCCACACAGCCAGGTCACACTCAGGCCTGTCTACCCGAGCTGGGCCCAGCTCTGCCCCACGCCATCTGCAGGGGACAGCTGCAGCCACAAGGAGCAGGCTCGGGCACCAGAGCACTGCAGACCAGAAACTGGGCCCCCAGCCATCTGCATCCCTACTGCCTCATCTCCCTCATCCACTGAGCAGGGACAAGGGCGCCCCCTCCTGTGGTGCTTGGAGGTGGAGGGGATTCCGTGTGAAGCAGCTCTACCGCTCCATGAGGGGGAGGCTCAACAAGCCCTTGGCGCCCTTGGATACGGGCGAGAGAGGCTGTACTGATAATGTCACACAATGTGCAGCCATTGTGGAGCCAACATCATCCCTGGCCAACAAGGGGACATCCTCCGGTTTGCAGAGGAAGTCTGAGGTGCAGAGGGGATAGGTGCTGTCTGCCGCCCAGTGAACTGAAGGCATGTGGGTCTGAGCTGGGCTGCTCTTAACTACCCCATGTGGGAGAACCGGCCCAAGGCCTGAGATTAAGTCCTGAGTGGGAGTTCCAGATCTGCTACCTGCACGCTGGGTCCATCTGAGGGCACATGGCAGGCAGGGTAGAAAGCCAGTGTCACGGCCTGGTCCTCTCAGCTGCGGGCCTGCGTGGGGGCGGCACCCCCACAGGCTGAGACTGTGAGGCCCTTCTGGACAGGGCTCTCACCAGAGGCCCACACAGTATTGTAGGGGAGGGGCTAACTGCAGAGTACGTACACATCCCCACAAACAAGCACGCACATATGTAAGCATATGCAGACAGGCCCCCCGACCGTCTGCTGGGCCTGCAGGATCAGTGTCCATGCCAGCCACTGCAGCCCCCACTGCCCACAAAGGAGACAGAAAAGACCCTCAGTGACGTGAGCGGTTATTACTGTCATGAAATAAGAGGCTGCTAGAAGAAGGAGCCCCTGAAACAGCAAAAATGCTCAAGGAGAAGCTCTAGCGAAATAAAAAGAAATGCAAGAAAAGTCATGTGACAACCAAGACACAGTGGTACCTAAGAATGGCCCAGAAGTAAGGGGAAAATCCAGGAGAAGGGGAGGGGGCTTTCGGAGCCCTTGTGTCCTTGGCACAGTGGCTCAGTTTCAGGCTTATTGCTTGAGAATCGGCTGTAGACACTATGGGAAGCCTGTGAGCCCCAGCCAGGGCATGCTCACCCCAGACGCCAGACGCCCCACAGAACAGAAAAAGAAATGCTCCTCTCTTAAGATTCTCTCAGAGCAGTTAAGCATCTGCCTCTGGCTCAGGTCATGATCCCAGGGTCCTGAGATCGAGTCCTACATCGGGCTCAGCGGGGAGCCTGCTTCTCCCTCTGCCTCTGCTCCCCTTGCTTGTGCTCTCATTCTGTCAAATGAATAAATAAAATCTTTAAAAAAAAATTTTTAAAATAGGGGCACCTGGGTGGCTCAGTCGATTAGGCGTCTGCCTTCGGCTCGGGTCATGATCTCGGGGTCCTGGGATGGAGCCCCGCATCGGGCTCCCTGCTCAGCGGGGTGTCTGCTTCTTCCTCCGCCTCTGCCTCTGCCCACGACTTGTGCTCTCTCTCTCTCGCTCTCTCAAATAAATAAATAAAATCTTTTTAAAAAATTAAATTCAAGGGCGCCTGGGTGGCTCAGATGGTTAAGCATCTGCCTTCGGCTCAGGTCATGATCTCGGGG
This sequence comes from Mirounga angustirostris, assembly GCF_029215605.1. Classification (NCBI taxonomy): domain Eukaryota; kingdom Metazoa; phylum Chordata; class Mammalia; order Carnivora; family Phocidae; genus Mirounga; species Mirounga angustirostris. Next base: position 63,824,014 of record NW_026991722.1, read on the forward strand.
TCCTGGGATCGAGTCCCGCATCGGGCTCCCTGCTCCTTGGGAGCCTGCTTCTCCCTCTGTCTTTCTCTCTCACTCTGTCTCTCATGAATAAAAAAAAAAAAAAATTAAATTCAAAAATAAAAAAGATTCTCTCTCTCTTCTGCCCCTCCCCCTGCTAAAAAATTCAAAAAAATTTTTTTAATATAAAAATTTAAGATATAAAAAAAAGATGTTGACTGGGTGGTTGGGGGGCTGGGGGGAGAAGCCACCCTGACTGCTTGCATGCACTGGTGGGGGGAGGGATACCAGAAGAAACAGACGTCACTGGACACAGTGTGCACAGGCCCACACCCTGGATGGCCTGGCACAAGGGCGCACGGGTACAGTGAGGAATGGCCTCTCCCGATCTGTGGGCCCAGGAAGATCCCTCTGGTGGTGTGAGTGAGGAGGAGGGTGAAGGCAAGGGGATCAGGTAGGGGTGAGTCACCTTGCAAGGCAGCTCGGGAAGGAGAGGGGGAAAACCAGGACAGCCTGAAGCCTGAGCAAGACACTGTGGGAGGAAGTGTGAGTGGTGGCACCCACAGCCACATCCTGGGTGCAGGAGAGTGGGGAACCCAGGGCCTGAGGACCAGGGCAAGCCCAGGGGCCGCTGTGGGTCCGAGGAAGACCTCTGGGCTCTGGCAAGGCCCTGGATGCCTGTGCTCGGAGCCTCCTACAGACACCAGTGTGCTTTCCATCTGGCATTCAGTTGCAACCTCTGTTTCCAGAAGGTAAAATGTTTGGTTTGGGCAAGTGTGGCCACCCAGATGGCCAAGCGGGGTGGGAGCATGTCCTCCCCGGGCATTGTCTGGGCACAGGCCAGCGATGCTTTTCCAAGCAGATTCAGTCCAGGCAGATTCCAGGTGGGAACATGGAAAACCACCATTTTCCCAGGATATCCCAGGTCCTCGGACTGGCTGCTCCTGAAAAACACAGATGGCGCCTGCACTGGTGGATAGGGAGCCAGCAAGGCAGTTCGGAACACCTCGAGCAGCACATGGGGGTGTCCGGGGCCAGGCCCCGGGGGAGCCAGGAAGGCCTGGAGTGGCCGAGAAGGGGAGGGCCGCACACGGCACCCCCACGTCCGTAGGAAGGGCCAGGCTCTGTGGCGGGCAGCGCAGGGGCAAGGCTTGGTGCTGCCTGGCCCCGGCTGTCCGGGAGGAAGCACACCCCTCTCTTTTCACATTAATAAAACTTCTAACAGGTTTTTGGCAAATTGGCAAGAAAAGCGTATGTAGCTCCTAATTGGTGATTTAAACGCAATCATGAACAAATAAATGCCTGTTCCTCTCTCATTATTTATGAACTGAATCTGCTTTAAGACAAACGAGTCTTCTTGGGTAGGGGCCAAACCTCGCTGTGCACATGGGGCCCCGTGTCCTTGCCCAGCGCCGCCTGCTGCACAGCCTCTTGGGGCCAGCAGGGAGCACGGGGAGCCGTGGGCGTGCGTGGCAGACAGGAGGCTCGCTCTCCCTGCATGTGTGTGCCCCCAGCCCTCCCTGCCCCACGCTCAGAGCCCCTGCCCGCCCCGCCCAACTCGGCCCAGACCCTGAGCAGCTATGCTCCCGCACTCACCGGGCCTGTCCAATCGCTGCTCCTGGGTTTCTTCTTCAATTTCCCTTCAGCTCCCCAAGCGCTGGCCCCTCCTGCCACACTGTCACCCTCTACCTTACCCTCCACCCTTGCTTCCCACCACCGGTTCCCATGTCCTGGGCACCACTTCCCTTGGTGGACTCTGCCTCTTCTGCCTCTGGGGATGTGGACACGCTGTCCAGCCTGACCAGATCCCCGTCACCAACCACTGCTGGCCACTCTGGCCTGAGCTCCATCTGACGATCACCTCCGAGGCTCCATCACGCCCACCTGCCCCCTCTTTTCTGCGCTTACTACCCCAGTGGCAGCCTTTAGCCCCAGCATCCCAGGTCTGACTGAGGCCTCTCATGCCAGAACCCAGTTGAGCTCCCCAAAAGGCTGCCCCTGCTGCCCAGACTTCCACAAGGCCTTGATTTCTCTCCCACCACCTCCTGCTGGCCTGCCCGGGACTTCCCTCCATGCATGCCTGCTCCTAAGTCCTCAGAGGACCTCTCCAGGCAGTCTTTCCCCCTGCACTCCTCAGGCCATGCAGTACTGGGTGCTGGGGCCTTCCTTCCTGACTCTCGCCACCAGGCACCCCACAGGTGGCCAGACCAAGGCCCCTGGAGTTGCAATCCGGCACTCTGTGGGGCTCCTGTGGTGGGCACAGCGTTCCTGTAACAGGTGCTTAGGATGAGCATGCCCATCTAGGGGAACCAAGTGCAAGCAGCTTGTGGAACCAGGCACCACGCGGGCTGGCACTCACCTCGTCATTACCTCTCCCTGGCATGGCCAGCATCCAGCGCTCCTGACCCCCGGCTAGGACGGAGCTCCTGCAGAAGCCCATGCTCTCCAGGGGCACAGAGTCCACGATGGCATTTCTGCCCTCTGCCAGGTCCCATAGGCGCAGCTTCAGGTCCCGGCCCTGACTGCCAAACCAAGAGGAGACAGGCCGTGAGCCTCCCAGGTGAGCAGACTGGGTGTCCCACCTGGACAAATGCTGGCATGCCGGCTGGGCCAGCCTGACACCAAGGAAGGCAGGGGACACCGTCCAGAGAGGGACCCAGATGGTATTGCTTACCTGGCTGGCACACCTCAGCCAAGGAAGGGCTTTGCATCCAAGATGCCTGATGCCTGACACATTCATGGGCTATCCCAAGGGGGCAACGTCAACCAGGTTCCAGGGAGCTTTGCGACACACGCCCCATGACCAGCCTCCTGTGCTCCTCCTGCCACTCCCCATGCTGCCAAAGTGTGAGCTCACCCTCCTCCTTCCCTCTGTGATTTAACTGTGACAGCCCAGCAATCCCACCCTCACACATTTTCCCAAGTGAATTTAAAACCTATATTCACACAAAAGCCCGTACACAAATGTTTACAGCAGCTCTGTTCCTAACCGCCCAAACCAAACTGGACGCGACTCTTCAGCAGCAAGCTGGGGAACCAGCCGTTGTGCATCTGCACCACAGAATTCCACTCAGCAGTAGAGAGGGACAAACTGGGACGCATGCTACAACCCGCAGGAATATCAGATGCGTTCTGCTAAGCGAGGGAAGCCAGAGCCAAAAGGCCACCAATGGCATGATTCCCCTGGTGGGACATCCGGGGGCGGCATGATGGCACGGGGAGGACTGGGGTCGCCGCCTACAGGGGGCAGCACAGAGGCTCTGCAGGGTGCTGACTGCCCTGTGTGGCCCTGGGGCAGCATTGACGTGATGGTGGACATCATCAAGCCCACAGAACCACCACACAAAGAGCAAACTTTAGTGTGTATACTTTAAGAAAACAATCAGGGTGTCAGGCTCCCAAGATGTACTGCAGACTGTGACAAATGTCTGGCACACCGCACCCAAAGGGAGGGCAGATAGGAGCTGACCCGCGGTATTGTGAAAAAGTGTGTTCAGGGGCGCCTGGGTGGCTCAGTCGGTTGAGCGTCTGCCTTCGGCTCAGGTCATGATCCCAGGGTCCTGGGATCGAGTCCCGCATCGGGCTCCCTGCTCAGTGGGGAGCCTGCTTCTCCCTCTCCTTCTGCTTGCCTCTCTGCCTTCCTGTACTCTCTCTCTGTCAAATAAATAAATAAAATCTTAAAAAAAAAAAAAAAAAGAAAAAGTGTGTTCACCCGATACTGCCAAGTTAAAAGCAAAATACCTTTAAGAGACATCAGACCCCGGGTGGTCAGTCTGTACCCTAACCCTCAAACGGCTCAGCCTTGGCACACAGAGATGCTGCCCACCTGACCACTAGGCCTTCCCAGCCACTGGCAGGGGACTCCCAAGCCCACCAGCTCCTCCATTTACGAGATGCTATCCTACAGGAAGAATGGACGTTTCCCTCTCCTTCTGTTCTCTCTGTTTCCATCAGTTTGGACTTAACGTGTTCCTCTATTACTCAGTGGGTTGTCATCTACACTTCATATTATTTATTTTTGTGCTCAAACCATCCCAGATTGGCCAACGGGACCCCCTTCGAGCTGGCTCGGAGTCCTTCTGACACGTGCCCATCAGCAAGAAAGTCCAGACCCGGAATCATTTCTCCAAGGAATCCTTGTTCCTTCCGGTGCAGAGAGATTTGCAAACCAAGATCTGGGTGCTGGTGTGCTCACTCTTGGGGGGTGCTGCTGCCGCCAGGCCCTCTCGCCAGAGCCAGGAAATACACGCACACAGTCACACACACGCACGCACCTCTCTCACACACACGCACGCAAACACACCTCACACACACACACAGCTCACTCACACGCAAACACACCTCACACACCCAAACGCACCTCTCTCACACACACACACGCAAACACACCTCACATACACACTCGCATAAACGCACCTCTCTCTCACACATACACGCAAACACACCTCACATACAGACATGGCTCACTCACACGCAAACACACCTCACACACACACTCACACAAACGCACCTCTCTCACACACACACGCAAACACACCTCACAAACACACTCACACAAACGCACCTCTCTCACACACACACGCAAACACACCTCACAAACACACTCACACAAACGCACCTCTCTCACACACACACGCAAACACACCTCACATACACACACAACTCACTCACATGCAAACACACCTCACACACACAATCACATAAATGCACCTCTCTCACACACACACACGCACACACCTCACGTAGACACAGACACACACAGCTCACACAAACACACCTCACACACAAACACACCTGACACACATACAGCTCACTCACAAACACACCTCACACACACACGCAAACACACCTCACATACACAGCTCACTCACACAAACACACCTCACACACAGTCACACACACAAACACACCTCTCACACACACGCATGCAAACACACCTCACATACACACACAGCTCAAACACAGCTCACACAGTCACACACACAAACACACCTCCCTCACACACACACAAACACACCTCACACACACACACACAAATGCACCTCTCTCACACACACACGCAAACACACCTCACATACACAGCTCACTCACAAACACACCTCACACACAGTCACACACACAAACACACCTCTCTCACACACACACATGCAAACACACCTCATACAGCTCAAACACAGCTCAGTCACACACACAAACACACCTCCCTCACACACACACAAACACACCTCACATACACACAGCTCACTCACACACAAACACACCTCACACACAGTCACACACACAAACATACCTCAGACACACAAACACCTCATGCACACATTCACACTCACATACTTCACACACACCTCACACATGCAAACATACCCTATACACACACACTCCTCACTCACACACACAAGCTTCACACACACACACTCACACATGCAAACACACATACACAAGTATTTCTGTATACCTTTGTGTATATATTTTCAACACCTCACAAGTTCATGCTGATGCCCCCAAGGCTTCTTCCTCTCCTTCCTCCTTCTCAGGTTTGTGACTCTATTCTCTGACTGGGACAAACCTGCCTCCCATCTTCCTCAAGATATTTACTGCCACGCTCCACCGACAAACTTGCTTGCATGAAGCAGCCAATCTCCCAACCTCCCCAGCTGCCTCTGAGACCTCGCCCCATCACCCTGGTTCTCTGGCCGCTGGGCACGCTGCTCCGACACCTCTGCCTGGAAGCCACCCCCTACTGTCCACTTCCTCAGCTGCCCACATCCCTGAACTTGGAGGGGAAATGAGAGCAGGGAGGACGGGACCACTGGGTATCCATACAGAAACAAAGAACGCTCCTCCTCACCAACAGTCAATTCCAGATGCAGTGTGGGCTCAAAAGGAACAAGACTGAAGCTCCTGGGAGATCAGGAAGGTCTTGACGACCTGTGGCTGGGACTCCTTCACACGACACAGAAGCACCAGCCAAAAGGGAAAGATGGCAGACCTGACCCCATTTAAATGGCTAACTTCTGCTCATTAACACATCCTTAAGGAGTGAGAACGATAAGCCACTTTGTGGGAGCAGTACCTGGTGATATAAAAATATCAGCCATTTCTAGAATATAAAAAGAACTCCTGTAACTCAATAAGAAAAAGGTAGTCAATCCGATAGAGAAATGTGGATTGAAGGGAGACTTTATCCCAGGGGATAACAAACGCAGAAGAGGGCTGGCTCATTAAGTGGTCAGGAAAGTGCAAATGAGGCTGCACCCAGAAGTGCCCAGGCCCCAGAGAGCAGTGCAGGGTGGGGGGGCACTCGCACTGGGGACAGCCTGGCACCCTCTGAGCTGCCCAACGTGTGCACACCCTGTGGCCCAGACGCCCCACCTCTGGGTCCAGGGTCCAACCTGCAGACACGTGTGCACCAGGCACCCGGAGACCCAGACGGGGGTCTTCTTAAGCTTCTCAGCCCCAGGTGGACAACCCAGATCTCCACTGAAGGTAGAATTAGAAATAATTTGGGTATACATACACATCCAGTGGAATACCACACAGAAAAATCCCACACAATGCCCTATGGCTACACACACCATCGTGGACCTCACAAAGTACAGCTGAGTGGAAGAAGTCACGTACAAAGGAAGCTGTTCTGCATGGCCCCTTTTTTTTAAGTAAGAAAAAAACCAGACCTAACAAGTCTATGCTTTTTGGAGATGCACATTCCGAGTCGTAAGGCAAGAACGAGGTGCAGGGGGCTGCCTCCTGGGGACAAGAACGGAGCAGACATCAGTGTTCTGCCTCCTGACTTGGAGTGGTTACCCAGGTGCTCACTCTGTGATAATACAACAGTCTGTAAACTTGGTCCGTGCACTTTTCTGCAAGGGGGCTACAGGCCACAATAAAACACAGCACCTGGGTGGCTGTCACTGGACACAGGTGTGCCCTCGGGCATGAGGGCGGCGCCTAAGGCTCAGCCTGACTCCCAGCTTTCTGTCCTCCAGCCTCCCCTTGACATGAAAGCGTACCTTCCTTTCTCAAGGGCCACTTTGCAGAGACCTGGCTTCCAAACACAGCTGGGCGCACAGCCTCTAGTGCAACGTAAACGCACCTGGGCATTCCAAGTCCCTGCACGGTCTGCGTCGCAGACCTCCTGACCCACGGGCCCCTGCCTGCAGCAGGGCTACCGCAGTGGCATCCAGCTTGGAAAGGGGAGGCCCAGCAAACATTCATTCACCGGTTGCCCTTGCCGCTTGCCTCCCCACACGTCAGGCCAGCTCTCTGAGGAGCAGACCGCAGGGCTGGGAGTTCCCTGAGAACAGCCCAGGGCATCTGGGCCCTGGAGGGGCAGGAGGCACCAAAGGGCCCAAGACCTTTTGGCTGAGAACTCAGGAGGAATGTTTACAAAGAGCAGCCCCCAGTGCAAGCGGTTTAGTGGGGTATTTGGATGCAACCTCTATTCTAAACATCAGGGAAAATCCACAACCATAGGGAGGGCCTTCCACACCATTTGGGGGAGAAGGGGGCCAGTTTGGGGCTCTGCAAGCACACGTGTCCAGGGCCACCGCCCTCCTGGATACCTCTGGTCCTTTGATCACCTGCGAGCCACCTTCAGGGTGGTGGGAGCGGCATGTCTAGCACAAAAGTGCTTTGAAGAAGGGTGGGTCCCTGACAGGCCTCGTCCTTTGGGGATCGGGAACCATGGTGCCTAGATGTCCAGGCTCCGAGTCCACAGCAGGAAGACAGACCTGCCTTGCAGGGCTTTCAGGAAAGTTTCACTTAAACTTGGTAGACAGAAACTCATTCTCCCACCCATCTGCCCCTTCCTGCTGCCTCCTGGCCCACCTCTCGCCTGGCGTCCCCAGCCTGGCACCTCTACAAGGCCATGGTGGCAGTGCCAGACCCCTCTGGGCTCTGCTCACAGCCGCTCACAGCTGGGTCCGCCGTGGCTTGGCACGTGCAGCATCCTCTGTCAGGGGTGCCAGACCCCCACCTTGCTCTCACCATCTCCTGCTCTCCCTGCACCAGTCAGCCCAAATGCCATGGACCCGGGCACCTGTGTGGCCCAGCCGGTGCCCCGGGGGGTGGCTGCACTCGGGGTCTGGAGCACAAGCCCAATCAGTGGGTGGGCTTCAGGCGCAGGCTCTGCACCACCCTGGTGACCAGTCCTCGCCACCTCGTCGGAAGGGAGCCACCCGTCCGTCAGAGCAGGTGTTGCAACACCAGAGCCCTGGGGTCCCCAGGAGGGAAGCTGAGGCTCCTTTAAGGAGAAGCCCTGAGCTCAGCCATGGACGCCTAGCTCTTGCCACTGGAGAGCCCTGGCGGGCCAGGGAGGGCTCTACTCAGGCCACAGGTGGCGTGTGGGGCTGCAGACGGAGTTGTTTTGTGCGTTCTTCAGGCTTTTCTCGGTGGGCACCCGCCTGGACAGAGCAGTGGTCACAGAGGCTGCAGTGCCGGGCACCCAGTGTCCCCGGACATGGCCTCCGGACGGGCCAAGGGCAGAGATCACACTGCTCTGCCATGGGGAGGGGCTGCCCCGGCAGCTGGGGGAGACCCCGAGAGCCTCCAGTGGCAAGCTCTTGGCCCCTCTTGGCTCGCTGCCACCAAGACCCACCTGAGGAGGGGCGCCTGGGTGGCTCAGATGGTTAAGCGTCTGCCTTCAGCTCAGGTCATGATCCCAGGGTCCTGGGATCGAGCCCCACATCAGGCTCCTGGCTCAGAGGGGAGCCTGCTTCTCCCTCTCCCTCTGCCTCTCTCCCTGCTCATGCTCTCTCCCTCTGTATCTCTGTGTCTCAAGTGAATAAATAAAATCTTAAAAAAAAAAAAAAGACCCACCTGAGGAGCCGGTGCCCCTGGGGCAGTGTCTGCAGCCAGGTCACACACTGGCCCCCATGGCCGTCCAGCGTAGCAACCGCCCTCCGCGTCTGCAGGCTCCAGATGTGCACCAGCCCGCTCAGGGACCTGTTCTGACAAGCGCAAGCACCGGCTCAGGCAGAGGTGTCAGAGAACATTCCCAGCATGCTCTGCAGGGCTGGCCTGGCAACCCCACAGCAGTGGACCAGGCATTTCATTCGGGGGCTTTTCGTGGAGGTGACGGCTGTCCATGTGAACTACGGGTAAAAGTGGCACAGTGCTCCTTTTCCAGGGATGGCGGGCAGAGGGCCCTCAGGAGCCTCTGAGGACACCTCAGGCAGAGGGACAGGGGGCTGCCGCTGACACTGTAAACCGGATGGTGTCTATCAGGGCGTGCTCCCTGCCTCCTCCGAGGGGGCCAGGCCCAAGGGACAGCTTGTCGAGTGGGTTCTGAAAAGTCAGTGTGCCCGCCCGAGTGATGGGCAGCCTGAGCCCGTCACTAGGATCCCCAAATGAGCCCCGGGCTCATTGCTAGCCCACCGCCCCCTAAATTCACCCTGGGCTAACCCCCGGGGTTGGGTTGGGGTCGCAGCTACTCACCCTGAGAGGAGGAGTGGGCGCCCCTGTCCTTGGGCTCCTCCGAAGAAATGCAGCGCATGCACCGCCGACTGGGTACCTCGGAGGACAAACTGGGGGTCTGGCGGTGGGAGCGGGGAGGCTGCCATACTGGGTGGGGGTGCAGTCACCTGGGGACCAAGGAAGGGTGTGAGTGACCCACTGTCATCCTTCAGGAAGGCAGTCGGAGCCTCCCTGGATGCTACCCACCCCCTTCAGCCTGTCTTCCATCCTGCCTATTGGCCTCTACACCCAAATGGCATCACCGTGGCCCCAACCTGCACCATCTCTGGGTAGGCACAGTGGCGCCCACACCCTTCTGAGGTCACTCTCACCTTCAGCGCCCTGCGTAGAGCCCACCCCTGGCCTCCAGGGCTTGCTGTCCACCCACCAGCTATACCCTCTGACTCCCTGAATCCCACTGGCCGCAGCAGCAGGTGGAGTGACTCCTCCTCACTCGGTTTGCCTTCTCCTCACCTGGGCTTTCCACACACCCTGGGTGCCTGTCCTGCCTCTGGGCCTGGCTGAGTACTGCAAATTCAGCCTCCTTCCTCCCTCCTGATGCCCATCTCCTCTCCTCCCTGCAGGGGAGCAATGACATGCCAGGACATGCTGTCCACTCTGGCCCTGTAGCAAGCTCGGGGAACAGGGCCCACACTGGCCTGCTCCCCCCAGACCACAGGCCTGGCCACTGGCATCAGGCACAAAGCAGCTGCTCAGCAAGTGCATACTGAAGGGATGAACCAATGGACAGACAAGAGGTGTGCGGGGTCCCTGGGGGCTGGAAGAGCGAGCAGGACCCAAAGACGAAGAGGAGGCTCTCTCTCACATGTGCTGCAAACACCACCTGCTGGGTCCTGAGGGCCTGTACCTCCACCCTTAGAGAAGGCAACACCACACTTACTGTTGGAGAAACAGGAGGCAGGGGATGGTCTGGTGAGCTACCCCAGGCCCCTCAGACTCAGGCCTGAAGTCTGCACGCTGCCACCAAGAGGCAGAGAGGCCGGTGCACTAGTGTGTGGGCAAGGGGCAGGGACTGAGTTACCTTGCCACTCCCCAGGAGGACTGATATCACAGATGAGTGACCCTTCCTCAAATCACTGGCCCTGTGGGGCCACCCACCTGAAAGGAGAAGCCTCCCAGTGTCCTCACTGAGCCCACCCCAGCAACGGGACAGGGATGGTTGCCAGACCAGAAGTGACCTACTCCAATGACCACGGGGGCACATCTGTCAGCCTGCAGGTCCCAGGCCAGGCTGAGGGTACAGAGGGAAAGGCCAGGAGCAGACTGCTGGGGAGCTGCAGCAACTTCATCAGGAGGGCCTCTCCTGCTGGGCTCTGAGGCCCTTCCCCACCTGCCCCTCTCCAGCCTGGACACAGAGCAGGGAGGAGGCTGCCCGGCCACTGAGGGAGCCACAGCCACCAGAGGAACTGGGCAGGGCAAAGAACAGGAGCAGAGAAGATAGCATTCTTCCAGGAGGGAGCCTTGGCTGATGCCAGAGGTTGGAGGGGGTTCCAGGCCAAGCACGGAGGCCCACGCAGAAGGAGTGCTGAGGCCGAGACAGGCAGGCGCAGAGGCAGGAGAGGCGTGGGTTTCTCCAGCAGGAGACCAGTCCAGGCACCGTTTCAGCCACACTCTCAACCGGGAAGCCCTGTACCTCCCCTCGTTGAAACCATCCCAGACCCTTTCCTTCTCTCTCTCTTCAGAAGAGAGCCCGGAGTAGCTTCACTAGAGTGAAAGGTTCAAAGCACCTGAGAAATGCCACTGTCAAGGCAGCTGGGGCCTTGTAAGCCAGGGGGCTCTGAGTCACCTAGATAGCAGGGCGGGGGGTGGGAGGGAACAGGGACAGGCAGTGACCTGAGACTCTGGAGACCACCGGAGTCAGGGAAATGCTGCAGAGACCCGGCAGAAGGCCACTGCCAGCACCAGGCTAGCTGAGGCCTGGCCCACGTGAGGGCTGGAAGTGGGGTTGGGGCTGAGATCCTAACGACCCAAAGCAGACACTACAGGGCTAGGGCCAGGAAGGGGCAGATGCTCACATTTACTGGTGAGAGATCATGGGCAGCCGCTCTACTGCTTGATCCCGCCTCTGTCGAGGGGTTTCAAAGAGAAGGAAGGGGTCCCTGGGAATGAAGCTTACAAATGGCCAAGTCCCTGTTTGTTTCTTTCTTTTTTTAGGGTTTTTACTGTAAAAGCCTCTCTCACCTTTCGCTAAAAACCAACTGACTCTTCCCAGACACAAGGACGGCCTCCTGTGCACAGAGACCTGACTCCATACTGCTCCATGACCCATGGCCCCTGCTCTGGCCTGGGACAGGTGAGCGGCCAGGAGACACTGCTCAGCCGGGGCTGTGAACCCTGCAAGGCTGCCCTCCGGCAGGCAGGCTTGGAACAAAATTCAGAGGAGCAGCTATAGGGCCCTCCGAAGCTACTGGCTGTCTGTGCTATCAGAACAGCTGGTCAGCTCCAGGGCCCCAGATCTGGAGAAACCCAAGAATGCAGAACCCCGCTAAAGCACCTCAACCCATCAGAAAAGCCCCGGTCTCCAGGGCTGGGGAGCGGGGGGCATCCCATCCCCACGGTCTGGGCCTCGGAGCCCTACAGACCACTTCCGCACAGCCTCCCACGGTGCGGTGCTGACGCGCGCACACGCTGCGTTCATACACACGCATGCGCACACGGACAGAGGGCACGCACATGCATACACACGCATGCACATGCATGCACACACACACACACGCACAGGCAGCATGGGGGCCTTGGGCAGCGCCAGCCGAAGCACAGCCCACACTTGGCACTTGCCTGCGGCCTGATGGGAGTTTCCAGAACCTCACTAGCACAAGGCTCGGTCTGAGGTGATGAAATCAAGTTCTCCTCTATTGTTTCCCCAGAACCGCAGGGAACAAACCCGTCACGTTGTTACAACAACCAAAATGTTCAGGCCAAAATGATGCACTGGCAATTAAGGGCTCCATCATTTCAAGCAATTAAAATAAACGCTTTATTTGAAAACTAATTAATTCTAGCTACATATTTTTCCCATGACAATATCGTATGATTACTTGATTTATGACATCTAATTATTCTTTATTAATCTAATTGAGAATAATTGCGTTATCCTATCTCCCCTGGCAGTGGGCCGCCCGGAGCGGAGGCCGCAGCCCCTTGTGCAACACCAGTGCAAGGTACCAGCCGCCCGCCGCTGCCTCGTTTCCCTGTTCTGTCACTCGTCTTTTCCTCCCAGAGGGCAAAGGAACATGAAACTCAATCCACCGAGCACAACTTCGGATTCTGCCTGCTCTTCGAGATGTCAAAGAGAGACACATTCTTTTCAAAATTAAAAAGAAGGACAATCTGACAAAATTTGCGCAACCCTGACAGCCTTTCCAACTGATGCTTGAACCCCGAAAGCCCCTCAGGCCCTCGGCCTCTGGATGGAGGACGACAGTGCCCCCCTGCGTCCTGCCTCAGAAGCAGCAGCCTGGCAGGCCTCAGGGTCATCCCCACAGAGAGGGGCCTGGAGCTCTCCTCCTGGCATGAGGAGCAGCAGGCAAGCAGGGTCCCCTGTGGGAAGGCACATGGGTGGCTGGGACCAGGCTACAGCTGGCTCTCACCCTCCCACCAAGCCACACACACCTGAGGCAGGCAGGGCAGCCATGGGCCCCAAGGGTGCCCCTCATGGGGAAGGCAGGCAAACCACCAAAGACTGGCAAACGCAGAGGAGGCAGGGCCAAGGGAGAAGCTGGTACCCAGAGACCACAGCCTGACCCATGAGTCAGCCCTGAGCACCCACCGTGCACTCAGTCACAGAACCCTTTCCTTTTACCGCAACAGGACCACTGGTCCTTAAAGAAGCTTGGAATCAACAAGGAGCACTGAGAAGTGAGCCAAAGCGGGGAAGCCACAACCAGAGTCAGCCAAGCACTCTTCCTGCCAGCTCCAGCCCACTGGGTCCTGCCTCACTGACTGCCTATGTCTGGGAGTGCAAGGACAGGCTGCACGGGATGCTGCGAGTACCTCCAGGGCTGGGGAGCGGGGCCCCATGAGGTACTGGCCCCGCCCTCCCCGCCCTCCATAAGTGAGCCCCACAAGAGCACAGAATGGTTTCCAGCAGCCCCATAAGGCACCTAAGAATTCCATAACCAGCACAGACTAGGGAGGCACCACTTTGTAGCAGGATAGATGCCCACAGAACAACTAAAATAAAGACCGAAAATCTTCAGTACATCACTAAGCTGTCTAAAAAAAAAAAAAGTCTAGAACCTTCAGAGGCCAAACACTAAGTGGAAGTCAAATGTAGTGAGGTCTACGGAGCCCCCAGTTGGCACCTGCCCTAAGGGCATCTGCTACATTAGTGACCTAGAATTCTGGTTCTTAAGCAAGGCCTCTGAGTCTATGAAAGACAAAGTTTAGGGCCCTCCCAAAGTGGACAATCTCATAGGAGCATCTCCATAAAGATGAGACCCCACAAGACTAAATGCTCAGTGTTAGACTGAACCAGAAGTACACCTACACCCAGAGGTGCCCGCATGATGCCAGCCTTCGGGCTTTAGTCCTAATTTACACCACCTTAGGAGGTCTCCAAAACTTCAGTCTGTGAATGTCTCTCATAGGAGCCCATGTTCAATGCAGGCCTGAATGAATTCACCGATAAAGCCCTATGAAATGCAAGTAGTCAAAACTCTTAGAAACAAAAAAGGAAACATGGCACCATGAATGAGAGCCATGAGAAACAACAAAAGGCAGAACTAGACCCCTAGAGTGCAAAGCATTCAGGCATATAAAAGATGTTTAATGCTTTTATTTTTTTTTTTAAAGATTTTATTTATTTATTTGAGAGAGAGAGAATGAGAGATGGAGAGCATGAGAGGGAGGAGGGTCAGAGGGAGAAGCAGACTCCCTGCCAAGCAGGGAGCCCGATGAGGGACTCGATCCCTGGACTCCAGGATCATGACCTGAGCCAAAGGCAGTCGCTCAACCAACTGAGCCACCCAGGCGCCCCAAGATGTTTAATGCTTTTAAAGAAATAAAAAGAGGGAACTAAAATCACAATTGGAGAGCAAGAGATCATAAAAATCACCACTCAGATTTGAAAAAGGACCCAACCGGGTGAAAGGCTGTTGGGAAACAGGAGATTTGCACTGTGCCAAGGTATTACACTACAGATTATTGACTGATCACAGAAGGAGAATGTTCCTTATGATGGAGACATCTGGCTGTCACCACCTTCACCATGAGATTGAAGCTGGCACCGCCAATAGTAAACAAACTGGCATCACTTATCTCCTGAGGTGAGGCCAGAAAACACGGCACCATCCTTGTACATCTGTGCCAACAACTTGCTGAAAACAGACACATCCAGATTACAGGATACTGGACAAGGCAACTAGCTCAGACTTATCAAAAAGTCAAGATCAAGAGAAAAAACAAGAGCAAAAAGCAGGGTGAGGGTTCTAAATTGAGAGACTAAAGAGGCATTGTGACCAGATCTAACACATGAACCTTGATTGGATCAAAAAGTGGGGGAGGACAACTGGGGAATTTCTGAATATGGACTGTAGATAATATGGAATTATTGTGGGGCACCTGGGTGGCTCAGTCAGTTGAGCATCCGACTCTTGATTTCAGCTCAGGTCGGGATCCCGGCATCAGTGCAGAGTAGGCTTGGGATTCTCTCTCCCCCTCTCCCTCTGCCCCTCCGCCTGCTCATGCTCACTCTCTCTCTAAATACATATTTTTTAAAATATGAAATTATTGTTAATTTTATTGGGCAGGATAATGGTATTTTGCCTAGAAAAATGCCCTTATTCACAGGCTACAGTGTTTTAGGGGTGAAATGTCATGATGTCTGTACAGTTTTCAAATGTTTCAGAAAAAGAAATTTCAATCTCTACATATAGAGAGGTAAAGCAAATGTGGCAAAATGCTAACAACTGAAGAACATAAGTGAAGAATATATAAGTATTTACTATGCTATACTTGCAACTTTTCTGTAAGCTTGAAATTATAAAAGCATTCTAGAGGAGGGGGAGGAAGACAAACCCACCCTGGACTCATATCCAGAATAAACAACATACAGATCAATACAATAAGAAAGCAAACACCAAAAAGGAAAATAAACAAAAGATTTGAACAGATATATCACAAGAAACATAAATGATGAATACACATATGAAAAGGTATTTAACCTAATTAATAATCTTGGAAATGGCTGTCAAAACCACAATGTGATATAATTACACTCCTAGCAAATTAGCAAAAGATTAAACAATCTGTCAAATGTTGACTACAACGTGGGACAACTTGAACCCTTCACCATGCTAGAGGGAGCATAAATTGAAAAAATCACTTTGGAACACAATCTGGGACTAGTTCACACACCTTATGATGCAGCAACCCCTTTATTAGATAAATACCTTACAGAAATTCTCATATATGTACAAGAAGAAATTTGCACAAGAATGTTATAGCAATATTATGCATGCTAATAAAAACTAGAAACAACCCAAATGACCATCAACTGTAGAAAAGAATAAAACATTCATATAATAGGATATTCCACAAAACTGAAAATGTATAAACTCCAGTCTCACATGGATGAAACTCAAAATCATAATTCTCATTAAGAGACATTAAGGATGTAAAAAATGAGGCTGTAGACGGGAGAAAATATTCATGACACATATATCTGATGAAAGACCATACACAGAATATTTAAAATATAAAGTTAATATGAAAAGGGGGGGGCGCGCCTGGGTGGTGCAGTCAGTTATGTGTCTGATTGGTTTGGGCTCAGGTTGTGGTCTCGGGGTCCTGAGATTGAGCCCCATGTCAGGCTCTGTGCTCAGCGCAGAGTCTACTTGGGACTTCTTTCCCTCTCCCTCAGTGCGCCCCGCCCCCACTCATGCTCTCTCTCTCTCTAAAATAAATAAATCTTTTTTAAAAAAACGTTAAAGTGATTCCAAAAGGCTAAAACTAGAGATGGACAAAGGTATTTCAGACAAATAGAAACAATAAAAGAGCAGTGAAATACAGATGTCAACAAAGTTGAATTCTAGCCAAAAAGTATTAGAATTGACAAACCCACACGCTTTGCAATACTGAAAGCTGCAATTCACAATGAATATATGATTGTTTTGAATACCTATGTCTTAAATGACAGAAACACCACCTTTATAAACAGAAACTACAGGAAATTCAAGGAATCACAGAAAAAACTCACCAATAATTGGAGAACATGATAGACTACTGCTCTCAGTACAAGTCAAGTGGATAATAATAGTAAGGAAATAGAAGACTCCATGGGGTAAATATTATGGATCCACATGGAACTTTACACTCTGATAACAGAGATGACACCTTCTTCTCAAGTGCATGTGAACATGTGTAAAAATTATATACTGGGTCACAAAGAAAACATCAGTAAGTTCCATAAGGAAATATTATAAACATATACAATGACCACAGTGCAGTTAAATCAGAAATTAACAAAATAAAAACTAAAATGTCCTCCCAACTAAAAATTTAAAACCATTTATTAAACAACAAATTTTAGGTGAAAGGGGAAGTACTTAATCCACAAATTTTATTTTATTATTATGTTTTTCATCCACAAATTTTAAAAACGACAATGAAAAACACTACAAGCCAGAATTCATGACCTATATTTAAAGCTTTGACCAGATGGAAAGTAGAGACCAGTATCACTTATGAATATCATATAAAAAATAGTAAATAAAATATTAAGCAAACAAAATACATCAAATTAGAGAAATAATACATGATGACCAAGTGGAATTTATCCCTGGAATGCAAGGGTAGTTGTTGTTTTTTTTTTTCTTAAGATTTTATTTATTTATTTGAGAGAGAGAGCATGTTTGTGTGAGAGAGAGAGACGTGAGTGAGAGAGAGCAAGAGGGGTGGGCAGAGGGAGATGGAGAAGCAGGCTCCCTATTGAGCAGGGAGCCCAACACAGGACCCTCATGACCTAAGCCGAAGGCAGACATTTAACCAACTGAGCCACCCAGGCACCCATAAGGTTAGTTTAATTAGGAAATCCATTAATGTCATACACCATATTAATAAATCTATGGAGAAAAGTCATATAATTTATCTCCATAGATGACAAAAAAAAACCCACAAACTTTTGACAACATTCAATACCCATTTTTTTTTTTTTAGAGGGGAGGGGAGGGGTAGAGGGAGACAGAAAAGAGAGATTCTTAAGCAGGCTCCATGCCCAGCCTGGGGCCCAACACGGGGCTCAATCTTACAACCTTGAGTTCATGACCTGAGCTAAAATCAAGAGTTGGATGCTTAACCGACTGAGCCACCCAGTTGCCCCTCAATACCCTTTTTTTTAAGATTTTATTTATTTATTTGACAGAGAGAGCGAGAGAGCATTAGCCAGGGGAGCGGCAGAGGGAGTGGGAGAAGCAGGCTCCCGACTGAACAGGGAGCCCAACCCAGGGTTGAATCCCAGGACCCTGGGCTCATGACCTGAGCTGAAGGCAGATGCTTAACTGGCTGAGCCACCCAGGTGCCCCTCTCAATACCCACTTTTTATTAAAACACTTAACCAGGGCACCTAGGTTTTTATTAAAACACTTAACCTGGCTCCCTGCTCAGTGGGGAATCTGCTTCTCCCTCTCCCTCTGCCCCTCCCCCTCACTCGTGCTGTCTCTCTCTCACTCTCTCAAAATAAATAAATAAAATCTTAAAACAAAATCAAACAAAACAAACCCCAACTAACCAAAGAGAAACTGATGGGTTTCTTAAAATTATTAAAATACTCACACACACACACACACACACACACACACACACACCCCTCCTTCTAAGGTCAACACATTACTTTATGAAGAAATATCAGAGGTATTTCCTCTAAGATCAGAATACCCAATATCTATACTACTATTCAAAACTGTACTGGAGGTCTAAGCCAATGCAATTAAATAAGAAAAATCAATTGAAGGCATATGACTTGGAAAATAAAACATTAAATTATTTTCCAGATGACATGATGATATACATGAGAGCCTTAGATAATCAATAATAAAACAAATTCAAGCATTAAAAAAAAATTTAGTAATGTAGCAGGGTGGGGGACTAACAAAGAGAACTTAATAGCTTCCATATGCACAAACAACAACCTGTTAGAGAAACCTCCATTCACAATACCAATTAGAAGATAAAATACCTAAGACATTTTTAAACTTTTGCATGTCAAAAGAGATAAAATTCTAATAACTTTAGAATATACAGAAATCT
This sequence comes from Mirounga angustirostris, assembly GCF_029215605.1. Classification (NCBI taxonomy): domain Eukaryota; kingdom Metazoa; phylum Chordata; class Mammalia; order Carnivora; family Phocidae; genus Mirounga; species Mirounga angustirostris. Next base: position 63,842,731 of record NW_026991722.1, read on the forward strand.
TCAAAATTAAGGAAAGTCTAAAGACCAAACAGAAAATGGGCAAAAGACATGAATTCACAGTCACAAAAAATGAAAATGGCCCTTAAACGTATAAAAAGATGCTTAACATGACTCATGGAGAAATGTAATTTAAAACTACATTGACAGGCTTCTGGATCTGGCCAGGATGAAATAAGTTCACTAGAGCCTCTCTCTCTCTCTCTGGCTGACTGCAACTAAAAACTCTAGACAAAATATAAAAACCAATTACCTAAAAACTCTGAAAAGTGAACAATAACAGGCAGATTTTGGAGGCAAGCAAAACCTTGGAGAAGTGACCTGTATGGGAATGAGTTTCCCATTTTTATTAGTATATCTTGGGGCATTGCCTTGGGGTAGGCCCAGCTTGCATAGCTGCAAGGCAGCAGTGGCTAAAACTTAGACTAGTTTCTGCACAACTTTACAGAGAAAAAGTCTAAAGAATGTGAGAGGAAATTCCTGATGGGTTTTTTTTTTCTCTTCTCTCTGAGCACTGCCCCAAGAATGGGCCCTAGACACAGAACTGTGTGGGAGAAGTGACTCTGAGAGAAACCTCTGTCTTTTTGGCCAGAGGAACCAAGAAAAGGGGATCCTGCTGGATGGAGTGTGTGGAGTTGGGGGGAGAATTGCAGAGAGGAAAGAGCTAAAGAAAAAGGTTTCTTAATTCTGTGAATGAACCCATAAAAGTCCCACGCTCACTACTGAGTTTTATAAGCCTGGGATAGACCCAAAGGAGCCTCTCAAAAGCGTTGAAAACTGAAAAGAGATTAAAACCATAGCCCACAAAGGGCAAGACAGAACTTGTGTGGCAATTCTAACTGGGTTGACTGCCTGCTAATACAAAATTCAACGTTCTCCAGAGGACCCCATGTAACACTCAACTAGGATATGTCTGGGAAATAATACAAAATTATTCAACATACCAAGAACCAGAAAATGAGAGCAGTTCTCAAGGGAAAAGTCAACCTATAGATGCCAACCTTGAGACTATTCAGATGTTGGGGATATCAGATAAGGATTCTTTTTTTTTTTTTTAAAGATTTTATTTATTTGACAGAGAGAGATACAGCGAGAGAGGGAACACAAGCAGGGGGAGTGGGAGAGGGAGAAGCAGGCTTCCCGCTGAGTGGGGAGCCCGATGCGGGGCTCGATCCCAGGACCCTGGGATCATGACCCGAGCCAAAGGCAGACGCTTAACGACTGAGCCACCCAGGCGCCCCTCAGATAAGGATTCTAAAGCAACTTTTATAATTATGCTCCATGAGGCAAAGGTAAACATACTTGAAATGAACAGAAGGAAAGCTCTCAGCAGAGAAACATAAGTTAATTTTTTTAAAAAGGAAATTTCAAAACTGAGTAATACAATATCCAAAACAAAAAAAAATTCAATAATGGAATGGGAGATGATAAAGGAAAGAGCCAATGAACATGAAGATTGGTCAACAGAAATTATCTAATTATAAAATCAGAAAGAAAAAAATTAAAATAAACGATTAGAACATCAGGGACTTGTGGAATAACAGTAAAAGGTCTGAGGTCGTGTAACTGGAGTCTGAGAAGAAGAGAAAGAAATGGAGCAGGAAAATTACTTGAATAAATAACTGCCTGAAATTTCACAAATTTGGGAAGAGACAAAAATTTATAGATTTAAGGACTCAGTGAACCATAAGCAGGATAAAACCATATTTAAACACATCATAATTAGGAGTGCTTGGGTGGCTCAGTCATTAAGCGTCTACCTTCGGCTCAGGTCATGATCCCAGAGTCCTGGGATCGAGCCCCGTGTTGGGCTCTCTGCTCAGCAGAAAGCCTGCTTCTCCCTCTCCCACTCCCCCTGCTTGTGTTCCCTCTCTCGCTGTGTCTCTCTCTGTCAAATAAATGAATAAAATCTTTAAAAACAAACAAACACATCATAATTAAACTGCTGAAAAATAATAAAGAAAAAAATCTGGACAATGATGACACATACATAGGGAAATAATAATCTGAATTAATGTGGATTTCTCATCAGAAACTATGGAAGCCAGCAGAGAGTGGAACATCTTTAAAGTATTGAAAGAAAAAAACTCTATATCCAGTAAATTCTCTTTTGGGAATGAAGGCAAAAATAGACATTCTCAGATGAAGGAAAACTAAGAGACTTTCTTGCCAGCAGATGTGGCCTAAAGGAAATACTAAAGTAGGTTCTACAGCTCAAAAATAATGATACTCAGAAGGGAATGTGGAACTTCAAGAAGGCAGAGGAAGAGAAATAGTAAATATCCAGGTAAATATAAAAGACAATGTTCACCTCTTAAGTGAACGTGTATATTGTTAAAACGATAACACTGTCTGGTAGGGTTTTCAATACAACAGCTATCACATGAAGGCAGGAGGGTAAGGGGACCTATATGATTGTAAGGCTTCTATATTTTACTTGAAATGAAAAATAATATTAACCCTAAGAAAACTGTGAAAGGTTGAGAACGTACACTGCAATCTCTAGAGGAACCATTAAAAACATATAATACAAAGAGATATAGCTGAAAAGCCAATAGAAAAATTTAAACACAGCATTTGAAAATATTTAAATAAATCAAAAGAAGACAGGAAAGAGGAGAGAGAGGAACCAAAAAAATCAGAGGAAAAAGAGAAAACAACAAAATGGTAGACCAAAATAGAATCATATCAATGATTATAATAAATGTAAATGCTCTCAACATGTTAATTATCAGATCTAACAATTATAACCTATTTTTTTTTAAAAAGGCCCAAATGTAAGTTATCTGGCAGAAACCCACTTTAAATATAAAAACACAGATTAAAAGTAAAAAGATGAAAAAGAATTACTATACATACAATAAAAGAAAGTTGGCTGGAAAGGATATGTTAATGTCACAGAAAGTAGACCTCAGAGAAAGGAATATTACCAGGGATAAGAAAGATACAAAATAAAAAAATGTATCAATTCATCAAAAAGACATAAGAGTCCTAAATATATATTCAGCTAACAACAGAACCTCAAAAGTCATGAAGGAAAAACTGACAGAACTGAAAGCAGAAATAAACAAATACATAATTATAGCTAAGACTTAAACTCCTCCTTAGTAATTAGTTGAATAAGTGGCCAAAAAGTCATACAGAATCCTAATACTATCTGCCTACTTGACTTCATTGACATTAAGCGAATACTCTACCCAACAGAAAAGAACACATTCTTCTCAAATGCACATGGAATATTCATCAAGATAGACCATATCCTGGGTCATAAAACAAAACCTTAAAAAATGAAGAAGAAACAAAAGCATACAAAATATGTTCACTAACGTTATGGAATTAACCTGGAAATCAATAATGGAAAGGTAACTGGAAAGTCTCCAAATATTTGGAAAATGAACAATATACTTTGAAATACTCAAATGGTCAAAGAGGTAAGTAATCCCAAGAGAAATCAGAAAATATTTTGCACTTAATAAAAATGAAAAACAAAATAATCAAAATTTGTAGGATGCAGCTAAAGGGAGGCATGGAGGAAAACACACAGCATTAAATGCCTACATTCAGGGTACCTGGCTGGCTCAGTCAGTAGGGCGTAAGACTCTTGGATCTCAGGGTCATGAGTTCAAGCCCCATGCTGGGTGTAGAGATTACTTAAAAAAAAAAAAAAATGCCTACATTAGAAAAAGAAAGGTCTCAAATCAATGATGTAGTCTGCACCTTAAAAAACTAGAAAAAGAGGTGCAAAATAAGCCCCAAAGCAAGCTAAAGGAAGGAAATGATAAGGATAGAGCAGAAACAAATGAAATAGAGAATAGTAAAGCAATAAAGAATATCAACAAAACAAGAGATTGGTTCTTTAGAAAGATTCGTAAAATTGATAAATCTCTAGACAAAGAACTACAAAAAAAAGGGAGAAGAAACAATCCTCATGAAAGAAGGATTATCACTCGAGACACAACAAATATTAAGGAAATGCTATAAACAAGTCAGTGCACATAAGCTTGACAGTTTAAATGAAATGGAACTGAACACAAATATTAGAATGGCTTAAAAAAAAAAAAGAATAAATCCAAGTTTTGGTGATGGAAACGTGGAGCACAGAATTCTCATACACTGTTCGTAAGAATGCAAAATGGTACAAGCATTCTGGAAAACAGTTGGGTAGTTTCTTATTGAATGAAATATACATGTATCATATTGCCTGGCAATCCTACCCCTAGATATTTATTCTAGACAAATGAAAATAGATGTGCAAACAAAAACCTATACATGAATGTGTACAGCAATTCTGTTCACATTGCCCCAAATGAACATCCACAGGTGAATGGAATACTCTTGAGCAATAATAAGGAACTAACTATTGAAAAATGCAACATGGATGGATCTCCAGAGAATTATGGTGAGTGAAAGGTTACACACAATATGAGCCTAGTTATATGGCATTCCGGCCCAACGAGGTAGAGAGCACAGGTGGGCAGTGGCTGGGGGTCGGGGGTGGAAGGAGAGGCTGGCCACCGAGGGGGAGCAGGAGGAAAGTTCTGAGGTAATGGATCAGTTTCTATGTTGGGACTGTGGTGGTGCTGTTGTAGACAGGTGTTAAGTACTCACTCTAAGTTCATTTCATAGTAATGATCATATTAATAAGGTATTCATGAGTTCATACTGATATAATAAAATGATTGAAGAAATAAATAAATGGGGGAGAGTAGACAAATCTTGCATGCAGGAAAATTCCAAATAATTTGTGTAGATACTCAGCCCTCAATGATGTACAGCAGAACTTCCACCCCTCGTGAGGGGCTGCCCATACTGATTTCCTTCCTAAGAGGACAGTCTGAAAGGGAAAGAAAAGACTAACTTCACAGAGAGGAAACCTGACAACCACTACCTCATCCAGGTGACCAAGGCAGTAATGTCATTTTGACAGCATGTACCATTAATATGTGATGAGATGGTGCTTTGTCTTTGAAGGCTGGCTCCCGGAAACCCACAGCCCCAGTCTAATCATGAGAAAAACACGTGACATATCCTAGCTGAGGAACATTCTACAAAAGACCTGACTGGTACCTCATAAAACTGTCAAGGCTATACAAATAGGGGAAGCCTAAGAAACTGTCACAGCCCAGAGGAGACTAAGGACACCTGACAACTAAATGTAATGTGATGCCCTGGATGGCATCCTGGGACAGAAGGGGGATATTAGGTAAAAACTCAAGAAATCTGAATAAATATGGACTTAAGTCAGTAATGATGTACCAGTGTTGGTTCACGACTGAGACAACCGTACAATGCTAATCACATAAGACGTTAATAAGAAGAGAAAAGGGCTCAAGCACGCTTCTGTGCACAAGTTAACGCACTGGGCCACTGCTCTCTTGGCCATTTTCTGGGATGCTGTTTTTCAAATAAAATATATTAGACAATATTGTGCTATTTTTTTCTCAAGCTACAGTCAATTGGAGTTACTGCTAACACATTATGAAAACCCAGTTTCCTGTTTAGACTTTTCTGGCTTAGAGACAATTTCTAATTCTACTTAGGTGACTTTAAACAGATTTAATGCCAATTTTTAAGGGCTTATCCCATTTAAAATAATTTACCATCCTATTTTTGCCCTCACAGAAGTAGACTTAAATTCATCAATAGTGCCCCTAATAGCTAAGCAAACTAGCTGATGATTTTTACCATCATCATCATCACCACCATGGTCACTTCCAGAAGCAGAGCAGCATGCCAGGGAAAGGCAGAATGCTGATCTAACAAGACTGCTCTCCACCAGCCAGACCAGCTCATTCTCTCCTTAAAGTATACAACCATCCTAGTGGGAAGCCTCTGAAGTGGCTGGTCCTCCAGGCTGGCAGGAACAGAGACCCACTTACTTTGTGCCTCCCAGGCTACACCTGAAACCGGAAAGACGCTCTCTGGACAGTCCTGTCCTGAGTACTGCTTCATCACCCTCCTGCCTTTGTGGTCAGGACAGACTACAGCAAGAGTCCCAGAACTGGCCCTTCGAAGCCACATCACAGACACAGCGACCTGGGCGGTCCAGGCCAGGTCACTGGGAAACTTCCCAGGGCTCCTGCTTCCCACCAGGGGAATGGAGGTCTGACCACTGCCCTCCATGGTCTTTGAAATGCAGGGAGTCCCAGGGAAGTCAGCAGGTACACATACAGGCATCAGAAACCAGCCTACAACTTAGGACAACACTGTTCCAAGTCGTCACCCTATCGCTGAGGCCCCTGGGGGTCAGTGTCCCATCTACAGCATGGCTCATCACTCAAGCCAGGGGTGGGGGCAGCCCTGTGAGTGATGCCCAGGCCCCAGAGGGGTGGTCCTGCCATAAGTAAGGCCAAGGGCACAGTCCCTTCCAGAGAGCCCAGACTACAGGGCACCTGGGTGGCTCAGTTGGTTAAGCATCTTGACTCTTGATTTCGGCTCAGGTCATGATCTCAGGGTTGTGAAATCAAGCTCTGCACTGGGCATGAAGCCTGCTTGAGATTCTCTCGCCCTCTCCCTCTGCTCACTTGGCCAGCAGTCCACCAACACGGCGCCCCCAGGATAAGGACTGACCACCGCTGGAGTCTAGCATGCTAGACCCCTTAGAAAACCAAACCAAACCAAACCAGAGAGCTTAGACCTGCCCACAACAGCTTTAGAAAGCATGTCCAGGGATGCCTGGGTGGCTCAGTCGTTAAGTGTCTGCCTTTGGCTCAGGTCTGATCCCAGGGTCCTGGGATCGAGCCCCACATCAGGTTCCCAGCTCGGCGGGAACCCTGCTTCTCCCTCTCCCACTCCCCCTGCTTGTGCTCCCTCTCTCGCTATGTCTCTATCTATCAAATAAATAAATAAAATCTTTAAAAAAAAAAAAAAAGAAAGAAAGAAAAGAAAGCACGCCCGGATGAGACAAGGGAAGGAACAAGCCCTTCAGGGATAGTAAGATCCCTATCCCGTTACCAGCAGCTCACAGCCACAAAGAACTGGACACAGTCCCTGGGCCAAGGAAAGCATGCTGCACCTCCCTGCTCAGGCCCCGTGGGCTGCCAGGCACAGGCCCAGCCTAGGAGGGATCGGGACAGGGCGGGCCCGTCCCAGCCCCAGCCCCAGCCCAGCCTGCGCCCACTGCACCCCTCCCCGGCCCCGAGCCAGGGAGGCAGCTTTGCCGGGGGTAACTCAAACTTCACAAAGAAACCATTTCTGGAATGGGGCTCCGTTTGGCGATTCGGAGTCAAAGGCGCACTTCATAGCTCCCTTCCAAACGCCGTGCATTGTCAGGCCCTTTCCCCTTTGAAGCCTCGGTGAGTGATTGAAGCGTCTACTTTCTGAGGGGCAGATAGCACTGGGCCGGTAATCTGACTCTAAGCCCGGGGATAAAGGTAGTTTGTTTCCTCTCAGCCCGTCTGTCAACACCTCCTCAGTAATTAGCCCTAATTATTACCAAGGGCCAGCCTCCCATTCGGTTATTAAATCAGAAAGAGTATCGCGGCCGGGCATCTGTCAACGCCCGACTGGCGACCTTGGATTCATTGAATCCTCTGTCAGTATCCATGGCTTCAAAGATGCAGATCCCAGGGAGGGGTTCCGGGGACGCGCGCGGCCAGCCCCGCCTGGGACGGAGGCCGAGTGGAGGGAGGACAGTGCTACGAGCAGCCCTGCGCACCGCAGGCCCCAGAGTCCGGTGGGGAGGTGGGAGCCTGGCACCATCCCTGCACCCGCCTTCCCCCTGGGCGGCAAGGGCACACCCCAACTGTAGCCATCCCCAACTCTCCCGGTGACTGATGGAACTCTGTGTGTACAGCGTGGGGGTGAGAGGGTGTAAAGAATGCCCTCCAGCAGCCCTTCCCCTAGGGCACTGAAGGCCAGTCCCAGGCCTGCCTGCCTCTGGCACAGCCGTGTCCCAGGAGCAGCAGGTGATGGCGGCCTGAGGCTCCACAGGGTCCTGTGCTGGCTGTTTGTTGAGTGTACCGAGAAAACCGTAGAGCCCAGCTGCCAGGAGCCCCCTCCAAGCTTCGAGGACGGGCAGGGCATCTCCCCATGGGCCAGAAAGGCTGCAAAGCAGATCTGGGGGACAGCTGTAGGAACAACAGGCTTCTGTGGTAGTCAAGAGTGCTGCACTCCTGAAGGCCCTTGGGGGACAGACTGACAGCCACCTCCATCCTTGGCCTGAAGCTTCGTGTTCTGCCCAAGAGCAGCAAGTCACTTGCTCCGTAACGTGGAGACCTTCTGCTCCTGCAAAGCTCACGCATTCCTGGCTCCTCTGAGGGGGAAGGTGCCCCGTCCAGGAAGATTCACGACCTCAGACAGGACTGTCCCAGGCCCCATAGGAACTCCTTGCCTGCAGTAAACCCAGCAGTGCCCCACACCGTGTCTAGACATTCACCCCACCAGGTGTGCGAGCACCCCTTCTGGAAGGGCTCCACTGTGTTTGAGGAGAGGGCAATGGAGGCAAAGTTACAGCCACATGCCCTGGGACCTGGCTCCTCTGCAGGGGTCAAGGCCCATGTGGTACGATGGGTGCCCAGGCAGAGGGGAGCACAGCCCTCCCACCAGCGTGCCTGTCCTGCCCTGCCATACCACAGCCAAGTCCCTGCTCGGTGCTTTGCCTGGCAGGGTTAGACTGCACTGGGGCAGCAGGACGGAGCCTCATGGACAAAGGCACAGTGATGTCTGACAAACTAGCAGCTGCAGTGCGTGAGGTGCGGCCGTGTGCCCCACGGCCAGCAGGGGCTTCGGAGCTGGGCCACTGAGACTTCTGCTTGGGACGGGGGGACAGGCCAATCTTGCTAGACTGAAAGGAAAGGCCAGGGAGAGGGGCTGCTGGGTGGCAGAGGCAGGCAGGCTGGGCAGGCAGGGCCACCCCACAAATAGGCGCCTCAAGCTGCAGCTAGGACGCCCATCACCCCCAGGAGCAGGTCCAGGGAGCCTGGCAAGACGGCAGGAAGGAAGTCCAACTCGGGAGCATTTTCAGCCAGCCTGCCCCCACAGACTTACAGGCAGGGGTGGGACGCCAGCCAGGCCAGCAGCATTTTTGTCCCTGGTGAACACACGGAAAAGCTCGCTGTTTTACAGGAAGCGTGACCATTCCCATGCACCAGCTTCTGGGGCCCACATCCACCATGAGCTCTGGTCCACGGCGGCCAGCTACCCAATGCTGACAGCACCCAGACCACTCTCACCTTGGGCACGGAGTGGGCCAGTCCCCATGGGCTAGTGCCCAGGCAGCTCCTGGGAACCTGATCCCAGTTGGAGAGGGGGTCTGTAACCATGGTGGTGGTGATACACTTTCTGACAGGGATGCATGTGTTTGCTCCTGTGACAGGGGCTACCTCGGGCAGGGGAGGCCCCCCACCCACCTAACACACACTCACAGATGTGCAAATTACGTGCCCACCGAGACACCGCATGTTCACAATGGGCTGTGCGGTCTGTGCACACACACGTGTCGAGGTGCACACATTCACATGTGTGCACGGGCACTAACAGCCACTGGCAGCGCCTGATTGCAGCCTTGGGGGAGGGAAGGGTCAGGGACAGTGATGGTAGCCCTGAGGGCCCTGCCGGCTGCCTCCAAGCATATGCAAGGCAGAAATTCTCTCCCTTACACAGGCAGCAAAGGGAGCCTTGCAAAAGTTCAGCAACTTGTGGGGGGTAGAGGGGGATGGAGGGGGATGGAGGCAGGGGACATGATGATAGGGACCAGGAGGCCACGGTGGGCTTTGTGAAGTGGGCACCTGGAGCGGGGTGGGAACACGGGCAGAGCTGCACTGGCCTCAGGGTTACCCTCCTGGCCGTCACCATCCATGGCTCCCATTTGCACCCTGATTTTCAGGGGGAGGAACACAGGGTCTTGGTGGTGGGAAGGCTGCCACGCCCTAGGGGACAGCACACTGGATCAGGTACCTGGCCACCCCATGCTTCCTGGATTCCCCTGCCCTGCAGGCTCTCACGGGCTGCCCATCTCCCCACCCATGGCCTTCAGAAAACCTTGGCTATGGTGCAGAAGTGTCAAGGTGAACGACGCTCGGCACTGAGGACCCCATGGGGCATGAGATGTGGCACTCCCAGGGCCAAGCGTCCCTACACTGACCATGCAGGACCTGCACTTCGCCAGCTGTATGGCAGAGTGTGGGCTGTCAGCCCAGGCCCCGTGCTGCTCAGGCACACAGGTGAGCAGCCCAGAATGTTCCTCTCCACCATCTGGTGGCCCCACCTGGCAAGTGGATGAGCACGCACCACCCACAGGCCCCAGCCCTGGCTGTGCAGCCTTGAGGCCAGGAGAGAAGGAATGGGCTGCCAAGGGCACCCCAAAGGCCAGGGACTCCTCCCAGGCTCACCATCAACACCCTTGTAACAGAGAGATCATGTTGCCCATTTACAAATGAGGACGCCACAGCCCCAAGAGAAAGTGAGCTCAGGACTCCCACTGTCTGGCACTGCTCACTCGGCCAGCTGTCCACCAACATGGCGCCCCCAGGTTAAGGACTGACCACCGCTGGAGGCAAGCAACGGAACACCATGGTCCACTGTACCATCCTGTGCTTATGATGATGTGTTCTTAAAACTAGCCAAGACGACTTAAAGAACAAGGTGTGGGTGGAGGGGTGGGGGAGGTGGGAACATTTCTCTACCAAATAATGAAGACTCGCTATAAAGACTCACTATAAAGCTAGATAGATCATTGGTGAGGACAGACCAGACCAGAGAGCTAGGCATGTATGAGAAGGATGGCACCATGGACAGGCTGGGTCAGCTTGGCATCCTTAACCTGGGGTGGGAAGGTCCGTGCCCTGTGGGGAAAGGGGCCTCTACTCGCTAGGGTAGGATAGGTCACGCTGTGGGATACACAAGCCCCCAAACTCAGCGGCTCCACATCTCAAACCGATTCCCACTCCTATTACATGTCTGGCGCAGGTAGGTGGAGGGGCCCGTGCCCGTCACTGGCTATCTGATGACCACGGCAGAGCCCTCTGCACGCCACGCCATTAGTCAAGCTGACTTGAGAGTCAATGTAAAAGGCAAAACATTAAAACTGGGAAATACAGGGTAATGTCTTTGTACCCTCAGGCAGGCAAAGATTTCTGAAATAAGCGTTCCCAGCATGTTCTGCTGCCGTGGCCTGGAGAGGCTCTGCACCCCCAAGAGTGCTCACCATAACATTATTGGAAATTGCAAAAATGAAAAACAAGAAATCCATCTTGGGCATTATTATGGGCAAATTGTGTCTCCCCCCCCCCCCTCCAATTCACCTGTTGGAAGTTCTAGCCCCTACCCTCTCAGAATGTGACTCTATTTGGAGACAGGGCCTCTAAAGAAGAAATTAATGTTAAATGAGGTCATATGGGTGGCCCCTAATCCAATAGGACTAGTGTCCTTATAAGAGGAAATTAGGACAGGCACAGAGAGACAACCATGTGAGGAGACAGGGAGCAGATGGCCATCACAAGCCAAGGGGACAGACCGCAGGAGAAACAACCCTGCCAGCACCTTGATCTTGGACTTCCAGCCTCCAGAACTGGGAGAAATACACTCTGTTGTTTAAGCCCCGCGGCCTTAGTAAGCTCACAGGCATCTTTCCACGGGTATTGATGCAGGCCTGCCCCCACTTTGGCGATCGGTTAGGGTCACTACTGAGCATCAGGTTCACCTTCTCCATGCTGACAGCCCCACCCCACTGGAGGATTAGCCGCTCATCCCTCAGAACTCAGGTGTGGTTTGGCAGCTTCTTTTGGCCACCGTACTGGAAAAGGAGGGATGTAAGTATCACTTGTGGTTCACTGTGATCTTTCTCCTGCCTCTGTGGTTACGGAGAATGCGTCCAGTGAACTCCTGTCAGCACAGGTCCTCTGCAATGGGCAAGGGCCACCCCAGCTGGTCTGTGACAGATGAGTAGTGAGACGTGGGAGGTTTTGACTACAGCACAATCTGGCTCATCCTGACTGATGTGACAGAACAGCTCTATTTACCTCACTCCATACTACAGGGCCTTTGGGCTGTCTCCAGCTTTGCTGTTAATGCAGTGAGTGCCCACTAGGCACTTGACAGGGCTCCGGCCACTACACAGGCCTTATCTCATTCGATCTTCCCACCACCTTATGAGGTCAGGTGACACCACAGACCATGAGCTTGCAAGTGGAGGCAAGGTGTGACCAAGCTCAAGTCCATGCTCTGAAGCCCCACACTGAAGAAGAACAACAGCCATCTGCCCATAGGCAAGTGGTCAGGGTATGTGTGCTTAGAAATGTTATGTGGGTGAATTGTAGTATTTGATATTCCCATCAAGAGCAAGAAAAAGCCTCTTTCTCCATACCTTCAGCAATTCTGGATACCTAGAACTTTTAAAGTTCTGGGATCACAGGCAGAAAAAAAAAATCACCCATACTTCCCTGTAGTACTTTTATGTTTTTAAATATTGAAATCTTTAATCCATCTGGAGTGGAGCCTGGCACAGAGTGAGGTGGGTATCCAGTTTTACTATTTTCCAGATGGCTAACCAGTTGTTCCAACTCCTTTTACTAAATAGTCCATTTCACCCCCATTAATTTGAAACAATACCTTCAGCATGAACTAAATTCCTGCATTTATTGGCTTTATTTCAAAGTTTTCTATTCTCCTCTGTTCATCCATCCACACCAATTCCAAGTACTTTCATTGTTGCAGCTTTATAAAAAGTTCTCTCATAGGACCGTATCCATAATACTTCTGGTGTTAAATTTTCCTTGGAGACGTGTACTTTAAAAATCCTCCCATAGTGCCCACTGTGTCATACCTTTAGGAAATAAAATCTCCAGGTTATTTCCAAGGCCAAGTATGGGATGGGCACGATGATCCGGTAGGCAGACCCCAGCACATCAGCCAGACCCTGAGCACAGCCAGCAAACCCTGCCAGACTGTCCTGCTCCCAGGAGTAGCCTCCTCTAGCCCACCTGTGTGTGAAGAGCTGGGAGTGGCGAATGACCCAAGGATCCTCCTCCCGTCATGCATGGCAGGGCCTCCTCTGCTGTCTCTCTGTTCCTTCTCCCCCCTCAGAACAGGAAAGCAGCTAGGTCATTGCATCTGCCCAAAGACAGGGCACAGCAACGGCTGCCAAGGAAACTGTCGCTCTGCAACACCATATGCACTGCCTATCTGCAAGGTCATGCCAGAGCCCTCCCATCCTCTCCTGATCCCACCTGCAAGGGCACCCAGGAACTGGCAACCTTGCCTTTGCTGCTAAGGCCCTGCCCTTGTTTCTTTTCCTTTGTGATGAGAGCCCAACCACAATAGGGCCCATTTTCCAAATTAAAAGACAGGTCATCTGGCCTCTCCGCAGATCCTCTTGGGCCTGCCTTGGGAGAACTGGCCCTGAGGAGAGGCATGCCAGACTACAAACCAAGCTGGCAGGAGCTGTCTGGGGCCCAAGGGAGATGGTAATGGCGGCGGGGGCGGGGGGGGGGGGTCAGAAGGGAAGATGGCAATCTTGAGCTGAAAGGGATTCACTTCCAGTCCACTAAATGTAGATGAGAAAGGTGTCCTGCGCAGATGCCAGCAACAGTGGGGATGTCAACTAAGTGACTGGGCCATCACCCCAGTGAGTAACCCCAGGTTCTCTTGTCAGAGACATCTTACCAACTCAAAAGATATGGCCAACAATATCAGACCCACTGGCAGGCCAGTGGGTGGGGGTGGGACGCAGTCTGAGCTGGGTTTGAAAAAGGAGGGTCCAGAACTGAGCAATAGTGTGGAGGGGCAGCAATGCATCTGGAGCTGAGTTACAATGTGCAGGGATTTCCCACACTTGATCAGAATCAAGGCTGCATAGTGATTTCTTCTGTTAGCTTGCTTGTTTGCTTTTAGGGTTATATCACCTTCCCACTTATTTCTAAGACTTGCAACTGTTTTATTTACAAGGCATCTGTGCCTTAAAATAGCTCACACATAAAACCATCTGAACCCAGAGCCTTTTAAAGTTAACAATTACTAAATAATCCCAACCCGTCTATTTTAAAAATTTTTACCAGATGTTTGCTTACTACTAATTTTTCTCTAAAATAACTAGTTTTAGTAGCAGTTCACATTTCCATTTATTTTTTCTTCCTAGTTTCCAGGAAAGTGTTGTTTCCACAATTATAAAACTGAAGGGACTTGACATTCTTGTCTAACTGTTCCTCTGGGTAGGTACACTGTACCCATCCTGTGTTAAATTTGGCTTAAGGGAGCTTCTGAGCTCAGTTCTCATTATTAGAAAACCCATCCTTGTACAGAACAGGTCTTTCTTCATTCCAATCCTCTGGCCCCTGGGCCTCATAGCTCTGGTCTGCTGCCTGCTCCTCACTTCACCTCCAGCTCTAGGAAGTCAGTTCTCAAAACCACACTCTACCTGCCAGTCCTAACTCCATCCTTCAGCCAGACCCTTCAATTCGCAAAGCCCCCACCAGAAACCACACCTCCAACACCGACCTAGAGTACTCATGGCTAGGGCCTAGCCGGTTCCCAACAGAACAGGCAACAGTGTTCCGGCTAACAAAATAAGGGCTCTGCTTGTCAGCAGCCACCACACCACAAGCTGAGCCATAAATTCAACATATGTTTAATGAGTACCAAATTGTGTACCAGGGATGCAAAGCTGATCAAGATGGAGCCCCTGCCCTAGAGGCTCATAGCCTACCCAAAGATACAAGTCATTTATAGTGTTATGGTTTAAGTGCTGAGTCAGCAATGTGTAAGAGTGGGCAAGGAGGCAGGGACTGCTGAAGAGCAAAAAGTGGGAGGGCAACATGGGCAAAGGCACTGAGACACAGAAATTCATGTCAACTTCTGAAGAAAACCAGGCATAACTACAATCTTAATATACAAAAGGGAGTAATGCCTGACACTGAATTAGACTGGCAAGGAGGCCTGTATCTCACCTCCCTAGCTGGCCAAGACTGCTGGTAAACCCATAGGGAAGCATCTTTCTCTGCCATCCCACTCATACTAAATGATCAAAGTGGCTGCTTCCTCCATGCAGCCTTCCTTAAATTCCAGCCAAGAGGAAAGAGGTCACAGGGAGCCAAGATGGGCAAGGGGGCCAAAGCAGAGACACCATCCAGGGACAGATCCAAACAGGGCTGACATGGCAGACCTAGTTTAGTCCAGCCAACATTGAACAAAGGGGTCTGGGGAGTGGAGCGGTTATAAAGACATAGAAATATCTGATGAGGACTGCTGTATGAAACTGTCCAACCAGTGGAAATACAGCTGAGGAGGCAGCTTCTGGGCCACTGGGGAAGTCAGAGGATGACAGGCACAGCGTAGAGCCCAATATTCTGCTATAACAGGTGGTGGGGTGGTGAAGGAGACAAGGGCTCAGAGCAGAGCCCAAACAGGTGCACCTCCTGCCCAGCAATAAAACAAGTGGATACGGCAATATCTGGGAAAGCCACCCCGTCCTGTTGGAGGGCTATGGGGTTCCTCAGCTATGTAGGCCACTTCATCACAAGGAGCACTGCTGCATCTGCATCTGCATCTGCCTGGGCTGTGCCCAGAATCCAGGGCTGTGGGGTGGGGAGTGGGGAAACTGTTAGGTCTCCTGGGGCCTCTGAGGTGTCCGCCACCCACTGTGGGGTACCTAAGGATGTCTCCTGGTCTACCTCTGTCTTAGAAACCTCCTCCTCTGTCTTCTGGGGTTCTGGACCCCCTGGTGGAACTGGATCTGGTTTCTGAGCAGGCGGGTTAGCAGATCCTGAAAGTACAGGGACAGATGTAGCGGTCACCTCCCCTGGCTGGGACGAGGTTGGCCCCACAGGACCAGGATCAGTGCTGCATGCCAAAGTAGACAAGGTGGGGGATTCCACAGACCCAGGGCTGTTCTCCTTGGCCCACTGCTGTTCAGGGAGAGTATTTCTGGATGTAGAGTTGGAACTACAAACAGCAGGGGTGGTCACAGCAACTGGGACAGCACCCATGTTGAGTGCCAGGGCCTCTGAGTACTTAGCTAAGTACTGCTTCACCACAGGCAGCTCCAGGGGCCACTGGTGGCTGGCTCGAGGCAGGAAGCAAGGTGCTACAGCACGGTACTCAGTGAAACTGTTCGGGTCTTGAACAACTTCCTTGAAATCCTGGCAGAAGAGCTCATAATCGTCAGGAAGGGGCACGTCCCCATCGACAAAGGGGGCTGCCCACACCTGGCTCAGTCCATCAGTTGCCCTAGGATCTCGAAGATGCAGGTGAGGTTGTCCTGATAGTGCTCAAAGCAAAAGGACATATCGGTCCAGAAGCCCTGGGGAGCCATCAAAGGTGTGTGGGTACGAGACTGGCACCCAGTGGAAGTCCACCCTGGGGGCCATGGGCCAGGCATGTGCAGAGCCGGGGGCCCCCTTTCTGTGGGCTTACCGCCGGGAGCACTCATGGCCATGCTCTTCTGCTCCAAGGTTGTGCGTGCACACACAGGGTCCCCATAGCAGGGCCGCTCAATCCAGGGATCCACTGGGGGGGGCATATGTGACGCCAGGAGAGACCTGGTCCATCTGCTGCCAAGGGTGTGCGTTGGTGTAATTGGCTGCTGCCCAGATGGGATTGCAAGGGCCCTGCCAATGGTGCCGGCCAAGAGGCATGCTGGGAACAGAGGGGAGTTGCCACATCGACTATAAGAGGAAGGAGGAAGAAAGGAAGAGACAGCGCAGCAGGGAGG
Source organism: Mirounga angustirostris (assembly GCF_029215605.1). Lineage (NCBI taxonomy): Eukaryota > Metazoa > Chordata > Mammalia > Carnivora > Phocidae > Mirounga > Mirounga angustirostris. Next base: position 63,859,373 of record NW_026991722.1, read on the forward strand.
GTGGGCATGACACAACAGGACAGAGATGGGCTGAAAAGGGGTGCGGCAAACCCAGGCGTTCCAGGCAAGTGCTGAGGGTCAGAGGAGCTGACAGCTGTGGCCTCAGGAGCGCTGAGAAGAGCTGACGGGACTGTCAGACGCAGGCCACCATCCAAGGCAATCTGTCCAAAAACAAGGTGGGGAAGAGCGGGAACCAGGCCCAACCACCTCCACTGGGCAGCAGGAGGAGGCACTAAGCAGGCAAACCCCAAGTACCCAACCAGGAGCTCTGAGTGGAAGGAGGGCCCAGGAGGCAGTCCTGGGAGGTCTGAGGTGGGCAAATGCCACCTGTGATGTTTCATGGGCAAGGCATGATGGCAGATGCTGTCAGTCTCAGGAGAAGGAAAGGGGGCCAGATCGGAACCCCCAGGGTTTCCTTGGATGGCCTGGCTGGCTGTCAGGGAGTTTCAGGAGAACGACAGTAGCTACCTTTTACTGAGTGCTCTATCTGTGCCAAACACTGACCCCCTGATGAGGCTGGTACTCTCATCGTACCAGAGGCAGAGTGGTGAGTGAAGTCACTTGTCTGCGGCCACACACCAACCACCAGTAAGTGATGGAGGCAGCTGAACCTGGCTCTAAAGACCACAGCTTAACCACCATACATCACCATGCTGGTTATGAACTACCTTTCAATCCACCAAAAAGGAGTCACCTAGTCACCCCAAACACTGTGACTGCTATGTAAGTAGACAGTGTCACAAGATCCTTCAACATCAAAGCACTAGGAGCTTGGAAGGTGCTACCTTTCTGCCAACAGAAGCCTAGGGACCCGTTATTCTCTGTGCCCTCCAGCCTCCCCACCCGTGCCTTCCAGACTCACCTCACCACTCAAGAGTGTAGCCTGCTGGCAACGCCACCCCACCCCGAACACACCTCCTTGCATCCCCATTCCTGTCGACAGCCCAGCATCCAAACCCCAAGTTTAATTCCACTTGCTACGTCTTCTTTCACCACCCCAAAGTCACTGCTATAAAGGGCCTGGAGAGCAGTGGTCATCAACCCTGAGCAGCCCAAAGAGCCCCACAGTGGAAAAGGAGGCTGCAACCATCACCAGATACAGTTCCCTTCCAAAGCTAGGAGCCCTCTCCCAGGGCTCTCACACTGCCCAGCCTGATAGTGGCCACCTCCTCAGTCTCTCTGCAAAGGGAGGTCCACTCATAGCCACCACAGAACACACTCTGCAACCCCTCCACACCAACCCTAATGCTCCATCAACTCACGTCGGGCCACCACGGCCTGCACACACCTTTGTGCATAGTTGCCCATGTGTTTATCTCTCCTATCCCCATCAGAATGAGTTCCTCCAGGGAGACACAGCTCTGCTGGTCTTTCTGCTGAGCACCTTCCAGGGTAGCCTGCAGCACTCGAAGCTGCTAGGGTCAAGAGCACCTACCTTTGCCACCCAAGCATTCTGGAATCTCTCAGGTACAGCCCTCACTCTGTGGGGGGTTCTTCCACCTGAAAGCCCTTCCCATCCTAACACAGTAAAAGAATATGCCAGAGCCTGCCGGCGGCAGTAGCCCAAGGGGCAGCACACAAATGCAGTCCACTTGTGAGTCCAGTTCAGTCCCTCATCGAATTCTGAAAACCAGTGACTGCAAACCACACCCCAGCTCCTGCCACCAATCTGAGGTTAGGTGCCAGGCTGCATGCAAAACCCACATCCCATGCCCAGGAGACAGTGCGCACTACCCAGGTCTCTGCCCTGGCTTCCTCCCAGCCCCAAATCCCACCCCCAATCAGAACCCTAGCTGTCCGCTGCCTGCTCATCAGCATGCCTGTGTGCCCCCTGCAGCCTGAGGGAGAATGTTCCCTTGCTCCAACCAACCAGCCCTGACGGGCCTGAACCTTCCTAAGCCTGGGTCTCTTAACACTTTGGCGCCTTGGCTACCAGTCTGTTGACCTCTATCCCTTCTCTCCCCACCCTAACACTGAGGAATTTGGGCCCTTCTCCTGGACTGCACAGCGCTCTACTCAAGGAGCACGTACCGGGACGCACGCGCATTTGCCTCCGCAAAGCCAAAAAGCACCGATAACGCTGGAGACAAGGGGCCCCGGGGGTAGAATAACGTGCCCAAAGCCTCATAGCAAGTGGACCACTGCACCACCCCTCCCGCAAACGCCATGCAGGAAACCGCAGGGAAATGAGCTCACAAGTCCCACTGCAAAAAGAAGCCGACCTACCTGAGGCTGCGCGAAGCGTCTGTGAAGAGGGTCCACGGATCTGCAGCTGGAGACTGCGGACCGGTCTCCCTCCCGGGGCGAGAGTCCAAGTGCCACCTAAAAAGTGCAGAACAATATCGGCCGCCGTGAGGCGAGGCGGGGCGCGGGGGCGACCTCCGAAGACCGCGGGAAGCACCCGAAAATGACTTCAGGATCTCCCCAGCCTGCGGCGCCGACCGAGAAACTGAGGCTCGCCGTTCGGAAGGACAGCTGGGACCCAGTCCGGGGACTCCGAGCGCTTCTCTGCGGAAGGGAGTTAGGAAGAGATGGAGGGGCGGGGCCCCAGCCGGCAGCTCGGGTTCCCGCCGCCCCACTGACCCTCCCGCCGAAGTTAGCGACACCCGGTCGAACCCGCACAGCGCTCAGAGGCTGAACACGTCGTGCAGCCACGCCCCCTGCGTGCGCGCACCGCCCCATACGTCCCACGCTGGCCTCCCAGCAGGGCCGCGCCTGCGCCCTGAGCCTTGGGCCCAGGGCCGCGCAGGCGCTCCCAGGCCCTGCCAGCGCAGCAGTGCGGCGCGGGGGGTCATGGGAGCGCGCTCAACCCGTCCGCGCGATGTACCTGGAGCGTTTCGGGCCGCGTTCTCAAGCGTGGGGCGGCCGGGATTGGCGGTGCCCCGCAGGCAGACGTGAAACGCGCTGGGGCAGAGGAACGGATAGCTGGAGGGAGGGGCTGAGCACCCACCTGGCTCCCCCACAGATGTTTGAGACATTGCCACTGCCCTCCATCAGCTGGGCATTGGGGCGCTACGGAACGTCAGAAGGAATGTTGGGGACAGAGAGCATCAGGGAGGGTTTGGGCATAGAGAGGCAGCAGCGCTTCCATGGAAAGTGTTTCTCACCACCCAGTGCCTGGTTCTACATACCTCCGGCCCAGGAGCTGGAGGGCAGAGCAGCGCTGGCAGTGAGGACTCCCCACCTGCGTGCCTAGGGGCTGGCAAGCCTGTGGGTTTTCTAGTGGGTGGGTTTGTGCTGCCTACCCCGGTCGAGGCTGGACCGAGAGAGGACAATGAGGGCAGGCTGCCAAGGCCAAGTTTGCTGCCCAGGAGTGGCATGCCCAGTCAGCACCCAGAGACTTTGCAAAAGCGAGTGGAGCATGAGGTTGAGTGCTTCTCGCGTGCACCGCCCCATGTCTCCTCTCCGTGTGCTTAAGGTGCCTAGACAAGAGGTGGGAGGGGGTGCCGGCCCCCCAGCCCAAAGACCAAATGCCCTGTGGGCCAAGGACCTGGATGCAGGCCAGAAATTACTAGGGCCATCAGCAGCCGAATTCACTGGAAAAAGATGTTTCTCAAGGCGAACACACACGTAAGAGACCAGCTCCCTTTCTGCCCTGGTCTAGTGACTCCTTTCATGAAACCATCTCTGAAATGTTATCTGCATTTACACCCAAACTCACTCTCTTTGATCTTTGAAACGCGAATCAAAGATCACATTGTACCTTTACTTGGGTCTGTGGGGTTTTCAGCCACCTCCGCCAAAAATAATAAAAGTGGCACCCAGCCAGGAAACGCCTCCTTGAAGTGTGAATGAAACTTGTATTTTTCGGTTGTATCTTTCCTAATTGACCTGATAATTTAAACTTCCTGCCTCAAAGGAGGGAGGGGGGAGTTCCCGACAATTTGGCTTACCTCAGGCACTAGGCAGCTCAGTCCAACTCAAGGCCTGTCAGCAGAGAGCAGGCAGCAGGCTTGTGTAAAAAACTAATAGGCCAGCCTATCGGAAATCACCGTTTTTGATTCAAATTGCTTTCTTTCACTCAGGCCATCCTCTATGTATATATATTTTTTAATTGTGGTAAAATATACATAACAAAATTTACCCTTTTAAAACCATTTCTAGGTGTACAATTCAGTGGCATTAAGTATATTCACACTGTTGTGCAACCTTCACCACCACCCATCTCCAGAACTTTTTCATCACCCCAAACAGAAATTGTATCGATTCTAATTCCTCACCGCTGCCTCTGTCCCAGCCTCTGGTAACCTCTATTCCACTTTGTCTATGTTAATTTACTTATTCTAGGTATCTCATATCTAAGTGGAATCATACATTATTTGTCATTTCACTTAGAATAATGTTTAAGAGGTTCACGGTGTAGCACCTATCAGAATTTTTGCTCCTTTTAAGGCTGAATAATATTCATAATATGTACATACCACACTTTGTTTATTCATTCAGCTGTTGATGGCTGCTTGGGTTGCTTCCATCTTTAGGCTATTGTGACTAATACTGCTATTAATATGGGTGTACAAGTATCTATGTGAGTCCTGCTTGAAGTTCTTTTAGGTATATACCTAGGAGTGGAATAGCTGAATCATATGGTAATCCTATGTTTAACTTTTTGAAAAACTGCCAAATTTTTCCAAGGCAGTTGCATCATCTTATGTCCCCACCAGCAATGCACAAGGGTTCCAATTACTCCACATCCTCATATACACTTATTCTTTTCTGGGTTGGTTTGTTTGTGTGTTTTTGATAATAGCCATCCTAATGGGTGTGAAGGGGTATTGCATGGTTTTAATTTTAGCGATGAGTGAAATTCAGCATCTTTTCATGTGTTTATTAGCCATTTGTATATCTTCTTTGGAGAAGTTCCTGTTCGTCCTTTGCCCATTTTTTAATTGGGTTTTTTTGTTTTGTTGTTGGTGAGTTGTAGGTGTTCTTTGTAGATTTTGGATATTAATCCCTCATTACATAATTTGTGAATATTTTCTCTCATTCTGTGGCTTATCTTTTCAGTCTCTTGATGGTTTCCTTTGAGGCACAAAACTTTTAAATTTTGATAAAGTCAAATTACCCATTTTTTTCTTTTGTTATTTTGGTGTCATATCCAAATCATTGCCAAATCCAATGTCATGGAAATTTTCCCTTTTTTTTTTTTCTAAGAATTTTATAGTTCTAACCCTTATGTTTAGGTCTTTGATCCATTTGAGTTATTTTTTATACAACTTGGTTTAAGATAAGGGTCCAACTTCATTTTTTTGCATGTGGATATCCAGTTTTCCCAGTATCATTTGTTGAAAAGACTGTCCTTTTCCCATTGAATAGTCTTGGCACCCTTGTCAAAGATCAATTGACAATATAAGATTGGTTTATTTCTGGGATCTCTATTTTATTCCATTGGTGTCTATGTCTGTCACTATGTCATACAATCTTGATTACTGTAGCTTCATAATAAGTTTTGAAATCAGGAAGTTTGAATCCTCCAATTTCACTCATTTTTTCCAAGATTATTTTGGTTATCGGGGGTCCTTGAGATTCCATATGAATTTTAGGATGGGTTTCTCTATTTCTGAAAAAACAAAACAAAACACTGTTGGGATTTTGATAGGTATTGCCTTTAATCTGTATATCACTTGGTATAGTATGGATATTTCAATGATATTAAGTCTTCCAGTCCGTGAGTATGGGATGTCTTTCTATTTATTTAAGTATTCTATAATTTCTTTCAGTGATGTTTTGTAGTTTTTGGTGTGCAAGTCTTTGGCTTCTTTAATTAAATTTATTCCCATATATTTTATTCTGCTTGATGTTATTATAAGTAGGATTGTTTTCTTAATTTCCTTTTCAGATTGCTCATGGTTGGTGTATCAAAATGCAGCCCATTTTTGTGTGTTGGTTTTATATGCCTCAACTTTGCAGACTGTATTTATTAGCTCTAGCAGGTTTTTGTGGACTCTTTAGAGTTTTCTACATAGAAGATCATGTCACCTGTGAACAGAGATAATTTTACTTCTTCCTTTACAATTTGAATTTCTTTATTTCTCTTTCTTGTCTTATTGCTCTGGCTAGGACTTCTAGCACTAAGTTGAATAGAAGTGGCAAAAGCAGGCATCCTTGCCTTGTTCCTGATCTTAGAGGCAAAGCTTTCACTTTTCACCATTGAGTGTGATGTTGGCTGTGGATTTTTTGCATATGGCCTTTATCATATTGAGGAAATGTCCTCCTATTCTTAGTTTATTGAATGTTATATCATGGAAAAGTATTGAATTTTGTCATGCTTTTTTCATATCAATTGATGTGACCATGTTTATTTCCTTCTTTCTATTGATATGGTATATTACATTGATCTTGAAATATATTAACAGGGAAGGACATTTTCACCCAGTTACTCTGTGTATATTTTCACAGCTTACTCTGCTGAGCCCACCAAGCGTCCAGAATGTGAATGCAAGGTTCTCATTGGATGATGAAGCAGGAGTCAGCCCATTTCACATATGGAGAAGCTAGACTTCATAAAGGCCAAGACTTGCCTGAGGGATGATAAACTTGAGAGTCCCGACCCAGCTTGCAGCCCCTCCTTTGGAAATGCACCCACTTGTGTTGTGTTCCAGATGTGAGTGTTTGAATTAGGAGGCCCAGAGGCAGTGGTCAGGCAGGGGGCACTGGAACAAGGACTTCAGCTCTGAAGTGTTCAAGGTTGATGTTGGCACTGTGTGCCCAGAGCAAAGGGGCAACAAGGAAGCAGGAACACGCAGAGAGGTGACGCCAGCTGCTTGAGGACTGTCAGCCTCTGCAGCCTGTCTGTGCTCCTTGCACCTGGACCTTCATCGGGGGCCTTCCCCAGAGCCCATTGGTGGATGCCTGAGCCCAGAACCAGGAATACCAGGGTCTCTCTGTTCAGCCAACACCTTTCTCCTTCTACCAAAAGTTTCCCTGAAAATACAGAGCTGAATCCTTTGGTGCCTTCTCAAAGGTCGCACTTTCCAGGAAGAGTCTGTTTCCTCTTCTTCTGGTAGGGCTGTGCCCTAAGTGATTAGCATGGATGCCTCAGAGACCCTTCCAATTTAGCCAGGTGGCTGGGCACATGACCCTGGTACCTCTGGGGTTCCTTGTGCTTCAGCCTTGTTATGACTGAATGTTTCTATCCCCCTAAAATTCATACGTTGAAATCCTAACTCCTAATGTGATTGTATTAGGAGGCGTGGCTTTTAGAGCCCTCATGAATGAAATTAGTGCCCTTATAAAAGAGACCTTACACAGCTCCCTCATTCCTTCTGCCACGTGAGGACCCAGGGAGAAGCTGGCTGGCTGTAAACCAGAAAGTAGGTTCTTACCAGACATCATATCTGCTGCTGCCTTGATCTTGGACTTCCCAGCATCCGGAACTGAGAGGAATAAATTTCTGTTGCTTATAAATCACCCAGTCTATAGTATTCTGTTACAGCAATCTGAAGGAAGACAGGCTTTTGGAAACCATTGTTGTCTTTGTCAGTTTCTTTACATTATTTCTTTCTCTTTTTAAATTGAGGTAAGATTTACTTCAATAAAATATATAGGTCTTAAGAGCACAGTTCCATAAATTTTGTGCAGTAAGCCACCACCACACACAATTAAGCTATAGAACATTCCATTACCCAGAAAGTGTTTCCATCCCTCATAGGCCTTGTTCTGATTTCTACTGCATAGCTTTATTTTGCCTGTTCTGGAACTTATTAACCATGGAATCCTACAGCATGGACTCTGTGTTTGACCCAGTATTTGTAAGATTCATCTATGTTGTGGTTGCAAGTGTCTCATTTGTTATTGTTGTGTGGCACCCATTGCATATGACTACACAGTTGGTTCATCCAGTCTCCTGTGAATGGACATTCAGGTGATTTTTAGTTTGGAGCTATCAAGAATAAAGCTGTGAGGGGGCGCCTGGGTGGCTCAGTCATTAAGCGTCTGCCTTCAGCTCAGGTCATGATCTCAGAGTCCTGGGATCGAGCCCCACATCGGGCTCCCTGCTCTGCGGGAAGCCTGCTTCTTCCTCTCCCACTCCCCCTGCTTGTGTTCCCTCTCTGGCTGTGTCTCCCTGTCAAATAAATAAATAAAATCTTTAAAAAAAAAGAATAAAGCTGTGAGCATTCTTGAAAAAGTTCTTTTTGTAGACATAGGGTTTAATTTCTTTAGGGGAAATGTCTATGAGTGGACTTGCTGGGTCATGGGGTAGGCGCATGTATTGAACTTTATAAGAAGCTGCCAAAAGTTTTCCAAAGTATCTAGAACTTTTACACTTCCTCCAGCACTGCCTGAGAATTCCAATAGCTCCACATCCTCACCAACACATGGTATTGTCGGTCTTCTTAGTTGTAATCCTTCTGGCAGAAAGGGAGTGGTATTTCATTGTGGTTTCGATTTCCCTGACAACTAATGATGCCCATGCTTTTTTTGTGGTTGTTTGTCATCTTTTATTAATTTACAAGAGTTTTTTCATGCATTCTTAATTTAAAAGTGTTTGTCAGATATATGTATTGTATATATGTTCTCTCAGTCTGTCACTTGCCAATTCGTTTTCTTAAAGATATCCTTTGAAGAGTAGAAGTTTCCCACCTTGGTGGCTAGTGCTTTTTGTACCCTAAAAAAACCCTCGCTACGCTAACATCATGAAGTTTTTTACTATGTGTACTTCTGGAAGTTCTATTGTCTTAGCTTTTACATGCAGGCCTATGGTGTATTTTGAATCAATTTTTGTGTATGATATGAGTTATGAGTTGAAGTACATTTTTACCCATACGGACATTCCATTTCCTAGCACCATTTGTTAAAATAAAAATGGTCCTCTTCTCAACTGCATTAACCTTGGCAATTTTGTTAAAATCCAGTTACCACATTTGTGTGGTTCTAATTCTGGACCCTCTACTCTGTTCCACTGATCTTTGTCCTTGGGCAAAAGCATACTCTCTTACTTACTGTAGCTTTAGAGTAAGACTTGAAATCAGATGGTTACATCCTCCAACTTTGTGTTTCCTTTTCAAAATTATTTTAGCTACTCTGATTTTTTTACACTTCCATATAAGTTTTAGAATCCACTTGCCAATTTCTATGAAAAATCAGCTTGTTAATTTCTACTGAGATTTTGATTAGGATTGTGTTGACTGTATAAGTAAATTTGGGGATAGGGCACTTCTTAACGATACCAAGTTTCCAGTTCACGAACAGATTATGTCTCTTTGTTTATTTAGGTCTTCATTAATTTCTTTCAGGAATTGTTACAGTTTTTAGTGCACAGATTTGCATGTATTTTGTTAAATTTATCCCTAAGCATTTTATGGTTTTTGATGCTATTATAAATAGTACTTTAACATTTTTTCAGTTTCCAGTTTTTCTTTGCTAGTATGTAAAACTAGAATTGACATGTTATGTTGAGCTCTTGCTAAATTCACTTAGTAGTTCTGGTAATTGTTTTATACTTTCATTAGGATTTTCTATGGACATGACCCTCTTATCTACAAATAAAAACAGCTGTGCTTCTTTCTTATGTATATATGACATTTATATATTTAAATCTATATATAATATGTGTACACCTACATACATGTATGTACATATAACTACATGATTTTTTTCTTTGTTGTAGCAGCCAGGACTTTTGGTAATAAAGTTCAGTAAAAGTGGTAGGAGTAGGCATCCTTGACCTACTCCTAATCTTAGAAGGAAAATGTTTGGTCTTTGTGAAGTCTGGTGTCAGCTACAGATGTTATTCATAGACACCTTTTTTATCAGGCTGAAGGTGTTTCCTTTCAGTCCCAATTCTCAGAGTTTTGTTTTTTCATAAATGGATGTTGAATTTGGTTAAATGCTTTTATTCCATCTATTACTATGATCGCAATATTTTTCTTTTTCATTCTGTTAATGGGGTAAATTACATTGTTTGCATGTTTAATGCAATCAATGTAATTCCTGGGATTCCTGGGATAGATCTCACTTGGCCATAATCAATTCTTTGTTTGTATTGCTAGATTCAACTTGCTCATATTTTGTGCAGGACCTTTGCATCTATGTTCTTGAGGTATAATGGTTTGTAACTTTTTTTTCCTAGAATGTCTTTGTCAGGGTAACGCTGGCCTCATAAAGTGATGGGAAGAGGTTCTTCCTCCTGTTTTCTGAAATCATTGGTATGATATTGACATGATTTCTTCCTTAAATGTTTGATAAAATTCATCAGTGAAACTATCTGGACCTGGAGTTTTCTTTATGGAATAGTTTTTAATGAAGAATTTAATTATTTTGATAGATGTGGAGCTTTTCATATTTTCTACTTCTTCCTGTGTAAGTTAAGGAATCTGTCCCTTTCTAAATTGTCAAATTTATTGAATTAACTTTGTTCATAATATTGCCTTATTCTCTTTTTTTAAAGAAGATTTTATTTATTGGGGTGCCCGGGTGGCTCAGTCGGTTAAGCATCTGCCTTCGGCTCAGGTCATGATCCCAGTGTCCTGGGATCCAGCCCCGCGTCAGGCTCCCTGCTCAGCTGGGAGTCTGTTCCTCCTTCTCCCTCTGCCCCATCCACTTGTGCTCTCTCTCTCTAGTAAATAAAATCTTTATTTTTTAAAAAAGATTTTATTTAAGAGAGAGACAGAGCATGAGTGGTGGGGAGGGGTAGAGGGAGAGCAGGAGGGAAAAGCAGACTCCCTACTGAGCAGGGAGCCTGACACAGGGCTAGATCCCAGGACCCTGAGATCAGGACCTAAGCTGAAGTCAGATGCTTTTTTTTTTTTTTAAAGATTTTATTTATTTATCTGACAGAGAGACAGCGAGAGAGGAAACACAAGCAGGAGGAGTGGGAGAGAGAGAAGCAGGCCTCCTGCTGAGCAGGGAGCCCGATGCGGGGCTCGATCCCATGACCCTGGGATCATGACCTGAGCCGAAGGCAGACGCTTAACTACTGAGCCACCCAGGCGCCCCTGAAGTCAGATGCTTAATCGACTGAGCCACCCAGGGGCTCCATTGCCTTATTATCTTTTTAATGCCTGTAGACTCTGTAACAATGTTTCTTCTTTTCTTTCACCCCTGATATTGGTAATTTTGTTAATAACCAATATTTTATTGTATTGATTATCACTTGCTTTTTATGTTTTTGATTTCCACTTTTATATTTATTATTTCCATCCTCTTTCCTGTGATCTGAATTTGCTCTTCTTCTGCTGTTTTCTTCAGGAGGTTGTGTGGGTCAGAGATCATAAACACAAGTATTTTTTTAAATACAAGTAGTTTTCTTTTTGACACAAATGTTTTACAGCTATACATTTGCCTCTAATCACTTCATTGGCTGCATCCCAAGAACAATGAAGTGTTAATGTTTTTATTATTGTCAGTTCAAAATATTTTCCAATTTCTCTTTTGAGTCCTTTTATCCCTGGGTTATTTAGAAGTATGTTGTCTAATTTCTAAATATTTGAGGGATTTTCAAGATATCTTTTTGTGATTTTTTTTTTTTTGTGGGGTTATGTCTCAGTGTGTAATCTCCTTGGTGAAAGTTCCATGTGTACTTGCAAAGAATGTGAAGAATAAAATAAATGTGAAGAATGATGGTGGGAATGTAGTACAATCACTTCAGAAAAACTCTGGCATTCTTATAATGTTAAACATATACCTACCATATGTCCTAGCCATTTCACTCCTAGATGCATATCCAAGAGAAATGAAAACATATATCCACACAAACAATTGTTCATTAACATTCATTGCAGCTTCACTAAAAACAGCCAAAAATGACCCAAATGTCCACCAATAGGTGCAATTTCCCTTCAGCCTGAAGAACCTCCTATTGCATTTCTTGCAGTGTGAGTCAGCTGAGGAATTATTTCAGCTACCATTTAAATATCTTCAATTCTCCCTCATTTTTGAATATTTTTACTGCACATAGATTTTCTAGATTGGCTTTATTTTTTTTTTCTCACATAAATTTTGTTCCATTGCTTCTGACCTACATTTTTTCTAATGTAAAGTCAGAAATGTGATGTGTCCTTATTCCTCTGGCATCTTTCAGGATTTTCTCTTTATCATTGGTCTTTTCAAGAGTTTGACCATGATATGCCTCGGTGTGTTTTCTTCATGTTTATACTGCTTGGGATTTGCTGATACTCTTGCATCTGTAAGTTGATCCAAAATTCATTAAATTTTTGGTTATCGCTTCTTCAGATTTTTTTTTCTGCCCCATTTCTCTCTCTTTTTCTCCTTCTGAGCCACGATTATATTAGACTTTCTAGTGTGCTCTCTCTGGTCTATATTTCTTATATTGTCGTTCTCTGTTCTTTATTTTTATTTTTAAGATTTTATTTATTTGTCGGAGGGAGAGAGAGAGAGAGAGAGCACAAGCAGGGGGAGCAGCAGGCAGAGGGAGAAGCAGGCTCCCCCCACTGAGCAAGGAGCCCAATACGGGACTGGATCCCAGGACCCCAGGATCCCATGATCATGACCTGAGCCAAAGGCAGATGCTCAACCAACTGAACTACCCAGGAATCCCATGTCACTCTCTGTTCTTTTGATCAGAACAGAGACAGAGACAGAATTCTTTATCTGTCTTCAAGTTCATTGACCCTTTCTTCTGTCATCTCCAATCTGTTCCTAAGATCACTTAAAGTCCATCCAATTACATTTCATTTGTTGTACTACTCAGCTCAGAATTTCCATTTGGTTCTCTTTTACAGTTATCATTTCTCTGCCAAAATTCCTTCTGTTCATTCATTGTGACCTTTTTTTTTTCCCCTTGGAGTACTTAAACATATTTACAATAGCTGTTTTAAAATTTTTTTTTTTTAAAGATTTTATTTATTTATTTGAGACAGAGAGAATGAGAGAGAGAGAGCACATGAGAGGGGGGAGGGTCAGAGGCAGAAGCAGGCTCCCTGCCGAGCAGGGAGCCCGATGCGGGACTCGATCCAGGGACTCCAGGATCATGACCTGAGCCGAAGGCAGTCGCTTAACCAACTGAGCCACCCAGGCGCCCCTGTTTTAAAATTTAATTGAATCGTCTTAGGGATGCTTTCTCGTTCTTTTTTTCTGGCTAGGAATCACATTTTCATGTCTCTTGCCCATCTAGTAATTTTTTATTGCATTCTGGATGTTACAAATGGCACTTGGTAGAGGCTTTGGATCGTTTTCTTCTGAAGCGTGTTGATTTTGTTTTTGTTTCATTTTGAACTCTTGGAAGCTTAGTTTTATATTAGTGAGGGTATATCTGTTGCAGTTCTGCCCTGAGTCCTAATTTCACAAACCCTTTCATGGTGGAACATAATTTGTTTTTTTTTCTCCTAAGGCATGGACTTTCTGTGGTTTCAATGGGGAGCCCGTGGTGTTTGCACAGTCCCCATAGCTTGGCAGGTCTTGAGAGCCACACTCTCTCTCTTTTGTGGTAGGCAATAGCTGAAACCTCTGCTCAGCTGTTACCTTCCTACCGGACCCCTTGAGTCTCACTCATACATAAGCAGTCCAGGAGTCAACCAAGGATTTGAGGGGAGTTTGTATGCACATTTTCAGGGATTCTCTTCCTCATTTCCAGATGCTCTGACTGACCCAAACTCTGTTCTCTGGAACATCAAGCCACATTTCAGTCACCCATGCCATGCCGTGGAGAGGGCCCTTAGGGGAAAAGCAGTACAAACACGGATCTCACCCAGTGCATTTCTCTCCTTTCAAAGGTCAGATTCCCTCTAGTTTCCACCACTTTTATTTATTTGTCCTTTAGTGCCTTCGAATAGTTCTCTTTTCTACTTTGTCTAGAGTTGGCCATTACTAACTCAGGGAAGTTAGCCCTGTATAAGCTGCTCAGGCATTACTCAGACCAGCCCCTCCTTACACTTATTTTATAGGCACCAATCTTGCTGTGCCTGCCTTTGTGGTTAGGACACGTGGTGCCTGATGAAATTCTTGGAGCAAATCTGGTGTTCTGCTTGTCTCATGCAGCCCCGGCATGTCAGAACCAGGAGGAGGTAAGCTGAAGGAAGTTGGGTCAGGTTCTAAGCCATAACCCCTTTTCCAAGGATGCATAGTGTGTGTGGAGCGCACGTCCTCAGATCTTGCAGAGCAGGGCATCATGGAAATTTTGGTACTGAAAACACAAAGATTTCATGCCAATGTTCATTTGGCAGCCATGTTTTGCGCACCTATTATGGGCAAGGCATTGTGCTGGGGACAAAGACGTGAATAAGGGAGGCTCCTTTGGGGTGAGAGAGAAACACCGTTCTGTGGGAGCCCTAAGCAGGCCTCTTGCCAGGTGTCAGGGAAGGCTTCCTGGAGGGGGATCCGTGCACTGAATCTTAACCAAGGAGGGGGCAGTCAGCCAGGACAGAAGGGTGGAGGCCCAGTTTTGGGCTAAGGGGACAGCATGGGCAAAGGCTTAAAGTGTGTTGTGTGAGAGGGTACGAGGCAGGAGTAAGATGAGCCCCCCAACTCACTGAGCCCCCTCCACTGCAGCAGGTGTCTGGTCTTCACGGCAGTCCTCGGAGGCTGGGCTGGGGGTCAGGGCTTGTCTGAGCCGGTGAAGGCAGGACTCACGCGGTGCTTGGGCCTCCTGGTGCAGCTTCCCGCCCTGACGTGCCTGGGCACTGAGGAGCTGACAGGCATCTTTTGAAGGAAGTAAGGTGCTGGATGGGACCCTGACTTCCAAAGAACAGGCTGAGGTGAACAACACACTCCATTTATACACCATCTCCCCTGCCAAAGACTTTGAAAATCAAATACTCCCCAAGCTATGGAAACCCAACCACTGGCTGATCAGTAGGACTTTATTATTATAATCACCCGGCCCAATTCCAGCCACTGAGGGCAGAACAATGAGCCATTGAAGCTGCGTGGAGGTCTCGCCTCCTATCCACCCTCTCCCACGGCAGGGACCTGGCGCTGAGGCCTCGGCGGGGAGGACGGCGGCATGCCTGTGCCCTGGCTGCACCATTGCGCCCCAAGGGGACTTCTGGGGGGTCTAGGCATCGGTCTCACTCATCAAGTGGGAGGCCCCAACAAAGCACATCTGGACGTTGCTTTGATCTCCTCACATTCTGTCCCATATCTTGACCCCGGTAGCTGAGGAGCTAATTACATCTGCTTTGGGAAATTTATGGGTATGAAAATTCTTCAGAGATGCTAAAGACCACGAGGCACCATTAGCTGTTCTCACCACACGTGGCTTGTGTGCCTCACTAATAAAGCTATAAAAAGAGAGACTGTGGGGTGCCCTCTGCTGGGGTGCTCACTCCCATATGCCTGGTGTCCAGTGCCTGGGAGCCCTGGCTGGGTTAGTGGCCGGTGGCGAAAGCAGGGAGCTGGGTCCAGCTGGCTCTTGACCCCCTGCTGTTGTGTAACAAGGTCACACCGTCTCTTGTTTATGGTCCCACTTCATTCCCAAGCATTTGGTGTTACTTGATCACCAGTTATAAGCCAAATATACCGATTTTATTAGGAAAAAAAAAACCGGTGTAATTTTGTGGAACCACAAGGCCGGATCACTGTCCTGTGAAACTCTAGAGGCCAGAAGCTCAGAGGCCTTGTGCTGGGCCTGCCTTGCCGGTCCCTCCTGTTGTTGCCGCTGCCTTTGGACTTCCCGCCTGGGAAGAGGCCGGGGCACGACCAGCCAGGCAGCAGAGGGCTCGGCTGTCTCCTGAGCTCCCCCGGGGTTCATCAGGGTCGGATTTTCACTCATCGGTGCCCAGCTCTCTGCCCTGTCCGAGGGGGTCAGCTCCAAACACAGCAGGCACGTGGGAGGGGGTGCCCACTCTTGCTGCCCGCTCAGATGGCTCTGGGACGGCTGCTGGGACCGTGGCTTGGGTTTCGGGATTAGGGAAACCCAAGCACTGTAAACCACGTTGGGGCTGGGATTAGGCGGGCTCAGCTCTAAGATGCTTTGCTGGGCCCCATGGGCTGATGCAAGGGCCGCTTCCCTGCCCTCGAAGGCACAGGTGCTTGGCCAGGCACCAGGACGTGCAGGGCTCCCGGAGCCCTCGGGTGGCGGAACCAGTAACCCGAGAGCCCACGAGGGGCTGCGCTGTGCAGCAAGGGCCGCCGGGTGGGGGAGGAGTGGGACAGGGGAGACAGCGTGGCGGGTCAGTCCTGCTCAGAGGGGTTCTTCAGGGGACTGCGAGAAGCAGCATCTGCAAAACAGTCCCAAAGTCCCGTCTCCTCCCTCCCAGCGCCGCCCCAGAGATCCTGAGCAAGTATGGCCTCCTGGCGGGCCCTGGCACACCTACTGTCACTCCCGTTCCCGGAACATCGCGTTGCTAGTCTGAGGTGGGTGCTGTCTGCGGCCGGCGGGAGCCCAGGGTGTCTGCTGCACGTCCTTGGCCTTTGGCGAACTTTCCCAGTCGCGGGGTCTGCAAACAGGAAGTGGTGACAGCCGTCTCTGCTGCGGGGCAGGGAGGCAGGCCCTGCTGGCTGAGGTGAGGCCCAGGGAGTGCTGGGCATGGGATCTGTCCACGGCGTCGGGGGGTGGGGGACGGGCACCGGCCCCTCCACACTCACAGATGTGACCAGCTTGTACGCGTGAACTGACGTCTTTTTTTGTTTTTTTTTTTTTAGATTTTTTTTTTTTTAATTTATTTGACAGAGACACAGTGAGAGAGAGAACACAAGCAGGGGGAGTGGGAGAGGGAGAAGCAGACTCCCCGCTGAGCAAGGAAGCCTGACATGGGGCTCGATCCCAGGACCCTGGGATCCTGACCTGAGCCGAAGGCAGACGCTTAATGATTGAGCCACCCAGGCGCCCACTGACGTCTCTTTTAGTCTCCCAGTTATCGGTCGCCACAGTTCTTGCCTCGGGATCTCCACAGCCTGTGGCTGCACCTGCCCCAAAGACACCTGCGCGCCTCCCTCCTTCACCGGCTTGTCTGAGGGGGGCCCCCGGCAGCATGGCTCCGCCCAGGTCCAGCCCTTTTGGAGCTGGGACGCCCGGCCTGGGCGGTGAGCAGCACGGAGCTGGTGTGTGCACAACTTTGGGGAAGGACCCCCCTCAACACCCCCCCGCCGTGAAAAAGCCCAGCAGAGAAGCCACTCATGTGGAGCGTCAAGCACGTCCCGAGGCCTGGGTGCGCAGAGTGGCCCGAGGTGGGCAGAGCCGGGGTCCCGTGCCACCCCCGTCCCCGCCCTGCTCCAGGAGGGAGGCATCCAAGGCGTATCTGTTTATTCATGGATGCCCCTGCCTGGCATAGAAGGCCTAAGGCAGCTCCCAGGACCACTCAGTACCCAGCAAGGAAGCCCAGGCCTAAGATGGTGGCCGAGGAAGGAAGAAACGAGGGTGGGGCATAAAGGGCCCCCGCGAGGCCCGTCGTCTGGCTCTGGGCTTTCTCTACGAGGCAGCTGCTGGTACTGGCACCAAGGGAAACCTGATGAGGACGGGGGCATGGGGAGGGCCAGGGGGAGGGCACCGAGGGGAAGGGAAACGGGGAGGCAGAAGCAGACCGCCAGCCCACAGGCTCCAAGGGCCTCTTTCTCAGCCCGGGGGCCTCAGAGGACTTTTGTGCTGGTGACCCCACCAAGAGGGCTTGGGGCTGTGGCTTGGGGCTCGGCGGCAGACGCTGGAGCGGGAGCGGGAGACACCTCTGGTGCCAGTCAGCCAGCTCTCACACTGGGTGGCCTGTCGGCTGAAGGGGAGGCAAAGGCACAGGGGTCAGGGCCCCGGGTGGACGGGCAGTGGGGTCCCTAGTGGTGTGAGGCGGAAGGCTGGCAGGGCTCAGGCCTGCAGGTGGCTCCACTGGAGGGACACCTGGTCCTGTGCTGGGATGACTACATCCCCTGTCCTGTCCCTGGTTCTTGTCTCTGCCCTGGCCTGAGGTGAGGGAAAAGCCACGGCCCCACGTCGGGCCGAAGATCCACAGCCTGTGAGTCTGGCGCCAGAAGCAAGCATCTTCTTCTGAGGCTGGGCGCCCCCCACCCCCCAGAGCCAGGCCCAGCTTAGGCCCAGATATTGCCAAGCATGCAAGCACCCTCACCATCTGGGTCAAGAATTGGTTCAGAGAGAGAACACCCTACTGCTGCTTGCTCATCTGGGGGGTGGGGGGCGTGCTCCTGACCTGTCTCTGGCAGTGACCAGCCCACAATGTCCCCTGCATACACCCTGACCAGCACCCAAGGGTGGGAGCAGTGGGCACTGACAAGGAAGAAGGTGAGTGGGTGGTGGCTTGGTCAGGCTGGGCAGGACGAGGCCATGGCCCGGGCCAGGGGCACTCAGGGACCCCAGAGTGGAGAGGGGTGAAGGAGTGGCTCCCAGAGGGACACAGAGATGGGTGGGAAAAGTCTGGGACCCGGGAGACTTGGCTGGATCTGAGTGTGCCAGCTTGGGGAGACAGGAATGGCCCCTGGCAGCCCGGCCCCCACCCTGGCCTGGACCCCGACCATCAGCCCAGCACCGAGAAGCCTCTCGTGACAGACTTGGAGGAGCTAGATGCCTACATCTGCACTTCCCGTGAATTCTATGAGCCCACGCTGCAAGGGAGCCCCCTGACCAGAATGGGCCAGGCACCTGGAGCCTGAACAAGGTCTGGAGGGCTCAGTGACATGGCCTGGTGGCCCCTAAGTCTCTGGAGATGGCACAGCTCCCGATGAGCACACTGTCTGGTTGACTCGGGCGTCCTGTTTTACAGGGTCCTGGACCGCCTGCTCTGTGGCAGCTCCCGACAGCTCTGTATGCAGCAGGGAGCCGGGGGTGAGGGTCTCAGTCCTGCCCCTGGGGCCTGCTTCAGGCTGGGGACTGGTCCAGGCCCAGACCTGAGGCCACAGGCACTGACACCCTGAACTGCAGGCGCCACGTGACGCCAAGCTGTTTTTCATGGGGCAACTCCCCCTGTGAGGGCCCCTGGCTGGGCACGGTGGTCCCTTCCCCACTAGCTACCCAGCAAAGTTTGTGGTCCCAGCAGGGCTGTGGGATATGGGGGCGGAGGCAGGCACCAGCGACCTGTGGAGGGTTTGGAGGCCTGCTGGCTGAGCATCTGGGCCGCCACCTGTGGGCTGATGCCCCCTCTTGCAGCCCCACCATCAGTCCCAGAGACCCTCCTCAGGCCCAGCCTGCTCCTCGCTTGCTGAGCCCTGCTGGTCCGGGTCCAGCCCTCCATAGTAACTTCTCAACCCTTCTCTGTACACCCACCTTCCTTGGGGCCTCAGGACCTTTAGAGACAGTGCCTCACGGGGCTAGAAGGAGAGGGGTGGTGGGTGGTCAGAGGGGGAGGCAAGGGATGGGACAGCATGGCCCCCGAGCAGCACCACTCCCGCCCCTCAACCAACGTCACTGTGAAATCTGGAGTCATAAGCAGAAGCGTGCAGGACGTTGCGGGGCAATTACAGGTTACATGGAACAATCTGAGGAATTACAATCGTATTTTTTTTTTAAAGATTTTATTTATTCATTTGAGACAGAGAGAGAGAGAGAGAGAGAGCATGAGCAGGGGGAGAGGTAGAGAGAGAGGGAGAAGCAGACACCCCGCCAAGCAAGGAGCCCGATGTGGGGCTCGATCCCAGGACCCTGAGATCATGACCTGAGCCGAAGGCAGACGCTTAATGACTGAGCCCCCCAGGCACCCTAAAATCATATTTTCATTGTACCATAAAAACATGCAAAGGTGGCGGGAAGGTAGCCCTGGAGCCAGGTGGAGAGCACCTGGCTGGTGCTGCTCTGGCCCCTCCCTGAGCTCCTTGGGAGGAGGGAGACAGGCCAGGGCAGGGTCCGGGGAGGGGGCCTTAGGCCACACAGTGAGTCTGGACCTGGGCAGTCCCTGGGACACGCAGAACAGAAACCACTGTGGCCCAACACATCCGCCCCGCTCCCCATGCTCTTACTCAGACTTGAGACCCCAGTGCGTGACGTGCCTGAGTGCTGGGCAGGGGACCCTGGCCTGTCACCCCGGGGCCCCACCTAGAGCAGTGGGGGCATGTGGGACATCCTGGGTGCCGAACCACATGGCCAGGCAGGCAGAGGCTGATGCAGCATATGGCCCCGGAGGTGGCCCGGGTGATGGCCGTCGCCAGCGCTGGGCCTTCTGTGCAGGCCTCCGCTGGGAACGCCCGCTGTTTGTGCAGCCCCATGCGGGAGTGCTCACGGACTCAGCAGGCGTGCTGGAGCACGGGCCGCCCCGAGGGAAATGGTGCACGGAGAAAACCATTGGGGGGGTTGTGGGGTCATGGACATGGGGCTGGCACTCCGGCTGTCCGGTGGGGTGGGCAGGGAGGTGGAAAGTCCTCGCCCCAAACACTGCCTGATGTGTGCTGAGAGCTCCCACGCAGGCTGCAGCGTTTCTACCGTCACAACAAGCAACAGAACCACTTCAAGTTCCTTGTTTGCCCCATGGCAGGGGCCCAGGCCAGCTCCAGGGGCCCCTCCGGGCACCCCCGGCGGCTCGGCTGTGTTAGCTGACCTCTGCAGACCTCGCCCTCTGCCTGCAAGGCAAGGGAACACCTCACCCCCAGCACAGAGGGGAGCCCTCCCTGCACCTCCCAAGGCAGGGGCGCACCGCCAACCGTGCATTAAATGGGACACGGCTGATGTCACGCTGCGCTTGTCAAGAGGGCGCTGGCCCGGCCCTGCACCCGGCGTCTTAACTGGGCGGCCCAGAGCTCCTGCACACGCATCGCACCGGGCAAGCGAGTGTCTGAGGCTCCCGCAGGCCCATTAGGTGCAAAGACATTCCTTTGTTGGCCGACAAGCAGGGTCCCATCCAGGGCTCCCGGGCGGGCAGACTAAGTGATGTTTTCTTAAGGAAGACACGAGATTAACCACCGCTAAAGCTCCAGCACAATGCAGGGCCCTGCCTGTCACCGTCACCGTCAGCGCCGGCCGCGGCAATGACTGACAGGGGCGCTCCCTCAGCCCGTCAAGCCTCAATGTGCAGGATTAGCCTGAGCACAGCAGACACGCCGGCTGCGAGGGCCGCAATGGAAACGTAATGAGGTGCCTGACGCTCAGGGGACGGAAAGCCTCCAACACCCCTGCCAGCTCCCGTCACTGGGCCACCCCACTGGCAGGTTGCTCTGGAACAAAGCCAGTGGCTTCCCACCCCTCCTGAGCGCCTGCCTTGCCGTGAGGCGCAGACAGACCCGGCAGAGGGTCCTGGGAGGGGTGGCTCTGCTGTGAGGGGAGGCGGAATGGAGGGTATGCGACAGGCCAGGCCCACCCCGACGTGGGCCATCCTGGGGGGCGCGCTGGGGACAGCACAGGCGGGGGCACACATCAGGAAAACACCCTCTTTATTTACGCTCCAGAAATGCCAGGGGGGTTCGGATGTGGGCAGCCCACAGGGTGGGTTTCTGCGCACACCGTCATCTTCTGGCATCAGGGGCCTGGTGGGGCTGGCCCAGGCTGGAGGGTGTGCGAGGGGCAGGGGCTGACAACCCCTGGAGCCATCCCTGCGGGGGCACGCGACCAGTCCATCCAGAGGCCACCCACGCCGACTACCTCAGGGGCTCTCCAGACGGGGGTGAGGCTTGCCTGGGCTCAGGCTCC
Source organism: Mirounga angustirostris (assembly GCF_029215605.1). Taxonomy (NCBI): domain Eukaryota; kingdom Metazoa; phylum Chordata; class Mammalia; order Carnivora; family Phocidae; genus Mirounga; species Mirounga angustirostris. The sequence continues at coordinate 63,880,821 of NW_026991722.1, forward strand.
AGCGTCCTACAAGAATGGGGGACGGTCAGCATGGGGTAGTCCCGCCATCCCTGCATTGGCCTGGCCATGTCCCCTGTGCTCTCACACAAGGATTCTCTAGGGACAGATGAGAAACGCCCCAGAGAGAGCCCCGCCCTCACCAGATTGATGCGTCTCAGGGGACGCATGCTGCACTATTAACAAATATTTTGAAAGGATGAAAATTTACAGCAGGCTCTTGACAAAACAGCTGTTAGGTGTGATATTCTGATAAGAGTTTCCTCAGGATGCCCTCAGTTTGTCCATATCAAGGGCGGCCCTGACTCGGGGGACACAGTAGAGCAGGTGCCCAGGGTGCCCCTAGGAGAAGCCCCAGGCCTGTGCCCAAATCCAGGGGACCCTCACCTGCCATTCAGCCCCTCAGGCCTGCCTGAGGGCATCTTGTGGGGTGCTCACTGCTCTGTCTATAGTCTTCTTCAGCCCTCAGGACCCCAACCCCAGCAGGGGCTGACAGCCACAGGGGACCCCCCGGGCTGGGCTGCTGAAACCTGGAGAATGCTCTCACAGGGCCAGCTGAATAGGCCCTGACGACATGCAACCTTTGGGCAGCGGTCAAGGAGGGACTCACTAACTTCTTCCTCCTCAGAAGAGGGTTGGGATGAACAGACCTGAGGTCTCCGCCGGCCGCCTGCCCAGCCTGACTCTGCAAAGCTCTAACAGAACCAGACGTGTGGGCAGCCGCCATGCACAAGGCAGCGTGTCCACCTTCTGGGCGACAGAGAAATGAGCCGGCGCTGCTCTGCACGGGGCTAAGCTGGAGAGGGAGGCCCGCTCCTCCCACCCAGCAGCCCACTGAGCTCAGCCAGGGGATGGTTTCCACACCCAGTGTCCTCCCTCCACCCCCAGGACAGGCCACTGTGGTGTGAGCCCAGCCTCAAGACATTTCCTGCATCCGGGGAGCACCGGCAGCCAGGCCAGCGGCTGGGGGTGCCCTGTGGAGGGGGGGCCCTCACATGGCCTCCTTCCCAGCCCCGTTTCTTCAGCCCCTGCAGCCTGGGCACAGGGCTCCCATGAGGTGGCACGGCAGGTGTGCTCTCCCACATACCTGGAGAGAGTTGTTCACAGTGGCACCCTATCACCCCCCCACGGTTCCATCCTTAAACACAGAGCCTACCCCAGCTGTGTACCTGGCTCTGAGCCTCCAAAGAACCTGGCTGTGGGGGGCTGCAGGTGAGCCGCGTGCCCCTGGTCTGGCAGGGATGGATGCTTAGCCTCAGCAGCCTGTCACAGTGGGGTCTAGGCCCGAGCGCTTGGAGATACGCAGCTTGGCCACCTCCTCGGCGCAGGTGGGGTGGATGCCCACTGTCTGCATCAGCTGCACGTAGGAGGCCCCACACCTGCACACGGGGGGGAGGGGGGTTCAGGCGATGAGTCAGCACAGGGTGGCATGCCCACATCATCCCATCCCCTGGAAGATGGCACGCGGGGACGGCCTTGGAAGTCACAGTCTCCTCCCTGCTCCCCAGCCCTGGGCCCTACCCTCTCTTCTCCAGCCAGCAGCCAGGAACACCGCCAACACCTCTGCTGGACCTGTCCCACATGTCTCCCAGCAAATGCCAAGCAGCGCCCCCTCAGGCCCACCTCCTACCTACCCCCGACCCCTCATCTGCTCCGTCTTGGCCTCCTGCTGCTCCCAGACCACCAGGCGCAGACCCACCTTGGCCCACGGCTCCAGCTGTTCCTTCTGTGGGTCTGCTCCCTCTCCCCACCTGCCCCAGTGAGACAGAGCCCACTTCGATTACTGCAGCCTGCCCCTGCGCAGCCCCCTGCCTGGTCCTGCTCACCAGGCTCTTCTGCTCAGCACCCAGCACTGCCCACACACACGCCTCCTGCCCCTGCGGCAGCGACCACCCGCGGGGCACCGGTCACCTCCTCGGAGGCACAGTGAGTGAGGACTCCCCACAGGGCGCTGCCACCGTCCGCAGACAAGGCTGCAACAAACAGCCCTTCTTCCGTCTACGCACACACGTTAAGAGTATCTGGTGCGTGAGTTCCCGACACGAACAAGTGTGTGCGTTTCACACTGTGGGCAGAAGGCCCCCAGAGGGAGGGTCCAGTTCACACCCCCCTCCTGACTGTGTCGGAACATGGGTCTCCTCACTCCACTGAGTTGCTCAAACCTTCAGTGTCTCCACTATGCAGATGCTGGAAACGATCACCACCAGACTGGCCAGTAGCAAAGCGTTTAACCCTCACTGACCAAGATGGTTTCTTGGTGTTTTAATTACATGAAAAATTCCAAATGAAGCACAGCATCTTTCTACTATTTATTTAAATTTTCTTTGCCTGTGAATTGCCCATTCGTGTTCTCTAAGTCTCTCTTGGCTCTGTCCTATCTTTATTATCATTACCCGCCAGGAAGCCTAGGGTGCCAGAGCCCCCGTCAGTCTTCCCGGTATGGGCCCTGCCCCTCGGGCTCCCGCCCTGTCCTCTGACTTCCTACCTCTACCAACCTCTGCGGCTGGATCTTGGCCTCGGCCCCAAGCCCCAAGTACATGGTGGGGTGGCCCGTGCAGCCCTTCTCTGCTCCCTTGGCCCCACTTCACCTTCCACCCTCCTGCCTCTGACGGCCCCACACCCCACTGCCCCAGACAACCCACCCCCACCCAGAGCCTCCATCCACAAAGGCTCCAGGCAAGCCTGGGGACCCGGGATCCCCCAAAGCACTGCCTATGCCCAAGACCCAGCTCTGGAAAGCACACGCCGGTCCTGGGGCAGCTCTCGCAGACCCTGCTCATGACTGCCTGGGCGCTGGGCCATGTGAAGGAGGGCCCCAGCCCTGCTCATTCTAAGAAGAGAAGACCCAAACTGTGACCCACCCCCGGCGGCCAGGGACATGGGCCTCTCGCCTTGCTCCCCAGGTGGCCCGGCCACAGCCGACACGGTATGACCGGCCTAAGAGCATTTGGCTGGAGAAGAAAGTTGCCTCTCACGTGACGGAGCTGCCGGGTCTGAGGAGGTGCTCTGCTGAGCACACGGAGAACGCTCCGTAAGAACCACAGCACAGCAGCAGACCCCCCAGTGCAGGGCCACCAACTGTCAGAGCCACGCGAGCCCGAGCAGCGCGCACACCGACATTCCTCCGCACTTACTTGATCCCCAGAGCAAATCCTTGAGTCACTTCGCCTGCGTTGGGGCCGAGGAAGTGCAGGCCCAGTACCAGCTGTGGGGGCTTCCGCAGGCACACCATCTGAAAGCCACATCGTCAACGGCCAGCCTGGCTGGAGATGGGGCCCCGGGGCTGCACGGGCGGCCCTGCCCCAGGGGGCCTGCGTGGTTGCAGGGAGCTTCCCCACCCCTGGGCGCCAGCTCACTCCCTGCCTCTCACCTCCCGGCATGGCCCGGCCCTGGGCCCTCGAGGACACTTACCTTTATGTAACACTGGGATGCATCCCGTTGAGCCACTGTGAACTCCAGTGGTTTATAATACGCATGATAAACCTAAGTGACAAGATACCGATTCCCGCAGTCAGTAGCCTCGTGGGCTGCATGGATGGGGTGGGGACCCAGAGCTGCCCACGTGGCCTACAGGTTGTGGTCTGCGGTAAGGACATGGCTGAACTCTCCCTCCCACACAAAGCCAGCCTGGGGCTGGAGCCACACCGTCTGCAGGACAGAACCGCCCCCCCCCCCCCCAGGGCCCCGATGGACCACAGCAACAGAGTGGGCACCAGATTGGCTAAGTGCAGCCAGACGTAGGTCTTGTCACGGAGCCCGAGGCTCAGCCCCCAGGAGTCCACACCAGGTGGACGCTGGGGGGTGGACGGGGTGACTGTGGGCAGCGGAAGGGGGCGCCCAGCCCACCCAGCGGCTATCTGGCCTCCCCAGGGTACCCTGGTGCTGGCTGGGCCCTCATTTGAGCAAGGAGGGGGAGGCAGGCATGGGGAGGCCCCCAGCCCACACCGGAGCTGTCGGCCAAAGGCTTTCAGCACCCGAGAAGGGCTCGACAGCGTGTTCGGGGCTGTGGCCGAGTAAAAAATGAGCGGGGCCCTCACATGTGCTGCACAGCCATTATTAATTAATGGAACTCCAGCGAATATTGTTCTAACTAAGACAGAATTGAAAAGAAAACAAACAAAGGGTATGTGGCCATTCAACATCGTGAAACATAAAACAACATTATAGAATGCCATGAACATATGTCCCCACGTACTTGTGATGAATCAAACAAAAATAGCAAATAAAGTGCTGGGGGGAAGGCTGGCCTGTCAGGCCTGGCCCGTTGATGGAGGGGACCGGGGCATTGGGGCAAGGGGCAGGCCCTGGAGCCCAGTGACTCATTCTCAAAGGGCACGAGGCCCGCGGTGGTGGCCACATGGGGTCTGGTTTCTCCCGGTCCGTGTGCAAGCTGTGGCAGTAGCAAGATGAAGCCATGCTGGAGGCTTCCAGCTCCCCCATCCTGCCGGGCCACCAGGGGTACCCTCGGGGGCCACCCCAGGGCCACGGCAGGCCGGCTGAGCAGACTCAAGAAGCAGGCTTCCTCTGGGGTGAGTACCTAAGTCTGGGCTGTTGTGGGCCTGTGAGAGCCGGACGACTCACGGATTGGGAACAGAGGCAGGGGTGGCAGGGAGGTGGGGGTACCTGAGGGCAGGGCTGGGCTGTGGCAGGGCTGGGGGTGGGGTGCGGGGAGCGGAAGCTGATGGCAGGAGAAGGTTGGAGGGCAGGAGAAACCTTTCCAGGTGGAGGGAGATGTGTGGCCCTATAAGGGGCCACACCACAAAGGTGGGCCCTGGTTTCCGGGGCTGTCCTCCAGCACTCCCGTCCCACGTGTCCCTTCATGCCATATCTCAGCCATCCCTCTGGGCCCCCTGCCCCACCCTGCCAAACTGCAGGCCCTGGGAAGCAGAAACGCCAACACTCCCACTCGCCCGCCAGGCCTCTGTCGGGGAGGGGCTGTCGTCAGGGCGTGAGCGCCACACAGGCATCCCGTCCTGGCACCCCTCTGTCCTCGGGGCCCTGACGTACCTCCACATGCTCTTCTCCGTGGCGAGCCACGGCCTCCTCCTCCGACAGCCCCACACAGCCATACTCCAGCGGGGTGAAGACTGTGGTGGGGACCTGGAAAGCAGGTCCCAGGTGAGTTACCCCCCTGGGGACCCAAAGCTGAAGATCCCCACTCTGGGGCCCAGAGAGCAACAAGCTCAGGCCAGGTCCCCGGACGTGCTGGCTGGCAGCCTGCGAGAGGGGGTGGGCGTGCCCTCACTTGCTCTGGGGCCACACCCACAAAGCTAACCCTCCCACACAGGGGCATGTGCATGCACACCCCCGGGCACCGCCCCCCCCCCCCCCCCCCCAGCCACAGCTGTCTCCAGGCTGGACGCAGCGTGCTGGAGGGCAGAGGATACTCACGTTGTCGTAGTCCATCACGTCTGAGGACTGACCGCACAGCCGCCGGGCCAGGAGCTTTCCTGCCATTACAGCCGTGGGTGTCAGCTCGGGCCGCCCCTGATGCACGGAAGGAGCCCAGGCTTACTTCGGCACATCTGGGGGAGTCTGTGCAGGACCCCTGCCACCACCCATGCCTTCCCAGCGAGGCTTCTCCCTTTCCGAAACCCCCAAAGGCTATCTGCCTCTGGGCGCCAGGGCCCTGGGCAGGTTTACTTGTTCTACTTCTTCCCCCTGCCCTGCTCAGGGGAGACAGTTGCGGTTACAGCCCCCTTCCCTGGAAGAGCAAGCGAGCTGCCAGTGAGCCCAGCCACGCCACCCACCCTCGCTTGTGGCTTCCCTCTGAACCCCTTCCTCATGTTGGTGACCTTGGAGAGCTGCCCTCATGACAGAGCTCCAAGGAGATCCCGCTCCTATTCAATCGTCCGCATTAACCAGGATGCAGGCTAAAGTGGACCCTGGAAGCATTTCATGTGCTCCTGACACGCAGCTTGGCTTGCACGTCACAGTCCATTACAAATCGCACTCCGAATGCCGTGCTGCTGGAGGCCCCTCGGTCCCAGGGTGTGTCCCGCTCCAGGAGCGGGGGGTGGCACAGCCCCCAGTGTTCCTACACGCGTCGGCCTGGGACCGGCTGCCAATCACGTCTGCAGCAGCAGGAAATGCAGATGTTGTTTGACATTCCAGAAATGAATAGAGATCCGCAGAGATAAACTCGTGAAAGCAGCCCGTGCATTCCACCGGGCCTGACTAACTGCGGAAATGTCCATGCGCACAGCACACAATACGGCACTAGACAATGGCCGCCCCGCCCGCCCGCTGGACTCTTCCGCACCTCACGCCGGACTGCTGGGTGTTAACTCTTTGGACTGCCCAGAATGACCTTTCCAACTGAGCGGATTTAATAATTCAATAGATATCGCCTTTGTGTGTACTATTTCTGGCAACACGGTCTGAAATACTACGGTTTCCGCCACGTTGGCATGAGCCCTGCGGCCGACGGCTCTCCATCTCGCTCGGCTCCTGGGCCGCGCAGAAAGTCCGGTCTAACACGAGCGGCACTCTCTCCCGGGACCACGAGCGCTGTCTCGGGGCGCAGCGCCCAGGATGAACACCGAAGGTGCCGCCACAGAGTGCCACGTCCCCACCGCCAGAGATCACACAAGCAGCAACACTGCCCGGTCTAGCAGGCATGTGAAGCCACTCACTTCCATCCACACCAGCAGGTCAACTAGATGGGTCAGAGAGGACTCAGTGGGAGGAGGGGCCGGAGCTCTGACCAACGCCCCAGCAAGCTGTCCCTGCGGTCTTGCCTCCAGTTGGTGGTCTGCTCCCCATGCACCATTTCATGAGCCTGGGTTCACGGGCAGCCTGAGGGACTCAAGTGGCGGCCCCTCGGCTCACATATCAGCACTGACCACGGCTAGTGGGTGACCCCTCTGGTACAATGGGCACAGCAGAGGCCATGTTGTCCTAGCAGGAGGGGTTTGTATGGAGTCAAGTGTCTGCAGGACAGACCTGTGCCAGATGGGTAGGCTGGCCCCTCAGGAACAAAGGGAAGGCCCAGCCTTGCACGGCTTCCTGCCCTGGTCTGTCTCCATGAGTGTGCCAAGCTCTCCGGCAGACCCGCCCATCATGAGCTGCAGCAGAGGCTGAGGGAGGGATGGTCCCGAAGCACTGGGGACAACTGCCACCTGTAACCCCTCAGCTCTGGAATGCCCCACTCAGGGACCCACTTGCCGTAGATACTGGCTCCCCTTACCCCCAGGCATTTCCCAAAGTGGGGTCTGGGGTGTGCGTGGGCAGGGCAGTGCTTGAACTCTTGGGTAGGCATGAGCATCCTCGCTGAGCTCGCCTGGGCCTCTGCCTTGCTCTGCTCCTCCCTCAGGTCTCCCTTGACCGCCGCACTAAGCATCTTCTGACATCTACCTCAAACAGTTCACTTACTCACTTGTCATCTGCGACCCCAACTAGAATGTCACCACGAGGGCTAAGACTTTTGTCTGTTCCTGCAGCGGCCACAGAACCCAGAAAAGTGGCTGGTGCCAGAACACATCATGGTGGGTTTAACAGCATCCCCCAAATTCACGTCTGCCTGGAACCTCAGAATGGACCCTTGTTTGGAAATGACGCTCTTTGCAGATATAATTAAGGAAAGAACTGAGATCATTTAGGATTGGTCACTTAGGGTGGGCCCTAAATCCAATGAGGGTCCTGAGAAGAAAGAAACAAGGACACACACACACACACACACACACACACACACATGAAGACGGGGAGAGAATGCTGCAACTCCAAGTCTGGAGTGCCTGATGGATGAGGACATGTCCTCTCCTAGAGGCTTCGGAGGGAGCACGGCCCTGCCCACACAGACTTCTGGCCCCCAGAATATGATAGAATACATTTCTGTTGGTCTAAGCCACCCAGCCTATGGTGATCTGTAATGACAGCCCCAGGAAATATGTCCATGACACTGGCAGGACTGGCCACCAAGAGGCCTCCTGGGGTCTGGGGGGCCTGGTGCATCTCTCAGGCTCCTTTGGCCAGGGCCCCTCCCGAGCCACCTTCCGTAGGCCATGCTGCGCGTGTACAGGACAGGCCAACTGCTCTTGAGGCTTTGGGAATGTGGGGGTCCCACGACTGACCAGCCCTGACGGGGCCATGAAGAGGGGAGGGGCGCCGACCAGATGCGTCCCAGGCCAGGGGCAGGGCTTCCGCCAGGGACTCACAAGGGGAGGAGCAGGGAGGCCTGGTGAGTGGGGCTATGTCCCTGTCTGACAGCCCAGTCAGGGAGAGTACTGACCCGTCCACAGATGAGAGGGTAAACTGAGGCGAGGAGGTCAGGCCCAGTGCTGCAGGGCCAGATAGCCCCAAGGCTCTGCCCAGCAGCAGCATTTCTAGGGCTCTGTACCTCCAGCCCACCTTCAGGAAGTCGAGGCCCATGTTGTGCACAAACAGATGTCCCTCCCTCAGAGCTGACATATGGGGAGGTTCACAAGAGGAATTCGTTGATGGCGCTTTTAGTTTTTAAGCCTTCCCCACCCCCCTACCCCCCATAGAAAGGAGGAACATTCGAGCAAGCAGAGGCTGGTGCCCAATCCTTCCCAGAACTTGAGTCTAGCAATACTTGGGGTTTGGCCCAGAGCCTCTGTGAGCCTCGTTAGGGCCCCAAGGCCCAGCTGGGGTCGGGGGATGGGGTGATGAGGCCAGGTGGCAGGTGCAGGCCATACCTCTGCTACGTCTCCGATGGCATAAATGTGGGGGACGGAGGTGGTTTCCTGAGCATCGACCAGGATTTTCTGACTGTTGGGGTTGATGTTCACTCCAGCCTTCTCTAGATTCAGACTTCTGGTTTCTGCAATTCGACCTGAAGGAAATAAACAGCAAGGCTGAAAGACTTTTAGCAGTTCCGACTGAGATTCCTTGGTTTATTCAGAACGCTTCTCAGCATGCCCGCTTGGAATTGGTAAAACATCAAGTGCAACGACGTCTAGGGGCTCCCGGCCTCTGTGGCCTCACACGCACACACGAACATATACACATACACCCCCACACCTTTATTTGCACAAAGAATCAACGAGAGGATGAAGCAGGATGAGGAGGAACAGAAAGGAAGGGAAAGGGGTGGAGGAAGCAGAGAAGGGGACAAGACTTCTCTAAATACATCCTATGATACAATTTTGGTTTTTTAAATCATATACGTTTTATATATTCAAGCAACAAAAAAATAAAAATGGAAAAAAAAAGTCGCCGTAACTTGTAAATAATCTGAAACAAATGGGCCTAATTATATGCATTTGATAACCCAGCACATACAAAGATAATTCGCTCAGGAGACTACGGCAACCCATATTTCCACCGTACGTCCTGGAACGATTATATCCTAACAATAAAGCTGCAGACAGATCTTACGTGCCATTGGAAAGAAGACAGTTAAAACCCCGTAAAGTCAAATTTGAATCGGAAATTCATTGATTCTCCTTTTTTTTTTTTCAATACAAAGTTCCTATGGCTCTGACCACAGAAAATGTCTAGAAGTAGCGATGACCCAAGAGTATGCACGCCCCATCCCTGGACGGTGACCTCAACGCTTCCCCCGCGCAGGGGCCAGGCTCTGGGGAGGCAGCCCACTTCAGGCTTGGATGCCTTGTGGACACAGCAGAGCAGGATCAAAGGTCACCATGGCCGCAGCTGCAGATAGAACAGGACAGGGCCTTGCAGCGTCTGCAGGCATCAGACCCTGAGGGCAAGACATGGAATATACACCACCCAGGCCTCTCACAGAAGCCGTGGCTCCCGCCCTCTGCTAGCATTTTCCAGCGGCGCCGGGGGGTGTGCATGTGTGTCTCAGTCTCTGGGGAGTGTGCCCGTGGGCCCCAAGTGAGCCGACAGCCTGCTGAGTCCCCACATGGCCCTTCCCTCCCACTCCGTCCGTGACCCCGGGGTTCCCCACCCTCCCACAGGTTGCTCTTCCTGCAGGCTCATACTCGGGATGGTGCTTCGTGGTGGATTTACACTTCTATCCTGCCACCAGATTGGGTCTGTGTGAATAGGCTGTGGCCTTGTGTCCCCAGAGCTGGGCAGCAGGACATCCTCCAGAGCAGGCGGTGAGAATGCACGGACTTACGCCCTGCTCGGGGTCTCAGGGCAGCCAGCGCAGGGGATGAGCAAGTGGGGCTAGAGGCCTGGCCTTGGGCAGCTCCACACTCCAAGCCCTTAGCTCCTCCTCTCGTGGCACCTGGCCAGCAGAAATCCCCAGCTCGGAGACCTCTAGAGCCGGAAATAGAGACGGACAGAATGGCAGAGCCCAAACCACACGCCATAGCCATCCTTGGGTGCAGTCATTTGAGCTAATCCTGATGAGCAACTCTCGGGTGCAAAGCCGGCAGGGGCTGGGCATGGCGGCACCAGCCTCCCTGCCAGGCTTCACAGGCTTCCATCCCTGGGCCTTGTCACAGCTGAGCTGCCAGCAGAGGTCCCTTTCTCCCCTAACTCAGACAATGTGGCCTCCCTAAGCCAAGGGGTGGCAAAGGCAACTCATCCTGCTGGGCCCTGGGAGGGCAGTGGCAGCCCCTCAGGGCTCCCGGAGGCTCCTGGAATGCCCTGAAGGCAAAGATGAACAGTGTCAAAGGCACAGTTCCCACAGCTCGTGGTGGCTCAGATACACGAGAGGTCGGGTAGTGGGTGGTGCCAGGCTGAACATCTGGAAGACCAAGTCCTGTGAAAGGGAAACCTTGTCTCCAGCTGCTCTCCCAGAGTGGGAAGTCAAAACACAGAGACTCGACTAAGCCGTGCTTCTCAAGTTCATGGGGAGCCGGCTCCAGCCTCTTCACTCTTCCTGGCCGCAGGAATCAGGTGCTGGGCGGGCTGACACCCGTCGCCCAGCATACCAGACACCGGCGACGCGACCTGAGGCTCCGGAGGTCTCTGCCTCCTGATGCCACTGACGCTGGCCCTAGTCACGTGAACGGAGACGCATGAGCGTGCAGAGCGCAACAGGGCATACTGGCCAGTGTCCTGCCTGGAGGAGGCGGCGTGGGGGCCCGGGCCTGATTCCCGAGCAGGGGATCCAGCTGGTGCCTGAGAGCTCTCGTGCACCTAGGAAGGGACTGGAAGGTGCTGGGCCTCAGCAAGGAAGGAGCTGGGCCCAGTGGGCAGCCCTGGTGGGGGTCTGCTGGGTGGGCCGAGAAAGTCCCGGCAGGCAGAGGACTCATAGCTGAGCCCTCAGGCTCCTCCCCAGACTCCCGGTTCTGGGGAGCAGGGCATACAACAGCTGGCCAGGCCCACGACCTCCTGGCGATCGATCGCTGTGACGCTGGCCATGCGGCACTCCTGCCTGGCCGGTCCTGGGAGGCCAGGAGTGTTTCCTTGTGCCTCCTGGTAACCACGGTAACCACACACCTCACAGATGTCAGTCTAACCACATCCAAGGTCTTAAAGAATATGAAGATAAATTTAAAAGGAGTAACAGCAGTGGGGGTAGACAGAATATGCCCAACTTGTGGAAGGCACTCCATCGATGCTTCTGGAATGAACAGTGAAGGAAATGAGAGGCTGCCCCAAACAGTCAGAAACAGCCCTAAAAGGGCAGCCATGGGCACTTCGGGTTTTGGAAGCCGTGCTGGCAGGGCCTGTGTGGGGGAGGCCTGAGGTCGGCAGGGGGCCCAGCTCCACCCAGGCACACCATTCTGTGCAGCCATGCCCCAGAGCTGTGGTAGGCCCCGTCAGCTCCACGGGCCACAGCCGGGACGCGGGCCTCACTGAGTAAACAACCTGGATAAGGGTCATGGAGGAGGGACAGACATACCCCATGACCCTCAAAGTTCCGCTGCCTTGTGCTCAGAGCAGAGTCATGTCTCCCCACAGTCAGATGGTGTGGGCGCCCCCCCAGCTCAGGCCTGGAGCCCCCGAGGAAGGCACAGCATGGGTGCTCGGGTGGGGACCCAGTGGCTAGCCATACAGGCAGGGCAGCTCTAGTCCAGGTTAGACGTACATGGCCAGAAGCAAGACCCAGGCAACATGCAAAGTCTTCTCCCTCACCATTTTCCTCTTATGCAAAAATAAAGGTAGGACTCTTCAGGTGATTTGGGGGAAGATGGGTGCCTCCATGGCACCCCCCGCCCAAGTACATCACCCTGTATGTCGCACACGGTGCTTTCCACACCCCCCAGCAGGTCATTTGCTCCATGCCTTGCGGGATCTCTTGCTCTCTGGGGCCTCGGCTCTTTGGCACCCAGCTTGGGTCTGCCAGCGCTGCTGAATGGCTTCCCTGGGTTGGCTCCCGCATCTCTGCTCCCTGGACACACGGGGATGGGGATGGCAGTCTGTCCACGTGTCAGTTTAGTCCCTTGGGACAGTCCTCAGAGAAAGGCCAGCCAGCCAGGTGAGGCTTCCCAGGCCCAAGGCCGGGAGCTGCGCCTGGGTGAAAGGCTCCTTCTGGGGCTTGCTCCTTCCCTCCAGCCGATGTTTTAATTTCCCCTTCTTTGATTGCCAGTATATTTACCAGTAAAACTAAGGACTTTGGGCCACTATTCAGCAGCTGTATTTCCTTCTGTGAACTGCCCATTCCTTGCCTTTTTTCATTTATTTATACATATCTCCATGACTTGATTGCCTTGTAAGAGCTTTGCATATGATACGCGAATGACATTCCATCATATTTACCGCAAACGAGGGCATTAAGATTCCAGATGCAAACATGTTCTCACTTCCCCCTCAGAGGCAATGTCCAAATAAATGTGTGAATGGGCCCTTGGAGCTGCTTCCCTCACCAAGCTCAGCCTTGTCCGCTGCCCTCAGTCCCTCTAAGGGACCACGTCACCCCTGGTGTCACCGAGGTAAGACAGTCCCTCCCTCGTGGTGCCCAGCATCCAGGACACCCAGGGGGCCCTGAAATGGTGCAGGAAGCTGCATTCAGCCTGAGAGCTCCCGGGGCAGCTGGACCAGGCCAGCCCTCCCCTCGAGGCACTGGAGTCCCACCAGCTGCTGCTACGGACCCAGGGAGGCAGCCCGGCCACCACGCTCACCCAGCCAGCTGGAGAAGGCTGGAGAAGGCTGGAGGTCAAAGACTCCCCAGATGGCGGCTTTGGTCATTCCTACCTGCACAGCTGGGCCCAGGGACACAGACAACTGGACACATGCAGTTTCCTGGGCCTCTTTCTGCCCGCTGCAGGAAAACGGGCATTCCCTCCAATTTCACGCCTGCCTAGAGCGCACGTTCCAACGAGTGAAGGGCAATCCGTGTAATGAGGTAAGATTTAGGTGTCAGCAAGAGTATGACAAGGCGAATGAGGGGCTCTGATCACACAGAGGCAGCGAGTGCCAGGAGGATGGGGGTCCAGGAGGCTGGACCAGCAGCTACCCGCAGGCTCACGGAGGGCCTGGGCACCCCTCCCGGGGGGCACATGCGTGGCCCCCCAGAACCAGCCACTCCCCCTAGGCTGGCCTGTGGGACACCCTGGACCAGACGCAGAAGGCGGAACTCACACCTTTGCCACCCCTAGTCAGATCCCTCAAGGCCTACTTTTTAAAAAATTTATTATGTGTCTCTTGTCATCTTTGAGACTTTAGGGGAAAGGATAACAACAGCAAAGGGCTCCTTTTATTTTCTCGAATGGTTCCTTCTACAAGAGCCCCAGAACCCCAGCCACAACCTTAAGTCCTCCAAGAGCAGGGCAGAGGACCCGTCCTGCTGCCCTGGGGCCTAGGTAGGGCTCAATGTTTGCTGAATGAATAAGTGAACCTTAGCATGACCTGAGGCTGGCGGCTTACTGTGACCACCAGCACCTGCCACCACCCCCACCCCGGTCATCCTGATGACACTGCTCACTGCTGTCCCTTCCCCCCCGCCCCAAAACACATCATGGGCGTTTCCTATTCAAGCCTGTGTGCAGCACTGACAACACATAAAATAAGCTCACACGGGCTCCTAAACGCCCACAGCCAGCCCTGGAACTTGGTGGAGCCTCCAGCTCAGGCCCTGCTGCAGTTTGGTCCACGGGAACCCCTAGGAAGGAACACGTTCCCTGGCAGGTGGTAATTATTGCTATAACAATTACAAATGTCAATATAACCTTCCCGCTGCTTGATGGCTCCCAGTAGAACTGGCAAAATTTAGCTAGTGCACATTAATGCACAAAAACGATGTCTATTTACCTTTAGAAGCATTTTCACTTTGTCTTTCTTCTTTTTTTTTAAAGCAACTGGCTTCTACCAAGTTATAACCATAAATACTGAGTTTGACTTGGTACAAAGACCATGAGTGCCAAGGCAGGCTGGCCTGGGTCTGACGGCTGTGGGGGTCAAGGTGACCCTGGACATGGGCAGGAGTCGGCTCGCAGGCCTGGCACGGCTCTTGGCCCCGTGGCGGTGCAGGGCATCCCAAGCAGAGGGCAGAGGCCAGAGGGCCGGTCTGTTAGCCCAGGTGCCGCCTTCCCACTGCCCCTGCCTGGCCTCTGCAATGGGTTGGCGCCACAGTGAGCCAGAGCTGAGACAAATGACAGCCACCGAGTCAGTGGTGCTGGTTCACAAGCAGGGGCCACACGGTGTGGTGGCGAAGGCCATGGTCTCAGGCCCAGCCACTTCCCTCAGCCTGTGGGAGGTGCCTACAGGAAGAGCTCTATGAACGTCCTCTTTCCCTCCGAGAAAGCACACCACATACACAAACAGATTTGAGTTTCTCTTCACGTTGCTAGTTACACACTTGACGTTTACACTGAAGTGAAAAGGTGTTGGGATATGAGGGGCTCACGAGCAGAGCAGTGCTTCTCTTCAGGCCTGGACGGCAGAGACAGGTGGGCCTTAGGTGAGCCGGGGAGTCTGCGTGTGGGACAGGTGGTCAGGTCACTCCGAAGTACCCCCTGGGAAGAACACGGCCACACGCAGCTTCCTACAGCCACAGCAAGACACAGGCCCAAAGAACAGGCCCGGTGCCCTTGGACTGGGCTTCTCTCAACAAGGTCGCACCCATGCTCCGCCTGCCGGCCCGTCTCCAGCAGTCCAGCACCAGCCGTGGAGAGCCTGGGCTCTCACAGCTGTCAGGAGGCCCGGGGGCCTGGACTGCTCCATCCTTCGTGCTGGACTCAGAGACCCCCGCCCATGAATGCCCAGCCTCGGGGGCTCACTTCCGTTTTGCCCCCAGCTCCCAGTGCTGCTACCCGGCACTCGGGGCGGGGGGATATTCCACAAGGACTCGAAGGGGGGTGTCTGTGGCACGGAGCCATCAGCTGAATGCAGCTGAGCAAGGCGGCCTCATGGAAACCCGAGCCAGCAGTCCCCGCGGTAGAGAGGGGATCCCTGGGCTGCAGCCCCACCCCCACCCCAGGCAGACACACTCCACTCCCTGGGCACCGCGGGCCCCCTCATTGTCTCCAGGATGCCACCACCTCCCTGGCTGTGGTCCATGGCCACACTCTGTGTAGGTGGGCTGTACATGGAGTGGGGTCCTCAATATGGGGGTTGGATTAGAAGGTGGAAAGCCGGGGGCGGGGGGCGCGCCTAGGTGGCTTAGTCGGTTGAGGGTCTGACTCTTGATTTCAGCTCAGGTTGTGATCTCAGGGTGGTGGGATTGAGCCCCGCTTCAGGCTCCGTGCTCAGCGTGGAGTCTGCCTGTCCCTCTCCCTCTGCTCCTCCCACCACCACCACCCCCGTGCTCTCTCTCCCAAATACATAAATAAAATTTAGAAAAAAAAAAGTTGGAAAGCCAGGCCCCCAGTGCCTTCTGGCTCTATACCATTTTAGAGGCTCAGAAGTTATCTGTGGGTTTTACACACAGGTGGGCAACTAGACAAAGTCTGAGGAAGAGGAAACGGCTGATTCCTAACAGACCAAGGGGGCTGCTGAGGCAGGGCCAGGACAGCCCTTCCCAGCACCCCGGACGGTGGGAACACCAGCTGTCTGGGCCTTCTGACCGTGGGCAGGACTCCTGTGGCCCAGGGAGGGATGCGCCAGAGCCTCCACCCTTGCCTCGAGAGGGGGACAGGAAACCTTCTAGAGGCCAGAGACGCTGAGGGGCACGGGACAGTTTTAGCAGCCGGCTTTCCCAGGGTTCTCCTCCAGGGGCCCCCCATCCAGCCTCCGAAACAAAGTCGAAGCTAAACCTCAGCTGAGCTCCAGCTCAGAAGTGTTTCCATGCCAAGTGTCCCCTCGGCTGCCCTGTCCTGCCCCTGCTCCCCTCCACCCCCCACGATGGCCGAGGATTCAGGCCACAACTGGTTAACTGCACAGGGTGAATTCGAGCCCGCGGCGCGGTGCAGGCTGACTGGCTTCACTCAGCACTGTAATCGGCACATCTGCAGACAGGAAATCCTCCTCACTGCGAGTTCCCAGTCTATTATCTGAGACACCTGGTGTGGGTGGGTGATTCAGAGACAAACAATGAGCCGGCCCCCTGCACAGCAATTAACTGCTTTAACTGCTAATGTGTTTAATCCACCACGTGGAGATCAAGGCTGGGCCGAGGAAGAGGCTCGGAGTCCTCCCGGGCTTGCAGACTGCAGGGCCCACCTCGCCATCCCTGTGCATACTGTCCTCACCAGCTGTGACCGAGGCGCCAGGCCCAAGCTCAGCCCCATGGAAGCTCCTCATGGGCCTCAGCATGTGTCCTCCGGACACGAGGGGCATCCTTCCCCTCCTGTTTTTAACACGCGTCAAAGCCCAGCTTGTGTGCTCAGAGCGCTCGCTACTGCGGCAGGACGTGTGATCCGGGAGCCGTTTGCTGTGCCAGCCCTTCAGCCCCCAGCCCCGGGGTGGGGGGTGTTTTATTTTAACCTCCTGGATCGGATCATCCTTTATCGCGAGCAGAAATGATGCTTGGTTAAAGGCTTATGGGGTAAACCAGCAGAAAACATTCCCAGTTGTTAGACTGGGAAGTGGCTCCTGATTGTTTACAAAACCTGGCCCAGGAGCGAGCAGCAAAGTCAGCACATGCCCGTACAGCCCCAGGAGGCGTGCCAGAAACCGCCGCCGCAGCGCCGCCTCGGGGAGCAAGGTCAAAGGCCAAGGACTGTGAAAGCTTCCACCCCCAGCATCAATCACGTCGGGCAGACTGTCTGGGGGATGCTCTTTTTGAAAATACAGAAAATAAAACGGACTCCTGCAGAGGGGAGGGCAAGCAGTGCGCCAGAGGCCCTGCATGTCGCCCGCCAGGGACCTGTCTGGAAGCTGGGAGGACCTTGAGGCTTTCCGAGGGCACAGCCCCTTGCCCTCTGAGCCATTGCCATCAGCGTGGGCTTAGTGGATGGCACATGGGCATGAGCCTTTGCCTCTGTCCAATGGCGAGAGAAGGGATGTGGGTGTTTGGGGTCCCCAAAGTGATATCAGGGGACAAAGGAAGAGGCTGGGGGTGCAGATGGGAGGGGAGAAACTTGCCACCTCACCTTTTAGAATGGAGTTTAAGATAAATGTCAATTTACGCTTCCGGATCTAAATAGTTAAAAAATCTTTCGGAGTGTTCAACAAAATAAACCTACTTCAATTTACTTTCACGATTTGAACAAGAATATCTCCTGTGGTCGTCTACTAAATTCTGGGCAAGAGGCAGTACATTAACTGCAAAGCATTTTCCTTGCTCCTTAGATCTGCTCGTGTTGACCACACACAAGGAAGAGCTCAGACTCCTCCAGAGTTTATCTCATGGTCTGACTTCCAAGCGTTCTGAGAACTCAGGGAAACCAGAGAGGCTTCGCGAAAGTCCACTGCTCTGTGATGCAGCCCTGCTCCTCCCGGGAGCCTCACTGCAGGGGATGCTGGGACCAGGCCAACCAGGTCCTGACAGACGCTGACGTGACTGCTCCTCTGAGCACTCAGCAAACATATGATTAACTGACGTGGAGGCGGATGATGATTCTGACAGCTACAAAGATTCCGAGCCCAGGTTCACAGAGGAGGGACAACTGACTGGGCTCAGCGCAGAGAGACCCCGGCGAACTGGAAATATCGAGAGAAAGAAAGACGCAGGGGGCTTAAGGAAACGAGACTCCGACCCTAGAGGATGCAGCTGTCAAGGTGGGCACGATGTCCGAGCAGATGTGCTGCAGTCAGCCCCAGAACCCGTCAGCCCTCTGAGGCCAGACCCCACTCACGGCAACACCATGCCCCAGCCACAGGCAGGCTCACGAGGGACACGGTGAGCTCTCTGCTCTTCCCGCCTGGCTCCTGGCCAGGGTGCCTTTCCTCAGAGCCCACGTCCCTTCCCTCAGACTGGCCGAGGCCCAGGCCCTGGGCAGGCGTCTCCCCCACTGCATCCCCACTCTCCATCCTGCCCCTTGGGGTGCAGGGAGGAGCCAGCCTGGGAGGGAGTATGTCCGGCAATGGGCTAATTGTCAGCAATGGGCTAATTCTGCCCAAGGCCTCTGCCCCATCTCTGATGCCATCTTTGGAAATCTACAAAGTGTGACTTCCACAAAGGCCAGTTGGGCATCCACTCCTGCAGAGCTCAAACCAACCCCCCCCCCCGAGGTGATGGAAACGACCCCACGGGCTGTTATGATGGCCCAAGAGGTGTGCTGTGATAGCTGGCCCCCCCAAAAGCCAGCAGGACGAGGGGAGGCCGGGCGACAGCAGCAAGGGGAGGCGGTGTTGCTGCCCTCCGTGTGGCTCACGTGGGGCTCAGTGCACCCTTACCTGTGGCCCACAGGACAGTGTTGAAGGTGCCCACGTCCTCCTTGCCGGAGGTGAGGTCTTCCCAGGTAACCTGGAGCTGGCCATCTGGGAGCCTCCGCACTCTTGAGGGGGTACAGCCTCTCAGGAACCGGGTGCCTTGAGAGGCCATGTATTCCGTGACCAAGGAAGACATTTGCTGCAAAGCACAAGAGAACATGCTGTGAGGCCCAGGCGGCAGTGAGAAGATCCACTCCTGATGATTGTGGGAAGAAAGGACGTGGTCTCCTGCCTGCTTGAAAAAGCCCTAGAGGAGCCCAAGAAAGGTCCATCCAGAGGAGAAGGTCCAAGGCCCCTCCTCTGCTGCTACGTGGCCTCAGTCCACCCCCACTTCTGGGTCCCCTTGTTCTCTGTGGAACTGAGGGCTGAGCTGGGACAGCATCTGAAGCCAGCTCCAAATCCGAGGACCTGGGGCCCTTGGGTCAGGATGCACTTGACCTTTCGGCTCTTCTCCACATGCCGATTAACTAAGTCTTCACTAGAAGCAATGACAGAGAAACACCCCCTTCCCCTGGGGGCTCTGGTCTGGCCAAACGAGATGGCACTTGACTCCAAACCTGCCACCCCTCCCTCGGCAAACCCCCAACCACCAAATGCTGTCACCTCCTCTGCCACTGGGGAGTTGGGACATAGGGGGGCCCCTCTGCTCCCCACCAAGATATACAAGGTAGCAGGCATGGTGGGGGGGTGGGGGGGGTCAGGGCATCTGCTGAGAGGGCTCCCTCCTCCCAGCCTAGAAGGCTCTGCACCCCCTGGCTACAGATGGGGGCTCAGTTCCTGGGGCTGCTCGGGGGGCTTGTACAGGGTAGAGTCCCAGTCGGACACAGCCTTTTCTTTGAAGAAAAAATGAAAGCCACTGTTTAAATCCTCTGGTGCCTGCTCATTTAGAAACATACATCATGAGGAGTCCTGCCTATTCAGGATTGTCACACCAGTCACGAGAACACAAGTGTAGGCTGCTGATCCCTCTGGACGCCTGACAAGCCTGGAGTCTCTGTCACAGTCTGTGGGGGAACTACTGGGCCCAACTGAGCCAAGGGGCCAGACCACCGGCCGTAGGCTGGCACCAGGGCTGCACATCCTTCTGAGGCAGGGCCTGGGCCATCCGGCCTCACCACTGCGCCCCCATGTCCCAGGGCACCCCCTCTCGTCGGTCTCCAACTTCTGCCTGGGCTGGAAGGCCAGTCTTCTGAGTGGTCCTCATGCCTACAGGCCCCTCTGCTTCACAGGCCCTTGTCCTTCTCTGTGTCCTGCAGCATGGCCTCATGCAGCTCCCGTCTGCTGCCCGGCACACTCTACCCGTAGCCCGAGGTTCCACAGACCTTCCCTGGATGCCATGGCCCCACTGTGGACACTTAGTACATGAGTGCGGAGTGAAGTGAAAGAGGGGCGCCTGGGTGGCTCAGTCCGTGAAGCGCCTGCCTGCGGCTCAGGTCATGATCCCAGGAAAGTCCACATCGGGCTCCCTGCTTAGCGGGGAGAGGTCTGCTTCTCCCTCTCCCTCTGCCTGCCATTCTCCCTGCTTGTTTGCTCTTTCTCTCTCTGACAAATAAATGGAATCTTTAAAAAAAAAAAAGAAGAAAAGAAAGCGCGTGGCCCTGAACAGCACCGAGGGCCAGGTATCCACGTCTGCCGGCTGGGGTGTGGCTGGGGGCAGGCCCACTGCTTCCCTCTGCAAGAGCTCACCAGGCCGGAGAGCACTGATGGACGGGGGTCTGTCTTCCTTCTCGGACACATGAGAGGGCATTTTGACATCTTCACGGCAACAGCCCCAGACTTTGGTTTTAACAGGTGACTTTTCCTTGAAGAGTTTTTAGTTAAAAAACCCCAGCAAACCACGTGCTCCTGACATGAATGCCTCCGCCGTGAGCAGGGGTGTCTATGCCCCAGATGCGGATCAGGAAAACCTGCACTCTTCAGACCCCGCAGGGTGGCCCTCTGAGCTCCTGCCACGCCTGACAGGCAGGCTGCGTGAGGTGCTGGCCCCATACAGTGGACAGGATGTGGAACCGGCGGGGCCCCAGAGGCTGTGGGGACGCTCTGAGCACTCAGGGTGGACCGCGGCCAGGAGAGACACCATAGTGCTCGTCCTGACTCACAAACCACATCTTTTCAGTCTGTGGCGGTGACTAGGAAGGCAGCCAGGGGCTGCCCTCTCCTGAGGTGGTCATGCAGGGCCTTACCAGTCTAGCACCTGCTTCCGACCTGGTGCTGCCCCTGCGGAGGTGGCACCCCACCCAGACACCAGAGGGGCTCAGCAAGGGAGATGTGGGACAGCGAATTAGCTGACCCATGCTTTCTGCTTACTAAGGGAGTGACTAGAAGGGCTGACCCAACCCCGTGGTCCGTGAGGCTGGCCTGGCGTGCCCACCAACATCCCTTTGGTCCAGGGAGCATGTCGCCACATGTTCCATGGGCCAGCCCTTCCTTCCACACTCTGGCAGGTGTTTCTACTTCAGTAACAATCTCCTTACTCAACTCAAGGGCCAGCTTCTAAAGACTGAGACCTCACTGCCAGACCACACCCACACCTGCCTGGGAGAGAGCACAGGGTGGGAGCTGGGGCACACGTGGCCATACCTGGTCAAAGCCCCGGAGGGGGATGCTTCTTATCATGACGGTGGTGTCCAGTCCGAGCCCAGTGAGGAAGCCAGCACACTCCAGGGCCACATCTGCCAGAAGCTAAGAATGCTAATGGATCGTGACATCAGGAGCCAAGGGACGAGACCCTCAGTGCCCTGGCCAGCCACCCACTCCCCCACCAATCTCCAGTCAGCCTGGAGGAGGCTCCCAACACCAACCACAAAGACCCCTGTCCAACGCCCCCCCCCCGCCCCAACCTCATAAATGTATGTCCAAGGTGAGGTAGGGACTCTGGTAGCCACGGGACATGGGCACCCTCCAATACCAAGGGCCCAGGCGGCTTCTGCCTCCATGGGGCATTTGTCCAGGCTCTAGGCAGTTTAATTTAGTCAGCCTTTGGGGCCAGGCCCTCCCCCCCCAACCCCCAAGGGATCCGAGCAGCGACAGAGGAAGAGTCTCCTTGGCGGAAGAAACACAATAGCTGCCTTCAACCCATGTTCCCAGCTAGCAGTCCCAGCTTTCACCTTCCCTCTGCTATCCCCTCTCCTGACCTCAGATCCTCCCATGGCTCCTCTCTTGACCGTCTCCGGTGTTACCGCTCCCTCTGAAGGAATGGGCCTGGATGGGGCTGCTCTCCAGGGAGCACCACCTGCCTCACGGCTGTATCCAGCTGGCCTGACGGGCTCAGCCATCTCAGCGTGTGGCTCAGGAAACGCCTCCAGGAAGCCCTAGCCTCAAAGGTCAGCCTCAAATTGTCCCCTGAGTGCAGGTCATCTGCCCTGAGTGGCCCTGTAAGTGCCTGGCTCCAGGCGGCAGACGTCCTCCCTGCCGGAAGGGAGGGCTGTGGGGGAGGGGCTGTAGGAACCGAGCATCCACTCTCAGGACTGTGAGCACAGCCGGCTGTCACCTGCATGCCCGCAAAGGATACAGCTGGCCCCGACCACCAACCTGTTTGAGGAACGGACACAGAAAGAACAGTGAGTCCCACACGTGGCCCACCGTGGCCCATGTGCAGCTGTCCTGACTGGGGCCTCCACAGGGGGGACGGGGCC
This sequence comes from Mirounga angustirostris, assembly GCF_029215605.1. NCBI lineage: Eukaryota > Metazoa > Chordata > Mammalia > Carnivora > Phocidae > Mirounga > Mirounga angustirostris. The sequence continues at coordinate 63,903,038 of NW_026991722.1, forward strand.
CTTCAGCTTTCCGGGGGTGCCCGGTCAGCTGACGTGTCACTGTTGATGAGTCAGCTGAGGCTAACTGTTCAAACAGGTTGTCCCAAGGCACAAAACCCACTTCCCAGAGGCTCTGACTGTGAAATAAATGACAAACACAGTGTCACTGAATCAGAAAATTGCCTGGTGGTGAAGGATGTGAGTGGTCAGTGACAGAACAGCACATGCACATGAAGGGTCCTGGGAGTGCGATCAATGTGGAGTCCACGGGCGTGTGAAGAAAAGTCCCATTAGAACAAGGGGAATGGTTTTCCTTCTGTCCTAATGTAAATTCTGCCATGGGGTCCCTCCAGATCTTCGGCAGCCAAGATGGAAGCAGACTTGCTTTGCAGGACAGGGAGAGCACAGGACAATAGGGAGGCTTCTGGGAAAGCAGCGGCTGGGGCCAGAACATCCTCGAACCTGTCCAGCCCCACCACACACGGGCCGGGGCCAGGAGAGCCAGCTCCCCGCAGCAACTATGAGGGCACCTGGGGGCAGAGGGAGATGCAGGACACTGGGACCCAGCTCCACTCTGCACGCATGAACACACACGCATACAACCACACATACACACACGTGCACAGAACCTAACACGGAACGAAAATTCCCGCCCCGGTGGCAACATGTGGGTGGGCTTGTCAGATCACCCCCTCAGCCTTCGAATAAGAGGAGGTGATGTAAGGATGGATAAGCCCAATGTCAGCACTAATCCCGGCAAGTACTAATGATATAATTCCATTTCAAAAAGCAGTATATCCCGTGGAATACTGCTGCAGGTGCCCTACGGGAAGCAACTGCACACGGCTTCCTCTCAGGGGCTGGGGACAGAACCGGGCTGGAGTCACGTTCGGGGCGAGTGAACAGAGCTCACCGTGTGAAAAAGTTGAGAGGGACACTGGGCCCCGCAGCTGGTAGGAGCACTGAGAGGCACTCAGGGCCCCACACAGGCCTGGCAATGTCTAAGAGATAGACACGTTGGCGTACATGCGTATCCACGTGTGTACGTGGCCACACATATGTGTAATAGGTCTCTGTGTAGGGACGTTTTCAGAATGACATAACCTGATGTCTTTTGTACTTGATGTATATGGTGAACGGTACAGGCTTTTCTTTAAGACGTGAAATTCTGAGTTACTTAAAATGCAAGCAGAATTGAACTGCTTTGAACATCCCAGGAAGTTGGGTAAAAGTGTCAACGCCAAACACGCAGTGCCCTTTGCTCCCTCTTCCCAGTGGTGGCCACGGTGCAGGCCGACCGCCTCTCAGACAGCCACAGCATGCAGGTACTGGGGGAACCCCGCTGTTGGGACAACGGGGCTGTCCCGGCCTGTCTTGGAGCCTTCCTGCCTCTGTGACGTGGACCCTCCAGCAGGAGCCAGCCAGCCACCGGCCACACCCTCCAGGACAGCTCCAGACCCTCATGTCACGTTGCTGAGGACACAGGAAGGCAGTCTCCTGATTTTGGCAAAACCGGCTTATTTCTGCAGCCCCCCGGGGCCCTCCCTACCCTCTTGCACTATGTGGATGGGGAGCTGGACAAGGAGGTAGGGCAGGCGGCCAGGCAGCTCCTCCCATGGAGCCACCTCGGTGCTCTGGGCCTCCGGCTCCCACCTCCCAGTCACGGGGGCCCACCCTTCTCAGGCCACCAGCTCTGAGTTGCCGACAGAGGGCACATCTGGGAGAAGGTCGGTGCCAGCTCAGCCATTCAAAAGTGGGTGTCCTTGACCACATGTGTAGAGCTGAAATCTCATAAGCAAACAAGCGTCCTGCCTTCTTGAAGGTAATTTTGGGTCTTGCCTTTGTGAGCAAGGATTATCAACAATATTGGTTTTCACTCCATCCCTGCCCCCAATTCATCAAATAATCGTTATTCTTTGCAGAACGCAGAATCCAAGAACTCAGAGAACTCCCTTCAAATGAGCTGAAGTAGGAAAATGCCAAAGCAAAACCAGACAGACTCTGGAGTCTCCAGATCATGAGGGGTAGGGAGGGCTGGAAGAGGGGCTGTGGTTTGTTTTTATCGGTACCCTTGAAACTGTAGACAAGTCCCTCTGGCTGCTGAGGGGACCCCTGGCCAGGAAGAGGGCCTGGGAACCATGGGGCCAAGGCCGGCTGCCAAGGTGCAGGGACCAATGCCGGCCCTGGCGAGGCCCAGGAGGACAGGGGTGCTGGCAGCAGCGGAAGTCAGGACCAGCTTGTCGGATCTGGGGGGAGGGCCCGAGTGAGCCTTAGAGGGATGGCAACACTCGCGTTATCACTATATTAAGAGACCCGGATACAAGGGCATCAGCCCACGCGGGCAGTTGCCACCCTACATCCCGGGAGCCCCTGATGCAGTTGTACGTGTGTTCTGGGCAACTCCGCTCTCTGTGCCCTTCGGTGTGCAAACATTTCATGCAAAGCTATAACTACCGTGGGATTAGCCTAATCACAGGGCAGGCTTTCTTGTTCAAAATCTGAATGGGGGAGGAAGCAGAAACAAAAGCCTTAATTCAGACCCATGAAGCCCCAGCTTAAAGAGCCCTCCACCTGCCTCTCGAGTTTGAAGGCCCCTGATCCGCTCCCCTAGGGGAGCACCCACACAAAGTGAGGGCCTCACGGCAGGCACTGGCTCCTTGGCAGCCCCACCAGTGCAGGAAATGCCAAGCGGGCTGCCGAGCTCAGGTGCCCCAGGGAGGCAGCAGGGAGAGTGGGGGGCCCCAGGGCCTCCTCCCCAGTGGGGACTGGCTCCAGGCTTGCCTGGGATCTGCCAGCCCCATCCAACCCAGGTCCAACACTGGGCCCACCTCTGCCCAGCCAGAGCCTCTCCATTCTGGCCTCCTAACAATGCCACCCCAAGGAGCTGTCTTCCTCAGCCCCTGGGCCCAGCAGCCATCGGGATACACCAGGGAGATGGTCAGCGGGACTTTACAGGCTGGTAGCCAAGTCTCAGGCAGATAGCCGGTCTCCCTTTTGCTGGACACAATGTGTCACACTAAATGAACATGGACATTAAGCAGAAAATGAGAGTATTCACAGCAATGAATTTTCCTAACCAAATGGCTGTGGTTCTTTGCATGATAAAAATTTATATCCTTCCCAAGGGCGCCTGGATGGCTCAGTCATTAAGCATCTGCCTTCGGCTCAGGTCGTGATCCCAGGGTCCTGCGATCGAGCCCCGCATCGGGCTCCCTGCTCGGCGGGAGGACTGCTTCTCCATCTCCCACTCCCCCTGCTCTGTTCCCTCTCTCACTGTCAAATAAATAAATTAAAAAAAAAATTATATCCTTCCCTTCTGCGCTCAGGGAAAGAGAAAAATGATCACAATACCTAGTCAGCTTCCAGACACAAAATAAGGGTCCCCCCCCCACCAAAAAGAAAAGCTCCTTCCAGGACCAACTCTGAGAGGCAGTGTTAAATCATCCCAAGTTATAGAAACACGGGGCTTCACAGAGCCCCGGGCCCAGGGACAGAGGGCCGGGCTGTGCAGCTGTAGCTGAGAGGACACGCCTGGGCTGGCGAGTGGGAACAGTGGTGTGGCAGGCCAACGTGGGGGAAGACCTGCCCCTAGGTGGCTCCGGTCTCATTCAAGTCCTCTGCTGCCAGAGAAAGGTGGTGGCATGGAGGTCACCCCAAAGCTGCTAGCTCAGAGCCCAGCTGTGCAGAGAGCTGGCCTGCAGACCTAGAGTGAACCCCAGGCCAGAATGCTGACCAGCTGGGCCAGGGAGCCAAGGGGGTGTGGGGGTGTGGAGCAGAGTGACCTCGATTCTCCACCATTAGGGCCCCCCGAACAGTTGCAGGGTGCGGGGACCTGAGGATCCTGGCCCCGGGCAGGCTGGAAGGCCGGGCCCAAGTCCCAGCCAGGATGCCCAGGTCCAGAAGGCCTGGAAGAGGAGGTGGCCCTCCAGCTGAGTGAGCCAAGATCACCAGGCTGTGGGATCAAGGGCGGGGCCAGATACCCCAGGGCCTGCCTCCTTAAAGGCACTGTGGGGAGTCGGCCCACCTTTCTCCCTTCCACCCTCCCTCCACCTGCCAGGGAGCTGCTGGGCTGGACATCTGGGACAGGCAGGGCTGCATGCCATCTCTAAGTCTCCCCGTGCAGGGCAGTGCACTTCCTCTGCACCCCCACTTTCTCCACTGGTGGTTGACAGTTCCTTGAAGTGACCATTATCCCCCTGACCGTTCCTTCCGAAGGGGCTCCTGCTACCTGCCCAGGGGACCCTGTTCTTCACCCAGAATCCTCCTCACTTCTTCAACCTGCCCTGGATTACACAGAAAAAGGAAGAAGCAAGAACAACGGAAATGCCGAACAAGCCAGATACAAAGCTGGCATTCGGGGGGCCGAGGCTGAGTAGATGCCAATCTCATGGTCCCACCTCAGGCCGAGGGTGTGGCTCCGAGGGTCTGGGCCACCAGGTCTCCCCCCGGCCCTGGCCTGACATCACAGGGCCCTGCTCACAGACTTGGGAGCTCACGCTGCATATGGTGGAAGTTTCCACACATGATCTGTTACCTCCAGGGTGCCAAGCTGGGCACCCAGCTGTGTTGTGAAGGCTGTTTCATTCTTCCCACCAGCTGGGCTTGGGCTTCATCATGCCCTCTCTGCCATCTGGCTAGCCCTGGGCTCCCCAGACCTGGATTCGAGCAGACATGTCTATGAGGCTGAACACCTCTGTGGCCACCAGGGTCCATGCCTTGAGGGGACAAAGGCATGGAACAACCACAGAAGGCTGAAGGGCCACAGGGCCCACTGAGGGCTACTGGTCACTGTGCCCCACTCAGATACACCCTGAAAGGTCAGATGCTGCCCGTGCCCCATCATGGGGAGGGATGGAGGGAGGAAGAACGCATAAGGGACGCGGAGCCTCTGACGGGTCGTGAGGAGCTGGCCGGTGGGGGCCGCACCCCCTGCAGACGGAGGCCAGCTCGCTGGGTGCCCTCCAGCACCGGCTGTGCCTCCCGATGGCACCGAGCAGAGATCCCCCCCCTCGCCAACCCCCCCCCCCCCCGGCTGCAGGAGGCACTACAGGGCCGGGGGGCAGCCCTCAGGTCCATATTAATTTCAACTCCATTTTAAAGGCGAGTTAAAATAAACACAGGGAATATTTATAAGGCAAATAAATCTGGCAGAAACAGCCCCTCCAAGTGTGAGCAGAGGCCTCCCTCTCAGCCCCAGCCCAAGCTGATAAAATACAGAAATGCTACTGTAGACCCTCCGGGCTTATTTTGACTACAGCAGAGGAATGCAGCATGTAAACACTGCCTCCCATATCACACTGTTACAACTTGCATTAACAGCACCGGACAAAAGCCACATTTTCACAGAAGCATCGTACAGGGATATATCTCCAGCTTAATTTTTTAAAAAAACCATTTCCTCACATAAATCATGCTCAGAACGAGAAACGGGTGACTGATACATTGCAAACACTTTTTTTTCTTAAACAATAACATACCTAGATTCCTTCTAAACGAAAGAGCTTTTTTTTTTTTTTTTTTTAAATCTTCTAAATGTTTTTTTTCTGAAGAAAATAAACACAGCACTTTCTTTCCGGACTGAAAGATCTGGGGTGGTGTCTTCCCGGCTGAGCAGGCCGCTGCCCGGACACATGGTCGCGGAGGAGGGGCCCGGGCCCTGGGCCACCGCGCTGAGCACCGGCGACACCCAGCGCGCCTGGGCCTCCCGCCCTCCCCAGCCTCCACACACACCCAGCCTCCTGTGAGCAGTGGCCCAAGAGACAATCGCTAGAAACCGACCCCTTCCTGAACACCGAGACGCTGGCATTCGGGGGGCCGAGGCTGAGAAATGGGAAATGGGAAATGGGAATTGGGTAATGGGAAAACAGCAAACAAAAGAAACTGACAGAATACATAGGAACGAATTTGACAAAAGACCGGGATTCCGAAAATGCTGGCCTTCGGTTAGAGGCTGAGATGACCGAAGCTCACAGGGCCTCACACAGGGCATAAGCTCTGGCAGCGAGCTGGCCTCCGAGGCAGCTGCACATTCGAGGCTGTCTGAACCACGGGTCCAGAGGACCACTACAGAGAGGCCGGCAAAGTGGGTCTACATTCCACCCAGAGGGATTGGTGCAAAAGAAAACTAAGATCTGAAGCCAGTGCCAGGCACTCGGGCCAGTGATACGGGAAAGTCGGAGTCAGAAGCCAGAGCAGGACTGGACTCCACTCGGGGACTGAGCTTTCAGACTGGCTCGCGGGGCTGCTGGTCAGCGACACAGGAACCCTGGCAGCCCGGCCCCCTCGACGTCATGCCGCACCACATGCCACATCACGCCACGCCACGACATGCCATGCCATACCACACCATGCCCCGCCACACCATACCATGCCACACCATGCCACACCACACCATGATGCCAAACCATATTATGCCACACCATGTCGTGCCACATCATGCCACACCATGCCACACCATACCACACACCATGCCACACCACACCAAAGATGAACCGCAAACACCCCGAGGACGCAAAGGAAAATCTGACTTGTGGAAGCCCTAAAGGAAAATATGGAGGCTCGTTTTCAAAAACAATCTTAGGGGTGGAGCAGGCCTTCCTGAACATGCAATAAATCTAAAAGCCATTAAGTGTAAAAAGAGATCTAAGGTAGGTTAAAAAAAATAAGAAAAAAACCATTTGTACATCACGCAAGTGAAATGACATGACAAGCCAAGAAAATGTGCAATAGAAATGGCCTGGGATCACAGCCCTAGAACGCAAACCAGCTGGAAGATAAGGAACAGATAAGAAAAAAGAAAACCAGATAGAAAGTGGGCCACGGACCAAGCTGACAACACACACACACACACTCACTCTCACATTCACAGACACACTCAGTTCTAAACGGCTAGTAAACACACGGAACGATGACTAGTAATAGCAAGTGCAAATAGAATCAGGTCACGTTTAACCCATTAGCTAGCTAAAGATAAAAGAATAGATAACCCAGATATTTCAGCAAAAAGGAAAAAAGTGATCGATGTCACAGCGTAAAAATTACGAACTTCTGTATGAGATAATATCACCGAGTAAAAGGAGAAACCACAGCCTGGAGAGCCAGAGGAACGCGACAGAGGGATCCAAGCCTGTGTGAGCTTGACCACAGTCACTGGAGGGACCACACACGCCTTGGGCAGAAACAACCGGCGTTCACCCTCCACGGGAGCAGGAGGAGAGGCTCCTTCCTGTTTTACGGCTCATGAAAAAGCCGATGGCCCGGCCCAGTTGCGGGGGGTGGGGCAGGCAGGGGTGCACCGGGAACACAGGGCAGCCCACCAGGAGGGAGCACCTGCTAGCAAGACGTGTAAAGCCCTGTACCTGCGTTCTCGGCTTGTAGGAAACCCCCGACAGGTATGTAGAACACACAAGAAGCATTATGACAGCAGGTAAGATGCACACCAAAGGTTTTCGCTGCAGCATTTCATAACGCCGACAAAAGGAGCCTAGCGAGATGCTCGGGAGTAGTGGAAAGATCAACTACACCACATCCATTCAAGGGAATCAAGCCCCGACCGCGACCAGAGATGCCTCAGGAAGTGGGAAGCAGTGATAAGGAGAGCACATGGGTGCCCGTTCACACACACGCCCACCCACCCTGGCACACTTCTCCACCTCTATTTTCTCAAACGCAAGTCCCAAGACAGCTGAGAGCCCACTGACGACCAAGCCTCTGCTGCCCTCTGGTGGCCTTTCCAGTCCCTGCGAGCATGGAGTCCCCCAAATGCCACTCACAGGGCCTGTCTGGACCTGGAACCCCCCAACAGCCTGCTCTGTGGGTACAAGCAATACATTTGGTGCATGAACACCTGCTCAAGGAGTGTAAAACTGCTCACACACTGCACGTCTCATTTCCTGGGCTACAGTTTCTGAGAACTTCGGAGCCTTTGCTGCATTTCAGAGAAGCCCAAGGTTCAAACCAGAGGAAAGGGGATGTTTAATCAAGGCCTGCGGAGAGGCCAACGGCTTTCTCTGAGGATCTGGCCTCACTTTCTCCTCCTTGAATGTCCTCCCTCCGTGATGTCCCTGACAGGACACACTGGAACCCTGGGGCTCTGGGAACCCTGTTTGAAAACCACCGCCCCTAGACAGCAGCTGATACATTTTGTAATACACGGGTGTATAACCAACATGTGGTTCTGAATGGTTCTGATGTTTGCAACGGTGAACAAGAGGATCTCCATTAAGGCACACGTTGGGTCTTACGTTTTTCCAGGGGATTCCTTCAGCCAGAAGATGTCGTCACTTGTAATTCCATATTCCAAGGCACCTTCGATCTATCCAGGAAAAAAAAAGGATCAACGTGAGAAGAGCATCACTTGGCCTGTCTCCAGAGATTTCCCCCAAAGAGGATGACCATTCTGTAGACACAACTCAAGCAGAACCACCCCCAGCCCACCCATGGGTGCGCTTCCTTGCTCCACACACTGTTCTTCAGGTTGTGGCCTCTAGGGACAGGTGACCTGGCTATATCTGACTTGGTGCACCATCTACCTTCTGGGCAAAGCACCCAGCACTCCTTGGCTGTGCAAGGTGGTTGGGGAGCCGGCGTGTGGCCCACAGCCTTTTCCTCCCTGCTCTCCAGGGCCTTCCCCTTGATCCAGATGCTGGGCTGAGGGAGGACAGGTGGGGAGCAGAGTGACGCAGGGTGTGGAGGGGCAGGCTGGCCCCAAGGGCACGGGGCTGAAGGCTGGACGCTCCTGGGCATCCTCCAGGGTGTATACCAGTGGAGCCTGAGGAGGGGCCGCTAAGCAGGCGGGGGAGACAAGGACCCGTGTCCCCTCAGTGGCCCATGAGAGTAAGAAGAGCAAGATGTGCGGGTGGAGAGGAAGCGGATTTCAAACAGTTTATGATTCTAATCGGCAATAAAAATAAAGCTAGGAATTTCTCGGGTTTGTGTAAAGAAAACCAAAAGGTCTAGAAATCAAAGGAACTAAAACACAAGTGAGTCTTGGCAGGCCCCCGGGGAAGGGTTTGTGGTGGTAGGTGGTGGGACGGCTGCCTCCCCCTGGGCCAGATAACTCCTGCTCTAACCCCCCTGGCCGGGGGACACATGGCAGCCGCCTAGCCGAGGTCTAGCAGGCTGGGGCCAGGCCTGTCGCCTCTGCAGGGCACCCTGGCGCGGGCACATATGTCGGTCTGCCCCAGATGACCGCCCAGCTCCTGGGAGCTGACTGTGGCCTTCAGGGGCTCTATGCAGAACCAACGTAGGCCTGGCTGAAGGGTCAGGGGTCACTAATGGTCGCCCACCTTTCCTCCCTTGAACAACAGCACCCCGCCACCCTACAGAGCCATGTAACCCGCCCAAGGGCCACCTCTGTGCAAGCCACCTGTCCCCTCCAGAGGCTGCTCTTGAGGGCCTTACAGCCAGACGGAGGCGTGGTGCTCCTCTGAGGACTGGAGGTGTGCGTTTTCCCCATGCCCCCTCTGCTCCCCATTTCCAGAGAAAGCACAGAACCGAAGATGGAGGCTTGGGATTTGGGCATCTGGGGAGAAACAGAACCACTCCCTTGTTCTTCCTCCATCTGCTCCATCTGTGCTCTGTCGGTCTAACTAGGAGGCAGAAGTGGCCTCCAGGCCCAGGGAGTCTGTGGGCCTCATGCACTTCGCTGCAGCCCATCTGGAGGCTCAGGGCTTGTGCCATCTGCTTCCCAGGGCCCCTGGGAGACCCACGAGGATGTGGCCTCGGCCAAGCCCCTTCTTGCTTCCCATCCCCCTCTCCACTACCTTGACCGTGGCCCCTTCCTTAGCTCCACCTGCCTCACAGGAGTGAGGGCAGAGAAGCGCCCTCACAGCAGACCAGGCCAGGAGGGGACGCTGGCAAAAAATGGTGGCGTGAGGACCTCCCAATGTTCACCCTTCCATAAAAACAGCCAGACAACTAGCAAAAATAGTCAGATTCAACTTTTTGAGAACTCTGGAAAGTCTAGTCAAGAAAAATGGCTGAAACTTGGTATGGACAGAGAGTTTTGTGGAGTTGTAACGGACTCTAGCCTCATCCCTCAGCACAGCAGCAAGCTTGAGCAACGATGAGCTACTTAAGAAACACAGTGGGGAGAGCAGAGCCGAGGTGAGCCGGAGCCCTTGCAAAGCTCCTTCCCAAGAAACAGTCGTCGATCGACCTGGCTGGGGCTTCCCCAGAAGGCCCTACTCAAAAGGCTTGTCTTCAACCTCGCTTGACCTGGCCGAGGGCCAGAAGCCTCTCTAAGAGGAGGATCTGCCCGGTGACTGATGCCACAGCTGCCCGAAGCAACGGATAACAGCTGAAGCAAACAACACACCACCCAAGAGCTTAAAAGGAAAAGCCAGGGATGCCTGGGTGGCTCAGTTGGTTAAGCGTCTGCCTTCGGCTTGGGTCATGATCTTGGGGTCCCGGGATCAAGTCCTGCATGGGGCTCCTTGCTCAGTAGGGAGCCTGCTTCTCCCTCTCCCACTCCCTCTGCCTGCCACCTCCCCTGCTTGTGCTCTCTCTCTCTCTGACACATAAATAAAATCTTTAAAAAAAAAGAAAAAAGGAAAGCCAAGGAATGAGCTGTCCACAGGGGCTTTGAAAAGCTCCTGCATATTCCCGGGGACCTAGAAGGCCAGGTGTAGGCCCTGGGCTGCACACACACCCGGGGAAAGGCCCCACACAGCCTGAGGTCTCCCCTCTGGCTGACCTCGAGGCCCGGCATGGGCAGGAAGTGAGGGCTAAGGTAGAGTTTCTGGCGCCTGCCTGATTGCCCAAAGCATGCCCCCAAATGCCTACAGAATCTGTCAGCAAAGACTGGGCCGTTTCTCCAGGTGTTTCAGGAAATCTCTGTCTAGTTACTAGCTGACCACTAACCCAACTGAGCAGAGACCTCAGTGGCCTCCCCTGAAAAAGAATACAGACTTTACAAAATTGCTTCAGAAAACCACCGAACATACAACAACAATAAACAAAATCCTACGGTGGAGACAGATTCTGATTTCCAGAGTTAACGCATTACTTTATTTAAAATACTCATTTCTCAACAACCAAAAAAAGTTATGAAATGTGAAGAACCAGGAAAGTATGACCTTCACACGTCATTGGAGGGGGTGGGGTATGCAAAATGGTGCAGCCACTTTGGAAAACAGGCTGTTGGCTCTTCAAAAGGTTAAAAACTGAGTTACCCTATGACCCGTCAACTCCATTCCTAGGTATAGAGCCAAGAGAAGTGAAAACTTAAGTCCATGGAAAAACTCGTGCACTGATGTTCACAGCAGCATTATTCACAACAGCTCAAAGTGCAAACAACTCGGATGTCCATCAATGGACAAGTGGACAAACAAAATATGGTCCAGCTACACAATGGCTCATTATTCAGGCATTAAAAGGAATGAAGCTCTCACACAGGCTACCATGTGGATGAACCTTGACAACCTTCTGTGTGCAGGAAGTCGGGCACAAAGGCCAGATGTTGTCTGATTTCATTTATGTGAAGTGCCCAGAATGGGCAAATCCACAGAGACGGAAAACAGGCTAGTGGTCACCAGGGGCTGGGGAGCCGGGAACGGAGTGACCACTCACGGGACAGGATTTCATTTGGGGCATGAAAATGTTCTGGAATTAGGTAGTGGAGACTGACGGTTGCACAACTCTGTAAATAAACTAAAACCCCCCCGAATCGTACCCTTTAAAAGGGCGCATTTTATGGTATGAGAATCTTATGTCATGATTTGGGGTAGGGGCAGGAAGAAGAGGGTTAAGTCCTGGATGTTCCAATAACTTGAGGCTGAGGAGAAAAGGAAGAATCAGCAAAGAGAGATAAAGGAGACCAGGGGCAGGGGTGTCCTAGAGCCACGTGAAGAGTGAGGGGATGTGGGGGTCCCTGTCAACCTGCTTCCATAGAACGCAGTTGAGAGAACATTAGAAAGTGACCAGAGTGAATATAGAAAAAAACTTTTTTTTTTTTTTTTTAAGAAAAGAAAGAGTGGGGGTGCCACTGGTGTGGGAAGCGTAAGCTGGGAGACCGTGAATGTGCCCGGGGTGCGAGGGAAGGCTGTGTGCTGGGGACACTCACGTGGGTGGGGTACCTCGGCCGCCCTCCAGTAGCAATGACGATGTGCTCAGCTGAAAGCAGAGTCTGAGAATAAACCGAGGAAGCTGTGGTCAGGCAGGTCGGCATAGGCTCCCAGCAGAGACCCACGCTTTCTAATCACAGCTCCTGCCCTGCAGTGTGGACCCTCCGGCCAGGAGCTCAGAGGCCCCTTGGAGCTGGGAACCTGTCAAGGGTCCTCGAGCCAGGAGGGGGCCCAGCAGAAGAGGGCAGGGAGACATTCTAACTCCAAGCACCCCGCGGTTTACAGAGCCCCGCAGGTGTCTCATATCCCTCAATCCCGCAAAACTCTGCGAGGGTAGGATCACCCGCCCTGTTGCCTGGCACAGCGGACAGCCTGGTGCCACGTGCATCTCAGTGATGCGTTTCATCGCTCGCAGAGAATCACAACCAGCCTCGGGGGGATCGGCGGTCAATTCCAGCAGTGCTTATTACTGAGAAGAGCACTGAGGTCAAACAAGGCTGGAGTCCTTGGAAGGTTAAGGACCACCGGAGAGGAGCCACTTGGGAGAGCTGGGCACTCACCTCTTTCCCATCTTTAGCGACACTGCAAACCGTGTGCTCGTTGACAAAGCTGGCCTTGACGTTAAAGTACTTGACTTTTCTGCAAAATAACAATATGATTGTCAAATATTTCCTCTGCAAATTAGGCATCACCTATGGGACTAAAGAGGGAGCAGATGGCTAAAAGGAAAGCTTGGGCCCACAGCCCCCTGCCCCCAACCCAGGCGGGGCAAGGGGCAAGTGCAGAGGGGCACCGGGAGGTGTGCAAGGGGAGGCGGGCCAGGGATCCCTGGAACTGCCAGGACAGAAGCCAGCTCGGGATGGCCCCGAGAGCCCAAGTACAGCCTGGGTGTGTGATGACAGAAGTGGCTGGGCCTCCCCAGGGTCCCTCCTTGTCACCTGGGCACATTCCAGCAGGGAGCAGAGGCCCCCGCCTGCACCCAGTTACCCCCGCCACCCAAATGACCAACTTCCCGCTGACAAGGGAGGGTGCCCACCAGATAGGCATCACCCCCTGCCTTTAGGGGACCGTAAGGCTGGAAAACAGGTATGATGAGGACAGAAGGGTGGTCAGGTGCAGGTGTGCACAGACGATCCACACCTTCTGATAATGAAGGCCAGTCTGTAGTGGTGGGTTCTTGGCGCCTTTGGTAATTATGGCTTCACCACCTCCTTGACTTTACATCCTCCCCACAAGCGAGGCCTGCACCCCCATGTGCCGCCTGAGCTGTAAGAACCAAGTCCTCACTCACCCCCACAGCCCAGTAACAGCCAGACGATACAGACACGGGTTCCGCACTGGCTTCCTTCTGGGGGCACCTCCAGAAGGTGGGATCGTTCGGGCCTGTTTGGCACTTGCCTGGGAGCTGCCTGGGGCTAGCAGGAAGGAGGGCAGAGCCCTATGCTTCCAGCAAACTACCCTGGGGAATACTGAGCCCCACACAGAGGAAAAGCGACAGGATGCAGCTTACCTCCCTGAGGGGGGGACCCCTGGGAACACCCAGGATGGGCATGCGGGCCGGCTTCCCTGGCTCAGCTGGCCTGGGTTTCATGGGCACAAAACAGTCGTGTACTGTACAGCCCCAGGAAGACTCCTTGGAGCCAAGCAAATAGTGCTCAGATGAGAGCACCAGACCTCTGAGGGCACAGTGTCCCCTCCATGACCTGCATGGGCAAAGGGCAGAGCTATAGGGCCAGGAGTGAAGCCTCGCCAGAGTCGAGTGCAGTTTTGAGCACCTCTCCTGGTAGCAGCTCCTCAGGGAGGATGCTTTGGGTCGGTATCCAGGTTGGGGAACCCCAAAGGGCGGATGGGACCTGGCGGCTTCGGGCTGGAATGATCATGTTGGACGTTGCTTCAGCAGACAACACCAGGTGCCTTCATACATGCCCGGGGAGCCAGGAGGTGGGTGGTGAGGTGTGGGGTTCAGGGCTGGGAGCCTGGAGAGGAGCCTGGAGAGGTGAAGTGTGGGCTTCACAGGGTGGTGCCCGGGCATCCTCTTTGCAACAGCAACATGGGGCTCAATGGGCTCTTTCCACATCACGGTGGTCGACCCTGACAGGAGAAAGGTCACCTGCCTCGAGGAAGGCGCTGGTCACTGGGATGGCCCTCTCTGTGCCCCCATGCTCTGGCCCTTGGCCTCCCCAGCGCCAGCCCCGAGCATGCCTCCTCCCTGGTGCAGACCCAGGCCCCAGCTGTCCTGCCAACATGCCCCTCAGCCCCTGCTACTCCAGGCTCTGCAGATGCGAGCTTGCAGGACGGCCTTCCTTCTGCGTGTGTGCACCCCACCCCACGGGCGGGCACCTCTGGTCTTATCACTGCCGAGCCTCTAGTGAGAAAGTGCCTGCCAAGGGAGAAAATGTCCCCAGAGAAGGGGGGAGGGCCGCGCGAGGCCTCAGTACCTGTCCTGCAGCTGGACCCGGTGCCCCCAGTTCAGGGACTTCACGTGGTTCTGCACGGCCTCTGCCATCGTCCCCCTATTAACACACACCAAGACATGTCAGAAACCACCCCAGAAGCATGAACCGCAGAGTCCCACAACAGACAAGTAGACGCAAATAGCCAGTGGGCAGAAATCCCAAGAAACAAGGTGATTCTAAAGGTGGAAAAATGTGACACCTATGCCCCTGGCCACTATCTCTGTCCTGGGTCTGGGGCTGTGGGCCACAGCCATCAGGACACAGCAGTGGCCCTGAGTCTAGGTCATCTGAGAACCACTGAGGGGCCTGTGTGCAGCTCAGAGCAGACCAGGGGCCACCTGTGGAAGCCAAATCGGTTTCTCACCTCCCACTAGTGGCCTCTGGGGCCAGACTGTCCTTTGTGAGGGTGCAGGAGGCCCCCACCTCAACCAGTGGTGATAACCAAAAATGTTTCCAGACTTTGCTGAATGTTGGGGAGAGGGTGGGCCCCGGGTGAGCGCCCGTCTGGTAGCTCGCTTCTGTGAAGGTTAATGGGGCAGTAAGCCTCCCCGCCGCCCCCACCGTGAGGAGCACAGAGGCGCAGCGAGTGGGTGGGCTCCTCACCAGTCATGCAGGACCGGCTGGATGGCCCAGCCATAGTGGGTGGCATCTCGGATCATGCCCCCCAGCAGCGCTGCCTGGTGCATCAGCTTCTTGGGGATGCAGCCAACATTCACACATGTGCCGCCGAGGCCCCATCTGGTACCTGGCATGTTGGGAAGGGCACGTTTAGATTTATATTCAGGGGACTGGAAGGCCCTCCTACTCCTCTACAGTTGTCTAAGAGCCCTTTAAGTTGGGGCGCCTGGGTGGCTCAGTAGGTTGGGGTCTGCCTTCGGCTCAGGTCATGATCCCAGGGTCTTGGGATCAAGCCCCACATCAGGCTCCCTGCTCAGCAAGGGAGCCTGCTTCTCTCTCGCTCACTCATTCTCTCTCTCAAATAAATAAATAAAATCTTAAAAAATAAAAATAAAAAAGAGTCCTTCAGGTTGTTTGTAACTCAAGCACGCTCCAGGTGAACCCTGCCCTGGGAATTTACTCTCTATAATTATAGTCTGTGTTGTCTTTAAATAAGAATGAAGAACTTTAAAGTAATGGCAGCTGACTTGCCAAGGAGGACACTTGCCAGAGAGCCTGGCCAGCAGTGGTGAATGGTTCTGGGTTCAGCCGCTGCCCCTGTATGTGAACCAGGCCCCCATCCTCCTGCTCCCCCAAGACAGAAGACTCCCACCCGGGGCTACCTACCTCGGGGGGAAGGCTCCACGTAGTCTACCACGGCCACCTTCTTTCCCAGCTGAGCAGCTGGAACGACAAGAGGAGCAGGCAGGTGGGGAGCTGCTTAGGGGCTGGGGCTGAGGACCAGATGAAGGCAAGGAAGGAGGTGCCCACCAGCTCTGCCCCCGGTCTCCCCACCTGTCTGCCACCACACAGTTGTGCTGCCCACAGGTGGGCACCCTCGGGCCTCTTCTTGACTGCAGCCTTCATCCCACCCACCACAGTGCCAGGACCTAGTGGGACACCCACCCTCCTTCACAAGCCCACTGCAGCCGCCCTGGGCCCAGCACCCCCCACCCCCGCCTCCTGCCGCACCCGGTTCCAGCCCAGACATTCAGCATGAGCCCAGCGCCCATCTGGCACATACTAGCAGGTGTCACAGGAGCACCCACTCCCCAAGAGAGGCCCCAGCCTCGGAGCTTCCCCTGGCTCTCTCCCCAAGCCCTCCCAGTGGACTCGCTCACCTCCTCTGTTCCCCACTGGACATGGCGGGGGGGCCCTCCACCCATGGTCTACTCTTGTGGGCATTTGCAGCCTCATTCTCAGGGCAAGGAACGGGAAGCTCCGAAGTCAAACGGCAGGTCCAGGGTCAGCCAGCCCCCACAGGGGGAGGGAGACCTGGGCTCCAAACTCCACCTCCTGCCTGGAGTCTCCTGGCCTCTCCCACTTGCTGTCAGTGGGTTCCTCCCAGGGCCACGAGTCCCAGGTGCTGACCCCATCACCAATTAGCCAGGGCTAATCACGGGGCTTCCCCTTGGCTTGCCTGGGGAGTTGCCCTGCCAACCTGGGCTCTGAACTTGACCGCCCCTGAGGGCATGCCCGACTTAAACATCGTGACCCGTGAGCATCTGACATACTACAGAACGCACTCGATTCATGTCTATTGACCAAGATCAGAACAAAGTTTTAGAAGCCTTCACGTAAAAATCCATTTTGCTTGACTGACCAATAATGGGATTGCAGTGCTTGTTTTAAAAACTCCAGCCAAGGGGACTCTTCAAACATGCCAACGTCTGTTTCCCATAGCTGACCACGATGGGGCAACAGGTACTGGATTTATCCTTGCATCCGAGACAACCAAAAATCCAGGGGAAAGACATAAAATAGTGCTTTCAAGAAATTGAACATCAGAAGACCAAGGAGAGTGATTCTTGGAAGACAGGAAACAAATAAGGTGACACAGCATGGGGAGGGGGCCCAGGCCAACTCCACTGGACTCCCTGGCTGAGGAGAGGACTGGGATTCTGGGGAGACTGAGGCAGCCAGAGGTCCTGGAACAGAGGACCAGAGAGGAGAGAGCTGTACAGAACCCCAGACAGCTGATCAGTGCATGTGTGTGTGTGAGAAAACCACCTGAGGCCAGGAAAGAACCATCCAGAAAGACTAGTAGAGGAGACAGTGCTCATGTAGGGCTGGGAATAGTGCCTGTTCCCAGAAGTCAGACTGGAGAAAACACATAATTCCTGGGGAGCTGGGTAAGTATTAAGGTCAGATGCCAGTCACTGAGAGTGATTGGGCACAGCTCCAGACCCACCGAACAAATCTTAAATGGAAGATGCAAAAGACTCAAACTCTCTTCTCTGCATCCCAGAACATACTCAAAAATGTATCTAGGAATCTAAAAATACCCAGAAGCCAGCAAGGGAAAGTTCAAAGTGTCTGGAATTCAATCAAAAATGACCAGGCATGCAAAGGAGTGGGAAAAGATAAGCCACAAGAGAGAAATAATCAGTCAATGGAAACTGACGAAGAACTGACATAGAATTAGCAGAAAAGAAGTAAAACGAGTATTGTAACTCTATTCCACATGTTCAAAAAGTTAAGGAGCAACACAGAAGATACAAGAAAGGACCCAAGTCCAATCTGTAGGGATGAAATTACAATACAAGAGATGAAAAACATATCGTGTGAGATTAATGGTAGATTAAACTTTGCAGAATCTTTTATTAGTGAATTTGGAAACATAGGAATAGAAACTCTCCAGAATGAAGACAATACCCATGAGCTGAAGGGAGACTTTGAGCAGCCTAATGTATGTGTGATTAAAGTCTCCAAAAGTGAAGAAGAGGAAGGGCAGGAAAATTCCCTGAAGAAATAACGGTTGAAAATTCTCACAAGTTGATGAGAAATCCACAGACTCAGGAAACTCAGTGAACTCTAGCAGAAAAATAATTAAGAACTACACCAAGGTGCACCCTCTTTAAATTGCTCAAAACCAATGAAAAGAGCAAATCCTGGAAACCACCAGAGACAAAAAGACACACAACAAAGGAACAGAGATAAAAAGGCAGCAGATGACATCTGAAACAATGCAGGGAGAAGCCAGGACGGCAACATCTCTAAAGTGCTGTGCTGAAAGAAAAAAAGAAAAACTATCTACCTTGAATTCTCCACCTAGAGAAAATTATATATTTTTAAGATTTTATGTATTTATTTGAGAAAGAGACAGAGAGAGAGAGAGAGCGAGCGCGTGCTTGAGCAGGGGGAGGGGCAGAGGGAGAGAGAGAGAATCCCAAGCGGACTCCCTGCTAAGTGCAGAGTGGGAGAGGGAGAAGCAGGCTTCCCGCTGAGCAGGGAGCCTGATGTGGGGCACGATCCCACGACCCTGAGATCATGACCTGAGCCGAAATCAAGAGTTGGATGGTTAACCGACTGAGCCATCCAGGCACCGCCCCCCCCCGCCCCGAGAAAATATCTTTAAAAAAAAATCAAGGCAAGATAAAGATGTCTTCAGACATACAAGAGCTGAAAGAATTCATTACTCTTAGAGCCACACTACAAGAAATGTTCACGGACATCCTTAGGGCAGAAGAAAAATGATACCAGATGCAAACTCACATCTATACAAAGGAAAGAGCAGAAATGGTGACTACACAGGCAGATCTGTAAGATTTTTTTCTCATTAGTTTAATCTTTTTTGGAAGGTAACTGTTTAGACAAAATATAGCAATGTGTTATGGGCCTCATAACATGTCAAAGTAAAACATGTGGCCACATGGTTTTGGTACTATGTGTGAATTGGACCATAGCACTTGCAGGTAGACTATGACAAGTTCAAGATGTCTTCTGCAAACCCCAAGGCAACTACCTAGCCCCATATTTGTTAAGTGAACTCGAAATGGACCAGAAGCCTAAGTGTTAGGACTGAAACTGGAAAAGTCTTAGGAGAAGACACAGGCATACATCTTTGAGAGCTTGGATTAGACAACTGTTTCTCAGATACCAAAAGCATAGCAACAAAAGACACACCAGGTAAACTGGACTGCCATCAAAATCAAAAACGTTTGTGCTGCAAAGAACACAATCAAGAAAGTAAAAAGATAATCCACGGAATGGAAGAAAGTATTTGCAAATCACATATCTGATAAGGGTCTAGTATCCAGACTATATTTACATAAGAGTATGGAACATATGCATATGAACTCATGTAACTCAGTAATAAAAAGACAACCCAATTTCAAAATGGGCAAAGCTGGGGCACCTGGCTGGCTCCAATGGGGGAGCGTGAGATTCTTGATCTCGGGGTTGTAGGTTCAAGCACCACACTGGGGGCAGAGATCACTTAAAAGAATAAAATCTTTAAAAAAAAAAAACAGGGGCGTCTGGGTGACTCAGTCGTTAAGCGTCTGCCTTCGGCTCAGGTCATGATCCCAGGGTCCTGGGATCGAGTCCCGCATTGGGCTCCCTGCTCAGTGGGGAGCCTGCTTCTCCCTCTCCCTCTGCTGCTCCCCCTGCTTGTGTTCCCTCTCTTGGCTGTGTCTCTCTCTGTCAAAATAAATAAATAAAATCCTTAAATAAATAAACAAACAAAAACAAAAACTGGCAAAGCTTCTGAACAGACATTTCTTCATAGATATGCAAATGGCCAATAAACACATGAAAAGATGCTCCATTGTCTTTAATCATTAGGAAAATGCAAACCAACCACAGTGAGATAGTACTTGACACCTACTCAGGATGACTTGTAGTAAAAAAAAGACAGACATCAAATGGGGCTAGGATAGGGGCAAATTCGAATCCTCCGACAGTGCTGGTGGGAATATAAAATGATGTAGCCACTTTGGAAAACAGTCTGGCAGCTCCTCAAAAGGTGAAACCATACCACTCAGCAATTCCACTCCTAAGACATCTACCCAAGAGAAATGAAAACACGTCCACGCAAATACTCGCGCACAACGTTCCCGGCAGCATTATTCACCATAGCGCAAAAGTGGAAACAACCAAATGTCCACTAATGGCCAAGTGGATAATAAAATGCGATCTGTCCGTGCAATGGAATGATATTCAGCCATTACAAGGAATAAAGTACCAGCGTATGCTCTATTGTGGATGAACGCTGAACATAGCACACTAAGACCACATGTTTGTATGAAATATCCAGAATAGGCAAATCCATAGAAACAGAAAGCAGACTGGTAGTTGCCTGGGGCTGAGGGGTGGAGGGGCTGAGGGGTGGAGGGGCTGAGGGGTGGAGGGACTGAGGGGTGGAGGGGCTGAGGGGTGGAGGGGCTGAGGGGTGGAGGGGCTGAGGGGTGGAGGGGCTGAGGGGTGGAGGGACTGAGGGGTGGAGGGGCTGAGGAGTGGCTGCTAAGGGGTACAGAGTAGTCTTGGGGAGTGATGAGAATTTCTACAACTGATGTGGTGATGGTTGTACAACTCTGCGAATATACTAAAAATGAATGAATTATGCACGTTACATGAATGAATAGTACGGTATATGACTTAATCTCAAAAAAAACTATTAGAGGGGCGCCTGGGTGGCTCAGTCGTTAAGCGTCTGCCTTTGGCTTGGGTCATGATCCCAGGGTCCTGGGATCGAGCCCCGCATCAGGCTCCCTGCTCAGCGGGAAGCCTGCTTCTCCCTCTCCCACTCCCCTTGCTTGTGTTCCCTCTCTCGCTGCCTCTCTCTCTGTCAAATAAATAAGTAAAATCTTAAAAAAGAAAAAAAAAGCTACTAAAAAATATATGAAACAGAGACAAATCTGACAAAAGCTGTATGTTGAAAACTACAAAAGATTGTAGAAATAAATGAAAAAAATACCAAAAGAAGAGATATACTACATGACCTAGCTGCTCTACTTTTAGGCATTTATCCAAGAGAATTGAAAACATATATCCACACAAAGACATAACCACAAATGTTCACAGCAGCACCGTTCACAGGAGCCCCAAACTGCAAACAACCCAAATGTCCACCTGCAGGTGAATAGACAAAGTGTGGTGTATGCATACAACAGAATACTGATCAGTGATAGAAGGGAATGAACTCTGGACACACACAGCATCACAGATGAATCTCAAAACAATTAGGCTGCGTGAAAAAAGCCAGAGAAGTAAGAATACATATTACATGGTTCCATTTATACAAAATTTTAGAAAATGCAAACTCATCTGCAGTGAGAGAAAGCAGATTGTTGGCTGTTTGGGGATGTGGCAGGGAGGGGCTCCCAAGGTTTGAGGAAACTTTGGGGTTTGTTATGAGCTGAGTCACGTCCCCTCCAAATTCTTGTTGAAGCCCAAAGCCCCAGAACCTCAGAATGTGACCTTATTTGAAGACAGAGTCTTTATGGAGGTGATTAAATTAGAATGCGGCCCTATAGATGGGCCCTACTCCAATCTGACTGGTGTGCATATAAAAAGATGAGATCGGGACATAGACACACAGAGGAAAGACCCTGTGAGGACACTAGAAATCATGGCCATCTACAAGCCAAGGACAGAGGACTCAGAAGAAACAACCCTGCTGGCACCTTCACCTCAGACTTCCAGCCTCCAGAGCTGCCCCAGCAAGCGAATACGGGGGTGATGGATACGTTCGCCAGCTTGACTGGGGTACTTGGTTTCGCAGGTGTGTGCATATGTCAAACCATAGCAAGTCGTCCACTTTAAACATGTCTAGTTTGTTTTACATCAATTATGGCTCAAGAATGCTGTAGAAGAGCGCCATCATCCACAGGGAGAATGTCGCTGTTACAAAAGCAAAGACAGACCTGAGAACAATTGCAAGTTAGCGGAGATGTGTCTCTGGACACCGGAGTAGAAAAAACATCTAGGGCTTTCTTCTGCTCCAAGGGACATCGCTGGGACAACTGGCTGTCTGTACCCTCTGTTTCTTGCGGTGGCCCAGTGGAATGAGGACTCGTGTCCCTCTGTGGGCCCCCATATCCACTGGGAGACTTCCCAGGTTCCTGCCCCCCACCACAGGCTGGCACCGTCCTCTGCCCCTCAGGGAAGAGCAGTGGACAGCAAATTTCCTTTATGCCGACTGTGATTCTAAAAACCCAGGATCTGACAGCAGAGAGCTGGAATTTCATGGTCAGGGTGCCTGCTCAACTCCCTCTTGTTGGGGCTCCATTTCTCCCCTGGCTTCCCCCCTCCCTCACCCACATCTGCCTCCTTATCATTGAGACGGGCAAGCAGACTGCTAGGCGCTCCTCCAGCACAGTGTAGAGCTCCCAGGGAAATGCTGGGTCTGTTCCCCACCCAGATTAGCGGCAACCTGCAACACTAGGTCTCTGGATGCCTCTGGGGCCAGCCCTTTCATTCCACACATCTTTACTGAGCACCCTAGGGTGCCCCAGGCCGTTCTGGGTGTCAGGCTGAGGAGACAGAGTAAGACACAGACAACGGAACAAACCTTGATCTCTGTGGGACATGCCAGGGCTAAGAATGAGGACAGTGGAGCTGGGGACAAGGACCAGATGGCAGGGCTGTCATTCTAAGTAGGACCATCTCAGCAGCAAAGACTAAAGGAAGGTGAGTGAACCCTGCAGCTAATCAGGCAGGCAAACAGAAGACCAGGCTGGGCAGACAGCCAGGGCAAGAAGCAAGGCCAGAAAGACCTTCAGGAAGCATCTGCAAAATACCGAGGCGGTGAGGGGCTGGAGCGGCACAAGAGGGCAAGGTGTGGGTGGTGGGAGACATGTCAGATGGGTGAGGGCAGATCCCATGTGGCCCAGTGCTGGAGCCCAGGAGAGCAGGCTAAGACTGGGGTACCATCCTGGCTACTGGGTGCTGCACAGACAACTGGGGAGTGGCAGGGAGTAGGGCACACTGACAAGGGTCCTGGAGTGACTC
The DNA here is from genome assembly GCF_029215605.1 of Mirounga angustirostris. Lineage (NCBI taxonomy): Eukaryota > Metazoa > Chordata > Mammalia > Carnivora > Phocidae > Mirounga > Mirounga angustirostris. The sequence goes on from NW_026991722.1 coordinate 63,925,929, forward strand.
TGGACGTAGGAACCCAAAGGCCGGCAGGCCAGCTACAGAGATAATGCCCTCTGCATGGCCACACAGGGCGCTTCTCCACCCAGCTTCGAGAACAATGCAGCCCTCTCGGGGCGGGGGGGGGGGGGAGGGTGCTGAAAACTTGGAGGCCCTACCACAATGGCAGGATGCAGGGCACAGGACACATACCTTCCTTGGCACAGGCCAGGCCACCGGATCCCCCGCCAATCACCAGGAGATCATAGTCCTGCCGCCCTGCTGGGGAAAGGGGTGAGAGGTGAGTGGAAGGGCCAGGACAAGTCTGGGGCCCGGATCCCGCAAGGTGCCACACGATTTCCAAAGGGCAAGCAGCTCTGCCCAGTTAAATGTGGTATGGGATCTACATTATTGGAGCAAAGCCCCCAGCCCGTGATGGTCCGGGTGACAGCGCATCACACATCAGGGCAGAAGGCAACCACAGTATCCATCATCACGCAAACCCCGAAAGTAAGCAACGGCAGGTGAGGGTGGCCCAGGGTGCATAATCACCTTGACAGCAACAATCAGGTCAAGAAGAAGGTAATTTAACTGGCAGGACTGCTCTGAACTTAAACTTCACTGAACATTCTAAGCCAAGACATGGGATTAAAACACTTCTCGAGTCTGTCTTTCGGTTACAACAGTCACCTTTTGTTCTTTTTTTTTTTTTTTAAGATTTTATTTATTTATTTGAGAGAGAGAGAATGAGAGAGAGCACATGAGAGGGGTTAGGGTCAGAGGGAGAAGCAGACTCCCCGTCGAGCAGGGAGCCCGATGTGGGACTCAATCCAGGGACTCCAGGATCATGACCTGAGCCAAAGGCAGTCGCTTAACCAACTGAGCCACCCAGGCGCCCTTTTTGTTCTAAACGAGGAAAAATAAAAAGCAGTCCTTGCATCAGGCAGCACACCCTGGCCTCTCAGAGTGCCTGGTGCACTGCGGGCCCTGGGACAGAAGAGACTCTGAAATGCCTTTTGGGCTCACCATGGTGTCACCTCAGAGGCAACGCACTACCACACCCAGCACAGAGGGTCGCTCACATCCTTCCTGCCCTGCAGAAGACATTATCTGTCTCTCTTCAGCAAACTGCTGGGAAGGCAGGCAAGAGATAGCCTGAAAGGGGAAGGGGGTGGGGAGTGAGGGGGGGTAGGTGAGGAGCAGGTGTGTCCTTAGGTGTGACCAGGCGGTCAGAGCTCTGAGCCAGGGCCCAAGCCTGAGATACCCAGCACCAAGCACCGGCCCACTCCCTGTAGTGAAAGGAAGAAATAATAGAAAATCATCAGTATGTGGGGAGGGAGAGGAGGGTGCAGACTGCTGGATTGTGTCTAGAGCTGACCACAGCTCCTAGGCAAAGCACCTGGTCCCGTGATCCAATCCGGCTCTGCCACCCAAGGCCAGCGCGGCTGCCCCCACATCACCCTGGAGCCTGAGAAGTGAAAAGACTGTATCTGCCTTTGTGTCACCTTGACCTTCCTGGCGGGCAAGGCTGTAGAGAATACTCCTGAGGTCCTCTGACCCTCAGGGACCTCGGCTTTGTAGGTCCCTGTGCTCACAGACTGGGGCTCAGAAGCTGAGCTCCTGCAAGGACACAGGAGCTCCAGCCTAGAGGCGGCCCTGGCTTGGGGCTGACAAAGCTAGGGGAGTCGCCACCGGGAGCTGTGTCCAGATGCCCAGCTGGTGGCCTGCTGCTAGCCTGCCCTGTGGAGAGGCGTCACCGTACCCACCCCAAAGCCAGGCCCACCCCTGGCTTTGTACCCACCCCAGCCGAGGCCACCTGAGATGTGTGCCCAGGCAAACATGGGACCGAACGGAGCCAAGGCTTGGTTCAAACAGCCAGTCCAAAGGGGACTCAATTCCAAATTCAACCCAGGGGCTCTGAAGAGGCCTAAACTTTTGTCAGTTATTCTGGTGGCTTTGATATGAGCCCAAAGAACCAGAGACAGACTGCTGGTGGGAGAGAAGCAGCTGCTGGGCCCTGAGGAGCGCCTGCATCTCTCCTTTCCACTGCTCCGTGGTGGGGGAGGGGGACGCGAAGCTTTTGCCCAGGACAATGCGCTACCTTCCATTGCAGGTGCTGATGCTGGTCCTTCCTGCCGACAGAGCAGGGTCCCGGCTAGCTCCGACTGTCCCCAGCTCCACACTGTGTCCCCTCTGCCTGCTATCAGGCAGAGGGCAGGGCGAGCAACTGGCCATGTGGATTGCGAGCTTATCTCTGTGGGTTTGCCCTCCCCGCCTGCTGTGCATACCCAGGAGCCCTCTCAGTCGGATAAACACTTGGAAGAGTAACCTATCTCAAGGGCCAGTAAGGAGGATGAGGTGGGCGCTGCTCTGCGCGGGCTACCCGGGGACACATCACTCCAGTGCCCTGGGCAGTCTTCCAGCCTCCCCTTCCCCACCGCATGTTCAGAGCTCAGTTCCGGAAAGGTCTGTCTTCTCTTTGTTCTGAACCCATCGTCCTTTGATTGTCTGCTCCCCTCTGAACCGGGGGCCTGGCACCCAGCAAGTGTGGCAAGGCGGAGTGAATGGTGCGCTACTCCAGGGGCGCACGCGGAGCCTTTGCTGTGTGCTCACAGGCTCACTGACCACCCCAGGGAGCCACCCTGGGAGTCCTCTTGTACTGTCCTTCCCACCACGCATTCTTTCCTGGTAGCAGGTGTTAGGGGACAGGTGACACCACAGGTGGTATCATTCTGGTTCCTGTTCAGGAGTGGCATGGGCCACCCCCAAACCTGGGACGGTGCAGGTGCCTTCCTGCTCTCAGATGGAAAGCTGGGCTCAGATGGAAGAGGAGGCTCGGAATCAGCCCTGCGCATCCTTGTTGGGGGTTGGCGCTGTGCCCCGGCCCTGTCAGGCCCTCACCGCTGCAGCTAAGTAAGCTCTAGCCTTGGGGCTTCCTTCCCCTTGCTGCCCAAGGACCATGGGGGCAGAATCTTTGGTGCTGCCCTGCTGGGTACAAAAAGCTCCACCCCAAAGCCATCCTGTTCTGCTGCAAGGCCAAGGTTACAGTGGCCTGAAGGGCCCTGGACGGTGTAATGGCAGCAGCACCATCTTTTACTTGCATCAGATGGGGTGAGGGCCCCACCGCACAGCTGCATTTACCCTCACGAACGTCCCACCTGACTCACGCAGCAAGGATGCTTTCAAAGACTGGGTGCCTTGGGGGCACCTGGGTGGCTCAGTCGTTAAGCGTCTGCCTTTGGCTCAGGTCATGATTCCAGGGTCCTGGGATCGAGCCCCACATCGGGCTCCCTGCTCTGCGGGAAGCCTGCTTCTCCCTCTCACACTCCCCCTGCTTGTGTTCCCTCTCTCGCTCTCTCTCTCTGTCAAGTAAATAAAATCTTTAAAAAAAAAAAAAAAGAGTGGGTGCTTTGACCAAGGTCTCAGGGGTCAGCAAAGCTGCCCTAAGAGCAACCCTATCTCCCCATTTCCCAGGACTCTGCAGGCCCGAGGCTCCCCAAGGCCACAGCGGCACACAGCTTTGCCCTTCCACATCCGCTGTCAGCTTCTTTCCACTGCTGGCCAAGCGCCCTGCCACTCCCCTCACAGCCACCATCTCTGTGATGGAAGCCTCGTCCCTCCCTTGCTCAGGCCCCTCAACACTCCTCCCCATGGGGAGTCATCCAGGGGCAAGGGGTAGGGGTCGGTCACTGAGCAGGCATGTGGTGGGGAGCACGTCATCACGTGTGGGGCTGGCCATGTCACCATGGCAAATGTGGTGGCACTGTGACTAGCTCTGGGGAGCCCGTCCTGCAGGGTTGGGCATATGACCCAGCACCCAGTCCCTGTTCCGGAGCCTGGCACCACCCCCTGTGCCTGGTTTGGTTGGTGATCCTTGGTGGCTCCAGGAGGACAAGCCCGGGTACTGTCCCCTGCCTCGGGGCACCCGCGAAGCACTGCAAACAGGGAGTGCTCACTGCCCATCAGTTTACAAGCGTCCCCTCAGAGTCTATGCAGTGTATGTGCTGAGCACCTGCTGTGTGTGCCCACTGGGTTCGCGGGGAGGAGGTGGCCAGGTCTGACTAGTGGGGTCTGCAGGTGATGGCGTCTGGTAACCTCAGGAGGTGAGCCACCACCCCCATCATCAGGACTATTGTTAATCTTGGGCCGGGGGCTGGGGCAGCGAGCACAGATCATCCCCCCCGCCCCCGCAGAACCTCCGGCGGGGTCCCGCAGCTCTTTCCCCATCTGGAAAGGGGGCTAGGGGTGGGTGGAAGCCGGCAGACGGCGGTCCCAGCCAAGTGCTGCCCGCGGGGACACCCCCACGTGGACAACCCCTGGCGGGGACCCCCCGCCCCGCGCAGAGAGCCCCCGCCCCGCCCCGCCCTACCTGCTGCGCTCGGCGCCGCGCCCCGCGCCGCGCCCCGCACCCCGCCCGCCGCCGCCGCCGCCGCCGCCGCCGCCGCCCAGGTCCGCCACCGGAAGCGCCCGCCCGCTCCCCGCAGCGCAGCCGCCATCACAGCCCTCGCCGCGCGGGGCCTCTCCTGCGCCCGGGCTGTCCGCCGCGCTGCCTGCGCCGGCCCTGGGCGGGTCCTCCAGATCAAGGACGCCGCAGCCCGCCGAGGGCGAGGTGAGAGCGCAGGCGGGTCGCGGGGATCCGGCCTGGGGTGGGGGCTCCGGGCCTGGGGTGGATCTGATCCGGGCTGGGTGGGTGGGTCTCCGAACTTGGGGTAGAGCTGATCCAGGGTTGGGGGGGTCTCCGGACCTGGGGTGCATCTGATCGGGGTGGGAGTCTGCGGACCTGGGGTGGATCTGATCCGGGCTGGGGGGTCTCCCGACCTGGGGCGGATCTGATCCGGGGTGGGGGTCTCCCGACCTGGGGTGGATCTGATCCGGGGTGGGGGATCTGGGGATCTGTCCTAGGGTGAGGAGCTGCGGATGCGGGGTGGGAAATTAGAACCCGTGTGAAAGGATCCGACCTTGGGTGGGAGTCTCTGGACAGAAAGGAAGGGGCTGGGATACCAGACTGGGTTGAGGAAGTGGGAGATCTGTGTTGGAGTGGGAAGATCCGACTTGGGGATAGGGTTCCGGACAAGGGTAGGTGATCCAGCCTCCTGTGGGGACCCATACCCTCAGGTGGGGGCTGTCTCTTGGGGGGGGCTTTGACTTGATGGGCTTTCAGGGTCAGGGCCTGACTCGCTAAGGGAGGGTCACACTTGGTCTTTGAGCAGGGATCAGACGCTTGGGAGTGGGAGAATTGTGGGCATCCAGGCCCTGAGGGGCTCAGTGATCTTTCCAACAAGTTTTCCCCTGGGAAGGGAAACTTTTCCAGGGGAAAACTTGGGGTATTGCCAGGCTTTTCCTTTCAGGGGAATGACTGCCACACCAGAAAGGAAAGTGACTAGAGCCCAACACCCCACAGGACTGGGTCTGGGTGGTGTGGCCTCATACCGACGTGAGAATGTTGAGAAAGAGAAAGTCACCCCAGATTGGACCTGATTTACCTGTCAAGAGCTGAGTTCCATTCGCATTTGTTCAGAGGCACTTTTAAAGGGAGAGTGAGTGTGTGGGGGGATGGGAATGACAGGACTTGAGTGAGTCAGGGAAGTGAGAAATTACAAAATTGGGAAGAGGTGGTTTGTCCATGTGACACCCATCTGGATATACTAAGTGATGCTTATGGAAGTTAGGCTTCCCTGCTTCTACAGAGGCTGGGAGATGAAGCCATATCCTCAGGTGTTGGCTGAAACAATCATTTCTTTTGGAACCCTTGAGTTTTCTCTGTCGTGCCACCTAAAGTCATCCTAAGGATGCAGCCCTTGAGCTGATAGACACTAGTGTTTGTTCAAGTCTTTATAGGCCAAGGTTGAGACCTAATTGAGAATTCTCAAGGCTCAGAGGAGCCTGGATAGAGTATGGTCAAGGAGAGAATCTTCGGCAGGTCCTCCTCTTGTTGAAGGAAAGAAGAGATGTTCTGTCTGCTGAATAATAGAAGCCTGTTTTCCATTTGATCACCTTTTGTTGAACCAACTGTTGGGACTTGGTAGTAGAGGATATTTGCTGGATGATTCCAGTGATCAGGCATTTAATGAGGGACCTTTCTATGGAAACAGAAAGGAAAGCGAAGATTAATGGTCAGAGCTGAACGTAAACCTGGTTTTTGATCCCTATGGGTGGCCAGTTGGGACGAGTTTAGACATTGATGTGTGAACATCTCTAGGTTATGGGGTGAGGACCAATCCAATGGATTTCCCAGTTTGTAGTTTGAGTGTTTGTGGTGATAGTATAGACAGAAGTGTCACAGTCAAGGTTATTTCCCAGAACAGAGCATGGAAGATGTGGGAGTTCCCATGGGCTGGGAGTGGCCCATGCAGCTGCAGTTCCAGGAATGAAGGCGGGCACACAAAATTTGTTGCGATGATGAGCTCCTTGAAGGTTTTATCAAGTTCATGTGGGGCTTTTTCAGATCCTGGAGGAAAAGGGGCAGGAACAAGATAACCGGAGTCCCAGGAAGGGTCTGGGTAGTCAGATTTTAGTTCTCAGTGATGCCAAGTCAGGAGGGAAGGAGGAAAAATTGGAAACATCAATTTGGAGAGTTGTAGCCAGATACTGAAGGAAACTAGAAGAACTGAGGGTTTGGTAAGGGCTGACAAAACGTGTAAGATGGCAGGATGGTAGTCCCAGTCACAGGTAGTATAGTAAAACCTTGAACACAATAAGCAGGATTAGAATCAGATAACCTACAAGGGTGTATTATTTTTCCCCATTGAGACATAACATTTCCCTCTAGAGCCATCTCCCTTTTTGATCAAAGATAATCAAAGGAAGGGGTGTCTGGATGGCTCAGTTAAGTGTCCGACTCTTGATTTCGTCCCAGGTTGTGATCTCCGGGTTGTGGGATCCAGCCCGGTGTCGGGCGCCATGCTCAGCGGGGAGTCTACTCTCTCTCCCGACCCCTCCTCTGCCTCCAACCCCCACTTGTGTGTGCTCGCACACTCTCTCTTTCAAATAAATAAATATATCTTTTTTTAAAAAAAACGATAGTCAAAGGAAGATTATTCTTGTTTACAAAATAATTCTGGTCTCATTAAATTTGGCCTGATTATTTACATAAGTGCAGCAAAAATGGCAATTGACCACATAGACCTTGTTAAGTTTGCTTTGTGGAACTTTTTATGGGGAATCTCAGATTGGAATTTTAAAAGCCTTTCAAGGCTAGGAAGCCAAAGCAAGAACTTGCCATCAGACTTCACCTGTAGATTTGGGTGAATTCCTCTCTTCTCAAGGTCCCCCAAATATCTTAGGGTTCCTGGGTCTGCCAGGAAGTGACCTTCCTTACTCACCTGTAAGGCTGGGAATCTCTGTAAGCCATGTACCAGGCTAGTTTTTTCGAGAGGGCTTCGTAAGCATTGCTCCTTGTAAAGTCGACTGCAGTTCCTCAAAACCTTCTGGTCATGTCTGATACCATGCATCATTTTCAAATATGACATTCCTTGGTTATATAACCAGTGCTTTAAAATTATGTCCTATTGCAAAGAGGACAGATTCTTATTGAACCTATGTAAATAACTATATTGCCATGAAAATAAGAATACTCAACAATAGTTTCCAATTTTTGGAGGAATCAAGCAGGGAGAAGAAGATAAATGCTTCAGTTTTGTTTACAAAAGTGTAACTTGCTAGAGTGGGATGACTCACAGATAGCTTAAGAGAAAAAAAGAAAGGGTGTTTTTTTATATCCAGAAAATGAAACACTAATGAGCCAAGAATATTCCAGACAAAAGCCATATAAAATTATAATCATCTTTTATCAGTTCATCCAGTTCTATTTAGTTAATTCTTGTCTAGTTTCACAAGCCCATAGGTTTCTCCACTAGAGTTCTGAAGCCCCTTACTCAGTCCCATGGGATGATCTCAAGAGTTACTGAAGCAAGGCCAGTGGAAGTCTGTACCTCAGGTACCTGTCATAGTCCTTTCCATGGGTCTCGGAGATAGTCTCTTTCTGTTGAAGACAAAGCACTCTGGCCTGTAGCTGATGGCAAATGCTTTTGAAGAAGAATCAGAGCAAAACAAAAACTATCTGTGGGTAACAAAGACTTAAAATGGCCAGGAGTTAAAGATTTGGTGGGAGTCCCTTATAAAAATAACACAATTGACAAGGAAACTTGATTGTTTCTGTAACATACACACCATTTAAAGTATTAACTGGAATGATGACTGATAACAGTATACCAGAATATTGCATGGTCAGTGAGGGCACTCACAAATTTATAGGAACTTTATGTAAATTCTGACATCCTGATACTAATAACATCAACTCACAAATATAACTTTTGGAAGGTTAAGCAGCATGTCTTAATTTGACAATGACTTTCATGAAATCCAGCGTGTCAATTAAAACGACGTTTAACTCATCTCTTTTATGAGGTGAAAAAACAAACCCTTTGAGATCTTCCAGAGGCCTTCTGGGAAATCCCAAAGCCAGTTTGAAATCAAGAAAATAACTTCATTTAGGATTTGATTTGGGGAAGGCAGAGTTGTCAGAAATATCGAAAGGTGTGAATGCCTGGGTAAATAGGATCCCAGTTTACTGTGGAACAATTTTTTGGTTATTTACCTAACCTAAGTGACAATATAAGAGTTCATAAATAAACATAGGAGATAACATGATTGTTTAAAAAGAAACTACTTGGCTCTTTTGCCAGTGAGAAGACTAGATTATCTTATGTAATCAAGGACATGGTAATGACAACATGAAACACAGAAAATTATTTTGATAGGAGAGAATCTTTGTTTCCACAAAAGGGAAATGTTGGTAAAGATTACTCAAAGGGTAAAGAAAAACCTTTCATAATCTCTTGTTAAAAGCAGACCAGTAATCCAAGAAGTTTTGTTGCTTTAGCAGAGAGAAAACCAAACTCTAGTTTTACATTAGTATGTTACTGATAGTAAAGCTTATTTCAAAAACTTTATATATAAATCCATTTAATCTTAGCCAGCTTTGACCTACAACTTCCTATATCCATTCAGGTTCTTGTCCTATACTTTCCCTTTTTGAAAATGTAACCCTAGGATACTTCTTTCCTTAACAAAAACAAATCCTACATTCTTTGCATACTTTTCATGTGAAACACATGCTATTTTCCTCAAATTCTTTGTATGCAAAGTTGTTTCGCTTCGCCTTGTTTGTAGTAGTTGTTTTATTTTCATATACTGATTATAATTTTTAGCCATTCGCCACCTTTATTTTACAGAGAAAACTAGGAAGTAGATAATTATGAATCATCAGTCATACACCAGTATTCTGTAACAGATTAGCAAATTTTATGAGTATGCCGTGTCATAATCTATAGAGGTATATACTCTGAATAGTACAAATATATCTTTTTAATATTTTATTTATTTATTTGAGATAGAGGGAGAGCAAGAAACAGCACGAGCAGGGGGAGGGGCAGAGGAAGAGGGAGAAGCAAGCTCCCTGCTGAGCAGGGAGCCTGATGGAAGGGGGAAGACAAATAATCTGTCTTAGGACCTCAGGATTAGGACCTGAGCCGAAGGTAGATGCTTAAGCATCTACCCAGGCGCCCTAAAACTTAAACTATAATTAATAATGAGTGTTTCAGCACTTTATCTTACGTAGAAATTACGTATTCAATGAATATCTGTTATTTGACTTAACTTGGCATAACTCTAAGGTCGCAAATTACCAGAAAGATTTTGGAGACAGTTTTTAGAAGCAGATACGTATATACATATATATTTTAAGTAATCTCTATCCCTAACATGGGGCTTGAACTCACGACCCCAAGATCAAGAGTCACAGGCTCTACTGACTGAGCCAGCTAGGCGCTTGGAGGCAGATATATTATAAAATAACAATGATTGTTGAGGGGCACCTCGGTGGCTTGGCTGGGTGACCAGGTCTTAATTTCAGCTCAGGTCATGATCTCAGGGTCATGGGAATGGCCCTGCATTGGGCTCCTAGCTCAGCGAGGAGTCTGCTTGAGGTTCTTTCTCTCTCAAATAAATAAATAAATAAATAAATCTTTTAAAAAAAGAATAGGAACTCAGTTTGATGAAAATCAGATTTATCATATGTGCAATCTTAAACATTGAGTAGATATAATATTAGTTTATTTGACTAGTAAGCCAAAGTAGAATTAAAATTTATGTTTGTATTATATTTAATATTGATAACACTGAAGATATACCTGTTTCATTAAATCAACAATATTAATAAGCTAGTCTTATTTACCAAAGATTACCCAAATTATGTACACTTGAATAACAGTTGAGTTGGTTCTTATATTTCTGGGCGTTTGGGGAAGATTTAATTTATTTAAGTGCTTGTTTTTCTCTAAGCCAATTAGATAAAGATAGAACTACTTTAAGGGATTTTATAAATTAATTTGGTAATACCTCTGGAGGTAGAAATACTACACACACACCCGTGTGTACATACATATGTAAACATAGAGACAGGTGCAAATGGAGATCTTACGGTTTTCATTTAAAACTTATAGCCATGCATCAGGCATAAATACAATTATATAAAACTCACTAGTTTATATAAGAGTTGGACCTTGTCTTTGTTTCATTTTATATATATATATATTTTTTAAGATTTTATTTATTTTTTGACAGAGACACAGCGAGAGAGGGAACACAAGCAGGGAGAGTGGGGGAGGGAGAAGCAGGCTTCCCACTGAGGAGGGAGCCCGATGTGGGGCTCGATCCCAGGCCCCTGGGATCATGACCTGAGCTGAAGGTAGACACCCAACAACTGAGCCACCCAGGCGCTGCTCATTTTATATTTTTATCTGAATTGTGTTTCTAGCAGATGGAGCAGGTTAGTTACCTGTTCAATATGAGGGCTAAAGCTTTTCACCAGTGTTCATGGAGGAGGCCTTTAAGATTTTTTTGCCCTGGTATATAATCTTATGGAGGCTGTGGACTAATGTCTGTTCCCAGTTGGCTTTTTTTTTTTCTTGTTCAACCTCAGGTGGTTACTTTTGGGGGTCCCTGAGTCCTTTGAGAGCCCCTGATGGGGCAGGAGGGTCTATGTGCCAGTGACTATGGAGCTGAGGGGCTGGAGGAAAGGGGAAGGTCTGGCAGGGTGGGTGGGAAGGAGGAGGTAGGGGCTTGCAGGGGTCATATCAGAGGATGCAGGGGAGCTGGAGGGAGAACAAAGGTGGTACGGGAGGAAGGAGGAGCAGAGGAGATGGAAGGCAGAGGTCTCAGGAGCCACTTTGGGGAGATCTGCAGTTTCCCACGAACGCCATTGAAGTTCCAAATTATCCTTAGTGAAGACATGCCAATCGGAAAGGAAGTGGACAGAATTAGCACCATGGTGGCACATTGTCAGCAGGGGTGCGAGAAGGGGGTTTCAGTCAGCTGAGAAGCTCCCGTGGGAGGAGCACGATCAACCAGAGAGACAAAAAGGCCTCCCAAGAAGCCAGGAAGTACTTCCAGCCCAGGAGCTACCGTTTCGAAGCCTGGCCTCTCACCCAACCTCTGAGAGTATATTCAGAATCATGGAATTGAAACCTGCCCTCGCTGCTGTAATGGACGTTTGTCAGGAGCACTGGATCGGGAGTCCGAATCACCACCAGATGCCCTAAGTGAGCGGCAGACCAGAGACGGAACAAAGGGCTGCCATCCAGCCTTTGAGGAGTAAAATGGGGAGTCCGCATTCAGTTCGCACACGGGCAGGGCTGGAGGCAGACAGTTGCTGGGGCTTTGCTGATAGTGCCCATGAGCCACCAGAACTGTCCCAGTCCCCAGGCAGAGTGAGATCTTGGGCTTTGCCCTGTACACTGGCCTGTGGGGCAGGCAGCCAACCACCCCTCCCTGGACGCTCACCCTGGCAGGCCTCTCCTGGCTCACTCCACCCCCACCTTTCTGTCCTCCCCACAGGGATCCTGGCCAGCCTGCCTTTTGTTGCCCCCAGAATGTTCTGTGCACTCTGAGGCCTGTCGTCCATTCAGAGCCAAGACAGCTGGCCCTGCTTCTAGTGCATGAGCCCATCGACCAGAAGCGGGGTTGGGCCTGTGGTGGGGGTCCTCCAAGAATCAGGTGCTAAGACAGGGTCAGATGTGACTGGGGGAGCTGGGATGCTCGGCCCTGCAGCTCTTGGTCAGGGAGGTGGCCTGCATTCCCTCTGGCCTGGACTTCTGATGCTCCTGCAGCCTCAGGCACAAGGACCATCCTGGCCCTCCCTCATTTCCAGAACAAGTGTGGGCAGGGACCTGCTCTTCAGAAGGAGGTGATGGCAATGTGGGCATAACAGCAGATCCTCAGAGAGGGACCAAAAGGTCTAGTGAACTCTCACGGGTTTTTTCAGTGAGCCTAGGAATGATGTCAAAATATTGATTCATCTTTTTACAGAATTGTAAGAGTCTTGGTAACTTATCCACTGACGGTTGCTTGCAATATGAAAAACATTTTCATTTCCTTTAGAGAAAAAAGAGTGTCATCTAGGATATGTTAAATGCATAAAAGAACACTGACTAGCTGACACAAGGGATAGACCATCTGGCTACGAAGCAGAGAGAGAGACAGAAGCAGCACCGAGGTACCCATCCCACAGGGCTGGAGCTTAAGAACTGAGTGGGCAAGGAAGGGGCAGACCTGGCAGGGAGTGGAGCCCCCCCCCACGCACGTGTTGGGGGACCAGGCCTCGGTGAAATTGTATTGTGTGTCAGGCTGGATATAGAGAAGCACTTTTGTCACAAAGGATCATGGAACTGAAGGTCCTGGGCCCAGTGGCTCTGGGTGTCAGGGGCCCATGCGCCTGTCCCCACCTTGGATCAGGGGTGGCTGGGGGTCTTGGCCTAGCTGCCAAGCATCTTGATTGCCCCCGTTGGGTCTGGAGGATGATAAACGGTGATCAGAGTTGATGGAGGTTATGGTTTCATGGTTGCAGGGGGAATACTGAAGGACGGGCTTATGATAAGGAGGGTTTGGGGCCGGGTGTTATTTTTGCCCTGTGGGCCGAGGGGTCTGTGAAGAGATCGATGCTGGCAATACACCGTAGGCTGTCGGAAGGAAGCACACCGGGCAAGCAGACTCTGCTGAGACAGGAAGGCCCCCTCCACTGCCTCCGGGAAGGACCATGAGTGTGTCCCTCCCAGGTGTCCATGCTGCACCCGCCCCCCTGCCCCCGTTGCCCCCCACAGCCAATTAGCGGGGTTAGGGCAAGAGACCCCTGAGCGCCCTGGGTCCCCCAGGGAGATGGGAGCAGCGGTTGATTTTCTGGATCCTGCTTCCTTACGGGGATTGGCGTGTCCCTTTTCCTTTTTTGGAACAGGGAGGGCCAGAAACAGGGTTGCCTGTTTTGTTTGTTTCCCACTGTGTTCTTTTTACTGTAGTAAAACTTAATTTAAGGACGCCTGGCTGGCTCAGTCAATGGAACGTGCATCTCTTCATCTCGGGGTCGTGAGTTTGAGCCCCACGTTGGGTGTAGAGATTACTTAAAAATAAAATTAAAAAAAAAAAACATAAGTGGGCGCCTGGGTGGCTCAGTTGGTTAAGCGACTGCCTTCGGCTCAGGTCATGATCCTGGAGTCCCGGGATCGAGTCCCGCATCGGGCTCCCTGCTCGGCAGGGAACCTGCTTCTCCCTCTGACCCTCCCCCCTTTCATGTGCTCTCTGTCTCTCTCATTCTCTCTGTCTCAAATAAATAAATAAAATCTTTAAAAAAAAAAAAAAACATAAGTTAAAATTTGCCATTTTAACCATTTCAGTGTTACAGGTGTACAATTCAGTGGTATTAAGTACATTCACGGTGTTGTGTAACCATTGTCACTATTTCCAGAACTTTCTTTTTCTCATCATCCCCAAAACAAACACCATATCCATGCCCCCCCCCCACCAGCCCCTAGCAGCTTCTATTCTACTTTCTTTCTCTATGGATTTGCCTACCCTACATATTTCATGTGAGTGGAATCCTATAGTATCTATCCTTTTGTGCCTTTGTTTACGTACCATAATGCCTTCCATGGTTCATCCATGTGGTAGCATGAATCATTGTTTCTTTTTTTTTTTTTAAAGATTTTATTTATTTATTTATTTGAGAGAGAGAGAGAGAGACAGAGAAACAGCATGAGAGGGGATAGGGTCAGAGGGAGAAGCAGGCTCCCCGCTGAGCCGGGAGCCCGATGTGGGACTCGATCCCAGGACTCCGGGATCATGACCTGAGCCGAAGGCAGTCGCTCAACCAACTGAGTCACCCAGGCGCCCTGAATCATTGTTTCATTCATGTTAGTGACGAAGTACGATTCATTGTAGGGACACACCACATCCATTCATCTCTTGATAGACTGGCTGTTTGTACCGTTTGGTGGTTGTGAATAATGCCGCTGTGAACATTGGTTCAAGTCCCTGCGGCCAGTTCTTTTGAGTATGCACCCGGGCCGGGAGTGGCATTGCTGATCATATGATAGTTCTATATTTAACTTTTTGAGAAACCACCAGACTGTTTCCCACGGCAGCTGCACCATTTCGCGTTGCTGTCAGCAGCGCACAAGGATTCCGGTTTTCCCACATCCTCATCAACATTTGTTATTTAACATTTACCAACTTTTTTTGGAAAATAGCCGCCCCAATGGGTGTAACGTGCTATCTTGGGTGGTTTCAATTTGCATTTCCATAATGACTAATGAGGTTGGGCGCCTTTCCATATGCTTATTGGTCATTTGTAGATCTTTGGAGAAATGTCCTTTGCCCATTTTCTAATTGGGTTCTTTGTCTTTTTGTTGTTGCAAAGTAGAAATTCTTTATATATTCAAGACCCCCGTTCTTTTTTGAGAGAGAGCGAGGCATGAGCAGGGGGAGGGGCAGAGGGAGAGAGAGAATTCCAAGCAGACTCCCCGCTGAGCACAGAGCCCCACATGGGGCTCGATCCCACGACCCCGAGATCATGACCTGAGCCAAAACCAAGAGTCAGATGCTTAAGTGACTGAGCCACCCAGGCACCCCTATATTTTCAAGATATTAGACCCTCATCAGATGTATGATTTTCAAATATTTTCTCCCATTCTGTGGGTTGTCCTGATGTCCCTTGGCTCTTTTGATAATGTCCTTTGATGCTTTTAATTTTAATGAAATTCAATTTATTTTTCTTTTGTTGTCTGTGCTTTTGGTGTCATATCTAAGAATCCATTGCCAAATTCAAGGTCATGAAGATTTACTCCTATGTTTTCTACTAAGAGTTTTATAGTGTTACCTCTGGAAGTCAAGGCTTTGATCCATTTTGAGTTAAATTTGGATGTGGTGTGTAAGAGTCCAACTTTATTCTTTTGCATGTGGAAATCTGTTTGTCCCAAAGCCATTTATTAGAGGGACTGTTCTTTCCCATAGAGTGGTCCTGGCACTCTTGTTAAAAAATCATTTGATCATAGACATGAGGGTTTATTTCTGGCCTCTCAGTTTTGTTCTGTTGGCTTGTATGTTTACCTTGTGCTAGTACCACACTGTCTTATTTACTGTAGCTTTGTAGTAAGTTTTGAAATCACGAAGTGTGAGCCCTCCAACTCTGTTCTTTCTCCAGATTGTTTGGCTATTCGGATTCCAAATGACCTTTTGGAGGATTTTTCTATTCCTACAAAAAAATGCCATTGGAATTTTGATAGGGTTGCATTGTATCTGTAGAGGACTTTCACACTGACATCTTAGCAATATCGCATCTTCCAGTCCATGAACATGGGATGTCTTTCCATGAATTTGTGTCTCTCTTTATTTCTTTCATGCTCTCATGATACTAAATGTATCATCTGTGGAAGCCTTATAAAGGCCTAGCCTCTTCAGCCAGACCCTGAAGTCCGTGAGCAGCTTCTCCCTGCACTACCACCACTGCCCAGAGGTCAACAGCCACGAAAGATAGGAGACCCGGGATCCTGCATCAAAGCTTTGCCTCCATCCCTTGATGTGGCCAAGAAACCATGTTAGAAACTGTGCTCTGCGAGCCACTTAAAAAGTTTCCCTTATGGCTTGTTTTGAACACATACAAAACAGAGAGAATCTGAGAGTTGCCACTTGGCTTCTGTGCTCTGGCCTCTTGGCCGGGGGTTGAGTTTCCTTTATCCTCCTGATGATGCCCCCTCCCCCCAGAATGGTTTATAAAGCATTGTCCTTTCTGTTTGCATGTCTGTTAGGTAACCGGGACTCAGAGCCAAAGCAGAGCCACCTCCCGGGTGTGGCCCCTCCCTGTGCCCTCCTATCGGCCCTGAGGTACACAGTGCTGTGCAGACAGATCTAGAGATTAGAGATTTACAAGCCAGATTTTTAACACAAGCCAGGTATTACGGAGATTGAAATTTATAGCTTATGACCCCAGAGTCCAGCAAGTAATTGGTTACCTAAGTAGAATATTACTTCTTATTTTTGATATTTATTTCCAACATTTACTGGATATTTTTTTAAATGCGGAGAATAAAACAGAGGGGCCCATTTTATCATCACCCAAACACTACTACGAGTAATAATAGTAATGACAAAGCAACACAGGTGTGTGGTTAGGAAATCCTAAGCAGTAGAAAGTTCCAGCTCCTGGGTGCCTGGGTGGCTCAGATGGTTGAGTGTCTGCCTTCGGCTCAGGTCATGATCCCAGGGTCCTGGGATCAAGTCCTGCATTGGGCTCCCTGCTCAGCGGGGAGCCTGCTTCTCCCTCTGCCTCTCTCTCTATCTGTCTCTTATGAATAAATAAAATCTTAAAAAAAAAAAAAAAGAAAAGAAAGTTCCAGCTCCTTCAGGCTGCAGGGGCCTCCCCTCACTACTTCCTGTCAGCTGTCCCCCAGAAGAGAGATAGTCCGCCCTTATCCACTGTACCCTCCCCCCCGTGTGACCCCCTCACCGGCCTCCTGGGTCATGCTGCATGCTGCCCCTCAGGGGCCCTTGCCCAGTGTGGGCCCCAGAGCTTTGGCAGACAGGACACCTGATGTACTCTTTCTGGCATGGTGGGGCCTAGGGCGCACCGCAGGCAGGGGCACCACACTCTGGTGCTGAGACCTGCCACACCTGCTTAGGACTTCAAGCCTTCTGCTGTCATGTGTCCCTGGTGTCCCAGGCTGAAATCTCACTACCTCTTTGGGGCCTTCAGCTTTCTGAGGACGGAAGGGTGAAGCGCTGCCATAATGGGCAAGGCTGGCCTTGAGGAAGTGGCCCAGATATCTGGACCCTGGTCATTTTCAGCTTATTGTTTCTGTTGGTGAGATCTAAAGGCAAAAGAATCCTGCACACAATTTCTCTGCTGCTGAGCTCAGAGAAGGAGTGCACAGACCCATTCTTGAGCATGGAAGGCAGGAGCTGGCTGGGAGAGCGGTTCCGAAGGTCAGGGTGGGCCTGGGAACAGGAGAGCAAGGGTGGGCAGAGGATTGGGGCCCATTGTGTGTACACACTCCGACCCATTGATGAAGTGTTCAGTGTAAATAGGCCACATGGCCTACAACACCTGAATCTGGGTGTCCACACTCCCTTGGGGCAGAGCCTCAGTTTTCCCTTCCTCTGCCCTGTTCCCCAAACCACCACCGTCTCCTCATGGTCCAGCGTGGTGGGGTGTAGAGCGCTCAAAGGTCCTCAAGCGCTCTTGCCACCAAGGCTCTCAGCCTGCCTGCTCTCCCGGATGTGCCTTTCCAAATCGGAACCTCTGGGAGAGCAAGGGCCTGTGTGGTTGCTGGGGTTCCGTGGCCCTTCCTTGTGAGGCACCTCAGAGCGACCCATCGGCCCCGGCGGAAGCTTCCCATGTTCCTCTTTATTTTTGCCCTTTCCCATTTTTTAAGGTGTCTTGCCTGAACTCTGAGCATCTGCCCAGAATACCGCAGACTGCTCTGTGCTGGCCAGGTGCCCAGGGCTGAGGGGTTCAACCTTGCCTGTGTCTCCAGGGGCCCCGTCTGACTGGGTCCCGAGCTACCTGAAGGGAGGTTGCCAGGGGGAAGTGGTGCCGTCCCGGTAGTTGTCTGCTACAGCTGGGGGGTCTCCCTCACCTATGGTGCAGGCGGCAAGGCTGGCTTTCACCCAGGGCGGATGCAGCACTGGTAGCTGTCCCCGAGGGGAGTGGCGAGCAGGTCTCTGTCCTGTGTGCCTGGCCTGGGCACCGCCTGTGTTCTTACCTGGAAACTCACTTAAAGGGCCACACGAGTGTCCCAGACTATTCCTGGTGTGAGGACCCAAGAGAGCTGTACACGGACGGGGCCTCCCCTGTGCCCACCTCCGTCAGGGCTGTCAGGGAGGGTCCCCAGGCAGGAGGGCCAGACACAGCACCTGCTCTGTGTGCCTGAGGGAGCAGCCCCAGGGGCAGGAAGCTGTTTGGGGGCAGGAGGTCTGCATTCCCCTGGCACTGAGATGAGCCGGGTAATTGGGACACATGGCTAGCCTCTCGAAGGCTCGCATCAGCAATGGGGGGCAAGAGCAGCACCCCCAAATGGAGGAGAGGGTGGGTAAGCCAGGAGGGGCAGGTCTGCACTAATGCCGAGGGGCTCTGAGCCCCCAAGCTGGCTACGGGGCTTCCTGGCCAGCCGCGAAGCACCGAAGCCCGTTGCCCTCCCCCTCCTCTCCCCTCCTCCTCACCCCATCGTATCCCTGCCCTGTCTCAGATGCCGGAGGCCCCACCACTGCTGTTGGCAGCCTTCTCACTGGGCCTGGTGCTCCTGGCGCTGGTGCTGTGCCTGCGACGCTGGGGCTTGGCCATACCCTTTATCTACTGGCACGAGCTGGTCGTGCAGCCCCTCTACAACCTGTTCATGGGCAACACCAAGGAGCAGCGCATCCTGCACCATGTGCTGCAGCACGCAGTGGCCGGGGACCCACAAAGCGTGCTGAAGGCCATCGATACCTACTGCTTGGAGAAGGAGTGGGCTATGAACGTGGGTGACAAGAAAGGTGGGCAGCCCGGCCAGCAGGTAGTGGGCATGGGAAAGGGGACCTCGGCGGGGGCAGCACAGCCTGTAAAGGAGAGGCCTGTTGTCACTGCTTCTGGGTGTTGGGGTGGGGGCTTGCCTGGAGCCCTGAGCTGCCCACGCAGCCGCTCCCCGGCCAGGGGTAAAGGCTGTGCAGAGGCCCCGGCATCCGCATCACTGTCCTCGTGGGGAGGGACGGACTTTCGATAAACTGCCCGGGACCCTTCCTTGCCACACAGCGACTCAGCCGACATTAGTCGGTAGGCCTGGCACGGGCATGCCTTCTCATGGAGCTGGGTGACGCCAGCTGTCCCTGATGGGCATGAGGGTGCACAGAGCTCCTGGGACTCTGTTCCGCCCAGGCCTCAGGGCCGCCTCCTGACCTTTGGACTCCAGCCTGGGGTACGGGCCTATGCTGTGCTATACCCCTGGGAGCTGGGCCCTGGGGACAGATGAGATAGCCATTGTCCAGCCCCCTTGGAGCCTCTGACAGTGTCCAGGCCCGGGGGAGGGGGGCAGGGAGGCCCTGAGTGCAGCCTGTGGGCACGGTGGGGTGAGGGCTTCTGCAGGGGGCAGCTCTGGGTTAGGACGAGTTGGGCTCAGTCAGGAACCATGCGAAAGAGAGGGACTAGCGTGTGCTGAGACCCAGAGGCCTGAGGGACTCTGGAAGCTCGGAGGGTGTGTTTAGTGCGATGGGGGGCGGGGGGAACAGGCATCGGGAGGGGTCGATGCTCAGTCTGGAAGGAGCGGGCCCAGGACCAGGAGTGGGTCACCTCCCCCTGCTGCGCTCACGCCCTCCTCCGCCCCGCAGGCCAGATCTTGGATGCGGTGGTGCGGGAGCAGTGCCCGCGGGTGGTGCTGGAGCTGGGCGCCTACTGCGGCTACTCGGCCGTGCGCATGGCCCGCCTGCTGGAGCCCGGGGCCCGCCTGCTCACCATTGAGATCAACCCGGACTACGCCGCCATCACCCAGCAGATGCTGGACTTCGCGGGCCTGCAGGACAGGGTGTGTTGCTGCCCCAGGGTGAGGAGTGCAGGCACGGAGGCGCCAGGGGCTGTGCGAGGCGGAGGGGAAGGGCCTGCGTCGCCCCAGTGCAGTTCAAGGCCGCATTCAGCCTGTTGTACCTGGCCTCGTGGTGCCTCCCAGGCCAGGTTTCCCGGAAGCCCCAGCAGCTCTGTGAGGGAGGTCTCGCCACCCTGTTGAACAGAGCAGGAAACTCCCAAGACCACCCTTGGAGGGAGGGGTAGAGTGGGGACTTATCTCCCCAGAACCCCAAAGAACACTGGTGGTGACACTCGAGCCGGTGTCCAGGCAGGGCGGTCTGTGAGAATGGGCACCGACAGAGTGCCGTTCCAGGTCACCATTGTGGTCGGGGCATCCCAGGACTTCATCCCACAGCTGAAGAAGAAATATGACGTGGACACGCTAGACATGGTCTTCCTCGACCACTGGAAGGACCGGTACCTGCCGGACACGCTCCTCTTGGAGGTGAGTTGTGCAACCGCCTGGCCCACATGGGCCTCGTTGCTGACTGCTGGTGCAGGGGCTGCCCTGGCTGGCCCTGGTGGCATCGGTGATTTGGGCAGGGAGTGTGGAGGGCCAGAGGAGGCCTCAAGGGCGGCATGGAGATGGGAGGAAGGGTGTTCTGGGCAGAAGGAGTTGGCTGGGCCTGCTAGGTGGCCTGCGCTGGGATGGCAGGGAGGGGTGAGCACCAACAGGGCATCTCCTGCCTGTTTTCCCCTGAGGCTTCTTATTGCGCAGCCCCCTCCACCCCTCTGTCCCTGTGCTCACATCCCATCCTGTCCCAGCCCTCAGTGTGGCTGCTTGGCCAGCCACAAGTGAGGCTGCCTCGTCCCCAGGTGGGGCACCGGGCGGGCCCTTAATGAGCTGACACACACAGCTTTATATCGATGATCACTACCTTCCCCCACCTGGGCGGTCAAGATCACACTTCGTGGCTACTTGGCCCTCCACTGGGGGCTCGGATGTTTCGCCCCACCACGGCCTCCCCCTCCTGGTGGCCAGCATGGAGTGATTCCATGTTGTCCATCCCATGCTCACCCACCTCAGTTCCCCCACTGGCTGGCCACTCTGCCCGGTGCAGAGGGACTGTGAGCATGGGCTGCATGGCCACCGGAGCCATGGCTGGAGGCTGGGTAGGACCTTGCACCAGTGGTTCTAGTGCAGACGTGGAGGGCCAGGTGCTTGGCCATGCAGGAAGGAACCTGCCCCGGCCGGGGGGTCTATGAGGGCACAGGATATTGTGGGGATATTCTGGGGCAGTGGCCCAGAGCCACACGTGGAGGGCCCTGAACGCCACACACTGGTGGGGACATGGGGGGTTTTAAGCGGGTGACAACAAGGTTAGATCTGTCCCCAGAAAAGATCTCTGTTGGGTGCGTGGAGTGTGGGGAGGGATGGCTGTAGAGAGGGTGGTGCTGAGCTCTGAGCGTGGAGGGGGACAGGGGAGCCAGGAGCTAGAAGTTGGACTGGTCACCTGCTGAGACAGGTGTTCAGTGGGGGATGGCAAGGAGATCCTTGGGCCAGGAGTGAGGCAGCTGTGGGGAGCACGGCCGGCCAGGGGAGGCCCATCTCCAGGCCGGGGGCGTGAACCTGGAAATCAGGTGTTGAGGGCAGAGGCCAGACAGCCAGCCCAGCCGGGCCTGCACAGGGAGGGAGGGATTTCAGCAGCTCTGGTGTGTGTGATAATTGCAGGGCCTGCATTTATAGAAAAGTAGCAAATATTGCTGTTTCGTAACTAGGAAACTAATAGTTTTCTCAGCGCTGCTTGTTCAAAGCTGGTAATTATCTCAAAAGAAAAGAAGTCATGAATTGGGAATGGCTGTGCTTTTTACACACGCATTCTTTAGCCCCGCAGCTGGGCTCTGCGGGCCCTCGGCTTTTGCCGGGTCAGCCTGGCTCTGCAGTGGCCCCACCGTGCCTCTCTCAGTCGGGGTTTAGAGGCTGGCAGGGGTGGGTGGCAATTTGAAATCGGATGGCTGCTCTGAGGAGGCCTCAGTGCCATTTCTCACGGGCTCTCCACAGGGCTGCTTGGGTGTCCTCACAACATGGCGGCGGCTGGCTTTCCCTATAGCCAGGGGTGGGAGGCAGAGATGGGAGGGGCAACACAGGAGCCCTGGTGCCTCTGCAGGCGGACACGCCCCCGCCTCTGCCTCCTTCCCTTTGTTAGATGCGAGTCACTAAGCCCGGCGCCCACCCAACGGAAAAGGAACTGTGCACAGTTTAAAACCACCTCCAGGAAGGCTGTTTTCCTCCCCGCAGGGGTTCACGCAGCGGGTTTGTTCAGATGTGGTCGGCTTCTGGCCAGAATTCTCTGAGGGGTCTGTGTCCCGTGTTGGGAGGCGTGTGGTGGCTGGAGAAAGGCAGGATAGGTGCTGCCTTTTTCTCCCTTCCGTCCAGCTTCCTCAAGGGTGGGTAGGCCCCAGCACCCTCCAAACGTGCCCAAAGCTTCTTTCTTTTGTTCTTTCTTTCCTGGTTAACTCATTGGTTTCCTGTGTCTGATGACCTTCAGGCCACTGACTGTCCCATCTGGGGCCAGCAGTGCCTCCTGAAGTCTGCTCCTGCTCACCTTGTCTGCTTCCGGCTGGAGACCTGAGCTGCCTTTCCGGGGCTTGGGCCCGGGGCGCCTCCTCCGGGACAGCTCTCCATTCTAGGGCTTTCTAGCCAAGACTGCTAGGGAGCTTTCTTTTTATACGAGGAAATGCACCATGATTCACAGTGGTACTTAACTGTTCAAATTCTGGCTCATGGGTTGTCTCTTGCCTCACTGACCTCACAGCTGAGTTTTCCAGTCTGGCTACGGAGGACCCTTGGCTTCCCCCACAGCCCACAGGCTGGAAGGGACCGTGGCCACCAGGAGAAGTGAGACACTTGTAAGACTCTGTGCTAGGGCACATCCCTGGGGCGGGGGGGGGGGGGGGGGGGGCGGAGTGGGATGCAGAGTTAAAGCCCTTGTTTTTAAGTCACTTAGAGATGCTCCATTGCATGTGGTCCTGTTGGCAATTTGAGACCTGCCTGGGGTCACTTTGATTTTGCTTTTGAGGTTTCGGATTGCTTATTTTTTTTAACTTTTATGATCATGTGAAAAAGCAGCTCTCTGCTTCCAAAGTTAAACCTAGGACAAGGCAACTGGGCTGACCAGTTGCCCTGGTCTGCCCCTCCGGCACAGGCAAGCAATTCCTCTCCAGCTCTCTTTCCATTGCTTCCTATAATCTAGGCAGCCTTGCCCCCAGCGCACCACCCTGGCCGTGTCTATCTGCTCCTTCCTTCTGCAGAGCCCAGGCCCAGGCGCTGGCAGAGAAGGGGCGTCTCACATGCCAGAGTCTGGGGATGTCCAGAGCAAAGCCCCGAGGGGCCCCCATCCCTGCAGGGTCACCCTGGTCAGGCCGATGAGGACCTCAAGTGACAGCGCACAGCAGCCCGTGCACTGGGCACCAGGCATCTCACCTGCAAGAGCCCGGCACCGGGTGACCGAAGGACCCGCTGGCCTTGAGTCGGCCCTATGGCCGGAATCCTGGCTCCGTTGTCTCTTCCACTTCCTCATCCGGCTAACATCACTGAACAATTCCTGTGTGCCTGCCACACGCTGTCCTAGGGGCTGGGGACGCAGGACCTAACGGGGAGCAAAAGAGTTTCCGTCACAGAGCCACATTCTGGAGGCAGGACTTGTGCTCAGCTGCCAGGGAGGAGATGGGAGGCAGTGGGGAGACCCTTGTGACCCCAGGAGCTGGAGCGGGGCTGACTCCAGGCCAGGCAGAGGCCAGTGTATGGAGCCACCATCTCCAAGAGCATTTATCCTCCCAGTTTGGGACGGGCTTGCCGGGCACCTGTCACCCTCACCCTTTCCCACCATCTGTCCCCCGCAGGAGTGTGGCCTGCTACGGAAGGGGACAGTGTTGCTGGCCGACAACGTCATCTTCCCGGGAACACCAGACTTCCTGGCGTATGTGCGCGGGAACAGCCGCTTTGAATGCACACACTTCACCTCGTACCTGGAATACTCAAAGGCAGTGGATGGCCTGGAGAAGGTTGTCTACGTGGGCCCGGGCAGCCCAACACAGCCTTGACCACCCACCCTGCTCCCGATCCCTTGCCAAGCCTGAGGGCACAAGGGATGCGCCCCTGCCAACCCGCTTTTGCAGTTCTGGGGTCCAGTGTAGCACGCTTGAGGTGTATGAGCCCAAAGCCTGCCGGCCCTGGCCCCTCTCCATGGCGACTCCAGGTTGTCACCCCTGGTCTACCCCAAGTGTGGCCCGCTCACCATACACAATCATTGCAATAAATCTGTAAAGTATGTTTGTAAATACCAAATCAGGACGGGTGGTGCCCAGGACAGTGTCTTTTGCTCCCACCAGCATTTCAATCAATAGGGTTTCTTACGCAGATGGGTCTTCAGGCATCGACATATGCAGTAGACGCTGGAAGTGGGAACCCGTGGAAACTGTTGAGCTGTGCACTCGCAGTCTGTCCTCGAGGTTTGCTGTCACCAGGTGGCAGCAATGCCTCAGTGATGGCACCGTGCCCAACAACTCACACCCACTTGTGATTCCTGAGTTCTTTCACCTTTTTAAGAATGAAATGTACCTTCTTTACTAAAATCAGCTCACTACTACTAATCCTGTATACCAGTATCATGTTTAAAAGATGCTAAAAGAGAAATTAAAATTTTAAATATTTAAATAGATCAATTTAGTGTTTCTTTTTAACTGCTTCCCCGCTCCTTCTTTCCCCACTGCCCTCAGCTAGTGCTCCTCTTCACTGGATGCTAATGTTGGTCCAGGGGGCTCATGTGGCCAGGCTGAGGTTACCTGTTGCATCCCCATGGGGATGTGGGCAGGCTGAGGTGAGCCCCCATCTGGAGGCTGTCCTGGGAAACTGGAACAGGGCAGCTGGTCAGCCTTCCTGTCCATCTCTGACCAAGCAGGCACTAGGGAACGGTGGACATGGGGCCCCCGCCACAGTGCAGGGTGTGAGCTCTCTGGCACCTGGCCCCTTGGGGTCCCTGTGTGGCACTGAGTAGAAGCGAACTTCCCCAGTCCTACTCGGCCTTGTTTACGGAAGACTGGGCTCAGGTCAGCTCTGGCGCTTCTACAGCTGCCCAGCTAGCAAGGGAAGTAGAATTGCTTTGCATCTACCTAAATCCACAGCTGCCTAAATCCCCAGTCCCAACCCTGGCTCCTGGCCCCAAGGCCCCCTAGCTACCTCAGAGGCTCTCCAGGGATCCCACCCCTGCCCCCCCCAATCCTGACTGAGCCCACCTGTGTGCAGACTGACCTCTGGCCACGACACCACCGTGGGAATCAGGGCCTAGCTAACCACCCCAAAGCAAGCCCTCTCCTGTGTGTGTGTGCAGAAAGGGGATCGCAGTGAGCCTGGGACATGTGCAGAAACACCCCTGCAGCCTGGGAGCTGAGCCCCCTCTGGACAGAGCACATGGACACCCGGGGGCCACCTCCACCCATGCCCCACCTGGCAAGCAGGGAAGAGCGAGCAGCTGGTGGCAAAGGATCTGAGCTGCAGAAAATAGGAAGTTTCCTTTGTTGCTTTTTTTAATTTTTAAGTTTTCTTACAAAAATTTAGGTGTTTACCAATACAGTCTTATTTTGGTTTTGTTTTTAATGCTTTTTGTCAGTGTTTTTCTTCGGTTTTTAAGTCACAAACAGCAGGCACTAGGCAGCGTCCCCCGCTGCTGCCGAAGGTCAGTCCCAGAGGGGTGACTCCGGACTCCAGCAGACAGGGTCTGGTAGCCACGGCCAGGCCAGAGTCGCTCAGGGAAGGCTCCTGCTGCACTGGGGTTCCATGTAGCCGAGGGCAGGGTGGGGGCAAGCACAGCCTGACCCCCATCTTGCTGCCTCCAAAGCCTCTCTGCACGCATGGGCCAGTCCGTGCCCCCACCCCCTGCCACGGGCCATGCAGGGTGGGACTCAGCGCCCAGCGGATCCCCTCTACCTTCCAGAGTCAAACTCCTTCTCTGAGCCCCTCTCCTCCCTTCCCTGCTGTAGGCTCCTCTGGGGCCCCGCACACACAAGAGCACACTCTTCTATACCACCAGCCCCAAAGCAAAGCCAGGTGCCCTTCCTGCCGCTTCCCTGGGCCCCACTCTGGCAGCTCCACTGGCTTTCTCTCTCTCTCTCTCTCTCTCTCTCTCTCTCACTCGCACACAGCACCATGTCAGTAAACAGCTAACTCAGCCTAGGGAGTTAGGAGGGAGGGAGCGAGGGGCGGGAAGGGAAGTGTGTCCAGAATGTCCGGCCCTGGCTCCCCGGCGAGAAGCGCTGCCAACCCCGGCCGCCAGGGGGCTCCAAGCTCCACAGCAGGGTCTGTCTGGGAGGGCCGGCCCTGGAGTTCCCTTCTTCCCACGATCAGGTCCCTAAGAACAAATGGCTGGGCCGGAGACCTACAGAGGGAGAGGGGAAGGTTAAGCAGGGCAGCCCGGGGTCTGGCGGACCCCTCCACAGACTAGGCCAACGAAAGTGTGGACCAAGGCAGCTACTGGAGGTGGCAGAGGCTGACCCCGAGAATCTCAGCATCAGGGCCAATCCGACTTGCTGGTCGTTCGGGGGGCACTGTGCTTGGGGCATTTAAATGTGGGGGGCCCATCCCTACTCTGGCCCCATTTGCTCTGGGCCCCGATGACACAGTGCCTGAGCCGGGACTGCAGGCCCATAGGGGCATGTCCATCTCAGACCTCAGCCTATCCCTAAGATGGACATTTGAGCCTGCTGAGCTGGAAGCCAGAGTCCCACCAGGGAGCACCAAGGGACAGAACATGCAGCCAGCAGAGATTAACAAGAAGCCCCTTCCCAGAGGACAGGAAACAGCTGAATGAAAAACCAGACGAGAGAGAACGTACCAGGCATGCAAGCTAGACCCAGGAGTCAACGGGCTGAGGCTTAGCGTCCCCCACGGCGTCCACCAGCCTGACCGCGGGCCTGCTGGGCCCAGGAGGAACCTTCCTGCCGGGGTCGGGCTGCAGCGGACAGGCAGTGTGCAGGAGGGCGTTAGAGGCAGAACAGAGCAGGTTAGTCAGCGCTGATGGGTGGGGGCTGGGCTACTCAGTGGGTGAGGCCAGAGCCGGGGTGCACACGATGGGGAAGCTGAGCTAGTGTGGCTCACAAAGATGCACACGGACGCGTGGACACACACAGGCCTGTGCCCAAAGCCAGGGATGGTCACAGAGCAGGTTGGCAGGTACCACCCTGGAGGCAGGAAAACAGTGGGCCCATCCCTGCCCCCAAACACACACATATGCAGGCAGAGAAGGGTGAAGACACTTGTACTCAGACTCCCCTGGCCCTTGTGCATTGTTCTGGGCAGTGCCCTCTGTCCCATGCCCCCTCTCTCCCAGTGGCTGTGAGCTTCAAACCACCTGCACCCACAGACCGACTCCGACGATAAACTTCCCAAGGCTGGGGGGCCAGGCCCCAGGCTCCATCTCCCAGCCCAGCTGCCCTGCAGGCGAGCCCCACCCCAGGTGGACCGGCCAGCCTAAACTCAGCACCTTGCCAGGGCCCCTCTCAGGCATGCCCTAGGCACCTCCCTAGGCACCTGCCCACAGCCACTTACTTTCAACGGTTCCTTCTCAGAGGCCTCCCCTGCAGGGTCATTGCCTCGAGCCCTCCGCTCCCTCCGGTCCACAGTGGAGTATCCGTCTTGGGGTGGGGACATGAGGGGAACTCTGAGGGGCAGGCATTGCAGGAGCAGATCTCTCCCTCAGCCCAGACACAGGGGGCCCCTGGGACAGGGTTCATTGGGAGATACCCCCACCTGCCCTGCCCCAGCACTGTGCTGGAGGCCTAGGCCAGGTCTTCTCGTGGCCCCTCCCACCATGGTGGCTCAGAACCCTCCAGCCCCCTTGGGCTGGCAGACCAGAGACTGTGGCTGGGCACTGACCCCTCCCTGGTTGCCCACCCCCCTCAGCAGCACCCCTAAACCAAATTCTCTTTTCCAACCAGCACCTCCTTGGAAGGCTTTCCCAGCACCAAACACACAAGGCAAAACCACCTGGCCCATTTCAGCACCATCCCCGCCCCCGCCCCCCCCCCACAGGAAACAAGCAGCCCTGTATCTGCACTCACCTGGGCCAAGTGCCTCCATGGGGATCACGTCCCGGCTGCCTGGTTTCTCGCCATCTGCAAGGTATAAGCCAGGTGGCTGGCTGGTTGCAAGAACCAGTGGGGATACCAGGACAGACAAACCCACAGCAGGGCTGGCCTCCGTTGACCCGGGTACGCTTTGTTGCTAACATCTTTTAACATCTTTGCACCATTCTGCCAGTCCTCTGCCATTGACACCCCCCCACCCCCACTTAACATCAATGTGGACACCATGGGTGTAGAGGTTGTAGGAGGCTGCAAGCCAGGAAAGGGGCCCCCCTACCCCTCACCTGCCTTGTCACCATCAATGCACCTAGGTGGAGGAGCATCTCTTATACCTCAGAGATAGGTTTCCACGCCCCGACCCCGTATTCACCAAGGCTCTTGTCCACCAGTGGCAGCGTGCTGTCGTCAAAGCCTCCGGGACTCGGTGCTCCTCTGGGTCCCTTAGCGGTAGCAGCGGCTGACTAGGGGTGGAGGTGGGGGGGGGCACAAAACAGGGTGTGGGGTCAGGGGCATTCCCGTGGGGGACCTAGCCTGGAAAAGTGAAAGAGGAAAAGAAAGGCCAGGCAGGCCGCACCTGGAAGCGTGCCTTGGTCCAGCCATCCTTCTGCAGGGCGCCACGCAGCTCCTTGTAGCTCCACACAGTCTGCAGCACGTGGGAGGCGGCCTTCGCTTCGCGTACCGATTGGCTGCGGCCAGGCACAGGGCGGGATCAGCACTAGCCCCGCCCCCCAGGCCCCGCCCGCCCCCGGCTGCACTCTCACCCACCTGGCAGCGACGAGGGCCACCAGCGCTGGAACGCCTTGGGCCTGGAGTAGTGAGCGCGCATTGTCCAGGCTGTCGGACACGATCTCGTGGATGGTGTTGAGCACGGCCACCACGGTGTCCTCCTCCAGGCGGGCACCCGGTCGCGCCGGAGCCTGCGCATTGCGCACGTTCCGCACCAGCTCGGCCATGGCATAGCTCCCTGAAGGGCAGGAGTTAGTTGTCAGGGCACGCCTCTGCCCAGCCCAGCGGGAGGGAGCGGGATCCACCAGGAGAGCCCCGGCAAGCTGCAAAGTCACCCACCGTGTCTAGGGCCTAGGCCTTGAGACTGCTCAGGGATGGAATGATAGGGGCAGGGCTGGGCCCCTGAACTCCTCCCCACCCTGCCGGCCCCCAGCCCCTGCTGGTGGGACCCCAGAGCAGCCCACGGGGTTCTGCATCCCGGCTCTGCCCCACCCGCATCCTCACCAATGAGGTCCTTGTTGCGCCGGTCCAGGGAGAGGTTGCGCAGGGCGATGGCGACAGCACGCACCACCTTGTCAGTCTCGGACTGCAGCAGCTCCACGAGCACCGGAAGGCCACGCTCCTTGCGCACCGTGGCACGGATGTAGGTGGCCCACTGTGGCAATGGAGCGGGGAGTGTGCTCAGCACACTGGGTCCCGCCCACACGCCTCGACACTCTGCTACCTGAGCTGCCTGTTCCCTCTGGCTGGACCCTCCTCCCTGGCAAGACAAAGCCCTACCCAAGCAACTCAACGCCACCTCCAGCTGGCATCCTTTGTGCCGCGAACCTCCCGGACCCTGGGGAAGCACTGTGTCCCGTGTGGTCCCCACCCTCCCAGCCTGGGCAAAGGCAGAGGCCAGCACCAACAGGGTACCCAGGATTCTGTCTGTCCCCTCCCTGCCAGATTCGGCCTCTCACCATCCAGTTGCCAGCGCTGAGGTTCTGCAGGGCGCCAGCGGCAGCCTCCAGGGTGTTAAAGTTCCGGCTCTCCGTGAGGAGGGAGAGGTAGAGACGTACCACCTCGGGCTGATACAGCAGCTCAAAGCCTGGGCACAGAGCACCCACCGCCCACAGTCACCCAGGCCCCCTCCATTACCCCCTCTCCCCCCTCCTCCCATCAATGCCCCCAGGGCAAGAGTCAGCTGGGGCCAGAGATGGGTGTGGTGCAGTCAGGGAAAATTTAACATCAACACATATCCACCCGTTATGAGCCACCCGAGGGAGAAAGCAGTCCCGTTTCATGGAAGAACAGAGGTTCAGTGAGGAGGCAGTGGGTCTAAGTGAGGTTGTTGTTCCCTTGACCCTGCTGCCAAAGAAATGGTATTGGACCTGCCTGGCAGCCAGAGCATCCAGAAGGCCTGGGGTAGGGGGGGAGGTGGCAACCAGGGCTGCTCCCCTAGCAACAGGACTCAAACTCCCTAACAACAGGGCCAGCCCTCCTGGGTAGACAGGCTGTGCAACTAGGGGGAGGAGCCCTAGCCGGAACAGGACCCTGTTCTCTCTCATGTAACTTAGGCTGTTACCAGTGCACGCCCCTAGCCACAGGGTCTGCCTTCTCAGTCTGCACCCTGCTCAACCATTCCTGGTCCCCCATCAATTGAGGCCTGTACCCAGACATTACTCCCTCTCCCCTGTCCTCCCACCCCATGTTTTATCACCCCCTCCCCATTCCTCATGCCTCATCATCCCTTCACTTCAGCTCTGCTGGGCTTCCTGTTCCGCAGATGCTCCAAGCATGTCCCCCACTCAGGGTATTCCCCCTAAAGGCATCCGCAGGCATCGGTCTGTGTGTGATGTTTTCCCCTAGGCCTCCCATGGCTGGGGTCTTCCACCCTGCTTGGAGGCATCTGGGCTTGCAGGGTGGGCCGTGGCCTGGGGCTCAGGCTCAATTCCCTGTACAGAACAGCGCCAGCACACAGTAGGACTCCAACAGACACAGGGGACGAGAAGGACAAACCACTCTGCCCCCTGCACTATCAGCCTCCAGACTAGATCTGACTGCACACCTCAGCTCCCAGACCCCCGGGAGTGAATGTGAGCTCCTCAGAGGATACTGGAGGTCCTGCCTAGCTGGTCTCTGTCCTTCACTGAAGGCCTCACTCTATCTCCTCTAGTCTTCTGCATGCTGTGTGACCTTGCAAATGCCTGGCCTCTCTGTGCCTCTGTCTCCTGCCCTGCCTGGAGTGACCCATGCAACTGGCCCTGATTCTGAACCCACAGCAGGTACCCAGGGACTGGACAGCCTTCTGGGGAGCCCCACACCTGTGCGCTGTTTCTCCATTGGCTCCCCAAGGCCCTCCACGCCTGCTTGGTAGCACAAAGCTTGGCCACCTGCGTGGGCCTGGGATGAACTCTGCCTCCACCCACTCACCTTTGGCAGCCTCAGTTCGTTTGGGCAGGTCCAGTGTGTCAAAGTTCCGGTCCATCTCACCATCCTTCTTCCCTGGAACAGAGAATAGACGGAGGTGAAGCCGGCCCTGCACGGGGCAGGTATGCGCCAGGAGGGTGGACATGGCACTTTCCTGCCCAAGGCCCAAGAGCACCCCCAAGTCCAGGACTGGGTACCAGGAGGCCCTGGGAAGGGCAGTGGTTGCACTGGGGCCTGGGGATGTCCCAGCTTTGCCCCCAGCAACCAGGACTGATCTGTTAGGTGCCGGGAGCAGCACTGCTAACCACCCAACAGCCTCCCTGCAGCTACTAGGAGCCAGGAGCCCAGGCTGGATGATGACAGGGAGGTACAGAGAAGCTGGGGGCTGCCAAGGACAAGACCTGCCCGGTTGCACAGTAAAGCAGGGCTGGGGCCAAGAGTCCCAGCCACGGGGAAATGCCTGTCTGGGGTCAGGACCTGGTCCCAGGCTCTGCTGGCTAGGAGAGACCACCACCCACAGGCTGAGCCCCTAGAGCAGCCCCACCTAGCACTTGTCAGCCTCAGCCCGCACCGCTCTGTGAGTGAGCTCACTAGCTGCCAGTCACCCTCATCTCAGACGAGGGAGCTTCTTCTCTGAAAGGCAGCAGAGCTCTGATGATCTGGGCTCCCTGTTCTGCCCAGCCTCACGGGGCCTTTGTGTGGTCCCTTTAAGCCACACATTGCTGCATTCCCAGGGGCAGACTTTGCTCCCTGGTGCCTGAGGGGACAAATACACCCAGACCCTGCCCCCCCTTGATTCTCCCAGCTCCAGCTCCAGGCCCGGCAGCGGAGTCTGAGGTTACAGAGAACAGCCCGTTGGCCTCCCAATGAGTCCAGGGCTGACATTCCTGCCGTTGTCATGTCCACACAGTTGTCATGGAGATGGCTGCCCGGGAAAGGGACTGGAGATGGGGCAGGGCCCTGGGGCTAGATCACCCTGTGGTCGTCATGGAGAGTACTGCCTCGACAATAAGGGTGGGCGGCACCTCCCCGGTGCCCACTGCCCCCACCGGGCCTGGACAGCAGGACAAATAGGGACTCACCTTGATGGAACCACTCCTCTGGGCGGCCGGAGGAAGCACAGGAGAGAGGAGACGAGCCTCAGTGGGCAGCACCCCCTCCTTCCCCGCACGCCCTCCCGGGAGGCCTCGACTTCCCACTGTGTACCCTGGGTTGAATAGATGGGTCGT
This sequence comes from Mirounga angustirostris, assembly GCF_029215605.1. Lineage (NCBI taxonomy): Eukaryota > Metazoa > Chordata > Mammalia > Carnivora > Phocidae > Mirounga > Mirounga angustirostris. The sequence continues at coordinate 63,958,260 of NW_026991722.1, forward strand.
GGAACCCCACCCTGATCACTGTGGAGGGCTGAGTGCCCAGAATTGGAACAAGAGAGGGGAGGCCTGGGGTCAGAACAGGTGCACATGGGGAGCGGGGGGGGGGGGGGGGGGAGGCAGTGCACAGACGTCACCCAGCAGGTGCCAGAGAATGTAGATCCTGGAACCTGCACCCAGCAAATGCCAGGCGGGATGGCACCAAGGCAGGGTGGGGTGCTGCCTCCGGGGCATCTCAAAGTCTCCAGGTGCTCTGTGAACGCCAGGAGGCAGCATCGTCTTCAGAGCTTTCCAAACACGGGCCCAAAGAACCCTTCCCGGAGCTGAGAGACAGTCCAGGCGGCACCAGGGACACCACGTAGGTTCACTCCTGCCCTCCCCCAGGGGCCCCAGAGCGCAGATGAAGGAAGGCTGCCCCGTCAACCGGACGACCCAGCAGGCTGGGTACACCCTCCTTGGCTCCCTGCTTCGCCACCTGCCCATCAGGAGCTGACCAGGTGGTCTCTCCAGCTTCCGTGACAGCCGTGGGTATGGAGACCCTTCAGCCTGGGGTGGCAGGGAGAGTCCTAGAGTGTAATATCCCAGTCCCTCCCACACACCTTTGGCCTTCTTGCCACCGAAACAGCCAGCGTCATCCCTCCTCCGGCGCTGGGAGCCCGCAGCACCGCCCGGGGGCCCCGGCTCAGCCTCCTGGTACCTGTCGGCCCCAGGCACCTCCTTGTGCACGTGGTAGGACAGGTTCCGCATGATACACACACAGTTCTCCACTGACTGTGGGGAGAGGAGAGATGGTGGAGCAGCACCCGGTGGGCACGGAGACTGCCACCCCTCCCCGGGACGCCTGGCCGCAGCCAGTGCGCACAGAAGGAACTGGGGGTGCAAAGATGGGGAGGCCTAAGCTAGGGAGCCCCCGGGGGTGAGAACTCCCAGGGAGAGGCTGAGGAAGGAAAAAGGTGGAGAACACACAGCGTGTAGGACCTTGTCTGGGACTTCACTGTGGCCACTACGGGGTGGCCGGTGGGCAGGGCACTGCCCCAGAATGCATATGCCTACTTCTCCTGTGCTGCCCAAATGGTTCAGGGCCCCCTGGGCCCAGTTCCTGCTCCATGTCCCCGACCCTTTGCAGGAGGTTGTGAACATGCACCCCACTGGGACCTGCTGGGGCCCCCCACCTTGTTGTCCGTGTCCTTCCTGCCCACAGCTGACTGCAGGGCGTGCAGCAGGGCGTCTACCAGCCCTTCGCATTCCCGGAGCCGCCGCCGGGCCTCTGCACCATCCGAACTCACGTTCCTGGGGGGCCAAGAGCGAGCCCTGTGAACCCTGGCTCCCATGGGAACTTCCCAGCCCCCCCCCACCCCAGCCTTGGGGTTTTGTCTTCATCTGTAAAACCGGCTCTGACACCACCGTTAGGGCTACCGACAGTGTCTCGACCCCTGAGACCCTAGGAGGGAGCCCTGGCCTGGCATCTGGGTGTGGCAGGGGGCCTTCTCGGATACCCAGCGGAATTGGGAGGGGAGAGAAGTGGGTCCAGAGTCCTGAATCCACGCACAGTGACAGTTCTGGGTTCCACCTTACCCTGAGGTGAGGACCGCATAGGGCCACGGGGCTATGTCCTGATGGATAGACAGGACCATGGGGACCCTGGACCACGTGTGGGGACTCTAGTGATTCCCAGGGTGGGAGGGTTAGGGCAGAGGTCACGAGGACATGGAACGAGGCCTCTGAGGCAGACGGAAATGAGGGTCCCGGCTCCCCCTACCCTGGCTGTTACAGTGATGGAAGAGTGGGTTGAAGCTGAGCAGGGCTGGAGACATGGGGTCCTAACGTGAGAGGGTGGCAGACCTTGTCCAGAGGCTGCCCTTGGGGCCGAGTACAGCCCCATCAGGCCCCATTCTCAGGACTTGGGCAGGAACTGTGACATGGCTGTGTCCCAAGCTCCTAAAACTTGGGTGGCTAATTGTCTTCCATGTTATACCAGACATGAGGACATTCGCAGGTGTGCGTACAGGCTCTGGTGCCTGGCTCCTGCCTCCTCGGCCGGGAACAGTCCTGGGTGGCTGCACAGACAGTGCCCGAGCCCAGCCCCCACCCACACCTCAAGCAGCCCGATGTGTTCTTGAAGACCGTTGTCCACTCGGCATCTCTTGGCTTGGAATCCTCGTTGGGCTCGCGCTCCCAGCCCGAGTGGGGCACAATGACCTCGTGGGTCAGCGTCTGCAGGCCGTGGTCAATGATGACCATCTTCAGGGGCTCGTAGGATGACAGGTTCCACAGTGTGCCTGCAGGGCGTCATCAACCAGCCGGTGCTCACCACACAGGCAGCAACCTTCTGACCTCCCCATGTGACCTCGCTCAGGACATGCCCCGATCAGACCAGAAAGCAGGAAGTGACAAAAGCCGTGAGAGGTCCTGGGTGCCCACCTTGGCCCAGGCAAGATGTGCACAGGCACCCAACAGTAGCTACCAGCTGGGAGGGGCTGTGACACAGGAAAGGGCTGGCTGGGGGCCTGTGGCTGGACAAGCAGGTGCCTTCTCTTCCCCATCCCTCCTTAGCCACGTGGGGGTGGTGGTGGCAGGGGGCCTGTGGCTGGACAAGCAGGTGCCTTCTCTTCCCCATCCCTTCTTAGCCACATGGGGGGGTGGTGGCAGGGGGCCTGTGGCTGGACAAGCAGGTGCCTTCTCTTCCCCATCCCTCCTTAGCCACGTGGGGGGGTGGTGGCAGGGGGCCTGTGGCTGGACAAGCAGGTGCCTTCTCTTCCCCATCCCTCCTTAGCCACGTGGGGGGGGGTGGCAGGGGGCCTGTGGCTGGACAAGCAGGTGCCTTCTCTTCCCCATCCCTCCTTAGCCACGTGGGGGGTGGTGGCAGGGGGCCTGTGGCTGGACAAGCAGGTGCCTTCTCTTCCCCATCCCTTCTTAGCCACGTGGGGGGGGGGTGGCAGGGGGCCTGTGGCTGGACAAGCAGGTGCCTTCTCTTCCCCATCCCTTCTTAGCCACGTGGGGGATGGCACTACTGCCTCACTGGCGCCACCTAAAGGTGGTCACATGACCCTACCTGGCCAATTGGGGCCCATAAGGCACAATCCCCCAGCACCGGGCCCCATTGGAGGGTGGGACCAGGAGGCTGGACCTGGAGGAGTATGGGGACATGCGGGCAGGTGGAAAGGGGGCCTGCCTGAGAGGCAACAAAGTCCAGAGGTAGAGAGGCTGGGGACCTCTCAGTCTCAGCCTAATGCCTACCCCCAGCAACTGGACCTCCTGACTAAACGGGCAGATGGTGGTGGCAGCGGGGGGTGGGGGGAGTCTTTCCCTGGCCAAGTCTCACTCTCCTCTCCCTGACGGACGAGGGGGAGCCAGGTGTCACTCACCTGTGACGAGCTCTCGGACCTCATTGTCCCGGGCAGCCCGCAGCAGGCGCACGAGGGCAGGCACACCGCCACAGTCCCGGATGGCAGCCTTGTTGTCCGTGTCTCGGCCGTAGGAGAGGTTACGCAGCGCCCCGCAGGCCCGCCGCCGCACCTCCGCCCTCGGGTGGTCCAGCAGAGCCACGAGCAGAGGCAGGCCCCGCAGCTGCCGCACGCGGCGCTTGACGCCCTCGTTCTCAAAGCACAGGTGTTGCAGGTAGGCGGCTGCGTTGGCTTTCACAGGGTCCACGGGGTGTCGCAGCATGGCCAGGACCTCTGGCAGCTCGGGGTCCCGCCAACGCGGCTCCTTACGGGCGCTGTCGACTGAGGGCGACCGTCGGACCACTCGGTCCAGGCTGCCTAGGCTGCCCCGTTCTGGCTGGGCCAGAGGGGCTGTCGCAGCCGGAAACGGGGGCCGCTCCTCCATCAGCTCACCGCCATCATCTGCCACATCCTCGTAGGCCCTGTGCAGACAGGCAGGGCGCAGAAACATCTCGGCACTGCTCGGGAGCTACCCCACCGTTATTTTCTCCAGGGGACCATGAACCCTTGAAGGGTGGGGACAGGCCTACAGCACTGGTACTGGACCCCAAGTACCTGCTGAGAGTCACACCCCAGGCCAGCAACAACTGACTCACAGCCAGTGACATGGCCTAACAACAGCCAATGGTTATCAGGGCTTAGATCTCCCTAAGACGGGAGCTCACTCACTCCCATCACCATGCAGCATTCCCCAATTCTGAGCTAAATGCGTTTCTATGAAACATCTGTCTGTGACTGAGGTCCTGCCCTCCCATGAGGCCCATCTCGGCCAAGTGGGCTCTGCCAGGATGTGGGGGCAGGAGGTGACCCTCCCTGCACACAGCCATCCTGGTGGGACCGTATGAGGGGCATTCAGGTCACTGGTCCCCCGGAGTACAAGATGTCCTTGTGGGTTGTCACCATCAAACCTACTTCCTAGGGCAGGGATTGAGGCTAGGAGGGGTCAGATGTCTTGCCTGAGGTCACACAGCATAATCCATACCAAGGCTGTGATCATGTTCTCACTCTACAGATAGAAAAACTTGAGGGCAAAGGTGACAGAGGCAGAGTCTATGCTGGGAAGAGCTAGATAACCTAGTTTCTGGTTGCTTCTGTACACAGGGGCAATTGAGGCCTGGAGAAAGGCTGGAGCCTCAAACTCAGAGGAAACGCTCTGAGCCTCTTGTGCTCCTATCTTCATGGCCGGCTGGCTGGAGCAGGGGTAGCAGGTGTTGGGCACTGTCACCAACTTCCCTAATGCCCCAGACCCACAGGGAGGGTGCCCAGTGTGACTTCCACCATCCCAGAAGCTTCCCTTGTTGCTGTCCTTGAATTGAGGCCAATTCAAACTAACGTGCATAACTAACTTAGCCCCAGCAGCTAGACTTCCTGTGGGGCAGTGGAAGGCAGACTTCCCGGAGGCAGCTGCCAGGCTCAGGGTACTCACCTGGTACGAAGGCCACGTCCACACTCAGGCCTCCTCCTTGTGGCAGTGCCATAGTCAGGCTCCAGCTCCGGGCCACCCTCGTCATCGGCAGCCAGGCTGCGGGTGTCATCCTCTAAGCCGTATGGCTCTGCCTGGAAGCGCTCGGGCTGGGAGCGACCGGCTGGTGGCACAGGCTCAGGGCCTGCAGGGAAGGCCTCACGTCGGCCAGGCAGTGTGAAGCAGCCATCGACAGGGCCTGGGCCAAGGGGGCCACGTGCGGGCCGCACACCCAGCCCACGGGAGAGACTGCCGTAGCTGGGGACATCACGGGGCTCAGGGCCGTCGGTAAAGCTGCCCCCGCTGCTGAGGTAGGCGCGGGAAAGCGTGGCTGCCGGACCACCCCCGCGCAACAGGAAGTGCCGGTCCAGAGGGCCGTCTGTGAAGGGGCCTAGTGGGGGGCCGCCGTCCAGCAGGGGGAGGCCATCTGGGCCTACGGGCACCTGGCGCACTGTTCTCGTGGTCACCGTCTTGACCGTCTTCGTGACCTGGTGGGGAAGTGGGTGGCCAGTGGGCGGGCTAGGCAGCCTGAGAGGCCCAGACACTGGCCCAGTAGGGCCAGGGTGTCCTCGGTCTTGCCCCCGACCAACAGGTGGCCCCTGGGAGGCCACTCTGTACGTGGAACAACCGTGGCTACACAGCCTACTTGCCCACTGCCGGAGCCTGGCCATACCTTGGTCTCAGTGCGCCGGGTAGTGCCGTCTTCTGATGTGACAATGGACACGTGGGAGGTGGGCGTGCCAGGGTCCTCCTCTACTGTCACTGTCTCCTCCAGCACCTCGGGCGCCTCTGGCATTGTGGCCAGTGAGGCCTGGCTGCCCGGGCTCTGCTCCTGGGCAAGCGGGGGGAATGGGTGTCAGTGGGAGGACCCATAGTTTGCCTGGTCCTGGAGTGTAGAGGTTTGTGCTGGCCCCAAGGCCAGGACAGCCTTCTTCCCACCCCTGGAGCCCATGGACCCCAGGGCCTGCAAGCCCCAGCTGGTGAAGACAGCAGCCCGCTCCTGCCTCTGAACGCCATGGGGCTTACTGGCCCTGTTGCCCTATCCCATGCGGACCTCTGGGGGTTGACCTCCCCCAATCCTGGCGCCTCCTGGGACTGAGCTGGCAGATAAAGCCCCTGTCCCCAGTGATGCAGTCTTGGGCAGCCCCATCTGAGCTGCAAGGCCTGGTTGCTACAGGCTCCTGGTGGCCCAAGGAGATTGGTGGGACCTGCAGGTCGAACTCTTGACATGGGTCACAACCCCTGGCTGGGCCCTCCCATGTCCTGGGCCTCCTCCCTGCCCCACCCAAGAAACCTTGAGTGCAGAGGCCTTGGGGGAGCAGTTTCAGCACTGCTCACAGACTCCCCAGGGCCATACCCAGGCCCCCACTGTTCCCAAGGCCAGCTAGACGCCCTCGCAGGACAGAAATACTCAGTTCTCAGAATGCCCAAAATACCCTTGCTCCTTCCGGCCTGGACACTCCTAGGGTATTGAGTGGGCACAGCCTGGCCCTACCTCATTTGGGCCAGTGTTTGGTGCTCCCCAGTGAGATGCTGGGTGTTTTATCAGAGCCCAGAGATAGTGAATTCAGGCCAGGTGTGCCCAGTTAGTCCTTGACAGGAACCTGGTGTCCCCTCCCCATATACCTCCCCCCAGGTCTCCCCAACCTGCAGCTCCCCTTGCCTTCATCCCTGCAGGGGATAACCATGGTGGAATTCCAGGCAAGATAGCTCTGGACAGAAGCCCTTTTAAGGCCCATAAGCCTATGGCCAGACTTGCCAGTGGGGAAACGGAGGCTCAAAGAGGACAGGCCAGTCCATAGCAGAGCTGAACTGACTCTGCTGACTAGCAAAGGGGTCCAAGAGCCAAAGTCCATCCACCCCTGGGCCTCTGACCGCATGGGTCCCCGCACCACACCAATATCCTAGGATTAGCATCTGGCAGGATGGGTAGGGGCTGAAACCCAAGCTGCAGCGGGCAAGCGAGCAGGAGCACATTCCTGGGCAGCGGGGCCAGGTCAGCAGGAGGACAGGCCCTGCTCTGTGGCCCAGATGCTGTGCCTTGAGGAATGGGTCCCCTGTGTGGGCCCCAGGCCTCTGAGGCCCTACACAGAAACGAAGCTGAGGCCCAAGGAAGGCCACACCCCTATCTGCCTGCCCCCAGAGCCCTACTCTGCTCCTGGCCCTGAGCCTGGGAGGTATGCAAGCCTAGGTGCCCAGAGCTGCCCAACGGCCTGCCTCCTGAGGTCCTCAGGGTGTGAAGTCTCCTCAGGTCGGGGTCCTATCCTGACAAAATGCTTAAGCCCCCAATTGCACATAGTGCTGAGATTCTAGGCCCCCGCAAAGTCTTCAGGGGTCCAGAGAGGGGCCTGCTCCATGTTAGGACAGGTGTATCCCCTGGGCTCTGGTGACACAGGAAGGAAGTCACAGAATGCAGACTCTGCCCCCAGAAGCAGAGGACAACAATATGTGATTTTATAAAAAGGGAAACTGAGGCCTGACAGAAGGGAGAGGCTTAACCAGGACTTCACAAACCATTGACAGGGAATTTCAGGCATCCCCAGGGAAGACAGTTCTGCAAGGCCTTTTAGTGATACCTCACCCCTTGTGGGCCACAGCCTTGGCTGCCACTCAGTTTGGGGTTGTAGGTGGAATGCCTGGTGGGGACCTGGCCAGGAAGGAAGAACGATGTTCCCTGAGAAAGAGGAGTAAACTGAGACCCTGAACGGGGACATGCAGCTGGGCTGCCAGGCACGGTGGCCTGGACCCTTCTCTGAGGGTGCTGGGAGCTGGGATGGTTCCGGAGCAGAAGACTCAGGGAAAGCCTGTCACTGCCGGCACCTCGGCGACCCCAGCTGTATTTGGCAACTATGGGAGCAAATGTGTGTCAGGCGCTGAGTTCTCTCGGCTGGGCCCTGGGGTCCAGGCACAGAGGGGCCTAGGGCCACACCCTGGTGGCTGCAAGTGGAGGGGAGGTGCGAGGAGCAGGACCGACAAGAGGGGACCAGAGCCTGGCCAGGAGGACACGGCCCCTGAGTAGATCTGCATACGTGAACACTCTCAGAGAAGAGCCTCCAACTCCCTAGTTAGGGGGTGGGTGTGAGGAGGGAGAAGGAGTAAGCATACCTCAGACCTCAATGCTACTCTGACTCAGTTTATTCTCACTCTAGCCTGTGATGAGGGTCTGACACAGTGCAGTAGAGGGAACAAAGGGATGGGGCTGCAGAAGAGCCAGGAACCCTCCACCCCACAAGGCCTGGCAACCCTGCAGCATCACCCACTAACACCCAGCCCAGGCAGCCTAGTAGTGGGATCCTGAGGCCCCAAGAGCCCCCACTGGCAAATGACCTCAGAGAGCTAAAAACAGGCGATGACTTCACCCAGGCTGGCGGGCAGGCGGGAGCGGGAGTCAGCCGATGATCACAGGAAGGCCTGGCCCCCGTTACACACGCCTGGGCACACATGCAGATGAGGACCTGGACATGCGTGCGTGTACCTGGTGCTTCCAACAGGGACATGTGCACAGACGTGTGTGTGTATGTGTGTGTAAGCACCCAGCCTGGCCCCCAGGCCCAAGCGCGTCAATCTGCATGTTGTCCTAACAGCCCCCAGACACAGTGCGCACTGCCCCCAGAGGGACTTGCACATGCTGACACATCCCCATCACCTCCTCCTGTCTCCCACCCCTGTGTCCAGACTGCCTGGACACCCATTCAACCACCCACTCCGGGGGCTCTCAGAGCTGGCAGCAGAGTGGGGAACCAAAGCCTGATGACCAGCACATAGTTGGCACTCAACAGAGGCAGCTGACCGGGGTGCCTACATCCTCATCTGACCTTGAGACCCTGCTCTAGGGCCACATGTCCACCTATCCAGGGCAGCACACCCCAGAGACCCCTGGCCCTACAACTCAGGTCCCCCCGGCACTCCAGACATGAGCACCAGCCTGGACACAAAACCCCCAGCCCTTCACATCCCAAATCTTGCCAAATCCTGTCAACTGTATCTTGTTACCCATCCCCAGCCCTAGCTTCATTCTTGCCCCTCTTCCTGGGACCACTGACCTGCCTCCCATAGCCTACCTCCAGGGCCCAAACTGTCCCCCGGCGCTCCCATCCATGGTCCACCTGGTCATGGTCTACAGGCCTGGCCCAGAGTGGGGCTGCTGTCCAAACCTGGGGTTTCCCAGGAGCTCCCTTGAACTTGTGGAAGGGGCCTGGCCCAAGACTCCAAGCCCCCGGGGCCAGAGTGGCCAGTCCTCAGAAAGGTAAACACAGCCAGCCACCACTGCTCTCAAGAGGGTCCCCTAGGCCCTGTCACACATCCAGGGCTTGGCTTCCTCATATGGAAACAGAAAGCACCCAGGATATCAAGGCCAAAGGACAAGCAGGATAGTGCCAGTCCCACCTTCATGGCCAGATCTAAGGGACGTGGGGAGTAGAATACAAGATGTGGGCCAACATACAGAGGGGCCGCCACCGGGGCAAAAGCCCACAACCACCTCTGAGGTACATGTGGGAATGGCAGAGAGAGGGGCCGGGGAAACAAGCCAAGTCTTAATGGGGGAGGGGGGCTGGACTGGAGTCCCAGAGGCATGGATCTATGTCACCAACCGCACTTCACAGATGAGCACCCATGGTACATATCGTGAAGAGCAAGCCTCGAGACAGGTGCCCCACCCTGCCCATGGTCCCACCGTACACACAGAGAATGGGTTAAGGTAGGATCCCACACCTGGCTCCCACAATTCCCAGTCCTGGCCCGAAGAGGGCACAAGACAGCTAGCACTGAATGAATGAATGGAGGGAGGGAGGGAGGGAGGGAGGAGTGAAGGAATGAACGTGTTCCCCTATCCCCTCCACCGAGCACAGCCATCCCTGATAAGAGTCCAAGACAATCCAGGCTGGCATCTCTCTCCACAGAGCAAGCCCTTGGCCACCACAGATGCCCTCTCTTGATGCCCAGAGGCTCTGCCCAGCCCAGGCAGATGGGGAGCTCACCCCTCCAGAGCAGAAGCCGCCTGCCAGGGCCTGCAGTCCACACTGAGTGGCCAAGAGACCAAGGGGCAGTGGGTGCCCACAGACTGGGGAAGCAAGGTTGTGGGGGATAGCAGGGCTGGCTGTCACTCACCCCAGTTTCTCCAAGCCCAGCCCACATTTATCAGCTACACAGCAGCCCCAACTCCCCCCAGCTGACCCTTACATCTCTGGGATGGTCAGCGGCCTGACCCTAGGGGCCATACCATACAGCAGGCAGAAACCCAGCTGCCAGGGAGAGGCAGGTGTGACCCGGCCCCCAATGACAAGGGGCCTGGGGCAGTTGCTCCTCCAGTTGGCCTCAGTTTCCCTGCCTGTTACTGGACCGCAAACCCTGTAAGCAGGAGGTGCTGGCTGCCCACATGCCTCCCTCCCGCTCCCTCCCAGCACTGGGAGGCTGACTCCCCGGGTTTTCCTCGGAGACCCCCGCTCCTGCCTCCGCACGTGGGCAGGGCCCTCCTCCACCCCTCCCCTCACGTGTGCTGCCGCGGCAGACAGGGCTTCCATTAAAGCTCCGGAAGCTCCTCGCAGGTCCCCAGAGTCGGAGCCCGCGCTAAGAGTGCGGAGGGGAGGGGAGGGGAGGCCCACCGAGCCCCCCAGGGAGCTGGAGGCCTAGCCCGGCTGCCCTCTCCGGACTCCGCATCCCTCCCGCATAGAGGGGCTGCTCAGGAAGGACCTCACCAACCACCCCCACCCCAGGCACCTGTCCTGGGCGCTGCCCTGGGGTGCACCCACCCCGATCCCGGCCTCGCTTCCCCGCGCCGAGTCGCCCCGCCCGGGGCCTGGCGCCCGGTCCCCAGAAACCCCGCGGCCCCGCCCCGCGCCTTGCACACCCCCCCGGGCGGCGCGCTCACTCCGCCGCCCCGCCCGCCCCGGGGCCGAACGCGCTGGCCCAAAGCGCAGACAATAGTCTTCTCCGGCCGGCGGCTCCGCGGAACAAAAGCGGGTCCTCCCGGGAAGGCCGGCGCCCCGCCCTCCGCCGCCGGGCCCCCGGGACGGTGCCCCCACGCATAAGACCAAGTTCCCTCCAACCTGTCTGAGTTCGGCCGGCATCGGGCCGGGCTCGTGGGTGGTGGGGGCGCGGGCCGGTAAGGACGGCGGCGGCGGTGGCGGCGGCGGCGGCGGCGGCGGCAGCTGAACCGGGCTCGGCTCCGGCGCCTCGGCCGCTCGGGCTCGGGCTCGGCGGACTCGCTCCCCGCGGGGGCGGACCTGGCGGCGGTCACGGCGAGCAGCCAATGGAGCGGGGCCGCGCCCAGGCGGGGCGGGGCGGGGGCCGGTGGGGCGGGGCGAGGTCCCGCCCCCCCCCCCCCCCCCCCCGCGCGCGGGGCTCTGCTGCCGCTATCAGGGCGGGGCTGGGGTCGCCCCTTAACTCCCGAGCGGCCGGCCTGGCCTGGCCTCCCCGTCCCTCCACTTCCCCTGCGGGGGTGACATTTTCCCGCCTAGTGACTTTGGCCGAGTCCTGCTTCCCGGGCCTCATTCTGCCTCCAGTAAAAGAACTCACAGGCCCCTCCCCCTGTAGTTAGGGAAACTGAGTTCTGGCAGAGCTGGGGCCAGTGCGGCCATCCTCTTTGGCACAGGCTGCTATCCTGACCCCAATGTTTCCCCCTGCTGTAAAATGAGGACTGATCAGACAGTAGTTATAGCGATGTCAGCATGACAAAGTCTCTCAGATGTCCCTGATCTGGCCCCAGGCCCTTGCCCAAACCCCAGCACAGCCCCCCAAGTATGTGCCTTCATAGAGCTCAGTCGGGGCCTGCCAAATGGACCTGGCACTGATCCACTTTGTCTTGGGTTCTCCCCATCAAGACACAGAGGCCCAGGGTTTCCCCTACCCTCTTAGGGGTGTCAGAGCAGATCAAATGGTGTGTGCGGGGGTACTCAGCAGTTGGGTGACCCTGGGTGAAAGCTCCCGAGGCCAAGAGGGCCTCAGACTCTCTCTCCTCCATGCTTTTGATCCACTGGGAAGTGGTTGGGGGGTGAGGGGAGTGGTATCACAGTGCCTGGTTAATCAGGACTTCTCCAAACCAGGCATGACATGAAGGTACAGCCACACCCTGGAGAGTCTGGCTGTGCTGGATGGAAACGCAGACCCAGAAGGGCTGGGCTGGGCTGGGGCCCTTTTGGGTCATACCCCACAAAGGCAAGCCAATGGCTCGTGTATCCCGAATAAGGAAACTAGGCTCTGAGATGAATAAGGGCAAGGGCTGGTGCAAGGAGGTTCCATGGGTCTGGCAAGACAGAAGGGCAAGGCCTGGGCTTCCTGTGCCCCTCCTGCTTTGCCCCAGACCCCGCTCAGAAAATCCAGCCATCCCCAGGGGCTACCCTTCTTCCTGGACATGCCATGTACATAGGCTATGCAGCCAGCATGCTCAAGCACTCTGGGTGTCCACTGCATGTCCCTCTGAGCCTCTGTTTCCCCACCTGCACAGGGGTGAGTTGCCCTGACCACTGGCCCCCTGTACCTTCCATCCATGGCAGTTCCACAGGGAGCCACCTGGAATAGAAGCAGCAGTAGGAGGGCTGGACCACTGCCCCGAAGGAACTTACATTTCAGCTGCTTCTGCCTTCTCCCAAATTTCACCAGCTGCTAGTGCCCCAGCCACATACCCACCTTGGCCTAACCCGGGGCTGGCCAGGTCCCTAAAGGCGTCCCCCCGACCACATGCACAAACACACACCCACTGCTTGAGGGCTGGCCCTGCTCCAGCCAGGTGTCTCCAGCGGGGAGCTCTTCCTGCTGGAGGATTAAAGGCAGGTGGCCAGGACAGTGGTGCAGCCTGGGGAGCACAGCCGTAGCCCCTGGCCTCTCAACCCCTTAGTCCCAGCGACCTGCCTTGCCACTGGCCCTGAGCTTCACAGACCCCAGCTCTGACCTTGAGGATCAGCTCCAGGCAGCCCTGGGGCTCAGCAGGTAGGTCACTAGGTATCTCCTGCTGAGACAAATCTGGGAAGCAGTTTTGGCATCAGGGCTGCCAGGCCTGGCCAGCGGATGTGGCCCCGCCTCCCCCAATGTCCCATTAGCCCTGCCAGTCCAGCCACAGCCCTGAGAACACATGTTCTCTCCGATCTCACCCTGAGAAAACCATCTCCTCCCAAGAGACAGAAAAATCAAGGGCAGGCCAGGAGGACAGTGGGCGGGGAGAGGTCATAGCCTGAGGTCTTTAGTCCACAGTCCCCAGGAGGCCAGGGCAGCTCCAGGCTATGGGAACATCTTTCTGTGGGGGCACTGACCCTCAGCAGGGCCCTCTGGGCTGGAGGCTAAAGCCCTTTCCAGCCTGGGAGGGCTAGAAAGAGGGCCTGGCGCCTGAAGGATGGCCTTGAGGTCACTGACTGCCACTGTCCCCATGTGGCCCAGCTGGGCTGTTCCACTCCCCAACACATCTGGGGGGTGCAGCCCTCACCCTCTGGGGTGCCTGAGATCCAAGGGGTGGTGGGGGTGGCTCTTGCACCTAGACCCACCCTGCCTCAGTCCTGGCCTCCTGTGGACTGGCTCCTTGGCCCACCTCAGCACCAAAGGCTTGTAAAGACAGCTTCCCAATGATAGGGGCTGCTGGTGGGTCTGGGCCCTCTGGAGACTATATACCATACTGGGTTGTGCGTATGGATTGCCCACTGGCAGATGAGACCACCAAGGCTCTGGGGGTAAAGGTCACTCGCCAAGTTCCCCAACCTGACATGGACTGCTGCTTCTAGGCCCCACATGCCCTGGCTAGGCAAAGCTAGCCCAACTGGGTCAGTCTCACCCGAGACCTGCTCCCTCTCCAGCCACAGAGGTGCAGGCGGCCCCAAGCTGCCAACAGCATGTCTGGTTCCCTGGAGTGGGGGCCCAGTGACAAGAGCATGTGCTGGGGGACATACTGGGAGGAGCTCTGGCTGCCAGGTTTAGGAGGGCTATAGTGTGGGAGCTGAGTCAGAGAAACAGAACAAACACCACTGGGAGGGCCCTCTAGGGTCACTCTGTGAGGAACCCTGGGGACTCAGTAGGCCGTGGCCCCCTAGGCCTCTGGGTCTGGTAGTGAGGAGGTGCAACAGTGAGAGGTCTGTGGGGTGGAGTCCCACCCAGGGCCCTCCTTCTCCTGGCTCCTGGGACAGCTCTGCCCTGCCTATCCCCTGCCTTGTGCCTCAGTCAGTACTGTGATCTGAAAAATCACACCAAACTCCAGGCCTCCCACGTTTTCTTGTTCTGCCCCTACCATCCCATAAACCAAGTGCTCTTGTGCCCCATCCATAAGTCAGGCACTGGGGTACAGTGGCTGAGGGAGGGGTCCAGGCCATTTACTCCTGACTTTAGAGGCCTTAGGGCCTGGCCACAGAGGAGACAGGGCTTCACGCCTCTTGGGGCTGAGCAGGGGCCTGAGCCCAGTTTAAGGGCATTGGCTGGTGGAGAAATGGAGGCTCCAGGTCACCCTCTGAGACGTAGGCAGAGCCTGAGGTCTTGCTCAAGCCTTCCTCTAGAAGGCTTCCTCACTGATGCATACGATGAAGGAGGAAACCACGGCAAGGAGACTCCAGGGCGGGTAAAACCCTCAGTGTCACCAGGGTGACTGCAGAGTTGCCCAGAATAGACCTTGCCCAGCTACCTGGGCTCTGAGGACTCACTTGAGTGGAGGGTGCCATTCTGAGGGTTGGGCTGTGTCCTGCCCATTCATCACATGGCGTCCTGCACACTGAAGTGAAACTTCCAGCCCCCTTGGGATCCCACTCTCCTACCCTCCTCAGAGGCCTCAGGATATCTTGCAATAAGTCATTCAATACTGGCTTGTAGTCCAAGGCTCCTTGATTGTTTCCCTACTTGGCCATTTTCACCCATTTGGAGTCACTGGGGTGTTACCTGCAGGACCAGCTGTTGCCAGGCCATTGGCAAGGGCTGCCCACTGCCCACACCACCACTGCCCATGCCAGGCTGCTGGGCACGCTCCAGCTGCAGGGCAACATGGCGCCGCTCCTGCTCCAGGGCTCGCGTCAGTCGCTCAAAGCGGGCCTCCTGCTCTTTCACCGAGGCCAGAATGCTGGCAGCCGAGTGCACGTTGCAGTCCTCCATGACCAGGATGCCAGCAGGCTGCAGGCAAAGCAGAGCAAGGTCAGGGTGGGGCCAGGACAGAGGCCTGGAGAGGCCATCATAGGCCCCATGCCCACCCCACTCACAGATCATACAACTCATTCCCAGACCAGAGCATCCAGCTCTCCAGAGAGAAGCTGCATTGATTAAATTCTAAATTAAAAGCCATTAATCCGAGGCTGGCTGGAAGCAGCCGGCTCCCTCCCTGTGGAGTGTGGGGGCTCTGAGCTGGGAGCCCCTGCTTCCTGCCAGGTTCAGCAGAACCACTGACTGGGCGTCCCAGAGCCCTCTGGGAAGGGAAGGGTAGGAAGAGCTGGCGTGACCACCTCTCAGATCCCAGGCCCTCTGCTACCTACAGCACATGCCAGCTCATCCCAACCTCATGGGGCCAGCACAGGCCCAACTCTCGGAGGCAGTGCTCCGGCCCAGAGAAGGCAGGGCCCCCAGCCATAGCCACACAGCTGGTGCACCAGTGGGCAGGGAGAGAGAAGCCGCTCCACAGCCGCCAGGTGGGCGGGACACCTGGGCAGGTGAGGGGATGACACCAGCCTGCGGACCAGCAGTTAGGCCTCCACTCACAGCCACGCTGGCTGGGAACAAGGGTGCTATCTACCCACATGACAGAGTAAAAACTGAGTACAGCCTGGTTGGGATTCTGCACTCAGAAGTGGTCCAGGCGCCTCACGCCGGATCTGGAGGGAAGGTGGAGGGCAGGGTCCCAGGTGTCTGAGGCCCAGTCTGTGGGGAGGGTCAGGCCTGCCTGGGCCCCTGCCCAGTGCTGCCCCTGAGGGCCCCAGGGTGGTGGGTAGGGGTGGCAGGGACTCAGCAGCTGCAACCACAAACCAGCACTCTTCTCGCTGCTTGCTCCCTGGCTGCCCAGCATATTTGTTCTTCATGAGCAAAAAGAAGCAGGGGAAGTATATGGAGCCCAGACCTGCACATAGCAGCAGGCCAGCAGGTGGGGTGCAGGCCATGTGCTCAGGGCCTCCTCCTGGTCCAGCCCACACCAGCCGGCTGAGGCAGACTCTGCTGGCCCTGGGGCCCCTGCACAACACAGGGCTTGAGCTTAGAGACACAAAGCAGTGGGCAGCACCCTTGGAAGGCCAGCTGCAAGAACTGAACCCTAGAAAGGAGGGGTCGCTGCTGGGCCTGGCCATCGGTACCAGCTGAGCCAGGGACAGAGTTGGGGGGCATGCGTGTACATAGAGTTGAAGACACCATGGAGCCCAGCCCACTGTGAAGCTGGGGAAACCAAGGCCCAGTGAAGCAAAAGGCCAGCATAGGTCCCAGAAGCTAAGTTTCATTTTCCCAGCACCTGTCACGCAAATAAAACGGGCAATGTGACCCAGCAGAGGGGCAGCGAAGTCAGTATGTTGGGCTGGGAGAGGCGGTGGCCATCATGGGGGGAGGGGAGGAGCTTGGGGGGATGAAGAAAGTGAGGTATAGACTGCGTTCTTTGGCCAGCGGGGAGTAAGGGACAAAGAGCATGGCATGTCCATGGCTGTGGGCACACAGCCTCCTGGGCACACCCACTGCTACCTGGGTACCGGCCACAGATGCACGCAGCCCCACACTTGGTGCCACTCAGACAGTAGAGTAGGCCTTGTGCATGGATGGACTGAAGCTGGTGGCCCCAGGCAAGCATGGTGGGGTCTTCCTCCTTGGGGGGCAGGGGGTGGAGCCAGGTCACTCAAGCCCTTGGTCGAAGTATGGGTCTCAAGGCCCTGGGAGGTGGTGATCAGGATATCTGTGGGCCGTGGGGCACCTGGGTGGCTCAGATGGTTAAGCATCTGCCTTCGGCTCAGGTCATGATCCTGGGGTCCTGGGATCGAGTCCCGCATTGGGCTCCCTGCTAGGTGGGGAGCCTGCTTCTCCCTTTGCCTCTGCCTCTCTCTCTCTCTGACTCTCATGAATAAATAAATAAAACATTAAAAAAAAAAAAGGATATCTGTGGGCCTCATACCTAGGAGGTGACTTCCTCCTTCCTTGTGCCAGGACATGGGTTCCTGACTGACCTCAGGCTCCCCTTCAGACCAGGCTGGGGCTGCAGACCCTGGGGACAGCCCCAGCCTCCAGCTTCCCTGCCCTGGGCCCTCCAGCATGTTCCAACTCTGGGCTCCAAGGAACTCCCCCGTAGAGGGGGCCCACTTGCTCTGGCAGGGGCCCAGAAATCTAAGGCAGTGAGAAGGTAGCCAAACCCCACAATGACCTTCCCATTGCCCAGTTCTCTCAGCTGGAGCTAAATGACTGTGTGTCTCCCAGGAGACACCCCCAAATGCCAGCCAGCTTGGAGGAAGAGTACCATGTAACCATCCACAAAGAGCAGAGACCCTGGGTCTGGGGCCCATGCTCTCTGCCTCAGCCCGACGGTGCACCCCTCTATCTGCATGTGGGTGGGGATGCTGGGCCTGTAGTCCACAGCCTCCTCACCTCGGTGGCCTTGAGGGCAGCCCTGGGGTATGCAAGAGGGAGGCTGCTGGCTGGCGGCATCTAGGAAGCAGGGAAGACCTAAGCCTATTCCCCTGACATGGTGGCCTTCCTGGGTCCGAGGTATACGGCCTGTGCACAGGAGCACATGTGGGTACAGGTGAGCTGGGCCAGCACTCCAGAGGGCGGCTTTTCTGATGATAACTCAAAATGCTATTTTTATATTAAAACAATAAATATGTAATGACATGGAAAGCAAACTGTACATGAATTTTTTTTAAGATTTTATTTATTTATTTGAGAGAGAGAGCACAAGCAGGGGGAGGGGCAGAGGGAGAGGGAGAAGCAGACTCCCCGCAGACATGGGGCTCGATCCCAGGATCCTGGGATCATGACCTGAGCCAAACGCAGACGCTTAATGGACTGAGCCACCCAGGCGCCCCTGTACATGATTTTTTAAGATTGACCACGAGACTGTAAAGACATCATCCCCAGAGGGGCATCAGGGAGGGGCCCTATCCTGGGGAGGGCCCAAGGCCAGCAGGGAAGTACCATGCTTGCAGGGTCTCAGCTGACCCTTAATTTCCTCTCTGGCCAGTGTCATCACAGCTTCCATTCACCTGGCAAGGGCCCCACACTGCCCATCAGCCAGAGCCCTCACAACCCTCATCCAGACCCTAGCTGCTGGCTTTGCAGTCCCTGGTGCAGGCTGCTCACCATGCCCGACCTCCCAGGAACGAACATGGAATGCAGAGCCAGCCTCACTGGCCCCAGGCAGGAATGAAGGCAGTGAACCTGGGGTAAACCTATCTTTGCCTGGACATCCCACAAGTGATCCCAGGTGGACAGATTGCTGAATGGATGAAGGGATGGAAGGACAGAAGGCTGGATGGATGGGGAAATGGATGAACAAGTTAATGGACGTGTGGATAGGAGGGTGAGTAGGTGGTTGTGCGAGAGGATGGTGGTGGACAGAGAGGTGGATGGAGAGTCAGATGGGCAGGTGAATGGGTGTAAGGTGGTGGGTGGGTGGAGAGTCAGAAGGGCAGGTGAATGAGTAGGTGGGTAGTGGGTGGGTGGAGAATCAGATGGGCAGGTGAATGGGTGTAAGGTGGTGGGTGGGTGGAGAGTGAGGGGCAGGTGAATGAGTAGGTGGGTAGTGGGTGGGTGGAGAATCAGATGCGCAGGTGAATGGGTGTAAGGTGGTGGGTGGGTGGAGAGTGAGATGGGTGGATGAGTGGGTGGGCGGGCAGATAAGAACAAGGCTCTGAAATGCTGCTGGGCAGGGGGAGCGTGGACCCTGAGCACTTTGGGGCACAACTGTGGCTAACACTCGGTCCACCAGGAAAGCAAAGGCACCACCAGAGGAGCTAGGGGGAGATGCCGAGCCTTCCCCTGAAACCTAAACCCACATTTGACGTCTTCCTGCTGACCCAGACATTCTTCCTCACGAGGAGTCCAGCCAAACCCTGCTCCAGAAAATCAAATTACGGGGCCCGAGTCCAATCTGGGTTGAGGAATTAGAGGAATTTCCCAAGGGTCAGGCCGGCAGGGGGAGGCAGGCAGGAGGCCTGGGCTCCAGTCCCGACTCCTCGCCGGCCATCCGTCGGCACACGGCCAGCTGTCCCCAAGAGGGAAGAGAGGACTGGCCACTGGGCGAACCTCATCCTGCCCCCGCCCCCCATCTGGATAGGGAAGTGGTGTGAGCAGAAGCAGAACCCTGGCCTGCTGGCTCCAAAGCCCACTTCGCCTGGGAGGGCATCGCATCCCCCACCCTGAACGCTGCCAGCATGGTGACCTGCTCCCAGCACGGCTGGCCAGGCCTCACGGGGGCCCGTCTTTACCCTGTCACCCCTACTGTGGTCAGACAGTGCCCGCAGCTGCAGGGACAGCTTCTGGCCAGCCCAGAAGGATGGGCACTGAGCCAAGGCTGGAGCAGGAGGCCTGGGCCGGGGAGTTCACACAGGGCGGAGTCCGGGTCTGTCCATCCCCGCCAGGACCACAGTGTTGCTCGGAAGTCAGTGTCAGGCCTGGGGTGTCTGGGCGGGAGGAGGCTGTTCTTAACCTCAAAGCAGTGGGACAAACTGCCAAGGAAAGACAGAGCAGCTCAACTTTGTGAGAACCAAGCATTTCTGTACATCCCCCGCCAAAACAGCGTCACGGACTGTGGTTATGGTGTTTTGGTTTGGGTTTTAAAGTGACACCGTTTACAGTAACATATGCAGGGCGTGTTTCAGACGAAAGACAGGCAATGGCTTTTCTTCTAGACCTTGACCTCATCACGGCAGAAGCTGGTGAGGGGCACACGGGGAGGCATCACACTAGCCCCCTCTACTTCCGTGCATTTGCAATTTTCCATAATAGAAGGTGGGAGAAAAAGATATAAAGACAACCAAAAGACAATCGACACATTGGGATCAGGTCTTTGTGACAACCAGCAGTAAAGTGACACCCTTCATCTCTAAAGCACTCTTGCAAATCAATAAGAAAAAAACAGAACCTCAACTCTAACTGTGTAAAGGCTATAAACAAGGGATGTGGCCAGAGACATAAGATGCAAAGCAATGAGCATGGAAACCAGCAAGTGTGCCCACGTCCTGACTATAAGGAGATGCGTCTCAGGTCACTGAGACACCCTGGGTAGCAGAGTTCTGCACCCACCAGTGTTGCCAGTGTTCAGGGAGGCGCCGAGTTACTGCTACAATTGAAGGTAAGGAAGAGACAGAAAAGCAGCAAGTGAAGGAGGAGGCCTGGGAATTCAGCTCCCCAGGGGCCTAGGCAGTGCCACCCGTGGGCTGAGGGAAGCAGAGGGACTTTCAGGGAGCTGACAGAATGGTAATTGGATTCAGCCTGGAAATTAGATTTCCCCAGCAGAGGAGGCACCCCCGTTGCAAGGGACCAGACGCCGTGATGGGGGTGGGGGCGGGGACAGATGGCCCCTTAGTGACCTGCCCCCAGGTTGTCCACATGGATAAGCAGCAGCACTCGTCTGATGATCACACTCGCATGTGCAGGGAGAACAGTCTGGGGGGGGGCTCTTCCCCTGTGCCAATGGGGTGCCCTAGGCCAAGTGGTCCAGAACGACCAGAGGCTGGGGGCGGTACTGATGTAGGAGCCTCAGGGTCAAGTCAAGGCAGGGACACTTGTAGGGGCCCAGGGCGCCTGAGGTCTGGGAGCTGAGAGCCTGGAGCTGGGAGCGCAGGCCAGACAGGGCAGAGACAGGCCTCACTCTGGCAGGAGTGCAGGCAGAGACAGGTGAATATCCCAGCTGCTGCCCCCTCCTCGGTGGGAGGCCTGAGCCACAGGGAGCCACCACCAGAGGCACCTAAAGGGGTGGCCTGGGATTCCCACTGGGAGAGGTCTCAGTCACCAAGTCTCCTTGGTTCCCTGGGAACTGCCTCTATCAGAACTCATGGGATGGGGATGGACAGCTCTCCCCCAGGCCCCAGGCTGGGATTCAGGGCAGCCCCCTTGCTATCCCTCCTGCACCTGACCCAGATTCCAGCCGGAGCCACAGTCCCAGAGCGATACCCTGCAGGCTCCGAGTGTGGGGTATGGGCAGCAAGGATTCACTCCTCAGCGGTCCCTGTAGCAGCCAGCCCAGGGGCACCCCAAGGGCCCAAGGCCCCAGGGATGGGGAGCCATGGGGCTCCAGATGAGGAAGGTGGGGCCTGGCAGTCACAGTGCCCTCTCTGCTTGCACCAGCAGCCCAGCCACTCCACCTTGGCCATGAGAGGGGAAACTGGGGGGCAAGGGAGGGGTCAAGCCCCAGGGTATCCTACTGTGTGGGGTGGGCTGGCCGGCTGCTTCCAAGGCCAATGCCACCAAGACACCTTGAGTGGCTCCTCTGCCCTCCCAGCAGAGGCTCACACTCCCCTCCCCCACACTCCATCTCAAGGACAGCAGAGCAGCATGGTGGGGCGGTTATGAGGGCCCAGGCTCAGAGCCCCACCCTACCACACTCTGGAGTGGGCACAGGGACCAAGGCATTCCCGAGGAGGGGGCTGACACTCAAAGCCAGGCTGGGACCAGAAGCAGACAGCCCTGACTGGCACCAGAGCCTGGGAGCTCAGCCCCTACCAAGGGGCCAAGGTGTCCATGAAATGTCCAGATAGCCCCACTAAAGCACAGCTGCGGCGGCTGTCTAGCCAGGCCAAGGGCTGCAGCAGGACGAGTATGGCAGTCACCCACACTGGCTACTGGCCTGTGTACACTAGGAACGCCCTTTCCCCCCCAAGACGGTGGACCCCCTTCTTCCTGGCCCCCTCTGTCACCATGGCAACACCCAGGCTTCTCTGTGAGGGACAGAGCCTCTTTGTGGTGGCACAAAGCCCCTTTGAGGGGCAGTGGGAGTGCAGCCCCTAGGAGCCTGTGGCCAATAAGCCTCTGGGGGGTGAGGCAGGGCCCCTCAGCCCAGCCACCCCCCTCTCGGGTTGCAGAGCCTGGTGATTAGCAGCTGGGACCGATCCCCCCCACCCCAGTGCCACCTGCCCCAGCTGCCCACAGAAGGGTCCCTGGGATGAGCCCCACAGCTGTCAGCTAGAGTCTGGGCGGTTTTCCCTATCTTTCCCATCATTTTGACAAGGAACACACTCTGCCTAGATAAGAGGAAGAGGCACTGGCAGTGGGGAAAACTCCCACCTGATGGGAACTGAGCCACCAGGCTCAGGACCCAGTGGGAACTGGACACAAGAAGTCCTTGGGGGGCAGACAGGTCAGATGACAACAAGTCTGGCACCAGGTCTGCTGAGGGGGCTGCGCATGGCATCCAGGCCTACCCCAGCGCGCCGTCCCTTGCTTCTTTCGCCTGGCTTCCCCTGCTGTAGGGGGTCCCTGTCTTTGCCTGCCTGCCCGGGGGAGAATGCAGCTGGCTGGCCCAGCTGTGTGGCCTGGGGCGGGCCTGCTGCCACCACAACCTCAAGACAGACTTGGACAAGAGGAACCGGCTGTGGTGTAGTTGGCTCCAGGGTAGGGGAGAGGAGACCCTGAAGGCAATGTGGGCCTGGTGATGGAAGCCAGCACAGAGCACTTCTCCCCACACCCCAGCAAGGTTGCCCTGTCAGGGCCCTAGCTCACCCTACCAGGCTCCCAGCCCTGGAACCCCTCCCCATCCCCGCCTGTGGGTCCCTGCCACCCTGACGGCTGCTGACCAGGCACTTGGCAGTGCCCCTGCATGCCGGGCGCCCTGCCCGGGCAGCCCTCCCCAAGCAACCTCAGCCTGACCCACTGCAGCTTTGCTAACTAAGCCACTGGGGTGGGGGGTCACGGCCCCGGGGCAACAGCACGAGGCAGAGCTGGCCCCAGGAGAGATCAGTCTCTTTGTGGGCAGATCTACGCAGGTCCCGGGGAGGCTGCCAAGGGGCCAACCCTGACATGGCAGTGCCCCTCTGAGTCAACAAGCACCCCCTAACACCCTCGCCTCACCCTCCCTGCCTGCTTTTCCCGTCAAATTCCCGCTAGCTGCTTGCAGGCACCAATGTACCTGCCCATCATCAGCAATACCAGGGCAATTTTCTCCACAGCCCTGGGAGGGAGGGTGTGGTGGGGCCTATAGCAAAGGGGGCTCCCAACAAAGCCCAGCCCAGGTTCTTGCCATCCAGGGAGATGGGGTCCTGGGGCTCAGCAGGACTGTCTTCAGCCTCCAGAAGGCAGTTCTCTGGGAAGAGTGAGATGTGTACGGAAATTGGCCACTCATTCCCTCCCTCAGCAGGAACAACACTGGGGACTCAAGGAGGGAGACTCCGCCGGACTTTGGCAGCACAGCGCCCACAGCCCAGTGCCTGGGACAGGGCCAACAAGCACCACAGGTGGCAGGAAGGCCCTCCAGCTGCCATGGGCAGAGGTAGGGTGGCTGGGGCCATCCGGTTCTGGATGGGTCAGAGGTGAGTGTGGGCGAGAGAGCAGTGTATGCCCTGGGGAGGGAGGTTCCAGGCCCTTCCAGCCTTGCTCCTGGCCCACAGCATGCAAGGGCCAGGTCCCCTCTAGTCTGCTCTTGTCCAGGGTCAACAAGCAGGTGACCATGGCCAGCTCAGGCTTCTCCCGGGCCCCAGGAACATCCCTCCCTCCCAGAAGCTTAGCTGGACACCAGCCTTGCTGCTCCTAACCCCCTCTCCAGGCTGGGAGCCAGCTCAGCTGCTCCTGAAGCTCAGGAGTGCCCATGGCAACAAGTCCAGACACTACCAACCTCCAGCCAGTAACAAACTCCCCCCTTTTATATGCAAATTACTCAGTGGGAAAGGGCAGGGGGCTCCACCCCACCCCCACCCAGCACAGACTTTAGGCCCTGCAGTGTCCCCTCCGACTCCCCGCCCCCCACCCACACATGCCATGAGCGCCTGCTGGGAGCTGGACTTGTTTGTGTGTCCCATCCCTGCCAGAAGGAGGTGGGAACACTGCAGAAGGCATGCGTACAGTTTGGGGACCTCCCAAAACTCACCTGCAGGCACATGTGGCAGCCACCCCCACAAGCCCACGCACACACCCACAGGGACGCACGATGCACCCACAGGCACACCCACACCCATCCACGCTGTGTGGCTGCTGCTGAGCTCACCATAGCTGCCCCATGGGACCTGACCTCACCTGCCCCACTGGAAAATGGGTGGTGGGTGGCCTGAAAGTCCTGACAGGTCCTCGTTGCAGGAGGGGAAGGTAGGCAGAGCGCTCCTTACTTAGCCATTGTGGGCCCTGGTAAGGGTCAGCATCCTAACACAGACCCTGTTACTGTCCTGAACACCTGCAAGGTTGCCCCCCATCAAGACCTCTGAGGCCAGGCCTGTCTGTGACACCACAGTCTGCGAGTGGCTCCAGCCTCTGGTCTACACCAAGTCTCTCTGTGGCAGGTGAGGGCGGCTGGGCCACGGACCCTGGACAGAAGCACCTAGCCAGCAGAGAACTGCCCACAGCACAGCACACCAGCATGCCGGGGCAAATCCTCCTGGAGAGAGTCACTTTTCGCTAAATTATATTTAGCACACTTATTAGCACAAGTACTAGGGAATAGCTGATATGTGTCCTCGAAAGGTCGAAGGCAGTGTTGAACTGATGAACTGGGAACAGACCGTAATGGAAGGGAGTGATCATAAATGACGAGGCCCCCATGGGCAGAGGCGGGGAACGGCACACGGGTTGCCGCAGTAAATCTGCACATAGTGGGGTAGCAGAAAGCAAACTCAGGCCAGTCCTTCCAAAGCAGCAGAAAATGACAAGAAGTCGATGACAGAGGGAAGGCAAGAGATGTGGAAACTAGATCCCAGGACGAAACTTCCACACAATAAAAATTCCCCAAGGCAGAAAAAGCAGAGCGGCGCTCTCAAAACGGGCAGAAACCACCCTCAAGAGAGAAGGCCTCCAGCGGGCTTGTCAGCGTACAGGTCAGAATCAAAGCTTCCTGTCCAGAACACCAGCTCAGAAAAGGGTGGATGTGTCTATTTCTGGCATTTTACGATTCACTCTTGGTAGGCTGAGGTATCCCCCACACACACACCCGTTTCCTAAGTGCTTGAGGCTGGCTCTGTGGTGTGGGAAGGAAGCACGCGCCTGGCCTGACCTGCTGGCGGGGCGAACATTCCCCGGAGCGCTTGTTCTCCGCCAGGCTGTCCACATCCCAGAGGGGCTGGACACCGTCCATCCGCAGATGTCAGCTGTACATCCTGTTGCCCGCTCATCATCTCTTGTGCTGCAGACACTCTTTTACGGCCAGGACTAGCTGACAGCTTTGTTCAACAGGATGCCTGGCTTCCTTACCTTGAGATCTCTAAAAAAGTTAACCTCGCTCTGAAATTCCTTAAGGAAACTTCATGGTGAAATTCCTGGATTTTCAGAGTCATGATTTGCCATTCACATGATGGATCTTTCCTTTGCTCCTGGGAGGGAGCAAACAGGGCTCGCCAGGAGCCCTGGACTGCCCAGAGAAGTCCAGGCTAACCGGGTATTTCACCTGGGTGTCACCCCACCATAGGCAGAAGCTCCAGACCACATGCCTCGGGGAACAAGGGTTGCTGAGGGGTTGAAACGTATTTTCCAGCAAGGCCTGGATACGCTGCGTGCCTTAAGATGACTTCAGCTGTCCCTAGCCATCCTTTGCAAGCTGCCTGTGGGGAGTGTTTTTACTGTCTCAAGATATCTGTGGATCTGTGGATTGATGAGTGTAAGAGATTAGGTATGAAAAAAAAGAGAGATTAGGTGTGAATCCATGAAACACAAAACAAAGTCCAACCAAGCCAAAAATAACAACAAACCCAAACACTACACACACACACTCACGTACACACACAAACTCACAGAAGATATGACATCATGGATGTGCTCATTAACTAGACCACAGGAATTCTTTCACAATGTATTCGTATATCCAACCACTATGACGTACACACCAAGTAGCCTACAAATTTGTCAATTATACTCAGTGAAACTGAAAAAAATGAAGAAAAACGAAGGAACGTTTTTAGCTACCTTAATTTTACAAATTCAATTGCTTAAAAATAAACTTGAGGGGCACCTGGGTGACTCGGTCATCGGGCATCTGCCTTCGGCTCAGGTCATGATCCCAGGGTCCTGGGATCGAGCCCCACATCGGGCTCCCTGCTCAGCAGGAAGCCTGCTTCTCCCTCTCCCACTCCCCCTGCTTGTGTTCCCTCTCTCACTCGCTCTCTCTCTGTCAAATAAATAAATAAAAATCTTAAAAAAATAAAAAATAAACTTGAAAAATGTAAAAAAAAAAACCCCACCCCACTCTCTTGTGTTCAGTATGTCTCTTCTCTGTATAATTTTTTTAAATAAAAGGATTATAAGAGAATACTATGAACAATTATACACCAACAAATTGCATAACCTAGAAGAAATGAACAAATTCCTAAAAACACACAATCTACCAAAAGTGACCCATGAAGAAACGAAACCTGAGCTGACCTAATAACTAGCAGGCAGATTGAATCAGTAAGTAACCCTCCCAGTAAGGCCCAGGACCAGATGGCTTCTCTGGTGAATTCTAACAAATACTCAAAGAGGAGTTAGCATAAATCTTCAAACTGTCCCCAAAAATCGATAAGAAAGGAACATTTACTAACTCATTCTACAAGGCTGGAATTACCCTGATACCAAGCCATAAAAGAAAACTATGGATCAACAGCCCTTGTGAAAACTGATGTAAAAATCTTCAACAAAACACCAGCATTCTGAATTCAGCAGTATATGCAAAGGATTATACACCATAACCAAGTGGGATTTATTCCTGAAAGCAAGGATGGCTCAACATATAGAAATCGACCAACATAATACCCTGTATATTAACAAAATAATGGGGGGAAATGATAATTTCAATTGATGCATAAAATACATTTGACAAAATTCGACACTCTTTTATGATATAAACACAAACTAGGAATAGAAAGAAACACTTTTACATGATAACAAGCATACATAAAAAAGACATCATACTCTACATGCTACACATTATACTACACATACACCACAGCTTACATCACACCCAATAATGAAAGAGTTAAAGCTTTTCTCCTAAGATCAAGAATAAGGCAGGGATGCTGCTTTTGCTACTTTTGTTCAAGTCCTCTTCTATTAGAAATCTTAGTTAGATCAGTAAGGCAAGAAAGAGAAATAAAAGGTATCCAAATGGGGAGGGAAGACGTGAAATTCTGTTTGCAGATAATATGATCTTAAATGTAGAAAATCCTAAAGATTACACACACAGACATATACACACACACCCTCAGAACTAATAAAGCAATAAAGTTGTAGGGTACAAAATCAATAAACAGAAATCACTCACAATGAATAATCTGAAAAGGAAATTAAGAAAATTATTTCAGTTACAATAGCATCAAGAAGAACAAGAAACTTAGAGATAAACTTAACTAAGGTGAAGAAAGACACTTGCACACTGAAAACTACAAAACCCTGCTGAAAGAAATTAAAGATGATCTACCTACACCAATGGAAAGACATTTCATGCTTATAGAATGGAAGACTTGATATTGTTAAGATGTCAATATTACCCAAAGTGATCTACCAATCGAATTCAGTCCCTATCAAAATTCCAATGGCATTTTTTACAGAAATAGAAAACTCCATCCTAAAATCCATATGGAATCTCAAAGGATCCTGAACAGCTAAAACAATCATAAAAAAGAACAAAGTTAGAGGTCTCACACTTCCTGATTTCAAAATTTATTACAAAGTTTTAGTAATGAAAACAGTGTGGTCATGGCATAAAGGCGGACATATAGACCAATGGAATAGAATAGAAATAAATCCTCATAGGGGCGCCTGAGTGGCTCGTTGTTAAGTGTCTGCCTTCGGCTCAGGTCATGATCCCAGGGTCCTGGGATGGAGCCCCACATTGGGCTCCCTTCTCCGCGGGAAGCCTGCTTCTCTCTCTCCCACTCCCCCTGCTTGTGTTCCCTCTCTTGCTGTGTCTCTCTCTGTCAAATAAATAAAATCTTTAAAAAAAAGAAAGAAAGAAATCCTCATATATATATGATCAACTATTTTTTACAAGGCTGTCAAGACCATTCAATGGGGGAAATAATTGTTTTTTCAATAAATGGTGCTAGGAAAACTGGATATCCTCATGGAAAAGAATAAAGTTACAACATTTTATAGCATATGCAAAAATTAACTAAGAATGCATCAAAGACCTAAATAAAAGACCTAAAACTATAAAACTCTTGGAAGAAAACATAGGGGGACAGCTTTGTGATGTTGGATTTGGCAATGATTTCTTGGATATGATGGCAAAAGCATAGGCAACAAAAGTAAAAATAGATAAATCGAACTATATCAAAATTGAAAACTTTTGTTCAAATGACATAATCAACAGAGTAAAAAGGCAATGCAGAGAATGGCAGAAAGATTTTTAAATCATGTACCTGATAAGGGATTAACATCCAGAATACATAAAGAACTCCTACAAATCAACAACAACAAAAAACAAACAACCCAGTTTAAAAACGGGGAAAATATTTGACCACACATTTCTTCAAAGAAGATACATAAATGGCCAAGAAGTATATGAAAAGATGCCCAATATTACTAATGTTAGGGAAATGCAAATCAAAAGCACAGTGAAATGTCACCTTCACCCATTAGATGACTACTCTCAAAAACACAAAATAACAGGTTTTGGTAAGGACGTGGAGAAACTGGTGCTCTTGTGCACAGTTAGTGGGATGTAAAATGGCATAAAAAGAAAATCAATATGGTGGTTCCTCAAAAAGTTAAAAATAGAATCACTGTATGATCAAGTAATTCCACCTCTGGGTATACATCCAAAAGAATTGAAAGCAAATGATTGAAGAGATATTTTACACTCATGCTCATAACAGCATTATTCGCAATAGCCAAAAGGTGAAGCAACTCAAGTGTCTACCAATAGATGAATGGATAAACAAAATGCGATACACACTTATGGACCATGGAATGTTATTATCAATGGAAGAGTATGCCACCTTTAAAAGGAAGGAAATTTTGACACATGCCACAACATGATGAATCTTGAGAAATCATGCTAAGTGAAATAATCCAATCATAAAAAGACAAATACTGTACTATTCCACTTTTATGAGTCATCTAAATTAGTCAAATTCACAGAAAGACATAGTAGAATGGTGGTTCCAAGGGGCTGGAGAGAGGGGGTAATGGGTTCATTAATGTTCATTAATGGATACAGAGTGTCAATTTTGCAAGATGAAAAAGTTTTGGAGATTGGTTGCACAACAATGTGAATATACCTAATGATACAGAACCAGACATTGAAGAATGGTTACAATGGTAAATTTTGTGTATTTTACCAAAAAATAGAAATTTTAAAAAAGCCATCTTGTGGCTCTTAGAATGTGCAAAACATTCTTTTAAATAAATAGATAAAAGACAAAAATTTAAGCATACCAAGCTGACTATTTAGAAACAGTGAAAAATATATTCAAACATCATACATAAAAATATATAGGTTGTAGAATGGTGCTTGTCAGGAATGAAGGGTAGGGGAAATGGGGAGATGCAGGTCAAAGGGGATAATCTTTCAGTTATACAATAAGTTCCAGGGATCTAATGTACAGCATGGTGACTATAATTGACAATACTGTATTGTATACTTAGAAGTTGCTATGAGAGAAGTTGCTATGTTTATTTATTTATTTATTTATTTATTTTTTAAAGATTTTATTTATTTATTTTGACAGACAGAAACACAGCGAGAGAGGGAACACAAGCAGGGGGAGTGGGAGAGGGAGAAGCAGGCTCCCCGCTGAGTAGGGAGCCTGATGTGGGGCTCGATCCCAGGACCCTGGGATCATGACCTGAGCTGAAGGCAGACGCTTAACGACTGAACCATCCAGGCGCTCCGAAGTTGCTATGTTTAATGTTCTCACCATAACAATAAACAATGACAATTTATGTGAGATGAAGGATGTGTTAACTAATCTTATTGTGGCAAACATTTTGTAATACATATGTGTACCAAATCATCACACTGTACACCGTAAACTCACACAATGTTATATGTCAATTATAACTCAATAAGCTGGGGGGGAAATAGCCAAAGCTATACTCAGAGGCAAATTCACAGCTTTAAATAATTATTAAACAATAAAGAATGACTATGAATACGAGTGCACCAGAGCTGAATGAAAAACGCTAAAACATCCTTGCAACGAGCACCTTGTTTTCTATTTCTAAAGCTCTCCCAGGAGTAATACCCAGACAATTTCTAACAGAGAGAATCAACAACATAAATGATTCCAGAATACCTTTAAAAAAAATGAATGAATATGAATAATCTAGGACAAACCTAAAATAAGTTAGCACATAGGTATCTAAGTCCCCAAACCAAGATTCCCGTCGAAATGACCAATGCATTTCTGACTACCTCTCACATGCCAGAAATAGAAATTTCTCATAGATGTAGTTCAGAGAGGACAGGACTTAAAGAAGTTACAGAAAATTAACCTGTGAGTCCAGGATCACACTGTGAAGTTCTGTCACCAGCTTTTAGGCCTCTGCATGGGCCAAACGACACAACAAATCTGAACCCTCACCTGCTGCCACATATGGTAACAAAGGTGAGGGGGTGTTGGGGAAAGTGACCACCTTGGCCTCTGCTGCATGGCAGCCAGCACAGCATCTGGCACGTGGCAGGTACTCAATTCATTTCTTTGCAAGAAGGAAGCAAGGATGAACAGCCGGAAAACAGCATCTAGACCAACAGAGCACTGTGGCTCCCAGGCCTGGGCTGCACTGAGGAACCCGGGCCTGTGTTCTGTAGGGAGGCTGATTTTTGTGAAAAACTGGAGAAATGTCAGGAGAAAGACTGCCTTGGGCTCCTGAAGGCTCAGGAGAATGCCGCCTTGCTGAGGGCATCTCTGCATCTAGAACGATGCAGGGAGTGGGTCCACAGAGACCCTCACCCAGGCATAGCCTGCTGAGTCTGGAGGTGGGTGCAGCAAGGAGCGGGGCTGCCAGTGTGACAGGGACCAGACTTGTATCCTGGAGGCCATGGGGCATCTCATGGCAGGAGAAACCAGATAAATATTTGCTGAAGGAGTGAACAAGAGAACCAGGCCCAGCTCAAGAGCTTCCCCTGCCCTGGCTGAAGCAGCCCCTACCAGCTGCAGGGAAGGGGACAGCAAACACCCCTCCACTCCCACCCAGCCCCCTGGCCCTGCCCAAGACTGCTGTTCTCGGACCCGGGGTCTTGTCTGAGGTTCACTCCTCCTGCCCATCAACTGTGGGGATGCTCTGAGCAGTGGAGTCCGAGGAGGGGCACAGAGTCACCAGGAGCAAGGGGACGTGCCAGGGCCCAGGGTTCCCACAGGGCACAAGGCTGCTGCCTGTGTCATAGTCACAGATGGCCTCCTTCCCTGCACCATGCCCTGGGGCATTGCCTACCCCCACCCTCACTACACCTCTGGATGTCCTGGCCCTTTTATAAAGACAAAAGTTCGCAAGCATAAAGGCTTAAATAAAAATTAACTAATGCCCAGTTTCAAAGGTTTGGCAAAGAAACGTCTAAAATTATTTCTTCAAATACAAATATTGAAATAGTCTCATCATAACCAATAGCTCCCTACAGACAGGCAAATGCCAGAGAACTGTCACCAAGACACCTGGAAAGAGAAGATGTGCTTGCCTGGGGCAGGCCTGGGAGCAGGGCCCAGCTCTGCTTGCTGAGCCTCAGTTCCCCATCATAATTCCCTACCCCCATGCTGGGAGGCCCAAGAGAAAAGATGGTTTTGGTCCCATACAAGTCCCTGACCCAGCTGTGGTCCTAGCTATGGCCCTGCACCCTCTGGGGCCCTGGACAGGTCACCTGCCTCCCTGGGTGGCAATAAACCGGCCGCTCACCCTGGGCAGGAGGTGACAGGTGAGGCTGGCCGCCTGTGCCCACTGATGAGGGGGGTGGGAGGCTCAGGAATCCCAGAGCCCACACCTGCCCTCCCAAGCTGTGTTCAGGAAAGCCCCCTTTCCCAGCTCCAGTTCTCCTCAGAAGGCTCAGCATGTGGCCAGGGTACTTAGAACATACTATCCCAGGGGGCGCCTGGGTGGCTCAGTCATTAAGCATCTGCCTTCGGTTCAGGTCATGATCCCAGGACCCTGGGATTGAGCCCCACGTCGGGGTCCCCGCTCAGTGGGAAGCCTGCTTCTCCCTCTCCCACTCCCCCTGCTTGTGTTCCCTCTCTCGCTGTGTCTCTCTGTGTCAAATAAATAAATAAAATCTTAAAAAAAAAAAAATAGTATCACAGGGCCTGAACCTGGGACCTTCAACCACCTGCTGGCCTCTCTCCTGACCTCAGCATCCCTGCCTCCCCCTGCACACCTGTCCTTACTTCCCCCTGCATCCCTGCTCCTCCACTCTGTATTTCCATTTCTCTCTGGTACCTTCACTTCCCCTATTCCCTACCCTCTTTAGCAGACTTCCCTCTCCCTATAGCCTTGCCTCTTCCTTCCCCTGAACTCCCACCTTCCCTAAAGCCCCACTTTCCCCTATACCTCTGCCTCCTTGCACCCCTACCTCCCCTTGCAGCCCTACCTGCCCTGTCTCCTATACTCCTACATCCTTGCCCTTCCTTCCTCCTGCACCCCTCCCCTTCCCACCCGTTTCCCTCTCAGCCCTGTCAGGTCTTCTGGATCCCACGCTCACCCATGGTGGGTGAACTGGCTAGCCCATGGTATGCTCCGAGGGGCACGGCTGACACTCTCAGAGCCCTAGAGCCCTTCCCCCAGCATGGTCCTCTGGACAGGGTCAGGGTGCTGAGGTGCCTTGAGCCCTGGGCCTCCAACTGTGTGCAGAGGAGACTCCTCACTGAAGCTTCGACTCTTACTACAGAACCATCAGTGTGCCCTCCGCAAGGGTCCGAATGACTCACCTTGGAGGTAATCATCTGTGGGAGTGTTGGCCTCCAGACACCCTGGGCATCAGTCTGGGTGTGAGGAAGTACGCGTGAGACAGCCTGGTGGGAGCAGAGGCCGAGGGCCAAGGGGAGGCCCTAGCACCCACTGTGTGCAATGCCCACAGAGCCAGGGGACCAGCCTAGCCTCCTGATCACCCGCATCCCTCAGCACAGCACCAGGAGTGGGGTCACCTCACAGACGCCTGCTGGGACACCTGGGCTCCCATTTCACGCTTGAGGGGACAGGAGGTGAGGTGGGGGCCTCACTGGAGGTGTTCCTCCCTTCCTGGGGTCTGTGTCCTATGCAGGGCCCTGGGTGGGCTGTCTGAAGACAGTGGGCCTAGCTATCTCTTGGGAGAGGGGCTGTCACAGGGCCCACCCTTAGGCCACTCTCTCAGGTCTCGCTGGCATCTGATGGCTCCCACCAAGGCTCTGTCCCCAGCATGAGGATGCGTGTGCGTACACACACACACACACACACACACACCCCAGCAGTGCCTGAACCTCAAGATCAAGCCCAAGGTGTTTCAATGTAGAAAAACAGCTCTGAGCAAAAGTTATTTACTGCAGCGGCCCTGATGGTAGA
This sequence comes from Mirounga angustirostris, assembly GCF_029215605.1. Taxonomy (NCBI): domain Eukaryota; kingdom Metazoa; phylum Chordata; class Mammalia; order Carnivora; family Phocidae; genus Mirounga; species Mirounga angustirostris. Next base: position 63,991,650 of record NW_026991722.1, read on the forward strand.
GAACTGCAAACAGCCTGAGTCCATGATGAGATGTCCTTCTGAGCTCTTAGCTGAGGGGCACACAGGCCCCAGGGACAGAGGGGGCCTGACATGGGTGTGTGTGCCCCAGAGAAGCAGGACCAGCATAGTCAACCGCAAGTACTACCTGGAAATAGGGCACCCACCCTTCTGCATTGGCCAAGCATCCCAACACCAACATGGGAGATGCTGGTGGGTGCGGGGTGGGGATCACAACTTCCAGCCCCCTTAAACATGCACATGTGGAAATCACCTCCCAGGAACCTGTGGGAGGACAGAAAGTGCTGGGCTGTACAGACGCAACAGGTATGATTTCATTTTCCTTCTTTTCTGTATCTTCTACATTTTCTATAAACAAGCACATACTTATAATTTATTTTAAAAAGTAAAATGGATGGGCGCCTGGGTGGCTCAGTCCATTAGGCATCTGCATTCTGCTCAGGTCGTGATCTTGGGGTCCTGGGACCAATCCCTGCATCAGGCTTCCTGCTCAGCGGGGAGCCTGCTTCTCCCTCTCTCTCTGCCCCCTCCCTGCTTGTGCTCTCTCGCTCACTCTCTCTCCGTCAAATAAATAAAATCTTTAAAAAAAAAAAAAAAGAGGAAACTGGAGGTGGGGGTGCCTGGGTGGCTCAGTCGGTTAAGTTGATTTCAGCTCAGGTCATGATCTCAGGGTCATGAGATCAAGCCCACCCACATAGGGCTCTGGTATCCCAGAGTGTGCTTGAGATTCTCTCTTTCCCTCTTCCTCTGCTCCCCACCCCCGCTTGTGAGTGTGCTCTCTCTCTCTCTCTCCCCACCTCCCTCAAATAAATAAATAAATAAAATCTTTAAAAAGCAAAATGGGGGTCTTTGGTGCCATGGTCATTTGGCATCTACGGGTCAGTCTTGTGGCCTCTCCCTTGCTCTCAGCCCCTCAGGCACACCCAGGGGAGCCTGGGCCAGCAGGATCTAGGAGGTACCTCCTTTGGCCTTGATCTTGAGCCTGGAGTGACAGGAGGTGAAGGCGGATGCTGCTTTGTAAAGGGTGGGCCTTGCTGGGGCTGAGACCCCTTCACCTACACCATCGCAGACTTGTGAGTGGCCCAGGCCTCCATCTCCCCATCTGTACGCTCAGTGCCCCCTACCGCCCAGGCACTGTAGCCCAGATCCCACAGGCAGGGATGGCCAACAGAGGTGCCGGCGTCTCCCTCCGGGGCAGAAAGTGAAGGCCCTGAGAGCTTGGGGGCGGCAGCATCTCGCAGCCTCATTATCTTGCAAAATGCAGAGAGCAGCAAGTACATTCAGACGAATGAATGGCCTAATTAGGATTTCACGGAGAGTGAAAATATTTTGAAAAGAAAAAGTTTAACTAAAGGCATATTCGAAATACCAAACCCTTCAGCTGCAAAGTCAACCTGGCAAGATGTGCCAGGGGGGTGGGGTACTTCCATCTATCCACCTGATAGTGGGCAGCCTTCCTGCGGGCGAGATAAGCTGGGGGCTGGGAGCCCAGGGAAATGCAGGGCTGGGGTAAATGCTACCACGGGCTTGCAGAGACGGCCCAGGAGAGCCTGTGTGGGCCAGCACAGCACCATCTCGCCCATAGGCCTCACAAGGTTAGCCCTGCTTGCACGGGCCACACCAGCAGCTGTGAATCACCCTGAACAAGGATGGCACAGCCAGAAGCTGGTGTGGCACCCGAGACGTAACTGCGTCAAGCCCTTCACAAGGCCTACAGGGTGAGCAGAGCCAGGGTCTGAGCCCAAGTCCTCTGTGCAGAACGTTCTTCCTCCTGCCTCGCCTGAGAAGCACGGGCTGTGGGGCTGGGAAAGGGATTGGGGCTCCTGTGGCGACCTGCCCACCTGGAAATGACACAGGAGTCTGATGACAAAGGCCCCTGGATGCCTGGCTGAGAGTTGCACAGGACAGAGAACAGCAATCAGGCACCAGGCTCTCCAGCCACACCAGCAGGGGCCCTGCTTCTGAGGGGCTCTACCGTGCAGGGACCTCTTTTCTCAGAGGGGGGACAGGCTCTCTTGTGGGAGCCCTGAGACATGGGGAGACTGGCATAGGACATGCCACAGACCCACACAGGGAGGACCAATTGGCTCCAAAGAGTGAAGCCTAAGGTGAATCCCACAGAAGTCCCAGGGAGAGGGACCCAACAGAGTGGTTCCAACAAGCACATGTAGGGTAAACGTGCAGAATAACCATGACTTTTTTTTTTTAAGATTTTATTTATTCATTTATTTGAGAGAGTGAGAGAGCGAGCACATGAGAGGGGGGAAGGTCAGAGGGAGAAGCAGACTCCCCGCCGAGCAGGGAGCCCGATGCGGGACTCGATCCCGGGACTCCAGGATCATGACCTGAACCGAAGGCAGTCGCCTAACCAACTGAGCCACCCAGGCGCCCATAACCATGACTTTTGATAACAAAGACTGATCAAGGGGAGGCTCCAACCTGATATTTTTAATCAGGCAGTGGTCCCTGGCTAAGGGCTAGACACTTGCCACGGGCACCAGAAACCTGAGGACACATTACATGATGCTTCCAACTTCTGGTGACAGAAAATGTTAGTCAAGAAATGGTTCAGGGGTGGGGGCGCCTGGGTGGCTCAGATGGTTAAGCGTCTGCCTTCAGCTCAGGTCATGATCCCAGGGTCCTGGGATCGAGCCCTACATCGGGCTCCCTGCTCCTTGGGAGCCTGCTTCTCCCTCTGCCTCTCTCTCTCTCTCTGTCTCTCATGAATAAATAAATAAAATCTTTAAAAAAAAAAAAAAGAATTTGTCAAAGAAATGGTTCAGGGGTGCCTGGGTGGCTCAGTTGGTTAAGCATCTGCTTTTGGCTCAGGTCGTGATCCCAGGGTCCTGGGATTGAGCCCTGTGTCGGGCTCCCTGCTCAGTGGGGAGTCTGCTTCTCCCTCTCCCTCTGCCCCTCTACCCTGCTCATGCACTCTCTCTCTCTCAAATGAATGAATAAATAAAATCTTAAAAAAAAAAAAAAAGAAATGGTTCAGATACAAGTGAAAAATAAAGTTAAATCCTCAACCTACATTTATGTCAAAATAAATTCTAGATAGATGAAATCTTGAATGTAAAACACTAAACTAGAAATACCTCAGGAAAAGATAGGGGCGCCTTTACCTGATTAGGTGCTCTGGAAGGACAATGGAATAACTAAAAAAGGAAAACGTTCATTGAATTTCACCGTAAAATATAAAAATTTCCATCATAAACAAAAATCGAAAGACTGAGAAAGAACTTGCAGGCACACAGATGAGGGAAGAATTCATACTTTAAAATAAAGATTCCATGGGCGCCTGGGTGGCTCAGTTGGTTAAGCGACTGCCTTCGGCTCAGGTCATGATCCTGGAGTCCCAGGATCGAGTCCCGCATCGGGCTCCCTGCTTGGCAGGGAGTCTGCTTCTCCCTCTGACCCTCACCTCTCTCATGCTCTCTCTCTCTCATTCTCTCTCTCAAATAAAGAAATAAAATCTTTAAAAAAAATAAATAAATAAAGATTCCAATCAATGACTGAGAAACACATCAAAACCCCAAAAAACCCCAGCACGGGTCCAGTGGTCACAGAAGCGCAGCCATGCTCAGCACAGCTGTGCGGAGGCTGATGACAAGGCTGCCACGGGGCAAGGCCAGGCTGGGGGAGGGGGGCTCCCCAGGAGGTGGTATCAGTGCTGGCATGGCTGCAATGAAGGGCACCCACAGCCCTGCACTGCCTTCCGGCTCCCCCTTCTCAGGGAGCCCTGCAATTCTCATCACCAGCTTGCAGTTCTACGGTTGGCCCCTTTCTCTCTTTGTTGCCGCCTTCTTGGCCAGGCCAGGGGTTGCCCGAGGGGATGTGATGGGGTCACAACACTCAGCATTTGACATGGAGCTCAGCAACTGGGTACCGAATGGCTGAAGGTGAGTATGGGAGATACACAGGTGCTTGCCATCAGCCCCTATCCCAACTTAGTCCCCAGGTCTCCCCCTCCCCATCTCCCTCTTGATGTGGTCAGGGCTACACCCCAGGGTCCCCACAGAGCAGGGAAGCCCTAGCCAGGGCCCAGCTTCTGCTTCCCAGTTTGTGAAATGGTCCCAGCCCAGAGGAGAGATGGCAGGAAGAACACAGCTATCATTCCAGTGCCCATGGCAGGCATGAATAGTTCATCACTGTAGCAGATAAGAATAATCAATCACCACACTCAAGAAGGACAGGACAGAAACAAGAGAGAGGAAAACGCAGAGAGAGACACAGAGAAGACCAGAGAAAAACGGGGAGAAGACCAGGAGAAGGAGGTAGAAAGGGATAAACAGGGACAGGAAACAAGCAAGCAATGCTGGGAGACTGGGCAAGAGCAGCGGGCAGGATAAGGGAGACCCTGTGACCAGAGCTATCGTTTGGTGTCTGGCTGGTTGGCCTACCAGGAGTTAAGGGGGGTAGGGGCCAGCACCCTGCCAACCTCACCCCCAGATACCACGTCACCCATACCACAAGAAATGCCACGTTCTGAGCCCTGGATGCAGCCCGAGCCTCTTCATCCCAATCCAGAGGCCCCCCCCTCCCCCAGCCCAACAGCCAGCCACTGAGCTGCCTGGCCTGACCTTGATCGGCCCAGGGGTACACCGCCAGGTGGCAGCAGATGCACAGCTACCACCAGCCCAGCAGGCAGCTTCCCACACCCACAGTCATGTGGAATAGGGAAGAAGGAGCCAGGCCCTGTCCCTCCCTGTCCTACAGCCCCTGGCACAGAACACTGAGGTGTCTGGAGGCCTGGGGGCTCCTAGGTGTGTGGCCACTGTCTTCTCATCACACAGCATGGCACTGGCTGGGCCAGGCCGTCCACACTGGATCCTTGGGGCCACTGAGAATCCACAGGGCTGGGTTGGCCAAGCCTCCCATAGAGACAGCGCCCGGTGGGGCAGGAGCAGATGGCTGGGTTGGGACTGGGCACCCATACTGGAGGAACAAGAATGACCAGAGGCATTGTCTTTAGCCATCGCCACTCTATAAATGCAGCCACCGCAGCAAACTCTCACGGGCCCAGGTGCTAGCAGCACGTACTTCCCCACCACTCAGAGGGACCCAGGGGACACAGGGACCACACTGCTTCCCAGCCCTGCCATACTCCCCAGGCACCATGCCTTAGTCTCACTGGAGGAGCGACTACCAGGTAAACCTACAAACACTGGTAACACCCAGGGCCATGGGCTAGCACATGACAGTCTGTCCCCAGCTGGTAGTTCTAGTCTCCCCCGGGCAGGAGGGACCACCTGAGCTAAGAGCCAAGCTGGGTAGGCTATGCTGACACCAGACACTGCATGGCAGGCATCCAAGTCAAGATAGGTGAAGATCAGATCCAGCCAACATCCCAGTGTCAGCCCCACTGCAGGCTCATCCCCAGAGTGAGGCTGACCGGAAGCATACACCACCCTGGGCCATCCCTCTGTCAGTCACACCTGCCAGGCCCACCGGGACACTCTTCTGTCCTATGCAAAGAGGGGGACATCCCCAGGCCAAGCCCAGGTCACTTACCTGTCTTGAGGGAGATCAGCATGTCCCAACGCCCATCCTGCCAGTCCCAGCTCCTGCAGGGAAACCACAGGGTACCTTGTGAGAGCCACCTGCTGGGCTAAGTCCCTTCTAGATGAGGCCAGACCCCTGGTGGGGCAGTGTCATCCCTGACCCTGAGGTCATCTGGTGGCACTCCTGACATGTACCCACACATTCGTGCACGTACTCTTATCCCCATTCGACTGGAACCGTGGTGTCTGCAGTTTATGTCAGACTACCACCGTCCCTTGTAAATGTTTCTACTGCTGTTGACTAGTCTTCGAAACTGTGACTGTTCAGCTGTAGACTGGTAATAATGTCTTCCCCATTCCAGAAGGCTGGGTGTGCTTCGTCGTGATAAACAGTACAGCAAGGAGAACTTCTGCACCAGGGTCCCACTGCCTCCCCCCAACACTTGCCTAGCTCTGCTCCCCTCTCCGGGACCCCACTCCTGCCCTGTGCAACAGGCCATTTGCCTCTCCTGATGCTCCTTGGGGCCAGCCCAGAACCCGAGTCCCTGTTAGGCAGGCAGCCCAGCTCCCAGACCCTGGGACCAAGGGGCCAGAGTTATGGCTAGGTATGCTTCACATGCAGGAGCTACAGGCCCCATGGCTTCCTGTCTCAGCCCATGACCTAGAGGACACATTCCCTGTCACTTTATCTAGGCCTGCGGACCATGCCAGAAAGTGTTTACATTAATAAAAATGAAAAACAGGGTGGTGGGCACCTGGCTGGCTTGGTTCGTAGAGCATGCAACACTCTCTTTTTTTTTTTTTTAAGGTTTATTTATGTATTTGACAGAGAGAGAGAGAGGGAGAGGGAGGGAAAGAACAAGCAGGGGTAGCAGGGAGGGAGAAGCAGATGCCCTGCTGAGCAGGGAGCCCAATGTGGGGCTTGATCCCAGGACCCTAAGATCATGACCCGAGCCGAAAGCAGATGCTTAATTGACTGGGCCACCCAGGCACCCTAAAGAGCATGCAACTCTTCAAGCCCTGCGTTGGATGTAGAGATTACTTAAAAATAAAATCTTTAAAACCAGAAACCAAAGCCAGGGTGGCACAAAGAGGAGGGGAGGTCTGGGTTGCAAATGGAAAGCCATCTCTGGGGAGTCAGGGGTGATAGAAGCTCTCTCCCCTGGGCTCTACAGTGTTTTCCAGATCGTTCCTCTATCTAATCTTCCTTTGTGGATGTGGCATGTATGGGGGTGAGCACCAAAGGCTTCCTGCAGGAGGAGGGTAGGGGAAGTGGGAGGCTCTGGGGGATGCAGGATGGTGGCAGCTTTGGGAGGCATGGGTCCCCAAGGCACCCTTGTCACAGGACACTGTATAGATGGGGGCAGGGCAGGGCCTGACAGGAGCCCTGAGGGAGTGGACAGACGTGGATCTGAAGAGAAGACGAGTGACAGGATCTGTGATGAGAGTGCAGGGGGTACCTGTCTCGGGAATCCCTTCTTAGCTCCCCCTCAGGGCTGATCTGTAGGCTTTGGGGTCACTTACTCGGCCAAGGACCCCTGAGCCAGGAGCCTTGGGGCTAAGGGAGCCACCAACCCTGCATCTTATTGGGCTCCATCCCCAAATGAGGAAGGTCTGGAGAAGTGGAGCAACTCCACCTGGCTATACAAGCCTCAGCCTAACCATGCCATGGGCCTCCCCACACTGGCATACCCCGAAAATCTGTCCAGTCTGTCCCCTCTCTTGGGAAGGCCTGCTGCATCTCCGATTGGGGCAGGAACCCAGCGGCCTGTCCTGCAAAGCCATGGACTGGTCATGTGTCCATGGCATGAGGCAGCTCCATGAGCACAAAGTGAAGAGTCCAGAAGAGGGATGGGGCCCCAGCTGGGTGGGCTGGGCGGGGAACTTGGGGCTATGGCAGGTGATGAGGAACCCGGGTGGTGGGTGGGGGGGGCGGTGGGGGGGGTCAGGCAGGTCTGTCTAGGAGCCCGTTCTGCACTCAAACCTCACGCCTTCCTCCACTGTGACACATCCTGACGTGCTCTTCCAGGCTGCTGGCCACTTTGGGTGCAATGTGAAAAGGCACCCGCTTCTGTGGCACCTTCTTTCACAGATAAAGTGGAAGAGGCACAGCCTCACCCTGACAGGCTGGTTCAGAGTCCGCACCAGGACCCTTAGATGCTGGCAGGGTCAGCCTATGGAAGCCAAGGAGTCCCCTGGGGCCCAGGTCTGAAGGCGGCCTCACTCAGGGCCTGTTTTTCATTGTCCTTGCCCGAGCCTGCGCTCAATCACGCTGCCATTCAGTCCCTGGGTCTCCCCTTGCCTGAACTAAAGGTGGTGAGGGGCTCTGGGGGCTACTGAGGGGCCTTGTTCCTCTCCAGCTCTGTACCCTGGACAGGCAGTCTGGAGAAAGCAGAGCTACGGCCTCCCCACCAGGTTCCTCAGGAAGGGTCCCAGCCCTGAGGGAGGCTGGGTGGGGCCAGTCTCGCCTGCCATGGCAGTCCTGGGTGCCCTCTGGTGGCCGTACCAGCTAGTCGCCGCTTTCCTGGAGGCTGTTGGCTCCTCAAGATCCACTGGGGCAGTGGGAAGAGCCTGACACAAGGTGGGGGAAGGGATGAGATGGGGATGAAATGGGTGTCCATTGCTCTGGGCTCATCTTCCTGACCTGTGAAATAAACCGAACTGTACAGCTGTCCCAGTCAGGAAAGCCCAATAAGGGATTCCTGACCCCATGTTCCCTCTGGTTACTCCCAATCCTGGGTCTCCTGCTGAGCAGCCCAAGACTTCATCACTATCTTGATGGAAGCTGGTGGTAAAAAAACAGATGCCTTCCCCTGACTTGAGCCGCCACTGGGAAGTCCCCAGAACCCCCAATGGCCCCCTGGCAGTCCACAGGGCTTGCCCCACCCTCCCTCCCCCTGCTGAGGCCAGACCAGGTCACAGGGCAGATGTTAGGGACTGGCTAGGACTCTAGCATGCCTAGTGTCCTTGCCCCCCAGCTGTGTGTAGCTCTTGGCTTCCCTTAAAGGTGCAGGACCCCACTCTTCATGCCCTTCAGGCCTGACTCTTGGGGTGAAGTGGGTGTGGTGAATCTATCCTGAATCTTTAGGCAGCACAAACAGGGATGGAAGTACAACCCTGCTTTCACAGAGCCTCAGAGATACAGAGACCTGAGGGGCCACCTCTGGAGGAGGCACCATGCAACCCCAACGTGGCATGGGGAAGCTAACTTAGCAGGACTGAGAGCTGGCCCAGTTTACCTGGGAGGGTCATGGACTGCAGGTACTTGTGTCTACGTAGAAAAGACTGGGAAGAAGAGCAGGGCAGGGGTTGGCTTGGCTGTGATCCTCCTTCCTAGGCCAGGACTAGAATCCTGAGCATAGTGAATGCTCTGTGCCCAGCCCTGCGCTGGGTGCCAGTGGACCATAGACTTGAGGGAGCAGGGGACAGACATGGTACTGTGGGTGGGACAGGGCAAGGTTGGGGGAAAGGATGCATTCCAGATTCACAGCCCTACATGCTGTGGCCAGACCCAAGGTCTGGACCACCTACTCAGGAACTACTGGCCATGGGCCCAGTATACTGTGTAGAGAGTTTTGACTGTCTCCTGTGTCCAGCACCATCCCAGATCCGGAGATACACTGAACACAAGACAGGCAGGACCTGCTCTGGACCAGCAGACCTTTGGTGGTGGCTTGCATCTCAAGTGGAGGCAGGGGGAGGGGATGGAGGCACTCAGTCCACCCTTGGTGCATGTCCTCATGGGGACAGGTTGCCCTCACAGGCACTAAGCTGCTCATCTCCCAACCCCCTGGGTTTATAAATCCTGACTTGGTGTGTGTCCTGCACAGTAATGTAGGTGACAACTGGAACGGGTGTGAGAAAGGAGTAACCACCTGAGGTTACACTGAGAGCCTAGCCCAAAGGATGAAACACTGTTGGGGTGATTCTTTTCTCTTGTTTCTAAACATGCCTGGGTCTAGAGGGAAAACAGCCAGAGTCCCTGAGCTCCGTTTTCAGTGATAACTTACGCACAAGTTAGAAACAGTGACATGTTTTAAGTACCCAACATTTAATTAAACATTAAAATGGGAAGGCTTGGGATCTCAGGCTGCCTGCCCTGCGGCCACACCTCAACAAACCCAGGCTGAGTACCACCCCGACTGGGGAGAACCCACCTCTGCCGGGGGCCCGGTGTCCCACCGAGGGGACCCAGGGGTGGCGGAACAGGGGGATCCCCGGTCAGGGCGGCCCCGTTCAGGGCACTAGGCAGGGACTCCGGGCGGCATCCCCTCCCTCGTCCTCTAGGCGGCGGGAGCAGCGGGAGCGGGGACATCCCCTTGGCCCCGCCGTGCCCCAGCGGGTTCCAGTGGCGCGCCGCCCCAGGAAAGTTCCCCGGCCCCGCCGCCCCTGGGGCCCCTGGAAAGTTCCCGTGACTGCCGGATCCCAGCCGCAAGGCGCCCGGCGTCGCGCAGGGCGGTCAAGGCTGCGGGTTCCGGCCGCGTCTCGGCGGGGGCGCGCGGTGCGGGGCGCCCGGGCAGGCCGCGCACAAAGGGACCCGTCCCCGTGGTCCAGGGTCTCGCGCACCGCGGCGCGGGCTAGGGGCAGGTGGGGCGGAGCCCGGCTCCTTCCCCGGCCGCGATACCCGGCCGGACTTCGATTCCCCGCTCAGGAGCCCACCTAGACGCCGGCCCCTGCTGGACCGCAACCTGGATCCCGTCCGGGACCTCTGGCCTCGTCCCAATCCCGGCCTCGACCTCCGGACCCCGCCCCCCGGCCTGAGCCTACCTGGAGCGCGGCGTGGGCGGCCCCGCAGCGTGGCCCCCGCCCCCAGACGGGCGTCCCCGGGTCTCTCGGCGCACCCGGCGCGGCGTCCCCAGGGCGCGGCGGGGTTAGCGGTCCGCGGGGCCTCAACTTGGGCCGGTGCGGGGGCGGACCCCTCCCGGGCCCAGCGTGCAGCCCCGGGGCCAGCCCTCCCCGCCCCTCGCGCGGCCCGTGCGCAAAGCGGGTCTGGCCGGCTACGCGACCCTCCGCCCCGCCCCATCCGAACGCGAATTTTCCCATTGGCCGGGAGACCCAGGGCGGCCCGGCAACCGGCGCCGATTGGACGGACGCTGGGAGACGCCGGCTTGCCATTGGGCTCCCGGGGTGTCCGTCCCGGACGACGACCGGCCCCTTCGTGGAGTGGCCGAGGCCCCGGCACCTGCCGGGACCGCTGCGGCGCGGCCGGGGCCTCGGGCCGCCCCCCCTCGGCCGCGTTCGAGGACGTCCCCAGACCGTCCGGCCCGGAGCGGGGATTGGCAGGCCTTGCGCCCCTTCCCGGGACTCCAGCCTGGCTGCCTCCTTCACTGCCCCTAGCTCACTGGGATCCTTCTCAGGCGTCAGCAGTTCGCCCGGGTGCTGCGCGCCGCGCCCTCCTGTCAATATCTAATTGTGTTCTTCACACAATCCGCGAGGGAGAGTTCTGCCGCCTTCCCATTTTACAGATGGGAAATTGAAGCTCAGAAAGGTTCTCACTTGCTTTAGGTCTCCGGGGCTGAAACCTAGTCCGTTACACTCCCGGGCCTGCGGCTTCTTTCTCCCTCGTCGCCCCGGGGTCCTCACAGAGAGGCGGGGCTCAGAGACCTTGGCTCAGCGACGCTGGATAGGGAGACGTGTTTCTGAGGGCAGAAAGGGCCTTTCGGTGAAATAGAGGTTTTCCTCTGCCACCAGGCCTGAATCTCCGGACACCTTGTCTCAGCCCACCCTGCAGGACTGCCACAGGACTGCCGTCCCTCATCTCCTCCAAATCACCTCAGTCAGGGCCTGGGAGGGGTGGGGGAGGAGTTTGTGTGTTTATCACCACCTCCTCTTCCTGGTGTCCCATTTCCTCCACCCTACCTGGGATCTTGGAGGAAACCTGTGGGGTGCAACCACCTGAGTAGAGTTTCGCACAGGTTGCATTTTTCTGCCAGGTGGAGAGCGGCCACCTGGTCCCTGCAGTGACACAAGGCACACATATATGACCACAAATGGGACCATGATCCCTGGCCAGCTCCACTTAACTTTGTGGGGGGGGGCACCAGTGGGGGTGCTGCCCAGTGGGGCTTACTTCAGGGGGTTCAGGAGATGGTGGCCCCTTGGCCAGTGACTCTGGCTCACGCTTAGTTCTAAGTCTTTCCTACCCTGGTTGCACCTGGAGATGACCAGATTCTCAGCCCACCATATTCCCCATGTCCACCCAGGGAGTCACAGGCCCATGACAGCGCTAATGGAGAGACCAGACATTCATGTCTTATCCACCCACATCAGGGATCCAGAGTGTTCACACCATAGTTGCTTGCTCGGAACAAAGAAAGTGAAGTGCTGTAGGGCTAGAACTCACCATTGGTACCACCATTGGGTCCCCCCTGTGGTACCTGGCGCACATAGCAAATCCACCCTAGCCTTTTGAAGCCAGGCTGCCACCACCAGTCAATTGGAGTTGGCACTTGAGATGAGAGCCGTTTGACACTCTGGCATAGTGATGTTGCCTGCGGCTCTGGGCAGATGGAACGCAGTGTCCTTCTTTGGAACACAGGGGCCCCTATGAGCAAGATAGCTCTTGTCCTGTGGAGCTGCACCATTGGTGACATTCTGAGCCAGCGGCTGTGTGGGTTGAGGGGTTCTCTTCCCTCCATTAGGAGTGGATCTCATTAGTCCAACTGTCCCTACAGATTTCTCCAGGGGCATTGGACCCTGGTCTTCCTGGAGCCCTATTCTCATAGTGAGCTTGTGGTCCAGCATCATCCCTTCCCCCCACACTTGCTGATAGTGGCAGGAGGAGCCAGACAGACCTCTGGTGAGAGAGCAAAAGGAGAATTGTGCTCCAGAATTGGCCTAGGTGAGGACTTCCTCTCCGCCCCCCACTCCAGGCAGGATTCTGTCTCCCAGGCTGGATCACTAGCCACATACAGAGGAGTAGGGTGGACAGTATCAGTTCCAAGAGGACACAAGGCCACTCAGTGGGCCCACCATGACCCAGGCTGTAGGTAGGGGTCAGGAACAGGGAGCCCCTACAGTGTGACCAGTGGCACAGGGACCAGTAACCTAGTCTCTTCCCTCTCTCCCACCCTCTCCACCCAGCTGTGGGACAGTTCTGTGGGGACATCCCTGGGACATGTGAGCAAAGCTATAGGGACAAAAAGGTTTTAGCTGGAGGTCAGGAAGAACTTCTCAACAGCGGCAAATGTTCAGAGACCAGAAGGGTGACCAAATAAGGCAGTGAGCTCCCCAGCTAAGGATGTGTGAACTCTTTGCAGCCCTGAGACCCCAGGGGTCAGCTTCCCACCCCGACCCATCTTATCTGGTCTTATCTGCTCCCTAGCACTGAATGTTGTTAATTGGAGTCAGCAAAGACAAAGACTATCAGAGTACCTGACATGGCTCCATCCAGATGGGGAGAGTGTAGCTAGAAGTGGGGCTGGCCCATGGCCATATGCTTCTGTGGCAGACCAGGATTTGAACCTCTGTCCAACCCATGCATGACTGCATTCCTCTTTGCTAGCAACAGGAAAGCACCATTCTGTGTCCCACTCCCCTGAGGCATGTTGCCCAGTGGTTTGGGGCAGACCACTTTGCAACTGCTGCCTTGTACCCCAGGGTGTGGTCACACATGTCTAAGCCCCAAGTCTTCTTTTTTTTTTTTAAAGATTTTATTTTATTTATTTGAGAGAGAGTGAGAAAGAGAGAGGGAGCATGAGAGGGGGAAGGGTCAGGAGGAGAAGCAGGCTCCCCGACAAGCAGGGATCCCAATGTGGGACTCGATCCCAGGACTCCAGGATTATGACCTGAGCCAAAGGCAGTCGCTTAACCAACTGAGCCACCCAGGTGCCCCTCCCCAAGTCTTCTTATTTAGCACTATCACCTCTCGGGTGGACTGAAAGGTCTGGCTGCCCAGAGGGAAATCACTGGCACCAGCCCAGGAGGATTCTGCTGCTGGATGGTGGGAGGAAGGACCATGCATCAAGTTGAGTCTGCTGCCTGCTGGCCATGAGTCCTTGGATATCTGGAGTCCTCAGTTTCCATGTCTGTAAAGGGCTCCTATTGGGTTCCAGGAGGAACACAGAAAAGATGGCAAGAGAATTGGGTGGAATAGGCATTTGGGTGTGTCAGGGAGTTTTGGGATCCACTCTTGCCTTTGTTGATCACGAGTCAGGCCCTTTCCTTCTCTAAACCCGTTTTCCACAGGGCATCAGTGCTCTGAGTCAGGATCAGGACAGTAGGTCTTCACACAGGACTGTGGATTTAATTCAGCCACTGCCACTTGCTATCCTTTTTTAAAGTGGTGTAACTGCTCTGAGCTTCAGTGTTTGCATCTGTAAAATGGGGGGAATGACACCTGTGGACTGGGACCCTGGGTTTGGAGTGCTTAACACATTGTTATTATCCTCAATGTAACTGTCATCCTTGTCCTAGTTTGCTGAGCGCCCACTTTGGAGTAGGCCCTGGGCCCTGGGCCTCTGACTCTCCACTTTCTCTGCACTTAGGCCCTAGACACAGCCTAGAGGACACTGAAGGCAGGGAGCCCAGCAACTGCCTCTGTCCTGTTGAAAGGCCCCCAGTCAGTGCCCCTTCCCGCCCTTTTGCTCACTTGCTCAAGCATTACAGCTGAGGGTGGGCCAACACTTCCTCCTAGGGCCTGGACCTGCAAAACAGCGACCAAGTGGGCTCAAAGGCCACAGTGGCTGGGTGGGTCTGGAGTACCCGGTCCAGGGTCTGTCCCGAGTGTGGCAGGATTGCGGGGGGTAGGGGTGGTAGTGGGGGTTGGTGCAAAGGCCAGAGTAGCAGAAGCTGAACTGAACTGGGAGCCATAAAGAAAAGGGAGGGATGGCCAGGTCTACAGCCAGTGGGTGTGGAACAGGACCCAGCCTGAGGGGCGGGTCCGGAAGTGGGCATCCCCCTATCGCTCCCAGAGAAGGCCGCCAGGTGGTTTGGTGACCTATGGCCCCTGGAGTTCAGACCGCGGCCCTGATGGGTCCACGAAGGCATGCTCTTGGGGCGGCAGCAAGCGGCAGCGACCTCCCACGGGCGTCCTCCGGCGTGGGGAGCCGAGAAGCCTGGGAAAGCCGCGGGGGTCACGAGACCCCCAGACGCCCCCGCAGCCCCGAGGCTTGGCGCAGCCCTGGGGGCGGAGCGCCGGGAGGGCTGCAGCCCCCGAGTGACAGCGCGCCCAGCCAACGGTGCTCGGGGTCGCGGCGTGCCGCCCCGCCCCTGGCGGCGCAACCCAATGGTGAGCGCTCAGAGGGTGCGGGGGCGTGGCCTGGGCGGTGGCGGTGGCGCGCGGGCGCGGCACCCGGAAGTCGGCGGCGGCGGAGGCGGTGAGTGTGCGGCTGGCGGCCCGGGCGGCCGATTCCTTTCCCTGAAGGGCCGGCCCGGGACCCGGGGCGCGGGGCTCCGGGGGGCGCGGGTAGGGAGGGGAGGGACAGGGCTGTACCTCCCCGCCCTGCCTGTTTCCCTTTCCCGAGGCGTGGAATGGAAATCCTACGGCTGGGTCCGGAGAGACCAAACTGACCCTGACGAAGCGCCCCATGCGTTACTCGAAGGCGTTTCCAGTGATCCCCGACAGAATGGGAAGCAGGGTCCATTGGCAGGCCGGGCGGGTCTCGCTGCGGGGAAGCAGAGACTAGCGGGGCCGGGAGCTGCGTGATCGCCGCAGGGTGGGTGGGCTAGGGCCTCAGACACTTCTGAAGTCCTGAGTCACGGTGCCACCACCCTGTGGCCTGTTGCGGGGCAGCCGGGTGACAGCTTATGTTTGTCTCAGTAGGCAGCAAGTGCTGGGTCATGCCTGCGCTTGGACACGCCTTTTCTGGGGTGGCTCAGTTAGACCATCCCCCCAGGGTATCAGGGGTGGGTGCTGGGCAGGGTTGCGCCTGGGGCAAGGGCTGGCCCTGGTGCAAGGGCTGGCCCTGGTGCTTGGCTTTAAGACCCCCTTCCCCGACCCCAGCGGTGTCAGGTGCTTCATGGCCTCCCTCGGGGCCACAGCTTTAGAGTGAACCTTCTGCCCTTGGACTAGTCCGTGAGCCTCAGCCCTTTTCCTCCAGCAGGGATATCACATGCTGGGCTCAGGCCTGGCCTGGCGTCCTGCTCCCAACCTGCTGACTGCTGTTTTGCTGCTGCTGTTTGGGCTCAGAGCTTTCTTCCATGAGGCAGATGTGACGTGATGGCAGCTATAAGGGGTGGCTGCAGCTGGTAGCACTTTGGAAATGCTTTCTCGAACTTGCTTGTTAATCCTCTGGGCAACCTTTTTGGGCAAATGTTCATTGGTTGGCTGCTGTCTACAGTGAAGAAAACTCAGGCTGAGGGGCAAGTGGTGTTCCCAAGGTCACTCAGAGCCAGGGCCAGGTCCCAGCGCCTCCTCTCCACCTGGGCCACTGTCTCAGGGTCTTGCCTGCTTTGGGTGAGCTGGCTGGTGAGGTGGAGGCAGGAGGACACAGCAGAGCTTCTGTCCCCTCCTCTCCAGGATCCTAGTGCTCCCGTCTGGTGGGTGGGCTGCCCTGGTGCCCCCACCTTATCTGGCCTTTGAGTATTAGCCCCAGTCCTGTGCCTTCATGTTCCTGGCATGTCCACAGACTGCGGGCCACTTAGACTGTCCACTGCTGCTGCCACTGTTTGCTCTGATGTGTGGTGACAACAGCCTTCCCTGAATGAAGGAAACAGGCTGTCAGTTCTGCCCCGGCTGCCCAGCCCCTGCACTGTTATGCTTGCCTCATGATTCTTTTGTGACCTCGTTCTGTGGGCTTTTTGATCGTGTTTCACCGTGGATGTAACTGTGTGTGGTGTCTTGGGGATTCGCTCCAGTGCCTGACTTCTGTATCAGAGGGTGAAGCTCTCTGTAGGCAGCCCTGGTGCCTGCCCGCACAGGAAGTGTGCCTGTTACTCCTGAGGACTTCCGTGGAGAAACGAGGGGCCTCCAGAGCATGCCTGGAGATAAACGGCCCGTGGCAGGGAGGCTGGGAGGATTTTAAAAGTGGTGGCACACTTGTCATTGACGCTCTAGATGTGCAGGAACTGGGTCCATCCTTTGGCGACATGGCGGTGTGTGAGGGCATCACTGTTGCATCTGGCATTTGTTGGTCCAGACCATGGG
This sequence comes from Mirounga angustirostris, assembly GCF_029215605.1. Classification (NCBI taxonomy): domain Eukaryota; kingdom Metazoa; phylum Chordata; class Mammalia; order Carnivora; family Phocidae; genus Mirounga; species Mirounga angustirostris. The sequence goes on from NW_026991722.1 coordinate 64,008,255, forward strand.
GTTGGGTGATGGGCTCCATGAAAACAAGGTCGCCCCAGGTCACCAAGCTGTCTTTCCAGGTTATCATTGCAGTTTTTTTTAAAAGATTTAATTTACTTATTTGACAGAGAGAGACACAGGGAGAGAAGGAACATAAGCAGGGGGAACGGGAGAGGGAGAAGCAGGGAGCCCGATGCAGGGCTCGATCCCAGGACCCTGAGATCATGACCTGAGCTGAAGGCAGACACTTTGACGACTGAGTCACCCAGGCGCCCCTTTATTTTTCTTTAACTTTCTTTTTTAGATTTTCAAAAATGATATATGTGCGCTTAAAAGTAAAAAAGGCCGTTCACCATCTCTTGATGGCTCCTGACACTCAGGGTACATCCTCGTTGGAATACTCCATTGTCTTTTATTAAGCATGGGGGCCGCAGGAGTCACTGTGAGGCTGGGCTGGCCCCTGGCTTGTGGGGAAGCCAGGAGGGGCTAAGGTAGAGGGGCTGCCCTATGTCCACGGCTTTCTGTAATGCTCATTCTTCCCCTCATTGTGTTGCTCCTTTGAACTGCAGGGACAGTGACACTTGGTGTGGAGTTGAATTAGTGCTCCCCAAACATTGTGGAGATCTCAGAAGAGAATATCCCTGTAGAAAATTTGTCATGGTGAAATGCCACTTGGTCAAAATGACAAAACACAGATTGTAGAATCCTCAGTTGCTGAGCTGGGAGGAGGGTGGGGAGTTGCAGTGGGCCGGCTGCTCAGAATATTTATAGACGTCAGGGCTTTCTCAGCCAGGGCCCCCGAACAGCACAGCGACACTGTGTTCCCATGTGTGTTTACCTCCTTTGCTGGCAGCTGCTGGGAGGACATTCCGCCTCATGCGAAAAGAGCAGTGCATGCTTTCCAGCTCCTACCCTGGGGGCTGCCACAGTGATCGCACAGGCTGTGCTGGGTGAGGCTGGGGTGTCTGGCTCCTCAGCCCTGTCATGTGAAGCCTGAGGGCCCCTGTCCTCTGCATGGCCCCTCAAGACCAGATAGACGGGCTGGCTAGCCTTGAAAATATATCCCTCAATGTGTAAAGTGCTTGGAGCTGCAGATTCTCTGGTCCAGGTAACCTCTGTTCAGAGCCTTCATGTGCACAGCCAGCCGGTGGGAGATGGATGTGATGTGAACCGGGAGCCTCACTTTCCGGGTGTCTAGGCCCCCTTGGCTGTGTGTGGAGGCCACAATAGCTCCCCATTCATTCATGTGCATCCCTGTCATTCTCTGCTGCATTTTGACCTGGCATGTTTCTCCTCCACTGAGAGGCCTGTTTGCCTTTTCAATTGACAAAAGAAAGTGCTCCCACCGAGGGTGCAGGCCCCCTGCCCCTGGCACCCCAGTTGTCAGGTGTGGTTTTGCTCTCTGCTCAGATGCTGGTGTCATTATGCAGAACTCTACAAGAGCCCTGGCTCTGCTTTGAAGGGTTGGCACCAGGGCTGAGTGCACTTTTGCCCAGTCTCGCATGGACAGCGTCTTTTTCGGCCTTTCTTTCCGCCCTTCGCCGGCCTGCCCGTAAGAGTGCACATGAAGCATGCCTGCTGTTAGCGTGCATGTGTTTTAAACGTTCAGCTCCATGGCTTGTACAGGGAGCCCAGCCACACCACTAGCGTCCATACCAAGAAGGTGTGCCAGCACCCGGATGTCCCGTATTGTTCCCCAGACCAGGTGGCCCTGCCCTGATTTCTGCCCTCAGGGATGAGTTTTGCTTATTTCTGGCTTGGGTACAAATGCTGAGGTGGTGTGCCGTCTCTGCCGTGGGGTTGCTGGGGAGCCGGGGCTCACTCAAGACTCACCTGCTTGCCGCGCTTCATGCTCAGTGCTGGGTGTGATGGGCAGTGGTGGTGGCCCAGCACGATGCATTAGACTTTTAGAAGATTCTATGACTAGCCAAGAGGGAGACCTGTCCTTCAGATACCAGAGCATGTGCTGAAGCTGAGAGGCCTGCCGAGCGTGCCGGACCCCTGTGGAGCCTGGTGACTGGGTGTCCAGGGTATGGCTGAGGTGGGACAGACCTGACGCCTGGCACCTGGGAAGCAAGGGGTACCTCACACCACCCACCGGAGCAGGGCACGGGCTGACCTGAGAACTAAGCCAAAATACAACCATTCAAAGAAGGCAAGGGAAAGGGGCTTTCGCTTTGGGGCAGGGAGGGTGGCCGCTATGCGGGAGCAATGGGAAAACTTGTGCTGAAGGAACAGACTGTTCCTGGTAGGCAGTGCCACAGGCAAGGCTGCAGGACAGGGCAGGCGTGGGAGGAAATATCGGCAGCTTGTGGATCAGACAGGCCGTGAGCCTGCCCACACCACGTGCACTGCAGTACGGATCAGTGCAGCAAAAGCCCAGGATTCAATACCCAAATCGGTGATTCGTGGACACAGACAGGCAGGAATCTGTAAGATGCGCAGCCCCTGGGAGTTGCCAGTGTAACCATGGTGAGAGTGTTTCCTGCCACCCCGAGGAGGGCAGCAGCGGCAGGTTGTGGTGCTGGCGGGACGCCCCCTTGCCCAGCCACTGGTACCTGTACTGGATGTTTGGAGGGAGTTGGGCCAGGTCTGCTCACCTAAGAGCATCATCCTCTGACCAGCCATTCTGCCCCTCTCCGTCTCTGTCCTAGGAAGGTCCTCAGCCCATTTGCAGAGCATGTGCTCCCACAGGAGCTGCTGGTTGTGGCCACAGGAGGCGTGGAGCCTTGGGCTCGGGATGGACGAGTGGGCAGCGGGTGTGGGAGGACGGGTGGGCTGGGAGGAAGGGAAGGGGGCAGGCCTTGGTGCAAACGCTGGAGGAGATGGTGCTGGTTGGTGTGGGGTGGGTGGCCGGCACAGTTGGTACGTGATGCCCATTAGCCCCCAGGCAGGGTGGGCCAGCAGCTGGGTGGCATCTGGAGTGCACAAGAGGGAGATGGGGGTTGGTGACCACCCCCAACAGTGCTGAGGTCTCCCCGTCCCCTAACCAGGTCCTTCCCCGTCTGGGCTAGCGGTGACAGTGAGGTCCGGTCAGCGTGGCCCTTGGGCCCCACATGCCTACTCTACCAGTGAGCCTCTATGAAATTGCAGACCTGCCTTCCTTGGCAGCGGAAGCAGATCCTCACCATTGGTCCATCCAGGTGCCAGGCCTTGTGCCCACACGGCGCTGACCTGAGCCACGGCAGCCATCACCGCATCTCTTGGCATGTGGCTCTGACCACTGGCTGGTCTGCCTGCCTGCTTGAGTCATTTCCTTGTCATGCTCATGTTAGACGCCGTGTGGACTGAGGTTTGGGGCTTGACTCAAGTGAAGAGCCTGGCTATTCTGAAAGAGGGAGTGTACCTGGCTGCACTTGGCTGTTAGGACAGCCCTGTTGGTTCCTCTGGAAGACAGGCGAGGAAGAAGGAGTCCCCCGGCTGGAGAGGGCGGGTTTCAGAGGCAGCGGGGTGAGCAGGCAGGATGGAACATGCAGAGAACTCTCGAAAGCCTTATCAGCAGAGGGGCTGGGAGTGCCTGGAAAGCTTCCATGCCCATGCTGAGACTGACTGCCGGACTCATGACCCATTCTTCCAGTTTTGCATTACCAGGTGGTTAGAGCAGGGGAAGGCAGAAGTTGGGATCCGGGAAGACTTCCTCTGGCTTACTCAGAGAGAAGAAAGGGGAAGCCCGTGGCTTTGGTTTGAAGGGAACTTTTTGCTTTTGCCTCACACCTCGTAGGTCCTTCCGGCCGGGGCTCAGGTGTGCCCAGGGACTGTAGGTGTGTGCAGGGAGTGCAGGCCCTGGGCTGCACAGGTGGTTACCCTGGATCCGCCTGGGCTCCCCGTGCAAGGACCTGGCAGAGGTGCACGCTCAGGCTCGGGGAGGCCACCCCAGGGGACGCAGTGCTTCCTTCCACAGTGTGTCCTGGGCAGGCCAAGGACACAGCGGGCATCCCAGGCTGAGTGCGCAGGTGTGAGGTGTGGTGTGGGTATGCTGCTCTCATCCGTGCATGTACAGCCTCATGCACCTGCTCAGCCTGAGTCACAGTCCCTGGGTTGGGGGCCTTTGTCGGATGCCATCAGAGAGAATATGCTTCAGAGCTGCAGCCTTTCTGTTCCCCACAGGACTTCATGCGGGCCCTGTTCAATTCCAGAAATGTCCTGGGTAGTTTTTTTTTTTTTACAACAGAGTCGTCACTGGGTCACGGAGGTCAGCTCTTTATGTGAAATCTTGGTTGTGACAAAGATTGCCTGGTTGTCGTGTGCAGCTACGAGAGACTGTGTGAGTTCTGGAATGTGGTGTCGCTAGGAAGCCGTGGTGGATGCTCCAGGGGCTGGGAGCTTGAGCGACTGACTGCTGTTGCCACCTCCTCAGCAGTGGGGCCCAGCCCCCTGGTTTTCTTTATGGAATAGTCCAGGCCATGATAAGCGCCTCTTCGGGTACACACAGTGTGAAATGATATGCGCCCCCCGCCCTCAGCCACTGTGCCATGCAGGTGTTTTGGGCACTCGTCAGGACGGTCAGCCACATCATAGGCTCCATTTTCCAGCCCCATTGCTCGCATGGCTTCCCCTCCTTGGTCTGGGCCACTGTCCGGGGTCTTCCATCCCTGTGGGCGGCTCCGAGGCCCGGCTGCACCCTTGAGGTTGTGGCATTTGTGAGACAGCACCCCCGGTGGGACCACGTGTGGACATGGTGACGTTTTGTCACCTATCACTGGCTTTTCCAGGGTCGAGCGCTGAGAGAACAGTGAGATCACCAGGGCCACTGCAGTGGGCATGTTGGCTTCTTAGCGTTTCCACGATGGCGCCGGGGGCAGTGGTTTGTGGATGTGCCAGGGTGGTGTTGGGGTGCAGTGCTGGGGGTATCCTGGCCTTCTGGGGAGCTGCTGGGAGCAGATGCAGGGTCGGGAGGCCCACTTGGTTCCAGCAGCCGCAGGTGCCTGCTCCTTCGCTCTGAGTGCAGCCAGCAGGGACCCCCCACAAGCGCATTGCCGAAGCTCCCGGGGAGAGGGAAATGACCCCTGTGAAGCGCCTGGCATGGGAAAGTTTTCCCCAGCCGTCCTGTCCTTTGCTCTGTGACAGCGGGGGCCCAGCCTTCTCTGGGTCTGTGTGTCACCCTCCCAGAGAGCCAGATTCTGTGGCACCTGCCCCTTTTCGGCAGGGGTATTCTTTTCCATGCGCTGGGTTGCCCGGCTGCCCTCCTGGTTGCTGTGAGGCCAGATGAGGGAAAAGGAGGGAAAGTGAGCCCTTTCCTTGTGGAAAGGATGGGTCTGTGACTTTTAAGTACCATCTGCAGGCCTGGGGGTGGGTGTGCACATCACCATTGTAGCTTCCTTCGCCTGCTGGGGCCCAGCATCCTGGGCACAACAGGCAGAGGTGGGGTGCAACTTCCTTCAATGCTTGGACGCTGCCAGGCTTCACTACCTTAAGGTGTCCCCGCCGAGGTTGCCAAGGTCCACAGGTGAGGTTCCTGATCAGACCTCCCCAGGACCTTCCTGCCTGTCTCTTCCTCTAGCCGTGGGCTGGCTCTGGCTTGGGGGCTGCCATGGGCATGCAGACACTCCACAGAGGGCCTGGGCTTGCATTCCTGGCGGAGGTGGGGACGAGGGGGCACGGGGATGTCACTGAGGAAGCCAGGCACGCTTTTGCCCGGGATGCTGTCCTCCCTTACGCACTTCATCAGCTCGGGTGTCCTTCAGGGGTGAGCTCCCCATGACAAATGGAGAAGCCACCAAGCATGGATGAGCCCCAGCCCCATCTGGCAGGGTGGGGCCTATAGAAGCCCTTCCCTATCTCTTTCCCACTGTGCCAGCCTTGGAACCCTGGGAAGTGGAGAGCAGTGTTTTCTTAGTGCCCCAAGTGGCCAGGCAGGCAGGTGTGCAATGGCAGGAGCAGGACTCAGTTTGCCCCTGTTAGCAGTTCCAGCCTCCTGCCCGCCCTGTGTCCAGCCGGCGGGAATGGTAACTGGGACCACAGTGTCTGTACCCGGAGCTCGCTCGGGGAGCCCTGAATGTCAGCAGGAGTGAGACGGTGGCCCAACAAGTAGGGTGTCGGAGGATTTCACTAGGGCCTGGGTGGGGGCATGCTGGGAGAAGGGCCCTGCACCTATGGGACCTGCCTAGGTGAATGAGATTGCGGGGGTGGTGGGACGTGGAGCTGAGAAGGGGTGGGGCAGTGGGCAGCGGGCCTGGCTTGAGTGGGGGGCGAGGGATTGGAGAGAAAGGCAGTTCCTGATGGTCCCCTCCCCAGGGGCTGGCTTTCCTCTGGTCCTTCCCTCCCAATGACCACGTCTTCATCGAGGCCGCAGCCCTGGGCTTTGTGCCCACACCTCTGGCGCCAGGCTGCCTGGAGACCCATCAGTGGCCTTTCCTCCAACCACAGAGCCCTCCCTGCTACCCCTGTCTGGAGGGCAGGTCTGCCACCCACACAGGCTGGCTAGGATGGCAAGGTCCTGCAGCCAAGTTGGAGGGCTCTACTTCTGGCTTGTGAGCATCAGTAGCCAGAGCTGCCCCCAGTGGATGGCCTTGCCCAGCAGCTGGGCACACAGCCCAGTGAGGTGCACAGCAGGCCAAGGCTTACATGAGGGCCTCATCTGACAAGAGCTGCATGTCCTTGGTGGGGCAGCATGTCCCTGGTGGAGCAATCCTCAGAACAATCCTCTGTCCTGGTAGGGCTCTGGGTGGGTGGGATTTCAGAAGTGATGGGTTGGCAGGACTTCTCCCACTGACCACGGTTGGCCTGGTTGCCACAGGCAGTGCCGGTTGGCCTCTCCTGCAGTATTCTCATTTGTGGGAGAGACTAGCTCCCTGGGAGTGAGAAGGCCTGTGTCTTCTGTGCTGGACCACGGCTGCGTGGCAGGTTCCCATCCCCTGCACCTGGCAGGTGGGGCCCCTCAGGAGGCCCCACATGCTTCCTACCTCCCTGCACAGCGTTCTGGACAATTTGATCTGTCTCATCAGCTGTGTCTAATCTGCTCATCTTAAATCCACTGCTGAGTTTTAATCTGTGGTTTCTATAGCTTCTGGTCCTAAAAGTCCTTTCTGGTGCTTTGTGAACCTCCTGGTTTACTCTTTCTCACATCCTTTTCCTGCAAATACTCTCAAGCTTCTTTTTCTGCAGTGAGAGCCTGGTTGGTGTGGGGATCCGTTTCTGCTGGTCTTTGCTTATGGCGCTTTGTTTTGTTATGTGGTGTTCTTTCTGACTGTCCTGCTCTTTGTCCTTGAAATGATTTGTGAGACTTCTCAGAGGTCTAGCATGAAGATGAGAACTTCGGTTCTCCAGGTGCCTAGGAGCACTACCAGTGTGGGAGCCCTTCCATCCAAGTCTTGGCATGAGGATCCCTGGACCCCCAGTGTGGCCCCGGCTGTGCTCTTGTGGCTTCTCAGGGACTCTCCCCACTTTGTGTGCTGTTCCTGTGGCCCCTGGGGGTGGCTGTGGATAGAGCCCCCCCTCACCCTAGGAGGGCTGCCTTTCAGGGTCCCAGCTCCACTCAGGGGAGGGTATCCTACTACAGCCCCATCTTGGGGACAGCCCTGGGCCTCGTCTTCAGTCTCCCTCACCTTGGGCGACCAGAGCCCAGTTTGCCCAGATGGGCCAGTGCCTCAGGGCAGGAAAAGCCAGTGTACTCCGCTTTCTTTCCTCTCTGGGTTTCCACGTTCTCCGAGATATTGGCCAAATCCTGCATGACCTTGTTAGTTCATGGCTGCTTTTAAGATGTTTTCATATTCTTTCAAGCATTTTGAGTTGTTTTTACTAGAAGGGTCCAGTTCCAACAGCCTGCCCACCAGTCTTGATATCAGGTAAGCCTAGGATGATGGCCCTAGTGGGCACTACCAGGGCAGCCAAGGGTGGGAACCCAGCCTGCTCCTGTCACCTCGGGGCCCTCTTCTGCATCGGGCACTGCCTTTGGCTCCATCTTCCGGCACCCTGCATTTCTGCAGTGGCACTGGTCACCATGGTGATGTCTCACCTGCACAGTCAAAGGTTTTACTGAGGACAGGGTTGGGTCCCCTGAGGCATCACTGATGCTCGTGCCTGTAGGGGCTGGGGGGAACATGGGGCTGAGTCGTGGGGATCCCTCCAGGGCCTGTGGGAGCCAGTGGCGACAGTAGTCGAGTAGATCCTTCCTCCCTGACCCCCTCCCTCTACTTCCCAGGCCAGCCAGACCAGTGAGCCAGAAATGAGTGGAGAGGCAGGGACAGCATGATGTCATCCACAGGAAGACCTCCATGTGGCTCCGAGCTGTGGTCGTGTCCACGGGGCCAGCCTCAGGCTTTGGCCCCTCCTTGGCTCTTCCATGCTCTGTGGCCAGAGCCCCTGCCACCTGTCCACCCACCCACCCATGCTTGGGTGCTGGCACAGCTTAGATGGCAGGGTCGGCGTGGTGGGAACGTCCTCCTTCTGAGTCCCAAAACAGAAAATGTTTTGCTTCGGAGACCCAAGACCTGGGAGAAGTTGTACTGGCATAGAGGGGGGCTCTCACCTCTCCTCTGTTCACCTGCCCAATCCTATGGCCGGGGTGCGCCTCTCTCGGGACTGTCGTGTGTGGGTGGTGGGGACCCTGGCCTGGGGCAGGGAGCTGGAGCCCCTCTCGGCCCACTCCTGCTCCTCCCATGCCTAAAGTACCCTCCCCTCCCCCCACCTCCGTGTGGCTTCTCCAAGGCTTGGGGGCAGAGGGTTTGGAGTGGCACGGTGTTCGTGGTTTATGTTGAAACCTGGAGCAAGGATGGGCAGGGTCTGGGCATCTCATCCCACCTTCTCCCAGCTGGGGCCCAGTTCACAGACCCTCTTTAAAGATGCGGACCCCAAACCTTGCTCTAGTAGGTGCTGTGTTCTGGGCGGGGGTGAGGGGGGTGGCAGGGTCCTGCACGGACCCTCCCCAGTCCCAGGGCTCCCCAGGCTAGTGCACTTGGAGCTCAGTGGACACACAGTCACACACATGCACGCAGACATCTGCGGAAGCACACACTTGCAAACACCCACACATAACTGTACACTTGCACATGCACGCAGACCTCAAGGCCTCATGTACATGCACATACGCCGAACACTCCCTCACCCCCCTTGCTCCTGAGGCTCTTCTGGGGGCATCTTTTTTGGCTCCCTTTAGTGTCTCCGCAGCCTCTGTGTTGTCTGTTCCCTGGCTGCGGCCGCTGGCTCTGCTCTGCAGCCTTGCCCTGGCTCAGGCACACATGCAGGGCTAGAGACCCTCAGTCACCTTATCCAGGGTCAGTGGCCTCAGGATCTCATCTCTGTTCTCAGTTCGGTTAGGGGAAAAGATCTGCTGGCCCCAGAGGCCGCCAGGTTCTCATTCTTGCTCCTGTGGCCACCCTCCACGTGGTGTGTCCAGGGCCAGTGAGCGTGGCAGGCAGCGGGGGCCAGTCTGGCCCATGCTGATGTGTGTGAGCACTTAGGGAAATGGTTGGGCGGTGCTGGTGAGCGTCACGGTGTCTGGTGTATGGTTCTGCCGTGTCCACAAGGGTCAGGGGCATCCCAGAGGCAGTTCTCTTCTGGGCCAGGGAGCACTGCAGGTTCGGGGAGGCAGTGGTGTGTTGTCTGCTGTTTATTCAACACATTTTTTTTTCCTTTTCCCGCAGACTGGTGACCCTGTGTGAACAAAGCTGCTCTCAGGGACCCATGTGCATCATCTTCTTTAAGTTCGATCCTCGCCCTGTTTCTAAAAATGCATACAGGTAACCCCCTTGCTCTGTGTCTACTGTCCTCCGCTTGGCCTCAGGTGCCCCACAGTCCTCATAGCGCCCAGGTGGGGACAAGCTGTACAGGCTGGGCCTGCCCTGTCCAACAGCAGTTATTCAGTGTGGGATGCAGGAGTGGGTACTGCCAGGTGGCAGGAAAGCTGAACTGACATACAAAGGTGCAGAGGCTTAGCTGCTTAAGGTCGCTGTAGGGGCAGGACAGAGGAGCCATGTTGGGCCAGGTAGGGGCGCAGCCCTGTGGTTTCTGCAGGGGCGCCAGGGGCAGCAGAACTGGCTTGATGAGCAAGAGCCCCATTTATTTATTTATTTATTTATTTTTAAAGATTTTATTTATTTATTTGAGAGAGAGAGAATGAGAGAGAGAGAACACATGAGAGGGGATAGGGTCAGAGGACGAAGCAGACTCCCTGCTGAGCAGGGAGCCCGATGCGGGACTCGATCCCGGGACTCCAGGATCATGACCTGAGCCGAAGGCAGTCGCTTAACCAACTGAGCCACCCAGGCGCCCCACAAGAGCCCCATTTAGACTGGGCTCGTCTGTGTTGCCAGTGGTAAGTCTGGGTGGTGGTAGGAACACAGGGTCTGTGGGTCCTGAGCTGGGGAATGAGGGTGGGGGTGGGGAAGCTGGGAGATCAGCAGAGGAGGTGGGAAACTGAGGCCAGAGAGGAATGAGACATGATCCAGTGCACCCCCTTCCTCCCCATGACCTTGGGCTCTGGATGTGCCCCTCTGTTTCCTGGGGTACCCAGTGGGAATTTTTCCGTGTTTTTCCAAGTATGAGGCTGAGAGGTAACCCACAACCAAAATGACATTTTAAACTGATCACTAGTACGATTGCTTGGAAAGTTTTCATCATTTTGAAATCTATACCAGAAATGATTTGAACCATTTTGATTAGCTTCTTAGACTTGAGTCACCGTGCAAAATTGCACAGACACCATGCTGCCTAATTTTGTGCTGAATGAAACTCATTCCAGGCCAGAAGTTGGGGACTGAAGAGTCCCCAGTGTTCCCATCATGCAGAGGAATGGACAGCAGGGCCAGGCCAGGGTCCTGGAGCTGACCCTGCATGACCCCCAGCAGAATGAACTGGGGTGTAGCCAGTGGGCAGGATCCAGGGGCAGTGATTTGAGCAGGGGAAGTGTAACATCCAGAATTATTGACTATAACAGGATTGGAATGCCCTGGGTGGAACCCCGTCTTCCACCTTCAGGCTGAGAGCCAGACCTTGCCGGAGACGCTCAGCCGCGGCACACTGGATAGCAAAGAAATCGCTGGGGTGCCATGGCAGTGGAACTTGCTAGGAGTCTGCCCTCCGGTGTGCGGGCAACTGTCTCGGGAGGATACTGGGGAGAGGTGCTGGTCACTAGGTGCGTGGGGGAAGCCGCATGTGTAACCGGACTCATCCTTGGGGAGCCAGGCATGTTGCCAGGAGTGTCCTGCGGTGTCTCTTCAGCGCCCTCTACTGACGAAACTTAATATGGTACTAGCCCCAACGTCAGCTCCTTTATCCTGAGGAGGCAGTGAAGGGCAAATTTGGGGCTGAGACATAATAGCGGGATTACTGACATGGTCTACCCCTTTGGCTACTGAGGTTTCATGTGCACCCTTCTGTGCTCACGTGAACTCTCACATACCAACAAAATGACTCTGTTTTGACCTGATAAGGATTTCTCACACGGGGACACGCAGCCTGACAATTCCCTGAGTCTGTTCCTGGCTATATTTACTACCAGATTCAGCCGCAGCCTCCCTGGAAATGCTGTTTCCTGAGGTTACCTCCAGTCTCCTGCCAGTAAAATAAACATGGGAAGAAGGAGGAAGGAGGTCTCTCTTGTTTTCGCTCGGGACCTGTGCATCACTGCCAAGACCTCTCTTCATAACGACTCCTTGTGGATTGTGATTCAAGACAGCCTTAATGTTTCTCTCCAGTGTATTCCAAAGCCCTAAGCCAAAACCTAAACATACCACCGCTGGTGACTGACCAAATACACTTGTTGTTTACCCTATTGCGTGGGGGGGTGGGGGCAAGAGGGACTTCCGGTAGCTGCTCCTACTCTAGCTGTGGGGTTGTCTGGCCCTTGAGAATGGGTGGGCTGTGGGCCCTTGGTATTCATGCTTCCATACATGTGTGATAGGAGAAAAGGATGGGAGGAGCAGGGAGGGGGCCGCATGGGAGGGACACTGCAGCAGGGCCAGTGAGGAGAGGCCAAGCCTGGGCCTGTCAGAGATTGGAGAGGGGTTCCCGGTGCCTAGAGTGGAATGGGGAGCAGGCCAGGCTCCAGGGCCATCAGTGTGGTGGGGAGGAGGCCCTGGCTAGGCAGTGCTGCCAGGAGCCGATGGGGCCAGCAGGACCTGCCCCAGCGTCCCTCACTTGGGCTCCCTCCTGCTTTAGCCATCCCTGTCCTGGCCTGGGATGCACCAGCCTCTGCCCTCCACGTTAGCATGCACTGCTGTGTCTTCATCTCCCCTCCCCCCCCACCTAATAATTGGCAGGAATAGGAGTGTGTGCCATTCTAACCATTGACAAGTGTCCAGTTCAGTGGCATTAAGTACATTCACGTCGTTGTGCAACCATCCCCGCCATCCATCTCCAGAACTCTTCATTGTCCCCAGCTGAATCTCTGTCTCCACCAAACACTGACTTCCCGTTTCCCTCCCCCCAGCCCCTGGCAACCACCAGTCTACTTTGTTTCAATGACCTTGACTACTCTGGGGACCTCATACAAGTGGAATCGTATTTTTATGTGACTGGCTTATTTTATTGAGCATAGTGTCCTCAAGATCACGGTGTAGCATGTGTCAGAATCTCCTTCCTTCTTAAGGCTCAGTAACATCCCACTGTATGCAGGACCACATTTTTATCCATTCATCTCTTGATGGACACTTGGACTATTTCCACTTCTTGGCTATTGTGAGTCATGCTGCCGTGGAGATAGTATACAAGTGTCTGTTTGAGTCCCGCTTTCCATTCTTTTTTGGGGGCGGGTATACCCCGAGGCAGAACTACTGGATCACATGGCAGTTCTGTTTTCGACTTTCTGAGGAACTACCAAATTGATTCCTGCGAGTGTCTTTCGATGGCCGTGCCATAGGCTTCCCAAGCCATGCCAGCCCATGTATCCGTTTGGTGGTGGAGTATGTCTTCACGGTGTGTCATCATTGTTCACTGTCCAGACCAAGTTCTCTCCCACCAAGCCAGACAAACCAGGTGCCAGGGCCACCATCCACTTGGACTCTGCTGCCCACCAAACTGGTCCACATGGCTGGGACCCATCGAAGACCCTGTGCTCCGTGTGCTCTCTTAGGCACCCTCAATATCAACACACATGCAGTGGCCTCTTGGCACTTGGGGTAATGGGAAGCACCTGGTTTTGTTTGTGGGTTGAGCTCATCCCTGCAGTCATTGCTGCTCCAGGGTCAGATGGTTGCGAAGGGGACTTTTATAGCTGGAATGGTGGCCATCCTTGCCATGGAAAGTTGACCTTTGAACAACATGGATTTGAACTGTGCAGGTCCACTTACATGCCGATTTTTTCTTTTTTAAGATTTTATTTATTTATTTGACAGAAACACAGCAAGAGAGGGAACACAAGCAGGGGGAGTGGGAGAGGGAGAAGCAGGCTTCCCGCTGAGCAGGGAGCCCGATGCGTGGCTCGATCCCAGGACCCTGGGACCATGACCTGAGCCGAAGGCAGACGCTTAACGACTGAGCCACCCAGGTGCCCTGACATGCCGATTTTTTAAAGTACAGTACTATAAATGTATTTTCTCTTCCTTATGATTTTTTTTTTTTTTTTTACTCGATTTTTCAAGTGATCTCTACACCCAACGTGGGGCTTGGACTCACAACCCTGAGATCAAGAGTCAGTCATGGGTTCCACCAATGAGCCAGTGAGGCGCTCCTCTTTATGATTTTCTTAATAATGTTTTATTTTTCTCTAGCTTACTTTATTGTAAAAAATACGGTATGTAATATATATAACATATAAAATACATGTGGATTGAACTGTTTATGTTATTGGTAAGGTTTGTGGTGAACAGTAGGCCAGTACTAGTTAAGTTTTGGTGGAGTCAAAAGTTATACATGGATTTTTGGGGAGCCTGGGTGGCTTACTCGGTTAAGCATCTGCCTTCGGCTCAGGTCATGATCCCAGGGTTCTGGGATGGAGCCCCATGTTGGGCTTCCTGCCTAGTGGGAAGCCTGATTCTCCCTCTCCCTCTGCTGCTTCCCCTGCTTGTGCTCCCCCCTCTCTTCCTCTCTCTCTCAGTCAAATGAATAGATAAGATTTTTTTTTTTTAAAGATTTTATTTATTTGACAGAGAGATAGAGAGCACAAGTAGGCAGAGAGGGAGACAGAGGGAGAAGGAGAAGGAGGCTCCCTGCCGAGCAGGGAGCCCGACGTGGGGCTCAATCCCAGGACCCTGGGATCATGACCTGAGCCGAAGGCAGCCGCTTAACTGACTGAGCCACCCAGGTGCCCCTGAATAGATAAGATCTTAAAAAAAAAAAGTTATACTTGGATTTTTGACTCTGCGGGGAGGGCGGTTGGTTCCCTTAACCCCTGTGTTCAAGGGTCAACTGTCTATGTAAATGATTTAAATATCTGCCCTACAGAAAAGAATGAGACATCCTCACCTTTGACGCTGTGGGCAGTGTCACCCACGGCTCTGCCATTGCCAGATGCTGATCTCACGGGAATGTGTTTTCTGACCTCCCAGGAGTCAGTTCCTGGAAGATGAGCCTGTCCCTGTCATGCCCTGCCTGGGATGGCCCAGCGATGGTGGTGCTTGGTCTGTGCCTGCCACTTTGCAGGCCTGCTGGTGAAAGGCATGGCTCCTGAAGCATCTCTCCTTCTCTTGGGCCTCGTTCAAGCATCGTATCATCTGTTTCCCCACGAGAGAAAGTGTAGCCTACCGCGGAGCATGCATCTTGTGGTCTCTTCCCCCCAGATTTGGCAGTCACAGTGTGTTGTTGAGTGACGCTCACCGGGTGCAGGCAGGGAGGGAGCCAGCTCAGCACCTGCCCAAGGAGTGAATGTGAGCATGGCCACTTCTGCAGAGCATCTCCAGGCCTGACGCTGGGCTGGGCCCTGGTGTCATGGATCCCGTGGTCTACACCTCCCATCCCCCATGTCAACATCCCACTGCCCCTCGCTGTTGGGGATACCCATCCCTCCAGATGTGGCAGCGGTCCCCAGGTCACATCCCACTGCTGCCTCCCCGCAAGCACTGCCCTGGCATGACTCCCCAAATGCCCTCGGGCCTCCCAACCTGTCCTCTTGGTGCTGAGCTGGCCCTGGTGAGGTGGGCTCCGTGGGAGTCACTCCATCCTGGGGTTGCTTCTGCCATGGGGCATCATGGCCCCTGCCCAGACGTGGGATTCCCCTGGGTCGTCCCAGCCTCTGCCTCCCATGCCTGTTGTTATGTGGCACTTGGAACCTCCAATTTTTGGTGACAATTATCCAGTGTGAGTACTGTCTGGGCGCCTGTTGTTTCCGTTCGTTTTAAATTTTAGTACGGATATCTGCAGCACTGAGGCAAGGAGCGTAGCAGGTAAGAAACGGTTTTAGCAGCCTGTGAGCTGCTGACTTGGAACTTTTCCGTGCTGGCTGCAGCTTTGCCCCAGGATCCCCATGACCTTGCTCTGTGGAGGCAGCGGTGTTTCCCTGGGGTTCTAGTTATGTCCCTGATTGTAAAGGGGTACGTGCTCTTTGAAAAGAAGTCATACCCTACAGGATGTACAAAGTAAAATGTGAGCTCCCGTAACCCCTGTGGTAGGCTGATGGCTCCCAAGATTCCTGCCCTCGCTGTACACACCAGTGTCATTCATTCCCCTGGTTGTGTGTGGGGCTGTGGGGCTCAATGTGAAGGGATTTTGCCAATGTGACAAAAGTCCCTAATCAGTTGAGTTGGAGTTAGTCAAATGGGAGCAGTCCTGGGTGGCACTGATGTAATCAGAAGAGCCCCCAGGTGGGGCCAAGCCCCTCCTGAAGAGGTAAGCTGCTGTGCTTGGAGGGGCCCATGGCCAGGAACTGGGGGTGGCCTCTAGGAGTTGAGAGTGACCCCGGCCTAGGATGGGAATTCTGCAGCAACCTCAGGAACATAAGATCCCGAACCTCAGCGACACCTTGCTGGTCGGCACCTTGGGTGCTACCTCAGGGGCCACTGAGCAGAGCACCCAGCACATCCCGGCCCGCGCTCCTGACCAAAGACTGAGATGAGAAGTAGACGTTGCTCTGAGCTACTGTATACGGACGCTATGTGTGTGGCAATTGGTGAGGCCCCATAGAAAACCAGTATGCTTCCCATCAGGTAACACTGTCATGGCTGTAGTATAACCACCGTCTTTATCAAAATGTCTGTTTAGACTCATGAGCTAATTCCCCTTGTTGGCTCCAGTCTGGAGGGGCTGCTGGGCGAGCTGTCACATCCTTCTGGTGGCTTCCATGGGACTCATCACTGCTGGTGACATCACTGGGCCATGGGCCTGTGCACCTGCTACCTGGCACTAAACTCTCCCCAGATGGTGCACAGACTTGCCCCTCAGATGGTGCCGAGATCCCCCACCCCATAGTACACAGATTCAGCCCCTGAGATGGTGCCCTGACTCACCTTCTAGACGACACACAACTCACCTGCCAGATGGTGCACACGCCTACCTCCCCCAGATGGTGCACTGACTCACCCCCTAGATGGTATACAGACGCACGCTCCCAGATGGTGTGCAGACTCAGCCATCCCAGATGGTACACACTCACTCCCCAGATGGTGTGCAGACTCCGCCATCCTAGATGGTGTGCAGACTCACCCCCCAGGTGTTGCGCAGACTCTCACACTCAGGTGGTACACAGATCTACCTAGTACCTCCAGACGGTGCACAGACTCACCCCCAGTAGCAGGGTGAGGAGTGCCCATCGATGAGTAATTAGTGGTTTCAGTTGTTAGAACAAAACAAACCTGACTTGCTGTCCTCCGAGCCCCTGACTGGTGGGCATGGCCCCTGCCCCTGGGCGCTGTGGCACAGATGGGACTTTTATTGGTGTTGCAGTATCCAGAAGTGGTGAGTGAGGGAATACTTTCTCTTACTTGGAGCCTTGATGTGGGTACTCATCATGCCCACGTCTCCCAATTAGGTATTTAATGAAATCCCCAACAAACCACTAGCAATTCAGCAAAATAGCGACTCTCATGGCAGAAATAACCGGGCAGTTATTAATATTCCTAGTTATTAACAAATGCGTGTCACTGCTCCTTGTTTTAAAAATAGTAGGGAGTTGAAAATCTTAGGACAAGTTTCTGCTCAGTCAGCTTTTTTTTTTTTCCCTAATTTTTCCTTTTCTGGAGACTTACGTAAGAATCAGAACCAGAAGCCAAAAGCACCAGTCTCCATTTGGGAAGCACCTCGCTGGCCTCCCCGGCCTCCCCGGCCCCCTCTCAGCATAGGTGTCAGGACGAGTGAGCAGAGGAGCGGTGCTTGGGATTCTGAAGGCGGACACTGTTTCCTGACCACGTGGAATGACCTCCACCCACGGGTTGGTGGGGTGCCCGGCCCATACACGTAGCCTGTGGGAGCAGTGCTAGCCAGGTTGGGTCCAGAATTGAGTCGCAGAAGGAAGGGACAAAGCAGATGTGGCAGAAGATAAAAGAGGTCAGGGCCCGGCTGGCTTCTCCCTAAGGCTGTCTTCCTCAGACCGGGCCTGGGGTCCGGCAGGTGGCGCTGCAGAGGATTGTTCTGTGAATGGCTGGGTTTCGTATCAGGGACAGCGACTGCTCCCTAAGTGCCTGTCCCTGAGACCTGGAGCAGCCCAGAGTGCTGTGCCCGGGGGAATAGAACTTTGTTAACTCACATTTTACCACAAGCAAGTGTCCATAAAAATCTTTTTTTTTTTTTTTTTAAGATTTTGATTGACAGAGAAAGAGATGGTACATGTGTGAGCCGGGGGGAGGGACGGAGGGAGAGGGACAGGCGGACTCTCCGCTGAGCAGGGAGCCCAATGCGGGACTTGATCCCAGGACCCTGAGATCGTGACCTGAGCTGAAGGCAGACACTTAACCAACTGAGCCACCCAGGCGCCCCTAAATGTTCATAAATATCTAAGAGTCAATACAAAAATGATTTTTGAAGACTCCTTAGGATCTGACCACTGACTAGACTGACTTGGTTTCAGACCCAGTGTGACCACAGGTGGCCAAGCCGTAGCTCCTGGCCCCGTGTCCTTTGTGCACCTGCCGGTGGTGCTCAGAGGGTCCTTTGGCTGTCCCTTCTTAGACCCAGAGGTCTCACAGACGTGGCAGCCCCACTCAGTCACAGTCTGTGTTCTTATTTAAAAGGGCAAAGCCGACTAGAAACTTTGTTTTCTTTTTTTTTTTAAGATTTTATTTATTATTTGAGAGAGAGAGAGAAACAGCATGAGAGGGGAGAGGGTCCAAGGGAGAAGCTGGCTCCCTGCCGAGCCGGGAGCCCGATGCAGGACTTGATCCCAGGACTCCGGGATCATGACCTGGGCCAAAGGCAGTCGCTTAACTAACTGAGCCACACAGATGTCCAGAAACTTTGTTTTCTTATGTTAAAACTAGAACTCTTTTGAAAACATTGACATCTTCTCTGCTTGCCAACAAAAAACTTGTTGGATTCATAATGCAAAAAACTAGAGAAACACAGAAGTTCTTACCCCACTTCCTTCCCCCAAACACCCCAAAATGCAGGACAGCAGCCTCCAGAGATCCTGTGCTCTGCCGCTGCTCCACATGTCCCCAGGGCCCTTCTGGTGGGCCTGCTCACATTTCCAGGAAGTCAGGGGCTCACTGGGGATGGCCTCGGGGGAAGGGACAGATGGGCAGAAGGGGTACTTCTCTGCCACCGGGGCACCTGGGACATGCCTGTGCAGGTGCTGCTGCCCTTTTTGGGTAAGTGGGGTATGCAGGGTGGGATGGGATATGCGTCTTTGCCCAGCATCGCCTCTCTCTTTGTCAGGGTCCTGGGGTACAGTCTTGGCCGAAGGCTCCCTAGGAAACCCACCTGTCTGGCGCCATCATGATCTTTGTCTCCTGAGGGTTCCTGTCCTCTTTAGGACTTGCCTATGTTGCTAAAGGAGGCAAATTTTCTTTGTTAACAGGAGAAAAAAATGGCTTTTCTGTTTTCCCCTGAGACCGTTGGTCATGCTTTCTCTTTCAGGCTCATCCTGGCGGCCAACAGGGATGAATTTTACCACAGACCATCCAAGCTAGCTGACTTCTGGGGGAGCAACAATGAGGTCCTCAGTGGTGAGTCTTTCCTCGGGGGGCGGCCACAACATGGCAGGAAGTAGGAGCCCCAGAGTGCTTTTAACTGTTACTGGTGCTGCCTCTCCGTGTAAGTGCAGAATGAAGGAGTGGACACTGACTGGTCTCATGGGGGAGGCTCCCAGGTTGGGGTCTGGGGCCAGCATTGAGGTGACCAGCCCCGAAGTGTCTACCCAGCGCCATCCACATGGTTTCATGTGTTGTGGGTTCCCAGAGAAGTAGCTGGAAGGATCAGTTGGTTTTATTTGGATCCACCTTTTCGCTTTGCACGTGTGGTTGGGTTTGTATGAGGTGCAGGTTCACATTCGGTCACTCTGTGAAGCATCGTAGTTGGGGTGTGTGTGTGTGTGTGTGCGCACGCGAGCACATGCATTTCTCTTTACACACCGGCACGCCTTGCTCCAGAGATGGTCTGAATTTGGGAAGCAGAGGCTTGGTTGGAGCACGTTCAGATGGGAGCTGCATGAGGAGTTCCCACAGAGGGAGGCAGAAGCGGAGGTGACAGCTGTGTCCCCTGCTGGCTCAGCGGGCAGCCTCCCTGAGCCCCGTGGACAGAGAGCAGTTTCTGCCCATGGGGCGGACAGGGGTCTACTTGGAGGGCATGTGGACAGGTATTGGCCAGGCCAAGGTCCCTCTGCCTGCGAGCTAGGCATCAGGGAAGCAAAAAGGAACCTGGCAGGGCTGACAGGGGTGCTCAGGTGCCCAGTGGGCTGAGTGGGTGCCCTCAGGGGTCTGGGGACACCAGGTGTGCCCTGCTTCGCCTGCAGCATCTAAAAGCTTGACTGTGGAACTTCTATAGAGGGCCTCCTGTATAGACTGGTTGGGCATTGGTATGAGGAAAACACTGCCCAGGCTGGATCGTTCTGGTGCCATGTGGAAAGAGGACAGGAGTGGGGAGACTGAGGCAGGGCAGTGTCGTGGACAGGAGGTCTGGCAGGTGGTGGGGAAAGCTGTTGTGAGACCCCTCTCACTAAGAGCAAGAGGGAGAAGGCTAGGTCTCTGGGTTATGTCTTGGCCTCCTCAGAAGCTGCGCGGGAGACATTGGAAATGTCTAGATGTGCGGACAGAAGTGGGGGGCCAGAGACCCCTGTTGTGGAAGCTCCAGGTACTTCAGTACAGTAACCCCAGGGGGGCCATGTATGTGGGGTCCTTGGCTGGGCCAGCCATGGCTCTCCCAGAGGTCGAGGGTCAGGCCTGCAGGGCAATGCGAGGAGGGCTGAGGGGAGCCTGTGGGCCTGGCCAGTACCATGCCAACCATCCTGAGCTAGAGTAGAATGGAAGGGGCTCATGGGGATGGGGCAGGCCGTGTGTGTTGCTGCTGCCGGGCATGAATGGGTGGCTGTATGGCGTGGGGGGGTGGGGACGGTCAGGGTGGGTGGGGTGAGGGCCTGATGGCACTTCTTGAGTACTTTTGTAGAACAGTACACAGATGAAGGGTTAGCCTGTTTGGGCTCTTTTGGCCGTCCTGGCCACCTGGGCTCCATGCTGCTTAGGCACTCAGGCCTGCACCCTGCCCCTAAATCAGGGCCAATCCCTGCTGAGGGGTTCCAGCCACTTGGAATCCTTCACCCTTTGTAGTGATTTGGAGTTGGTCTCTGGCATGCTGATACGGGGCTCCTGCCTAGTGGGAGGGTGGCCCTGCTGCATGACAGTGCCGGGTGGGCCCAGTGGCCACTGCACCAGTTAGGGCTGGAAGACACTAAGATCCGCATCCTCCCGCCATCTGACATCACCAAATTGTGTGCAGAATTGTAGGCCAGTGGTTCTCCAGATGCGATCTGTGAGCTAGTAGCATCAGCATTGCTTGGGAACTTGTTAGAAGTTTGGAAAAATTCAGGTATTATTTTTTAAAATATTTTTTCTGTCTCCTGCTCTTTCTTTTCGATCTCTTTCCTTCTCTCTGCCTATTCACACATATAGGTTGTGTTGTCCCACACTTTGATGATGCTCAGTTCATTTTATTAAAAGATTTTATTTCGGCGCCTGGGTGGCTCAGTTGGTTAAGCGACTGCCTTCGGCTCGGGTCATGATCCTGGAGTCCCGGGATCGAGTCCGCATCGGGCTCCCTGCTCGGCAGGGAGTCTGCTTCTCCCTCTCCCACTCCCCCTGCTTGTGTTCCCTCTCTCGCTGTGTCTTTCTCTGTCAAATAAATAAATAAAATCTTAAAAAAAAAAAAAAAAAGATTTTATTTCTCAGTTTTTTAGAGAGAGTGTGCACACGGGTGTGCATGAATGAGGGGAGGGGCAGAGGAAGAGAGAGAGAATCTCAAGCAGATACACTGCTGAGCGCAGAGCCTGACGCGGGGCTCAGTCTCACGACCCTGAGATCATGACCTGAGCCAAAATCAAGAGTCAGACACTTAACTGACTGAGCCACTCAGGCACCCTTGATAATGCTCAATTCATTTTTAAAAACCCTCTTTTCTCTGTTTCATTTTAGATCATTTCTATTGCCATAACCACATTCACTAATCTTTCTTTCTCCGGTGTCTAATCTGCTTTTAACCCCATCGTATATGTTTTTTCTCTCACACATTGTAGTTTTTATCTCTAGAAATTCAATTATTCTATCTTCTTTGTATGTTCTTAACTATTTTAGCATACAGAGTATAGTTTTAATAGCTGTTTAAATATCCTTGTCTGCAAAGTCTGATGTCTGTGTCTGTTCCAGTTCAGTTTGACTAGATTGACTGAACTTTTAGTAAGCAGGGCCATGTTTTTCTGCTTCTTTGCATGCTTGGTAATTTTTGATTGGATGCCAAACATTTATGGGTTTTATCTTGTTGGGGACCGAATATTTTGTATATCTATACATATTTTTGAGCTTTGTCCCGGGACACAGTCAAGATGCTCAGAAACAATTTGATCCTTTCAGATCTTGCTTTTAAGATTGGTTAAGTGGCTCTGAAGCTATGCCCAGTCTAAGGCCAATGATTCCCTACTCCTCAGGCAAGATCCTTCGGTCTTCCCTTGCCTGTGCTCCCTAGATCTTGAGGTTTTCCAGGCTGACTTCTAGGAACAGGCACTATTCCCAGCCCTGCATGAGCACTGTCTCCTCTAATCTTTCTGGATGGCTCTTTCTTGGCCACGGGTAGTTTCCTCACACACATGTACCGATCAGTTGTCTGGGGTTCTGTGCAGCTCTCTCCTCTCTGGTCTTCTGTCCTGGGAGCTCTGGTCTCCTCAGTCTCCTCAAGCTCCCAGCCCTTCTCCTCGGCCAGGGAGTCCGGTGGAGTCCAGACCCTCGGCCTGGGTCTCCTCCCCATGCAGTGTCCTGGAGACTCTCTCCAGTCTTGGGGTTCGCCTAGTTTATTTCTTGTCTCAGAGATCTGTGTCCTTTGTTTTTTGATGTCCAGTATCTTGAAACGCATTGTTTCATGTATTTTCTTTTGGTGGTTTTAGGTAGGAGAGTAAATCTGGTCCCTGGTGATTGGCCAGATACGGAATTCTTGTTTACTTTTCAGTGTTTGATTTGTAGGAGTTTTTTATGCATTCTGGATTGGAGTCCCTTGTTGGATAAATGTATTGCCTCCTCATTTTCTTAATGACATCTTCTGGTGAGCAGAATATTTTCTTTTCGTGAAGTGAAGTTTACTCTTTTATGGTTTATTCTGTTTGTGTCTTTGCCTACCCTAAAGCCATAAAGATGTTTTCCTCTTTTTGCTTCTAGAAGCCTTTTGATTTAGGGTTTTGTGTTTAGGTCTATGATTTATCTTACATTTTTGTACTTGGTGTGAGGTAGGGGTTGAGATTCATATCTCAAGTTCTCCTAGCCTTATTTATTGAATAGATAACTCTTTTGCCTATTGCATTCCTATGGCAACGTGGTTGAAAATCAGTTGAACACATGTGTGGATCTATTTTGGACTCCTTTGTGTGCCATTGATCTGTTTGTCTGTCTTAATGCCAACATCACACTGTCTCGATTGCTGCAGTTTTTTTAGCAAGTTTTGAAATCAAGTGGTGTTAAGTCCTCCAGCTTTGTTCTATTTCAGGACTCCTTTGGCCATCCTGGCTCTTTTGTGTGTGCACATAAATTTTAAAGTCAGCTTGTTAATTTCTATAAAATAGAAAAGCTTCCTGGGATTTGGATTTGGATTGTGTTGACTCTTCTGGCCATTTGGAGAGAACTGTCGTCTTAACAACATTGACTCTTCGGTTGAGGAACGGGGCATCCCTGTCTCTCTTTTAGTTACAGATTCTTGACTTCTCTCAGCGCTGCTCTGTGGTTTTCAGTCTTTAGGTGTTACGCATTTTTCCTTAAATGTTTTCCTACGTTTTGTTTTATTTAATGCTATTGTAAATGGTATCTTTAAATTTTCATTTTCTGATTCTTGCCTTTATTTACTTAGCAGTTCTAGTAGATTTTTTTAAGTTAATTTATTTTTTTTAGTAATTTTTGTATCTAACACCAGGCTCAAACTCAGGACCCTGAGATCAAGAGTCCCATGCTCTTCTGACTGAGCCAGCCAGGTGCCCCCAGCAGATTTTTTTTTTTTTTTTTTTGTAGATTCCTTTTGGATTTTCTTCACCTGTAATCCCCTCATCTACAAATACAGTTTACTCCTTCCTTTCTGATCTTTCCATCTTTCTTTCTTTTATTGTTATAATTTATTATTATTATAAAAATGATATTTTAATGATTTAGCTGCTTTTACCCCAGTCTTCAACTGAAATGATCCTCTAATCTAGAAAGACACTTTGCTATGACTTAAAGGGCCTCACTGACCCAGTGGTGAGACCCCATGGAGGGCTAACCATGACCTGGGCCTATGGGGTGGGAATCAAGCAAACAGGTGGGCCTGGATGTGCTCCGGGCTCCTAGTGAAGCACCCAGCCTGAGGGCCTGTGTGTCCTGCTGGGGGAGGAAAGCCAGCGGCCCTGCACCTGATCCAGGATGTGGGATTGGGGCCTGGTGCTATTGCTAGGATGGAGCTGGTACTGTGCTCCCAGCCCAGTGTTGATCCAAGCATCAGGATGCATTCCACACATGCCAGGTCCCACCGCAAGCTTTCAGGGGCTCCATGGGCATCAGATGTCATCCTGGGAGCATGATCTGTCTCACATGCCCTGTGGGCTTTAGGGCTGCGTTGCCCTGAGTAGTTCAAGCCCCTATTCCTTAGCCAGGGCTGCTGGGCTGAGCATGTATCTCCCTAGCACCCAGGGCCAGGGCAGTAGGCGCTACTGGTGGTGACACTATCATCTGCCACAGGGCTTGACATGGAGGAAGGCAAGGAAGGAGGCACGTGGCTGGGCATCAGCACACGGGGGAAGCTGGCTGCACTCACCAACTACCTGCAGCCACGGCAGGACCCAGATGCCCGGGGCCGAGGTACCATGGGGCTGTGGTGGAGGGTGCGGGGCAGGGGGGTGGGCTTTCCTGGGCACATGTGGACACAGGAGGAGGAAGAAGGGGAAGTGGGGTGTTTCCGGCTCTGAGGCCCACTGGCTGGCATCACTGTGGGAACCCCCCCTCCGCCTGGCCCACACAGCACCTACCTGCACAGACATGGTTTGCCCCTCTCAGGGAACACTCTCCACATTTGTGCCCCAGGCCAAAGTGTCACTTCTGGCTGTTGTCATTGTCCCGCACCTGTCAGATGTTTGCAGAGCAGTACCCCGTGGGAAGACAGCTCCGTGGACACACATTGTCCCCACTGAAGATTTTTTTCCCCTCATGCTATACTTCCATTTAGGGTGTAATGGCAGAAAAAAAAAATTAAAACCTAACAAAAACAGAGTTCTTGGAGCAGACCTCCTTAGCTGCCAGGGGAATGAGGTGTGGCTCCCCAGGACGAGGGACTCAGCCCTGCTGCCTTGGCCATGTGTATCTGTCCCCTACCCACAGGTGAACTTGTGACCCACTTTCTGACTACAGACATGGACAGCTTGTCCTACTTGAAGAAGGTCTCTGCGGAGGGCCATCTGTACAACGGCTTTAACCTCATAGCAGCCGACCTGAGGTGGGTCTGCTGGGAGGGAGACGGCAGCCCATCGGGCACTGCCACAAAGCTGAGTTGTGGGATTGATGGGAAATGGGGTTCCCGCCCTGCCACTCACCTTGGGGTACTGCGGCAGCCTCTGCAGGGACATCGCTCCTGGTGGGCATGGTGAGGGTCCCCAGGGCCGGCCGACTGTTGCGGGAGTGCAGGGATCAGAGCCCGGGCTTCCTGAAGCAGTGTCAGGGTCGCTGGCTTCTACATGCGAGCTATAACATGACTGCAGTGGGCATCTCCAGTCACGGGGGGCACCCCTTGCCCACGCCGGCCCCTTGCCCCTGAGCTCTCCTCTACGTGTCCGTGGCTCAGGAGTGCCCTGTTGTGGAGCTTCACCTCACTTGCCCTGTTCTGTGCTGCACAGAGGTGCCCCAGGCTGGAGGAGGAAGGCCCAAGCACCGCTGACCGGGGTCCGGAGCAGCTGCTGGTGGTCAGGTGCTGCTGAGCTCTGGGGCCTCACGGTGGCTTCTTTAGGGAGGTGTGTCTGAGCATGTGGCCTGGATCATCTCAGCTTCTGCAAGGGGCTCAGTGGACAGCTCCCAGGGCCCGTCTGGAGTTGTCAAGGGGCAACATAGCTGTCCCAGCTGCCCATGGGCCCCGTCACCAGAGGACGTGGAGGCTCTGCTGCTCAGTCATTTGGGGGAAGTCTTCCCCTACTTGGAGTCGGGCAGATAGGTAAGGAGCAGAGGCAGGAGGACGGGTCCCCAAGAGGCCTGGAGCCTCAGGGGCGCCTGTGCCGGCCATGAGTCAGGAGGCTGGTTGCTGGAACTGGGCAGGGGCCCGCGACAGTTGGGGTGTTGCCAGGCCCAGTGAGGCGCTCAGAGGTGCAGCAGTAGCCGGCAGGTGCCCGCATGGCCGTGTGGGGGTGGATGCTGAGCCCTTCATGTGCAGCGCCTGGCACATCCTCACAGCCATCCCGTGTGCACCTGCTGTGGCCGAGCTCCGACGTGGCGAAGACCCCTGCTGGTGTGCAGTGGGGCTGGGGTCCCCGTGCTGCTCTGGGCTGTTGGCTGGGGTCCAGGTGCCCCTGGAGACCGCAGCCCCATCCCACCAAGTGGGCACCAGGTTGGGGAGGAGCACTGCGCTCACGGCCGTGGCGGCTTGCAGCATCTGTGTTTCTAGCTGAGGTGCTCGCTGGCCATTGTTGGGCTGTGGCCTGGCTTCTCCGAGTGCATTTATCTGTGTGGCTCCTGTGCCTGGACCCTGGCCATGGCCCTGCAGCAGCTCAGGCGCCAGCCGCACTGCTGTGGGCCTCCACAGGGCTGTCTCTAGGCCAGGGCCTATTGCTCAGCAGTGTTTGCTGAGTGCCGGCTGAGAGGCGGGCACTGCCCATGGTCCGCCTCCCCCGGGGGACGCTGAGTCGTGAGGTGAAGTGATTGTTGGTGTTTGGTGCAGAGTAGTGGGAGTCCTGTGGTACCCTTGTACCCCGGAGGGGGGTGGTGACCCCAGAGCCTGTGCCCAGGACTGTTGATCAGATGCCAGTGGACAGTGGCAGGGGGAGCGGCTGGGGCTGCGTGCTGGGTGCCAGGCGCCTACCCGGCCCTTTCTCCAGGTGTGCAGACAGATGTGGCGACAGATGAGTAGACACTATTGACAGTCTTGGTGCATAAGGCAGATCACGGCAGGTGGGGGAGTGGTAATGCCACAGCCATGAAGGGTGGCCGATGTGGAGAGGCCCTGACTGGGTGTCCTCACCTCCGATGCCCCAGGGCCCACGTGCATTCCTCAGAGCAGGCCGCACAGAGTGGCTGGTGGATTCAGGCATTGGTGGAAACAGCCCGACAGGGCGGGTGGGGCGTCCTGTGCTCCCTCCTGGAGGAGGACTTGCACTTTACAGATGTGGGCTGGGGACGGCAGGGGTTTTGTGAATTTGTCCTTCAGTGAAGCGAGCATCCATCGTCCTTCCCTCCTGCCCTCCCCTTATGCACCCCGCTGCCAGTGCCCCAGAGGTCAGTGGATGTCGTCAGCTTCCACCAGGGGAGGTGGTCAGTACCCCGTGGTTGGCCCATGACCAGATACCTGGCCTGAGCCTACTTCCTTCCACAAGGAGCCCCAGGCCCAGGCCCACTGTGCCTTGAGTGTCCACTGCATGTGGCCTGCTCAGCCCCACTGCACGGACCGACACATTGATGTGGAGGCTGCAGTGGCCATGGGAGGAGGTGGGGCTGGCGTAGGTACTTGCTGCCCTGGACCTCTCCTCCGCACCATGGGCAGCTACTGCAGGGAGACTTCCATGCCCAGCAGGGACCCCTTTGCTTGTCATTCTCTCTACAGCTGACCCAGTCTGGAAGACCAGTAGACCAGCAGGACTCAGTGCTCAGCAGCCATGTCAAAGTGGCTGGGTGACGAGGGCCCCATTCTCTGAGTGGACACATGCATGGGCAGGCGGCTTCTGCAGGTGGGCTTGGGCCCATCCGTGCCTGAACAGCTCTCCTGGCTCCTGGGGCCACAGGGTCAGAGCCTGCCTCCCTAGACACTGCTCTCAAGGCCAGGGGGTCGCAGGGCAACTGAGTGGGTTATGCCCAAGGGCCAGGTGTGGAGGGCTGAGGCCAGAGGGTGGAGGGAGTCGGCAGTCAGCAAGGAACCCCAGTGGTAGGTGCCAGAAGGAAGTCAGGGTCAAGAAGAAGAGAGCCTTGGGGCACCTGGGTGGCTCAGATGGTTAAGCATCTGCCTTCCGCCCAGGTCATGATCCCAGGGTCCTGGGATCAAGCCCCACATCGGGCTCCTGGCTCAGCAGGAAGCTTGCTTCTCCCTCTCCCTCTGCCTCTCTCCCTGCTCATGTTCTCTCTCTGTCTCTCTCTCTGTGTCTCTTTGTCTCAAATGAATAAATAAAATCTTTAAAAAAAAAAAAAAAAAAGAAGAGAGCCTCATTGCTATCACGGCTTGTCCCTGACCAAGCATGGCAGGAGTGGGTGTCCAATCCACAGGTCTTCATGCTTTCTAGCTTTGTGCCTATAAACACAATTTCTGAAGTCATTAGCCACATATCTTGAGAAATGAGCCAGGGGCTGTGGGGAGGAAGAACACAAGCAGAATGTGAAGCCCCCTGGGGCCAGGGTGGGCACAGCCAGAGGGACTCCCTGGCAGCCCACCCGGCTCTTTCTTTGCAGTGGTTCATCCTGGAGGTTAAGGTTCCTGTGTGGCGTTCCCTGCACCTGTAGCAAGGCGGCTCACAGGCCAGGAAGAGTCCTTCCTAGTTTGCAGAGAAGGCAATTTCAAGGAAGATTTACTATGGTATTTAGGAGTGGGAACATTTTCAGCTCTGAGCATTTTGAACTATTTTTAAATGCACACTCAGCACATAAAAGTAGGCAAATGTGATCTTTGGTGCTTTGTTTGGAAGCCTCTGTTACCCTGGGGTATTCCACTGTGTCTGGAGGTGTCCAGAGATGGGCTGTGGGGGTGGGGACTGGTGTCTGTGGGCACAGTGCAGTTATTAACGCACATAGCATGCGAGTACCTGTGTCACGGGGGCATGTGGTGAGGCAGGAGGGTCTTTTAGATGCTGCTCCCAGGCCAGTGGTCTCTGGTGAGCCAGGAGTCAGGAGCCAGGGGTCTCAAAGATCCTACCTGGGAGGCAGGGGCCCTGACCAGCTCCTGTCCTGGTTGCAGCGAGCCATTGTCCCTGTCCTGGACTGTGGAGATTGCCAGACAGTGAGAGATTTGGATGCCCCATAGCTCCCATCTGACTCTCTTTCCTCCTGTCCACAGCACAGAGAAGGGAGATGTCATTTGCTACTATGGAAACCGGGGGGAGCCCGAGCCAGTCGTCCTGGCACCAGGTAAGCCTACTCTGGTGGGTGGTGACAAGGTGGGGGCTGCTTCTGTGGGGACACTTCTGTACTTTTCAGAGACTGGGTCCCTGTCACATTTCTCTCCTGGGATTATGCTCCTTGGCCGTTTGTGTGCCTTATGCCCCCATAGTGGCCCATGGCCTACACTTGGTCCACATGTCAGGCTGCCCACAGCCAGGGCCACCTTCTCCTAGCACTGAGCCTGTGACTGCCCAGAGAGAATTGAAAAAGGACAATCCGCAAAAGGACACAGAGGCCCCTCCTACCCCCACTTCTATGCGTTGGCCCAGAGGCCTTTGTGGAAGCATCTGGAAACTTCCCCTGTGATACCCTCTCTCATTTCTCAGTACTTGAGATCCTGTGACTGGAGATGCTTATTTTCTGCTAAAGGGAGGAAGGAAGGGACAGAGAGAGAGAGGGAAGGTTGAAGGGAGGGAGCGAGGTCATTTCAAATACATTGTGTTTCCCTGAGCTTGATCCTGCCTGACCGTGTCACTTTTTAAAAATAACAGCTTTATTTTTAAAATGTTTTATTTATTTATTCATGAGAGTCAGAGAGAGAGAGAGAGAGGCAGAGGGAGAAGCAGGCTTCCCGCTGAGCAGGGAGCCCGATGCGGGGCTCGATCCCAGGACCCTGGGATCATGACCTGAGCCGAAGGCAGATGCTTAACCATCTGAGCCACCCAGGCGCCCCAAATAACAGCTTTATTGAGATGTAATTCACATATCATACAATGTACTCACTTAAACTGTACCATTCGGGGGTGCCTGGGTGGCTCAGTTGGTTAAGCGACTGCCTTCGGCTCAGGTCATGATCCTGGAGTCCCGGGATCGAGTCCCACATCGGGCTCCCTGCTCAGCGGGGGGTCTGCTTCCCCCTCTGCCCTCTTCCCTCTCGTGCTCTCTGTCTCTCATTCTCTCTCTCTCAAATAAATAAATAAAATCTTTAAAAAACAACAACAACAAAAAAGCTGTACCATTCGGTAGATTTTAGTTTATCTGCAAAGGTGTGCAACTATCACTGCTATGGAACCCCATGACATTTTCATCACCCCAAAAAGAAACCCCTGTCTCCATTAGCGGTCACCCCCCCCCCTTGACCCCTCAGCCCCAGACAACTACTAATCTACTTTCTGTCTCTGTGGATTTGCCTATTTTGGAAATTTTGTACAAGTGTAATCATCCAATATGTGGCCTTTGGGACTGGCTTCTTTATTAGCATCATGTTTCCAAGGTCCATCCACGTTGTGGCATGAATTAGGGCTTCATTCCTCTTTACGGCTGAATAATAGTCCATTGTCCAGATATTCTACATTTTGTTTTTCCATTCATCTGGTTGATGGACCCTTGGGTTGTTTTCAGCTTCTGGCTATTGTGGATCATGCTGCCATGAACATTTGTTGTAAGTTTTTGTGGGGACCTGTGTTTTTCTCTCTTTTATGTGTATACTTAGGAGTGGAAGTGCTGGATGGTAAGATAATTGTTTAACCCCTTTGGGGAACTGCCAAACTTTCCCAAAGCAGCTGCACCATTTACATTTCCCACCAGCAGCATCTGAGGTTCCAGTTTTTCCACATCCTCACCAGCAGTTACTATTGTCTTTTATTTATTTATTTATTTAAAGATATTATTTATTTAATTGACAGAGAGAAAGAGAGACAGCGTTGAGAGGGAACCCAAGCAGGGGGAGTGGGAGAGGGAGAAGCAGGCTTCCATCCGAGCAGGGAGCCCGATGCAGGGCTCGATCCCAGATCATGACCTGAGCCGAAGGCAGTCACTTAACCAAAACTGAGCCACCCAGGCGCCCCTGTCTTTTTTTTTTTTTAAGATTTTATTTATTTATTTGACAGAGAGAGAGACAGACACAGAGCACAAGCAGAGGGAGAGGGAGAAGCAGGCTGTCTGCTGAGCAGGGAGCCCGATGTGGGACTTGATCCTAGGACCCTGAAATCATGACCTGAGCCAAAGGCAGACGCTTAACAACTGAGCCACCCAGGAGCCCCTATTATTGTCTTTTTTGAAAAGATTTTTAAAATTAAAAAAAAAAAAATCTCTATACCCCATGTGGGGCTCAAACTCAAAACCCCGAGATCAAGAGTCTCACGCTCCCCGGACGGAGACAGCCAGGCGCCCCTGTCTGTCTTTTTGATTACAGCCATCCTAGCGGATGTGAAGTAGTACCTCATGGTGATTTTGATTCGCGTTTCTCTGATGACAAATGATGTTGAGCATCTTGTCATATGCTTATGGGTCATTTATATGTCTTCTTTGAAGAAGTGTCTATTCAGATCCTTTGCCTATTTTTAAATTGGGTTGTTTGTTATTTTTAATTTTGAGTTGTAGGTTTTTTTCTCTTTTTTAAGATCTTACTTTTTTATTTTATTTATTTTTAAGATTTTATTTATTTGAGAGAGAGCGAGCCTGAGCGGGGAAAGGGGCAGAGGTAGAAGAAGACTCCCCGCTGAGCAGGGAGCCATATGCGGGACTCGATCCCAGGACCCTGGGATCATGACCTGAGCTGAAGGCAGACACCCAGGCGCCCCTAAGATTCTATTTTTAAGTAATCTCTGTGCCCAGCGTGGGGCTGGAACTTACAACCCTAAGATCAAGAGTCACATGCTCTTCCAACTGAGCCAGCCAGGCGCCCCATGTTATAGTTCTTTATATATTCTAGCTACCAGTCTTGTACCAGATGTATGATTTGCAAAAACTGTCCCCCTTCTGTGGGTTTTCTTTTCACTTTCTTGTTGATGTCTTTTGGGGCACATCATTTCAAATTTTGGTGAAGTCCAGTTTATTTCTTCAGTTGCTCGTGCTTTTGGTGTCATGTTTAAGAAATCATTGCCAAATCTAAGGTTGGTAGGTTTTCTCCTATGCGTTCTTCTAAGGCTTGTAGTTTTAGCCTTTATGTTTAGATCTATGGGACATTTTGAATTGATTCTTCTGTATGGTGTGAGGTAGGGATTCCACTTCTTATTTGCAAGTGGCTACCCAAGTGCCCAGCACCACTATGGAGTAGTCTTTCCTGCTTCTCTTGATGGATAAAGCACAGTGATACCCCAGCCTGGTGGCCCAGCAGAGCCAAGGCTATCTTCCTTGGAAGTGGCTGCAATCACCTCAGACTCAGTCAAGATCCTCACCCTGTGAGGAGCTGCAGCAGGGGGTGCTGGCTTCCTGTCTTTGGTGCATTTTTCAAGGTGCATGACTCCAAGGTCACCTGCCACTGCTTCCTGAAGCTTCCTGAGAGTGGGGCCTCTCCACTTCAAGGCCGGGCCTCTCCTTTTTTTGACATGAGAAACCCTTTTCTTTTTTGTCACCCATTCTTTTAACTCACTGAAAACTTGTTCTGAGAAGGTTGTGCTGAGACCCTATCGTTCCCCAGGCCAGGGTCCTGGCCAGTGTAGAGTAGAGGTGGGCCCTGCCTACTCCCACTGAGTTGAGGCCATTCTGATTTTGGCAGACTCCCTAACCACTGACTGATACCCAGCAGGTACCCCTCTGGCCTCAGGTTGCTATTCTCCCACCCTTGACCTTCTCAAGCAGATCCACACCTTGCAGCTTCTTCCTAGCTTAGAGACAGGACTGAGATGGGGAGGTGGTTCCTTCTTGAGGTTCGCGGGTGGGCATTTATTCTGAATTCCCACAGTGGGGCCTCTGCACTGGCTGGGCTGTCCCCTTCTCTGCAGGGACCTATGGACTAAGCAATGCGCTGCTGGAGACGCCCTGGAGGAAGCTGTGCTTTGGGAAGCAGCTCTTCCTGGAGGCCGTGGAGCGGAGCCAGGCGCTCCCCAAGGATGTCCTCATTGCCCAGCTCCTGCATGTGCTCAACAATGACGAGGCGTGAGTGGGCGGATCCTGCCATGGCGAGCAGTGTGTCCCCCTTCTTCTCTAGCCCTGGGATGTAGAGGCAGGCAGGCTGTGCTGCCCTAGGAGGCTTGTGGAAGTGACTGGGTCCAGCTCCTCAGCCAGGGGGAACCTGATGGACATACTGTCCTTTGCTCCTCTCCTAACTGCTCCCCTCCTGGGCCAGTGCACTTAGAAGCTCAATGCTCTCAGAGGCTTGATGTGGGCCTGTGTGAGGCAGAGAGTAGCTGGAGGTTCCCCGTGTCTGCACACCACTAGTCAGAGATTCTAGAAAGCTCCAGGTGCTTAGCCAACCACAGAAGCAAGCAGCCAGCCTGGGACTATATCTAGGGGTTAACTGTTCTTCCCACATGCTGTCCTGCCAGTGCTGTGGCACAGACAAACCTGTCCCGGGAATCTCCTCGGGGAAAGGAGCTCCTGACCCAACTTCCCTAAGGCACCTCGGTGGCCTCTGCACACAGTACCTGCCTCAGGGACGCCACCCCCTGGCGTGTCCTGGCCATCCCACCTGGGGGTCAGAGGTGCTGGCCAAGCTACCTTCTTCCCATGCCACAATGTGGCCCATACTCAGGCCAGGCTGCTATCCTGCCCAGATGCCCCAGCAGCCCCTCAGAGAAGCCCTCATGGGCTGCCTCCCACTCCTGTCTCCTGCAGCCCCTCCCTGCCCCTCGCTTACTCTCCGTCTCCTGTTGGAACCATGAAGTAGGGCACTTTCAGCCTCAGCATAGCCACCTCTCAGGGAAGCCCTGCTAGGGCTGGTCCAGCATCCCCTGCTCAGCTGTGAGTCATGTGGCCCTCAGTCACTGGCTGTCATCCCCTCTGGCCTGAAATGGGGTCCTGGCTGCTTTGACAGCTGTGGCCCAGCACCAGCTTCAGTGGCTGGCAAGCTGCAGGGCTCAAGTGGGCTCCTGTCATGTGGAGAGATGCCCATAGGGTACCTCTTGGGGTAGGCAGGGCGTGTGTGTGGCCAGTGACCCCTCAGCCAGGCCCCGGCCCCATAGCACCCCTAACCACTGAGACCTCACCAAGACAGGAAGGTAAGTTTGCTCTGAGAGATGACTTCTGTCCTTCCTGGGGGGGGCCCTGCACAGCTCTGACCAGATTGACCCCCGGCATTTGCAGATTCAGCAGAGCCTTCCCCAGTGCTGAGCTCATGTCCCTGGGTCCTGGGAAAGCTCCTGGGGGCCCTGGCAGGGGGAGCTGGCCTGGCACTCACTGTCTGGCAGCCTGGGCCCAGTGATGGAGTCCTAAATAAAAGACTGGACTGAGATTTGAGGCCTTCAGCAGAAAAGTGCACAGAACAGCCCCTGTGGATCCCCCAAACCGCCTCATGAGGCTGGTAGGCTCCCTAGGCACTGCAGGCCTTGAGGATGGCAGGTGGGGCTGTGGGTGGGTGGGTAGGGGTGGCAGTGACCCGTCCTCTGTCCTTCCAGGCAGCTGCCAGACCCGGCCATTGAGGACCAGGGCAGGGAGTACGTGCAGCCCTTCCTGAGCAAGTATGCGGCTGTGTGTGTGCGCTGCCCGGGCTATGGCACCAGGTACGAGGGGCTGCTGGGTGCATTCAGTCCTGTCCCACGAGGAACCCGGCCTTCCCTGAACTCTGTGGATCCCAGAGCCTCTGCCCTATCTAAAAGCAGCTGCCGTTTCAGCTTGGGGGGCGGCTATGGGGCCAGCAGACACCACAGCGGATGGTTTTGCACAACAAGCTCGCTGGCTCCCAGGGATACTGTAGAAATGGTTCCTGGGCTGCTTCCTGCTCCCTCCACAGCCACGAGGGGGCTGGGATGGCCATGGACGCACTCGGCTTGGCAGATCCCTGTGGGCCCAGAGGTCCCACTGCCCAGCTCTTCCTCTCACATTGCCCTGTGTCCTTGGATCTGTTACATTCTCTGTGTGACCAGAGCAGGAATCAGGTCATGTCGGCCTGGGCACATCACCCAAGAAAAGGGCAACTTCTGGCCTCAGCCACAAGGGGAGAATGCCTGGGAAGGAGAAGCTGTTGGCATGGGTGTCTGCTGTCCCATCAAGTTCTTTCTCTGCCTCTCTCCCTCCTGGGCAGAGGAAGATTGGCTCTGTGTCTGGGAGGCCCAGCCCATCCCTGCGATTCTGTCTGGGGTAGCCTACCTGCTGTACTTGGAGGTGGGTGGGTTGCTGGACCAGCCAGGATGCCCTAGGAGTGCTGTTGCTCACCTGGCCCACCTGGCCCACCTAGCCTGGAGGCAGACTGTGGCCTCGTGCAAAGCAACATCTGCCCGGATTTGGCTTGCACCAGGCCCCATGGGCACCAGCCTTGTGCTGGGCTGGTGACCTGCAGTGGACTGTGGATAGGCCAAGCTCTTGGGGGCCCGTGGCCACTAAGGACTCAGGGATGGGGTGCTTGGGTGGTGACAGGTGCTGAGTGATGCCACGGTGATACCGCATGTACTCTGGGTACATGGTGATGTCACACGTAATGCTTGGTTTTCGAGTTCAGGTTGGCCCGAGGCTTCCATTCTCCAGGAAATGACAGCTTCGAGCCCTCTAGCTGGGGGATGGGATAGGAGGCAGGGCCATGGTGGTGTCGCTGCCCAGCACTGATGCTCCAGGGCTCAAGGGTTGTATGCCTGAATGGTGGCCTTTCCATTCTTAGGCTTTTCCCTTGGCAGGTGGCGGGTCATGAATTCTCTCAGGCTTCTCCATCACAGACCTTTTTCTTGACAAATTACATGCTCACGTGTACTCATGTGCGTGAGGCAGAGTGCCAGGTCTGCTCCCTGGCCAGGTGTGTGGCTGCTGGGTCCAAGCCCGACTGGGATCCCCAGTCTTCGGCATGGGTGTGCCCACTCTGGGTTTCAGCTTGCACAGGGGCTGCCCTCTCTCAGGGGGAGACAGGTGCTAACAAAGTGAGGACTGGCCTTGGGGACGGCTGGCAGGAGGAGAGAAGGTGCACTGAGCATTTGGGATGGGTAGAAGGGGAGGAGGACAGGAGAGGGTTCCTGGTGATAGAGGCCCCATTTGGGGCTCTACCAGGCAGGCAGGGGGCTGAGGGCAGAGGGCTGAACGTGGGCCCCCTGCTCTCTTTCAGAACCAACACGGTCATCCTCGTGGATGCGGACGGGCACGTGACCTTCACAGAGCGTAGCATGCTGGACAAGGACCCCGCCTGCTGGGAGACCAGCACCCACGAGTTCAAGCTGCAGAGCTAACCCCTCTCCCTGGGTGTGGCCATTGGGCTCCTGGAAGGCCCTGCCTCAAGGACCAGTGTGGATAGGAACCTTCCGTAGGCACATGCACTGCCTGTGACTTGGCCAAGCATCCCCCAGGACCAGGGCCCTCTGGTGTTTCTGTGACCTGTCTGTGTTCACGTGTCCAGCTCAGGGTCTGCCCTTACGCCAGTAGGAGTGACAGAGTCCCACAGCCAGGCCTGGGGCAGGCCTAGGTGTGCTGTGCCCATGTGAAGGCACCTGGGTCTGCCCCTGTCCAAGCACAGAGGTACAGAGTCGAGGCACATGTTTCCATGCACACCTGGAGGTGCACGGGCACACACACACCATGCACAGGCAACAGATAGGTGTACACATGCTCAAATGCACACACAACCCCCGGCATACACACGTATGCATGCTAGACAGGCAGAGATGTGCCACTTGCATCTGCAGGTGCTTCTGGCCAGTGGGTCTTTGCTTTGATCAAAACAATAGGGTGTAGACTTTTGTTTAAAAGTGGCTCCCTTTCTCCTGGGCATAGTCCACTTCTGGACAGCTAGACTTGCTCTTGGAGAGGAGAGGCCCCATTTGGAATGAGAAATGAGAACAACCCCAGAAAAACCCACTGTCATAACAGAAGCACAGGCTGGTTGGTGGTCCTTTGTGCTCTGGGGGGTCTCCTGTGTGCATGGGGTGGTCCTGTGGGGGGAGGGGGGTGGTCCTGCATGATGCCCCAGGGGTCCTGTGTATGCTGGGGCACCTTGGTAGGCTCTCAGGCAACTACCTGCCCATTGGGGGTCATGGGTCTTGGGCAGGCCCTCTCAGTGAGGGGACACAGCCAGCCCTTGCTATTTCCCTTCTCCTTGGGGAGTCAGACTTCATAGGAATCTGTACTTGAACGTGAGACCTTGATAATAAAACTCGGAGGCTGTGGTGAGTCAGTGCATTTCAGGTCCTTGTGTGATGGGGGACAACTGTGCGGGGGGTCAGTAGGGCTGCTCTCTTGGTCTGCAGGAGCTCCCAAGGCACACTCACCAGAACAAGCCTCTTCCCACTTTCTTCTTTTGCTCATGGGTCTCTGAGCACCCTGATAGAAACCCAAGGGTCCATCAGCCTGTCCATCTGTCTGTCCTTGGGCTGGGGTTCGAGAGAGAGCCTACATGCATGGGACACGGTAGGTGCCAGTTACAGGGCCTCCTGAGCTGGGCTGAGGAGCCAGGGACTCATCTGGGTGTAGTGAAGAGCCCTTGGGGACCTCCCCATGGAGTGGTGTGGTCAGGCCTGCACTTGGGGTGGACTGTGGAGGCCAGGGGATGGTAGGAATGGGTTTCAGGGCAAGGGGGCAAGTGGAGTCTGTCTTAAGTGCAGGACCCTGGTTTGCGGCAGGTACTCAGGAGTTCCTGTCCCTGGCCCAGGCTGAGCATCAGGGGGTCCCGTTGTGTGTCCACTGCTGAGACCCAGACTTCCATCTGCCTTTGCAGCTGACCCCCAACTTGGGCTCCTCAGAGCCAGTGAGAGCTCGGGGTGGGGTGTGGACCTGCACCCGGCCCCACTTGCCTTCTCAACCCTTCCCTCTTCTCACCCTGAGCACCCCTCAGGGGCTTGATGCCCTCCTTGGCTCACTTTGAACTCAGAGGAAAAGTGCTTGAGCATGGTCAGGTTTGAATGGGGTCCCCAGTGGTGGCTTAGCCCACAGCCCCAGGCCCAGGGGCAAACACTTGTTGGCTGAGGCACACCGACCCAGGCTCTCAGCCCAGGCACTGCCGATGCCCTTCGTCTGCCTCAGTGCCCCACACCAGCACCCACCCTGGCCAGGCATGTCTGCCCTCATGGGGCACCACTGGGCTGGTGCAAAGCCATCTGGAGTGCTCTCCCTGATGTTTGTCTCTACGCCAGGGACAGGGCCTGCACAGGGATACCCCAGCCCTCAACCTGCCCTGGGCTTCCCAAGTGCCTGATGTAATTCTATTGTTATGGGTTGAGTTGTGTGCCCCCCGAAAGATCTATTGGCATCCTAGCCCCTGTACCTCGGAATATGACCTTATTAGGGTCTTTACAGAAGTAATCAAGATAAAATGCAGTCATTAGGGTGGGCCCTAATCAGGTATGACTGATGTCCTTATAAAAAAGGGAAAATTTGGACACGGGGACAGACATGCATGCAGGCAGAATGCCCTATAAAGACTGGAGCTATGCTGTCCCATGCCAAGACACTACCAGAAGCTGAGAGAGAGACCTGGAACAGATCCTTCCCTGGTGCCTTTAGAGGGAGCGTGGCTCTGCCAACACTTTGAGCTCAAACTTCTGGCCTCCAGAACTGTGAGACAATAAATTTCTGTGGTTTGAGCCACTCATTTATGGTACTTTGTTATGGCAGCTCTAGCAAACTAAATCAATTGTGACCTTCATTTTACAGATGAGGAAACTGAAGCTTGGGGAGATACCATAACAGTGTCTCAGTCCCCAGGCAGGTAGGGAGGCAGAGCCATGGGGCCAGGAAGGAGAGGATGCATCTTGGGGTGTCTTCCCTTGTAGGCTCATGGTCCTCCCACGTTGGTTTCACCTGCTGCCCTGCACTCCCCTCCCCCCCCATCACATTTTTCTTGCCTCTGCCACTGCCTTTGGTCGCGCTTTCTGCACAGCTTCTGCCCCAGGGCCTTGGCACTTGCTGGCCCTTCTGGTTGAAGAACTCCCCCCCCCCCCCCCCCATATATCCAAACCACACTGTCCCTCACATCCTGCAGCTCTTTGGTAAAGTCTTGGGGAGGCATCCCATCTGAAGCTGCAATCTGCCCTGCTTTGGTCCCTGCTCTATTTTCTATAGCAGTTAGCACTGGGACATGCTATGTGTTTTGCTTGATTGTTTCTTGTGTGTCTCCCTGTCAGAACAAGAGCTTCAGGAGGCAAGGCCATTCCTCTCTTGTCCATCACTATATCCTGATGCCCAGGTCAGGTAGACATTTGAACCAAAAATGACATTGCTGGCACTTCCCAAGCCCCCATTTATTTAGGCCTTGAAGTGAGACCCTTGTGTGGTTAGAAGGGACCCTAGGAAGCTGTGCTTTCTAGAAGTGCTTTTGACATGCCACACAGGAAGGCCTGGACCTGACCTTGGCATGGCTTAGCTAGTCATCAGATGCACTGGATCCCTGAGTTCCCAACATGGGTCTTCTTTTCCCAGATGGAGGGGTAATTCACCTCCTCTTCAGATGCCCCTGATGAGCTGCTTCTGCTCTCTGGTTCTAAGACAGCCAGTTGAAGTGTGTTGGCATGCAGACTGGAGGTGTGGAGCTGACTGATATGGAAGCTAAGTCTGAGTAAACAAGACCAGCCCAGGAATGCAGCCTGGCCTTGAGGCTTGTCATGGCAGGCCTGAGATCCTGGCCTTCTGCCTGCAGAGACACCCCCCGCCACTGCCCCACCACTAACACCTGATCTTTTGGTCTCATCTGCCAGCAGATAGCATCATCCAGGCCCTTTAGCAGAGACCTGGCTCATGGGTGAGCTGGGCTCAGGTGGAAACATAGGAGCCTGGAAGGAAAAGTTTCCTCAGTTTGGGCTAGAGCTCCGGCTTCTAGGCATCCACCTGAGGTTGGAGTCGGATGGGGATTGTGGGGACATTGTGTGGGAAGGCCATGTGGGAAGCCAGCTGTTGGTCTGAGGTCTCGAGTCTGAGGCAACTCACCAAGCAATAAAGTGTGGAGAGTTTGCTAAGGCTGGATGGTGGCATGCCAAGGGTTCCCATGAGCTCTGACCACTGGGCCAAGGAGAGCAGTTGGCCCAGCCACAGAGAGGCTGGCCTCCCCTGGCTAAGTCCAGGAGCTAGAACTTCATGGGGCTTGGTCACATTTTTATTGTGAAGTGTCTGGTGCTGACCCCTGGACAGCCAGGTAAACAGAAAGGGGCAGGAAGGGAGGGAAGGGCCTGGATAGCCTTCCAGCTTCCTCACCTGCAACACTCTTTTAACCCACCTTTTTTAATCTTTTCATTTTGAAATGATTTCAACTTACTAAAAACTTGAAACAATAGAACAAAACATTCCAGTGTCTTTCACCCAGTTCCCCCAAATGTTAACACCCTACCTCTAGCCATACTAAAATGATTACAACCAGGAAATTAGCATTGATACATTACTACCAGCTAATTTACAAACCTGATTTGAATGACCCGTTGTCCCACTTCTGTCCCTTTCCTGAGCTAGGTTCCGATACAGGGTTCAGATCCCACATCACATAGTTGTGTTTCCTGTAATTGAAGACAGCTCCTCAGTGTATCTTTGACTTGAATGATCTTGCCACTTGAAAAGCACCTGCCGGTTTTTTGGTAGAATGTCCCTCATTTGAGTTTGTCTGATCTTTCTTCATTCAGGTTTTGCCTTTTGGGTAGTGATGCATGTCCTTCTCAGGAGGCCCACAATATGTCTTTACTGGTGCTGACCTTTGTCTTCATTTTTATTGAGGTATCATTAGTATACTATACAACGAATATCTTTAAAGTATAAATTTGGTAAGTTTGGATGTGTATACGTTTGTTGGTGACCTCGATCACTTGGTTACCTGGTTCTCTCTCAGGTTTTTCTCCACCGCAGTTACTATTTTAGGTTTGCAGTTAGTGTCTTGGGGAGAAACGTTGCATCTCTGTAAAGCAACAAAAAAATCGCCAATTCTCCTACTTTGCTATTTTTAGCATCCGTGATTTTTGTCTGCAGCAGGTTTGTGCAGGCTGCCAAAAGGGAGGTTTCCTACTTCCATCATTCCTTCTACATTTATTCACTGGAATTCTGGTCTAAGGAAGAGCTGTCCCTTCTCCACTTACTCATACCCTCCCTTTTCTGAGGTTCCTGAAATGGCATTAGCAAGTGGAAAAATGCCGGAAGTTCAGCATATTTGTCCTTTTTTCCTACTGATTATGCTTAATGCTTTTAATTGCAAACGTTTAATGATTGTGTGTATATGGTCTCGTCTGCACTACGTAGACCACGGAGGCGCCCTCTGCTCCCGGCGTACTCTGCGCTGCCCGGCTGCGGGCGCTTCCCGCGTTCTCCCGCTCCCGGCATCCCCTGCGCTCCCCCTTCCCCGGCATCCCCTGCGCTTCCCGCGCTCTCCTGTTCCCGGCATCCCCTGCGCTACCCGTTCCCGGCGCTCCGCGCGGCCGCCGCCCTCCGCGCGGCGAGCCCCGCCCCGGCGGCGACCGTTAGCGCGGCCGCGGCCTGAGCGCCTGGTCCCGCCCACGCGGCCGCGCTATTGGGCTGCGTGCCGTGGCCGCGAGCGCCACGCGCTGCCGATTGGCGGCCTCCGCAGCCCGCTCCGCGGTTCCCCCAATGCGGGGCGCCCGCGCGCAGGGATTGGCCGCGAACCGCGAAGGTCCGCCCTCCGCTCGCCCCGCGCGGCAGGCGGGTCCGCCGACCGGAGAGAGCTTGGGAGGCCTTTCTAGATGGCGGCTAGGCCGTGAGGGTCTCCCTGCCTTGGTCGGGCTGCGGGCAGCTCGGGCAGGCCGCGGGCGCCGGAGGTAGGTGCGGGGCGCGAGGGGCGCCCCGCGGGCCGGGCGGGCGGGTGGGCGCTGCGGCCTGCGCGAGGGCGCGCCCTTCCCCTCCCTGCTTCCTGGGCCAAGGGCTGAGGGCCCGGGCGGCGGGGTGGGGCGGGGCGGGAGGGCGCGAGGCGGGGCAGCCACGCGGAGTCCCGGCCTTTGTGAAACATCATGGCCGCGGGCCTCGGAGAACGCGGGGCGGGGGTCTCGCCGTGGCGGGGGTGGGGTGGGGTGGGGGCGGGCCCCAGGCCCAGGTGGCGCCGACGCCGGTCGCTCTCCGCCCGGGTAAACAGCCCGAGTGTAAAGAGGCCCTTCGCTCTGTGGGCCTGAAGCCGTAGCGTCGCTTTCAGGCGGGAAAGGTATGAACATGGGTAGTGCTCGTCAGGATCCTGCCGGGTGTAACAGTTTGGGAAATCTGAGAAGTCGCCTGAGTCTTTTTCTCCGCCAAATGCTTATGGATTGAGTGTCACTTAGATAAGCGGAGCGTGGTTTTGTTGTAACAGTGGTCGTGGTAGAAATAAATGGAAGGTGGCAACCTGTTGATAGTGGTACCTGTCAAGTATCATTCGATGGACTTGGGTTGCTCATGGTAGGAATTTGATTTGCTGTTCTGCATGCTTGCATGTACCTTGTTACCTGATGCACGGCAGTCCAGGCTAGGGCTGGTGACTGTGTGAGGCCAACCAGCAGGCGGAGACCCTCTGTTTCCTGGTCTAAGCCTGGACTCCCAGTCAGGCGCCTCGCGCACGGTGGCTCAAACCCTGCCGCAGGCTGTTACTCACCAGAGGGAGTGAATGGCCAGTCAGGAGTGCGCCTGTGAGTACAGGATGTGAGGCCTGTTGGAGGATGACAAAAGGAATGGATGAGGTCATACTGCTGCTGGGTTGGGCGGGAGGCTGCAGTGTGAGAGGCTTGACCGAAAGGCACCAGCCCCAGCCCTGGACGTTACAGTCAGCGACTCGATGCCAGCTCAGCAAGTGGACTTCAGTGAAGGGCGCTGTCCAAGCCTGTTGGTTTTACCCCATGTACCAGGGATCCAGGGGAGCCTGCTGCTGGCTTGCAGTCCACTTGGCAAGCAAGGTTTGCATCGGTGTGTTCAATCAGCTGCAGTAGCAGTGAGGCTGATGGTGGGAGAGTCACTCTTTGAGCTCTTTATGGCCAGGCACTCTGTAGGGCACTTCCTGGGGATTGTTTTATAATCTGACCGTGACCTTGGTAGTAGAAAACATGAATCTCACTGGATTGCCTGGTCTTGGTCCCTCTTAGTAGCTGCCCTTCCCCTTTTGGTGGTCTCATCCAGCTTCCTGGCTTTAATGCCCTCTCTCCTTGACAGCTCCCATCGCCTTCTCCAGCCCTGACCTCCCTTCTGAGCTGCTGTCTCTTCCAAATCTTCATATGTTACTCTGATGCCAAGTAGCCATAGCCAAACCTAAATCCTTATCTTCACCCACCCCACAACACTTCTCATGCTGCCTTCACTACCTCAGTGCACGACAACTCCGTTTATGAGTTTAGAGTCACCTGGATTCCTCTCTTAGGCCTCCATGCAACACTCAGGACAATTTCTTACCACCTCCAGCTTAACGTGCTATTCTGAACTGCCTGGTGAGCCTCTTAATTCTTCACTTTGCTCTCACTCTTGCTCCTCCCCGCCACTCACCCATGATAGTTTTTCTGGACACAGAATGATTCTTTTAAACTGTAGGATAGTGTAAAACCAAGGAAGTGAGGAGGGGAGCCAGCTTGCCTGGGTGGTAAAGCAGCTTCACTGCTTTCTAGCTGTGTGACCTTGAGGAAGTTGCTTAACCTTTCTGTCCTTAACCTCTCTCTTAGTGCTGTGTGAGAACTGGTGAGTGAAAATGCATAACACTCTTAGAGCAGGGCCTGGCTGAGGGTTGGTTGCCACTGCTGTCCTTGGGTCATGCCACCTCAGTGCTTGGACCCTCCTGTCCAGTGGCCCATCTCTTAAGATAAGAGCCACAGTCCTGGTCTCAGTTTCACTTAGCACGCTGCTTTCACCTCCTTCACTGCACTTCTACCCCAGGGTCTTTGCTCTTCTGTCACGTGGAATGTCCCTTGCTCCCACCCACCCAGCTCACTCTCTTCTGCCTTCAGATGGACTCCGACTGTGCAGTCTTTGCTGTCTGCCCTTTATGAAGCTGCCCCCCCCTTTGTTTTCTCTTGAATACTAATCAGCTTTTCTTAGTTGTTTCTCCATCTGTCCTGCTAAAAAGTGAGCTCTGTGGGTACAGATTTTGTCTGTTCTGCGTCCTTAGCATCTAGAATGGTACGTGGGCCATGTGGAAAGCATTCAGCAAACACTTGTTGAATGAGTAGAGCAAGCTTACAGGGGAAAGTAAGGAACTTGCCCAGGACTGCCCTACTGCGGAGTTCTGAGCCTTGAGCTGCTGCCCCCTGGGGCTGGGCAGGCTTTCCTGATCCTCCAGGGAGAAAGAACACTCTTTTTTCTCTACGGCTCCCTGACCCCACCCTCTGCATTGTTGTCATTATCATCTTTGCTTTGTGCTTTGGTGATGGCAGCTGCTTGGTCTTTTAACACTAGCAGGTGTCCCCATCCTGTACCACCCTTTGTCTTCAGCCCCCCCCCCCTTCAGCCCCCAGAATCACTGGATTGGCTCTTGGCTAGTGTCTCCACAGACCTACCAGAAGCTGAGGGGTTTGGTCCTGATTTTTATCTGTGTTCTTTAGCACTGGACATGCTGACCTGTCTGTCCTTCTCTGAAATGATCTTTGTTGGTTGCCAGGAGACTGGCCTTATTTCATTCGGTTCTCCTCATGCCTGTTCAGCTGCAGCCTCCTTAGCGTTTACCTCAGTTCTGAGTCTTGTTATCTGTATGCTGTATTCCCTTGATCTTTAGCACCTTTGACAGATACACCTTTGGGGGAGGTATTGTGATAAAATTCCCATTGAATTCAGAAATGTAAGGACATCTTAGAGTCTAGGAAATAGAGTGACAGCTCAGTGGTCATTGCCCTTCCATCTGTGTCCAGGTGGTGGAGACCTTGTCTCTTGCTCATGGTAGTACATCCCTTAGAGTAGAAGGCTAGTGAATATTGGTTGAAGGAATTAATTAAATCTGAGTAAGTCTTTGGTTTTTATGTTGTGTCTCCTTGAAAGTACAACCACCACGCTCTACTCCTTCACTGTAAACTTCTTAAGTGTGTGATGTCTGCTGTCTTCTGCTCTGTCCATGCAGCCAGCCAGGCCTGCCCTATGTGGGCATGGGCATGCATGTGCGTATCTGCACCCGTGTGCATGGCATGTTCGTGTGTGTGTGTGTGTGTGTGTCTGCATGGTGTGGGAGTGTGTGCGCATACACGTTTGCGTCTGCACGTGCTTCTCCTGCTTTGATGCCCGGCCCTCCTGCAGACCTCTGGGTTTTTGGATTGTCCCTCTGACCTGCCTTTTCACGTCATCCCTTTTGTTGTCTTTTCTCTGAAGGGAAGCTTCCCAGAGTTGCATCCTTAACCCTCTTCTTGGTCTGTGTTGCCTCTCTGGGCAGCCTCTCTCCTGTGGTTTTGGCGACTATCACCTCGCTGATGTGTTCTGGCCTTCTGTTTCTGGGCCAGTCACAGCTCCAGAGCTGTGGCCTCAGCACCTGTTGGACAGGTCTG
The DNA here is from genome assembly GCF_029215605.1 of Mirounga angustirostris. Taxonomy (NCBI): domain Eukaryota; kingdom Metazoa; phylum Chordata; class Mammalia; order Carnivora; family Phocidae; genus Mirounga; species Mirounga angustirostris. Next base: position 64,053,220 of record NW_026991722.1, read on the forward strand.
CCTAGAGGCTCCATCCATTCTCCTCGGCAGGCTCTTGCCTGATGCTGGAACACGTGTGTCCTCCCAGGGGAGAAGCCTCATTTGCCTTCAGTTTCCTCTTGTCTTTGCTCTCCACCTCTACCCAGTCAGCAGTGTGGTCAGTTCTGTGTCTTCACTGTTCTTGAGGGCTCCAGCCCCGTCACCAGAGCCTCATTCACACCTTTGTGCTTTGGCCTGGAGGACTGCCCTCTGTGCCTCGGGCATAGGCACTGGGCCTGGCACAGCTGTCAGTTTCCTTTTTCAAATAGGGGCTGAATTGTGGCATGGGAATCACTTCACCCTTGGTGGCTCCTTATTGCCCCCAGGAGGGAGCCAGGTTCCAGATGGCACCCAGGACTTCCTGTGCCTTGGCTCCAGCTGTCTCCTGAGGCTCCCCCGACCAACCCTGGCCAGGTTCCCTTCCCCACAGCCACCATCCCCTCCTCTACTGGGAACAGAACCACGCCACCTCTGGCGACCTCAGCACGCTGCATCACTATCCCGGTCCACCCGCCACCTTGTGGGCCCAGGAGAGCCCTGGGGTCCCTGGGTAGCAGAGCGCCTGGCTGTACCTCTGAGGCCCTAGTGCCGCAGAGTTGAGCTGAGGGTCTCGCACTCGCCCTCGCCCTCTGACTGACCCAGCCCTAGCAGGTGAGTGGATCCATGTCGCTCTGATGGCCAGAGGGAGGCCACACACCTTATGTGTGTTCTGGAAAGGGCAGCCTTGCACCGCGAGCTTGCTTACCTAATAAACTGAGTTAGGGGAATGCTGCGGTGAAGCTTAGCCTAGTTTTTAAAAATCTTTTTTGAGCCTTAAGATAATACTTTTTGTGCTTCTGAAGTAGGAATTACAGTGGACAATTAGTAAGATATTTAACTTAGGACTTAAATTATAATTTAGGTTCTGAAGGAAGAATGTAGAGCTAGTTTGTTTTGAAGCCTAGAAGGTTCTTTAAGGCAGTAGTATTTCAAGTTCTTTACTACACTGTTAATAGCACTTGACTCTTAGTACCAGGGAAGCAGAAGGTTTCTGTCATTTTGTGACGATGTTTTTAAATCTCTTTGCAGGTGGAAGAAGAAAGGTGCCACTTTGGCATGAAGACAGACTCGCTTAGTCGTCAGTCATTTAAGCTGAGTGCATTGTGATTTCCAATAATTGAGGCAGTGGTTCTAAAAGCTGTCTACATTAATGAAAAGAGCAATGTGGCCAGCTTGACTAAGCCGCCGGCGTGTGCAGCGCGGGCAGGACGGCACCCGGGTCTCAGCGGACTTGTGCATGTTAGCTGTATAGATTTATGTAAGGTTTTTTAAAACTCTGGTCTTTTAAAATAGTCTTAACCACTTTTACTATGGAGACATATGAGAGTCCCTCTCCTCTCCCGCGTGAGCCCGCAGGAGAAGCGGTGATGGAGAACCGAGCTTGCCCCTTTCAAGCGCTGCCCCGTGAACAGTCTCCACCACCTCCCCTGCAAACGTCCAGTGATGCAGAGGTAATGGACGTTGGCTCTGGTGGTGATGGACAGGCCGAACCCCCTGCTGAGGACCCGCTCAACTTCTACGGAGCTTCTCTTCTCTCCAAAGGATCCTTCTCTAAGGCCCGCCTCCTCATAGACCCGAACTGTAGTGGCCACAGCCCGCGCACCGCCCGGCACGCACCTGCGGTCCGGAAGTTCTCCCCTGACCTTAAGTTGCTTAAGGATGTAAAGATTAGCGTGAGCTTTACCGAGAGCTGCAGGAGTAAGGACAGGAAGGTGCTGTACACAGGAGTGGAGCGCGACGCTCGCGCAGAGTGCGGTCTGGCCCTTAGCCCTGTCAGTGGAGACGTGCATGCTTGTCCCTTTGGCGGGAGTGTTGGGAATGGGGTAGGTGTAGGGGGTGAGAGTGCTGATAAGAAGGATGAGGAGACTGAGCTGGATCAGGAAAAGAGAGTGGAGTACGCAGTGCTCGATGAGTTAGAAGATTTTACTGACAATTTGGAGCTAGATGAAGAAGGAACAGGCGGGTTCACGGCTAAAGCAATCGTGCAGAGAGACAGAGTGGATGAAGAGGCCTTGAACTTCTCCTATGAGGTATGTCGGCGACCCCGCCTTTGGAGCACTCTTAGCAAAACCCAAAGAGAGGTGTTGGGAACCGCAGCATCTTTTGAAAGCTGATGTTGCAGAGGAAAAAAAAAACCCATATCAGGTGGAATAATGTTAATGTGGAAAAGAAAAAGCTGTAAGAAGTCCAGGTTCTTAAATTTTCCTAAAGAAAGGTTTGGCTGAGCAGTCGACCTTGTACCCTTTATGCAACCTAAGTTGGAAGGTGCTGCTGAGAAGCGCTTCCTGGTGGCGTGTGCACCTGTGCCAAGCGTCAAGTGTTTTGGTTGCAGTTGTCAGTTTCTTCCTGTTTGTTTTTCAGATGATCACGCAACATAAAGGCATACCTAGGCCCCACTTGAGAGTGCCTCATTTCTGTGTCTGTTCTCACTAATGCTGTTAAGCTTGCCTACGGTACAGGAATGCAGGCTCCGGGGGCCCTGGTGTCTGAACAGCGTGTTTTGCAGGATGATTTTGACAATGATGTTGATGCTCTGCTGGAAGAGGGCCTTTGTGCTCCCAAAAAGAGACGAATGGAGGAGAAATACGGAGGAGACAGTGACCATCCATCTGACGGAGAGACAAGTGTGCAGCCAATGATGACCAAGATTAAAACTGTGCTAAAAAGTAAGTCAGCCAGTCAGAAAGTAGTGTGTTTGTGGGGCGGTAGAAGTGCCGTTTTGAGAGCCCTTGGGTGCCAGGCAGTGGTCTTAGCAGTGGGCACATGTTTGAGGGAGGACAGTCATGTGTGGTGAAGGGGAGACAGACAAGACACAAGGAAGCACCAGATGCACAGTGACCCGGGTGCAGATTGTGGTGTCATGCGTGGACACACACTGGAGCGGCTGGTGTTGTGCAGGGGAGTGGGGAGGCACTTCTGATGGGGTGGTGGAGGGGGATGAAGTTGCTGGGAGATGACAAGATGGGCAACTAGAGGATGTGAGGCCGAGGCCAGAGGTGGGTGCAGCACTGTGGCAGGTGATGGTTGTAGTCTGGCTTCTGGATTCTCCACCAAGTGTCAGGGGAAACCTCTAGAAGCAGGCAGGTGGTGGTGTTACACAATTTTTGTCTAAAGGCACAGCTCCTACGGCTGCAGCGTGGTGTGTGGACTTTAGGTGGCTAGAGTGGGAGCTCCTGTGGTAGGGGTGAAGGTGTTCCAAAGCTGCACTTGGATTTGGGGGGTGGGGCAGTCGGCCTGGAGTTGCTTCTGGGGCTGGGCATTGGGCAGTGGGAAGGGGCTGAACGGATGCGTGGGGACTCAGGCACACAGTTGAGACCTTAGGCTGAGGGCTGGGAGTGCAGAAGGTGGCTTGGCGTGATGGGAGGAAATCGAAGGGCAGGTGTTGTGCAGTCTCCCACTGCAGAGTGGACGGGGTGGCTATGCTAGGTGCCACAAAGCCGTGTCCATTCTGAGCAGCCTGGTTCAGGTTCACAGTGTGCCTGGCCATGACTTCAGGGATGCCACTGGGCCTGCCTGCACCGGGCACTGCTCTGCCTTTCCCTCTGCAGCCTTCTGCTCCACCTCACCCACCTGGCAGCCTGCCCCACCGTGCTGCCTCCCAGGAGCTGTGGCATGGGCCTCAGGCTCACAGGCTGCGTGTAAGCTGCATGTGAGCTCTTCAGACGGCTGGGCCAGCTTTATGACTGCTACTTGTTACAAATGAGTAGCCCAGGTGCACCAGTGACCCCTGTTGTACTTTGCTAGCATTTTGTTTGCTTCTCCTTGTCCTGACTTAGCCCAAAGATGGTGTGAGGCAGCTCCTTGGCTCTAGCCCGGGTAGGGGAAAGTGTGTGACAGTGTCTGTGCACCTCTGACCTGTTGTGCTCCCTCCTGGGGGCCATCCTGACATCAGCCATCCAGCCAGGATTGTTATGTTCTGATGTCAGGCCAAGGGTTAACACTGCCGGGTGGGGACCAGGCACTGGGATGCTACTCCCTTGTCCGTGAGAGTCCCTCATGCCATTTCATTATGTCTGTGTTTTTAAAATTTCATTTGCTTTTTTCTTTTGTCCCTAAATTTCTCACTTGTTCCCAATTCCTGTTAGAGAATTACGTTTCAGTTAAATCTTTGTGCTTTTCCTAGTCACCGGGCCTGTTAGTGGCAGGTGTCAAGTGGGTAACAAGTCTTGAGCTTTTTTCTTTGACCGCCTGTAAAGCAAAGAAGGGGTTGGGAGTAGTGTTCTAAAACTGACTTAGAAATGTATGAATTGGAAGTAGTTTCACGTGCTGGTGAGAGTATGCAGCTCAGGTACAATGAACACTTGCTGTCGAGTCACAGGGAGCAGTGGTCGGCAGACATGCAATTTGTTAGCAAAGTTTACTCAGCCCCTGGGGTGCCTCTGGCCATAGCCAAGGCAGGCAGTGAGGGATTGATGGCCGTGGTGCCCACAGCTGTGCAGGCAGCAGCTGAGGCTAGGACTCTTGTCTTGTAGAACCTCATCCCAGGCTCCTTTGTGCACCATGTGCTGTTCTAGGCCCAAGAGTACACCAGTAAACAAGGTGGACAGCTTCCTGCTATTGAGGAGGGACTTAGATTCTCTGGGTTGGAGCCATATAAACAAGCACAACAATTGAGAAGAGTTTCGTGCATTGGAGGCGCTGAGTGGCAGGCAGGGCTGGGTAGGCTCTGTCTGGTGGAGGGGAGGGTCCTCCTCTACTCCCCTAGTTCTTAGAGGTTCTTTCCAATCAATCCTTGGTTGACTTTACTATTTTTATCTGCCATGTGTCATAATTTTGAAGCCATCTCTACAACTCAGAGTGTTTCTGAAGTGATTGTAGGATGCTCTCGTCTTCTGTGCAGGTCGTGGCCGTCCTCCTACAGAACCATTGCCCGACGGGTGGATCATGACATTCCATAACTCCGGAGTCCCGGTGTACCTACACAGAGAGTCTCGGGTGGTCACCTGGTCCAGGCCGTACTTCCTGGGAACGGGAAGCATACGGGTAGGGGATGCATCAGTCATGAATTTAGTCTTGTAAGTTTGCAGACTGAACATACACACGCTGTGTTTGCATGCTAGCCAGGCAGAGGCAAGTGGAAGGCTTCAGATGTTCAGAGCTTTGAGGTCATCCTTGTAATCTGTGTTGCAATTTCACTATCCACAGAAACATGATCCTCCTCTGAGCAGCATTCCTTGTCTGCATTACAAGAAAATGAAGGACAATGAGGAAAGAGAGCAAAACAGTGAGCTCACCCCCAGTGGAGAAGTGTCCCCTGTCAAGCCCCTGAGCCGATCTGCAGAGTTGGAGTTCCCCCTGGAAGAGCCTGACTCCATGGGAGCTGACTCGGGGGCCCTCGATGAGAAGGACCCACTGGGGGCTGAGGGTGCCCCCGGGGCCCTGGGGCAGGTGAAGGCCAAGGTTGAGGTGTGCAAAGACGAATCAGTTGGTAAGTTTCTGGGGTGAACTTTCTTCCTTCCTTGTTGGCTGGGATCCGTCTGCAGGGATGTGGCTGCACTCCACGCCTTCCCCGGGGTCACGTTCCTCCTGCTGAGGCCACCTGTTCCTGCTTTTGTCTGTGAGGAAGGGACTTCTGGGGACCTCTCTCCACTCTTTCGTGGTTGGAAATGCCTGTCTCCCTGATCTTAGAACCTGCCTGGGTCTGCAGGCCCCACATGGCCGGGGCTGCCGTGGAGATGGCTACTGTCCGTGCACACTGGCGTTTTTCTCTGGTTACTTTTGTGACCTTTCCTGAAATCTTGGTTTTTCAGTAGGATATGCTCATGTGGCGTTGTTTTGATCTGTCTTGATGCGCTCAGAATGAACTTCTTCAATCCACAGATTCAGTACTGGGAGACAGCCACTATTCTGTGGATGTTTCCCTCTTCAACCCCATAATTGCTTTTGGCTATGTATTGGTGTTTCTCTTCTCTCTTCTGTGTCTTTTAGCTTAGGCCTACCCGTGAAATTCTTAGTTGTCTACAGTGGTGTCCGACCTCTCTCAGCCCACCTGCTGAATCTCTTTCAAAGAGGACTTTGTGTTTTCAGGATTTTGGTTTTTGCTATTTAGATACTGTCTGAATATTGCTGCCCAGCCTTCCTTGTAACTCTTAAGTGTGTGGAGCCTAGAAAAGCTGGGGCGGGGTGGGGGGGGTGCACCACTGCTGAGGGAGGGGCCTTGGTGGAGAGGGCTGGTTGGAGCCTTAGGCATCTAGGGAAAGGCAGGGTGTGTCACTGGCCCCCAGCATCCCCCCACGGACAGACTGCTATCTCTCTGCAACCTGCCTGCCTGTTGCCTCCCTCCCCATCCACGTTAGCTGCCCCGTCTTCTGTCCATGTGTCCGGGCTTTTCTAAGGACCCAGCTGGAACAGAGTTTTCACTTTAAGACTTCAACGTAATGGTTTCTTTTTTCAAATCCATCTTTTTTTTTAAAAGATTTTATTTATTTATGACAGAGAGAGAGATCGCGAGAGCAGGAACACAAGTAGGGGGAGTGGGAGAGGGAGAAGCTGAGCAGGGAGCCTGATGTGGGACTTGATCCCAGGACCCTGGGATCACGACCTGAGCCGAAGGCAGACGCTTAACAACTGAGCCACCCAGGCGCCCCTCAAATCCATCTTTTATGCACATGTAACACCTGAATGTGTTCTTGTTTTTTGGAAAAGACCTCTCTTTCACTTCTAATTTTACTCCTTTTGGAGAGGTGACCACTTGTACTTATTTCCAGACTTCTTTCCCTGCATTCACATGTAAAGAAATACGTGGTTTAGTGTGTAACTAAGTGGGTGCAGGTATATTGTTTCACAGCCTTGTGTTTTAACCATGTATTTCTCGGTCTTGCACATGGACTTCCTCCCTCTACTTCCACAGGCATTGCTGTTAGGGCTCGGTGTGAACCACAAGAGTCCCTGCCTCAGGGCTTACACTTGCATAAGAAACCAGTGAGGGTGATGTGACCCTCTAGGATATCCTGGGAGCGAGAGGGGTAGTGGGTGCAACAGTAAAAGCAGGAGGCCCCTGGGAACTTCACTGAGTGGAGGTGGGTGGTGAGCAATGGGATTGGGCCAGGGGCTGTGTGGGGGGAGGCATGACAGGTGCCAGGGCCCTAGCTGCCTGGGTGTGTTGCTGAGTGTGCAGGCAGCCAGGATGGCCGGAGGGGAAGAGCGCAAGGTGCACAGTGCTTCGGCTGCTGTGGTACTTGTTTTGATACAGGGAGAAAAGTCTTGAAGGCCATCTGGTTTTTTTTTTTTTGTTTAAAGCTTTTTCTTTTTTCTCTTGTTCCAAATAGACTAAAAGAGCATTTCAGAAATTTGTCCATAAGGGACCTTCCTGAGTAATTTGAGTGACAGGACCTGGTTCAGGGGCGCCTGGGTGGCTCAGTCTGAAGTGTCTGCCTTAAGCTCAGGTCATGATCCCAGGGTCCTGGGATCGAGCCCCATGTAAGCGGGGAGCCTGCTTCTCCCTCTCCTTCTGCGCCTCTCCCCTACTTGTGCTCTCTCTCTTGCGCTCTCTCTCTCTCTCTCAAATAGATAAATAAAATCTTAAAAAAAGAAAAAAGAAAGGACCTGATCCTTTGCTTTGTTTGCCCTTCAAAAGGGAAAGGGGAGTGGGGAATGGCATGGCGGGGCCTGTTTGATGGGCAGCCCGTCACCATCCTACTCACTGGACAGAGGGAACATGACTCTTAGGTTGGAAGTTAGCAGTTTTGTTCTCTGGTAAATCCACACAGATCTTGAGGAATTTCGGAACTACCTGGAAAAGCGTTTTGACTTTGAGCAAGTCACTGTGAAGAAATTCAGGACTTGGGCCGAGCGGCGACAGTTTAACCGAGAAATGAAACGGAAACAGGCCGAGTCCGAGAGGCCCATCCTGCCGGCCAATCAGAAGCTCATCACTCTGTCTGTGCAGGATGCACCCACAAAGAAAGGTGAGTTGGGGCACGTAAATTTTATCTTGGGCAGATTGGTTATCCTGTTGTTTTTCACTTGATGGTCTTAGAACATATGCTTTGTGTGCGAGTTGCATTTACTTCAAAGCTTATGTTTACCCTACGAATGCAGAGGTGCACTACGTTCACGGTGGTGAGCCCCTAATTCAGTGAGTCGCTAACTTGGATGGTGCCAGGTCCCGAGTGCTAGCTTGCGGCAGGTCCTCACGCTGTTGCTGAGATAGGCCTTCTTGTCACAGAGTTTGTCATTAACCCCAACGGGAAGTCCGAGGTCTGTATCCTGCACGAGTACATGCAGCGCGTCCTCAAGGTCCGCCCCGTTTATAATTTCTTTGAATGTGGTAAGTTTGACTTCCCTCATCTTGGCCCTGAAGAATCCTACACCTCTCTGGGGTCACGGCTGGGGAGGCGGGAACTGATCATTAACCCCACTCTGCTGGGATAGAAGTGAAAGGGCAGGGCGGGGAGAAGCGTGCTGCAGGTGGGCGGGTTGTGTTTACAGCTGTGTGTCCCTTCTGAGGACAAATGCCCCTGCTTCCCCCTTTCTTTATCCACACTCCCCCCACTCCCACCTTCTTCTCATCCCTTGCTCTGAGGAAGGCCCCCCACTGTCTCCACCTGCCCCGAGGTGGATGAAGGGGCCTCCGGCCTGCACTTCCCACCAGCCCTTCTCCTGTCACCATCCACATCACACCTTTGTGAAAACTAGTTTGTCTTCCCTGTAGAACCCTGAACCCAGGAGTCACTCATTGTTTTAATGTTGTTCCCTTGGCTTCAGCATCTCTGCTGTTCACAGTCCTCTGTCCATCCTTCACAGACATTGATCCCTGTCCCTGGTGGCTTGGCCTCTGGCCTCCTGTTTCCCCTCCAGCTTACGAACCTATGGTCCCCCGTTTCCCAGTTTTCCTGGCATGCTCTCTGCCTGCTGACCAATCCTTGGCCCTATCTCCATGCCTCAGGGAGCCCCCGTCTCTGCCTTTCAGCAGTAGCCCTGACCCCGCCTTGTCTGTTGGTGCGAGCAGATTGTATGTGTGCGTGCGTGCGCGCTTTTATTGTCTTGGCAAGTATTTTTAAAACCGTGATTTTAATTTTAAGAGAACCCAAGTGAGCCTTTTGGTGCCTCGGTGACCATTGATGGTGTGACCTATGGATCTGGAACTGCAAGCAGCAAAAAACTTGCGAAGAATAAAGCTGGTAATGTGCCTGGTTGGGTGTCAGAGACCCATGCTGCCCACAGTGTCTGCCCCTCCCCTTGGCTAGGGAGGGCTGGGGGTGGGGCAAATCCATTTGATTTATGTAATCCTCTAACTTGGTTTTTTAAAAGTATGTGCTCATTGGAAAAGACTCAAATAGAGGAAGTAAAATATGAGAAATAAAACTAGAAAATTCAAACCTTCTCTGCTCTGTGGCAGCTGGGCCAGAATCTCCCGCCCTTGTCCCCACTGCTCACAGAGCTCACTGGGCCGTGGTGAGCACACATTCTAGAGTGGGGTTGTTCGTAAACCGTGCAAAACGTGGGCATGCTAGATGACAAAGAGGTGGATTTTCTTTTCTTTTTTTTTTTTAAAGATTTTATTTATTTATTTGACAGAGACCTAGCGAGAGAGGGAACACAAGCAGGGGGAGTGGGAGAGGGAGAAGCATGCTTCCCCATGGTGCAGGGAGCCGGATGCAGGACTCGATCCCAGGACCCTGGGATCATGACCTGAGCCGAAGGCAGACGCTTAACCATCTGAGCCACCCAGGCACCCGAGGTGGATTTTCACACTGTTGGCATTCTTGAGTGGTTTTGACATGTGAGAGGATGAATTCCTGAGTCCTTCAATCTCTAGATTTGGGACTGCCACTCACTGAATGTAGCCTGTCAGATCCCTTGGAAGGGCCTATGTTTTCCAGTTAAAAGGGAAGCCATTCTGCCTCACCATCAGGGTTACTTGGCCTCTTATTGGAAGTGAAGCACATTTTAGGGTGGGTGTTGCGGGTGCACCTCAGGCCTGGTGCCCATAGTTCTATTCTTTTTATATATTTTTTAAGATTTTATTTATTTGAGAGAAAGCATGAGCTGGGGGGAGGGGCAGAGGGAGAAGCAGACTCTCCGTTGAGCAGGGAGCCTGATGTGGGGCTCGATCCCAGGACTCGGAGATCATGACCTGAGCCGAAGGCAGACGCCCAACCAACTGAGCCACCCAGGTGCCCCCCACAGTTCTATTCTTAAGGTTTCTACCTCTGCTGTAGTGTCTTCCAAAGCACTCTGCCCTGTACAGGCATGAAGTATGTCAGTTTCATCACATTCTTACCAGGTCTTGGGTGGTGAAAGTGCTTTTGTTCATGTGACTCTGAGTTTACCTTGGAGTTGCTTTCTTTTGTGGTATATGCTGAGGATGATTGAGAGGATATGTTACTTTCTGTCCTTCCTTCTCTGAGGCTGTGCTGGGATCATGCACTACACCCCTTCTCCAGGAAGGCCTGCTGTCCATTTTAGAGAGATTGTGCCAAAAGGCTTTTTCAGCTCAGCAAACTAGTGCTACCAAGGTCATGGGGCAAATAGTTCAGAGTAGGGTCCATTGTGGGGGTGGAAGCGTCCTGGCAGTAGGGCTCTGCTCTCCTCACGTGTGAGGATCCACTTCCTCTGCCCAGATCCCAGCTGCTCTCTAGATATCTCACTTGCTAGCACCTACGACTCTGTAGGGTCAGATTGTTACCCCTCCCCATTCCCCAGCACTCCTCACTTCCCCACCCCAGTGGTGAATGGCAGCCCTGCTCATTCAGAAATCTGTGCTCAGCATTGAGCCATCCCTCTCCTCCGTCCTGCAGACGCTTTCTCAAGAGTATCCGTCCAGTCTCGCTGCTTTTCCCTCCCACACTCAACAGCAGCCTGCTTAGTCCTCAGGCCTCACTACTTGGCCTGGGTCCTGCTGAGCCATTCGCCTGCACGCCACCACCGTGATTTCTTTGAAACAGATCTCGCCTGCCTTGCCTGCTACAAGTACCTCAGGGCAAGAGTACATGCCGCTTTTGTGGCTTAGGAGGCTGCCCACAGCCTAACACTTGCCCCACTGTGTCCTTTGCTCAGGATGTGCTCCTCCATCCTCTACTCTCCCTGCCTTGGAAGCAGTGCTGTTCCCCAGGGCCCTTGCTTCCCTCTGAGCCATGGGAACCTTGGTCCTGCGCAGGAGCCAGCGTGCAGCTTGCTCTGGAGTCAGGAAGCAAGCTGGGTCCAAGCCCTCACCCTTGGGGTTTTTCTTTTCGTAGCCCGAGCTACGCTGGAGATCCTTATCCCTGACTTTGTCAAGCAGACCTCTGAGGAGAAGCCCAAAGACAGTGAAGAGCTTGAGGTGAGTGTCATAATCCTGCTCTGTCTAGAACTGTGCCTCCAAGGCAGTGTCTGCGCCACCCCCCAGGCTAGTGCAGGTGTGGATTTAAATCATCCAAGCTCCAGGTGATTTTTGTTTGTTCATATTTCATAAAGGGAAACATGTTTGTCTTTGTGCAAGCAAGGCGGGGAAATGTCATTTTTTTCTGAGATTTTTGCCCCCTGTGTCTTGTAATGGGTGGCAAAGAATGTGCACAGTCAGCTCTCCCCTGACTGTAGATCCATGGTGGGAATCTTTGAGACAGAGTCTGTAAGTTATGTTGTTCTTTGTATTAAGAACTGTTTAAAACTACTTGTAAACCTTTTTGGGTAGATTTGTTTTTTTTTTTAAAGATTTTATTTATTTATTTGACAGAGAGCAGGAACACAAGCAGGGGGAGTGGGAGAGGGAGAAGCAGGCTTCCCGCGGAGGAGGGAGCCTGATGTGGGATTCGATCCCAGGACCCTGGGATCATGACCTGAGCCGAAGGCAGACGCTTAACAACTGAGCCACCCAGGCGCCTCTGGGTAGATAGGATTCTATGGTTATTTGTAGTGAGGGCTTTTCAAACTCTGAAGAAGGCTTTCTTTTTTATAACTGCTCTATTGATCTATATCTACCATATATTTTGCTCCTTTAAACCATACTGTTGAGTGGATTTTTGTATATTGAGTTGTGCCTTCATCACAATGGTCTAATCTTAGAATATTTTCATCTTTCTAAAAGGAAACCCCGTACCCATTAGCAGTCACTCCTAATTCTCCGTGTCCCCCAGCCCCTCAATCCCTGGCAACCACTAATCTCCTTTCTGTCTTGATGGATTTGCTAGCTCCGGACACTTCATATCAGTGAAATCATATGACATGTGGTCCTTTATTGACTGGCTTCTTTTTAAACCATGCTGTGTTAGCTGTGAGTTTTATCCGATTGAGGAAGTTTCCTTCTGTTTTGCTAAGAGTTTTTTTCAGGAATGGATGTTGGATGTTGTCAGATGTTTTTCCTTCTTCTATTGAGATGATTGTGTGGTTTTTGTCTTTTACTTTATTCATATTAGTGGTATATTGCGTGGGCTTTTGAATATTAAATCAATCTTGGATTCTGGGACAAATTCCACTTGGTTTTGGTATACATAAGTTTTATGTGTTGCTGGATTTAGCGTGCTGGTATTTTGTTAAGGACTTCTGCAGCTATATTTATAAGGGATACTGGTCTGTAGTTTTCTTGTAATGTGTGGTGTTGGGGGGATACTGTCTTTACAGAATGAGGTGAAAATGTTCTTTTCTCTTCTCTTGTGTGGAATAGTTTGTGAAAGGTTAGTATTAATTTTTAAACATTTGGTAGAATTCACAGTGAAACCATCTGAGTTTAGACTGGACTTTGACATTATTTAATTACGTTATTTAATTTTCACGTGTACTTCTCTTCAGATTTCCTCCTCCATTTTGAGCTGGTCTGGGGACTTTGTATCTTTATAGGAATTTTTCCGTTTGCTCTAGGTTATCTCATTCATTGGCATACATCTTTCATAGTGTGCCCTCATGACCCGCTTTATTTGGTAAGGTTGTGGTGCTGATCCTGCATTCACTCCTGATTTTAGTAGTTTCCCTCTCTTTTTCTCTTGGTCAGTCTAAGTTTGTCACTGTCATTGATCTTTCAACGATCCAGCTTCTGGTTTTGTTTGTTTTTTCCTATTGGCTTTTTTATTTCCTATTTCATTTATTTCTGCTCTAGCCTTTATTTCAATACTTTATTTGGCCAGTCTTAGGTTTAGTTTGTTCTTTTCTAGTATTTTCAGGTTAGGGTATTGATTTGAGGTGTTCTTTTTAAATACTGGAATTTATGGCTATAACTTTTTTTCTGTGTACTACTTTAACTGCAGCCCATAAGCTTTAGTGTGTTGTGTTTCTGTTTTCATTCATCTCAGTATTTTTCTAATTTCCCTTGGGATTTCTTCCTTGAATGATAGGTGATTTTAGGAATATTTACTTTTCATATATTTGTGAATTTCCCAAATTTCCTTTAGTTGTTGATCTTTAATTTAATTCCAGTGTGGTTCGAAAACATAGTTTGTATGATTTCAGTCAGTCCTTTTAAGTTCATTGCGGCTTGTCTTAGGACCTAGCATACAGTCTGCCCTGGAGAATGTTACCTGTGTGCATGAGGCGAGTGCACTTCCTGCTGTTACTGGGTGAAGCAGGTGTCGGGTTAGGTCCAGTTGGGTTATGGTGTTTGTTCTATATCTTTGTTGGTCTTCTGCCTTGTTCTTCTGTTTTTTTTTTTTTTCCTTGAGAGAGAGAGAGTGAGAGTGGGCGTGTGCGCGCCCGTGGTGGGGGAGGGGCAGAGGGAGACAGAATCCCAAGCAAGCTCCATGCCCAGCACGGAGTCCGAGTCCGACTCGGGACTCAATCTCACAACCCTGAGGTCTCAACCTGAGCCGAAATCAAGAGTCAGATGCCCAACCGACTGAGACACCCAGGTGCCCTGCCTTCTGTTATTGAGAGTGGGTATTGGAGTCTCCAACTGTTATTCTTGAATTATTTCTCCCTTCAGTTCTGTCCATTTTTGCTTCACGTATTTTGGGGCTGTTGTTAGATACATACATGTTTGTGGTATTGTGATAATAATAAGAGGTATATGTTTGGTGTTTGTTCTTGGTTCCTGGTGCGGAGCTTCTACAATATATTAATGTTTGTTTTTTGTCCCCAGTTCTTTAAAAAGCTGCAGGTGGATAAAGGTGAATGGAATGTCTTTTCTTATTTTTAACACACCCCTTTCTTTCTTTTTTTATATTTTATTTATTTAAGTAATCTCTATACCCAACGTGGGGCTCAGACTCAAGACCCCAAGATCATGAGTTGGCATGTTCCACCAACTGAGCCAGCTAGATTCCCCCAACACATCCCGTTCAACCACACCTGGGTTTATGTTAATAAAGTGACTTTTGGACCATCCCTTTGAATGGGAGCTGGTTGCCTGTGGAATCTACCATATAATTAGAGGGTTAGAACTTTCAGCCCCCCCTTTCCCATGTGTTGTGTGTGTGTGTGTGTGTTTGTTTAGGAGGCAGTGGAAGTTGAGCTAATCGCTAATGGCCAGTGATGTAATCAGTTATGCCTGTGTAGTGAAGCCTTCATAAAAAAAAACAAAACTGAAGGGGTTCAGAGAGCATCTGGGTTGATGAACACATTGAGGTGCTAAAAAAAGATGGCATGCTCAGAGAAGGCATGGAAGCTCTGTACCCCTTTATACTTTATTTATCTTTTCAATCTGGTTGTTCCTGAGTTATATCCTTTTGTAATAAACCAGTTCTTTATTAAGTAAACTGTTGTCCTGAGCTCTGTGAGCTGTTCTGGAAAATTACTGAAGCTGAGGAAGGGTTGGGAACCGGTATTATACAGCTGCTCAGTCAGAGCACAGGTGATAACCTGGACTTGAGGTCAAGTGATGGCAACAGTCTTGTGGGACTGAGCCCTTAACCTGTGGAGTCTGCTCCAACTCCTGGCATTTAGCGTTAGAACTGCTTGGTGTGGAAACCCACTCATTTGGTGTCAAGTGTTGAAACTAGAAGTCAGTTCTGTTTTAATGTTTATAATATTAATGTCATCTTGATGGATGGGCCCTTTGTCATTATTAAATATCCTTTATTTCTAATAACAGTTTTTGTCTTAGAGTCAGTTTTATCTGATATAGTCACTCCTACTCTCTTACTTACTCTTTGTGTGATATGTGTTTCCTTCTTTTTACTTTTAGCCTATTTGTGACTTTGAATCTAAATCATGTCTTTTATAGACAGCATATAATTGGGTTTTGTTTTATCCTTCTGTCTCTGCCTTTTGATCCAAGGGCTTAGGCAATTTTTGGGGAAGATTTCATTTTATTTTTAAAGAATTAATTTATTTGAGAGAGTGTGAATGAGAGTGGGGGGAGGGGCAGAGGGAGAGAATCCCCATGCAGACTTCTCACTGAGCGTGGAGCTGCCCTGCTCAATCCCAGCACCCATGAGACCATGACCTGAGACAAAACAAAGAGTGGGATGCTTAACTGAGCCACCCAGGCGCCCCTAAAGATTTCATTTTTACATAATCTCTGCACCCAACGTGGGGCTCGAACTCACAATCCTGAGATCAAGAGTCGTATGCTCCACTGACTGAGCCAGCCAGGCACCCGTTTTAATTTCAGTTTATTGACTTGTTTTGTTTTGTTTTTCAGCTGGTTGGGGGGGGGGTGCTTAGTCCATTGAAATGTAATTACTGATAAGGTAGAATTGATGTATGCCACAGCACTGTTTGCTTTCTGTTTTATGTCTTTCTATTCCTCAGTTCCTCCATTACTGTCTTCTTTGTCTTAGATACTTTAGTTATTTTCTCAGTGGTTGTCCTAGGGAATTTCAGTCACATCTAAACTAAAAACAGTCTAGCTTGGACTGCCAGCTTACTTCAATCATATACAAAACTTTGCTCCTATATAGTTCTATTTACCCCCACTTTTATGCTTTCACTGTCAAAAATGACATCTCTGTATGCTGTGTGTCCATAAACATGGATTTATAATTATTGCTTTATGTAGTTGTCTTTTAATTCAGGTAGAAATAAAGAGAAATAGTATGTGTTTATATTGTCTTTTATTTACTGTAGTTATCTTTACCTTCTGTAGTGCCCTCAGTTTGTTAACAGTCTGTAGTGTTCCTTTTATTTCAGCTGGAAGGCTCTTAGTATTTCTGGGAGGGCAGTTCTGCTAGCAGTGGATTCTCAGGTTTTGTTGATCTGAGAATGTCTTAATGATTCCCTTTTTTGTTTTTTTTTTAAAGATTTTTATTTATTTGACAGAGAGAGACACAGCGAGAGAGGAAAACACAAGCAGGGGGAGTGGGAGAGGGAGAAGCAGGCTCCCCGCAGAGCAGGGAGCCCAATGCAGAGTCGCTTACCAACTGAGCCACCCAGGCGCCCCTGATTTCCTTTTTTGAAGCATTGTTTTGCTGGTTATAGAATTCTTGGTTGACGTTCTTTTTCTTCATAGTGGGAATATGTCATCCTACTGCCTTCTGGCCTCTACAAGGAATGAGAAGCCAGCTGTTCATCTTACTGAGTCACATTATTGATGAGTTGTTTCTCTTACTGTTTTCAAGGTTTTCTCTTTGGTCTTTGACAGGTATGTCTAGGTATAGATTTCTTTAGCTTATTATTTTGGAGTTTGTTGAACTTCTTGAATATGTAATGTTTTTCATCCTTGGGAAGTTTCAGCCTTTATTTCCTCACATATTTTTTTTTGCCCTTTTATTTCTCCTTTCTGGGACTCCCATTATATGTAAGCTGGTATACTCCCACACTATCCCACAGGTCTCATAGACACACAGACCTCATAGTCACTAGTCTTTTTCCTCTTTTTTTTTTTTAAATGTTCCTCAGACTGGATATTAACCCAACCAGTGTGGGGCTTGAACTCAGGACCCTGAGATCAAGAGTCAGAAGCTCAACCGATTGAGCCACCCAGGCACCCCTTTGATTTGCCTGCCCTTTGATTTGCCTGTCTTAAGTTTGCTGATCTTTCTTCTGACCGAATCGGCTTTTGAACCCCTCTAGTGAATTTTTTTATAATTTCTATGTCTTTATTGAAATTCTGTTTGGTGAGATATTGTTCTTGTGCTTTCTTTTAATTCTTTAGACATGGTGTTTGTTTTTTTTTTTAGTTTTTTGAGCATATTTATTAATAGCTGATTTAAAGTCTTTAGTAAGTCCAGTTTCCTCAGGGATGGTTTGTATTGATTGCTTTCTCCCATCTTGTAGGGCATATACCTTTGTTTCATTTCATATCTCATAATTTCTTTTGTCGAAACCTGGACACTTCAAGTAATGTGGCAACTCTGGATGTCAGATTACCTCCCCTTCCCAAGATTTGTTGTTCTTGCTGTTTTTGTTGCTGTCTGTTTAGTGACTTTGTTAGTTTGCTAGGACTGACATAACAACATACCACAGCCTGGGTGATTTAAACAACAGAAATTTTTTGCCTCACAATTCTGGAGTCTAGACCTCTAAAATCAAAGTGTCAGCAGGGTTGGTTCCCTCTGGGAGCTGGGAGGGAAGGATCTCTTTGAGCCCTCTTTCCTTCATTTGGAGATAGCTGTTGAAGATAACTGATAACAGGCTTTCTCCCTGTCTGTGTGTTTATTTCCAAATTTCCTCTTTATAATGACAGTAGTCGTGTTGGGTTTAGGGCCCACCCTAATGACTTCATTTTCACTTGATTACCTCTGTAAGGACCCTGTCTGCAAAAAAGATCACATAATGGCATACTGGGAGTTAGGATTTCAACATATGAATTTGTGGGGGGACATATTTCAACCCATGACAGTGACTTTCCTAGACTATTCTGCAGCATTTTTGGAGGATGGGAACTTTGCTTTGTCACAGCAGCTTATCTGAGCAGGCTCTGCTGTTGGCCACTGGTGGCGGGGGGTGGGGTGGGGGGTGGGATGGGGTATCTTGCAGGACACACACACCCCTTGCCTGTGGCTATTATTATGGTAAAGTTTAAAGTAACTCAGTAAATTACAGTTGACTTGAAAATATTTTGACATGTTGAGATAATGGAAAATTCTCCAGGGTTAGTAGAACAAGCGTTAGGAATGCCTGGTTTCAAGATAACATCCAAGACAGTCTCTCTTTAGTGTTGTGGCCTCTAAGATACCAGCATCTTCCTTGGTTGGTGGTTGAATGAATAAGCAGCTCATTACAGTTTTTAAATCTGAAAGTCTCTGTGTTTGCTCTGGCTTTAGTTCCCTCGTGTTTAGCACCATTGTAGTTCCCTAAGCAGGGACCACCCAGTTTCATTCTGGCCAGCACAGGGACCTAGGGTGTGTTCCATGGCTCCTCCAGCGTTGGCAGGTTATGTGTGTTGCACAGTGGCCTGTCGCTCCAGTTCCCTGCTCTGTCCCAGCTGCCGTTCGCAGTCCTACTACCTGCGTTGCGGCCTCCTCGTATGTGGCCGTGCAGTGGGATGTGCACCTGGAGGGCTGCAGTCTCTCTCTAGACTTTACCATCAGCCTTGTCACTGCCTCACACTTTGTTATCAGGGTACACTTGGTGATCAAAGGCCAGTGGTTACCTCTTCTCTGTTGGAGGTGCATGGTTTAATGATGACCAGCTGGCAGTCTTTGTGCTCTGTTGTTTCGTCCTCCACCTTTCCTCCTGCCCTCAGTCTGCAAGGTCATTGTGGCTGCAGCCTTTTCCTTGGAACCTTTCCCGTCAGCGCCTCTAGTGAGGCATTTGCATTTGCCTGAGGCATCTGCCAGGACAGGGGCTGTGGGTTTCAGGGATTTGTGCCTCAGGTTGTGCTGAATAGTAGTAAGATTCAGGTTCTGGCCATGTATTCTGGGGCTCGTCTGGAAAGTGAGGGATCTTTCTAGAAATGACATCAGAAAGTAGGCTGGGAAAGAGGAGGTTTCCTCAGGTGGAGGATGCCACATGGGCAGCTTGGAAATCCCAGGTAAAAGTTCCCTTGTACACACAAGGGGCTTTTCCATGTCACTGCTCCAATTCTCTGACGTCAGCGAGGTGTCTACAACTCTGCTCAGTTCTCACACTGTCTACATGGAGTTGCTTCAATCCCAAAAGACTGCCCACACTTCCCACTCCAGCCACAAATGGGGTGCCCAGGCCACCCACATTGCCCAGCCAAGGACAGAATCAGGGGTTCCCATGACTTCCCTCAGTTTCATTAATTTGCTTGAATTAGAACTTTCTTAGAATCTACTCTCAGAACTCAGGGAAACACCTTATGTTTACTGGTTTATTATAAAGGATACAGATGGACAGCCAGATGAACAGGTCCTTAATTGTGTTTGCTCTTTCTGGTGACCAGCCCCATCATGAAGCTCCCATCATGAAACTGTCTAGGGTCCCCACCAACCCCAACCCCTCCCCCCCTCCAGTCTCCTCATTAGCATAAACTCAGGTGAGGTCCAGAGGGGCTCGTTTGAATAACAAAAGATACACCTATTGCTCAGGAAATTCTAAGGGTTTTAGGAGCTCCATGCCAGGAACTGGATACAAGGACCAAATATGTGTCCGATGGCGAAAAATATCATTCTCTGGAGAGGGTTTTTCACACTTAGAATTTAATTGTATAGGTGTGTGCACACATACACATTGTATTTTTCTCTTGTTTTATTTATTTATTAATTTATTTATTTTTACAGATTTTATTTATTTATTTGACAGAGACACAGTGAGAGAGGGAACACAGCAGGGGGAGTGGGAGAGGGAGAAGCAGGCTTCCCGCTGAGCAGGGAGCCCGATGCGTGGCTCGATCCCAGGACCCTGGGACCATGACCTGAGCCAAAGGCAGACGCTTAACGACTGAGCCACCCAGGTGCCCCATGTATTTTTCCCTTGTTTTAAAATTTGTCAGAGAAGAGAGTAGCTTCTCTGTCAGGTTGGATGTGTTAGAGCAGCTCAATCCTGACTGATTTTGCTGTCTTGCTCCTAAAAAATTGTGACAGTGTTTCTGTCACATCCTTGTGAGTAGCTCGATAGGTGGTGGCCCCTCTTTCCCATGGTGCCTCTCTGGAGGTGTGGTGCCAGAGCTCAGGCTGTGGGGGCATTCCCTTCTTGTGTGGACTCCCGGGGGACGGACAGCAGGATGCCAAGGTGGGCTGAGTGGGCCCTGGTTCTTTGGGAGCTCTCGCTGTGCCCTGCTGTCCTTGTGGTACAGGGGCACAAAGTCCACATGCAATGGTGGCGTGGATATAGAAATCCAGGGTTTGAGAGCTGCCATGGAAGTAGAGGCTTGGGGCAGGGTGTGTTTGATGTTGATTAAAAAGGCAAACACGGATGACCAGAACTGGCACCATGCCCATTCACAAGACCTGGGGTGATTTCTTCTCAATATCTTATTGCTTCTTAGATACCTGTGGGATGGTGGCGCCTGGGTGGCTCAGTTGTTAAGCATCTGCCTTCGGCTCGGGTCATGATCCCAGTGTCCCGGGATCGAGCCCCGCATCGGGCTCCCCGCTCTGCGGGAAGCCTGCTTCTCCCTCTCCCACTCCCCCTGCTTGTGTTCCCTCTCTCGCTGTGTCTCTCTCTTTGTCAAATAAATAAACAAAATCTTAAAAAAAAAAAAAATACCTGTGGGTTCTGGTTGGTTCATGGTTGTTCTAGAATTTAGGTATTAGTGACCCGTTGTTTTTGCCTTTTTGGTTTTTTTTTTCTCCCCAATTTACTTTTTTTTTTTTTTTTAAGATTTTATTTATTTATTTGAGAGAGAGAGAGAATGAGAGAGAGCACATGAGAGGGGGGAGGGTCAGAGGGAGAAGCAGACTCCCTGCCGAGCAGGGAACCCGATGCGGGACTCATCCAGGGACTCCAGGATGATGACCTGAGCCGAAGGCAGTTGCTTAACCAACTGAGCCACCCAGGCACCCGTCCCCCAATTTACTTTTTAATTTATACAGAGTTAAATGCACTTTTTGGTACACTTTTGTGTTTTGAACCATGCATATAGTTTTGTCATGTAACCCACAGCACAATCAAAAACATTTTCAAATCTCCCCCTCCCAGTTCTCTTGAACTGTCCTTTTGTCATCAGAATTCTCTCTTTTCACCCTGCTAGGCACTGAGCTGTCTCCCTAGGTTAGCCAGTTCCCGAATGTCTTATCAGTGGAGTCACAGGGTAGGTACCCCGAACCAGGCTCCAACTCAGTGATGCAGGTAGGATTCATCTCTGTTGGTGCCTGTGTCGATGGTTGGGTCATTTTTGCTGCTGAGCGTGCCCACTACAGGGCAGTGCTGGGTGTGTTCTTCCTTCTTGATTGAGGGGTGTTGAGCACATTGCCAGTTTTGGGTGATTAGCACTTGGTTGCTATGAGGCTGTCCAGGTTTCCATGTGAGCGTAGATAAATAAGCACCCAAGATGGCCTTGCTGGGCTGTACGGTAGGTGTGTGTTCAACTGGATACCTTTGCACATCTGTGGGGAGCAGCATGTATGTGTGGGTCTGTCTCTACATTTGGTTCTGTCTCCTTGGGTCTGTGTGTCTGTCCCTTCACCAGTGCCACACCTTTTTGATGACATGAATTCCTTTTTTTTTTTTTTTCTTTTTTTAAGGTTTATTTATTTGAGAGAGAGAGCACGATTGTGGCGGGGGCAGGGGCAGAGGGAGAGTGAGAGAATCCCAAGCAGATTCCGCCACTGAGTGCAGAGCCCAACGCAGGACTCGATCTCATAACCCTGAGATCCCGACCTGAGCTGAGACCAAGAGTCGGATGCTTAACCGACTGCACCACCCAGGCACCCAAATGACATGAATTCTTGAAATCAGATAGTGTGAACCCTCCAACTTTGTTCTTTTTCAAAAGTACTTCCATACCATGCTCCTTTGCCCTTCCATAAACAAACAGTATGTCAGTATGGAAAGTTCTGTTGAGAT
Source organism: Mirounga angustirostris (assembly GCF_029215605.1). Classification (NCBI taxonomy): domain Eukaryota; kingdom Metazoa; phylum Chordata; class Mammalia; order Carnivora; family Phocidae; genus Mirounga; species Mirounga angustirostris. Next base: position 64,074,979 of record NW_026991722.1, read on the forward strand.
TCTGATTGGAATTGTGTTACATCTGTAGATGAATTTGGGGAGAATGTACTTCCTAACGGTATTGAGTCTTCCGGTTCACAACCCCAGTGTGTCTCCCCATTTATTGAGGTCTTCGTTCATGTCTTTTATTGTAGCTTGGTCATCTCCAGTGTGCAGATCCTGCACTCATTTTCTTAGATTTAGACATAAGTATTTCACACATGTTTTGGAGCTGTTGTGAGTAGCACTTTAGTTTCAGTCCTGACTGTGGATTGCTAGTGTAGAGAGATGGAATTTACTGTCTGTATGTTGACTGTGTGTCTTGCAGCTTTGCAAACTGTGTTACTTGTTCTAATAGTTTTTCTGTAGATTTCTTTGGAATTCCTGTGTACAGACTAGGTTGACTCAGATTAAAGGTGGTTGGATTTCTTCCTTCCAATCTAGATGCCTTTTATTTCTTTTTCTTGGCTTGGTGTTCTGGCTAGAAGCTCCATTACATGTTGAGTAGCAGTGGGGAGAGTGGACATCCTAGTCTTGTTCCTGATCTTAGGCGGGAAGGATCCAGCCTCTGACCACTGAGTGTGATGTTAGCTGTCCGTTTTTTGTTGGTGCCCTCTATCAGGTTGAGGAAGGGTTCTTCTATTCTTGGTTTGTTGAGTGTTTTTATCATGAAAGGGTGTTGGCAGTTTGTCAAATGCCCTTCCTGTATCTGTTGATAGGCCTTTTCCTCTTTAATTTGTTGATAGAGTGAATTTGGTTGATTGATTTATTTTTTAAAAACTGCATCCCTGGGATAAGTCCTACTTGGGCACGGCATAGATTTGTTTTTATGTGTTACTGGTTGCGAATTGCTAATACTCTGTTTAGGATTTTTATACCTGTATTCATGAGGGATATTAGTTTGTAGTTTTCTCTTTGGTGTTAATAACAGAATACTACTAACATCATAAAATGAATTGGCAGTTGTTCCTCCTCTTAAGGTTTTTTGAAAGATTCTCTAGAATTGGTGGTGTTTTTTTTTTTTCTCTCTTAAATGTTTGGCAGTTGTCACCAATGAAGCCATCTGCATGTGTAGTTTTCTCTGCGGGAAAGTTGTATCAGCTTCTTGAAAAGGGCAGTTTGGGTAGTTTGCATTTTTTAAGGAATTGGTCCATTTTCTCTAAATTGTTGAATTTATGGGTGCTGGGCTGTCTGTGGTGCTCCCTCATGGTCCTTCAATGTCTGTTGGGCACTGATTCTCCAGGCTTCTTGCATATTGTTGTCAGTGGGTCACTTCTGCCCTTTGTGCTGTAGTTCCTATATGCCCCTCATAGGTTAACCATGAGCCACATGTGGCTGTGGCCCTTGGTGCAGGTAACTGTGGTGCCGGCCTTTGCCTGCGGCTGTTGGATGTCTTTGGGCTTCTGAGTATGTGTTCTCCAGCTGTGTGTGTGCGCCTCGGCTCTTGCAGGGAGGATCCTGGGCACACAGGTTGTTTTCCACCTACTCAGCCTGGTCCATAGCCCAGGTGCTGGCTGCCGGTTACAGACTGGTCCTCATAGGTTGAATGAGAGAGCCAGCCTCCGCTGATGGTTTGGCTACCTGGCCAGCCATTGAGGATGGGTCCAGGGCTTAACATCTTGGTGAATAACTTTCCTTGGAAACTGATCCACGCTGATATGGGCACTTGTAAGTGGAGGTATCCTGTGGGGACCTGTTGGAAGACAATAGCCAAATGAGAGCAGGGAGATTTTCAGCTCACCAGAATCAGGAATCCTCTTCAGAAATAGTACCTTGCTTTTTTTGACTCAGTAAAAGTGAGTCCGCTGGTGGAGGGAGAGGAACCCCTGCCTCCGTCCCCACAGCAGCAGTGTTATGTTCTTAAAGAAGAGGCAGGGAGATGGAGAGGGGGCCATGTGGAGATGGGAGTGACGCTGCCACAAGCCAAGGAAAGCTTGGGGCTGTCAGAACCTGGAAAAGCCAAGGAATGATCTTCCTGAGAGGTTTCAAAGGGAATGTGGCCTGCTGACTCCTTGCTTTTGGACTTTTGGCCTCCAGAAATGTGAGAAAATAAGCCACCCTTTTTGTGGTACCTTGTTATGGAGGTGGGCTGTGCTGAATGGGTAGGCCATGGCCTCCTTTCACTGGGGGTGGCTCAGCAGAGGCCCAAGCCTGGTTGGAGTCAGAGCCACTTCCTGGCTGCTGCCTGCCTCTGTTGTGCAGAACTTGCCTTTTTTCCCCTGAAAAACGGGTTAAGTGGTGTCTCATTAACTCTTCTTAGTCGTTCTGTTCTCTGGTTCTCATAGTGATTGGTTTCAGAGCCAGGACAGATGACTTTGTGTTTGAAATGGGAGCGAGGCCAGGCCCTTCAGCCTTCAGGAGGCTTGCCCTTTTTAGAGTACATTGCTTTTGTCTTGACTTACCTTCTTTCTTCTATAGTCTCACGATGATCTTCAAATTTTTCTCCTAAGGTTGTCTGTCTTTAGATTTCTGACTAATTGTCTGTTCAGACTTAGATTCAGCGAAGGCTCCCAGGCAGCACGAGGCTCTACCACCCTGTTGCAATATGTTCTCTCCAACTTAGCACAGCACTGCTCATCCCATCTCAGAGGGGCAGCTGGACAGTGAGGTGGGGGTGTGACATGCTCCTTGAGACAGTAAAGAGGACAGGAAACTTTTGGGGCAAGGAGACGAGACAGCATGGGGAGCAGCTCCGCGCGTCCAGCAGGCTCAGTCCAGCACTTAGGAGTGGCTGCTTTGTTTTGTAGTATTTTAACCACATCAGTATCGAGGACTCACGGGTCTACGAGCTGACCAGCAAGGCCGGACTGTTGTCTCCCTATCAGATCCTCCACGAGTGCCTTAAAAGGTAGGGCGGGTGCTTCCCCTCCTGAGAGCGGTCATGGGGGCTTCTCTTTTGGTGCCCAGTGTCTTTACTAGCCATTTATCCTGGCTTAAGAGGTGCTGTTAAAGGTGGGGCTGTTGCAAGTGTTCCGTGCTTGCACAGAAGCCCCTCGTGCCTGGCGGTCAGTCAGAGCCCGTGATGGGGGGTACGCAAAGACTGCCCTCCTTCTCAGCTGAGAAGCGGTTTGGGGAAAGAGTTGGCACTGTCTTCAGAGAGCCTTTAAAGGGCTTTCCTGAAGTTGCTGTTTCCTCCCTTCTCAGCTGATGTCACCTGTTTTCTCTGTTTTTTCTTAAAGAAACCATGGAATGGGTGACACATCCATCAAGTTTGAAGTGGTTCCTGGTAAAAACCAGAAGAGCGAATATGTCATGGCGTGCGGCAAACACACAGTGCGCGGCTGGTGTAAGGACTGCCTCCCCTGCTTCTGGCCACCCCGTCACAATTTCTCATGACTGCTGGGGCGGTGGCTCCCTGCTTTGTGGCCTGGCAGCCCTGAGCTTCTGTGGCTTGGTCTCTGGCCACTGCTCTGGCATCTTTCCCGAGCTCCTGCCTTGGGTGCTGACTGCCTGCAGTGTGTCCACTGGCATCTCCTCTCGACCTCAGAAAGGCAGTCACCTGCAGGCGGGACTATGGGAGTCCTGCCCACACCATCCCTGTCCTCCTGGTTCCTGGGATTGGGCTGATCGTTTGGGTTAGACCGTGTGTTCCCCTCCTGCCACCAGTGCCCCATCCAACCCGTGGTCCCTGTGGCAGGAGGAGGGGTGTCCTGGAATGGTAGCAGAGCCCCTGGCCTGCCATACTCTGTGTCCCTGTGTTCCGGTGTCTGTGTGCACCACCTGTGCTCTTTACCGAATTTGGTTCTTGGAGTAACCACTTTTTAAAACTTTTAAATATTTTAAAAGAAAACCTTGTATGACTATTATAAACACAAAACCGGTGCTGTGTAAATTGGAAGGTAACATACCAGTTGTCCCTGGGAAAATCACAGAACCACTTGCACACCCAGGTGTCCCCGTGATCCAGCAGACACCAGTCCTCATGGAGCCACCTTCTGGAGCAGGCAGGGGGGCGGAGGAGGGACTCTGGGCCATTGACACCCCCCCCCCCCCCCGCTTTTGGGAAGTGTGGCCCGCCTTGCTCTGCCATAGGTGTCTCCTGGCACTCACTGTTCTCCAGACCCACTCTGCTCCTTGGCCCTGCCTTCCCTCTGCATAGAAACCCCCCCAAAGTGCATGCGCCCCCTGGAAACTCCTCTGGGCTTTCTGGCGGAGTCTGTCCTCCCCTGTGCCTGCCGACACTCGTTGTTGCTTGTCTTTGTCTCTGGAAGTGTGGGGTGTGGTGGGAGGGAGGCCTTGTCAGCTATACCTTGGGCCTGTGCTGATTTCCTGAGTCTCTGAGGGGGCTCTTCTGTAAAGTGGGGTGGGGTAGGTCCTGGCCTCAGCTTTGTGAGACCTGGTCCCCAGTGCAGGGCTAGAACATGTCTCTACCCCCTCTTGTAGAACATACCCTAGCTGGGTGGGGGCATGGCAGGTGTGCTCCTGTTTCAGAGAGCTGGCCGTGTTGGCTGGATGTTAGGGACTCCCTCTCCACATTTCGTCTTCCTCACAGGTAAGAATAAGAGAGTTGGAAAACAGTTAGCCTCTCAGAAAATCCTTCAGCTGCTGCACCCACATGTCAAGAACTGGGGGTCTTTACTTCGCATGTATGGCCGCGAAAGCAGCAAGATGGTCAAACAGGTAACTGGGTCCCCCTGGGCCTAGGGCAGCCTCCATGCTTCTCATCCTCTTCCCCCACCATGGAGCACGTGTTTGGGGTCCTGCTGTCACGGGACAGAGTTGGGCAGCTCTGCTCTTGTTCAGTGCTGCCTCTTGGGCCCTCTGCTGGCCACGTCTGTGACCTTGGGGGATGGGAGGTCATTCATGCTGTGTCTCCCTCCCTGAGAAGCCTGGGCCTGGCACTGGCTGTGTGGGAAGGGCCTGCCCAGCAGGAGGTGCAGCTGGTGGTGCTGGCAGCCCAAGTGGAGAGGAAGCTTCTGAGCTGAGCCCTGTTGTCCCCTGCTCTGAGCCCCATGGGGCTGGAAGCCCTTGGATTAATTTGAGGACCCCTAGGAGCTTGAGAGAGAGTAAGAGATGCAGGGCAGCTTTTCCTGGCTATGAATACTAGTTTACCTTGTATGTGATCTGGTTAGTTTCTGCTGTTTTGCTGAGTTGTTGAGATTTAAATCAATACCCTTAGGTTTGTGTGCTGTGAGGTGGAAGGAAATACTGGGAGGTGTTTTTGGTTTTTAATTTTTCCCCTGATGTTTCCAGAAATAGTTTGGGTTATTGGCACCCCAGTAAGGGGAGGGGTGGTCATTGTGACATCCCTGTAGAGGCGCTCGTTTGGGACATGACAAGATGGGGTGAAGGAGGTGACACTGGGCTCATAGGGTGCTTTGAGGAACCTCAAGGTGAGTTGCTGATATAACTCAGATGCAGTGCAGATGAGGCTGACTTCCACCTTTATATGCCTTACTTTTGTGCAGCATCTTGGGCTAAGATTGAGAGAGAGAAAGCCTGCTTTGGCCCATGAGTGGAAACCCTCCCAAGGTTGGAGGGTGAGGGTCTGGTCTAGGCACAGCACTAGGTTGCATCTTTTGGAGGACAGGTATAAGGCACTGCAGGTGTCCTCAGAGATGGTCTCTTCACCCAGGAAGGGCCTCAGGACAGCTTGGTCCTGCACTGAAGGTCATAGGGCACGCAGATATGTAGAGAGCCCTGTGTCTAGGGCTAATGGGCTCCCAGCTGGGCCCCAGTGCCAGGGTATGTCCCATCTGGCAGCGTGCCATTCTGCTGACTGAGGCTGTGCTCTGGTCATTCCGTTCTGAGGGTCTGGGCAGTGCGAGTGCTCAGCACCGATGGCAGGAGTGGAGGCAGTTGGTTGCCTGGGTGCCCTTGCCTTATGAAGGGAAGACGCCATAGCTTCTTCCTGCTGAGGGCCGAGGCAGAAGTGGGGGTGGCATGGTCAGAAAGTGAGCTGGGCAGCCGTGGACTGGTCTACGTTCTCTGTGGCTTTGTCAGCCTGCCGGGTGTGGGTTGAGGGTGGGGCAGCCGGTCTAGGGTCACGCAGCTCTGGCTGCTGGCCACACTGTGTCGATGAGGTCTGTCCCGGGCATTCCTGAGAGTGAGGCACTGTGCTCCCCCAGGAGACCTCGGATAAGAGCGTGATTGAGCTGCAGCAGTATGCCAAGAAGAACAAGCCAAACCTGCACATCCTGAGCAAGCTGCAGGAGGAGATGAAGAGGCTGGCTGAGGAGAGGGTGAGCATGCAGGCTTGGCCAGCACTACAGGCCATGGCCCCTCTACTCCCTCATCCCCTTGTCCTCAAGGGAGGGGAGGGGTGTCGAGTCAAGGTCAAACTGGTAGCTGTGGGGGTAAAGTCAGCCCGCAGGAACCCATCCCTGGCTCCTGATGCCTGTGTAGTGCTCCCTCTTCCCAGTGAGTCCTCAAAACTTCCAGAGTAGATCTCCTTTTCTTTGTGTTTCAGCATTCATGACACTTGCATCAAATTACATTTTTTAGTTATATTATAGAGCTCTCAGCCCTGGCCTACAGCTGTGAAGGGCCTGGCTTCTGGGTGTTTCCACCCAGTACCAGCTGTTTGAAGGCCGGTACAGTGCACCTGCGAGGTCTCCCTTACTCAGGGTCATGTGGGTGACAGACCGCCATCATGGACCTCTTCTTCAGGCCCTTGGCATTTCTGTGAGAGAGGAGCATTGCTCACAGGACAATTTGACCCGGGTAAGGCTCGGTCCTGGTGAAGCTTCCTGAAGCTACCCGCCTGAGGGGCTTCGAGGCTTTAGGACCTTTTTCAGCTGTGGTCTTTGCCCGGGCCTGTATAAAACCCCGAGAAGGTTTTATTTGGCTTTTCTGGCCCAGGAGATGCCTCACTTCTGCCCTCAAGTTGGAGCGGGGAGAGAGACCCACCCATGTGGCTTGTCCCTGGTGGCTGTAACTTCCTTGGCCTTTCACTTCTGGGTGTGTTGTGATTGCCAGGGAAGCACCAGCACGCAGTACTCTGAGATGGCATCCAGGCAGACCCAGCCAGCCCCCTATCCGGCCCACTCCTCAGGCCCCCCAGGGCTGGTGCCCTCCTACTCCAGAGGCTACCTGGCACCAGTGTGCTGAGCTCACCGTTCCCCTCTCTCCCGCCTCCCCCGCACCCCCCGCCTTGGGCGCCTCTTGCCGGAGGTTGGGCTGGGCCATGTGTTCCCACATCGTTGGCATCCCTGACCTTTGTTGTTCTTCCAGGAGGAGACTCGGAAGAAGCCCAAGATGTCTATTGTGGCGTCTGCCCAGCCTGGCGGCGAGCCCCTGTGCACTGTGGACGTGTGAGGGAGGCAGCAGGGGCAGGCGCGGGGACTGCCAGCTCTGCTGCCAGGGACACCACGCACCGCTCACTCTGCAGCCTCGGGGCCTCTGATCGGAGTTCCTCCCCTGCGGCCAGGCATCTGAGGCCGGGGCCAGAGGGGTGGGGCTCTGGTGCACAGGGACAGCAGGGCCACGCAGCTCTTCGTTGGGGGCCGCCCACAGGTCTGAGTGGACGTGTTCAAGGATGGACTCAGCTTGCCCACATGGGTGGGAACCAAGAACTTGGCAATAGCTGTGGATGACCTCTGCCTCTGGGGACTTGCTGCAGACTGGTTTGATGAAGGTTTTCCTGAGTGTCAGTATGTAACATGCACGGACAAGAAGTGACAGACTGAGAACGTGGTGGCTGAGTCCTGTGGTGCCCTGTGCCCCAGGCTCCCGCAGCCCACTGCAGAGGTCTGGTCAGAAGGTGTGCGCTGGCACCCCCTCCCCTGCCTCTTGTGTTTTCCCTTTTTCTCTGAAAAGGTTATAATAGGAAGGAGTATTTCAGACCTTTTTGGCTTAAAATAAACACAATTTTAGAATCAACTTTTTCAGAAATTGCAGGCAAGCCCTCAAGGTGATTCTTTTCAGTCCTTGAAACATGTTGCCAGTGTGAGTGTGAAGTCAGCTGGTCTCCGCCTGGCTTGTTGTCCGGGCCCTGGGCTGGCGTGTGGTCCATTTTTTCTGAGTAAGTCTTAATGTCCTAAAATCATGCCTTCTTAGACACCGAGGCCCCTTACCTTCACTGGCCTCTGGCAACTTTTTACTAAAGATTTTTGCACAGTCAAGTCCATCTGTCCACCCATCAATTTTTAAAGCTTTTATGATATTTTAGCATTTGGGAAGAAACTTTTACAGTGAGAGTAGAAGGTAGATTTTGGAATCACGTAGCAGATATAAACAAGTGAAGCCTTTTAGCACGAGGATTTTAGAAGAGGAAACCAGGACCGTTCGTGTAGTCCATCCGTGGTCACAAAGTGACGCTCCTCTCCAGAGCTGGCACAAGCATGTGGAGGGCGGCGGTCTTGCCTGTGACGATGGCTGCACTGGATTTCAGAGGCACCTGCCCTGCGCAGCCAGGCCTCACGGCCGCCTGTTCCTTTGACCAGCAGGCAGTGCTCTCCAAGTGGCTCCTACAGATAGGTGCAGGGGTAGGTGTGTCCTTGCCCTGAGCCACAGGGGACGTGGGTATGCTTGGGGCCCTGGGTTGTCCCCACGTGCAAGGTCGCGGTGGCCATCCGCTTCCTGTGCCTAGGGCCTGTTCAGGGTGCCATGTGCTCACGGTACACGGTCGGCTGCAGGGGCCCACCGCTGGGCTGCATTGTCCACGGCTGCGCCCGTTCTCCATCACATCCCCCGTGAGCACCAGCACGCAAATGATGGCATTTGTTTTCAGGAATCCAGAATGCTGGTCTTGTGTGCCACCCACAGTGTATCTCTCCCTTACCACCTATGTGACTGAGGTTAGCTTCTGTGTTGACCTTTATAAAAACCCTCAAATCAAGTTGCTGTAATTAGACACTTGCTTCTGTCTTGCCTTCTGTCTGCAGCTGTGAATAATCATTTGACTATGACTGTTGGCCCTCAGAACAGCCAGATGCGCCATTGTGAACCAAAGCTTCGTGCACACATGTTAACTAGAGGCTGCGAGCCTTGCTGCAGCCTCCCCGTGTCCTTCCTGTGTCCGTGTGGGTGTGAGTGTTGTGTGCGCTCAGCCATGCCCTGGGGGCGGAGGGCAGGGGGAGCCTGTGCTGATGCCACCTCCACGTGGCCACTGGCTGTCACGTACCTTCCAGGCGGCGGCTGAACTATGGCTGTGAGGGTGAGCCTTGACTGAACGCATAAAGCAAAACTGTCCCCAAAGGGAATGGCTGGTGTTTCTTTCTTCTAACCCTGTGAGGCTATGGGGCTTGTGGACCCTCAACTGGCCAGAACGCCCCCTTCAGTCGCCCCCCCCCGGGGGCGGAGACCTTTTTGCCTGGTCACACCGCTCCTTCGGTAGCTGGGCAGTGTTCCATCCTGGCTCCCAGCTCCAGTGGCTTCCCTTCAGGGCTAGGGTGGGGATGGATAGGGTGGGGATGGAACCTCACCTCAGGAGGCGCAGGGAGAACGGGACAGACCACCGGGCCTACCTGCAGGAGACGGCCCCTCACCATGTGTTCTACCCCACATGTACAGCTGGCCCTGGGCCAGGAGAGCCCCATCTCTGCTCCCCTGGGGTTAAGCATAAAAGCTGATGCTGTCAGCACACTGCTGTGACTTGCAGCCGTGCAGAGGGGCTGGCAGTGTGCTAGCGGGAGGTGGAGGCTCAGACTTAGGCTGTTCAAGGTGCCCCGTTGACCTTGCCCCCCCCACCTGCAGTGGGGGGGCAGAAGGGAGCCCCGTGTGCTAATGATTTCATCACAATAACAGCTGTAGTTCAGCAACTATTTATTCTAGCACTATATCCCAGCTAACCCAAAAAGAACTGGAGGTGTGGCGGGGAGTGGTAGGGGACACGCTACAGGAGCCTAGGGTCACAGAGACAGATGGACCTTGAGTGGGTCAGCCAAGTCTTGTGCCCTCTAGGTGCTGCCTGAGCGTCCTGAGGCGAGGCAAGGCAAGGACTTGGGGAACCCCCCGGCTGCTGCCCGGGTGATGAAGATGGCCCCATTCTGAAAGGGCAAGTTTCCAGTCCTCCAGGGACCTAGCAAGAGGCAGCAGCCCCGGTTTCTTGTAAGGTATCCTCTGGGGGCTCTGGTGGGGACTGGGCTAGAGGGTCCTGGGGTGCCAGGGCCCCTGCGCCATTGGGGTGCTCCACCCTCTCAAACAGGAGGAGCATCTCACAATGCGGGGTTTGCGGGAACAGGTCCACAGCCACAGCCTTAACAGGCCGGAAGGGGCTGCCCTTCACCCGGTTAGATGGGGCCCTGCAGAGGCTGTGGTGGAAAAGGAACGTCAGGGTCAGCCACATGGGTCCACCAGGTCCCCAGTCCACCCTGTCCTGGGGCCACCCCAGGCCCCCCACCTCACACTCACTCTACAAAGTTGCCCATGGCTGCCCGGGGGTTGCAAGAGACATACAGGAGCCGCTTGAGGTTCTCAGCTTTTCGGACTGCCAGAATCACTTTGGAATCTGAGGAGTTTCAAACGGGATGGGCATCAGGCCTGAGGCGCAGTCTGGTGTGCCACCCAGACATCCCTGCCCCCCCCCTTCCCCATGACACCTCCCAGATGGAGGCCACTTACGCAGGCCAGCACGGGGTGGGTCCAGGATAGCAACGAGCTGCTGGGAGGCTAGTCTGCTCACCAAAGCGGGCACCAGGTCCTCGGCTCTCCCACAGTGGAACTCCACATTGCTCAACTCTGGACATGGAACCATAGCCCTGTCACAGGGGACCCAGGACACGCTCTCCCCACAGGGTCTGCTTGGTATCTTGAAGTCCCAGGCCAGAGGTGTCTCGGGAAAGCCTTCTGGCTAAGGAGCTTGCTCACCCTTACCCAGCTCCAGCGTCCTGGGCACACAGTCGGAGCCCTCCTGTACCCTCTGCCCCTCACCCCACCATGGGCCCTAAGAACCACCTGGTGGGCCCCAGGGGCGGTGCTGGGGTATGCAGCAGGAGCATCTGTCGCCCACCCGCTGTATGGAGCACTGGTTCTCACCATTGTTTCGGGCGTTCACCCGGGCATCTTCCACGGCCTCCTGGCACAGCTCAATCCCCACGACTCTCTTCACCCTCTGAAGTCAGGAGAGGACAGTCGTGGCGCCCTGTCCCATCCCCACCCCCTCAGCGAGGGCCACGGCAGGAGGCATTTGGGGAGTGAAAGAGGATCCGGAATAGGTGGGGGGGGGCCCACTGGGGGTCACGAGGCAGGTGACGACATGGGTGGGGTTGTCAGGCGGGGCAGGAGGGCTCACCGGGGCCAGCGCCAGGCCGATGGTGCCAGTGCCACAGCACACATCCAGCACTGTGCTCCCTGTGTCCAGCTGGGCCCAGTCCTGGATGACGGTGTAGAGCACTTCGGCCGCCAGAGTGTTTACCTGGAGAGCAGGCCAGCAGCATCCAGGAGGTCAGCGGAGCCTCCCTGCCCACGCTGACCTCCGCACCCCCAAGCACTTGCATCCCTGGGCACTTCTGCCTGGGGGCCTCCATGGCCCCATCCCTGGGTCACTCACCCTCTTCCCAGGTCTCCAGACCCCACCCCTCCCCCCATCTAGCCATCTGAGTGCCAGAGGCCCAGTCCTTGGACTGACCCTCAATCCCATCATGCCCGGCAACTTCGCCCAGTCTGCTGGCTTTGAAAAGCAACTTGATGCTGATACCCCACACCTCACCTCTTTTCTGAGTGCCAGAGCTCACACCAGAACCCTGGCATCACCCCAACTCCTGTTCCTACCCCTCAGAGGGCCCTTTTCCCGAAGGGTTGTCAGAAAATCTAATGGCAAATGATCTTTTTCCTACCTTACAGTGCTTGTGGCTCTCCTGCCTGGACGTTCTCCCCAGGCTAATCCCTTATCACTGCCCTAGCCCACTGTCCCCATCACATCCTGACATTACGTCAGGCCTCCCTCCGTGTGTCCTTGTGATCCCCCAAAATTTGGGGCTACCTGGAAGAAGGCGTGAGGAGAGATCCGGAAAGTCAACCCCAGCAGGTCCTCGTGGATGCACCGGTCTCCAGCCACGTGCTCCAGGGGCAGGCCCTCCTGGCTGGGAGTCTTTCTGTGGGTGGTAGGGTTAAGTCCATCAGTGTCACCAGCCCTTGCAGGGACCCGCCCCACCCCTACCCAGGCTCCTCACCGCTGTCCCTCCTCTACAAAGTAGAGGCAGGTCACCCCAGTGGCCTTGCCTGGCCCCGCCATGAAGTGCTGCGCCAAGGAGGCCTTCAGCCCAGCCAGTTCCTCAGGGCCCAGTTTCTGGGTAGGCAGCAGAAAAGGCCTTGTAAGGCTGCGTCACAGCTCACTGTGGCCCAGACACCCTCCCCCAGGAGAGCCACCCCGCCTAAGACCTGGGGGTGGAAGTAGACAATGGCCATGGCTTGGCCACGGCGGCTGGTGCGCACAGTCAGCTGCTTCCAGTGGCCTGAGTACGTCTCCGGATTGTACGCCGGATATGGAGTGGACCTGTGGAAGCCATGAGTGGTCCTGAGTCCCCCAACATCTGCCAACCATGACTGGGTGAGCAGCATCCCTGCTCGCTCTTCCAGCCGCACCTGCCAGATCACAATCCCAGAATCCCCCCAGGCAGATCCTCTGCTCCCAGACCACCTCAGAACTTCTCAGGGCCCCCAGCCCAGCCATAAGCCCTCACCGGATGAACTCCTGGAAGGCCTTCACCACCTGCTTGGTGGCCCCAGGGATGTGCACGGTGTCAAAGGGGGCTGCCACAGCACACGTCCCGCCCTTGTACTTGCCAAGCCGACAGCCGACTGTGTTGTCCTCCCCGTCCACCCCAACGCCGACCAGAAACTCACACTTATTACGATACTCGGTCTGCAGGGAGGCAGAGAGACATGCCTGACCTTACCCTGGCCGTCCAGGGATGGCGGTCCACAAGTAACAGTCACACGATGAATACCAGAAGTAAATGCAAAGCAGGAAAAAGGATGGTAGAGATAAGAGATAAGTGAGAAGAGCTCCTTTAAGAACATAAGATGAGTTTCTGGCCACACCAGCCGGGCCTGACCTGCTGGGGTGATGGCCTAACCCCCTCCAGCGGGCAGCAGGCCTTGTTGTGCTTGTGTCTCTGCGAGAGTAGCCAGGGCAGCAGGGCGCGGTTGGTGCTCCCAATTTCCCTGCAGGATGAGGTGGGGCCAAGGTTGGACTCAGTCCGCTTCCCCTGCAACCATCCCCAGCCATTCTCCAAATGCCCAGGTGCCCGGGCCCCTCCCTCAGGACCTCACTATCCACGCTGATTATACGTGGATCTTACTGGCTAACTACCCAAAAGACTGTGCAGACCCTCAGGATGTCTGTACAGGGCACAAGATGGGCTGAACAAACATAGAAACGAGCAGAGCTCTGGGGCCAAGGGGGTGATCTGCACCCACACTCACTTGGCGAGCTTCTGTAGCACCTGCTCACACTCCAGCCGCTTCCGCTCCAGCTGCTCAGCATAGGGCACGGTCCAAAGAGGTGTCACTACATCTGCAATGCATGTGGCCGTCGGCTCACCCTCATCCTCACGCCGCCTCTTCCTGGCCATAGGATCAGCCTTGGGCCTGGCCAGGCGCACGCTGAGTGGGCGGCCCTTCCAGAGGGCACCGTGCAGCACACGCAAAGCCTTGTCCCGCTCAGCAGCACTGCGGAATGTCACAAAGGCGCAGGGAGGTTGCCCAAAGAGTTTGGTCTTATGAGGCTGCAGGCCAAAGCGGCCCAGGAAGCGGCGGACATCACTGAAGCTGGCATGGCGGGGCACGTTCTGCAGCTCCAACTTGAAGATCTCCGAGGTAAACAGGTCGTCCCTGATGTAGCTGTAGAGCCCAGGCTGAGGCACGGACTCTGCAGCCGCCCCAGCCCCCCCTTCCTCCTCCTTGTCTTCCTCCTGGGGGGCTAGGGCTGCAGGGCTACCCTGGGCACTGCTGCTGTCTTGGCCGCAGCTCTCCATGGGCACAGGGCCCTGTGTGGAGACAGACAAGGGCTGGGCTGAGGGCTGGACCCTAGAACCTGAACGGTCCAGCTCCCCTTGTCCCACACCCGACCTCCATTAGTGCACCCTACGCCCAGCCTCTTTTCCCCTCTCCCATATCCCACGTTTTCTCCTAGCGGTTACCTACCCCACCTCCATCTCCCCCTATCCCCCCCCTCCTCCATCTCCTCCGTCTCCCATCAGGATCTCCCTTCACTTTACTTCGTTGTCGAGCTTGTCACTCATCGTCTGGTCCGTCCGCTGCCCGGACTGGGGACACCCACGAGGACCGCCTCCACCGCCCCGTCCTGGGCCTGGCACAAGGGAGGCAGGCGCTCAGAGGGCGGCTGCAACGCCGCGAGGCCGCTCGCCGGCTCCGCCCCGGGCGGGGGCGGGACTCGAACCCTCGGTGCTCAGGTTCGGGTCTCGGGCATGGGGTACGCCGCCCGCCCGCCAGGGGCCCGCGCCGGCCGCTCGCCTAGCTGGCCACTCTCCCGTCAGCCAGCGCGTGCAGCCGAGGCAGCGCGTCTCTATCATCCTGGCTTCCGGTGACGTCATCACAACGCGCCAGCTCCGATCCCCTGTCCCTTCGAGAGCCCGAGGGGGAGCGCGCCGTCGCGGGGCGGAAGTGCGCGCGAGGGCCGCCGGGAGGGCACGCTCCCCTGGCTGCCGGGCGGGTCGGGCATGCGCCGCGGGCGTTTTGGCGGGAAGCGCGGGGCGGGCTGGACAATGAGAGTGTCCGCAGTGTGAGCCAATAAAGCTGCACTGGTTTTGAATCGCGTCGCGTTTCCCGCCGCCGGGGTCAGGGGTCGGGGTTCGGGTCGCGGGGCGGAGGGAAGAGCGGGAGGGCGGGAGGCGCCGGCGCCAGACGCGGAGGAGAGGAGCTACGACCAGCCGCCGAGAGGCCGCGGAGCCAGCGACGACCGAGCCAACCGAGCCGCCGCCGCCGCCGCCGCCGCGCCCCCATGGCGGCCGCCAAGGTGCGGCAGGGCCCGGGCGGGGACTGGGTGGGGGCCGGGAGGCCGAGGCCGCTATCGGCGGCCACGTGGGCGGCCCGCGCCGCCGCCGCCAACCCCCGCTGGCTTGTGGGCTCGGTGCCTGCGGGGCCTCAGTGGCGCGTGGTTGGAGCTTTGGGGAGCGCGGCCTGGGGCCTTCGGGGCCGTGGCTCGCGATGCCTGGGGGAGCGCGGGCTTGGGGGCTGCGGGGCGCCCGCGTGACCTTGGGGCGGTCCCAGGTGGGGCCGGGAGCTCCATCCGGGCGTGGGGCGGCCCGCCGCCCAGGCTTCTTGGTCTCTAGTTCACTTCGCTGCTCGCCTGAGACGAGGGGCGGGTGGCCGGTTTCCTCCGGCTCGGCCCACTTGCAGGCTTCCCACCAAAACCGTGCGTCCCTTCCTGCCGTCGCCTACGCAGCACTTCATTCATTCTGTTCTCATGTCTTGAACCGCCACAGGCCTCTGTCGCGGAAGCTCGCATTCCAGCCGGGTGGTCGGGTCGTGGCCGCACCGACCCAGGGTGGGGGCGGCTTTGTTGACTGCGGGACATCTGCTCGGGTTGAGCTGGCCTCGGCGGAGCAGCAGTGCTGTCCAACCAAGGAAGGCAACGAAGCCTTATATATGTTCTGTTTTGGCTCGAGTTTGGTAGTGAAGTTTCCTAGTTTTTTATGGACTACAGATCACCAGACTACGTGTTTTGTAAGACTTGAACCTAAAATATGATCCTTTGTGCCCTGTAGTTTTCTAAACTGGGTCAGAATTTTATGGCTCTTTTTTGTACGATTTCTGTCGACGCATCAGCTTTCTGATGTAAGATAAAATTGCTGACGGAACTGTGAATTCCATGTAAATACTAACAGTTGTGTAGTAACATTTTTGCCTTCTACTAAACAAGAGCACTGATTTTTTTTCAACCAGTAGAAATTCAAAGGGTTGCTTTTTGATTAAAGGGTGGCACTCTTCTTGAGGCTCTCTTCCGTCAGTATGTCTTTTAATCTTCACTTAGCATTGTCATTATCAGCATTTTACAGGTGAGGAAACTGAGGTGCAAAGTGGTGAGGCAGTGTCTCTTTGGCCAGTAGGGGGCCCAACTTTAGGGGCCCCAGTCCGACTGTCCACACATGTGATTGATGCATCTGGGGAGGGTGCTGAAGTTTAGCATCTTACTGCACTCTGAATGTGGGTGCAAACCTTTCTTTGTGTGAAAGACTGTGGGCTTAATCTCTTGCTTTGGGATAAGGCTTTTCACTAGGAGGGATTGCCCACTGTAGGCACTGTTGAGCTCTGGGTGGGGACCAGGCTCTAGGGCCAGCAGAGTCACCTCTCTGCACCTCAATCCACAGGACACCCATGAGGACCATGACACCTCCACTGAGAATGCAGATGAGTCCAACCACGATCCCCAGTTTGAGCCTATAGTTTCTCTTCCCGAGCAGGAAATTAAAACGCTGGAAGAAGATGAAGAAGAACTTTTTAAAATGTAAGTAAGCTCATGTTGCTCCAGACATAGGAATCTTTAGTGTAAGATGGAAGTACGGTTTTTATGGGTGTCAAGGTCTTGGCCTGACTTTTAATTGGACTGAGGCTAAAGAAAGGGCTTGGAATTGTGTGACGACTAATCCTACATGGAAATTAAGGCTGCTGTTAGAATCCATTCATTGGTTACCTCTTCCCTGGGTGCCCCTGCTTCTGGTGGCCAGTGCTGTGGAGAGCACAGGTGCTCCCTGGTGTCCTGTCCCTGCTGCTCTGTCCACAAATGTGCATCTCCACAGCCCCCGTCCTTGCCGCCTTACAGGCTTGTTACCTCTTTGTTACCTCTAAGACTCCCATGGCACCCTTCCTCTGGTTGAACAGGGAGTCTCTACTATTATTATTATTATTATTATTTTGTACTGTAGACTGGCATCTTGAAGTTTGTAAGCTCCCAATTCAGTGTTTTTAATGCACAAAATAACACCTGGAATTATAAGTGAAAGGGGGTGGTGTTATGCTTACCAAGATTACTTTCTAAGAATTATTCTACGCATGTGTTTTGACACCTTCAGTGAGAAGCTACAATGGCAAGGGACATTTTTAAGTAGTGCTGGCACCAGCCATGTGTTGAGATGTTTGTGACAAAATCAGTGCTGCCGAGACTGACCTGTTGCCTATACTCAGAATCACAGGAAACACTAGGCTCTGTTACAAGTTAATGGAAATAGGCTGAAGTGTTTTTCCTGTCCAAGCTTGTGGAGTTCCCCCACACCCCTTCAGATTCTAGCCAAGAAGCCAGCTGAGGGTTTGAGTGCTTTCCTGGGGTGGGGGGTCGGGCAGGAACAGTGACCCCTCCCTCTAAGGAAGGCAGACTGGGGAGACCAGCCCCTTCCCACCACTCCCAAAGGTCTGGGGAGGGAGAGTCACATACAACCTTTTGGTCTCCGAGAGTGGTGGGCGTGTCCCTGAAGACCCTGGTTCTTCACATCTCTGCTTTGCCCAGAAATGGTGCAATAGCCAAGGACTGGTTCTTCCCAGGAGTGGGGACTACTGCTGGTGCTGTTGCTGACACACACACGCACGCGCACGCGGCTGAGAACTTTTGGTGATCCTGGACACAGGCCCTTCCTGAGGGAAGTGAGGCCAGCAGGTCAGGCCTTTGCGTCTGGGCCCTTGAGCTCCAGGTGAAAGCTTTGGTGGCATCCTTGTGAGGGCACTGTCTCCCTTAACAGAATTGAGCTTGGGGGAGAGAGCAGAGTGTTGTGCAGAAAATGGACCAGCAGGGCTTGGGTCGGGTGGGGAAGGGAATGGAGGACATCAGCCTAAAGTCCTAAAGGCAGGACTGCTGGGCTCACCATGTGGGCCTGGGTGGGGGCCTTGGCTGGGCCCAATGTGAGGTGCTGTTCTGGGCAGGAAGGCAGGGTGTTGGGCCAGAGCCTGGCGGCCTGAGCAGAGGTCTGCAGCCCCCTCTTTGGGTTGGGGGGCCAGGGAAGCAAAGGGGGCATCTCACAGCAGAGGGAAGGGCTGGCCCTTTGGAGGGCAGGGGTCCTTGACCTCCATCTGCTTCCAAGCTACCCCTGTGGCCCTATGGGACACCAGGGGCTCCCCTGCACTGTGATGACGGGCAAGCCCAGCGTACTCAGGGCGGTATCTTTGCTGAGAAGTTGGGCTTTTCTGTTGGAAATCTCTTTTCTTTTTCATTTCATAACTTGAAATTGTTGTTTTGCTCTTTTGGTAATTTTTGGACTAATAGTCCTCAAAGTGCAAAGAAAGGAAAGGGCGTCTATGGAGACACCAGATACAACTATTTGTTCAGTGCACAGAAAACAAGTGTTCTTTCCAAGCCAATGTTTGACTACTTATTTCCCTCTTTGCCCATCTAAGCTCTCTCTTAATGGCTTTTTTTGAAGGCGGGCAAAGCTATTCCGATTCGCTTCAGAGAATGATCTCCCAGAATGGAAGGAACGAGGCACTGGTGACGTCAAGCTTCTGAAGCATAAGGAGAAAGGGACCATCCGCCTCCTCATGAGGAGGGACAAGACCCTGAAGATATGCGCCAACCATTATAGTAGGTGGCCTCTGGGGACTGTGTTTTCACGCTGAGTCCCACACGAGGATGCTTCAGGTCTTTGGGCAGGTTGCCTTCAGTGCTGCACTGGGAGCCTGGGAGTGCATTGTGACATGGGTGCATATTCGTGGTGTTTTCTGAACTTAAAGTAGGGACTGAGGTGTTCCCACGTGCTCTGAACTCGGAGCAGACTTTCAGAGAAACTTCTGGCATACGGGGTGTGGAGTCCAGGCAGATAGGACGTGACGGAGTGGACACAGAGCCCCATTGTGGGCTTGGGACCATGAGGTGCCTGCCCAAGGACTGGGCATTGTTGTGAGGACGTGTGCTCCCATATATATTTGATGTGCCCAGTAGGAAGCCTTCCCACTCTTCAGTGTGTTTTGTCCCTGCAGGGTGTCCCCTGAGGAAGACACAGAAGGGAAAAGGGGTGGGGAGAGAAGGTGGCTACCTGTCCTTGTGCCTGTGAGACTGAACAGGTAGTGACAAGCTGAGGCCTTTGGACAGGTGTGATGCACCATCCTTGGGCTTAACATGGTGGGGGTGGGGGTAGAGTCTGGGAAAAGCCCCCTCAGGCCTGGTCTGTGGAGGGGCAACAGTAAGTTCCCCACCGTAACAGTCTCTTGGCTTCTGGGTTGTCCTGCAGTGCTGTGTGTCTTGGGAAGCAGACGTGTTTTGGGCTGCATTCCTGATCCAGTGCCGTGTCTGCGTTACTGGGTAGAATGCATGTCTGGCAGGGCAGGGCCCCTCATCTGGGCACACAGGGTGACCAGGCAGGAACCTGAGCAGAACAGCCCTTGAGGGTGATGTGGAAGGATGGGCAGGTTTGCAGAGGTCCTGAGGGGTGGTGCAGAGGGGCTTTCATCTCCTTCCTTTTTTTCATAAGATTTTATTTATTTGAGAAAGAGCGCAAGTGAGCACGAGTAGGGGGCAGAGGGAGAGGGAGAAGCAGACGTCCCGCTGAGGAGGGAGCCCGATGTAGGGCTCAGTCCCAGGGCCCCGAGATCATGACCTGAGCCGAAGGCAGATGCTTAACCGACTGAGCCACCCAGGCGCCCCTTTCATGCCCTTCCTTAGGGGGCCGCTTAGATATCCTCTCGTGAACCCCACCACCCCCACCTGTCTTCCCTGGCCCTTGGCCTCCACTCCAATTTGAATCACTCCGCAGGGGTTTTCCTGACACCCTGTGCTTCTTCCAGAGCCTTGTCAGGTCACTGGGTTGTTTCCAAGTTGTAGGTGGCTTCCGGGCCTGGTACATACCGTAGAGCCCGTGAGGCGTCAGGCGGGTGGTGGCGGGAGGCGGCAGCCGTGCCTCTGTGCTCTGTACAGCTTGAGGGCTTGCCACGTGTCTCCATGAGGATGGTGTGACTGGTCCCGGCTCAGACGGTCACGTGTGCTTGGGGCTGGGCGTGGGCCGGCCCACATCCCTGGAGACCTTTGCCAGGGAAAAGGTGCGGCATTGGGGGTGCTCTTGTTCTTTGCGCAGTCTTTCTCCCTTTTCCGCCACTGGGGCTGCGCAAAGCCTGAGGACCCTCGGGTACCTGTGCTTATTCCAGGTCATAGCTTTGTCTTCCATGATGTATATCACAAGCCCCACGGTGTCCACTTCTGGTGGCCTCGTCCCCCAAGTCCCTGGACAATGTCAGAGTGGTTGCCCTGGTCCGACTCCATGCCCTCCTGGGGGGGTCACCCTGCTTATGGTTTCTGTCCCCCACCTCCCGATGGGCCAGGTCTCTGATGGTGTGACTGAGCGTGGACACAGCCACGTGATAGGTGCTCCACAGGAAGGGCTAGGTATGAGTGGCTCTGTTGGTGTTGGAGCCCTTGTTCCAGTGGAATTGGAGAACGCTTGCTGAGGTGTTCTCGGGTCAGGGAGCAGGTCACCCTGTTTCCAGATTTAGGACAGTCTTGGTTTTAAGTGAACACGAGGTATTTGCAAAGAAACATGTTTAAGATCCCTGTCCCACGGGACTTCGTTTAGGCCTGGTTGGTGGACCCCAAAGTGGGACCTTGCGTTGGCAACCAGGCCTTTTGTGGCGGGGTGGCCTCGCCGCAGTTGACAGGACTCTCACTTGGCTCCTCTTCCCCAGTCACGCCGATGATGGAACTGAAGCCGAATGCGGGCAGTGACCGTGCCTGGGTCTGGAACACCCATGCTGACTTTGCCGACGAGTGCCCCAAGCCAGAGCTGCTGGCCATCCGCTTCCTAAATGCTGAAAGTAAGCAGAAGGGTGCCGGGCCCTGGGGACTGCCTGACTGCGGCCACTCGTCTGACAGGGCTTTGCAGGGAGAACTGGTTGTGCCTGGGAAGTGTGTGGTAGGGACCGG
Source organism: Mirounga angustirostris (assembly GCF_029215605.1). Taxonomy (NCBI): domain Eukaryota; kingdom Metazoa; phylum Chordata; class Mammalia; order Carnivora; family Phocidae; genus Mirounga; species Mirounga angustirostris. The sequence continues at coordinate 64,095,698 of NW_026991722.1, forward strand.
TCCCACCGTGCAGTCTGGTGCTCCCTTGGGGGAGGGATGCAAGCCCTGTAGTTGAGCCATGTGCCAACGAGGCCTCATCTGGGCTTTGAGGCCACGAGCAGGGTCTTTTCCCTTTTAACCTCAAAGGGGTCTGGGCATTCAGTCTACCCCGGGGCAGGCCTGTCCCTTTCCAGCCCCGGTTGTCAGAAGTGCCCAGTGGGCCTCGTCTAGCAGCTGCTCTGACGTGCCTGGCAGGGAGGCCTCTGCCCTTGGTTGTGCACGGCTGCCAGTACCATGTACTGCTCTGCCCAGATTGTCACAGCGTCAGATGGAGGGAGACAACCCATCATAGCCACCGGTCTCAGGAGGGACTCGAGAAACAGTTACTGCTCCATCTGAGTAAGAGTGAGCCCAGGGCTGTATCCTTAAGTCCAAATTGGCCATGGGATGAGCCATTTGTGAATCTTGACTCTTCAGACCCTCCGGGACGTGTCCCCTTCACTGCTCAGGGATCTTAGGAAGTCTCTTCTTTCCACAGATGCACAGAAATTCAAAACAAAGTTTGAAGAATGCAGGAAAGAGATCGAGGAGAGAGAAAAGAAAGGTGACATGGTGTCATGGGTAGGGGACTTCCTTGCAGACTCACTCTGCATCCGGCTGCAGCCCCAGGCGGGTGCTTTTTCCGTCTGCCACAGAAACATCCCAGGGTGCTGTGACCACCTCAACCTGTCAAGGGTGATACAGCCGTCTGGAGACACAGGGTACTTCTTGGGGAGTGAGCTGGCCATCAAGGCCCCAAGCACATGCTCCCTGGCCTGGCCTCACAGCACCCAGCCAGGTGGTCACGTAACGACATCTGGCTAGAGTCCACGGCCGAAGGGGCCTCAAGAGGTCCTTGCAGTCACCTGCTTGCTTGGGCCCCGACGATGGCTGCCCTAGTAAGGGACCTGACCTAACTGAGCTCCCTGACTCCCGTCCCAGGCATGAGCTCTTAACTCGTTTGTGTGCCCCTGGAGGCTGGCTTGGCCGGCATGTGGTGAAGCGGCCTGTCCTGTCCTGCGGCCTTGGCCCAGGGCCACAGGAGGTGGATGGGCTGCAGAGAGCGGCACTTCCCGGTTTTCTTACTGCGTCCCCCTATGTCTCAGCAGGGTCGGGCAAAAACGACGATGCCGAGAAGGTGACTGAGAAGCTAGAAGCTCTCTCCGTGAAGGAGGAGAGCAAGGAGTCGGAAGACACCGAGAGCAAGGCTGGAGCGGAGGAGGAGCAATAAGCCACCTCCCCTTGACTTCTCTTCCTTCCGTTCTTTTCCTCCTTTTTCTTTTTTTAAATTTTGCCCTGCCCCTTCTTTTCAGTTTGTTTTTATTCTGTTTTGTTTTTACAAGGGACTTTATATAAAGAACTGAATTCCAACATTCAGGTTGTTTTTTTCTAAGTTTTTGCCCTATTGAAGAAGACTTCAGAAAATTCATTCCCCAGTCATGAAAATGTACTGTGCTCACTTTCTTTTCCATAGTGGAAACACTTATTTATAGTCATCAAAAATAGTGAATAAACGACACATTCGAAACCTGCATGGAGGGCAGGACCGTGTATGCGCCGGCCCTGTCCTGGGAGCAGTGTGGGTGCCTGCTGGCTCCGGGCTGTTGGGGCAGCGCTGTGGGGCCCACGTGCTGCCACTGGCTTAGCCTTGGCCTGGGGGCTGCTGTTGGCCCCTGGGGCTGTGCTGTGTCTGAGGTGGGGCGGCCACGTGCTTCTGCCTTATGGCAAGGAGTAGGTAGGCTTTGGTTGTGTCTTGCTGTTTTTTGCCTCGGGGTTGGGGGGGCCTGGGGGAGGGAAAGGAAGACCACCAGAGTGCCCTGGCTTTTCACACAGGAAGGCCAAGTAGGTTTCCAGGCTTTGGCCAAGGCTGCGTTTGGTTGGCCCTCTGCCCTGGCGGAGGGAAAGGCCGGTCCCCTGGCACACTTGTCCAGTCTGGTGCAATGTGTGAGGGGGTGCTTGGCCCCACAGCCCTCCTTGGATACCCCGCTGCCACCCTCAGAGAAAACTGCCCTACCCGCTCGCTCGTGGCATCTGCATCTGGGTGGAATTGTGGACATCTGCTATAGCTTTAAATATAAAGGGACGCTTTCGAATGCAAATGGGTGCCATTTGGGGGTTCCTCTTGTAAAACAAATTGTGTCTGAATGTTGTCCTAAATCGGGGAGAAGGGTTTTTGGTGCACCAGCAGGCTTTTCAAAGCACATGGTCACACGTGGTAATGTGTGTCCTGGGAGGCCAACGGGGCTGCGGAGTGTGGCCATACTGCCCTCCAGCGGGGGAGGAGCAAGTTTGGACCCGGCCCTGGAGTGGATTACTGGATCACTCGGCTGTTGGCCATTAACACCTGCTGGAGGCACTTTACAGTGTGGCCAGAGTTGACCAGCTGGATCCTGCTCTGTCCGACCTCCCAGTGTGCTCTGTGTGTGTCCTGTGACCTGTGTCTGGTTCCAAACCTCGGGTCCTTGTTCTCTCTGGGGGAAGCACCTCCAAAGGATGCTGCTCTTTTTTTTTTTTTTTAAACCAAACCTAAGACCTCACTGGCCAGCATTGCTGTGTCCTGGCAGCCTTAGGCCTCTAGGGCACAGGTCTGGGTGCTCTTGAAATCAGTGTTGGCACAGAGGCCCTTCCCACCAAGGAGGGACATTGAAGCTTGTGTACCTTGCCCATCCTGATGAATTGGAATTTTGACGTAAAGGACAGGTGTTGCTTCCCCGTGGGCCTCCGTTGGATGCATCAACATATGAAAGGTTGGCTCAGGCTTGATCCTTTAGGGAAGGACAGTCAGACACCCCTTTTACTTAGTACAGAATGGTTGAACGTTGTTTTTGCTTTGGGCTCAAATACAAGGTAAATCCCACTTGATGTGAAACCCCAGACTGACTTCTTTCCTCTTGGGTGATGAGTTGTCTCCAAGGGGGGAAAACCCTGACAGCCGGGTAGGCCCCTCAAGATGGCTGGGGAACAGAGCTGTGCTGTGACCAGGCTGCATTACAGGTGGCTTGCTGACACTGCAGAATGGTGCAGAAAGGGAGACGTGCAGTCCTGACATTCAGTCCCACTGGGATGAGCAGGGATGCCAGAGGGGCATCTCCCATACCCCTCAGCCAGTGTGTTTTCAGGTGGGTTCCTCCCTGTGGCACAGAGGCAATGGTGAGCCATAACAGGTGCTGATGGTATTGCGGATGGAGTGAGAAGTGAGATGATACACCTTTCTGTTCCAGGTCAGTCCATTGGGCAAGCTTTCTGCTCTGCTTTCCTTTTCCCAGGGATCTTAACTCTTAAGTGGGGGGAGGACTCCTGGGCCGGAGGCCTCACTGGGTCTCCCCCTGTTCTTCTCCCCTCCCCCAACCCAGGACTCTCCTCTGCCCAGGAAGTCTGCAGGGACCTCACCAAGGAGGCACCAAGCACTCCTTTCATTGACCAGTGCTTGGCACTCACTCTACAGCTCTCAGCTGTCCTAGTGCCCCTACACAGACCTGGAGTCAGACGTGGGCCTGAGTCACCATTTGGGAGCCTGTGGGAAGGCTCCCCATGGGCAGGCTGGCATCTAGAGGCTTCCAGGGGCCTGTGGTCCCAGTGCTGGGTTGCAGAAGGGCAGGAGCAATGGCAAAGTCCTGGGTGGGGCATGCTTTGACTGGAGTCTTCATGAGGACCCTGGACCTTGCATCTCCAGGCACTGAGGCTATCAGTGCTGAGGCACCACGGGCAGAGGTAAGGAGGTGTCTGCTCTTCACTCACTCTTGTGGCCCGAGCCTGCCACTCAGTGCTAGGGTGCCCCCCAACTCTGTGCTGGGCCCCCTAACGTGGGCTCCCCACTGGGCAGAGGCTACAACTGGAGTATTATGGGAAAAAGCCCATGACCGGATCTTTTGTCAAGCAGCTGTACTAATGCCCCAGTTCTGGCCCCCAGCCCAGGGTCTTTTTAATGGCTCACAGCAGCCCACATACAGGCAGGGAGGGGCTTCCAGGCCAAGGAGCCCCGGGGCCTGTGGCAACATGGCCTGAGAAAGTGGCTCCTGGGCAGCAAGGGATTCTGGCCATTAGAGGAGCAGGTGCCTAGGGCTAAAGAGGGTGAGGACCCCCCCCCCACAGGGATTCCCAGCTGGGGAGGGTGCTGATGGGTCTTGGTTTCTGAGCAGAGGGCCCTGGGGCTGTGTTGGAGGAACAGAGACTTGCTGGTCCTCACTGTGGGGGCTTCAGAGCTTGAACCAGGTCCCAGCCTCCCAGAGGTTCTGCACTGCTTTGCCTGGCTGCTCGGCCTGTTCTGTCCACACTGCAGCCAGGCACTGCAAAGGCACAGGTCCACCTTAAGCAGGCAGCGGCCGCGGAGCTGGTGGGTGGGATTTCCTGCAGGAGGTGGGCCTGCCCACAGGCCTATCCCAGGCAGGGGCAGGATGCCCCGTGCTTCCCGAGGGGCACTCCACCCTCCCTCTGGGAAGCTGAGGGGCTCACCCGACCCTAGTTCCCCCACCTACACACACTCCCAAACCTGCAGTTTGGGCCAGGAAGCTCGAGAATCCAGCACCCCCTGCCCCTCCCTACCCTGACCACTACCTGGACAAGGTCCAGTGGAGGGGCTCGAGGGCTGTGAGAGGAGCAAGAGATAAACAATGACGGGGCCCCTACAGTGTCACAAACTCCCCACCCCCATGAATGCCAGGGGAGCTCCAGATGAGAGGGGTCTGGCCCTGTTCGGGAATAGCATGGAGCAGGGACATCAGCCTGACCCCAGGGACAGGCTCCGAGGTGTTAAGGGAAAGGTCTGTGTAAACAGAGGCCCGGGAGGGGACCAACATGCCATAGCGCCAGGGCCTGCGCGCTGGGAACAGGGGGCCTGGCGCTCTCCGCGGTGTCCACCCGGTGGGCCAGGACTGCAGGTGCGCGGCGACGGCTGCGTGGCTTCAGAGTGCCGCGGGCACTCGCCTGGCCGGGGCACCAAGGCGAGGAGGGGCCGCGCCCGGCCCAGGGTCCTGAACGCTGCGCCAGACGCCAGCGCCGGCGGGGCCCGGGGTGGTGGGGGGGGCTCGGCGGCTCCCCAGTCTGGCGGGCTCCGGCACCCGGCGCCCTCCTGAGGAGGGCGTGGGGCGGGCGGGGCGGGGGCCGGGCGCGGCCGCGAGGGGTCCCAGCTCCGCCCCGCCTCCGGCCCCGCCCCCCCCCGCCGCCTTGCCGCCCGGTCCACCTTAAGGGGCGCGCTGACATCAGCGCGCCGCCGCCGCCGCTACTCGTGGGGTGGGATTTCCTCCGCCGCCGCCGCCACCGCCGCCGCCGCCGCCGCCGCCGCCGCGGGTCCTGCGCCGCGTCCAGCCCGCCCCGCCCGACCCCGGCCCGACCCCGGCCGGCCCCGCCCGCCCGGCCCCGGGGAGGGATGCGGCGGCGCGGCGCCCAGGATGCCCCGCAGCCCCGGGACGCGCCTCAAACCCGCCAAGTACATCCCGGTGGCCACGGCCGCCGCGCTGCTGGTCGGCTCCAGCACCCTGTTCTTCGTGTTCACGTGAGTCCCCCGCGTCACCGGCCGGGGGGGGGGCGCAGGCGGCCACAGCCGGGCCAGAAGGGGCAGGGGCCGGTATAGCGGGGGTTGCAGCCTGGCAGGCCTGGGGGACAAGGCCCGCGGGCGGGGCAGGGCAGGGGGGCCAGGGGCCGGGAGGACTGGGCACGACAGGGCTGGCACCAGGGCTGTGGGTGACGTGAGCCCCCTCATCTGGGCTGAGGCAGAAACAGTGAGTGTGCCTATACTGGGGCACCAAGGACAGGTGAGTTATCCGTGTGGGGACACTAGAGCCTGGCGGGCAGCTCACGAGTGTGCCAGGCTCTGGGTGTCAGTTGCTGGGCCCAAATAGGGGAGTGTGTGCAGTGGCCGCCCAGGGTGTGGCTGCAGCCCTCCCCTCCCCACAGGCTGCACGAGGGGGGACGTGGGCTGCTGAGAGCCACCAGCCTCTCCAGCAAGGAGCTGAGGGCGGCTCTTGGGTCCCCTCCTGGTTGTCCAGCACAGGGCCAGAGCCAAGTTGTTCCCGCGTAGGTGTGGCCTGGCCAGGCTGCCACGTGCCTGCCCCAAAGCCACCCTTGATGCTGGCCTGGCAGTGCCCTACACCCTCCCTTGACCTTCTCGGGAAGGCTCGGGGTCGCAGCTGGAGGGCCCAGGCCAGGCCTCACCCAGGGACACCGGCCATGTTGGGCACTGGGACCCTTGAGACAGAGGGCAGGCAAGGCCCTGGGCCCATGCAGACATAACTTCTTCACCTGAGACAGGCTGGCTCACATATAAGCCTGCTGGCAACACCATGGCTGTGGGGCACCTCAGGTACAAGGAGGGGTGGGGGTTCCAGGCTTCAGCCATGCAGATCTGGGACCACCCGCTTCCACAAGTGCCATGCCAGAGAAACAGCCCAGGTGACTAGAGCAATGACCGCTCAAGCCTTCCTGGGAACTGGAGGTGTTGCAAATGGCCCCAGCCCGCGGGGTCTCTGTTCCGAGGCAGGTCAGCCCGAGTGTAAATGAGCTTGGAGCAGGGCTGAGCAGGAGCCGGCTTGGCACCCTTCGCCTTAGCAAGAGTGAGGGTAGCAGCTGTGAGGATGGCGAGTCTGCATTGGGTGCCCATGGAGGCGCAAGAGCTCCCTACCTGGAGGCCGGGGCTGGGTGGGCGCCACAGGCTGCCAAGAGCGTGTTTAAAAAAGGCCTGTGTGGACGGGCTTATTTCTGGCTTTGGCAAGCAGGCGTGTTCTTGTTACTCAGATGCTGCTGGCTGTGGGGCAGAGAGGAGAGGGGCAGGTGGACAGCAAGTGCAGGGTCTTCTGCAGGGGTGGGGCTTAGCCCAGTCCTGGCCCTGGGGTCCCCCACACCTGGACTCAGGTGTGCTTCGGGGTAGCCTGGCGTCCACTTGGCTGATCCTGGTTTCTCACTCCCGAAGTGCAATTCAGTGTTTTTCCTCCCTGACATTGGAAGTAATACGTGTTCTCTTTCAAGAACTTGTGAGATGCAGGGAAATAAATCTTTAAAGAATTGAAATCAACCCTATTCCAGGGAGTCTTCCTGTCTCCTCTCCTCTCCTCCTATGCTCACCTGAGCTCCTCTGTAGCATGCTTGTCATAAGCCCTTGCTGTGGTTTTAGAGGGCCCTTACACGGCTGTCCTATGATGAACTTAACCATCCCAAGATGTGGGCGCTGAGGCTCCTGCACCCTGCCAAGTTCTTCCTTCTTCAGTTCTCAGAGCTGAGGTTCTGGGTTCAGGGACACCAGCCCAGCAAGGGGCAGGGTTCCCTCAGGGCACTGCAGGCCTTTCCCTGTGTCCTGCCTTGTGTGTGACCCACTCTGCCTGAGAGAAGGTGGCATGTGCCTCTGCAGCAAGCTGGGGGTGCAGGGGCACCAGCTGGGGGCCAGGGGCAGTCACCGTCTAGCCAAGGGAGCTTTGATCACCCTTAGGGCAGGGCTCCCCTGAACCACTGAGGCCACATTCCCTGGGCCAAAAGGCCACTGGGGACCCTGGCCAACCCTGACCCTGGCTCCACCAGGGTCCCCCAAAGCAACTGGGTTCCTGAAAAGGGGTTCTGCGGGGTGAACCAGGCCTACTGACACTATTCACAGTGTGCTGAATTCCAGGCAAGCAGGGGTCCCAGTGGTCCCCTCCTTGGGATAGGCCTCTGGTCACCCTAGCACCCACACTTTTACCCTTTTTCTGGGTCCAGGCTTGCTGCAGACTTAGACATGTAGTGAGGAGGGAGCAGCCCACTCCTGTGTCTTCTCCACCCTGCCCTTGGGGCGCCCACGGGGTTCTCTCTTCTCTGCCTTTACCCCTTGAACTTCACTGGACTCTGCATGGCCCCCTCTCTGTTCAGTAAACACAAGCTGCCCCCTTTGGGGCAGGTCCTTGCAGACAGCAGCTCCTGACATCATGCAGGGTGGGGAGCCAGGAGCCTAGAAGATCAAGGACCCCTTCCTCGGCCCAGCTCACTGAGGGGCCTGGGATGAGCAGAATTTTCAGACATGTTACCAGGAGAGGCTGCAGGGTGGATAGGATCACCGGAGGTCAGGGCATCTCCATCAGAGGATGGGGAGCATCCTGAAGGGCAGGTTCCCAGAGGTCCTTCTCCTCCAGGAAGCCTTCCTGGGTTCCTGGTACAGTCGTGTCCCCTTGGGCCCCAGAAGCCCTTCACACTGTGGCTCAATGCCAGGCTGGGTCAGGTGCTGAGTGGGTTTCCAAGAGCCCCCAGGCCAGGTCTCCACCTCAGCCCCTTCCTCCTCCCCGAGCCACTTTGCAGAATGACAGGGAACCTGGAGACATCAGAAAGCTACAGCTGCTTTTGGGTTACCAACACCTGGGGCCAAGCTGGGCCATCTTGTCTCTGTCCAGGACCAGGGGGCTGACTTCTGGGACGTCACAGTCTGTCCCCAGGATGGGCCTGAGCCCTCCCCATGCCCAGAGGCCCAGACAGGCTGGAAGACCCAGCATGGGACGGTGGAAGGGCAGGCCCAGGTGAACAGAGCCCCTGGCAGGGGCCACATGGGAAGGAAGGAAACAGGGTGAGCCCCCTGCCAGGCCTCACTGCCTGTGGCCTACCGTATCTTTGGCCGCCTGAGCCTCAGTTTCCCCATCTGCTCAGGTGTCTGCAGGGATGGGATGGGTACAGGAGGACAGAGGTCCCAGCCTAGCCTGACCAGGGCAGAGTGGCCACAGACCCTCTGGTCCCGGGTGCCCCCATGCGTGATCATCACTCTTAGACACAAACAGTGTTAATGAAGAACCCGATTTAAATGAAAACGTCTGAGTTAAAATTTTCCATTCCACATTTAGCTGTGGCGCGCATACTGGCCCTGCAGAACCGCCCACCCCCACTGGGTGGTGTCTCCCTGCCCGGCTAGACGGACTTGGGGCCTCAATCTGGGTGGGGCCCATGGCAGTGGCGTGTGGCCCTAACACTCAGGAGGCGGGGGCTGGATAGGGAGGAGGGTTTCCAGCCTCAGAGCTGGGCCGGCCCCCCACCCAGGCCCGCCCTGGGCCCCACAGCATGGCTGCAGCCAGCAAGGGGTGGCCAACCCCTGCCTGGAGCATACCATCCCCTGGGTGGGAATGGAGTGATGTCCCTGTGGGCAGAGGGGCCCTCCTGGAGCCTGGGACAGACTCAAGGTGGACTGAGCAGGACTGCCTGCCACGCCTTGCCCACAGAACTGGCACGTCCTCACGTGTCCTCACGCTTGCCTGGTCCACAGGGAACAGAGAGAACATAGAGAGGGGGTCGGTTTGAGGAAGGGCATGTCTGTGTGTGTTCGTATGTGCATATGAGTGTGTTTGTGCATGAACGAGGGCGCAGGTGTGCCTGTGCGGCCGTGTGTGTGTGTGTGTGTGTGCAAGTGGGCAGGTCTGTTCTCACAAACATTTTTTTTTTTTTAAAGATTTTATTTATTTATTTGACAGAGAGAGAGACACAGCAAGAGAGGGAACACAAGCAGGGGGAGTGGGAGAGGGAGAAGCAGGCTTCCTGCCAAGCAGAGAGCCCTATGTGGGACTCGATCCCAGGACCCTGGGACCACGACCTGAGCCGAAGGCAGATGCTTAACGGATGAGCCACCCAGGCGCCCCTCTCACAAACACTTATGCACGTGTGTCTTGCTCGTCAACACATGTTGGTGTGTGCTCACGTACATGTGCCTTTTGAATGTGGTCGTGTATGCACGTGTGTCTGTGTACACGTGTATCCAGGCATGTGTTCACACGTGTGTGTCCGGGAGCATATTTGTGTGTCTGTGTGTGCATTGCACATGTGTGCGTGCACGTGTCCCTGCATGCTCGTGGGGACACATGTCTGTGCGTGTGCCTGCTGGCTCTGGCCAGGGAGCCGGTCCTCATTAGGCATGACCCAGGCTTGGACCCTCCTTCTGGCATGGCCTGGGCGCAAAGGCCCCCTGAGGGAGGATGAGGGGGGCAGGAATGCATGGGAGGGCCTGATTCTGGGTCTGAGTTGAGCCTGGGGGCCTGGTGATGGTGGGCCAACAGGGCAGTGGCTCAGGTCCCTGTTAGAGAACCTGCTCTCCCCCTCCCCCACCGTAAGCCTGCCCAACACCAGCTAAGGCCCCAGCCCACTCTCCCTGGTACATGTGGCCCAGGCATGCAGAAGGCTGGTGCCTGTAGTGGACAGAGGCTGCCCACCACGTCAATGCAGACGTTGCCCTGTCACTTTGCAGATTCCCAAACATGGCCCTGTTGCTGTGCAGGTGTCGCCCCCCCTCCCCTCTAGCCCTAGGCATCTCATTCGGGGCAGCTGTCCAGCCAGGGGGTGGGGGGAAGTCATTGAGGCTCAGGGAGGACAAAGCATACAGGCTACGTGGGCCAGGGGAGACTCCCGTCAGTGTGAGTATGGGGGCTGCCTGTGGGGTTCAGTCCCTGCCTGCCTGCATAATAGCTTGAATCTCACCCCGAGGTCTTGGTATGTGACAAGCCGTCCTATACCCACTCCTTGTCTATAAAATAGGGAAACAGAAGCGCCCACTCCCTGCAGCTGGAAGGGCAGATTTTGTGGTTCACTGCACAGGGCCGGAGGGCAACAGGCTCTCAGTATCCCTTGGGAAAGCCTGGACAGCCGGGATGGACCCTCTGACCACCCCCCGTTCCCCCAGCGCTGTATCCTCTTGCTGGCAGTGCCCACCCACTTGCTGCACCTCATATGCGCACATCTGCCGGCCCCAGCATAGCACAGGACCTCTGAGCTCCTCCCTTTGTGGAGCAGGCTGCCTCGGCTGGTGCAGGCCACGCAGGTGCACACGAGCCCACCCTTGCCTTTAATGCTCTGCTGTCATGGTCTTGGAATTCTTGATGCTTTTTAAACACCGGGCCCGCATTTTCATTTTGTGCGGATTACATAGCCCGCCCTTCCCAGAGGGTGCCATGGGGAGCTGGCGTGCCCCACCTGCGCGGGGTCTGCAGCCCCCCACTTCTCCCCAGCTCCTGCTTCTCTTGAGCTGACAGCTCCCACTTGCCTGGAGAGCCCGTCCCCGCTGGCATTTTGGCCTCTGCCCCCCACCCCGCCTTGCCAGGCAGACCATGCCTCAGGGGCCCGCCAGCACCTTGCTGGATGGGATTGGGTCAGAGACCGCAGCATATGTTGAGCACCATCTGTATGCCACGCTTTAGCACGCAGGGATGGGGAATGTGGAAGGCATCTACCGGTGGGCACTCTGGGCTGCCTGGGCAGGGGGTGGGGGGGGAAGGCCCTCCCCGCGGAGGGAGCCTGTGTCCTCAGGGAGTGCATCTTCCTCCACAGCAGGTCCCGGAGAAGAGGAAGGGGTAACTTGCGGCTCCTGGCCGCCGAGCCTGCTGCCGTGGGAAGTGGAGTCTTTAAATAGCCTCTCGCTTTCCACTAAAAATAGCGAACTTCTGCTGCCATGGAGGTGGTTGCTGGGGTGGCGGGGCTGGCTCCTGGCCAAGACAGGCGTGGGCGCACCAGCGTGGCCGGCGTGCACTGGGGCAGTGGGCAAGGCCGTGGGCATTGCTCGCCCTGCTGGAGGCCACGATGCCGGAGGCCACAATGCCCTCAGGGCTACTGGGCGGGGATCCCCCTGGCCCTCCAGTTCCACAGAAGGGCTAGGTATGGGGAGGGGAACTACCCCCCCAGGTGCCCTCCACTTGTCAAAGCAGCCGGGAGCCACGGGAGAGATCAGGAGTCTGAGGCCAGAGGAACTTTTTGGGAGCCGAGTGGATGGACTCAGGGACACGCTGCAGGGTCGGGGCAGGGGGCCATAGTTTATGTGCCCAAGGACTGGGTGGATCCACAGAGAGGGCTCTGGTCAGGTCCCCAGCGGGGGGAAGAGGACACTCTCTGTGGGGTGTATGTGATCCTTATGGGGTGCCAGGAATCTGGGAAGGCTTCCTGGAAGAGGGTGCAGCCTTGGAGCCATGGACGTGGGGTAGTAAGAGATGGTGAGTGGCGAGGGGGTATCATGCTTGTCTAGAGTCTCCAGGTGTTCTGCATTGTCATATGGATAGTAAGGTGACAAACTAAAAAGAAGGGGCTTCCTGGATGCAGATGTGCCCAGTGGCCCAGACCCTGAGACTGCCCCCTCAGGGAAAAACAAGGCTGCCACCCACCATGCATTCACTGACTGAGAATTGGAGCTCCCCATGTCCCAGATTTTCCCTGGCAAAGGGGCCCCGCTGGGCTGGGGACAGGTCTGCATGAGGACCGGGGCTGGCCTCTGTCTGTCATAGCACACAGGCAGAGTGAGCTCATTTCTCATCCTGGACTCCTGCCTCCAGTCTGCCACCCCTCCTAAAAGTGGGAGCCCAGGCCCACAGGCCTCTGTGAGCCTCAGTATCTTCAACTGTGAGGTGAATTCCTAACAGGCACCGGGAGGGTTGCTGGAGTCAGTGTCTGTGTGCAGGCAGCCCGCACACCTACCGGGCATGAGGTGCCCAGCCCCGATGGTTGAGTGGAGAGACAGCAGGCTGATGTGTAGGGGTCTCCCAGCGGGGCTGTGGTGGCGGTGGCCTCCCTGACTGCCACGCTGAGCACTGATGGTGGCCTTCGATGGCCCAGCCTGCCTATGTGTGGCCATGCCTAATTCATCTGTCCCCACGCCCCATCCCCACCCATCTGCTGCACCCCCAGACCTAGCTCTGCCCTGCTGTCCAATGCAGGTGCCCATGGTTGACTCGAGCTGTGTCCCCAGCTGTTCCTGTCTACAATGGCATCATCTTCCTCTTTGTCCTGGCCAACTTCAGCATGGCCACCTTCATGGACCCTGGCGTCTTCCCCCGAGGTAGGGCCCTGTGCTGGGGCACATAATCTGCTCCCTTTCACTAGAGTGTGAGTGGCTGACGTGCGAGAGCCTTTCGGGGGTGGTTCCTGGTGGGCGGGCTGGCAGGGATCCGGGAAGGACTCTCCTGCCAGGAGAGTCACTTTCCTGCCACCCTCCCCTGGCCCTGGCTCACAGCGGATGAGGACGAGGATAAGGAGGACGACTTCCGGGCCCCGCTGTACAAGAACGTGGATGTGCGGGGCATCCAGGTCCGTATGAAGTGGTGCGCAACCTGCCACTTCTACCGCCCACCTCGCTGCTCCCACTGCAGCGTCTGCGACAACTGCGTAGAGGTGACCGTCCTGCCACCCCGTCTGCCCCGTGCCCCCCCCATGCCCCTCCCCGCCCCCCACCTTGTGCCCTGACTCACTGCTCCTGCCCAGGACTTTGACCACCACTGCCCCTGGGTCAACAACTGCATTGGGCGCCGCAATTACCGATACTTCTTCCTGTTCCTGCTGTCACTCAGCGCACACATGGTGGGCGTCGTCGCCTTTGGCCTGGTCTACGTGCTGAACCACGCTGAGGGGCTGGGAGCTGCCCACACCGCCATCACGTATCCTTGGCTCGACCGCAAAGACAGTGTGGGCCGGGGGCACATTCCACAGGGGAAGCTGAGGCGCAGGGCGGTGGGGTGACTGCCTGGGAGTCCCCAGGTTGGGTGGCAGCAGGAGTCGTTCGTCCCCAGGCACCTGCCCTGTGTTTTTGTCTTTGGCCATTGGCCTTAACGGGCCAGTATGGCCGTCATGTGTGTGGCTGGCCTCTTCTTCATCCCTGTCATCGGCCTCACTGGCTTCCACGTGGTGCTGGTCACTCGGGGGCGTACCACCAATGAGCAGGTGCTGACCCTAGGAGGGCCCACATGGTGATGGGGATGCGGGGGGCCCTGTGGGCCAAGAGGGCCGGGGCTACACCAGGACCGTGTTGGGGTGGTGTCAGGGAAGGGCTGCCGGAGCCCTCAGCTGAGGTGGCCTGCGCAGCTTCCGTAGGGGGAGGATCTGGCCCTGGAGACCCTGCGCGGGGCATGGAGTGTGGGGCCGTGCCTGTGGATACTGCAGCCACCAGTAACTCAGGGCCCAGAAATTCTACAGTTTCTGGCGGGGACCGTCAGGGTGAATGGGCGGGGGGCACCCACGGGCTGACCCTGCCCACCCTGCCTCTGAGGAACCCCAGCCGTCCCTGCCTGTCCCCCTGTCCGCTTTGGCCCGGACCCTGGGTGGCCAGGCTGGCTGAGGGGTCCCATGTCCACAGGTGACGGGGAAGTTCCGTGGGGGCGTGAACCCCTTCACCCGAGGCTGCTATGGGAATGTGGAGCACGTGCTGTGCAGCCCTCTGGCACCCCGGTGAGGCCTGGACGGGGTGTCAAGGGGCCTCTGCCGGGTTTGGGGTGGGCAGGTGTGGACCCTCAGCCTGGTCAACCTCTGCCTTTGGCAGGTGCGGCCAGCCTTGCCTTTGGTGAGCGTTCGGGCCACGTAAGCCTGGCCACTGACCCCTCTGCTCCTGGTGCAGGTACGTGGCGGAGCCCCCCCGGCTGCCGCTGGCCGCTCGCCTGAAGCCGCCCTTCCTTCGGCCCGAGCTCCTGGAGCGAGCTGCCCCGCTAAAGGTCAAGCTTAGTGACAACGGGCTGAAGGCTGGCCTGGGCCGCAGCAAGGTGGGGGCCCTGGGGTCAGCTAGGGGATGGGGTAAAGGGCAGACCCTTGAAGGCAGGAAGCAGCTCTGTGTGAGGGGGCCTAGAAGTGGAAGTGGGAGGAATTGGGTAGATTCTGGAGAATGGTCTAGGGCCCCAGGGCCCAGGGCCCAGGGAGGAGTCCCCAGTTATGCCCCACCCCTGGCCCACACCCTACCCACCACTGACCACGCCCCCTCCCAGTCCAAGGGCAGTCTGGACCGGCTGGATGAGAAGCCGCTGGATCTGGGGCCGCCACTGCCCCCCAAGGCGGAGGCCGGCACGTTCGGAGGTGACCTGCAGACCCCACGCCCGAGCAGTGCTGGTGAGGTGGGGGTGGCCAGACAGAGGGAGGGACATGGACTGACCCCAGCCTGACCGTGGTCCATCTCCCCAGAGAGCGCCCTGTCGGCGCAGAGGACCAGCCCCCCGACACCTGCCATGTACAAGTTCCGGCCTGCCTTTCCCTCGGGTCCCAAGGCGCCCTTCTGCGGGCCTGGTGAGCAGGTGAGGAGGCCTGGCCCCGCCCCAGGAAGTCCTGCTCTACCCCTCCTGGAGACCCTGTCCCCAGAGGCCTCACCCCAGAGGTCCCACTCCTAGAGGACTCGCCCCAGGAGGCTCTGCCCCTGGGGCCATGGGGTCATAGCCTTGTGGGCGCCAGCAGGCCCTCACCCTGTGGGCATCCCAGCTATGCACGAAGGAAGGGCTGGGACAGGCAGTCCTGACTGGCCCCTGCTCCTTGGCCGGCATTGCCCGCTAGCCTGGTAGGCGGCTGCCCCCAGGGGCAGTGTGTGCCAGCATGCCTGGGATTCCACTATTGGTCACTCTGTAAGGCCCACGGGAAGGCTCCAGAAGAATTTGAGATTGTTTAAGAAAGCACATTTATTTTCTCTGAGTTGTGTTAAGTACTCTACGATCACTGTGGAGCAGTTGGCAACCCTGGACAGCCTGAGGAATGATCCAGAACCCTGAGCATTCCCAGGCTGCCCACCCTCTTTCATGGCCACCTAAGAGGTGAGCCTGTGACTGGGCCAGTATGCCTGGACCGGTCACCTCCCCTCAGGACCAATGTCCTGCCCGACCCGGCGTCTCTGGACCCTGTGGGCTGGGCAGGGGGTCTGGGCCTCCTTGGCCAGCATGCCATGGTCCTGCCCCGGGAGGGGTATCGATCAGCCCTCTTTGGGAATGGGGGGCTTTAGGTGTCCTTGCCTGCCTCATCTTCCTGGGATTGTCCTGGGTCCCACAAGGATTCTAGCCAAGTACCCCAAGGCCACATTTGTCCCTACCAGTACCCCCTCTGGGTTTTGAGGTTCTGGAGGCTCTCATCCCCAGCCCAAGCCTGTGACCGCATGCCTCGATTCACGGAAACTCAGAGAGGCCCCTCCACCCTGTTGCTGTGGCTGTCCCCTGGCCCCTCCCCAGGAGGTCCTGGCCCATGTGGGCTCTGAGGGTCCTGCCCTGGGTAGATGCAGCAGCTAGCTCTGCTCTTACATGGCAGCGACTGCAATCCTCAGCCTTGAGGTGCCCAGGAGAGGGCTCTGGCTCTCCGTGTAGTTATTACATCCCCTCAAGGTCCAGCTCCCGAGGCTGTACCCACGGCCTGCCTCCTCTTTCCTAGGGAAGTAGGAGCAGGAGAAGTGTGCCCAGCCTTCCCTGGGAGGCAGCATCTGGGGGCTCTGGTCTACCCTGTCCCCACTTGCTTCTGTGGTGGGCAAGGAAGAGGTGGTTAGGGGATGGAGAACTTCCAGGAGCAGCTTGTCGGTCACACGTGTCACCAAATTGTAGCCTCTGTCAGGGCACAGAGCACCTGGTGGCTGGGCGGAGCAGGGTGGCCGGGCAGTGGTAGACGTGTGCCCTCTCTCCCCACAGGTCCCTGGCCCTGACTCCCTGACACTGGGGGAAGACAGCATCCACAGCCTGGACTTTGCGTCGGAGCCCAGCCTGGACCTCCCTGACTACACGCCCGGAGGCTTGCACGCAGCCTACCCGCCGTCCCCGCCACTCAGTGCTGCTGACACCTTTTCGGGTGCCTTGCGCTCCCTGAGCCTCAAGGCAGCAAGCCGGAGGGGTGGGGACCACGTGGCCCTGCAGCCTCTGCGCTCTGAGGGCGGGCCCCCCACGCCCCACCGCAGCATCTTCGCCCCCCACGCGCTGCCCAACCGCAATGGCAGCCTGTCCTATGACAGTCTGCTTAACCCCGGCTCTCCCGGCGGCCACACGTGCCCAGCCCACGCCACAGCCGGCGTGGCCAGCTACCGCTCGCCCTACCTGCACCCGGGGGCGGTGGGTGACCCACCACGGCCCCCGCCCCGTAGCTTCAGCCCGGTGCTGGGCCCCCGGCCACGGGAGCCCTCACCTGTGCGCTACGACAACCTGTCCAGGACCATCATGGCCTCCATCCAGGAGCGCAAGGACAGAGAGGAGCGGGAGCGGCTGCTGCGCTCTCAGGCCGACTCGCTCTTCGGCGACTCGGGCGTCTATGACGCGCCCAGCTCCTACAGCCTGCAGCAGGCCAGCGTGCTGTCCGAGGGCCCCCGCGGCCCTGCCCTGCGCTACGGCTCCAGAGACGACCTCGTGGCGGGGCCCGGCTTCGGCGGTGCCCGCAACCCCGCGCTGCAGACTTCGCTGTCCTCGCTGGCCAGCGCCGTGAGCCGGGCGCCGCGGACCTCCTCCTCCTCCCTGCAGGCCGACCTGGCCAACAACAACGCCCCTGGGCCTCGGCCCGGCAGCGGCTCGCACAGGTCCCCGGTGCGCCAGGGTCCCCCCTCCCCACCCAGCACGCCCCGCTCACCCTCCTATGCAGGCCCCAAAGCTGTCGCCTTCATCCACACGGACCTCCCGGAGTCGCCACCCTCGCTGGCCGTGCAGAGGTGGGTGCTGGGGGGCAGGGGGCTTCCCAGCACAGGTCAGGTGTCCGGCCGCCCGTGGGGCCTCTTGGCTGAGCATGCGGGGGGTGTCTGGGAAGCCAGTGGCTGCCTACGGGCGTGGGCCTCACCCTCCTTGGAGGCACCCCCTGGCCAGACTGTGTGAGGGTAGCCCAGCTCCAAGGACACCCTGACACGTCTGAGGACAGTGGGGCAGGAGGATTTGCCCACTGTGGGCTGCACGTTCTCATGCAGCTGGTGCAGCCGAGTGTAGGGGAGGACCCTGGGGCTTCTTCCCCTGGAGACAGTGTCGGTCCAGGAGGCTGAGTCTGGGGGACATCATCCCACAGCAGAACGTGCTGTCCTGGGTGCTCCTAGCCCCAGGAAGTAAGGGCTTCCTTGCTTGGAGATGGGGAAACTGAGGCCCAGAGGGGCAGGCTGGTTCCAGGCTCCCAGCAGGTGGGTAATAGGAAGCTGGGCCAGCTGCCTCACAGGGTCAGGTCCAAGTATACGAGCTGAGCAGCTGGGGTGTGCTGGGCCCCACAGTGGGTGCACGGGTGTCGTCAGGGCGTCACTCGTGCTGCCGCGAGCCCGGGCTCAGTGGGCGAGGCGGCCCCGGCCCCTGTTGTGGATGCGGCTGGCCCGGGGGTGGCAGCCGCAGTGAGGCGGGATGGCAGCCGAAGGAGGGAGGAGCCCCCAGCTTCGTGGGTGCTTGGGCCGCGATGTCAGAAATGCTACTGGTCAGTACTGGGCAGGCTGGAGGGCAGGGAGACAGCCTCTCGTTTTCCCAGGAGGGAGCAGGGAAGGAACCAGAGTCACCACTGGGCTCCCTGGCTTGGGGCACTAGGACGATGCAGGGCCTGGGGGCTTGGCCAGCGTCCATCTGGCCTCCCTGTGCTCTGTGATCTGTGCCAGTGGGAGGGACCAAGGGACCTGGGAGGGGGATGATGGCCATTCTGACGTCTGTCCTGTGACAACATAGCCCTCCCTCTGCAGGCTGTGCACCCCCACCCATTTTCTGGGTGGGACCTTCTGAGCTCAGAGGCAGGGGCTGCCCCAGGCTTTGTCTGCGTCCGCGTCCTCTGTCCTCTGTCCTCCGCTGGCCTCTGTCATGCTGTGGTCCCGCGTTCACTGTGTGTGTGCGTGTATGTGCTTGTTTTGATGCAGGGACCACCCTCAGCTGAAGACCCCCCCAAGTAAGCTTAACGGGCAGTCCCCGGGCCTGGCCCGCCTGGGGCCTGCCGCTGGCCCCCCAGGGCCCTCCGCCAGCCCTGCCCGGCACACGCTCGTTAAGAAGGTGTCCGGCGTGGGTGGGACCACGTACGAGATCTCAGTGTGAGAGGACTGACTGTCATCCATCCGCCGTGGAGCCCCGGGGACCAGGACCCCCAGCGGCTGCCCTCCCCTCCCGACTTCTCTGCCCCGGGAGACAAGGAGGCCCAGGCCTGGTGTGGACACGTCAGCGGAAGAGACCACGCCTCCACAAGCCTGTCCCTCTTCCTTCCGCCTGTCCATCCACCCATCTGCTCAGCAGGGCGCAGCTGGGCCAAGGGCCGCTGGGCTGCAGGATCTGTGTGGCGGTGCCCCTGCTCCCACAGGTGGGGGGGGGGCGGCGAGGGGGTGTGCACTACATCTGCACCTGCTGCACCCATGGGTCCCTGGCCGTACCGGACCGAGGCCCCACCGCCCGGCTGCTCCTAACTCGTTGCCTTTCAGGGACCTGCTGGAAGCTTGTAGCTTGGCCAGGCCAGTTCTTCTTCGGGGAGTCCAGCCCCAGCCTACAGGCACCCAGCTCTGGGATTGCTCTGGGTTCTGACAGACAGGTGGCCGATGGACAGACAGCCAGCTGTGGGTGGGGTCTTGGCTCCGTGTGTCCTGTCTCGCCCAGCTGGTGGGTGCGTCCCCATGTCTGTGCGCTGAGCTGCCATGCCACGTCCCATGTGTTAACGCTCGGGCCCCCGCTGCCCCCACTGCCGGGAAACTCGCTTTCATTGAAGCCTTAACCTCTGCTTTATGCTCTTGTGGGAGGTGACCGGGGTGGGCGGGGGGAGGCAGGTGGGAGCAGGCACAGGCCGGACACTGCCACAGGGGACCCATGAGACCAGGAGTCCTCTCCCTGCCAAACTGGAGATTCCCTACCCCAAGGCATGCCAAGTCCAGGCCCTGCAGGAGCCTCGGCGCCCTCGTGGGAAGCACATGGGGGAGGGGGCCAGAGTTTCGCCTGGCGCCAGGGACCCGAGAGTAAGCACACGGCAGCGTCCGCTTGCGTTGTGTCTGTTTTATGTTTTTATATCTACATCTATATATCTATAATTTTATTAAAAAAAGAAAAAGAGTCATTTTGATCCTTTCCTTGAGCAAGGCTAGGGCTGTTGCTGCAATGCGGGGGCTCCGGGGGCAGGGAGCAGAGTGGGTCAGGCTCTGGGAGAGAGGTTGGCCATTCTTCTTCGTGGGTGTTTCCACTGACTTAAGCTGAGTTGGAAGCTTGGGAGGTGGGGTCTGGCCGATGGCTCTTTGGCTGACAAGGCTCCTGTGGGTCTGCATCATCCCTGGTGGTAACAGGGCATTTGGAGAAAGGTTGGGGTTGCAGGTGTCCCAGGACCCCCTGGGAACCCAAGAGCTCTTAGGGGAGATGGAGTAGGGGGTGCAAATGGGGCCACCCATTGGCTGAGGGCCCTGTGGGGGCCGTTGCGGCATCCTTGCAGCTACACTCACTGGAACTCACCCTCCTGGCAACCTGAGCCTCCCCTCCCCCTGACCTGCCACCAAATGTTGGGGGTGGGGGCATTGAGAATCCATGGCTCTTTAGGGCTGAGACCAGCCAGGGCAAAGACTGGCGGTCTGGGGCAGGGACTGGCCCAATGTGGGAGGCTAGCTGGGCCTTGGACCCTGCACTGGGCAGCTCTGCCCCATGCTGACCTCCACCTTTCTGCTTCTCTCTCACGGGACGCTGCGGCCCCCAGGGGGCGGATCGGCACCTGCAGCCGCGGATGGGGCCGGCGTGGCCAGCCCAGGGTGCCCCCCGGCCTGCACCTATGCCACCTTGGCCTCCCCGAGGACCGCCCACCGCTGCGGGCCCCCTGGAGCCCAGCCGCCGGGGTACCCCCCCGAGGGGCTATGTGCCGCCTGCACTCAGCTGCCTCCAGCCTTTTCCCCAGTCTCTCGGGGCCTGAGCGGGACACCAAGTAGGCAGCTCTGGGGCCCGAGAGGACAGCCCAGGAAGCCAGGCAGCCACAGACCCTGGGCCGGGGGCTGGGGGTCCTCTTTCCACCAGCCGCACCTTGCCTGACTCCCAGCCCCCTGGGGCTTGTGACCCTGTGCCCACCCACCTCAGGAAGTCCCCACCGGCTGCAGGGGGTCCCACTCCCCAGGCAGGGGCCCTGGAGCTGGCTGGGACCAGCACCCCGAGCTCCCTGCCTGACCGAGCACTTTAGACGCCACTTCCTCCCCAGGGAGCCCAGGCCTCGGTGGGTTGGGCTGGGGTGGGGGTCTCAGGTTGCCCCTGCAGGTCACTGCACTCCCTCCTCCCCACACCCAGCACATGAACAGATGCCTTAACCTCTGGGAGCCGCCAGCCTGGTGAGCCATCCGGGCCCTGCCAGGGCGGGGAGGAGACCCTGCCAGTCCAGTGTGTTCCTGGTGACTGCTCTGCCCAGCCCTGCCCGGCAGTCTTCACTCTTTCACTCCGAGATGTGGCACCTGGGGGAGCTCAGAGGGCCCCACTGCCCACGGCCCTGCGGTCCCTGCCAGCCAGCGGGGGGGCCTGGACGCCCCCAGGGGCAGGGCGGGGGCTCGGGCCAGCCCTTTTCCTGCCTGGGCGGTGCCTCTAATTCTCCCACTTGGGGATGAGCAAGCCACAGAGCTATTCTCTATTGTTCTAAAAGGTATTTTCCCCCCGCCCTAATTTAATGCCCTAAATAAAATTTTTGGTGTTTACCTCCACAGCTCTGTCCACCAACGTGGTCCCCCTGTCCTCCGAGCCTTGGGGCAGTGCCGGGAGGCTGGACTGGACAGGGATCCTAGGTTGGGGAGGGGACAGGAGTGGGAGGTGGGGAGGGTGGCTGGTCAAGAGTGGGGAGGGTGGGGTGCTCGGCCAGATAGGGACAGAGGGTTACGTGAGGGGTGTGAAGTCGGAGGTGGGGGGCGGGTCACGGAACCTGATCCCTGAGGTCTGCTGATTGGGCCCGGCCCCACGGATGAGGCCGGAGGACCCCTGGTCCTCACTTACAGTGCAGACCCTCGTGCGACACCCTCTGCTCTGAGCCCTCCCTGGTGGCCTGGGGTGGGCTGGGGGCTTCCTGTGGCGGGGCTGCTGCCCAGCGGGCAGATGGGGCATGGGCGCTAAGGCAGGGGCGCCACCCCAAGGAACCCTCAGTGTGAGATTGGCCTCAGAAGGCAGCAAAACCTCCTGCCCCCGCCACCCCCGCCCCCGTTTCCATGGAAACAAGCTCACACGCTGTGTGTGTCACGACTATATGTCCAGCAGCAGGCCCAGCCCTCAGGACAGACCCCGCCTCCACCCTTCTCCGCAGCTCCTGGCGGGGACAGGGCGCGGCAGTGCCGTGGGCAGGGGCCAGCGTGGCCGCTGAGCACCCGGGGCAGCGCCGGCCGCCTGGCCTCCTCCTCGCTGGGGCCGCTGGGCCTCCGGCCTAGAAGGGCAGGAAGTCGTCCACCTCCAGGCGCAGGAACGGGCCCAGCAGGGCCCGGAGCTTCCAGACAGCGGCGCGGCTCAGCAGGGGGGGCACCAGCCCCTCGAAGGGCGCGGGGTCCACCACGTACACGTAGGCAGCGGTGCAGGCCAGCAGGGCGCCCAGCAGCAGCCTCAGGGCCAGCAGCCTGCGGGCGGCGGTGGTCAGGGGGCGGGGGTGCCCTCGGGGACGGTCCCAGGGGACTGAGCCCTGCCCGTGCACTCACGCAGCCACCTACCAGAGCTGGCCTTTGAGGCCCTCGGAACATCCCAGCTGCGGCCTTGCCTTCTGCAGGGGAGGGGCTGGGTCAGAGCCTGCCCCCATGGTGGGGGTGGTGGGGGGGTCCCTGTGCTGCCGGTTCTTACCCCTCACTCCCTCACCCAGGACCAGGCACCTGCAGCCATGTCTCAGGGATAACTGGTCAGCGGGCTCCTGCTGGGGCTCCTGCCCTGGGGCCTCCTCCACTGAAGCCCACAAACCCTCCCCGAGAAGGGCCTCTAGGGCAAGGCCAGACTGAGACAGGGTGTGGGTAGGGGGCTTACTGCTATGCATGCCATCTGCTGTTCCTTCCTGGCCTGGGTGCGGCACTGGGCACGCTCCCTGGATTGGGGGGGGGCTGCAGTCAGAGCCATGTATAACCTGCCCCCAGCCCGCACTACCCCCTTGGTCTGGTGCAATGGAACTGGGAAGGGTCAGGGGTTGATTCCCCCACCCCATCCTGGCCAGGACACCTGCCCCTTTCCCAGTTCAGCCAGGCCCCCCCAGGCCCCTGACCCTGCACATCACCCCAGAATCTCCAGCTGAATGTCCTCCATCTGGTCTAGTACTCCCCGGATGTCCTTCTTGAGGTTCTGGGGGACAGAGGAAGTAAAACAAGTCCTCTCACCCTGACTACTCTGCCGTATCCCCCTGCTTCTCGATGCTCCCCTGCCCCCACACCCCCTGCCTACCCTCTGTTCCCCTCAGCCTCGGGGGTCACCCTCTGGGGACCTACCAAGAGCCCAGTAGCCTGGTTGTTCAGGGCCATGTGTACCTCGGCCACGCCGTCCCACACCTGGAGGGTGTGGAGAGGCTGGGTCATGCTCCAAGGAGCAGGGTGCCCAGGGAGGTGTCCCGCCAGGTGTGGGTCCCCCAGCGGCCCTCCCACCCCAGCCAGGTGGGCACCTCGGTAATGGCCATCTTCTTCCTCTCAAAGGACAGTCGGATCTGCTGCAGCTCGTTCTGGGGAGGGGCACAGCGCGGGCACAGGCAGGGCCAACGGGGTCAGCTCCTTCCTCCCCGGGGCCCCCGGCGCCTGCTGCACGAGCCCTCCCGCGGTCCGGCGCCCGGGGACCCACCTGAGACTGCTGCACGAAGGACTCCTCGCCCCGGCACATCTCTCGCCGCAGCAGCTGCAAGGGCGCCCTGTCCTCCAGGGGCCGGGCACTGGCCTGCTCGGGGGGCTGTGGAAGAGCCCCTGGGTCAGCCCCACGGCTGTGGGCAGCGTCTGCGCTCAGGGCCGGCTGGAGAGCGGGGGCGCAGCTGCGGTGCGCGGAGTCACGCGGTCATTCCCGACAACTGCCCTCCGTCCTGCTGGGCCCGGCGTCTGCCGTATGCACTTACCCAGGCCAGGGCCGTGCAGCTCGAGTGCTCCGGGCACAGGGGCAGGAACTGCTGCCCTGGCCCCAGGAGGGCCCCCAGCTGCTCCCGCAGATCCTGGTTCTGTCTTTTCTGAGGGGTGGGGAGGGGCAGAGAGATGGGGCTGCTTGTCACAGCTGCCTCTTGGGCAGGAGACAGAAGCCGCGCCGGCCAGGGCAGAAGCTTTGGCTCTGCCAACGGCCGCGAGCCCACTGCACAGATGCGCTCTGAGCCTGGGCTGGCCCCGGAGCCTCGGCGGGCTCGCCACTCACCAGATTCTGGTTTTCCTGCTCCAGCTGGAGGAAGGACTGCTCTGCAGGATTCAGGGGCATGCTCTGGAGCGGGGAAGGGGCTGCCCTGGGTGAGGCTGGGGTTCCTGATCCCGTCGGCAGGGGCGGGCACGGGCAGGGTCTGGGCCCTGAGCTGGGGGACCCCCCCTGCCTGGGGTCCCCTTGCTCTCGTCCCGAGTGCAGGGGCCAGCCCCACCCCAGCCTTGTCTCCACTTGTCCTTGTCTCGCCCCCGCTGGGTCTCTGGGTCTCTGTCGCTGCATCTCGCCCTCCTCGCTTGAAATAAAGTTCCCAGGTACCTCAGCCCCGACCCTGGGCCCCCCGCTCCCTGCCCCCGGAGGTGGGAAAGGCCTGGCCGACTCTATGGAGTGAGTGGAACTGAGAGGCACCAGGCAGGGCCACCTTACAAACCCCTGGCAGGGTGGATCCAGGCATCCTCCGTGGCTGCTCGAAGCTGACGGCTGGGGGCACTGGGGGTGGGAGTGGCCACAGGGGCCCAGGGTTTTGGGCCCCTCCATACCTCCCTGTAACCCCTTCCTAACCCCAGTTCCAGGCTCTAGCCTGGCCCGACCTGCCACCCTCTTATTGAGGGCCCTCTAGGTGTCATGGCTCACAGGTCTGCTTCAAGAGTGCCTGTCACAAAGGCCTGGGCACAGCCAGGGAGGTCACAATGGGCCGGGGTGGTGGCCAGAGCCAGGGCTGGTGGGGTCCCTCCCACCAGGACCCTGTTCCTGAAGTGCCCTTCTCTGCTCCCCCGCTGTGCATCTTCCCCCACCCCAGCTCCCCCACCTGCATTAGCTCTTTTCTCAAAATGTAAAACAAGTAATGCAGACGCAAGGCTAAAACAAAATCAAAGGCCGGACGTGCTATCCAGTGTGGCCCTCCCACCTCAGTTCCCACCACCCACCACCCACAATCCTGGTCATTAAGCTCCTGCTGGGGTTCGGCCACACATTCTGCGCAGCTGGGCGGCGTGCGCCCCCACCTCCTCCTCACACAGGACAGCTTATCCCACGGCCTGGCTTTTTTACCTAACCGACCTTTGGGATTTTATTTTTTGAAAATCATTTATTGAACGTTTACTTCAATGGTTCTATAAGGACGATTATCATCCTCTTTATAGGTGGGGACACTGAGGCACAAAGACACTGAGTCACTTGCCCAAGGTCACACCACTGTTAAGTGATGGAATCAGACATGGGATCTCTCTTCGGTGTTTCGGAGGTCTTTTATTATTTTTTTTTTAATTTTAATTCCAGTATAGTTCACATACAGTGTCATATTAGTTTCAGGTGTACAATACGGTGATTCAACAGTTCTACCCGTGACTCATTGCTCATCCTGAGAAGTGTACTCTTAATGCCTTTCACCGAGTTCACCCCCCACCCCCCCACCCTCTGTTCATTAGTTTCGTTTCCTAAATTCCATGTATGGGTGAAATCATACAGCATTTGTCTTTCTCTGACTGGCTTATTTCACTTAGCATTATACCCTTTAGCTTCGCCCTTGTTGTGGCAAATGGCAAGATTTAACTCTTTTTTATGGCTGAAGTAGTATTCTGTTGTTTATACTATACACACATCTTCTTTATCCATTCATCTGTCGATGGACAAATGGGCTGCTTCCCTATGTTGGCTATTGTAAATAACGCCACAATAAACATAGGGGAGCATGTATCTTTTTGAATTGGTGTTTTTGTATTCTCTGGGTAAATACACGGTCGTGGAATTACTGCATCATAAAGGTGTTCTATTTTTAAGTTTTTGAGGAACCTCCGTACCATTTTCCACAGTGGCTGAACCAGTTTGCATTCCCACCAACAGTGCATGAGGGTTCCTTCTTTCTTTCCTTCTTTCTTTCTTTCTTTCTTTCTTTCTTTCTTTCTTTCTTTCTTTCTTTCTTTCTTTCTTTCTTTCTTTCTCTTTCTTTCTTTTCTTTCTTTCTTTCTTTTTTCTTTCTTTCTTTCTCTTTCTTTTTTTTTTTTAACGATTTTATTTATTTATTAGAGAGAGAGAGAGAAGGAGCAGGAGCAGGGGCAGAGGGAGAGCGAGAAGCAGGCTCCCCGCAGAGCAGGGAGCCTGAAGCGGGGCTCGATCCTAGGACCCCCGGGATCACGACCCGAGCTGAAGGCAGACACTTAACTGACTGAACCACCCAGGCGCCCCATGAGGGTTCCTTTTTCTCCACACCTTGCCAACACCTGTTGTTCCTTGTGTTGTTGGTTAGCCATTCTGACAGGTGTGAGGTGGTATCTTGTAGTTTTGATTTGCATTTCCCTGATGATGAGTGATGTTCAGCATCTTTTCATGTGTCTGTTGGCCGTCTGCATGTCTTCTTTGGAGAAATGTCTGCTCATGTCTTCCACCCATTTTTAAATTGGACTATTTGGTTTTGAGGTGTTGAAGTTTTATAAGTTCTTTATAGATCTTGGATGCTAACCCTTCATCAGAGATGTCATTTGCAAATGTCCTTTCGCATTCCGTGGGTTGCCTCTTAGTTTTGTTGACTGTTCTCTTTGCTGTCGGAAGATTTTTACTTTGAAGTAGTCCCAATAGTTTATTTTTGCTTTTGTTTCCCTTGCCTCAGGAGACCTAGCTAGAAAAATGTTGCTATGGCCGATGTCAGAGACATTACTGTCTGTGCTCTCTTCTAGGGTTTTTGTGGTTTCAGGTCTCACATTTAAATCCTTAATCCATTTTGAGTTTATTTTTGAATTGAGTTGAATCTGAGTAAGAAAGTGGTCCAGTTTCATTCTTCTGCATGTGGCTGTCCAGTTTTCCCGGTACCATTTGTTGAAGAGACCCCCTTTTTCCCATTGAATATTCTTGCCTGCTTTGTCCAAGATTAATTGACCATATAACCATGGGCTTATTTCTGGGTTTTCGATTCTGTTCCATTGATCTGTGTCTATTTTTGTGTCAGGACCATAATGTTTCCATTACTATAGGTTTGTAGTAAATCCTGAAATCTGAGATTGTGGTACCTGCCGTTGTATTCTTCTTTTTCAAGATTGCTTTGACTATTCAGGGTCTTTTGTGGTTCCATGTAAATTTAGGATTATTTGTTCTAGCTCTGTGACAGAGGTCTTTTTATTTTTATTTTTATTTATTTATTTTTAAAGATTTTATTTATTTATTTGAGAGAGAGAGAATGAGAGACAGAGAGCATGAGAGGCAGGAGGGTCAGAGGGAGAAGCAGACTCCCTGCCGAGCAGGGAGCCCGATGTGGGAATTGATCCCGGGACTCCAGGATCATGACCTGAGCCGAAGGCAGTCGCTCAACCAACTGAGCCACCCAGGCGCCCCGTGACAGAGGTCTTTTTAAGGGCTACTGAGCACACATCCACAGTTGGAGCCAGATTTAGGCCCTTGGTCTGTTTTTCCTCCCTTCTTTCCAACAGTCCACGATGCGGCCTGTGCTACTGCAGGTCCCCCCACTCCCCCACTGCCCCTGGATATCCTGGGTCCACGTCTTCCTCTTCTTCAGTGCTCTCCCTTGTTCTGTGGAAGCCCATCCTCAAGTAACACTCTCAGAAAGGTGGACTCAAGTCTTTGCATGGTACAGACGGCCACAAATCCCTTTTGTCCTAGTGCCTTGCCCCTCTACAATGTGACTTTTTCCCCTTCACCTCAAGAGACAAGTTCCCTCTCTTCATCCTGGACTTTGTGCATCACTTGGGCATGTGTGCTAGGCCTTGACCTCCCTCTCTTGCTGTCCTGTGGAGCTTCTGTCATTGGGGAAGCCTTGCTATCAGATGAGAGGTCATGGGGAGAGAGGTTTCTGTCATTCTAGCCTGTCCCCAAAGGCCCAAAGGGGCTGACAAGCCCAATGCACCCCTTAGAGCACGGTTCCCAGGGACGAGCCAAGTCGCCAAGCCCCAGGCTACATCATGATTGTTTTAGTCACTAAGTTTAGTAGTGGCCTCTCACGTGGGAATAATGAGACACCTCACAGGTCTCCAGAAAGCACCTTACTCTGACCTCAGGCTTTTTGGATGTGGGGCTGTGGAGAGAATCAGCTCAGAGGGTGTTTCCCGTGGGAATTTGAGGAGGGCCTCAAGGTCCTCAGTGCTGCTGGGAGGAGGCCAGGCTCTGCTGCCAGTCTTTTGAACGTCAGAAATCATGTTTTAAATTTCCAAGACATCGTTACTGTTCTTTGAATGCCCCCTATTCTTTTTCTAGAACATCCTGCTCTGTTTTAGGGATACAGTGGGTTTAGGAGGGAGGGAAACTTTTTGCTTCCTGTATTTTCCTTATTCTCTTTGTGGCTTTTTTTTTTTTCTTTTTTTTTCTTTTTGGTCTTGGGACCTCCTATTAGACACTGGCTTTCTTTTTATTCTGCTCCTGTGGATAAGGGAAGCAGGAAAGAGCTGACTGGCACGTTTCTCTCCCCATTAACTTTAAGAGCTGCTGGAGCATCTTAATGTCAGGTCCCGGGAAGGAGACCCTCCTGCCTCGGAGCAAACATCTACCTGCTGCATTTTTGTGGTCTGGAATAGGGGACGGCATGGGGAGTTCCCGGGTCACCTGCTGTCCTGCCATTGTGATCAGTAGAGCGCTGTTTGCCTCGCCTCAGTGTTGGATGGTCCCCCCAAGCTGTCCCCTAGCAAGCCCTGTTTTTCTGCTGGTCTCCACCCAGGCCGTGCCACCAAAGCCAGGCCCCACTTCCTGTCTGAAGAAATTAGTCAAGATCCCTTGCGTGAAGATGTCTTCCTCCTGTCTTCTGTGTCATGTGGGGCGGATATGCTGCAGGAGCCACGGATGGGTGGCTCACTGACAGAGGAGGCTGTCACACAGGCCAGAGCAGGTGGACACATGTGGCCCCGGCCCCAGGAGGCCCCTCTGTGTTCCTAGGGTGGGGGTGCCATCTCTATTAGCCTCTAACAACAGGTGTTACCTGGGGATGAGCTGGGGAGGATGCTCCTGGAGCCTGGCTCAGGCACCAGCTGCCCCCCCCAAGCTCCTCCCCCAAACTGCCAGGTAAGTGGGGGGGTGGGGTCTGCTTAGCCTCCCTCCTGTAATTCTTCTCTGGAATCTCATGGGTATCCAGATGTGCTTGGTTCAGAGTACCCTTCAGGAGACAACTTAAGCTGAGGGCCCAGGATGGCTTCTTGGAGGGCCTCTGAGGTGAGGCAGCCGTGGGGAAGGAGTCCAGGCAAAGGCCCCCCTGGGGGGCCGCTGTGGGGGAGGGGCAGGGTGGAGGGGGGCAGGTGGGAGCTGCATCCTGCCCTCAGTGTCCCTCAGTCTGCCAGGTGCCAACAGGTGCTCAGGAATGTGAAATGGGGGAGAGAGAAGAGGTCCTCATGGAGACTGGTGGTTCCAGGGGCTGTCATGTACGGAAATACCAGATGGGGTCCTCATTTCTCACTGCGGTCACCCTGGCCGGACTGTCAGGCCCAAAGGCAGTGGTGATCCCTGAGTGGGTTTGAGGAGGTCTCAGATGACACAGGAGCTCCGGCTTCACTGCCTGTTCCCTTGAGGCACCTCCCTTCCCAGCCTGGGCACCCCACGTTCCCTGATTCACCCACACCTTTACTCAGGCTGTGCCCCCATTTGCTGGAGGCCCTTGTAGACTCCAACTCCCTGAAACCTTCTTCACCCCCTCCCTCTGGTCCTGGCAACGTGGCCCTGAGCCGGAGAACACCCTAAGTGGTGGGGGTGCTCTCAGAGGGAGAGAGGGTGCTTAGGATCCACAGCTGGGATGGCATTCCCATGAATGGGGACAGATACGCTAATGCGTTTAAAGAACCCTGCAAACCAGCGTCCCGGATCCGGGTGTGTGGGGCTTCTGCCTCAAGTCTGGGCTTCGGGATGCCCACAGGAGGGTGGGGAGTGAGTCTGGGTTGGCTCCCAGTACTGGCCGGAATTCCTGTCCACGGGCGGAAAGTGCGGCTCTAGGGCATTGTAGGGAGCACCGGGCCGTGGCCCCTGTTGCCAAGCAGCGCACCTCCCTGGATGCCAGTTGCCATGGCAGCTGCTTCCTGCCCAGATTGCCACGATGCCCAATGGCCTCAGGGAGCCTGGAGCCTGTGAGCAGGGGTTGGCTAGGGAGGAAGAGGAGGTGTGCGGGACCACGCCTTTCCTGCCCTGAGCCAGGCCAGGGTGCTCCTGCCTGGACTCACTGGGACTTCAACCTTCAATGCCCCACATTCATATCAAAGGGTGGGAAACAGGTCTGGAGCAGATGGAACTTGGGGTACCAGGGCCAGTGCAGCCCCTCAGGAGGCGCCCCATCTCTCCCCTAACCCAGGCCCTTGCCCAGACTCTCCCTTCTCCAGGCCTCAGAGCCACCCCACATGTCCCTCAGGCCCTGCAAGCTTCCTGGAGCAGTCCCAGGCCTCGGGTTACCCTCTTACCTGGGGCATCAGGTCACTCTTGGCCCCTCATTTCTCTCCCACGGCCTGGGAGGAGGTGAGATCTCCTTTGCTCTGAGCATGTAGCAGAGGGTGACCCATGGCTGGGGTCCATGGGGCTCTGACGGTGGTCTTGCATTGGCTGTGGCCGTGTGGGGGCCGGGGCGGCCTGGGGAATGAAGGCCCACCCCAGGGCCAGCCCGCACACTCCAGGCCAGTGCACACAAGTTGCTGAGATAGGCGCCTCCCCTCCCTTCTCCAGTCTGTGGGGGCAGCCTTGCTGGACAGAGGATGGATTGGGGGTGGGCCCTAGGATGGGGTGCAGGTGAAGGGCAGGGAGGGCGCTGGGGGGGGGCTGGGCCTATGAAGTCCTCCTAGGGTGGTCCCATTTCCAAAGCCAAGGCTTAGGGGCAGAAGGGGATGCTCCCCTGTCTGTCCTGTCCTTGGGCAGTGGCAAGCCATTTGTCTTCCCTTCCAGGGTGACTCTCTGGACACCCACCGCTCACATTTTTTATTTAAGAATCAGAGGGATAATAAGAATGTCAAGGAAAATCCTCTCAGGGATGCACAGCTCCAATAAATTATTATCAGCCAAGGCCTTGAGGGCTCCGGGCTGGGGAGATGGCCATTCTGGGGGCTTCCGAGCCCCTGTGCTCCTGGCTGGGTGAATTGGATGTGCCTACCCCTGCCTGGGCCCAGAGACCACCCCCCCCAAGAAGATCCCATCCAGCCAGGCTCACCCCTTTCTCGGGACTTCCGTGACCATCTGCCCTTGCTAGCTGCACAGTGGTGCCCAGGGACCAAGCCTGGCCTGGGTGCCCGATGGCCAGTGCCAGGGTCGCCTTGCCAGGTCCTTACTGCGGCCAGGATCCAGGGTGTTGCCCACCTTGCTGTCTACCCTCTGCCTCTACCTGGCTCTTGCTGGGAGTAGACAGGGCTGGGCCATGAGCTCCTGGGGCCCGTCACTTCACCCAGGCAATGTGCCCAACGGAGTTGAGTGAGAAACTGCGGGTCGGGTGAAGTGGAGAGACCTGGAATGGTCACAGGCCTGGCTAGCATCCCTGGGTGCCAGGGTGCTCCCTCTCTCTGAAGGACGCCCTACCCTCCGCCAACTGGCCAAAGTGTGGGGCCCAGAACCTACCACCAGATGGCGCCACAACCCTGCTGACGGGCTGAGGGTTTCAGGGCACCCCCCCCCCCAACCCCCACCCCAGGCCCAGGGCAGGGGGCTGCCCCTGGTGGAGGAGGGACAGTGCTGGGACAGAAACCTCCCCACTTGAATCTGCGGTTCTGTCTTGGCCTCGGGCCGTGGCAGGCTAGCCATGCGGATCAGAATGTCCTTTGCTAGTTCTACCCCACCGTTCACACCTGAGTTGCCAGGGGACTCTCAACACTTACACACACCCCTCTCAGGGGTCCCTCACCTGCTTCCTCCCAAGGGCCTGGGGCTCCCATCTGTGGGCCTTCCCCAGGTGGAGCCCTCCTGACATCCCTGGGCTGGCCCCATCGTGCCCTGTTTGTTAGCGGGCAGCCATGGCTGGGGTGGAGGGAGCCCAGGTTCGCAGTTGCCTCGGGCCTGCGCTTGGGAACTGCTGGGGGCTGGGGCTTGGCTAGAAACTGGTGCAGGGGAGAGCCCTTCTGGAGGGAAGACAGCGGAGCCAGCGAGGGCGTCAGGACAGGGCTCACCTGCGGGATCCAAGAGCAGCCATGGTGGGACCTGATGGTCGGCGCCCAGAGATTCCACCATCTCAGATGCCTGGGTGGAGGGCTGGCCAGGTGGCTGGGTACCGCCACTGTTCTGGCATGACCACATGGTCCCTGGCTCAGAGCGCGTGCCCTGAAACCCTCGGCCCCCACCCCTACCCCCTTATTTTCTCAAGGGAGACACACCAGGTGTTTACTTGTACACCAGGGACAGGGTATTGGGGGGATTTCTCGGTGTGGGCTCCCAGACCTGGGTCTGGACCCCCAAGGCCTCCACCTCTTAGGTGACCCAGCCCTCATGAAGGCTTTCTGGCCCCTGGGCAGCCCCGTGGCCCCATGAACCCCATTCTTTAGAGCCAGGCCAGGATCTGGGTTTTGGCCTGGTGAGATGGGGCTCTGGGGTGTGGGGCTGACAGCCGAGGTGTTGTGTTTTGCCTGCGGACTCTGCCTGGGCCTGGCCAAGATGAGGCGGGGAGGGGGGGCTGCGGCGTTGGAGGGAAGTGGGCAGGGCCTGGGGGATGGGCTAGGGGCTCCTGGGTTGCGGCATGGGGCTGCAAGCCAGAGAGGGTGGGGGACACAGGCCATCTCAGCCTTGGCTTTGGGGCCTGAGCCCAGCCTCGCTGTCCCTGGGAGCCCCAGGCAGACTATCCCTTTAGCTGCAATTTCCACTTGGCTGGGACGGTGTGACAAGGGGGCGTTGGGCTGCCCTCACTCAGGCCCGGAACACATGGCTGGAAAGTGGGCTGAGGTCACACTTTGCCACCCGACAATGGGGTTTTAGGACCAACACGTCTCCAGAGCCTCCAGATAAGCCCTGGGATGCAGGGCTCCCTGTGGGGCTGTACAGGGGATAGAGAGATGGTGTCCTTCCCTGGGGCTATCCATCCTCCTCCCCGGCCTGTTCCATTCCAGTCCCCTTGGTTGCTCTGCCAGAGGGCTTGGCCCCAAGGCCACCTGACCTTCAGAGCTAGCATAGCCCAGTCCCCTGGCGACGCCAGGTTGTTGCCCTTGGCCCAAGTACACCCAGATGTCCTCAGTGGAAAGCTGCTCTTGGGCCTTAGGCCTCCTGTCCCCAGAGAGCAGAGAGAGCACACCCCCTCCCCCTCCCCCAACTCGACTTTCTCATGTGAGTGATCCCCCTGTTGGGTCCTTTGTGGGAAGGTGAGTCTGCTGGGTGCGGCCTGCAAACACTGGCAGCAAACGCAATCCACAGTCTGGGGGCTCCAGCTTTCCCGCCACCTACACGGCCACCCACCCACCCAGGCAGCGGGAGCTTAACTCACCCACTAGATAATTGTGACCACCAAACCCACCAAAGAACCGGCTTACAAGCTTACTGACCATTCAAACAACTGGTCACCTAGTCCCCCCTCCCTGTTGGCACAGACCTGCACTCCCTGCCCCATGCCTCTCCGGTGTCTGACCCTGAGGTGCTGCGGAACCCCTGGGTGCCCAGCCCAGCCCAGTGGGCAGGTTGGCTCCCTGAGGTCAGCTTTGGTCAACAGGCGGGAGTAGCCTTGCTCCCTGCTGCCCCTCCCTCCAGTCTCAGGCCTGGCTTTCTGGGGAGGTGCACCCGCCCCCGGCACCAACCACCCACACCGTCGAGCCAGCTATCCAGCAAAGGGCCAGCCGCCCACTCACCTGCCCAACTACATGCTGGCCGAGCCCCTCTCAAGTCAACAGCTGCCCACTCCCGGCTATGCGGTGGAGCTCCCCGGAGGCAGCGTGAGGCATTCTTCTTAATAAGGCCCCACATCGATGATAAAGGGCAGTATCATCCCTCGATGATGTGCCACGAGCGGGCTCGCCATACAAGGGAGACGTTTAATTTATCTCAGGAACTGGGAGCAAGTTATAAAAATGGTAATTTCTTGGAGATTCAATTACGTGTTTTCATTGTTACCCTCGGTAATCAAGGAAACGATTTTAAAGAAAGGGCTGTGGGATGAATCTCTGGAGGAGGATCAGGACCTGCAGTGGTTTGGGGACCAGGAGAAGGACAGTGTCAGGTGGGAGCAGGCAGAGTGCAGTGGGGCTGAGCTGCCTGGCCTCAGTCTTCCCACCCAAGATGGGCCCATCTGGGACTCTGCCGGCTGGTGGGGGAAGGAGACAACGTAGGGATCCCGTGGCTTCCATGGACACCCAGTTCCGTGCCCAGCACCCCCATGGGGGATCGTTCATCTCCCGAGGCCTCTGCAGGGAATGGAGTGGGGCTCCTTGTAGGGTTCAGACCTGATTTTTCCCCGAGTGATGTCTTGGCTCTAAATAACATTCCCAGGATTAACGGTGCTAGCAACCAACAGCACCAGGTGATTGGAAGAGGGCTTTATGGCCCCGCGGGTGAAATTGAACTTGCATTGGACGAGTATTTCTGAGATGGGATTTTCCTCTCCTGCAAAGGCAGCACGTTCATGCTAATTACAGCGGCAGCTCCTTGCAGCTCATCACCCGTGGCTGTGCGCGCCTGTTGGGGCATGGAGCTGGTCCTCACGGCCTGGGGTCACCTCAGAAGGCCCTGGTGTGGGTTCTGGGGGGTGGCGACCTCATCCAGTCAGGGGCCACGGAGGGGAGAGGAAGCCCTTGCTGGAAGGTGAGGCGGCCTGGCCGGGTCACACCAGGGAGGGGCCTGGAAGGAGGCCCCCCGGTATGGGGTGGGAGGTCTGCCAGGCACCAGCACTCCCAGGCCCCCAGTAAGCAGACTTGGGGCAGGGACTAGCCTGTCCGGGAGCGGTTGGCCTTATATCTGGTTCCAAAAGCCAGATCTACCCCTGAAAACCCTTTTATCCCTGACTCTAGGCTGCCCGGTGCACAGCCAGGGTGGGTAGGTACTATTCTGCTTGAGGGGGCGCCAAGCCTCAGGATTCTGTCTTCGACTGGCCTGAAGGGAGGGGCCCAGGGTGAACTTCTTGGGCTGGGTTGGGGCTTGGGGAGGGAAAGCAAGGCTCCACTGTCTACAGAGCAGACAGGTCATGGTCGCAGACCAGAGGCTTCCTGCCTCCTGCCACAGGGACACTGATCATTATCACGGACAAGCCCCTGATGGGGGAGGCTGCCTCATCACCCAGTTTCCAGCTGAGGACACAGGCTCAGAGAGCTGAAGGACTTCTCTGCGGTTGCACAGCAGGTGAGCAATGAGTGGGTGAGCCAAAGGCCTGGGGATGTCCAGAGCCATTTGCTTCTGCCAGCGGCTGGAGTGTGACCGTACCCAGGCATCCAGGGGGCATGTGCCAGGACCTGGCTGACAGTCAAGTGCTGGGCCAAGGAAGAAGGGTCAGGGATGCACCCCTGGGGAGAGGTTGGGTGATCCTTCCCTGCTCCTCCCCCGCGGGCCCACGAACTTACTCCGCCTGCTCCTTGTGACCCTGACAGGAGGGGGATGGTGCCCAGAATCCTTAAAGGGGACTTTTCCCAGAGTAATTACCTTTGATTCACTTGCAGTAAATACTAGGCTATTTTTTCCCTTTCCAATAATTGAACTTATTTATTTTTAACTAAGATTAAATGTTCTCTGTGAGCTCGAGATATACCACTCTCCTGTCAGGTCTGGTCAAAGCCCTCCCTCTTCCTGCCTCCTGGGGAGAGCCCACCAGGCAGAAAAGGGGCCAGCAGCTGGGAGAGGGGCTGGGGGCAAAGAGACGTGGCTGGTCGGAAAAGCTCTGGACCGTGGAGAATCAGTTTTTATCAGCAACTGCTGCATCCAGGAACATGACCATCATTACCTTCACCTACATCATCACCTCCACCACCACCACCACCAAATCACTACCACCACCCACCTCTACCTCCACCACCATCACCATGACCACCATGACCACCTCCACCATCACCACCACCATTACCATCTATCATCCACTATCATCACCATCACCATCTCATCATCACCACCCCCACCATCACCGCCAAAATCTTCCCCATCTCCACCATCACCATCCTCACCGCCACCACCTCCACCGTCACTATGATAACTCTGCCATCACCACCAATTGCAGCATCATGTTGACAAACTCACACTGGTTCAAGGCCGCCATCACTTGGCACTAATCCCTTGGTCCAGCATAGGAACCTCCATGCTGTTGTGAGTGCCACTGAAGGGATGTTAGGCTATTTGTGGGGGAAGAGGGGCAGGCTCAGGAAGGTCTTGAAGGACTTAGGCCCTCAAGAGTCCACAGGTCAAGGGCACTGCCAGTGCCCCCTCTTGTCTCAACACTGACTTAGGTTCTGTCTTTGACCGTGCTGGAGCAGAGAGAGCTGCAATGGCTGGGAGAATGGGCAGAGGAACCTCTAGTCCTCCTGTTTATCCATACCCACATCACCCAGGCCGACATGTAGCCTCTGTGGCTTTCTCAGAGCTAAGGAGTGCCTGGATGAGATGCCCGCCATCCTATCCTCCACAGACCCCAGCCAGTGCCTGAGGAGCTGAGGAGGTGGCATGTTCATCTGTGAGATGGGGATGATGCAGCACTTTCTGTGAAGCAGACCACGAGGGCCAAGTGAGGTGATGCCCATGAAGGAGCGTAGAGCACTGCCAGATGAGAGGGGGCCATGGACCAGTGATGGCGGGATGGCCTTACCATGTCAACTCTCTGAGAATAGTGGGGAGTTAGCGGGGAGCTTGTGTCCACTGTGGTGCTAGGTCACTGGTGTCGCATGATGTTAGTCCATGGTGCCAGCCATGTCTCTCCATCCCCAGGTCCCAGTCTCTCCCAGCCCCCCGCACTGCCTTCCTATCCTCACTGTGGCCTACTCCTGGTAGCTCCTTCCGTGTCTGCTGGCCATGGGGCCAAAGCCAGAGCTCCTGGGGATACTGGAGACTGCAGTGGGGCTGAGTGGTCAGTGAGACTTGTGGGGGCACGCTGGCCTGGAATGGGCAGTTGGGGGGCTGCCCTGGGGACATCAGGGTCATTGGTGGGCATCTACCCTGTGGGGGGCACCTTGCAGTATCCCCGATGCAATCTTCCTAGTAGGTCTTAGTGGCAGGGCATGTCCCAACTTGTGGGCCTCATGGAGGTTGATGGTTGTTGGGCTGGGTGTGGATGCTGGGGAGTGGGCCATGCTCCTCAGCTGGTGTTTGGGGACACTACAGATTTCTAGAGAGAAGGTTGGGTCATACCCAGGACCCAGGATGCATTCATAGGAGAGCAGCCCTGCCTGGGAGTGCTGGTGTGGGCAAGAGCCTCTCCCTGCACCAGGGAAAGTGCCTTCTGAGGCCCAAGGGGACCCTCCTTGCCTCACCTCAAGCAGAGAGAGAATATATGAAGGTGCATTAAACCTCCCTTGTGTTTGGGAAATATTATTAACAATTAAAAATCTTAAATCTTGATGACATTCCCAATGGCCAGATAATTAATATAAGAACAGATATAATTACTTAATGATTAATAACTACACTTAATAGTTTTCAAAGTAATTGTGATGAAGTTAAATTGCTGATGTCCTGCACAGTGCAGATACCTTGGGGCTGGGGTGGCCAAGTCATGTGGGCCAGGATGTGGCTCCACTGGACTCCTGTGTCCCGCCACCCCCCCACCCCACCGCCAACCCCTTCCTGGGGCCTGCATACCAGGATTGGGAGTTAGCCATACACAGAAGGTGAGGACTCTCACACCTACTTGCAGAGGTAGGGTCTTGCCCAATCACTGGGCCAGGTGGGTGGAGCCTGTCTCCTTCCCTGAGAGATTCATGGAGTGACCATAGGATTGTCTCATTGGGCCCAGAAGTCACTGCCCCATACCTGCAGGTATTCTGGGTCTCAAGGTTGGTAGGCAGGGACATTCTCTTGACCCCTGAGCTAGTCCTTGGTCCTCCCATTGCCCACAGCTCCTTTGGGTCCTAGGAATACACCTCCACCATCAGACTTATCCTGTCATGCTCCTGGGATCTGGACCAGGGCTTCTCCATCCATCAATTCTCACTAAAGTGTGAGTGGTTGCTCAGCGCTGCCCTAATTCTCCAGGTCTATAGTTTCATGCATTTAGCCATGTGAAACCTTCAATTGAAGGAAAAGGAAGAGGGCAATTCCAGACTATGGACTCTTCTACCCCTGGACAGCAGCTTGGAGGATCCCAGGAGCCCTGGTAGGGTCAGGACCTGGAGACCTGCTTCCCTTAACATGAATCATTTTTTTCTGATCCTGGTTCCAGGTCCCACCTGGCCAGAGTCCTAGCTGACATTGCTGTGTAGTCCCTTCACCTGGGCCTCCAAGAAGGACCTTGCACAGCCTGCCACAAAATGCCCCTCTCCCCAGTCATCACAGCTTCCAGAGCCCTACTGGGGCCAGTACAAGATGATGGGACACAGTGGCATCCGGTGCCTGAGGGTGGGCCAGGGACAAGCAGGTGGCCGCTTAAGCTCCTCTTGCTGCTTTTTTGGTAAAGTTTTTCAGAGCACAACATTAAGAGGAGGTAGAAGCTGGAGAAATAAAGGGGTGATGGTGGCAGTCCCATGTGGAGGGCTGAGCGGGGGACCTTCTGTGGCTTGGCACAGATGGCCACCACAGTTAAAGGGTTAGGCAGGTGTGGTCCTGGCCTTGGTTTCCCCATTTCCCACTTTGGAAAGTAGGAAAGTGCCATCTCCCTCATAACCCCTATTCCAAGGACACACCTGGATGGGAAAACTGAGGCCCAAGGTCCTGAAAGCAGAGGCTTGGCCCCTGCTCCCCCAGGCCCCTCTCCTAGCCCAGGCTCTTAGGTCAGACCTCTGGTCTGGGGTCGCTGCTCTGGGAGTGCCCTTGGCCAGCACCCCCTCATTAGCTCGTCATACTGCTCTGTTCCGAGGCCAGAGGCTCTGAGACTATTAGTGGGATTGAGGCTCCTCTGAGCCTGAGTGCTCATTAAGGCTCCCCCACGGGCCCATTGCTCTCCTCCCATGCCCAGCAAATGTCCTTCCCAGCTCAGGAGTTGGCTGCCCACCCATGTGAGGACCCAGTGGCCTTGGCCCTGACCCCATGGGCGCTGCAGCAGGCTGGGCAGCTCTGCCCATTGCTCCCCCTCCTTACGTTGGCCGGGGAGGGGCTGATGATCTTGCAGGGCTGCTGCCAGGATGCACCCTAACCCCAGGAGCCAGGAGGTGTATGGAAGCGCAGGCTTTCCGGGTACCTGGGAGGGGCCTGGCCCCAGTCTCTGCTCTGTAAGTGGGCCTCAATTTCCTCATCTGTAAGGTGGGTTTGGGTGACAGGGTGAGGCACTGTCATTGGGTGCTGAGGTTTCCAAGCCGGTCCTGATGGCAGGCTCCATGTGGTCTGGGAGTGGGGGTTCTGGGTGGGTGCCTCTTACGGTGAAGAAGTCTCGCTGTGGGGCCCATGGTCGGATCAGAGAGGTGCTAAGCCGGCTTTATTCCTGGGGGTATCTCTCCCTGCTCAGAAGTGGGGGGTTGGACAGAGGGGGACAGGGCAGACCCCTGAGGGTCTTGGCATGGGCAGTGACTGTCTCATGGACCGTGACTCAGCTCCCCCAGAGGGGTCAAGGCCTGGGAGGGTGCCGCCCATGACTGTCACCTGAACCAAGTGATCAGGCTCTCTGGGGGCACTCAGCCTCAGCCAGTGGCTGGGGTCCGAGCGGAGCGTCCCCAGGGCTGTGGCGTTGATCATCCTTGAGCTCCTGCCCGGGGCTGGGCACCACCAGCGTCTTTGGCACCCGGGGCCCACCCACCTGCAGTCGGCAGCTGCTCCTGAGGGCTTGACTGCTCCCCATTAGTCCTCAGGGATTCAAGGGGAGACCAAGGGATTTAGCGGTCCGCTTAATTAGGCCTCCTCATTAATAATACATTCTTGCTAATGACCTTCTCTGTGGCATTAAACCTGCCAGTGGGGCTGGTGGGTGGTGGGAGGTGGGTGGTGGGAGATTGCTGGGGCAGCTGGGGAGGCGTGGGCTCCCCAGGGGTGAGCAGGCTGTGGGAGGCTGGGTGGGGAGCCCCAGGCAGGGTCTGGAGGGTCGGCAGGGGCAGTGGCCTGGCCCAGAAGACAGCTGGTGGGGGGTGCCGGGCGGGGAACCCACATGAGCCCTCAGTGTCCTGTGGTCAGTGTGTGTGATCAGGACAGTGCTGGGGGTGGCCCACGCCCTGGGGCAGAGGCCTGGGGATGGCGGAAATGTTAGAAGAGGAGGTTTGGGCAGAAGGCGGTGTGGACCGCATGTTCTGTTTCGACCATCAGGTGACAGAAGAGAAACAAGGAGGTAATGCTCCGTGGGGGTGGGGCTTGGGTCACTGGGTGGGGTGGGGGGTCAGTATGACCCCACTTTACATTTGAGGAAATGGGGGTCAGGGAGGGCACCCAGCACGGGGCAGTGTCCAAGATCCAGCTGTGGAAGCGGGGCCTGGGAGAGGGTCCTGCCCACACCCACCAGGCTCTTTCCCCAGAATCTACCCCCAGTCCCAACTGGGCCCCACCCCATCCAGCCCTGCGCCATGGGCTGAGACTCAGACCTCGCTGGGACAAAAGAGGGGATTGATCTTGGGGGGGACCGGTGGGGGGAGTTTCAGGCCAGGGCCTAAGGCCACCCCAGGAGGCAGCCCCGCCCCCCCTTAGGGTCAGGGAGACCAGAATCCTGGTCTCACGATTCCCTCCGTAGCCGGCAGAAAGGAGTCCTTTAAGGCACGGGCACAAAACTTCCGAGACTTAATTAAAATCAATCTCCAATTACTCAAATGCCATTGATTCAGGTCTCGACCGATGGGGAAAATATGATCATCATTATGGGAAATGTCGATATTAAGAGCGTGGAGCATTTGTCTCAGCATAGAGCAGGCCCGGACCCTACTGTGGCGAGAAGCCCATGCTCTGGGCCGGGACCACTCAGCCCTCGCTCAGAACTGACAT
The DNA here is from genome assembly GCF_029215605.1 of Mirounga angustirostris. Taxonomy (NCBI): domain Eukaryota; kingdom Metazoa; phylum Chordata; class Mammalia; order Carnivora; family Phocidae; genus Mirounga; species Mirounga angustirostris. The sequence continues at coordinate 64,136,491 of NW_026991722.1, forward strand.
CCAGACCCTCTGGGAGGGATGGCTCTGCCACTTCCTGGCCAGGTGTCCCTGAATTGTCACCTCCTGGCTGAGCTCCAGTTGCTCACAGAAACAGGGGTTGTTAGGAGACTCAGAGGCTTCCAAAAAGTATGTGTCTCAGGGTGGCTGAAGCCAATTCTCCATGGAGGTGGTTCAATATAGTTGTGTGGCTGGGATCCTCTTGCTATTGCAGTGGGGACTCCTGGCTGAGTCTCACTGAGGTCCAAAGCTCCTGCCCAGTCAGCCATCCAGTTCAAGAGGGAAGGGCCCTGTGGCCTTGACATAAATCCCTCTCGCTCACATGGCTTTCAAGGCCTGGACTTAGCCCAGGGGTCCATCAGGCAGCAGGTGTCTGATGAGCAGCATCAGACCCCTGGACCACTGTGCCCCTCAGTTTAGACCTCTCAGTTCAGCTTCCACAGGAGAGTGAGGATGGAGAGCAGGGCACGTCAACAGAGGTAGAACATCTGGAAAGAAGGAGGTGATGCCAAGCCAGGGCTGGGAGAAGTGGCTTAAATTAGAGAACCTTGGGCTCTGGTCTGGCCTTGGAGCCTGGAGCCTGTCCTGCGGTCATGGGGGGGGGGGTGGGCAACCACATCTATGAGGCCGTAAGGGCAGGCCAAGGGCAGAGGGATACACTGGGAGATAGTTAAGGTGGGAGAGGAGTAACTGGGGTCATATTGTAAGCCTACCTAATCTAGTATTCTGTTTGTCCTTAGAGAAAGAAATATAAAACCCTCAACTCTGCCCTTAAAACGTTGCATAAAACGCCCCCCATAAATGTGGCAAATTTCATGTGATTAGAAACCCTTGTGTGATTCTTGACTGTGGCCGTGGAGGAGCCAAGGCCCGGGAGGGTAAAGAGAAGGCCAGGAGAAAAGGGAGGGTCATTATAGTTCATATGTGCTGGCTGCAGCGTCGGGGGCTCGTCTCCTGTGTCCACTGCCCTTGGCCATGGTCCCACTGCCCCTGGGTCTGAGCCCTTTGCTTGTCCGCATGGGGAGAAAGAGGTGATGAGCGTGGTCCATGCACACAATGGGGATCAGGGGGCCACGGGGCTGTAGGGAGGGGTCTTTGGCCAAAGCTGGGCTGGGCTGTGACAAGTCTCCAGGGCTGCTAGGGCCTGGGGAGCATTGGTAGGGGCTCTGCCTAAGTCCCAAGGTGGCCCCAGCCCTCTCTTCCTGGGAGGGCAGCACATGAAGGGACCTAGCCCTGGGCCATGCGTAGCCAGGAGGTCAGGGTGCAGGGCCTCAAGTGGCCTTTGGTGCTTGGGCCTGAGGAGGGGGTGGTGACAGAAGATTCGAAGACAGGCTAATAGGGTTTGAGAGCCTTTGGGACGAGTGAGGGAGCCTGGGGAGGGCTAGCCGAGCTCCTGGCCTCTCCTGCGGATCTGGACTGCGGCCTTTCCAAAAAGGTCCTGCCCACTTTGTGCTGAGTCTTTTGTTACTTTAATTAATGCCCAGCTTCCTGATGCCTAATTAAACTGGAATTGCTCCATGTCCAATAGCTGAGCGTCCCATTAGATACAAGTTAATGTAACTGTCGCCGTGGCAATGAAATGAGGCTGGCATGTCCCTGGGGAGGGGCACGGAGCATCCCCCCCAGCCCCTGGGGGACAGACAGCTGTGCACCCTGCCTGAACCCTGGAGGGGGCCCTTCACTGGGCCACTTGCTTGTGGTCCAGCCTGGAGGGAGCCCGACGCTCCCTGAGCCCTGGGCCTCCAGCTCCGCCACACACCTGAGGGGAGCCTGGTTTCTCCCGGCTGATGCTCTGTTCCGACTACACGTGAGAGGTGTGCCTGTGTCAGATGGGAAAATGCAGAAAAATTAGAGAAAGGAATGTGAGGACCCCTCTACCCCGGAAATGGGTGTCCCTTTTCCTGCGTTGTTCTCCTGTGGGCCTGCCTTGGGTTCAGTGGGGGGCCAAAGGCCTGTGGTGGGGGTGCGGGTGGGCATCCCTCGGGTAGGCGGTGGGCACAGAGGCCAAGAGGGAGGAGCCCTGGGATCTAACAGCTCCAGGAGGACCCCTGGGGCTGGGGCTGACGGCGGGCTCTGACCCTGATGGCCCACTGTCCAGGGCAGCCCTCAGGGAGGGGCTCTTCCAGTGGCCGAGGGAGTCAGGCCTAGTTGGCCTGTCACTTCAGTGTCTTGGTTCCATTCCTGGAGGAACTGGGCGAGGTAGACAGGAGGAAGACCACTCTGGGGAGCTCCATGGGGGATCACCACATAGGTGCTGACTTCCTTCTGGGCTTGGCTCCCATGCAGGGCCTGGAGGACCCCCCACCCCCCAAGGCAAGAGTGGCCCTGACCCCAGGGTGGGGCGTCAGGGTGGGGCTGAGTGTGCTGGCGGTGGGCACAGGGCAGGATCCGAGGCAGGCTTCTGGTTGCGGGAGCTGCTTGGCTCTGCTCTTCCTCTACAGCTTGTATGCTCTTCAGTCCTCACTTGAAGCTGGGACCATGTCCACCCTGCCCCCCATGGTCCCCCAGTGACCAGCTCAGTGCCCCTGAGTGGCTAGGCAAGCGTATGTCTTAGGAGATAGCCGGGGGTCCCATGCCTCGCCCTTGGAATGCCCCATACTGCGGGGAACGAGGGGTCGCCTCCCATACTCCTGGCCCAAAGGACACAGCCCTCCACGGCCCATTGTGCATTCAGTTATTCTCTGAACCCCTCATTTGTGGTGCGGCAGCGTCTGCTGTTTGCACAGAGCAAATCCGGGGCGTGTTTGTTCAGTGAGATTACCTCTGCCAGAGTCGCCCCACGGGACAGGCTCGGTGTGGTGGGGTGAGCGTGTGCGCACACCAAGCATAGCCCAGGAGTGGCTCTGTCCCCTGCTGGTCACTCTGGAGGTGGCACTGTTGCAGCCGATCTGTAGGGCTGGATGGCACGGTCGCAAGGCGGCCACCCACAGTGGGGTGCTGGACCCACGGAAATTGCGTCTTTGTACAGTGGCCCCATCACCCTCCGGTGCCACCCTCCCTTTGGCTAACCTCCTGGGGCTCTGAGCTGCCCGTGGAGGGGCCCCACCCTGTGCCCGAGGTCAGGAGGAGCAGCCTGGGGAAGGGAGACCCGGGCAGCCTGTTCGCTTGGGGAGGGGGCTTGCAGGAAGAGAGGCAGCAGAAATGGACAGCTGATGTAGACGCTCCGGGGGCCTGGCTGGGAGGGAAGCGGTGGGGCCAGCCTGTGGCTGCAACATGGCCCCGGAGCCAGGGACACCAGGGTTCATATCCTTGCTCTACTATTTGTAAGTTAGGTGACACTGGGCAGGTGGGTCTCTCTTTTCAAGCAGGTGGGCTGGGGACAAGGAGGACTCTGTCTCCCCATGGGAAGATGAACAATGTGCTGGCTATGCCTGGGCCGAGCCCCACAGTGTCCTTGGCCAACAGCTGCCAGGGAGCCAGTCAGGGGAGTCATTTTGGTGCTGGGGCATGCGGGGGGCATTGAAGGCAGCCAGCCCTGCCTGCAGAACTTCAGTCCTACTTCAGCACAGAGACCCGGCCTTGGCAAGGGTCCCTTTAGCAGGGTTCCACCTCCTGAGGGCCTGTCCTGGGTTTAGCACACACATTATCTACTTAGGACTGGAGGGGACCCTGGCGTGTGTTTCATCTGCCATCAATATTCAGGTAGGGTAAGCCCCAACTAAAATCATGGGGTTACTCCCTGTTCACGTTTTTCTGGAAAGAATGCCCATGAGAGGATCTGCCTGGAGCTTCAGGTGCTTCAGTTGGTCCTATTTTCCAGGGGCCATGTTGGTGTCTGTGGGCTCCTTACTGGGGTCTTGGTGGGCTTCTGCTCCTTTGTCCTCCCCGGCATTCTGCACTGGGCCGGACCTGCTCTGAGGCAGCCTAGGACAGCTTTGACCATCAATACCAGGTGGGCTTGCTGCCGTGCCACGGCCCCAGGCCCTCAGAGCCTGGAGAGTCCACCTCCAGCTCTTGGCTCTGACGCCACAAAAGTAGTTTGAGCCCTGGAGAGGCCATGTGGAGGAGGGCAACCCGCTGAGCCTGGCCCTGCACCCAGCCAGCCAAGGCCAAGCATGAACTGAGTCCCACTGAGGGACCCCGCGGACACCACATAGAGCAGAACCTCATCCTCCCTGTAACCCTGCCCAGATTCCGACCCACAGAAAAGCACACAAAAGCGATTGGGCTGCTTTTTTACCTGTGGCCGGTAACTGGGCACTTGCTTCCCCATTACCCCACCCTCCACTTACAGCCTGAGGGGCGGTAACTCTGGTCCAAGGGCTGGAAGCTTGTGCCCTGGGGCTTGGATCCCTGAAAAGGACCCCAGCCAGGCTGACCCGGGGAGGGGGGGCCATCCAATGGGATTGGGGTCATAGTGTGACTCGGGGTCTGAGTCTGATCCCATCTAGGGCTGGTGGCACAGAGGATGGTGACGTACATTCTCACATTAGTGAGCCCCTACCTATGCCTCAAAGCCCAGCTCTGCAAGCTCCCTGCGTTCTCCCATTGGGGCACCATGGTACCTGAGCCTTCTCTGTTACACCATCAACGACTCTGATATAATTTATGGTTTTATGTGTGTTTTAGAAAAGGTCTGTGCCAGATTCAGTTGACCACCTCTGTTTGCCCTGGGAGGCCACGAGTGGCTCAGGGCAGGGTGGGCTGGGCTCTTCTCTGGGTCTGCGTGTCTTGCCAGGCACACGGACAAGAAGGCAGAACCTGTGGGGGAAGGGCCCAGCTGGGGGTGCGGAGGAGCTCCAGGAGGGGCCGGAGGGGGTGAGAGAGGCCCTCCGCCTTCGGTGTTTCCACAGCAGCCCAGGAGAAAGCCAAGACTTTACGGCTGTCACACACATTTCACCCTGCATATTTTACAGTCCGCGACGGCTGTGAACGCGGACTCCTGTTGCGGCCGGGAGACCCATAAAATGCATGTGAATTTTTATGTTCCATTATCTCGGGGCCCCGCCCCCCAGACCTTGGCCCTGTTTGGCCCCACCCCCGCTGGGGAGGGCCCCCCCCCCCCCCCCCCGTCTCGAACCCCGCTTCCCGACCTGCAAGGGAGGTGAGCACTCCTCAGACTACCAGAGGCTCCCTGCGTGGGTGAAGCCCTCTCAAGCAGGACACCCCACGAGGCTGGGGGGACCTCTGCTACTACCGCCTGGGTGGGGGGGCTCGGATTCTTGGGGTGTCTGGGGGGGTCTGCGTGCCTGCCAGGACCTGTCACTCAGACTCAGCCTCCCCGTGCCTTGGCTTCCTCTCCTGGAAAATGGGTTTTTGACTAACACCGCTGCCGAGAAAATTCATGTCAAGAGCTTGGCACTCAGGCACGGTGCCCCGGGCCCTGGGGCGGGCGGCAGGGCTGCCAAGGGTCTGGCCATGCAGGGGAGCGGCCGCCGTGGCCAGCGGAGCGGGGCGCAGTGGGGAGCGGCTCATCAGTTGCGGCCGCACGTCCCTTCATTACAGCGCCCGCAGAAGATGTTCTCTGATTAGTCTGCTGAATTATGAATTAGGTTCCGGGTCCCCATGCAGCTGTTCCCGGCTTGTCATCCCCACCACTTTATTTCCCCATCTGCTTATAAAACCAGGAGCGCCGTCCTGCAATAAACACTTCAAACGCTTTTTTTAGGGGCTAATTAATTGTGTTGCATTTCTCCGACACAGCATGCAGGCTGGACCTGCCCGGAATTCCCAATGCGGGTGCGGCTCCTGCCCAAGGGCCTCGGGAGAGGGCTGAGGTGTCTGCAGGGCCCAGAGCCTGGGGCTGCATGCGACCTCCCCAAGTGCACATCCTCAAGGGCAGCTCCCCAGCCCCTGCGCTGGCAGGCTTGGTGGGCACGGGAATGAGCCAAGCAGGAGCGGTTCTCCTCTGGATGTCCCCCCTTGGCACCCTCTGCTTGCCAGGGCCATCGGACTCCCCCTCAACTCAGTGACACATCCCAGGTCAAGTTCATACTTCTTCTCTGTCTCCACCTCCCCACGGGCCTCCCCAGCATCCAACCTCCACCAAACCTCCCTCAGCACCCACCCTTATGCCCCCCTGCCTTTGCCCGGATACCTTCGGCCCTTATCCACCTGCCGAGCTTCTCCTGTCCCTGAGACCCCGCTCCCTCGTTCCCCCACAGCGAGTGCCTGGCAGGGCGGGCCCTTTTAGTAGAGTAAAGTCTCTTTGGAACCATTGGCCCCTTTGGAGGAAGCCTCTGGGAGCCCCGCCTCTGCTCTGCACCCCGAGGCCCATGAGAGAAAGTGGTGGAGGAGGTTTAAAACAATGACATTAATAAGAAAACAAAATCACAATTATTGAGTTACAAAACTGAGAGCTCAGAGACAATTAAGTTACAGTAGCCATTTCACTGTTCCCAATGCTAGGCAAGTGGCTTTTTATTAAGTTGATTTTTAAAGTGGGCTCTGCATCAAGTCAGTAAGAGTTTTTGGTGTTAAACCTCTAGCCAGGCCTTGGGGTCCCCACCCAGTCCCCCGTGGGGCCCAGGGTCCTCTGTCCCTGAGGCCAGTGCAGCCCCCCTGGGCCACCATCATATGCAGCTGGAGCTGGGCAGGCTGGGTCTCTCTGACTCTTCCCGGCCTCATCTTCACGCCAGGCAGGGTGGAGTCTTGGCCTGTCTCCCAACAGAGCCTCCAGCTCTCCCCCATGGTGTGCTGGGAGAGGGTCCTCCCACTGAGGCCACAGCCCCCCATCCTTGTGCATAAGGGCATGAGGGACACCTGAACCCAAGGACTACCTCAGCTGGTGAGCCTCTGGGCTTAGGGGCTTGGAGGCAGCCTCCCCAACTTCAGGGACCTCGTTCTCCAGCTAAGCCCTTACACCGGACACGCTGGGGAGAGCTGCGCAGCAGGCATTGCTGTCCAGGGCCGGGGGCGCCTTGACTCGTGGAGGAAACTGAGGCCAGGGGAGGCCAGGCCGCCTCGTGGTGAGCCTTGGACTCCTCAGGCTGAGGGCACAAGGTGACAGTACTTGGCCTGTGAGGCATGGGCGGTGGGGACACAGGGGCGACACCCGGACAAATGAGCCTCAGATACGTGGAAGGCACACATGTTAGCATGGGTCCTCAAAGTGGACCCTGCCCCGCGGCTGGGAGTGGGGCTTGTTTGGGAGGACAAGCCAGGGGCAGAGAGTCAGGGGCGGGGAGGGGAGGAGGCCACTTGGGTACCCCGGGAGATGGGTGTACAGACCCACCTGCAGACCACTGGGGCTGGGCCCACTGGGGTGCCTCAGGGAGCCCTGTGGAGCACACACCTTCCTGACAGATGTGCAGGTGGGGGGCTCTGACAGCATCTACCACCCCCAGGAATAGAGGGGGGAGCAGGGAGATCCTCAGACCTGCATGGGGGCACTGTGAGTGGAGAGGAGTTCTAGGCCTTCCAGGAGGAGACCAGGGCCCCTGGGGCTCAGGGACTTGGGATCGTGCTGCCCCCCCCGCCCCCCCCCAAGAGGCCCAGTAAGCCCGTGGGACCCCACCCGGAGAATATGGAGAGTCACTTCCCCAGTTGGCGGGGCTCTGCTCGGAACATTTTTATGCGCTGTTAATTGTTATGCTTCCATTTAATTCTGGGTGTCATTCCATGTCAGCCAAGCCCGACAGGCTGGGATTTATGCCTCCAAATTATGGGGCTCGGGCTGTTCAGAGGTGAAACAATTACCCATCAATCAGCGACCAACTGGCTCATGCTTGGGGCTGGCAGCCCTGTTAATGGGTGCTGGGACCCCTTGGGGTGCAGGGCTTCCCTCCAGGGTGGGGGCAGGCAGAGCAGGAGTCCCAGCCCATATGGCCCTGTCCCTGTGTCAGGGCTCAGCTTTTTGGGAAGGCAGCCCCTGGGAGGGAGGAGCCCAGGGCCTGTACTTGGAGTCCTCCCGTGTGTGTGTTGTGACCCTGGGAGGGTGTGACGCAGGTGGGCTGAGGCGCCCTATGCTGTGAGGTGCTGCAGACTCAGAGAGAGTGCAGGCCTGCATGTCCTGTGTGCTGCAGGGCATGGCCAACCCTGGTCAAGGCCTCTTGACTCAGCAGCCCCACCCCCGGGACGAAGGGTGGCTTGGTCCCCCACTACCAGGAGGGAAGCTTGGCCCTCTGTGGGAGCGCCCAGGGCTCCAGGACAGGGGACAGCCAGCCCAGATCTACAAATACAGGTACACTCCCTGAGCTCATCTACTGACCGGCAATGGCCCTGGGCAGAGACTCTGTGCCTCGATTTCCCTCCGGTGACCAGTGAGTACTGACTCTGGAGTATTGAGAAGGAAGACCACGGTGCTCCTGTGGAGAGGTAGCTGTGCAGATGCCCCAGGCCAAGTCTTAGAGGGCTTTTCTTGGGGAGGTGAGATGGGTAGTGTCCTGGGAGCTTGGAGGGGTATGGAGAAAATGTGAGGTGGGGTCACATAGGGTGAGGTAGGGGCGAGGTGGAGGGGAGGTGGGGTTGAGGAGGAGAGGCAGGATCAGGGGGACAGCTCCAGAGGGCATAGCCAGGCTCTGGGAAGCTAACTGGCAGAGTAGACCCTGCCCCAGCCTTATCTTAGTGTGGTTTGGAGTCCATGTGGGGGGTCAAGGCTTCATGGGCCCTCCTTTGGGAGAGCCATCGCATGCTCCCTTTTCTCAGGCATCTTGCAGGGGTTGGGGTAGAATGGCAGGGGGAGCTGAGCCCACAGAGAGTGGGCTCCTCTTGGTCCTGAGCCCTCTGACCTCCACCTTCTCGCCTGGATGAGATGGGCCCTCCCCGGAGCGGTTTCTCCCCTCAGCCAGCTTGTGGCTCCCGTCCCAGGCCTGCCCAATGGCCATCCAGGCTCCTTTGCCGAGGATCAGGCTGGGGTCTCCGGGAGTACGTGAAGGGCTCTCCCCCTGCACCCAGCACTGTTTGCCATCCCTGAGACGTGGCCGTGTCTGCCAGGGATATCCCACCCTCAGACCTGCGGCCTATCAGGGCGGACATCCGTCTCTGCACACCCTCCACCCACCTGGCCCCTCTGCATTCTGACGCTCTCTTCCTGCCCCAGGCCCTGCATCTTCCATCTGGTAGTGGAAAGCCTGGAGGCAGCCCTGGCTGGTGCCCACCCTGTAGGCCCAAACTTGGCTCCTTCAAGCCCTCACTCCCATTCCCCCATGCTGTGTGGTCAACGTGCAGCTTCCTGCCCTTGGTAGGTGGGGGCTGAGGTGCCTGGCTGGCTTGCCCGGCACCCTCTACCCTGGTCTCCCCACTGGGGCCGCCAGGCCTGTGCCTCCCACATGGACCAAGTGCCATCCCCAGGCTCTTGGTCTGTTAAGGTTTTGAGACCCTGCCATAGACAGACCCTTGGCCACCTGTCCCTGGACAAGGAGAGTGGACTAGGTCCCAAGCTGGGGACCTCCCCAGGTGCCCCAGGCCCATGTCCCCTCCTGTCCCACTGGGAAAACCTCTCCCAAACCACCTGCTGGAACCTCTTGGGGATGGAAGTGGCTTTGATTCTCAGACCACGTGGGTCCCTGGAGGGGCTGGTCTGGGCCCCATGCACAGGGCTGGGGAAGGGCAGAACCAGGCCTGGCCGCACGGCCCCTCCCCCTGTTCCCAGCTGCACCCAGATGCTTGCCAGGCGGAGGGGTGGGGGAGTAGAGGTGGCTGTGGGGACCCCTTCCGGCTCTTGGCCAGGAGGCAAGCCGGTACCCTTGCCCTCGACAGAGCTCAGCCCCCACCCCTAGGGTGGTGTGTCAAGGAGGCCAGCTCTAGGATCCCCCCCAGCACACCCTGCTGCCAGGCTCTTGTTGGGCTGCCTGACCCCAGTGGGGCCGCTGGGCCTCTCCCTGCCATGCTTGGGCAGCCTCGCTGGTATTTGGAGCCTGGGGAGCTGCTGACAGCGTGAGTTCTGCTTGCTGAGGAAGCGCTGCTGGCCTGTTTGGAAATGTCAGGCTGGTGGGGCGGCGGGCACTGCCCCCACCCGCCACCCCCTACTCCCACCAGATGATGCTGGGCCCCAGGCTGCGGCCACAGTGATGGAGCCGGCCGCGCTGCCGAGTATGGGAGGGCTCACTGGGGCCTCCTGGGCTGCTCAGGGTAGGGCAATGGAGGCCAGCCTCCAGGGCCTGTCCTGGCCCTCTTTGCAGCCCTGGTGGGCTGGTGGATGCGGAAGAATGATGGTGCACTTGGGACGGTGGGGTGTCTGAAGAATGTTTATTGGCGTTGGCTGATGTCCCCGGGGGCCCCTTGCTGGCCGTGGCCACCACACTCCCCAAGAACTAACTGTTGCAAGCTGGAAGGGTGGCGGGGAGGCCCGGCAGGCCTGATGGAGGGACTCTGACTCTCGGCTGATGGGCACACAATGGGCTGTGATGAGGGTCACGGGCACCGTGGGGCCATGGGTGGGACAGGGGCCAGGGCCTGGGGGGAGGGTCCCTGCAGGGAGAGGGGCCAGAGTGAAGGAAGACAAACTCCCAGGGTGAAGGGCTATGGGATGAAGGGTGCCTGGCGACGTAGCGACAAGACAACTGAGAGACCCAGAGGGAGGGATCTAGGTGGGACAGGAAGGGACATGGGCCTGGGGCACCCAGAGAGGCCTCCAGCTTGGGACTTGGTCCCCTCTCCTTCTCCTTTACAGCCCAGCCTGGCTGTCCCTTCCTGCTCACCCTTCCTGGTTCAGGCCCTCATGGCCTCTTTTGTGGCCACACCGTCCTGTATCCTGGCCACCCACATCCAAGTTCCTGCTTGTGACTCTCCCGGTCCTGACACTGGTGAGGGCCACTGAGCCGCCTACCCAGGCTTTGGCCCTAATTGCGGAGAGGCCCTTCCCTGGCTGGTGACTCTGAAATAGGTTTCACTGTGGGGCCAGATTAATGACCAGGAGCAGGGCTTAATCCAAGTGATGTCATCACACAGTCAATTGAACCTCCCAAGTTGGTGTGTGCCTCCTGAAGGTGAGCGTTCTGCTGCTGGCTGCCGCCCAGAGGGTCACTCCCAGCCTGCGGCCAGGCTCCTCCCCCGAGCGATGGCACTGCATGCCCCATCCCCGAGCTCCTCCTCTGGGCTTCACTGGCTCCCACACTTCTCCCACTGGCTGCTTCTTCATCTAGTCCTCACCATCTCTGCTCTTAGTCTCCATTTCCCATTGCTTCGTCCCACTGGGTCGAAGTTATGTGGGTCGAAGAATCGGGAGATTCGTGGAACTACCTGCCCAGGGGACAATATCCCCTCTTCCCTGGACTCACATCTCCACCCTGGAGCTGGAGTGGCCTCTTCCCAGCTCTCAGTCAGGCCAGGTGGGGTTATGGACACTGCAGTCATGCTGATCTGGGTCCAGTCCTGGCTTGGTATGGTTCCCGTGCACCCTGGCCCTGTCTGTACCTCAGTCTACCCACCCTACCTCATGGGCCAAGGACATCTGCCTTGTGTGTGGCAGTTGGCCCGTTGGTGTCCCACAGAGGTATGTTCTCCACTTCCTCGGACCTGACCACCCCAAGATGCGCTCAGTGATGTCCCATGTCTGTCCCGGGCCCCCACCAAGCCTGGTCTGCAAAGGGGGCCCCCACACCCCCTGGCAGGTGCCTCCCTATGTTGCATGCACAGGATGCATATAGAGTTTAGGCGACATGCACCCATCTCATCCACATCCTAAGCTGGTCCACACCTTGCCCAGTCAGTCTTGAGGGTTCCCTAGGGCAGGGACTGGCTGAAAGCTGAGCTGAGCATGGTCAGCCGGGGCCTGAGCTCTCCGTGCAGTGCCTCTGGGCGGCCCCCGGCCCTAAGAGGGCTCAGGGTTGGTAAGGCAGAGACAGGTGGCCGTTTTGAAGTCCCTGGCGGGGGAGCCTGCCTGGGGTGCCTGATGCACAGTGGGAACAGATGGCTCGTGGCAGGACACGTGCCCCCACCCTGCGGGACCAGCTGCCCCAAGCTGGCATGGAGCAAATCTTCAGACAAACACAGAAGGGCCAGGTCTGGTGGTGGCCAGGGCACCAGGGACGATTTGGGGCCTACAGTTGGGGCTCGGGATGCATGATGGGGTTGGGTCCCAGGAGTGCAAGTGACTACTATCCTGTCCAGCCTTAACTTTACATTGTTTTTGTCTTTATGAAAGGAAGCACATTTCTGCGGAAATTGGAACACAATAAGTCTGAAAATGTTGAAGAGAAGCTAGATGGTGTGTCCCACCAGCCTGCCCCTCTTGGGGTGGATTTCCTGTGCATCTCAGTTGGCCTGGTCCCACAGGCCTCTTGTGCCCGGGACCATGCTTTTCCATGAACATAACCTCACACGCCCTGCATTTAGAGATTCTCCAGAAACACGGGTTCGCTGGCCGCCTGTGTTCCCAGGGTGAGGATCCATCATTCATGGAGCTATCTTCCTCTGGTTGGATATTTGGGTTGTTTATGACTTCTCTGTATTATAAAACGAGGCTCAGACAAAAGTCCCAGAATGCATGTGCATCTCTGTTTTGTCCTTAGGGTCAATTCCTGGCAGTGACTCACGGGGCCACAGTGGACCTGGCTGTCCCCACAGTCTTGCCAACACTGTGACTGGGAAGTCAAACTTCTCTGTCTTCTGTGCCATCCGCCAACACCTTGGGCCCACTGCAGACCTGGCCCCAACAGTGCCCTTGCCAGCCTGGCCTGAACCTTTGGGACCCTCACCTTGAGCATCTCCTGTGGGACCCATCATGCAGCCTCATTGGGGTGGCACGGAAGGAGGCCCAAGCAAATGTCCTGTGGCAGATGCCCTCACAGGCCTGAGGCTCAAGTCCTGGCTCTGCCACTTGCTGGGCCTCACAGCTTTGTCAGGCGGCTGGTCGTGCCATGCCAGCAGGGGCCTGTGAGCATTCCCTGAGTGAGTGCCTGAGGACAGCCCCCAGGGCCTGGCCTATGAGTGTGGCTGGGTAGAAGGGCTCTAGGGTCCCTGGCACGTGCGGGGCCCCTTGGGGTCTTCTAGGGGGTGAGGAAGGAGCCCTCTGGTATTCTAGGTCTGGCCACCACCTTGGGTGGGGAGGAGTGGGACAAATTAGGGCTGAAGAGGCTGAGTTTGGCTTCTTGTCCTGGCACCAGCCAGACTGTTCCAGGTACCTGTCCACAGGCCCTTCTCATGGGGTTCACTGGGGCTACTTTCAGGGGTGAGTGTGAGGTGGGTGGTGGGTGAGGAGTGTGAGGAGTGTGGTGGGTGAGGCCTTGGGGAGGAGGCACTGGCGGTGAGCCTGGCATCCTCCCTCATCTGTGGGGCTGTCCGTGGTTCACTAGAGCGGCCCTTGGGACTCACTGACTGTCTGATTTCATGCCCTCTAGCATCCCAAGGCCAGGCCGGGGGGGAGTCCCAGGGGCCTAACAGGCTGAAAGGCCCTACAGGAGACACCGAGGCCTGGGGCTAGACCCAAGAGGGTATGAGTCCCTGTGGGGTGCTTGGGGACACCCTGGAGGCCCAGCCTGACAGTTCCATTGCACTCTGGGTCCAACTCCCAACGTCACCAAGTCCTGGGAACACCTCTGAAACCACAGAAAACAGCGACAGTTTGCCATTCGCACAGTGATGTTGACGTGTTTGAGCAGGACACAGTGGCTGGGGCTCAGGCAGTGGCTCCTGTGGGCTCAAGGCTGGGGTGGGGAGGGTTGTCCCTGATGTCTTTCTACCCACCATGCTCCTGCCCGTCGGCTTGGACTGCACCCTCCCAAGGATGGAGCCTGCCACCCAGGAAGCAGCTCCTTGCAGCTTATAAGCCTTCTACCCAGCCTTCTCCGACCAGGGGAACCCAAGCAGTGGCCCCCTCTGGCCTGGCTTGCTGCCTGTCACACAGGGTATGATGCTGCCTTGAAGAACCAGGGCATGGGGTGGTTAGAGTGGCCACCCCTACCTGGCCCCTGATGCCACTAGGGGGCTCCCACTTTTTCCCCAGCCCTCCGCACCTCCTGACATCCTCAGGACCTGCCCTCTGGCCTCTAGGCTACCTTGTTTTCCAACACCTCCTGCACTTCCAGAGGTCATGTCTGCTCCTGTCCTTCCCTCCACCTGGCATTTCCTTCCCCAAGCCTCTGCTGGCCAACTGCTCCCCCATCCTGAAAGCCCCATTACAAATGCTGCCCCTTCCAGAAGGCACCTGGCTGTGGGCTCTGCCGTCTCTGAGGCACAGACTGGTCTCACTGGGACTGGTGAGCTGCCTCACCATCACAGGACCCTCCTGGGCAGGGCAGGCCCCAGAACTGGGAGGCCACGACTTCTTAGAGATCTTGCAAAACACCTGATCCACACCTCCTCCCTGGCTTAGAACACCCTGAGGTTCCCCTCCCTCAGCCCTCACCTGGCAGGCCCAACAGATTTGCGGCCCGGCGTGGAGTGGACTAGAGTATGTGTTCTGTCTAAGAAGCCTTCTCTGAGCACCCAGGAGAGGGCCATCTTCACTTTCCCTTTATATCTCAGTACAAGATGTCCCAATAGAGGCATGTCAGCCAAGGTGCTGATAAGGCCTACAGAGAGCACACAGCCAAGGGCTGAGCCCAGGGCTCTCCCACTAGGGCAGGGGGCGGCTGGGGAGAGAGGCTGGAGCTCCTGGCCTGGATCAGTGGAATCATGGGCAGCCTTATGTGTCCTATGGCATTGCTGGACACAACAGGAAGAATGGCCACATGCCATCTGGGTGGGAATCATTTCAGTCTTGGAGCAGAGCTGGATCCATAAGTGTTCTTATCAGTGAGAATGGCTGTAGTCTGTCCGAGAGGGATGCCCACTGTCTATCCTCCCAGGAGACCTTCTAGATGCAGGGCAGAGCTGGGGACAAAAAGGTCCCCCAGGAAACCCTGGGTCAAACAAGGTTAAGGGTCTCCTGCAGGACTTTTCAGTGCCTTGAACAGCTCAGGTGTAGGGGATTCTAAGAGATGGGCAGATAATCTGCCCCTCCAGGCTGGGGCTGCTATCTTGTTGCTCTGCCCAGGGCCTTGTACAGGGGCTTGGGGGTGAGCCTGGGGCTTCCCAGGACCCCAAGGCCCAAGGCAAATAGTAGGAAGTGGGAGTCCCTGTCCTGAACTGGAGCCAAGATTCAGTTATTTCATGTTCCAGCTAGATAGCAGTCACAGGTGGTACCTAATTAATGCAGTGAATAAAGGAAGAGCTTTCTGACTCTTGTTTGGGGGTGCTCTCCCTGTAAGTGGAAGAGCCCATGATGGGGATGTCATGGAGGAGTGACCGGGACCAGTGTCCCTCCCAGCTCTGCGTGGAGCTGGGAGCTGCGCCGCGAGGGTCCAGCCTTCTGCAGGTCCCAGGCCTCACGGGATTTCATAACATGTTTTGTTGCCATTCTGTTTGTTCGGATACCTTCTATTTGCTGCCTGCAATGCTTGTTTTCCATTTCCAGTGGTGCTGTAAGATTTCCTTTCAAAATATAATCACTTAAGTGAAAAAAAAAACCTTTTGAAGAAAACCCTCCAGTAAACAAGAGTGAAGCAGGTGGGCGGACGGACACAGGGCTGAGTGGAGTATGGGGCTCTGTTGGGTGGGTGCGTGGGCTAGGGGCGAGCAGGCAGGGGATGCGGGTAGGGAGAGGGACAGGGGTGGGGCCCCCTCTGTTGCTGCTTGGCCCAGCTGGGCCCCCTTGGGTGCTGTCAGGTGACTGAGGCTGCCCTTGGCAGCCTGGGGGCCGATTGGCTGTAGCCATGCTTGTCTATCCCTAGGCGCCCAGGATCCCCCCCAGCCTCATCTCATGCCCACTTGTGCCCTTGAACCTGGGTCCAGGCCTTTTATTTGCCTGTTAATCTGTCAGCATATTTTTTCATTGGAAAGGTGGCCGGGATGGAGGGTTTTGGGGGAAGTTTGGGGTGCCTTAAGTCAGGAGGGGGCTGCTCCCTGAGCCCTCCTCAGCTGGGGGTCATCTGTCCTCAGACTCACCCGGGCAATGGCAAAGGCCACCTGTCTTGGGCTGCCTCCCCAGCACCCTCTCTCAGTTCACAGAGGGTGAACTGAGGCCCAAGGTGTGGCCCCTGGCCCAGGATTGCACGGCAGAGGGGACAGGCATGGGGGATAGGCCCTGACCTCTCTGCTCCCGCAAAAGGGTTGGCATGGCTGTGCACAGAGCAGGTATGTGGGTCCAGCTGGCTGACATCCTGAAGGCCCGTTGTCTGAGGCCTGTGTGTTAGAACCTGTTCTCCCAGCACCTTTCCTGACTCAAAGAGTAGAGCAGGACGGGGAGGCCGAGGTGCAGGGAGACACTGCCTGTGGCTAGAGCTCACGTCATCTAGATCATGAACCCACATGGGCAGGGTCCAGGATGGACACTCACAGGGGCCTGGACACCTCAAGGTGGGAGGCAAAGAGGGGCATAGACCCAGGCATGGGGGCAGCTCAGGGCCCTGGGCACTGGAGGCTGCAGGCCTGAGCTGGAGTCCTGATGTGGCCGCTCTGCGGTGAGAATGGGGCTCTTGCCTCAGTGTGCCCGGCTGTCACCTCGGCCATGGGTCTGGTGCAGGGCAGTGAGCAAGGATGGTTAGAGCCCACGTAATGTTTGGAGGAAGCAGCCCAGGGTGCCCTGAGCCCATAGCCTCTGGTGACACTGAGCCCTGAGGCCTCTGCCATATGGACATACCCCGGCCATCTCCTCCAGATCTGAGGCAGCTCCATCCTGCACAATCACCCAGCATGGGGAGTACAGGTCATTTCCGGGATTTCATGGATATAAATGACTCCGGGGCAGGTCCTTAAACACGGAGCTTGAGCATATGTTGCTGACTGATTTAGGTCAATCCCTGGCAGCAGACTCAGGGGGGCATGGCCCTTGGACCCCCATCTGCCACCCTATCCCCTGCAGGCAAGGACCTTTCCAGAAGGTGGGAGACTCCCTTCCCGGGGCTGGGAGTGCTGCTTGACAAGAAGCTGTAATCCTGCACCTGCTTTGGAGGCCTTGGAGATGCTGTGGCAGGTGCTGGGTGGGGGGACGGGCTCAGGGGACAAGGGAGGCCACCACTGGGGGCGCCCAGAGGCTCCTTGGCAGCCAGCCTGGGAAATGGGCTGCTCTGAAGATTAATTAACAGAGGAGGTGCATTGTAATAAAGAGCAGGAAGCCACTTGCATTCCTGCTCAGCCTGGAGGCCAGCATGGGGCCCCCAAGTCAGGCTGACCTGGTTCCTTTCCCACAGGTCAGACCTGCACATGGCCTCTGGGACACGTGCATCCCTGGACCCCCCACCAGTGCTCTGCCGAGGCTGTGCTGGGTTCTGGGGGGGTCTCACTGCCGTGAGCTCCTGAAGATGCAGCCCTGTATCCTAGGACAACCTTTCCATCTTGGGGCCCGGAAGGGAGTATCAGGGGTGTATGAGGCCATGCAATGCATGAGCACCCACTGTGTGCCAGGCCCTTGCAAGCCATTGCTTCCCTGTGAAGCATGTTTAGTCATCCTGGGTGGGGGTAGGGGTGGGGACGGGGTGGGGGGATCCCATGATGTCCCGTGGTAGTGGTGGTGGCTCCTGGGCCTGGCTTTGTGTCCCGGCATACTGGCTCCAGCCACGGGGTGGTTCTTGGGAGGATTGGGCCCCACACCGGCTCGCGACTGGGCCTCAGGTAAATATGTCCCAGGCCCATTTCCTGCCCCACAGAAATCTCAAAGGTGACAGATGTAGACCAGGGCTGACTTTCCGCGCTGCCGACTGCCTGCCTCCCCAGCCTGTTTCCAGAGCAGCCTTCCCCTTCCTGAGGCCTGCAAGCACCTACTGTGTGTCCGACTTTCACTTAAACCTCAGACAGGGCCTGATGGAGGAGCAGGGGGAGGGGCAGAGCCTATTGTCAGCTCGGGGCTGCACACCCAGGTGACCTACACCCCCTGCTAGGCTCCCCCTCCTCTGTCTGCCACAGTGACCCTACCTCCACCTGCCCCTGGGGGTCTGCGTCCCAGGATCCCCATCCCGTGCACATGGGGTTGCCTAATACTGCTTGCCGTCACCCTCACACCTCCCTAAGTGCGGGCCAGCCCAGTGAGGCTGGGCCCCAGGGAGACCTTGGCGAGAAGGAGCTCCGGCCCAGCTGCTCATTTACCTCAAATGGCAAATAAGCACTTACCAGTGGACAAATCCGTTGGGCAGCAAGCAGAGGAGTCTGTGGGCCAAGCCCTCCCAGAGAGTCACATCCCAACACACAGAAGCCCTGCTGTCCGAGGGCCTCAGTCAGCACCACCCTGCCTCCTGAATGTGGCTAGGTCTGCCCTCCTCCATAGGCCCTGCCTGCGCCCCATCAGCCTCTCCTGGATCATCATTGTCACTTCCTCCACGCTGGTCTCCAGGCTGATCAGGTGAAGATCAGAGTCAGGAATGAGGAAAATCAAAAACAGATCTCTGTGTGGATGAGGGGTCAGAAGACTGGTCCTGGCCACTGCTTGTGGCTGGTGGCCTTGGGCCAGTCAGCCCTTCTCTGTGTAAGTGGGGGTAGTGAGGACACTGTCTCACACTGCGTGATGCTCCTGGGGCATGAGCTGTGGGACCTGTCCAACTCGGTCCCTGAACATTAGCACCCTCCATCAGCAGCATCTGCCTCCCGGTGTCCTCCCCGCTCCTATCCGGCCTGGCCATGTACCCACCCCACAGTTCTGGTGAACTCTGCAGATGGATTGGAACCCACGCACTTAGGTGATCTCTGCTCAGTTGCTCCAGGCACGGGGCAAGGGGACTGGAGAAGGTCCTTTCTGGGTATGACAGGATGCTGCTATCAGGCCATAAGAATGAGGTGCCAGGGAGGCCTTGGGGCAGCAACCTCCAGCAGGGCAGAACCCCCATGTGACTGGCTTTGGGGGGCGGCCCAGGACAGGTTATGCGGCCTCCTTGTGTCTTCATGTTCAGCATCCTTACGGGCAGGCACAGGGACTGTTGTCCAGGCTCACGGGTGGGAATAGGCCTCTCAGAGGGGCCCGGGACACCCCGCCGACAATATTGATGCTGTTTCCACCCAAACAACCAAATGCCAGATATTAATTCCAGGCTCTGTTGGAAACATGGAAATCGATGCCCACAGAACAGGGAGGACAGACCAGAGATAGGCCTAGCACGGGGGCCTCTCTGCAGGAGGGCCGGCAGGTAAACAAAACTCTCGGCAGGTGGATGTGTCCTGTGGGGGCCCTTCCCCCCAGGGGCGCAGACCTTCCTGATCTCAGGCTCCTGCGTTAGGAGGAGGGGCTGGGGGTTTGGTTGTGGCCTTCACTCCCACTAGTACTCAGTGACTATTGGCTCAGCTTCCTCCAGGGGTAGCAGTGCGTCCCCTGACCCCAGTACCTTCTGACACCGCAGCTCAGGGCATACAGGGAGCATGCACCTGCCCGCCGGGCTCTGAAGGCAGTGCCCCTACCTGCTGAGAACTGGACATGGGAGGTGCCTAATGCTTGCTTGGGCAGCTGCTGAGGGCCTCCTGCTGGTGCCCTGGGCCTTTGTCCTGCTTGCGGCTTCCAGGCAAGGTCCTTGGCCTCCCTGGGCCTCTGCAGTCCCTACTGCCCATCCAGGGCTCCACTTCAGCAACCCCCAACCCCTCCCTCTGCTCAGGGAGCAGGGGCCGCAGTCAGGAAGGGTGGCAGATGCGGGGCAGACTCTGCCTGACTAGGCGGTCCTGGGGCGGGCAGCGTCCTGGAGAAGGTGGAGACGGGGCAGGCTTCGCTGTCCGGGGCCAAGGCCTCGGGATGAGTGAGTGTCTTGGGGGTGGGGAAACCGGTTTCTGAGAGGCTGTGGCCCGGTTGGAGCCCCTAGCACGTCAGTCCGTGAGCTGGGTATAAGCGAGTGCTATCGACCTAGTGTTTGGGTCCCTCCCCAGATACCTATGTTGAAATCCTAACTCCCAGGGGATGGCATTTGGCAGCGGGGCTTTTGGGAAGTGAATAGGTCGTAAAGGTGGAGCCCTTACCAAGGGGATTGGAGTCCTCATAAAAGAGACCCCAGACAGCTGCCTCGCTCCTTCCACCACGTGTGGACACACTGAGAAAACCGTCATGGGCCAGGAAGTGCGTCTCACCGAACCACTCAGTCTATGTGGGCCTTGATCTCCGACTTGGGAGCCTCCAGAACTGTGAGAAATACCGCTCGGTTGTTTCTCAGCTGCCCAGTCTTGTATTTTGTTACACTAGCCTGGATAGACGGACGCACTGGGCAGGGGTTTTCCCCTCTCCAGCCCTCCAAGCCTCAGTTTCCCTGTGTGTCTGTGAAACAGTAGTGGGGTGTCTCCTTGCGCACACACAGCAACACCGGGGTGATAGCACTGTCCGGCCCCCAGTCAGGGGGGCTCCCCAGTCAGGGCAGAGTGCTGCCAGCTCCCGGGGGCTTTGAAAGCTCCCATCCTGCCCGGGCCCCTCCCCAACCCGCCCCAAGACCCACCTGGGCACCTACTCTCCCAGTGTTCGCAGCGTCCTCGTGGGGCTGCCTCCCGCAGCCCTGGAGGCTGACGCTGTCCCATCCACACGGGCCCATCTTCTGCCTCTCCTCTGCCCACCGTGGCCTCTTGGGTCCCAGGGCCCCCCAGCAGGCCCCGGAGGGGGAGTGGTCCCACCTTTTGAGCCATCCTAGCTGTGCTCTCAACCCCTGCCAAAGAGGTGTCAGAATTCACAGCTTTTTGGAAGGGTCTCCTAAACGGTTGTATTTAATCTGGAAGGCTGAGAGGCTCGGGGCACAAGCAACAGTGTGTTAATAATGGCGGGCCAGTGGTCAGTGGAGCCAGCCATCCGCCTCCAAGGACAGGACAGGAGAAGGCATTTGGCCCAGATCTGGAAGGAAGAGGGAGGGGAATGCCTCAGGGCTTGGTTGAGATTGAACCCAGCCACAGGGCACCTGTCTGCCAGGCCCTGGCCTCCTTCCAATTTCCATTCTCTACCAGTGGGGATCAGGGCAGTGCAAGCACCGGCCATGCCCACCACGAAGCTTTAGTGCTTCTCAGAGGCTGTGGGGGACAGGCCTTCCTCCTCCAAGAAGCCTTCCAGAGACATCTCCAGACCTGGGCCTCCGTGCTGGTCTGCCCCTCTCTCGCCCTGGACCCTGGGTTGGTGAGGAATCCCTCTAAGCCCCAGTCAGGCCTTGGAGGGGTCTGTGTTTGTGCCAGGAGCCCCTTCCTGCCCCTGATCCTTGGGTGCTCCCTTTGTGGCCAGGGCCATCTTTCGAGTCCTTGCCGCGCTCCCCGCCCCCAACCTGGCTCCTCTGCTTCCTTGCCCAGGGGCTGTGGGCCAGCCTGGCAGGACCACCATCTTTGGGAGCATGGGAAAGAAACTAGTTTGTAAGAGCCCACTGCCTGCCAGGTGCACACCACCTCCTCCAGCCTCTCTCAGCATCTTGCAGGCTGGGAGGCTGAGGCTGTGAGGGGCAGTGGCCCTAAAAGGCTGCACGGCCACCCTGGGCCACCTTCCAGCTCACACTGGCACACTGGCTTCTCCAGGGATGGTACCTCCAGACAGTGGGGCTTCAGGCCCTTTCCAGCCCCAGGGAAGGACAGCAGGAAAGCCACGGGGCGGGGATGGACATGAACGCAGACCCTCTCCAGGGGAGGACTCGGTCAGGGTGGCCTGTGGCCAATGCATTGCTGAGACGTCAGGTTACAGCCCTGTGTCACCTTCAGAGGGAAGGGGTCCATCTGTCCTCCTCCTTGGCCGTGGTGCCCAGTGGCCTCCCTGACTGGGCTTGGCGGCGGTCTTTCCCGGCCAGCACTGGGTGGGCTGGGAGCACCCACCACCCAGGTTCTCGGTTTGCTCACTCCCTGCCTCCGCCAGGGGCTCCCTCAGAGGGATCTCTCTCATCATGAGCCGGAGGAGCTCCACCACAGGCCCCGGGCCTCTCGAACTCGCCTCTGTGAACTTGCCTTCCGTGTCCTGGTCGCCTCACTTCCGCCCCTGCCCTTCTCAGTTGGCTGATCCTACTGTTTGATTCTGTGCTGTGTGGGGGGCAGGGGCCTGGATGTCTCCTGAAATGAGTTTCTTGGTGCTGTGTGGGCCAGGGACTGCCTGCCCCTCTAGCACCCTGATGGGGTCTAGCCAGAGCCTCCTAGCCTCCTGTCCTATAGGCCCAGCCTCTGGGCCCACTGGGGGCCTCCTTCTGTCCTTGGCCTAAACTCCAGGGCGGTGGCATTCCTGGGGGGCGGGAGCAGCTCCGGAGCTGATTCCCTCGAGGCAGTGGTGTGTCAGACCTGGCTCGCCCCAGCTCTGACTGCAGTGACAGCCCATTGGTCACTCCAGAATCTGCCCTGGTAGCAGGGCTTATACCCCAGAAACCCACAGATGCTCCAGATCAAAGCCCAGCTCCTGCGGGTTGTGAAGCTTTGACCAGAACCTCACACTGGCCGGGCATGGGGCTTGCCACGCACCCCGGTCATCCATGAAGAAGTCTCATGGGTCAAGTGCAGCCCTCTCCCGGGGCAAGGGGGTCTCCTCGAGATGGATGCTCTGCTTCCTTGCCCAGCGAGCGTCATGGCTGCTGGCCCAGGCCCAGAGCCAAGACACGTGCTCTGTGTGGACGGGAAGGGGCCCCTCTACTGCCCACCCATCCCACCTCCCAACCCTCTTGGGGCTTTTGCAGAAAGTATTCCTGGAGCGAGGGGCCTCTGCGGGGGAGACATAACCCTGGATTGCCTTGGTTACTTGGAAGCTCAAAGCCAAACGAGCACACAGCCTTCAGGGAACAGGACATTAGGATGTCCAAGACACGGGGTGCACGCCTGGGCTGGGCTGTTGGGTGGGGGCAGGGCGGCTACTCCCTGGTTGCTTGGCCTCCATTCATCAGCTTGAAGCTCCCCCCTCCCCAGACTCTGAAGCTGCAGTAAATATTGATTCTGGCAAATCGATGCATTTCTGAGGACCTAGCTCGATAGCAAAGCTACAGGATCAGGGCAAAGTCATCCACGCACCCAGCTCCAGCATCGCTAAGAGCCTGGCCACATTTCCAGGGGGCCAGTGCCAATGGCTGGGGCCACCTGAGGGGCTTGGCTGACACCAGCTCCTCGACCTCCCTGACCATGGCTGAGGGGGTGTCCCCATGCTTGCCAGGGCCTTCCTCATGCCAGGCCATCTGAGCATCTCATGAGTACTTGTGTGCCTGGTGGCCCGGGTCCAGGCCAGGGCAGAGCCCCTTCCTCAGGGCTCTCTCTGCAGCCCTTGCTCTCCTTCCCCTTGCGACATGCCCCTGAGATGGGGAGCTCACCCCCTCCTAAGCTGCCTCTTCCATCTCCACCCCCACCAGCACCTCACCCTGGCCCCAGACCCACAGAGGCGGTACCCTTTCCCACCAATGCACACTCCAGGAGGTGGCCTCTGCCTGCTCAAGGTCACTCTGGCCATTTCCCCCACAGCTCTGCGGTCGCCACCTCATCTGGCCCCTCTAGCTCTCTGATCACTTCCGCTCTCAATCAGTCTGGATCCCTGACTGGCTCACGGGGTCCCTGGGGATCTCATTGTCCCTTCCCACTTTTGCACATGGTGCTCCCCCTGCTTGGAGCTCTCGTCCTCCCTCCTCTGAGGGACCATTCAACAACCATCCATCTTTCCTCCGAGCTCCCACCTGCCTGGAACTGTCTTCCCTGGAGGGTGAGGCTGGGGGCCCAGGGCCCTCAGAGGACACCCTCTGCGTCCCTCTGGAGGGAGGGGCTGAGCAGGATAGCTCCAGGGACAGTGTTTGGGTGTTTGGGCACCTGCCCATCCCACTCTGTTTCATGGATAATTCTTCCCTCCCCCCACTGCTCCCCCTGATCTGGTGCCCCACTCACCCATCATGTCTCATGTCTCCAGTCCACTCTGACTCTCTCCCTTCTTCTAGAACTTCAAGGCTAGTTCTGGTGCGCTCTGGTGGGTGGCTTTATTTATGAGATTTTGGGACATGCAGATGTGATGTTTCCAGCTAATAGCCCCAAATCACCCGTGCTGCCCCATTAGCAGGGAAACCGGCCTGTGTACCTTACGCACTGCCTAAGTGGGAGCCAATGCAGTGGTTTTATGACCCCATAAAACTTTGGGAGTTTATTGCTATTGAACAAACATGTAATCCGATGCTTCAAGTTCAATATATGTAGCCAATGGCATCCAGAGCCGGCTGCATCTGTGGCTCTCATGGACGGGCCAGTGGGCCACGCAGGCTGAGCCACTGAGACATCCAGGGGCTTTGGAGCCGATCAGTGATTGATTGGCCACAGGATGGGGGCAGGATTTATGGTGGCCATGCCAGGGCCTGTCCTCCTGCATACTGAACAGCCTAGAGGGCAGGCAGAGGAGAGAGTTAGCCACCAGGGATCTGAGGCTCATTGGCAGAGGGTTGGACCACAGCCCTTAGGCAAGGGGCTGGTTTGGGGATGCTGAGGCAGAGGCCACAACAAAGGGAATGTTTCACTCCCAAAAAGTGGTGATTCCAGCGGAGCTCCTGGCAGGGAGGGGCAAAGGAACAGGCTGGATGCTGGATGCTAGTGATGCTGGAATTGGGTGCGTGGATGACTTTGCCCTGATCCTGTAACTTTGCTATCGAGCTAGGTCCTCAGAAATGCATCGATTTGCCAGAATCAATATTTATTGCAGCTTCAATAAAGGAGGGGCCATTGGCTATACACACCAGAGGCTCATCCACCCATCCCTTCGCTCATCCACCTGTCCACCCACCCAATCATCCACCCAACCATCCCACCACACATCTGTCTGTCCATCTATCTATCTATCTACTGCCTAATCGTCCATCCACCCATCCATCCATCCACCCATCCATCCATCCATCCATCCATTGCTCTGTCCATCCTTCCATTCATCTACCTGTCCACTTAACCATCATCCACCCAACTATATGCTCATCTACTTGTCTGTCTGTCCACCCATTCATTCGTCCTCCACCCATTTGCCGACCTGTCCATTTGTCCTTCCCCCACATAGCTGCCTCTCACCCAGGGATTGTGCTGTCCCCCCCAGAGATGACCCAAGCCTGGGAAAGCCTTGGGGACCTATATCACCATGCAGAAATGCTGACATTTTGCTTTGGCCTCGGTCAGAGCCCCCATGCTCTCTTGCCTTGAGCTTCAGGCCCCAGGAACCTCCTCCTCATGTCTGTATTCTTCATGTATTTCATCTAAATAATGGAGACCCCCGTGGGTTAACGGTGGTTTATTTATTTCCTCCCGATTTTGGTGTGTGCACACACTCTTTATCCTCAGTTCATGTGTGACTCTGGGCTTGTCTGGTCTTCGTTTTCACTTTGTATGGTTGGGTATACTAGCTGTTTCCACCTTTTCTGCAGTGACAAGTAAATGCTGTGGCTGCACTGAGTCCACACAGATGGGTCTGCCCCTCTGAGTCACACCCCATGAGCACAGATTCCAGGAAGGGGCTGGGAGTCCTCATGACTCAGGGCCCCAAGCATCTGGCCCGCTGAAGCTGCCCTCGGTGGACAAGGGGCTTCTGCAGTGCCTGGCCAGAGGGGCTAGGGCATTCAACGGGGCTCGTCTTCGGCGTGTTGCCTCGTCTGCAGTTTGCTCAAGTCCTTGGTGTTTTGGCTTTGGATAGTCTCATGTTATGTTAATGGTATTAATTTTTTGTCATGTTAGTGTCAAAAATTTGCCCGATTCATCGCTTTTCTTTGAAATCTACGGTTTCTTCTGGAGCCACCTGAGAATTTAGCTTTCACGCAAAGTGTACTTATCTTTGCCTTTGTTCTTAGAAAGTTCTTTCCCACGGGGTATTTGGTCAATATTTGCCTGCTTACTTCCGCTTCCTTTCAATGGTTTCAGCTCTTTTCTGCCTGCAGCACCTTACCCTTCAGTCCACATCTGCGGGCCCTGCATGCCCTCCCTCCCCACCTTCCTGCAAAATTGTTCTCGATAGCCTTGGTGCCGTGGCTACTGAGGGGACAGACCTGACCCTGGCCTCCAGAAGGGCAGGTACCTCAGCGCAGATGTGCAAAGCAAAGAAAGCAAGTGTGGAGTCAGGGCTGAGGACGGGGAGGTCTGAGCTGGGGGCTGGAGGAGAGGGTGGCCGAGTGAGTGGCGGATGCCGGAAAACTCTTGTTGGAGTGATGACTGGCGGGTGGTGGTGGTGCAGGACTTGGCCAGGTAGTGGAGAAGTGGACAGTGCTCTGAGGAGACCCATTTTGTCCCTGTGTCAGGCGTTGGGAACACCTGGAGCAGGGGGTAGGGCAAGAGAGGGAAGCAGGGAAGTGGCAGAGTGGGGCAGGAGCTGGACAAGAGCCCGCTGAAGGCAGATCTCTGTCCTGTGCCCAGAGCAGCCATGGGTCCTGCTCGTTGGCCACCACGGGAACGCGGGATAAAACCTTCACAGCCCCGGAGTGCGTTTGATTTAGAAAGCTATGAGGTGGCCTGCGCAAGGCAGGCAGTGGCGCCCGGGGCAGGGGACGCGGGGGGCCCAGCAGCCCGTTCTGTGCCACGAAGGTCTGGCTCTCAGTGCGGCTTGCTCAGGTCTGTGTGGATCTTGCTGCTTTAGCCGCCCCCCCGCCATATGCACTGACGCTTGATCCCCTCACCCTTGAAGGGCAATCGAGTCAGGGAAGTTGATGTAATGAAGTTGACAGAAGGCACGTTTGTGCTCCGGGAAGCCAGGCGGTTGGGTCAAGGATGCTCTCTTGAAACGAGCTCTCCCTGATGGCGGTTCGTGCTGCAGCCGACCTTGGCAGGCTGTAGGGCCTGGGGGTGGGGGGGCAAGCATGCAAGCAGAGCAGGAGGGAAGCCCCTTCCTGCCCCTTTGGCAATGAGGGCAGGTTAGAGGAAGCCTGGAGCCCGTGCCTTCAGCCCCAGCCGATGGGCGGTGAGGGACGGGCAAGGCAGGCCGTGCCCCCTCCAAGGGAGAGGCTCTGGAAGAGTGAGCTGATGGAATGTGGAACAGGCCCCCAGGAGTGAGCTCCTGTCCTGCAGTCCTGCCAGGTAGGCTTCCAGGGGACACTGTGGAGGCATTACCAAGTCAGGCATGGCCCAAGGGGCACAGGTGGGGACGAGACTAGGCCTGAGCACAGATGGGACAAGATGGGCCCTAACTGTGGTGGATGGGCCTGGTCTTTGGCCAGGGTCAGGTAGAGGGTCGGTTTGGCTGGCCACAGAAAAGGAAGAGACTTGGAGGAATCAGGCTACAAAGCCCCACGAGTCCCTGATGTGGCTGGACACTGCTCAGATACCAGCACTGGCCACGTTAACAGAGGCTGGGGCCTGGAGGGAGGGAGGGGACAGGTCTGTAGGGTGGGGAGGAGCCTGAAGCTGCGGCAGAAGCAGGTACCAGGTGGTTGGTACCAAAGCTGGGCGTGGGCCTGGCGGCTGCCTGGGATACAGAACAGTGGATGAGGAAGGCCAGGTTTCTGGGACAGCTGGTGTCGAGCGGGCTGTGTTAGGAGCTCGAGGTAGTTTGCAGAGTTGGATTGGCTGTGACACAGGCCTGGGACAGTTGCTGGTGTACCCAACCTGCAGGGCTGCGAGACAGAGTCAGAACCAGTGCTTTGAGAGGGACCCAGTGAGCAGGCCAGCATGGCCTCTGGGCTGGGGGCTTGTGGGGGAAGACGCTGAGGCCCCCGCCTGGCTCTGGGTGTCCCTCACCCTGCCACCCAGCCTCTCTCTGTGCAGTAGCCTTGTGGTTACAGCTGAAATGCAACCCCATTAGCTCCGGGGCGGGGCAGGAGCTACATCCAGAGGATTAATGGTCAGTGGGGAGGGACTGCTCCACTTCCCAGCCTTGTCGAGGTAATTACCAGTCTCGATTAGCACTTGACCTGTGGCCTGCACCGGGCGCCTGTCAACTCGTTACTGCTAATTGTGGGGACTGGTGGCACCTCTGCCCTCATTACCTGGGTCTCAGCCTCTGCCCCATTGAAGCCAGTGGGAGTGGGGAGTGGGAGGGGAATGCCCACCAGGAACTGGAGCTCCAGTCGGGCCGTGCCTCCTGGCGGGGCCTCCAGCTGCCGAGTCCCCGCAGCTGGGCCAGGCCCCTCTGCTCTGCATGCATTTTAGTCCCCTGGCCTGGAATCATCAGGATTCTTGGAGCTCTGTCTCACCAGACAGCCAAGGGGTCTAAGAGTAGGCCCCTGGGTAGGTCTACCGTGTGGTAGGGTCCACAGGGTGGGCATGACTCTGACAAGGGTGGGATCCACTCCCATGGCTCTGCCCTCGCTCCCCACTCCATACCTCCCTGGCCCACCTTGTCTTGCTGTCTTGTGATTGCTCCCCTTTGCTCACACTCCACATCCTGCAGGGGCCACCCTGAGTCCTGCCGAGATGGGGGGGGTCATGGACTCGCTCAGTCAACAAACTCTCTCCTGGCTATGCAGAGGGGCAGGGGCCTGACCTGGACCTTCCATGACGCCACTGTCCATCTGTTCTTACTGGGACAGGTGCCTTGCTAGAGGCGCAGGGCTGCGAGTGCTCCTCCAGGGTGGCCCGGGGAAGGTGCTGGTCCTCTCTGGGCGGCCCCCCAGGCTCTGCAGCTCACCATGGTGGCAGACGGCTCTGCTCTTGAAAGGTGGTCTGGGACTGCCTCTTCCACCACGGGTGGCCAGGGTCACCTCCCTGGTCATCCTGGGTATGGCCAGGGGCCTGCAGACAGGGCCCACTGTGTGCCCCAGATGTCCTCCGCCCTCACTTGCCTCTGCAGGTCCTGCACCTGGGCTCCTTGCCTGCCTGGCCTCCCCTGGGAGCCGCCGGACTCTGTGCTTCACCTGGGCCGTGCCCAGGAACCTTCCACCGGACACAGATTTAAACATAGCTCCTGAGACCCGTTCTCGGCCAGAATGTCACTCTGGCTAGCAGTTATGGGTGGACCTCGCCTCAGCACGGGGACCGAGACGCAGCGCACCCAGCTTCGTTTCCACTGAGTTAGGGGTTTAATAGACCTAAGCAGGCCGCCGGGGAGGCTCCTCGCTGGCTCGGGGGCTCAGGGGCCCGGGGGGCCGGGGGCTGGGGGCTGGGGCCGGGCTCTCACAGCCCAGGCGCCTGCCTACTCCCTGTCAGCCAGCGGAAGCAAGCCGAGAGATTTATCTTCCCCGACTTTACGAGGTCCTAACAGAGAGAAGGCTGAGAGGCAGCAGCTAAATAATTGATGGCCCTCCCTCACTCGGGGATCAGCCAGGGAGGGCTAGGGTATGAGGGGAGGGGGTGGCTGGGTGCTGGCCACAGAGAGCCAGGAAACCAGTGGGGGCACTGGGGGACCGCAGTGGTCACAGACACCTCGGGGCAAGTGTACCCAGGAGCAGAACTCAGAGATTCCAGGGCCAGCTCATCTCCAACTCCCCCACTCACGCCCTGTCCACACAACCCAGCAACCTCACAGTCCTGTCTGTTCCTTCTGCTGCCTGCCCCTTGCCCCTTTGGGCTGGACGTGGTCCCCATTCGGCCTCTGGGCTCTGCTCTCAGCCAATGAGCCGTGGGAGATAAGTGGAGGTAGGGGATTTGGGGGTGGGCTGTGGCACTCTGAGCACCCCTTTCCCTGACAGCCTCAGCTTCCCTCTGAGGAGCACCCCCTCATCTGCCGGACACATCTGTCCTCATCTCCTATATGCTCTCTCTTCTCTGTTTCTTCTTGCCCCTTATTCCATCTCCAGCAGCAGGGTACCACTCCCTGGCCCAAGGATGCAGGTGGGCCAGGGACAGGGTGGAGCGCCCCCGAGAGCCCTCCAGGTGGGGATGGGGCACTGAGCTTGGATCTGGAGGCAGGAGGGACACCTGCCAGGCCAAACGGGCTGCCAGGTTGGAGCCTAGACCACCGTGAGGCCTGGACATGCCCCCTCCTTGAGCGTTTCTTTATTGGTAATGGGGGTGTCCGTGACAACATGTTTGGCCACGCCAAGGTGGCATTCCTCCAGGAAGGGAGGTGCTCGCAATCCCCCCCACCCTACCTCCTGCTCACTTTACTCTTCCCAAACCAGCCAGGATTTTTACAGTGGAGGGATTCTATTAGTATTTTTATCAAATAAATGTTTGCTATCCTCCCTTGTGGCTGGCCCAGGGTTGGGGGGTCACAAGTGGGTTATCTCCTGTGGCACCAAGGCCAGGGACCTGGGGAGGGTGAGGGAGAGAGGCCTCCCCACCCCGGAACTACTGCCAGGAAGAGCCATGTGGCTCCACAGCTCACCCAACAGGCCCTGCCTCAGTGTCCCCTGTAGGCTCAGGCCTGTGCTCAGGGCCCTTGGACCAGGTCTGGCCTCTGGGACCTCTGCCCCTCTGAGGCTTTCCCAGTTGCTGGCATGGGTGTGACGGGCGGGCAGCCGGCTCACAGGCACATGAAGTGACCACCACCACATCAGCCACCACACTCTTCTCCCGTGGGCAGCCTTGGGGCCCACTGGTGGAGACCGGTGTCTGCTCCTCGTGGAACCTGGAGCGCACAGCCGAGAAGGTGTTTACAGGGTGGGCAGAAGCCTGAGCTGAGGTAGATCAAGCCCTTGAGTTTTTCAATGAACACTTGCTTGGTGCAGTTTTTCCTCCGTCAAACTCCCGGCCTGCAGCCAGGCACCCTCTCGGCCCAGCGTAATCTGCTGAGCCCTTGCTCAAATATAAGCAGCTTTGCCTCTTTCTAAACACAACTAATCCAATTTGGGTTTTGGGGGTTGGAGGTGGGTAGCGCCAGCCACTGGATGGTCCTCGGAGGATCTGTGGTTGGGGCTGAGGCCGGCATTGGGGCTGCGAGGGTGGGCTCTGGGCAAGGGCCACTCTGGGCCTTCACCCCCACCTTGTCTCCCTCTCCGTCTGTCTGTCCACCCTGGATGAGAACCAGCACAGTGCACGGTGCAGCCCTGTCGTCCGGCCCCCGGGACACCAGACCCAGTGCACCCCGTTTCCTGAAGGACCGGTGAGAGCCAGGAGTGGGGTGGGACTTGTGCTGTGGGATCTCAGCCTCACTGGGGGGCCAGGGCAGATTCCCCTCAAACCTGAGACCTCAGCTGAATCCCCCCACCCACCCGCCATGCCGGCACTCCCAGGATCTGCCTGTCCCTAACTGCCTGCTCTGGCCTCAGCCCCCTGCCCACCCAGCCCAGCCTGCCGCACCCAGAGGACAAAGAGCCCCCATGGGCCCCTTGCTGCTGGATTGTGCTCCGACTGGGGCCTGTGAGGGGCCCTTGCCCTGGGTTTTGCTAGCCCGCGGCAGAAACCACAAAACTAACCAGAACACACACAGCTCCCAGATGACGGATTCAATTCAATTCCACAAATATTGACCACCATCTAATCCACTCGTCCTCCAGCGCTGGCTTGTTCCTCTGAGGTTCCCAGCTCGGCAGCCACAGCAGCTCGCTTGATCTGGTCCCCAACAATGTCACTGGGTCATAGTTAGGGAGCTGAGGCTCTGCCAGGCCCCCAGCAGGTGGGGGCCTGGGGGGTGTCAAGAAGGGGTCCAGAAGGGGAGGGTTCAGGGGCACTGCGCCTCTGTCACGCCTTGTGCTTATGGGCCACTGCATGGTGGAGTCTGAACTGGGTCCGCAGAGGGCCTGGAGTCTGGTTCCTGGTCAGCTAGACTCAGGAGGGACAGCCATGTCCGGTCTCAATGGCCCTCTGGCTCAGTGCTTCTCAGGTTCTTGTTCTCTGGGCCCACCTGTGCGATGCCTCCTACCTTCCCAACCGAGGCTGAGGCCGTCACTTACGTCTTAGAGAGAGTGAGCTGCTGGAGTGGCCCCCGACAGGCAGGGCCTGGGCTTTGGGGTGGCCTTGCAGTGGGCCTAGACTGTACTCATGTGGGGAAGAGAGGCCCCAGGACGGCCCCTGCACCTCAGCAGTCCTGCCCCGGTAGTCAATCTCCGCTGGGCACTACAGCTCCATGGTGACCCTGGGCACCAGGAAATTGATCAGAATTGGAACTGATGGATTAAAGTAGAACCAGGAGAATTGATTTTTCTCCCTGGGCACTTAAATGCTACTCTCAATCAGGTCATCAACTCCTGGGCAGGGGCGGCCCTCGGGACAGAGGTGGGAGTGAGGGGGTGGCCCTGGGGACAGAGGTGGGCTCATGCTCCTGCCCAGTCTCTGGGAGGAATCTTGTGTCAAGTCCCTTCTCTGCCTGTGCAGGGACCAGAGGCTGACTCCCTTCCCTACCGGCTGTGTGAACAGGCCAATCCTCTCCCCTCTATGTCTTGGTGGCCTAAGTGAGAGCCCAGGGGAGCCAGTGACTCATTTCTCGCTCAATCATTCATGCATTTGACAAGCCCTGTGGTGAAGGGATAGTGATGAGCCTCCGCAGGACGCACGGTGGCAACCAAGATAGGCCAGACCGGTGTGCGGAGCCTCCCCGACACGCACTTGCGTCTGCCTGCTGGCGTTCACCTGTGGCCCCTGCTCTGCAGTCCCCGCCCCGGCCCGCCCATCCATCTTCTGCTATGGAGCCAGGCGTGGGTTGAGTTAGGGTAAGCAGGGTGGGCACCCCCTTGTTACGGCTGCTGGAGCCTGCGAATATGGCTAGGGACCCTGTGGGCACTTCAGGTGGCCCTGGGCTGTGGATGGGCTCCTGAGCCTCCGGATTGTGGTCTCCGCTGTGTCCTGCCTTGGGCCTGGCAGCCGTGGCAGGTGGAGTGGGCAGGCACCGGCTGAGGAAGGGCAGATAAGCCAGTGCCTCGCCTGGTCGAGGTGCTGCAGGCCCGACCCAGCCTGATCCTGGGAGACTGTGAGGGGCCCAGGAGGCCCAAGGCAGTGGGTCAGCCCTTTCCAAGGGGGCCTAGAAGGGGCTTCCTCTCCTGGAGCCTGGGAGAGAGGCACTCCAGGCCCTGTGATTTGGGGGCTGCAGGGTAGTATCAGCATGATCGGCCTTGTGAAATTCCTCCCAGATGTTGGACATCTCCCCACACACAGTGCCCCTCCCTAGAGAAGGGCACAAATGAAGCCGTGCTGGTAGTGACTAGGCTAGGCTGGGTAAGGGCTGGGACTCCCAGGCCCAGACTGGTCCCCCCTAGGAAGCTCTGTGTTGTCGCGTCCCCTCTTTGAGAATCTGGCCAGGGATCCCAGCGCTTGTCAAAATGTGTGTCTGAGCCTCAATTTCCCCCTGCATTTGGCAACCTGCCCAGCAGGGTTGGTGTAAGCGTGTGGTGAGGCAGCAAAGCAGCACCCCTTAACCCCTGATTAAACACCCAGGCTGCAGACCTTGGTCCAGGGTGAGACAGGGCCCCTGTGCACCCCCTGTCCAGTGATCTCTGACGGTCCCTCCCAATCCGACTGTGGCCCTGCCCTTTCCTAGTGGCCGCATGGACTACAGGAGAAATGCTGAGCTGGGAGACCAAAGGGCACGTTGAAGGCTAGCCTCCCTGGGCGACCTCAGGAGCTGCAATGGATGCGGACCCAGGGCAAAGCATCCTACTGCCCACTCGGGCCAGTGTCCAGGGCAGATGGGAGGCTGAGTGCCCAGGATGCTAACCAGGTTCGAGCTGAGGTCCCGCCATGCTGGCCACATCTTCACACCCAAGACCCCCCATCCCTGGAGGCTCAGGCCTCTCAGCTCCGGATGTCTGAGCCACAGCAGGCAATGGGGAGGGAAGCGGGTAGATCCAGCCCCAGCCCTGACCACAGCACCCACCGGTGTGTTGGCCTCTGCCCAGGCCCTCTCCCCAGGCCAATCCCTCCTCAAAGCCAGATTGGCCTGGGAGTCACGTGACAGAAAGTGAGAGCAAGTGGAGAACCCCCCAGGCTGTGGGGGCGACAGCTGGCTGAGTCACACCGTCCAGCTTGGCTTCCTTCTGTTCCTGAAGCACCGCACATCTCTGTCTGCTGTGGAAGCACCATGTCCCCCTACTCACTCTCTCAGTCTACTCTTGGGGGGTCTGGGCTCCCTCAGGTGAGGAGGGCAGCTTGCCATGCCAGCTAGACACTCCACCTGCCCCAGCCAGCCCTCAAGAGCTGGGTGGGCTTCTCCTCACTTGCTGCTCTGTGAGTATAGGCATGGGGGCGCCCCGGGGTGCTGTCCTAGAACCCCAAATCCTCTTTCTTGCAAGCTGGAACTGTCTGCCCAGAGCCCACTGTGCGAATGAGCCTGGCCTTCTGCCTGGGGGTGGGGCAGCCCCCGTGGATAGCCACTTTGGAACTGGGCCCCACAGCTGGGAGTGCGGAATCTGGGCCATGCCAGGTGGGGCCCAGGGCACTGGGAAGGGCCTGAAGCTGCAGGTAGTCTTTGCTGGGAGGCCCGGAACACTGAACAAACCTAGTGCAAACTTGGTTAACAAGCCTGTTTGCTCGGCGCCAAACACTCAGGGGCTGCTCAGGCATGGACAGGGGCTGGGCAGGCAGGAGGATGGTCTGGGGGCTCAGGCTTGGGCATGGAGTGCCCTCAGGGCAGCTTGCAGCATCTGACCGATGTGGGCGGGGTGCAAGAGCTGACCTCTGCCCCGGGGCCAGACAAGGCTGGATGCCGCTCATGCCCAGGGCTCCCATGAGATCAGGTCGGCCTCAGCCCCGCGGAGTGCTCATCTCTGCTCGGCTTCCCTCCTCTGGGCAGCTTCCCTCACTCTGCCCACAGAGCCTCTATGCACGGTGGCACTAAGACAGGCAACTGCCAGTAAGTCAGTCTCCCAGCCTCCCTTCCCATCTTGGTCCTGCCCCACCTTACCAGCCCTGCAGGGACGGCCGCCCTGCGCTCCTGCCTAGCGCTTGGAGGGGCAAGGCTACCCCTGGCTGCGGAGGAGACCCTCCTGGCTGGGCCTTGGCCTCTACGGCAGCATCGGGTTCCAAATGCCTCAGAGCCCCTGGCACCTCCCAAGTCACATCAGGCTGGCAGCCAGAGGCACAGAGGGCCACGCGGACAGCGGCTACAGCTCTCACTTTGCCACCACGGGGGTACGCCACTCTCGTTCACCCCCCGACCAGCTCCCCCCGAGACCCAGACCCCAACTCCCTGGGGAAGGCGCTCCCGGCATCCTCAGAACTGCCAGTGAGGGTGGGAGGGGGGGCTGTGGCCTCTCCTTCTGGTTGCGCAGCCCCAGCCCCACGTTGAGACCTGCGGGGCCGCCCCAGGCTGTGGGGTCTGCATGCAGCTTTGACCCCATGCTGTGCACCTGACTATGCCCCTCGGTCTGGCTCCCGGCGCCTGGGCCCCAGGGATCCACCTTGGGCCCTGCCCTGTCTTGGCACAGGACCCTGCCCCAAGGTCCTCTTGACCTGTGCTGCCAGAGGCCAGCAAAGCCGCTCATTGGGAGTTCCCCTCCAGATCACACAACTTCCAGGCCTTTGGTAATCTCAGGGGTGAGTTTTGTGTGGGGAGGGGCCTTGCTCTCATCATTGCTGCCTTATTTCTGCCCTCCCAGCTCTGTGGGGCAGAACCCAAGTCCTTGCCTGTCCTCACACCCCACTGCGTGCCCTCCTGGGGACCCATTCCAGAGAGGGCTCCAGAGCGCCAAGCCCCAGGGTGCCCCATCTCCACAGCCACTGAGCAGGTGGGCAACTGAGCAGACACACTGGCCGGCTGCCAGCCCTCTGAAGCCACTCCCCACCCACCCGCTCACCGCTCAGCCCAGGGCCTGTCTGGGTGATGCGGGCAGACCTGGAGTCACGGGGGTGCCCAGGAAGGTCTGGAGGAGTTGGCAGGCCCTCGGCCCCTTGCCTGACACGTGGGAGAGGGCACGTGGCAGCAGCTGCAGGTGGGACGCTGCCTCTCCAGGTCAGCGAGGGGCCTGCACAAAGGGCCTGAGTGAGAATGAAAAGCCAGAACATGCTCGTGTGTGTGCATGTGACTTGTGAGCATGAGCATGTGCGTGTGCAAGGCTGCATGTGGGAGAGCATGTCAGCATCCACATGTGTGAGTGTGCATGTTCGGGAGTATGAGAATGTGAGTGAGCAAGCGTCCAAGTGTGCCTGGGTGGTGTATGCATGCGTGCATATGGGTGTGCAAGTGTGAGACGAGTGTGCACGCATGTCCGTGCACATGCACAACTAATGTGCACTGGTGTGAATGAGTGCGTTTCTGATGAGCGCGTGAGTATGCATGTGTGAGTCAGTCTGTATTAACAAATGTCTGTGAGTGTGCACATAAGTGTGAGTATGCGGGCGGTCCAGGTTTACACTGACTTTGGCTTCCAGGGAATTAATTTGGACAGCTGGGGGGCCCAAGACGGTGGCCAAGCTTCGGGGCAGTCCTAAGGCGGGAGTGCCTGATGCCATGCACAGGAGACCAGGGCCCTCAGAGTGGAGTCCTTGGCCAGACGGTGTTGGCGGGGAGGTCATGACCAGCCTGGGAGCTGGGCCTGGGCCCTAGGGCTAGAGGACCGGCCCTGGCCCTCCTCTTTTCCTCAGGATAACCAGCAACTCCCAAGGAAAGTGCCCACAGCGCAGGCCTGCCAGGGGCACCCTGACCGCACCCTGCAGCGGTGGCTGCTTTAGTCCCCTGTCCCCAGTGGGCAAACGGAGGCTCCACTCCCCACCAGGGCCCCCGGGGTTCCCAGCCCGGGGCCTGCACTGGTCAAGGGCCACCGTCGGTAGAACAAATGGGCACCGTGCAGTGTTCTCTGTGAATCTGGGGGTGAGAACAGCCCTGCCAGGTGGGGGGCGGGGGGTTCACATGCACAACACAGGCTCTTGGCCCTAGTGGGTGTTTGCAGGCGCTAGTTTAGTTAGCACGAAGAACATTTCAGACCTGAGCTGCCAAGCCTGTGGCTGAGCAGTGCCCAGGGGTGCTGGGAAGAAGGGTCCTGGCTGGGAAAGAACTGCCAGATGGGGGTCATCAGGGTGCCCCCGCCAGCCTGACTGTGTCTGGTACACACGGGCCTAGGTCCTGTGTGTGCTTGGCTTGCATGCTGAATTCTGAAGCGCTGGCTAAGACAGCCGGGCATAGCTCAGGGAGCCTTCCTGTGGCCCAGAACCACCATCACTGACCCTGTACCCCTCCTGGCAGCAAAGCTACAGACTCTGGGTCAGCCCTGCCCCTCTGGGCCCCAGGGAAGCACTCTAGCTTTCATTCGGATGTCCCCCCTGATGGTGCCCGCTCGCCCACCTTGCTCACGGCTCTTCCAGTGTGGGGCGGGGGCTGGAAGCCGGGTGCGGCTGGCTCCGTTGGCGTTTTTGGAAAACGGCCGCTCCAGGCAGGGAGGGCCTAGCCCATGTTCCCAGCAGGGTTGTCTGGCTGGGGGGTCTGCGCCTCGCCCCTGCGCCCCTCAGTTCTTAGCTCCCCCCCCCCCCCCCCCGCCCAGCCTTTCTTGCCTGGCTGGCCCCTGGCCGCCGCCGCCCGCCTCGGGGTGCGAGATTTCACAGTGGCGTTCTCCTTGCCAGTTTGTGTCTCACGTAGGGGATGTTTCCATTTTTACAGCAGAAAGCAGCGATTCCAAGCGCCTCAGCCACAGCCAGAGTGCGGCAGCCCCCCGGGGAGCTGTTGCCACGTCAGGTGCTTTGGGGGGAGCAGGCTGCTCTGCCAGCCATGGCCCTAATTGCTGTCACTCAGGGAGCCGGCTCCAGCCTGGGGCGGCACAGAGTGACAGGGACCACACGGGTGGGCAGGAGCCCGAGGAAGGGTCTCCGGGGTAGGCACAGCTGCTGGGGGCGGGGCAGGAGCTGTGCCTGCAGGACACACGTCCTATGGGGTGGGCGACAGC
The DNA here is from genome assembly GCF_029215605.1 of Mirounga angustirostris. Lineage (NCBI taxonomy): Eukaryota > Metazoa > Chordata > Mammalia > Carnivora > Phocidae > Mirounga > Mirounga angustirostris. Next base: position 64,173,855 of record NW_026991722.1, read on the forward strand.
CCCAGGTTGAGCGGGCATCAGCCCAGGGGGGTTGGAATCCGGGCATTGCTCCCGCCAGTCTCGTGACCCTGGGCTCGGAGCCTGACCCTCGTAGCCTGTCCCGGGGCTGCTGGTGGAGGGACCGAGGTGGCTGGCTGTGGCTCCGTCACCTCCCGCCCTTGCTTGGGGCTGGGCTCCCAGGAACCGCTGGAGCACAATGAGGACTGTTAGGAAGGTTTTCCCAGAAATCTTTGCTGCCCACGGCACAGCAGGTCCGTGGGCTTGATGTCCAGAGGTCTCATGAGCCAGCGTGAACTCCACTCCGCCCCTGAGGCTTAGAAGGGAAAAGGACAGAAAGGGGGCAAACTGCATGCTCTGCGATTTACAACAAAATGATAAGCATTCTTGGGAAACAGGAGGAGGATTTGGCTCTACGTCATCAGAGCTATGCACCTTAAAAGAATAGGGTGCTGTTGGGCCCATCACATCGGTGGCTGGGGCAGGGGGACACAGCAGTTCTGAAGGAGCATCGCTGACCCGGAAGCTCTGGGGGCATCACCAGCTCTGCAGTCCCGCAGGGAATGGGGCGGGAGGCAGTGGGTCCCAGCCCAGGGGGAGCCCGGGCGAGTTGCTGGACTGTGCCTTCCCCTGATCCACGCCCGACCACTGAAATGTCTCCAGAGTCTCCAGGCAAGGAGCGGAGGGTAAACTGAGACATCGAGGGCCCAGGGCAGGCACAGGCTGTGGGTTGGCATGAGGAGTGTCCAGCTGGGCCCTGCACCTTCTGTCTATCTGCGGGGCACGATGGAGATCAGGACAGCCCGGCTTTGGCTGGTTCCAGGGGCCCAGATCCTGGGTGCACGGCTGGGGCGTTACCTGAGCTGTTGATCTGTAAGGCAAGAGGAATGTCTCCGTGCTCACAGCAGCACCTGTGAGTTCTTATGCATGGCAAGGTGGGTGCAGAAGGGTCCACACACATGGGATCGGGGCCCGAGGGGATGGTGCTGGCCCCGGGTTCCCCAATAGTCCACAATGGCTGTGGAACCGAGTCTAGGGGTAGCTGGGTATAAATCCCACCTCCCGCACAGAGCAGCCCTGCTATCTGGGGCCATGCTGCCCTCTGGTCTTGGTTTCCTTCTGGCACCTGATCCTCTGGGCCCAGCTCTGGTACCCCACTGGGGTCATGTGTTGGCAATTTCTGGATTTCTTGTCAATAAACCCACCTACAGCCACCCTTGTCTTCACACGGAAGGGATCCTGCCATGGATCATGAACCTCACCACGGTTTCTGGCCTTTGTTGGAGATTCTGAGAATTGGGGGTCCCTCTGAGGCCCCATAGAAACTTCTGGCTCCTTGGTCAAGGCCTCCAACCCCCTACCCTCAATTTCCCCTAATAATGGCACCTAATATCCATGTGGAGGAGAAGATTGTGCTCTTCTGCTCTCTCCAGGCTTCTAGCTTCTGTCCATCCTATGTCTCTGTCCCCAGCAAGCGAGTGGCTCTTCAGGGGGATCCGGGACCTGCTTCACTGGTGGGCAGAGCTGCTATCCTCCAGGGTGGGTGCCCTGTCTTGGGAGTGCCGTCCTTCAGACACAGGAAGTGCCTATCCTTTCCTAAGTAATAGAATCCATCCCTTGAGTGCTTCCTGGGGCCCACCTACTTCTGCCTGCCCCGACACCCTGAGCTTGGACTTGGGTGTTGGTTGAGGAGGGCCCTGCCCGGCCCTCAGCTCCCTGCAGCCTGGCACTGGGCATGAGTGCCCTGCCAGTGTGGGGGCTGCTTTGGCCTCGGCGCATTTAGGAATCTGTTCCCATGGTGTACCACATGTCTGATGACATGAGGACTTGGGGCAGAGCTCTTCAGAGACTGGTCCTTAGGGCGGGCGCCACAGTTTGGATGTCTACATACATGTGCCCACATGCTCACGCGCACACACACACACACACACACGTGGTGCTCATGGCAGAGAGGCCAGATGAGAGATGTTGGCCAGCTAGGGCCTAGGGAAGTCAGGCCTGCTGGCAGGCTGGGGCTGGGCCTTGGACCCTCCAGGTACCTGAGGGGGGCTCTCTTTGGAGGCAGGGAGCCAATGGGGCCAGGATTTGGATCTGAGCTGGGGATACGAATCCCAGCTCAGGGCCAGGGGTGTCAGACAAGTCCTTTCACCTGACACATGGGGTCCCACTACCCGGGGTGCAGGAGACACAGAGGAGATGCATCAGGCCTGTGGAATGCTGTGGGCCACTGCCTTGCACCACGGTCGCGGGCTGGCCGAGGACCCATGAGCCCAGGAATGGCAGTGTCTGTGGATGAGTCTTGCCTGTGCCTGGGAGTGCACCCATGCCCAGCAACGCCAAGGGGCTGAGGCCCCTGAGTGCCACTGACCACGGCGAGCCCTGGGCTGCAGACTCAAGCACTGCTCCAAGTCAGTCCCCAAAGCCCTTCAGATGCCACTCCAGGATTCCAGGCTCCTCTGCTGTCCACCAAGCCACCCTGTGGGTAAGAGGCCAGTGAATGGGGCCTCACCTGTGCCCACCAGGCCCATAGACCTGCCCCCGCTCCCAGAGGGCCACCCGACAGCCGGAGGGGCCTGCACCCCGCTCTCCTGGCTGGTCTCCCTGCATGTTGCTAACGGTCGTGTAGGAGCCTCTTCCACTGCCCCTGAGACCCCTCACGGGGACTGACCACCGAGAGGACAGCTCTGGGAGGTTCCCGGGGGCAGCTGGGGTGCCACATGCAGGGAATGGCAGCTTGGCTCTCGCTGTCCCCTGGCCTGTGCTGCCCACTCACACCCCAAACCCATGGCTCACACCCAGCTCTGGCCCATAGGCTACCCTATCCCTCAACCTGGGTCCTGAGAGTCACCCACATCCTCGGTTTCAGCGCACTGGGGCTTCGGGCCCCCCAGTCCACTGCAGGATCCTTTGCTGGCAAACTCGAGCTCCCATCCCATCCTGGGGTGAGGGCAGAAGTGGGGGGGCAGGGGCACACACCCACATCTGCCCCTGCCCTCTCTGCATGAAGACACGTGAGGCCTTCCCTAACACCCCACCCTGCCCTTCACTGCTCTGCATCCACCCCGAACCCCCGCCCTCAGCCCCTCCTGGCCCTGGCGCCCCTGAGCGCCCCACAGCCGTGCGTTCCAAACCTCCAGTTGGCCTGCTGCTTCTCTGAGGACATGGCTTCCTGGTTAGTACCTGCCCAGTGTCCAGTTAGGCCACTGCCTCAGCCGCTCCTACACCATCCTGCCTGCCACCATTGCGGAGACGGATTCTCTTGTCTGTCAAGCCCAGGATGGGGAGACCCCCCAGGGAAATTGAGGCTGTGTAGCTTCCCTGGTAACCACTCTACTCAGCCTCCCATGTCCTTGGCCTCAGAGACGTCCTCCATGCTAGACAGATGTGCCAGGGTTCAGGGCTGCTGGGTCCTCCCAGTGTGATGGGCAGTCCGGCTCAGCGTAAGGCCACAGTCACAGGGACGCTGGGCTCAGCGTGCCCCCACAGCCTCCCACCTCCTCACATGGACGCCTCTGCCTGGTAGAGCTCTCAGCACCCTCCCAGCACCCCTGCATGCCCACTGCAGTCTGAGCCACTCTGGGGAGCTGGTGGTCCGAGCGAGGCCCCGGAGCCCAAGGGGGAGGGCTGCTTGCCCACCCTCTACACTCAGGTCCCTGACTCCTGGGTGAGGGAGAAGCTGGCCCAGAGGGATGGGGCCCACCGTGCCCCTGCACATCCCTGCAGCTAGCTGCCCACAGCTTGTGACACCCCCTTCCATTGTCCCTGTTGTCATGAGCTGTTTTAAATCTAGGTTTTATGATTATTCTGCTCTGGCAAAGCCAAAAGACCAGGAGACGATTGTCATTGCGAAGATAGTGGGTTACTCACAGATCCTAAGAGGAGGGGGCATGCCAAGCTCCAGGGAGCCACAGGGCAAGGTGGGTCGGCAGGCAGCTTGGGAGAGGGACACTGGGGCAGGAGCCTTTGTTGTGGTTTCTGAGGGAAGGCTGCGGGGCAAGCAACCTAACAACTGGCTAGTTTGAATGGTTTCAGCGCTCTGGGCCATAGGGGCTGTCCCTGGTTGTCTGCTACGTGGCCCTGGGTGATTAGGACACGTAGGCAGTGGCCCAGAGTGTGGAAGCCACGGAGGAGGTAGTTGGGAGTGGACTCTGGATTGGTTGGTTTGTCTGTGGAATGTACGCTTGAGGATGAGTTGTTTGCTCTCTAGGGATTGGCTAAGCCTGGCAGGGGCAGTCCCTCCAGGGGCAGCAAGGACCTGAGATGTCAGAGCACCAGAACACAGAAAATAAAAGGCATGGTTAACAGTGTACGAGCTGGGCAGGCCCAGAGCAAGGGGGATGGCCCCTAGCAAGCCCCCCTTGTCTGCAGAGGAATCCCAGGGCCCACCCTCCCTGCCTGCCCCATGGAGCCATCTAGGCCTGTCACCCACTAGAGTCCCTGGGATCCAGAGACCTGCCTGGGTGGGGGTGGGCAGAGCCCCAAGAAGACTGGCCCTTTGTCCCAGGTTGGGTCCCTCCTGGGAGCCCATCTTCCCATGGTTCTTGTGGCCTTTCATTACAGTTTTTGTTTGGGGAAAATTTAAGAGTATGAGAAGGGGGAGCCATCCCTTTTGGAGGGGACCTCTCAGACATGGGCATTTTCTCTTTCCTGTTCTCTGGAGTTATCCCCTGGGAAAGCCCTCTCTGCCCCATTAGCTGCGGTGGCCTCGAGTCCAGGCCCTCAGGAGGCAAGTCCTGGCTTGTCCTGCTGCTTCGCTCTCGGCACTACCTGCCTGGCACTCCTTCGCCAATTCTGCTGAGGCTGCACAGGCAGTCCTCCATGGCTTTGTCCCTGTCCGAGGACATCTGCCTTCCAGAAGGACAATGTGAAACACCAACATCATTCATGACTGGTGCTGGGTCTTGCTTCAGTCGTCCAGTTTAATGGGCCCCATTTTATGCTCTTTTCTTCCCCTTCCCTTTTTTTTTTATAACTAAAATGATCCATTTATTGAGTTAAAGATTGCATATTCAGGACATTCACTCGTTAGGTGATGCTGCATAGTAAATCTTAGAATGAACCAGAGACCTATTTTTATATATTAAAAAAAATTCAATAGCATATAGACTTATAATGTTGGGGAGTAAAGGTTTGGAGGGGAAATATTCTTTTTTTTCCCTTTAATGTGATAAAATATATGTAGCATGAAATTTACCATTTTAATCATTTTTAAGTGTCCAGTTCAATGGCATTAAGCACATCCACATTATTGTGCAACCATCCCCACCAGCCCTTCTGGAACTCTTCATCTTCCTCAACGGAAGCTCTGTTCCCATTAAACACAACTCCCCAGTCCCCACCCCACCCCTGGCAACCCCCATTGGCTCTCTGTCTCTATGACTCTGATGGCTTCAGGGACCTCACGGAAGTGGAGTCCGACAGTATTTGTCCTTTTGTGTCTGGCCTGTTTCACCCCTCTGCTTTATAACCTTTTCCTGCCTGGCATTCTGGCTTTCTGTGTTCCGCAGCAATGGGTGGTAAACTGGATAGATGTCCTGTTCTTGATTCTCAGGGCTTGAGTCCCGGTTTTCAAAAATACACTTGACCCTCTGGCTCTGCAATTATCAGGTGCTTGTGCGGAAACAATACTTGTCACTTCCTAACATGCAGACCCCTGGGCTCTGTGCCCCTCCAGCCTATCCCCTGAGTTAGGAGGACGTCAGCGCTGGCTCCGTGAGTGGGTGTTCTTGCGGGCCCAAGAGCACCCAGGCTCTGATGGGACCCCCCAGGGCCCAAGGAAGTGTTTCAGGACAGTGGGAGTGAAGACTTCATGGCTCCCGGGATGGCCTCAGGACCACAGGGATGAGCTGGTTCTGGGACACAGGAGCTCAGGATGCAGAGTGCCTGGGAGGCCCCTCCCAGCCCCTGTTGCCACTTCCCTCCATGGTCAGTCTTCCTGGCTGGCTGATCCCCAAGTTGGTCCTGTGGCCCCAGGCTTACACCTCCCAAACTCCTTCCAGGGAAAAAGGGGATCCCCCTCCTGCTTACATTTGAAAAATTCCAAGAAGGCATCTTGATCAGCCTGGCTCAAGTCAGGTAACTCTCCTTCCATCCAATCACTGTGATGTGGCTAGGAGGAGGTCCTGGGGTTGTCCCCGCCTGGGCCTTGGGCCCACCCTGATGCCTGGGGTATCAGCCATCCCAACAGCAATGTACCCTGCAGAGCTGTCAGCCTCACTCGGAGTTGGGCTCCCGCTGTCGAGTGGCCCGGAGTCTCCTCATGATAAGCAACGCAGCATCTCTTTTGTGAGTTATGAACATTTGTAAGTGTTTATGGAGGCCCGGCGAGATTCTGGCATGTGCAGTTGACGATTTGGGGATGGAGGGGGCATGTGGAAATGACAAGTCTTATAAATGGGAACCCACTGAAACGCCCCGTTAGGGAGATTTACTCCGATCCTTAAATATTGGAGATTAATTTTTTGAAAACATTTATAAAATAAGAGATTTATACCTAAAACAATACCATACACCATGACAGGATGGGATTAGAGTCAATTTATTTGTGTATTAGTAAAAAACTCAATTTCATATATTGTGCAGAAAAATTAAAACCCTTTCTGTATTTATTACAAATTAGGCATTCTCCATATATGGAGATAAATAATTGATAGCATTACAAATACTTAATCTAGAAAATATTTGTTAGGAACAGACAACTCATTTTTCACATGTTTCATTGAGGACAATATTGCACACTTTAAAAAATTAATGATGACTTCTTGCGAGGTAAAAAAAAAGTCTACATCCTAATTCTTTTGTTTAGCGTCATGGTCTAGCCAAGGAAATGAGGCTGGGCAGCAGGACAAGAGTGTGGGGTCGGGCCGCCACTCCGTGACCTTGGCCGCAGATGGGTGGGAGTCTCTGGCATCCTGGCACTCAGAGCCCCGACCCTGGAAAGGTGCATTTGGAGAGTGTTAACATATTGTTTTTCAGATGCTGCCCACACTCTCCTTGGCCTGTAATTTAAAAATAAGTGTTTCTGACTTACTCTCTGAGAAAGCACCATTTGAGGATGGACTTGCCGAGCCAAGGAATCAACGTTTTGCAGACTCGCGGCCCAGAGAATCACAGAGTTGAATTATCCAGGCCCCCAACTTGGATCACAGGCTCTGTTCCGGAAGGAAGGAGGGCCTCATGGATGGTGGGAAGCAGGTGCTTGCCTGGGGCCAGTGGCCTCACCCAGGACAGGTGACCGCCCCCCATCACATGCTCTCCCTGCCACGGGAGCTCCCAGCCTCCACCTGAGCTCCGCCTGGGGCCCATCTTACCCTGGGCTCCACCTGACCTCTTCTCAGAGCTGGTACCACCCACGCATCACTCCAGCCCAGGCCTGCGATGGAGGAGATGAGAAGAACCAGGAGGGGCATTCAGGATCCGTGCCCTTGCCCATGACCTCTGTCCTCTGCCCTCTGTCCTCACTGTGAGCTTTGGAGGCTGCGCTGGCGCAAGGTGGAGCTGACGGCGGTGCCCTGCAGGTCCTTGATGCCCCTGGGCCCCTGGGAGCACTAAGGATTGAATAAATAAAGCCATGTTTGTTAAAATATAAATTTGGTGCCTAACAGAAGTGCTCTTTCTATACATAGAAAAAAAGGTTTAAAATAAAAACAAAACAGTTTTAAAGGCACCATGGCATTAATTATTCATCTCTTGCTAATGAAAACATGCCTTTGCAGACGGCACGGCACCCCCCCTCTCACGGGGGTCTCAGGGCTCCTTGATAAGCCTGGCCTGAGGGTAGGGAGTTGGGTGTTTCAGGCAATGGGCCTCTGTGTGGCAGACCCCGTGGGGCCAGGGCCCGTGGCTCTGAGCTTCAGTGTCCCCTTGTGTAAAATGGGGTGACTATGGTACCCCCTCGAGGCTGTTCAGTGTGTGTCAGGCGAAAGCTGCACTAGGACGTGGGACCCAACAGGGGACAAAGGACATAGACTGGCCTGGAGGAGTGAGCAGTGGGTGCTGGTCAAGACGGGGCCAGTCCACATGCATCCCTGGCTTCTACAGTCAGGTCAGGGGAGCAGGGTAGCATCTGATGTGGGGAAAGAAGGAGAGAGCAGGGAGGGGGGTTGGCTGGGTGGCAGAGGCCCCTCCTGGAGGAGGGAAACAGGGATGAAGGCTGGTAGGGTCATCCTGATGAGATGATTCAGTGCAGGGGGCAGCTGGGTGGACACGCCGGCAAGTCAGCCCCCCTGGGCCAATAGGCCGCTGCTCCTGAGGGAGAGACCAACCAAACTGGGGACGTAGCTCAAGGCTCTTCCCTATCTTACAGAGCGATCACCACCCACCCTGGCAAGGCCCGGCGACAGTGGTTGCACACCTGTCCTGCTGGCCTGCCCCAGTCAAGTCCCCTCTCTCGGGCTCACTTTCACGGGCCTCACGTCTGCAGAGATGGGCTGTCCCACCATCTCGGACATCTGCCTGGGAGGGAGGGTTCTGCCCTTGACTCCTCAGGGCACCTCAGACCCTGCTTGTCGCCCTGATCCTGTGTCTGGTGAGGAGCCCACCCAGTGGCTCACCCTTCTATCAGTCAGGCTGGGCAAGTGATGCTGGTGAAACAAATAGTCCCAAATCTTAAAGCGGCAGAGGAGGATTTCCTGTTTACACTGAATGCCGCAACACTTGGCGGAGGGACCCGGTTCTAAGTCACTTGCTGACCCAGGCGGATGGGCAGCTACCGAACGGGGATGTTGCTGGCTTCTGGGCAGAGGGAGAGAGGGAGAGAATCTGTAGTCTTTAACCAGCCTGGACGTGCCCTACCCCACTCCTGCCCGCAGTCCATTGGCCAGAACCAGCCACATGCCACCAGGTGCGAAGGGGTGGGCTCCTGCGGCCGAAAGGCGCCGATGGGAAACACTTGGGGAGCAGCGACAAGACCTCGCACCCCCAGCTTCCACTTCCCCGGGGGCCGCACAGCCTACTCTGCCCACCGTGTGCAGCGGGGCACTGGTCCCAGGAAGCCCTGGCCGTCCTGCGGTGGCCCACGAGCACTGACAGGGACCTCAAACAGAGCTGGGTGCAGGGGCCCTAAACGGACCCCCCCCCCATGGGACCCTGGAGCTTTTGGCTCCTGTCATCACCTGGGGCAATCCCCAGGGAGGCCTGAGGCATTTGCTCCTTTTTTTCATTCATCCATTCACTCATTCATCCATTGTTCATTCACAAACACCCCAGAGGCATCACTCCATCCCCCGCCTGGGGCCAGGCAACTTGGGCTCACGCTTGGCGCTTGGCAGGTAGATCTCCCCAGAACTCAGAGGAGCCTGATCCCCGTCAGTCACCCCCGCCAGGTCAAGGGGTCTGGGGGCCCAGAGGAGCATCTCGGAGCTGCAGTGCCAGCCGCGGGTGGGGCGCAGGTGGTATGCAGGACTACAGCTCCCTGTGGAAATTAGCTGTGCCCTCAGGCAGCAGTGGAGGGGGACCCCAGCAGGGGCCTTTGAAGCTCTGCCAGCTCCTGGAGCAGGCGGGGGAGGGAGAGAAGGGCTGCTGGGAGAAGGCTGCCCAGCTCCGTCTTGGTCGGCAAGGCTATCCCTGTTCTGGCCGCCCCCTCCCCCATACTGGGGCGGGCGTGGCTTGGTGCCTGTGACCTGCTGCGTGTTAGAGAAGACCTGGCCCCAGGGTTCATATGCTGGATGTCTCCCAAGGGAAGCTGGCCCCAAGCGGGGCCTGGCCCCTGGATGGCCTGGCTCGGCTCACAGAGGCATGTGGAAAGCTGGCCCGGATGCCTTGGCCTGCTTTCAGCCTGTGAGTGGGTGAGGGTAGGCAGTCTGGCTCAATCCCCCCACCTGCACCAGCCTCCCCCTCGCCAACAGGTCTGACCTCACTGGAGATATTGCTCAGCTCAGTATGGATTTCCTGTCTTCACCGAGGTTGCTGTGAGCACGGCTGGTGCAGTTGCTGAGCGGACACCGGCCTGGGGATGTTTTTCTGTTGTGGCTGAGGAGCACCAAGTGAGCCTGAGCTGCCCAGAACTCTGGCTTCTCCTCCTGCCTGTGGCGGCTCCTCACCTGGCATGGGCACGGGACCCTGCCCTGGGGTGCAGGCAGCTGTCCAGCCAGACCCCTCCCCAGCTAGGACCCTCTGCCCATTCTGCAGGGCACCACCCCGAGAGCCTTTCTAGAGCTGGAGTGACTGGGACAAAATCTCCGAGCTCTGCACACATTTGACCTCATGTGGGGGACAGTATGGTGGCAATGGGTCCAGAGAGGGGTCATCAGTCACTCGGCATCACGCAGCCAGGCCCTGGGAGAAGTGCACACTCTGGTCCTTGATCCCCTCCCCCCATCGCGCTGGGTAGAGAGTTGGGGCCGGGGGGCTGGCTTGGGGACCCCTGGATGGGGAAGGGGAAGATGCCAGGTAGAGACAAAGGTAGGGGTGCAGGCACAGGAGGACAGATGTTATGACCTCCCGGGTAGACACATTAGCACTCACACATGCCCACTCATGTAGACACACACACAGACACATGTATCCACATGCACACCCCCCCACACCCCCCACCCGTCCTGTTCACAGATGCACACTCAGAACTCATTGTCGGGCCTGTGGTGAGGAAAGCAGGGGCCCTGGGCATGCAGGGCCAGGTGCTGCAGTGATAATTGGTCCCGGGTTGCCGTGCCTGGCTCACCCTCCCCAAAGCCAAAGGGCAGCTGCACCCCATCTCTGGGAGGGGGCTCTGCGGCCCTCACCCTCACCGTACAGTGTTTCAGGAGCTGCTAGAAGCTCCCCCTGGCAGGAGCTGTGGGACATGAGACTATGCAGTGTGGTCCCTGAAGCTGAACATCCCCAGGTCCCTGTAAGCCTCCCAGGTTCCCAGATTGCCCAGTATAGCAGCAGGGGGGTGGGGTGAAGTTGCGGAAGGAGGTAATGAGAGATGTAGGCCCAGAGCCATGTTCGGGTGGGAGATAGGGAATGAGACTTCAGGCATAGCTTGGGTCCTGTGAGGGTTCCAGGGACCCAGGCTGCTCCTGGGCGGGATCCATCACTCGCTGCACAAGCTTACCCAAGGTTCCAAGGCTGACTAGGCTGTCCATGGTGGGGGCCAACTGACAGGACACAAAACTTCCAAGGCCCTCAGCCCCAAGCTGCACGGTGAAGAATAACCGCTCGGCCATTAAAACAATTTATTTTGCGCTCCAAGAAACTAACAGCTGTTTATAGTCAGCGTGTCTGAGCCACTCCCTGGGGTGGTGATTCTATTGGATCCAGCCTCCCGTTGGCTTCCTGTATAAGAAACGGCCATGCCAGGCCGAGGGTCAGAATGGGCAGAGGATGCCATGGAAGGCTGGGCCATGTTCTTCCTGGTCACTTCGACGACCCTGAGATGTTTCTGACCCTCAGGTCCACATCCCCTTGGCAGCTATCATGGGTAGTCATTAGGGCCTCTGGATACCCGCCTGAGGGAGTGCTGTGGTAATGCAGAGAGGGAGCACTCTATGGGGCTGACCTGGGTGCCCATGGTGAGCTTGAGGGGGTCAGGGAGGACCACTGAGGGGGAAGGTATGGGGTGTGGTTGGGCAGTCTGGGAGGCCCCGCTGAGAAGGTGGGCTAGAAGCACAGGCCCAGAGCAGGAGTGAAGGTGTGCCTGGAGAGAGTGCACAGAGAAGGAGTGGGGCTGGGGGACTGGCAAGTGCAAAGGCACAGGGGTAGGCTCCTGTGCCACCCGTAAGCTCCTCCCACTCTGCACACCTGTGCCTGTCATGAAGGTCGCATAGTGTTTCCCTCAACTGTGTGCATATGCAGTAGGTGCTCGTAAATACTTGCTGAATTTTAAAATGACAGTCTGAAACAGGGGCTTCTGAGGCATAGGATTGTGCACACTCAGGGTCTCCCGCTGCCTGCCTGGAGCCCGGGGCTGCTCTCTGGGGGAGTCCAGTATGCAGTGGCCCGGAGGTTATACCCACACCACAAGGACAAGGAGCAGGGTGCCCACTGCCTGGGGACACCTCTGCAGTTCCAGGTCCCCTCCACTTGCCTGTTAAACCTGTCTCTGTCCTACTCCCACCCTGCAGGAGTCCTGAGGCTGGGGAGGGGACTCCTGAGCAGACAGGAGACATACAGGGTGATTCTGGCAGGGACTGAGGTGCCCACAGGCTTCTGGAGGGACAGTGGGTGGGTGTCAGTGGGCCCCAGCACTGCACGGCCAGAAGGCCTGGGAGAGGTGGGGATAGGTCTGAGGCTCACCATGGGGACTCCCAGGTCCATGTCCACGGTGGCTGAGAAGTCAGCTGTTCCCACCCAGGTCACTAAGGCCCCTCAAAGTCCAAGCCTGACCCTGGGGTCTTCAAAAGAAAGGTTCCAGGAGCAAGCTGAGTGTGGACTCTGGGGCAAGTGGGCCAGGGTTCTTGGGTGTTCCTTGTGGCCCAACTTTCAGCCAGAGAGAAGCCAAGGTGTGGGCCGGGAGCCTCCTGAGGGGAGGATGTGGAAGCGAGTCTGGGGGGGGCAGCCACAGTTCTGGGGTCAGCTCTCAGCAACTCAGTCTGACCTTGTGTCGTCCCTGTGTGATGGCCCATGGGCACAGCTGCCCTACAAGGGGCCTGAAGGAGCACAGCAGTGTCCTCTGTGAGTGTCCCTGCCAGGCACCTGGGGAACATTCCCAGTGACTGAAGCTGGGCCTTGGACTGCATGACCACATCACTGGATGGCCCCAGGACCCAGGCAGGACCTGGTGGTGTCTGGGTGCCACAGTCCCACGGTCCCACAGGGTCCACAGCCCCCTGACAGGGTCTGAGTCTGGGTCAGGGGCTGGCTTCATCTCTGGTCTCTCCTTTACTTCGCAGGGGGCCAGAGTGGCCGCATGCCCATCTCTGGAGATGGCTCTGAGCTCTCAGGAGGCTCCTGGCTAGCAGTCGCCCGGGTGTGGGCACTTGTGGCTAGGTACCTACTTCCGGTCAAGCCAGCTGCTCCCGCCATGTTTCACTGCTCATTGAAGCAACTTCCCTTGGGGCCAGAATTTGCTGGAGTTTCAGCAGCAGCTTCTGATTATAATGTTGAGAGAGTTGTGAACAACACACCATGCAACAACGAAGAGTGTGTGAACACACAGAACAGAGCTGGGACTTCAGGGACCTTGGCTTCTGGAGCCTTCTGGGAACAGGTCCTTCCAGGCCACCTTCCCTGCCTGAACTGGGCCCAGGGACTCCACAGTCAAGGTGGGCAAAGCTCTGGGGAAGAGGTCAACACTATAGGTTGAGCACAGTTTCCTGCTTTGGATCAGCCCACAGATGGGAGGGCTAAAAGGTGGCGCCCTCCTTCAGTCGGTTGAGCGTCTGCCTTTGGCTCAGGTCATGATCCCCGGGTCCTGGGATTGAGCCCCGTGTTGGGATCCCTGCTCAGCAGGGAGCCTGCTTCTCCCTCTGTCGGCGGCTGCCCTGCTTGTGCTCTCTCTCTCAAATAAATAAATAAAATCTTAAAAAAAAAAAAAAAAGGTGGAACCCTCCTGCCCACCTTTGTGTTCCAGCACTGAACACCAGTGTCTGGAGGTGACAGCACACCCAGTGTGGGCATGAATGGTGCTTCCCAGGGCTGGCTGGGTGGAAGAGAAATCCATCCTGCAGCAACCTATGCCAGGAGCTCAAGCCCTAGGAGCTGGAGTCTCCCCATGGGCACCTATAAGGAGACCCCTAGCATCCTGGCAAGATTCCCTGGGCTGACAAAGTGTCTGCTGCCGACTGCTGCCGTGGGCTGTGTGGTGATAGGTGGAGGCCTTAGACGAAGGGGACACAGGCTGGAGGAGGGGAGCGACAGACACAGGAACCCCAGAAGAAGATGAATCCGCTGAAATCCCAGCCTGGGCGCTGATGGACTAGGCCATGTGTTGGCGCGGCGCTGGGTTCTCCCTCTGTGCACATACGTGCATGAGAGTCTGCATGTGCATGTGGTTTGTGCACCTGTGGTTGGCCTTCCCTGGGTGCAGCCCACAGTGCCCAGTTTTCTCAGTGAGTGTTCATGGCTGCACTGCAGAGACAAGCTGGCCCAGGGCCTTTGGATGATTCTCTGAAGGCACTGCTATGAGTCTCATCATTACTTCATTTCACAGACCAGGAAACCGAGGCCCGAGGAGGAGAAGTGACCGCCTCCCAGCAGCAGGAGGCCAACAGGAGGCCAGCCCGATGGCCCCACTCCATCTCCTCCCCGGCCCCCTCCATGCTCCTCTTGGTGTCTTTATCTGTAGTTTCCCTGGTTACAAAATCACAGTGTTTATTCTTGGTTCTTCCTACTTAAATCTCTCCATTTGAAGGGCAGCATTTCGGGGTCCATGTCCCAAATGTGCCCAGTCACAGGAGTTACCCAGGGTACTTGCTCAGCTTCAGATCCCCAGACTCGCCAACCCATCCTCCAGTGAGGGGACTGGACCTGCATTTGTAACAAGGACCAGGGCATTCTGTGTCAGGCAGGTAGGGAGAAGGTGGTTGGTGGAGGGAGACTTAAGTCCCATGTGGGCCCCACACCAGCTCTCAAGGAGGAGGAGGGATGGCAGTTTATTGTGGGTCTTCTTGCATCCTGCTGCCCAGGCTGGCTGCCCCACCAGATGCTAACCATGCACGTTGTCTTGGCCCTGTGCCCATGTGGCCTGAGCTGCGTGTGGAACCTCCCCGAGTCCCTTGGAGGTGTCTGGGCCCTGGACCAAGCCGTGGTCTGAGGAGGGGAGTTCCGGGCAGCCTCCTCGGACCCAGGCTGTCGCCGACACACCCGGGGTCTACGCCCCTCCCTGCTGCTGCTGCGTGTCTCCCAGGGGCCCAAAGCTATTTCTGTTGCACCGGCCTCTCCGCTCTGCCAGGCTTCGGTGAGCAAAGATTGTGCCAACGCTGACAGAACAGGCCTGCATGGCGCTCTGTCAGGGAGAAGGCCCAATTAAAAGGGGAAGTGTGGGGGCGCCTGGGTGGCTCAGTTGGTTAAGCGACTGCCTTCAGCTCAGGTCATGATCCTGGAGTCCCGGGATCGAGTCCCACACCGGGCTCCCCACTCAGTGGAGAGTCTGCTTCTCCCTCTGACCCTCTCCCCTCTCATGCTCTCTCTCACTCTCTCTCTCTCAAATAAATAAATAAAATCTTAAAAAAAAAAAAAAAAAGGGGAAGTGTGGGGGTGTGCCACAGGCCAGGCTGAGTGCAGGGGGGCCCTTGGGCCCTGCCTGCCCCAGGGCGGCCATACACAGCCTCTGGGCACCGATGGCAGCAGGTGGACTGTATAGCACCGTGGTGACAATGCTGGGTACCAGAGAGGGAGTTTTTTTCCCCAGGTGCCCACCTGGTGCCACACCTGCCCGCCCCCTCAGCCAGTGTGCTGGGTGTACTCTGGGCACAGGACCTGGGTACACAGACTCCAGCCCAGTGCATAGAGGAGGTGGAGGGCGGGCACAGAGTCCTTGGGCAGGACACGGGAGGACAAGGACCTGCTGTGGGCAGCAGGGGCTGGGGGCCCAGCACCCCTCCCATCCACTCAGCCATTGCTGGGAAAATGCCACGTGATTGCAAACCTTTGTCGGGCGCCCTGTGCCTCCTCATTGCACTCCCTGATGTTCCAGATCAGCTCTGCTTCTGGGCCATGGCCACACGCAGCCAGTGCACCAGCCGGCCTCAGTGACAGAGCCGTAACTGGGGAATTTCCTGGCTAAATGAACAGCTGGCCACAGTACGCAGGCTGGACTGGGTCCTCCTCAGCATCACGGTCTGGCCCACAACTCGGCGTGGCCGGCGTCGTGATGGGGACACGTCGAGAAGGGGAAGGAGAATGTGTTGCTGAGACCCTGGGGCTTAGTGGGGACCTTGGCCAGCCCCTCACTCTCCTCCCTCCGTCCCCCTCCCAAAGGCCCCACATGCTGGAGGGGTCCATGAAGGAGCTCCTCATGGTCTATGGCCCCCCAGCTCAGACCAGGCCTGTCTCAGCCTGCACACGGCCCAGGGAGGGGTCCTCAACCCTGACGCCAGCCATGTGCCTGTGGCTGGTCCCATGGGGACACCCACCCGGATGCAGCAGCTTTCCCCACATGTCACCCTTAGGCCACCCTATCCATGTGCTGAGCTCAGCCCCTGCTGAGGGTGCTCAGGTCCCTGGCTTTGCCTGGCCCACCCTGCCAGCCCCCGAGCCCCCATGGGGGACCAGGAGGAGGGGGTGAGTTGCTGTTGTAAGGACTGAGGACCACCCACACACAGAGCCACAGCAGTGGAGGTCCTGGCTTGGGCAGGAGGGACGTGTGAGGCCCCCAGAACCAAGATGGTGTGAGGGAGAGGTCAGGCAAGAACCGCCCCCAGCCCCTTCCCCACAAGGGCATAGGGAAGGAAAAGTTGCCACACGCTGTGGACTGCAATCCCCCACCCTGGCCCCAGTGGTTTTGCCTACTTCAGGCTGTGGGACGGGCAGGTGGGGTGCACTGTTCCTCCAGTTTGGGCTGCCTGCCTGCTCACAACGCCTTATGCCCTTGAGCCCTGAGCCAGCAAGGGCCAGAGTGGCAGGTCTAGGGTCCCCTGAAGCCGGGGGTGTTTTGCCCTCAAAACCTGGCTTTCAGGTCCCTACTCCGACTCCCATATGAGCGTGTCCTCTTATTAGCACTGCTTCGCCAATTTTGCAAGTCAAATCCTGCATTATTGAGCACCTGCTCGGGTCTCCAGCTTGGTTTGCAGCCAGCCACGCTAGAGGCCAGCTGGGAGCGAGGAAGGCTTTGTGTCAGGCGTCAGCAGTCACCCATCAAAAGGGCCTGGGACCCCAGAGGCAGATGAGGCAAACCCTACAGCTTCATCCTTCTACCGGCGTCCGGGGTCACCTCCCTCTGTTCCCAGCCTCACCCTGGCCCTGCTCAGCACCCTTCACCGGGTTTCCTGGGAAGACCCCCACCCCCATCCCTCACAGGCTGCTAGTAAGGGAGCCAGGTGAGGCCATGCACACCTGGCTCAGGTCCCTACCCTGTCCCATCCCCCAGTGAGGCTCCCCAAGCTCAGGGTAAGCCATCAGCCTCTTGCTCTCCTGTGTTAGTGCCCTGCACAGGCTGTTCCTTCTGCCAGGATGGCCTTCCTGGTGCCTGCATGGCCAGGTGGGGGTGGGGAGGAAGGAGTCCCTCCTTCTACGGGGCCCTCAGGGACTGAGCAGTTGTGACACACATAGAGGAGGATGCTGGCTACCACAGGCTGGCTCTCCACAAGGCCAGGAAAAATTGTTTTTAGTTTCTCCGGCTGGGCTGGGAACCCCCCTCGTCTGGAGGGACAGCTGCTTCTTAGCTCCCCACTGGCTTTCAGCAGTTCTCTGGGTGGGAGATGAGGGGCTGCTGGTGTAGGGTCCCTGGATGAGAGCTGTCTTCCATCCAAGCTGCATTGGCCCCCACTGCCTCCCCAACTTTTCCTCCTCTGTCCTTTCCTGTCCCCTCCTCCTCATGGTGACAGTGGGTCCCAGTCCCCGAGGGCCACAGGAGAGACCCTGACTGAGACAGACGACTGATTGCATGGCAGGCTGCCGTGTCTCAGCCAGCAGGAGGGGGAGCAGACTCAGGGCTGGTGGATACCAAGGTCCCCCCTTAGCGGTGCCATGTGTCCTCAATGCCTGGCTCTGGCTCAGGCTGGTCCTGTGGTCCCAGGAAGGTGGATGTTGTTCTAGGTGTCACACTTGTTCTCATCCCTTCTCCAGACCAAGGAAGCCTTTCCAGGAGCATCTGGTGCGTGCCCGACACTTGCCTGTCACAGGGAGAAGACAGGGTCACCCTGGGTTACATTTGGAGGGTTTGAGTCGATACCTCACACAACTGGGGCTTTGTCAGCGGTGGGAGGAGCGCTGGGTGAGGGCTCAGACTCCAGGGCTGAGCGGATGCAGTCAGGCCTGGCTTCCAGGAGGAGGTGGCCTCAGAGCCTGGTCTTAGAGCATCTGTAGGACTCACTGGGTGGAGGAAACCGGGTGCCAGACACTGTGCTTGCTGTCTGGAATGCCCACGTCAGCCAGTGAGGACACTGAGGTTCTCCCGAGATGCTACCGTGGAGATGGTGGATGCCGGGCGCCCCCTCACGTCGCCCCCACCACCGTTCTCACCCCAGCACATGTCCTATTTCTAGAATGCGGCGCCGGGTGCTTCTATTTGGTGTGTTAATTGGGGTTGGTTTTTACAGAATGAGCCTAATGCGGTGGGAAAATCTGCAAGTCTTCGTGCTCCAGTTAACCTGCGGGTTTGGGGGGCGTTTTGCCTCTTGGGCATGTCAGGGCTAAAGTCATCCAAATCCTCCAGGCTGGACTCAGCATTTGGTGAGGGACTATAGCCTTCCCCAGGCAAGGCAGGAATGGGGACAATAGCACCCCTGGGCTGGCATGGGTGGTCACTCCGGGTCCGTTTGGCCCGGGACGTGGCCTTGTGACCAGTTTGTCCCTCTGCAGTTCTGGAGGGGGTCTGTGGTCAGAGTGGGAGAGCATGTCCTGGATGATATGGACCCTGGGGATAGGAAAACCATGGTCCCCCAACCAGGATCTGATGGACAGAGCGGGACCTATCGAGATGAGCAGGGAAGGTGTTATCGATGGACTGAGTGGTGGGTGGAAAGATAGACAGGAGGCTGCGATGCACGGACAGGGCAGCTGGTACCCAGGGAGAGTCCGATCCTGACTGGGGCTAGCCAGTCACGGGAGAGGGGTCCTGGGGTGGGGGTGGGGGACAGAGAGCCAGAGAGTGCTGGTAAGTGAGAACGTTGAGGTGGGCAGGTGTGGCTGCGGCTGTTCCTGGTGGCCAAGGGACGCTGCTCCGTTCTCAGGGGCCCTGTTGCCCCGAGATTGAGACATTCCTCCCCCCACTCGACAGAGCAACTGCCTCCCGGAAGCCCCTGAAACCCTGGAAGCTGCAGCAGCAGCCCCCGCCCCCACCCCCCGCCGCCGATTCTGCTTTCTCTCCGTTCCATCATTTTTCAAAAATAATTGTGTGGCATCAGGCTGTCGCTGAGCCGCTCCCTGTCAGGCTGCCCCCCCTCCCCCGGCACCGTTGCTGGTTCTGCATCCCTGAGACCCTCCCAGGCCGCGATGTGTGTGTCAAGGTGTTTTCTCTGCAAGGTCTTCATCATTCCTTAATTGTTCACATTAATTTGTCTCCCGCCTTGGTGAGCGTCCCTTGAAGCCTTGGCCCCCACCTCCTTTGCTGGCATCAAAATGCGGCTGCCGTGCTCCTTGGGAGGGGGCTGCCTCCCCCACCCCCACCCCCTGCCCCGCTGCCACTCCTCTGACTGCCCCAAGATGGATGTTCCTTTATTGCCTATAAATCTCTGCACAGCCCTTTGTGAAGACAGATCGGAGGCCTCCAGTTCCCTGGTGTTTGTCGGCGGCGGGTTTAATTAGCCCTCCCCTCAGAGGAGCGGGCTGGGCCTGGGCCAGGGAAGGAGCCTTTCACTGTCCCTGTGCTTTTGTCTAGGGGGACCAAGGCTGGGGCGCGTGCAGGGACAACAGAAGGCTCCTCCCTCACGCATCCATCTGTGTGGATTCAACACGCCAGACCATGTAACTGGCTTTCCCCACGCCCAGTCCCAGGCTGACCCTTCCTGCCCAGGTGGCCCAGGGGGTGGATGGTAGAGGCCCCAGCAGTACCCCGCTGGTCTCCAGGAAGGAGTCCCGTTAGTTCTACCCAACACACTGTAGGTACCTAATAAATGCATGGTGAGCTGGTAAGTTTCTGGATGAATGGGCCCCGCCCTTTCCCAACCTGGGCCAGAGCATAAAGACCCCCTTTACTGAGCCCAGCCCAGCCATGTGCTGGAGGAGAGCTCACCCCAGCAAGGAGGCCAGGTCACCCCTATAGCTGGCTGTGAGTCCTGCTGCCCTCCTGTGGTCGGCAGGGCCTCGGCCCGCCGCCCTGCCCCCCAGGTGGCTGCAGGAAGGAAGGAACAGTTGTGTGTGCAGTGCTCAGGACAGAAGGTAGACTGGGCACTCAGCTGACGTCAGGGTGAGGGGTCCCTGAGGCCAGCTCCAGCAGTCCCGTTGGGGTGAGGTATGCTCTGGTGGCCCCGCCTGGCCCCAACACTGGCTGCATGGCCTCAGGGGACTCCCTTGGCTTGCCTGGGCCTGAGAGTCCAAGTGTGTGTTCTGCACAGAGGTCTGAGGGACAAGAAGACAAGCCTGCTGTGGGTGGGTCGGTGGAGGGTGGGACTGCCTTGGGATGGTGTAGCAGGAACACCTCCGCCAGCCCCTCTGCTAGGGACCTCAGCCATATTGGCAGTCTTTGAGCCTCTCCGGTGCTCGGTCGGAATGGGGCCCCTCTCACAGCCGCTCTGTGGGCTGCAGGTACCCCTGCCATGAGGATTTACTCATTCCTCATGACAGGCAGGAAAACTGAGAGCTAGTGAGGTGTGGTGACCTGCCCCCGGGCCAGAACCTGATTCTGGACCTCCCTGAGCCCTGGCTGTGCAAGATCTGGGTGATATGGATCTATTCCATGACCACCTAGCTGGGTGAGGATCAGCCTGGGAGGATCACGGTGGCCTTCCTGGAGGAGGGGGTTGAATCGGAGCTAAGAGTTGAAGCAAAGGGGAGGGTATTGGGAAGAGGATCCTGAGGCACTCTGGCACTGGGAGCTGGGGTGGGCATCAGTGGTGGGAGATGAGGCAGGACCCCTGGATTCCCTCAGGGTTTCAGCTTGGCCAC
Source organism: Mirounga angustirostris (assembly GCF_029215605.1). Lineage (NCBI taxonomy): Eukaryota > Metazoa > Chordata > Mammalia > Carnivora > Phocidae > Mirounga > Mirounga angustirostris. The sequence continues at coordinate 64,194,477 of NW_026991722.1, forward strand.
ATGGGGCGGGGCACAACCAGAATGCTGTTGCCCCTGGGGCTGCCCATGTCTTGCTTGGGGAGCCTTCCCAGGCTCCTGGGCTGTGCTGCACACAGTGACTGGGCCTGTTGTCCAGGGCTCCGAGGCAGGGTGGGAGAAGACAGACGGGGGTGCGGAGCAAGGCGGACCAGGAACAAGGCTGCTAGAGAGGCTGGGTGGGAGGGGGACAAGTTGTGTCATTGTGGTCACATGTCCACTACAGCTCGGGGTGTATCTGCCTACAGGGCTGAATGCTGCCCTCAGGCTGAGGGACACCCCTGGGCTGACACCCCCAGGCTACTGGCACAAGGCAGAGAGACTGACGCTCAGTTCATGTGCTGTCCTGGCACTGGGGTGAGGAAGCCATGTGCCAGCCCCAGCTCTCGGGGTGTGTCTGAGCAAGTGTGCTGGCCTCAGGTAGGTCCAATGCTGCCCATGCACATCACTTCACGCCCCTGGGCCTCAGCGTCCTCATCTGCACACTGGGGGCGTCAGCAGCCTCTTGCTGTGAGGACATGAATGAGACGAGGTGTGTGAGGTGCCCGCCCCGGCGAGAGCTGGGGCAGGGCCGTGACCAGGGCAGGCACCCTGGCTGTGAGGAGGGGCCTCCACCCTGCCGCCCCAAGCCCCAGCTCTTCCAACAGATAAACACAACTTCTCTCTAAACATGTTTCCGGCATGTTCTCGGTCTCACTGGACATCAGTCGACCATCAGCTGCTGAATATTCTGCTGCTTCTATTATTTCAGAACTAATTTAAGCATTAAAAAATAATTCTTTTGATTACTGTGCAAAGCCCCGGCAGCCAGATAAATGGGGGCAGATGCTTCTATCCTAGGACCTGAACCAACCCTGCAGCCCCTGGGGTGGATGGCAACCCAGGGCGGCCCCCAGGGACCCTATGGCTCCCAGAGGGCCTGCGATTGTGCCTCACTACCCTCCTAGGGCCCCGGAGTCAGGGCTGGCAGAGAAGTGACCCTTGGGGGCAGCCCAGCCCTAGCCAAGCACCCGAGAGGGCTGCTCACCCGCCCCATTGACCCCCAGTGAGCCCCGGCACCCGGGGTCATCCTCTCCCGATTGCTCTTGGTAGTGCTGACCTGTGAGCTGTGAAGGATGCTCTGTCCACAGGTTGCCCTGTGGCTGGCCTGGCATCTTTGGATGGAGGCCAGGAGCATTCGCTGTAAACCAGCAGCCGCTGCCAGGGTGGCGGGGGGAGCTGACACTCAACACCACTTCTCATGGTTTTAATTAGCTTCCAGTGCAGATCTCAGGGTTCGAGAGACTGAGGCTGGACATCAGCCACCCGCCCACCAGGGGCCAGGGGCCCCACCTCAGGGAATCAGCAGGGGGCCGCTAAGGGGTTGGGGGTCCGGTGGGGGCAGGCAGGAGCTGAGCCCGCAGCCTCAGGCTCAGCACTCCCACCCCTCCCTGCCCCTCACCAGCACCGGCCGGTGATCTCATCACTTCCTGGGCTGTAAATATCACCCAAACGCTCACGACTCCCAAATTGTCCTCCAGCCCAGGCCCCTCTCCTGAGCTCAGCCCGCACAGCCCACGCGACACCCCCGCCCAGATGTCTCCTGGGCCTCGACGACGGTGGCCGCTCCTCCTGCACCCCCACCTCGGGGATGGGCGCCCCATGCCGGCTGCTCAGGGCAGACGCCGGGAGTCCTGCCCACCATCTCTGCCTTCTGCCAGATCCAAATCGAAATGCAGCCATGTCCCTCCTGAGCCCCCCACCCCACCCTACTCGGGCCTGGCCCCCCTCCCACTGCACAAGCCTCTACTGCGCACACAGCAGCCAGAGGGACCTTCTCTGGAAATCAGATCCTGCCTTTGCCCCTCTCAGGACAAAGCCTCCAAGGTCTGTGGGATGCGACCCCCTATCCCCTCCAGTTCCACCTGGGCTCACACATCCACCTGCTTCACCCTCTGAAAACCTGGTTGGCCCCTTGTCCCCACTCCTTGCCATGGCCTAGGTTTCTCCCTCCTGGGGGAAAGGAGGGTGCAGAGTCCCAAGGGAGGGGCTGTGGGCTCTGGCAGCACCACGAGGAACGTGTGCTGTGGAGGCAGGGCCCATCCAGGGCATGTGGGGGGTCAGCCAAGGCACACGCAGCTCAGCATGGGGCCCTGGGGTCTCCCGAGCTGCCAGTGGGCTTCCAGACGTGAGGGCCAGTTTGTGGTGATAGACACAGTTAGCCTTCAAAGTGCCTTGAGGTGTCTCTCAGAGAGGAGCAGGCTCAACATAGTGAGTGAGTGCCCTGTCCTGGGAGGCATGCAAGCTGAGGAGCTCAGGTGGGTATCTGCTCTCGGCAAAGCTCTTTGCCAATGGGCATCTGCCATTTCCTGGCTGCCAGGAAGGTGGTGGGAGCCCAGGGGCCACCATGCTATGCAAAAGCCCCTCAGCCTCAGCTTGGAGCTCTGCCCCTTCCCCAGACCTAGCAGTTTGGCAGGGCAGGGTCTGCTCAGGTGAAAACTGGATTAAAAAAACTCTCATCCTATGCTCCCTCTGCCCACCGATGCCCAGGGACAAGGAGCCAGGGAGCACTGATGGTGGGCCTTCGGGCGTAGGGCCAAGGCTGTCCAACACCACCACACCAGACCACCGAGCTGCCTCTGTGAAGGCTATCAAGGGGGAGCAATAGGGTCTCCTAGGTCCAGAGGGGCTGAGACAGGAGCTTTGGGCACACCGTGTCCCTACCCCTGTGGGGTCTGCCTGAGCTGCCCCGTCTGAGCCTGGGCAGTCTCAAAGCAGTCAGGTCTTTGAGCTTAGATGTGCTGGCATCCTTTGTGCAGAGGGACAACCCGCAAGGGCCCATAGTGGCGGGTGGGGGGTGGGGGGTGGGGGGGCAGGCAGCGCCAGTGTGCCCAGGCTCAAGAAGAGGCCCTTACCTCTGCCCTGAGCCCCGGGGTGGGGAGGGCCTGAGCCCACACCGTGTGCACAGAGGAGCTGGGTAGGGGAGCCTGGAGCCTGGTTGCTGAGCAAGTCCCCCCTCCTCCTCCCTCCCTTGGGCTTCTGGAGCCCTGGCCGCCCCCACCGCCATCTGGTTCCACCAGCAAGGCTCCCCCTACTCCCTCCCCCAACTCACTGTGCTTCCTCCCTCACCCTGCTCCCCAAGGCCCCTGCCCCAGGGGGATGGGGGAGCTTCAGCCACAGGCCACGTGGCCTCTTTCCCTTTTGTGTCTGAGTCCTCACGGGCCCGGGCCTTGAGAAAACGTGCGTGCGTGTGCATATCTTTGCCTGTGCTGTGTGTGCTGTGTTTGCAAGCACACATGTGCGTGCATGGGTGTGCATACGCGTGGTCCTCGCCCTGCCTGCGTACGTGCCGTGTGCGCGTGTGTGCACAGGGTCACGCAGACCATGCAGGCCCGGGTTTGGGGTGTGGCGTGGTGTAAGTGCGCACGTGCCCGGGCACGCGCTTACGCGGGCACGGCTGCGGGTCTGGCATGAGACCGTGTGCCATGGGGTGGGGGTACACACGAGCCCTGCCACACCTCGGAGGGAGGGGCCTGGCCTCACCCACTCAGCGCTCCTTCAGGGCCACCCTGTCTACCCGCACGGGGTCCTCCTGGGACCACCCCAACCCACCTGGAGCTGGGGGGAGATCTGGGGGGCGCTGGTGGCGGTGGAAGCCTGGGAGCTCCCGGGGTCCATGTGGCGGCAGTGCAGACACCCCCGGAAAGGCAGCCCCAACCTGCTCCGCGGGCCTGCTGTGTGGCCTGTGCCGGACACACGCCTCTCCCTGGACAGACGCTGCTATCGACCCAGCTGGGAGGGAGGGTGGCTAAGGTGCCTGGCGGGCTAACGGACGTTAGTCTTCGTGGCTGGGGTGGGGAGGGGGCGGGCATGACACATCCCCGGTGACCACCACGGGTGCTACGGGGCTGAAAGGGCAGGCTGCACCAGCAGGCAGCTCCCTTCCCTGCCGGGGCTTCCACGTGCCTGTGACTGCGGCGGGGCTGCAGCCCAGGGCCCCCATGCCTCTCACTGCCCACAGCGCCCCAGCCCGAGAGGCCACAGCATAAGAAAAGATCTCTTTATTCCACGTCGTCCGATATTTTTACACAAGTAAAATAAAATGCATATCTCTATATACCGCGATCCGGGTGGGAGGGGGCGTTCTGGAACAAACGCTGCCGCCGCACCCTGTAAACATGATGGGGTGGAGATGGGGTGGGCGGGCGGGACGCGTCCATCAGGGAGGGCCTGCCGCCCGGTGCTGGCTGGCGGTGCCCAGGGGACCCCGTATGTACACACACCTGACTGCTGAGAAAGGCCTCCCGCTTGGTGGCTGGTCAGCAGGGCCCCAGCACCGTCCACAGCGCCAGCGCGAGGCCCAGGGGGGCCAGGCCGCAGGCGAGGCTGGGCAGGGCGCCCGAGGCCTCCGCATCCGCAGCGCCGCCGCCCCCACCGCTCGCCTGGCCCAGACGGCACTGGCCACGTGTGCGGTTCCTGCGGGAACAGCCTGGCTTCCGGCGAGGGCCCGTGGTGGGGGGCCCTGGTGGCTCGGAGCCCTCGGGCCGCATCCCGGTCAGCGGGGGCTCAGCCGAGCCGGGCAGGGTCCCGAAGGGGGAGTCGTTGATGTGCCGCGGGCCGGAGCTGTTGCCTGACGGGCTGTCGCCGGATGGCACACGTCCCTTGAGCGCATTGCCGGCGGAGGCCGGGCTCCCCGCCTCCAACACTGAGGCCTTGTCTGCCGCATCCGGCTGGCAGCACTTGGGCAGCCCCAGAGGCTCTTCGTCAGTAGGCCCGCCGGTCCAGAAGGGACGGGAGGGCCTGGCAGCCACGGCGCAGCCCTCCAGGTCGGCGGCGGCCAAGCGCTTGAGGTCACGGCCGGCCAGGCGTGGGGGCAGGCTGCAGGGCAGCTCGGATGAGGAGCCCCGGAACTGCTGCAGCCAGGCCCAGAGAGGCCGTGCCCGGCAGTCACACACCCAGGGGTTGTCATTGAGCCTCAGGTACTGCAGGGCCCGCAGGGGCGCCAGGGCCTCTGCGGGCAGCGCCGAGAGGTTGTTGGCAAACAGGTAGAGCGTCATGAGGCGGCCGAGGTCACGGAAGGCATGCGGGTGCACGCGGGCCACGCGGTTCTGATGCAGAAGGAGGCGGTCGAGGCTGTGCAGGCCGCGGAAGGCGCGCTCGGGCACGCTGGGGATGCGGTTGCCGTGCAGGAAGAGGTGCGTGAGGTTGCCCAGGTCGCGGAAGGCGTCGTCGGGCAGCGCCTGCAGCCCGTTGTCCTGTAGGTAGAGGTACTGCAGGGCGGCCAGGCCACGGAACAGGCCAGGGCCCAGCTCCTGCAGGCCGCAGCGGTCCAGGTGCAGTGTGTGCAGGCGGCTCAGGCCATGGAACGTGGCGGGGTCCACGGCACGCAGCTGCGGGTTGTCGCTGAGGTCCAGCTGCTCGAGAAGGGCCAGGCCGGTGAAGGCAGCCGCGTCGATGCGGGCCAGCGCATTCGAATGCAGCCACAGGATGGTGAGGTTGCGGCAGGCGCGGAAGCCGGCCGCGGGCACGTGCACGATGCGGTTGCCGTGCAGGAAGACGCGCTGGCTGGCGGCCGGGATGTCAGTGGGCACGGCCTGGAGGCCCTGCTGCGGACAGCTCGTCGTCACCTTGGGCTCGTTGTAGCATACGCAGGCCCCCGGGCATGGGGCGGCCACGCGCCACGCCTGCAGCCACAGCACCCAGGCCAGCAGCTGGCTCCCTGTGGGCAGAGGAGGGGGTGGTTAACAGGCAGGGGGCCCCGTGAGGCTGGGGGTCATGCTGGAGCCAGGCTGGCCCCTGGGATCAGTCCTCGGGAGTAGCCTTGAGCCGGGCCTAGGACGTGCTGTCACCCCTGAAGACTCAGGTGCTGTGACCCCTGCTCCACCTGCCACATGGAAACGACTTGGCTGAAACCTGCCTGGGGAGTTCCACGCTCCACACTGAGAAAGCTCACCTGCAGATGCCCCACGCCGCCCTGCCCAGCGCTCAAACATACAAGCTGACAGGCTCACACCAGCCGCTCGAGGTTAGCGGGGTCACTACCAAGGACCATATGAAGCCCTCCTGAGACGGACACTCATGCCTGCAGATACCTTCTCAGTACACCAGCGAGCGCCCTGGGCCTGCCCACCATTCCCGTCAGTCCCAGCACCGTCCCTGGCCTGTGCCCTGCCCCACTGGCCTATCGGCTGAGGATCAGGCCAGCTGAGCTCACACAGAGCCGAGGCTCACTCCCAGGCCTGACAGGCAGCCAGCTGCTGGGCTTCCAGCAGCTTCTGCAGCAGCACCTCCTCAGAGCCCTCCCAAGCTGCAGGAAGGGAGGGGCTGTGGCCCAGACCCTGTGCTTTGTACAGGCCCCCTGCCCAGGCTCCCGGAGCCCCTGAGGCACCAGGGCTGCCCGGATTCTGAGGAGGCCTCACCACTGCAGAAAGCTGTGCTTTAATGAGGAAACCGCGAGGGCCTTAGAGCCGGGAGCCACAACCCCCAGCAGCCCTCCTGTAGGGGGGTCTGGGTCCCACCCACACGACACACAAAACTTACAGGTACTATGGGCTCCAGAGCAACTCTGTTCTTACAGGATCAGGAGCCTGGGTGCCTGAGGGCAGGGTCAGGAGGGCAGGCAACAGCAGCCCCGCCCGCCCGCCCTGCGAGCCCCCTCCAGGCAGGCTGCTCCCTCCTCCACACATCCTGACTTGGCATGGAGCTCCTCCTGCAGCCTCCTCCCTTCGGCCTCATTCTCTGCTTGATCTCCTCCCCGGGTGAGGTGCTTACTCCTTTCCAGCCAGTCGATGCCTGCACAATTCCTCATACCCCCCCGCCCCTGCCACCATCTCGAGGCCAGACACAGGGCCTCACCAAAGACCCTATACCCCTGGGGCACTGTATCCACCCTGGCCTCACCATCGGGGCCACACACCCCAATATGAAGTTCTCTGCCTATCATCCCACCGTTAGAGCCCCCCTCTTTGAATGCCAAAGGTTCTTTCCTCCTTCAGGAGTGAGTCTATTAAAATGTGAATCCCCCTGGGAGGGTTACGGCTTATCAGCTAACACTTGAGTTATCAGCTAACACCTTCCTTGACAGCTAACACCTTTCCTGGCAGTTAGCTAAGAGCAGGATTCTGCAGACAGGAGGCCGGCTAAGTGCTGGGGCTGGAGCCAGGTGGGAGGAAGGAGAGGACCACGGGCCACCTTCCCCCACCCAGACCTGTGACCTTGGGGGCCCCCCACTCATGCTGGGGCCCTCGCCACACTGGATCCTCTCTGTCTGGGCCGGTGCCGATGCATGCCCCAAGCCCAGAGCCCTAGCAAGGCCAGCATGTTCAGTGGTCATAAGGAGTGTGCCCTCCTGGACTCTGGTCCCCAGGATAGGCACCCACATCCTGGGGGCTCCTCTGTCTCTTGCGTTGTCTCAGCCTCCAGGGCGGGGCCATTTGTTAGCTGCCGGGTACCCGCAGCCCCAGGATGGCAGTCCAGAGAGGCAGGCCTGGTCCAGAACTCCCCAAACCCAGGACACCCCTCCCCGGGCTGGCCATGCACAGGAGGCTGTGAGGGGGCCCCCTCAGCCTGCTGTTCTACTTAAACTGCTGACATCCTCTTCAGGCTCTCTCCTTACCGGCCTTCTCAGGAAGGTCGGGCCTGATTATGCCTGCTCTCACCAGCCTCTCACCTGTCACCGGATGTAACGATGCCTATGCAAACAGCGCTTCCTGTCCCCGAGGACTCACGGAAGAGGAAGACGTGGGATGGGGTGGGATGGGGGCCCCGGGTACTCACCAGGCTGGGCTCTGGACCTCACCACCAAGGATGGCCCACGTCACCAACCACGCTACGTCACAGCAGTGCCAATGTCCTCAACCGCGCCCTGCCACGAACTGGGCCACACCACCAACCAGGCTATGTCAGCGGCCACCCTTCGTGACCACGCCTGCCACATCACCCCCTGAGCGGTCCGGTGGCTGCCAGGCCCGAAGCCGTGGTCTGGGAGCTCGGCGGGTGTCAGGTTCAGCGGACCTCGCCAGGGCCAGCTGCTCCTCCAGCCTCCAGCCCTCCCCAGCCTGGGCCCCCAGGAGGCTGTGAGCCACTTGCTTGGGGTACCCCCTCTCCAAGAAGGGCCCAAGCGAGGCTCCGGGGCCGAGCTAGGCCGTGGGGAGCAAGCGGCAGAGCAGCTGTGTGGCTTAGCGCTGCTGGGAATCGGCATCAGGCACAAACACGGCTCCGTTCCCGCTGAGCCAACTGCTTTTCAGAAACCAACTTCTGAGGGTCGGTCCCCCTACACGGGCCTGCTGTCAGGGCAGCGGCCAGCGGTGGGCTCTCTCCTTGCTGCAGCCACAGTAATTGGCTCCAGCCCGGCCCCCCTTGGGGCCTGCCTGCTGGTATCCATGGCAACCCCTCTGCTGAGCAAGCAGAGGGGGCATCTTTTTAGGAGATAATCAAACCCAACTTTGCGACCTGTGTTCATAGTCACAGCAGGGGCCCTAGGGACACAGGAGGCCCTGCCAGGTTGCGGGGATGGTGATCCCCCACCCCAGGGACTGGACCCAGTCACTCATCTGACCCCTCTGAACCCTAAAAAGTGCCCCCGGCCATCTGGTCCCCCCAGCCTGTCCTCCTAGCCCATCCCCTCAGCCCCACCTCCCACTTGTGCCCAGCCTCACTGGGTTCCTGTCCTCAGTGAGCATTCAGTACCAGCTCGCCTCCAAACACATGGCAAGAAAACAGCCCCGCCACAGCCCTGGCTCATGCACGGGAACCGCAGCAAGGCACGCTCCCACACCAGGCCACCTGGCCACCTGAGCTTCGCACACACCCAAACCAGTGCGTCTCCTGCCATCCCTGGGGCTGATTCTTGCCTCCTCTTTCCTTAGGCCTCGGCTCAGAAGGGCCCTGTCAGGGGTCTTCCCCAGTGCCCCCCCGCGCCCCCGTGGAGAGGCCCGTGGGGTCATGGGAGGGGCTCCCCTTTCAGCTCAGGTCTGCCTCAGGAGCAGTGGTGATGACACAAAGGCCACCATTGGGGAAGGACGGGCCACTCCTGCCCGGGAGGCTGTGGAGGGAGGCGGTGACTGGATTCTGCTCAGGTCTCTCCCACTGGGGCAGCCGACGAAGCTGGAATGAGGGCTGATGCGGCCCTGGAGCCCAAATCCCATCACGCCTGGGTGTGGTCCCAAAGAGCACCTGCAGGGCGTACGCTGCCCCATCCTCTGGGCGGCAAAAGGCCCGGGTTCTCCTTCATGGTCACTGCAGGGTGTGGGGGGAGGAAGGGGAGGAGTGGGGAGGGGAGCCAGGAGGGGTGGAGGCTTCTGGGGACTCACCGGCAACCGCAGGAGCCAGTGGGCAGGCGGGCAGGCGGCTGCTGAAGTCAGCAGCTCGGGAGCAGGGATTGCCAGAGGCTGCAGGCGCAGGGGAGGTCTTTGGGGTGTTTCCTGGCCTCTACTTCTCTCGGGGCTCCCCTAGCCTGGGCTGGGCCGACGTATGCGGGGGTGCAGCTCCGTTGAGGTGCTACGGGACACTTGTGCCACCGCCCGTCACCTCCAGCCCATGAGGTCATGGATAGAGCGCAGGGCTGGCAGCCTTGGTTGCCCGAGGGCACTGGCTCCCCGCTGCAGGGGGGTGGCAGAAACACCCTATTCCAGGGGGCAGTCCGAGAGTCTACCAGTTGGCATGGAAGGCGTGAGTCAGAGCTGCTTCAGAATCCATTTTCTTTATAATATCACAAGCCCATTTTACAGATTAGGTAACTGAGGGAGAGAGCAGTTAAGCCCTGGACTGCTCCCACCTGGCGATGGTCCAGGAGGAAGGGTGGGAAAGAGAAGGGGCCACGGTGCCACCCAGGAGGGGCCACCCAGGAGGGGCCATGTCCAGCCAAGCCAGGAATGGAGCCCAGGCTGCGAGGGCGTAGGCAGGCACCAGGGGTACCTAGCTCCCTTCTGTGCCATCTGGGGCTGGGAGGGGACATCTCCCGGGAGGCTCTGAGTTGCTGCCTGTCCCCCCCTGACCCCCCCCAGGAGCCTGGGGTGAGTAGGCTGGGAGAGGGGGGCCGGGCAGCTGCAGCACAGCCGGGACATTGGCCAGCTCAGGACCCTCTCGATCACCGGGAACGTCCCCAGAAGGGTCACGTCCCAGACCGCAGTTACACGGCAGAACAAGAGGTCACAGCTCAGCACACCAAGGCCAGAAATAGCTCTGGGCGGGGGTGGAGGGCTGGGGGCCTCCACACACCGCAGAGAGTCAGGGCACCCCAGCAGTGCTGTACTCACGCTTTCCTGTCCCGTGCCTGCTCCCCACCCCCGCCAGCCCTCCACCAGTGACTGGCTCACCCCCCACCCCCCACCGTCCATCTGTCCCCCCCTCAGTCTTCACTCCTTGCTCACACTCACCTCCCACCTTCTGTCTGTCCTCCAACCCATAGACGCACGCAGGAGGCAGTGTGCACGCCCTTGGCGCTTCCTAGGCCCCTTCCTTGGCTCCAGGGGGCGGAGGGTGGCAGCAACTCCCCGGGGGGGACAGGCCGCCCCCAAGAGGGCCTGCATCTCCTGGGGGTGTGTGGCTGTCAGCCCCTGCTGCCGGTCATGCCCCTCAAGGCCCCACTCCTTATCGATCTTGTCGGGGCAGTAGCTGCAGGGGCAGGCCAGGTCGATAACAGGCAAGGTCACCTGCCAGGGAAGGAGGGCACTGGACCCAGGGCTGAGCAGTTCCAGCAGGCCACACTGCATGCACCAGGGGAAACTGAGGCCCAGCGTAGGCAGAGGGAGCGGGAGCAGCCTCCTGAATGCACTCAGTGCTCAGGTGGACTCAGGGCCAACAGAGGTCTCCTGAATCCTCCTTGGGACCTGTTTTATTTTCCTATTTTACAGGAGAGGAAAATGAGGTTTGGTAGGGGAAGCCACTTGCTCACAGTACCAGGTGTCTAATCTGGTTTTAGACACCAACCAACCCCATGGTGTCTAATCACTAGAAGGCCTTGCTTGGCAGTAGAGAGTTAAAGCTCCCCCGTCCCCACCTTACCATCACCCCCACCCCTGAAACCCAAGCTATGTTCCCGCTTAAAATTTCCAGCCAACACAGCACCTGGGAGGGCGCTGGGTCCCTTTCAAAGCAAAGAAACCAAGGCTGCCAGGGGAGGGGACTGGCCCACTGGAGAGCTGGAGGTCTTGGCTGCAGAGCTTACACTAAGGGTGTGTTCCTGAGGGGATACCCCACGATAGGGGCCACGCTGGACACTGTCAGCGTGAGACCAGTCCCCGGCTTATAACACGTATGGTCAAGGAGCAGGCTGACCATCGGTGGTCACCCTGCTGCATGGCATGTGCCACATGGGGGATTTAAGGGACCATGGAATCCTGACCTGGCCCCAGACATCAGGGGGACACCAGGGGAGGAGCACTGGAGCCCACTGCCAGGGTGAGTGTCCAGGCAGACACTCTGATGGGTGGGATCCTTGGCCCCGTAATCACGCCTTGGGAATCCATCCTTGGTCAAGGGTGGGCTGCTGGACCAGACGGCTGGGAACCTCACCCTGTCCAGCCCATGTTTCCACCTGATGCCCACCTTCCTTGGCCCCCACCCCAGGGAGCCCCACACTGGGGGCTGATGATGCTCAGCATCTGGAGGCTCTGTTCACCTGAAAATCCACCCACGGTGCAGGACACACCCCCCTCGCTCCAGGGATTCAGCCAGCATCCCCTCCCTCACATGGGGTGGGCATCCCCTACCCCCCTCCATTAAGACCACCAACAAACACCCACTGCCTAATTACCTGGGGAACCTGTCTCCACAACCACTCATCAGTTGGTCCCTCAACTAATTCAGTCTGGCGGCCAGCATGGGCTCAAGTCCCCAGAGGATGTTAATGAGGAATCAGCTGGTGGCCAATATGGCCCTGCCCCACCCCAGGGGGGGCAGCTCAGGAGTGGGGCACTCCCACTACCACATACCTGCCACCATGCCCATCTGCCCTCTCTGACCCCTTCCCACTGCCAGCTCCTATCCAGGACTGGGCGCCTAGCCCCCACCCCGATACATCCCACCTCCTCCCAGGGCCCTGCATCTGATACCTACCAGAAGCTGACCATCCCTGTGAGGCCCAGAGCATCAGCCTCCAACAGGGCAGACACAGTGCAGGAGTGCACTCTTGGGTGCACTTAAAAGAATGCACACCTGGGGTGCATACTATAGTCACACCCACTGAGGGTGCCTGCTAGAGAAACACACACGGGGTGCACACTGTAGGAACACACAATAGGGATACACTTTTGGGCCTTCGGCTGCCAGAGCCGGGTTGGGTCAGGGCACAGTGGGTGAGTCGGCCAAGTAGCAGAGGGTTGCTGTGATGAGGCCAGACAGACACGGGGAGCTCTTGCCAGGAAGCAGGGCTGCAGAGGGTCTGCTCTCTTCTGTGGTGGGACAAGACAGGAGGGCGTGTCCCCACATGCTCCCGAGCCCTCGGCACTTGTCAAATATCAACGACAAGGCAGGCCGGTGGCCTCTGTAAGAGTGGGATTTATTCTTCCCTCGCCCTCTGGGATCAGCCAGTCCCACCTCTCGGCCATCTGCCTCGGATCAGCCCTAGTCCTGAGGGAGCAGCTGGATTGCAGCCTACCTGAACTGTCCCAGGACAGCCAAGCTCTGGCAAACACCCCTGACCAGGGCAGTCAGGCCTCGGGGAGGGGTGTAAAGAATGAAGGGCGCTCAGGGGCTTTGTCACTACGCTGGACTGCTGGGGACGGCAGGGGGTGGGGGGCAGCACCTGCTGAGACCATGGAGATGTCCATTGGGGGCGGGTGAGAACCCCTGGACAGAGACAAGTGGGAAGGGCCACGGGGTCTGGCCCTTTCCAGGGGACGAGGGTTTCCAGAGGCAGTGATGAGATGCTCTCGTTTGGGTCACCACCGGCCAGGGCACCGTGTTCAGGTGACCAGAGTGAAACCCTTGTCTGAGCCAATGGGTCCTCATGCCTCCTATTCTATCGGCATCTGGCAAACCAGACCACCAGCCGCGACCTGTCTTTGTAAATAACAGGTTATCCGCATATGGCCACACCTGGGTGTTTATCGTGCTGCTTTAGCACTACCACCGCTGAGTGGAGTAGTCCCCACGCACAGTGTGGCCCACAGAGCTGGAATTTTTCAGGATCTGGCCCTTTAGAGAAACAGATTCCCGACCTGGCTTGTGACTGGAGCACATAGAGCACCTGCTGCCACCCTCACCCTCACAGGGGTCCTGCAGAGGTCGCTTGAATCCCCACCTAACGAAAAGGAACCCAAGGGTCCGGGAGGGCCACACTGCTGCGACCACACTGTTGGGATGGACAGAGCCTGGTGGCCTCCCACGGGGCTGGAGGGAAGATGACCCCCAAATGGTGTGTAGGTCGGAAGAAACACAGTGATTTTGCTAAAGAGGCTGTTGAGGGGCTGGTGATGGAACACGCATTAAAGAGGACACTTAAAACACTGTCGAACAAAGCTGGCTGTAAGGAGGATGTCCTCAGGCTCTGGGGTGGTGGGGGGAGGCACTGACGCACACGGCACCTGCTTGTGCTTTAGGAAGACAATCTAAGGGAGGGGTGGTCTTGGGGTCTCTGGGCCACAACCCCCTCCATGCCAATCCAACAGCACCAGAACCCTGTGCCCTCCTCTAGGGGCTCTGTGGCCAGGTCACACTGAGGGCAGCTTGCTGGCCCACTACCATCAGCCTGTCCACTTGGGCCGGGAGGAGGGGACATGGCAGGTCAGGTTTGATGCACTTCCCAGGATGTGGGACAAGGTCCAAGCCTCGGCTGGCAGAATCTTCCCATTTGAGAACAAAGAAGAAGTACAGGTGGGATGACGCTGTCCAGAAAAGGAGAGAGGCATTGAGTGTAGGGGCCTCCTTGCAAGTAGGCTTCCCTGGACCATCCTGTGGACCTCTGGCCAGAATCTTGAACGGAAAGTGGGCTGTGAAGGCCCATGATCCTTGTCACCACCACCACCACCATCTCATCACACCAGGCATGTGCAAGGTCCTCAGATCACAGACAGCTCAGAACCAGCCTGGGACCAACCTGAGGCCATTCTGGAGTGTAGCCAGCCTCATACAAGGGTGGGGAGCCCCAGAAGTGGGTGAGCAGCAGGCCAGTGTGGGGTGGACACCAGACACCGCTGAGCAGGGTTGTGGCCCAAGGATGCCCATTCCAGCCTTGAGGCTGCGTGGGGCTTGTTGGCCAAGCACGTCTCCCATCAAGGCCCAAGGCCCAGTCAGTCCACACAGGGCCTGTACCAGGGGACAGGGAGGGAGAGGGGAGAGATAGGACCTTTGGCCTCCCTGGGACTGCTCAAGGCACAGACTTCCTGAGGTCTCATGACATCCCACAGCACAGCAAGGGGATGACCATCAACCCTACTCCTCAGACAAGGGCACTGAAGCCTAGTGAGGTGAGGTGACCATGCGTACCAGCTGAGGCCAGGGGACAGGATCTAAGAACCCCTGCCACTGCCCCAGATGACCAGAGCAGGCCCTGAGCCCTAGAGACCCATACAGCAGAGGGGCAACTGTTGAGCGCACCCCCATGCTCTGGGCTCCCTGACCCCTACTGCACCTCATCCTCAGCCCAAGCCTGTTGTTCCCTGGGCTAGTGGGCCCTCGGGTCTGGTGGTCCCAGGCTCAGATGTGGCTCTGTAACCCTTCACGGAGTGGCTGGGGATGCTGCTGGCCAGCTCTGGGTCTGTGTCAACACCCATGCGGTGAGGATGACAACAGGCTAGCACCAGCCTTTCCAGGGCCCTGAGATGCCTCCAGCGCTGTGGCTGGTGTCCTGCCTCCCCAGGGGACCTTCTGTCAGCCCCATCTCAGGTGAGGAACCCAGGGAGATGAGGCCTATAACTCAGAGGTGGCATCCCAGAGCCATACTGATTGGTTGCCTGGTCTGACGGCCCTGCTTTGTCCAGGAGAGGTTGCAACTGGGCAGGAGGAGGGTAGAGGAGGAGGGCCCAGCAGCCAGGCTGCACACTGTAAGCATGCCCAGAGCCATTTCCCCCACCCCCGCCATCAGGCTCAGCCTCAGTTGTGGGAGGGGGCTCCCAGACAGGCCTGTGCAGCCCAACTTGAGGCATGAGAGATCGCTGCCTGTGCTCAGCATGGCCTCAAGTTGCTGCTTCTTCTCAAGGAACATGGGCACATACTTGGTGGTTCTCCTCCCTGCCCACCCACCACCTGTGCTAGAGACAAGTGGTCAGCCCCCCTCCTCAAGAGCCAAGATGATGATGATGAAGTATGTATTATCAGAAGGGCAAGGACCAGGGAGATAGGGCCGCTCCCCTGGAGAAACACCCAGAGAAAGTGTCTCCACCATGGGCTTCTGGGGGCGCTCAGGGTGACTACTTCCTGATCACGCCAAACCTGCCAGTTGATAAGCCCCACTCTCAACAGTGCTTCCCTAGAACACATGACCAGAAAACCAGGCATCTGGAAAAGACTCTAATGCAGACAAGAGGGAAAACAACTCTAAAAGAAGCAGAGACAGTGCAGGGAATAGATAAAAATTAGGAATAAAAAATCTAATCAGTGTCCTCTCAGGGATAGAAGGAGATTTAAAACAAGAACAGGGTGCTATGAACAAGGAGCCATCAGAAAACACGAAGAGTACCTGGAAGTTAAATATAGAATTACTAAAATTACCAAAAAAAAAAAAAAATCAATAGAAGGGTTGGAAAACAAGGTCAAGGAAGTCTTCCAGAAAGAAAAACAAAAAGAGAAAGAAAGAAAAAAAAATTGATGAGATTCAGAAGACAAATATAGGTCAAATATCTGAAAAAACAGAGAAAATAAAGGAGAAAAAATTTATCAAAGAAATAACACCAGAAAATCTCCCAAAGCTGAAGACCCAGCCCTCCACTGGGCAAGTAAGTGCCTAGCACAATAGGTGACATTCACAATGTGATTTCAGTCCCCTGGGGGTGAAAAGAGGCCTGAAGCTCCAGAGGGAAAAGCAATGTGGCATCAGACCTCTCTAAAGAGCACTGGATGCCAAGAAGATAACAAAATTGCAACGGCTTCAAGATTCTGAGGGACATCCTTTTCTTTCTTTTTTTTTTTTAAAGCTTTTATTTATTTATTTGAGAGAGAGAATGAGAGAGAGAGAGCAGGAGAGGGGGGAGGGTCAGAGGGAGAAGCAGGCTCCCCACCGAGCGGGGAGCCCGATGCGGGACTCGATCCAGGGACTCCAGGATCATGACCTGAGCCGAAGGCAGTCGCTTAACCGACTGAGCCACCCAGGCACCCGGGACATCCTTTTCAACATGGGATTCTGGATCAGGCCAATCCAGCCTGAATAGGTTTGCTAACATATGAGGACTCAGAATGATTCTTCACTGTGAATTCCTTAGAGAGTTAGTTGGGGGTGTGCTTCAGCTAGAACTAGGATATAAACCCAGAAAGAGGAAAATGTGGGGCCCAGGAAACATTGGGTGATGACAGAAGTCCTGGGCAGTTATGAGGGGACCACAGCATGCCTGGTCCATATGGGGACAGCAAGACAAAGGCCTGGGGTCAGACCTCCCTGGAGTTAAATGAGACACTCAGTAGACCGCCCGAGGTGGAGAGAGAAAGCGCATGAGGGTAGTAGATGGGACAAGGGAGAAAAGACACAGTCAGCTATAAACTCCAGGGAAACCAAAGGCCATAGAAGAGCAGAAAGGTCACCAAAGTAAGTACCCCCTGCTCCTCCAACCTGGGGTGGGGTGGTGAAGGGCATTTATGTGACCTGGGTTGGGAAACACTGGTTATGAATTTAACTGATGGTAGTGAGACACCCACACTGGGAAGTCTGCTAGGGAAGAGGGGGCTGGGGTAGGAGCCACGGAAATATGAAGGCAAGCACTAGGAAAAACAGGGAACAGAGCAACAGTGGCTGCCTTCAAGGAGGAATGGGGCTGGGGCAGAGCAAGCCAATTCTCAGACTAGCCCTAAAGGACTGGGTGCAGGTTTTAACTTTGAGCAAGATATGGTTGACCATTTTATCTTTTCAAAATGACTACATATTTTGCACTGAAATTTCAGAAATAGAGATAGATAAAAAAGAGAAAATAAAGTGTGTGTCTGCCCGACGGTGGAGATGAATGTGGTTTAGAAGCAGGCATCTCTGAGGGCCAGGAGGAGAAAGTGGGCCTGTGATTGCTTGAGCAGCATCTCCATGGCCCTGGACAAAGCTCTTTGGCACCATGCTCAGCCAAGGGTCACCGAGGCTGTTCCCCATCTCTGGGGACACTCTGGGCTCTTGGCTCCAGAGGCCTCTACAAGTCAGACACTTGACGGGACAGCTTCTGGCCTGAAAATTCAGCAGTGTGCTCAGACCTTCCACATCTGGACAAAGCCCCACCCCAGCTCCTTCTCATCTCTGCCCAGCTCACAGACCTGAGACCACCCACTACAGACTGAGGACCCCCAAGAACAGGTGGCCCAGCAGGTAATCCTGGCAGGGGGCTGTGTGCACATGGGGCCTCAGGAGTGGGGGTCTGTGGCCCCTGGGGAGGGCTTGCCCTGACCTTGGCCTAGCGCAGACCTCCCTCGGCTTCAGTGAGAGCCCCAGCTACGTTTCTGCCACCGAACCCGAGGCACATAGGCAGGGGCGACGTGAATAAGTAATTGCTCTTTTATTAACGAGTGATAAATTATTCCTATATGATTGTGTGTGATAACTCGTCCTTATTTGAAATCAATTTGGGATGGAACTTGTTGGCGGCTTCTCACCAGTGAGGGTGGGAGGACCAGGTGCCGCTGCCTCCTGGAAAAGCAGGTCAATGTATTTCGGCTACTTCCTGAGGCTGATGTGCCAGGAGCTGGCATGTGGAAGGGGGTTGGCTGCCTTGGGGGCGGGGGCTAGGGAGGGCGGCCTTATTCCTCAGCACCTGCTCCTGGGACCTGGGAGGAGTCAGGGTAGGTGCTCCAGCATGGACTCTCCCCACCTCCAACACCTGCTGGAAGCTCCAAAAGGGGCCCAGCCTACCCCACCAGAGCCAGGGCACATACGTACCCTGGGCCAAAGAAGGGTCAGGCTGGGGGAGCGGGGGGAGGAGCCCCCGAAACCTCAAGCCCTGCCCCCATCCTCATTGCCTCCTCCCCCAGCTCAATACACGAGGGTCTCCGGTGTAAGCCCAGGCCCAGGTCAGACAGACTTGGTCCCCCCACAGTGCCCCTAGCTGGCTCCCAACTCCCAGGGGCTCAGCGTGCTTATTTGTTGATCTGCGTGAGGAACCGCACACAGCCGACACTGAACAAAGGTGAGAAAGACTGCACTCCCGAAGGCCGCACCCTGCACACTGACCCTGCGGCCTTCGTGGCCCCACAGGGCCGGGGGAGCCCCCTGAAGAGGCGGAAGCAGATGACCAGAGAACAGGGTGCCTTTGGCCCATGCACCAGAGCTGCACCTCTTTGGGGAAGTGTGTACTTAAAACTCTGCAATGCACTAGTCAGGTAGTCGCTGCCTCGCTCCCAGGCCAGGCTGTGCCCACCTATCCCCACTCCTGCTCCTCCCCAGCTGCCTCCCTGCCCCCCGGCACAGCAGTTACAGGCCTGAGGGGCTGGGGCACCTCCTAGCTCAGCCATTTTGCCCCGCTCCGGCACCAGCGGTGACCTCGCCTCTCAGGTCTGGGTTGGTCATCTGTGAAATGAAGAGGTTGGGTCTGAGAACCTGACAAATCCTGGGGGTAGGGGGCATTTGGTGGACCCACTCCACTCACTGTGGTGGACCCAGGGTCCCTGCCACCCCCCACCGCCGTCCACTGCCAGGGCGCCCACTTCAACACACACCTCGCTGATTAGTTTAGCAGGTCTCCATGTTGCTTTGCTTCCTTCGGTTGTCCCTCTGGGCTGTGGGCTCCATGGGGACAGGACCCCAGCTGGTGACCAGCACACACCATAAATGTTTGTCACACATGAGTGTAAGAAATGTCCACCACTACAGACAGGCAAGTTGCAGACTCTGCGAGGGACAGCATTCCCCGAGGATGTGCTCAGAGAGTCCCTAGGAGAGTCCACCAGGTACTCGCATCCCCATGGGAGCAGCTGCACCCGGAAGCCAAAGGCAATTTCACTTGTGTTACAGAATGTTTTTGTCACCCCCAGATTCCTGTGTTGAAGGCCTCACCCCCAACGTGATGGTATTTGGAAGAGGGGCCTTGAGAGATCAGGACCTAGATGAGGTCATGTGGGTGGGGCCCCCATGATGGAATTAGGGCCCTTATAAGAAGAGATACTGGAGGGCTTGTTTTCACTGTCTCCATGTGGGGACATGGTGAGAAGGTGGCCATCTGCAAGCCAGGAAGAAAGCTCTCACCAGAACCGGACCACGCCGGCACCCTGATCTCAGACTGCCCGCCTCCGGAACTGTGAAAAAATAAATTTCTGTTGTTTAAGCCACCCCAGTCTGCGGTATTTTGTTATGACACCCTGAGCTGACTAATACAACTTCTTTCTTACATCTCTGATATATCTTCCCAGATTTTTTACAACACACACGAACCAGTAAAATCAGAAATGTTTTCAGTTTGGTTTGTTTGGTCTCATGTACCAACACTGGACAGGCAGCCCTGTCCAAGGGGGCAGACCCCCTTCCAAGACCCCCGATGCCATGGGGTCCCTGCCCACCACAGCCAGCCCTGCAGGATGGCTGGAGAAGGCCAGGCTTTGGTGCTGACTCTGCCTCTCTGGGGCCTCAGGCAGGTGTCCCAACCTCTTGGGACCTGTTCCATCACCTGGAAAATGGGGATAACCAAACCCACCTCGCAGGGTATGGAGAGACCACACAGCCCACGCAGGGCTGGTGCACAGTGGGTACAGTGGAAATGCCTGGCTCACCCGTGGGATCATCACAGGAGTGCCTCATGTCACCCCCAACAGGAACCCACTGTCCTCACCTGACAGAAGGGAGGCCAAGTCATAGCTAGAAAGGGCACGCTCGTGCCTGACCCAGCCTCAGTCCAGCTCTGACCCTGGCACGTGCACTGGACCCTGTGGCTTCCACGAGCCTTTGCTCAGGCAGCTCCCCTTTCCAGAATGCCTGCCCTATTCCCAACACATCCTCTTGGAAGGGCTCTTCTCCTCAGAGTCCCGCCATGCCAGCCCTTGGAGCTAGACCCTTCCCAACCTGTTCCCCTCCCACACCACAACCTTGCCTGTGGCGTCAGTCCTCACTCCTGCCCCCAACGCTGGACTCAGCTCCAATGGGGCCACTGAAGGGAGCAGGTGAACGAGCAGAGCCCTGGAGCCTGGCCAGGGTCACAGCCGTGGGCTCCCACCAAGGGGCACATGGCCGGGGAAAAGCATCAGCTAGGCTTGAGGGTTCTTGCGTGAGTGACATGCCAAGCAGGTCTTGACCCCACCTGGGTCTCGGGGCAACGTGGGGATAGTGAACTTACCAGTGCTGGTGTTGGCCACCTGGCAGGGCCTGAGGGTGAAGGTCGGTAGCCCCTCACTCCCTAATTCCCACCACCTGCTCTAGGAACATACTGCACACCCCCCTGACAAGTCCCCTTGTCTCTGAGGAGAGGGTCATGCCGGTATCAGGCTTCCTGTGATCTGGAGGTGGGAGAGAGTCAGCCACGGCATTGGGGAGGGCTCCATAGGAGCACGGACGCACGCGCACACACACACACACGCACACACACGCACACACTGCCACCACCCGCCTCGGGACACCCTGGGGACTGGGCCGTGGCTCCGGCAGCAGGTAAAGAATGGAGTCCATTAGGGCCACCATCTGTCTCAGCTGTGATGGGTCCGCTCGGTGACATCCAGGAGGTATGTAGATGGAATATCTTTATGGGGAGAGTTTTTCTTTTGCCAATTTTCGAACAGGAAGCCAGACACTTGTCACACCTGTCCCCGTGTCAGCCTCTGCCTGACATAAATTGGGGCTGAGACAGGGAGATGAAAGACAGCCTGGACACGGCCGGTGTGCAGGGGCCATGTGTCATATGGCCGGGAGCACACAGAGCAGGGGGCTGGCCTCCCGCTGGGGCTGGGCTGGGGGGGGGCATGCCACTGCCCACTCCACCCTGTCCTTTCAGCCTGAGATCCCCCAACACCCCCCCTTGGCTCCCCTCTTGGCCCCCACAAGCTCCTCACCTAACTCCCATCTCCCCTCCCCCTGCCAAACAGCCTAGGCCCAGCTCAGCAGCCCCAGCCAGTCCCCTGGCCTGGAGTACGCTGTCCCAGTTTCCCGGCTTCTGCTCCCACCAGGAGTGCCCCATCTAGACCAATAGCTCTAGCGCCTCTTTAAGACCTAGGGCCAGTGTGATCTCAGGGCAGGGGCCTGGGCTTCAGAGTCCTCACCGCATCCCCACCAGCACTTCTCTCTCCTGGGAACCTCATGGGCTTTGGGGTATCTCCCTGGGACCTGGAGGCCTGGGGGGGCAGAATGTGTCACAAGAATCTAGGGGTCCCTGCTGCCTAACACAGGGCTGGCCTGAAACTAAAGGCTAGAAAACACTTCACCAAGAGAATGGAGGGAGAGAAAAGTGACCCTCGGGGACCTGCCCAGGTCTCCCTCCCAGCCCCCACCCCCCAGTGTCCATCTTGGTGCCTGGCTAATCCCATCGAGGGTGGGGAGGGTCCTGCCCAGGGGATGCTGGGGGACCAGCTGCCAGGACATACTTCAGAACCACACCCCAGGACCCCCCTCAGCTCCTCCATCAGTCCCTGTCACGTGGGGAAGCTCACTGCCAAGGAGATAGTGATGGTGGCCCTGGGGGTCTTGGCCTCAGCCCCCAAGGAAACCTAAGAGCCCAGTTCCTACCAGGCTCATGGGCCACTGCCTCACACAGCTTCATCCCTGGGGAGGCCCCCTGGAGCCTGGGGTGGGGGCTGGGCAGGGGTGTGACTAGCCAGCACTGTGCTCTCTAAGGACAAGGAGGGGGCTGAATGTGTCCTGGGAGGGCAGGGAGGCCTCAAGCAGGGCGGCTGAGGGAAGTGGACAGGAGAGGGCTGTGGGAGGAATGTGGCAGGGCTCTGGGAAGGGTGGGGGCAGGGCTGAGCACTAGGCCCACTCCCAG
The DNA here is from genome assembly GCF_029215605.1 of Mirounga angustirostris. Taxonomy (NCBI): domain Eukaryota; kingdom Metazoa; phylum Chordata; class Mammalia; order Carnivora; family Phocidae; genus Mirounga; species Mirounga angustirostris. The sequence continues at coordinate 64,216,493 of NW_026991722.1, forward strand.
TTCCTGGCTGGGGTGTGCTGTGGAGGCAGGTGAAGGCCTGCGGAAGCAGGTAGGAGAGCTGGGTGTGAGCATCCTGTGTGACCTTGGGGCCCACAGCCACCCATTCTGGTGGCTGGCCAGGATTAGCCTTTCTCTGTAATTCTGCTTCCAGCCACATCTTTGGGGATGGGCGTGCTTTGGGGCCGGAAGCCACACCCAGGGGGTAGATGGCCCAACCTCCTGCTGCCTGCACCCCACCCTGCCCAAAGACCACGGGGTGCCCTTCCACCGTAACACAAAGCTGCTGCAAAGTGAATTGTGGAGGCAGAAGTCTCCACATTGTGAAGGCAGAGGGACTCAGAATTTCCTTCTGAGTTAGTATGGGGTGACCAGGCCCAGTGCCCACCTGCCCCAGACCCCTGCTGGGACTTAGAGACTCCTCACCTTACGTGGGTCCCAGACACCCCTCCAGGCTCCCCTGCCTCTGGCCCTGCCTGGACTTTTGCACATCCCATCCCCAGCCCACCGGGGCCTCCCAGCCCCACTCCTCACTTGGCTCCCCTTGGCATGAACTGATACGTCACAGACTCCCATTGGGACAGGTAGCAAAGACCCTCCTGGCAGGAGGACTGATGGGGGAGTGGCAGGCCCAGACAGGCTCCTCCTCTGTGCTCCCATGGCTCCACAGAGTCTTCTGCTCTAGGGCGCACAGTGGCCCACACATGCTTCTCTACCCTGCTGCCCGAGTTCCACCATAGACCCCCTCCGGGCAGGGCAGCTGCGAAGGACTTGGGAAACCAAGGGCGCCCCTGGAAGGTGGGGGCCCCCATGACCTGCTCAGGGCCCTGGAAGCCCCATCACCAACCTGTTGTCTCCATAGGAAGTTCCAGCCTAGGGCAGGTGGGTCCCACCTGAATGGGACAATCAGGTTCCCATAAGGGGGATGGGCCTTGTGGGCAACATTCAACATTGACTCCCCCTTCAGAGTCTCCTGTGTGACAAAGACTCAGAAGGTGAGTGACACACCCAGGTGCTCAGTTGGTTCGGGGCTAAAGCCAAGAGGGTCCCAAGGCCAGACACTGCCTGCCCAGACTTTGCCTGGAGGGCATCCCCCACAGGATGGCGTCTCTGTCTCTCTCTAGACCCATGTCTTTGCTCATCTGAGTCCCGGAGGGGGGCCGCCTTCTTGTAGCCACCTTGGGCAACTGGCCTGCACCTGACCACCAGCAGCCATCCATCCCCAGGGGCCAGGACTGCCACCTCCTGTGTCTCCTGGGAGCTCACTCCCTGTGTCCCAGCACCAGGCCTGGGCTGGACTCGGGGACGTGGAGACGGGGAGGCAGGCACAGGTGCGCATATCAGGTGCTAAGACCAGGGAGCTGGAGGCCTCCCCCAGTGAGGGTGGAAGAGAAGGTTCCCAAATGTGACTCTATGGCCCAGGCCCTGAAAACAATGCGGGCTCACCCAGGGGTAGACATGGGAGAGTTTGAGCAGGAGGGGTCTGGCTGGCAGGCATCTCAGAGCCTGAAGGGAGGATGAGATGGCAGACAGGCAGCTGAGGGCGTCTGTGGCCATGGACCTGGGAGGAGACTGGCCCAGAGCAGGCCCTCACTGAGGGATAAAAGGGGATGGATTTCCCTGGAGCCCAATTTGACACTGGATGTGCCTTTGGGGATGGGAGGCAGCCAGGACCCTGGGCCTTGGGTGTAGATGTTGGGGGTGGAGGGGCAGGTCGTACAGGGGTGATTAGCACCAGATAGACGGGATCGGGGGGGACCTGAAACTCCATTGGAGCAGAGCTACACATGCAGGGGAAATACATGTAGAACTGCTGGGTGGGGGCGGCCTAGGGCCCTGAGACCCCTGCTCAACTGCATAGGCCTGGCATACAGCAAGGAGGCAATAAACGCTTGCTAAGCAATTTCCGGGACTGGAGGACCACAGCAGAACTCAGTGACGGGCCAGGCTGGGCCTCAGAGCTGGCCTTGCTGGGGTGGGTGGGGAGGCAAGGAAGTCTGGAGGCTCTGGATTCCCAGCTGGTCTTGCGCCCCCTCCACCTCTTCGCCTTCCAAGTCTACTCACTGGCCCCTGCTCTTTATGGAGCACCTACTGTGTGCTTGAGGCTGTGACACGATACCGGGAGCCAGCCACCTAGCCCCCATCTGTCTCCCCCAGAGCCCAGCACCCTACATACCTCAGGCTCAAGCGTTTTCCCACCCACAAAGGCACTGATCCAGAAGCACCACCTCTGGTCAACAGCCGTGGATTACGGATGAGGCCTCTGGTGACCAGGAAAGGGCGGGTGCTGCCCAAGGTCACACAGCGAGCCGGCACTACACGGGCTAATCCAATGCCTGCCCAGACTTCAGGATGGGGAGACTTCTGGCAGGTCTCTGAGCCCGCCCCATCTGGGCCCTGGCAGGAGGTGAATAAAGGCAACATCTCAACAAGGTCACAATAGCTGGGACAGATGGAGGACACAGCACTGGGCCTAGGCAAGTGAGGGGCAATCCGAGAAGGCTCCCTGGAGGAGGTGAGGGGCCCAGAACGCTGCCTTGGCCTGAGCCCCTCAGCACTCCACCCCCTTCCTCGATGGGCCCTTCACCAGCTTCAGCCTCAGCCTGACATTTCCCGTGACATTTGCTGCAAAGAAATAGAGTCATAAACCCAAAGGTTAAATTTGCACATTGCCTCACACTGCCAGGAGAAGTGTGGTCCCTCCACCCACTAGATGCTGTGGCTGCAGCGTTTGTGTAGGATGGCCCACCCATCCCTGGAGCCCTTCCTGGGGGCCCGAAGGTCTCCCTCCCAGGCCCTCTGAGGAATCTCAGCCACTGTAGCCCAAAACAGTTTCTAGACACACCAGTCCCTGAAGTGTGTCGCATAGGGGTGCCCGTCAGAGGCCCTGCCCAATCTGCTTGCAAACCCAAGGCCCCAAGACACCTTGCGGTAAAGGAGATCTGTCAGTGCCACTTAGCCCAGCCAGTCCCAAATTTGCTTGACCATGAAACCCTTGTTCAATCCCTACCAACATTCTGTAGAACTTTAATTATGTGGAGTGTGACCTGTGATTGGCCAGTTAGGAATGCCTTGGTGCTGACCAGAGAGCAGAGGAGCGCCCCCAGGGTGCTGGGTGGGCTGCCTGAACAAAGCTATGTCAGCTCCTGACACCCCGGGCCCTCCACTTGGGCTCCCTGCATCACCGCCGGCCCAGCTCCATGTGCCTGGGCCCCTACAGGGCTCACAGGCTGCCAGGCCCATCTGAGCCAACCCAAGCCCCTGGCCTCTGCCCATACAGCACCTTCCACGGCCCCGCCAGGAAGTCTGCCCATAGTCCTGCCTTTCAGCTGCACCTCCTGGGCCTGGCTGCCCTGTCCTGTGGGGGGAGGGGGTGGTCAAGGCTGTAGGATGGTGCCGCATGGCCCATCCTCCATCCTCTCTCAGCAGGGCAAGGCAGCGGGCCCACGTGGAGACAGGACTGTCAGGACGCTGCAGGGTGAGGGTAGACGCTGTGTGAAGGGGGCAGAAGAGAGGCAGCCGGAAGCCCAGTTGCATAAAGGCCATCCCCAGAGTCAGAATCCTGATCAAAGCCCAGAAGCAGATTCCACCACTACCAGTGAGAAACTGGACCCCAGGTGAGGGAGAGGCCCAGGGGCCCCACCCATAAAATGTTGGGAGGGGGTGGGGATCAGGGCCTGCCACCTTTGCAGTGGGGAGGGGGGCCTGTGGCCAGGCCCTTGGGGGTGGGGGGTACCTGTCAGGGCCTGCAGTGAGGACACCGGGGGCATGTGCTGAGTGCACCTCCCTGGGGGCCGCCTGCAGGACCATGGACAGTGTGAGAAGCCAAGGCAAGTTCGGATAAATAAATTATGGCGAATCCTCAGGAAGGGATTCCACATACACCAGTAAACCCATGATGCACAAGAATAGTTCCCGACGTGCAAAATGTTTAAAATACAGCGACAAAAGAAGAAACTGCAGCACACAACACCCGGCCGGGCCCACACGCTCCAGTGACGGCTCGGGGAGAGGCAGGGAGTGTGGACTGCGTGCTCACCCTCTGGCTGGGCTTCCATTTTGGGCTCTGTGACCACCTGTCCCTTAAAGCATCTGGTCCTACAAACTCAGGAGGGCAAGGATCACATCCCTTTATTTGCCTGACTCCAAATAGGGTCTGGCAGGCTAGGGACAAATGAATGAGTAAATGAATGGGTGTCTGAGTCAACGGAAAAGGAGCAAACGCAGTGTCTGGGACGGGGCAGCTGGGCCACAGAGTGGGGGGACACCGAGGAGTGCCGAGGTTCCTGAGGCGTTACCTTGAGAGGGCAAGTGGGGGCTGGGGGCCAGTGCCCCAGCACCGCTGAAGGGACAGGGGAGAGGGGTATGGGCAGCCAGGCCGGCTCCTATGGACCTTGAGGCCCAGGCCCTGGGTGGCCACCAAGGGACAGGCAGCCCTGCCCGGGGGGGGGGGGGGGGCGGGGAGGGGTGGTCAGAGGGCAGGGCCCACCAGGCTGAGGGCAGGGCGGCATGAACTTGCACAGCCAAGAGCCCTCAGGATCCCCACAACAGGGCCCAGGGGCAGGAGTGTCACATTCGTTCACACACCCATTCACTCATTCAGTGCAATTCACTTATTCACCGTGGAACTCCTTCCTGGTGCTCCTGTTCTAACCCCCTTCAGGCTGCAGACTGAGGCTCTTGTGGAGACTCTCTGGCCACAGGCCCAGGAGATCAGGAAATGCAGCCCCGGGGGATGGGTTCCTTCTGCCTCCACCAGCCGGGACCCTCCTGGTGCTGTACCAGCTGCCACGGGCACCCGTGCCACAAAGCCATGAATTCTGGCCCGGGGCAGGGAGCAAGGAGGGGCTGGAGCCCAGCAGCAGCATTGGCCACGGTGAGCACGGTGAGCACGAGTCCCCTGGCCTGGGAGCAGCAGAGGGAGGGGGAGCTTGGAGTCCAGAGAGCACGGGGGAACCAGGGCCGCACACGGCCAGCCCCTCATGGTCTGTCACTCAGAATGGGTAACAGCAAACAAACATGGATCTCGGGCCAGCCCTCGGGTTCCTCAGACAGCAAGACTTCCTCTTCTGCCTTCCAGAGCCCCCGCACATCCTGTGGTGGGGGGTCGTCTACACACACCCCTACAAGCCCTCTTGCTTCCTGAGACCCACTGGGCCCTCTTTGCTACTTTCCATCTGCGACCACAGGGAGAAGGTCAGCCCCAACTGCAGGACACACAGCTGGCTGTTAATCCTCACGTAGAGAAACTGAGGCTCAAGTGTTCTACAGGCTCCCTGCCGGTGAGGGGCACAGCAGCTTGGGAAGCACGTTGCTGGCCACCTCCCACCTTCTGCAGTGCTCTCACTTCCTGCCCCCCAACTGCCCATCACCCCTTTCCAACTCCCCTGTGACCTCTATTGCCTTTGTTTCCCCATCTGCAAATCAGTAGAAAAGAGGTCCAGTTGGCAGTGTAAGTGTTCCAGGAGGACTTCCATTTGTGGGAACCACTGCCTAGGGTGGTGCGTGTTGGGGAGAGATGTTTTGGGTATTTTGAAGGCAAAAGCACTGGCATCAGAACCCCGTGGGGACCTTGGCCTGGAAGTGCCCCCAACAATCCAGAAGGGAGGCCTGATTACTGGCCCGTGTCATGGGCAAGAAGGCTGAGGCACACAGAGGTGAACTGTCATACCCAAGGTCACACCACCGATGGGTGGCTGCACCAGGACCCAAATCCAGGATGTTCTGCTATCCCACGCCCGGCAGCCAGGGTTTATGAGCAGCCCTCTGCCAGGTGGTAGGGTGCTGGCCACCACCTGGCTCAGTCCGTCCCGTGGAGCTTGCTTCTCCCTCACCTTGTCTGGCTTAGAAAAGAGGAGTGGCCAGCCCCTCAGCCTGCCCAGCCACGGGGCCCAACCTCCGGCCCACCCCTCTGTTGCACCCCCGCACACTCTATAAGGATGACCCACTTGTCTTCATTGTATAGACAAGGACACAGATGGGGACCAGGCAGTATGGCCCCTCCTCCAAGCCCCGGCCCAAGGTCCCCCTCACTACAGTGAGAGTGGGTCACCAACACCCTTACCTCAGTGCCCCACACAACACCTGAGGCAGGTGACATACCATAGAACACCTTACCAATAAGGCTCCTACCACAGCGAGACTGAGGCCCGAGGGCAGGGCCTTCCTGAGGTCACCCTGGGTCAACCTCAGGGTGGGCACACACCTGCTCCCCATTGGGCTCAGTGGCAGTGACTACAGAGCATGGAGGAAGGGTCTGGCCTGTTTGCCACTGTGTTGACCTCGAGCTTTGAAATGGGCCTTCCCTGCCCAGGTGAGTCCCAGCCCCCATCGGCCACCATTGCTCCAGCACGGGGGACGGCAAAGAGTGGCTGGGAGCCCTTTGGCCTCACACCTTAGGCTGGGTGCACTGAATTAGCTTCTCAGCACACAACCTTTGTGCCTCTGCTAAAGATTTGGGTAAAACCTGCTTACAGCCTGTCTGGGCATACAGGGGCACCCACACTGGAGGCAGAGACACATGCCGATATGACCACAAGCACATACGGTCACGCGTGCAGAGACACACACGAGCAGAAGCATACTGAGTCTCTCTCTCTCTCACACACACACACACACACACACACACACACACAAAGACCCAAGGGGCTGTGGAGGGGAGACTCCCAGGACACGATGGGGAGGCAGACAGAGGTGGGGCCATGCTCCTGCAGCCGGTTTCTCGCCCCTCCATCTGTGAGCTCTGGCTGCCCAGAGCCTCCCCCTCAACACATGTGCATGTAGGCAAGGCAGCAGGTCCCACTAAGGGGCCCCAGCATGTGCCAAGTGTGGAGACCACAGCAGGCATGCTATGTGCATGCATGTGTGGCCGTGGGCGTGCAGGTGGGGGCGAGGACATGGATGTGCATCCACAGCGTGTGTGTGCGTGCATACTGGGGCAGCCTGGCATGCATGTGCACACGCGGTGTACAAGTGTACAGCCCTTGTAGACACGTGCACGTGCAAGGAAACGTGTGTGCCGCCTGCGGCACGGTGGACATCAGCAGGGCAGTCTGGGTGGGCACCAAGGGAGCACCCTCCAGGCAGGGCATGCCCAACTTCCCTCACAGGAGGTCACCCCCGCCCCAGACCCTTCTCTCAGGACCTTGCACCAGGTAGCGGAAGGGGTCCCATGAGGGCTGCCAGGGAGGGGATGCTGCGAGCCCCACCACTTCTGGAGCCTCTTAGCGGAGCCCCCCAGGGGCACTCAGGCTGCGGGTGGGGGCTGCTAAGGCTGCCTCTTCTCCTCGCCAGCCGCCCCCCCCAGGGGGCAGCTCTGGGCCAGCCCCGCCCCCCACGCCCTCTACTGTCGCCAACGCCCCCGATTCATCCCGCTGCGGCCTGACCCCAGAGAAACCAGAGGTCCAGAGCGGAGTCCTGGGGCAAGGGTGGAAGCGACCCGATACCCCCACCCCTGGTTGGTACCCACGTTTCTGCAACCCTGCTCATTAACCCCTTCGAGGCCGGGGCGCTCCGAGGCTGGACCCCGCCCTTCCAGCCGGAAGACCCCACCCCGGCCCCGGCCCGGCGTCCGGGGCCACTCGGCCCCGCCGCCCCCGGCCCCGCCGCCACGGCCAACTTTCCCGGGAAGCGGCAACTTTTCCTGCTGCCGCGGGCTCCGCCCTCCCGGGGCCGGGGCGCCCGCGGCCCCAGCCCGGCGCGGCACTGCGGTGGCCCTCACGGCCGCCCGGTGACCCTTCTGCCTGCCTCGGCAGCCCCAGCCTGGCCCTGCGGCTCCAGGAGGGGCCGACCCCACCGTCCCCACCCCGCCTGCCCGGCTCGGGTGCCGAACGGCGCTCACCTCCGGCAGACGCTCTCTTCATCTTAGGGGTCGGGCGGGGCGCGACGGGGACCGAAAGTCGCTTCGGGGCCGGCGCCCGTCTCCCCGCGGCCGGGTCCGCATCCAGGCGCCGCCGCTCCGGCCCGGCCCCGGCCCGGCCGCGGTACGAGGCTGGGCGCGCTCCGCTCCCCGGGTCGGCTGGGCTGGCGGGGCCGCGGGTGCGGAGGGCGAGGGCGGCGGCGGCGGCGCGGACTGGCGGGGCGCTCGCGGCGCGGGCCGGGAGCGGATGAATGTTTTATGGGATCATGTGGTTTGACGCGCGAGGAATCCGCCCGGTCCCCCCGCCGGCCGGGGCGGGGCGGGGCGGGGCGGGGCCTCGCGGTGGGCGGGGCGCTCACCTGGGCGCGGGCCGGGCGTGGTGCGTTGGGGGGTGCGGGGCGGGGGAAGGGGGAGGGAGCGTGGGCAGCGCGCGGTCCCGGGGCGCACAGGCCGGGCCGCAGGAGGCGTTCAGCCCGCCCCGTGCACCGGCGCCGCGCGGCCCCAGACAAAGGCGGCGCATTTCTGAAGAGGCGGCGGCCCCTGCAGGCGGCCGCGGGCATGGCGGCGCCGGCGGTAGCCGGCTGGGGGCGCTGGCCCGAGGGCGTGGCGGCCAGGACTTGCCCGGGTGTGGGGATCCCCGATGGGTCCAGCCGTTGGTAAGGACTTTGTCCGGAGGCCCGGGGAGGGGGGGCACCTCTGCCAGGTGCACTCGCTTCCTCGCCTCACTAAATCCTGGAGCCCCCTCCGCAGAACAACCCTTTGTGGGAGTAGGATTGCTCCATTTTGCAGTTAGAAAACTGAGGCTCAAAGCTCAACAAACTTCTGAAGCCCCCAACCCGTCTTTGTGGCCCTCTATGCACCAACCCAGGGAGGGGACGCAGTCACAGTCCTGCCCCTACCCACAGGTGCACCCCACCTGTTTCCTCCTTTGGAATGGGGAAGCCCAGGAGATTCCCTTCCAGCCCACCTGCTTAGTACCCCCACCCTCCACAAAGCCAGCCCGCTCTCAAGGGCCAGAGAAACCACTGACCCTGCCCCTTCCACAAACACACCTGCACAGAATTCCCTCTGTCCCTCTCCTGGGGGGGGGGGGGCATCTATCTGGCCTCACAGATAAGCTCCTGGGTGCATCCTGGAGTCTTCAGCCAGCTGCCAGGCCAGCATCCCTGCAGCTGCCCTGCACATGGAGGAGTGCTGGGAGCTGATCAGCCTGGCCTGGGCCTCTCTGAGCCCACCCGGCAGGTACAAGGGCCAGGTGGATAAGAGACTGGCTGACAAATTTGGTACCAATCTGTAGGATCCTGTGCCCAGGGCGGGCTCTGGACCCTTCCCTGTGACTACACCATCCTGGCTAAGGGCTTGGTGCTCCCCCTGGGAGCCCTAGCCAGTGTCACTTGGTGACATGAATCTGAGCGATCTGGGCACTAGAGAGCCTAGCGCCCTCTGCCTCCCCACCAGACCAAGCCTCCTGGCCATAGAGGTGGCATTAGGAGAGGTCAGCAGAGTACTGGGTTTGTGGCCTGTCAGCCTCTGCAAGGGAAAGCCGGTAACTCTCCGAGCCTAGTGCTCCCATCTGAGCATGGCAGCCTCATGGGGTGGAAACCAATGGTGGTGCCCATGCTGGATTGGCCCTCTGGCCGGGCGTAGAGGCTGCACTGCCCAGATCCCTCAGGCTGCACTGTGGCCCTGCCTGCTCTGTCCCTGTCGCTCTCCTCCCTGCCTTGGTTTACCAGGTCATTGTGGAGTACATTTAATTCCCAGACACACAGGAGGTGAGGTGGAGCCCAGACCACTCCAGTACCTGTGCACTTGCTCCTGCCCCCAGCCATGCACCCACCGTCGCGTCTCCAGTGGGTGCTGGTTGCTGAGTGCCACCAGTGAATCCTTGCCACAGCCACACCGGAGGTGTGTCCCCATCGTACAAGTGGGGAACCTGAGGCCAAACTCACAGAGCCAGCCAGGGGCTGAGGCTTATGCCCGTGCTAGCACCCTTCCTCCAGGGTCCTTGCATGCAGCAGCTCCCCGATCAGGAGAAGTTCTCTCCACAAGGCCACCTCAGGCCAAATGACAAGTCATGTGGCACTGGCCATCGGTCTGTGGTCTGAGCTAGTGTGGACCAGGATCTCGTGCTCCTTGGTGGCTATAATGATCCAGGACCCCAGGCTGGCCTGCCACTGCTGAAGATTGTGATCCCATTTTCCTGTAGGTTCAAAGTCCCCTCCTGAGGGCAGTTGGGACAATCATTCTGGGGCACAAGTACAGATAGGAGGGAACGGGGAGCCAGTGTTGCCGTGTGGAGGATTCTGGCACCAGGATCCTCTCCAGCTGCCAAGCTCGGATGTTTTTGGCTGCTCTGAGCTGGCATCTGGGCCTCCCACCTGCCCACAGGTCTGTGCAGGGAGAGCCCACCACTATGGGCCTTAGGACAGGTTTCCTGTGCTCCCAGTCAGTACCTTGGCCAGCACCCTCCTTGAGGGCTACCCAGCCTGTGGGATGACTCCTGGGTGTTGGCTGCAGGTGTTGACTGGGGTGGGTAGGTGTGGACCAGTGCTGAGGGGGCTGAGGGCAGGTAGAGAGAGGTTGCTGAGCAGGGCTAGGTGGCTGGATAAGGCTCACTCTTCAGGCTGGAGACATGGGAAGGGTTTGGTGAGGAATATTTATCAGGATGTGGGCAGGTGCAGGACAGTATGAGGGATGGTGCAAGTACTTCCCAGGGGGGTGGGTGTGGAGTCATCATCAGCCAGGGCCCAAAGGGTGAAAGAGAGGGGGCACATGACAGTTGGTGAGGAGTCAGTGGGGAGGGCTGACAGGGGCTGCAGCCAGCCCTGAGGGTCAACCCCTGTGGGGGAAGCCAGAGGCCCCATGAGAAGAGCTTGGCCATACACTGCCCTTTTAACGTAGTCTACACCAATCAATTCCTGGAAGGTCCAGCAGGGGTGCAGAGATGACAGGCCATTGGGTCCCACTGATCTGAGTTCCCTAGGCTTTCTGGACACATGGCCCTGGGGACCAAGAGTAGGCATGGTCTGAAGACTCTAGACAGCTCTGCTCTCTTGGCTACACAGATCCGTCACTCCTGCCTGGGCTAGAATTCTGCCTGCATTGCCCCCCTCAGATATACCACACATAGGGTATGGCCTTCTGCTAGCTCACCCAGTCCACCACACCCCTCCAGTGAGGCCTGGTACAGTTGTGGGGCTGCCTCACCAACACCCCCCATCCTGGGGACCAGCCTTCACAATCAGCATGTCAGGCATGAGAAGGCTCTCCCAGCTGTGTGGCCTTGGCCCAGTCCCTTGGTCTCTCTGGGCTCAGTGCAGCCTGTAGACAAGGCAGATGCTAATGCTTCCTGGGCTAGGTCAGCTGGTCACTGTCTCCCCTTTGTCCACCTCTCCTATCCCTTGAGAGGGCTGATCAGGGCCCTAGTGGACAGTGTGGGATTGTCACTCAAACCTCCACGTTTACTCATAGAATCCAGCTTGGACAAGGGGACCCTTCTGCTGCGGCTGGTCCTGTGTTGACAGGGACACAATTCAACCTCCTTAGAAAGCTGCTGTTCCACAGGTTCCCAGAAGCTTGTTTCTAACCTGGAGAGACAGGCTTGTGGTGGCTTTGCTCTGGCAGCCCAGAGGGGGACCCACAGGCACTCAGTGCCCCCAGTGCTTTCCCAGGGAGGGGGTGGGGAAGCAAGGGACATGGTCTCTGTTGCACACATTCTGGGCCACCCCAGGGCAGTGCAAGGAGAGACCTGGAAGGAAGCCCAAAGTTCCTGCAGCAAACCTGTGCCTGCCACCCAGGCGCTGCTCCAATGTGACCCTTCCTGGCACTCTGAGTGGGCGGCTGGGAATGTGGTCCCACTGCCAGGGAGCTGGGGGGCACCGGCCTGCCATCTGCTGGCACCACAGAGGGTGGCTGCCTGCCCGAGGCCTGAGACGACTCTGTGCCAGGCCTGTTAAGTGCATCGTTCCAGTCTGTCCTGTGGTGGAGACACCACCACCACTACCCATTTTATAGACAGGAAAACAGAGGTCAGGGGAGTTAGGTAGACCTACCTCCTGGAAGCCCCTCGCAGGGCCACCTTTGCCCAAAGCCACTGCTTCCCCCACAAACCCCTCATCATCCCCAGCCTCATGGCTTCAGGGGGTGTCTTGGTCTTCTGTCATCAGCCCTGTACCCCTGAGGAGTCCCTCTGCCCAACTTTGGTGCATATTATGCCATAATTAATCTGCTTCCTCATCTCTTATTCCTTAAAGCCACACACGGTAGCAATCGGAACCATTATAGAGAAGGGGACAACAGCCTGACCCCTGGCAGCATCCCAAGGTATCCCACTGGTCTGCTCATCTCCAAATACCTCCAACCTCTGCATTGAACAGGGGCCTCCTCCTACAGGACAGAGCCCCAGATCCTGTCATACTAGGTGTGCCCCTCAGGCCATGTGCACCTTCCACCTCCGAGAGGCTGCTGGGGATTGCGGATGAAGCATGTACATTGCACAGTGGTGGCTCTCACCACACCACCTTGCCCTTCCCCCCCCCACCCCCTTGCTGCTGACCTGGAGCCCCTGTGGCCAGAATCCAGGATGGGAGCCTGAGCCTGGAGATGGGAGGAGATTCAGGCTGAATGGGACATGTATTGATGGCACCTGGCCCCCAAGGCTAGATTTGCCCATTCTCCTGGCTTCCAAAGGGAGGCATGAGATCCCAGGGCTCCCTGGTGGTCACTGAAGGGTGAGCGCAGGGTCTTCTCCTAGCAGGTACAGCAGGTTGGTAGTCTCTGAACTAGGGATGAGTAAGAGACTTCTGGTCCCTGAGGGCTGGAAGTTGGGTGCAGGGGCAGAGCTCTGGAAGGTGGGGTCCCCAGGCTGTGCCCAAGGCATCAGCGCTTGATTCATGCTCCTCCTCCACCCCTGCAGGGAATGTGGATCCTTCCAGAGCCACCCACCCAGGAGTGACAGCTAAATTGTGATTCTCTGTTCACACTAGGATCCCAGCAGGTGGTCAAAACCAGGTCGGTGGGGGGGGGGGGCACCTGGTGAGGGGACCTGGGAGCACCCAGTGGGCTGGGGAAGGCAGGACTAGGCATGGAACTAGCTGCCAGCTGGAGTGGAAAGATGTGAAGGGCAGGACAGGTATCATAGACCCATTCTGGGGCCACAGTGAGGGGCTTACTGCTGGGCTCAGACTCAGTGCCCAGACTTGCTCTACCTAGGGCTCCCTGGGCCCCTGAGCCCCTCCTCTGGGCTGCCATGATCCACAGACATGCAGATGTGCTCCATTTCCCAGATGGAGAGTTTGAGGGCAGAGAAGGGCCAGCCCCCCCCACCCCGCCCCTTAGAGCTCAGAGCTCCCACCCAGAGGGCACTATGGTGGACCCCTTCACCTTGTTCCCTTCAATGCCTTCATCTTGTCTCTTGCTCAGTAATTTAGTCATTCAACAGACACACTGGGAGGCCAATTCCAGATACCTTCATAGCTCAGCTGGATTCCCATTCCCCTCACCCTCACAGGATACAGGTAGGGAAACTGAGCCCCAGGGAGGACGGATTTGTCCTGGATCACTCAGCCTTTAAGCCCAAAACAAAGGGTGTGTCTATGCTGTTTGGTCACCCACAGGGACTGATGCACCGATGGAGCAGGCAATTGGGACAGAGTGCCCCTGACACTCACCTGACACCCCACATTCTGCTAGGGTGACTCAGCTGAAGCTCTCTGGACTTTGGCCCCCACCAAGTGGCTCTACACCCCAAGAGCCACAGGACAGAGAGCGAGCAGGGTGAGGATGGCAGAGCTTTCACCCCATGCCCTAGCTTATTCTGGACTGAGTTTTGCTCTGACCTCTACCCAGGGTCACGGGCAAGGAAAAGGGCAAGGACCAGACAGGGCCTTGAGGTGAGACAGAGTTCTCTATGGCTGGTCTTGGAGACTGGGGCCTGGGCTGGGACTCACTGGGCACAGGGCCCAAGTTTTCTCATCTGTTCAATGGGCCCTGTTGCCAGTGTCTTGCACACAGGTTGAAGGGCACGTTTTTGGTGCCTGGTGTGGGGAGGGGCTCTGAGGCAGTGGCAGCGGGCAGGCCTCTGAGACTGGGGTATTTTTAGCCAGGATTTCTTCTGGCTGTCCAGGCGGGCCCAGGTTTGTTGCCAGCCTGCATCAGAACATCTGGGGTCTGCCCACCCCAACTTAGCCCTTGCTCTGTGCCCTTGCCTCACCAGCCCATCCAAGTGGCTGGTTTCTCCTGGATGAGGCTCTCCCAGGTCAGCCACTGTGAAAATTGAGCCTGGGCTCCAGGGATGCAGCTGAGGAATAGGCAAGGGAAACCTGGGCATAGAACCATGGGCTACCCATGTCCTGGATACAAATATCCTAGACACCGCTTTTGACCAGCCTGGGGGGTCAGGTTCCTGGAAGACTCCAATCAATGCCCAGGCCCCAGGCCCCAGGCTCCAGGCTCTGGGCTGAGCATGCACAAGTCTACTGGCTGCTGCCTCCCACCTGCCTGTAGGCCTTTTCTGGAATGAGCGTTCAGGAAAGTGACCATAACCATCTTCCAAGGGCCTGGATCCTCTCCTCAACATCCGTGCCCAGGGCTGCCCACCTGCTCTGGCCACTGGGCCAGGCTGGCTCTGCTCAGGTGCATGTGACAGAACGACCCACATTTGGGCCCAAAGAACCCCACGACTATCTCCCTTTTCATAGGCAAGTGAAGACACCCAGATTGTAGGTCTTGGGCCTCTGCCACTCCCTTGAGACACTCTCCTTCCAAGGCCAGGGGCCGAACCACAGTCCAGCACCCTGGACAGCACCGCGCCTGCGCACTCCACCCGTGGGGGGCGTGGTCTGCCTGGAGAGCAAGGGCTGGGGCGGTGGGTGCGCACAGGTCAACTAGAAGAACCCAACGCTGGGCCCTGGGTGCTCCGTTCTCTCTGGCCTTGCTGAAGTCCTAACTGCTTGTTATTTGAATAAATCAAGAGGCCCTGCCAAAGCAATTCTGAAGTTCACATGAAAGAATATGTGAGCAAGGAAATCCAGGAAAAATTTTAAAAATAAGCTAACCGAGGTAGACCAGCCATGTGGGATCCTAAAATATGTTCTAGAACCACAATAATTAACACAGCCCATGGACAGTCAGATGACAGGAAAGAAAATCCAGGAAGAGACTCTGGTGCAAATATGAGAAGGGAGCAGGTGAAATCTAGGAGAAAAAAATGGATTATTCAATAAATAATTCAATATACAGTCTTGGGACAACTAAACAGACATTTGGGGGAAACGTTTGGATACCTACCTTGCTCCTTGACACTAAAATAAGTTCCAAATGGATCAAAGCTTTAAAAAGGAACAACAAAACTGTAAAACTACTAGAAGGATTAAAAAAAAAAAGTCTGTAATTTTGAATCATTCTAAGAATTACACAAAACCTAGAAGCCATAAAATAAAAGACGGATATATTCACTCTCATGAAAATAAAAGGCAGATGCATGGCGGGGGGCACAGAATAAAAAGATACACAGGAAACCAGGAATATAGGCAACTCATTTCTCAAAGGGCCACAGTTTGCTATAACAAATTTTTACAAATTGGTAAGAAAAAGACCAACTACCCAAGAGAAAAATGGGCCAAGACCTGAAATGAACCCATAGAGACAGGCCAACTTCACTTGAAACGAGAAAGATGCAAATTTAAATTACAGTGAGATGCAGCTCCCCCACCCCCTGACAGGGCAGCAGAGTTCATCAAGGTGGTGTACCCGCTCTGGTGAGAGAGGGGGCACATGCAGCTACTGTTAGGAGGGAGGAGACAACTGTATGTATGGCTGGGGGGTGAGGGGAGGGGACACCTATATGTGTCGCTGGAGTTGGTGAGGGAGAGGACATCTGCCTGTAGGGTCCTGAGAGTGATGAGGAGGAAACCCACTTATATTGCTGGGGGGGAGGAGAGGGGACACCTGAAGGTAGGGCTGAGGGTATCAGGTGACTGGAGATGGGGAGGGAGGGAGATGCTTCTTTGTGCCCCTTTTATTCCATATCATGGGCCAGGGGATCCAAAATAGGAAATAAAGCATTATTTTTTTTATTTTTTATTTTTTAAAATATTTTATTTATTTATTTGACAGAGACAGACACAGCGAGAGAGGGAACACAAGCAGGGGGAGTGGGAGAGGGAGAAGCAGGCTTCCCGCTGAGCAGGGAGCCCGATGCGGGGCTCAATCCCAGGACCCTGGGATCATGACCTGAGCTGGAGGCAGATACTCAATGACTGAGCCACCCAGGCACCCCTAAAGCATTATTTTAAAATAAAACACATGACACCATCTCCTCCTGTCCACCACTACGGACAAGGCAGCAGGCAGGCAGGGGCTCTCCTGGCTCTCCCACCTGTGGCGAGCTGCCGAAAAGCACCTATAAGCACCTGCGCCCCCTTTGTCTTCATTTGGTCCTGTGCTGGCAGAGGCCTGCTTTAGTTAGTCTCTTGTCTTGCTTCTGGGGAGCAGAGCCAGGTTAACTCCAGCCCGCTCTACTCCTCCTCATTGGGTCTAGTCGACTTCGCCCATATCACATTATCAGCCCCTGCTGTCCCCATGTGTTACGGGTGGCCAGCAAATCCCAGGCTTCCCACAGACTGGCCACGTGTCCCTAAGCATCCCTGTCCCTCCCAGCCTCGGTTTCTCTGATGGCAAAATGGGATGAGACCTACTTTATAGGAGGGAGAAGTAACAGGAACAGGGAGGACAAGAAGAGTGGAACGTGGGGGGAACAGCAGCGCCAAGCGTCCCTGAGTTTGCAGGGCCTACCTAGGGATGTCCCTCTGGGAGGTGCAGAGATATAGATCGGTTGGGAGAAGGGGACAGTGATCTAGGGAGGGCTTCCTGGAAGAGCCACATTGCTAGTCCCTAAGCGCCGAGCCAGGTGGCAAAGGCTGAGTGTCCATTCTGCAAGGACCCACGTGCCCACCTCTGCCTGCCCAACCGTTATCTACTCATGTCGGGGAAGGGGGGTACCTGAGAAGCTGGAGCTCTGGACAGCCCTAGGGCTGAGCTTCAGGGACCAGAGTGATGGGAGAGTGACTCTCAGTGAGGCAGAGCATGTGGCTCTCCCCTGCCCCATAACTCACCAGCTTGTCTTGTCCTGGCAGAGCTTTCTGGGGAAAAAGTCACCTTTTCAGCTGAGGCTGAGCTGGAGGTGGGAGGATGGCAGCACTAGTTGGGGGAGTAAGAACTGGGGAGGCATCTCCAGGAGCAACTCCACCTGCCAGGTCAGGAAACACCTCCCGTGTACCCCTCGAGGAGCAGGCTGTGTGCCCCCCCCAGGCCCTAGGACAGGGACACCCTATCTGGGGGACCCAGACTCCTGGGAGCAGGGAGTCCAGCCCCAAAAGCATCTGGCCACCACCAAAATCAGGAGGAAGGCTCTGCTGCATGCCCAAGCAGGGTGTGGATGTGGCAGCAGCCTGGGCCCATGTCACAGATGAAGAAACTGAGGCCCAGGAAGGTCTCCCTAGGAGTAAGGAGTGACGAAGGGCAACAAACCAGATGTGTGGTGAGTCCCTTTCTCTACTTCGTCCAGACCTGCCTCCTGGGGGAGCCGCTGAGATGCCTGGGGCTCTGGGGATGGGGGGTGCTGGGGGAGGAAGTGGCTGGAGGCCCAGCCAGCCAACCACACTTCTATGTTCCTTTGCTCTTGGGGAGTTTCAGTGACTAAAAATCAGGCAGATCCTGGGACAGAAATAGGACATCAGGTAAAAGCTAAGGAAATAGGAATAAAGTATGGGCTTTGGCTGATAATCATGTATCAACATTGGTTCATCAATTACAGATCTTAATGTGAGATGTTAATAGATAAAACTGGGTGTGTGATACATGGGAACTCCCTGTACGATCTTCTCAATTTTTCTATAAATATAAAACTGTTCTAAAATAAAAAGTTTATAAAAAAAAAAAAAAAAAAGACAGGTCTGTTAGAAAAAATCTGGGATATACAGAATTGAGCAGTGAGATCACACGCCCTCCAGTGGTGACCCAGACTGTGGCTCAGACGGTTTGTATGTGCCCATTTTCCACCCTGTGGGGCCTAGTCCCAAAACACTCTCCTCTGCACAACCCCCCCAACACCTGCCCTGCCTGGAACAGCCTCTGGACTGCGCTTCCTGGCAGTGGGAGACCCCATGGGTATAATCCATCCCTCCATCCCACACTGTTGGACGTGGTAGTGAGTCCCTTTCCTGGTGGGCTGAGGTCAGGCCCTCCTCCATGGGTGACCCCATTTGCAGATGGCAGAAGGAGGGCGGGCCCATCTGAGCTCCCAGGGGAGGGGGGCCGTGGACTCAGTCCCAGGGGGCTGTCTTCTGCGAGGCTGTGATGGTGTCTCCCAGACTCTCTGGCCTCCTTCCATTTCTTCTGTGGAAAGTAGAGTGTGCTGGGGGACCCCCAGGCCTGAGGGTCAGACAGGCTGGGTTCAGACCCCACACTATAGCCTTAACCCTTACCCGGCTGAGGGATCTCAGTAGAACAGGCACCATTTAGCCCCCTTGAAGCCATAGGGGAGGTGCCTCCTGGCTCCTGGACAGTGGTGCTCAGCCAACCATGCCTACCTACGGAGGGGCCAAGAGGGGTTCTGCTCACTGGGCTGGGGAGCCCCAATTAGCCCTGGTGATATCTGCCAGCTCATGTCTGGGAGTGATGGAGCAATAGGGGGTAGGGTAAGGAAAGGCCTAGCTCTTTTGATGACCTGCTATGTTCCAGGCCCTAGGATGGACCACACCGGAGGCCCCTAGAGTCAGACCCAGCCTCCTGCCTTCCAGACATGTCCTAGGGCCCGGGGCAGGCCCACTGGAGGCTCATGCGGTGGAGAAGAGGCACTGAGCCTGTCTCAGTTTGTCCCAGGGTCCGATAACAAAATAAGACTGGTTTATTTATTTATTTATATTTTTATTTTTTGAAAGATTTTATTTATTAATGTGACTGAGAGAGACACAGCGGGAGAGGGAACACAAGCAGGGGGAGTGGGAGAGGGAGAAGCAGGCTTCTCGCCGAGCAGGGAGCCCGATGCGGGGCTCAATCCCAGGACCCTGGGATCATGACCTGAGCCGAAGGCAGATGCTTAACGACTGAGCCACCCAGGCGCCCCAATACCACTGGTTTATAAACAGCATAAATATATTGATCACAGTTCTAGAAGCTGAAGTCTGAAATCAGGTGTCAGCACTGTTGGGTGAGGGCCCTCTTCTGGGTCATAGACTTCCTTTGTCCTCACATGGCAGAAGGGGCAAGGGACCTCTCTGGAGCTTCTTTTATAAGGTCACTAATCCCATCCATGGGGGCTCTACCCTCTTTGCTTAAGCACCTCCCAATGGCCCCACCTCCTAGTACTGTCACCTTTGGGGTTAAGATTCCAACATATGAATGGGGGGGCATACATTTAGACCACAGTAGACCAAGCAACAGAGCCCAGGACTCAACCTCAGGTTGGGAAGTGGGGCAGCTAACACACTTGCTTTCTCTTTATGAGGCCTGGAGGCCTCACCTGGGGCCCGCTTGGGAGCCTGGAGCCCTGACCCAGCCCCAAGGCACCCGTGTCCACTTAAACACCCATTTTTGGACCCAAGACGCTAGTGGGCAGTGTCTGGAGGTGGCTGTTGGTCTCCTGTCTGCTAGGATTGGGCCCAGTGGTGTCATCTGACACCTTGAGCTTGCGTTTTGGACACTGCCTGGTCATAAGGGAACTCTGTACTACAAAGGGACGTCCAACCAGCCCCAATTCCTTCCAGAAGTGAGAACCTGCTCCCAGGAGCTTAAGGGAAAACATGGAGGGTCACCTAGCTGCTGAGCTGGGACAACGTCTAGGAATGTTGCTCAGCTCCTGCTGTCCCCTGTTACACGGCCCTGGTCTGCACAACTGGGTTTGTTCATGGCCATACCCCTTGCCAAGGAAAGTGGGTGCAAAGCCCAGGCCCAGGGGAGCTAGCCCAGGGGATCTAGCCCAGGGGACAGCCAGCTCTCCTGCCTTTCTCTGGCTTCCTTCTCTCCATCTGTAAACTCCTGGGGAAGTGCCTGGTTAGTCCAGCCTGCCTGGGCTTGGGGGCAAGAGGAAGGTCTCTGACTGGCCACCCTCACCAGAGATCCAGGATTGGAGCAAAGGGTCAGAGTCTCCCCAAATAAACGGGGCATCCTGTTCCTGGGCCCACCCATCTGCAGACATTTGTTAAAGGGTGGACGGCCACTTCCAGATGCAGGAGAGGAAACTGAGGCTTGAAGTCCTCCCAGATGTGCCTGAACGCCGCACTGAGTGGCAGTGAATCCCAAATGGCCGCCTCTCCCTCTGCCACGCCAGAGTGGGTGGGAGGGAGTGGCTGCAACCATCAAATTCTGCTGTAGATTTTTCTAGTTGCAGGAGTCAGAGGAGATGATTAAAGGTGGATTGCGCAGAGATAAAAAGTATGAGTGATGCACAGGACGTAGAGAAAGTGAGAGAGCCTCAAAGACCCTGCTATGCTCTCGATGGGGTGACTCAGAGACAGGCTTCACACAGGGAACATGGAGGAGTGGAGGGACAGGCTTGGTCCTGGATCAGGGGCCCCGTGCAGCCCAGCCCCCCTGCCAGCCCCAGGCCGTCCTATGCTGTGGGCATGGAGGAGGGGGCAGCATCTCCCCAGGCCTGTGTCCCAGAGCCTCGAGGACCCTCTGGGAGCCCAGGCAGACAATAGCCCGCTGTACAGATGGTAAATTGGGCTGGGGGGTGGGGAGGGCACATCCAGAGTCACCTGGCCACCATCGTGTGGCATGCTGCACCCTCCATGTGCCAAGCACCAGGCCAAGCTGCAGAGAGACCAAGGGGAGCAAGGTCTCACCGGGGCTCGGCATGATAGCCAACTTTGGATAAGGTCCCTGTAAGAGCATACCTGTTCCTGGGTGGACCAGTCAGCAAGAGGCAGTGGGTGCCCTAGCCCTGTCAGGGCCGGGCCTCTAGCTGGACAGAGAGAGGGGACAGCACCTGCAACCATTCCAGCTACCCTGCCCCAGCCCGGCCCACCAGGAGAGGAGGGAAGCCTTGAAGTGCCAGGCCTTTGAATCGCTGTCTCCATGGCAACGCGTGGGCACAAAGGGCCGGGCCAACAAGCAGGCTGTGGCTGCGCAAAGCTAGAAGGAGGAAGGGAATCTTTTATTTATGGGGAGGGAGTGTCGGGGAGCTGGGCTGCGCCCACACCCATAGCTAGGCCAAGATCTTGAGGCTGTGCTTTCTGCCCCATAGCCAGGCCCCTGACCTAGCACCCTCCCAGCACCACTGAGATACTCTGCCTGGTTAGGAGGATGGAACGTGGGCAAACGGAGGGCAAAGCCAGGGGCAAGAGTCCAGCATGCGCCCAGCCTGAGAAATGACCCCAGAGGTCCCCCGGGGGGCAAGGGAGCCCCTTTCTCCACTGCACCCCAGTCTCTATAGGGCACACGTGCCAGGGCAGGTGCGTGCCAGGTGTTAGGGCAGGTGTAGGCAGTGAGGAAATACAACTGAACGGGATGCTGCAGAAACAGAACTTGGCGGGGGGGGCGGGCGGGGGACTGCTTTACTAGGTACTAAAGAAGGATCGCTCAGAAGAGATCAGAAGGAGCCAGACAGGAGCAGAAGATCCAGTGTGCAAGGGCCCTGCGTCAGGACAGGGCTGCCAGTGTGTGAGGACAGGCAGGAAAGCCAGGAGTGAGAGGGGGCAGATCCACCCACTGCAGCCTCTCCTGCCCCCACACCTGGCCGCAAACTCCATGCCGCCGGCATCAGAGGCCTTGGGCACCGGGTGCCTTGGGTCCTGACTACTTCAGATGCAGCTGTCACCCACTCCTGGTGTCTCGGTGCCAGTCCCACCTTCTCCTCAGTTCTTCTGAGCCCCCAAATTGTAGGAAACTGCACATAGGGTGCCATGAGGGGGAATTCTGACCCCAGAGACCCAGGACACAGTGCAGAAACCACCATCATGGAGCAGAGATTTTCATTTTTAAAAAAATCTGAGCCAGATTGAAAGAGAGAGAGAGAGAGAGAGAGAAAGAGACAGAGACAGAGAGAGAGGAAGAGAGATGAGTGTCATAACCCCATACCTGCTCCCCCCATGTCCACCTACAACAGCCCCATTTCCTTTCCTTGTAAATGTCTCGACTGGGGCATTAGCTTGTGAAATTGGAGGAACCACACTGGAAATTCAAAACCAACCATACAGTGAGCCACGCACACATTTTCTGGTTTGAGCTGAGGGAGGGATGTGGGAGGGTGTCCACCCCCATGGTCTTCACAGTTTATTGAGAAGCCAAATCATGGAGCTTAAGAGGGGCTTGTAGGAAATGCTGTGTCCCCCAACCTGCGACCTGGCCTCGGGGTTCCTGAGAAGCTGCAAGTCCTTTGGCGAGCCTGGAGCCTGAGACCCGTGTGACCCGTCTGAACTTTTGGTACCTTCCACAGTGTTCCCCCCAACTCCGGACTCCCTGAGCACCAGCCTCAGGGCAGTTTAGGGTACTCAGAGCTTTCATTCTATCACATTTGGAGACAACGCCGTCCCACTCCCACCTCTGCCCTGAGCTAGGCTGCCTCCCTTCCCGTGGGTCAGTTTGGTCTCCCATGTGTTTGACTTTGGGGTCTGAACCATGAGGCGGGGGAGGGAGAGCTCCAGGGGACCAGGCGGGACCAAGGGGAAAGGGGGAGGAGAAGCTAGCAGACCGGCTAGGGGACACGGGCTCAGCGAGCACGGATCAGCACACAGTGGGAGGAAGGTGGCCAAGGTGGAGTGGGCAGCTAGCCCAGAGCCCATTCTCCCCATGGGCACTGTGTCTGGAAGAGCCCCTGGCCCGTTCATTCCAAAGATGGGACCCTCCAGCCCAGGGAGCCTAGAGGATGTTCCCCAAACCACACTGCCAGTAGCAACAAATGGTATCTCCCAGCTGTAGCCACTGTCCACCACTGCAGGGCTCCAGCCCAGACAAGCCCAACTCCTCCTGATGCTCAGAAAAAAAAAGGCTTGTGGCTACCGAGTGCTTCCCTTCCCCCCCCCCCCCCCCCCCCCGTTCCCATCCACCCTTCTCCGATCCCCCTGAGGGCTTTCTCTTGCCAGGCCTGTGACGAGGCTGGGACCCTGTCCCAGCCACAGATATGCTGGGGGGAGTGTCGCCGTCAATGCCACCCAGGGCTCGCCACACCCCTGTTGGCCTCTGGGTGGCCAGACTCTCCTTTGGACAGCCGCAGCCCCCACCCCCACTCCTCTCCCAGAGGTGCTGCTAACAGGCTGCCAGGGTGGGCGGTCTTGCCTCCTCCCCACCCTCCCAGAAGCCACCCTGCCTGGAGATACTCTCAGCTGCTGGGAGACCATGACCACTGCCCTGCACCAGCTGGAGTCCCCAGTTGGCTGGGGTTGTGGAGAACGACCCACTGCTGGGGACAGTAGAGATGAGGGGGTCCGGGAAACCCAGTGACAGGCTAAGAGGCCCAAGGCTGGTACCAGGCGCAGAGGGGGACAGCAGGGTTACCTTACCTCCTCCAGGGAGCAGAGCCAGGTAGGAGGCCTCTGTTTGCATGCAGAGCCTGTAGCGGGGGCTCTGTTCAATTTTTTGTAAGTGAGAATTTGTTTCTGTTACTCATCAAACCCTTTCATTACAAAATGCCCTTCTCCTTGAAAACACTGTGCTTTGGAAGGAGCAAGGTGAAGCTGGGTTAGATCTGTTCCCTATGGAGAAAGCTTCAGGTGACCACCCTGCCGAGCCCTCACTCTACGGGGCTGACAGAAGGCCTGGCATCACCAGGATCAGGGGCCTGGGCTGGGCCCTGAGGTGCACCTCTGGGCTCATTCACCACCATGGGCTGTCACTTACTCTGCAAATGTTTACCAGGGGGTGGGGGGGCCCACGTGGGGTGGGGGTATCAATCCCAACACCCTGAGGAGGGAGGTAGGCTTCGGAATTTGTTTGTACCCATTCTTAGAGGGAGCTCATGGGTTTTACCAGCTTCTCAAACTCATCGGAGACCCCGCCAAGGCCATTGCTCCGCCGACCTGCCCGGCCACAGACCCAGTGCCACACATCAGGCCTGGCCTGTCTTCCCGGTGCTCCCTATGTGGGGTAGGGGGCTGCAGACTCTTGATGTGGGCCCAGGAGGGTGGACAAAGGGTGCTGTGGGGCTGTGGGCCCTTGAGGACGAGGGTGTGGATGCAGGTGCGGCAGTGGGCACAGCCAGGGGGCGTGGAGGGACAGCCTTCCCTGGATAATGGAACAGGATGGGGGGACGGTAGGGGTCCCTCCAGAATCTGGACCTGAGGGTCTGGGTTGAGGGCCTTCTTCTCTTCTATGCAATGACTTCCAGATGCACATCCCTGTTGGTTGGCACTGGGCCCTTGAGGGCCAATGGGCACCTCTGGGGCTCATTGTGGGCCAATGTGATTGTTCTGGGGTGGGCACCACCCAGCCCCCGCCCCGCCCCTGCTTCCTCTGGAGGCAGAGTACCTCGCAAAGAGCTGCAGGGAGCCAATTATCCCCAAGGCAAGAGGGCTGCAGATAATTGGGAAGACAGGCTTTTAACGAGGCCGTGGAACCGAGCACAGGCGTGCGTCCTCCCAAACTGGGACTCGGGGATTCAGCGGCTCGCTGTGCCCCATGGCTAATTGGGAACACTGGTGTACCACTTTCCGCCTAGGGAGGTGGCATTTTCTTGGCGACTGAGGTGTGGCGGATCAGATGCCTGGGGACCCTGGAAGTGAAGTCGGTACCCCCATACTCTCCTTTCTACCTCCCAGAAGCCTCCACTCTGTTCTTTCTCAGAGAACTACAGTGGTCCTTAAACCAGAGATCACCATGGCCTAGAACAGCCCCTTGTCTGTGGAGGGGATATTTGCATTTCATCCTGCGGACCATGGGGCCAGCAGCCACATTGCCTCCTAGGCCTCCTCGCTCCTAATTGGGAAACAGAAAAGGAAAAACCGAAACACGAGTTTCCTATTAAAACAGATGGAACCCTCGTCCCCTGCCCCTAACATGATTCCCCTGAATTGTCACAACACCCCCAGGCCCCCAAGAAGAGAGAAGACCAGCATGGTGAATCCCAGCATGGGTGGGTGAACCTCTGACTGCAAACCCCGGGGCTCCAGGGTGGGGGTGCAGTGCTCCAGCTCACTCTACCTCCTGGGGGGCATGGCTCTCCCAGGACAAATCCAGTCACCTCTGACTTGAGAGGGATGTGAGAGATAAATAAGGAATGACTAGCACTCAGCAAAGACCCTGGCCAGAGTGGGGGAAGAGTGGGCATGGAGCCAGTCAGGTCTTTGGGCATGCTCCAGACCAGGACAACAAGGGCAAAGGTATTGCAGTTGGAGCTCACTTGGCATGCTGCGGAGGGAAGAAGCTTTGGCCTGGGGTAGGGGTGAGGTGGGGGTGGACGGTGATGATACATCCACAGTGAGCTTTTGGCTCCAAGGAACAGAAAACTCACTGGAAACCGAGTACGATGGTGAAAGGAACTTGTGGGCTTATGTAACTGGGAGGATTTGCTGCAGGGTGGGTTTCAGGTGATGCTTGATCAGGGCTTAGCTCTGCTCTTTGGGTTTCCCTCAGCTGTGTTGCCCTGTGGGCCCAACTCATCCCGGTAGCCCCCAGTCTGTATCTCTCACCTAGCCATCCAGTAGCCACCCTGGGCTCCATTCTTGTTGCACCAACCTGGACCATCACTGTACCCAGGGCAGGACACAGTGACTTGGCTCGCCTGGGTTCTGCCTGATCTGGACCAACTGCTGTGGCAGGGACAAGTTTGTGCTGATGAGCGGAGCCAGCCAGGCCCTGGTCCTCATAACAGGAAAGGGTCAGGCCCAGCTATGTCACAACTGCTGTAGGCAGGGTAGGGGTGGTGCTGATGTGGCTAGAAGGGGGGAAGCTGAGGCTCACCCTAAGTGCAGCAGGTGGCCCTGGGAGGTTTCTCAGGCATAGGTGGGGGCAGTGGGACAGTTAGAAACTTCTGTCCAGAAAAGAGGCCAACCAAGTGAGAAGGGGAGAGGGGGGCAGAAAAGGTGATGATTGAAGGAGAATGTCTCTAGGGCCAGTAGCGCCTTTTAGTGGCTGGGGAGGACAGGACCAGGGCTAGTTTTAGAAGAGTCAGGTGCGGTGTGGGGCCAACTGGGCCCAGGGGTGGGTCCTTCGAGTGGCCAGGCTAGAGATAGGACCGTGGACCTCACTAGTGATGGTGGTAGATCCTAGTTAAGGCCAAGACACTGGATGTGTTCACCACAGAAAGAAGGTGGTTGTTGAAGGGAGGGGCCTAGGACCGAGGCAGGGCCAGCAGTGGAAGCAGGGAGGAGGAGGGCTTGAGGGTATTAACAGCAAATTCTGGAACACCATCCCTGAGGCTGAGGGATCTGACCGAGCAGAGCTTGGGCTGCTGGGAAGGAGCTATGGAAGGTCCTGGAACCAGCAGCCTCAAAAGGGTGAGCTCCCCTTCCCTGAAGGATGAAAAGGGACTGATCATCAGCTGAGCCAACTAAGCTCTGCAGCCCTCAAGATGCTGGGCAGGAGGGAGCCGCACGTGGGCCCAGCCCGTGGTTACCTCTGTTGGGACCCTCACTGGCAGAAGTTGGACCCGTGGAGGCTGTCTTGCTCCGTGAAGTTGCGCCCCTGCCTATGGAGGAGGACCTAGGGTCTGTCTACAAACAGCACTGTTGGTGCCGCCAGCTCACCTGCCAAGCAGCGGTCTCTGTGCTGTGGAAGCTGCATTCTTCGGGACGTGTGGTGCAACGGCCACGTAGATGCGCTGCGTGGCCCCTGGGACGCGTTTGTCATGAGCACCGCCTGAAACATTCTGGAGCCTCACCCCACCCTCTGGGGCTCAGCAGTGCAGGAGGGAGACCCTGAGTGGGGCTGCAGGCTTGGCCAGGACAGCGTCCCGGAGGGTGATCCGTGTGTGTGTGTTACGTGTATGTGTGTGTGATGGGAGCAGGCAGCAGAATGGCCTAAAGGGGAGGTAGTCCCCAGGCTAGCAGCTTGCCTGGGGTGGGGAAAGGAAAAGGTGAGCCTTGACATCCCCCTGCAGCTATGGGTCAGGGTCTAGATGTCCTGGAGGAAGGACAATGTCCCCGGGGGGCAGGGGGCTCTGCCAGGTGACTCCATAACCCTCTGCTGCCCTCTGCTGGCCAGCTCTGTCATTGTGGGCCTGGACCCTGCCCGCTGTGGCCCTGGATCCTTGGAGCTGGAGCCCAGGGGCCAGCGTGGGGTTGAACTGCTGAGGTCTGACAGGGCTGGGAACCTGTGCTCAGCCCTGTGCCCAGCCTCACTCCCGCCAGGAGCTCCTGATGGATTCTCTCTGGCAGACCGCAGGGGCCAACCTGGCATGTGCCCTCTGAAGAGAGGCAGCAGCTGGAGGACCTCTTTGTGGCCGGAGCCGGGGGACCGGAAACATCACCTTGTGTGCCCTGCACTATGGCTCCCCATTCTTGGTCCTTGAGCGGGGCTATAAGGGAGGCTAAGGTCAGGACCTCCTGCCTTCTGCCCTCAACTTCACCTTGAACTTGGGCCAAGCTCCTCCAGCCCCCTCGCATTGCAGGGCTCGCCACCCAGACCTACTGTGTGAAGGGCAGCATATCGAGGGGAGAATGTTTGAGTGCCCAGAGCTCTATGCATGAAAAAAATAAATTCCACCAATCTTAATGGTGTTTTGTCCACAGTTTTAAAAGGCCTGTGGGCTGTTCCAGATGTCCAGGGACTTCGATGCTGAGCCTGGTGCCCAGGTCCAGTGCATACTCAGTGACTGGCACCTGCTGTCACGAGGTAGTAACTACTGTTCTCCATCTGTGTCTGTGGGGCTCGGTGGCTCTCGGCAGCCAGATGCTGAGCCGAGGCTTGGTCTTTACCTGTGGGCACAGTGGTGGGGTCATGAAGGGCTCAGAGTGGAGGCACTGGAACTCAGACAGAACCCACTAGCTGAGGAGCCCTTGGTGCCCCAGGACATCCCTCCCCTTCCACGTAGTTATCACCCCCGAGGCTCCTGCTCTTCTAGGACATCGCGCAGAACCTGCCCTGCTCTTGGAGGGCTGACGTGTTACAGGTCCCCATTGCTCCAGCTCCTGATCCCACCCACCCTCGCTGGGTGGAGGCCAGTCCTACGGCAGATCCCCGGAAGGCAGCTGGGTGGGGGGCAGTGCTGAAAGGGCCTCTCGGCATTCCTGGGGCCTCTGCACCCGCCGAGCTACTATGAGCTGGCACAGGGCTGTCTGGTCCCTTGAGAACTCATCCTGGAACAGCCCCCCCTCCAACTGGGACTTGCCGTGGGTTGCAGGCAGGCCCCTGTGAGGATCAGGATGCTGTGAAAGCAGCAGGAGCATGGGAGCTGGGAGCCAGGAGGGGTGGGAAGTCCCAGAAAGGAAGGTGCGTGTGCACACACGAGCACATGCATGATGCGGGGTGAGTGTGCTGAGTGGGCACAGGTAGGTGTGCGTGGATCTGTGTGTGCACCTGCCCGATGTGTGTGCCTGCATGTGTGTCAGGCCTGCAAAGAGAAGAGACTGGTGAGAGGTACACCCGAACTTCGGCTCTGGCTTCCCACCCTGGGTGCTGGGGTCTCAGATGATGCTGCTAGCTCTATAATCAGAGAGGAAATGAGCTTTTTCAAAACATCAGGTCGTGTTCAAAGCAAGCCAAGGCCTCTGAGAGGCTGAGGGTGAGGGCTGGGTGATCCAGAGCCAGGTTCCTGGAAACTGGGGTGGAGATTAAGGCAGAAGTAGGGCGGCACTGAGTGGGGGGGGACCCTGTAGGGCTCTGTTTTAGAGCCATGTGTTTGTGTATTACATTTCTCCCCCAGCTACCCCACAACCTCTGAGCTGCCAGTCTCTGCCAGGGCTCCTCCTGGCTGCCCTCCTTATGGCCCAGAGGTGGGACCTCCCCACTGGGCCTCACAGCCCCACTCTGCCCTAAGGTACTCACTGCAGTCCTCCAGACCCACCCCTGGCCCCAGGCTCAGGCGCCTGACAGGACACAGGACCATGGTTTCCTACTTCCCCTTCAGCCTCACCAGCTGGCAGCCTCTGGGCTGGCAGGGGACACAATTCTCCTCCCCTCTGCCTCCCCCTGACCCCCTGCTTTCCCCCCACCCCACGTGTGTTTAAACATTAATCGGAGGAGGGGGAGGCCCAGCCGCAGGGCTTTCTGTGATCACAGAATCTAACACAGATTGCCAGCGGGCCGGGTCGTTTATTGCCTCTGCGGGACAGTGGCAGGATGCACGGGTGGACGTCAGCCGTGTGCTCTGCCGGGGACAAGGAGGCCAAGGTCAGCATCGCTCAGCACCTGGAGGTACAGTGTGTACCAACATCAGAGCGTGGCTGGAGCGAGGAATGAAAATCAATGCTGGGCTGAGAGACTAACCGTGGCTTCAGACGCACTCGTGCAGCGACAGGAGCAGGGACAGGGGTGCGGATGCGGAGGGGGCGCTACACCAGCCCGGGCTCCACATGCCTGGAGAGCCTTTCCACTGACCCTGGGCACCTGCAGAAGGGGCAGCCAGTGAACAGCCCTGGGGGAACCCATCCACCACGCAGGGAGCAGAAGTGCTGACTGTGCCCTGGGGCGTTTCCCAGAGAGCAGCCAGAGGCCTTGAACAGCATCCAGAGACATCCTGGACAGAGCCAGCCAATCAATCTCAGATAAGCTACGGAGAGCCTGGGCTGAAGGGCACCGGCTAGGAGTCTGCCTGGTGGCCCACATCTCCAACTGGTCCAAATGATCCCACATTGAAAAACTAAGCTGTAGGGTTATTTTATGGTGTTATTGCTTTTATAAAACAAGGGTCATCCCTAGTCTTGCCTTCCTTAGCTCGTGTGTTCTTGTCCCCTTCCCACTGCCTTTGTGGGCACACAAGTTCACCTGTAAGGGTGTTCCCTCCCTGTGTATCAGTGACGCCCCCCAACACCCAAGTAGATGCTCATGTTATCATCATGAGGATGCCCCATGGTGCTCCGAGCCCTTCAACCCCAGTGGTGACATTTATTTTATTTTCTAAAAAATATTTTATTTATCCATTTGAGGGAGAGAGAGAGAGAGAGAGCACAAGTCGGGGAGGAGCAGAGGCAGAGGCCGAGGGAGAAGCAGACACCCCGCTGAGCAGGGAGCCTGACGCGGGGCTCGATCCCAGGACCCTGAGATCATGACCCGAGCTGAAGGCAGACGCCTAACCTACTGAGCCACCCAGGTGCCCCCAGTGGTGACATTTAAGGATGTCCTGAACCACCTTTATCAGCAGGTGCAGGGAGAGGCCCTGGTCCAACCCCCCCACCCCCAAGGACCCAGTGAGCCAGGCCTACTCTGCCCCTGCCTCTAGCGACCCTCAGGAAGACCTGGGCTGAAATGCCTCCCAAGCAGCTCAAGGAGCCTGCCCTACAGGAGGCCTGAAGCCCTGGGAGGCACTGGGGCAGCAGGTAAGACCAGAGCCCTCAGCCATGCTATGTAGAGTAGGGAGCCCCTTACCTCCCCCTATGCCCAGAGCACCACGAAAGGCTGTGGTTTGGCACCCTTAGTTTGGGAGCTAGGACTGATGGTGACTGCTGGGGTTGGGCTCATTCCTGCGCGGCTGAAGGGAGCTGAAGGGCATGGGGTACCCGTAGCAAAGGGTCAGAAATCAAAAGCAGAGACTGCGAGCCACCCCCTCCCCCAGGACACTCTGCTGGCTAGAGGGGCAACTCAGGTTGAGTTTGGCTGATAGTGGAGGGGTACCAGTTTCTCCATCTCCAAGTTTCACTGTGACCCCCCCCCAGGCCCCAGCTCTCCCTCACCAAGCCAGAGTCCTCCTTGTCTCAACTCAGCTGTCGCCTCCACCAGGAAGCCCTCCAGTCCCTGTATGGGTACCCAGGAAACACAGTCAGCACTGAGCCCTGGCTACCAGCCAGTTTGGCATACACAGCCAGACTGGGCCCTGGGGACAACGGACAAGCTTATCCCTGTACACCAGGGGCCACCCACCTTGGGACAACAGACTGTCCCAGCCAGGGAGCAGGACGTTCTACCTATGCAAGGCAGCTGGCTGGATGAGGGCCATTTCCACCAGTGTCCAAAACTATGAAAGGCTGGTCATGTAATCCAGACTCAGGCCAGCCCCTCACGAGTGTCCAGGACTTCTGCTTTGCCTTTTTTTTCTATGGCTATTATTTAAGCACATTATATATATTTTATCACAGA
Organism: Mirounga angustirostris; assembly: GCF_029215605.1. Classification (NCBI taxonomy): domain Eukaryota; kingdom Metazoa; phylum Chordata; class Mammalia; order Carnivora; family Phocidae; genus Mirounga; species Mirounga angustirostris. The sequence goes on from NW_026991722.1 coordinate 64,247,514, forward strand.
AGTCACTCATGCTTGTTGGGATAAAAAAGCTCAAAGTAGGCAGAGATATGCCAAGTAACAAGTGGCTCTTTCTGTCCCACCACACCTCCCAGGAGACCCTACTGGGCCTGCATTCTGGCTCCTGGTCGACCCCACAGGACAAGGGTGGCACATCTACAACACCCTGCCCAGCTCTGAGGTCTCTCTCTGTGGGGGGGCCCTTCAGAAAGGGCTGCAGGGAAGCCAAAGTCAAGCTTCTCAGGATGGCTTTGTCTCTAAGACTTGACCCAAAACCTGTCAGCCCCTCCCAAGGTCCAGGTCCTTGGTGACCTGCCACCACCCCTCAGACAACCAGCCACCATACAGGAAAGCTGTGGGCGGCTCTGCCCCACTCGTGTCCTCAGGACTAGCACCAGCAGCAAGTATCCTCTTCCATGTGGAGTCCCCGACCTGTAACCTGCTCATCTTCAAGCCCTGCCTGGATCTCTCCAAGGCAGCAGCTAGCTTTCCCCTGAAGCTCCGCCCAGCTTGCGGGGAACCTGGTCTCCTGAGGCTTCCTTGTCCCTTTCAGGCGCCCCACACAGGTGGCAAAGCCACAGCCTGGTTTGTCAGCTGCTTAGCGGGTGCCAGGCCTGCGCTAAACACCTTTGGGGCCCATTGAATCTCGGCAATGACCCCAAGGGATGGGTACTGTTACTCTTCTCATCTCCCCATAGAAGTCCCAGACTCTCTCCGGTCCTAGATGCCATCTGTGGCCTGGCTCTGCTAGCCATGTGCTCCTGGTGCAGGGCTGTGCCCAGGACATAATGGGAGCTGGGGTGGCCCCTGCTGTCCTTGTGTTATTCCAGTCTTCATGCGGCACACACCTACTTGGTCCTGTTAAAGGCATCTTGAGCCCGAGCCTGCCACCTTCTTCATGTGCAGGATTCTATTTTGTCCACCACAAAGATGCACATGTTTATCCAGCCTCAACCCTGTCATTTTTTTTAAAGATTTTATTTATTTATTCATGAGAGACTGAGAGAGAGAGAGAGAGAGAGAGAGAGGCAGAGGCAGAGGGAGAAGCAGGATCCCTGCTGAGCAGGGAACCCGACACGGGGCTCGATCCCAGGACCCCGGGACCATGACCTGAGCCGAAGGCAGACGCTTAATTGACCGAGCCACCGAGGCACCCCTCAACCCTGTCATTTTTGCTTCCCTTCTGTTGCCAGGGGCTGAGCGTCCCTCCAGCTTGGCCCCCTTTCAAGGCCTGTGCCCATGCTGGGCTCCCACATTCCTGCTTCCCCAGCCACCGCCAGCCAGGGATCCAGTGGGAGGTGGCAGGCTCTGTAGACCTGGCACACACCTGACAATTGGAAAAGGTGATAGGAGGCTCTGGGGGCAGCCACCTTGGTTTCAAATCCTACTGTGGGCCCGTGGGCAGGTGGCTCCTCCTCTGTGAGCCTCAGTCTCCCCCGCATAAACTGGGGCGGTAATTGTAGCTCCTGTAGGGGAAGGTTGTGATTGCCACACTTGTCAGCATATGGAGTACACCCTGATTTTACAAGGAATCTGGTGGGGGAGGGATCGAAGTGCCTTTTCTCACACATGCATTGAAAGTGACCATACAAAGTCACTGGTGTGGCAAAGTGTGACTGCATTCATGTAAACATGGTACAAAGGATCTAGCAGACAATCTTAACTTCAGGAAACACAATCATGTTTTACTAGCTCTGAAAACAATGAATAACATCCCTTAGCTAAATAAAGCTTGAGCAGAATCTGTGAATGCTGGCGTGGAGTGGATAAGGGGATAATGTGCCGATGAGGGAATTTACACGATGGGGGAGCAAATACTGGCCAGTGTTTGGTGTAGGCCGATAACGGGAAAACAAGCCCCAAATTAAACAAATGTGAATGAATTCCTCTGCGAGCTGACAGAGCAAATATATCAGCAAAAATGGGTACAGAGCAAGTGGCAAAACGCAATAAATCAGAATGAATTCTGACGCGGGGGCCACGATCCGGGTAGACAGATATTCCAGGAAATATGGGTAAGAGGCACACGGCAAAATAATAACTTTGACAGAGTTCCAATGTCAAGTTCATGGCTGAAGTGAAAATAAATATTTCACCGAGTATCCATATGAGAATGGACACAGGAGGAATTCAGAGGGAGGGCTGTCTGGGAAGAGCAATGGCACATGACTGCACCAAAAGGGGGTCTGTACGCGTCCTGAGATGGCTGGGCAGGCTGCCTGCTAAGGTCTGTCCCCTGGTTGCTTCCTCCCTGGGATCCCCTGGCCCTGCTGACTGGCCCAACCTTGCGGGTGGGGGTGGTGACCAGCAGGTGACTGCCACATGACTGAATCCACTGAAGTCTGGCCCTCTTGGGTCCACCTTGGTCTTCTGAGCTGGAGGACAGTAGCCCAGCCCTCTGCCTCCCCACCAAACTCCCACCAGGATCTCTGGACCAGGGGCCATCCTTCTTTCAAAATGTGCCAGCAGCTACTCCCAGTAGATCTGGAGTCTTAGCATTGACTGAGCACCTGTGAAAAACTCAGTTGTTTTACTTATGTTCGTATTTGGCTGGCATCTTGCAGGCCAGCCTTGTCTCTGCAGGCACAGTCACAGGTGGGTCATCCTCATCCTCCCTGGGGACCTGGTGCGCTGTGATGCTCATCCCCATCCTGCCTCAGCCTGGAGGTGAGTGGACTATCTCAGCGAACACTGTGTGTGCCCTGCGTCTGTGTCCTCTCCCCAGGTCATAGGCTTCCTTAAAGCAAATGGCCTGACTGTGAACCCTTTGCCTTTTATAACAATTCGCATAGTATACAACTCACCCATTTTGAGGGTACAACTGAATGGTTTTTAATATAATTTGCAAGGTTGAGCAACCATCACCACTATCTAGTTCTGGAACAATTCATACCCAAAGTCCATACCTATTAGTAGCAACCACTAATTTACTTGCTGTCTCTATAGATTTGCCTATTCTGGCCACTTCATAAAAACAGAATCACACAGCCCGTGGTCCTTGTGCCTGGCTTCTTTCACCTAGCATAGTGTTTTCTAAGTTCGTCCACATTGGAACATGCGTCAATACTTCATTCCCTTTTCATGGCTGAATAACATCCCACCGTGTGAGTGGGCCGCACTTTGTTTCTCCATTTGCTCATCAGTGGACACTTGGGTTGCTTCCACATTATGGTTATTGTGAATAGTGCTGCCAGGAGCCAGGATTACTTGTCACGGTCCCCAAGGCTGCTTGCCCCTGGGTGAGGGCTTGGTAGATGCTGTGAAGAAGGTGGAAATTGACTAAAATGGACTGAAATTTACCAGCTTTTTCATCCAGCTGTCCCCTGGAGACTGCAAGTGGTTTACTAGGCTCCAGAGTCCCCAAATAGTTGCCTAAGACAGTTCAATTGTTCATTCAGTGGAGAGATGACTTCCTGGAGCTTCCTACTCCACTGTTTGACTGCCACCATCTTCGAATCCTTTGCTTATGAGCCACAGGCTACAGAATGAATGTTTTACTCTAAGACATGTGATAAACCCAATGTGACCTTCCACCTGCCTGAGGCTGGACTGAACAGCCCTAGGGACAGTCCCGGGTGGCTGGGGTGCCGGTGCCAGGACGGGCCCCATCACTGACCACCGCATGACAATGGCCACCTCATCTGTGAGTTTTGCCTGGACCTAGCCTTGACCTTGTCAGCTTTGTTTTGGCTTAGACTCCACTCTGGTATTTCCTGAGTCGGAGCAGGAATGGAGATGCCTGGTAGGTCGGGGGAGAGCTGCATGGGACCGTTAGACTGTGGGCTGACCTGGCATTTCATGTGCTCGATCATTTTGCCCAAAGTATATGTGATACGGATAGTTGTGAGCCTTCTCCGTTATCAGGGCAGTGACAGGTGGCACAGCTGGTGGTGCCAAGGTACTTCCTTCTCCCTGCCCCTAATATGAGTGTATCAGAGGGAGGTCGCTGGGCAGGAGCAGATAAAATCAACAGGATTATCCCCCAAATGGGCTGAGCACAGTACTGGCTCCTGGTGGGGAGGATCAGGGTTAGGGTCCGCTCTTCCCACCCTCCCCAGCCCTGGGTTTGCATGTCACCAATCTTGACTGGTGTGTGCACCTGTCCACGAGGCAGGACTGTGCCTCCTGCTCAGTTGCACTGTTTCTCCTGATGCACAATGCCTGGGGGGAGTCTGAGTGCTGAGAAGCTGGGTCCAATTGTGGTACCTGGGTACAGATGCTCTTGGGGGAACACCGCAGCCTGGGCAGTTGGTGTGCACAACAGAAGGACAGAATGTGGCATCAAAGGGATGTCTGCTGGAAAGCAGGAGCCAGGATGCTGGGCAAGGGGTGGGTTTGGTCCAAGGTGATTCAGGGATCAGGGCAGGGCCCAGAAGGCGTCGCAAACCCACAGCCAGCAGCCTAGAGCCTGAGGTCAAATTTCCCACATCACACATGCTCGCTCCTTCCTTCATTCAATAAAGACACGTTAAGGAGGCAGTGTGGGGAACAGGGCAGATGGCTGGGACTCTGCACGCAGGGTCACCAGTGTGAAAATTAATAAAACGGAAAGTGGTTTAGAAATGGAGTCAGGAAGCCAGCAGGGGGAGCTCCCACGCCCAACAGGAACAGCTGCTTGCTGCAAGTCCGGGCGCTTTAGCTGCTTCAGTTTGCCAGCAGGAGAAAGGTTTTTCTCCTCCTCCAGCAACCACCAGCTAATGAGACTGTCACAGCTCAGCCAATGAAAAGCCACTATACTTCAGACTCCCTGTTTACTCCAAAGGACTTTTTTGGTTTATGACTGTTCCTTCCAAATTCCTCCCTCTCCTCTATAAAAGAGCATTCTGTTCCTTTGTTCTCCCGACTTGCCTATGGTTTTGCCACATCTTCCCTGTCCTGAATTGCAATTCTCTGCTATTCCCGAATAAACCCATTTTTTTTTTTTTGTAAAATAACTGCAAGCTTTATTTTTAAGATTTAAAGCCAGCAACTAATGCAAGAAGAGGGAGTTGTAGCCAGGGACATGCCTGCCAAACTGACCCTGAGGAGTAGAAGGAAGGAATCTGGGGTGCGGGGGAAGGACAGGTACCCGAGAGCAACATGCAAACAGCGGCCCGGAGCTCAGAGGGGGGGCTGGCAAAATGACCAGCGTGGGTGAGAGAGGCATGGTGGGTGTGGGCAGGGACCCAGCTGCTGATGGTGGATGAGCTAGACTGAGCCATGCAGCTTTGTCATGATGGCAGCAGGGAGCCCCTGAAGGGTTTTCAGGAGGAGGGAAGATTATCCGTGAAAGGAAAAAGGGGGAGTCTGGTGGCCACGGCCAGCTGCCAGGCTGACCTGCTCTTGGTGAGCTAAGTTTCTAAGCTGCTGAAGGGACCCCTGAGTTCCTGCCTCTAGGCCTTGGCTCACCTGTCTCTTTTGTCTCTCCCTTTTTTTCCTCTTCAACCCCAACAAGAGCAAGAGCAGGGCAGAAAAACCATGACTGCCTCGGATAGCCTCTCTCAACCTAGAGCAGTGGTGATGGTGTCCCCCAGGGAACCATAAGGTCTGGGGGGAAGGATGCTACAGGCATTGGGTGGGTAGAGGTCAAGGAGGCTGATAAGTATCTTGCAATGCACAGAGCCGCCCCAAAACAAAGAATTATTCAGTCCCAAAAGTCAACAGTGCCGAATGGGTATGTCCCGAACAGGGCATCCAAAGCACCAAAATGCATGAAGCACATAGTGAGCCAGGCGAACCAGGTGAGTGAGGCTGAGCGAGGCTGCCACCCACAGTCAGACCCAGCGCTTGTGGGGGTGCCCGAATATCCTGATGAGATGTAGGAGGGGCCAAGGGGTGAGCGATAGGGAAGAGGGTGCTATGGTTGGCAGTCAAGGCAGGTCCCTCCCTGGAGATGCTATCTGGAGCTTCGTTGGCAGGTCACCCACGATGTTGGAAGGACGGGCATTGGAGGCAGAGGGGCAGAGAGCGGGAAGGCTTTTAGGTGTGAAGGGAGGCCTGAGGGAGGTGACAAAGCGGATGGCTTTGCTGTCAGCCCCAACGGCAGCAGCACTGAGGGCCTGAAGGGGAGGCTCGGGGTAGGAACCGTGGGGGCTGCAGGGGTTCCAAGGGGAACTTGGAGGTCCGTGCCTGTGCGTTGGGTTGGTGGTGGGACTGGGAAGACGGAGAGAACAGAACTGGGCAAGCCCCTAAGGAGCCTCCTTCCCACGCTCGCGCCGTAGGCCTAGGAATGAGGAAGGACGGCTTCCCAAACGCCCCTGTACAGGAGAAGGGGCACCGCCTTCCGGCCTTGCAGACTTCTACACCCTCCCCGCCTCAGCGGAGGAGCCCGGCTGCGCAGGTGTACGATGGCGCTGACGCGCAGGCTCCGGACCCACAGGGCCAGCCTAGGGACCCGGGACACCCTGGGGGAGATCGCACGCCTGGTGGCGTATCCGGTCCCGGGAGGCGCGGGGTCTCCTAGGGGAAAGATGGAGCCGGGGATAAGCAGCCAAGGCGACAGGGTCTCTTTCGGGGATGTGGCCACAAGCTGAGAAGGAGGGTTTCAGGCGCGTTTGGCGCCGCTGTGTGGCCGAGGCGGCCGCAAAACGCGCTGCAATCGGGAACTCGCAGGGGTGCGGCCTCCTTGGGAGAGGGCGCGGCTTGGAGCGCGGGGCGGGGCCTCCCCAGCGGAGGGCCACGGTCCTAAGGCAGGGCGGGGCGAGGCCTCCTGAGGAGACGGAGCCGCGGGGGGCGCCGGGCGCGCTTTTCCTAGCAGGGGGCCGGGGGCCTGCGGCAGGGCGGGGCCTCCCTAGGAGTGGGCGCGACTCGGAGCGCGGGGCGGGCTTTTCCTAGCAAGGAGGCTCGGATCCTAGGACCGGGCGGGGCCTCCCAAGGAGAGGTCGCGGCTCAGGGCGTCTCAACTTGAGGGTCTGGCTCAAGGGCGCGGGGCGCGGTCTCCCGAGGAGAGGGCGCGGCTCAGGGTGCGAAGCGCGGTTTCTCGGACCGAAGGCGCGGGCCCTGGGGCGAGGCGGGACTTCAGAAGACGCGGCGCGAGGCGCGGGGCGGGGCCTCCCCACGGGAAGGCGTGGCTCAAGGCGTGGGGCGGGGTCTACCGGGGAGAGGGCGTGGCTCAGGATGGGGACGCGCGCCTAGGACGGGACGAGTCTCCCGAGGAGGGGGCGCGGCTGAGCGCGGGGCGGAGCCGGCGGGGCGGGGAGGGGCGGGGCCGGAGGGGAGTACTTAAGCCGCCGCGGAGCGCGCACACGCCCCGCCATGGCTCTGAGGCGCATCCTTTCTGTGTTGTGCGCCGGCACTCCCCGTCTCGCCCCGCTGTCCACCGCGCCGGCGGCTCGGGAGCAGGCTGCTGCAGGCCGGCAGGCAGTGCCAGGATGCGGGGCCGCCGAGGCCGCGCGGCCGCCGGTGCCCGTCGTGGACTTCGGCAACACTCAAGAGGCGTACCGCAGCCGGCGCAGCTGGGAGCTGGTGCGCGGCTTGCTGGTGCTGCGCCTGTGCGCCTCTCCCGCGCTGCTGGCGCACCACGAGCAGGTGCGCGGGTAGGCAGGTGGGTGGGCCGGCAGGTGGGTAGGTGCGCATCGCGGCGCGCAAGCAGGGGCACGCGCCGGATCCTGTGTGTGTTCCCGGAACCTTCATGAAGTTTTACTGTAGAGCGGGAGCCCCTTGAGCATCGCTGGTAGCCGAGAAGTCAGGAGGGAGTTGTTTCCTGCATTCCCTTTTGGGTGTCGTGAATTTTCCTGTATGCCAGTTACCACTAACTGAAAACGAAGACCAGTTTCTGAATTTTTAAGCGATATGCTGCTTGCAGTAATGCATAGTTGCCACCTGAAATTGAAATGGAGTGTCTTCCATGTTGCCCAGACGGAAGTCTTAGTGGTATTGAAAGGCTCATGGCCTGGGAACTCCGAGTTCTCAGAAGATGTGACTAGACAGAGCCGTTCGGAACAGTGTTGGGGAAAATGGGAAGTTACTTGAACTACAACTTTTATTACTTCAACATAGTAACTTGTGAAAAGTGTGAGTGCTTTGGGGAAGTAAAAAGAACCGTCTCAGCCACTGTCAGTCTGGACGTGTGGGAAAGACAGTTTTTCAAGGTGATCCTGGGAACAGTTTGTAAGGGTGCAGTTGTTGGTGCTAAGGGTCTGGAAGGCTCTTCATGTGGGTGGTGGTGATTTCTCAAGTGAGACTGTGCTGAGTGTATGGTACTGCCTTCCTTGGCCCCTGGAGGAGGCTGGGGAGGCTGGTCCAAAGAAGAGCACCAAGTCACACTTCAGGCTTAGGTGAAAGTGAAACCACGGTGGGTGGGAGGTGAGGATACAGTCCACAAAGTCAGAGTCGGGAGGGGTCTGAGGGGACTGTGAGGCCAGCGGAGTGTTGGACTGGGTCTCCAGAAGTTTTACTCAGATGCAGCCTGGGACTGATGGTGGGAGGGGAATGCAGAGGAGGAAGGGGCTGAACTGAAAATGTGGAGGCTCCTGGGAAGCCATTTGTGTTTGTGATAGACTTGGATGCCCTGTGGCAAATTTGTGGCTGTGGAGTGCCCAGGCCAACTGGAGAGGAGGATGGAAAGTGACACTCAGGGGTCAAGGAACCTGGTGGGGGGGTGAACGTGATAAGAACCCTTTGGGGAGCACCAACGTCTGAGGGGCAGCCTGAAAGGAGCAGCAAGGTCTAGAGGTGCAGTGGTCAGGAGGGAGGAGGCAGCTGGGGGGGGCGGGAACGACTAGGGGAGGGAATGGCTGGCTATGAGGTCTCTGTGGAGGGCAAGGACAGGGACCTGGCTCCTGCGGCGGGCATGATGGGACTGCTGGGTGGGACTGGGATGCGTGGCGCAGGAGTGGTGCAGGAGCCCCGCCTACCACCATGTGGCTGGAAGGGAAGGAGTGAAGGCTTGGAGCCAGCCAGGCCCTATTTCTCCCATCTCAGCACCGAGCTTGCTTTCTTGGGATCAAAGCCAGAGGAGAAGCCAGCAGAGCTGGAGACCATCGGGTACTGTGGGTGACCACTGTCCAAGTGCCAGCAAGTGCTGGGGTGCAGGGACCACCATGGGTGCTGGGAGGCATGGAGGCTTCTCCCAGCCTTCCCTCCTGTCCCACCTGTGCCCTGAGGATGCCTTCGGGGAGCCCACTAACGGCGCTCTGTGTGCCCCCTGTGGGACCTGTTCCACCACAACATTGCTAGTGGTCACACTGGTGTCAGTGGCCTTGGTGCGTGGCACTGGAGGAAATGGGGAAATGGGGCAGGGGCCCGGCTGCAGGGTTGTGGGCTGCTCACCAGAACCAGTACTTACCTTGTCCTCTGGCCTGGGGTGGAAATTCCTCCTGCTGAGCAGTGCGGGTCTGTGCAGCACTTGCGGGGGCAGTTGGGGATCATCAAATCTGTTCCCAGGGAGTGTCAGCCTGAAGGAGCCCTGTTTGAGCTGCTGCATTGGTTTGGGACCCGGTAGGGTCCCTTCCTTGCCAAAAGATAAGGGTTTAGAAAACTCAGGTCTTCCATGACAAAGGCTTCTGTGCTTGGGTGTAGGCCAGTGCAGAAGGGGGTAACAGAAAAGGAAGGGGACAGGATGGATAGTGATGGTGGCCTTGGGGGACAGGGAGGAGAGAGAACTGGCTTTACCCCTCCTTGCCCTGCACACATCTGTTTGAGTCTTTTACAGTGGAAACAAGTATATGTGTTCGTGGGGCAAGTTTCTAAACCCACGAAGGATGCCCCCACCTGGAGAAGAGTGGGGGCTGCCTTCATCTTAGTCCGTGCTACCCAGGGATACACCTGATGCCAGGATATTTTTCAAGGGGTGGCTTTGCTCTGGAGTTAGCTTTAGAATTGCCAGTCCTGCCCCGTGTGCTTCCATAGCCCTCTCTGATGGGCTGGCTTCCTTTTGCCAGAGTGAGAGGGTGAGTGACTGGCTCGGTGACCCGGGTGGCCTTGCCTGCCCTCCCCTCTGAGCCCCGCCTCCCCTTGGGGAGCTGGTCAGTGCGAAGTGCAGGCTTTGTGGGAGGTTACCAGCCCAGGACTCCCCTGGGCCGTATTCCACATCTGCCTTGCTCCTGCTTCTTTGATTAACATTGACTGTGGCTACTTTCGTGCTTCACATGCAGGGTTGAGTAGTTACGACTGTGACCACGTGGCCTGAGCAGCCTACGTTATTTACCGTGTGGCCCCGGGCAGGAAAATTTGCTGGCCTGAGAGTAGATGGCTGGCCCCTTTCCACATGCAGTGGTTCCTGATAGTTCTCAGAGCTGACCCGTTCGATGTCAGGGGTTTTCCAGAGCCAGATGATGGTTTTCAGGTGTCCGATTCTGCCCCACCTACCCCTGGGGTGATCTTTGATCTAATCAAGATCCGGCTTTTCCTCTAGCAAGGCCGCTCTGGCCCATAGATTCCCTGACTGGAATCCGCTGGCCCTGGCTGTGTGGGGCCAAGGCAGCCTGCCCCGTTCTCCCTTGTCAGGCTTTCATTTTCCGTTTCTCATCCTCTTTATAAAAACAATGAGATGCAATGAAGCCAGGTGCTGCAGAGAGGCTGTGGCAAGGCAGAGGGGATGACCCAGAGACCCTTGTCCTCTGGACGCCCTGCGGTGCCCCCACCAAGCACCAACCTGCGATTCTAGGTATGTCTCCCTTCTGGCCAGTGTGGGGCTGCTTGGGATTGGTTTGGGGTTGAAGGTGTTTGATTTGCTCATACTTCTGCTTAGATTAGAGATTGTTCCCTGCAGCCCTGATCCCAAGAGATGTTCCTCACAAAAGGGGCTCTTTTATCCATTGGGTTTGACAGACCTCAGGCTTCTTCTGTCTTGGAGCTAAGTGTGGGGGACAGTGGACACACAGGAATTCCCAGACAGGTGGCAGATATGCCCTCCCAGCAGCCTTCCCTTCTAGCCTCAGGGGACTCCACTGTCCTCATTCCTTCCTGCCCTGGCTGTCGCACTGTAGGGACTCCATGCCACCTCCATGCCTTGGCAAGCCACCTCCCCGCCGGATCTAAGTTAGCAAACATCTCCCACCCATCACTCCCTCACCCCTGTTCTGAATCACTTGTGGAGGTGCCTTGCTCTCTCCCCTGCTAGGATGTAAGCTCCTTATCAGTTTTGTTTAGCCTAGAATTGTACTGGGCACAAAGCAGCAGCTCAGGACTTGGAATGAGTGATGGCAGAAATTGGGGATGTGGCAAAATGTGATTGGAGGAGAAAGCTGAGTGGTTTATGGGCAGCTGTCTTCCCCCGGGGCACGTCCACTCGAGCTGTGGGTCTGCTGTGGCCCTGGATGACTGTACCGAGTCCCCACTGGTCCCACAATGGGCTCTCATCTGACAGACTCTGTAGATGCTCACCTGGCTTATTGTTAGCCTAAGGCTTGCTCCAGCTGAAGTTAGACTCCTTCTGAATTTAGCATGTGTTCATCTGCTCAGCAGCCACTGGAGGGCCGGCCCCTTGCCAGGCACTGTTTGAGGAGCTTGGAATAAGCAGTGAACAAAACATTGAGAAATCTGGGTGCTCGCCTGCTAGAAAGTTGTACCAAATCCTCCTCCTAGCCGGCATAACCCACTGAGGTGTGGACACAGAGAATGTCATGATGAACACACCCGCTGCTATTCCCAGAGAGACCTGCTGTTCATTTCTTTATCCATCAAGTGATGGTCGGGCAGCCACTGTGTGCCACTGGGGTCACCTGTGAGTGTGCAGGGCAGGGAGGTGAGTGGCTGTTGGCGGGGGCGGGGGATGGGCACGGGGACCTCTGCCCTTCATGAGGAGTGGATTGACAGTAGCTACAGGCTGAGAAGCAGGCCGCTGCCATTGGTGTCCACTGTTAAACCACGGCCGGGAGTCGGGTTTGGCCCTGGGGAGGAGCGTGTGTCAAGGCTTTATGGCTGGAGCGAAGGCGGCGGGGGCACAAGGGTGTCCTGCTGGGGACAGGGGAGGCCAGGCAGCCAGGACAGCCCCTTCCTTCTGTCTTTCAGGTGCTCCATCTCACCAGGAGACTTCTGGGGCAAAGGCTGTTCGAAAAGCTCATGAAGATGACCTTCTACGGGCAGTTTGTGGCCGGCGAGGACCAGGAGTCCATCCGGCCCTTGATCCGGCACAACAGGGCGTTCGGAGTGGGCTCCATCCTGGACTACGGGGTGGAAGAGGATCTGAGCCCTGAGGAGGCTGAGCGCAAGGAGATGGAGTAAGGCCCACCTGGGCATCTGGTCGCCACCCCAAAGCGTCCTGGGGCCAGCTGGGGCTGGGCTGGGCGGAGGCCCCCCAAGGCTAGGAGAGCTTGGTCAGCCTGCTTACCAGCGGCCCTCCTGGGTTCTGCCTGGGGTTCTTGCAGTTTTGTTCTGTGAGAATGACAGCTCTGGGCTTTCACAAAAGGTCTTGTGTGCACAAGGCTGGAGGAGGGGCAGGGATTGGGGATGGCAAACTACAGTCCACAGCCCAGTGTGGCCCACCTGCCTGGTTTTGTGTGGTCTGCAAGCTGAGATTGGTTGATACTTTTTTTAAATGGCTGAAACAAAACAAGAATAATATTTTGTGATATGTGAAAAGTATATGAAATTCAAATCACCTTTGCCCTAGAGGGGCAGAGTTGAGTAGCTGTGGCAGGTGCCGTATGGCCCACAAGGCTGAAGATAGATGCTACCTGAGCATTTACAAAAGATGTTTGCTGACCCTGGTGTAGGGGGTGCTGTGGCTTCCTGATGTGCTAAAGCATCTCTTCAGAGGGGTTGCTAACCTGCTGGACAGGGGCCCACTGCCTCACCCTTGCCTAGCTCCTGGGAGGGTTTTCTTTTCTTTTCTTTTCTTTTTTAATTTTCTTTAATTTTCTAAATTTTCTTTTCTTTTCTTTTTTAATGTATTTTTATTTTTAAATTATTTTATTTGACAGAGACACAGCGAGAGAGGGAACACAAGCAGGGGGAGTGGGAGAGGGAGAAGCAGGCTTCCCGCGGAGCAGGGAGCCCGATGTGGGGCTCAATCCCAGGACCCTGGGATCATGACCTGAGCTGAAGGCAGACGCTTAACCAACTGAGCCAGCCAGGCGCCCCCCCCCCCTTTTAAAGACTTTATTTATTTATTAGAGAGAGCATGAGCCAGGGAGGGGGGCGCAGAAGGAAAGGGAGAAACAGACTCCCCATTGAGCAGGGAGCCCGATGTGGGGCTCGATCCCAGGACTCTGGGATCATGACCTGAGCCGAAGGCAGACGCTTACCCAACTGAGCCACCCAGGTGCCCCTCCTGGGAGGGTTTTCTAATCAGCAGGTGGGCTTTGCCTGGTGAGTGTGGAGCCTGCCAGGCCTGGTGCATACCCAGGGGTCCCAGAAGGGAATGGCAGCCAGGAGCAGTGTGGCAGGCTGGCCTAGGGCCTCTTCCGGAGGTCACCAACTTGCTGCAGGACCTGTTCTCTGGGCGGTGAGCCTGGGGACAGATGGGTACCTCCCTGACCCACCCTTCTGGGCCACAGAACAAAATTAGAGAATGAGACCACCCTCTGCTTTCCTGGGGAGGTGGCCATACAGGAGATCCAGGCAAGACCAGCCCTTTCTTTGCAAAATGCCCGGTTCTTTTTTTTTTAAAAGATTTTATTTTATTTATTTGACACAGAGAGAGAGAGACAGCTAGAGAGGGAACACAAGCAGGGGGAGTGGGAGAGGGAGAAGCAGGCTTCCCCCTGAGCAGGGAGCCCGATGCGGGGCTCGATCCCAGGACCCCGGGATCATGACCTGAGCTGAAGGCAGACACTTAACGACGGAGCCACCCAGGTGCCCCAAAATGCCTGGTTCTTACGCTGGTACCTGCAGCCCTCCGTGTGAGGCCTTTCCTTGCCTTTGGGACCCTAAGTTCTGACAGCAGCTGTGCCTGACCACGTGAGGCTTGGGACAAGCCTGCTGAGTAACCTGTCCTGTCTCAGGCTGGGGTGTTTGCTCTGGCCTGGGGACAAGAGGCGGGGGGAGGAAGGAGAAAGGCATCACATGAGGCTCCTGCCCTGGGAACGGAATGTCCAAGCCAAGCAGCCACAGTGGCAGCGGATTGGCCTGGGGAACCCAGCCCCTGCCTAGCCATTTGCTGTCTTAAAGGCGGGGTTCTCCAGTTTGGCACCCCTCTGTGTATTCCTAGTGGGGCTGCCTGTTGAATGGCTAATGAGCTCTGTGGCCCTGCTGTGTTTCTCCGTTGAGGGCTGAGTGGTTTCACAATGGCATTTTCTCCCTCTGCTCGGAAGACTCCTTTCCCGGGGTGATCTGGCTGGCTTCCTGCCTGTTCTGCAGGGGGAGCATCGGGAGGTGGGCTGGCCTTGCCCTGCAGTGGAGCCAAGGCGCCTGTGCCCCAGGGCCACCCTGATGTTTGCGCCCCCGATGCTCTAGGAGCCCCGCTTGGTGGGCTTTGGGACGTGGGTGTTGCTCCCTCCCATCCTAACATGGTGACCACCCTCCGATGTCAGGGGCAGGTGTCCAAGACTCATGCCTGGCTCTGCTGCCAGGTGGCCCAGTGCCTTTGGAGAGGCCTGGGCTGAGGGGGCAGAACAGCTATAGTGTCAATTGCCTGCCGGCCTTCCTGGGTGTTCTTGGTCGGGAGTGGCTCCAGGCCACGCAGCCCCCATCCACGCAGCCCCCGCGCAGAGCACTGCTGCTGTGTCCCGGGGGGCGGGGGGCAGAGGTCTGTCTCGCCAATCTTGTCATGAGGCCCATAGAGCCTGCTCTGGGGAGCGATAGAGAGGCCACCACCCCAAATGAAGGCCCCAGGAGTTGGGGCAGGGAGGGTACAGGTGGTGCCGGGCCTGCCCTGGGCATAACCGTGTGAGGCACAGAAAGGATGGAGGTTGTCTGAACGCACAGGACGCCCAGCAGGCCTCCCGAGGGTCTGCGTAGGGGGCCCACGGGGGGTTCCCTGGGGTAGGAAGCAGGAGGCGGGAGGCTGTAGGTGCTGGAGGGAGAGTAGCCATCTAGGGCTGGGGTGGGATGGTGTTTCCCAGAACACCTGGTAGAAGGCAGAGGCCGGGGCCCTGGCTCTAGGAGAGGAGCCCCACAGGATCTCCGCAGCAGGCTGAGAGCTGTGGGGATAAGGGGCTGATTGGCTCTGATGAGGACACCCAGGGACAGTGTGGATGGCAGGTGCATCTGTCTTGGCTATGCAGACCCAGGGCTGGCTGGAGGTAGAGCCCCAGGGTGGTGGCAGCTCTTCTGGGACTGGTGGTGCAAAGTGTGCAGAGGACTTGGGTGCTGCCTGGAGTCAGGGCCTGGGGGGCCAGGGAGGTAGGTGTGCAGATGGGAATGAGCTCCATTGGGCTTCTCTGCACATCACTCCCTCCTGCCACCTGCATTTCCCCACTGGGAGAGCCCTCACTGGCTCTCCTCACTTTCTGCTTTTTTCTAAAAGGCAGCCAGCCAACAAATCCCCCAGTGCAGCGAGCTGCGCTTGGAGGCGGCCAAGGGGATGGTCAGGGCCTTCCTGCCGCCTCTCCCCTGGGCCTCTGGTGTTCCGGTGTTCCCCCTCCTCTGCCCTCCGCCCCTGGGCGCGCTCTCTTCCCTCTTCCACATCCTGGGCTTTGCAAGTGTGTGTGTGTGTGTGTGCGTGCGCGCGCACACGCGCACGCGCCCAGGGTTCTTCCTCTCCCCACTGGTGACATGACCTTCCCTCCCCTCCACTGCGCCTGGCCGCTGCCATCTTGGTCTTCTCGTGACCCACCCACCGGGCCTGGTTGAGCGTGTGACCCTGATCCTTGCTGGTGCCGTCTGCCCAGAGACAGGCCTCTGTGCCCTGACCACACGGCAGTGCCGCCAGCCCGGTTCCTCTGCTCGGTCAATGCTAAAGTGCTTGCCGTCTGGTCAGGGGGCTCAGCGATGGAGACAGCTGCAGTCTCTGCTTCCCCTGCTGGGCCTGCTGGCGGTGAGGAGCGAGTGGCCCATGCTCCCTGTGCCTTTGGAGCCTGGCTGGGGCTTGCACGGTGGATAGGCCCGCTGAGGGGTGTTGAGCAGGACCCTTACACAGTGCTGGGCCACGGGGGGCCTTTTCGATAATGGTTTCCCACGTGAATGCAATGCGGCCTGCCTAGGAGGCAGGAACCTTGGAGAGGATACTCCTGTTTCTCTGAGCCATGGGCTGTGTGGTTCCAAAGCAGGCCCGAGTCCCCAGCAGCCACCATCCTTGCTGACGAGGCCCACGCCTCAGTGTAGATGGTGGGGCCCGAGTCGGGCTTTTGCCTGGTTGCACCTGGGCCACAGCCGGGGGCTGGTCTTACAGGTGCTCCTTGTCCCCAGTGGGGATGCTGTTGTGTGGGCCGACCCCTCCCTCATGTTACAGAGTCAAATATTGTCACACAGTGCCACCTCACCCTCTTTTCTTCTGTACATCAAGCGCACATGTCTAGTTGCCATGAAGTGGCCCCTGCCCCCGGGTTGGGGCCTTGTGGGCTGTGTAGCAGGACGTGGAGCCCCCAGCTCTGCGGGCTGGCCCAGCTACTGGGACTCCTGGGTCCTGACCTGGGCATCCTGGCTCAGAATCGCCAGATATGGGCCCTGGGGTCACACAGAGCCAGGGTCCCAAGGGAGGGTTCCCTGGAGGGTGGCCAGCAGCCCCCGACTTGCTGTAGGAGCACGGAGGTCAAAAGCTGCCTTGGCCCCCTGACTCGGCTTGAGACCAGCGCAGGTGCACTTACCTCTACCTCTGTGTCAGGTGCGAGGCCAGGGCGGCTGGGCTGAGCCTGAGCGGGGGCAGAAGCAACCATGGTCTCAGGCTGGCCTCACTGTCCTGTCCTCATGAGGACTGGGGGTGTTACTCGGGTATGATGGGAGGACTTGGTTTTAAAAGAAAAATTCTGGCTGTTGCTTGGAAGACACACCTAAGGGGCGAGAAGGAGGCAGGGGGCTGGCAGGCAGTGGCTGAAGGTGGGGCCAGCCGTGCACGGGCAGGAGCCCAGAGCCCGGCCTGGGGCTCCTGGTGGTTGGAGGGGCCTGGATGTAGGGGGTGCATAGAGCAGAGCAACTTCGGGAGTTTTGTGCGCTGGCTGTTGCCCGGGTCCATTCCTTATCAGCCCTGACTGGCCCCGAGGCTCCGTCTTTCCTTCAGAAGGAATGCCCCCATAGCCAGCTTTCTTCAAGCACCTATTCCATGCCTTGGGCTGTCGGCTAGTTTTACTCACTCCTCACCTACCTGTAAGGACTCTGAGGCTTCTCCAGGGTGTAGAGCCTGTGGGCCAGGCCGGTCCGTGAGGCTGCTGCCCCACCCTGCTCAAGGGAGGTGACCCTGCAGGCCTGTGGTGGGTGGGTGAGGAGGGAGGTGGGGCACATGAGTCACTCTCACCTGCCCGGGCTAACCCAGCCCTTCTCCTACAGCCCTCCTTGTCAGGTCAGGGTCAGGGCTCAGCGTCTGCCTTCCTCTCACCTCTGCCTGCTCAAAGGGAACCCATGCTTGTCACTTGCAGCCTGAGGTGGCGTGACCGACCCTCACCCTCTTCTTCCTTCACACAGGTCCTGTACGTCCGCTGTAGAGAGGGAGGGCAGTGGTGAGTAAGAGAAGGCTATTCAGGAACAAATACTCTCTCTACCTGTCCCCTCCCCCACCCCAACCCCTCCTCGGGAGACCTTGGTTCAAGGGCACAGGCGAGACTTGGGGCCAGGGCTCCTCCCTGTGTGCACCCAGGCCATTGCTCCAAGTCTGCCGACATCCTCAGGCTGCTCCCGGGGGTCCTGGCCCCCTTGGCCCTCAGTGGCAAACCCTGTCCCATGTGACTAGGGCTCAGCCAGGGAGAAGGAACAGTGAGTGTAGGAGCAGGGAGTGGTGGGCAACACAGTGCAGGGAGGCCGTGGCCGCCAAGGAGCCAGCGCCGAGGGCAGGGGGCTGTGGGCCATCAGCAGGCCTTGCCGGATGCCCGGGAAGCCCTGTGTTTGCCCAGAGCTGGGTGGGAGCGGAGCACAGCACACAGCCTCTGTGTGCTCAGGCCGTGTACCTGCCCCTCCAGGTACGAGTAAGAGGGAGAAGCAGTACCAGGCCCACCGGGCCTTTGGAGACCGCAGGGATGGTGTCGTCAGCGCCCGCACCTACTTCTATGCCAGTGAAGCCAAGTGTGACAGCCACATGGAGACATTCTTGCGCTGCATCGAGGCTGCAGGTGGGGCCCTGTGCTTTGCTGGCTGTGCACCTGCCAGGGAGAGCCGGCCCCTACGTGTGGAGATGCTGATGGGTGAAAGCGAGGCCAGGCTGGAGCGCTCGCCTGGGGCTTCCTCTCTAGGTGGCTCGGACAGTCATGAGGATGACTGTGCGTGACACTGGGGAAGCCATAGGCTGGGCTCAGGTCATACCGGGGTCACGCCTGAGTCCAGCCCTGCGCAAGGACCCCGGCGCCTCCTGCCTCTTCCCGGATACCAGTGCCCAGCTGTCCGCGGGCTGAGCAGCCTTCCATCCGGGTCAGGGGCTCGAGCCTAGCCACACGTGGCACTTGGGTTTGGCAGCTACGCTGTTCCAGGAGCTGGTGCCATGGAGGACTCCTCCGCACCTGGCCTCTGGGTGGAGCGCTCTCCAAAGGAGGCAAGTCGGGGGGGCCTCCCCCAGCTACAGCGCAGCCCCACCGCATGGGCCCGCAGCCCTTCCATTCGTGGACTCTACCTTCTGCACACTGGGAGGGGTGGGAGTGAGTGGTGCTCGGCAGCGGCCTTCTGAGAGCGGTGCTGGGGAGATGGCAGTGGTCAGGCAGAGACTCGGCCACGCGGGTCCACAGCAGGGGCGCCTCCTTGCCTCTGTGCCTGCTCTGCCTGAAGCGAAGGTCACGGAAGTGAGGACGGGTCGTCGGTTTCTGGAAGGGAGGAGAGGGGCGAGTGGGGTTGAGCACCTGCTGTGTTCCATGCTCTGTTCTGCTGGGTGTTTCTGCGTTCTGTGAACCCTCCCCCTGCCCCCCTCCTCTCCCTTGCCCCCCTCCTCCCCCCCACCCCCGCCGTGGGCAGCCTGGGGTGCCGGTGGCATGGGAGAGGACGTGGGGCAGGGACAGAAGGGGCCAGCTCCTTTGCCCACTGGCTTCCTGGATCCACGTGGCTAATAAATCCTGCCAAGTTGCCTGTCCCGCCTCCGAGGTGGGGTGCACATGTGTATTTATGGGCTCAGTAGGAACATTGTCCTTCTGCCCATAAGTGGTTAGCCAGCCAGCCCAGGATATGTGGCTCCTTGGTGGGCTCTCCCCTCCTGTTCAAGGGCGGGGGGGGGGGGGGGGGGCGGGCTGGGTGGCTGGCAGGGGCCCCTGGCGCCATCCACCTTAGCCTGAGATGGCCAAGCTGCCACTAGGGCTGCTTCCAGGGAGGGTAAGGCAGGCATGCTGGGGAGCGGAAGGCCCGTCCAGGAAGCACGGTGCCGTGCTAGGGCCGGGTGGGGAAGGGAGGAGAGATCTGCTGGTGCCACTCCGTGGTGGTCTTGGGGCCCATCTGGAAGGGAGAGCCAGGACTGTGTTGCTGTAGGTAATTGGTAGGAATGGGGGCCATGCCAGCCATTCGCAGTCTGTCACGAGTCTGGTGAGATGTGTCTAACTCCTGGGGGCACAGATTCTGGGCGCGGGCTCCTGGTCCTCCTCGTCCCCCTCTGGAGCCCTAATGGTTCTTCCTGTGGCTTCTGACAGGCGGAGCCAGTGATGATGGCTTCTCAGCCATTAAGCTCACTGCACTGGGGAGACCTCAGTTTCTGGTAAGTGCCAGAACCTTCCACGTGCAGAGTTTGTGAGAACTTGGGGTGCTGTGAGCATTAAGGGAAAGCTCCTGTGCTGGTACGTTGGTGCTGGGAGCAAGGCACACAGGGAACCAGGAGGGGGCCCAGGGGCTCTGTGGGGGTCCTGGGGGCGGGAAGCTGGGCGTACGCCAGAGAGGGAGGCTCAGGCCTGCACTTGCAGCTGCAGTTCTCAGATGTGCTGACCAAGTGGAGACGATTCTTCCACCAAATGGCTGCAGAGCAAGGGAAGGCTGGTCTGGCTGCCATGGATACGAAGTTGGAGGTGGCCGTGTTGCAGGTGTGAAGCCTTGCCCGGTGGGTGTGAGTGGGTAGGCACTGTGGGGGCTCGGGGAGGAGCCCCGGCCAGTTAGTGTGTGTGGTGGGTTCCCAGAGGCCTGTAGCAACCCCCCCTCCCCCCCCCGCCACGCAGCAGCAGCTGGGGTCTGCTGGGAAGGACATGCTGGGGGCGAGGGTTCGAGGAGCGGGGTTTGCCCTGCAGGTGGCAGAGTACTGCTTTGGGTCCAGGAAGGGGCATCAGGGACAGGTAGGAATGAAACACAAACCAGAACCGTATCCTGTTCGTACTAATGGTGTAATAAAATAAAGTCAAAAGAGCAACGCAGATGTTGGGGGGGGTGGGCAGGAAATGTTAGCGAACGGGGCTGGGGCGGGTTCATGGCACTGGCAGCTTCTTACTTCTCAAGGAAAGTGTGGCAAAGATGGGCATCGCCTCCAGGACGGAGATTGAGAACTGGTTCACTGCGGAGACCCTGGGCGTGTCTGGGTAAGAGTAGCCCCCGAGCTGGGAGTTCCGGAGTGTCTGCCCTGATTCAGCCGTGTTTCCAGCAGAGCCCCAACGGCTTCTTCCAGTCCTGGTTGCCCTCCTGGAGAGCATGGGCCTGGCGTGACAGTGCTGAAGGACCTTTGCCCCGAGACACACAGCAGGAGTCGTGGGCCTGGAGGGGGCCTGGAGTCCACGGGGCCGGGCCGCAGCTAGCCCAGGGCTAGTCCAGACTGTAGCTGCGTAGGAGCACCCCTGAACCGGCAGGGCCGCTCACAGAATTATTTGGGTCCTAGAGTAAGGGTGCCACACTCAGCCCTCCCTGGGGCCCACATGGCAGGCAGGCTGAGGGTCAGGGCAGCTGAGATCCTAGAGGGGCCCACACCTCTTTCTGAGGGGTCTGGAAGCTGGGACTGAGATCACCAGGGCCCCTGGGGGGGTGGGTAGCAGCTGTCCCATTACATGCAGGGTCTGCCTCCTTCCTGGCCTCCCATGTTTGGCTCTTTCCCAAGCCTGACATGGCCCATGGTGTCCTTGGTGTTCACCCTGGGTTTTTAGTAGCTGCCGCCGCCCCAATGCAAGAATGTTCTGGTTTTGGTTTCCATTTTGTAAACAGAGGATAATGTTAACATTTTATCTGCCTTTTAAAACTGAACACTGAGGCGGGTTTTGCGGGGGTTGGGCTAGGGGTGCTCTTTTAAGGCATGGGCTGGTTTGGGGACTGGGCCCCCCTGACAGATCCTAGTGACCCCGTGCTGATGCAGCTTCTCCCACAGCACCCTGGACCTGCTGGACTGGAGCAGCCTCATTGACAGCAGGACCGAGCTCTCCAAGCACCTGGTGGTCCCTAACATGCAGGTGACCACCCCTCACCCCTGAGCCCTGTCGCACTGGGGTGCGAGGCTGAGAAGGGAAATGCTCCCTGTCCCTCACCCTGGGCACACAGCTGGCTGAGACCAGCGTCCTTCCTGGCCACACAACATCCCTGTGGTCTGGAAGAGGACAGGTCCCTGAGTGCCCCACAGAGGGGGACAGAGACCCACGTCCTCTATCCTTGCATGCTGGGTCGTCCCAAACCTCAGTGGCCTGAAATGGCAGTAATCCTGTTGTCCCGCATCGCAGTTCTGGACTGACCAGTTCTAGTGGTTCTAGCTCAGGGTTTCCCTTGCAGTTGTTCTCAGAGGGTGCTGGGAGCTGGGCTCATTGTGGAGGGGCCCCACTCACATGGCCAGCGGTGGATGCTGGCTGTGTGGGGCGGGGCTTCCTCGCCATGCGAGGGCTGGGCTCCCAGGGTGAGTGTCTCTTGAGAGCCGGGCGGAAGCACGGTCACCTTTTCCAGCGTCACCCCAGATGTCCCATGGCGTCACTTGTGCCCAGTTGTGTGAAAAGTCACTAGGCCAGCCTGTGTTCTCGTTCTCACCAGGGAATGAGAGCCCCCTTCCCTGCCCTTCCTGCCTGGGGGAGGTGCCAGGACTTTGCACTCTGTTGGAAACCACCCCTCAAGCTGGATGTAAAGCAGCAGAAGCGCCTTGGGAAAACATCCCGCAAACAGTGCCTCCCACAAGCACCCGGGCCCAGCTGACCGAGGGCCCAGCCCCCAAACTGAGACTCTGAGGGCCAACAGAGGGGCATGCTCCGGGCCCCCCCGGGAGTGCCCTGGGCGGGGTTAGCGGGCATGTGGTGCTAGCAGAGGGCCCAGTGCCCTGTGGGCCTCCAGGATAGGTACCCCCTGCCGACCTGCTGCCTCCCCGAAAGCCACCATCTGAGGATGGTGCCTCTGTCCCCGCTGCTGTGTTGTCAGTCTCCTGCAAGCTGTCCCTGTCTGCCTGCGGTCGCCGTTCTCCCTCCAAGCCCTCTCCTTGCTAAGAGCTGAACCCTTCTGGGTGATTGGATGGGCCAAGGGTTATTTCCTTACCGTTGTGTGGGGGCAGAAGGGGGATCCCCTTCCAGGGTCCTGGGAGGCTGTGGGAGCAGATACCTTGGGTGCAGGCCTGACCTGGGGCAGCTAGCCCTGTGAGTCAGAGGGTGCTGGCTGGCAGCGAGGTTCTGGGGTGCCGTGTAGCCAGGTGGCCTCAGGGCAGGGCACTGATCTTTGCTAAAAAATGGGGAAGGGGTGGGGATGAGGTGGCCTTGCGGGTCCTGGGGACCATGCACTGGGTATTGGTAGACCCTGCACACGGCGGGGGGGGGGGGGAAGGGTGCCCTTGGGCAGGGGACGTGGTGGCTTTGAGAGGTGGGGGCTTAGAGCCCTGCTGCGGCCTGACTACATGCTGCCCCAGACAGGACAGCTGGAGCCTCTGCTGTCTCGGTTCACTGAGGATGAAGAGCTGCAGATGACGAGGATGCTGCAAAGGATGGACATCCTGGCCAAGGTCGAGGACCCTGGGGCGTGCCCAGAGAGGGGGCCACGTGTCTCACCTGACCCCAGTCAAACCCTCTGTCCCACCCCTGCACCTCTTAGAAAGCCACGGAGATGGGCGTGCGGCTGATGGTGGACGCCGAGCAGACCTACTTCCAGCCGGCCATCAGCCGCCTGACCCTGGAAATGCAGCGCAAGTTCAATGTGGGGAAGCCACTCATCTTCAACACGTACCAGTGCTACCTCAAGGTACAGCCCCTGCCTGCCGTCTCCCTGCCGACCCTCGGGTGAGCGGAGGCCCCTCGTGTAAGTCCCGTGCTGGTGTTGGGGAGAGGCCTCTACCTGAGCATGATGGACTCCGAGCAGGAAGAAAGGCCCAGGGCCCTGTCTCCAGCTGTGTACCTGCCCCTTCTCTGGGCCTCAGATCCCAGACGGGTGTAGAGGGGTAGGAGGAAGGTGAAGGAGCCTTTTTACCGTCTGCTTCATGTGCCTTAATCCCCAAATTTTGAAGGCCTCACGCGTCACTGGTTTTTCCTGCCATTTTTTAGTTCGGGTCCCATCGGATCAGATGGTTCATGGGACTGGCAACTTCTGGTTGCCTCCCCACAGAAAGACTTGCTCAGGATTTTGCATGTACCTCTGGGAGCCCCAGGGTGCTTCAGGGTGGGATTGCTGAGCACGAACCTGGGCTGGGCTGCTCTGGGACCAGGCAGGTATTTGGAAGACAATGGTGTGGGATGGGTGTCAAGGCTCCGGCGTTGGTGGGGCGGGGGGGGGGGGGGGGAATCCAGGCAGGTGCCCGTAGCATGCAGCACCGTCAGCCCAGGGAGCCTCTGGAGTGCACCATGGCTTCCGGCACCTCGTCTGTCCCCCAACAGGGTTGTCCCAGGCTACCCAGAAGAATCCCCATTTCTAAGAGAGCTCAAGGGGCCTTCCTCACCCCTACTTGTCTCCCAGCTCCCCTAAGCACCCGCAGGTCAGGCAGCTGCTGCTGGCCCTGGTGTCCCACGGTGACTATACCCTGGGAGCACCTGGGCCTCAGGGGACACAGGCTGGAGGGGGCCTCATCCTGGTCATCATCAACTTTTGGCCCCGGTCCCACAGGACGCCTATGACAACGTCACCCTGGACGTGGAGCTGGCTCGCCGCGAGGGCTGGTGCTTTGGGGCCAAGCTGGTGCGGGGTGCATATATGGCCCAGGAACGTACCCGCGCCGCAGAGATTGGCTATGAGGACCCCATTAACCCTACGTACGAGGCCACCAATGCCATGTACCACAGGTGCGCCAGCCCTCCTCGGCCCCGAGGGCCTCATGGCTTCCTGGGCAGGGGAATGAGAAAACAGGGCCGGGCTGCTGGCACTGACCCCACAAGACGCCCATCTGAAGGGGGAGCAGGAGTGAGACTTATGCTTGAGGCCAGAACTGATTATCTCCTCTGCTTTTAACTTACTGTTTATTTTTTGAATCCTCTATTGTTCTACTCTTTCCAAAAACTATTAAGGTGCATTTTTAGTACAGAAAAGCCTACTGAATAAAACTAAACTGGCCCAGGTCCGCCAGCTGGCTCTTGTTGACACTTAGGAGAAGGGAGATGCCCCGGTGGCCCTCCTGACTTGTATAGAGCCCATTTGCTTTTCATATTACACACCGGGGTCATCGGCTGTTCTGCATCTGCTTTTAGTGTGTTTGTCTTGCCAACACTGTCATGCAGCAGGGGCAGGCGGAGCGTGTGCTCTCTCTCTAGGGGGTTGTGTGTGTGTGTGTCGCAAATTCAGACCCCTGGCGTCTGCCTGGCTCCTGCGTCCTCCCTGGCAGTTCCCTGCTACTTTCCCAGAGCTTCTGAGTATGCATGTGTGTACCCGCGTCGGCTTTGGCATCGTGCACTCAGCCCTGTGCCCTTGCTTTTCCAGGTAACACCCGTCGGGACGCCCCCATGTCAGCGTGCGGGCCCCCGCTGTTAACCCAGCGGCTAGCAGCATGCCCATCCCCGTCAGGACGGTAGCGACCCGTAGCACACCCTGTCCCCGCGTACTCACGGGCAGGTACACGGTTTTGGCACATTCCTAGCAGCCGAGTTGCTGGGTCCAGGACATGCACCTTCGCTGCCAGACGGTAGGCCCCTCACACCGTGCGGGGGGAGGCCCCCCGCTCCCGCCAGGCCTTTGATTTCCTTGTGGACCCCTGCCCGGAAGCGAAGGCGTACGTGTCACGTGCCGGGGGCACCGTGCCCCAGCCAGTCCCGTCGCATGTCTAGCCCGGGGTGCTGCTCGTGTTTTCTTTCTTAGCCGCGAGGTGCTGAGGAATGTCAAGTGCAGCCGTGGTCCTACTGCTGTGGCCACGCTTGGGAGGAGTGGGCTCGCTGGACGGCCCTGGGCCTGCCTGTGGCCCCTGCGGGTTGGGGCTCACGTGGCACTCCCCCCAGGTGCCTCAACTATGTCCTGGAGGAGCTGAAGCACAACACCAAGGCCAAAGTAATGGTGGCCTCCCACAATGAGGACACAGTTCGCTTCACGCTGCACAGGTAGGCGCCCCCCCCCCAGCTGTGCGGTGCTCCTGGGGGAGGGGCTCGGGACGAGGGCCGTGGAAGCCTGTGCCGCGGGGTGACGTCTGTGCGGGGAGCAGGAGGCAGCTGTAGTGTCCTGCAGGCCCCCCGCCCCCCCGACACCGCCGGAGCAAAAGGGCGATTTGTAGTTACTTTGCTTTTTAAAGTTAATACCTGACTTATTAAAGTTGCAAATTCAAAAGCTAAATTTCCTTAGGCGCTTACTGAACTTTGTGCTTGCAGAAATGCACAAATACAGTATGTAACGTCAGCGCCCCTCGGGAGGCCTCTGGCGTGTCACCTCGTTTATCAATAGTCTCTCTTAACGCTTTCAACTGCTTTTGGAATTTAACACAGTCTGTTTTCTCTTTAAATGCCTGTCCTGTGGAGCAAAACTTTGGTAGAATCCGTACAAGTCAGATATAGGACTAAGGTGAAGTAAATTCTTAAATATTCCAGTGTCATTACCATGTTTCTGTGTTCTCCATCTTCACCCAGGCAGCACCGCACGGCGGGGGGGTCCTAGCCCCAGTCGCCACCTTCCTGGGCCGGAGGCCCCACACAAAGCACGGGCAGCCTTTCCCGGGAGCAGAGCAGGGCTCCGGGGAGGAGGGGTGAAGGAACAGCCAGGGCGGGGCGCGGCCTGATGAGCGCGCTCTGGTCACTCCGCACCCACTCGGTGACGAGGCGCCGCCTCTCCGCCTGTGATGGCGCTGCTTTCCACAGCCCGCAACTGCAGCTGACAGCCGTGGTTTCTCATGCGCAGCAGTCACGGCCATGGGGTGGGGACAAGAGCGCCGAGGCCACCAGTGCCACCTGGGCTGAGTGCAGACTGTGACGAGGCTCCCTCCCAAGAGTCCCTGCCAGGGCCGGGTCTGACTGCTCCCGTGGGACGGGTGGGGGGCCGAGTGGAGTCCCAGCTGGACAGGGTGTTCCGCCTTCTCTGCATCCCTAGGGACTTCCCAGGTGCTCATTTCCTGCCTCGGATGCCCCATCCTTGTCATTGGATGTCAGAGGGCCAGGGGCACCTTCTGTGCTCAGCGCAAAAGGAAAAAAAAAAATAGGTCTAGCCTGACTTCTAAAACAAACACCTGATTGAGTTGTAAATCTTAAAACCTGTTTTCCCCTTAGACTTAAAGATACTACTCTGTGATGGAAACTTGATCAAAGCTTGAACCCTCGGGCACCAGGGTCCTCCACTAGATGATGCACACCGAGAGCCTCCCCGCACCCCCGGCCCAGCACTTGGGAACCCACAGCCCTGCCCAGTGGCAGGACCCTGTGTGGGTCAGCGGTGTGGAAAGTGGCGCCCTCCTAGGTTTCAGTTACGCGCTCAGCCGGCTCTGTTGGCCACTCACATCTAATGCAGGGATCACAGTCCACTCAGACACCAGCTACACACAGGACAGTGGGACTCAGAGAGGTATAACCTGTCCTCAGAAGGGCTCCCTTCCTCCTGTCTTCTCAATCTGCCCCCCCCACAACATGTCTGTTTTCACCATCTTAGTGGACACGGCTTCCCCCCATCTGGAGTGCCCTCTGAGCACGCTCTCCTCTCCTCTCTCCCCTGGGCCTGCGCCAGGCTCCACAAATACCACTATCGTGGAGAAGGCTCAGCCCCCAGTCCGTGGTTCTGTGGAGCCCACAGCAGCTTGGGCTGGCCCTCCCTGAGGAAGCGGTGTGGGTCTCTGATGCCACATCGGGGATCTCCGTCTGAACAGCTTGGGTCAGCTTTGGCCAAGTGGCAAACCAACCCCAAACTCAGAGGCCTGAACAGCAGTGTATCCCGTGGGCCAGCAGGGTGGGCTGGGCTCGCTGGGGGCTGCTTTTGCTGGCTTTGCCTGGGGCCTGTCTTGCATCTGTGGTCAGCTGAGGCCTGACTGGACCTAAATGGCTTCATTCATTGGCACATCCTCAGTCCCTCCACCCGACTGGGTCTGCATCAGCAAAGGGGACTGCATCACATGTCCAGTTTCCAGTAGGCCAGGCCAGGCTTTGCCTCGTGGTGGTCTCAGGCTTCCAGAAGCCCTGGAGAGGGCAAGCCTCTGCCCACATCACATTTGCTATTGTCCTGCCGGCCAGAGGAAGTCAGAAGGCCCAGCCTAGATGGCAAGTGGAGAGCCCCCATCTGCTGGCAGGGAGCTGCAGTCACAGGACAGAGGGTGCGGAGAGGGGTCAGCAGCCGTCACTGTGGGAGCCACCGGAATGTCCCTACCGCCAGTAGTCAGGAGGCAGCCCTGCTCTAACAGGGTTCACGTTCCAGTGGGGCCCAGAGATACCTAAACCGGAGACCAGGACAACATGGTAGAGACTGTGGCCTGCTTTAGACTGGGTGGCCCCCACACTGGAGCCAGACTCTGAGGGAAGGAAGAAAAGGGCTTGTGTGATGACCCTTATGCCAGGGGAGCGCACTCCTGGCCAACAGCCTGGGTGCGTGTAAGAACCCAGGCTGAACATGCCCCTGGAGGGAGGTGGATGAGGGCAGGTTCCAGAGCGCTAGTGCAGGTATGTTGAGTCTGGACACGTGGATACAGGAAGCTGGAGGTAAAAAATGTAGGAATCCTCAGCAAGTAGACATTTCAAACCCTGGGAATTTTTGTAAGATCCTACGAGGGGAGGTGTGAAGATAGGAGAGGATGCTGGACAGAGTTGGGGGCCACCCACCCCAACATCTGAGCGGTGCTAATAGAAACGTGAGCCTCATCTATTCTAAATGTTCCACTAGCCACACAAAAAAAGATAGTTAATTTCAATAATACCTTTCGGTTAGCCCAACATACCCAAAATATTACCTGTATTCAGCATTTCAGAGAAACAGTGCATTCTTTTTTCCAGTTTTCAAAATTCCACGTGTGTGTGATACTCGCAGCCCGTCTCCGTTTAGGCCAGCCGACTTCTAAAGACTCCGTGGTCACCAGTGGCTGGTGCCGCTCTATGGGGCAGAGCAGCCAGCAAGGGGAGGACAAGAGACCCGGTCGGGTGGAGGGACTGAGGATGTGGCACTGAAGCAGAGGGGCTCAAAACGGGGCAGGGGAGGGCCTCTGAGAGCCTCCCCAGGCCACACCTTGGGGCAGGCTGGCCTTGCTGGGTCAGGGTACCAGAACAGAGGTCAGGACAGACAAGAGGGAAGGGAGAGAGCACACAGAGGAAGGGGAAGGACAGAGCTTGGTAGCCACGGGCTAAGGTGGGAACCAGGGCAGAGGCCTGGTTTGGGCAGCACAGAGCCTACACCCATGCCCATACTGCAGGGGATGGAGGCTAGAGTGTATGCTTGAGGATCTGGGAGTGGCAGTCAGGGGTGGGGGGCGCAGCGGGGCTCACCTGCCACACTGTCTATAGGATGGAGGAGCTGGGCTTGTACCCTGCCGATCGCCAGGTGTACTTTGGACAGCTACTGGGCATGTGCGACCAGATCAGCTTCCCACTAGGTGAGCGAGGCCTCCCTGGGGAGCAGTGGTGGGGCTGGCTGTCCAGGGCTGGGACTCACTGCTTCTGCCTGTGTACAGGCCAGGCAGGCTTTCCCGTGTACAAGTATGTGCCCTATGGCCCTGTGATGGAGGTGCTGCCCTACCTGTCCCGCCGTGCCCTGGAGAACAGTGGCGTTGTGAAGGGCGCCTGGCGGGAGCGACAGCTGCTGTGGCAGGAGCTCAAGCGGAGGCTCCGCACAGGCCGCCTTTGCCACCGTCCAGCCTAGTGTTCGTGGGCTACCATCGTCCTCCACCTTCAGACTCGGCCTCCAGCCCTTGCCCTGTGGGGCTCTGCGTGGCCCCTGGGCCGGTGCACAGCTATAGCCCAACCCCAGCCTCACGTGGATTCACCTTTTTATGCCCCTGAGACCTGCTGGAAGTGGGGCCTCAGCGCCCCTCTGGCCCCTGCTCAGGATGTGGGCACTCAGGCTGTGTCTGATGCCTGCCAGAGCCACTGGGAACTGTCCGGAACTGCCTCCGAACAAGTGGGTACGACTCCCATCTCTGCCAGGCCCCAGGACCTTGGACCCGAAGGACCACTTTCTGCCAGGGTTCATCTAGCCCACCTCCCCCCCCCGCCCCCCGCCCCCCGAGCCCCACAGGCGGGCAGTCGCCAGGCTGGGGAAGCCGACCTGGTCAATAAACCACTATTTCTGCAGCCCTTAACTTCGTGCCTGCAGTGCTCTTTCCCTTGCACCATCATGTGGGGTCAGCATCAAAGATAGAGTGGCGCTGATGGCCCTGCCTCTCTGGCACCGTGTGTCCCTGGGGGCCAGGCCCACCGTGGGTGGGGTGGACCCCCCAATCCCTCCCTCCAGGGTGTATCACAGATTCAGCTATGTCAGGTGCTGGACACTCCCACCCCTGGGCTCGGACCAGTGCAGATAGGATGCTCCTAGGGGTGGGCTTGGTGCTTCTCTACCTGGGGACTCTCTCCCCCAGACTCTTCCTACTGTTCTGTGCCCCTCGCCCCAGCTGCCCCATGACCCATGATGGCTGCCTGCCCCCGCCTCCAGCCTCCCCGAGCAGACTAGATGCGGTCCTAGTGCCTTGGGGCTTCCCCAGGTATGGCTGAGCCTGCTGCGCCATGAGGGAGCCCCAGAGGGGGTGCCCCTGGGAGAGCCTCTGTGACAAAGGGCCGGGTGGGGGGCCTCTGCTGATTCCTCCGTAGGCCACGGAGCTACAAGGCGAGGGCCCTAGTTGGGCCCGGTCATGGCAGATACCACAGAGTTATCACACAAGGGACGTGCAGGCCACACTGAGGTACTTTTATTTCTCTGGGCCTCACAGGGCCTGGGCCTTGGAGTGTTTCCCACTTACTCAGGGGGCTGCACCTGCCAAGGAAGGGGCTGAGACCAGAAGATGGGGCATGGCAAACGCTGGGGTGTGCCCAGTGGAGTGAGAAGGTACTAGGACCTCCAGCCCCACTCTCCCGACTCGGGGGCAGCCAGGGTCCACCTGGCCTCCTCAGAGGGTCGACCCCTCCTGCAGGCAGCTGGGAAGGTGGTGGCCAGGTGTTGGAAAGACAAGTTCCACTCAGCTTTCTGCTGCCTGTGGTGACAGGAACAGGGCTGTCTTCTCAGCCATGACGGGCAGCAGGTAACTGGCAGAGGCCCCACCTGGTCACAACGCTGTCTTCCCCGCCTGGCGGCCCCTCTGCTGCAGCTTCCTGATGAGCTCCAACAGGTTCATCTGCAGCGTCAGCTCCTGGGGTGCAGAAGGGCTGCTGTGAGACCAGAATGATACCTGGTCTCTCCTGTCCTGGCAAAAGCCCCCTTTCCCACGGGCCCAGAGGCAGATATTGGGGCCTACAGAGTGCCAGGCAGTGAACCCATGGGACTGACTTCCAGGGACTCCTGGCCACGGCTTGGGCCTGCAGTTGTCCTGGCTCGGGGCACAGGGCCCTGTGAGCAGCAGGGCCTGGGGAAGGTGGACAGTGCTCCCACAGCCAGCTGGCTTGCCCTCCTGTGGGCAGAGGCAGTGGGACCCGCCTTACTAATTCTTCCCTCCTCCCCTCCCCCAACACACTCTGGGTCTGGCTCCCCAGGGACCAGTGATAAAACCCCAGAGGGAACTGGGCCTTTGGGAACCACCACCCCCTGGGCTGTGCCAGGGCAGGCCTGAGGCACTGACCTGTGGGTTGGTGGTCACATAGAAGCCAGCAACCCCAGCCTTCTCCAGGGTGCTCTGCTGGTCGGCTACCTTCCGGTCCAGCTCCAGGACAATCTTCTGGTCCATTGCCCGCTGCTCCTCCCGGATCCGGTGCTCCACTGCCTGCGTGGTGAGGGCGGCTCAGGGGCTCAGCCCCCTGCCCATCACACACTGCCTCACACACACGCTGGTGGCCTGCCATTTCCTCCAGCCTGCTCCCCATTCCCAGGGGCTCCAAGACCACCAATGGTGCCCTTACTGCACCCAGGTTGCTCTCTTCTCGGTCACACTGAACCCTGCAGAAGGGCTCAGCTGCCCTACCCGGAATGCTGTCCCTTCCAGGACCCCCAGCCAGGCGTCCTTCCTTTGCTGTGTCGGGACCACTATGAGCTGGCCAGATGCCAGGTCCACTTCTGCTTACTATCAACTTGCCAAATGTCTCTGGGCCTTTGTGTATGTTCCCTCCCCACTGGGGCTGCCTGCCGATCCCAGCTCGGCACCTCTTCCCTGTGCACCCTGGCTCCAGGCTGCTTGGGACCCTGCATAAGCCTTTCCATGCACCCCTACCACCCATGGCTTCTTGGTTACATACGGGTCTCCTGGTTGTCCTGGAGCAACCTGGAAGCAGACTGGGCTTCTGCTGGCTGGCCCACCACCCACCATTGCCCCGAACAGGCCCAGCCCTTGAAGAGCTATGGTCTTGGGAAGCAGGGGGATCACACTCTCTACCTGGTCCTGCCACATCCCAACCCCCAGAGTGAAGAGCCACATTTGGGGACTCATCAGGCCTCCAATGGCCCACCCAAGTTGAGGCCCAGAGCAGCCAGGAGCTCCCAAACCACCCTGAGGTGATACCCACCCAGCTCACACCCCTACCTCCAGCTCACGCTGCTGAGCTGCCTGGAGCACGGGCAAGTTGTGGGGCCGGCAGGCCTGCTGGGCTTCCTGGTGCTTCTGTCGCAGCGCCTGCCTGAGCACTAGGAGGAGATGAAACCAGAGAAGTCCAGCAGGTGGTGGGGGGCGAGATGGAGCGGGGCAAGACACACTTCTTGCCTTGGCACCTACCCTGGCTGTCCCACCATGGGGCAGCCAGGCCAAGGTGCAGAGGTGAAGCCCTGGCTGATGACCCAGCCCATCTGAAGCCCTGCACTAGAAGCTGGGTGGAGTTCTGGGGGACGCCTAGTCCCCTAGCCCACTCAGTCTTGCCCTCACCCAGGGCAGGGCCTTTCTCTAGCAGTGAGGATCCAGGGGACTCTGGAGGGTGCAAGGCAACCGAGGAGGCTGAGACAGGGCAGGTTGGCCAGAGCTATGGCCAGTGCTCACAAGACCCAAAGGAGTGGGAGATTAGTCCAGAGGCTTCTGGGCTCAGATGGCCACAGGCCAGCAGTCCTGGGTGTGAGCTGCCCATCACCCATGGGATGTTCATTGAGATGTCCACCTGAGGGTCCACTGTGAGACCATCCAGGCAAAGTCTGGAATAGGAAGGAGAGGAGTCATTGTGCCTAAGCATGGCATGGCCTCTGCCCATGGTGGCGCGGTGGTGTCATTCCCTCAGTGCTGCCCTTGAGGGTGGGCAGAGCTGCCCCACCCCATCCATAGCTCCCAGAGGGGGTAAGGTGGGTACAAACCCTGGGAGGCCCTGTGCTGGGGAGTCTGTGTTGCTTCAAGTGGGGTTCACCATGGCCACTGAGAAAGCTCCCAGTTGCCATTAAGTCATACCATAAATAGAAGCAAAATTGTCTACTGTGATAGGACTGGACAGAGGACAAAGGTACCATGCATGGAATGGAAAGAAACTGATTACAAAACAGAATACTACACAGCCCAGGGCCACCTGGGTGGCTCGGTGAGTTAAGTGTCCAACTCTTGATTTTGGCTCAGATCATGATCTTGGGGTTGTCAGTTTGAGCCCCACATAAGGCTCCGCACTGGGCATGAGCCTGCTTAAGATTCTCTCTCCTCTCCCTCTGCCCTTCCCCTCCCCTGCCCACCACTCTTTCTCTCAAAAAAAAAAACAAAAACAAACAAAAACAAAACACAAAACCAAAACCCAAAAGCAAAACAAACAAAAAAAAACACTCAAACAACACAGCCCAAATCCTGGACCAGTGTCAAGTGGCCAGATCTCCCCTATAAGGAGTGGTCCCTGGCCATAAGGAATCACAAACCCAATATTATGTCTTAAGCAGACACCTCTTAGCCAGTAGTTTGGCACCTCCCGTGCCCAGAACCTTCCCAATCTCCTGTTTCTTGGCATTCTGTGCACATCTCAACAAGCATTTATCACATTAAATGAGTTTGAAACCAAGAGCCACACTTAAGATACCTTCATAAACACAGGGCCAAGGAGATGCTTCCAGGTTAATGTTTATACCCCGTGGAGGCAGGATGGGAGGAAACAGATAAATGCAGGGATGTGTCATCTCCTTTACTCCGTTTATGAAACATTGCTGCAAATCCCAGAACAACTCCCAAATTCCACTGGGTGAGCAACCATAAGTGAGAAGAGAGCTGTGCCCACTGCCCAGGCGGAAGGGGACTGGCTTTAGCAATGACCAAGGAAAGCAACGGCAGCCAATCCACCACCTGCTGAGTCGGAAGGAAAAGCAGAAAGTCACAGGGTGCTTACCCACTGCTGGTGGCATTAAAACCTGCCCGAAACTTCCAAAGGACAAGTAGCAAAGTGTCTAGAGGGTTATCAAAAACTCCCCATTAAAAGGAACCAGGATTCTGTGAAGAGACTGCTGCCCACCCCCTATTTTTATTATTCTGAGTGCTTTACTGGCTCCCTGAACTAGTAACCTCTGTGGAGATAAACAAAGATCACCCCCAGGAGAACAAGAACTACTTACTGACAGCAAGACAGTAAGTGACCACCACTGCCTGCATTTGGCAGAGACTCAAGCACAGGCAGGAGAAGGGGGAAAGTTTTATGGTGGCCGAAGGGGAAGGTGCATCCTGACGGGAGGCTGCTGGAGAAGCTGGAGGGGAGGAGGCAGGCAAAGAACAAGAAAAGATGAGCCTACACACCTTCCTGCACCAGAAAGCAAGGAAGTGCTCCAAGAATGATGGGGACACATCAAAAGGATAGAGGAGCCAGCCCAAGAGCTCTGCCACTGACCAAATGGGGCACCGTTTGAGCATCACAAAGAATAACGGGCTCTATACTTTGGATTTGTGACCGTATGCATGCTACACCTCAACAGAAATGTTTACAAAGACAACCACTCCAACAGCAGGGAAAGGGTAATACCAATTCTATAAAAACGCTTCTAGAAAACAGAAGAGAACACTTCCCCCAACTCACTCTATGAAGCCAGCTTTACCCTATTACCCCATCCAAAGACATTATAAGAAACTACAGATCAATGTCCATTATGAATATAGAGGCAAAAATTCTTAACAAGATTTTAGCAAATCAAATCCAACATAATAAAAAGGGTAATACATCCTACCAAACGGGATTTATCCCAGGAATGCTGTTTATCCCAGGAATTAAAAAAATGAGTGTAATTCATCGTAGTTAACCAAAAAGCCATGTGATCATCTCCATAGATGCAGAAAAAGGGATTCAACAAAACCCAATGTCCACTCCTGAAAGAAACACTAGTTTTTGCCACAAACGTGTAAGCTGCCTATCATCACGCCTGGATCTGCTGTCCGGCTGACAGGAAACACAGAGCGTGGAGAAACGGTTAAATGACAGCATGAGGAAGCAATCCGACAGATCCAGAATGCAGACATTCTACAGGCAGAATGCCCCAGACTCTTCAAAAAGCCCCATAGTAAATGGGACTATTCCAGAAGCAGAGACCAAAGTAACCAACTGCGATGCATAAACCTACACTGGCCTCACAAAGCGACAGTTTACGACAAGTTGGATAATGTGATTGTAGCCTGAAGGTCAGAAGACACCCTGGAATGATTTAAGTTTTCAGGACGCTGTCCACCGTGCTCACATTGGCGAGTGTTCTTGATCTAGAGCGCTGGTTCTCAATCCTGGGCCAAGGTTGATCCCCAAGGATGTATGAAGACATTTCTGATTGTCACTGCGGGGGGGGGGGGGGGCTGCGGCGGGATATGCCACTGTCATCTAGCGGGTAGAAGCCAGGGATGCTGCTGAACAGCTTGCAATGCACAAGACACCGTCTTACCATTAAGACTTGTTCAGCCACAAACAACAATGCTGCGCTTTGAAAATCCCAGTCTAGAGTAATGCTGAAGACTCATGGTGAAGCCCTATGGTGCTGCATATATTTGGGGGTATTAAGGCTTTGGCAAAATGTTAATTACTGAATCTAGCTGGAGAGAATACGGGTATATATTACCCTACTCTTTCAACTTTACTGAATATTTTAACTTTTTTTATATATATAAGTAAGTTGAGTAAAAACAAAATAACAA
Organism: Mirounga angustirostris; assembly: GCF_029215605.1. Classification (NCBI taxonomy): domain Eukaryota; kingdom Metazoa; phylum Chordata; class Mammalia; order Carnivora; family Phocidae; genus Mirounga; species Mirounga angustirostris. The sequence goes on from NW_026991722.1 coordinate 64,282,852, forward strand.
AGGTGGGAAACTGATGGGGCAGGGAGAGCAGCCCAGCATACCTTGCAGGAAGGGGCTCCAGGAGACCTCTGAGTGGGGATGCCTGGGAGGGGCCAAGGCTGACAAGGCTTTGGCTGAGGGTGTGGCTCAAGTGAGGCAGTTTTCAGGTCCCAAGGGTCCACAGGGCATAGTGCAGGGGAACTCAATGTGTGGGTGGTGTGGCCCTCGGCGCTGCCGAACGGGGAAATGACCCTAAAGGGCACGGCAGAACAGTCAACACTTCGGGACATCATTGGGGGCGGTCAATGGCTACCGCTGACCGCCACTACTGGGATCTGTCGGTGGACTGACCAGGCAGGGAGGCCTTGGGCCATTCTGCTTGGGGGAGGGTGGAGACACGGGCAAGTCCGGGCAGGAAGTTTCTGGATATTATGCTAACAAGGGACCGTGCAACTGAAAAAATTAAACTGCCTTGACCCCTTTGTCACCAAAAAACGCTAGCAGTCTCCGAGCCCTTGACCTGGTCAATTTTAGGGACTTCATCTGAGCGACACCCAAGGCAGGGCTCGGCCTGCACAGAGACCGAGAGCTAAACTCCCGGAGGAGAAGCGTGCGTCGTCCCGCCACCCCGCGCACCTCGGTGCTCATTCTGCAGCCGCAGGCGCTGGTTGTACAGGCTCTTCTCGGTGAGGTGCTGGATTTCCAGCAGCCCTTGCACGATCTCGAACACGGTGCCGTCGAGAAGCGCCAGGGCCAGGTCGCTGAGCGTGGTGTAGGACAGGCGCTGCTGGAAGGAGCTGAGGGCAGAGGGGCGCGGTGAGCGCGGGCCGGACCCAGGGCCACTTCAGCCGCCCGTTCCGCCCCGCGGCCGCGCACCTGGGCAGCTCTTTCACTAGGCCCTGCAGCGCGGACAGCAGCTGGTAGTGCCGCTCCTGCTGCCGGGCCCCATCCACCGCCTCCTCGAAGGCGCCCGTGTAGCGCTCCATGGCGCCCGAGTCCCGCCAGCCACCGGCTAGAGCAACGCGCGCCCCCTCTGCGTCAGTTCCTAGTGCGGCGCGTCCGGCCCATTTTACGACCGTTCGAACGCGGTGCGTCCCGCCCCCTTTTACGACAGTTAAGCACGGCGCGGCCCACCCTCTGCGCCCTGCAGAAGGAGGCTCTCTCCGCCCCTCCGCGGAGGTTCCTAGGAGGGTCCCTCGTTGTCCCCGCCTCTTACCATGCCATTTTGCCCACGCGACTTCAGAGTACGCGTAACCATAGCGTCGAAATCGCGAGATTTTGAAGAAGCCCGTCCTGCCCGCACAAAGTGGGGGCGGACCGAAGCCCAGCGCCACTGGGTCTGTACGGCTGGGCTGGGCTACGTCCCGGGGGGGGGAAGGGAGCGGGGGGAAGAGAGGGGGGAGGGGTCTCGTCCAGCGCATGCGCCTGCTGGGGCGCCGGGGGTGCTGCGGCTGTCGTAACCTGCTTGCTCCCGTTGCTCTCCCAAACAGCGCTTGAGTCACTGATCGCCGAGCTCCGCCAATACAAGCGGCGTGACCTGGAGCCATTTTCGTCACCTTCAGGCCTCAGTCTCCTTGTCTTCCATTCATAGGACGTTTGTCGGGGTTACCTGTCAAGAGAGCCCCCACCCCAAACACACACCTGCGCAGGGTGTGGGAGCTCCAGCAGCGGTGATGTAGGCAGGCCCTCCGCGCTGGAGGAAGCGCCTGGCTTGGCAGGGGCGGTTCTCTCCTCCCCCCTACACCTTCCCCAACCTCATTACTTTGAGGACAGTCCCGTTTCCCGCCTCGCTTCTGCCTCCACCAGGGTAGTCAACATGTGGAAGAAAACCTGGCCCAATGTCTCAGTCCAACCTTGAGAATAATTTCCTGGAATCCACAATTACGGTTTTCATAAGCCACAAAAATCTACAAAACAAAGTTTCGATTGCTGAATATCCTGCTGGGCTCAGGGGGGCAGGGGATTCCCGCCATGGAGAACCAACATTGTGTCTTCCTCATCTCAGTGGGAGGGTGTTCAGTGCTGCTAAAAATTGGGAGGGGGCTGCTGTATAGTGAAATGCAAAAGTAGGTAGACTCCTGAAGAAGACAACCAGAAAGAAGGCTTGTGTGGCCAACTTGAGCAGGAGAATCCAACCGGCCTTGGATAGAATGCCCAGACCTCTTGAGAAGAGGGCGTGCTGACCCCCTGGGGCTCTGTAGGGTCAGGGCCAAGGAGAGGAGTCAGCCTTCCCTTGATGATCCCTTGATGGAGACTCGTTGACCAAACTTGGGGCAGGCTTCTCTGAGCACTCCTCTGACTAGGCCTCATGCTTGGTGATGTGGGAAACAAAGGCAGAAGAAAAATTATTAAATTTCCTTACTATTTACAGCCCATCGACAAGTCCTTGAAACAGGCAGGGACTGTTTCATTCCTCTAGGGACTCAACTGCCTCAATGTTAATACTAAGGGCAAAAAACAATCCTAGCCCCCCCCCCCTCGCCAAGGATCCTGTAAGTCTACATTAACATATAAAAATTCCTTTAGAAATTTCCTTTATCTCTAAACCCCCCCAAGATATGTGTTGGCAATCACCCCTGCCCCAAGCATATGGCCTGACAATATATATCTGAAGGGTCTCATTATTAAGGTTTTATTAGACAGTAATAAATGACCTTTTCCCACCAATAGCTAGCCCCCTCAAGGTCCTGGAAGCCTTGCTTCCAAGTTCCTTAGAGACTTACGCTATCCCTAACCTCTTTCCAACTTGAAAGTATATAATGGGCCACTGCTCATGACCCCAGTGCAGCTCTTTCTGCCCACGGGTCCTGTCCCCATGCTTTAATAAAACCAACTTTATGCACCAAAGATGTCTCAAGAATTCTTTCTTGGACTCAATGGCTTTGAACCCTAACATTCTTTTTTTTTTTAAAGATTTTATTTATTTTTTTGACAGAGAGAGACATAGCGAGAGCAGGAACACAAGCAGGGGGAATGGGAGAGGGAGAAGCAGGCTTCCCGCAGAGCAGGGAGCCCGATGTGGGACTCAATCCCAGGACCCTGGGATCATGACCTGAGCCGAAGGCAGATGCTCAACAACTGAGCCACCCAGGCGCCCTGAACCCTAACATTCTTTCCGTAAATAAATAAAAATAAAAAGAACATTCATGTCCAGGATTTTGTGTGGACTTAAGTGTTGTTGGGCCTGGGGGTGGGGTCCTCCAGACCACCCTTGGGGTGGATGCCTCACTTCCTAGAAAGACTCACGGGGGGGGGGGGGGGGGGGGGGGCGGGGTCCCTCCCTCTTTGGAAGTTTTGTGCTATCTCTCAATAAACTTTGCTGCCCACCACTCTTCATCTGGTCTACCTCTTCATTCTTCAAGGTGGCGTAACCAAGAACCACGGACACGAAAGGAAAAATCTGCAACATAGTCATCCTGGGCCCCGCACTGAGAAGTGCCATCTCATTTAGCCCCAAACACAGTAATGATGTGGAGAACAAAGGCAAAAGAAATATGTTCATTTCTGGAAAAAAAAAAAAAAAAAGACTCACAGGACTCTCACAGGACTCCATGGAGGTCAAAATGATTCTGCACGGGGGTGCCTGGGTGGCTCAGTTGGTTAAGCGACTGCCTTCGGCCTCAGGTCATGATCCTGGAGTCCCGGGATCGAGTCCCGCATCGAGTCCCGCATCGAGTCCCGCATCGGGCTCCCTGCTCGGCAGGGAGTCTGCTTCTCCCTCTGACCCTCCTCCCTCTCATGCTCTCTGTCTCTCATTCTCTCTCAAATAAATAAATAAAATCTTAAAAAAAAAAAAAATAGATTCTGCATGGCCCAAGTTCCCCCACACACAACCACCACCACAAATCACATTATTGGCTTAAACTATCCAAGGCCCCAACTAAACAAAGACACTCTTCTCGGGCAAGACATTCCAAGGGCTTAGGGCTTTTCTCCCAGGAGCCAGGTAAGGTCAGACCTTTCTTTGGAATGTGCAAGTTCTAAACATGCCAGACCTGCTGAGTCAACCCTTGACTGCACTGAATCCATTTTCATTCCTCTGGAATAGATGCCTGGGATTGAGATTCTGGGTTATACAGTACTTGCATGTTTTTATCGTTGTTGTTTGCTTATTTGTAGAGCGGGGGGAGGTGGAGGGCCTCCTCCATCTTTATACCACTACCAGCGATGTGTGAGTGACCAGTTCCTCCACATCCTCAACAGCATCTGGGACTGTTTTCCCACATTTTGTCTAAGGCATCCTGGTAAATATGTCATGATACTTCACTGTGATCTTAATTTTTTTCATGTGCATCTTTATCATCTTTATCCTCTTCAGTGAAATGCGTCTTCATGTCATTTGCCTATTTTGCAATCAGACCTTTTGTTTCTCACCAGTGCATTTTGAGAGTTTTTGTAGCTTCAGATACCTGTCCTTCGTTGGATGTGTGATTAATTGGATGTGTTAACTATTTCTCTTCAGTATGTACTTTGTTTTTCATCTTCTTAAAAGAGTCTTTCACAGAACCTTGGTTTTTACTTTTAATAAGCTCTAATTTATCCATTTGTCTTGATGGGTCACACTTTTGGTGTCAGGTCTAAAATCTCTTTGCCAACCCTAGATCCCCAGTTTTTCCCATAGACTTTTATTCTAATGTTTTACATTTTATAAATGTGTGTTATCTATTTGGAGTTAATGTTTGTATGGGGTGTGAGGTTGGGTTTTAGTGTAGTTTAGGTTGCCTCTGGATGTCCGCTTGCCCTACTTCCATTTGACAGAGAGACCATCTTTCAGCCCAGGAATTACTTGTGCATGTTTACCAAAAATCAGTTGCACATATTCTTTTGTTCCATTGATCAACATGTCTATCCCTCTGCCAATACCACACACTTTATTTATTAACTATGTAATAACTGTTAAAATAGGGGATATTTTATCCCTGTTTTTCAAACTCACTTTAGCTATTCTTATTCCTTTGCCTTTTCATGTAAGTATTTTCTTAAGATTTTATCTATTTATTTGAGAGAGAGAAAGAGCTCACAAGAGCAGGGAGGAGCGGGGTGAGGGCGGGGGAGAAGGAGAAAGAATCTGAAGCAGATTCCCCGCTCAGCACAGAGCCCCACACAGGGCTCAGTCCCACAGCCCATGAGATCATGACCTGTGCTAAAACCAAGAGCCAGCTGCTTAACCAACTGAGCTACCCAGGTGCCCCCACCCAAGTATTGTTTTAAAGTGCATATTTTTTTCAAGAGAAATTCTACCATTTGCTGTTTTCATTTAGCAGGTCATCATCAAAATCTTCCCATGTCAGTACCTATAGATCTGCCTTTTCTAAAAAATAAATATAAAAATAAAGTAAAACACAAATTCATGGTGTTGATGTACTGGAATTTATCTAAACCGGTCCCTCTTAAGGGCTAGTATTTTTTCCCCAGTTTTGTTATAATAAGTAATGCTGAAATCAGTATCGTATTCTGCATGTATTTGCACAAATGTTCCCCACCCCATTGTCATTTGACTTTGCTTGTGCTATGTGCAAAGACCTGTTTTGTTTAAAATTTGTGAGGCCAAGTTTATCGATCGTTTGCTTTATGGCTTCTGGGCTTAATTATAAATAACAATGATTCATCCATGTGCTCTAGGAGTACTTTCAACATTTCAGTTTCCCAGTCCTTGCCCGGCTGAGCGCTCGCAGAATTGACCAAGTCTCCCAGGAGCCCGGGAACCGCCTGAGCTGCTCCGGCGAGAACCTAGGCAGCACTCCCTGGCCTGTTAGCCTCTCCGGGAAATGTTCCAAGTTCCCCCTTGTGCTCCTGGGTAGCGCCTTGCGGGCTAGGAGCTCCCAGGAGGACGCCCCTGGATGCGTTGCGCGCCCACCGCCCGCCCCCAACCCAACCCCCTGGCGGAGAGATGCGATCCGGGGCGCCCCCTAAGGAGATCGCGCCTTTGGGTGGCGGCGGTGCGCCTTTGCTGGCCGGCGATCCGGTGCCGTCCCTCTGACATGAACCACGGTTGTGGGGAGCCATCTGGCGGCCGCTTTTATATAGTTTCCCCCCGGAATTCCGCAGAAATCTGCAAGGATGGGGTTTGGCCAAGGGACGCGAGGCAGAACTCCAGAAGGCCGGTGGCGCTAGCGGAATCTTCCCGGTCCTACCGGGAGTCGGTGCGTTGGCGCATCATCCATTCGCTGGAGAATGGACAGGCAGGGTTTTGGGGGAGTGACCGTCGCTGTCCTCCCGGGTGCGGGTATGGACCAGAACCTGCTGGTGCCCCTTCGCCCTCGAGAACCAACCGTAGCCGCTGCGGGATAATGGGAAAGCGTGTGACCCGGCCTTCTGGTCTTCATGCTTTCCTTTTTTTTTTTTTTTTTTTCCCTCTCCCGCCGGGAGGTGGGACCCGGCAGTTCCGGGAGGACCGGATTGCGCATCATAGGCTCAGCCGCAAGCCCAAGTGGATCCCAGCTGTCAGAGGCACCTGCTGAAATTATTTTCCAAGCTTCCATTCGTAGTGGCACACCGGTAGGAGCCGTCTGTGCGGGACAGAACGGGGCCCTGGCTGGGCCGCTGTCCTTCGCGAGGTCCGGTGGTCGGAGGTGCCTCCAAGATTTCCCAAGTTCCCCTTCAGAGACACGGACCGGCCCTACCCACACAGATGGCCTGGGAAGGTGTATCCGGGCCTGGAGACGGGCTTGCGTGGGTCCCCGTCGCCGGACTTTCCCATCAGCTTTTCCGAATCCCGCTCTGGAGGTGGAGACCAGCTTGAGCTCTATGGGTGAGTTTAGGTAGGACGCCCCATCCATTGTGCGGGTCTGCGTGGGACCCGGTTTTCGGAACGCCCCCAAATATTCCAAGTCCCTTCTCTGGAGCTGCGGCCTGGCCAGGATGACCGATGCGAGGAGGCCTGCGGACGGCTTTACTGGGCCTCCACGTCTTGCTTCCCGTCATCTCGTCGTTAGGGACCGAGACGAGGCCAGGCCCACAAGGGTGGCGGTGCTCCCTCCTGGTTCTGGGGACCCAGATCCATCCGGGTGCGGTCCACCTCTGTGGTACTGCGCCACCTGGCGGCCCCTTTTATATAGTTTACTCCCTGCGCTCCGGTTCTGCCGCGATGCCCGAAGCAAAGCCCCGAGATGCCATCAGCGAGGGCGGGGTCGCTCAAGTGGCCTCCCGGAGCCGACTGGGAGCGAGCCCGGAGATCGGACCTGCAGCTCTGCGGGGGAGCGCCCGTTCCCGCCACCTTCCCAGGAGGCTCGCTGGCTTGGCGCTTTAAGGGTCCACCAGCGCAAGGTGCCCTTCACCGCAGGTGGTCCACAGGCCGGGCCGCGTACTGCCTGGGCTCCAGTCGTTGGAGGTGCTGCTCAGAAAATTTTCCAAGACCCCATTCACAGGGCCGCCTTGAGTACTGGGAAGGGAACCCCCAGCGTGGCCGTTGTACCTTCTGGGGCCCGTTCTTCGGAGGCACCTTCCGGGGAACTTTTCCAAGTCTCACTCCAGGGACACGGATCAGCTCCTGCCCCCGGAAGTGGGGGGCGGGGGGGGGGCACTCCTTGCTGAGAAATACTGAGCTGGGCTGGGAGGAGGACCCGTAGCGGACCCGGAGGAGAAATACATTATTAAGGTAGGTGATTGAAGGAGTTTACTGGAATAGAGAATGGAAATCCTGAGATTTATAAGAATGATTGTTACTACTGACGTTACTATTATTCATCATTATCGTAATTGTTACTGTTTTTTTCTGGTTATTTGTAGTTGGAAAAACACTGAAGTTTCTCTATCCAAGAAGACTGCCTGATTGACTTAAAATGATGAAGCATGGGTTCTGGTCCACAAAATTTGTTAAGAATTGAAATATAATTGACATAACATTGTATATTAGTTTCAGGTGTACAACGCAATGATTTGATATTTGTATATTTTGCAAACAGATCACCACCATCCAGTTAATATCTGCAACCATACATAGTTTATAGGACTTTTTTTTTCTTCTTTTTTTTTTTAGATTTTATTTATTTATTTGACAGAGAGAGACATAGCGAGAGCAGGAACACAAGCAGGGGGAGTGGGAGAGGGAGAAGCAGGCTTCCCGCAGAGCGGGGAGTCCGATGTGGGACTCGATCCCAGGACCCTGGGATCATGACCTGAGCCGAAGGCAGACGCTTAACGACTCAGCCACCCAGGCGCCCAGGACTTTTTTTTTCTTGTGATGAGAACTTTCAAGGTCCATTCTCCTAGATACTTTCAAATATGAAATATGGTATTATTATTTTTTCTTTTTTTAAATTTTATTATGTTATGTTAGTCACCATACATCATTAGTTTCTGATGTAGTGATCCACGATCCATTGTTTTTGTATAACACCCAGTGCTCCATGCAGTACATGCCCTCCTTAATACCCATCACCGGGCTAACCAATTCCCCTCCCCCCTCCCCTCTAAAACCCTGTTTCTCAGGTCCATAGTCTCTCATGGTTCATCTCTCCCTTCAATTCCCCCCGTCCATTTTTCCCTTCCTTCTCTTAATGTCCTCCATGTTATTCCTTATGTTCCACAAATAAGTGAAACCATATGATAATTGACTTTCTCTGCTTGACTTATTTCACTTAGCATAATCTCCTCCAGTCCCATCCATGTTGATGTAAAAGTTGGGTATTCATCCTTTCTGATGGCTGAGTAATATTCCATTGTATATATGGACCACATCTTCTTTATCCATTCATCTGTTGAAGGGCATCTCGGCTCTTTCCACAGTTTGGCTATTGCGGACATTGCTGCCATGAACATTGGGGTGTATATGGCCCTTCTTTTCACTACATCTGTGTCTTTGGGGTAAATACCCAGCAGTGCAATTGCTGGGTCATAGGGAAAAATATTCCATGCTCATGGATCGGAAGAATAAACATTGTTAAATTGTCTATGCTACCCAGAGCAATCTACACCTTTAATGCCATCCCGATCAAAATTCCAATGACATTTTTCAAAGTGCTGGAACAAACAATCCTAAAATTTGTATGGAATCAGAAAAGACCCCAAATCGCCAAGGAGATGTTGAAAAAGAAAAACAAAGCTGGGGGCATCATGTTGCCCGATTTCAAGCTATACTACAAAGCAGTGATCACCAAGACAGCATGGTACTGGCACAAAAATAGACATACAGACCAATGGAACAAAATAGAGAACCCAGATATGGACCCTCAACTCTATGGTCAAATGATCTTTGACAAAGCAGGAAAAAACATGCAATGGAAAAAAGACGGTCTCTTCAATAAATGGTGCTGGGAAAATTGGACAGCCACATGCAGAAGAATGAAACTCGACCATTCTCTAACACCACTCACAAAGATAAACTCAAAGTGGATGAAAGACCTCAATGTGAGACAGGAATCCACCAAAATCCTAGAGGAGAACATAGGCAGTAACCTCTTAGACATCGGCCACAGCAACTTCTTTCAAGATACATCTCCAAAAGCTAATGAAACAAAAGCAAAAATGAACTTTTGGGACTTCATCAAGATAAAAAGCTTCTGCACAGCAAAGGAAACAGTCAACAAAACAAAGAGGCAACCCACAGAATGGGAGAAGATATTTGCAAATGACACTACAGATAAAGGGCTGGTATCCAAAATCTATAAAGAACTTCTCAAACTCAACACCCAAAAAACAAATAATCAAGTCAAAAAGTGGGCAGAAGAGATGAACAGACACTTCTCTGAAGAGACCTACAAATGGCTAACAGACACATGAAAAAATGTTCATCATCATTAGCCATCAAGGAAATACAAATCAAAACCACACTGAGATACCACCTTACACCAGTTAGAATGGCCAAAATGGACAGGGAAAGAAACAACAAATGTTGGAGAGGTTGTGGAGAAAGGGGAACCCTCTACACTGTTGGTGGGAATGCAAGTTGGTACAGCCACTTTGGAAAACAGTGTGGAGGTTCCTCAGAAATTTATAATATGGTATTATTAACTATAGTCACCGTGGTGTATAGTGCATCCCCATGACATTCATTTTTATAACTGGAAACTTGTACCTTTTGACTCCTTTCACCCTCTGGCCCCCCTGGGGCCTCCATTCCCTCCTCAGGCAACCACCAATCTGTTCTCTATATCCATGAGCTTGTTTCTGTTTTGTTTTGTATTTCTAGATTCCACATATAGTGAGATCATACAGTATTTATCTGTTTCTGCCTGACTTATTTCACTTAGCATAATACCCTGAAGGTCCATCCAGGGACCTTGCTACAACAAAGGCAAAATTTCATTCTTTTTTATGGCCGACTAATGTTCTATTTGGTCCACAGAATTTTCTAAATCCACTCAGGAGCCCGGGAGCCTGGTTGCTCCAACTAGCAAGGCCCCTGGCCTACAAGCCACAGCACCCAGCTTAGAAGGTCAGACCACACTTTCTGCAACAACTGCCCCCAAGAGTCAGGACTTGATCAATAGCTGACAGTTTCCTTCAATATTATCCTGTCCTCCAACACAGCAAATGGGAGAAAGCCAAATTTGCACGCCCCCCCCCCCCAAATCATGCCTCTCTTTTAGTCAGCCTGACCCTCCCATCAAGAAATGCCTTCCTTTGTTTCCCCACCAGAAAGCTTTCCCACTCCTCTGCCTGCCTCGGAGTTTCTACAAGTGCTGGTGGCTGACCCCTGCGCCACACAGAGCAAGCTCTCAGTAAATGGTGCTTGTTCTCATTTGGGAGGTCTTCTTGATCTCAGTGCCAGCTAGGTGGCAGTATCTTGTGGGGATGAGGCAAGGTCTCCAGAGGGTTGTATATTCTTTGAATCAGCGACCAACATATATGGTGCTGTTTTTCCAATAGCCAGAAGTCATAGGTCCAGGAAGCAAGGGATGTAAATAGGAATGGCACCACTCCCATTACCCTAAGTCACCCACTAGCAAAATTTCTGATTCCTAGTCCCACAACCTCATGTTCTACCAGCCTGGAGGTCTTAAAACACAAGAGGGAGAAAGGCTCCTACAAGGAGACACAATGATTCCATTGACCTGGAGGTTAAGACTGCCACTCGGCCACTTTCGTCTCTTCGTGCCTCTGAATCAATAAGCAAAGGTAGGGAATTGTGGTGTTGCCTGGGGTGACTGATCCTGACTACCAAGGGAAAATTGGACTACTACTCCACAATAGAAGTAAGGTACAATATGTCTGGAATACAGGAGATCCCTTAGGGCCTCTCTCAGTTTTACCATGCCCTGTGATCAAGGTTAATGTAAAACTACGATGACCCAAGTAATAGGCAGGAATGAAGGGTTGGGTCTATTCACCAGGTAAAGAATAAAACCAGCTGAAGCGCTCACTAAAGGCAAAGGGAATACAGAAGGGACAGTGAAAGAAGGTAACTGTAAACGTCAGCTACGGCCACAGGATCAGTTACAGAAACAGAAACGAGGACCACAATCATCATGAGTATTTCCTCCTTATTTTACTATGAATATGTTTGTGTGTATCTTTTTTTCCCCTCTCTTATGCACTTATCATGTAACATAAAATGTACCAATTTTTATCATAGGATTTAAGTATGCCAATTCCACATCATAGTGTTTAAGTTACATGATATCAAGGAGAAAAGAAAACATCACTCAAGGACCTACCTCCTCTTCTAGGGAAGGAGTTAGTGCCTTTTCCACCGTACAAAGGTTGTATCGTGTTAGGCAGAATCATGACCCCTTTATTTGGTCATAAGTAATTACTTATGGCTTGAAGAGATGTGTATGGGTGCCAAGTTGACAAGGGGTAGACTTGTCATGGGTAATTTTATGTGTCAACGTGACTGGCCATGGGGAGTCCAGATTAAACAATATTTCTGGATATGTCTGAGGGCATTTCCAGGTCAGAGCAGCATTTCCATTGAATCAATCGATTCCAAAACATATTGCCAGCCCCCACCATGTGTGTGGGCCTCATCCAACCCACTGAGGGCCTGAGTAGAAAGAACAAAAAAGAGGAGGAAGGAGGAATTCAACCCTTTTTTCCTTGACTTGCTGTTTGAGCTAGAACAACTCATTACATCTCCTGCCCTCACACTGGGATTTATACCATCGGCTCCCCTATTCTCAGACCTGCAGACTCACACCGAATTACACCATCAGCTTTTCTGGGTCTCAGTCTTGCAGATGGCACACTTTTCAGCCTCTATAATAACATGAGCTGACTCTCCACATACTCACTTCATGAAAATCTACAGCACACACTGACAAACCAATCACATGTTTGTCCTTGCCCCACACACCAAAAAGGATGACAAGGAAACAAAAGGGCCAGAAGCGCAGCATGGGCTGTGGGACACCCCATCACTGAGAAGCCCATTCCCCATGGCAGCGGAGGGTTTTATCAGCTGCAACTCTGTTCTGAGGGACTGGGCAGGGAGTACCCACCTCAGAAGAGCCCCTAGGGGAATCAGGGGGTGAGTGAAAAGTGGCCTTGAAAGAGGCCTCCACAGGCCTCCCCCAGTGTTTTAGAGGGATCACAGATGTTCTGCCAAGACATACCAGCTGTGGTTCATGCCTTTGTCTGCATGGCCTATGTGGATGTGTGCAGGGCACCAGGACACCAGAACAGAACCATGTCTCTATACACACAGCAAGACCCTCACGTAAAAAAAAGTCACAGAGGGCGCCTGGGTGGCTCAGTTGGTTAGGCGACTGCCTTCGGCTCAGGTCATGATCCTGGAGTCCCGGGATCGAGTCCCGCATCGGGCTCCCTGCTCAGCGGGGAGTCTGCTTCTCCCTCTGACCCTCCTCCCTCTCATGTGCTCTCTGTCTCTCTCATTCTCTCCCTCTCAAATAAATAAATAAAATCTTTTAAAAAAAAAAAGTCACAGATACAGAGGCCCACACAACACTCAAGGACCAATGGCTATAAAAACCGCACAGTGAAGCCTTTAGCCCCACACATAAACACACACCCCTTCACAGCACAGACTCAGCTGTGCCCGTCCAGTTGTGCAGTCCGAGACAGGGACTGCAGCTCCCCCAAACACAAAACAATCAGCCGTACCCACCTGACGTTGAAGAGCCAGTCCAGTGTGTTCCAGTCACCGAAGTGTTATTAGCCAGCTTCTCCAGCTTGGGAGGCCAAGTGGAGCAAACAGACGGTGGCTGTAGAGCGAAGGTTCATGGTAGACATTACCCAGCATGTGTTATGTGGCCCCACTGAGTCCACGCACACACGGGACATGTATCCCCATTGCATGTCCCATCTACATGCCAGCCCCCTGTTCCTACAGATGTACCTCCCAGGGTGCCAACACTGTCAGCCCTAGGGGTCTAGGGAGTCAGAACCCCCTCCCTCCAGATCAGGCCCTCACTGGTAACCCAGAGGAGGCCCAGAAGCCCACAGCCCAGAGTGACCCACCACTTATGTCCACACTAGAGAGGAGTGTTGCTAACGCAGGTCAGACCAGGGTTGCCAGAGGAGGCCTTCCTGCTCCAGCAGCAGAGCAAGGCTGTGGAGCAGCTTCCACACCCAGACCTGCCTGACTTTGCCCACCCAGACTTCCCAGGACTTGGAGCAACCAGGTACACCGAGCTTGCCTGGGCAGAGGGGCCTTGTGGTCACCCACCTGGCCAGAGCATGAATCTCTATCTCAGACCCAGGCTTCATGCAGATGCCCTTCACAGATGGGGAACTGAGAGGTGGGCCCAGACTGAAACCCCAGCACCTCCCGCCATCTAGGTCTCATCCAGGACTCAGGTGGGCACCCTCACCCAGATGCTGTGATCACCCACTGCCTATGATCTCCAGGGAGGTGACAGTGCCCAGGCCTAGACCCAGCCCATTCCTGCAGCCACTCACAGTGGCTCAGCTCCCACATGGCAGCTCCGGCTCCTGTCACCAGCCAGGAGTCTGGTGCAGGGTGCCAGGGTGCTCTCCCCTGTGCTTGTCATTCATTCATTCTATTCACTCCTGGTTCCAGGCCCAGAGGGATCACAAGAACATGTGGGGAAGGGAGAGCCAACCCTGCCCGGACTGAGGAAACACCCTGGAGAAAACTGTGAGGACCATGTGGGGACTTCAGTACAACCCCAGATGGCTCTAGAACCCCCCCCCCACCTCCCTGTGTTGTCCTCCCTCCACCCTTCCCCAGTTGAAGCCCTGTCCTCTCAAATCCCACCGTGGTGGCTACTGAGTAACTTGTGAAAGGCAAATCTGATCATGTCTGTGCCCCTAAACCTTCAGATCCCCCTACTGCTCTTAGGACAAGCCCTCAGGAGCCTCTGTGACATGTACCCCAATACACTCTCCCTTTGGCTGCTGCGGCCCAGCCTCATGGGTCCTCTTGAGTAGGGGACAATGAATTTGATCAGTTTCAAGGTCAATCAGATATCAAGGGTAGGGGCTTCTCTCTAAAGTGACTTAACAGGATTCCTGATACAACTAGACCAGGCAGGCTGAAGACGGCCCAAGTGATGTAGGAAAGCTAGAGAGAGAGAGAGTGCATGAGCAGTGGGGAAGAGCAGAGGGAGAGGGAGACGCAGACTCCCTGCTGAGTGGGGAGCCCGATGTGGGGCTCCATCCCAGGACCCTGAGATCATGACCTGAGCCAAAGGCAGATGCTTAACCATCTGAGCCCCCCAGGCCCCTGGACATGAATGCTCTTAGCAGCTCTGTTCATCACAGCCCTCAAACTAGAAACGACCACAGCGGTACTTCAAGGAGTGAAATGTTAAACAGTTGGGTGAAGGGGTGGGCACGGGGGTAGTTGTGGAAATGGAGAGAAGTGTTTGCAGACACATATCAGAGGAAGAGTGGACAGGAGAGGGCAATGGATTGTCTATGACATGCGGAGAGACAGGACGTATAAATGCTTGTTGAGGTTGGATCAGGATCGCTAAGTTAACAGTGGTAGAATCTATTCAGATGCGATGTCTGGGGGACTACCAAGGCAAGGAAGAAGGGTTTGTTAACCTTCAAAATAAAACTGTCGGTTATTTTACCAGCAAAGTGGATTTATTTGGGAATAGCAGAGAATTGCAATTCGGGGCACCCAAGCTAGAGTAAAACCATGGGCAAGTCTGGAGAATGAAGGACAGGAATGCTATTTTATAGAGGAAACAAGAGTTGGGACGGGCTGGAGTAAACTGGGAGTCTGAAGTACAGTGGCTCCTCATTGGCTGAGTTGGGATGGTCTTTCGTTGGCTGGGCTGTTGCCTGCCGGGTTAGTAGAGTAGGCCTCTTCCTTTGGGGAATATGAGGGAAGTCTAGTCCTACTGGGACCTCCAATTTGCCACAAGTGGTAAGGTGTGAGAGCTCCCCCTCTGGCCGTCCCACTCCATTTTAGTGAAGTTTTTCCTTTATTAATTTTCACAGGTTGGACTCTTTTTATTATTTATTTACTTATTTATTTATAAAGATTTTATTTATTTATTTGAGAGAAGGAGATAGAGATAGTGACAGAGAGAGAGAGTACAAGTGGGGAGAAGAGGGGGGAAGCAGGCTCCCTGCTGAGCAGGGAGCCCAAGACATTGGGGCTCCATCCCAGGACCCTGGAATCGTGACCTGAGCTGAAGGCAGATGCTGACTGAACCACCCAGGTGCCCCTGGTTGGACTTTTTTAATATGTCATATCTGTAAGGTCTCCAACTCAGAAAATGTAAGAAGTTGTTGTATATCTAATTCTGGATGGAATGAGAAATCTAGGGGTTTTGTAAGCACAGAGTTAATAATCAATGCCTTAGGAGTAGACTAGATCACACAGAGGTTATTATTATTTTTTAAAGCATAGTTATAAAAGAATAGGGCCCAGTGTTGATCTATCATGCACTTCAAACTTAAAAACCCAGGGCCTATGCCTGCAGCAAATAGTGCTGTGGAGGAGCATTGAGAGATACAGGAATAAAAGGAGAAGATCTGGTGTCAGGAGTCAGAACAAGAGTGTCCCCAGAAACACAGGTGAACCACCCAGCCTGCTTCTCCGCCCCTGCCCACCACAGTCTCAGGCAGGCAGTGCCATCCCAGCCCTTCTTCCTTTCCTTTCCACTCAGATCCAGGGCCAAACTGGGTGGGCGGATCCTGAATCCACAGGCCTGGACTCCCTGTCTCCTTGCATCACCCCACATACCTGGCACCCTTAGTCATTCATTCACTGCCCCAACTGTCCAAACCAGAGGCTGGCGGCCCAGACCTACTGCATCATAGCCCTCTTTGCAAGAATTGGGCTGCTTTCCCAAGGGAAGGACATTCCCTTCACTTGGTGGGGACAACAATCCTTTTGTACCTGGACACAATCTTCATGTGTCTTGCACATGAGACCAACTGAGGCCTCAGGGATGAGTGGCCTGCTCATCACTATTGCTCTCATGAAACAGCCCCAAGACACAGAGAGGAGCTTTTGGCTGGTTGGAAGTGCTATGCAGAAGGAGGAAAAACAGACAGCCACACAAACATACACACATCCTAGGGGGCTTTGGTACTCTTGCTGGGGGCAGCAACAGTGGGAGCAGAAAATGTTTCAAGAGGCAGTGGCTGCCAACTTCTTGGGTCCCTGGGCTGACAGCCCCAGCTGGTTCAGACAGATTCTGGTTGTTTTACTGATGTTACTCTGGAGGGGGTGAGGGCTTGGAGCTTCCTAGTCTGTCATTTCCTGACCAGCACCATACATTTTATTCTGTCCACTCTACTCTTTCTCCTCAATACACAGTCAAAAATAAAACAACAATAATCTGCATACATTGTATTCAATTTTCAAATTTGATCAAAGTTTAATAACAGAGGGAAACAGTTGTGAACAAGTTTGGTAAGGGAATTTTATTTATCTTTTTCAAAGTTATCAAAATGTTCAAGTAAAGTGTATAAAAACTTTAATATGTTTAAAATTGGAGGAAGTAAATAAACAATCCCTCATGGTTCTTTCTGGCCCACCCTTTCTTTCTTCCACCTCCAGGCTGCACAGCCTCCCCGCAGCACCCGTGACTCACCTGATGAAGCATCTGCCTTCCCACTGGTCTAGAAACTTCTTCTCTCATTCATCTTTATCTCCTGTGTTCCCCACATGCCTAAGGCCACTGCAGTCACTGACATGGTGAATTATTTCTCCACTGAACCCAAGGGCTGGATGAAAAAAAAAAGGAAGAAAGAAGAAAATCTCTACTATTTGTTCTGTGAAGTCATAAGCTTAATGGAAGCTGGAACAATTGAGCATAAATGTTTGGAAAGAGATTATTTCCACATCAGCCCCTGACCTGCCATACAGCTAATGTGGCAGTGAACATAACTGGTATTATTGACATTTCCTGGGTGAGCTTAGAATATTCAGGCTCAAAGGAGAACCCTGACCATTTGGCCAAAGGTGTATCAACTCAGGAGTAAGAGCAAGTCCTTATTCATTATTTCATCGTCAGGAACTCAGCCACCACTTCTCCTCTGTATTCTCATGCAGGGACATCTGGAAACTGAGCAGATAAAGCTGAGAAAAGAGGAAGAAGCCATGGGAGAATCCAGTCTTTTAAAACATAAAGGACCACACAGATAGATAGTATTGCTAGTCCTGAATCCACAAACGTTCACCTGGAATGACCCCCTTCTAGTCCAACCCAGAGGTTATGTGCAGAAGGATCTGAGACAGACAGACAGACAGGGAGCCCTCTCCTCTCCCCAGGGTCAAAAGGAAGAAAGGATTGGCTACTCTTCACATAAGGAAGACATCCATATCCCCATTGTGTAGATAACAAAATGAAAATCATAGACTGTATGGACTAAAGTATGTCCTCCAGGACTTCATATGTTGAAGCCTGAGCCCTGTGCATGACTATATTTGGAGATGGGGCCTTTAAGGAGGTAATTTAAGTTAAATGGGGTCATAAGAGTGGGGCCCTGATCCAATAGGACTGGTGTCCTTATAGGAAGAGGAAGAGGCACCAGGAGTGTGGGCACACAGAGGAAAGACCATGAGAGGACACAGCGAGAAGGCATCTCTGCGAGCTGAGGAGAAAGGTCTCTGGAGAAACCAAACCTGCTGACACCTTGATCTTGGACTTGTGACCCCCAGAACTGTGAGAAATAAATATTTGTTAAGCCATCCAGTCTGCTGCGTTTTGTTGCAGGCAGCCATAGGAAATTAATATATATAGGGTTTTATACTTTAATTAGACCTGTTCTGAATTATTATTACCATTTAATTCCTAAGATTAACACCAAATGCTAGGAAAACCTCATACTTGCCACATGGGGATTCTTGTCTCCAAGGTAAGGACCCCACTCTGGAGTTTCTGAGTTAATAATTCCTGGTTGGGTGTGCATTGCTTCTCTAACACCCACCCTAGTCCTTTGGAGCCACCCCCTCCCTGCTGTGCCCTGCCCCACCCTCTGAGTGCACCTGCCTGCAGTCATCTTGGCTCATCCACATGTGGGTGTCAGGCAGCAGTAGGACAGCGCCCCCAGTTCTGCCCTCCATAGCCTTGGACACATGGCCAGGCTACTTTAGATCTATTCAATGGTGGGAGGGACAATCCAAGAACTCATGTCTTGCTGGAGGTTTGGTGACTCTCATCACGCAAATCAGGCACTAAAAACCCTTTGCACAGGTAAGAAGCTGGAGGACAAACATCAGGAGTCTACTGCTGGGTACCACAATCCCCATGGGGCAGACAGGCTCTGCAAATAGAGTGAAGTTCAGCTTGGGAGGACATTGAGTTCACTCTTTCAGATATCTTAGTGAAGTGGTAGATGGAGTTCTGTTCTAGCATATGAAAGCATTTGTAGACTGCAAAGTCCTACCTAAATTAATGTTAATCATTAACTGGACTGCGTGGACAAATATTGTTAGAGTGTCAGGAACAGGCGTAGATGGTAACCTTTTGACCTGGGAAATGCCAAGAGAAACCATTTCTGATACTGCTGAGGCCCTCTGATTGGGATTTACATGTATTTGCTCATTTAATCCTCATTATAAGCCTGCTATGGATTGGTTATCCTTTTGGATTGGTTATCCTTTTAACAAGGACAAGAGCTAGGTTCAGAAAGCTTTACTGAAATGATGAAGTCATAGGTCTAGAAAAATGACAGAGCTGGCATGTAAGCTTAGCTCTGCCTGTCTCTTTATCTCCAATTCCCAAACATGCTGGTCCCAAGGGGTGGATCCCAGACCTAGGTTTTCCCTGGATATGTTGCCTCTGTAGGTCAGAGCTCAGGGACCTTCTGTCTTATCTCACCCTTCACTGTTCACACGCTGACACCAGGTGCCCAACTTCTCCTACCACAGAGTACTCTCCAGGGTGCTGACCCAACTTCCTAAACCAGCCCTACCTCTCTCCTCAGTTCCTAAGATCAGTCTCCCCCACCAGGACAATCCTCAGCCCTCCTGACCTTTCAGTACCCATGCCGGTCCAGCCCCAAACCCAGATGACAGGAATATCTCCCCCTCTTGGAGCTGCATCTGTCATAGCCCCAATGCATTCTATAAATATATGGCATCCTTCTAGGCCTTGATGACTAAATTATTCTTCCTGCTTTATAACATTTTAGACATTCCCCTTGTCTTTTGAATCTCAGAAATTCTCACCCATTCCTTCACTTTCAAAATGGGCTCCCCACCAACCACAAAGATGAATTAGACCATCTGAAGCAAAACTGCAGCTCACGGCCATGACCCTACAAACATTCCTGTATCCTTCCTCATTTGTTAGTCTTCTTCTGTTTAAATTGAAGGTCATATCTATCCCTGGATAAGTCCAGTTTCTCAAATGTATCCCCTTCTCTCCTGTTCTCTGGAGAACTTTTTATTTTTTTTTTAAGATTTTATTTATTTATTTTGACAGAGAGACAGAGAGAGGGAACACAAGCAGGGGGAGTGGGAGAGGGAGAAGCAGGCTTCCTGCCAAGCAGGGAGCCCGATGTGGGACTCGATCCCAGGACCCTGGGATCATGACCTGAGCCGAAGGCAGACGCTTAACGACTGAGCCACCCAGACGCTCCCTGGAGAACTTTTTATTATTAATTAGAAGCTAATCTCCTTTACGGACCTCTTCCCAATCCAGCCCTATAAACTCCTTTAGTCTCTTCTTTCTGGAAACAGATCCTCCTCTGAACCAGTTTATCTCTAGTTCCTGCCCAGTTATTTCCTCCCCTTCAAAAGTGAACCAAAAGAGCTGCGCTCAGCAACAGTCCACGCCTCCCCTCAGCCTCTGGAGGACTAAGGGTGAGCTCCATGAGGATACTGATCTGCATATTTACAAATCTTCATAACATCACAGTTACTTCCCATAATCAAATCAGATGAATTTTTCTCAGTCTTCCACTTGGAATCAAAGCAGAAGTGGACCACTACCTCCTTTGGGGAAGTTCATGTTTCCTAGGATTCTTTGACATCTCAAACTCCTGACTGAAAAACTCATGCAATCCAGTTTTCCATTGTTGTCTCTATAATGACGATGTCTAAAATTTCATTTCTAGATTTCATTTCTGAGGAACCATCTATACATGCCATGTGGAAACAGGCACTTAAAATGAAATGCATCTCACACTGAAGCCAATAACTTCCTCCCCCAAATAAAAATTACTTCTCCTCTAGTCTCTAATCTTAGATTGTGGCTCTGCTATTCATTCAGGGACTCATCTTTGATAGACCTCAGGACCATATAAACACAATCAAGCATTGCCTTTATCTCTTCTCTGAGCACCATTATCATCATTCATTTCCAACCCAACACCTACACACATACCCCTGCCTGCACTCCAATGCTTCAGTTGCAGTTTCAGTGTCAGTTCTCAGGCATTCCTTCTTTAAATTATTCCCTAAGTGTCTCCTCCCTGTTGTCTTGAATAGAATCTGTAGGACATTCACCTAATTTCTCACTGTATCTTTATATATTTTTTTGTTCTTTTCTTTATTTCCTGTATCCCCCACTGGCCGACCTGCAGAAAAGTCAGCTGCACATTCAAAAGGCAAGTTTCCCTTGACTATTACATGTGAATTATAAACTCACCAATTCCATGTACACAAGAGCCTGACCTTCTCTCAGATGACCTGTCACCAAAGGCCTGTAGCCAAATTAAACCATCAACTTCAGATTAAAAATTTCTTGAACAGGTGTTGGTGAGGATGTGGAGAAAAAGGAACCCTCATGCATTCTCAGTGAGAATGCAAACTAGTGCAGCCATTGTGGAAAACAGTATGGATTTGAGGGTGTTCCTCAAAAAGTTGAAAATAGAACTACCCTCTGAAACCCTCAGTTTTTATACATGAACGATGAATCATGGAACACTATATCAAAAACTAATGAAGTACTACATGGTGACTAACATAACATAATAAAAAAATAAAGTATATGATCATAAAAAAAAGAAAATAGAACTACCCTACAATCTGGTAATTGCACTACTGGATATTTACTCAAAGAATACAGAAACACTAATTCAAAGGGATACATACACCCCTATGTTTATAACAGCATTATTTACAATAGCCAACAAATAGAATCAACCAAGTGTCCATTTACAGATGAATGGATAAAGATGATGTAGTATATATAATCAATGTAATATTCTTTCAGTTTCTGTCTGTCCTGAAAGCTCTTTATTTCTCCTTTCATTCTGAATGACAGCCTTGCTGGGTAAAGTATTCTTGGTTGCATGTTCTTCTCATTTAGTACCCTGAATATATCATGCCAGCAAGTTTTTGTGGATAGTTCTGATGTTAGTCTGATGTTCCTCCTTCTGTAGGTAAGGAACCTCCTATCTAGCCTGCTCTCAGGAGAGCTTCCTTGGCTCTAAGACTTGCAAGCTTCACTATTATATGTTGGGGTGTTGATCTATTTTTATTGATTTTGGGAGGGGTCCTCTCTGCCTTTTGGACACGAATGCTTGTTTCCTTCCCCAGATTAGGGAAGTTCTCAGCTGTGATTTGCTCAAATACACCTAGTTTCTTGAAGCCTTTCTTCATGGGCTGTTAGTTGTTTTTCTCTCTTTTCCTCAATTTCCTTCTTTTCCATCAGCCTGTCTTCTAGATCACTTACTCTCTTCTGCCTCAATCACCCTAGCTGTTAGAACAATCACCCTAGCGGCATCTAAGTTGTAGCATTTTTAAGTTTGGCCTGATTAGATCTCATTTTGCCCTTAGAGATTCTGTACTGTCTTTTATGCTTCTTTGAAGCCTAGCTATTAAGTTTATAATTGCTATCCTGAATTCCATCTCTGAAATCTTATTTATATCCATATAGATTAGATCTCTGGCAAAGGACCAAAGGTTCTTTTTTTGTGAATTCCTCCTTCTAATCATTTTGCCCAGGGAAGAATGGGTGAGTGGGTGAGTAGAGTCCAAAATATCTACCTCGACCCAAGCAAAATTCACCCTAGACAAATCCGAAGCGATCAGAAACCAAAACAGAAAAGCAAACAAAACCAAAGCAAAACAGAAAAAAAAAAAAAAAGAGAGAGAGAGAAAAGAAAAAAGTGGGCGGGGGGCGGTCAGAGAGACTAATCTCACAGGGTGGATAAAGCAGGGTGATGCCCTTGTTCCTGAGTATTTTGGTCTGTGTGTGAGAAGACCTAAATTTCAAAGTTGCAAAGAAGGCAAAATATATATATATATATATATACAAAAATATAATTGAATAGAGCGAAAGAGACCAAAAATGAAGCATATATCTATAAATTGTAGATGTAAAAAATAAAAGTTAAAAAGTGACTTAAAAACCTTTGGCAGAGGGGTGCCTGGGTGGCTCAGTCGTTAAGCGTCTGCCTTGGCTCAGGTCATGATCCCAGGGTCCTGGGATCGAGCCCCGCATCGGGCTCTCTGCTCCGCAGGAAGGCTGCTTCTCTCTCTCCCACTCCCTCTGCTTGTGTTCCCTCTCTCGCTGTGTCTCTCTCTCTCTCAAATAAATAAATAAATAAAATCTTAAAAAAAAAAAAAGAAAAACCTTTGGCAGAATAAGAAACTAGTTGAAACAGGAAAAAAGAAAAAAAAAACGAAATGGGAAATTTTAGAATGAAAGATAAATGAATCATGAGAAAAAACCTCTAGCTCAATATACTATTTTCCCCTGGTGCTGGAGTTTTACAGTCTTGTGGGATCTGTAAACTAGTTGTGCACCTGTTCTCCCAGTTTGTCTTCTGGGGGAGGGTCCTGCTGTGCTGTTTCTCAGTTGTCTTTGCCTGGGGGAAGTTGCACCGCTGGTCCTCCGTGTGGCTTTTGTTCCCTGGAGGCTTTCCGTGCGTCTTTAGAGGATCAGAATAAAAATGGCTATGCCTGCTCTCTGGCCCCTCTAGGGCAATATCACTTTCTGGTACCCGGTTTATGGAAGACTCTCCCTACCCTCTTTATCTTCTGGTATCTCCCCTCAGAGTCACGTCTCTGCACCTCCTACCTTGAAAAAAGCAGTCGGTTTTCTACTTGTAGAGTTCCAGATATATTTTCTCGCATCTCAGGCTGAATTCATGGCTGTTCAGAATGGCTTGATAGATATCCAGCTAAATTCAAGGGACCAGATGAAACAATGTCCCCTACTCTTCCGCCATCTTGCCTGTTGGATCCAACTGCGCAACATTTCCGATGTGCCTATCATCTGCAAACATTCTGCCTTGTGGAACTAACCAATGGTATCATAAAATCCCAACTGGCAAAACCCATGGTGTCTTTCCATTTGTCATGGCCAAAAGCTTTTCCCGTAATACCATTGAATCTTAGGTCCACTCTCCATGAGAGACATAAACTTTCACCATTTGAAATAATTACTGGAAGGAGATTTAGTCAAGGGGCCTCTGAAGCCAGCAACTTAAAGGTGATATGATGACTTATCATAAGGAAGGGCAGTTGTAAACAGGTGCTTCAAAGAAATGAGAAATTGGTGGAATAGTCTGTCCACAGCATATTCCTGGGAAACGAAGTCATCCAGCATTATGGCCTCCACCACACCTCCAAAGACTACACCAAGCCTCTTGAGGGTTCATACCAGGTATTGTGAATCGCTAGATAGAAGGCATTGACTCATAGATTCTTGTCTATCATTTCTTTTGAAAAAGTCGCAGCATCCAATTGGACTACCAAACCAATGGGACACCCCAAACTGACTGCAGCCCAGAAAAAGAAGCAGATGACATCTGCTTTCCCAAGACGCAGGACCAGACCAATTCCATAGTACTTTCATCACACAAAAATCTAATGGAAACTCCTAAAGTTGCTGAAATCTTTGCCCTTTGGTTTCTCTGTGTAGGATTTGGTGTGATATTTGTTCTTTTACACTTAGCAGGGCTTCTTCATGGTGGTAACCAAACTCTCAAAGGTTTCTGAATGCCTACTGTTGTTCCCAGTTGTTCACTTTGCCCTTATCTCCTCTCTTATCTAGAAAGATGGTATTATTGTTTAGCGATGACAATCCTATGCTTCACCTGGCAACCCATATGATTGCTGGATCTGTCATTGTTCTCCCACGGGAGTCGTGCAAGATACAATGACCCCACAGTCATTCCTATCTCCAATTTTACAATTGCACCTGATTACACAGCTAGCCATACTACAGCACCATCTGCCATAACTTATCCTGTCCAAATCTACATATTCAATATCCTGTCTCCAGCTGTTTCTTAACACCCCCACAAATTGAGAACTCTTACTGAATTTTAGCAAAAACACTAACAAAAATACTCTAACCCTACCACACGAAACTCCCACGCTGTCACATTCTTACATCATTCTCCCTTCCTGCCTCTCAGCCTCACCTTCCCCATGTGAGCAATGACCCACGTGAGTAAGTAAGAGGGACCCCCTTTGTTCCACCTTTCTGGCACAACCTGACATTGTGAATGGCTGTAGCATCCCACCCCATGCCACTAGGGGCTTGTCAAAGGAACCTCACTTCCCAACCTTGGACATCACCCCTCACTCACTCCTGGTCTCAACGTCCTTTCCAACTGATGAAACCAAACGCCCTCAGAACATGTCTGGAATCCTCTGTGCACCGGGGGGGGGGGGGGGGGGGGGAGGAGGGAGGGGATACATTTTCATTTGCATCTTCCATCTCCAGCCCTGGGCTTATGAATGTTTTGATAGCTGGAGAGGCCCTGGTGCTTGCTGCATGTTTTCTAGGACAGCCAATGTCTCCTTTTACTGTTTTCAAAATGGCTGCTACCCCTAAACCTCACTTACAAAATTCAAGACCCTTATGAATGATAAAAAATTACCTGGATGTGGTGCCTGGAAGACAATAGCTATGCCACAGCCAAGGCTGGGACTTTCCTGTAGGATATTCTGGAGATAAGTATAACCCACACCTTACAATCATTAGCTCAGGGCTTGGAGCAGGCACAGCCCATCTACAAGTTGTGATGCAAAATCTTACCAGAACTCTTAACAGAATAGCTCACTCCACTTTCAGAGCCAGCAGAGCCCAATGTAAGTCTTTAGATTCCCTAGATCCTGAGGTCCTCAACAACAAAACTGCATTAGATTACTTACTCACAGCCAAGGAGGAGTTTGTGCCACAGCTGAAACATCTTGCTGTATGTGTATGAGCTCATTTCAACAAGCAGAAATAAAAACCACCGAGTTTCTCACATTATACAAGTCCCTAAAGAGATATTTGAGCTTTATTCCAGAGTGGTTTAATGTCAAGTTTCTGATACTTTCAGCTGGCTGCCTTCAGCACTTGGGGCTCTCTTGTGTTCAGGTTTATAAGTTATACTGTTGAATATTTTAATTTGTGCCCTATTTGCAATTTTCCAATTGCTCAGTCTTTGCATTTCTCATTGTGCTACTACTCAAAATGTCAAAATGATGGTTGCACAAAGAATAGAAACCTTTCATCAGATCTACCTAGAAATGAGACCCTGGCCCCAACTGACATCACAACCCTATTTCTTAAAACCTTCTTGTTACTCAGATATGGTCCTAAGACTCACCTAGCATTCTTGCTGAACATAACAAATATCAATGAATTAAGAGACTCACCCTTTGGGGGGACATGATGGACCGAGAGCAGGTTGCCAACCACTTCAGCAATGAAAGGGGCCTGTAGGATCGTAAAACTTCTTCATGTTACTTCCTGTTGGAAAGATCTTGAAAAAAAGGTGGTGGGGGGAATGTGAAAGAAGATTTGAAATGAAGTAAGTAAGCATTGCTAAGAGAGTCACTCAAACTAGAGTATAAAGGGCAGTAAGGAAGTAAGGCATATGCACACCTCCTGTTTCAATTTCCAGAACACCATGAACTTTCACTTCTGGCAATTGTAACTGGTCAATTTTAAGTGGACACCTCCTGGAACACATTGTTCTACTTTGGACTGAAATAGAGACAATGGAACAACTGTTAAGGAAATGGCCGATCTTGTATTTGACAGTCATCCTGAACACTGAGCACTCACCATAATTCTTTCAAACAAGTCTGTATTTTCCCTTCATAAACCTGCACTCCCTGCTCAAAATTAGGAGCACACCCGATTTCTCTCCACTCTATGTCACCCAGATTACAGTTCCTAAGTCCCTAACAAGTTAAAGTTTTGGTAGTTTTATAGCATCTACTTCTTGATGGACAGGAATTATGTACAAATGCAAGGCCCACTTTTGGTTATTTATACAATGTCATCATGTGATGGCAAACGTCAGAGGAAGAATGGAAATGCCAAAATATAAGTTGACACTTCAAGTTAAAGTCAGATTCCTAAATTTGTTTAAAGTTACATGTTTTTAGAAAAATTGCTCCAGGAGAAAAATCTCTAGGTATAATAGAAGATATCTTTTTTAAAAAATTTTTATTGTTATCACCATACATTACATCATTAGTTTTTGATGTAGTGTTCCATGATTCATTGTTTGTACATAACACCCCGTGCTCCATTCAGAATGTGCCCTATTTAATACCCATCACCAGGCTAACCCATCCTCCCACCCCCCTCCCCTCTAGAACCCTCAGTTTGTTTTTCAGAGTCTATCGTCTCTCATGGTTTGTCTCCCCCTCCGATTTCCCCCCCTTCATTCTTCCCCTCCTGCTATTTTCTTCTTCTTCTTCTATTTTTTTTAACATATATTGTATTATTTGTTTCAGAGGTACAGATCTGTGATTCAACAGTCTTGCACAATTCACAGCACTCACCATAGCACATACCCTCCCCAATGTCTATCACCCAGCCACCCCATCCCTCCCACCCCCCACCACTCCAGCAACCCTCAGTTTGTTTCCTGAGATTAAGAATTCCTCATATCAGTGAGGTCATACGATACATGTCTTTCTCTGATTGACTTATTTCGCTCAGCATAACGCCCTGCAGTTCCATCCACATCGTTGCAAAAGGCAAGATCTCATTCCTTTTGATAGCTGCATAATATTCCATTGTATATATATATACCACTATTCAATCATCTGTCGATGGACATCTTGGCTCTTTCCACAGTTTGGCTATTGTGGACATTGCTGCTATAAACATCGGGGTGCATGTACCCCTTCGGATCCCTACATTTGTATCTTTTGGGTAAATACCCTGGATCATATGGTAGCTCTATTTTCAACTATTTGAGGAACCTCCATACTGTTTTCCAAAGTGGCTGCACGAGCTTGCATTCCCACCAACAGTGTAGGAGGGTTCCCCTTTCTTCGCATCCCCGCCAACATCTGTCATTTCCTGACTTGTTAATTTTAGCCATTCTGACTGGTGTGAGGTGATATCTCATTGAGGTTTTGATTTGGATTTCCCTGATGCCGAGTGATGTTGAGCACTTTTTCATGTGTCTGTTGGCCAGTTGGGATGTCTTCTTTGGAAAAATGTCTGTTCATGTCTTCTGCCCATTTCTTGATTGGATCATTTGTTCTTTGGGTGTTGACTTTAGGATGTTCTTTATAGATTTTGGATACTAGCCCTTTATCTGATATGTCATTTGCAATTATCTTCTCCCATTCTGTCGGTTGTCTTTTGGTTTTGTTGACTGTTTCTTTTGCTGTGCAAAAGCTTTTTATCTTGATGAGGTCCCAATAGTTCACTTTTGCCCTTGCTTCCCTTGCCTTTGGCGATGTTTCTAGGAAGAAGTTGCTGCAGCTGAGGTAGAAGAGGTTGCTGCCTGTGTTCTCCTTTAGGATTCTGATGGACTCCTGTCTCACATTGAGGTCTTTCAACCATTTGGAGTCTATTTTTGTGTGTGGTGTAAGGAAATGGTCCAGTTTCATTCTTCTGCATGTGGCTGTCCAATTTTCCCAACACCATTTGTTGAAGAGACTGTCTTTTTTCCATTGGACATTCTTTCCTGCTTTGTCAAAGATGAGTTGACCATAGAGTTGAGGGTCCATTTCTGGCTCTCCATTCCGTTCCATTGATCTATGTGTCTGTTTTTGTGCCAGTACCATACTGTCTTGATGATGACAGCTTTGTAATAGAGCTTGAAGCCCGGAATTGTGATGCCGCCAGCTTTGCTTTTCTTTTTCAACATTCCTCTGGCTATTCAGGGTCTTTCTGGTTCCATACAAATTTTAGGATTATTTGTTCCATTTCTTTGAAAACACTGGATGGTATTTTGATAGGGATTGCACTGAATGTGTAGATTGCTCTAGGTAGCACTGACATCTTCACAATATTTGTTCTTCCAATCCATGAGCGTGGAACGTTTTTCCATTTCTTTGTGTCTTCCTCAGTTTCTTTCATGACTATTTTATAATTTTCTGAATGCAGATTCTTTGCCTCTTTGGTTAGATTTATTCCTAGGTATCTTATGGTTTTGGGTGCAATTGTAAATGGGATCAGCTCCTTCATTTCTCTTTCTTCTGTCTTGTTGTTGGTATATAGGAATGCCACTGATTTCTGTGCATTGATTTTACATCCTGCCACTTTACTGAATTCCTGTATGAGTTCTAGCAGTTTTGGGGTGGAGTCTTTTGGGTTTTCCACATAAAGTATCATACCGTCTGCAAAGAGAATTTGACTTCTTCTTTGCCGATTTGAATGCCTTTTATTTATTTTTTTGTTGTCTGATTGCTGTGGCTAGGACTTCTAATACTATGTTGAATAGCAGTGGTGATAGTGGACATCCCTGCCGCATTCCTGACCTTAGGGGGAAAGCTCTCAGTTTTTCCTCATTGAGAATGATATTAGCTGTGGGTTTTTCATAGATGGCTTTTATGATATTGAGGTATATACCCTCTATCCCTATACTCTGAAGAGTTTTGATCAAGAGAGGATGCTGTACTTTGTCAAATGCTTTTTCTGCATCTATTGTAATAGAATATATCTTTCGAAGTAATTTGTCGAATGTCATCATAGCCACTAAAATACTCTCAAAAGTTGTACTTGTGTTTTCACCAGCAAAAAAAAAAAATCCTCTCAAAATCATCAATTAAAATTATCTGTGATCTTACATTTGCCAAATTGACGGACATTTCTTTGCTGTTATCATTTAAAAAATAAAGTTGTCCTTCAACAGATGAATTGATAAAGAAGATGTGGTTCATGGAATATTACTTAGCCATTAGAAAAGACGAACACCTACCATTTACATCGACATGGATGGAACTGGAGGGTATTCTGCTAAGTGAAATAAGTCAATCGGAGAAAGACAATTATCATATGGTTTCACTTATATGTGGAATATAAGAAATAGTGCAGAGGATCATAGGAGAAGGGAAGGGAAACTGAATGGGAAGAAATCAAAGAGGGAGACAAACCACAAGAGATTCTTGACTCTGGGAAACAAACTGAGGGATGCAGAAGGGGAGGTATGTGGGGGGATGGGGTAACTGTGCACATGATGTGATGAGCACTGAGTGTTCTATGAACTGATGAATCACTGATCACTACACCAGAAACTAATGATGTAGTATACGTTGGATAATTGAATTTAAATTAAGAAAACAAAAAGAAATAAAAATAAGATTGTTAAAAGTGTACAGTTTCATGACATAATTAGTGAGTCTGTGTAAAACTGATCCAGAAAAATGATCTATAGCAGAGGAGTTCCCTCTCATTCAGCCTTTCTGTTCTATTGAGGCCTTCAGTTGAAGGGTGAGGACACCACACCCTAGAGAGGGCCCTCAGCTCACCTTGGTGTGAGCAGTCAAATGATAATTCACCCCAAATGCCCTCACAGAAACAACAGGAGGAATATTGAGCAATTGTCGGTTTCCTCAAGGACCAGTCCACATGGCTTTCATGAGACGCATCAGGAGTGGAGGATGACCACCACATGCCTTGTTCCATCAGAGTCCTTCACACAGACACCTGTGCTGCTCACCTCCTTTCTTCCTATAACGTGTTCCCTCAGTCTTAAGTGCCCAGTTCTGTGTGTCCCTGTCTTTCTCTTCCTGTTTGGGACATGTCATCACTTTGGGTCTGCCCTCAGGCCCTTGTACTCCTAGATTTGTCCTGGGAGGGCTAGGGGCTCCTCAAATTCCCTGAGGATGGTCTTTCTCAGGATGAGCCGGATACTCAGGTAGTGAGGTCAGCCTCTGAACAACTTCCTTGTGATGATGGTCAAGCTCCTCCCCATTGGGGTGGGAGAGGGTGAGAAAAGAGGGGAACTTGGAAGGAGCACCTCGTTCACTCACATGGGAATTAGGGGACAGATGGGAGGGAGCCAGGCTTCATGTAGCTTCTAAATGGGGCTGCTGGGGCTGAGCCCTCTCTGTCCTCTGTCCTGCTCTGGGGAACACAGGATAGGTTCCCTGGGAGGGACTTCCTCACAGCCCCACCCCCCACATTACACACAGGAAGGTGGGTCTGGACTGAGCAGAAGATGCCTCTGTAGATACGATCGGCAGGTTGTCCACCAATGCTGGTCCCTATCCTTCCTCTAGAAGACAGGCTGGGGTGTAGGTGGACAGGCTCTGATGAAGCCCTGGATCCTTTCCAGGTGCTGCCCCATCACAGATCCACCTGGGGGTGGGCCTGGGAGACCAGTGAGAACCAGCCCTGTCTCCCTGTCTGGGGACCTGTGCTCAGACCTCCATGGGGGTGGGACAGCCTGGGGAGTGGTAATTTGCATAATGTGCCTCCATTCCCCTGGGGGTGATATGACAGACTTGAAGCTGCTCTGGTCTTGCTCTGTGTTCTTGCAGTCCTGGGCATCTCCATGGCCTGGACTCCTGTCTCTTTTCTCTCCTTCTTCACTTACTGTCCAGGTGCTGGATCCTGAGGGTCAGGAGGAGGGGTCTGGTTGGGACAGGAGCCTTGCTCTTTGACCACCCTGATTTCCAGGATATTTGGAGATTCCAGGCACTCCATTTGTGTCTCTCCCTGTTCTTTCCAGCTGTGTGGGTGCAGCCTGTGGTGACTCAGCATCCTCAGTGTCAGGGTCTCAGGGTCAGAGGGTCACCGTCTCCTGCAGTGCAAGCAGCAGCAATGTAAAAAGTTATACTGTGGGCCAGTATCAATAGCTACCTGGTGCTGCCCCCCACTCTGTGATGACTGGTAGTACTGGACCCTCAGGGGGTCCCAGGCAGATGCAATGGTTCCAATTATGGCACCATCAAGATCTGAACATCTCAGGGATCTGGTCTGGGGAGGAGGCTGAGGATTACTGCTCCTCTTGGGACAGAGGCCACAGTGCTGACACAGGGTTCCTGGGCTGGGAAAAGGAGACAGAAACCTGTGCTCTGACATATGGCCAACTCTGGACCACACTCCCAGCCTGTGACCTGCACCAAGTGTATCTGGGGCTGCCGACACCCAGCAGGAATCCACTGTGGACCCTGACCTTGGAAGGAAGGCCCTCCTGCATGCCCTCCTGTTGGCAGAATGTAGTGTGCATTCTCTGTGCAAGGGAGTTTATTTTATCCCACATCCTCTCCAGCCCTTTACATTCAAACTGTGGAAGCTTTCAAAGTAACTTAACCTTCAAGCAATAAGGAAATAACGGACCCAAGCATTCACCAGTTACTTGCAGAGAAAACTGAAGTTAAAGCTGTGACAAGCTGTAAGATGCAGAACTTCCAATATGTCCTGTTTCCTAATTGTTCCCACATAACCTGCAGGAAGACACAAGGTGACACCTAAATCCCTGTGTTTCAGCATCCTCCATGAAGAGCAGATAGGAAGGGAGCAGGAAATCAGGATGAATGGGCCTGGTGGATGCTCATTCATGAGGAGGAGTGGTGAAAGAAACTGGAGGGCAGGAGGGGAAAGGAGAGGCAATATGCCAATCCCCCCACCACCAGAAGGACAGGGGATCACAGAAGCATGCTCCCCAGGGGATTTCTCAGGCTTTCAAAACAAGAAGGCTGTCTGTACTAGCCTCAAAAAACCACAGAAACAAAAGGAAAAATAACTCTTTCCTTAGCAGGCCCTCATGTGATCTTTCGGGAAATATGAGATCTCCATCCAAATCTCGTGAGAACTCTTCCAAAATTTGGAAACCTCAGTCCAAATCTTGTGAGTTGTCATCCAAATCTCTCTAGATCTTAGTTGAAATCGCGGAAGATCTCATCGATATTGGGCAAGATTTTACTCCAAATCTCATGAGATCTCTTCCAAATCTTGGGAGATCTCAGGTCCAGCAATTGAGATCTGGGTTCAACACCTGTTACCTGGAGCCAAACACCAGGACCCATGGGATGATCTGGGAAGCCATAGCTGATTGTGCTTCGAGATCCTTATGTCAGTAGGTTCTGCGTATGTCAGGATTCAGCCGGGTTTCCAATATGTCCTGTTTCCTAATGGTTCCCACACAACCTATAGGAAGACACAGGGAATCTGTGACCCAAATCCCTAGTGTCTCAGCTTCCTCTATGAAGAGCAGGTAGGAAGTAAGCAGGAAATTAGGATGAATAGGCCTGGTTTTACATGGATTATCCACATAAAGTATCACATCTGCAAAGACAGAGAGTTTGACTTCTTCTTTGCCAATTTGAATGCCTTTCATTTCTTTTTGTTGTCTGATATTTGAGGCTAGGACTTCTAGTACTATGTTGAACAATAGTGATGTCAGTGGGCATCCCTTTCTTGTTTCTGACCTTAAGGGAAGCGCTCTCAGTTTTTCCCCTTTGAGAATGATATTCGCTGTGGGCTTTACATAGATGGTTTTTATGATATTGAAGTATGTTCACTTTATCCCTATACTTTGAAAAGTTTTAATGAAGAAAGGATGCTGTATTTTGTCGAATGCTTTCTCTGCATCAATTGAGAGGACCATATGGTTCTTCTCTCTCCTCTTATTAATGTGTTCTATCACATTGATTGATTTGCAAATGTTGAACCAACCTTGCATCTCAGGAATATATCCCACCTAGTCACAGTGAATAGTCCTTTTAATATACTACTGGATCATATTGGCTAGGATATGGTGGGTGTTTTGGCATGCAGTTCATCAGCGATATTGGTCTGTAATTCTCCTTTTTGATGGGGTCTTTCCCTGGTTTGGGGATCAGGGTAATGCTGGCCTCATAGAATGATTTCGGAAGTTTTCCTTTCCTTTCCTCTCCTTTTCCCTTTCCTTTCCTTTTCTTCCCTTCTTCTTCTTCTCCTTTTTCCTTTTCTTTCTTTTTTTTTTTTTTTTTGGAAACAGCTTCAGTAGAATAGGTATTATTTCTTTTTTAAATATTTGGTAGAATTCCCCTGGGAAGCCATCAGGTCCTGGACTGTTGTTTTCTGGAAGTTTTTTGATTACTGCTTCAATTTCCTTGCTGGTTATGGGTCTGTTGATGTTTTCTATTTCTTCCTGTTTCAGTATTGGTAGGTTCTAAGTTTCCCATAATGCAACCATTTCTTCCAGATTGCCTAATTTGTTGGCATACAGTTGCTCATAATATGTTCCTGATATTGTTTGTATTTCCTTGGTGTTGGTCATGATCTGTCTTGTTTCATTCATGATTTTATTAATTCAGGTCCATTCTTTTCTTTTTGATAATATCGATAAACCTCTGGCCAGACTTACTAATTTTTTCAAAGAACCAGCTTCTAGTTTTGTTGATCTGTGCTACTGTTTTTCTGGTTTCTATTAACTTGATCTCTGTATTGTTCTTCTCCTACTTGGTTTAGGTTTTATTTGCTGTTCTGTCTCCAGGTCTTTTAGGTGTAAGGTTAGCTTGTGCATTTGGGATTTTTCTACTTTTTTGAGAGAGGCTTGGATGGCTACGTATTTCCCCCTTAGGGCTGCCTTTGCAGTATCCCATAGGTTTTGGACCAATGTGTTTTCATTCTCATTAGTTTCTATGAATTGTTTACATTCCTCTTTAATTTCCTGGTTGATCCAATCATTCTTCAGCAGGATGCTCTTTAACATCCAAGTGTTTGAATTCCTTCCAAATTTCCTCTTGTGATTGAGTTCCAGTTTCAAAGCATTGTGATCTGATAACATGCAGGGAATAACCTCAATCTTTTGGTACAGGTTGAGACCTGATTTGTGACCCAGTATATGGTCTATTCTGGAAAAAGATCTGTGTGAACTCGAGAAAAATGAGTATTCTGTTGTTTCAGGATATAGTGTTCTGTATATATCTATGAGGTCCATCTGGTCCAGTGTGTCATTCAAAGCTCTTGTTTCTTTGTCGATCTTCTGCTTAGATGATCTGACTTTTGTTGAGAGTGGAGTATTGAGATCTCCTACAATTAACGTGGTTTGTCTCTCCTTTTATTAATGTGCTCTATCATGTTGATTGATTTGCAATGTTGAATCACCCTTGCATCCCAGGAATAAATCTGACTTGGTCGTGGAGAATAGTATTTTTAATGTACTGTTGGATACTACTGGCTAGGATCTTGTTGAGTATTTTGGCAACCATGTTATTCAGGGATATTGGTCTGTGATTCTCCATTTTGGTGGGGCCTTTGCCCGGTTTTGGGATCAGGGTAATCCTGGCCTCATAAAACAAGTTTGGAAGCTTTCCTTCTGTTTCTATTGTTTGAAACAACTTTAGTAGAATAGGTATTATTTCTTCTCTAAATGTTTGATAGAATTCCCCTGGAAAGCCATCTGGCCCTGGACTCTTGTTTTTTGGGGACTCTATGGCCAATTAATCTTTGACAAACCAGGTTAAATATCCAACGGAAAAATAATCTCTTCAATAAGTGGTGCTGGAAAAATTGGACAGCTACATACAGAAGAATGAAACTTGACCATTTTCTTATACCATACACAAAGATAAACTCTAAATGGATGGAAGACCTCAATGTGAGACAGGAATCCATCAAAATCCTAGAAAAGAACATAGGCAGTAACCTCTGGCATCGGCCACAGCAACTTCTTTCAAGACACATCTCCAAAGGCAAGGGAAACAAAAGCAAAAATGAACTTTTGGGACTTCATCAAGATAAAAAGCTTCTGCACAGCAAAGGAAACAGTCAACAAAACAAAAAGACAACCCACGGAATAGGAGAAGATTTTTGCAAATGACACTACAAATAAAGGGCTGGTATCCAAGATCTATAAAGAACTTCTCAAACGCAACACCCAAAAAACAAATAATCAAGTCAAAAAATGGGCAGAAGACATGCACAGACACTTCTCCAAAGAAAACATACAAATTGCTAACAAATTAGATTTTAAACCAAAGACAGTAGTAAAAGATGTAGAGGGACACTATATAATACTTAAAGGGCCTATCCAACAAGAAAATCTAACAACTGTAAATATCTATACCCCTAACATGGGAGCAGCCAACCACATAAGCCAACTGTTAACTAATATAAAGAATCATGTTGATAATAATACATTAATAGTAGGAGACCACAACACACCACTCTCAGCAATGGACAAATCATCTAAGCAGAAGATCAACAAAGAAACTAGAGCTTTTAATGAACAGAATATTCACAGAATATTCCACCCTAAAACAACAGAATACTCATTCTTCTCGAGTGCACATGGAACTTTCTCCAGAATGGACCACATATTGGGTCACAAATCAGGTCTGAACTGATACCAAAAGATTGAGATTATTCCTTGAATTTTCCCAGACCATAGAACTTTAAAACTGGAACTCAATCACAAGAAAAAATTTAGAAGAAATTCAAACACTTGGAAGCTAAAGACCACTCTGCTCAAGAATGTTTGGGTCAACCAGGAAATCAAAGAAGAGCTTAAACAATTCATGGAAACCAATGAGAATGAAAACACATTGGTCCAAAACCTATGGGATACTGCAAAGGTGGTCCTAAGGGGGAAATACACAGACATCGAAGCTTCAATCAAAAAAAAAGAAAAATCCCAAATTCACCAACTATCTCTACACCTTAAAGAACTGAAGAAAAAACAAACGATGCCTAAGCCACGCATTAGAAGAGAAATAATTAAGATTAGAGCAGAGATCAATGAATTAGAAACCAGAAATACAGTAGAGCAGATCAATGAAACTAAAAGCTGATTCTTTGAAAGAATTAATAAGATCGATAAGCCACTGGCCAGACTTATCCAAAAGAAAAGAGAAAGGACCCAAATCAATAAAATTATGAACAGAATGGGAGAGATCACGATTAACACCAAGAAAATAGAAACAATTATTAGAAATTACTATCAACAACAATATGCCAATAAATTAAGCAACCTGGAAGAAATGGAGGCCTTCCTGGAAACCTATA
Organism: Mirounga angustirostris; assembly: GCF_029215605.1. NCBI lineage: Eukaryota > Metazoa > Chordata > Mammalia > Carnivora > Phocidae > Mirounga > Mirounga angustirostris. The sequence continues at coordinate 64,319,253 of NW_026991722.1, forward strand.
AACTACCAAGACTGAAACAGGAAGGAAGTGACAATCTGAATAGACCAATAACAAGTAACAAGATTGAAGTGGTGATCAAAAACCTCCCAAAAAACAAGAGTCCAGGGCCTGATGGATTCCCTGGGGAATTCTACCAAACATTCAAAGAAGAAATAATATTTATTCTCCCGAAGCTGTTTCAAAAAATAGGAACAGAAGGAAGCTTCCAGACTCATTCTATGAGGCCAGCATTACCTTGATCCCCAAACCAGGCAAAGACCCCATCAAAAAGGAGAATTGCAAACTAATATCCCTGATGAATATGGACTCCAAAATTCTCAACAAAATCCTAGCTAATAGGATCCAATAGTACATTAAAAGGATCATCCACCACAACCATGTGGGATTTATCCCTGGCATGCAAGGGTGGTTCAACATTAGCAAATCAATCAATGTGATAGAACACATTAATAAGAGGAGAGAGAAGAACCATATGGTCCTCTCAATTGATGCAGAGAAAGCATTTGACAAAATACAGCATCCTTTCCTGACGAAAACTCTTCAGAGTATAGGGAGAGAGAGAACATTCCTCAATTTCATAAACTCCATCTATAAAAAACCCACAGTGAATATCTTTCTCAATGCGGAAAAGCTGAGAGCCCTTCCCTTAAGATCAGGAACAGGACAAGGATGCCCACTCTCACCACTATTGTTCAACATAGTTCTAGAAGCCCTAGCAACAGCAATCAGACAACAAAAAGAAAATGTATTCAAACTGGCAAAGAAGAAGTCAAATTCCCTCTTCGCAGATGACATGATACTTTACGTGGAAAACCCAAAAGACTCCACTCCCAAATTACTAGAACTCATACAGACATTCAGTCATGTGGCAGGATACAAAATCAATGCACAGAAATCAGTTGCTTTCTTATACACTAACAATCAAACTGTAGGAAGAAAAATTAGAGAATCGATTCCATTTACAATATCACCAAAAACCGTAAGATATCTTGGAATAAACCTAACCAAAGAAGTAAAGGAACGCTAGGAACTACGGAATACTCATAAAAGAAATTGAAGAAGACACAAAAAGATGGAAAAACTTTCCATGCTCATAGATCTGAAGAATAAACATTGTTAAAATGTCTATGCTACCCAGAGCAATCTATACCTTCCATGCCATCCCAATCAAAATAGCAATGGCATTTTTTTTAAAGATTTTATTTATTTATTTGAGAGAGAGAGAATGAGAGAGAGCACATGAGAGGGGGGAGGGTCAGAGGGAGAAGCAGACCCCCCACCGAGCAGGGAGCCTGATGTGGGACTCGATCCCGGGACTCCAGGATCATGACCTGAGCCGAAGGCAGTCGCTTAACCAACTGAGCCACCCAGGCGCCCAGCAATGGCATTTTTCAAAGCGTTGGAACAAACAATCTTAAAATTTGTATGGAATCAGAAAAGACCCCGAATTGCCAAGGAAATGTTGAAAAAGAAAAACAAAGCTGGGGGCATCATGTTGCCTGATTTCAAGCTATATTACAGAGCCGTGATCACTAAGACAGCATGGTACTGGCACAAAAACAGACACATAGACCAATGGAACAGAATAGAGAGCCCAGATATGGACCCTCAACTCTGTGGTCAAATATTCTTTGACAAAGCAGGAAAAAATATGCAATGGAAAAAAGACAGTCTCTTCAATAAATGGTGCTGGGAAAATTGGACAACTACAAACAGAAGAATGAAACTCAACCATTCTCTTACACCATACACAAAGATGAACTCAAAATGGATGAAAGACCTCAATGTGAGACAGGAATCCATCAAAATCCTAGAGGAGAACATAGGCAGTAACCTCTTTGACATTGGCCACAGCAACTTCTTTCAAGACATGTCCCCAAAGGCAAGGGAAACAAAAGCAAAAATGAACTTTTGGGATTTCATCAAGATAAAAAGCTTCTGCACAGCAAAGGAAACAGTCAACAAAACAAAAAGGCAACCCACGGAATGGGAGAAGATTTTTTGCAAATGATAATACAAAGGGTTGATACCCAAGATCTATAAAGAACTTCTCAAACTCAACACTCTAAAGACAAATAATCTAGTCAAAAAAATGGGCAGAAGACATGAATAGACACTTCTCAAAAGAAGACATATAAATGGCTAACAGACACATGAAAAAATGTTCATCATCATTAGCCATCAGGGAAATTCAAATCAAAACCACATTGAGATACCACCTTACACCAGTTAGAATGGCCAAAATGGACAGGGAAAGAAACAACAAATGTTGGAGAGGTTGTGGAGAAAGGGGAACCCTCTTACACTGTTGGTGGGAATGCAAGTTGGTACAGCCACTTTGGAAAACAGTGTGAGGTTCCTCAAAAATTTAAAAATAGAGCTACCCTATGACCCAGCAATTGCACTACTGGGTATTTACCCCAAAGACACAGATGTAGTGAAAAGAAGGGCCCTATGCACCCCAATGTTCATAGCAGCAATGTCCGCAATAGCCAAACTGTGGAAAGAGCTGAGACGCCCTTCAACAGATGAATGGATAAAGAAGATGTGGTCCATATATACAATGGAATATTACTCAGCCATCAGAAAGGGTGAATACCCAACATTTGCATCAACATGGATGGGACTGGAGGAGATTATGCTAAGTGAAATAAGTCAAGCAGAGAAAGTAAATTATTATATGGTTTCACTTATTTGTGGAACATGAGGAATAGCATGGAGGACATTAGGAGAAGGGAAAAATGAAGGCGGGGGGAATCCGAGGGCAGATGAACCATGAGAGACTATGGACTATGACAAACAAATGAGGGTTTTAGGAGGGCGGGTGAGGGGATTGGTTAGCCCGGTGATGGGTATTAAGGAGAGCACGTACCTGCATGCAGCACTGGGTGTTATACTCAAACAATGAATCATGGAACACTACATCACAAACTAATGATGTAGTGTATGGTGACTAACATAACATAACATAAAAAAAAACACATGAAATTCACTACACACACACACCATATGCAACACATACAAATCACACCACAGACCCACTCTATATACACCAACCAGAAACCAGACACAGCAAGCACACACTGCACACAGATTTCATTTTCCTCAAATACAACAAAGTCACCACCAAAATGCCCAATATATTTACCACACATACAACACATACACAGAGCATGGGAATTACATACACCCACACAAGCCACACACAGTAGATATCCTACAAAAACCCCCATACACTACAAACACAGCACTCATATCTCACAGAGGAGACAATCACCACTCATACACCCCAGAAATACATCCCATATACGTCTCACACATACCACACATTTATGTAACACACTCACATTGCCACTCACCCAACACCTGCAGACATGCACACCACAAATACGAAATACTCACCACACCTACGATGCACACCACAGACACCACACATGCACCACCTCCTCCACAATGCACACGCCTCATGAACCCACATACAGCTCACAGACGCATTAACCACACAAACACACAGAAATTCCGAACACACCACTACAAATAAACCCCAGTAACCGAACACAGATTCCCCATAAGAGTCACAGCGCACGTTCAATACCACCACATGTAAATGACACACAGGGGCCACACGTACACCACACTCACACATGCAGCACGCAAACCCATGAACACCACACACAACACGTAGAGTACACACACACCAAAAAGACACCAGACATTAACAACACCTACACCATGGACATGCCACACATAGGACACATACCACACATTTGACACAAACACTCACTAAATACACAATATACAACAGAAAACACCACCTACCCCCCACATTTAAACCATCTGTAGAACACAGACACACACACCGGATTCATACCACACAGTTGACCCATTTACCACATGTACATTACAAACAACACATACATGACGCATATGACACATATGCCACACATGCCTACACACCTCCCATAAACCACACACAACACATGCACACACATATACCACACCTAACCCGTATCTCAAAAACAAAACATACATGTGCAAAACACAAGCACATCACAAACATACTACACAGACCTATCCCAAAACATGCCACATATTCCCCTCACACACCACACACGCAACAAAAATCACCTCATATCCAACACCACAGACGCCGTATACACCATCCACACTCCACCCCTCTACCACCCACATACGCCTCACACAGACCATACTCACCACAGGAATAGAACATATTTATCACACACACCCCGGACATATGCCAAACACACACACACACACCACACACAAAAACCTACACAAAGATACTATACTCAATATATACGCACACCACACACGCAACCTAAATCACATGCATATACTACTACATATGCACAGATCACATATAATACATGCCACATATATACCAGAAACTCACAATGCTTATACCATAGAAAAACGGACCAAACATACACAGTGCACACACCTCATAAACCCGGCACAGTAGACCACACTTACACCACATAAAAAGCTGTCACTCACACAACACATACACCGCAAACACACTGCACATATACATATACACAACACATACCCCCACATACATACACTACACAAACACCAAATAGACACCATAAAAAAACACCTCTCCATCACACACAAGCCACACGTACAACAGAGGAAACACACACTCCATACACACCACTCAATCACTGCAAACACACCACACATACACCACACAAGCAAGACACGCCAATCAGACTTACCTCACACTGAAACAACACCGACTACATACACACATACACCACACCACACATTACACATATACTGAACACAGACACACACACACACACACACATACACACACATCTGCTTAGTTCTTTGTTGGCTAGTCTACGAATGCTGATAAGTAGCCAGCTTGTCTCCCTCCCCTGGCTGATGGACAAGCCTTCATTATGAAGAGAAGATACCTCACCAATGTACAGAACACTTCATGGCATGGCCTGCACAGAAAGAGCCCATTTGTAGAATACTGCACCGGGGCCCAGTTCAAATCACTTGAGATTCACCCCAAAGCCCCCCTGCAGTCCCTGAGCCACTGTTACCTGTATTCACTGATGTGAAGGACAGGAAAAACAGGCAAGGCCAGAAGGATCCTCTCTCTTTCGGCAGGAAGAATTCGGGCCTCTTGCTGACAAGGTTCCTAGGGGTAGCCAAGGGAGGTTCCCTTTGCCCAAGCCCACACATGTTTCTTGTTCCTGAAATGGTTAGCTCGCTAGGAAATTGTCCTAGTCACTTCATTTTCATCATAATCACATTCTCATCTCTATTGAAGAACTCTGGCCGTCTGTATCCATTTCCATCCATTGGCCCTTTTTCCATACTAGGTTCAGCCTTGAGGCCATTCAGATCCTGTGTCTCAGAGGATCCTGTGTCTCAAATATTCTCTTCTTTAAAGTGGGAGTCTGGCTGAGTCCTACGGCCTGAGCAATATGTTGGGCCAAAGGATCACTTATAATTTGGGTTCAGAGATATATGGACATTGGGAGGCATAGGGCATTTTAATATGCCAGCATAGGATGTTTGTCAGTAGGCAGGGCCACATTTCTGTAACAAAGGGAAACAAAATTAAACATCTTCCCAGACTTATTTCATTCTCATTGGAATGGGGAACTTTGGCCCTCCTAGTAGCCATTCTCATAACCTTGCAGTATTTCCAACTAGATCTTGGTTCACATTCATGGGATATGTAGCTGTCACTCACACAGTCACCACCTAATGGTTGGTGGCATGCTTCCATTCTGGTCCTGTGCTAAGTGAGAACAATCAGTATCTGATATCGCCAAGGCAATTGCTGCTCCTTTCTCTAATTGCTTGCTACTACACTGGATGGAGTAAGTGCTGTAATGGGTACTCAGCTTGGTGCTATCCCTTGGCTCACTGAGATGCCTCTATTCTAAAGACCAGATGGTGTGGACAGGTAGAGTGTTCTCCAGGTCCTGGTTAGTCAATGAATATTGTCCAGGTCAATGAATGTTGTCTAAAGGCCCACTTCCAAAACATAAGAGCAACCACAAGAGCACTCACCTGCTTCCCCTGAACTACTGCTGTCTCTATTCACTGACTTGAAGGGCAGGAAAGATTTCCAAGGTCAGATGGAAGCCTCTTGCTGACTAACTCTCTGGTGTACCTTCCCTGGTGTCCTCAGTAAAATCCCTTTTCCCTGACAACCTATCTCAAATGGCTCCTCCTCCGGGAAGCCTCCCCTGATCGCCACACTGGGTGCAAGTCCCCAAAGCCCAGGAGCTCTCCATGGGCCACCCCTCTCCATGCACACCTGGGCTGCCACAGAGACCTGTCCACCCCAGTGGCTGTGCCCCCTGGAGGTGAGCCCCATCTCCTCTGGCCCTCCAGGGCATCTCCCACAATGCCTTGCACAGAGAGAACATGCACAACGGTTCCTCTCCTGGGTGCTCAGGGCGGCGCTTGTGTCAGGACAGGGAAGTGTCTCACCTGGGAGCTCAGCCTGTAAAGCCGAAGCGGTTTTGAGCATCTTGGACACGGTGGCTGAGGATACCTCTGACTCCAGCTCCCAGTAGTAGATCTGGTATTCCTGAAGAAGGCTGTTCAGGCTCTCGTCTCTTGGAGGCTGCAAATACATCAAGGTCAGCCCGCCCACGGGGTCTCAAGACCTCCGCTTCAAGTTGAATCAGCCAACTGCGCTGGAGGAAGTCACTAATTCAAACAGGGGTTCTTGGTTGTTTACAGACAAAAAGCAGGTGCCACATTCATGAAGAGGAGCACAGGGGCCCCCAGGTAGAGGATCAGACTCCGAGAGCCCGGGTTTCCTGATGCCGGTGTGTGGTATGTGGACACTGAGCATCTTATCCCAAATACTTGAAGGACCCCAGGCTAAGGCGGGGACTACGGCCCAGGTAGCAGGTGGGTGACGACGCTGCCCAATGCCTAGTGAACCCAGAACTCTAAGGGAACTATGCATGTGGGCTGGTTCTGCATCATCTACTGGCTGGCCACACCCTGTCCCTGACAGCCACCCAGGTTCGTGGCCGACTCACCCTGGGTGGGCAGTAAGTGTTCTGCACGCCAGATCACCCCTATTCTGCCCTGACTCAGACCTAAGCTGGAAGCCCCGTGGTCCCTCCAATGTCAGGTGGCATAGGAAGGGCCTAGGGTAGGGTAGGTGCTCGTTCGATGTTTAGACACCCTGTGGAACATGAATGGTGGTAGCCAGGCCCTGAATCTCAGAATTTAACCCACACCAGGATGCACACAGGGATGCCCAGCTCACATTCTCCCTCCCGTCAATTTGTTAGTTAATTAGTCTGGGGAGGGCTGCAGCAGCCAGAGTGCAGGCCAGGGGGCCAGGGGCTCTGGGTCCCGGGTCTCTGGAATACTCAGCAAATAAGGACAAGAACCGCTCAAGCTGTGACCAGACAGATGAACAAAGGGCACGCCCAGGACCCCTGGCTGCAGCAGGGCGGTGAAGCTTGTCCAGAGACAGGGATGCACGCTGAATTCCCCGTTATGCCTACATAGCCGCTGTCTATAGGATGCCGCCAGCGTCTTAGGAAATGCTTTCCTGGTGCCAGAGTAGAGACCACAGCTTTGTTGTACGAAAACTCCTCTGTTGTGGGTTGAACTGTGTCCTCCAAAAAGATACGTTGGTGTTCTAACCCCTGGTACCTGTAGATGCCAGCTTATATGGACACAGGGTTTTGCAGACCTTGCACTTAAGAGCAACACAGTACAGTAGAAAGCACCCTAATCCAGGGACTGGTTTCTTTTTTGGAAGGCAATTTGGTTTTATCTATCAAGGTTTTCAATGCATTTGCCTTTTAACCCAACAATTACAACTTCTAGAGATCTACCTGACATAAATGCATATATAGAGTCCTGGGTCCTACAAATACAAGCTAAACCTACCGATGCCCCCCAAACCCCAAAACAAAGTATCTAGGGGTCTTTTCAATGACACCTAAAGTCAAGAGGACCACCTTCAAGCTTGAAGGTCACTAACAGCAAAGCTGCTTGCAAATGTAACTGCAAAGTCTGGACAGATGAGCATGAGCAAGGAATTATAATAGCTAATTCACACGGGGAGCCCAAGTGTTCCACATGATCAGTTGCTGAACATGAAGAAAAGGCATATAGTTTGAGAAGCAATTTAGGATCCAGTAATCATTTGACAAATACTGAGGCAATAAGATGATCCAAACATCCTTAGAAGAGGAGAGAGATTGGACACACCCCTGGGAGGGCATCCTGTGAGCACAGAAGCAGAGACTGGAGCCATGTTTGCAATATTGTGACTTGGAAGAAGAATATCTATTTAGCCATTCAGATGAGAAAACTTGTTTCTCATATACGTGTCTTTGTCCAGAGTGACAAAGGTGTCGTGTCATGTTAATGAGGATGTGGGCTGGTCACCAGGACAACCAACCTTGTGATCAGAGGGTTGGAAGTTTTGGTCCCACCCATGACTTCTGAGGACGGGAGAGGGGCTGGAGGTTCAATCGATGGCCAATGGCCAATGCTTTCATCAGTCTAGCCTGTGGAATGAAGCCTCCACAAAAACCCTAGAGGACAGGTTCGGCCTGATGTGTGGAAGTAGAGAGAGCAATGGGCTGCAATGCCTGGAAGGTGGCCAGAACGTGGCAAGAGCTCAGTGCACACCGGCCTCTTTTGCCTTCTATCTTTGGTAGGTTTTGAATCAGCCCTTTGGATTGTTTTTCATGGACTCTGGGTTCAACCCCTGCCTCACTTAAACCATCTGCTCTAGATCTTGTCCTAGAGTGATCACACGGGGGGGGACACTGGCTCACACTGTGAGCAAGGCCATGGCACCACGTGGACGGTGCTGGCCTTCAGTGCTTCCCAAGTGCCACCAGGTGGGCGCCAGGGAACAGAGAGGGGAAGGGCCTTGCCTAAGGTCACACAGCTCCAGAGCCTGGTGCTAGGCACTCCCAGATGGGAGGTAGGACAGGTCATCTCTCCGAGCGCACCCGTCGGCTCTGCGTTCAAGTGCCTTCCAGTCGTCCTCTTCCCTCAGACCTCTGGGCCTGGCCCTGACCTCCACACCTGGACTTGGGGTGGCCTTGGTTAGGGAGCCTGCTGAGGCAGATTCCAGAATGAGGCTGAAGGGCACGTCAGGGGCTTGCCGAGATGGGAACTCACAGAAGATTGGTGTGGGAAGAGGGGGTCTGGGGGGGGTGTGGAGGGTGTTCACATCACTGCCCCACAGCTGCGTCCCCGGCAACTGACTGAATCTGTCTGGGCCCCCACTTGTTCTGTAGAACTGGGGCTCACAGTGCTTTGTTCCCCAGGCTTTGGTGAGGATAAAGCAAGACAATGTACAATAAGCACCTCGCCAGTGTTTGGGACAGAAGCGGCGTCCATGAAGACAGATCTCCCTAGCATTGCTCCACAGGAAACTTTACTGAGCACCTGCTCAGCTGGGCACGTGGTTTTGAACATCAGAGACCAAGTGCCTGCCTTCAGGGAGCTGCCCTCCAACACGGTGACTCAGAGCCACCCTGGGCCAGTTACACAACCTCTCTGCGCCCAGTCTCCAGCATTAAACCGGGGACATTCCTGCCTGGCTGATAAACGTCAGGTTGTGTAGACATGCGACGGTACAGGGCCTGACCTGGAAGCCGTGGACCCTGCAAGTTCCCGGCTCCGTTTCCTGCCCAGCTCTCCTCCCCATAGCACCACGACAGTGGACTTGGGCCTCGGGCCTTACCTCTCTTCTCAGTGGTGATGACGGGGCCCTCCAGCGGCTCGACCAGCCCTGCCTCGTCTTGGCCGGCAGCCTGAAGATGTATGCCGACTCCGGGGCCAGCTCGGTGTTGTGAACTACCTCTCAAGGCACCCACCTCCACCGTGGTGAACGTGCTGGGGCTACTGCTGGCCAGGCGGTGGCGATCTGGTACCCTGCGGGGGGGACAGGAGGGCCATGCGTCAGTGACATCACCCTCAAATGGCACAGAAAACCTTCCTCCAGCCCCTCAAATGGCACGGAGTGACTTCCCCTCTCTGTTCTGCTCAACGTATTTGTTGACAGGCCACACGCCTTGATGGGAACCTGGGTCCCTGGACACCGGGACTGCATCTATCTTGGCCTCCCCCCAAAGCCCTTGCCTTGCCCAGGGCAGGCACTCAGGAAAGATGACATGAATGGAGGGGCAGGGTTTCAGGTCCCCGCCAACACTGGCGAAGGATTCTCTTCTCTCAGCAGGGCCTGATTTTCGGGTTTCACAATAATGACTTGGCCATTTTCGAACACGGACAGGGATCAAATGATCATTCTGTAATCCCCCCAGCAATGCAAAGCAGCTTGCAGCGGTGTGTCCCTACACTGGCTTCAGGCCCCTGCTGGTGAGATGATCTTGTTCCAGGTCTCACAATTTGACCCCAGGGCACACGATCTACCCACAGCTCACAGCCAGATCCTATGCGTGACCGGGCTACCATGCAAAGAGAGATGTTCTGTCCCCTTCTATGACCTCCCCTAGCACAGGGTAAATCCCAACCAGAAAGCCGTCATGTGAGGCACTGAGACTGCGTACCCCTTTATTTTTTAACACCAACAGTAAGTACCAGCTTAGGAAATTACCAGAGGATCCTGGACACAGGATTCTTACTAGAATTTTGAAAATATAACAGGTTTCAGGCCAAGCCATTTGTTCCATTTGGTGTTTTTGTGACGGGCACCACCTAGCCCACGATGTGGGGCATTGGCGGGTCCCCTGTGACCGGCGGCACGAACACAAGTGAGCAGTGGGAGGGAACGACGGCTATTACAGAGCAGGTGCGTCCATGGGGCACAGCCTGGGGTCCCCCTCGGTCAGCAATCACACGGCCTTCCCGCTCCCCTTCCCCAAGCCACTCACCTCGTTCTCACTGAGAACAGTCACACCGAGGCTATTCAAAACCACGACTTCTTTTTTGGCTAAACAGAGAGTCATACACACAGCAGGGTCTTCTGGGAATCTGTGGAAGGGAAGAATGAATTCTATCAACCCAATGATCTGTGTGCAGATTGTGTGCAAGACCAAAGCAGGGGGTGATCAAGAAGAATCCAAAGATGTACCTAGCACTTTTCCAAAAAGAGAAGCAAAAATGTGAGCTGGTGTCTAGCTAGGACTCAGGTGGCAAAGTTCCCTATGGCGTAACATACACACTTCAAATGGCAGGTTCCCGGGACTGGGGACTGCCCTGGGATGGAGCCAGCAGTCACAGCAGACTCATCTGACGAGGAGTCAAGATGCAGTTTTCCAAGGGCTTCCGAACAAGTCCCCTCAGGGGCCTTCAATTGTTCCAGATGTTTTCTAAGACAGCTCTTGATGGTTTCTGAAAGAGCAGGCCCCCGAACACAGTCAGAGGGCGTGCTCTGACACTGTGAATCAAATCCTTCACCAAAGTCCACAGACCCAGGGAGAAAAAGAGCAAGTCGGGAAATGCTTCAGCTCCTCAGGGAGAAGGCCACGGGCCTCACTCCCAAACATGCCTGGGAGGTACGGCCAGGCCCACCAGCACCACAGGCTGTCCCGGGTCCCATGCCTGCAACCCCCGAAAATATTCCAGCAAAAAATAGGCTTCATTTATGGGCACAGTTTCCACCTAGAACTGTAATGTGAACTGTGTCTAATTTAGTAGGACGTACCTGGTAAATGCAGGTTACACTCTGAAGAACCTCCTTTTTGATTATAACAAAGAACAGAGGAACAGAGCTCTCAAAATCACACTATAAAAGGATGGGAATAGCAATATTTAATGTCAAAAGTTCAAAGAAAAATAAGGCTGGGGCTCTTGGGAGTCTAACAAAATACACTCATTTAAATCTTCTCACATGGCAGTGGGTTCTCTTCTCTCTCATTTTATTACACGGACACTGAATTTATTTGAACCAATCTACACAAAACAAAAAGCAAAAGGCCGCATACATTCCTACAGTAAGAAACCGATTTTCACTTACTAGCAAAGCTATTTCAAAATAGAACCCCGGCTTGGAGAGGCTTCATGCAGAACTGCAGAACTGGCTCTTTCAGTCCTTGCTGCTGAAAGTCATGGTGGAAGGTTTTTGGAAGAAATTTGACAGCAGATATCAAGCTGGTCACTGCCTGTCACTGAGGAAGTCCACTTCTGGGAATATGTCCTGAGAGGATCATCCTGTATTTGGTAAAGAGCTTTATGCATAAAGGTGCTCACGGACAGTTGTATGTAAGAACTAAATAGACAAAGGAAACAAACTCAATGTCTCTCAATAAAAATTCTAACTGCTCTACATTCCCTCCCCGTATCATCATTTAATCCTCAAATAACCCCTTTCACAGATACAGAAACTGAGGGTCAGGGCTAGGAAGTGCCAAGATACACAGCTGTGAGCAGGAAGTCAGAATTAAAACCCAACTCTGTGAACAAAAATATCACCAAATATGGACTGGACTCCTTTCTTTGTCCACATTCAGGCCCTCCTCCCACACCCTCCACCCCAGCCCTGGCCATCTGGTACCCACCTAGTGCCAGACTCCATAATTCAGACAGAAGCAGGTCCTTCCTGTTAAGAGAAAAAGGCATGGTCATCTCCCAACTTTCTCCCGTCCGCTCCCTCAGTGACCCTGCCCCTGACCATGAGCTGGATGCGGGGAGGATGGATCGCCCTCACGGACAGGGCACACAGCGCCTGCCCTGGAGTGGCAGGAGCAGGGTCCATAGTGTGCGTGTCCAGAGCCAGCCCAGTATGGCCAGCGATCAGAGAGGACAGAGGGTTGCTAGAGGACATCCCGATTCCCAAGGACCCCTCTGGGCCTCTTCTGTATCCTAGGCCCACATCACGGCCAGGCACAGAGGCCAAGCTCCATAGATAGTTGCTAGACGCACAGACTGAGCCTCTCTGAGCTTTAGTTTCCTCACCTCTAGAATGGGGAAAAGGATCGTCCCTCTTACGCAGAGTTACAGAACGGATCAAGTGGGTCAACATGCAGCAATGGCCTCACACATAGCAGGGATTCAATAAACAGTCTTTCTTATTACAAATAACTCCAAGGTGAAAGTAAAAGGAGAGACAAAACCAGTGTCTGGGCTTTCTTTATTCAAGTCAACGGGCTTACGCAACCCCAGAGCAGAACAGTCGACAGTGATTTAAAATGAACTCGGTGAAATGTCCAATCAAAAGACATACAGTGGTTGAAAACACAATACCCATCCATGTGCCACCCACAAAAAGACTCACTTTGGACCTAAGGACAACACAGACCAAAAGTGACGGGACAGAAAAGATGTTCTGCATAAGTGGGAACCAAGACAGAGCTGGAAGGGCTATAATCAGACAAAATAGAATTCAATGCTGTTTAAACACATACCAACATTTGTGAGAGGCACCAAAAGTGGTTCTAAGAGGGAAGGTTAGAGCGATACAGGCCTGCCTCAAGAAGGAAGAGAAGTCTCAAACACACACCCTAATGTGACACCTTGTGACCCAGGAAAAGAACAAAGCCCAAAGTCAGTAGGAGGGAAACAACAAAGATCAGAACAGAAATAAATAAAGGAGGGACTGAAAAAATCAGCACGCCTGGGTGGCTCAGTTGATTAAGGGCCTGACTGTTGATTTTGGCTCACTTCATGATCTCAGGGACTTGAGATCGAGCCCCGTGTCAGGATCTGTGTTCAGTGCGGTGTCGGCTTGGGATTCTCTCTCCCTCTGCCTCTCCCCCCCTGTGCACTCTCTCTCTCTCTCTCAACTAAGTAAATAAATCTAAAAAAAAAAAAAAAAAAATATATATATATATATATATATATATATACATATAAACAAAATTCATAAAGTTTTACCTACACACACCAAGAAAAGAAAAGAGGGGAGTAAAATCAGAAATGACAGTAGAGATGTTACAATGGACACCACCAAAACAAAGGCTCAAAGGGACTACTGTGAACAGTAACAATTTGGACAACCTCAAAGAATCAGCAATTTATTTATTTATACTTATGTTTCAAGTTTTTATTTAAATTCTAGTTCGTTGTGGCACCTGATGGCTCAGTCGGTTGAGCGTCGGACTCTTGGTTTTGGCTCAGGTTGTGATCTCAGGGTCATGTGACTGAGCCCTTTGTCAGGCTCCAAGCTCAGCATGGAGTCTTCTTGAGACTCTCTCTCTCCTCCTCTTCCTCTGCCCCTCCCGCTTGTGCTGTCTGTCTGTCCCTCTCTCTCTCATAGAAAATAAAACCTTAGGGGAGTCTGGCTGACTCAGTCATTAAGTGTCTGCCTTTCGGCTCAGGTCATGATCCCAGGGTCCTGGGATCAAGCCCCACATTGCGCTCCCTGCTCGGTGGGAAGCCTGCTTCTCCCTCTCCGACTCCCCCTGCTTGTGTTCCCTCTCTTGCCATGTCTCTCTCTGTCAAATAAATAAAATCTTTTAAAAAAAGTAAAAAAAAAAATCTTAAAAATAAAGTAATAAATAAATAAATTCTAATTAGTGACCTACACAGTATAATATTAGTTTCAGGAATAGAAGTTAGTGATTCAACACTTACATAAAGCACCCAATGCTCATCGTATCAGCAATTTAAAACCTCCCCAAAACGAAGTTCCAGGACTCGATGCCTTTAATGGTGAATTCTACCATTCATAGAAGAATTCATACCAATCCTTCTCAAACATTTGCAGAAAACAGAAGAGAAAGCTTCCAAAATCATTTCCTGAGGCCAACATTACCCTGATACCAAATCCAGACAGGGACCCCCAAGAAAAGAAAATTACAGGCTAATATCCCTGATGAACACAGAGGGAAAAATGTTCAACAAAATACTAGCAAACCAAGTTCACCAAAATGCTGAAAGGATCATATACTATGACTAAGTGGGATTTATTCCAGGAATGCAAGGAGGGTTCACGTGTGCACATCAATCAAAGTGATCCATCATATAAACAAAATGAAGAATAAAAATCATGTGATCATCCTGAGAGATGCAGACAAAGTATTTGACAAAACTTAATATCCATTTATGATCAAAATTCCCAACAGAGTGGGTAGAGCGGGAACATACCTCAACATGATAAAGGCCACATATGACAAGCCCACAGATAACATCCCATCCAACAGTGAAAAGTTCCAGCTTTCTTCAGTTCCTCTAAGATCCTCTATGTTAGGAACTTCCCTGATCTTTTCTCACCACTTTTATTCAACATAGTATTGGAAAACCTAGGCAGAGCAATTATGCAGGAAAAATAAATAAAAAGCATCTAAATTGGAAAGAAACAAGAAAAACTGTCACTATATGCAGATGGCAGAGTATATAAGGAAAACTTTAAAGACTCCACGGAAAAACTGTTTGAACTAATGACTGAATTCAGTAAAGGTACAGGATACAATATCAATACACAAAAATCTGTTGTGTGTCTATACACTAAAAATGAATCATCAGAAAAAGAAATTAGGAAGATGATCCCACCTGAAGTTGCATCAGAAAGGATAAAATATCCAGGAAGAAAGTTCACCAAGAGGTGAAAGCTTATATACTGAACACTATAAGATGTTATGGAAAGAAACTGAAGACAACACACGTAAATGGAAAGACATTCCACGCTCAAGATTTAGAAGAATTAATAGTGTTAAAATCTCCATACTTCCCCACACCATCTACAGATTCAATGCAATTCCTATCAAAATTCTAATTCCATTTTTCACAGAAATAGAACAAAGGATCCAAAAAGTTGTATGAAGTCACAAAAGACTCTGAATAGCCAGAGCAATCTGGGGAAAGAAGGACAATGGCTGATTTCAGAATAGTACAAAGCTAGGGTAATCAAAACAATCTAGTATTGTCATAAAAACAGACACACAGATCACCAAAAGAGAGAGCCCAGAAGGAAACCCACACATCTGTGGTCCAGGATCGTATGACAAAGAAGCCAAGAATATACGGGGAAAGAACGGTGCTGGGAAAACTGGACAGCCACATGCAATAAACGGTGCTCTGAAAACTGGACAGCCACATGCAAAAGAATGAAACGGCACCACTACCTTACACGATACACAAAAATTAACTCAAAATGGATTCAAGACTTGAAGACTTGAAACCATAAAACTCTTAGCAAAAAACACAGGGAAAAGCTACTTGACATAGGTCTTGGTAGTGATTTATGTAACATGATACCAAAAGTAAAAACAATTAAGAAAAAAAAAGTGTGGGACTACATCAAACTAAAAAGCTTCCAAATAGCAAAGGAAACGATCAACAAAAAAAGGCAACCTACTGAATGGGAAAACATTTGCAAATCATATATCTGATAAGGGGTTATTATCCAAAATATAAAGAACTCATGCAACTCAAAAGCAAAACCAAACAAAACAAAACCACAAAATAAAAAAAAAAAACAAGCAGTCTAATTTAAAAATGGGCACATCCAGAGCAAGATAGCAGAGGAGTAGGAGACCTGGATTTCATCTGGTCTCAGGAATTCAGCTGGATGGAGATCAAACCATTCTGAACACCTACAAACTCAACAGGAGATCAAAGAGAAGAATAGCAACAACTCTCTGAACAGAAAAGCGACCACTTTCTGGAAGGTAGGACGTACGGAGAAGTGAATCTGAGGCAATATTCGAGAGGACAGATGGCGGGGGAGGGGCCTCCATCGGCCCCTTCTGGCAAGTGATAGAGCAGCAGAGCACAAAATCGGAACTTTCAGAAGTCTGCTCTGCTGAGGGATGTCGCTCCAGTGGCTAAGCTGGGGGTCGAACCCTTGCAGGACAGTGTGGTCTCGGGACCCTCAGGGTCACAGAAAGACTGGGGGTGCTTGAGTGCAGCAGAGCTCCCGGGTATCGGAGCAGGAGAGCCGGCTGCAGAGATGGAGCCAAGGCACGGGCTCTCAGCTCGGGGTTGCCATAAACCGTGATCCGGGGCACAGTCAGGCCTCTGCTCCTCCAGCAGGAACCCAACAAGCGGCAGATCCGATGAGACTCCCCTTCCTCTCCCCGGGAGCACACCGCAGGGATCTGCTGGGTTTGGAGACTCCACACAGGGTCGGGTGCCAGAGATAGAAATGCTCGGTCACAGGCCGGCTGAGCACAGAGTGTGGCCAGAGACTGGGGAGACGGGAGTGACTGACGACTTTTCTCTGGGGGCGCACTGAGGAGCGGGGCCCCGAGTTCTCGGCTCCTCCACGGTGGAGATTGGGAGGCCGCCATTTTCACTCTTGGCCTCTAAAGCTGTACGGAAAGCTTGCAGGAAACAAAAGCTCCTGAGAGCAAACCCGAGCAGATTACTTAGCCCAGACCGAGCAAGGGCGGGGCAATTCCACCTCCAGGAAAGACATTTGGGAACCACGGGAACAGGCCCCTCCCCCAGAAGATCAGCAAGAATAGCCAGCCAAGACCAAGTTTACCCATCGATGAGAACGGCAGAACTCCAGAGCTAGGGAAATACTGCACATAGAATTCATGGCGTTTTTACCATGATTCTTTAGTCTTTCAAAGTTAATTTTATTTTTTAACTTTTTTTTTTTAATTTTTCTTTTTCCCTTTTTCAATCAAAATCTTATCAATCCCTTTTTTTTCTTGAAGATTTTATTTATTTATTTGACAGAGAAAGACACAGCGAGAGAAGTAACACAAGCAGGAGGAGTGGGAGAGGGAGAAGCAGGCCTCCCACCGAGCAGGGAGCCTGATGCGGGGCTCAATCCCAGGACCCTGGGATCATGACCTGAGCCGATGGCAGATGCTTAACGACTGAGACACCCAGGCGCCCCTCAATCCCTTTTTTTTAAAAAAATTTTTATTTTTCATTTTTAGAGTCAAATTCTATCACTTCATAGTAGTTACCCATATTTTTGGCATATATATACATGTTGTTCTCTCCTTAAAATTTTGAGATATTTTCTTCTAACAGATCAAAATATACCCTAAATCTCTAGTGTATGGTTTTTTTCTACTCCCCTGCCTGATCACATTCTCTCCCTTTTTTTTTTAAACCCTCTTCTTTCTTTTTTCAAACAACTTCTTATCAATTCCTTTATAAAATTTTTTATAATTTTCATCTTTACACTCATATTCCATCCCTTCATATCAACCCTTCTTTTTGTATATACATAAGTTTTTCTTTCTTTAAAATTTTGGGAGGCACTTTCTACTAACAGATCAAAATACGCCCAAAATCTAGTGTGTGGCACTGATCTATATACCAGCCTGATCATATTTGATCATATTATGTTTTTGTTTTGTTCTCTTTCTCTTTGTTTTTATCTTTATCTTTTCCTTTTTCTTTTTTCTCTCTTTCCCTTTCTTTTCCCCCCCTGCTTCAGGTCTTTTCTGATTTGTTTAGAGTATATTTTCTGGGGACGTTGTTACCCTGTTAGCATTTTGTTCTCTCATTAATCTATTCTCCTCTGGACAAAATGACAAGACGGAAAAATTCACCTCAACAAAAAGAACAAGAGGCAGTACCGACTGCCGGGGACCTACTCAATACGGACATTAGTACGATGTCGGATCTAGAGTTCAGAATCATCACTTTAAAGAAACTAGCTGGGCTTGAAAAAAGCATGGAAGCTATTAGAGAAACCCCTTCTGGAGAAGTAAAAGAACTAAAAGATAACCAAGTCGAAATCAAAAAGGCCATTAATGAGGTGCAATCAAATATGGGGGAACTAACTGCTAGGGTAAATGAGGCAGAAGACAGAATCAGTGATATAGAAGACCAAATGGTAGAAAATAAAGAAGCTGAGAAAAAGAGAGATAAACAACTACTGGATCACGAGGGCAGAATTCAAGAGATAAACAATACCATAAGACGAAACAACATTAGAAAAATTGGAATCCCAGAAGAAGAAAGAGAGAGAGGGGCAGAAGGTATATTGGAGCAAATTATAGCAGAGAACTTCCCTAATTAGTGGAAGGAAACAGGCATGAAAATCCAGGAAGCACAGAGAACCCCTCTCAAAATCAATAAAAATAGATCAATACCCCGACATCTAACAGTAAAACTTACGAGTCTCAGAGATAAAGAGAAAATCCTGAAAGCAGCTCGGGAGAAGAGATATGTAACCTACAATGGCAGAAATATTAGATTGGCAACAGACCCATCCACAGAGACCTGGCAGGCCAGAAAGGACTGGCAGGATAGAGTCAGAGCACTAAATGAGAAAAATGCAGCTAGAATATTTTTCTATTCTAGAATAGAATAGAAAAGAATACTAGATCCAGCTAGGCTGTCATTGAAAATAGAAGGAGAGATAAAAAGCTTCCAGGACACACAAAAACTAAGGGAATTTGCAAACATGAAAACAGCCCTACAAGAAATCTTGAAAGGGGTCCTCTAAGCAAAGAGAGACCCTAAAAGCAACATAGACCAGAAAGGAACACAGACAATATACAGTAACAGTCACCTTACAGGCAATACAATGGCACTAAATTCCTATCTTTCAATAGTTACCCTGAATGTAAATGGGCTAAACGCCCCAATCAAAAGACACAGGCTATCAGATTGGATTAAAAAACAAGACCCATCGATATGCTGTCTGCAAGAGACTCATTTTAGACCCAAAGACACCCCCAGATTGAAAGTGAGGGGGTGGAAAACCATTTACCATGCTAATGGACACCAAAAGAAAGCTGGGGTGGCAATCCTTATATCAGACAAATTAGATTTTAAATCAAAGACTGTAATAAGAGATGAGGAAGGACACTATATCCTACTTAAAGGGTCTATCCAACAAGATCTAACAATTATAAATATCTATGCCCCTAACATGGAAGCAGCCAATTATATAAGGCAATTAATAACAAAAGCAAAGAAACACATTAACAACAATACAATAATAGTGGGGGACTTTAACACCCCCCTCACTGAAATGGACAGATTGTCTAAGCAAAAGATCAACAAGGAAATAAAGGCTTTAAATGACACACTGGACCAAATGGACTTCACAGACATATTCAGAACATTCCATCCCAAAGCCACGGAATACACATTCTTCTCTAGTGCCTATGGAACATTCTCCAGAATCGATCACATCCTAGGCCATAAATCAGGTCTCAACCGGTACCAAAGATTGGGATCATTCCCTGCCTATTTTCAGACCACAATGCTTTGAAACTAGAACCCAATCACAAGAGGAAAGTCAGAAAGAACTCAAATACATGGAGACTAAAGAGCATCCTGCTAAAGAACGAATGGGTCAACCAGGAAGTTAAAGAAGAATTTAAAAAATTCATGGAAACCAATGAAAATGAAAACACAACTGTTCAAAATCTTTGGGATGCAGCAAAGGCAGTCCTAAGAGGAAAGTATATAGCAATACAAGGCTTTCTCAAGAAACAAGAAAAGTCTCAAGTACACAGCTTAACCCTACACCTAAAGGAGCTGGAGAAAGAACAGCAAATAAAGCCTAAACCCAGCAGGAGAAGAGAAATAATAAAGATCAGAGCAGAAATCAATGAAATAGAAACTAAAAGAACAGTAGAACAGATCAACGAAACTAGGAGCTGGTTCTTTGAAAGAATTAACAAGATTGGGGGCGCCTGGGTGGCTCAGTTGGTTAAGCGACTGCCTTCAGCTCAGGTCATGATCCTGGAGTCCTTGGATCGAGTCCCGCATCGGGCTCCCTGCTCGGCAGGGGGCCTGCTTCTCCCTCTGACCCTCCCCCCTCTCATGTGCTCTCTCTCTCTCTGTCCCAAATAAATAAAATAACATCTTTAAAAAAAAAAAAAAAAAGAATTAACAAGATTGATAAACCCCTGGCCAGACTTATCAAAAAGAAAAGAGAAAGGACCCAAATCAACAAAATCATGAGTGAAAGAGGAGAGATCACAACCAACACCAAAGAAATACAAACAATTATAAGAACATATTATGAGCAACTCTATGCCAGCAAATTCGATAACCTGGAAGAAATGGATGCATTCCTAGAGATGTATCAACTACCAAAACTGAACCAGGAAGAAACAGAAAACCTGAACAGACCTATAACCACTAAGAAAATTGAAGCAGTCATCAAAAATCTCCCAACAAACAAAAGCCCAGGGCCAGATGGCTTCCCAGGGGAATTCTACCAAACATTTAAAGAAGAATTAGGTATTAACCTATTCTTCTGAAACTGTTCCAAAAAATAGAAATGGAAGGAAAACTTCCAAACTCGTTTTATGAGGCCACCATTACCTTGATCCCAAAACCAGAAAAAGACCCCATCAAAAAGGAGAATTACAGACCAATATCCTTGATGAACATGGATGCAAAAATTCTCACCCAAATACTAGCCAATAGGATCCAACAGTAATTAAAAGGATTATTCACCAAGACCAAGTGGGATGTATCCCTGGCCTGCAAGGTTGGCTCAACATCTGCAAATCAATCAAAGTGTTATAATACATTAACAAAAGAAAGAACAAGAACCATATGATCCTCTCAATAGATGCAGAAAAAGCATTTGACAAGGTACAGCATCCTTTCTTGATCAAAACTCTTCAGAGTATAGGGATAGAGGGTACATACCTCAATATCATAAAAGCCATCTATTAAAAACCTCCACCAAATATCATTCTCAATGGGGAAAAACCGAGAGCTTTCCCCCTAAGGTCAGGAACGCGGCAGGGATTACCACTATCACCACTGCTATTCAACATAGTACTAGAAGTCCTAGCCACAGCAATCAGACAACAAAAAGAAATCAAGGGATCCAAATCGGCAAAGAAGAAGTGAAACTCTCACTGTTTGCAGATGGTATGACACTTTATGTGGAAAACCCAAAAGACTCCACCCCAAAACTGCTAGAACTCAGGAACTCAGTAAAGTGGCAGGATATAAAATCAATGCACAGAAATCAGTGGCATTCTTATACACCAACAAGGCAGAAGAAAGAGAAATTAAGGAGTCGATCCCATTGACAATTGCACCCAAAACCATAAGATACCTAGGCATAAATCCAACCAAAGAGGCAAAGGATCTGTACTCAGAAAACTATAAAATACTCATGAAAGAAATTGAGGAAGACACGAAGAAATGGAAAAACGTTCCATGCTCATGGATTGGAAGAACAAATATTGTGAAGATGTCAATGCTACCTAGAGCAATCTACACATTCAATGCAATCCCCATCAATATACCATCCACTTTTCTCAAAGAAATGGAACAAATAATCCTAAAATTCGTATGGAACCAGCAAAGACCCCGAATAGCCAGAGGAATGTTGAAAAAGAAAAGAAAGCTGGCGGCATCACAATTCCAGACTTCCAGCTCTATTACAAAGCTGTCATCATCAAGGCAGTACGGTACTGGCACAAAAACAGACACATAGATCAATGGAACAGAACAGAGAGCCCAGAAATGGACCCTCAACTCTATGGTCAACTCATCTTTGACAAAGCAGGAAAGAATGTCCAATGGAAAAAAGACAGTCTCTTCAACAAATGGTGTTGGGAAAATTGGACAGCCACATGCAGAAGAATGAAACTGGACCATTTCCTTACACCACACACAAAAATAGACTCCAAATGGTTGAAAGACTTCAATGTGAGACAGGAGTCCATCAAAATCCTAAAAGAGAACACAGGCAGCAACCTCTTCGACCTCAGCCGCAGCAACTTCTTCCTAGAAACATCGCCAAAGGCAAGGGAAGCAAGGGCAAAAATGAACTATTGGGGACCTCATCAAGATAAACAGCTTTTGCACAGCAAAAGAAACAGTCAACAAAACCAAAAGACAACCGACAGAATGGGAGAAGATATTTGCAAATGACATATCAGATAAAGGGCTAGTATCCAAAATCTATAAAGAACTTATCAAACTCAACACCCAAAGAACAAATGATCTGATCAAGGAATGGGCAGAAGACATGAACAGACATTTTTCCAAAGAAGACATCCAAATGGCCAACAGACACATGAAAAAGTGCTCAACATCGCTCGGCATCAGGGAAATCCAAATCAAAACCTCAATGAGATACCACCTCACACCAGTCAGAATGGCTAAAATTAACAAGTCAGGAAATGACAGATGTTGGCAGGGATGCGGAGAAAGGGGAGCCCTCCTACACCGTTGGTGGGAATGCAAGCTGGTGCAGCCACTCTGGAAAACAGTATGGGGGTCCCTCAAAAAGTTGAAAACAGAGCTACCATATGATCCAGCAACTGCATTACTGGGTATTTACCCCAAAGATACAAATGTAGGGATCCGAAGGGGTACATGCACCCCGATGTTTATAGCAGCAATGTGCACAATAGCCAAACTGTGGAAAGAGCCAAGATGTCCATCGACAGATGAATGGCTAAAGAAGAGGTGGTATATATATACAATGGAATATTATGCAGCCATCAAAAGGAATGAGATCTTGCCATTTGCAACAACGTGGATGGAACTGGAGGGTATTATGCTGAGTGAAATAAGTCAAACAGAGAAAGACATGCATCATATGACCTCACTGATATGAAGAATTCTTAATCTCAGGAAACAAACTGAGAGCTGCTGGAGTGGGGTGTGGGGTGGGAGGGATGGGGTGACTGGGTGATAGACACTGGGAAGGGTATGTGTTCTGGTAAGTGTGGTGAATTGTGCAAGACTGTTGAATCTCAGATCTGTACCTCTGAAACAATAATGCAATATATGTTAAGAAAAAAAGAAGAAGAAGAAGATAGCAGGAGGGGAAGAATGAAGGGGGGGAAATCGGAGGGGGAGACGAACCATGAGAGATGATGGACTCTGAAAAACAAACTGAGGGTTCTAGAGGGTAGGGGGGTGGGAGGATGGGTTAGCCCGGTGATGGGTATTAAAGAGGGCACGTTCTGCATGGATCACTGGGTGTTATACACCAACAGTGAATCACGGAACACTACATCTCAAACTAATGATGTAATGTATGGTGATTAACATAACAATAAACCCCCCCCAAAAAATGGGCACATCCAAATAGACATTTTTCTAAAGAAGAGATGCATATGGTCAACATGAATATGAAGAGATGCTCAACATCATTAACCATCAGGGAAACACAAATCAAAACCACAATGAGATACTACTTCACACCTGTTAGAATGGCCATTATCAAACAGACAAGAAGTAACAAGTTTTGGTGAAGACGTGAAGAGGAAACTCTTGGGCACTGTTACTGGGAGTATAAATTGGTGCAGCCACTATGGGAAACAGTACAGAAGTGCCTCAAAAAAATTAAAGAGAACTACCATAGGATCCAGCAATTCCCCTTCTGCGTATTTATCTGAAGAAAATGAAAACACTAACTGAAACAGGTATATGCACCCCATGTTCACAGCAGGATTATGTACAACAATGAAAATACAGAAACAACTTAAGTGCCCATCAGTGGCTGAATGGAGAAAGAAATTGTCGTAGATACACACAATGGAATACTACTCAGCCATGATAAAGAATGAAATCTTTCCACTTGCCAAATGGATGGACCTTGAAGGCATTATGCTAAGTAAAATAGGCCAGACAGAGAAAGACAAATTCTATAAATCACTTACTTGTGGAACCTTAAAACAAACAAAACAAAAACAAAAACAAAAAAATGGGTTCTGAGATAGAACAGATGGGTGACTGCCAGAGGTAGGGTGTTGGAGGTGGGAGAAATAGGTGAAGAGGTTAAAAGGGAAAAGAAAACAAGCCCAACTACAGCATCTTTTTTTTTTCCTTTTAATTAAGCAAGCTGTATCGCCAACGTGACTGAAACTCGTAACTGTGAGATCAAGAATGTCATACTCCACCGACCGAGCCAGCCACGTGACCTGAATTATAGCATCTTCCAATGCTCAATGTTTTGAGAAAGGCTACACTAATTTAATCTACGGTATTTTGAGGGCTATGTGTATATTTAGTAAACTTAAAAAAGAAAGAACATGAACCTCAGAGTCACACACTCAGATCTGTATCTGGTTCTAATATTTACTATGACATTGAGCAAGTTACTTAACTTCTTTTTATTATTTTATTTATCTGTGAGAGAGACACATAGGGAGAGCGAGCAAAAGCAGGGGGAGAGAGAGAGAGAAGTAGACTCCCCGCTGAGCAGGGAACCCGACACCGGGCTCAATCTCAGGACCCTGGGATTATGACCTGAGCCAAAAGCAGAAGCTTAACCAAATGAGCCACCCAGGTGCCCCTACTTAACCTCTCTTGTGCCTGTGTTTCCCCAGCTCTGAGGATAATATGAAAATTTATTTTTAGGATAGCTTTTATTTTTTATTTATTTTAAGAAAAAATTGTTTTTAGAATTAAATGAGAAAGCGGTCACATAGAATACTCCTACACCAGTAAGCCCTCAATAAATATTATTTTTAAAAATCTTATTCTGGGGGTGCCTGGGTGGCATAGTAGGTTAAGCAGCAGACTCTTGATTTTGGCTCAGGTCATGATCCCAAGGTCCTGGGACAGAGCCCCACATTGGACTCTGCACTCAGCAGGGAGTCTGCCCGAGGATTCACTCTCTCCCTCTGCCCCTGCCCCTCCCCTCTCTAATACATGCCTGCGCATGCTCTCTCTCTCTAAAGTAAATACATATGTCAAAAAAAATCTTATCCCGAACATTTGGCTGTTGTATAATCAAAAGCATTGTAACTTATCATATTTGGGCATTATCTATAGTTTACAAAGAACTTTTATACACATTCTCTTATTTGAGTCATGAGATGGTCCTAGGAGAAGAATTTATTGTTTTTATTTTATAGAGAGAAAAAAAAAAAACAGAATAAGAGAAGGGGTGTGTTTTGTTCAAGGCTGCAGAGGTAACACATGATCTTCTGATTCTCAGTCTAACGGAGGGGAAAAAAAAAATCCAAACACTGTAACAAGAGCCAAAGAAGGGCATTACATAATGATAAAGGAATCAATCAAACAGAGGATGCAACATTTGTAAATATTTACCCACCCAACAACAGAGGAGCAACTAAATATGTAGAGCATATACGAACACAACTCAAAGGAGAAATCAGCAGCAATATCTTGGGGGACTTTCATACCTCACTTGTATCAATGGATAGACCACCCAGACAGAAGATCAATAAGGAAACATCAGCCTCAGACAACTAGGTAATTAGATGGAGTTAAGAGATACATACAGAAGCCTCCATCCAAATGCAGCACATGGGATACGTTCCTCTCAAGTGCACAGAGAACATTCTCCAAGCTAGACCATGTTAGGCCACACAACAAGTCAGTAAATTCAAGAAGCCTACAATTTTCCAAAATGATGACTGAAATCAGATCAAGCATCTTTTCCAACCACAGTGGTATGGAACGAGAAATCAATTACAAGAAGAAAACTGGAATTTCACAAACATGCAGATTAAACAACATGCTACTGAACAACCAATGGGTCCATGAGCAAACCACAAGAGAAACCAAGAAATACTTTGAGACAAATGAAAATGGAATACAATATAGCAAAATTTATGGAATGCAGCAAAATGGGTTCCAAGAATGCAGCACTTGGCTGGCTTAGACGGTGGAGCATTGTGACTCTTGATCTTGTGGTTGTGAGTCTGAGCGCCACATTGGGCATGGAGTTCAATATATTTGTTTTTAAATATTTCATTTATTTATTTGACAGAAAGAGAGAGACTGAGCACAAGCAGGGGGAGCTGCAGGCAGTGGGAGAGGGAGAAGCAGGCTCCACCCACTGAGCAGGGAGCCCTACGCAGGGCTCGATCCCAGGAACCTGACATCATGACTTGAGCCAAAGGCAGACACTTAACTGACTGAGCCACCCAGGCACCCCTTGGAGTTTACTTAAAAAAAAAAAAAAAAAAAAGTGGTTCTAAGAGGGAAGTTTGTAGTGATATAGGTGTAAATCAAGAAACAAGAATCGTCTCAAATAAGCAGCCTAACTTTCCACCTCAAGGAACCAGAAAAAGAACACGGAAGCCCAAAGTTAATAGAAGAAAGGAAGTAACATATCAAACAGAAATAAATCAAATACAGACTATGAAGGCAATAGAAAGATCAACAAAAGAGCTCGTTCTTTGAAAAGAAAAAAGCTGACAAATTTTCAGCTACACTCAAGGTAAAAAAAAAAAAGAATGAGGACACATAATCAGAAATGAAAGATATGTTCCCATTGATACCATAGACAAAGGCTCATAAGAGACTATTGTGAACAATTACACCCCAACAAGATTGACAATCGAAAAGAAAAGGATAAATTCCAAGAAACACACAACCTTCCCAGACTGAATCATGAAGAGACAGAAATTCTGAACAGACCAATTACCAGTAGGGAAATAAAATGAGTAATAAAAAACCTCTCAACAGTCAGGAGTCCAGATGGCTTTCCTGGTGAATTCTACCAAATTTTCAAAGAAAAATGAATACCAATCCTTCTCAAACTTTTCCACAAATACAAGAGGAGGGAATGCTTCCCAACTCCTTTTAGGAGGCCAGCACTGCCCTTATCAAACCCTACCAAAATACCACAAGAAAAGAAAATTACAGACCCGTATCTGTGATGAACACAGATATAAAAATCCTCAAAAAAATAACAGCAAACGAAAATTCCACAATACACGAAGAGGTATGAACAAGTCAGATTTATTTCAGGGATGCAAGAGGGGTTCAACATCCACAAATCAATCAAAGAAATAGGCCACATTAACAAAACAAAGGGTAAAAATCAAATGATCATCTCCACCGATGCAGAAAAAGCATCTGACAAAACACAACAACCCATTTTGATAAAAGCTCTCAACAAAGCAGGAATACAGAGAAGGTAACTCAACATAATAAAGGCCATACCTGAGAAGCCACATCCTATGCAACACTGAAAGCCGAAAGCTTCTCCTCTAAGATCAGGAACAAGACAAGGATGCACTCTCTTGCCACTTTTATTCAACATACAGTTGGCCCTTGAACAATGTAGGGATTAGGGTTGCCAAACCCCTGTGCAGTTGAAAATCTGAGAATACTTTTGAGTCACCCAAAACTGAACTACTAATACCCTACTGTTGACTAGAAAAGTTATCAATAACACAAAGAGGTGATTCAGACATATTTTGAATGTTACATGTATTATAGACTGTATTCTTAACAACAAAGTAAGCTAGAGAAACAGAATGTGATTAAGAAAATCCTGATGGAGCTTGGGGCGCCTGGGTGGCTCAGTCATTAAGCGTCTGCCTTCGGCTCAGGTCATGATCCCAGGGTCCTGGGATCAAGCCCCGCACTGGATCCAAAGACTGTGGGGAGCCTCCTTCTTCCTTTCTGACTCCCCCTGCTTGTGTTCCCTCCCTTGCTGTGTCTCTCTCTGTCAAAAAATAAATTCTTTAAAAAAAAAAAATCCTGATGAAGCTAGAATATATTATGCTAAGCAAAATAAGTGAGTCAGAGAAAGACAAATACCATTCACTCCTATGGATTACACTCCTATGGATTTAAGAAACAAAACAGATGAACAAATGGGAGGGGGAATACAAAGAACAGAGAAGGAAACAAACTGTAAGAAACTCTTGATGCTGGAAAACAGAGATTTGACAGAGGGGAGCTGTTTGGGGGATGGTCTAGCTGGGTGATGGGATTAAGGAGGGCACTGTTATGATGAGTACTGGGGGTTGTAAGCAAGTGATGAATCACTGAATTATACTGAAACCAATATTGCACTGTATGTTAAGTAACTAGAATTTAAATAATCATTTGAAAAGAAAAAAAAAAAAAGAAAATCCAAAAGGACAATACCTTTACAAGTAATGCCTGTATTTACTGAATAAAAAATGTATTAAGTGGACCACACAATTCAAACCCATGATGGACAAGGGTCAACTATACTACTGGAAATCCCAGCAAGAGCAATTACACAAGAAAAATAAATAAATAAAATGCAGCCAAATTGGAAAGGAAAAAGTAAAAGTCACTATATTCAAATGACATTTTATATGTAAAAAACCCTAAAAACAACATGAACAAAACTATTAAAATAAACAAATTCAACGAAGTTGCAGGATAAAAAGTACATAAAAATATGTTCCATTTTTATACACTAATAATGAACAGGAAAATAAATTTAAAAAATCGTATTTAAAACTGCATCAAAAAAAACAAAAAACACTTTGAGGTAAATTTAACCAAGGAGGTGAAAGCCTATATACTGAAAACTGTTAAGATGCTAAGGAAAGAAACTGAAGACAACACAAGTAAACAGACATTCCATGCTCATGGATTAGAAGAATTAAGTGTTAAAATGTCTATACTACCCAAAACCGTCTAGAGATTGAATGCAATTCTTACCAAAATTCGAAACACGTTTTACAGACATAAGGCAAAGAATCTTTAAAATTTGTATGGAACCACAAAAGACTCTGAATAACCAAAACAATCTTAAGAAAGAACAAAGCTGGAGGCATCAGGCTCCCTGGTCTTAAACTTTATTACAAACCTATAGTGACTGCTGGCACACTGGCTTAAACACAGACACGCAAATCACCAGCACAGAAGAGAGAGCCCAGAAGGAAACCCACACCTCTATGGTCCAGTACCTTATGACCACGGAGCCAAGAATATACAAGGAGGAAAGAACAGTCTCTGTAATCAACGGTACTGGGAAAACTGGACGGCCCCATGCTAAAGAACGAACCTTACTTTTGTGTATCTTACAAAACACATAAAAATTAACTCAAAATGGATTCAAGACTTGAATATAGGACTTGAAACCCTAAAACAATTAGCAGAAAACATAGCGGAAGGCTGCTTGACACAGGTCCTGGTAGTGATTTTTGTGGCTCACATTCCAAAAGCAAAGGCAACAAAAGCAAAAATAAATAAGTACATCTACAGCAAACTCAAAAGCTCCTACCCAGCGAACAAAATCAACAACAAAATAAATAGGCAACCTACTACTGCCTGGAAGAAAAGATTTGCAGATCCAAAGATCTCATAAAAGATTAATAGCCAGTACATATAAAGAACTTCTACAACTCAATAACTACAACAAAAAAGAAAGTGTTTAACCAGTGGGAGGATTATCCAAATGGACATTATCCAGAGAAGACATCCAGAGAGCCAACAGGTACGTGAAAAGATGCTCAACATCATTAATCATCAGGGAAATGCAAATCAAAACAACAATGGGATAGCACCTCAAACTGGCTAGAATATTTAGTATCAAAAAGATGAGAAATAACAAATGTTAGCAAGGATGTGGCAGAAGGGGAACCCCAGTGAGCTGTTGGTGGGAACGTAGGTAGGTGCATCCACTGTGGAAAATAGTATGCAGGCTCCTCAAAACATTAAAACTAGAACGACCCTACAATCCAGCAATTTTTCTTCTGGCCATTTAGGCAAAGAAAAAAAAAACACCTATTTGAAAAGATATCTGAACCCCCATGTTCACTGCAGCATTATTCCTAACAGCTAAGATAGGAGGACAACCTACGTGTCCATGGAGGGATGAATCGATAAGGAAGATGTGGTGTATGTAGACACTGCAATACTCTTTAGCCATAACAAAAAACGAAATCTTTTCTTTTTGCAACAACATGGATGGACCCTGAGGGCACCATGCTAACTGAAAGAAGTCAGAGACAAATACTCCATGACAACACTTTTATATGGAATCTAAAACACCAAACAACTGAGCTTAAAGATACAGCAATCAGATTGGTGGTTGACAGGCAGGGGTATGGGTGTGAAATGGGTGACAGGGGTCAAAGGTTCAAACTTACAGGTATAAAATAAGTAAGTCACAGGATGTAACGTACAACATGGCAACTATAGTTAATAACACTGTACTGCAAGCTTCAATGATCCTAAGGAAAAGGTCCTGTAAAGCAATCCAAGACAAAACTGGATTTAAACAGATAAGCCATACACCAGTGTTCAGGGGACTCAGAAAGTGCAAGGACCTGCCAAAATCTGTATGGGAAGCTGCCCTCCTGCTCCTCGCAGAGGCTAAAGGAGAGCTTTGTACACTGGTGAGTGCGTGCACAGAACAGCATGTAAAGTGCTAGGCTCCTCTCTACCCAGAGCAGTGGGCACTGCATCCCGCTTAGGGGTACAGGAAGAAGCAGGGAGTTCCTGGGGGATACTGAAGAAGTTGAGGAAGAACAAGGCAGGGTGTATGGAAAGTACCTTACCGGTTTTCCAAATCCCTGGGCATGTTCCATCGTGTAGGTGTCTTTTGAGATGCTACCAAAGGTCACCGCTGCTGTCTACTCAGGCTCTTGCGGCTGGGCAGCCAACTTCTTTAACTCACTGGCAACCTCTGAGTCATCACTGTCTCTTGACCGTCATTCTAGGGGGAGAGGAGCACATAAAATGGGTCTCATTTCTCTCAGTTGGGATGGTCCTTCAGCTGTTGATCTGAATCACTAACCACCGCCGTTACATCTGTGCCCGTAAAGCACTGCAAGGGAATAAAGACAATGATGGTAACAAATAGGGAACACTTATTCCTCTGTGTTACGCCCTGTTCTAAGCTGTAAGGTGCAGAGCCAAGCATGGAGGCATGAGGGTTTCGGATACGCCCCAATCATGGAGAGCTTCGAAGCACAGGGTTTGGAGCTGCAAAGACAAGGGCTTGAAATCTGGTTCCAAGCATTATCTGCGTCTCTAAGACTCAGAGGCCTATCAGGATCCTAGCCCACGGAGATGTGCAAACTGATAAAGGGTGTAGAATGCTTAGGCCAGTGCCAGGCACAGAGCAGCTCCTCAGTTAACTCACGATGATAATCATGAGGGTGACAATCACGTTGGTGTTCCTTCCCCGGTGCTTGTGATAACAATAACCAATACTTCTATGATATTAATCCCAAACGCTGGTACTGTGCTTATCCCGTGCCAGGAACTGGGGTTTACATTGACACTGGAAATGGGTTCCATTTACTAATTCATTAAATCCTCAAAACAACCCTATATAGGTACTATTTGCAGGTCCATCTCTCAGATGAGAATTTTGAGGCACGGAGATTACCTATCTTGCTCAAGGTCACGCAGCTGGAAGTGCCATAAGAGGAATGACAACCTGTACCATGAACCGGTATAGAAGAAACCCATTACCTACATTAAATCTGCACCATAACCCTAAGGTTTTGCTGTTCTGCCCACTTTACAGATGGAGAGACTGAAGCTCAGGCCCAGGGCGGAGGCCGAACTCACCTGGCCTCCCCAATGGGAGGAAGCAGGACTTGGCACTCCGCCTCAGGCTTGGCCTCCGGGTCCTGGGTGGCCCCCTCCATCCCCCGCGGATACCAGGCTGAGGGGCACCTCTTCCTCAGAACCGCAGCATGCTAGGGTTCCAACGACTCCACTGCGCCTGGCTCCCTCTGCTCCCAGCCACACCGCCACTGCCCCCGGCTACCACCACTGACACCCGCTGCCCATGGCAGATGCCGCTGCTGACTGCCGATGCTACTGCCCCACGCTGCCGCCCTCTGCCGCCTGCTGCGTGCTGGCGCTGGCTGCCCAGCGCGGACGCTGCCCTACCACCACCGGCCTGCTGCCCCCGCCAGCT
Organism: Mirounga angustirostris; assembly: GCF_029215605.1. Classification (NCBI taxonomy): domain Eukaryota; kingdom Metazoa; phylum Chordata; class Mammalia; order Carnivora; family Phocidae; genus Mirounga; species Mirounga angustirostris. Next base: position 64,351,690 of record NW_026991722.1, read on the forward strand.
GCTGCAAGTTACCGCTGCCTACCGCCCCAGCCACCTGCCTGCCACCGCTTCCTGCCGCTGCCGCCTGCCGCCGCCTGCCAGCCGCCGGCTGGCGCCCTTGGCTGCGTCCCACTGCCTCCGCCTGCCTGCCCTCACCCCCTGCTGCCGCCTACCGCTGCCTACCGCCACCACCTGCAGCCCGCCGCCCGCCACCTCCTCTGCTGCCACCAGCCTCCGCTGCCTAACCTCGACGATGCCTGCCGACGCTGCCTGCCTACTGCCCCCCGCTGCCCCCACCGCCTGCCGCCGCCGCCGCCGCTGCCGCCTGCTGCCCTCACTGCCTGCCGCCACCGCGGCCTGCCTCCCCCTGCCACCTGCCGCCGCTTTCTGCCACCACTTAAGGCTGGCTGCGGCTGTCAGCCGCCGCTTCCCGCCTGGCCCCTGCTACCTGCAGCCCGCCGCCGCCTCCTGCTGCCAGTTACCACTGCCCGCCACCGCAGCCTGCCGCCACCACATGCCTACCGCTGCCACCTGCCAACAGCTGCAGCCACCGCCTACCTAACGCAGCTGTCTGGCCCTGCCACCTGCTGCCGCTTCCTCCCGCCGCTTACCACTTCCTGCCCCCGTCTGCTGCCACTTGCCGCCGCCTGCTGCGCCGCTGCCCCCTGCCTGCCCCTAGCCGGGGCCTGCTAGCCGCCACCACCTGCCCCCGCCACCACCACTTCCTGCCGCCACCGCCTGTTGCCACCTGCCGCTACTGCCTACTTCCACTGCTGCAGCCTGCCTGCAACCTGCCTGCCGCAGCCTGCCTGCCCCCGCCCCCTGCCGCCGCTGCCGCCGACGCCGCCTGCTACCTCCTTCCAGCGCCCGCCGCCCTTGCCTGCCTGCTGCGGCGGCCTGCCTACCACCGCTTACCACAGCCTGCCACCGCTTCCTGCCGCCGCCTGCGATCGCCTACCGCCGGCGCCTGTCTGCCAACCCTGCCTGCCGCCGCCCACCACCTTGCCTGCTGCCACCTGCCTCCCTGCCCCCACCGCTTACTGCCGCCACAGCCTGCCGCCCCCTGCCTCCACCGCCTCCCGCTGCCACACACCAACGCGCACTAACCCGGCACCTACCGCTGCCGCCGCCCGCTGTTGATCCTGCTGCTGCCGCTGCTGCCGGGCCCTTCCGTTGCTGCGGAACACCGACTCCGACAGACGCCAGCACTACCGCGGCCGCTGCTGACGCCACCGCGTACCCCGCAGACGCCCGCTGACGCTTCCGGCACCCCTCCCCACGCTGACCCACGCTGCCGCCGCTGACCCGCCTACTGCTGACCCCGCCCCCACCCACGGGGGCTGCTTTCCCCGCCGGTGACTCCCGCTGAAGCCAATGGCACCTGCTGTTGAGGCTGCCACACACCGCCGCCCAATGACCCGGGGCTGCCCAAAGCTGGCGCCCCTGCAGCCCTTAGCGCCCCTGCAGCCTCCGCAGACGCCACCCGCTGGCGATGTCACCGCTGCCACCTCTGCAGCTGTCCGCTGCCGCCTGCCGCCGACTGCCACCGCCTGCCTGCCGCCGCCTGCCGCCCTTGCCTGCGTCCCCGTCTCCGCCTGCCTGCCCTCACCCCCTGCTGTCGCTTACCGCTGCCTACCGCCACCACCTGCAGCCCGCCGCCTGCCACCTCCTCTGCTGCCACCAGCCTCCGCTGCCTAACCTCGACGCTGCCTGCCGACGCTGGCTGCCTACCGCCACCTGCTGCCGCACCCCCTGCCGCCCCCCGCTGCCCCCACCGCCTGCCGCCCTCACTGCCTGCCGCCACTGCGGTCTGCCTCCCCCTGCCACCTGCCGCCGCTTTCTGCCACCACTTAAGGCTGGCTGCGGCTGTCAGCCGCCGCTTTCCGCCTGGCCCCTACTGCCTGCAGCCTGCCACCGCCTGCTGCTGCTTACCTACCGCCGCCTCCTGCTGCCAGTTACCACTGCCCGCCACCGCAGCCCGCCGCCACCACATGCCTACCGCTGCCGCCTGCCAACAGCTGCAGCCACCGCCTACCTAACGCTGCTGCCTGGCCCTGCCACCTGCTGCCGCTTCCTCCCGCCGCTTACCACTGCCTGCCCCCGTCTGCCGCCGCTTGCCGCCGCCTGCCGCCGCCGCCCCCTGCCTGCCCCTAGCCGGGGCTTGCTGGCCGCCACCACCTGCCCCCGCCACCACCGCTTCCTGCTGCCACCGCCTGTTGCCACCTGCCGCTACTGCCTACTCCCACTGCTGCAACCTGCCTGCAACTGTCTGCCACCTGCCTGCCGCAGCCTGCCTGCCCCCGGCCCCTGCCACCGCCGCCGCCTGCTACCTCCTTCCAGCGCCCGCCGCCCTTGCCTGCCTGCTGCGGCGGCCTGCCTACCACCGCTTACCACAGCCTGCCACCGCTTCCTGCCGCCGCCTGCGATCGCCTACCGCCGGCGCCTGTCTGCCAACCCTGCCTGCCGCCGCCCACCACCCTTGCCTGCTGCCACCTGCCTCCCTGCCCCCACCGCTTACTGCCGCCACAGCCTGCCGCCCCCTGCCTCCACCGCTTCCCGCTGCCACACACCGACGCCCACTAACCCGGCACCTACCGCTGCCGCCGCCCGCTGTTGATCCTGCTGCTGCCGCTGCTGCCGGGCCCTTCCGTTGCTGCGGAACACCGACTCCGACAGACGCCAGCACTACCGCGGCCGCTGCTGACGCCACCGCGTACCCCGCAGACGCCCGCTGACGCTTCCGGCACCCCTCCCCACGCTGACCCACGCTGCCGCCGCTGACCCGCCTACTGCTGACCCCGCCCCCACCCACGGGGGCTGCTTTCCCCGCCGGTGACTCCCGCTGAAGCCAATGGCACCTGCTGTTGAGGCTGCCACACACCGCCGCCCAATGACCCGGGGCTGCCCAAAGCTGGCGCCCCTGCAGCCGCTGCAGCCGCAGACGCCACCCGCTGGCGCTGTCACCGCTGCCACCTGCCGCCAAATTCCGCCGCCTGCCGCCCTTGCCTGCGTCCCCCTGCCTCCGCCTGCCTGCCCTCACCCCCTGCTGCCGCTTACCGCTGCCTACCGCCACCACCTGCAGCCCGCCGCCTGCCACCTCCTCTGCTGCCACCAGCCTCCACTGCCTAACCTCGACGCTGCCTGCCGATGCTGCCTGCCTACTGCCACCTGCTGCCGCACACCCTGCAGCCCCCCGCTGCCCCCACCGCCTGCCGCCGCCGCCTGCCGCCGCTGCCGCCGGCTGCCCTCACTGCCTGCCGCCACTGCGGCCTGCCTCCCCCTGCCACCTGCCGCCTGCCGCCGCTTTCTGCCACCACTTAAGGCTGGCTGCGGCTGTCAGCCGCCGCTTCCCGCCTGGCCCCTGCTGCCTGCAGCCTGCCACCGCCTGCTGCTGCTTACCTACCGCCGCCACCTGCTGCCAGTTACCACTGCCCGCCACCACAGCCCGCCGCCACCACATGCCTACCGCTGCCGCCTGCCAACAGCTGCAGCCACCGCCTACCTAATGCTGCTGCCTGGCCCTGCCACCTGCTGCCGCTTCCTCCCGCCGCTTACCACTGCCTGCCCCCGTCTGCCGCCGCTTGCCGCCGCCTGCCGCCGCCGCCCCCTGCCTGCCCCTAGCCGGGGCCTGCTAGCCGCCACCACCTGCCCCCGCCACCACCGCTTCCTGCCGCCACCGCCTGTTGCCACCTGCCGCTACTGCCTACTCCCACTGCTGCAGCTTGCCTGCAACTGTCTGCCACCTGCCTGCAGCAGCCTGCCTGCCCCCGCCCCCTGCCGCCGCCGCCGCCTGCTACCTCCTTCCAGCGCCCGCCGCCCTTGCCTGCCTGCTGCGGCCGCCTGCCTACCACCGCTTACCACAGCCTGCCACCGCTTCCTGCCGCCGCCCACCACCCTTGCCTGCCGCCACCTGCCTCCCTGCCCCCACCGCTTACTGCCGCCACAGCCTGCCGCCCCCTGCCTCCACCGCTTCCCGCTGCCACACACCGACGCCCACTAACCCGGCACCTACCGCTGCCGCCGCCCGCTGCTGATCCTGCTGCTGCCGCTGCTGCCGGACCCTTCCGTTGCTGCGGAACACGGACTCTGACGCCAGCACTACCACGCCGCTGCTGACGCCACCGCGTACCCCGCAGACGCCCGCTGACGCTTCCGGCACCCCTCCCCACGCTGACCCACGCTGCCGCCGCTGACCCGCCTACTGCTGACCCCGCCCCCACCCACGGGGGCTGCTTTCCCCGCCGGTGACTCCAGCTGAAGCCAACGGCACCTGCAGCTGAGGCTGCCACACACCGCCGCCCAATGACCCGGGGCTGCCCAAAGCTGGCGCCCCTGCAGCCCTTGCCACACCTGCAGCCTCCGCAGACGCCACCCGCTGGCGCTGTCACCGCTGCCACCTCTGCAGCTGCCCGCTGCTGCCTGCCGCCGACTGCCGCCAACTGCCGCCGACTGCCACCGCCTGCCTGCCGCTGCCACCGCCGCCTGCCACCGCCTGCCTGCCACCGCCCACTGCTGCCACCAGTCAGTACTACCACTGCCGTCTGCCACTGCCGCCCCCTACTGCCTCTTACCTCTGCCTGCCGCCGTCATCTGCCTTCCGCCGCCCACTGCCCGTGCCTGCCCCCGCCGCCTGCTGCACGCCGGCACCCACGGCCACCTGCCTGCCGCCACATCCTGCCGCCGCCTGCCACCGCCGTCTGCTGCCGCAGCCTGGCTCCACCGGGCCCAGCTGCCTAACCCCGAGGATGCATGCCAACGCTGCCTGCCTACCCCCACCACTGCCGGCACCGCCTGCCTACCGCTGCCACCTGCCAATCGCTGCAGCTGCCGCCTGCCTAATGCTGCTGTCTGCAGCCTGCCTGCCCCCACCGCCTGCCTGCTGCCGCTTCCTGCTGCCGCCGCCTGCTATGTCCTTGCACCACCCGCGCAGCCCTTGCCTGCCGTGGCCTGCCTGCCAGCCGCTGCTTACTGTATCCTGCACCTGCTACCTCCTACCTGCCGCCACCTGCCACCACCGCCTGCCTACCGCTGCCGCCTGCAGCCTGAGGCCCCCACTGCCTGCCTCCGCTGTGGCCTGCCTCCTCCTGCCACCTTCCCCTGCCGCCTGCCTCTGCCGCCTGATACCGCTGCCGCCGCTTCCTGTTGCCGCTTGCCTGCCGCTTGCCGGGGGCTTGCCTGCCTGCCTGCTGCCCCAGCTGCCTGCGTCCCACCACTTCCTCCCGCCGCCGCCTGCTACCTTCTTGCACCGCCCGCCTCCCTTGCCTGCAGCGGGCTGCCTGCCAGCCACTGCTTACCACAGCCTGCCCACGCTGCCGCCTGCCCCGCCGCCCGCCTTCGCTTCCTGCCACCACTTCCTGACACCGCCTGCTGCCACTGCCGCCTGCCCCGCCGCCTGCCTTCGCTTCCTGCCGCCGCTTCCTGTCACCGCTTCCCGCCACCGCTGCCGCCTGACCCGCCGCTTGCCTTCGCTTCCTGCCGGGGCTGCCTGCTGCTACCTACCACTACCGCCTGTCTGCCAGACCTGTCTGCCAACCTTGCCTGCCGCCGCCCGCCGCCCTTGCCTGCGTCCCCCTGCCTCCGCCTGCCTGCCCGCACACCCTGCCGCTGCTTACTGCTGCCTGCCGCCGCCACCACCTGCCTACCGCTGCCGCCTGCAGCCCGCTGCCACCGCTGCACGCTGCCCGCCATGGCCCGCTGCTGCTTACACCCCTGCCTGCTGCCGCTTACCACTGCCCACCACCGCAGCCCGCCGCCACCGCATGCCTACTGCTGCCGCCTCCCAGCAGCTGCAACTCCCACCTGCCTAACACTGCTGCCTGCCGCCACCACCTGCCACCACTTCCTGCCGCCACCACCTGCCTACCGCCACCTGCCTGTCGCCGCTTCCTGCTGCCACCGTCTGTTGCATCTGCCTCTGCTGCCTCCCCCCACTGCAGCAGCCTGCCTGCCAGACACTGCTTACCGCCACCTGCCTGCCGCTGCTTACCGCAGCCAACCACCACTTCCTGCTGCCGCCGCGTGCCATCACCTACCGCCCCCGCCTGTCTGGAGAAATGGCAGGATTTCTGGATTGTGACAAGCTGGGACTCATGAATTGCTAGTGGGACCAGTCAGCATGGTTGTATAGTTTTTCTACAACCAGGTTTACCTGATTGGGTGTAGGTGCAGACATGTTCAGGGGAGGAGAGGAGTGGAGAAGGGCAAGGGAACTGAGGGTGTCTGCAAGGGGGTATATAGAGGGGCGGACGTGAAATCTAAGTCAGGTAAACTGAGAACTAAGAACATGACATAGGTGATGGGCAATTTAAAAGTGTAGGGCCCATGCTTTGGGGGACTAAATGGAGACAGAGATTGGACTGCGCTTGCTGGACTGAAAGAGCTCAGAAAGTAGGAAATGGTCATTAGAGCAGGGTGCTGGGGTGGAGACTGCAAGTGGTATTAGGATTGACAAGGTCCACGGGATGGGCTGGGGATGGGAGTCTGAGGGGATACATGGCTGACAGCTGTCATCGACCACATCTGTGTTACAGAATTCGAGGAGTCCGAACAGAGGTGCCCACCCTGCTTGACCAGCTTGGCTCAGAAGTGTCTCATCTGGGAGTGCTGCCCCATGTGGGTGAAGCTCAAGATGCTTCTCTTTGGGATTGTGGTGGACCCCTTTGCGGAGCTCACCATCCCATTGTGTGTTGTGGTGAACAGTCTTTTTTAATGTTATGTTAATCACCATACATTACATCATTAGTTTTTGATGTACTGTTCCATGACTCATTGTTTGCGTATAACACCCAGTGCTCCACGCAGTACATGCCCTCTTTAATACCCATCACCAGGCTAGCCCATCCCCCACCCCCTCCCCTCTAGAACCCTCAGTTTGTTTTTCAGAGTCCATCATCTCTCATGGTTCGTCTCCCCCTCCGATTTCCCCCCCTTCATTCTTCCCCTCCTGCGATCTTCTTTTCTTTTTTTCTTAACATATATTGTATTATTTGTTTCATAGGTACAGATCTGAGATTCAACAGTCTTGCACAATTCACAGCACTTACCAGAGCACATACCCTCCCCAGTGTCTATCACCCATTCACCCCATCCCTCCCACCCCACCCCCCACTCCAGCAACCCTCAGTTTGTTTCCTGAGATTAAGAATTCCTCATATCAGTGAGGTCATATGATGCATGTCTTTCTCTGTTTGACTTATTTCACTCAGTATAATACCCTCCAGTTCCATCCACGTCGTAGCAAATGGCAAGATCTCATTCCTTTTTGATGGCTGCATAATATTCCATTGTATATATATTCAGTCTCTCATGAATAAATAAAATCTTTAAAAAAATACTTCTGGTAACAGTTACAGTTGCATTTATCATTGACTAAAGTAAGCACCACAGTGCTCTGCAGGGATCTTAGATGTTACCCCATGCATTTGGAAAGACATAAAAGGCCATTTCTTATTCAGCATTCTGCCATTTGGACCTTGACCTGAAATGCACTCCTTCCTTCTCTGTCTTTGCTCCCATGAGCCTATCTGGTTGGAGCGGCACTGGCCACTTCCTGGGGAAGCCAAATGAGGGTCTGCTCAGCTGCATTCTTTTTTTATTCCCCTGTATTTATTTATTTATTATTTTGATGTAGTGTTCCATGATTCATTGTTTGTGTATAACACCCAGTGCTCCATTCAATACGTGCCTGCTTTAATACCCATCACAGGCTAACCCATCCCCCCACCACCCCTCCCCTCCAGAACCCTCAGTTTGTTTCTCAGAGTCCATAGTCTTTCATGGTTCGTCTCCCCCTCCGATTTCCCCCCCTTCATTTTACCCTTCCTACTATCTTCTTTTATTTTTTTTTAACATATAATGTATTATTTGTTTCAGAGGTACAGGTCTGTGATTATTCAGTCTTACACAATTCACAGTGCTCACCGTAGCCCATACCCTCCCCAACGTTCATCACCCAGCCACCCCATCCCTCCCACCCTACCACTCCAGCAACCCTCAGTTTGTTTCCTGAGATTAAGAATCCCTCATATCAGTGAGATCATATGATACATGCCTTTCTCTGATTGACTTATTTCCCTTAGCATTATATTCTCTAGTTCCATCCACGTTGTTGCGAATGGCAAGATTTTATTTTTTGATGGCTGCATAATATTCCATTGTATATATATACCACCTCTTCTTTAGCCATTCATCTGTCGATGGACATATTGGCTCTTTCCACAGTTTGGCTATTGTGCACATTGCTGCTATAAACATTGGGGTGCACATACCCCTTCAGATCCCTACTTTTGTATCTTTGGGGTAAATACCCAGTAGTGCAGTAGCTGGATTGTATGGTAGCTCTATTTTCAACTTTTTGAGGAACTTCCACACTGTTTTCCAGAGTGGCTGCACCAGCTTGCATTCCCACCAACAATGTAGGAGGGTTCCCCTTTCTCCGCATCCCCGCCAACATCTGTCATTTCCTGACTTGTTAATTTTAGCCATTCTGACTGGTGTGAGGTGGTATCTCATTGAGGTTTTGATTTGGATTTCCCTGATGCTGAGCGATGTTGAGCACTTTTTCATGTGTCTGTTGGCCATTTGGATGTCTTCTTTGGAAAAATGTCTGTTCATGTCTTTTGCCCATTTCTTTTCTTTTTTTTTTTTTTTAAAGATTTTATTTATTTATTTGACAGAGAGAGACACAGCGACAGAGGGAACACAAGCAGAGGGAGTGGGGGAGGGTGAAGCAGGCTTCCCGTGGAGCAGGGAGCCTGATGCGGGTCATGATCCCAGGTCCCCGGGATCATGACCTGAGCCAAAGGCAGACGCTTAACAACTAAGCCACCCAGGCGCCCTCTTTTGCCCATTTCTTGATTGGATTCTTTGTTCTTTGGGTGTTGAGTTTGATAAGTTCTTTATAGATTTTGGATACTAGCCCTTTATCTGATATGTCATTTGCAAATATCTTCTCCCATTCTGTCGGTTGTCTTTTGGTTTTGTTGACTGTTTCCTTTACTTTGCAAAAGCTTTTAATCTTGATGAGGTCCCAATAGTTCATTTTTGCCCTTGCTTCCCTTGCCTTTGGCGATGTTTCTAGGAAGAAGTTGCTGCAGCTGAGGTCGAAGAGGTTGCTGCCTGTGTTCTCCTTTAGGATTTTGATGGACTCCTGTCTCACATTGAGGTCTTTCAACCATTTGGAGTCTATTTTTGTGTGTGGTGTAAGGAAATGGTCCAGTTTCATTCTTCTGCATGTGGCTATCCAATTTTCCCGACACCATTTGTTGAAGAGACTGTCTTTGTTCCATTGGACATTCTTTCCTGCTTTGTCAAAGATGAGTTGACCATAGAGTTGAGGGTCCATTTCTGGGCTCTCTATTCTGTTCCATTGATCTATGTGTCTGTTTTTGTGCGAGTACCATACTGTCTTGATGATGACAGCTTTGTAATAGAGCTGGAAGTCTAGAATTGTGATGCCACCAGCTTTGCTTTTCTTTTTCAACATTCCTCTGGCTATTCGGGGTTTTTTCTGGTTCCATACAAATTTTAGGATTATTTGTTCCATTTCTTTGAGAAAAGTGGATGGTATATTGATGGGGATTGCATTGAATGTGTAGATTGCTCTAGGTAGCATTGACATCTTCACAATATTTGTTCTTCCAATCCATGAGCATGGAACGTTTTTCCATTTCTTTGTATCTTCCTCAATTTCTTTCATGAGTATTTTATAATTTTCTGAGTACACATTCCTTGCTTCTTTGGTTAGATTTATTCCTAGGTATCTTATGGTTTTGGGTGCAATTGTCAATGGGATTGACTCCTTCATTTCTCTTTCTTCTGTCTTGTTGTTGGTGTATAGGAATGCCTCTGACTTCTGTGCATTGATTTTATATCCTGCCACTTACTGAATTCCTGTGTGAGTTCTAGCAGTTTTGGGGTGGAGTCTTTAGGGTTTTCCACATAAAGTATATCATCTGCAAACAGTGAGAGTTTGACTTCTTTTCTGATTTGGATGCCTTTGATTTCTTTTTGTTGTCTGATTGCTGTGGCTAGGACTTCTAATACTATGTTGAATCCCTGCCGCATTCCTGACCTTAGTGGGAAAGCTCTCAGTTTTTCCCCATTGAGAATGATATTCGCTGTAGGTTTTTCATAGATGGCTTTTATGATATTGAGGTATGTACCCTCTATCCCTATACTCTGAAGAGTTTTGATCAAGAGAGGATGCTGTACTTTGTCAAATGCTTTTTCTGCATCTATTGAGAGGATCATATGGTTCTTCTTCTTTCTTTAATTAATGTATTGTATCACATTGATTGATTTGCGGATGTTGAACCAATTTGCAGCCCAGGGATAAATCCCACTTGGTCGTGGTGAATAATCCTTTTAATGTACTGTTGGATCCTATTGGCTAGTATTTTGGTGAGAATTTTTGCATCCATGTTCATCGGGGATATTGGTCTGTAATTCTCCTTTTTGATGGGGTCTTTGTCTGGTTTTGGGATCAAGGTAATGGTGGCCTCATAAAACGAGTTTGGAAGTTTTCCTTCCATTTCTATTTTTTGGAACAGTTTCAGAAGAATAGGTATTAATCCTTCTTTAAATGTTTGGTAGAATTCCCCTGGGAAGCCATCTGGCCCTGGGCTTTTGTTTCTTGGGAGATTTTTGATGACTGCTTCAATTTTCTTAGTGGTTATAGGTCTGTTCAGGTTTTCTGTTTCTTCCTGGTTCAGTTTTGGTAGTTGATACATCTCTAGGAATGCATCCATTTCTTCCAGGTTATCGAATTTGCTGGCATAGAGTTGCTCATAATATGTTCTTATAATTGTTTGTATTTCTTTGGTGTTGGTTGTGATCTCTCCTCTTTCACTCATGATTTTGTTGGTTTGGGTCCTTTCTCTCTTCTTTTCGATAAGTCTGGCCAGGGGTTTATCAATCTTGTTAATTCTTTCAAAGAACCAGCTCCTAGTTTCGTTGATCTGTTCTACTGTTCTTTTAGTTTCTATTTCATTGATTTCTGCTCTGATCTTTATTATTTCTCTTCTCCTGCTGGGTTTAGGCTTTATTTGCTGTTCTTTCTCCAGCTCCTTTAGGTGTAGGGTTAAGCTGTGTACTTGAGACTTTTCTTGTTTCTTGAGAAAGCCTTGTATTGCTATATACTTTCCTCTTAGGACTGCCTTTGCTGCATCCCAAAGACTTTGAATAGTTGTGTTTCATTTTCATTTGTTTCCATGATTTTTTAAAATTCTTCTTTGATTTCCTGGTTGACCTATTCGTTCTTTAGTAGGATGCTCTTTAGCCTCCATGTATTTGAGTTCTTTCCGACTTTCCTCTTGTGATTGAGTTCTAGTTTCAAAGCATTATGGTCTGAAAATAGGCAGGGAATGATCCCAATCTTTTGGTACCGGTTGAGACCTGATTTATGACCTAGGATGTGATCGATTCTGGAGAATGTTCCATGGGCACTAGAGAAGAATGTGTATTCCGTGGCTTTGGGATGGAATGTTCTGAATATGTCTGTGAAGTCCATTTGGTCCAGTGTGTCATTTAAAGCCTTTATTTCCTTGTTGATCTTTTGCTTAGATGATCTGTGCAATTCAGTGAGGGGGGTGTTAAAGTCCTCCACTGTTACTGTATTGTTGTCAATGTGTTTCTTTGCTTTTGTTATTAATTGCCTTATATAATTGGCTGCTCCCATGTTAGGGGCATAGATATTTATAATTGTTAGATCTTGTTGTTGGATAGACCCTTTAAGTAGGATATAGTGTCCTTCCTCATCTCTTATTACAGTCTTTGGTTTAAAATCTAATTTTTCTGATATAAGGATTGCCACCCCAGCTTTCTTTTGGTGTCCATTAGCATGGTAAATGGTTTTCCACCCCCTCACTTGCAATCTGGGGGTGTCTTTGGGTCTAAAATGAGTCTCTTGCAGACAGCATATCGATGGGTCTTGTTTTTTAATCCAATCTGATAGCCTGTGTCTTTTGATTGGGGCGTTTAGCCCATTTACATTCAGGGTAACTATTGAAAGATAGGAATTTAATGCCATTGTATTGCCTGTAAGGTGACTGTTACTGTATATTGTCTGTGTTCTTTTCTGGTCTATGTTGCTTTTAGGGTCTCTCTTTGCTTAGAGGACCCCTTTCAAGATTTCTTGTAGGGCTGTTTTCATGTTTGCAAATTCCTTTAGTTTTTGTGTGTCCTGGAAGCTTTTTATCTCTCCTTCTATTTTCAATGACAGCCTAGCTGGATCTAGTATTCTTGGCTGCATATTTTTCTCGTTTAGTGCTCTGAATCTATCCTGCCAGTCCTTTCTGGCCTGCCAGGTCTCTGCGGATAGGTCTGTTGCCAATCTAATGTTTCTACCATTGTAGGTTACATATCTCTTCTCCTGAGCTGCTTTCAGGATTTTCTGTTTGTCTATGAGACTCGTAAGTTTTACTATTAGATGTCGGGGTGTTGACCTATTTTTATTGATTTTGAGAGGGGTTCTCTGTGCTTCCTGGATTTTGATACCTGTTTCCTTCCCCTAATTAGGGAAGTTCTCTGCTATAATTTGCTCCATTATACCTTCTGCCCCTCTCTCTCTTTCTTCTTCTTCTGGGATCCCAATTATTCTAATGTTGTTTCGTCTTATGGTATCGCTTATCTCTTGAATTCTGCCCTTGTGATCCAGTAGTTGTTTATCTCTCTTTTTCTCAGCTTCTTTATTTTCCATCATTTGGTCTTCTATATCACTGATTCTGTCTTCTGCCTCATTTATCCTAGTGGTTAGCACCCCCATATTTGATTGCACCTCATTAATAGCCTTTTTGATTTCGACTTGGTTAGATTTTAGTTCTTTTACTTCTCCAGAAGGGGTTTCTCTAATAACTTCCATGCTTTTTTCAAGCCCAGCTAGTATCTTTAAAGTGATGATTCTGAACTTTAGATCTGACATCGTACTAATGTCCGTACTGAGTAGGTCCCTGGCAGTCGGTACTACCTCTTGTTCTTTTTGTTGAGGTGATTTTTTCCATCATGTCATTTTGTCCAGAGGAGAATAGATTAATGAGAGAACAAAATGCTAACAGGGTAACAACGTCCCCAGAAAATATACTCTAAACAAATCAGAAAAGATCTGAAGCAGGGGGAAAAGAAAGGGAAAGAGAGAAAAAAGAAAAAGATAAAGATAAAAACAAACAAAAACAGAACAAAACAAAAAAAAGCAGAATATGATCAAATATGATCAGGCTGGTACATAGATCAGTGCCACACACTAGAATTTGGGTGTATTTTGGTCTGTTAGAAGAAAGTGCCTCCCAAAATTTTAAAGAAAGAAAAACTTATATATGTACAAAAATAAGGGTTGATATGATGAAGGGATGGAATATGACTGTAAAGATGAAAATTATAAAAAATTTTATAAAAGGAATTGATAAGAAGTTGTTTGAAAAAAGAAAGAAGAGGATTTTGGAAAAAAAAGAAAAAGAAGGGAGAGAATGTCATCAGGCAGGGGAGTAGAAAAAAACCATACACTAGAGATTTAGGGTATATTTTGATCTGTTAGAAGAAACTATCTCACAATTTTAAAGAGAGAACAACTTATATATATATGCCAAAAATACAGGTAACTACCATGAAGGGATAGAATATGACTCTAAAAATGAAAAATAAAATTGTTTTTTTAAAAAGGGATTGATAAGATGTTGGCTGGAAAAGGGAAAAAGAAAAATTCAAAAAAAAAAAGTTAACTTTGAAAGACTAAAGAATCATGGTAAAAAAAGCCATGGATTCTATGTGTAGTATTCCCCTAGCGCCGGAGTTCTGCCGTCCTCATTGATCGGTAAACTTGGTCTTGGCTGGCTGTTCTTGCTGATCTTCTGGGGGAGGGGCCCATTGCCGTGTTCCCAAATGTCTTTGCCAGAGGCGGAATTGCCCTGTCCTTGCCTGGCCGGACTAAGTAATCTGCTCAGGTTTGCTCTCTGGAGCTTTTGTTCCCTGCAAGCTTTCCGTACAGCTTTGGAGGCCAAGAGTGAAAATGGCGGCCTCCCAATCTCCACCCTGGAGGAGCCGAGAACTCGGGGCCCTGCTCCTCAGTGAGCCCCCAAAGAAAAGCCATCAGTCACTCCTGTCTCCCCGGTCTCCAGCCGCACTCCGTGCTCACCCGGCCTGTGACCACGCGATTCTATCTCTGGCACCCGACCCCGGGTGGAGTCTCCAAACCCAGCAGATCCCTGCGGTGCACTCCCGCGCAGCTCCTCCCGGGGGAGTAAGGTGAGTCTCCTGGGATCTGCCGCTTGTTGGGTCCCTGCTGGAGGAGCAGGGGCCCGACTGTGCCGCGGATCACGGTTTATGGCAACCCCGAGCTGAGAGCCCACTCCTAGGCTCCGTCTCTGCAGCCAGCTTCCCCACTCTGATACTTGGGAGCTCTGCCGCACTCAGGCACCCCCGGTCTTTCTGTGACCCCGAGGGTCCTGAGACCACACTGTCCTTCGAGGTTTCCACCCCCAGCTTAGCCACTGGAGTGACGTCCCTCAGTGGAGCAGACTTCTAAAAGTTCCGATTTTGTGCTCTGCGGCTCTATCACTTGCCAGAAGCAGCCGACAGAGGCCCCTCCCCCGCCGTCTATCCTCCTGAATATCGCCTCAGATTCACTTCTCCACACGTCCTACCTTCCAGAAAGTGGTTGCTTTTCTGTTCAGAGAGTTGTTGCTCTTCTTTTCTTCGATCTCCTGTTGAGTTTGTAGGTGTTCAGAATGGTTTGATCCCTATCCAACTGAATTCCTGAGACCAGACGAAATCCAGGTCTCCTACTCCTCCGCCATCTTGCTCCACCCCCCTAAATTTCTGGATTCTATTTCCTTTTATTTCTTATTAATCGGCCAAATATTCTCCAAGTTCATCTCTTTCTTGTAACAGCTTGACAGATGTAACCATCTACATCTGACCCACAATACTAAGGTTCTGTTTTATAAACCCTTCCCCTAGGGCTACTGGCCCATGAGGCTCATGATCTGCCTCAGAATTATCCAGGGAATAGTTCTGCCATTGCAACACAGGTCAGCACTTTCTGAGCCTTCTTATATCAGTTTTCTTGTTGTCCACAACATGACCACAAGCCAGTGTCACACATTTGATGTCTTGGAGTGGCAACAGCTCTTTTCAATGTGCCAATTTCTATATTACTCAAGATAAGTACAACTAGTTAGTGTGATCATCTCTACAACTGTGAGTTAACATAATAGAGGTTTCTGTTTCACACCATATTCAGTGCTGGTTGGGAAGTTCTCCTGGAGTGTCTCCTCCATGGAGTGACTCAGGGATCCAGGACGATATGATGTCACCATCTTCAATGGGTGATCTCTACAGTAGCCATGGGAGGGCATGAGAAAGTGCATTGGTGTTTTATGCCTATGCCTGAAAGTAGCATACACTACTTCTGTCTCCATCTGCACTCCATTAGCCAGAATCCAATAACATGACCTCAACTATTTGCAATTAAAAGTGGAAAACAGTCTTCCTTTGTGTCTGAGAGGAGCAGAAGTGAATGGTGACCATATAGTCAGTGTGTGCCATACCCCATGAGACTTTATTGTTGTATCCACTCAGTGCTTGTTTAGATTCACCCTCATGCTTAGCACATCTTTGCTCTTTTTACATTCTTGCATGTGACACTTTCCCTCTGCCTGAAGTAGATTTTTTAGAATTTCTTTAAGTGGGTGTCTTCTGGCAAGAACCTCTCTCAGTTTCATTTATCTGAAATTTGCCTTTCAGTTTGTCTTTGTCTTTAAGAGAAATTTCTAATGAATGTAAAGAAAGTTGATAGTTGATAGTTACTTTATCTCAGTCCATTGAAGATATTATTTATTCCATAGTGGTCTAGCCCCTATGATTGCAGATGAACAGTCAGCTTTCAATTTAACTGTTGTTCTTTTCTCTCTGGATGCTTTTAAAATCTTCTCTTTGCCTTTGCTGTTCTGTAATCTCATTAGCATGTGTCTAGGTATGGGCTTATTTATTTTTATTTAATTTAATGCTTGAGATTCTTTGATTTCTTGAATCTACACATTTATGATTTTCTTCAGTTCCAGAAAGTCCCAAGACATTATATGGGCAAATCTAGCCTCCACACCTCTCTTTTTCTTCTCTCGGGCTTTTATTA
The DNA here is from genome assembly GCF_029215605.1 of Mirounga angustirostris. Taxonomy (NCBI): domain Eukaryota; kingdom Metazoa; phylum Chordata; class Mammalia; order Carnivora; family Phocidae; genus Mirounga; species Mirounga angustirostris. The sequence goes on from NW_026991722.1 coordinate 64,367,792, forward strand.
AATGTATATTAAACTCTCCCACTCTAGTCTCTGTGTTCTTATGCCTTTTTGATATTTTCCATCTATGTCTTTCTGGCTACCTTCTGGATCATTTCTTCTGATATATCTGCAATTCATTAATTCTTTCCTAAACTGTATCACATCTGATGCGAAACTCCTCCATAGAGTTTTTAAATGTGTTATATTTTTCATTTCTAGAAGTTCCATTTAGTTATTTTTCAAAACTTATTATTATTTATAGTTTCTTGTTCTCTTCCCATATCTTCCAGTTTGTGTTTTAGTTCTTTAAGCATATTATATATACTTATACTGTTATCTCTGGCTAATAATTTTATTACCTAAGGAAATTGAATGGCAGTTCCCACATACACATCCTGGATCTCACTCCCTTGTGATGCCTCATTATTATGTATTTGTTTATTTTACTGCAACTCTTAGACACTTTTGGGTGGCGGTGCTTTGAGACCTGGAATGCAGGCTGGTTTCTTCAGAAAATATTTGCATTCACTTCTGCAAGGCACTTTGTAGGTTTGCTCTAAATTAAATTCTCAGGTTGAAATAACTTAGCAGTGTGAATTCTAGCCAAAATCCTATGTGAGCACCACTTTTGGGGTCCAAATTCTCAGTGTCAGTTTCCTACCCTCTACCTGGACCAGACGTTTAAGTTTCCTGACATTCTCCTGGGTTTATTTCTGGTTTGTCCTTACATGGAAGTTAGAGCTCTTTAGGATCTAGTCTAAAAGGGGGGAGAAATTCCTGTTAGACCTTCTACCTCAGACAGGCCCTGAGAGAAGCTTCCTGCTCTCCATGCTTCATGAGACCATTAAAACTTATGCTAGATTCACTTGATTTTACAAAAGTCTTCAGAGAAAAAAGCTAGCTTGAACAGTCTGTTTATATATCTGAATTCCCATATTTATTTAATTTTTGGCTACAGAATTTACTTACTTTATTGATAGATCATCAACGCACCTTAGATTTTATTACCCAGCATTTTATTTATTTAGTTATTTGTTTGTTTGTTTATTTATTTATTTATTTATATTTATTTGACAGAGAGAAACAAGGCAAGAGAGGGAGCACAAGCAGGGGCAGTGGGAGAGGGAGAAGCAGACTCCCCACCGAGCAGGGAGCCCGATGTGGGACTCGATCCCAGGACCCTGGGACCATGACCTGAGCCGAAGGCAGACGCTTAATGACTAAGCCACCCAGGCGCCCTATTATCCAGGATTTTTAAAAATTTTATGTATTTATTTGATAGAGAGAAAGCCAGAGACAGAGTACAAGCAGAGGGGGGAGGGGCAAAAAGAGAGGGAGAAGCAGACTCCCTGCTGAGCAGGGAGCCAGATGCGGGGCTTGATTCCAGGACCCTGGGCTCATGACCTGAGCCAAAAGCAGACACTTAACCAACTGAGCCACCCAGGCACTCCTATCCAGCATTTTTAATAACTTTTTGATGGAAAGGAAAACACAAGGGGGATCCACTATAGTCTACCATATTACCCTGTCTATTGATATTTGTCATAAGGCCCACTTCATCACCAAATGGTGACCCCCCCCAGTAGAGGACAGACTTACCTTTAGACTTACTTTTCATTCTATTCTAAAAGTAAAGCATCCTAATTAAAGTAAGTTGAAAATATAGAGAAAAGTTTAACTCTAAGATTCAAGATATTTGGATATATTTCCATACAAATATGTCCATATTACCAACTTGGTTTTTTTCCTTCCAGTCTTTTCCCCTCTAAATAGAAATTTTTATATTATGAGATTAACTAGAGAAATGGTTAATTAAATGTGAAGCAATATTCAGCAGCACTTAAAAGCAACCATTTATAAATCTTATGTGATATTATAAATAAATTCTTTTTGAGGGACAACTGGGTGATTGAGTTGATTAAGCATCTACCTTTGGCTCAGGTCACGATCCCAGGGTCTTGGGATCCAGCCCCACATTGGGCTCCCTGCTCAGCAGGGAGCCTGCTTCTCCCTCTCCCTTTGCCTCTCTCCCCAGTTTATGCTCTCTCTCTCTCTCTCTCACACTCTCTCTCTCAAATAAATAAATAAAATCTTAACAAAAAATTCTTTCTGATGTAATGGTAAGCTGGGCAAAGTGTAGAGAAAGCAATTGCGTGGGGGTGGAGGGGGCTACTCTCCTGGACCACTCACTCTAGGCACCAGCAAGAGCCAGCCAGCTCATTCCGAGGCTCTACAGCAGGCACTCTGTAACTGGGTGTTGGCTGATAGCTAACACTAGGGGCCCCCAAGCCCCTAGATATCTCTATAACAGCAAGCAAAGGGATCTTGTTCTCTTGCCTTCTGAAAAGACAACAAAAGAATTCATAGAGGATCACTCAATTCATGCCCTCTAATGACAATTACACACAATTTGCTTGCAGTATAACATAAGCTTAATTATGGACAACAAATTGCTACCTAACAGGACTCTAATATTAATTTCTAAACTCCCCACCCCCACCCCAACTAACTAAGGAACCAGTGGAAACTTCAATTCAATTAAGGCAAGAGTCAATGCCTGGCCCTTTGCTTATGGCCAGTGAGCATGCCCATGTGTCCTCACTGTCCCCAGTCGTGCCCCACAAGGATCCTACTTCAGTCTCTGCCTTTGTACTTGTCCAGAGTTTACTGTGAGAGTGGAAACCTGTAGCAATGATGCTGCTAAGGAAACTTGGCATTCTCCCAATACCCTCCGCAAAAGGGCTCCATCTAGTTTCCAATGCTGAGTGTTTGTTTGGGCTTATGTGCTGCCTCTGTTTAGTCTACAAAACTGGTGTTTTAGGCTCTGCTTCCAGTATGAGGAGAATAACTTCCAGGTTGGGTCTAAGGTGAACATAGATCATTGCACACACACCCCCATCACAAAGAGAAGTGGGAATGGAACCGCCCATATGAGAGGATTAAACCTCTCTTGGGGCTTACTGCTGTGTGGCTGCTAAAACTATTGTTGCACTGTTCTGTTCAGCATTGCATCTTAACACCTAGGCCAGAGCCAGACTCTTTGTAGGTGCTCCATAAATACCCATGACAGCAGAACCCAGATATTTCTTTCTAACAAACTAAAGAACCGCACAAATGTATTTTTTTAAATGTTTACACATCTATATGCATAGTGTTTATGCTCCCTTGTGGGACTTAGCACGTTAGGGTTTACAATGAAGGCTTTTTGGATCTTTGCCTATTCTTTGTAACTAAGCCATTAGTTCCATGAGGGCAGGAGCCCACATATCTCTCTCCATACACCCACAGGTTCACACAGCACCAGGCACATGCATGGCTGGCATTCAATGATGTGAGTACTTTGGTTGGCCAACTAAACAAACATGTGAATGCTGGGTCCATGAAATCATATACTTGCCATTTCAGAGTTGTTGGTGGTTGCAGTGGCCCCAAGATGAGAAATACCCTAAGATATGACTCACCAATACCTCTCAAATACAGTGGGTCCTGATCTCCCTGCAGATGGCTAAGCTTACTCCCGGCCAAAAGCTGGTCATTCTCACTTATTTGTGAGTTCCATCATACCCCCATAGAATAGGCCAACATTCAGGAAGCCTGTGGCTACAGAATACATATGGCGAGATCATCACCCCACTATAAAACTCCTGACTGCCACAGTTGCTGAAGAGTGTTGATACATGAGGACCCATAGAAGGCTGGTCATATTTTTGAGTAACTGATGACAGAAAGAAAGGTCTCGAAAAGCAGCTTCCTGGGAGCACCCCCATCTTAACGAAATGAGCTGCCTTGTGCTTCTCCCTGACCCTTGGTTTTGGGTCAAGACTGGAGATGAAAGGTGATGAGAAGAACAGCCAGGACGTGACAGTCTCTGTTTCTCTGCAGCTGTGGGTCTTCAAGCTAGCCAAGTCCTGGCCAACCTTAAACATGCTCATCAAGATCATCGGGAACTCGGTGGGAGCGCTGGGGAACCTCACCATCATCCTGGCCATCATTGTCTTTGTCTTCGCTCTGGTGGGCAAGCAGATACATGGGGATAATTACTGGGACAACCGGCATAATATCTCCGCGCCCAGGGAAGAACGGCCATGCTGGCACATGCACGACCTCTTCCACTCCTTCCTCATCATCTTCCAGATCCTGTGTGGAGAGTGGACTGAGAACACGTGGGCCTGCATGGAAGTTGGCCAGAAACCCATATGCCTCATCCTTTTCTTGACAGTGATGCTGCTGGGGGACCTGGTGGTAAGTGCTGAGCCCCCCTGGGGGCACTGTCTTGGGGGCCATGGAGGAGACTTATGGGTTATCCTAAAAAGCTTTGAGGTTGCACATTTTTATGCCCCCATCATACCTCCCAGACTGTAATTCTTCAAACTTTGCAAAGTCATGTGGGGCTGTTCTAAGAACTGTCCCATGGGAGGTAACTTGACTTGCTGGTGTGAGCACATAGGAGAGGGGTGGAAAGACCTGTTTAGAATCCCAGTTCTACCACTAGTAAGGCTGGAAGACCCAGCACAAGAGACAATCTCCTCCAGCTTTAATTTCCTTACAATCAAGAAAATAGTGCTTACTCAGAGGCTTACCCAGGGAATGAGATTACAGGAGATGACACAGGCAAATTGCCTAGTGCAGTGTCTAGGCCACAACAGGAACTCAGTAACTGTTAGCTGTTAGTCGTTGAAGAAAAATTTCCTTCCCCACTCTAGGGGTTCTCAGAAGATAGTTTTCTCTAGTGCTGTGAGAGCTGACTGCTTTCTCTAAGATACACAGGTCCTAGCTAAGAGCAGGAGGGTGGGCACTATGGGACAAGATGAAAGAGAGAAGCTGGGTCATGGACCACATCCAATGCCACAATGTCAATAACAAAAGCCACTTCCACATTTGGGGGAGCCCCATTTGGCCCCAGCACCCCTTCTCTATCCTAGTTGGCCCCTTGCCCTCAGCTTACCCCCACCCACTGTGGTTCTAGGCACCCTTGCTGCACCAGCACTGGCTACTGGAGGGGGACATATGGACCCTCAGAAGTCCCTTTCTTACTGCCCTGAAAGTCAACCAGCTTGGATTATTTTCCTGTAAGAGTTTTACAGACACAAGATAGCTAAACCAGGAGAAATGAAACAACAAATCCAGACTTTTTAGTCTTTCCCACCTGGGGCATGGAGCCACAGATGCCTTCCCCCCCATTCCTGAGTTAGGGGGTTGGCTGAAGATCCTTTCTTCCAGGCTGAGGTCAGCAGGCCTGCAGAGCTACAGGGGCCCCGAACCCTCAGGCAGGAAGTTTCCCTTCCTGAGCACTTTTACAGCCCTCGGGTAGTTTCCTCTTCACAACCACTCCAAAAGGGAGGGAGTCCCCACTTCCAGCTCATGGGGGAAGAACATGAAGTTGGAAACAGCAAGGAGATTGCCCAGGATCCCAGAGTGAGGAAAAGAACCCAGGGCTTTGGCAGATGACAGTGGCCTCAGGGCAGACCCATAAGTGTTCCTCTCCCTTATCCCTGAACGTCCCTTGGTTTGGCAGGGGTGATCCCTCTCTATGACAGAAAATGTGCTTCCAAGCCTTGTTCACATGAGGCAGGTCACCTGGGACATCTGCAAGACTCCCTTCAGTGGCTTTCAAAATGTCCATTCCCCCAAGAGGGAAAGCATGTTGGGTGGGCAGGGAGAGGCCCAGGTGTGGCTGTCCTGCCCTCTGGCTGCCAACCTGGCAGACTATGGAGGGACTCAGCTCGTCATTGGTGGAGCCATCTTTGCTTCCACTCCTTCTCTCCAGGTGCTCAACCTGTTCTCACCCTGCTGCTGAACTCCTTCAGTGCCGACAACCTTGTAGCTCCAGATGAAGACGGACAGGTGAACAACCTGCAGGTTGCCCTGGCATGGATCCAGCATTTGGCTATCGTACCAGGAAGGCCATTTGCAGCTTCTTCACCAGGACTTGCCTGCTGCCCTGGCCCAAGACAGAACCCCAGCTGGTGATGAAACTCCCCCTCTCCAGCTCCAAAGCTGAGAACCACATTGCTGCTGATACAGCTGTGGGGAGCCCCAGAGGGCTTCCAGTGTCCAGAGGCCCCAGGGACGACCACAATGACTTCATCACCAATCCTAACATATGGGTCTCTCTGTCCATTGCCGAAGGCAAATCTGACCCCGATGAACTGGAGGAGGATGGTGAGGAGGATGCTCGGAGCTCCCAGCAGGAAGTGATCCCTCAAGGGCCGGTGAGAGTCCTCACATGGGACAGGCTCAGGGCTGGAGTGACAGGGGCAGAAGGGAAATTAGAATAAGGAGGTTTTCCAACATCAGGACTGGCACAGCCTGGATGAGCCCCGGGCAAGCCAAGCATAGGAGCACTTGATGTCAGGAAGCAAATACCATGCCTAGCTTTCTGGAGGACATGGCATTTGAGCAGGGCCTGGAAACAAAGGGTCAGAATTCCCCAGGCAAGCAGAGAGCAGGGGCAGCACCTTAGTCCCAGGCCACTTTGACGTTCTTGGGATTGTCTTTCACACAACTGCCCCGCTTATTTCACCCAACTCGGGCTCTGTGCCTGAGATGCTAACAAGACTCCTCTAAGAACAGATGTTGTCCAAGAGCGAGATTTATCTGATCTTCATCAGAAGCCTAGGGAGTCCTGCTCATTATGTGACTCATTTATCCAGCCTTTCCCAAAAAAGGATGTCACAGGGAAATGACACTTCTGCACAATATGGGAAGGCAGGGGTCCCTGTGGGGTCTGGAGACAGGCAGGGCTGATGGCCAGGCCACTAAGTGGCCTCAGACGGCTGTGCTTTGAGTCCGTAGCTCTACCACAGCCTTCTTCCCCTGCAGCTGTCACTTCTCATGTGTTCCAGCAGCTGCTATTATCAGCTGCCATATTTTACACGCATATTTTACATGTGTGGGTGACAGCCGAGGGCAGGGCGTCACCATCCCCGGAATAAAGGACATGAACTCTGTGACGACTTTCTCCACTCAGAGGCATTTTCAGTTACTTTTGGGTTCTTGGGGGACTTCAGATGGCCAAGTTTGCCACCTCTCTGACCTCTGGAAAAGTAATAATGGTCATGGCTAACATCTATTAAGCCAAGCACTTCATGCCAAGTGTTGTACAAGCATTCACCTATTTAGTCATCAAAAGCACTGAATAAAGTAGATTTTGCCTTCTCAATTTTGCAGGTGGGAAAAATGGAGATCAGGTTGAATTTATTTGCATAAAGCCACATAGCTTGTAAGGAATGGAGTCGAGAGTTAAACAGACGTGGTTAGAGAGCTCCGGGCTCACTTCTTACAAGCGTGTGTGTATGGATGCATGTACGTATGCTGCAGAGATTAGGTCCTTAGCTCTGGCAGACTATGAGGTGCAAGATGTCTTCAAACTGAGAAGCAGTCAGCTGAGGGTGGGCACAGGAGCCCAGATGGGACCCTCGCTCACTAGCAGGAGCAGCTGCAGCAACTCAGGAGGTGTAAGGGCCACCTGGCAGCCAGGAGCCCAGGCTCTGGAATGTCTTCTGAGGATCTGGCTTCCCACGTGGGTGAGAAGTGGAAAGATGAGGCTGCTGCCCAGGCCCCTGCATAGGTAGGTATGTGAGCTTCCAGGAGAGGCTGAACAGCCTTCCAGACCCTGACCGGTGTGATGGTAGGGGCTGGTGGATGGGGTGGCTCGGGAAGTGGTATTTCAGACGGGAGTCGCCCACATAACCTAACGTCTCATGGTGACTAGTGTTCAGGTCCGTCCTAACCTCCGGGCTGTTCAGCACAATTTCAGTGGAAAGAAGGGGGTTCCTCAAGATGGCGGGGTAGGGGGTGATGAGGACGAGATCCTCCACCTCTCTGAGTCTCCTTGTCTTCATCTCTAAAACTGAATGGTAATGCCTACTTGGTAGGACTCTTTTGAAGCTTATACGAAATGCTGCTTGTCCAGTGTTTCATTCCTGCCTGAGATGGAATAAGTGCCAAGAAAATGACAGCCAAGAAACAAGAGAACAAAAGACAATGCGAGGAGAAAGTGTGTTTCTGAGGGGAAAGATGGCAGAGGAGTAGGGGACCCTATTTCAACTGGTCCCCAGAATTGAGCTGGATATCTACCAGACCACTCTGAGCACCCACGAAACCAGCCTGAGATGTGAGAAGATCTGGATCTCTACAAACAGAATATCGCAGGCGGTTGGTTTTGAGGTACGAAGCGGAGAGCCGTGATCCTGCGGGCAGATATTGGAGGATAAACGGCGGCGGGAGGGTGCCTGGCTGTGGGGATCCTACACTGCCAGTGAGGGACAGCCTCGCACGCTGCGGACAGGGCACAGGCTCGCAGACCAGTAGCAGTGGGGAAAGGACTTTAGGGCAGCCCCCGGGGTGGAAAAACCAGACTGGAGGGGTCGCGTGCACGCGAACCGCAGGCCTCCCTGGACAGAAACCGGAGCGATGGTCGCGCGCACGCGAACTGCAGCCTCCGAGATGGAAACCTGGTGCGCCTGGGTCGCGCCAGTGAACTGCAACCCCCAGGGTGGAAACCCTGAGAGGCAAGCGGCGGAGTTGCGCACATGCGAACTGGGAGCGGCTGGCGGTTTTAGAAGCACAAAGGGCAGAGACGTGCCCTGACCTGAAGGCAGGACTGGGAGCGCTGCGGAGGGGCGCACAACCCAGGACGCTGCAGTTTATAGCAGCACAGACAGAAACGGAGACGGTGTGGCCTGGAGAGCTCACTGAAGAACAGACTGCGGTCTCTCTGCTCTGAGGCAGAGGGTTGGAAATGGTCTCTTCTGCTCTGACTCGCGGAAGAGACGCGGAAAGCCGCCAGGGAAAGGTGCCAGAGAACAAAAGCCCCAAAGACTGATTCCCACTGAGCCCATCCCCCGCCACAGGGGGCAGGGCAACTCTGCCCAACAGGGTTGCCTGAGTAACAGCGCGGCAGGCCCCTCCCGCAGAAGACACGCTGGGAAAACAAGAGGCCAGCAACCCTAAGGTCCCAAGAAAACAGGTGTATCCTGCTTGGGTTCTGGTCAATAATTTCAAGTCTATACATTCCCTCAAACACCCATCAACAGAATGACTAGGAGGAGGAGCCCCCAAAACAGAAAAGACTCAGAGATTATGACTTATGCTGCAGATTTACAAATGGATGCAGATATAACCAAGATGTCGGAGATGGAATTCAGGCTAGCCATTGTGAAGACAATGGCTAGAATGGAGAAATCAATTAATGGCAACATAGAGTCTCTAAGGGCAGAAATAAAAGGGGAATTGGCAGAACTTAAAAATGCTATCAATGAGATCCAATCCAATCTAGATAATCTAACAGCTAGGGTAACTGAGACAGAAGAGAGAATAGGCGATCTGGAAGACAGTGTAATAGATAAAAAGGGAAAAGATGAGGCCAGGGAAAAACAACTCAGAATCCATGAAAATAGTATCAGAGAAATAAGTGACACCATGAGGCGTTCCAATGTCAGAATCATTGGAATCCCGGAGGGAGTGGAGAGAGAGAGAGGGCTAGAAGATGTATTTGAGCAAATCGTAGCTGAGAACTTCCCTAATGTGGGGAATGAAACAAACATTCGAGTCCTAGAAGCAGAGAGGACCCCTCCCAAGATCAAGGAAAACAGGCCAACACCCCGGCATATAATAGTAAAACTTGCAAATCTTAGAACCAAGGAAACCATCTTAAGGGCAGTTAGGGGGAAGAGATTCCTTACGTACAGAGGGAGGAACACCAGAATAACGTCAGACCTATCCACAGAGACCTGGCCAGCCAGAAAGGCCTGGCAAGACATATTCAGGGTACTAAATGAGAAGAACATGCAGCCAAGAATACTTTATCCGGCAAGGCTTTCATTTAGAATGGATGGAGAGATGCAGAGCTTCCACGACTGGCAGAAGTTGAAAGAATATGTGACCACTAAGCCGGCCCTGCAAGAAATATTAAGGGGGGTTCTATAAAAGGAGAAAGACCCCAAGAGTGATCTACAACAGAAATTTACAGGGACAATCTATAAAAACAACGTCTTCACAAGCAACATGATGACAATTAATTCATATCTTTCAATAATCACTCTCAACGTGAATGGCCTAAATGCTCCCAGAAAATGGCACAGGGCTGCAGATTGATAAAAAGACAGGACCCATCCATATGCTGTCTACAAGAGACTCATTTTGAACCTAAAGATACATCCAGACTGAAAGTGAAGGGATAGAGATCTATCTTCCACGCCAGCGGACCTCAAAAGAAAGCTGGGGTAGCAATTCTTATATTAGACAAATTAGATTTTAAACTAAAGTCTGTAATAAGAGACACAGAAGGACACTATATCATTCTCTTTTTTTTTAAGATTTTTATTTATTTATTTGACAGAGAGAGAGAGACAGCGAGAGCAGGAACACAAGCAGGGGGAGTGGGAGAGGGAGAAGCAGGCTTCCTGCTGAGCAGGGAGCCCAATGTGGGACTCGATCCCAGGACCCTGGATCATGACCTGAGCCGAAGGCAGACGCTTAACGACTGAGCCACCCAGGCGCCCCCACTATATCATTCTTAAAGGGTCTATCCAACAAGAAGATCTAACAATTGTAAATATCTATGCCCCCAACATGGGAGCAGCCATCTACATAAGCCAACTGTTAATCAAAATAAAGAGTCATATTGATAACAATACGTTAATTGTAGGAGACCTCAATACTCCACTCTCAGCAATGGACAGATCATCTAAGCAGAAAATCAACAAGGAAACAAGAGCTTTGAATGATACATTGGACCAGATGGACCTCATAGATATTTACAGAACATTCCACACTAAAACAGCAGAATACTCATTCTTCTCGAGCGCACATGGAACTTTCTCCAGAATAGACCATATACTGGGTCACAAATCAGGTCTCAACCGATACCAAAAGATTGAGATTATTCCCTGCATATTCTCAGACCACAATGCTCTAAAACTGGAACTCAATCACAAGAAAAATTTGGCAGAAATTCAAACACTTGGAAGCTAAAGAGCACTCTGCTCAAGAATGTTTGGGTCAACCAAGAAATCAAAGAAGAACTTAAACAATTCATGGAAATCAATGAGAACGAAAACACATCGGTCCAAACCTATGGGATACTACAAAGGTGGTCCTAAGGGGGAAATACATAGCCATCCAAGCCTCACTCAAAAAAATAGAAAAATCCTGAATTCACCAACTAACTCTACACCTTAAAGAACTAGAGAAAAAGGGGCGCCTGGGTGGCTCAGTCGTTAAGCGTCTGCCTTCGGCTCGGGTCATGATCCCAGGGTCCTGGGATCGAGCCCCGCATCGGGCTCCCTGCTCGGCGGGAGGCCTGCTTCTCCCTCTCCCACTCCCCCTGCTTGTGTTCCCTCTCTCGCTGTGTCTCTCTGTCTCAAATAAATAAATAAAATCTTTAAAAAAAAAAAAAGAACTAGAGAAAAAGCAACAAATGACGCCTAAGCCACGCATTAGAAGAGAAATAATTAAAATTAGAGCAGAAATCAATGAATTAGAAACCAGAAACACAGTAGATCAGATCAACGAAACTAGAAGTTGGTTCTTTGAAAGAATTAATAAGATTGATAAACCACTGGCCAGACTTATCCAAAAGAAGAGAGAAAGGACCCAAATTAATAAAATTATGAATGAAAGGGGAGAGATCACAACCAACACCAAGGAAATAGAAACAATTATTAGAAATTACTATCAACAACTATATGCCAATAAACTGAGCAATCTGGATGAAATGGAGGCCTTCCTGGAAACCTATAAGCTGCCAAGACTGAAACAGGAAGACATTGACAACCTGAATAGGCCAGTAACCAGTAACGAGATTGAAGCAGTGATCAAAAACCTCCCAAAAACCAAGAGTCCAGGGCCTGACGGATTCCCTGGGGAATCCTACCAAACATTCAAAGAAGAAATAATACCTATTCTGCTGAAGCTGTTTCAAAAAATAGAAATAGAAGGAAAACTTCCAAGCTCATTCTATGAGGCCAGCATTACCTTAATCCCCAAACCAGGCAAAGACCCCATCAAAAAGGAGAATTTCAGACCGATATCCCTGATGAATATGGATTCCAAAATCCTCAACAAAATCCTAGCTAATAGGATCCACAATACATTAAAAGGATCATCCACCACGACCAAGTGGGATTTATCCCCGGGATGCAAGGGTGGTTCAACATTCGCAAATCAATCAATGTGATAGAACACATTAATGAGAGGAGGGAGAAGAACCATATGGTCCTCTCAATTGATGCAGAAAAAGCATTTGACAAAATACAACGTCCTTTCCTGATTAAAACTCTCCAGAGTATAGGGATAGAGGGAACATTCCTCAAGCTCATAAAATCCATCTATGAAAAACCCACAGCGAATATCATCCTCAATGGGAAAAAGCTGAGAGCCTTTCCCTTAAGATCAGGAACACGTCAAGGGTGCCCACTCTCACCACTGTTGTTCAACATAGTACTAGAAGTCCTAGCAACAGCAATCAGACAACAAAAAGAAATAAAAGGTATTCAAATTGGCAAAGAAGAAGTCAAACTCTCTCTTTTCGCAGACGACATCCACCCCCAAATTACTAGAACTCATCCAGCAATTCAGTAATGTGGCAGGATACAAAATTAATGCACAGAAATCAGTTGCTTTCTTTTACACTAACAACGCAACCGTAGAAAGAGAAATTAAAGAAACGATTCCATTTACAATAGCACCAAAAACCATAAGATACCTCAGAATAAACCTAACCAAAGAGGTAAAGGATCTATACTCTAGGAACTACAAAACACTCATGAAAGAAATTGAAGAAGACACAAAAAGATGGAAAAATATTCCATGCTCATGGATCGGAAGAATAAACATTGTTAAAATGTCTATGCTACCCAGAGCAATCTATACCTTCAATGCCATCCTGATCAAAATTCCAATGACATTTTTCAAAGTGCTGGAACAAACAATCCTAAAATTTGTATGGAATCAGAAAAGACCCCGAATCGCCAAGGAGATGTTGAAAAAGAAAAACAAAGCTGGGGGCATCACGCTGCCCGATTTCAAGCTATACTACAAAGCAGTGATCACCAAGACAGCATGGTACTGGCACAAAAACAGACACATAGATCAATGGAACAGAATAGAGAACCCAGATATGGACCCTCAACTCTATGGTCAAATAATCTTTGACAAAGCAGGAAAAAACATGCAATGGAAAAAAAGACAGTCTCTTCAATAAATGGTGCTGGGAAAATTGGACAGCCACATGCAGAAGAATGAAACTCGACCATTCTCTAACACCATTCACAAAGATAAACTCAAAGTGGATGAAAGACCTCAATGTGAGACAGGAAGCCATCAAAATCCTAGAGGAGAACATAGGCAGTAACCTCTTTGACATCGGCCACAGCAACTTCTTTCAAGATACATCTCCAAAAGCTAGTGAAACAAGAGCAAAAATGAACTTTTGGGACTGCATCAAGATAAAAAGCTTCTGCACAGCAAAGGAAACAGTCAACAAAACAAAGAGGCAACCCACAGAATGGGAGAAGATATTTGCAAATGACATTACAGATAAAGGGCTGGTATCCAAAATCTATAAAGAACTTCTCAAACTCAACACCCAAAAAACAAATAATCAAGTCAAAAAGTGGGCAGAAGAGATGAACAGACACGTCTCTGAAGAAGACATACAAATGGCTAACAGACACATGAAATAATGTTCATCATCATTAGCCATCAGGGAAATCCAAATCAAAACCACACTGAGATACCACCTTACACCAGTTAGAATGGCCAAAATGGACAGGGAAAGAAACAACAAATGTTGGAGAGGTTGTGGAGAAAGGGGAACCCTCTTACACTGTTGGTGGGAATGCAAATTGGTACAGCCACTTTGGAAAACAGTGTGAGGTTCCTCAAAAATTTAAAAATAGAGCTACCCTATGACCCAACAATTGCACTACTGGGTATTTACCCCAAAGACACAGATGTAGTGAAAAGAAGGGCCATAGCACCCCAATGTTCATAGCAGCAATGTCTGCAATAGCCAAACTGTGGAAAGAGCCGAGATGCCCTTCAACAGATGAATGGATAAAGAAAATGTGGTCCATATATACAATGGAATATTACTCAGCCATCAGAAAAGATGAATACCCAACTTTTACATCAACATGGATGGGACTGGAAGAGAATATGCTAAGTGAAATAAGTCAAGCAGAGAAAGTCAATTATCATATGGTTTCACTTATTTGTGGAACATAAGGAATAACATGGAGGACATTAAGAGAAGGAAGGGAAAAATGGGCAGGGGGAATTGGAGGGAGAGATGAACCATGAGAGACTACGGACCTGAGAAACAAACAGGGTTCTAGAGGGGAGCGGGGAGGGGGGATTGGTCAGCCCGGTGATGGGTATTAAGGAGGGCATGTACTGCATGGAGCACTGGGTGTTATACGAAAACAATGGATCGTGGATCACTACATCAAAAACTAATGATGTATTGTATGGTGACTAACATAATAAAATTTAAAAAAAAACAAAAACAAAAAACGCTAGACACAGAGGTATCAGCTAGCCCGGAAGTTCTGCTCCTCAGTTTCTACCCAACAGAAATGAAAACACAGAAACTTTGTATATAAATGGGTATCGCAGCATTCCTGGTCATCCCTCTAAGTGGAAGCAAGCCAAGTGCCCACCTACTGATGAGTTGGTAGTCTGTGCTCTATCCACGCAGTGGAATCCAACAATAACATAGAACAAATTTCAGAAACATGCTACCATGTGGATGAACGTGGAAAGTACATGAAATGAAAGAAGCAGTCACAAAATATCACCTATTGTACGATGCCCTCTGTCTCAAGTGCCCAGGGGCAGATCTATAGAGAGAAAGTAAATTAGTGTTTGCCTGGAGCAGGAGTGTGCAGGCAACATGGAGGGTGAACCCCAAGGTACAGGGTCTCTGTTGGGGGTGATGAAATTGTTCTAAATTTCGATTTGAGATGGATATACTAAATATACTAAAATATATTATATATAAAAATATATATGTAAAATATGTAAAATAAAATATACTAAAATAGCATATACTGAATATACTAAAAACCAAGGAATTGTAAACTTTAACTGGTGAATTCTATGGCATATGAATTCTCTCTCTCTCTCCATATGCCTACCATATATTTAAAGAATCAGCACTCGATTCTGAATGATTCTCAGGACCACTTTACCATTGACATCAAGTTTGTGAGTGTTCAAATATCACTGAGAAGCTCACGTTGGCCTGGCACCGAAACAAACTCCAGATGCACTAAAGAGTTGATGGGAACCATGGAACCATGACAATTTGGAAGACAATCCGGGTCCTCGCTGGGCGCCTGGACGGGAGGCGGAGACGCCGCAGAGCGACAGGTTTGACCACACCATTTTAGCAAAGGAAATTCAGGGACAGACAACAGAACAGAGAAACCATGGGACCCAAGTCGGGTCAGACGTTACATCCCTGATGTATTCAGAGCTCTCACCTATCACCCCCAGGACGCTAAGCCCCACGAGAAACAGCGCCGTGTACACTCACAGGCATCTGATGGCACAGTAGGGATGAAAGGCTTGCAGACCGAATGCTAGTGAGATGTATTCTCACCTAACAAATCAGGCAAGATGGAGATGTGGAAGCAGAAAGGCCATGAGACCCACATCCTGGTCCCCAGGGCATGACGTGTCAATGAGTTTCAGCTTCTCCAAGCACAAAACACTCATGTCCTTTGAGCAAGAGTCTGCTTCTGGCATTTTCTCCCAAGGAGAGAATGAGAGAGGTTGTAAGGGATTTGCAACACTGTTCACAGAGGCTTTATTTAGGACGGCAAGGCCTTACACCCATGTCCGTGCCAGTATCTCCCGCCCAGGTGAAACAGGAGGGGGAACCCCAAGGGTGGTTTCCGAAGGTTCCCTGCCACCTGGACCCAGCCCACATCTGGTACCATATAATAAAATCTAAAAAAAAAAATTCCAAACACATTTTTCACAGACATAAGGCAAAGAATCTTTAATATTTGTATGGAACCACAAAAGACTCTGAATAGCAATCTTTTTTTTTTTTTATGTTATGTTAGTCACCATACAATACATCATTAGTTTTTGATGTAGTGATCCACGATCCACTGTTTTCGTATAACACCGAGTGCTCCATGCAGTACGTGCCCTCCTTAATACCCATCACTGGGCTAACCAATCCCCCCTCCCCTCTAAAACCCTCAGTTTGTTTCTTAGAGTCCATAGTCTGTCATGGTTCATCTCTCCCTCTGATTCCCCCCCCCTTCATTTTTCCCTTCCTTCTCCTAATGTCCTCCATGCTATTCCTTATGTTCCACAAATAAGTGAAACCGTATAATTGACTTTCTCTGCTTGACTTATTTCACTTAGCATAATCTCCTCCAGTCCCATCCATGTGGATGTAAAAGTTGGGTATTCATCCTTTCTGATGGCTGAGTAATATTCCATTGTATATATGGACCACATCTTCTTTATCCATCTGTTGAAGAGTATCTCGGCTCTTTCCACAGTTTTAGCCAAAGCAATCTTTTTTTTTTTTAAAGATTTTATTTATTTGAGGGAGAGAGAATGAAAGAGAGAGCACATGAGAGGGGGGAGGGTCAGAGGGAGAAGCAGACTCCCTGCCGAGCAGGGAGCCCAATGAGGGACTCGATCCAGGGACTCCAGGATCATGACCTGAGCCAAAGGCAGTCGCTTAACCAACTGAGCCACCCAGGCGCCCCTTAGCCAAAGCAATCTTAAAAACAAAGCTGGAGGCATCAGACTCCCCGGTCTCAAACTCTATTATAAAGCTATAGTGATCACTGGCATACTGGCATAAACACAGACACACAGATCCCCAGCCCAGAAGAAAGAGCCCAGACGGAAACCCACACCTCTATGGTCCAGTACCTTATGACCAAGGAGCCAAGAAAATACAAGGAGGAAAGAACAGTCTCTTTAATCAAGGGTGCTGGGAAAACTGGAGAGCCCCATGCAAAAGAATGAAACTGCACCACTATCTTACATTATACACAAAAATTAACTCCAAATGCATTCAAGACTTGAATATAGGACGTGAAACCCTAAAACTCTTAGCAGAAAACATATGGGAAAAGCTGCTCGACATAGGTCCTGGTAGTGATTTCTGTCGCTCATACTCCAAAAGCAAAAATAAGTAAGCACATCTACATCAAACTCAAAAGCTCCTGCACAGCAAAGAAAATCACCAAAAAAATAAATGGGCAACCTACCGCCTGGGAGAAAAGATTTGCAGATCAAAAGATCTGATAAAAGGTTAATATCCAGTATATAAAAAGAACTCCTAAAACTCAGTAACAACAAGAAAAAACAAACTGTGGCTAAAAAGTGGAAGGATTGTCCAAATGGACATTATCCAGAAAAGACATCCAGAGAGCCAACAGGTACATGAAAAGATGCTCAACATCATTAATCATCAGGGAAATGCAAATATAAACAACAATGGGATACCACCTCACACTGGTTAGAAGGGTTAGTATAAAAAAGACAAGAAATAGGGCGCCTGGGTGGCTCAGTCGTTAAGCGTCTGCCTTCGGCTCAGGTCATGATCCCAGGGTCCTGGGATCGAGTCCCACATCAGGCTCTCTGCTTGGCAGGAAGCCTGCTTCTCCCTCTCCCACTCCCCTTGCTTGTGTTCCTGCTCTCGCTATCTCTCTCTCTGTCAAATAAATAAATAAAAAAAATCTTTAAAAAAAAAAAAAAAAGACAAGAAATAACAAATGTTAGCAAAGATGTGGGGGAACAGAAACCCTGGTACACTGTTCGTGGGAATGTAAGTAGGTGCATCCACTGTGGAAAATAGTATGCAGGCTCCTCAAAACATTAAAACTAGAACAACCCTACAATCCAGCAATTTCTCTTCTGGCCATTTATCCAAAGAAAACAAAAACACCTATTTGAAAAGATATCTGAACCCCCATGCTCACTGCAGCATTATTCCTAACAGCTAAGATAGGAGGACAACCTACGTGTCCATGGAGGGATGAATCGATAAGGAAGATGTGGTGTATGTAGACACTGCAATACTCTTTAGCCATAACAAAAAACGAAATCTTTCTTTTTTGCAACAACATGGTTGGACCCTGAGGGCACAAAGCTAAGTGAAAGAAGTCAAAGACAAATACTCTATGACATCACTTTTATATGGAATCTAAGAAACAAAAAAACTGAGCTTAAAGATACAGCGATCAGATTGGTGATTGACGGGCAGGGGGATGAGAGTGAAATGGGTGTCAGGAGTCAAAAGGTACAAACTTACAGGTATAAAATAAGTAAGTCACAGGATGTAACGTACAACATGGCAACTATAGTTAATAACACTGTACTGCAAGCTTCAGTGATCCTAAGGAAAAGGTCTTGTAAAACAATCCAAGACAAAACTGGATTTAAACAGATAAGCCATACACCATTGTTCAGGGGACTCAGAAAGTGCAGGGACCTGCCAAAATCTGTATGGGAAGCTGCCCTCCTGCTCCTCGCAGAGGCTAAAGGAGAGCTTTGTACACTGGTGAGTGCGTGCACAGAACAGCATGTAAAGTGCTGGGCTCCTCTCTACCCAGAGCAGTGGGCACTGCATCCCGCTTAGGGGTACAGGAAGAAGCAGGGAGTTGCTGGGAGATGCTGAAGAAGTTGAGGAAGAACAATGCAGGGTGTATGGAAAGTACCTTACCGGTTTTCCAAATCCCTGGGCATGTTCCATCGTGTAGGTGTCTTTTGAGATGCTACCAAAGGTCGCCGCTGCGGTCTACTCAGGCTCTTGCGGCTGGGCAGCCAACTTCTTTAACTCACTGGCAACCTCTGAGTCATCACTGTCTCTTGACTGTCATTCTAGGGGGAGAGGAGCACATAAAATGGGTCTCATTTCTCTCAGTTGGGATGGTCTGTCAGCTCTTGATCTGAATCACTAACCACCACCGTTACATCTGTGCCCATAAAGCACTGCGAGTGAATAAAGACTACGGCGGTAACAGAAATAGAGAATACTTATCCCTCTGAATTCCTCTGGGTTAGGCCCTATTCTAAGCTGTAAGGTGCAGAGTCAAGCAGAGAGGCATGAGGGTTTCGGATACGCCCCAATCATGGAGAGGTTGGAAGCACAGGGTTTGGAGCTGCAAAGACAAGGGCTTGAAATCTGGTTCCAAGCATTATCTGCGTCTCTAAGACTCAGAGGCCTATCAGGATCCTAGCCCACGGAGATGTGCAAACTGATAAAGGGTGTAGAATGCTTAGGCCAGTGCCAGGCACAGAGCAGCTCCTCAGTTAACTCACGATGATAATCATGAGGGTGACAATCACGTTGGTGTTCCTTCCCCGGTGCGTGTGATAACAATAACCAATACTTCTATGATATTAATCCCAAACGCTGGTACTGTGCTTATCCCGTGCCAGGAACTGGGGTTTACATTGACACTGGAAATGGGTTCCATTTACTAATTCATTAAATCCTCAAAACAACCCTATATAGGTACTATTTGCAGGTCCATCTCTCAGATGAGAATTTTGAGGCACGGAGATTACCTATCTTGCTCAAGGTCACGCAGCTGGAAGTGCCATAAGAGGAATGACAACCTGTACCATGAACCGGTATAGACAAAGCCCGTTACCTACGTTAAATCTGCACCATAACCCTAAGGTTTTGCTGTTCTGCCCACTTTACAGATGGAGAGACTGAAGCTCAGGCCCAGGGCGGAGGCCGAACTCACCTGGCCTCCCCGATGGGAGGAAGCAGGACTTGGCACTCCGCCTCAGGCTCGGCCTCCGGGTCCTGGGCTGCCCCCTCCGTCCCCTGCGGACGCCGCATTGCAGAGCACCTCCTCCTGGAAGCCACAGCTTGCCAGGGTTCCAAGGACGCCGCTGCCGCCGCTGCCCCCACTGATGCACAGTGAACTCGCTGCCGATGCTGCCGCCGCAGCCCCCACTGCCGCCCACGGCCGCGACTAGCGCCCCTCGCTGCTGCTGCTCCTGCCGCCCGCTGCCGCCCGCAGCCTCGGCCTCCGCCGCCCCCTAACGCCGCACCTACCGCCACTGCCGCCTGCTGACGCCCGCCGCCGCCGCCGCCGCTTCCTGCCGCCCCTGCCCGCCCCGGCCGCCTGCCGCCTGCCTGCAGCACCCGCCTGCCGCCGCCCAAGGCGGACGCTCCACCGACTGAGCCACCCAGGCTCCCCTCTGCCTTTTAGATAGTGTGGTTAGTCCACGGACTTTAATTATTGGAATGGCTTGCTTCGTGTCTACTTTCTATTTGTTACGTCTTTGTCCCTTGCTCCTTTGCTTCACCTTTTATACCTTCTTTTGGATTAATCAAGTAATTTTTAGGACTCAATTTTATCTCATTTGTTGGTTTTTTAAGTATACCTCTTGTGTGGCTTTTTTTTTTTTTTTAGCAATTGTATTATCATATGCATTTTTAGTTTATCACAATACCTTAAATTAATATTATACTACTTTACAGAAAACAAACTTATATTACAGTGTAATTCCATTTACTCCCCTTTGTGCTATTATTGCCATTTATTTTATTTCTTCATATGTTATAAGCCCTATAATACTTTATTATGTTTTTGCCTTAAACAATTTATAGATTTTTTTTTTTAAGATTTTATTTATTTGGGCGCCTGGGTGGCTCAGTTGGTTAAGCAACTGCCTTCAGCTCAGGTCATGATCCCAGGGTCCTGGGATCGAGTCCCGCATCGGGCTCCCTGCTCTGCGGGGAGCGTGCTTCTCCCTCTCCCACTCCCCCTGCTTGTGTTCCCTCTCTCGCTGTGTCTCTCTCTGTCAAATAAATAAATAAAATCTTTAAAAAAAAAAAAAGATTTTATTTATTCATTTGACAGAGAGTGAAAGCGAGAGAGATCACAAAAGGAGAGGAAGAAGCAGACCCGCCTCTGGGCAGAGAGCCGATGCAGGACTCGAACCCAGGACCCTGGGATCAGGACCTGAGCCGAAGGCAGGTGCTTAACTGACTGAGCCACCCAGGCGCCCCCTAGATTTTAAAAAACTTAAGAAGTATAGTATTTGGCATGTACTCACAAGTTTACCCTTTAGTAATGTCCATTCCTTCCTGAAGACCTGGATTTTTATCTGAGATAATTTTCCTTCAGCCAAAGAAATTCATTGGCATCTGAATATTGCTTTTAATGAATTCTCTCAGGTTTTGATTTTCTGAAATATCTCAATATGTATTGCTTTTCACTTTTAAATATGTTTTGGTGAACACAGGACTCTTGGTTGAGGGGTTTATTTTTATAGCACTGAAGATTGAATCGTCTTCCTGGCTGCCATTGTTTCTGATGAGAAGTCATCTGTAATTCTTTTTACTATTTCCCTAATGGACTGTCTGTTGTTATTTTTGCTTTCCATCCTTTGTTTTCAGTAGTTTGACTAGATGTGATCTCCTCTGTGTTTACCCTCTCTGGAGTTCGCTAAGTTTTTTGGATTTCAGGGTTGATGTCTTTCCTCAATTTGGTAAAAATATGGCTGCTATCTGTTCAGATAATTCTTCTGCTCCATTCTTTCCTCTCCTTCTAAGACTCCAATTACATATGCATCAGATCAGTGATTCTCAAAGTGAAATGTGGTATAGGGATTCTGGAATTCTTAAAGACCCTTTTAGGAGATCCACAGGATAATTTTTTTTTTTAAGAATACTCTCATAGGTCTCCAATGTAGTTTTCTAGAATCTATATGATGTGTGATATCACAAAAGATTGAATGCTGAAGCAGGTATGAGGATCTAGCTGTTTTCTATTACATTAAAGAGATTTGAAAAAAAAAGAATGTCAATGCCACTCTTCTCACTACCTTTGTTTTGGAAAATACAGGATTTTTATTCCATTTTTAAAATGTCATTTATATTAAAATGTTTTATGGGTTGTGTGCTCCCCAAAATTCATACACTGAGGTCTTAATGCCTGGTATGTGAGAATGTGACCTTACTTAGAGATAAGGTCTTTGCAGGGGCATTCAAATTAAAATGAAGCCAGTTAAGCATCCCACTCATGATTTCAGTTCAGTCATGATCTCAGGGTCATGGGATCGAGCCCCATGTTGGGCTCCTCATTTGGTGGGGAGACTGCTGGAGATTCTCTCTCTCCCTCACCCTCTCTCAAATAAATAAATAAATCTTTTTAAAAAATAAAATATAATGAATGAGGTCTTTAGGTTGGGCCCCAATCCAATATTACTAGTGTCCTTATAGGAAAGGGGAAATTTGGAGACACACACACACACAGAAAGCATGCCATGTGAAGATGAAGGCACGGACTGGAGTGATGCTTCTACAAGCCAAGAAATGAGAAAGATTGAAGCAAACCACCAGAAGCTATGGGAGAGTCATTGAACAGATTCTTCCTTCTAATCCTCAGAAGGAACAAGCCCTGCTGACTCCTTGATCTCAGATTTCTAGCCTCCAGAACAATGAGGTAATATATTTCTGTTGTTTAAACCACTTAGTTTATGGTATTTTGCTACAGCAGTGCTGGGAAACTAATACAATATGTATTTGGCTTATTGTTATTTTATTAATAAATGTTTCTAAAATTCCTCAGTTTTAATTTCAAACACAGTAAATATAGATAGATATGACTCACATAAGCAAAAACCCTTTAGGGTTCTCAGTAATTTTAAGAGCATAAAGGGCTCCTAAGACCAAAAAGTTGAAGAGCTATTGTGTTGGACCATGATCACACTGTCCCACAAATCTCAGATGATTTGTTCTTCTTTCTTTCTTTTTTATTCCCACTTCAGTTTTTCTCTGTATTTCAGTTAGGATAATTTCTACTGACCCATTTTCATCAATGAATTTTTCAATTTGGTTCTTTTTAAAAATCTGTTCCTCTGCTGAGGTTCTTCATCCACTTACTTGTTTGACCTATATTTTCTTGTAAATTCTTTCACATAATTATAATAGTTTTGTTAAATGCTTAGTTAATTCCTTCATCTGAGTCCCCTGTGGGTTTCTTTACATAGACATTTTTTTTTCCTTGACTATGGGTCTTACTTTCCTGCTTTTTTGCATGTCTAGTAATTTTTTATTTATTTTATATTGGCCATTGGATGATGCTGTGAAAGGATTCTGGATTCTGTTATCTTCCTTTAAAGAGTGTTGAGTTTCATTCAGGTAGGCAGTTAAGTTGTTCACAATGATCCTGTGAGATCTTGGTTTTAGGCTTTCTTAAGGTAGGTCTATTTTAGTTTTGCCCTTAGTCCTAAGACATAGTCCTTAACATTGCGCTATATCTTTACACTAAGGCCTGCACCTTCTGGGATTCCAATGGAAAGCTCCAGGTATTTAATAAATCCCTTGGTGAGAGTTACCAAACTCTGTTGAACTCTCCACTCAGCTTTTTAGCCTTCCAAATGATGCTTAGAGGAAAGCATCCTTGGCGTTGTGTGCAGTTTAGGAGTCACTCAAGAATTTAAGGGGAATTTTTATGCAGATTTTGAGGCTTATCCCTATTTGGCTATCTCCAAATTCCTGGATTTTTTCCTCTCAATTTAGAACCATTCTGAAAGCCCTGAAACTCTGGCCTCTGTATCATCAGCCCATTATCTTCTTGAGATCTATTCCTCTGTGCAAGCTTATAACTATTATTGGCAAGAGGATTAGTCTGATACAAGCTACCTGTATAGGTACTTGGAACAGGTATTTAGGTTATAACAGCAAACAATAATGTAATAAGACATTACATTAATGTCTTTAATGTGTTTGGGTCTTTAAAATCTTCCAATTTTAAGTGCTTTTTATTTTTTTTTTATTGAGGTATAACTGACAGACAATATTATATTAGTTCCAGGCACGTAACATATTAAGTTGACATTTGTACACATTGTGAGCTTTTTACTTTTAAAATGGTATATATACCCATATTTCTCTGGAACTCCACATGGCCCTGCTAATCAGCCCTCAGGATTTTACATGGATGACCCTAAGGAGTCAGAAAGTAAGCTAGGACATCTCTTTACCTAGTGAGAGTCTTACACTACCTATTCTCAATTAAATGCCTTCCACAGCTCCAGAATTCTACAGTTAGTATTAGAGTAGTAATTGTACCCTCCCATCCACTTCCTTATATTAGGCTGGACACATCCCTGTAGCTACTGTCTTATTACTTTTCAGGACTGGTAGGCAGAGATATGGGTGGACAGAGCACTCAATATATAGAGTTCCTGGGATTGTACTGATTTACATACAGTCACACAACCAGATCCATGACATCAGTATGTACACAGGGGCACAGATTCACAAAGATGCACACACTGATGAGCACTGTGGGTACACACAAACACACTGAGTGACATACAGGGGAACATATACAGCACACACACACAGTCATACCGGACCTGTGATACCCACCCAGACACAAACCAGAATTGTGAGAGAACAGCTACACACACACACAGGTTTACAGATTCACCTGCACAAGACATGTACACACTGCCACACACAGATTGAAACAAACTCACCCAGATCTGTAAGACCCAAAGAGACACAAATGCATACACAGGTTCACCCATACACAAGGACTCACACATTAACCAGCCCTGTAATGCAACAACCACTCACCACTATACTCACAGATTCACAACCAGATTTGTGAGATTCAGGTGCACACAGTCTCACACCCACCCAGGTTCCTGCCCTGGGGTTGCTATTGAACACTGTTCCTGCACTGGGCACAGCTCACTGGTATCAAGTGAGAACCTATGGCCAAGCCTACCTGGAGTCAAGGTGGGGGTCTGAAAAGTTTCCAGTCTGCACCCCCTCTGCCCCACCGCAAACTAGCTCTCAGTAGGAAGCTGTTAATGAACTTTCTTCTGGAGTTACTCACCTGGGTTCAAAGCCTGGCTCCACCTTTTCCTGGCTGTGTGACCTGGGACGCTGTGCCAAATTTTCTCCATCTCTAAAACGAAGGTAATAATAGTTACCAAACCTCACTGAGCTGTTGTGAATGTTCTGCCAGAAAATACATGTTAAGCCCTTTACACGTAGGAAACATTCCTAGCGTGTGGCTGGTGCTCAATAAATATTGGTGTCATCACTGTGTTAAAGTCAGAGCACTGGGCCAGAGCTGCGCCACGGCCCAGACCCTCCTTCCCAAGGTCCTGAGGGTGGGCAGCCACGAGGCCTGACAAATGGGCTGGAGCGCTCCCTCTTCCAGGATCCCAGGTACACGCCCACCACCTCTAGGGTCCCTAAGGCCAAAGGCCTGAGTCTTTTCGCAAAGATGAATGTGGGTCGGAGCCCACCCGACTCCACCTGAAGACATGGACGAACTGACAAGATAATTCCACGTTTCTGGGCACCGCTCTCTCGCACCCTCAATGAGACACAAACACCGCCCCACATAAACACACACTCACCGAGATAAAAGCGCCTTTTGCAGCAATGGGTGGGAAGGAGAGTGGGGCGGGGCCAGAGCCCTTGGTCGCTGGGCCGGGAACTACATTTCCCAGAAGGCTCTGCTATAAGCCCGTTTGCGTTAGGGCGCAAAGGCTGCTCCGGGACCCTGATGCCCTCTGGGAAATGGAGTCCGCGCCAGCGCGACGCAAAGACTACCGGAAGTTGTAGTTCGCGCCCGTCCGCGCAGGCGCACTTGCCCGCAGCGGTCGCCGGGTTTCTCCTTTGTGGCAGTCGGTGGGCTTTTGTGGGAGGCCGGTCCTCTTGCTCGCGCATCCTTCCGACCGTCGGTCGGTCTGTCCGTCCGCCGCGGGGCCTGTCTGACGGACGCGCTCTGCGGCCCCTGGCTCCTGACGGCTGAGCCTGAGGCCGGCCCTGGTCCCGGCCCGCAGTGTCCCGGGCGGAGTGTGTGACGGGCTGCGTGGGGCGGGGGTGATGGGGCGTGAGCTCAGCCTGGGGTGTGGGGCGCTTGCTGAGCCTGCCTGACCCCGACCTTGGCGGTGGGGGGTCCGCAGGGGGCTTCGCGTGCGTGACCGTGCAGCGGGGACTGCGTGTGCGACCCCCCGGGGCCCCCCTGCAGGCTGTCCCTGAGCCCCAGGAGCAGGACCCGCGCCTCTGGGCCTGGCCTGGGGCCCAGGAGGCTGCAGAGCTGCCCACGCTTCCGGGGAACGCTGCCGAGGGGCGCCATGGAGACCCCTGCCCCGAAGCCCCAGGAGACAGGTACAGTTGGCTCTTCTAGTCAGTGGGTCTGTGGACTTGCGCTTGAGGAGACTGACACTCAGAGAGATCAGGCTAGTTTCCCAGAAGCACCTAACAAAGTCAGGCCTTCTGCATTCATACCGTGCACACCCGTTTGTTTCCACTTCTCAGGCATGCTGAAGAGGAAGGGAATGGCAGTTTTTCCTTCAGATTGTGCCAGATGTTGGGGCTCGCTCCCCACCTCACCTGCAGGGGACGGTTCCTGACTCCTCTGATCCTCCCCCATGCCAGGGGTGGAGTGGGCTTTAGCTCAGCCATGCACCTGGTAGCTATGGGAAGAACAGCCCCTTTGACTCATTTCTCCTCCCCAGCTCTGCCCTCTCAGGAGCCTGCTCTTACCCTCAAAAAGAATCCAGAGGATAAATTGGGTCAGGGTCTCCCGGAAGCCAGTTCCGAGGTGAGTGGTTGTCTTTTCTTCCTTCTGAACATCTCTTTCTTTATGAAGAGGGTTGGCATTTTTCCCCTGCCCAGGATTTTCAGTCATCCAAAGACACACACACACACCCCAACCTGGGGGCCTGCTCTCCCTTCCTCAGGAAGCTCTGGGCATGGGAACAGCTCCAATTGAACAGAGTCCAGGTGTGCCCTTGAAATGAGTGCCCCTTGCAGCCTCGTTCAGCCCAATGGGTGGGTCGTTTGCCCAGGACCTGTTTGTGAAACACTATACCAGGAGCTGTGAGGAATGGTTTTAGTGGAACCCGAGCATGTAGATGACAGCTCACATGAGATCACTTCAGTCATCTCCACATGCAGGCCTAGGGGATGGTCCTCATCTGGGGGAGTTTTCTGGGATGGAATCAGGTAGGGGGGTGTGAAAGCACTGAAGGAAGGCTGCGTTGCAGCACCAGGGTAAGAGTGATGGGGGGGGGGGGGCGCCTGGGTGGCTCAGATGGTTAAGCGTCTGCCTTCGGCTCAGGTCATGATCTCAGGGTCCTGGGA
This sequence comes from Mirounga angustirostris, assembly GCF_029215605.1. Classification (NCBI taxonomy): domain Eukaryota; kingdom Metazoa; phylum Chordata; class Mammalia; order Carnivora; family Phocidae; genus Mirounga; species Mirounga angustirostris. Next base: position 64,394,904 of record NW_026991722.1, read on the forward strand.
TCGAGTCCCGCATCGGGCTCCCTGCTCCTTGGGAGCCTGCTTCTCCCTCTGCCTCTCTCTCTCTGTCTCTAATGAATAAATAAATAAAATCTTTTAAAAATTTTAAAAAAAGAATTAAAAAAAAAAAGAGTGACGGTAGGGGGTGCATCCCTGTGTGCTTTTCCTCTCTGCGGGGACCCTGAAATGGGGCTGTCAAGGAAGAACCTGGAGTTTTAGAGGATCTGGGAGCTCAATAAGGAATTGGCCTTGGGGCCACTTCTGCAGCTAAGTAGGGCCCAAATCCCTCCTTTCACAGACTTTGGGTCTTGTTTCTCATTTTGTTCTACCACCTAAACCACCCCCATCCCTCACAGTATTTAAAAGGGTACAGCTGATAAGGAGAGCTTGCAGTAGTGAAAAAGTCTGGAGGGTTGAGGGTCCCTTTGACTCAGGATTTAGTGATTCTGTTAACCTCCCACTTGAAAGGGGTCTGATTACAGAAAAAAAAATAACTATAAAACATTATGAGATGTGCCTAGCTTCTGTAATGTGTTAGAATGGTCTGTCATTCTATAATAAACTCAAGAGACATGACAGTCAAATGTAGTACATGATCTTTGACAGGCCACAGGTCCAAAAAACTCAATCAAAGGCAGTTTGGGACAATTGAGGAAATTTGAAAATGGATTTATCTTAGATCATATGTTATCAGCATTGAATTTTTTGGGTGTGATGATCCCACTGTAATTGGATAAGAGAATATACTTAGGATATACAAGGTGAAGCCCATAGTGTGAGATGTCATGATGTCTGCAACTTACCTTCAAATGATTCAGCAAAAAGTACATGTGCGTGTCTGTGTGTGTGCTTGTAAGTGACTACCTCAAGGTGGTATCCTTCTTGTGCATAGGTGTTATTCCTAAAAGATCAGCTTCTTAGATCCTTGAGTAACTGGTCCTCCTCTCCTGAGTATTCTTCTCTCCTGGCAGCCCCACTCAGACTCACAGTCAAGTGTTTTGCTCTCCTGGGACATCCCAGACAATCTGTTCTGATTTCCCCACTAGTTTCATTACCACACATCTGCATTTGACTCCCATACCTGCCCCCTGGAATTTGTTTCCTATCCTACAGAATGAAGATTCACGGGACATGGGCTTCTCCCAGTGGGAATAATCCCCAGACAGGCCTGTGCAAGGCTCAGATCCTACTCTGCCCTTCCCAGTTGACACCCCCACACAGAAGCCATGTAGCCTCTGATAGTCCCCTTTCTCCAGCACCACATTCTGACATCTCTGGAGCTTTGTTTCTGCCCATGTTTTTCCTTTCCTCTGCCAACACCATGACCATTATGCTTCATTCCTGCATGCCTCAGTTATGGGTATGTTCTCAGCATGTGTCATCACCCCCACCTTCTCATCTCCCTGAAATCCAGTGGGTTTTTTGCATCACATTTATTGAGGTGTAATTTATATACAGTAAAGTCCTCTGATTTTAAGTAGAGGATTTGATGAGTTTTGGCAAATGTGTACAGTTGTGTGACCAGCACCACAATCATAAACTAGAATGTTTCCATCACCCAAAAAGTTCCTTCATGCCCCTTTGCAGTCTGTCCTCTCCCCCTGCTCCTTGGCAACCACAATTTTGTCTTTTTAAGAATTTCTTATGGAAATATATAGTATGTAGTCTTTGGTTTCTTTTTAAAAAGATTTTATTTTTAAGTAATCTCTACACCCAATGTGGGGCTCAAACCCACAGCCCTGAGATCAAGAGTTGCTCTACTAACTGAACCAGCTAGGTGCCCCACATAGTCTTTGGTTTCTAATTTCACTTAGCATAATGCTTTTGAGTTCATGTCTTTATGTGAATCAGTAGTTTGTTCCTTTTTATTGCTGAGTAATATACCATTTGTATTAGGTTACAAGGGCTGCCATAGCAATTTATTGTCTCAATTCTGGAAGTTCAAGATCAGGATGTCAGCAGGGTTGGTTTCTTCTGAGGCCTCTCTTCTTGGTTTGTGAAGGTACCTTCTCCCAGTGTCTTCACATGGTCTTTCTCTGTACATGTCTGGCTCCCAAATTTCCTTTTTTTTATAAGGACACCAGCCCTATTGGATGATGACTTACCATAATGACCTCATTTTACCTTAATTATCTCTTTAAAGACCCTATCTCCAAATATAGTCATTTTTCTGAGGTACTGTGGGCTAGGGCTTCAACATATGAATTTGGAGGGATCACAACTCAGCACAAAACACCATTGTATGGGTATTTACAATTTGTTCATTAGGGGACATTAGGTTGTTTCCAAGTTTTGGCTATTACGAGTAAAACCTGCTATAAATGTTTGAGTACAAATATAGACATGTGCTTTAATTTCTCTTGAATGAACATCTGAGTGGAATTGCTGAGTCAGATAATAAATGTATATTTAATTATCAATGTTATCGGTTATTTCCAAGAGCCATCTTTTGGTTTCATTGATTTTCTCTATTGCTTTTCTATTCCTATTTCATTTATTTCAGATCCTTATTATTTCTTTCCTTTACTTATTTTGGTTTCTTAAAATTGAAACTCAGATATTGATCTGACACCTTTCTTCTTTTCTCATATAGCATCCAATGCTATAAATTTCCCTCTAAGCACTGCCTTAGCTACATCCCACAAGTTTTATATTGTATTTTCACTTTTATTCAGTTCAAAATAGTTCCAGTTTCTGTTATGATTTCTTCTTCAACCATGTGTATTTAGGAATGTGTTGTTTAATTTCCAAATATTTGGAGGATCTTTTCCTAGATATCTTTCTATTATAGATTTCTTTTTTTTTTTTTTTAAGATTTTATTTATTTATTTGACAGAGAGAGACACAGCAAGAGAGGGAACACAAGCAGGGGGAGTGGGAGAGGGAGAAGCAGGAAGCCAGATGCGGGGCTTGATCCCAGGACCCTGGGATCATGACCTGAGCCAAAGGCAGACACTTAATGACTGATCCATCCAGGTGCCTCTCTATTATAGATTTCTAATTTAATTCTGTTGTAGTTAGAGAAGGAACTTTGTATGATTTGCCTTTTTTCAAATTTACTAATATTTATTTTATTGCCCAGGATGTGTTTTATCTTGGTAAATGTTCTGTATGCACTTGAAAAGAATGTGCCTTCTGCTTTTGTCAGCTAGAGTGTTCTGTGAATGTCAATTAAGTCCTTAAGTCGAATGATGTGTTAATCAATTGTTCTGTATCCTTACATATTTTCTACTTAGGTGTTCTATCAATTATTGAGAGAGATTACTGTTGCAATTCCAAGTATAATAGTGGATTTGTCTGTTTTTCTTCAGTCCTATCAAGTTTTTGCTTTATGTATTTTGAAGCTCTGTTAGTAGGAACATGTATATTTAAGATTGTTGTGAGCTCTTAATGAATTGATGTTGTGGTAATGATCATTACATAATCATGTAATGATTATTATATAACACCTCTCTTTGTCTCTGATGATGTCCTTTGCTTTGAAATCTGCTTTGTCTAATGTTAATATTGCCACTTCAGCTTTCTTTTGATTGGTATTTGCAGATTATATCTTTTCTCATTCTTCCCCTTTTAATCTACCTTTCTCTTTGTTTTTAAAGTGGGTTTCTATAGTTGATGTATGTATGGTTGGGTCTTAATTTTTAAATTCAATTTGACAATCTCTAATTTCCAATTGGAGTATTAAGACCATTCACATTTAATGTAAGTATTGATATGGATGGATTTACATCTGCCATTTTGTTATTTGTGTTCTATATGTCTTGTGTTTCTTTTGTTTCTGTTTCTCCCTTAACGCATTCTTTTGAGGTAAACAAATACTGTTTTAGTATACTCTTCTTTTTTTTTAATTTTTTTTTAAGATTTTTAAAATTTATTTATTTGACAGAGAGAGAGACAGTGAGAGAGGGAACACAAGCAGGAGGAATGGGAATGGGAGAGGAAGAAGCAGGCTCCCCGCGGAGCAGGGAGCCTGATGCGGGGCTCGATCCCAGGACCCTGGGATCATGACCCGAGCCGAAGGGCAGACGCTTAACGACTGAGCCACTTATTGGCTAATGCCATCCACTATTGGCACCTGCCATCCACCAGCCCCTCAGATGAGCGCCCCTGTTTTAGTATACTCTTAATTTTTCTGATTTTATTAACTTGTTTTTTCCTTTTAGTTACTTTATTGGATGCTGGAGTGAATTTTACTTTGTTGAGTATTGGCTTTTTTTGGAATTCCTTAAATATTTAAGGAATTTGTTCTGGGATGCATTGAAATTACTTAGTATCAGTTGGATCATTTCAAAGCTTCTTCTTTAGGTTTTGTTCAGGTGGGGCCAGAGGGGGCGCCTGAGTGGCTCAGTTGGTTAAGTGTCTGCCTTTGCGGGTCAGGTCATGATCCCAGGGTCCTTGGATTGAGCCCCACATCGGGCTCCCTGCTCACAGGGAGCTTGCTTCTCCCTCTGCCTGCCACTCCCCCTGCTTGTGCTCTCTCTTTCTGTGTGTCAAATAAATATACTCTTTTTTAAAAAAAAAAAAAAGTGGGGCCAGAGAAGTCTTTAGTCTTGGGCTAATTTTGTCAGACCACTGAAGCTGTCCTCTCCTGGGGACTTTACTCAGTGCCCATATAGTAGGAGGACATTCTACTCTGGCTGGTCAGAACATAAACCACTCCCAGCCTTGTGTGAGTTTTAATGATTGTTCTGCCTACTTCTTTCTGGTGTTTCTTTTCCTGGTTTGGGGGTGTTTCTTCCCAGGCACATGCCTGTTGGTCCTCAGTCGGTCTCAAGTGGATCCAGAGATCTGAGTCTGTGAAACTCCCTCTGCTCTGGCATGTTGCCCTGGAGATTTTAATCTCCTGGACTCCCTAAACTCTGTTCTTCTTCAACTTGGTGAGGCCACAGGCTCTGTCTGGGTTCCACCTGCCCGCACTGCCGTCTGGAAACCTTCCAGGTAGGAAGATGGGGTGGTTGTAGGGCTCATTTTGTTTCCCTTCTCTCAGTGGTCTGTGTTCTGAGCTGCAGCTTGGCCAGTGTCTTGAAATCAATCATGGTTTTGTACATTTTGCCCAGTTTACTAGTTGTTTGAGGTAAGAGGGCAAATCTGGTCCTTGTTACTGTTTTGTGTCTGGAACAGGAAAGCCAATTTTGACCAGGCTGCTGCTTCACTCCTCCAGCCCACACTCAGAAGCTGTTGTCCCTCTCTCCTGCCTTCCCTCTGTCCATCCTGCTGCAGAATACAAGCATCCTCACCCTGGAGTACCTGTCTTCCAACTCTGGCCAGAGCGGCACCTCCCACTCCTCCTCCTCTGATGCCAGAGCTCCGATAGCATGAAGTCTCAGGACGCACAGCTCGGCCACCTCAGCTCACTGTACTCCCAAAGCCCAACTCACCCCATTTCTGGGCCCTTAGCCTCTCTGCTGTGGTGTGCCCCTTCCTGTCACGATTCTGGATGCGGCACAGACTACTCTTTGTTCTTTTCTCATCGGGCCGGGGGCAGGGTCTCCAGCCTCCTGGTGTGCCCAGCCAGAGGGCTAGGAGACGGCCATGTGGGGACTCACAGATGCTGGGTCCTTTCCTTGGGACCCAAGACTGGCATACTTCTACCCCACTTCATTTTCTCCTCAACCACAGGAGGCCCCACTGCTCCCAGTCCTTTCCCCCTAGCTGGAGAAACTGAGGCTCGAGGAAACTAGGCGGCCGGACCAAAATGGTACAGCTAATCCCTGCTCTGCTTTGATTTTCCTTCTTCTTTGAAAATTTACAGAACCGGTATTTGCTGTGTAACAAAATTCCTCAGCAAAGTCTGTTACTAATCTCCTTTCCCCACACCTATGGTCACATTTCCCTGAGGCATCCAGTGTCCTCAGTTTTGACATTTACTCTTCCACATCTCTCCCCTGGTTCACGTACGCAGACCCCAGAGTACACAAGACACAGGGCTTCAGCGTGTCGTTTTAAAAATGGGATTGTACTGTGTACATTCCAGTGCTGCCCTTTGTTCGAATTGGTGTATAATTCACATACCATAAAATCCACCCTTTGCAAGCGTACAATTCGGTGGTTTTGAGTGCATTCACAGGGTAGTGCAACTGTTACCACAGTCCATTTCCTCAGCCCAGTAAGAACCCCTGTGCCCAACAACAGTCACTCTAGCTCCCAGCAACCGCTAGTTTGTCTTTTTGTCTCTCTGTATTTGCTTATTCTGGGCATTTCACATAAATGGGATCACACAGTATGTAGCCGCCTTCTTCTGGCCTCCTTCCCTTAGTATAACGTACAGCGCCTATCTTTGGCTGGCTGCATTATTTTCCACGGCCGGCCTGTGTGCATGTACCCTAACTTAGCCAGCTGTCCTAATGCCTTGGTTGGTTGGTTTGGGGTAAGAACAGTGCCGCGATCCCCCGCCTTGCATTTGCTTCCTTATGTGCAGGAACTTTTGTTTCTGCCATGCGAGGACCCAAAGGGTATAACAATTCCCACTCCACCAGAAATGCTTCCTCATGGCCGGAATACTAGGTTTTCATTGGTGCTACTCACTCTGATTAGGGAAAACGCGTGACCTTATTTTTGTTTCGATTTACATTTTCCTGACAAGAAATCATTAGTCTTCTCATAGTCCATTGGAAATTTGCAGTTCTTCCTCCTTGAGTGGCTTTTTCATATTTTTAAGATTTTGAAACATTTAAACAGAATAAGCACAACCTTCTATGTACCTACTTTGCAAAATTAATGTCTAACTTCTGTCATATTGGTTCCGAATCGTTTTAAAAAATGAAACATTGCAGGTAAAGGCAGGTGCATCCTCCCCCACATCTCCCTTCTCCCCTGCCCTCCTCAGTCTGTGATAGTTTCAGAGGACAGTGACTAACAGCAAACACCATGGGGCACCTGCCATCCACCAGCCCCTCAGATGAGCGCTTCACACGTAGTAGTAATTCACTGGATCCTCACAGTGATGCCATGACCCAGGGACTATTAGCAGACAAGGCAACTGAGGCACCCCCGACTCATAGAGCTAGTAAGGGCAAGAGTGGGGAGCCCACGTGGGCCACTGAGCTCGGAACCTGTGCCCTTACCCACCAGGCAGCAGACCTAGATGCATATCACAGTGGGCACAGTTCTCCTCAGCCTGCTTTTGTAACCACTGCCGCACTCTTAATCGCTCCCCACAGGACAGGTTACTCCACTGTGTTCGTTTCCACTGCTGCACTGTATCCTGTTGTGTATTCATCCCTACCAGTGGGCTGCAGCATGTTTCCAGTGTTTTCTTAGCCACTGCAGGCTGGATAGGAATCTCACAGTGGGCTTTCGGACACAGAGAACACACTCTCTCAGCTTTACTAGAGATGATAGAATAGGTTTCGCTTTCCAAAATGGATGTCCCCCTTACCCCTGTCCAACGGTGTAAGACCCTCCCATTTCCCCATGGACCAGCCCACACTTGGTATTTCCAGGCTTTAAACATTTTGCCTCTGCTACATGTGAAATGGTATCTTTCTGTTTTCTCATTTCGGGATGTCTAGTGTGACTGAGTGTCTCTTCATGTGCTGCTTAATCATTTGCCAGTCTTCTGTGAATTGTCTGCTTATGCTCTATGCCCATTTTCTTTTTTTCTTTTTTCTTAGCGTTTTGTTAAGTGTTGCCTGCAGAAAACATAAACTTTTGGGGCGCCTGGGTGGCTCAGTCGGTTAAGCATCTGCCTTTGGCTCAGGTCATGATCCCAGGGTCCTGGGATCAAGCCCCGAGTCGGGCTCCCTGTTCAGCGGGCTGTCTGCTTCTCCCTGCCCCTCTGCCCACTCGTGTTCACTCTCTCAAATCAATAAAATCTTCAAAAAAGGAAAACGTAAACTTTAATAGAGCAAATGGAAATCTGGTTTCCGGGTTTGCTGTCAGACCGGCCAGGGACTTATGGAATTGTATCCCAGAAGCCCCCACATTTAGATTCTTGCTGCATCTGGAGTTGCATTTTGTGTGTGGTATAAAGAGGGGCCTTATCTTTCCTCCTGTTTTATGTTGGTGTTTGTCTTAGCATGGGTTGCCATAACAAAATACCCTGACTTGGCAGCTTCAACTGCAGAAATTGATTTCCTCACAGTTCCAGAGGCAGGAAGTCTGAGATCAGGGTGCCGGCAGGGTCCGGTTTGCTGCAGCTCTCTACCTGGCTCTCGCGGTGCTCTCGGGCGGTCTGTCCTCAGAAGGCATGGGCTGGGGGTGGGGGGAGGATCTCTTTTGTCCTCTTCTCAGAGGCCACCAGGCTTGTCAGATCAGGGCCCACCTTTATGACCCCACGTAACTTCAGCTACCTCCTAAAGACCCTGTCTCCAAACACAATCACGTTGGAAGGGAGGGCTTCCACATAGGAATTTCAGGGGGACACAGTTTAGTCTGCAGCAACATTGAGAATTATCTAAAAGTATAAACCACTTTTAGAGCTAAAGGGCAAAGCTCTTGGGACCCCAAAGGATTTCCCCACTCTTCCCGACTGCCTGGTAGTCACAAGTCCTCTCAAGGCTTGACGTTCCGCACCCCTGTGCCTGACCATGGGTGCTGATGCAGACCCAGGGTTTCCAGAGAAACCTGGTGACCCCTGGGAGCTTGGCCGCATGCCAGTCACTCCCAGCAAACAGGTAGGTGGGAGCCAGGCCTCCCCTGCTTAGTTTATTCTTCATTCTTATGTCTAATGTAATGCCCTGTCTACAATTTAAGCCAGACTCCCATGGCGCCCGCATCTTTAAAGAGCGAACCACCCTTGCCACCTTAGGTTGGCACCCTGATGGGTTTTGAGAGCTTATTTGCTGGCAAGAGGGACCCAGGGTGGGATTTGGAGCATGGAGAGCAAGAGGAACATTGGGGATGGTAACCTGGAGGCTCCAGAGTGGGTGAGGAGCCCCAGTCAGCAGAAGAGCCTGGGGTTCTAGAACAGGAGTGCGTGCAAGTGTCAGTGACCAGGGCTGGGGAGGGTAGGCACAGGTCAGTACACGGGCCCAGGGAAGGCAGGGGAGCAGGGGTCCCATGGGAAGGTGTGGGACACAGGCAGGAAGAACTGAGAGTGGCTCCCTTGGTCTCTTGCTGACAGAACTTGCTGATAAGTACAGAGTTTCCTTCGTTAGGTTGTGGTAATGGCTTCCTGTCCAGAGTAGGGTCCTTTTGCGATGGTGAGATTTGAGTAGGGCTTCTGGGTTCTTTGTACTATTCTTTTAAGTTCTTAAGTTTGACATTCTTAACCCTGGGAAGCATAGCGTCTTACCCAGAACTTACAGCAGCCTCCAGCCCACAGAGGCACCAGCACCCAGGCTGGCCGGGTAGCTTGGCCCTCCCAGTCTAGAAGGCCGGGTCCACTTGGCAAGTCCCGGCCCCGGCGTGGTGTGTATGTTGGGGCTGTATGATAGATGGCCTATAGCACAACCTTCCATACTCAGGAGAAGGTCACCAGAGGTTAACCCTTCATTCCTAAGGTCCTCAATCGACGTGTGGCTCCCTTGGAACCATGAACACAGTCCGAATCAGTCCCGTCCTGGGCAAATGAGAATGTGCATGTCATTCCAGGAATCAGTGACTTTCAAGGATGTGGCTGTGGACTTCACCCAGGAGGAGTGGGGCCAGCTAGACTCCCCTCAGAGGGCCTTGTACCGTGACGTGATGCTGGAGAACTACCAGAACCTTCTTTCCCTGGGTAAGACAGCTCCTCGAAGCCCAGTGTGCAGTCTGGCCATTCTGCCATGCCATAGGTATTACCAAGCCTCCCTTCGGTGCCGGCCCTGGTGCAGGCCCTGCAGGATGTGGGAGATGTGGTTGCTGCACTCACACTGGGGCTGGGCAGTGCATGTAACTGCCAGCATCCTTGCCTGAGGTGGGGCTGGTCCCGGGCTGGAGCCAGAAGAGAGGGAGAGGGTGGACAGGGGCCTGGGAGGCCAGCCTGCCCTGGAGCTTTCCGAGGGAGACAGGGCAGGGCCTCAGTACCTATGGGGTCCGCAGAGTGCACCCTTGAGTTTGGGTTCTGAGTGTAAGATCCCCCATCCCTGGGGATGGCACACACCTTGGGTGCTGGCCCGGACAGCCCCACCCTGGGGAGCCACAGCACGCAGAACCACACACACCACTTCCTCCCTGCAAGCAGGACCCCCAGTCTGTAAGCCGGATGTGATCTCCCACCTGGAACGAGGCGAGGAGCCGTGGCAGATGCCCAGAGAAGTCCCTGGAGGGGCTTGTTCAGGTGAGTGGGGGACACAGTGGAAGGACATGCAGACTCCTGCCTCACAGGACCACCCCCCACCCGCCTCCTTGTGGTCCTGCTTCCCTTCCTTCCTTCAACACACACACAGCACCACCGGCATGTGGGGAACCCTGCTGGAAATACATCGGTGAGCAAAACAGGCAAAGACATCTGCCTTCAACTGGCAGGAGACAGAAGTCATGTCTATATCTCTGGAAACATTTCACAAGTGGCACTTGTTGGATGGACAGGGGCGGGGCGTATGTGTGGACCTGGGGTCCAGGGCCTCCCTCACCAAGAAGAAGGCAGAGTCAGCCTGGGGGTGCGGAGAGGTGGGGATCACAGTTCGCAGAGGTGACTCAGAGGGGGACGGCCCTCCAGGGACGTGAAACTGACAAGAGATAAATTTAGCTTTTAAAGAAATGTACATACATCTCAGGGCCAGAGCACACATTTACAGTTTGCAAGCGTTCTGAAGGAAAGACGGAAGAGAGGCGGTCTGGAGGCAGTCTCTTCCCTCCTGGCACCAGGGAGAATTTAGCTACAATTAGCATTTCTGGACTTGTGTTTACCCCGTGTTCACACCCAGCCCCGACCCAGTTCCAACACACAGCCGTCTCTCAGTCGATGTCTCAATATGTCATGTCCAACTGCCAGACCCCGTGAGCCCTGCTCCGTCCCTGGCCCCCTGGCTCGATTTGGAGTTCCCCGGCTCCTCCTCCTCCCCGCCCCTTGTGGGCTTGCGGTCCATCTCACCCAAGATGCGAGATGCGTGCCCCTTGGCTCTGGCCCTCGGGCCTTCGGGCACTCTGGCTGTTGGCCGGCCCTCTCTGTGCTTATCGGAGCCCCTATCCGACCTCAGTCTGGGCTCTAGTGGCAGGGCTCTGCCTGCTTACGGAAGATTGCATTTCCTGTTTCTTATAGAAGAGGAGCCCGGGCCTGGGGTGAAGGACAGGCCGTGTCAACAGCAGGGCGTTTACAAGGAAGAGCCTTGCCAGGAGCCGATCACCGAGCCACTGGGGCGGTCCGGGGTCCAGAGCCCCGGTCCGGGCATCGGGCAGGCCCGCGAGGGCCCCGCAGCTGCTCCCGTGCGGGTTGAGGCTGCGCTGCGGAGGTCAGCACCAGGCAGCAGTGGGGACGCTCCCCCAGAGGGGCGCTGGCACGGCCACAAGGCTTCGGAGAAGGATTTCCCCCCTGGGTGCACCCTCTTCACCTCCCAGACCATTCCTGCCCAAGGAGACCCTCCTGGCGGGCCCACCGAGAGCCTCCAGTCCGGCGAGGCGGCCCCCAGGCAGCAGAGCGCGGGCCCGGGGAGAGGCCCCGGCAAGTCCGGCGAGCGCGGCGAACACCCACCGGCGAGCCGGCAGCGGGGGGCGGCGGCCGGGGCCGGCCTCTTGGCGTGCGGCGAGTGCGGGAAGGCCTTCCGGCGGAGCTCGTCCCTGACCCTGCACCGGCGGTGGCACGCCCGGGAGAAAGCCTACAAATGCCACGAGTGCGGCAAGGCCTTCACCTGGAGCACCAACCTCATCGAGCACCAGCGCATCCACACCGGGGAGAAGCCGTTCTTCTGCGGCGAGTGCGGGAAGGCCTTCAGCTGCCACTCATCGCTGAATGTGCACCACCGGATCCACACGGGCGAGCGGCCCTACAAGTGCAGCGCCTGCGAGAAGGCCTTCAGCTGCAGCTCGCTGCTCAACATGCACCTGCGCGTGCACACGGGTGAGAAGCCCTACCAGTGCGGCGCGTGCGGCAAGGCCTTCAACCAGAGGACACACCTGACGCGCCACCAGCGCATTCACACCGGCGAGAAGCCCTACCAGTGCGGCGCATGCGGCAAGGCCTTCACCTGCCACTCGTCCCTGACCGTGCACGAGAAGATCCACAACGGGGACAAGCCGTTCAAGTGCGGCGAGTGCGGCAAGGCCTTCAGCAGCCGCTCGCGCCTCACGCTGCACCAGCGCATCCACACGGGCGAGAAGCCGTTCAAGTGCAACGAGTGCGGCAAGGCCTTCAGCTGCCACTCCTACCTCGTCGTGCACCAGCGCATCCACAGCGGCGAGAAGCCGTTCAAGTGCAACGAGTGCGGCAAGGCCTTCAGCTCCCACTCCTACCTCATCGTGCACCAGCGCATCCACACCGGGGAGAAGCCCTTTGACTGCAGCCGCTGCTGGAAGGCTTTCAGCTGCCACTCGTCCCTCATCGTGCACCAGCGCATCCACACTGGGGAGAAGCCCTACAAATGTGGCGAGTGCGGCAAGGCCTTCAGCCAGAATCACTGTCTCATCAAACATCAGAAGATCCACGCCGGGGAGAAGTCATTCAGATGTAACGAGTGTGGGGAAATGTTCGGCTGGAGCGCCCACCTCATGGAACACCAGAGAAGACACAGCGAGGAGAAGCCCTTTGCCATCCAGTTCAACGAGCACCTGCTGAGCACTTACTACGTGCCGGGAGGCCTGCTAGGCACGGGGGGCGCGGGCGTGAGCAGCGTGGATCCGATTGATGCCCTGGACGTGGCAAAGCTCCTGTGTGCAGTGCAGCCCTCAGCCGGCAGGACTTCACCGCTGGGCAGCGAGCCTGGAAATTAGTGCGGTGTGCCCACCCTCAGCCTCGCTCCTTCCCTAGAAAGCACAGCAGCTCGGATATGCACAGCCTGCCCATGCCTCCACAGTAGAGACTGGCCCTGCCGCCTGTGCCCATGTCCCACGCGCTGGGACAACTCTCTCAGAGGTCATCGCCACCCCAGCGAGCATTCCACTGTAGGAGAGAAGAGCCGAGGGCCATCTGAGGATGTCCCGTCGTCCTGCTTTCCTTAATGAGCTTGCAAGACACTGACATGGAGAATAGGTCTTTCCTGCAGACAGAAAGAAGGTATATTGATCATTGTGTCCTCGGACAGGCTTCTGGCATGATCTCGATCAGGAATTTCCTTTGTACGCGGTTATGTTTAGAATGATAATGATGATAATAAAAACAAACAGAAGAGTTATGAACAGTATTCCAAGTGAACGTCAGTATATTCCAGGAGGGGAGAATGATCTTGAATGGTGAGGGTTTAGGAAAAGGCAGATTTCCTGGACTCACCTCACTGAAGCAGCTCTACCACAGAGTCATCTGGTAGTGACAGCACCTCTGCCTCGGGAGCATGGCCCGGCTTCGGCGCAGCCGGGTCCTGACATGCCAGCATCGGGCCTGGCCATCTAGTCCCCACTGGGAAATGGCGAGCACACAGGTGGGTGCTCGGCGTCCATCCCGGGTCTAGTGTTGGGATAGATGTGTCTAGAAGCGTGCCTTCACCCTGCAGGGCCTCCCTCTGCTCCAGTGAGCTCAGCTCGCCGGCTCAGCCCTACGGGAGGAGCCCCTCCATGGAGCCTGTTCCGTGTTCTCTGCAGCGGTGGGCGGGGTTCATCTGGAATTAATGTTCGTTCCGCTCAGTCCCAAGCAAGTCTAAGCTGCTTTCTCAGTGATAATACTTTACATTTATATAGAGAGCTATAGTTTATGAAATGCTTTTTAGTATACTTTTTAAATTATGGCAGCAAAATAACTACATTTCGGGAAATGTGGAAGTAAGGAAGAAGACCCCCATAATTCCTAATAAACTGCATTTCGCACTTTGATACATTACCTTCTGCTTATTTCAAAATGGATTTTTACATTACTGCAAATATAGTGTATATATCATTTTAATCTTTTTTTTCCACCTAGCTGCATAGCAGAATTTTTCCCCACGTAACTGAACTGTCTGGAGTTATAATTCTCAGTGGAGAACATCCATTAGATGTTCCTTTGTTGAATGTTGAGGTTATTTCCATGTTTTCACTATTATAGATCATTTCACTGTTATAACCCATTCTTCATAGAGCATCTTTTTGCATTATACTTCTTTAGCGTTTTCTCAGATTTCTAAAAGTGAAAATTTTGAGATAAAGGAAATGAACAACCTCAGGAATCATTTTTGTATGGTTTTGGTGGTGTGTAAAGTCACACCATTTCATTAGGAAGAAATCGTCAGCAATAGTGGTCAGGTAGGAACGTCCCCCGCATGGCATCTCCCGAGACGGGGGCCTCCCAGCTCAAAGCTGGGTGTCCAGACCGTCTTCGTTCAGGGCACGGTGACCACACAGCGATGCTCCTGGGCACCTGCCACCCCACTGCATTCCTCCAGAGTGTGCAAGCGGGCCTCCCATAACACGGTCCCCAGGGTCGCATCGTGGCAGTCACAGTCGCTTATCTGACAAGTAGGAAAAGTCCTATTGTACAGCTGCATTTGTAAAAGACAAATACAGCCTGGGCTTAATTCATCATTATCACACTCATTTTTCTCCTTATTTCAAAAGAACTTAAAATGAAAACATCTCTGTGGGGCCCTGGACACAGTGGCTGCTGTCAGCCCTGCAGTGAGTACTTCGAGGTACTCAGCTGAGTGGCACCTTATTATCACTGTACTTTGCACCTTCAATAGCTAATGAGGTTGGATATTGAACATGCTTTGATTCTTGGTCTTTTATCTTGAAAATAATTTGAATATACCCTTCCCCCTCTTTTCATTGGAGACTTGATGTCTTTCTTTCATTTACATATAAACTTTTTTTTTCCCCTGCTTACACAAGCAATATGTATGTGCTGAAGAAATTTGGAAAAATATTCAGGAAATTGTAAGAATGAAAGTATCCCTCAGTATCAGTTCATAGGCCACCGCCAGAGGTGCATTTACTTCTGGTTCTTTTCTGTGCACAAAGAATATGCCTTTGCTTTTAAGGCAAAACTAGATTCATTCTCTGCATGTTATTTTTATCTTTTTCCGTGTAACGTTTTATGGTGAGCATTTTCCACATTACAAAATATTTTTCAGAAACATTATTGATGGCTGTATCTTTCTCTGTCTTCTCATTGTATCAGGATTGGTCTGTTCATTTATTGTTGAACATCATTATCTGTACCTATAAATAATTCTGGAACATAAATGCCGTTTTGCCCTTTGATCACTTCCTCAGAATGAATTCTGAGAAGTGGAGTTCATGGGCAGAGTTCACAAACATTGCAAAGCTGTTTCTAGGTCGAACCCAGCACAACATTCTTAATTCTCCCACATGGGCCCCAAGAGCATCCCTTTCCCTGCAGCCTTGCACATACTTGGCTTCATCTCCACTTTTTGTATTTACCATTTTGATACATCAAGAGTGTTAACTCGTTCATGTTTTTTGACCTTTTTCTTCTCTTTGTATGAATTGTCTATTCCATTCTTTGTTCTTATACACACACACACACACAGCACCTTGGCACATACATTTTTATCTTTGTTACCACATTTTTAATGTACAGAGATGTTCAAATTCTGTGCAATTGAGTCTTTTTGGTCTTTTTCTTTATATTTTTCCTTGGCCCTTAGAAAGCCCCTTCTTTAAATCCTCTTTTGGTTCCATATTTTGCATTTAACTCTTACATCCATCTGTTTGGGATGCAGATCCCTACATCATTCTAGAATGGCACTCTTCACTGTTCCTTAGACCTCTCTTTTCTGTTTGTAGCTTCATAATTCACTTTATATGTAGTAGGACTGACCAGGACAGTATTTTCAGTAGGCTTTTTAAAGGGTTTTTTAAAAATCTGTTCTTCCAGATAACCCAGGATTCTTTTTCTCAGAGCTCAACCTCTTCTTGCCCCTGCACACCTCATTGGGATTTTGATTAGAATTAACTAGTGTGTGAAGAATTCCAACAGTCCTATATAACATTCAATCTTCACATCAAAGCACCAGTCATTCAAATCTGCCTCTAACCACCAGAAAAGCCGTATAGTTTTTTCTTCATAGGTGTTCTTACATATATGTTCAATACATATGTTTATTGTTGAGTTCATTCTAATTTTGTGGGTTTTCTAAGTCGGGTCTTTCTGTTTTATGTAGGACAACTATTGATTGTATATATCTTTTTGTATATTTATTTTATATCTAGCAACTTCATTGAATTATTCTAGGTCTCTAACAATTTACTATTTTATTGCACTTTCTAGGTAATCTGTCATATAACCTGGAAATAAAAAGCTTGCCTCTCCTTTTCATATAGATAGCCTTTTGTTTTGTTTCTTTTTAAAACCCACGTTGGCTAGTGCTTCCAGAACAGCACTCAGTGTTGGTGGCAGTGGTCATCTGTGGCAGATTCTATTTGGGGTAGGGGACCAACGTGTGTCACCTCAAAACACTTTGACCTCTAAAGATTCTGTTACAGCCGGGGTGACCACATGGCCCAATTCTGAACATCAAGGCTCAGGTGGAAATCTGCTAAGATTTGGGGAAAGTCTTTGCTTTGTATTCCTCCCCCTCCCCCTCTTCCTGCCTAGAACTTGGATGCAATGCCTGGAGGTATAGTAGCCATCTTGTAACCATGAGATAACTGAGGACAAAAGTCACATGTAGTGAAATGGAAAAATAGAAGGATCCTAGGCCTTGGAAGAAATTTTTGAGCAGCTATTTCAGCCACCAACATTCAACTTTCTGAGTTCTTGTGCATAAGAAAATAAACAACTTAAGTCCATTTGTCATTCCTCACAGTTGTTTCATTCCTCACTGGCACAGCATCTGGACCTTTATCTTGACTTGAAGGGAGACAGATTTGCTCTTTCACCATTAGGTGAAATACCAACTGTTGGCCATGACTGCTTGTTTATCACATTAATGAACTATCTTTATAGACCTGATTTGCTAAGACTTAAAAAGTCAGGACTGGATGCTGATTTTTACCAAACACCTTCTTGGCATACCTCAAAAATGATTCTGTGGGTTTCCTACCTTGTTATGAAGATATAATTGGATTTATAAAAAGATTTTTTAACATTCTATCTTCTCTGCATTACTAAAATAAACCCCATTCACCAGGGGTGCATTTACATTTACTACACATGAACTCACTTCTCTAGGGCTTTGGGTGCAACAAGCAGAATTGTTCAACAGGGAGCCCAAGATTTCATTCAGGTTTTGCCTGGCAGTGAATAACCTGGGATGGGAATTTCTCCTGCACTCGGCAGGAAGCGTTGCCCCAAATTCAGCTCCTCTCAGCGGCTAGACACCACTGCTAGGATCGTTCTCCTGCTTGCTCAAAAAAAAAGGTGAAATGGAGGTGGGGGGCCTCCCTGAGAATATGGCATGGTGGCTGGGATGGAACCCATAGAGGATCCCAATTTACAGGATGTCTGCAAGGAGATGCACCAGATGCTACAGATTTCTAGATGATGAGTTAGGACTGACTTAATGTGAATTGTTTAAACAACAGATACTTATTTTGTAACTAGTACAATGAGCAAAATATAGGGTCCATGGCTCTTCCTATAGCTCTTCTCCAGAATGACACTGTTGTTCCTATCCTGACCAAAGCTGTGATGTGACTGACAGGAGGGAGCCCAGGAGCACACACCTGCTCCCAGCCAAGCCCACCCCCTCCACCCCAGGGCTGGCAGCAAGCCTTGCTCCTTGCCAGTCTGCCTCCAGGGAGGCGGTACCAGTGGGAGCCACAGGCAGAGACCGCCAACTAAGAATGAGGGCAGTGGGATAAAAGAGAGTCGGCCTTTGCGCCACCAGGGCACCAGAGGTCCAAGAGACTCTGCTAGTCAGGATGGGGGCCATGGAAGGTGACGCGAGACCCCAGGTAGGGTTGTGGTTCAGGTTGCGTTTGGGGGTTTGGGAATAGGGTGAGGGTTAGGGCTGGGGTGGGAGTTGGGGTTAGAATTAGGGTGGGCTATTTTTCATGCCATGCATACCTTTTAGAGCAAGGAAAAGGATGCCTTGCTCACACCTATGAATGCTGGGACCAACTGAAATTGTACAGCTGTGCCCATACGAGTCCCACGAGCCCATAATTACTCATTCGAGGACCACAGATTTGCAGGCCAATCGGCCCGTCTCAGCAGAAGTTAAAGTTAATTCCAAGCCAGTATCATTTAGGCAAAAAGCCAACTGGCACCCTTTTCATACTCTAATTGTGTAAATCCTTTCAGTAAAATTTTGAATTTCCAATGGAGTCAAGTTGGAGATGTCCGTTTCCATTTCAGTTTCCTCCCCTTATGAGATCATTTTGGGGGTGGTTATGGGGTGTTCTCAGGGGAGTCCTCTCCCCTGCCCCTGGTAGGGTACATCTTTCTGCAGGGAGTCTAATCAACAGCACCACTCTCAGGGTGCACCCAATGGCGATTATCACTTCATTGGCTTTATTGGCCCCGGGGTGAATCTGGGAGCAGAGAAGCCCTTTAGCATGTTTATCTGCAGCTGTACCGCAGAGGACTCATAGTCACTGTGGGTCCATTTGCAATGATCCCCACTGAGTTATGGTGAGTTGTGTCAGGGTCCCCAGGACCCCCTCAGGCTTGATGATCAAAAGAAGGACTCACGAGGCTCGGAAAGAGTTGCGGTTGATTACCGTGGAAGGATACAGATTCAAATCTGCAAAGGAAAAATGCACATGGGGGCAACAGCCAGGAGAGGTCAGGGACGCACCCCCTGGTATCCCCCTGCAGTGGAATTGCACGGGACCATGCTCATCTCCCAGCAACACATGACCACACGGGCAAAGGCTGCTGACTAGGAAAGCACAGCAAGCCTTAGCGGCCAGGGGCACACAGCACCCACGGGACTGACTCCAGCTCCTACCTTCCCCTCCCACTCCAGAGCAAAAGCACACGTTCACAATAAATTGCATTCTTGGGATAAACTTCTCTGGTCAAACTGGGACACAGAGCCCAAGGCCTCAGGCATACATGAACGCTCTGACCCACAGAACAATCTAAGGGCTCAGAGATGATCTGAAGGAAGGCTTTTCTTTGGGATGTGCAGGGTTTGAGCGACCCAGGCCTGCTGAGTCAATGCTTTCCTGCCCAGGTGTCCTCCGGCCCTTTAGGAGGGCCCAGGGGAAAACATGTGGGGCCATTTTCCCTAAGGGTTTGTGCCATGGAATGCCTTGCACATTTTCACCTATTGTGCTAAGAATCAGGATCTCCATACAGTAGATGCAAAGGCATTTTGGCCTCGAAGCAAAGCAAAGCATCGCAATGAGCCATCTGCTCTTAAGACTGTGGCCCCTAGCACATCATCTGGTGACTGCTTGTCCTCACAGTGCCCTCCCAATGGTGCCATATGACCCAGGGTATCGGCACCTTGTAGAACAAGCGTCTGCCTGCTTGAGACACACCCAACGCTCACAGTAAGAGACCTTCCCCTGACCCTTTATACTAGAGGAGAAACCTAAGGGCTCAATCCCACGACCCTGAGATCATGACATAAAATCTTTTAAAAATAAAATAAATAAATTCTATTATTTATTTATTTTAAAGATTTTATTTATTTATTTGACAGAGAGACAGCGAGAGCGGGAACACAAGCAGGGGGAGTGGGAGAGGGAGAACCAGGCTTCCTGCCGAGCAGGAAGCCCGAAGAGGGGCTCGATCCCAGGACCCTGGCATCATGACTTGAGCTGAAGGCAGATGCCCAACCAATTGAGCCACCCAGGGGCCCCTAAATTCTATTTTTTAAAAAACTTGACCTGAATGTTTTACCCTGGGGCCTTTCTAAAGGGCCCGATGACACCATAACCCAATGGAGATCATTGTAAAATGGACCAACTTTAGTAATTGTGCTAAAGGGCATCTCGGCTCCCAGGGTAGTCATCACCGTTGGTGGAGGGGGTGGCCTAATACTGACGATATGGACTGGAAGAGGCAGCCCACAACCATGAGCACATCCTAAGGGAACTATAGAAGCTACAGGATATCTCTGAAGTATATCCTAAGACCACACACACTCTCTGCAAGGGGAGAAGTTTTGCCAGCAGGCTGGGTCCGAGGACCCACAGGGGGACCCTCAGGACCAGCCAAGAGGGTCCTTGGCTTCATGCAGGACAGAAATCAAACACAAGCCAGCAGGAGGTGAAAGCTGAATTTATTGACGATAAAGAGAGAGCAGATAGAGACAGAGCATCTGGGAGACTAGGGAAGGAAAGAAGCATGAGCCTCATCTTTGTTTGGGGTTTGGGGTCTGGGGCCTTCTTATTGAGGATCATGGTCTGATGCGTGAGTCTTCTCAGGCATCCAGGAACTGGTTAGAACAAAGACAAGGGCCCAGGTGCTATTCCTCGGATCAGGGGGTTCCTGGCGGCGAGATGTCAAGCACCGGTGATCTGGAATGCACGTATGATGGCTTTGCCTGGTCATTCTCACCTGGTCCCATCCTTAGATGTTATCTGTTCTAGAGAAATCATTAACACCTCATCCCTTACAAGGACGTACACTGTTTGCATTCTGAGGCCTGTGTGAAGTGCGGTTGCAGGTCCCAGCAAGAGTAGAAGCAGGAATTAGGAGCAAAAAGCAGGTTTTTGTGGAATCCTTCAGTTTCCCCATCACAGAAGGAGAAACTGAAACAGAGGTCTGTGATTTGGCTCCATCCAATTTTCAACATTTAATGAACAATTTTGGAATTAGGCCAGGAAAAAGGGCACTGCCTGGCTTCTGCACCTTCATTATACTGGCTCTGAATTAACTTTAACTGCTGCCAAGATGCCCTGATTGGCCAGTAAATCTCATCACCCCCCACAAACTAGTAATTTGTTATATGGGACCCACTAGACTCACAGAAATGGACACATCCTGCCCACCCTTCCCAGCATTCATGGCCATGACCTTGGCACTTCCCTTGCTTCATCAAATGAGTGTGGCCTGGAAACTGGTCCGCCCTATTGCCACAGACATTGATGTGTGTGTCCTCACCTTGTGGGTACTTTGGCGGGGGGATGCCAATTATTGAAGCAACCTAGCATAGTTCATTGGGTACATGATTTTACTGGACACTCCAAGGACTGGGAGCCCTAGTGTGTCTGTGTGTGATTGAAAAATGCCCCAGGACTTTGTCTTCTCATCCCATGGCACCAAACCCTTCAACCAAGGAAAGACCCCATTTCAGAATGTCCATGCCTGCCCCCCACCACACCTGGTATTGGCATATTTCCAACATAGGCTTCCCCAATAATCAGATTTCAGGCAAGACTCCAGTATGGGGCGCCTGGCTGGCTCAGTCAGTGGAACATACGATTGATCTCAGAGTTGTGAGTTCGAGCCCCATGTTCGGTGTAGAGCTCACTTAAAAAAAAATCTTTGGGACGCCTGGGTGTCTCAGTCAGTTAAGCATCCAACTCTTGATCTTGGCTCACGTCTTGATCTCAGGGTCGTGAGTTCAGACCCTGAGCTGGGCTCCACACTGGGCGCGGAGCCTGCTTAAAAAAAAATCTGGGGTGCCTGGGTGGCTCAGTCATTAAACATCTGCCTTTGGCTCAGGCCATGATCCCAGGAAGCCTGCTTCTCCCTCTCCCCCTCCCCCTGCTTGTGTTCCCTTTCTCGCTGTCTCTCTCTGTGTCAAATAAATAAATAAATAAATAAAATCTTTACTAAAAAAAAAGAACCCCGGAGCTCCAGGCTCTCTTAGAACAGGTTATAAAGAACATCCAACCTTCTCTCCCCAAACCCAAATCTTCAAGGTGTAGGACCCCCATTGTAGCCTCTGAACTCAGGCAACTAATCCAGCCTTGTTAGGAACACAACAAGCCCCTGGGCCCTGGGCACTACTGGGGACAATCGTGCTACACAAACATGGTGGTCCATTGGTCTGTGCATACCAAGCAACGTTTTTGGTCTTAATTGATCCTGGATCCTGAAGATCCCACTGAATTTAAAGGCGGAACTCCTTATGTCCTCTAGGACATTATCACACACAAAATAGTGTATGGACAAGCTACCTTATTATTCCAGTGGTTCTGGCTTCCTTTCCCCCAGGATTTCCCATTATGGGAATGAAGTTCTAATTGGAATAAAATAAAAAATTTGCCCCTCACTATTGGCCTCATCAGATTGGACCCATTAACATTGTTTAATATGGCCCAGTCTTCATCAAAACAGGGACTTCAAGGATGAGACCCGTTACACAAGGTGTATTAAGAGAAGGGTCCACTCTTTCTCCATTTAACAGCCCAGTTTAGTTTGTTTTTCAACCCAGAAAGTACAAACAGCACCTCATTGTGAATTGCTGCGACCTTAATCCATGGTCAACTAAGGTCCTATCCCTAACACAGCTGAAATGATGCTGGCCATTCAGTCGTCCACTGGCCAGTACCCTGTTGTTATAATCTGCCGAATATAGTCTATACAGCCCTTGTTCCAACAGCCTCTTAGATGCTACTCACATTCACTTGTTTTTCTAGTTCCTTCTAGAAGGGACACAACACTCCATTACTTGATTGCCGTATGGAGTAACCACTCCTGTGCCAGCAGAAAATTGAGGGGAGATTCAGGGGACACTTTCACATAGAACATGGAGGGGGAGATGGGATAGCATCCCACATAAGGGTCAGGGCCCTATGTCTCAGTGAAATTCTCACACATCAACTGGTCCCCACTACACCCATGCAGATCGGGGTCTAGCCAATGCACCCACATGATGCAAATGCTATCCCTCGGCCTTCTGGCTTTTCTCAGCTGGCTATGCCTACTTTGGGGAATAATCTGGGCCTGGGACACTGCATCCCATTGTGGGGGGCCCCACCTCGCAACACCAGAGCTGCTGGGCTCTGTCTCCCAAGCTTCTTCGGGCTCTTCACGACGCTGCCACAACCAACCACTAGATGGCACCGTCGGTCCATTTCCCCCTCCGGGTCTTTGCAGTGTTGAAGGTGGTCCCAGTGGCTGTTTTAAATTCACTAGGGAATCCTCCTGACAGAAGGCAACACGTGTATGTGGAACGCCCATTGTTAGGTCTCTTGAATGAATGCCCCATGCTCACACCTCGCCTCTCAAAATGCATGTCAGACCATTAATAAAAAGCCACGAGAAGCAACCAAGATGTGCTCCAGTAGGGGAATGGACAAGTAAACTGTGGTACATCCAGACAATGGAATATTATCCAGGACTAAATTTAAAAAAAAGAGAAAAGAGCTATCAAGCCAGGAAAAGTCATGGAGGAAACTTAAATGCATATTACTAAGTGAAAGAAGCCAATCTGAAAAGGCTACATACTATATAACTATAGAACATTCTGGAAAAGGCAAAACTATGGAGACAGTTAAAAGACCAGCGGTTGGGCGCCTGGGTGGCTCAGTTGGTTAAGCGACTGCCTTCGGCTCAGGTCATGATCCTGGAGTCCCTGGATCGAGTCCCGCATCGGGCTCCCTGCTTGGCAGGGAGTCTGCTTCTCCCTCTGACCCTCCTCCCTCTCATGCTCTCTGTCTCTCATTCTCTCTGTCTCAAATAAATAAATAAAATCTTTAAAAAAAAAAAAAAAAAGAGTGAGCCCTAATGTAAATTGTGGTCTCTGGGTGTCAATGTAGGTCTAGCATTGTAACAGATGTCCTGCTTAGTGGGGGATCTTGATAGTGGGGGAGGCTGGGCAGGCAGGGAATATATGGGAAATCTCTGTACCTTCTGCTCAAATTTGCTGTGAACCTAAAACTGCTCTAAAAAATAAAGTCTATTTTTAAAAGAAAGCAAATCAAGGTGCAAGGGGAAAACCTCTGAAAAAATTGACCAAGAAAATATTAACTTTAACCTATTATGGTATAAAGCAAACTGGAGGACTAAGTTTGTGCTTTGTCTTTCTATTAAACCATATTCTGTCACTTAGCTCTGACCTTGGTCTTGGAAGGCCAAAATGCTGAACATCTGATTCAACGTAATTTCTGACATCCTTGAATTCCTGACTGAATGAAAGTTCCGTGACTGTAAGAAATTATCATTAACTCTAATCAGCTGAACTCTGACAATAATACTCTAAGGCAAATGAATTGGTGCTTTTTTTTTTTTTTTTTTGGTTAATACCTGCATATTCACAAATAGACAAACATTAAAGTTTTAATTCGAAGTGGAATAGGGGTACCTGGCTGGTTCAGTCAGTGGAGCGTGTGACTCTTGATCTCGGGGCTGTGGGTACGAGCCCCACATGGGGTGTGATTACTTAAAAATTTTTTTAAATCTTTTAAAAAAATGAAGTGGAATAAAAGAGCCACTGGAGGGCGCCTGGGTGGCTCAGTCTGTTAAGCATCCCCCTTCTGCTCAGGTCATGATCCCAGGTTCCTGGGACAGAGTCTGCATCGGGCTCCCTGCTCAGTGGGGAGCCTGCTTCTCCCTCTGCCTCTGCCTCTCCCCACTGCTTGTAATCTCTCTCTCTCTTTCTGTATGTCTCTCTCTCTCGCAAAAATAAATAAAATCTTTTTAAAAAGATCACCCCCACGTTTAAAAATAAATTAATTAAAAAATAGCCACTGGAATGTCTCATGTGGGGGTGTGTGTATGCTGTGGGCGCCTTTGGGATGACCACATCCCCATCAGCGGCCTCCTCTGTTTCCCACTGCAATCACCACCCAACGACAGACACAGACCCATGACTTCCTGTCTCTGGGTCCCAGTGTTCAGCTCAAGGTCATTACCAACCCACTGAGGCCCTTGACCTGCCTCTAACCAACTTCCTTTTCTCTTTCTTTCTTTCTTTCTTTTTTTTTTTTTTTTGGTTGTTGGGTTGAAATATACATAACATAAAATTTACTATCTTAAACCATTTTTAAAGGTACAGGTCAGTGGTATGAAATACATTGATATCATGGTGCAGGCATCAGCACTATCCATCATCAGAACTGTCTCCATCTTGTAAAACTGAAACTCTGGGAGCGCCTCGGTGGCTCAGTCGGTTAAGCATCCAACTCTTGGTTTCGGCTCAGGTCATGATCTCAGGGTCCTGGGATCGAGCCCTGCATCAGGCTCCCTGCTCAGCAGGGAGTCTGCTTCTCCCTTTCCCTCTGCCCCTCCCCCTCCTCGTGCTCTCTCTCAAATAAATAAATAAATATCAAAAAGAATCCTGGAACTCTGTCCCACAAAACAACTCCTTATTCTCCCCTCCCCCAGCCCCTGGCACCACCCATATTCTTTCTATCTCTATGAATTTGACTACTCTTGGTGCCTCATATAAATGGAATCATACAGTAATTGTCTTTTTGTGATTGGCTTACTTCATTTCTTATAATGTCCTCAAGGTTCATCCATGTTGTAGCAGGTGTCAGAACTTCCGTTTTTAAAGCTGAATGATGATCTGTTGTGTGTATGGAACACGTTTTGTTTATCCATTTATCCATCGATGGACATTCGGGTTGTTTCCACATATTAACTGTAGTGAAACTAACCAGCTTCTTGACTAAACCAGGTGACCTCAGCCCTGCAGCGGGACTCATCCTACACTGATGTCGCCCAAAGATGGACTGTCCCTGATGATGACCCCAGGCGCCCCATCCATGCCCCACTCTGCCCCATCCACCTAGATGCTCTTCCTCCCTGCCCCCCACCCACTTGGGCCCTGACCTCCGCCGACACCTTCACCTACTTTTCGGTTCTCGCTCTGCCCCCAGGCCTCTGCTTACCTCATTCCACCCTGTACACCACAGCCCTCTCGGGAGGCACTGCCAAGCATGTGGGCGAACCTCACAAAAGCACCTAGCTGCCGCGTGTATCACAAGCACCTGCTTGCTTACCTCTTCCTAGTGCAGCCTCTCTGACCACCCTTAAGAAAACCTTCAAGACAACTCTTTCCATCTACTGTTGGCCACGTCTCTAAACCATCTTCCCAACGGGTACAAATTCTTAATTGATTTAAGCTCAAAACAAATAGACAAACGGAAAAGAGTAACAGAAACAAAACCAACTGGTCAGACCATGAAACCAAAAGAATCTGGCACCAAAAATCAATGAAGTCCTCAAAAAGAATCAAAATCAAATTCTTGGCATGCGGGCGCCTGGGTGGCTCAGTTGGTTAAGCGACTGCCTTCGGCTCAGGTCATGATCCTGGAGTCCCGGGATCGAGTCCCACATCGGGCTCCCTGCTCGGCGGGGAGCCTGCTTCTCTCTCTGACCCTCCCCCGTCTCATGCTCTCTATCTCATTCTCTCTCTCAAATAAATAAATAAAATCTTTAAAAAAAAAAATTCTTGGCATGCTTGGCAATGATGCCGAGCCCAGAGAGCACAGGACCAGAGCAGGAGTCCCTGTGGGGCCCGGACTGCTAGTCAGCAGTGGCATACGAGGGATCCTAAGGTCGGTCCAGTCCGCACCAGTCAGGGCACCAGAACCTCAGGGTGGGGAATGGCTCAGACCATGAGGGAGACGATTTCATTCAGGCTACAGCAACAAGAAGAAAGTTCGCTGGTGAGGAATGTCCACGTGGAAAGGACGGGGCTTGGATTTTTTTCTAGACGCAGGTAGACAAGCGAGTCATGAGGAAGAGTGGAGCGGGTTTTGCATGTATGAGGGCAAAGTGGTCTTTTAGAAAGTTAGCCATTTCTCGGAGCCCAGAAGGATGGGATTTCTCAACCTTCAGTGCTTTTCTGGAGCACAGGGTTCAGATAAATTTTGTCAACGTGTCCTGATGTTCTGTGTGTCTGGTTGTGTGCTTGTGTGTTTGCGGGGTGTGAGCAGGTCTCATCTCTGTGTTTCTAGAGGAGTGTGTTTGCGTGTGCGTGTGCGTGTGTGTGTGTTAGCGCGAGGGGCTGCCTCGGCATCTAGTTGCCCGGCTTTAGAGGCTCTCTGTCTATTCCTGTGTGTCTGTCTGTGTGTATTTCTTGGTGTGTCTACCTCCATGTTTGCCTGTGTCAAGTGATGTCTGTGTTTATAAGGTGTACGTCTCATTGGTTCTGTGAATCTGGTGGAATGTGTGTGCGTTGCAATTTGTGTATATGTTACCATGTCTCTGTTTGTCTGGTGGCGTGTGTGTGTCCCCGTGGGCATCTCTGGTGGAGGGTGTGTGCGATTGCGGAGTGAGTGTCTCTTGGTGCTTCTGTGGGTCTGGCGGTGTGTGTGTTGTGAGGCGTGTGTCTCTCTCAATGCTTCTGGAAGTTGGTGGCGGGTGTTTTTGCCTTGCAGGGTTGTGTGTCCTGTGGTTTCCCTGTGGGCCAGGTTGTGTGAGTTGCAGGGAGTCTCTGTCTCGGCGCTCCTGTGGCTAGTGGTGTAGATTGTGGAATGAGTCTCTTTCTGCCTCTGTGTCGGCTGGATTTCATGTGTGTGACTTCCAGGGTGAGTGTGCTTCCCCGTCTTCCTGTGGGCTCGCTCTGTGTGTGTGTGTGTGTGTGTGTGTACCAGCAGATGAATGTCTCTGTTTCTTTGGGTCTTGTTGTACGTGTGTGTATGTCACAGTGTGGGTGCATGTGCCTCTGTGTGTGTCTGATGGAGTGTGTGTCGCTCCAGGCGATCGTCTTTGTGCGTGTGTGGAGCTCTCTCTGGGTGCCATGTGCATGGCAGCACGCGTGGTGTAGGATGATGGTCTCCATGTTTCTGTGTGTGTGGCAGGGTGCGTGTGTGGAGCCCCATCTCTCTGTGATGTGAGCTGCGTCCCCATTTGAAACCCAGCCTGGCTCAGGCCTTCTCCAGACCCACATTCCTCCCGCTCCTTTGTGCTCTGTGCTACAAAAAATATTTGCGTTTTCCACGACTCATAATTTTTCCTCCTCAATCGCTACCAGATGTGGGTCCTGTGGTCCCCGTCCCCATGGCAACGGAGGTTCCAGCAGCCGCGGTTCCCTTCTGTGGCGCCTTCCCTGGAAGCTGGCACTGCCGCGGGCCGAGGGGGGGGGGGCGGGAGGAAGCGGCCGTCGAGTGGGGGCGGGGTTGTTGAGGGGTCTTGGCAGCTCCCTCCCCGGGGGGGCTACCCGGATCATCCTGGGGGGTTTCTTGGCCTAGTTCCTGGAAGCCACAGCATCCTGCCCGCAGTGGGGGCAGGCGGCAGAGGCCGGCTGCTGGAAGTACGGGATGTGCCCCTGCTCTGTGAGGCACCCACTCCGAGGGAATCCCGAAGGTCAAGGTCTTGGGCACCTGGAGGGTTCCTGGGGCAGGGAGAGCAGGGGCCCCAGGAAAGGCCCCGTCTATGTGACCACTCTGGTTGCCCCACACCATGCTGACCCAGACTGCGGGGACAGGGAGAGCTAGAGCTAAGGTGTGGGGGTCAGGGAGGGTCAATGTGGGCCTCCCTGGGGGTGCGGGGTGCAGAGCAAGACTGTCGCTTCAACCACCACACTGCCCTCCCCCACCCCCCTCAGTCACTCCCCTGCCTTTGCTGGGCCCAGCTGGGCATCTGCCTCTCCTGGCCATCTTCAAGCCTGCGTTCTCAACCCCAGCAGCCAGCAGGGCCTGGTGCCCAAAAGCACCAGCCACAGGGCCACGGCTGGGAGTGTGCCCGGCTGGCCAGAGGGAAGCCTGCATTCCACATGCTCCTGACCAGGCCAAATGCCAGGACTATGTCCACGAAAGCCACATCAGATGTCCCGCCCACTGCATGAGGCCATCTCCACTCAGGTGGCTAAGCCCCTGTATGGGTCACTGAAGTTGACCTCAATGTGATCCCTGAGCTGCCGGCATTGGTCAGACCCTATACTACGCTGGGAGCTGCAGGAAGGTGGCGGGGGGGGGGGGGGGGGGGGGGGCGTTCTGGGGAGATGATTGGAGGATCTTGGCAGAATCTCCCGATCAAAACTGCTGGGCATCAAGATGGAAAGAGACCTGCTGGGCAGAGGCAGGGGGATGGGAGAAACCCAGATGGACAGAGGCCAGTGGGTACCCTAGAAATTAAGGCTTTGTAGCCCAGGCAGGTCACTGGGGAGGCCTGCCGTAGGGCCAGAAGCAGTGAAGATGGTGCGGCTCTGCCGGGGGGGGGGGGGGGGGGGTGCGCAAATGGTCACAGATAGAAGTCTGGGCCAGAGCAGGGACTGCCTGCGAGGCCAGCCAGGGCTCTGGGCCAGGCACGCTCCCTTCCCTCTCCCCCGCCTCCCTCAGCTTGGTGGGGAGGGCGGGTGAGAGTTTCCGGCTGAGGACAAGGAGCCCATTGAGGCAGACAGCAGGGCTCTGTGCAGGGCCAGACCATCTTGTTTGTGCCTGACGAGGCCTGGCTGGAGCTGTGCCTGTGGCCCACTGCCCCCTGGCCCCAGCCTCTGACCTGCCCCAGCCACACCAAACAGCTGGGAACCCCCAAGTGTAACAGCAGTGGCCGGTGGGAGAAGCACCGTTCAGAAGCAGCCCCAGGCGCAAACTCCCTGTAGCCAAGGAACTCCGCCTTATCTGTTCTGGTCCATCGTTCATCCTAGGCTTCCAGGCGAGAATGGGGTGGCCAAGGTGGGTGCCCAATAAACTTGATAAATAAATGATGGGCCGATGGACACCACCCACTTCCAACTTGGTCCCAAGAAACCCACACCTGGGCTTCCAGGCTCCGCTTAGGTAGAGGAATCTTGCGCATGCGTGCTGGCTGGAAGAGGTCACACGAATTCTTTGAGGGAAGATCCTTGCACGAGGAAGCGCAGATAGGAAGCAAGCAAAGCACAGGAGAAAAAAAAGGCACTTTATTAAGAAAGCTTTGGCCAAGCCCCTGCCGGGAGGAGCCCATCCTGGGGCACCCGGATGGGGTGGGAGCAGCCCTGCCGGGGGCCTATAAATACATCTCCTCGGACCACTGGAGTCGCCCCTCGGATTCCCGCGGCATGTGGGGTGGGGGTGGGGGGGCCATCAAAACCAGCTCGACAGCTGAGGGGCCAGGGCTAGGGAGGCTGGGGCTGGGGGCGCAGGGAGGGGAAGTAGGGAGGGGGGACAGGCCGGGCCCAGGGGACGCTGAACCCCCTGAGGAGCAGAGACCAGCCCTCCTCCCCAGGCTCCAGTCAACCAGATGCCCTCGGCCTGGCCAGTGGAAGTAGCCTTCGGCTACCGTCAAGGAAAGAGGCCTCTAGCCAGAGGCGCCAGGCCCTGGCCAATGAGAGGCAGCCGAGACTTAAGTGCTTCTGGCCTCAACCAATGAGAGGGTACCCCAGCCCAGTGCACTCTGGGCCAGTAAGAGGTGGTCTCTCGGCCTTTGAGACCCTGGCTGGTCGGAGCCCTCGGCCAATGGGAAGGGAGTCGCCTGCTAAGCGCCTGTCAGGCCTCGACCAATGGAATGGGGTCTTCCCGCCCGCCGGAGCCTGAGCCAATGAGACGCAGCCTCCCGCCCGGCTGCTCCGGGCCGAGGTCCCGGGAGGCCGCCGTGGCCTGCCCGCCGCGGGGCACGTCGGGCGGGCGCGGAATGCGGGGTGGCAAGCAGCGCTGCTAAGCCTGGGGAACCTGCGGGCACGGCCGGGCCACCGCCTGCTACAGGGTGGGCGCGCCCGCCCTGCCCAGCTCGCCCGCCGCTTCCCGGCTCTTCTTGCGCGGCGGCTTCTGGATGGGGGTCTTCTTCCGGGGGGTGTCAGGCGCGGGCGCGCCGGCCGCCACCTTCTCGGGCCCCGGGGCCTCTGGCGCAGGGGACGCGCGGGCCGGCGAGGCGGGCAGCACCGAGCGCTTGGCCTTCTGCGGCGGCGCCGGCTTCTCTCGCGGGCCCTGCGCGCCCGGAGCCCCTTCGGCGCGGCCCAGGCTGCGAGTCTTGTCGCGCAGCTCCGCGGCCAGCATGGAGGCGGCCGCGGGCGCGCTGCGCGGGGGACCGCCAGCGTCCATGGGCTCCGAGAGGCCGGGGCCGCGACCCCGCGCCCGAGCCCTAGGCGGCGAGGGGGCGGCGAAGGCTGGCCCCTCCTCCGCCAGCCCCGGGGGCCGAGGCGTCGGGTCGCGGGCGCGGGGGCTGCCGGGCTCATCCGGGCGCGCCGACGTGTCGCTGGGCGTCCGTTTCCTCTTGCTGGGACTGGGCGCGGCCTCGGGTCCCGAGAGTGGCGGTGAGGGCGCACCGGCAGCGGCAGCGGCACCGTGCTTGCCGTGGATCCAGGACACTTTGGGCTTGGTGGCAGGGTCGGGTGGAGGCGGCTTCCTGCGCTCGGGAGATGGCGAAAGCGACAGGCCCCCAGCCTCGCCCCGGGCCCGGGCCGGCCGGGCCTCGCGCCGGGCCACGCGCGCATACAGCGCCCCGCCGGGCCCCTCCACGCTAGACGCCGACCGCTCGCTGTCAGAGGACGCGGGGAGGGGCGTCGCCTCCTCTGTGGACGCCGGCGTGGTCACCGGTGGGGGGGATGACGCCAGCGCCTCGGTAGGGGCGGTGGGGGGCTCTGCGTCCCGGCTCTCGGTTGCGGTCTCTGACAAGGGAAGAAGAGCTGACGGTCACGGCCTCCACAGGGAGCTCGGCCGTCCAGCCTTCAGGCAAAACCCTCACCTTCCTCCTCCTCTTCCCCGCCCCAGGTGATGCTCAGTCGCCCTGGCATCTAGACACGCCTGGAGAAATCACAACACCAACCACAAACTTAGTTCTGAGCCCCCAGGTTGTGCTGCCGAGTGCTGGGGAGTGAGGAGCAACATTCCTGGGGCTCAAGCCCCAACCTTGGCCTGGCCTTGCACCCCTCCCCCACCACATCCCCAACCTGGGGCGCCACATCATCAAATATGACCTTGGAACACCTCCAAGGGGATTCATTATTCCTCATTAAGAGATAAGGCTTCTAAGGCTCAGAGAGGTTAGTCACCTCCCCAAGGTCACCCAGGGAGATAGCCAGGGCACGAGAGAGGCCAAGGCCAGAAAACCAGCCAGTGAGGCTCCTTCCAGAAGTCTGTGGGCCAAAACTTTAGGCAAAAGTGTGCCCCATACCCTGTAGGCCATCGGCTCCTATCTCCTCTGCCATTTCCTACCCAGGCCCAGAACCTTCTCTATGAATGGCCTCCCCAGTAAGTGAATCTGGGCTGTGGCTAGAGACCAGAGAGCCCACCCACCTCCCCAGATCCTACCCCAGTCCAGCACTGAGCAGCACAGAACCGCACTCCGTAGCCTCAGCTCTGTGTCCAACCCCCAGTTAAGAGCATCACCACAATGTAATGTATGGGGATTAACATAAGAATAAAAAAAAAATTAAAGAAAAAAAAAAAGAGCATCACCACACCCTCCCTCCCCATGCTGTCTGTCCCGAGGAGCCTGGAGATCTTTTCAGCTGGAACATTTCATTTGCCTGGAGGGAGGCCCAAGCAGAGCCCTACTCACCCTCGTGGGGTACGCAGTACACAGGACCCTCATCAGTGGTGTCAAAGGAGGAGAAGGAGGCCCGGGAGGACCATGATGGCGAGGGCTGCTCCAACCCCGACGGTGGCTCCAGGAAGCTACAGTTGAGTGTGTTATCCAGGTCGTGATGGGCCACTGGGGAAGGAGGGAGGCACAGCTGCCAGGGGCCCCCACCCTGCCCTGGCCTGTGCCCTCACTAGCCCTCTTGCAACAAATGGTGGAGTAACCAAGACCAGCCCTACCCTAAGACTGTGGATAGAACAGGCAATTCAACAGGCAGAGTGACACTGGACCAGGACAGGAGAATGGGTAGAGGTGAGCTGGTAAAAAGAAGGAACAACGTGGTCAAAGATGCAAGGCTAGTGTGTGCAGCCAGGAAGCTGAACAAGGATGGGCTGAAGTGTTGGAAAAAGAGGGCCAGAGAGAACCCCTGGCTGGGACAGGCCATCAGGGCCTCCAAGCCATGTTCAGACCCTGCCTTGTGGGACCCAAGGACCCAGAGCCACCTCTGCTGAGTGGGCCAAGGGGTTTTCTCAGCTGTTTCCATCTTTTTTTTTTAAGATTTTATTTATTTGTTTGTTTGTTTGTTTATTTGACAGAGAGCGATTACAGGCAGGGAGAGCAGCAGGCAGAGGCAGAGGGAGAAGCAGGCTCCCCGCTGAGCAGAGAGCCCAATGATCCCAGGACCCCGGGATCATGACCTGAGTGGAAGACAGACGCTTAACTGACTGAACCACCCAGGAGTCCCAGCTGTTTCCATCTTTACCTCCCAGGAGATGAGTCTCCCCCTCCCCTTCATCTTCAGAAACAAGTGGCAAAGAGGGAGAGTCCACTCCTGGTGTGGCTCAGTGCAGACAGACAGACAGAAGCACCTGCCTCCCAACTGCAGTCCTGACTAGGGTGGGGGAGCCATGGAACCAGCCTGCCCACCTTCCAGAAAGGACCCAGAGCACTTCAGGCGGGTGTGGGGCGCTCCTTGTAGCAGGGTTTCCACGCACAGGTCGGACCTACCACCCCCACTCGGGCCCCACCCCCGCCAGCCCGCGTTCACCTGCAGCTACCCACCAGGACTTACAGTGCACTCCTACAGATCG
Source organism: Mirounga angustirostris (assembly GCF_029215605.1). Classification (NCBI taxonomy): domain Eukaryota; kingdom Metazoa; phylum Chordata; class Mammalia; order Carnivora; family Phocidae; genus Mirounga; species Mirounga angustirostris. The sequence goes on from NW_026991722.1 coordinate 64,428,180, forward strand.
TAGGGGTGCTGCCCACTGCGATGTCTACACACTGCAGATGCAATCACTCCCACTCACCTAAACAGGGCCCAAACCTCCCACACCGGCCTGCACACCTAGGACTCCTGCCTTCCTCCCCGGGCTCGCCGGTATCAGAAGCCCCTCTTTGCGTCCCTCCCCAGCCTACCCACATCAACACTCAAGGCCCCATATGTCCTGCATCGGGAGGTGTTCCCCCAGAGACCCCGTGCCGATATCCTTACCTACGACCTTGGGCAGCTTCTGCCTGCGGAGCGGGATCCGGGGCAGCTTCATGCTGATGCGGCTGAAGCGACCGCACAATCGCTGCGGCGCCTTCTTCCTCCCGAGCGTGAGCTCCCTGCGGGGGCGGGGCCTGAGTAAAGGGGCGGGGCCTGGATGGGACAGCTGGATCTCGGCGGGAGCCCTGACTCAGGAAGGGCGGGGCCTGAGCTAAAGATAGGCAGTGCCACACCCCGGGGCGGGGCCCGGGGCCCGGGGGCCGGGGTAGGGCGCGCGGCGCTACCGACAGGGTACGGCCTGAGCCCTGGAGAGCCGGCTGGCGTCGGGCCTCACCGGCGCGTCGGGTCCTTGCCGCGGCAGGCGCAGCAGCAGCCGAGCAGCGAGAGCAGCAGGCCGAGGAGCAGCGCAAGCAACGCACCCGCGCCCATCACGCCCTTGCGCTGGTTGGTCTCTGTGGGAAGGCACCGGGGTCAGCGCGGGTGCCGGCACCCCTGGCATCCCCCTCAACAGGCTGCCCCCTCAACGACTCACCCAGGCGGCAGGCACCAGTGACCGGGTCGCACGAGTCCTCGTGGCAGCTGCAGGCCTGGGCGCAGTCCACCCCGTGGAGCCCAGGCGGGCACGTCAGGTTACAGCTGCAGGGGCACGGGGTCAGGGAGGGCCACAGCAGCCCTCCGTGATGCCCCTCGCCCTCACCCCTGCCGCCAGCTAGCCGCGGTCCCCGAGGCGGGTTCTCTATCTCCATGCTCTAGGGTTTGATGCCCACCACCACCGCCGGGCATACACTGGATGATGAGTGTTTCGGAAATGAATGTGTTGCACAAACAGCGGGATGGGATCTGGGGGACAGGGCCTGTGGTCGCTCGGCCTCAGTGTCCACTTCTGGGGCTAACTCTTGGGTGGGTGAGAAGAGGGGCTGCCAGACCACTCATGGCTGTAAGTGGAGTTCTCTGCTCTCTCTGCACTAGCTCGGGGTCACCTCAACCCTGTAGTCCTCAGAAGCCCACTGACCACAGGCGGAACTAGTTGCCAGATCCCGCTCTGAGCGCCGGCTCCACACCACGGCAGGAAACTGCCCCCCAACCCACGCCCCCAAAGAGCCTGACAGCACTCCCTAGCTGCGGTAAGAGGACCTAGGCAGAAGGGCCGAGCCTGGGTCTCATCTATTCGGCCACCATTAGCAGCACCTGGGGTCTGGCTGGATCCCTGTGACATGTACGTATCCCCTAACCCCCTCTGGGTCTCCGGCACTCACTGGGGCCCGTGGACGCCGGGGCTGCACAGGCAACGCCCCGACTGGAAGTCGCAGTGGCCGCTGCCGCAGTCGGCGCACACAAATGCACAGTCCTCGCCGTAAGTGCCATTGCTGCACTTGGTCTCGCACCTCGGAACGCGGGGGAGAGGGAGTCAGCGGAAATGCGAGCAAACGAAACCGAAGCCCATAGTGCCCTCCGCGGAGAGCATTCGGAGACTGGCGGGGCTAGGGGGCTGCGTGCCTGGGACACATTCGGTCATGGGCTGCTTGCTCACCGGTCGCCGATCCAGCCCGCGTTGCAGCGCGTGCACTTGCCAGTGACGTGGTTGCAGGCATGCCCGTCGCGGCAGGGCGGGCAGCGGTGGCCGCAGCCCTCGCCATAGAAGCCGGTGGCGCACGGCTGGTCGCACTTGGTGCCGTTCCAGCCGGGCTCGCAAGTCAGGCAGCGGCCCTCGGCCACCGTGCAAGGCTGCTGGCCTTTGCACTGGCCGCATCTGGGGAAGGGCGGGAGGCTAGGCGGGGCCCAGAGCCGCCTCACCCGCCCCGCCCCACCCCGTCCCCTTCGGCGCTCCGCCCCCCCCCCCCCGCCCCTCCTCCCAGGTCAGGGGCCCCGCGCTTACCGGCGGCGGCAGCCCAGGCCGTAGAAGCCGGCAGGGCACGGCTCCCGGCAGTACTTGCCCCGGTAGCCCGGCTCGCAGGCGCACGTGCCGTCCACAGGGTGGCAGCGGCCGCGAAAGCACTGGCAGTAGCGCTCGCAGCGCGCGCCAAACGTGCGCTCGCGACACTGGCAGCGGCCGCTCTGTTGCTCGCACGGCGACGTGTTGCAGGCGCACTGATTGTTGCAGCTGCGGCCCCACCAGCCTGCCTGGCACAGGCACGCGCCCGTCTGTGGGTCGCAGCGCGACGTGGCGCTGCAGTAGCACGCGCTGGCGCACTGCGCGCCCCACCAGCCAGGCTCGCAGCGACACGCGCCGCTCCGCGGGTGGCACACGCCATGCTGGCACTGGCACGCATGCTCGCAGCGTGCGCCCCAGCGCCGCGCGTGACACGTACACTGGCCCGTCACGTCTTCGCACTGCCCATGCGGGTGGCAGATACACAGCTCTTTGCAGTCAGGGCCCCAGAACTGGCGCGGGCACTCTGCAGGGGCGGGCAGAGAGGGTGTCAGGCCAGGGTGCTCGCGAGGGAGCCCGGATCCAGCCAGAACCTCCCCGCGTCCCGCCCTCCGCCTTTGGGGACCGTCCCCCATGCCGGATCCCGTCTCCCGATCAGACGCCTCCCCGGTCACGGGCCCTGCCCCACTGCCCAGCGCCCACCCGGATCCTCGCTCACTGGTGTCGCAGTTGGCACCGAAGTAGCCATGGCGGCAGCGGCACTCGCCGGGCCGCACGCACACTTCGTTCTCCGAGCACGTGGAGTTGCCCTCGCACACCGCTGCGGAGGAGAGGGGCCTGAGCTGCCGCCTGGCCTGCCCCCGCACTATCCCCTCCTCTCGTGTCCCTGCCCCCCTGCCCAGGTCCCCAGGCTGCCCCACTCACCGACCCCACACTCGTCGCCCTGCTGCCTCCAGCCGGCGCAACACGTGGGCTCCTGGGAGCTGCAGGCAGAGAAATGGCTCCTGAGCCTGAGCCCCAAGCCCCGTCCTTGCTAAGGCTCGCCAGCGACCTCCACCCTGCCCACAGGAGCTGCTTATGGAGGCCCTGCCGCATGCCAGGTACTGAGGGAAGTTCAGGAAACTGCCAGCAAATAAGACACAGACCCCAGCCCTGGAGCAGACACTGGGAGGCAGCAGAGGGCAGACCACCAAGGGATCTAACCCCCAAGAACTTGTCAGTCCCCTCCATGAGGGGTCTTCCCTCCCCGCCCTGCATCCCACCTAACTCCTCTGTGACACCACCCCTCCCCACCTAGGCCTGAGGAAAGAACCCCAGGGGTCCCAGAAGGAGCTGGTGAGAGGTCCTTGAGTCTCCGGGACCTGCTTCAAGTGGCATCGCTGGCGGCGGCGGGGGTCCGGCCAGATGGGTGTCAGGATCTTGATGTGACATGACCTGGACAGCAGGGACTGGTGGGGCCAGATGGGCACACCTGGATACCCAGGTGGCAGATGTGCAGCCTCTGACAGAGGTGTCCACTCAGTGGAGGGGCAGGCGTACCCGGGGAGTCCTCCACGACAGCAAGTAACGCAACACGTGAGGGGTCCAGAGCACCAGGGCAAGACTTGGGATGGAGGGAGGAGATACTAGAGCATCTATTTATGTGTTTTAAAGATCTTGTTTTAATTTTATTTGGTTTTACAAGGTACACGGTGTGACCTCAGTAGGAGGTAAATACGTTATGACTGTTGCATTTCAGGGTAGTGCAGCCTACCCAACCCTGGGCCCAAAAGTCTGCAGGCCCTGCCAGAGTGATGCATACCACCGGAGAGAGCGCTTGGGGCTTGAGATGGGGTGTGCCCACATTGGGGGAGCAAAGGAGCCTGAGAAGGAAGAGACACTCAGGCTGCAGGTTCTTGGGTCCCATCAGGCCTAGAACTTCGCCCAGATCTTAAAGGCACATAGCAGCCATTCATACTTCAGAGAAAAAGGAGTATACTCCTTCAGAAGGGTCTCATCCAGAACCAGGATGTGGTGTTGGAAGGAAGTTGGAAAGAGGCCTGAGACCCTGGTGGGTAGAACTGGCTGGGAAGGGAAAAACTGCAGGTGCCCATATCATGCCCCTCAAAATGCCCCCCCAGCCATTCCCCAGCAGAGAGCATCACCAACACCCTGGATGGGCCCCCACCCCACCCAAAGGGTTTGATTCTCCTTCAGGCCAAAGATGAGGAGATTTGGGAACAGGAACCATAAAATCCCGAACTGCAAGGGGTGGACCCAGCTTCTTTTCTACAAATGAAAAAGGAAACCAGGCCCGAGAACACAAAGCAGGCTTGGCCCCCACCATTGTTTCCAGCTACCCAGCCCGGCCACACGACTCACAGGTGCCCACCTGCAGGCAGAGCCAAATCCGCCAGCCTATCACCCTCCTGCCCTTTCTGCCAGTTCAGAACCCAGGTCTCTGGGTGGACAGCCTCTGCAGGTGGCCCTCCTATAGGCGGCCTTGCCGGATGGCCAGCTGGGATGGCCCTGGAAGCCCTGACCACTTTCTGCCCTGCCCTGGCTGTGGTTGGGAGTCTGGTTTGGGGGCCACACGAAGCTGGATTTGATGCCTGTGTGACTTTGGGCACAGAACGTCACCTCTCTGACTGTCAGACTCCTTATTTGTAGAATGGGGCCCAAGGGTCCGGAGGGAGTATTAAGAAAACCAAGATGTCAAGCGTTTGGCAAGAACTCAGAGCTCAGCCAAGGCCACAGACTGCTCTCCAGCCCATGCTGTGCAGGTTCCAGGAAACCCCTGAGTTCCCCTGGTCCTGCCTCCCGCCCCCAGCATGGCTGGCACCTCGGCCCCACCCAGCAGAGCTACCCCTGGCAGGATGGAGTGCACGTGGGCTCAGCAGGACCATGAGGATGAGACTGTGGGTCAGCTGCCTTTCCTTCTGGGAGGGCTGACAGACGAGGCCAGGCTCGGGGCTGGGGGGAGGGGGGGCAAGCCCACCCTCTCCAGAGCTTACAAAAGTGAGATGAGGAGAAAAATGGCCTGGTGCAGGGGATAGTTCCCATACCTGAGCTCTAAGTTAGTGAGACCCTAGGGAGCCAGGCCACAGGCTGGGCCAGGCCCCTTAGCAAGCGGGCCTTGCCTCGGGCTGCCCCCTCTAGAGATCACTGTCATTGCAAACAAAATGGCCATGATTCAAACCGTGTGATCTTGAACCTGCCCATGCCAATGCAGCAAAGCAGCCTGGGAGAACTGCTCACTCACTGTGCCCAAGTCCACATTCTCTCTCCAATCCAGCCTGGAGGCTGCCTACCATACCACTTGGGATCCTATACTTCCCTGCTCTCCTCCTGCCCCCCCCATACCCCTCCTCTGGTTTCTGCCCCCCTCCTTGGCTCTGTCATCTCCTCTCCTCTGTCCACTCCCTCAGGAAGCTCCCTGGGGCCCATCCAGCTGAGGTGCTGAAAATGCTCAGAGCCCTCCAGTGGGGCCCACCTCCCCAGACTGAATGCCGAGCCGCCCCCAAACAAAGCCTTCCCCATCTCAGGTAGTGCAATCCTTCTAGGCTGGGAGCCCGAAACTCCAGAGGCATCGGCTCTGCGACGACTGAGACAGCACACACCCGTTTCATGGAGAAACACGCCGCTCTACCTTCCAAACTGGATCTAGGAGGGGATGAGCCACTTCCTCCTCTGCCCCAGCCTTGTGAGAGCCACCCTCACTCCCCCTGGTTTCTCCTGACTTCCTAGCTGGTTCCTCCTTTTAACCTCCTGAGCCAAGTTCATCTGCCACTTAGCAGCCAAACCTGGTCAGATCCCAACCCTCCTCTGTGCAATTCCCCTGGGTGTTCCCATGGCCCTCAAAGAAAAAGCCCAGGTCCTCAGAGCAGTGGGCAGACCCGCTGTGGCCTGCCCACCCTCATTCTTTGGCCTCTCCTCCACCATCCCCCTCCCAGGCTCTGCCCAGCCCCCATGGCTCCTTTCTGTGCTTCCAGAAGCCCCTGGCACTTAGAGCCTTGCCCCCAGACACCAGAGGGCTCCACCTTCTCTCCTGCAGATCTCTGCCCACTCATCATCCCTCAGTGGGTGTCTCCAGATCACCCTAAAGGACACAGCACTCCCCAGCGGAACACCTCCTCCCCAGCACTTGCTAGATGTCAGATGACTTGTTGTAAGTCTCTTCCACTGCCGGGACAGTGGTATTTGTCTCAGCCGCTGTATCGCTGCACCAACCACAGGCCTGGCACACACAGTAGGTGCACGGGATTTTACTGACTGTGTATGCTCCCCTCTTCCGGTTCTCCTACCTCTGGGGAAAAAGAACCCCCGGTGGAAGCCTTGGACCGGTAATGAAAGAGATGGCCCAGACCCTGGGTGGGCAGTGGCCAGAGGTGGCAGTCCTTCCCATAAACCAACCCCACATATAATCGCAATCATCCCCTCTCCACTCCATGAGGGGGGTACCACCAACAACCCCATTTGACAGAGGCAGAGACACGCCCAGAGAGGTTAAGCGATTTGTCCTGGTCCGCACAGGTGGGGAGAAGTGGCACCAGGACCGGAAACCCAAACCCGGTGTCTGGGCTACTGAAACAGGCCGCCTCGTGGGGAGGTGCCCGGGCAACGGGACGCGGGAGCGAAAAGGTTCAGGCTCCCGACAGCTCGAGCCTGCCACCGGAGCCCCCAGCACGGAGCCCCATCGGGGAAGGAGGGCTGGCGGAGAGACAGGGCCGGCAGCGATCGCGCCCTCCCCCTCTCCAGGCACGGCCCCGCCCGCCACTGCCACTGCATTCCTGGGGCCAGGGAGGCCCGGGAGGCGGCGGCGGCGTCGATGTGAAGCAGATGGCGGGCCAGGCCGGCCCCCGCCCCGGAGGCGGGGCTCGCAGTGGGGAGGGGTCTGCGCGCCTCGGGAACCGAGCTCGGAAACCCCGCGCGGCCCCCTCGCAGCCCCTTGTCTGCGGCGACCGCCAAGCCCCCGGACGCGGCCTCCCAGGGCCCTGCGGCTCAGGGAGCCCCGACGGGACGCAGCCTGGGGCTCCGTGGCCGCCTCTCCAGCTTCCCGCCCGCCCGGTGCACCCCCCCCAACCGCCCCGGCTTGAGCCAAGACACCCCCACACGCCGGCTCCTTGGCCCCGGGTGGAGATGCCCTTGACCTCGCTATGGCCCCTGACCGGCCGACCAAGTCCTCCGAACCCTGCGCCCACTCCTAGCGTCCTGTCCTACGCTCCTTTTCCTCCGCGAAAGGTCTTCGGCCCGCCGCTCTCCGGCCAGGCCTGCCCACTGCCTGTCCCACGCTGGCTTCCCCAGCCGGCACCGCGTGGAGTCCCACGTCTGCGCGGCCCCTCCGAGCACCTAGTATCCCCACCCGGGAGTTCCATATCCGTCGGACCCCGGTGCACGTCATTGTCCTTTCGAATCCTGCTTCTGGTCCACTTGGAGCGCAGGCTCCTCAGTGCCCACCTCCATCACCACCCTCTTCCCACCCGCGCCAACTTCTAAGACACAAATCCCTCCTTCTGAGTCGCGCCAGCCTCAAGGTTCGCCGGCTCCCACCTCTCAGGAGCGCCGCTCCATCTCCACTCGACCCTCACCCTCCCTCCCGGCTCGAGCCACACTGGTGCCCGGGGCCTTTGCAAATGCCCTTCCATCGGCTTGGAATGCCCTTCCCCGACTTCACCCTACGCCTTCGCAACCCAGCCCAAGCGTTCCTTTTTCTCGGTCTGAAATCTCAGACACGGTATGTCACCCCTCGGGACGCCCACTGCACTCCGTTCTCCCCTCAACTGACTTCGCGTCTGGGGTAACCTCGGATGCACCGTCGTGGCCCGGCGCCCAGGCTCGGCCTGGAGAGGAGTCGGCGTCGGCGAGGGCGGCGGAAAGGACTAGAGCGGTTAGCTTAGGAAGGTCCCGGACGCCCCCTCCCCTCGGCCCCGAGCGTCCCCCGCGGCCCCCTCCCCCAGCCAGGCCGGGCTCCTACCCGGGCGCGCGGCACACGTTGCGGCCGCGCGGGTTCAGCTCCTGGGGCGCCGCGGGGCCGGGCAGCAGCCAGAGCAGCAGGAGCAGCAGCAGCGGCAGCAGCGGCGACGGCGGCCCCCCGGCTCCCCGGCGCCGCGCCGGCCCGGCCCCCCGGGGCCCTGCGCCCTCCATGCGGCGCGGGGCAGGCGCGGGGCGGGCGCGGGTGCGGCCGCAGCGAGAGCGGCCGGAAGCGGAGTGCGCAGCCGGGCGGGGGGCGGCAGGAGGGGCGCCGGGCCGGGCAGGAAATTCCACATCGGCTCCCTGATCCCGGGCCAGCCGCGGCCGGCCAGGCGGCAGCGCCCGCCCCGCGCGCCAGACCCCACCCTCCGGCCGCGCCACCGCCCCTCCGCGCGGCCCCCGCCCCCACGCGGCCGCTCGCAAACTTGGGGGCGAACTTGGAGGAGGCCCGCGGAGCGTTGGGAGAGGGCGGGGCCCGGGCGGGAGGGGGGCCCCTCCCAAGGAATCCCCAGTCCCCGAGCCTTTCCCCTCCCTCTCCAGGCACCCACCAGAGAAGTCACCCCTGCGCGCTCAGTGCGCGGCCAGGCCCGGGTAGGGAAAGGGGGTGAGGGTCGAGAACGCGACGCCCCACATCTCCCCCGGGCCTCGGAACCGGCCGGGGGAGGGAGGCCCGAAGACGGCCCAGATCAAGGCCGCAAGCCGGCCTCCGCTCCCCCCCGCGAAGCCCTTGTAGAGCTGGGCTGCGATGTTGGCTCCTCAGGCTCACTTCGGTGCAAAGCCTGCAGAGGACACCCGAACAGGATGCTTGAGGCCTATGGGTCGACTCGGTCTGCACCTGAGCCCTGGGCAAAGGGTGTCTCCGCGGAAGGTAGAATGGCCCAGCAGTGGGCTCTGATAGAGTGTGGAGGGAAATGCAGGTGGGGGCAAAGGCAGAGGGAGGAGGCGGGAGTACTCCAGGACTGAGAGACCCTGCAGTCCTCCTCCAGTGGTGAAGGGGGAGTTTGGGAGAGAAATTCTACTTAAGAAGGCTGTTGGATCACCAGAGGTGAAAGTCCAGAAGGTGGAGGCTTGAGGGCTCCTGCATTAGGAAGAGTGGGGTGAGAGCATAGAGCAGAGCAGGGGCCGTGGGGGAGGGGAGCAATGTGGAGAGAGGAACAGTGCGAAAAGGGGACAGGGAGGAAGAGGAGCTCTGGGCCTTGGAAGCAGAGGAGTTGCCCATGCTCTGGGACACAGACGCAATCCCAGAGACCATGGAGTGGGGGAAAGGTGGGCAGGCCTGGGCATGGAAAACAAAGGGGGGCATCCAGGTCCCAGCAAAGATGAGCTTGTCTTTGGCAGACTTGGGAGTTGGTGGGAAGACCTGTGCAGGGAGAGGGCACCTGCCTTCTCTTGGTGAACAGGCTGTATACAGGCTCCCTGAGGAGGAGGGAGAGGTGGTGCCCTTCCTCAGTCAAGTGGAGGTGGTCAGAGTGGAAGGGGGGCTGAAGGAGGGGCTTGGAATAACAGCCACTGAAAGGCCCAAGGCTGTGGACATCACCAGGCTGGCTGGGCCAGAGGCCTGTCCAGGGCAGGCTGGTGGAGGGAAGGAGCAGAATAGGGAACTTCGGGGCGCCTGGGTGGCTCAGTCGTTAAGCGTCTGCCTTCCGCTCAGGTCATGATCCCAGGATCCTGGGATCGAGTCCCACATCGGGCTCCCTGCTCGGCGGGAAGCCTGCTTCTCCCTCCCCCACTCGCCCTGCTTATGTTCCCTCTCTCGCTGTGTCTCTCTCTGTCAAATAAATAAATAAAATCTAAAAAAAAAAAAAAAAAAAAGAATAGGGAACTTCGAAGGTTAGGGCCCTCCCTCAGCCATGCTCGTGCAGGAGGGAGGCCAGAGGCAGGCAATAGCTGGGCGGACTGGAAGGGGGAGTTGCACCCCTGAGATCACAAATGCAAACACTTCTTGGGGACAAGTAAACAGGCCAGCCACTTGTGGGCAGCTCCGCCTGGGCATGGCCCTGACCTCAGCGGTGCCCTCCCAGTGCCTGGGGCCCCTCCCAAAAGGCCCCCGTAGACTGCCAGCAAGAGGGGCCAACAGAGGCCCCGGCTTTAGAAGCACACAACCCAGGGCTTCGGGCATTCACCCCAGCTGGCCTGAGTTCATGGACAGGCACCTCAAACTCCCTTACCTTCTTTCCCTTCCTGGCTTGCCACCCCCAAATCCCCTCCTCTGTGAAGGGCACCAGCTGGATGATGCCCCCACTCCATGCCAACACCAGGACCTCACGAGTGTCTCAAATCTCTACCTACCCCATCAGCGTATCACCCAGAGCCGTCTTTCTAATCACATCTGGCTGCCCACCACACTCACAGAACTGTCCCCGGCCTCATCTCACTCAAGACCCACAGTAGTCCTCCATGTGTCCCATCATAACCACCCCCAGTTGATGGCAAGTTCAGGGTTGAACACAGGGCCCACGTCTGTCCCAGCCACCGTTACATGCCGATCAGGAGACTGAGAAGTGAGAATGAATGACTGTCCGTATGGCTGGCCTGGTGCCAGGTGAATACCATGATGAGGAAGCTATGGGTTCACGGGCACCCACAGATGACTAACAACCACACAGACACCCCATGGGGGTCTGGAGCCTGGGCCGACTGGTTCCAGCCAGGATGGCTTCCCGGGGGTACTTGAGAGGGTGAGGATTTTGCAGGCGGAAAGGGATGAGCGCCGAGCTGAGTGAAGGCATGATGCAGGGCCTCTCTGAGAGCCTGCCAGGCTGCCTAGGTCCCGGGACAGGTGCTGAGAGGGGAAGCCATGAAGGCCTCCAAGCTGGACAGTGGCGGGACTCCTTTCAGGACCCGAGTCTACCCCACCCCCTGCTCCACAGGGCCTCACAAACCCTCTTCTCCACCACCCCCCCCCCGCCCCGGCCGGCAGAGCAGAGCTCTCTAACACAGCTGTGGCTGCACCCTGAAGGCTCTGAGGGGGAGTGGGGGGGATGACTCCAGCAAGGCTGGGACACACTGGAGGGGGATGGACATCTCTGGTGCTCCTCCTTTTCAGGAACTCTGAGGTCTGCAAGAACTGCGGCCCTGGCCCGCAAGGTAGTGGCAGAGACAGGAAATGCTGGCTCCCTACTGTGAGCCCCTGAGCAGGGGAGAGGACACTGAAGAACGTGGCCACCCTGTCCCACTGGAAGTGACCCACTAGCGTCAACACTGGGATTGCCACCAGAGCTAGAAGTGCATGATGTCACGTTGGGGTTAGGGAGTGGGGACATATTTTTGCAGGGGTACGCGAGCCCCAAGAGACAGATAGGAAGATCATACACTGGCCCTAGGGGCAGGAAGCAACTCGCACTGGCCTCACACCAGAGCCCGAAGTCTTCAGGGTATCTGGACCCTACCCCCTTCCTCCCATCAAGCAGCACACACTGTCCCGCTGCCCTCCTCCATCCACGACAGAGTGCCAGTGGCCACAGGCTCTGGACAAGGCACTGGGGTACAGAAAGAAGACCCAGTTGTCCTCATGCTCTGCCCAGGAGACTTGGGAAGTCACAGATCATCTGCAGGTTGCTCCCTGCCCTTGGGGCTTTGCAAGAGCAGCAGCTGCGTCAGGAGGAGGGGTGTTCAGGTGGAAGCTCGGCTGTGCAGAAGCAAGGTAGGTGCTGGAAGCCCAGCCCACTTGCAGGTGGCCCCGAGAGGTTGCCACCCGCTGCACCAGCATGACCCTTGAGACGATGTGCTAAGAACTCAGCTGGCGACCCTCTAGGGAAGGCAGCGCCCTTTCCCACCCCTGCCACACTCAGATCCAGCAAGCAGGGGGGAGCCTATGGTGACTGGGTCTCCCTCCCCAGGCATGGGGCTCACCAAGCTGGACTGAGGTTCAGAGAAGAGCACCTCACCGGAGAAGGTGCTCCAGCAGGCCAGGTGACCGCCTCTCGGCAGACCAGGGCGGGTTTCCAGGTCCCCCAATAACAGCCTTGCTAGCTGGGGGTGTACTGTGCATTTCCCTCGGATGGGGGCTCCTGGTCTGCCACTGCCACTCAGCAGCTCTGAGCCCGGAAGGCCACAGGCACCCACAGACGACAGCCTTGCACGGGCTGTGGACGGATGGTAAGGCCGCGGCCCCAGGAAAACAATCCACACCTTTTGTAAGATGATTTATTTCATTTATCAACAACATGGGGTCAGAAAAGCCCAGCTGTAGGGGATCTTTTATTACTAGAACCAATCTCGGGCAACTCTATGTATCTCTATTCCTTTTCCGGGCCTTGGGAGCTTGCAATAGCTCAAGCCTCTGGATGCTGGGCAGGCGACGGGCTCGCTCCACCCTCTCCCTGCCCACGGAAGGGGGCGCAGTGTGCCTCGGCCCCCTCACCCACGGGGCCAGTCCCCAGGTCCCTTTGGAGAAGGGTGCCCTCTCAGCCCAGCAGGGAGGAGAACTAGGCACCGGGGAGTCCACGACAGCTGGTGTCGCCATGCCCCGTCCAAACCGAGGAGGAGTGGGCCCGGTAAACTCCTCCAGAGAACCAGAGCCCTCCACAAGCATCCCCGCTGTAGGGTGATCACAGCCACGGATCTGCAGAGCCCCCCAAGCAGCCGCTGTAGGCTGGCGGGCAGGCGGGCGGGAAGGATGGGTGGCAGGAGCTGGCAAGCAGGCGGTGCCAGCAGGAGGGGGGCCGTCTGGGGGCCCCACTGCCCTCAGAGCTCCCGCCACCTCCCCTTCTGACACCGGGTGCCGGAGCCCTAGTCCTCGCTCGAGTTGTCAAACTCCTCCCAATCAGACACACTCATCACCTCGGAGGCGAAGTCCTGGTCGGCCTGGCTGCGGTCGGGGGTCCCACGAGGCGGCTCGAGGAGCAAGGAGCGGGGCAGGGTGAGCACGCAGGCTGCCAGGCCTGAGATGGAGTTGTCTAGCTGCGGCCCCTCCTCCCAGCAGTCCTTCTCCACGTCGTAGATGTGCACGTAGCCCGTGCGGCTGCCGCGGTTGTGCGAGCGGCCCCCCAGCACGTAGATCCTGGTGTCCAGCACAGCAATGCCAGGCTCACCATGCCCGGCGGGGAGCGGGCAGACAGAGGACCACTGCCCAGACGTGCAGCTGAAGCAGGCCACCTGCAATGCCAAGGTCAGAGTAAAGCTGGGTACCTGCCGAGACAGGGCTGCCAGGCCGCCCTGGGCCAGCCGGGCAGGGCAGCACTCTTGGCCAGACCAAGGCTGAGGGACACAGCCAGGCTGTGTGTAAACCCAGCTCCCCTGGAGGAAGAGTCTGGTGCCAGCATTAAAATGTCCCAGGGCGCCTGGGTGGCTCAGTTGGTTAAGCGACTGCCTTCGGCTCAGGTCATGATCCTGGAGTCCCGGGATCGAGTCCCGCATCGGGCTCCCTGCTCGGCAGGGAGTCTGCTTCTCCCTCTGACCCTCCCCCCTCTCATGTGCTCTCTCTCAAATAAATAAATAAAATCTTTAAAATAAAATAAAATAAAATGTCCCATCCACGGGCCAGGCCGACGCTCTGTCCTGCCTCCGGGGCCCTCAGCCAGCCTGTGGCCCCAGGTGTGTGGCACCTCCCCGTAGGCACACTAGCATGCTGTTCTTCTCTAAGGTCTGGGGTTCTCTCCCCTCCACAAAACTGAAACTGACCAAAGACACGGACCCCAGCTAATTCCCTCACAGCACCCAACTGCAGGAGGAAGTGCAGATAAAATGTGGAAATCGTTAACTTGCTGACTAGTGATGACCGTCAACATTCTCATGTCTCCAAAATTCCCCCGAACAGTAAACAAACACATGGGAAAATGTTCCACCTCTTCGTAATCCAAGAAATGTAAAACAGTAGTTAAATTTGTCCCTGACAGCTAGCAGCCACCGGGGGAAGAAAAATCACAAGACCCAATGCTGATAAATGCATAATGAAGCCATTCGTCTGGGCGTTTGCCTGACGCTCCGGGAAAGCTGTTTGACAATATGTATTGAGAGCCACAAAAATCTTATCTTTTTGACTTAATAATCACCTTTGGTTCTCCATCTGTGGGAGGCAGAAAAATGACCCTCCAAAGAAGTCCATGCCCTAAATCTCTAAAACTTGTGTTACTTTACACAGCAAAAGGGACTGCAGACATGCTTCAGGGTACGGACCTCGAGGTGGGGAGGTTGTCCTGGGCTTGCCAGGTGGGCCCGTCTAATTGCACAAGTCCTTGAAAGCAGAGGGGGAAAGTCTACCAGGAGGGAAGAGAAGACAGAAGGACAACCTGCTGTTGCTGGCTGAGGACGAAGCGGCCCCATGGCAGGGAATGCAGAGGCCTCTAGAAGCCGAGAAGGGCCTGTAGCCGACAGCCAGCAAAGAAACAGGGACCTTAGTTCTACACACGCAGGGAACTGAATTCTGATAACCTGTGTGAGCAAGGAGCCAGATTCTCCCCTAGGGCCCCAAAAAGGACAGATGCCCTGAGGACACCTGGATTTTAGCCCAGTGAGACCACACCAGACTTAAGGACCTACAAACTCTAAGAATACACTTATATTGTTTCAAGTTACTAAGCCGGTGGTGATTTGTCATGGCAGCAATAGGAGATCCAGGAGAGCCCAGGGGTTCTCACCACTCGGGGCCTGGCTGAGCCCCACCCCCGGAGTTTCCAATTCAGTGGGTCTGGGGCGGGACCTGAGAACCTGCATTTCTAACAAGTTCCCAGTGATGCAGATGCTGCTGGCCTGGGACCACACTTTGAGAAACAGAGCTCTCACCTAAGAAAACAACCCAAAATACCTGAAACGCACTGCAGAGTAAATATTACCTATGTGACTTGGAATAGTCAAAACTTGGGCCAACCCAAATGACGCACCAACGTGACAGAATTCTGCACGGCCACTGAGGTTGGCAGTGGCTATAGAAATCGAGTATGAAACTGGAAAACAGCCACAACAAACTTCAGCCAGAAGCAGACTGGAGTGCTCTTTACCTACAGTTAGGTGGAAACCACGCACAGGCAGGACTAAAACACAGTGGCACCGAGCAGGATGATGGGTGCTTTTCCTCAACCTTATCCATTATTCAAACAATCTGCAATGCGGTTATACTAACTTTATAATTAATGTTTTTAATAATCAAAACAAGTGAAAGTACCCTGCCTGATACTGTAACGGTGGATACAGGTCATTGGTCCAAACCCAAAGAATGTACACCACCCCAGAGCGAACCCTGATGTAAACTACGGGCTTGGGGTAACAGCGTATCATGGTGGGTTCAAGGATCGTAACAAATGTCTCACTCTGGTGGGGGATGTTGATGGTGAGGGAGACCACGTGTGCAGGGATGGGGGTGTATGGCAAATCTCTGCACCTTCTGTTCAATTTTGCTGGGAACCTAAAACTGCTATAAAAAATAAAGCCTGTTTAATAAAAAGGCATACATGCTGCAATTAATTTTTCATCCAAAACAACTGGAAGGGATGGGAAGAACACGTGCGTGGGCAGCCCAGCTCTGCTCACCTGGTGCACGTCCCTCCTGTAACCAGCGTCATTGTTGCTGCCCCCGATCACGTACAGCTTGTCCAGGAGCGTGGCCATGCCATGCCAGGCCCGCCGCACGGGCCCATCAGCCAGGCTGTGCCAGGTGTTGCTGTCCGGGTCATAGCAGTGCGTCTCCTTTAGGTAGTCCTCCCCTCTGCGGCCACAGGTAATGTACATCTTCCCCTCCAGCGTGGTGCCCGCATGGGCATACACCTGCCACCAAGAGAACCCAGGGGGCAAGAGAGCCATGAGGGAAGGCAACCAGGGCCCTCACGGAGGCCGCTCATACCCCACAGCGGCACACCATCCCTCATGGTGTCCCCAACTTTCACCTCACATTCTGCGGAGAACACTCCCTGATTCGGTCCTAGTCATCCACCCTGACCTTACCCCAATAGGGGACAAGTCTACGGACCCAGAGGTGACTCTGGGATCTTTGTCTTTCCCTTGCCCCTAAACGAGACATCTGCATGAGGGGCTCAAAGCAATCAAAGCACAGACTTTAGAGCCAGTCACGGGAGGAGATAGCACTTCTGGGGATACCTGACCCATCCTCAGCGGCCTCCACCTCTCCCCCACTCCCAATTACCAGCCAATCCTCCAGGCCTCCTGACCCCACTTGCAAAATCTGTTCACAAATAAGATCTAATGATATGGTGAGGAGGAAAGTGAGATACAAAATCAAACACAAAGAACAATGCCATTTTAGTGATCGTTATATGTGTGGAGGAAGAAAACACACCACCCTGCTTTTGATTTCGGTCCTCAGACTTCTCCGTGCACCCTGGCAGGGGATCCCCTCCCTGCCCAGCCAGCTAGACCCCTCACACTGGTCCCTACTCTATGCTCATACTTACTTGCTCAAACCCCCGCCGAGCAAGGCCTTTACGCTGGGCCCATGGGCCCCAAGGCAGAGCACTGTGTGTTTTGGGGGTAGAGGAGCCCCATGGGGTGTGGAAGCTCCAGAGCTTGTTACAGAGCCAGCCACTGACCCTCAGGCTGTGTGGTAACACAGCAAAGGGCTGGAGAGGTGGACAGGGGACAGAGCAGTGGGCAGGACACAAACCAAGGGCTTGGGTCTTCTCTCATCAATGGTGGGGACCTGGGAAGGTTTTGGTGCTTGGATTTTGGTTTTTTTTAAAGAATGTATTTATTTATGTATTTATTTATTTACTTGGGTTTTTTTAAAGAATTTATCTATCTATCCATCTATCTATTTATTTGACAGAGAGAGAGAGAGGGAGCATACAAGCAGAGGGAGAAGCAGGCTCCCCACTGAGCAAGGAGCCTGAAGCGGGACTTGATCCCAGGACCCCGGGATCATGACCTGAGCCAAAAGCAGACGCTTAACTGACTGAGCCATCCAGGCACCCCTTGGGTTTGTTTTTTTTTAATTAAACTTTTCATTTTTTTTTTTTTTAAGATTTTATTTATTTATTTGAGAGAGAGAGAGAAAGAGAGCGCACAAGCAGGGGGAGTGGGAGAGGGAGAAGCAGGCTCCCGCTGATCAGGGAGCCCGATGCGGGGCTCGATCCCAGGCCTCTGGGATCATGACCTGAGTCGAAGGCAGTTGCTTAACCGACTGAGCCACCCAGGCGCCCTAAACTTTTCATTTTGAAGTAAGTGTAGATTCACACGTAGTTGTTAAGAAAATAATACAGACACCATGTACCCTTTACCCAGGCTCCTCAATGATAAGCTAGTATAACTCTAGCCCAATAACACAACCAGGATGCTGATGTTGACCCAGTCAACACAAGACACTTCTACCTCCAGTAGGATCCCTCCTGTTGCCAGTCTGTAATCATACCCACATCCCCCCTGCCCTGAACCCCCTCTTTAATCTGTTTCTCCATTTCTATAATTCTGTCATTTCAAGAGTGTTATATGAATGGAATCACGCAGCCTTTTAGAACAGGCTTTCTATGCTACCTCGGGTTCATCTAGACTGTTGCTCGTATGTGTCCATAGTTTGTTCATTTTTATTGCTGAGTAGAATTTCATGCTGCGTATCTGCTACAGTTTGCTTAGCCAGGCACCTGTTGAAGGACATCTGATTTGTTTCCAGTTTCTGGCTGTGACCAATAAACCACTATAAATGTTTGTGTACAGAGTTTTCATTTTTCTGGGATAAATGCCCAGGACTGCAACTGCTGAGTTGCATGGTAGAAGTTAACTATTTAAAGACATTGTGAAAGGGGCACCTGGGTGGCTGTCAGTTAAGCGTCTGCCTTCACCTCGGGTCATGATCCCCAGGTGCTGGGATCAAGCCCCGCGTTGGGCTCTCTGCTCACGGGGAGTCTGCTTCTCCCTCTCCTTCTGCCTGCCTCTCTGCCTACTTGTGCTCTCTTTCTCTGTCAAATAAATAAATAAAATCTTTAAAAATAAATAAAGGCATTATGAAATTCCTTCCCAGTGTAGCTGTACCATTTTACATTCCCATCAGCAACGTATGAGCAACTAAGCTTCTCTGCAGCCCCACCAGCACTGGCTGTTGGACTAGTTTTTATTTCAGCCACTCTGACAGGTGGTTTTTTCTCACTGTGGGTCTCATTTGCGCTTCCCTAATGACTAATGACGTTGAACATCTCATGTACTTGTCTGCCATCTGATACCCCCCTGCCCCGTAGTTCTGATGAAGTCCCATTTATCGATTTTTCTTTTTATGGCTCATGCTTTGGGGGTCAAGTCTAAGTATTTGTTGCCCAGTCCTAGATCCCAAAGATTTTCTTCTACTTTTTTCCCCCTAAGTACTATATAGATTTACATTTTACAGCTAGACCACTTTGAGTTAATTTTTGTATAAAGTATGAGACTTGGGTCAATGTTCATTTTCTTTGCTTAAGGATTCCAACTGCTCTCGTATAATTTGTTGAAAAGTTATCTTTTCTTCATTCAATTGCTTTTGCATCTTCATCAAAAATCAGATGGACATAGGGCGCCTGGGTGGCTCCGTTGTTAAGCATCTGCCTTTGGCTCAGGTCATGATCCCAGGGTCCTGGGATCAAGCCCTGCATCGGGCTCCCTGCTTGGCAGGAAGCCTGCTTCTCCCTCTCCCACTCCCCCCTGCTTGTGTTCCGTCTCTCGCTATGTCTCTCTCTGTCAAATAAATAAAGATTTTATTTATTTGAAGGAGAGTGAGATGCTTAACGGACTGTGCCACCCAGGTGCCCCTCCCCACTTTATTCCCTTACAAAATTGAGGTATTCTAGATCCTTTGCCCTTCCATGTAAATCTCAGAATAGTCTCATCTATATCTATAAAAATTGTTGCTAGAATTTTGATAGGAATTGAGTTAAACACCATCTATCAATCCAGGAAGAACTAACATCTTTATTATTTGAGTCTTCCAATCCATGTACATGGTATGTCTCCCCACTTATTTACATCTTCTTTTCTTTCATCAGCATTTAATCAGCATATAAATTCCGTAAGTGTTGTTAAATTTATACCTATTTCATTTTTTTGAGCAATTATAAATAGTATTTCCCATTTCAGTGTCCACATGTTCATTGCTAATATACAAAAACACAATGGATTTTTGCAGATTTATCTTATATCCTATCTTATCTTATATCCTATCTCACTGAACTCACTTATTAGTGCTAGGTTCTTTTTTTTTTTTGGTACATTCCTTTAAGATTTTATCTATTTATTTACTTGAGAAAAAGAGAGTATGTGAGCAGGGGGAGGGGCAGACGGAGAGAGAAAACCTCAAGCAGACTCTGTGCTGGGGCCCGACATGGGGTTAAGAGTTGGACACAACTGACTGAGCCACCCAGGCGCCCCGGTAGCTTCCTTTAGACTTTGCACAACTTATTCATCCTTAGGATCAGTTTTACTTCTTCCTTTCAATCTGCATGCTTTATTTTCTTTTCTTGCCATGTTTCACTGGCCAGACCCTCCAGGACTATGATGAATAAGAGTGGTGAGAGCAGACATCCTTGCCCTGCTCCCCATCTTAGGAAAAACATTCAACTCAGTCTTTCACGATTAAACACAGTATTAGCAGTAGGATTTTTGTAGATGCTCTTCATCAAGTTGAGGAAACTCATCTCTATTATTTTTTTAGTTTATGAACGGATGCAAAATATTGTCAAATTCTTTTCCTGCTTTGACTGATATAATTGTGTGATTTTTAACACGGTGGATTATACACTGACTAAATTTCAAATATGGAACTAGCCTCCTCCTATCTCTGTAATCAACTCCATTTGTCATGCATTTCTTCTATCAAGGGGGGATAATTCTATTTGCTAATATTTAATGAAGAATATTCATATGTAGATTTATGAGATTTGTCTTTTTTGGGGACCCTCTTTGTCTGGTTTTGTTATCAAGTTAGTATTAACCTCATAAGATGAACTGGGAAGTATTCCCTCCTTTTTCCATATTTTCCGGAAAAAAACAATATGCAGAATTGGTGTTAACTTTTCTTTAAATGTTTAGTAGAACTCTTCAATAAAACTATCTAGGCCTGGACCTTTCTTCTTGGGAAGTTCAATTTCCTTAACAGGTAGAGGGCTATTCAAATTATCTATTTAGCTTTGAGTCAGTTGTGTTAGGTTGTATTTTTTTTAAAAGATTTTATTTATTTATTTGACAGAGAGAGACAGCAAGAGCGGAAACACAAGCAGGCGGAGTGGGAGAGGGAGAAGCAGGCTCCCCGCTGAGCAGGGAGCCTGATGTGGGGCTCGATCCCAGGACCCTGGGATCATGACCTGAGCCGAAGGCAGACGCTTAACGACTGAGCCACCCAGGCGCCCCTCTGGGGAGGTTTTTAAGTGAGAGAGTTGCCTGCAGAGATCCTTTTTCTCCTCTGGAACACAGGATGGCAGCACTTTGCCTGCTGCTGGGACAGGGAGTTCATGGTCTGTTGGGGGCATGTCAGCAACCAGTTCTTAATAGTGCCACACTGGTGGGACTCAGCATTACGTGGGTCCCTAAGAAACAGTTAAGAGAATGTGTCAAACGGATGAGGCTAACAGCCTTTTCCCTCAGTCATTTGCTATGTCTGACTGTGGGTTCTATGTTAGCAATGTGGGCTGCATACCTGCCTTCTCCAGGACCTGGGGGCCCCCTCAGCTCACAGAAGAACCCCTCCCTGCTCTCTGGCAGATTTCTCACCTACCTCCCTGGCTGCCCCTCCACAAGCCTCTTAATAGTCCCTACTTCTCTGAGCTGATCACAACTGTTCCCATGGCCAGCGCACCATCATGTCCTGACAAAGCCTCTACATTTCTATCTCCTGGCTGACCAGTTCCCTGAGCTGGACTTTTAATGTCAAACTAACATTTCCCATTGGAATATTTATCATGTTCTATATGGAACCCTTCCTTTTCTTTTTCATTCCCAAACCCAGTTGTCCTCTTGGTCAGCAGCTTAGCCATCCACCCAGGTGCTCAAACCTGGAACCTGGGCATCTTCCATGATCTATCCCCTTTCATTCTCTAACGTCTGATCCATCAGCAAGTCTGGTCCGTTTACCTCCAAACTATACCTCAAACCTGCCCATCTCTCTCCTTCCCCACAGCCTCTACCCTAAGCCAAGCCACCATCACCCCCACCTGGACCACCCGATGGCTCAGGAGCTGCTCCTCTCTATCCTTGTCTCTTCACAATCCCTCCTCATGCCATCCCTCTTTCTCAGATGGGGAAGTCCCCCTCCTGGCCTGGGAGCTCCTTCTTCCCTCTCCCAGCAGCTGCTTCCTTTAGACCTTGGTCTAATCAACATCTCTTTCAGATGGGCCTTCCCCAGTCTTTTCAGATTAGTCCTGCCAGAGCCTCCTCCCTGCACAATGGTGAGCTCAACCCTCTCAATTCCTTCATCAACTGAGCATAATTGGCAATTACTCTACTGATTTGTTTAGTGGGTAAGAGTGGTCTCTCTATTAGGCTGTGAACAACATGGTCTGGAGGGGAACCTTTCTCATCTTTTATCACCACTGGATTCCCAGGGCTTGGTATATGGTAGGTGCTTAATAAATAGTAGCTGAATAAATGAATGGTATGAAGGAAGGAAGGAACATTGATAGGGAGAACCTGGTTGAAGGCCGAGGCTGCCCCCATGTGGCCACATCAGAGACCTGCAGCTTCCAAAGAAACACCCCCCCCCCCCCCCGCCCCCGCCACGGCCGCCCCCCGCCCGGAGCCCAACACCCCCCATTCCCACTCATTCTTTTCCAGGACAGAATTCAGGGGTCCATTAGATCTCAAGGACCCCCTGATCTTTCCCATGCAAAATCTCTTCCTTTCTGCAGATTGAGAGTAGGAAGTACTCCACCAGAGGTGCTTCCTTCCCCAGGGAAGCTGAGGAGCGAGGAGCAGGCCAGCTTTCCCTGCCTGGGAGGAACTACAGTGAGAACCCCTGGCCTCAGAGGCCTTGTGGGCCATGGAGAAAAGCTGGACCCATCAAGGAGACCTCAGCCCCGTGAGGTCAGAGACTACAGCCTTGGGAGGATTGGAGATGAGAGGAGATGCGGAAAGAGGTTCAGAAAGGCAGGAGCTCTTGTGGCAGAGCCTGGACAACAGCCCCACGTGTGTCCCCATGCCATCCTCCACTTCTACGGTGCCCAGGGATACCCCTGGATACACATGATCTTTAAAAACAAGCAAATAAATATGAAATACAACTTCTAAAGTGGTTTTTTTTGCTTTTCAAAGGCCCCACCCTCTGGGAGGCCTGTGCAGAAGTCTGAGGCTCCTGCACCCTCCTCTATCACAGTGTCCCTCCTGTTTAACAACATCTTTGGACACATTTCAGCTCAGCTCAACTGTGCTGAGGGACAGACAAGGGGAAGGCTTCGGTCTACATTTGAACTGCAGGGTTAAAAGTAGCTTCCTGGGGGGGCACCTGGGTGGCTCAGTCAGTTGATCCTCCAACTCCTGGTTTCAGCTCAGGTCCTGATCTCGCAGTCATAGGATCGAGCCCCATGCCGGGCTCCACGATCAGGGAGTCTGCTTCAGATTCTCTCTCTCAAATAAATAAAATCTTTAAGAAAATAAAAAAATAAAAAATAAAGCAGCTTCCTGGGACTAAGGTGGCAAAACCAAGGTGGGGATGAAATTCTGGGGAACAGGATGTGGTGTACACTTGGTGAGGATCTCCCCCCGGGGGCTGGCCGAACCTCAGGGGTCCCCTGTCCCAATCACAGTGCAGCGTCTTTGGAGGTACCCACTAGGCCTGCTTCCCTGGCTTGGCCATCCACTCTCTCTGCACACCCTGGAAGGAAAGTGGGCAGGAAAAGGCCCCTCTTGGTGAGGTTTCCTTACCTCCCTCTTGAGCGGAGCCACGTAAGCCCAGGAATTGGTGGTGGGATCGTAACACTCCACAGCATTCAGATCATTATGGTAGTCGCGCCCCGCCACCGCATAGATGTACCTGCCCACAACACACACACATAGGTCCGCGTGCTCCTGCTGCAGGGACTGGATCTGGAACCAGCGGTTGTGCCTTGGGTCATACCTTTTGAGGGAACATGAGGGCAGTGTATCACTGAGTGGCCAGAAAGCCTGGCTAGCAGGCCCATACCTCCTGTTCCACCGCTGTACCCTGATCCACTCCCCCACCCAGCTGCCCTGACACACCAGCACATGCCTACCCACAACCACACCAGCAGGCTGCTACCTGCCTGAACATGAGTGTGTCCCCAGCACAGAGCCTGGAAGGCATGGCCAGGAGCCCCTTGGGTTTCTGCCCACAATGCCAATACGTTCTGGGGGTAATCTCATGGGGAGGGTTTCTAGCCCACCCATCTGTCCACCCCAGGCTGCCCCACGGCTGTTCCTACAGCCGTCTCCATCTCACCTATCCAGATCTATGGTCCACACGGCCCTGTCGCCATTCAGGAATGCCCAATTATGGCCCCACCCGTGGACAGACACAACAGCCTCCCAGCCTCCAGTCAATGCCAACACTCCTTCTGGGGTGATCTGTCAGGCTCCTGTCACAGCCCACCCCTCCATCAATTCATGCTCCTCTTCTAAGCTGCCTGTTGCCAGCTGGTGGAATGAGAATGAACTGCCATGCTGGGCTAACTACAGCAGGCCCACGCGGCCAGAGGAGCAATGCTGTGCTGAGGGGCTTCCCAGGAGAACAGTTAGAGGAGGCCAGGGAAGCTGACCACTGCCTAGCTTCTCCTGAGCTCCTGCTGAGCCCCAGCACTGCAAAGCTTCCTCTCCCGACACCCCTTCCCTGGGAGACACAGCTGTCCCCAAGCCTGCCTTCTTTCTCCATCAACCTTTTAAAAACGTCATATCCCCAAGCAGCAGCTTCATTCTGAGCTCCTTTGTGCAACTACCCCCTCCCACGGCCCTGAGGCTGCTCTGCCCCTCATCTGCCTTTGAAGGCCTTCACATGCTCTACCCATGCGATCTCAGCCATCCCAGGAGACCAACTATCACCCCTCACTTCTTCCTCTGGCATGTCGGACCCACATGGCAAAGGCCTCCTAGCCATCTCCAGCTGGCTGCTCACCCGTCCTGAACGGAACCCCGCGCTCCCTCTGCTCACCCAATCCCACACTCACCCGCAAGCCCAAACTCATACCAAAATCCTCACTTAGCCTAGCAGCCTTGGCCCTTCACAGGCCAGTCCACACCTACCTTGCCAGCACTCAGCACTGCCCCACTCCATGGCCCGGGCCCGGCACTCTGCGGGACATGCAAGCAGGTATGCTATTTGGGTGAATACAGAGGATTACAGAGCCTTGAGTGACCAGGACGCTGTGAGCCCGAGCCCCACATCTGGCCCCTTCCCCCGGCCATCCACTCAGGTACCAGCATCGGAGTGCCTGCTCCTGAAGCCTCCTTGCCCAACAGCTCGTGCATAATTATAGTCGCTTTCAGATAAGTGGTTTTTATTTCTCCACAGGAAGACCAACTCCAAGGGGATAAGCTGAACTGCAACTGGCTCATCAGAGAAGGAACAGAGTTTTCTTTGGTCAGTGCCATATACAGGTCGGTGAAGACACAGGTTTCATTCCTTGCCCCCCGAGGACAGGTTAGGCGTGCTCTGCAGCTGCTCCTTCCTGCCTACACCTTTTGGCCAGTTCTTCCCTGCCAGCCAGGAAGGACAGGAAACAGGATGCCTCAGGGGCTGGGGCTAACAAGAGAGCAAGAACATGCACACAGGTCACAGACACTTGGGTTTGAGAGCTGGTCTGCCCCTGGCCAGCCAGGTGCGTGCAGGCATTGTTTCTCCTCTCTCCGGCATTCACCCAGCTTCCGCGCCTGCCCGAGGGGAGGATGCCGCCTGCCTACAAGAGCTATCACAAGGGCTCAGAAAGGACAATGCACACGAAAAGGGTCCTTGTCAAACTGGAAGGGAGTTCATAAAGGACTGGTTCGGGTCTGTATTCCTAGACCTCACTGTAGCCCAGGGCAGATCACGCACTGTCTGCTCGATGAATTAAACACAGATTTACCAGCAGTGAAATCATTCAGTCACTGCAAATATTCGCTGGCCACCCGACGTGGATCAGGCATAGTGCTCCGTGCAGAGAATCCCAAGGGAAACTGCACACAAGCACCCGTCTTTCCACTGTAGAGGTACAGAGAGGGTGATCTATCCAGAAGTCATGGTCTACTGTGCAGCAGGGGCTGGGACAGTAGAGCTCTCTCATGGAGACCAGGAAGGGCCTGGCATTTAAGAACTCAATGACCAGGGGCACAGCCAGTTGAAGGTTTAGCTGGGGACAGGCAGCCCTGGCCAGTCCAGGGGCTCAGCCCTCACAGAGGCCCTGCCAACTGACTGGGATGGGCAGTTCCCACTGCCTCTCCTGTGCATGACCCTCATTCATGTACATGTCGCCCTCACCCCATTTCTGGTCAAGTGCAAGTCAGCATCTTCCACCAGAGCGAGACAAGCCCCACCAGATGCTTCCGCTTGCTTCCTTCTGGTCTCCTGCCCTCACGGCTTCCTCGAATGCGTTCATATGGATTTGTGGTTTCAGATTTAACGCCCGCGTGCACACACACATACATACTACACATACACATCCCATACATCAATATTTTAGACGCAATCACAGTTGCACTAACTTCTTATCTCCCCACTGTGTCCTGTATTCCACTTTTTCCTCTTTATTGGATTGATTTTCTACTTTGTTGGAATAAATCCTAAGGATATAAACAGTTTTAGTCACTTTAAGGCAGATTTTTGGATCGTCCTACTGCAAACTCAGAAGTGCAAGCTAGAGTTAATACAAAATGCTCTGGGGTCTTTGTTAAATTGAGCAGACCGTTTTTCTTCTGTGTTTCCACAGCTTAAGCATTCTCATAACTATTAATGAAGTCCATTACAATCAAAGAAATTTTTAAAATATATTTTGAAATATGAACAACTATGGAAATGCCTAAGGGAGAAAACAAGTTGCTATTCTAAGTAGGGTCCAATAGGCCATGGGCGAGGTGGGCAGTCAGTACAGGTCCCCCTATATGAAAGTAGGCTATTCCTTGGAAACCTTTCAAAAGCTGAAGTGGCATAAAACAAAGCAAATACAATTAATTCACATGGGAAAAATTTTGAGCATTCCCAGACCCAAAAAGTAACCGTTCTCAGGGCTTTTCTGATACCTCGGGTCACACCTTGCTAACGATGCACAAAATAAATGGAGATAAAGCACGGATGCTCAGAGAGTTCGAAGCTCTGGCCGCTTGTAGTTCCTAGGGAGGGCGCCTGGAGGCGCCACTCTCGCTCAGGGTGCATGTTGCCTCTATTAATGCTCGCTGCAGCACCAACACTGAACACTATCTTCGCTTTTAATCTTCTTTTCGTAAAAGCGAAAATCCTCTTCAGAATTCTACTGGTTAGCGAAAACAGGTACTAATGTAGGTCTTTCACAAAAGCAAAGTGGAGTAACGTAGACTTTGTAAGCGGGGTTGGGGGAGTACAAATACAATTTGCTAAGACAGCTAACTTCTTATGTGCAGTTCCTGTTGTACCAATGCTCTGATATAACCTGAGAAGTCTCCAACACCCCAAATGCAAACCCTAACTGCAAATTTTGTCTTCTTGTATTCTGAGAGTCTGTAGATCCTAAGCCTCGTAAACTAAGGATGGGGAGAAGGAAGAGAACCAAACTCTTAGACCATTCAAATTAAGATCCATCTGGCAGTTTTAAAAGTCTATGAGATTAATGGAACTCCCCACCCTGTAGAGATGACAGACCCCGGGGTCCTCCCACCACCTAGGCAGACACTGCACCCCAACCCCTTCGCAGTGCCTCCCTTGCCAGGCAGGTCTCACACACCCCACCTGCCACAATGACCCAACCTTGTCACTGGAGTTTGAGGCTGTGGTTATCAAACATCGGTGCAGATACTAGCATTCTCCAGAGTTTGGCTTGGGACTCACAGCACATGTTCACCAATGGGAAATTTAGACCAGTCTTGAGTGAAACTGACAGCAAGGCAATAAAAGGGCAGACTGAGGGCAGGCAGTGCTCCCCCCCCAGCCCCATGGGAAAGCCCCACGGCCTCCCTGTGGGCACACAACCACCCCACTGTATGCTAAGGGCTGGTGACCACAACACCCTGGAGAGGCCTGTTTTGCACGTCTGTGGGTTGCTCTCAGCAGGGAGGTCTGGCCTTGGCCCTCCAACAGGGGAATAGGCCCCTAAAAAAGCAGCTTTGACGCTTTTCAAGGGAAGGCTGAACCTGGTGCTGCCACACCCACTGTGGAGGATATTTGGTTAGGGAGAAAATGAACACATTGTTTCTTCCTTTCTGAACGCAGCCTGTCCTGTGTTTAACTGTACTTGAGCTGCCAAGCTTTGGGTCTCTTCAGTTTAACAGAGGTGATTGCTTCCTGGGGCCCAGAAAGCAGAAGTGGTTGGAGCCCTTTCCTCATGCTCACTTCCATGAGGCATGGCCAGGCCAGACCCCACTCCCCACCCCCGAGGATGGAAACATGAACATGAACTTGGTTGGTACCTAATTCACAGCCATGGAAGCAGTTGGCAATCTCTCTCTCTTTGCAGTACCAGCTTTCTTTCAGCTTGCAGAAGATGGAGACTTCCCACATACATCAAATCCCATGAAATCAAACCAAAGTATGGTGGAGGGGCCCTGGACACCTAATGGTAGCTGAGGCTGTGGGGATCTACTCTGATTCCTTCGTTCTGCCCCCAAAAATGAATTTGTGGGATCACAGCTCAATAGACTGACAGAACTAGAAGCATCCTACAGACCAGGACAGTCCACAAAACCCCCTCTTTTGGGTTCCTGGAGTCAATTCTGATGTATGTGTTGGGGCGGGGGGGGGGGGGCATGACATTTTCTCCACACCAATAAGCAATTCCCTGGACACTAATTAAGTGTCCTACAATTCAACTCAATCCCAACACTATCTACCTGGAGGTAGCATCAGATCCCACGGGGTGAGGGCTCACTCTACAAGATGGTATGGCCACCCTACCTGTCCCCATTTCAGACACTAGTCACAAGCCCAGGCTGTTATTTATGCTTCTGACCTATGGGCTACCAACAGAAGGTTCCAATGACCCCCTCCAGCTCAGAATGCCAATCACAAGCACCAGGTTGTGCCTCTGACCAACTGGCTATAAATCAGAGGTTCCCAGGACCCCCTTCCTTGGGTTTCATTAATCTGCTAGAGCAGCTCACAGAACTCAGAGAAACATTACACTTACTAGATTACCCATGTATTATAAAAAGATATATATCAGGAACAGCCAGAGAGGAAGAGATGCACAGAGCAAGGTCTGGGGAAAGGGCAGGGAGCTCCCAGCCAACCCAGGTAGGTGCGCCACTCTCCCGGCACCCCCAACTACTGGGTGGTCGCCAACCCCGAAGCTCTCCCAACCCCCTCCTTTATGTAGGCTTCACTACATAGGCACAGTTAATTAAATCACTGGCCAATGGCAACTGATTCAACCACAAGCCCTTCTCCTCTCCCCAAGGTCAGAGGGCACGACTAAAATTCCAACCCTCTAAATGGCAGGGTTGGTTCTCCCGGTGACCAGCAACCCCTCACATTCAGGGGCTTCCAGAGTCACAGAGTTGGAAGCTCTGGCCGCTTGATGCTGAAATGCTGGGTGTAGTTCCTAGGGAGGGCACTTGGGGGCGCCACTCTGGCATTAACTCTCTCGTTAACATAACAAAAGACAAAATCAGTGCCCTCCTCTTAGGTAATTCCAAGGGTTTTAGAAGCTATGAACCAGGAACTGTGTATAAAGACCTAACCTATAGAAAAAACATATATAGTACATCACAATAACCCTCCTGCTCTTGGAAAACTGCCTGCTCAGAAGACCTCGGGGGACCCCATGCCCACCAACATCACTGACGCCAGGGCAGGCAGGGGTAATGAAATCTGGCACGAAGCTCAGCGATGCCCATTGGCTTTTTGGGTCCCCTGGGCTGAGGACTGTACACTACAAAAGAGGGAGGGAGGACAGGAAGCCATCCTCCACCAGGGGCTTGTGGTAAAGAGAGCAGAGCACAGCTGATGGGCAAAGGGACCCTGGGATGAGACAAGTCAAAGCTGGAGAGGGCAAGATGGAAGGAGCAGCTGCCCTGCCCAGTGCTCCTGGCAACTCGGTCCGCTCCTTCCGAGGCCGATCCCTGTGCCCAGCCAGTCCAAGTGCACAGTCATTCACAACCTAGCCCCTCACCCACAAGATAGCGGGGTGTGTGACCCATGGTGAGTGGGTCTGAGAAGAGGACAAGAGTGAAAACAAGCATGCCCAGTCCCCTCTTCCTTGCCTCATGGTGGCCCGCACTCTCCAAATTAGCCTGGACTTTACTCCATAAGACAGGTATACCCCGACAAGCCACAAGATTAATTTAAAAGGCTAGTGCCTCAGCCCTTGCAGAACCCACTCCACAAGCAGCCCTTTGAGCCTGTAACTCCCACACCACAGCATCAGCCACAGACGAAGTCTCAGCCCAGCACCCTCGCCTACCTCCAGCACCGGGACTCGGCGCGGAAGCCCTGGACATTGTTGTCCCCTCCGATCAGGTACACAAAGTTGTTGAGCACCGCGATGCCCTGGTTGGACATGCGGGGGGCCAGGGAGGCGGTGAAGTGCTTCCACTCTCCCAGTAGGGGGTTCAGGTACTTGGCCTGGTCACTGAGGACAGTGGACGGCGTGGAGTGAATGCCCCCAAAGCCCACGACGC
Organism: Mirounga angustirostris; assembly: GCF_029215605.1. Classification (NCBI taxonomy): domain Eukaryota; kingdom Metazoa; phylum Chordata; class Mammalia; order Carnivora; family Phocidae; genus Mirounga; species Mirounga angustirostris. The sequence continues at coordinate 64,457,868 of NW_026991722.1, forward strand.
ACTGGAAGTCCGACCGCAGCTCTGTGTGAGGGCCCTGCAAGCTGGGCTGCAGGCTCTCATTGCGGTGGTACATGAGGGCACTGGCCACCGTGTCCCTCAGCGGACTGGGGTCCAGCTTATCGTGCAGCCGCTGGAGGACCTCAGCTTCCATCAGGGGAAAACGCACTGTCTCCAGGAGCTTGGGGGGCTCGTGCAGTGAGATCTGGTCAGCCTGCACCTGCTCCAGGGTGTAATGGTAGAGCAGGGCGCCCTCGTACACCTCGGTCTCGCAGGAGACCTCCAGGCGGTTGCTGCTGAGGAGGGAGTAGACCTTCTCCAGGGGAAGCTGGCGGTACTTGTCAGTCCGCGAGAAGGCCACAAAGTTTTTGAGGATGTAGGTGTCCAGCTGCTCGGTCAGACGGCTCAAGTCAAACAGCTCCGCCAGCCGGTAGACATCAAGGATGTTCTCTTCGTCCACCCAGGACATGAGGAAATCACAGCAGAAATGGATGATTTCTGGGATCTGTGAAGAGAACAAGCCCCATTCAAGCCCAGGCCGGGAACGGTGTCTGGGCGAGGGAGACAAAGGATAACAGCCGTGGGCTACAGCTGGCCCCCCTCCGCTCCCCCCAACCTTTCCTGAAGTGGAGGCATGGCAGAGCTGTTCTCCCCCAACCCTAGAGGCGACTGGGGCTCACTGCAGACTGACTGGGCTTAAATCCAGGCTTGGAGGAGATCTGTGGCACGTTCTTAACTGCTCTGAGCCTCGGTCTCCTCCTCTATAAGCGGAGAGGAATAAACTGAAAATGAGACCGTACCCAGGAACTATCTGGCACAGAGAGGACACCTTCAGATCAAAAGTAGCGAATCTCCAGAGAATCAGGAAGCAGCACAGTGCCCCCCACATTAGCCACCCCTGCTCTGGAAGGTACCTGGGATCCCAGGCTCTCTTTAAGATACTCAGCTGTCTTCTCCCCACCCCCCGCCCGCCCCCCCAGCTGCAGGCTCAGCCAAAGCTGCAGCCCCAGGGAACCCGTCCCCTACCCCAGGAGCAGGGCCCTGAACCCCCCATGAGCTAAGAACTGTCAGCAGGGCGTTTCGGATGCTCGCCCAACACCCTTCAGGGGAACTCCGCTCAGTTCTTAAAAGGCTGGAAGCCATCCTGCCTGGGCAGAGCCCTACAGGGCTCTGGCTAGCACAGGGGTCCCAGGCGGCCGACACCTGCCCTTTTCCAATCACGCAGAACTGGTGGGTTGAAAGGTGGGTAAGAAGAACAGTGCTAAGGTAGGAGCTGAGAAGTGAGCCCCAGGCTCAGAGGCTATCACATGATTAGACAATGAGAGCATGGCAGGGTGAAGGAGATAGAGAGGAGGGCTCTAGAGAAAGCTGCCCAGGCACTGCTAAGTTGTTTAGGAAAACAGGATTTTGAAATTGCTCTAAAAATGGGAATACCTCACTCATCATCAACAAATTAACCAGTACACATAGAGTAATTCTGCTGGTATGTGAAGCTTATTAATAAATGTTTAAAATCTTTTTATCTTTATTTTTTTCTCATTCCAGAGATAACTCTGTGCTTGCCAGGTCATTAGCTAAGGGCTGAATGGAAACAGACAAAGTGCCAGGCATGTGTCTGCCCCAGATGGAACATCCCTATAGGGCTCTGTTAGGTCCTGAAAGTCTTCACTCAACTACCTGTTTTCTCCCTCAGCAGGCACTTCTGCTTTGCCTCTTCTTCCTAAAATACTACTTCTGATCTGTTGTGGGCAAGGAAACTGAGGACCTGGTTCTGGGGAGGAAGTGAGAGCAAACAGCCCTCAGTGGGCATGAGAAGCAGCTCCTGAAAAACCCAGGGACAGTGTCACCCTCTCCTTCCCATCCTCATTGTCACAGCAGGGGGCCCTCTGCTAGGGAAGCTCACAGAGGAATCACCCCAGGCCTGCCCAGTGCAGGAGCCCCATGAGAGGCTCAGAGAAAGGAACCCTTGCCGGGGGTTACCCTGTGGTGACAGTCTTGCTGGGATTCAGATCCAGGTCTCTGGGGACACCAGGAATAGTCTGATCCTGAACTAGTGCAAGGCACAGCACATGGGGAGCATGTGGTCACTGGCTACACGAACAAACATGACCCTGGTGCCTATGGACTTGGAACTGTTAAACCAAGTAAAACTTGCTTTAAAAACAACATTGCAGGGGGGGGGCGCCTGGGTGGCTCAGATGGTTAAGTGTCGCCTTCGGCTCAGGTCATGATCCCAGGGTCCTGGGATGGAGCCCCACATCTGGCTCCCTGCTCAGCGGGGAGCCTGCTTCTCCCTCTCCCTCTGCCTGCCGCTCTCCCTGCTTCTGCTCTCTCTGTCAGATAAATAAATAAAATCTTAAAAAAAAAAAAAAAACATTGCAGAGAGGCTGGGTGGCTCACTTGTTAAGCGTCTGCCTTTGGCTCAGGTCATGATCCGGGGGTCCTGGAATCGAGTCCCACATCGGGCTCCCCCTGCTCAGCGGGGAGCCTGCTTCTCCCTCTGCCTCTGCCTCTGCCTGCCACTCCCCCTGCTTGTGCTCGCTCTATCTCTCTTGCTCTCTCTGTCAAATAAATAAATAAATAAAATCTTAAAAAAAAAAAATTGCATAGAAGCCCACTATGTTAAAAATAAAACCCCAAAAAGCTGGGCTGCTCGAGGTAAAGCAGGGGTTCCCCATCCCGTGCTGCCCCCACAATGGCCTCAGAAGTGCTAAAGTACTCAGGAGCACTGGCTCAACTCCATCTACTCATTGCATATGGTGAGCCATGGTCAAACCAACCCAACAAGCACAAGCCAAGGGTCTCCCCCCCAACCACCCATCTGAGAGGGACAGCGTAGGGCATGGCTGGGGCCCTGCCACACAGTGTGGGGCCTCCAGGCACCCCTGAACAGGCTGGCTTTCCTGACTTTTTTCTGATGGCCCCAAACGTGTTCTGACCTGAGAAAAGGTCAGGATAATGAATTCAGCATAGCATTTCATTTTCACTTTCAACAAATGTAAGATGAGACGTCTCTTCAGCCAGATGAGACCATCTGACAACGGCTCCTGAAAGCAAAGGCACGTGCAGGCCCGGCCCTTGCGTGACCGCACCAATGCCCCCAAGGTAACACAGCCTTCCAAAATGTAAGTCACGCTGTCAAAGCCTCAGAAAACTTTCTGAGCTCTGTAGGAAAACAAGTATTCAAAATTCAATGACAAAAAGGAAAGTAATTTCAAAGAGACTGGCAAGACCAAGTGGGGTGGATGAGCAGAAAAGGCCTGGGCAACTCGGGGAGCAGCTCAGCTTCATCAGGGCACGCGGGGCATCACACACCTGCCCTGGGGTTGGCCCACGTGTTGACATGTGGGATCTTCTCCGGGGCGGGGAGACCCGGGCAGAAAGAAAGGAACCAGCAGAAGAGCGGAGGGCAAAGGGGCCTGGAGGTGTTTGGAGCTGCTCTGGTTTGGCGCCTAGGGCTGGCGGAGCCGTGCACCACCCGAGAGCTTCTGCCCTACCTGCAGTCTCCTTTGCTGCCTGGTATCCTCGTCTGCTGACGCCCCTCACGCCACTGCCCGGCAGACACCTGGGGATCACCCCCTGGGTTTGGGTCTGCCTTGCTGGAGCGAGGGCAGCCTCACCTGCAGCTGGCAGGCGGCAACCAGCGTCTCCTGGACGTTGCTCAGGCTGAGCTCCAACTCAGAGGTATAAATGAAATGCAGGATTTGGCACATGGCATTGTAGGACACGCCGTGGATCAGGACCTCTTCCTGCTCCATCTCCTTCAATCCCCCAGCAAACATTCCTCTGCAAAGTAAACACATGAAACAGCATTGTCATATCAATCTATATCAATCGTAGGGGCACCTGGGTGGCTCAGTCAGTTAAGCATCCAACTCTTGATCTCAGCTCCGGTCTTGATCTCAGCATCATGAGTTCAAGTCCCATGAGCAAATCTGTATCAATAAGGGCACCAGCCCAGGCCGCAGAGAATGAGAGGGAGCAGGAGACAGGCTGAGCCAGCAGTGATGCGAAACAGAACACTGGTTCGCTCCGTACTCTGAGCATGGAGTCTTGCCACGGAAGGTGCCCACCAGCTCCAGAGCAAGTTTGGAGAGCCATCCTAGAAATCACTGTCTGTGTTTCACGTGCTGCAGGGTGTTGCCCCTGAGCCAGGGACAAAGTCCGGCTTGCTTTCTGCTGCACCCACAACACACTTCCTGGACCACAGCAGCAGCCCAGAGCATGCCATGAATGAATGGAAGAATGAATAAATGGGAAGTCATAAAAGTCATCCCATTCAAAATACACTGAGCACCTAACTAAATGCCAAGTACCATTTAAAGTCAGAGGATTAACAGTCAAGTAAAGTGATTAAGACTCCTACTTACAAGGAGTTTGATGCTAGGGAGGAGAGCAAGTAAAGAACAAGGTATTTCTGAGTGAGGAAATGCTAGAAAGAAGCACAACAGGGCATCTGACCTAGGAGAGGCGGAGCAGGGGGAGTGATGAGGAGCAGGGACAGGCTGAGACAGAGCTGGGTGGGCCCTCACCAGCCAGTGCATGGCATTCCAGGTGGAGGAGACAGGAGCTCAAGTCCTGGGGCAGGGATGAGTTCGGTACACAAGGCAGCCAGGCCATTGCAAAGAGGAAGTGAGCAGGTGAAACAGGGCCAGATCCTGCTTCCTCCAGGTCAAGACTGAGTCAGGATTGAAATCCAAGCATAATGAAGCACTGTCTGTCGGGGAATTTTATACAGGAGGGTGATGTGAGCAGACTTTTCAGGCAAGAGGGTTCCTGCAGGCCTGGGGAAGGCCCGGTGGCAGAGAGAACATGCTGAAGGACAGAATCTAGGAGAGCCCTGGAGGAACCAGGGCCCTTGGCTGGGTTAGCTGGGCTGACAGGGACTTGGGAGGAATGGGGTCAGAGAGTGAGGTCGGAGTCACCATCACTGAGATGCCCCTGAGGCTGGTTAATGAGGCTGGTGGTCAGGGGAGACAGCAGGGCTCAATATGACAGCCACACACAGAGGACAGAGTAGCTATTTTCACATTTTGTTTATTTTTCAACTAGGTAATATATATAGCAGTACAAGGCTTAAAATTTACAACAGGGTGAAAGTTTCCCTCTGGCCCTCCCTCCTCTGCTCTGCTCCAGGCCACCTGTTCCCTTCGGCAGAGGTACACCCAAAGGCAGTCCACATACCTTACACTCTACATTACATTTTGACTTAACAATGCATCTTGGAAATGGCTCCTTACTGGTATACGTAGGGCTGCCCCTCTTCCGGTAAAGGCTATCATGGTTGATTTAACCTGTGGCTGCAATACACCTGGGTTACTTTTTTTTTTTTTTCCTTAGAGAGAGAGAGAGGGACGGAGGGACGGAGGGAGGGACGGAGGGAGAATCCTAAGCAGGCTCCACGCTCAGGACAGAGCCTGACGTGGGGCTCAATCTCATGACCCCGAGATCCAACTGAGATCTAACTGAGCCAGCCAGGCACCCTTTAAAGTGCCATTTCTATATTCTTTTTTGAACAGTCCAGATTCTTTGTCCAATTTCTATTAGACTCTGTCTTGTCAATTCGACAAAATCTGCTCTTTTTCGAATGAGTTGAAATTTTTTTTTTTCTATCTCAAATCTTTTGATTTTATGATGCCTTTTGCCATGCAGAAGTTTGTCTATTTTGATTGCAGATTTCTCATTTTCTTTTTTGCCTGTGAGTTTTATGCCAGACCTGGAAAGGCTTTTCCCTCTGAGGTAACATTAAAAAACATTTCCCCGGGGCGTCTGGGCGGCTCAGTTGGTTAAGAATCGGACTCTCGGGTTTTGGCTCAGTCATCATCTCGGGGTTGTGAGATCAAGCCCCGTGTCATGCTCCGTGCTGAGCATGAAGCCTGCTTAGGAGGTCTCTCTCTCCCTTTCCCTCTGCCCCTTGCGCCACCCATCCCCCCACCAACTTGCATGGATGTGTGCACTCTCTCAAATAAAAAAAGTAAATCTTTAAAACAAAATTTCCCCATGCTATCCTCTATAGTTTTTTTAATTGTTGATTGGGGCATCTGGCTGGCTCAGTTGGTAGAGCATGCGACTCTTGATCTCAAGAGTCCTGAGTTCAAGCCCCACATTGGGCGTGGAGCCTACTTAAAAAAAAGAAAAATTGCTGATCCACTTGAGGTGCAACTCTCTTTGGTCATCCTGAATCCAGGTTCTTACAACACCAGCCGCCTCCACCATGCACCCTCCACCAAGTTTGCCCCAATGAGATCAAAGTCTTACTTATACCTGAGGTCCAATGGTGGGGAAGTCAGTGCCATGTCTGCCCTGGCCCCCAAGATTGGCCCCGGGACTGTTTTCAAAAAAGGTTAGTGATGACATTACCAAGGCAACCAGTGATTGGAAGGGTCTGAGGATTACAGTGAAACTGACCATTCAGAACAGACAAGCCCCAGGATGTCTGGGTGGCTCAGTTGGTTAAGCACCCAGGTCTTGATCTCAGGGTTGTACATTCAAGCCCCAGGCTGAGCTTGGAACCTACTTAAAATTTAAAATAAACAAACAAACGGGCACCTTGGGTGGCTCAGTCATTAAGCATCTGCCTTCAGCTCCAGTTATGATCCTGGGGTCCTGGGATTGAGCCCCGCATCAGGCTCCCTGCTCAGCGGGAAGCGTGCTTCTCCCTCTCCCACTCCCCCTGCTTGTGTTCCCTCTCTCGCTATGTCTCTCTCTGTCAAATAAATAAAATCTAAAAATAAAAAATAAATAAAGTAAAATAAAGAAACACACACAGAACAGACAGGCCTAGAGTGAAGTGGTCACACCTTTTGCCTCTGCCCTGATTATCAAACCCCTCAAGGAACCTCCAAGAGACCGAAAGAAGCAGAAAAACATTAAGCAGAGTGAAACCATCACTTTTGATGAGAGTATCAACACTGCCTGATAGATGCGGCAGCTTTCTTTAGCCAGAGAACTCACTCTCTGGAACCATTCAAGTGATCCTGGGGACTGCCCAGTCTGTGGCTTGCAATGCTAATGGTTGCCACTCTCATGACATCATAGGTGACAGCAACAGTGGTGTAGCGGAATGCCCAGCTAGTTAAGAACTACAAAGGAGGGGCACCTGGGTGGCTCAGTCGTTAAGCGTCTGCCTTCGGCTCAGGTCATAATCCCAGGGTCCTGGGATCGAGCCCCATACTGGGCTCTTTGCTCAGCAGGAAGCCTGCTTCTCCCTCTCCCACTCCCCTGCTTGTGTTCCCTCTCTTGCTGTGTCTCTGTCAAATAAATAAATAAAATCTTTAAAAAAAAAAAGAACTAGAAAGGAAAATATTTCAATAAAGGATCATTTGACAACAACAACAAATCATTCCACCTGGTTTATTTTGGTACAACGTGAGGCAAGGGGCAACTTTGTTTTTCGAGAGGGCCACCCCATCATCATCTTCCGCCACTTGGGATGCCATCTTTATCACACACCAAGTTCCTGGCAGGCTGGTGTCTGTTCAAAGTCACTACTTTCCCAATAATGTTGCCACATCTCAGGTTCCAGGAGCAGTCTGGATTACTACAGCTCCGTAACACATATGACCGCAGGGGAGGGCCAGTCTCCTTTTATTACCTTCTCAATAATTTCCTGGCCACCGCTTGCTTTTGTAAATTTGGACTTTAGAATCAGTTTGTGTAATCCCCCACCCCCCATAAAGTCTCTTGGTATTTTTATTGGGGATGCATTACACACATAGACTGATGGGAGAGCGAGCGAGCTAGCATCCTTGTGATGAACACGATGGGCTCTTCTATCTCACAAGCCAGCCTCTGGGTCTCTGTGGAGATCTTGCAGGTCACCTGCTCAGAGACCTGGCACCTGCATGCTACATTTATTCCTAGACATTCTACTCCACCCACACCCCCTCAGGGTGCTTTCCTGTGCTCTGTGGTACACTGACTCACTCTTTGGGGTGTCCATGCAATGTGTGGACCGTAACTGGATCCTGAATGGAGAGGGGAAGAAGGAAGGAGACAGATAACATTTTGGGGACAATTAGGAAAATTTGACTATGGACTCAGTATCAGGTAAAATTATGGAAGGACTATAAGTGTTCTTAGATTTATAATGTTACTACAGATATAGTAGAGAAGGCTCTTACTCTTGGAAGTACACTGAAGTATTTCCAGATAAACTGTTATATCCACAACTTATTCTGAAGTGAATATGGAAAATGCTAACCGATGAATCTAGGTGAAGGGCATGGCTGTTCACTGTACTGATCTTCCAGCTTTTCTATAGGACTGACATCTTTTTTTTTTTAAAGATTTTATCTATTTATTTGAGAGGGAGAGAGAGAGCAAGAGCACAAGAGCAGGGAGAGGGACAAGCAGGCTCACCACTGGGCAGGGAGCCCAACACGGGACTCAATCCCAGGACCCTGGGATCATGACCTGAGCTGAAGGCAAATGCTCAACCACCTGACCCACCCAGGTGTCCCTGACATCTTTCTTTCTTTCTTTCTTTTCTTTTTTTTTTTTTTTAAAGATTTTATTTATTTATTTGACAGAGACATAGCGAGAGAGGGAACACAAGCAGGGGGAGTGGGAGAGGGAGAAGCAGGCCTCCCACGGAGCAGGGAGCCCGATGCGGGGCTCGATCCCAGGACCCTGGGACCATGACCCGAGCCGAAGGCAGACGCTTAACGACTGAGCCACCCAGGCGCCCCCCTGACATCTTTCAAAGTAAGAGTTCGGGAGGGAAAAAAAGGTTGAAAGAAAAATAAAATATACATCCACTCCTTTTGTTTTTGTTGTTTTTAACCAAAAATGGATGCCTAATTCTTTATCATAGCCTTACTACTTTTCTGTAACACTGAAATTATGACAAAATAAAAACTTAAAAGGGGAAGAACTTTTAAAATGATGTCCTGGGGTGCCTGAGGGGCACAGGTAATTAAGCATCCAACTCTTGGTTCCAGCTCAGGTTGTGATCTCAGGGTCGTGAGATCAAGCCCCGTGTCAGGCTCTTTGCTCAGCGTGGAATCTGCTTGAGATTCTCTCTCCCTCTCCCTCTACCCCCCACCCCCGTGCACGTGCTCGCTCTCTAAAATAAATAAATCTTTAAAAAAAAAAAGAATAAAATGATGTCCATACCTCAAAACCATTAGGATTACCACTACCCAAAAAACCCAGAAAATAATACATGTCGGTGAGAATAGAGAGATAATGGAACCCTTGTGCACTGCTTGTGGGAATGTAAAATGGTGGCAGCTACTGTGGTAAACAGTATGGACGTTCCTCAATTCAATACAGAATTAACATATAACCCAGCAATTCCACTTCTGGGTATATACCCAGCAGAACTGAAAACAGGGTCTCAAGAAGTTATTTGTACATCCACATTCATAGCAGCATTATTCACAATAGCCAAGAGGCGGACACAATGCAAGTGTCCCTCCACAGATGAATGGATTAACAAAATGTGGTCTATTCACACAGTGGGATATTGTTCAGGCTTAAAGAGGAAGGGAATTCTGACACATGCTACAACATGGATGAATCTTGATGACATGTTAAGCGAAAGAAACCAGTCACAAAGGACAAATATGTATGATTTCACTTATAAAAGGTTCCTAGAGTAGTCAAAATCATAGAAACAGAAAGTGGAATGGTGGTTACCAGGGGCCGAAAGGAGGGGTATAGAGAGCTGTTGTTTAATGGATACAGAGTTTCAGTTTTGCAAGATGAGAAAGTCCTGGAGACCCCTTCCACAACAGCATGAATACACTTAACACTACTCAGCTGTACACTTTAAAATGGTTAAGATGGGGGGCATCTGGGTGGCTCAGTCGTTAAGCGTCTGCCTTCGGCTCAGGTCATGGTCCCAGGGTCCTGGGATCCAGCCCCGCATCCAGCTCCCTGCTTGGCGGGGGGCCTGCTTCTCCCTCTCCCACTCCCTCTGCTTGTGTTCCCTCTCTCACTGTCTCTCTCTGTGTCAAATAAATAAATAAAAATCTTTTTTTTTTTTTTAAGATTTTATTTATTTATTTGAGAGAGAGAGAACGAGAGACAGAGAGCAGGAGAGGGAGGAGGGTCACAGGGAGGAGAAGCAGACTCCCCGCCGAGCAGGGAGCCCGATGTGGGACTCAATCCCGGGACTCCAGGATCATGACCTGAGCCGAAGGCAGACGCTTAACCATCTGAGCCACCCAGGCACCCCAATAAATAAAAATCTTAAAAAAAAAAAAAAAGTTAAGACGGTAAGTCTTATCATGTGCTGAAAAATCACAGCAGGGCACCGACAGAGTAAGTGGGGGGCATGAACAGCACAGAACACTGCAGAATGAGGGCCGCCTCTGCTGCTAGGATATCATAACCAGATGTCCAATGAGCGCCCTCAGATGTACAATGGGAAACATTCCCTATGTCAGCTTGTTCAGGCCCCCAATCCCTGGTCCAAACCCTGGAGTCCAAGTATGTTTCAGAATTCAAGAGATTTCAGGGGCGCCTGGGTGGCTCAGTCGTTGAGCGTCTGCCTTCGGCTCAGGTCATGATCCCAGGGTCCTGGGATCGAGTCCCGCATCGGGCTCCCTGCTCTGCGGGAAGCCTGCTTCTCCCTCTCCCACTCCCCCTGCTTGTGTTCCCTCTCTCGCTGTGTCTCTGTCAAATAAATAAAATCTTAAAAAAAAAAAAAAAAAGAATTCAAGAGATTTCAACTGGAGAAACACTGCACCCATGCCATGTATGATGTCACACTCCTGCAGGGTCTGGGTCAGTACCTCACATCCAAACTCCTTAGTATTTCCAAAGCAAAATGTAAAAGACATATACTAAGTAGGATAAAAATAAAATTAGCCTCACATCAGTTTAGGGCAGGTTTTGTAGTTTAATAGATTTGGACCAAAATTTAAAAAACAAAAACTCGTGGAAAAAATGGCAATGCGGGAGAACCCAGCTTTCCCCATTCCCCCCACAAAATTAATGACTGGACAGCTATCAACTAACAAAAACAGCTCTGGGAGACTCCCTGAATACACCTTAGAAGTTTCAACAACACAGTGGAACAAAAAAACAAAACAACTTTCAAATTGCAGGGCTTTGGGGGTTTCAGAATTCTGGACTAGTATTTGCAAAAAGAAACTGTGTATGGATAAGAGGAACTTTTAAAAATAGTTACCATGGTTGGGGGGGGTGAGGTGGGGAGATGATGTGGGAGGGCAGGGGTAAACTGGTGCCTTTAACTTTTTTTCACCAATTCAAAAAGTATTTTAGGGATGCCTGGGTGGCTCAGTCGTTGAGAGTCTGCCTCCGGCTCAGGTCATGATGCCAGGGTCCCAGGATTGAGTCCCGCATTGGGCTCCCTGCCTGCTTCTCCCTCTGCCTGACACTCCCCCTGCTTATGCACATGCACGCGTGCTCTCTCAAAAATAAAAAAATAAAATCGTTTTTAAAAAAAGTATTTTAGCTGCAGGAATGGATGCTGATATCTGTAAAAGGTCCCCTTTGAGTGAATAACATGGAACGAAGCCCCCCTGGGCTAGGGTCTGCTGCTTTGCAATACATTAGGGACAGGGATGGTAGTGCTGAGGAGCTCTGGACTGAGGTCTCACTGAAGGCTCCACACTGTCATTCACAAATGAGCTGCAATTTTCTTGTATCTTGGCTATCTGTCCAATTTTGATACCAGTGTTATGTAACTCTCTTTAAAAAATGTGAAAACTCCCAGGGGCGCCTGGATGGCTCAGTTGGCTAAGTGTCTGACTCTTTTTTTTTTTTAAGATTTTATTTATTTGACAGAGAGAGACACAGAGAGAGAGGGAACACAAGCAGGCGGAGTGGGAGAGGGAGAAGCAGGCTTCCCGTGGAGCAGGGAGCCCATTGGCGGGACTTGATCCCAGGACCCTGGGATCATGACCCGAGCTGAAGGCAGACACTTAACGACTGAGCCACCCAGGCCCCCCAAGTGTCCGACTCTTGATTTCAGCTCAGGATCTTGGGGTCGTGGAATCAAGTCCCCATTGGGCTCGGTGCTCAGCATGGAGTCTGCCTGTCCCTCTCCCTCTGCTCCCCCACCACAACTCATGCTTTCTCTCTCTCGCTTGCTCAATAAATAAATAAATAAATAAATAAATAAATAAATAAATAAATAAATAAAATCTTTAAAAAAATTTTTTAGAGGGACGCCTGGGTGTCAGTCAGTTAAGGGTCTGCCTTCGGCTCAGGTCATGATCCCAGGGCCCTGAGATCAAGCCCTGCATTGGGCTCCCTGCTCAGTGGGGAGCCTGCTTCTCCCTTTCCTTCCGCCACCCCCTGGCTTGTACTGTCAAATAAATAAATAACATCTTTAAAAAAATTTTTTTTTGGAGACTTCCTTTCTCTTTCTCTGCTCTGAAAGTTTAAAGGGCATCAGAGTCTGTGTCATAAAAGGCACAACTCCCCAGGACATGTCTGGGCTTCATGTTTTTGTGGAGAATATAACTTTCTTTTTCAGGGGTGAAGTTCTGTCCACATATACTTTCTACAAAATCATCAATTTTATCCAAATTTTCAAAATCACAGGCATTGAGTTGAGTATAGTTGACTATCTTATAATTCACAGTATGAGAACTGAGGGAGAGATGTATGATCCAGGGAGGCCACATGCAGGACAGAACGCTTGTGCCTGACACACAGGGGTGGGGAGCACAGGAACCAGCACAGAAGTAGACAGGGCAAAGCAGGAGGGGGCCACGGGAGCCAAAAGATTAGTACAGTGGACAGTTATTACCACAAGTCAAAAAAACAAGACCCAAGATGCACGGTTTAGTCAATCCCTAAACCTTGCACAGAGTATACACCAAAGGAGGATTCCTGCAGGGGGTGTCTCCCAAGACAAGGGTGATCCAGGGCCATGCAGCTCTCTGTCCCCGAGGGGTCAGCAGCCTCCTGAAGGGAGGAGCCAGCCCTGAGAGCCAGAGGCTGGGAAAGGGTGCAGGACAAATAGAGAAAGCTCCCCAGAGGAAGAGGCACCTCAGCTGGGCCCAGAAGATAACACTGCGGGGCAGGAAAGGCAGAGAAGGGCAGCACTGCTGAGTAACAGCAAAAGTCAAGGCAAGAAAGCCTGGCCATGTCTGCCCTAGGCCACCACCGGTCATGCTCTCTATAAACTCCTTCTGGAGAATAGGAGGTACTTACACCATGAAGAAATATTTCACTTGACAGTTCCTAAAACCAAAAAATGAGAACTGGGGCACCTGACTGGCTCAGTCAGTGGAGTGTGCGACTCTCGATCTCTGGGTCATGAGTTCAAGCCTCACGCTGGGAATAGAGATTACTCTAAAAAACAAAAAAACAGGGGCACCTGGGTGGCTCAGTAGGTTAAGCATCTGACTCTTGGTTTTGGCTCAGGTCATGATCTCGCAGTCATGGGATCGAGCCCCAAGTCAGGCTCTATGCTGAGTGCAGAGTCTGCTTCAGATTCTCTCTCCTTTCCCCTCTGCCCCTCCCCTCCCACTCCCACTCCTACCCCCGCCACACACTCCCTCTCTCTCTCTCAAATAAATAAAACCTTTAAAACAAAACAAAATGAAAACAAAAACTGAGAACTATAACTAATACTTGAAGATGAAACAATGAAACAGAATCAGAGCTGGAATGGGAATCAGGTGGCTGGGGCTGGGGCTCCTCCTCTCACCAGGATACAACGAGGGTAGTGGCACCAATTCTTCCCAATGTGCCAATGGCTGGGATGGGGTCATGAAGGAGGCCACAGAAACCCTAAGGGACCAAGAATCCATGGGCGGGGGGGGTGGGGGGGAAGGAGGAAGGTCAGAGGCTTAGGCCCTCAAGATGAGAGAGTGAGGGGCACCTGGGTGGCTCAGTCGGTTGAACATCTGATTTCTACTAGGGTCATGATCTCAGACTGGGGGCGAGCGGGGCTCTGCACTCAGCGGGGAGTCTACTCGTCCCTTTGCCTGCTCATGTGCGTGTGTGCTCGCTCTCTGTCAAACAAATAAATAAATACAATCTTAACCAAAAAAAAAAAAGATGAGAAGGAAGATGGCCAGGGAACGGGCACAAAAGGCACAACTTCCCACATCACATGGCTGTGTGGACAATGTGTATACACAACTGACCACTTGGCCTTGGCCTCAGCACCCACAGGGACCCGAAGCCTGATGACCAGGCTCATGTGGGCTTCTAGTTAGCATTATAAGAACACCACTGGGGGATGGAGGGGACACTGAAAGTTTAAGGCATAAAGTGCCAATATCTTAAAAAAGGTGTGTATATGTCTTTGTGCGTGAAGAGAAAGCAAATACAGTAAAATGTAACAACTGGTATTCAGGTGTACATAATATATATATATTTTAAAGATTTATTTATTTGAGAGAGAGAGAGCACATGAGAGGGGGGAGAGTCAGAGGGAGAAGCAGGCTCCCCGCCGAGCAGGGAGCCGGATGTGGGACTCGATCCCGGGACTCCAGGATCATGACCTGAGCCGAAGGCAGTCGCTTAACCAACTGAGCCACCCAGGCGCCCCCAGGTGTACGTAATATTATTCTTTCAACTTTCCACAGATCTGAAATTTCTCAAAATGAAATGTTGGGGAAACCAGAGTAAACGGAAACAAAATCTGTTTTATACCAAGATATAGAAAATTCATTTTATAAAATGCAAGAGGACAAGTAAAGTCAAGCGTGTTGTCTTTTAAGAAACAGGAAAAAAGGTGGGAGCCTGGCTGGCTCAGAAGAGCATGCCACTCTTAATCTCAGGGCTGTGAATTCCAGCCCCACCCACACTGGCTAGAGATTACCTGGGAAAAAAAAAAAAAAAAAGGAAAAAGAGAACATGTCCCAGAAGAGTTGAAAGAAAAACAGATTCAGGGGTGCATGGGTGGCTCAGTCAGTTAAGTGTCTGCCTTCGACTCAGGTCGTGATCCCAGGGTCCTGGGATCTACCGCCATCAGGCTTCTTGCTCAGCAGGGAGTCTGCTCCTCCCTCTCCCTCTGCCCCTCCCCTGGCTTGTGCTCTGCTCTCTCTCGCTCACTCTCCCTCTCAAATAAATAAAATCTTAAAAAAAAAAAAAAAAAAAAGTAGAAAGAAAAACAGATTCCAAGACCCCTCTGTCCCACTCAGTGTTGGTGAGTCACTGTAACAAGCAGTGGGAGCTCGGGGAGAGCAGAGGACTTGGCAGCTTCTGACTGGTTCGTCCCACCGGGTCACTGTGGGTGCCAACACAAACACCTAGTGGAGCCAGGATTACCTGTGCTACTTTACTTGCGAGAACATGTGAATGTAACTCACCTGAAGTAATCACAGGACGCAGCCAGCAGGATTCGATGGGCCTCAATGTGTCTCCCCTCCACCACCAGGACAACATCAAAGAGGATGCCACTGTCCCGGAGAGCCAGCAGCCCCCGGAGCAAGGCCTGCGAGTGCTGTGCACTCCGGTAGGTGTTGTTGACACAATGCGGGTGTGAGGGCTGCACAGGAAACTTGCACAGCTGGGTGAACTCCTGCTCCTCCGCCATCCTGACCACCACACCAGACCTCACCTCTGCGGCTGTCAGCTGAAGACAGAGGGGACAGGGAATAAGCCAGGGAAGCAACACCGCACAGTGCACAGACTGGCCCAGTGGCACCTGCTGCCCGTGGCACTTGTTCCTCCCACCAGCTCACCTGGGCTTCCCCTGTGGGCTTTAAACCCACGAATTCCCTCTCCCCTCCCACTGCTTCTATAGACTTGGGGCCTCCTTCCTGAAGACCTGTGTCCCTTCAACTCCAGAATTCTTCATTAAATTTTATCTCCTTCAACATCTCTGGGAAACAGAAGGGTTCCGCAGACAGACTGACCTCGGTTGGGGCCCCAAGCCTACCAGGGACTCACCACATGACCAACCTGAGTCTCAGGTTCCTCAAATGAAAAGGGAAATAAAAGCACCCTGCCTCTTGGGGAAATCTAAAATTGGTAAACGATAAATATAAAGCACAGACCAGGTTCTCAAGAGCTCTTCCTCTCTCCCATTGAGAGAAAACAAAACTGGGGCACCTGGCTGGCTTAGTTGGTAGAGCATGCAACTCTTAATCTCCAGGTTGTGAGTTCGAGCCCCATATTGGCAGTAGAGTTTGCTTCAAAAAAAAGAGAAAGGGGTACCCGGGTGGCTAAGTCGGTCTTCGGCTCAGGTCATGATCCCAGGGTCCTGGGATGAGTCACGCATTGGGCTCACTGTTCAGTAGGGAGTCTGCTTCTCCCTATACCCTCCCCCCATGCTCGTGATCTCTTTCTCTCATGCTCTCTCAAATAAATAAAATCTTTTTAAAAAAAGAGGGGCGCATGGGTGGCTCAGTCAGTTGAGCACCTGCCTGTGGCTCAGGTCATGATCCCAGGGTCCTGGGATTGAGCCCTGCATCGGGCTCCGGCTCAGCAGGGAGCCTGCTTCTCCCTCTCCCTCTACCACTCCCCCTGCTTGTGCTCTCTCTCTGTCTCTGTCAAATAAATAAATAAATAAAATCTTTTTAATAAAAAATAAAAAAGAGAGAGAGAAAGTACAAAACTGGGTTCCCTCACACAGGAATGGATGCATAAAAATGACAACAGACTTGAGTGCTGGCCAGGATACCCAGGGGAGGGTCCAGGACCTGTCTTCTTTTACCAAGATTCTGAGAGTCAAGCACAGTAATCTGAACTAGAGCTGGTGCATTCAAGATCATCTGCAGCATGTTTTTAGTTCAAGGTTACTTTGTAATAATTGAGTATGTTCAAAACATGCACAGTGATTTGGGTTGAAGCCTCAGAAACCCAATCAGTCAAACAAACCTACCTCAAACACACTTTGGCCGTGCATTCTGAGTCAGGGGCAGCCAGTCCTGCCCTGCACTCTGGGGCTGAGCTAAGCACTCTAGCCCCAGCACTGCCACCCAGCCAGCAAGTGGGAGCTCAGGGGTCACCTGCCACACTGCCTGTGGCCACTACGGCCATTCCAATATCCCCTCCCCCAAATTAGTTTCTTCTCCAATTCCCTGTACTGTATCTTTAAGAGAAAAAAAAAATGAAAGGAGCACCTGGCTAACTCAAGTCAGTAGAGCCTGGGACTCCTAATCTCAGGATTTTGAGTTCAAGCCCCATGTTGGGTGTGGAGACTACTTAAAATTTTAAAAAAGCGGGGGTGGGGGGTGGAGAAAAAGAAAAATAGATTCTACTATAAAACTTGCCAAACTGCGGTCCCTGGGTGGCTCAGATGGTTAAGCATCTGACTCTTGATCTCAGCTCAGATCTTGATCTCAGGGTTCAGAGTTCAAGCCCTGCACTGGGTTCCACGCTGGGCATGGCGCCTACTTAAACAAATGAACAAACAAAAAAACCTTGCCGAAATGAAGAGGCCTCTGTCCTCACTACTACAGCTCTGGAACACACCTGATTGCTTTGGACTCTCCGCTACTTCCCATCCAACATGCCCCATTCCCCTCTGTGCTGGTCCCTCAGTGTGCCTCCTGGATTTGGAACCTTCACCCACCTACCCACTGCTTCCTCCGCACCCTGGACTGGCTCACACACAGACAGGCCGGGCAAGGGGTAGCCCCCATTAACCACCTCTCTTGACTTGAAACTCTGCCCCAAGCAATGCTCTCTTTTCTGATCCCTTCAGCCAACACACCCTGCCCCAGCCCACCCCTCTTTCCCAAGAATCTACCCTATATTCCCAAATGCACCTCCAGCTCGATGCCTAATCCAGCCAACAGTGGGGAGGGCCCCACTGGTCTAGTTTTCTTATTCATACAGCCACAAGTTCCACATCGGAAACCTCATGGTTTCAATGATCTCTTTTCTTTTTATACCTGCATCTATCAGGTCCTCTAGTTCTGATTCCTTCTCTCCTATTTCAGATGCCCATCCACTTATTCCTCCATGGCCACCACTCTGGGTCACCACAACAATGACACTCCCAAATGGTTTCCTTCCTCCTGTCCCATCCTCTCCATCTCCCCGGCTCAGGCCACTGGTGATCCCCAAATGCCCAGTGAGTATACCACCTGACTTCTCAAGCACTGGCTCCCTACTACCTTCTGCTTAGGTCTCCCCATGATCTGGCTCAAAATGCTCCTTTCCCATATACCCTGTCACTAGCCCTTAGATCAAAAGGGACACCTGTCATCCTCTAAACACCATCAGACTCCCACCTAGACCTGTCTCTTTATAACCCCATATTGGTCAAGGTCTAGTTCGATCTCTTCTCCCTCTGTCACTGTATCAAGAACAAAACAGGCATGCTCCATCACTGAAGCTGTTCTATCTACCCACCAGCTAGGGCTTTATCTCACCCACATTGCAAAACTCCATGACTGTTGGTACCACTTGTAACCACGTGACTCTGAGCACTTAGCTCATTATCTCCAAGTCTAAGCTTCCTCCTCAGTACCGTGACCACCAGGGAGTCAAGAAGGCCTCCTTCCCTAAGGGTGGCAGCGGGGACTGACTGCTCCAACAGACATCAACCCCACGTCAGAACTTCTCTGCCCCTTTGAGAAGGGATCCATGGCAGCTACACTTACTACGGAGTACAGAATACAGTAGAAGACTGCCTCCTTGGGCAAGCAAAGCACATTTACCAAGCACAATTTAAGGAACTAAGCTAGGTGCTGAGGGCAGTGTGAAGAAAACAAACCAATTCCCTGCTCTGTAGGAGCATAGCTCAGAGTGCAACACATTCAAGACCACACAACACAGCCTTGTTCATAAAGCAAGCATTGGCCACGACCAGTATGTCCATCCTCAGAGGAATGGATGCTGCAACACAGTGAGCCAACAGAATACTAGACAACAGTTAAAATGGGCAAACTAGAACTCAAGCTATAGTCATCAACGTGGAGAAATCTCAAAGCCACGCAAAGGAAAAAAAAGCACACTGCAGAATACACATAATACAAAAAGTTTGAAATCACACAACAAAATACCGTCCAATTTTGCTTGTAGATAGGCGTTACAGTAGAACATACATAGGCACATTAAAGGAATTCAGGATCATGATTTTCTCCAGGAAGGAAAAAGGGAATGTTTTATTTCTTTAAAACAAACAAACAAACAAAAAAAACAAAGAAGACAAAACATTAGGATCTGATAGGGAGAGGTAGTAACTTTTCTGTTAGTATGAAATATTTAAAAACTAAATTCTCAAACTTATTTTTTAATATGTTCACATTCAAATTCAAAAGGCACAGAAAGGTATGTTATGAAACTTAAATTTTCCTCCCACTTATGCCCCAACCAGATCCTCTCCCAGAAGAAAACTACAATTCTACCTTCCCTAGTAGGGGACATCTACAGATTCAAAGGCAAATCTGGAAATCTACACCGTTTCCCCCCTTCATTAACTTCTGCATATGAAAACTTAATATCCCTCCCACAGTCCATTGTATGGATAACCGCATGTTATTTAACCAACCCTTTTCAGAGAGACATCTAGGTTTCCTCCAATTGTTTGCTTTTGCAAAGTTACACATTGAAAATCATTTTGATATGCCACATATGCAGCAGTTATCTGAGGAAAAAATCTAGATACATAACTGCTGGATCATTCAAATTTTAATGTTTATTTGTCATTTGAATGCATATTGCCAAATTGCCCTCCATAGAGGTTATACTAATTGATTCTCCCACCAGCAAAGTATGAGAACCTGGTTCCAACCACCATCTAGCCCACCAATAGCGTTTCTTTTTACTCTTTGTTGACTTAGATGAAAAACAGCATTTCACAGTGCAACTACGTTTTGGTAATTAACAAAATTTCAAAAAATAAAAAATTAAGTCAAATGCAACACTTCTTTTGTGATTCTTTCCCATGAATGTTCTTGGAAGCTCACTTGGTGGCACCTTCTTTCTCCTATTCATTTTACAGGGATTACTCTATCATGAAGTCTTTCCCTAGATTAAGTTCCTTCCAGCTCCGTAACATCTCTGATTCGACTCATCACAAGCAAGGCCCCTCGACTCTGTGCTGTTTGTTCAAAGCTTTTGAGGGGAGCAGGAAGGAAGATTTATGTCCCAAGTAGGTACAAACTGAAGGACGTAAAATGATTTTTTATGAACTCATGGATGTCAGCGTCAAAAGTATTTTTGAAGAATTTTCAACTCAACACCATTTACTGAGCAGGCACCCCTCAGTCCTCTGAAGCGCCCCAAAACATTGTCTGCCTTCAATGAACCCCAATCCTTGGCAGCATGAAGCAAGGTCTGCAACAAAGGGATAAGGGACAGTTGGGAAGAGGAGAGGAGGGAGTAGGTACTAATCTCCAGAATGGGGAGCCATCATAGGAGTGCCAACTCGGATGCGCTCTGGAATGAGTCTTCCAGAAAGCTGAGTTGGGGCATCTTGGTGCACCAAACCTGCAGCCAGGCCCGGCCTCAGGGAGGCCTGGCGCGAAAAGGTCCCCAGGCATAAGGCGATGACGACCCATCGACTCCGGCCCGCGCAAGATTGGAAGTAGTCAGAACCCGCGGCCAACGCTTCGGGACCCAGGACCCGGAGATTTTGCAATGACAGCGCGATCCCCGGCTTCTTTTTGGAAACCGCGCGAGCTGGCGAGGCTGGACTTCCTCGGCTGCAGCCCGCGGGCCCCCGACCCCCGGCCCCGGTGAGCCTGCTGAGTAAACTGAGGCTTGCAGGCCGAGGTCCAAGGTCACACCAGGTGGTGGCAGTCCGGCCCCGCCCCACCCGCCTGTTGCAGGACCCGCCCGCGCACAGTACCGAGGGTCGCGGCCGGGAAGGCCGCGCTCAGAGCCGCCGCGGGCGACAGGCCAGCCCAAGGGCTAGGAGGCCGGCGGATCCCGCAGCGGTGTGGAGGTCCGGGTCTCCGCTAGCGCCAGCTCCCCGCCCAGCCGCGCCCCCGCCGCGCCCCCGCCGCGCCCCCGCCACGTCAGGCCGCGGGACTCGCCTCAGGCCTCCACTCCCGCGCCTCCGGCCCGCGCCCGCCCCTGCGTCCCCGCGCCCCCCAGGGCTGCTCGCCCGGGCCCCGCTGCCGCCGGCCGCCCGCCACCCGCGCTCGCTGCCACCCGGCCCACCGGGCCCGCGCCTGGCAGCTCACCTGGTGCCGCCGCAAGCTGAGGCCGCACTCGCCAGAGGCGGGGGCGGGGCGGGCGGCCGGCCGCGGGGGGAGGGGGGCGGGCCTCGGCGAGTCATGTGACCGCGCCGCGCAGGCGCCAGCCCGGTGTAGACGGAGGCCGGGGGACGTCTCGCTGGGGTGCTGGGGGAGGGGCGCCGAGCTCTGGCGGGAGGAGGGGCGCCGCCCGAGGCAGCTTTTCCGCGGGCGTAGCTCTGGTCTTAGCTTAGCGGAGCAGAGCTCGAGCTGCCTGGGTGACCGTGCCTCTCTACACCTAGCGTAGCTCCTGGCACCGGGCGGGGCTGAACGAATGAATAAGTGAATAAATGAAGCAGGGCCTTTTGGGAAGGGTCGCGCCCTGTAAATCTATTTTCTCCGTCCTTCTCTCGTTTCCTCTCTCTTTCATTCTCTCACTTTTTCGTTCCTTCGCTCACTCATTTTCTCCCTTTTCTCCTTTATTCCTTTACTCCTCATTACGTCTTTTACTCATTCCCTCATTTCATTCCCTCTCGCTCATTCCCTCCCTCCCTCGCGGTCCCATTAGTTCACAGTGCTTCTGCTGATCGCCTGCCCTCTGCTGGATGTTGGGGAGAAGAGATAAACTGCCTGTGTGAACAGGTGTTACCCCGTTTACTGAGATTCTGAAGTAAATCCAATTCCCAGCCCAAAGGGCTGGACCCAGCAGTCCGCCAGGAAGCTCTTGGTATTCATTTTTCTAGCCTCACCTGCAAGAGGATCTTGTCCTCCGAGGCTCATTTGTAATTGCCGTGTCCAGCCGGAGGTTCCAGCCAGCAGAGCCTCTTGATAAAGTCGGGATATCCTACACTGTTGTTTATTAAGAGGCGTTATGAAGTGTGGGGGAAGGATGTGGCTAGGGATGGCTCATGGTTTAAAAAGGTGTACGGGAATGAGGAAGAAAGTAAATGAAACAGAAGCACTGTCCTGGCTGATTCCAGAGTCCAGACAAGGGCCAGGAGAGTAGGACCAGACTCCAGGACCAGGGGTTCCCAGCGGGAATGGGCTTCTGGGAAGACTCTGGAGGAGGTAACCCCCTAGCTACATAACAGGTGAGAACTTTTGGGGAATGGGAAAAGCATTCCAGGAAGGGGAGTGTCAGTAAAGGCATGGAGATGAGATCCTGCAAAGTGAGTAGTCCGGAGGCCACCAGAAGTTTCTGAGTCTGAAGAGAACACTGGAAAGTAGACCCTACCTCTGGACGTACAGGTGGATGTGGCCCTGAGGGCAGCCTTCCGCCAGGCCTGGCAGATGCCAAGATGGGTTGCAGACTGGACTAGAGGGTGGGAGGAGGCTGAGTATGGGGACAGCAGTGAAGCTATAGCCTCAGGTGGGGACGGAGTGGGGACAGGGAGGTGCTGGCTGGAAACCTGGGAAGGAGGCAAGTTCCCCACTACACATGAGTGATGGGTGAAGAAGAGTGAGCCCAAGAGATGGTGGGGAACAATGAGGTTACCCTCGTCACAAGGAGATTGGAGGAAGAGAAAGTTTGGGGGAAGACAAGGCTCACTTTGGCCCCAGGCAGGGTAAAGAGACTGCAGTTGTCCAGCTAAGGACCTTTTAGGCTTGAGGTAAAGTCGTGGACATATCATACACTTTAGCCAGAGGTGATGCACTGAACCAGAACAAGTATAAGGAAAAGGAGAGTGAGTTGAGGACAGAGCACAAGGTGCACTGGTGTTCCAGGGGACACCCAGAGAGCAGGAACCCATAGACGAGACAGGGGAGGAGTAATCTCAAAGGTCCAATGGCGCTAGATGTGAGGGTGGCTCCAGAGGGGAGAGGAGGCAAAGCCCCTGGATCTGCTACAGGGAGGCCTTTCCTTGGAGTGGCAGAGCCAGCCTGCAGTGCCTGAGGTATGAAAGGAGGCAAGGCCAGGAAGACTGCCAGGTCTGGCCTCTGAGATGAGGACAGATGGGACCACAGCTTAAGAGGAGAGACTGAAGAAAGCACCTTCAGGGTATTGAAAGGAGCTGGAGGGTGAAGAGGATGAGGATGAGTGAAGGGGATAAGGGCAGGAGCAAGGTGGGGTGCTGGCCAGGACTGAGAGGACAGGACATTCCCCAGTGTTCAGAGCTAGAGGTAGCATCATCTCAAAATATACCCAGATCAAGTCAGCAGCTTTCCCACTGGAAAATTCTAGAGGAGGAGAGTGGCAAGATAAGAGGAGGCCCCAGAAGGTATGGTGTGCAGGATCATCTGGTGTCCTCCCATGGATGTGTTTGCTGTCTAGGAGATCTTGCCTTCCCTGAGCGTACAAACTTCTGTCCGCTCCTTTAGGGCTATATTTCCAGAACCTAGAACAGAGCTACCACTCAATAGGTTCTAAGTAAATAAAAGTGGAGGGGATTGGAGAGAAATAAGAAGCTGAGAGACTGGTTAAAGAACTGATAGAGATAATGGAAGACTTTCCAAGCTTCAACCCAATGGAAGATATTTCAAAGGAAAAGCCAAACACACTTGTCTGCTACACAATTTGATCACAGACATCCTAAAAAAAAAAAAAAATTGAGGAAATGTTTGCAACAAACTCGAGAGCAGGGGCGCCTGGGTGGCTCAGTCATTAAGCGTCTGCCTTCAGCTCAGGTCATGATCCCAGGGTCCTTGGATCGAGCCCCACATCGGGTTCCCTGCTCAGCAGGAAGCCTGCTTCTCCCTCTCCCACTCCCCCTGCTTGTGTTCCCTCTCTCGCTGTGTCACTCTGTCAAATAAATAAATAAAATCTTTAAAAAAAAAAAAAAAAACAACTCGAGAGCAAGTGGCAAATAGTATATAAAAAATTCACACAAGGGGTGCCTGGGTGGCTCAGCTGGTTAAGCATCTGCCTTCGGCTCAGGTCATGATCTTGGGGGCCTGGAATCGAGTCCCGCATCAGGCTTCCCTGCTCAGTAGGAAGTCTGCTTCTCCCTCTCCCTGTGCCCCTCCTCCCTGCTTGTGTTCTTTCTCTCTCTCTCAAATAAATAAACAAAACCTTTTAAAAAATTCATACAAAACAATTCCGATAGGTGGAAATGTACACGAATAGATAATACTCAAAAGAGAATAAACAAATCATTTAATACCTGAGAGAATCATCAACATCAGTGAAAGTAAAAAAAAGCAAATGATACAATATATCAGTGAATATTTTTACAACATATATAACAGACAAAAAATTATTATCCAGAATATATAAAGAACTTCTAAAAACCAATAGTCAACCAACTAAATACCTGGTAAAAGATATTTACTAGAAACTCACAGAAAAAGAAGTCCCAGTGGATATAAACAAAGGAAGTCAAGTTCAATCTCATTAATCATCTGGAAATGCAAAAAATACACCACATTTTCATACATTGTTAAAGGAAAAATCATTCTGAGACCTGTAAAAACAGGAAGGAAGACTTCAGGAAGACTATTGCAACAGGGGTATGTCAATAGGGAGAGAGATCAGGCTGAACCCTGAATACAACAAAGACATATTGGGGATTTATAGCTAAAGAGCCTACTAACAATAGACATCAGGGAAGGAGGATTCTTGCTAAACTGTCCTAACGGGCTTATCAGAGCTGGGGGATGAAGAACCTGACTAGATATCAAAGGTGGGGGAATGCTCCCTGAACTGATTTAGTAGAATTCTTTGTTAAGACTGAGTTAGACAGGCCAACGTTGAGGCCTAGTTAAGAAGAGGGCTCAGAGGAGCCCGACTAAAGTTTGGTCAAGGAGCGAGCCTTTGTCAACATCCACACGGCAAATATAAATAAGATGAGATCCAGTGTTGGTTGGTGAGGGTGGGAATGTACATACATTGCTGATGAGAAAGTAAATCAGAACAGCTAATTTGGAGCATACAGTGTTTTCAAAATATATCTGCAAATTCTTTGACTCTCCTCCCTTCAAAAGGTAAAGCCCAATCCTCCTCCCCTTGAATGTGGGCTGGACTTAGTGACTGTGCCTTCTAAGGGATAGAATGGGGCGGAAGAAAAAGCCTGTGGTTTTCAAGGCCAGGTCATAAAAGGTGTTGCAGCTTCAGTCTTGCTCAGTCTGCATGACTTGCATGTCATGAAGACATGCAAGCAGCCCTAAGGAGAGGCCTCCATGGAACTGAGATGGCTGTCAAAGCCAGTACAGATTTGCCAGCCAAGCATGAGCTGCACTGGAGGCAGATCCTCCAGTCTCGGCCAGGCCATAGCCTTCTGAAGTCCCACATCTGCCTGGAACCTCAGGAGACACTGAGCCATGACCTGGCTAAACCTCCTCTGAATTCCTGACCCATAAAAACTGTGAAAGATAAAAAATGTTGATTATGTCGTTTTAAGCTGCTTGGCTGTGGAGTAATCTGAATCTAAATAACAAAATGCATTTGAAACCCATATATAATATAGGATACACTGCAGTCACAGCACTGGAAAGGTATTTAGAAAAGTATTTAGATGTCAACCTAAAAATGGGCAAGCTGGCTCAGTCAGTAGAGCATATGACTCTTGCTCTCGTGGTCATGAGTTCAAGCCCTATGTTGGGTGTGAAGCCCACTTAAAAAAAAAAAGTTTAAAATGTGCAAGAGAGGGGCCACCTGGGTGGGTCAGTCAGTTAAGCGGCTGCCTTTGGCTCAGGTCATGATCCCAAGGTCCTAGGATCCAGCCCCCTCATTGGGCTCCCTGCTGAGCAGGGAGCCTGCTTCTCCCTCTCCGTCTGCCTGCCGCTCCCCCGGCTTGTGCTCTCTCTGTCAAATAAATAAAAAATCTTTTAAAAAATGTGCAAGAGAGTGGTGATGATTGTACAATCTTATGATATGTGAATAATACTAAGAAACAGTGAATTGTATACTGTAAAAAGGTGAATTATAGCTCCTTTTTTTTTTTTAATGTGCAAGAGGGATATAGATAGGGTGATCAATCATGCCAGTTGGCCTGGGATTCCAGGGGGTTGCGGGGATGCAGGACTTCCAGAGCTAAAACCCAAGAGTCCTAGGGAAACTAGAACAAGTTGATCATCCTAAATACAGAGTTTTTAAAAATTATTTTAATTTTTTAAAATTATTTTTAGGAGAATGAACAAAAAAGTTTGAAGATGTGAAAAGCTCTCCTATCAACACAAGACCTGAAACCCTGTGGACAAGAGGGGCCCCTCTGGGGAACCTGCTCACATTCTCTCTCCCTGTGCTCCACCTCACCCCACGCCAAGCTCCTGCCTGAGACACAGAGACAAGGGGTGTACACAGCCTAGCCTGGGCCTGGCACTTAACAGGCATCAGTAGGTGCCAGTTCACACTCTCTTAGGCCCATGTTAGTGATTGCCCACTTGGCACTTGTGGACCATTTGGACTTAGGATTTTTGCCACCTACCCCCCATCCCAAACCCCGGAGGTGCAGACAAGGGCCACATAGATTCCATCTTGCAGAACTCTTATCCTCCTAAAATTATTCTCAGGCTCCCCCACCCCCTTGCATTCCACCTCCAGCTCTCTTGCCTCCACCCAACAAGTTTGTGTGCCATTGGCCTCCAACAAGGACCTGAACTATGTTCAGACAGGACATGGCTGTTGGGCCAAGCAAGATTGCCCACGTCCAGAATTTAATAAATGTGGCTTAGGCTCCTTATATCACCACCCCCTACAAAATACAGTGGGATCTGAGATTCCAAAAGTCTAACAGAGAAAAGCAGTGAGGAAAGTCTATCTGGTCACACTTTGGATGTGGCACTGTAAGGTAGTGGCAGGAAAGCAGAGCCTGGATCATGTTGACACTGTACCCTGCCCACAGTAGGTGCTGAGAAATAGTTGATAAATAAACAACCTCTCCATGGCATCCGCTGTAGATCGCTAGCAGCTTGGCCGAAGGGTGCAGATCTCGCGGAGTTGGTGAGGCCAGCACACAGTAGGGTCACACGAAATTGGGGTGGCCAGCGTGGGTCAGCTGTGGGCAGTATATCAGGAGTACTATGCAGCCATGGCTCTCCCACACCCGTTCTGGTCAGCCCGGAGCATCTGGAGTCCCCGTCCCGCGCGACATCCGCGCTGGGAGCAGAGCCAGGGGCTTGGGGTACGCGGGAGGGGGGCCGCCGAGAAGTCTCCCCGTGCGTCCCGGAAACTACATTTCCCACAGGCCCGTGCGCGCGACTCCATTTCCCACAATTCCCGCTCGGCTTCCGGCGCGGCGGAGGCGCCTCCGACGGCTTCCGGGTTCGGGCCTGGCGCTGCGGTAGAGGCGGCGGCGGCAGCGGCGGCGGCTCAGCGGGACGCGGGTGGTGGGAGCGGAGGGACCGGCATGGACGTTTCGGGGCAGGAGACCGACTGGCGGAGCGCCGCCTTCCGGCAGAAGTTGGTCAGTCAAATGTGAGTAGGGGCCGGGTTAGAGGGCGAAATCTCCGGACCTTCCCCCCTCAGCCCTCCCGCTCGGAGGGCGAGGCCCGGGTCAGACTCGCGGGAGATCCAGGGCGGCCGGACCCACTAGGGCCTGGGGGCGCCGAGAGGGCGAAGGCTCCCGGGACGCGCGTGAGTCCCAGGGCGCGGCTGAGCCCTCGGCTGTCCCTTCCGTTCTTGGCTGATACTGACTGTTCATTAGCTTTCCCGGGGCCGAACTCTGCAAACCAGCGAGCCCTGGCTTATGAGTCATCGTCCTGAGCTTTCTCATTCGTCATTTGTGTGCTTTGGTTGCAGACTTTCCCCTGCTTTGAATCACACTGAATTCGAAAAAGGAAAGGGGCAGCCCGTGTTGGCTTTAGCAGCAGATCTGGGTGTTTTGTGATTCGTCTTTAAGAAAAGCGCATCAGAGTGAAAGAAAGAGATTGGAGGGGGGTGGATGGAAGATGAGGTTGGGAGGCTAGGTACTTGGGGCTGTGGGCGGTGGGGGATGGAGAATCCACGGGTATCCTGCCTCCGCCCCCCAGTACCGCCCCAGTGTGGATTTTGCGAAGGGTGGCAGGAAGAGGCTGTCAGGAAGCGACCGTCGGTTGGGAGGAGGGAGTGAAGAGCTGGGGTTAATACCTCTTCCCCACAGTTTCAGCTGCTGAACCCCTCAATGCAGGGGCTGCCAGTGCGCTCTAGGCTGCATCTAGTGGAACTCCAGCTCCTCACCACCCACTGCTTGTTTCATTTAACAGTCTTTTACTGAGCTTACTGATGTTGTGCTAGCCGCAAATTTGCCTGAGACAGCCCCTGCCCCCAGGGAATGCGCTACCATAAAGGAGCAGTTACAATACAGTCTTTCTCCTAGAAAAAACTGACAGTTCGCTGGAGCAGGGCAGAAGGAGCTTTCTGGAGTAGGTGGCGAATAGATTGAGCCCTAAAAAGACAAGTAGGAGGGTGAAAGGCCATCATTCCAAGCTGAGTAGTAGGGAAGTGTGAACTCTCGCTGCATTGGAGGACATTGCTATAGGCTGAGTTCTGGGGATTGAGGAGAAAGGAGGTTCAGGAGATGGTAATGGAATGAGGGTGAGCAGGTGCTGACATGTTAGTGGTGGGAGTGCTGTGCTAAGGAGTTGAGCTTGTATTTGGCATGTTGCCTGCTTTGAGGTAGTGAAATGCCAGAGTTGGGAAGATTCCCGGAGTCCTTGGAGATGGATCAAGAACAGAGGAGAGAGGCCAGTTAGGCCATTATGAGTTTTGAACTCTTGGAGTTTGGGGACCTGTCATTTTTCATCCCTGTGTTCCTATTGCTAGATCACTGCCTGTCACATTGCTCCATAAAATGGTTGTGGAATGACCTAGTCGGCAAGAGATTATAAAGGCCTGCACTAGACAGTGGTGGAAACTGAAAGAGGAAGACCATTCCAGAGAAAGGGGAGAGCAAGCATAGACAGTCCTTGATGACTAAACTGGATGCAGGGGGTGGAGCGCAGCAGCATGGAAGGAAGGAAGTGGGACGGAATGCCGGCCGGGAAGCCTCTTAGTACAGTGGAAGGTGTGGGGTCTGTAGAGTTAGTGGCTCTGGGCACTGCTATGGAATAGTCTGGGGACAATTCTGCAGATATTGCAGAACCAGTGAACATTGTGTTGGGTTTTGGGGGGGGGTGTTGATCCCCTGGAGTTGTCTGGAGATGAAATTTTTTTTTTAAATATTTTATTTATTTGAGAGAGCGAGAGAACGAGCACAAGCAGGCAGAGGGAGAGGGAGAAGCAGGCTCCCCGCTGAGCAGAGAGCCTGACACAGGGCTGGATCCCAGGACCCCGGGATCATGACCTGAGCAGAAGGCAGACGCCCAACCAACTGAGCCCCTATAGAGGAAATCTTGAGGGTTGGCCCACTTCAGGGCTCAGCAAGAAAAGCCCTCAGGGCAAAGATTCTTCTTTGGGTTTTGGGAGACCAAAGAACCAGAAAGATGAGTTGCCATCAGAGGAAATTGGGGAGGGTGGGGGAGAGTCAGAGGGCAGGGGGGCAATTGAAGAGTCTCTGGGTGTCAAGGACTGACTGGATACTTCATAATTCAATTTCCTTCTGCTTCTAGGCAAGCTGGATTCTTTCCTTTATTTGCCAGATTGCTGCTTGTGTATTCGTTTTTCTCTTGCTGCCATAACAAATGACCACAAATGTAGTGGCTTAAAACAACACATTTATTACCTGGCAGTTTCTGTAGGTGCAAGGTCTAGGTGGACTCAGCTGAGTCTTCTGCTTAGGATCCTACAGGACTGAAATCAAGATGTTGGTTAGGTGTGCATTTCTTCCTAGAGGCTCTGTGGTAGAATTTGCTTTCAAGCCCATTCAGGCGGTTGGCCAAATTCAGTCCATGCAGTTGTAGGACTGAGGTGTTCTTGTACCTTACTATTTGTCAGCCAGTGGTCAGTCTTTGTTCCTAGAGGAGGTCTGCATTCGGGTCATACTTTATGTGGCCCCCTCCATCAGGGGTGGGTTCTTCGGCTGCATCTTTTTTACTTCAGCCAAGAAAATTCTCTAGTAAAGACTCAGGTTAGATTGGGTCCACTCAGATAATCCAGGATGATGTTCTTATCTTAAAGTCTATAACTTTTATTTCATCTGGAAAGTCCCTTCTGCCATATAAACATAGCATGTGCCCAGGTTCCTGGGATTAGGGCATGGACATCTTTGGGGAGCCCTTCTGCTACCCCTGCTGGGAGAAGCAGTTTCAGAGGTTGTCTGCCTGACATGATGTGGTGTTCTCAGTTCTCAGATTTGTCTGTTTTCTCTCCAGGGTTCACTTTGAAAGTCATGATTCTTGGTGCCTTGATTTGTTGTGTTCACAGGGTTAATTCTAACTTCCTCTGATATTTATGCTGTTGTTTGAAGGAGGGTATCTTGGGAAATGTTTTGAACCCAAGTAATTTGTATAGATGAGGGAGTAAAGAAAGCATAGTGAAGCACTGGGGAGTTTCAACAAAAGGAGAAGCATCTGGTAGTTGGTTTACTGTCTCCACCTGGCTCTTGAATATCTACCAAGAGAGAACAGTGCTTGGGATTGCAGGCCCAATAACTCTGGTCTTTGGTCTTTCAGCTTCTTGAACATTCTAAGTTCTTTTTCTTTTTTGGTTCTCTCTTTTTAAACAAGTTATTATGAAGTATTTAGGGTATTCAACAATGGGTAGACTTCCCCCCACTGCATTTATGACCAGTTTCTCTTCCTGTTCTTTAGATGTCTGCTTAAATACCAAATACTGCAGATCCTTCCCTGCTTATCCTGCTTAAAGTGGGTCATCCCCTCTGATATGTTGGATCTCAGCCCCTTGTAGTTTCCTGTAGGAAATACAGGAATGTAGTTTGCTGTAGGCATATAAACACTTGTCGAAGTGTGCAAGAGTTAAGTATTTTCCTGAGGGCTGTGTGTGCCGCCTCTTGTACTGTAGAGGTCTTCTTTACCTCTGCCAGCATGCATGTGAAGCTCTGGAATCCCCACTTTCTCCACTTGTTAGCCGAGTGACCGAGGGCAGGATACCTAACCTTTCTGGATCATCTTCCTCATCTATGAAATGGCTGGAGTCCAGTAGTGTCACAGGGAAGGTGTTGGGGGGGAATGTAAAGATCTTTAGCTGAGCCCTAGCAGATGCCTCCTCCTTAGGTTCTTGCAAGAGTAGGAGCCTTGGAAGGTGAAGGTAAAACCCCCAAGCCTGGTTAGGGGAGTTGATGACACTTGAAGGAGCCTGTGGGGAGGGTAGTGGTGACACTGTTGGTGAGTTCAAATCATCTCTTCATTGAACATCCACTCTCCCTGCAGCACTGCAGGAGAAGCCCCCCTCCCCCCAACCTTAGAGTTCTCAGGCTGGCCTTTGTGGGCCTTGGGCCTTCCTGGGGGGATTGTTGGGTTAGTGTGGAACATGTGTCTGGTCTGTAGGATCCCAGAGAGCAAGCATGTATCTGTAGTAGCCGGCACTGCACCTGAAATAGAGTGGGTAAGTAGTGAATGAATGAAAGGACTTCATCAATCAACTCGTCGCATTCTTTTAAAATTTTGTGCCATCTTATTCTTGAGACTTTTATGCCTCCCACCTCTCAGTACAGCAGACTGCACATACAGACATGAAATAAATAAATGTCTATTGGGCTGAACAGATTGCAAAGGGGAGGAGATCCGGGGGGTGGGAGGTGGGGAAGGGCAGTGTGTATCAGGGCTCTACTCAAGTGCCAGGAGATCAGGGAACATGTAGCAGAGTCAGGGCAGACAGGTCAGCCACCTCTTCTGGTGAAGCCCTCAAAGGAGATTGAGCTCCAGGTTGGGACCTAGGAGATCCAGAGCTTTCTGCCTGGACTGTAAGGAGAAAGTTGAGTGCTATTTAGCTAGAAACATAATGAACAAAGCAAAAAAAAAACTCATAAGGAACAAAGAACAGACAACTGAACAGCAACTTCCAAGGGCCTGGAGAGGCCTTAGGACAGTGGGGAGTGCCCTGAAACTTGCATGTCTAGATTCTGCCTGTGGGTTATGTTCTTTTTTTTTTTTTAAGACTTTATTTATTTATTTGAGAGAGAGACAAGCAGGGGGAGGGGCAGAGGGAAAGGGAGAAGCGGACTCCCTGCTGAGCTCCAGGGATCCTGACTTGGGGATGGATCCCAGGACCCCAGGATCATGACCTGAGCCGAAGGCAGAAGCTTAACTGACTGAGCCACCCAGGTGCTCCCTGTGTGTTATGTTCTGTCCTCCAAGCAGAAGCAAGGGAGTCTTGGCTGAGCCTTTTCTGTGGCTTATCCCACTCAGGCTTCCTAACAGTCCTTTGCCCTACTGGTGTGATTCTGGCCCTTGTTTTCCAGTGGGGAAGCTCCTGAGCCCCACTGCTTTCTTCATAGCCTGGTTGGTATCTAAACAACTGAGCTGGCTTGCAGCCTTCTGTGTATAAGCCACCATTAAAATGTCCATTCCTTGAGGCCAGGGGCCCGTCTCTCTGACCACCTCCAAGCCTTAGTGCCCCTGATGGCAATCAGGAAGTGATTGTGGAGCCATTGACTTCAGGGTCCTGAACCTTGGTCCTACTGCCTCCTGACCAGGAGTGACAGTGACCTGAGGGGATGTGGGCCCTCAGCTGCTCAGGGGTCAGGACTTTCTCAGCAGCAGCAACAACAGGAGCTGACATAAACCCCTACTGCAAGAGTTGACCTATGTCAGCTCATTGAGTTCCCACTTGCGCAGTCAGTCGATGTATTTGTTACTCCCATTTTTAAGATGGAAAAACTGAGGTGTAGAGGAGAGGTCACTGCTGCTTATAGTTATACCCTGCATGTTACAAATGAATGCTTGCTGAAGCAAAGCAGGACAAGAGAGGCAAACCGCCTTTTAATTTTTGAAAGAGAGGTCATGCCTTTTGGGGGTAGAGGGAAGATGGTAGCTGGAAGTTAACCCAAGCCAAGTGCCGATGGGCATCCTGTTGGCAATTTGAGCAACTCCCCGTGAGTCAGTGGGGCCCAAACAGTGGCAGAAGGGCCAGCCAGCAAGCCTCCAATGATCTTTGGCCTCCACACAGGCTATAGCCAGCCTCCCAGCCTCACCAGCTCCCTTTTGTGAGAGACCCCACCCACCTACCACACCTGGCAGCCCTTACATCCATTCCTGACAGGAAGTCTTCCAACTCTTTAACTCCCATTTGTGACAGGGTGGCTGTGGTTAGTCCAGGCTCCGTGTGGGGCAGTCCCGGGTGGTCACACGATCATCTCCCTGTCACTGTCACTTTAAAGCATTCCTCAGGACAGTAATGTTGGTTATATACCAGAGGGTACATTTTTTGAGGAATTGTAATGAATTTTTAAAAATTCAAAATGGAAAGTTTAAATGCTAAAACCCAGTAGTGTAGTTTAAAGGCCCCATGTCCATGTATCCACATTCAGCTTCAAGCTGTCAATTCTTGCTTCATGGACTCCACCCCCTGACCCCCATTATGTTGATGCTGGGAATGTTTGAGTGGCCACCCACTGCCTGTGGGTTCAACTCTGAGCCTGACTCCCTCCTCCAGGGTCTGCAGCCCACTGTACTGGCTGCCTGTGGATCCCCAGAAGAGCCCAGCTCTTTCTTGCCCTGGCTGTTCTGCATCCTGTTTGTTCGCCTGTCTGAGAGACCCATCCCTCCCATGGCACAATATTGCAGTCCCATCCCACTCACCCTTCCAGGACACCAGGCCACCCGCTTCCTCCTTCCTCTTCACACACATTCTGTGAAGAGTTAACCAGTTTGCACTTGAATTGTTTGAACACTCGTTTCCCCCAGTCTGAATCTCTCATGGGGATTCCTGCATCGCAAGGAGTGCTGTGCGAGTGGATTCCCAAGCACCGCCAGAGGCCTCTTCAGGCTCTGTGGTGATAGTGGTCTAACCTGATGGGTGTTCACCTCAGAGTTGGAGAAAGTCTTTTTTTTTTCAAGAATTTTTTTGCTTTTTTTTTTTTAATTAATTTAATCTCTACACCCAAATGGGACTCGAACTCATGACCCTGAGATCAAGAATCCCATGCTCTTCCGACTGAGCCAGGGTTGGTTTGTTTGTTTGTTTGTTTAATTTTTTAAGTAGGCTCCATGCCCAGCGTGGAACCCAGTGTGGGGCTTGATTTCATGACTCTGAGATCAAGACCTGAGCTTCAAGAGTCAGATACTCAATCGGCTCAGCCACCCAGGTGCCCCTTATTTTTAAGTAATCTCTACATACAGTGTGGGGCTCGAACTTATAACCCTGAGATCAAGATCAGCCAGCCAGGTGGCCCCCAAAATTGGAGAAAGTCTTAACACCGTGCATGGGAAGACACAGGCAAAACGACATCCTCACAAGCTGCTGCTGGAGGCACGTAAACGAGGCTATTTTTCTGGAAGGCTGTTTGACAATACTGTTTATTCCAGTAAGCTTAAAATGTCTACTTCCTTAGGCATTTCCTCCAAGGCTGTATGCAGGAGAGTATTCAAAGCCTGTTGGCAGTGAGGATGCTCATAGCCACATCAAGTCAGGAGTGGAGCTGTGTTAGATTTGTTGTGGGAGCTGGAGATGGCAGGTTCAGTGCTGCTGTTAAAAATGACATGGGAGAGGGGTGCCTGGGTGGCTCAATTGGTTAAGCCTCCGACTCTTGGTTTTGGCCCAGGTCATTATCTCGGGTTCCTGAGATTGAGTACCGTGTCAGGCTTCTGGCTTGGTGGGGAGTCTGTTTGAGTTTCTCGCCCTCTGCCCCTCCCCCCACTCATGCTCACACTCTCTCTGTCTCTCTCTCTCAAATAAATAAGTCTCTTAAAAAAAAAAAAAAGACATGGGAGGGATACCCGGCTGACTCAGTCGGTGGAGCATGTGAGTCTTGATCTTGGGGTGTAAATTCGAGACCCACTTTGGGTGTAGTGATTACTTAAAATCTTTAAAAACAAAATGACATGGGAGATGTTCTGTAACCCGTTGATATTGAGAAGAGCAAGCAGGACACGTGGTCCAGAGTGAGGTTTTTTTTTTTTAATTAAAGATTTTATTTATTTATTTATTTATTTGAGAGAGAGAGCGCACACACAAGTGGGTGGAGGGGCAGAGGAAGAGGGAGAAACAGACTCCCCACTGAGCAGGGAGCCCAACTCAGGCTCGATCCCAGGATCCTGGAGTCATGAACTGAGCCAAAGGCAGACGTTTTACCGACTGAGCCACCCAGGCGCCCCTGGAATGAGTTATGTTAAATAGACATTGTTAGGTAGTTATCTGAGTAATTTTCATTTTCTTTGTAACTTTCAGTACATGTGTATTTTTGTTAACAATAAACTTATGTTCCTTTTGTAGTCAGAAGTCTTGAAGAAGAGTTGGGCCCTCTTTGCACATGAGGAGGAGGGAGCTGTGGTCCCAGATAGCTACTATACCATAAGGTGGAAAATCACAGAGTGGGTGTCCTCCCTCACCAGGGCCCTGAGTGCCACCACAGCCTTCCTAAGATGATTCTTTTCCTTTCTGCCCCTGCTAGGAAGCATTCTCCTTTCAATCTGAAACTGTCCTTCCAGATGGCCTTCGCTCCATGCTGGTATGAGAGCCCCAGCCAGATGCTCCCTCCTCCATGCCAGGCCCTCTGCTTTCACTCTTTTCTGTTCTTTCTCTTCCCCATTGGAGGTTTGGCCTTGGCCTCATCTCCTCCTCATGAGCCCTGATGGCTCAGCCCATGGCAATTCTTACTTCCTCTTGAGTTTGTAGGGCCCGCACTGGGTGCATCCTGCATACTGAACAGATGAATTCTTTTTTGCTGTCTTTACACTCATTATTGATTTTTGCCTTGCCAACAGTATTATAAATTGCTTGAGTGTAGGACCTGATCTTATACATCTGCATCTCGTTGAGCTCCTGGCAAGGTGCCTTGGCTTGGATAAGAGGTGTATCATGATTACAGGTAGGGTGGTGGAAAACAGTGCTGGCTTCTTTTCTGATGGCCTTCCAGGGCTTTCTCTCATCAGTGCTCCTCCACACTGAATCACTTCTCATTCAGAGCCCCCCACCCCTTTTTCTTTAATCAGAGACACTTATTTGAAGACAGGGAGTCCACAACGGTTACGAGGTGGCTCTCTCTATCTTTTTTTTTTTTTAAGATTTTGATTTATTTGACAGAGAGGGAACACAAGCAGGGGGAGTGGGAGAGGGAGAAGCAGGCTTCCCGCTGAGCAGGGAGCCCAATGTGGGACTTGATCCCAGGGCCCTGGAATCATGACCTGAGCCGAAGGCAGACACTTAACAACTGAGCCACCCAGACACCCCATATGAGGTGGTTCTCTTTAACAGATAAATAAATGAGTACCCAGTCCTGGAGAGCAAAGAGGATACACTAGAAGCCTAGGTGTAATGATCTTGAAACCCACCCTGTGAGGGAGATGCTCTCTTCCACTTTAATAGTGACTCTCTTGCTAACCTGGTGGGGGTTAATAAAGATCCCTGATTGAATGGGTTAAGTATCTTGAGGTGGAGTAGCTGTTACTTAGGGCAGTGAGTCCTTGGAGAAGACATTTGACCTCTGGAAGTCCCCGTTGTCCTTACTTTGAGCTTTTTATTTTGAGACTGTTTCAAACATGCAGAGTTGTAAGGATAGTATAGAGTGCTCTGGTACACCCTTCCCTCAGATTTACCCATTCTCTCATTTACACACATTTTGGTGCTTGTACTTGGTGAATAGCAGCCAAGTTCTGTCTTGCTCCCTCCTCTTTCTGGACCCTGTTTTCTCTTAGCCCTTGGCC
Organism: Mirounga angustirostris; assembly: GCF_029215605.1. Lineage (NCBI taxonomy): Eukaryota > Metazoa > Chordata > Mammalia > Carnivora > Phocidae > Mirounga > Mirounga angustirostris. Next base: position 64,494,494 of record NW_026991722.1, read on the forward strand.
CCATAGGCTTCTCTTGAGTTCTCTGCCTGGGAATCTGCTGGTGGGGTGGGGGCAGGTAGGGAACAGGAGGGACCCAGCTGCTGGTTAGCCTTTGAGCTGAGCCACTTGCATCCAGTCCAGGAGAGGGAAGTCTGGAGGTGTGGGGGGGATGCTTGTTGGTTAAGAAGTGGTTCATCCCCATCCCCACTGTCCTTCTTTTCTGCTCCCCACCCCTTTCCAACTTTGCTTCAGTCCTGGGGCACCTGGGTGGCTCAGTTAGTTGGGCGTCTGCCTTCAGCTCAGGTCATGATCTCGGGGTCCTGAGATTGGCCTGCGTTGGGCTCCCTGCTCATCAGGGAGTCTGCTTCTCCCTCTCCCTCTGCCCCTCCCCCTCCTTGTATGCATGCTTGCTCTCTGTCAAATAAATAAATGAAAAATCTTAAAAACAAAACTTTGCTTCAGTCCTCATGAGAAGTGATGTTTGAGGAAGTGATCTAGCCACTGTGTATGGGATGGAGCCCCTGTTGTAAAGTAGAAAGAATGCCAGATTTGCGTTGAGAAGCTCTGATGGATCATCCTGGGCCCTTCCAAAGCTACGGGTCTGCTTCGATTCATGCTGGGGAGGATTCACGCCTATGAAAGTGCAGAGGGAATATTCCCCAGGTGCTCTGTACTCACAATTCAGGCACAAGGCCATTCCAGTCCAAACCCAAGTCCAAACCCACGGATGGGGTCAGGGCTTAGGAGCTCTGGTTGTCTCATGTGGTGCTTGTTTGTTTCTTTCTTTCTTTTGCAAGGTTGTGTGTGAGCTAGCACGAGAGCAGGGGAGGGGCAGAGGAAGAGAGGGAAAGAAGCAGATTCCCCTCTGAGCATGGAGCCTGATGTGAGGCTGTGTCTTAAAACCCTGAGATCATGACCTGAGCTGAAATCAAGAGACAGAGGCTTAATTGACTGAGCCACCTGGGCTCCCGGTGCTTCTTTATATTGAAGTATAACAAACCTACCTCACTGAATGACACAAGGACGCATCTTCAGCATGACACCGCTAGATGAATGTTGACACATGTAAATGCCCCATAGCCATAGCCCGGGCTGCATCTGGAACAGGCCTGGCACCCAGCAGGCTCATCCCTGTGCTTTAGCTAAACAATGCAGATTCTGCTCCCATTCTTCCGGCTTCTGGGCCACGGAGACATGTGTTCTTGAATTTCCTGTCATTGGAGTCACACCGTGTCTGGCTTCTTATATTCAGCATCATGTCTGTGATGGATGATCATCCTAATGGGTGGCTGTTGTTCTTATTTATGCCACGTGTTGTCTGTTACATGACTCCACCCCAGGTTACTTTTCTGCTCTATGCTTGTTGGACATTGGGGTTAATTCTAGTTGTTGGTTATGTGAAGACAGTGCCAGGGGTGTTCGGGGTCATGTCTTCTGGTGGGTATATGCACTTACTCTCCGGGCTGCGCATCCAGGCTGGGTTGAGGGGGGTGGCCTGAATTCAGCATCACCGTGGTCTGCCAAACAGTTTTCCCAAGTGGTATGTACCATTTACATTCCTACCAACCATGTGGGGGAGTTCCCCTTGTCAGACATCCTGGCCAACATCTAGCGTTGTCAAGGAACTTGCCTTTAATAACAAGCACCCTTGTTGATTTTGAAAGCACACGCAAATTTGAGACCTACTGGGTGCCATGGCAGTGAGAATGGAGAGGGTGATTTGGGAGGAAGAGAGCCTGTAAAGAAAGCAGCTTTGGAATTTGGTGACTGTGTGTGTGTGTACGCGCAGGAGGAAGGGAGGAGAGAGAACTGTTTCTTTCAGCAAGTATGCACCCTGAGGGAGATGGACCGTGATTCTGTGATGCTTCTGGGGGATGGGGTACAAAGTGATGGTGTGTGGAGTGTGCAGGGGTGTCAGCCCTTCCAAGAAGAGAGTCCAGCAGCCAGTGGGTGGTGCAAGGAGCAAACCTGCAAGAGCAGTCAGCTGCAGGAGTGAAGTGGGTGGGGGCAGCAGAGGAGGCTGAGCAGAAGGCCCTGGCGGTGGCTGTGGTGGGCAGAGCAGATGTGTGGAGAGACTGGGGTAAGGCAGTGTGGGCATGGGAAGCCAGTCCCAGCAGCTTGGGCCTGCCTCTGTCTTCTGTTTTGGTGCCTGTGTTCAGCACTGGTGGATGCAGTATTTAATTCCTTTTCAGATAACGTTGTAGGGGATTTTAAAATAGGAAGATGTTTTCCATAGTCTTTCTGCCTAGAGATGGTCATTGGTGACAGTTTGATTTTTGCCTTCCAGTCCTGTTTCTGTGGGTGAATACCTTGGTATGTATGTATTTTAAATATGTAAGTACATGTATATACTAGTATTTTTAAAGTGGAGTTAGACTCGAGTTCAGTTTGAGTTTTGGCTTTTTCACAGCTCAGATTGTTTGTCTCCTGGGGGCTGACTGACTGGAACCTGTGTGCTTATGTCCCTGGTTCATACAAGGCATGGGCACAGCTAGGCTTCTAGCCGATGGGACTCTTCCCATACTTGGGCTCTGTCTGGGTAGTGAGGGACTGGACTGACCTCTGGTGTGGGAGCAGATTTCTTAAGACTTTTATTGGTTACTGCCCTTCAGAGGGCCAAGCTTCTTCAGTCCGGGGCGGGGGGGATGGACGGACACGACTCTGCAGCCGGGGTGGCTCAGAGTGCATGGTCACTCCCTCTGTGACAGCCAGGATGGCCTCACAGTGGCACACTCTTGGGAGTAAGCCTCCTCCAGGCTCCTCTGAACAGTCATCCTGCATGCTTGACATGAGCATTTTATTTACTATCTTGTTAAAAGTTCCATTATGGCCTTTTCCAAACATTCACAGAAGTAGAGATGGAAGAGTGATCTCCCAGGTACTTGAAGAGTTAGCAACATATGGCCAGTTTCACCCATCCCTCTCCACCTCCTCCTGGACTATTTTCAATCACATTCTAGACACCATATGATTTCAACTGCCAGTCCTTGAGTGCAGATCTCTAGAAGATAGGGCTTTTCTCTCCCCCAGATACCACAAAATCATGTGAGATAAGCATTTTAATAAATTCTTGGGTTGGCGGAGAGCATCCTAACCGCGTGTTTGCCTGGTGGTGAGTGGGATGTGCTGGGGGCTAGAATTGGGGTTGCCAGCGCCATCCCAGGCCTGGAGCCCAGAGGCCAGCACCTGAACAGGGATCTCAAGTCCTCTCCAGTCTCCTGGTCCTGTGGAGGGCAAACCAGCAGATTGGAGTAAATGACAAAGTTTGTGTAGTCTTCTGAACTAGCTCAAATAACAACATGCCCTTTTAAGGGCAATGGTATCCTCTTTAGTAGTTCTTCCATTGATCTAGTTTGTTGGGGATTGAGAAATCTTAAGAGCAGAATTTGGAGAGCTTGATCAAACAAACCAAGAGGAATGTGAAAAGAAAGTACTTTCAGTCTCTTGTGTTTGTATGATTAAGAAATTTCTTTCAGCAAGACTAAAATACTCTTTCCTACATGTAGGTGGCTGGTTAAATTCTGAAATACATATTTTTATCTGGTTAGAAAACACTTTATGTTTCTTCAAAAAGTCAGAGAACCAGAATGCAGAAGGGTGCCACAAAGACAAGGAAGCAGTTGCAGTCTGGGATATGGTTTGGCCAGCATGCTAACGGCTACCTGTGAGGTCAAGAAGGCCCACTCCCTGTCGAGGCCAGGTGTTTGCATTGGTTACTGTTGGGGATTGAACAATTGGTGTCTAGTCATTTCCTGCCTCCGAGATGAAAGCACCTGGGGCACTGGGGCAGTAAACCGCCACTGGGGAACCGAGAGGAGGGGAGACCAGTGGAGGTGCAAGAAGCTGCTCTGGAGCTTTCTAAGGACTTGGTGAAGGTCGGAAGACCCACTGAACAGTCCTTCGCTGGTGGGGGACAGGGAACGGCCTTTTCCAGCCGGATGGGGGGATGCAGGGGACTGCTTTGCCCACGGCCTCTCTGACCGAGGGCCCATTGGGAGAACGGGGGGAATGTGTGGTAGGCTTTTCGGGGTGCTCCTGGGGTCAGAATTGCCAATGAAGTATGAGCATCCTGTCTCCAGGTTCCCTAAGTCTGGAAGGTTTAGAAAGATGAAGGAGATCTTTTTTTTTTAAAGTAATCTCTATGCCCCAGATGGGGCTTGGACTCATGACCCTGAGGCCAAGTGTTGATGCTCCTCTACCCACTGAGCCAGCCCTGCACCTCTAGGAGGCCTTTATTAAATATGGCATTCACTGAGTATTTCTCTATGGCAGAGTACGTGGTACACTTTTTATGTGCATTTTGTCATTTAGCTTTTAATTCTTATTTTATCAAAATAATATATATGCACATAAGTTTTAAAAGTCAAGGAGTGGTTAAAAACAAAACAATAAACTGGGGTACCTGGGTGGCTCAGTCGGTTAAGCCTCCAACTCTTGATTTTGGCTCAGGTCATGATCTCAGGGTCTTGAAATTGAGCCCCATGTTGGGCTCCGCACTCAGTGGGGAGTCTGCTTGAGATTCTCTCTCCCTCCCTCTGCCCCTCCCCCAGCTTGTGCGCACATTTTCTCTCTAAAATAAATATAATCTTTAAAAACAAAGAACAAAAAAACCCCCCAAGAAACCATGGTGGGTTCCCACTCGCCGAGTCCTCCGCTGTGACTCTGCTCTTTCTTCTGGCATGTGCCTGTGATTCTGAGTAATGTGCCCATGCCGCTGTCTCGGGTCATCACGTTGATGAGTTTCATGAATTATGTATTGACTTTCTCTGTAGCTCCCTTTACACAGCCATTATCTCTGCTGCTCCCTGTTCTACCAGCATTTTACCTCCCGGGTAAATCTGTAAGGAATACTTATGTTTTATGCCTACACAAACAATACTCCTCAGACAACCTTTGTGGCATACTGTGACAAGGTTTTTTGTTTTTTGTTTTTTCCTTGAGAATAAAATTGCCTTCTTAAAAATGTGCCCAGTTTCTGTGTACCTGTGGCTGACTTTTCCCGTACCTTCCAGTCACCTCTCAGTATAGTTATCCCCATGCTCAGTGCTGCCAGGCTGGCTGTCAGCTCCAGCTTTTTCCCTGGGCCTCCCTTCTGGAGCTCTCAGGGCAGAGGCCAGAGGCAGCGTCCATCTCTCAAGTTGCACGGCTCCGGGGCTAGGTTTCTTGCTTTTTGTCTCCTGTGGTGTGTTCTTTTTGGTTCACTCCTTCAGTCTACTAGCTTCTAGAAAAAGAACTCAATTTCTGGAGACCGTGTCCATCCGGGTACATGTGGGCTTCTCAGTCGGAAATGCTTTGTCAAGGATTGAGAAGCGCATCCCACATGCTTTGTTGTTTCTGATGCTGCTGTGCGGGCCCAGCACTTTTCCTAGTGAGCTGCGGGGCGACTTCCCTCACTCCCAGAACTCCTGTCCAGCGCTGCAGGGAAAGTGTCTTCGAATCATGTCACAGGGATCCACGTTCCCTCCGCTCCCTGTGTTTCCTTTTCCCCCTGTGTCTGAATGTTGCCCCCTCGGTCCTCTTCTGATTTATCTTTTATCTCCTGTATCCATCTCTTTGTCTTTTTGCTGCACTCTCTGGGAGATTTCTTCAATTTTATCTCTGGCCTTTCACTGCTGACTGCTTTTATTTCTAAGAACTTTTTCTTTCTTTTTTTTTTTTTTTTAAGATTTTATTTATTTATTTGACAGAGAGACACAACGAGAGAGGGAGCACAAGCGGGGAGAGTGGGAGAGGGAGAAGAAGCAGGTTTCCTGCTGAGCAGGGAGCCCAATGTGGGGCTCGATCCCAGGACCCCGGGATCATGACCTGAGCTGAAGGCAGACGCCCAATGACTGAGCTACCCAGGCGCCCTGCCTTTATTTTTTTTTTCCTTTCTCTCACTCTCTCTTTTTTTTTTTTTTTGGTAATCTGACTTCCTGTTTTATAGAATTCTCTTCTTGTTAAATGGATACAACGTCTTATCTCTCTGGAAAATAAAGATAGTTTCTTGGCATTTTTTCTCATGGGGCCTTTATCTGCCATGTGAGAGTGTCTGGGGGCCCTTGGGTGGTGGTTCACTCTAAGAGAGAGGCATGGGGAAGACAGGAGGACGCTCTGAGCACGAGGGGCTTGTCCACTGCCAGCTTCCCCGGAGGCTCATATAGCTTCGGGTTCTGGGTCTTTCCTCCAGAACATGGTCTTCCAAACACTGGGCTGTAGAGTGAAGGCCTGAGTGCCATACTGAAGGAGGCCACAGGTGGGCAGAAGGGCAAGTGGGTCGGCCTCAGCAGTTAGTGCAGATCTAGACACTCAGTGGCCACATAGTCTGCTTCTTTCATTATCCTCCCTGTGCCTTCTCAGCTGGATGGGTTAATCCCCCCTCCCAGTCCAATGACTCTCCATTTTATGCTTTTCCAGATAATAAATCTTGCGTTGGTGGTATAGTGGTGAGCATAGCTGCCTTCCAGATAATAAATCTCAGGTGTCTGTTAGTGTGGAAGTGGTTACCCAGCAGTGTGAAGTGGAAGAGGATGCCAGACATCTTTCCATGTACCCTTGGTCCCTGAGTGCCTGGCACGCCCCTTCCAAAGCCTTGTGAAGATCTGGGGCTGTCACTGGATTGGCTCTCAGCCCTCCTCACTGTCACTTTCTTAGGACTCTGCTTTCTTGGTTGGCTTGCCATCTCCATCACCACCGGGCCATCAGCGTTCCAGTTTTTAAAATCCTGTTGTTGGAGCCATCACTCCTGTCCTTCCTGGCTCTGTGAGTTTGTGTTAGAAAAACAAAATTCCCCCTTTTCTGTAGTGTCAGTGGAGTTTTGAGATGCAACAAAATTAGACATGCAGGTTCAGTTCCTTATTCCAGCCTGGAGGTTCATATCTCATTTAATTTTATTTTTAAATGAAATTGTTGTCGAGAACATATTTATTTAGACTGTGGCTTAAACCAGCTTAATTTAAGTCAAAGTTGTGTTTCCTGCTTGGGGCCAGTGTAGTGATTTGCTTTCCTTCTGGTCTGTCTTCACTTCCTGGCCCTTCTCCTGGGGACAGGCTCACAGGATTCCTTGGCACTGGGGCGGGGCAGAAGCTTCGGGCTGGGCCTCCACCATGGCAATGCTTGGACCCAGCCGGCATTTAGAGAGGGTGGAACAGTTCTCTCTTGTGCTGGCCTGAGCTCTGCTTTACCAAACATAGAGTAATCCTAGGCTGTGTCACAAGTGCTGGGAACTTACTCCCAAACATACAGGGCCATTGCCCAGGAATGGGGTGCGGGTGGGGTGGGTGCTGCCCCAAGCACCTGATAGGGAAGCAGGGCTGCTAGAGCCTTGCTCCTCCAACATCAGGGGCGGGCTTGAGCTGCCGAGGGCCTGGAGTAGCAGGGGCACTTTTTGCTTGTCTCTTTGGTAGATGGTTGGTTAAAAATGTGGTAGGAATCTTTTTTAACTTGGCAAGATCTTTTTCCCTATATAGTATCTACTTTTTTCTTTTTTTTTTAAAGATTTTATTTATTTATTTGACAGAGAGAGACACAGCGAGAGAGGGAACACAAGCAGGGGGAGTGGGAGAGGGAGAAGCAGGCTTCCCACTGAGCAGAGAGCCCGATGTGGGGCTCGATCCCAGGACCCTGGGATCATGACCTGAGCGGAAGGCAGACGCTTAACGACTGAGCCATCCAGGCGCCCCTGGTATCTACTTTTGATGTTGTGCTTAGGAAAGCCTTCCTCAGCCCAATATTATATAACTATTCTCCTGTCGTTGTCTGGTACTTTGATGATTGGGGCTTTTACACATACAGGGTGAAGGGTCACCCAGGCAAGCTGCAAAGTCCTGTCCCAGGTGGGTGAACAGACTCTTTGCACACACAGGGGCCACTTCATCTGGAAGCTTCTCTTGTAAGGTGGGGTGAGGCAGGGCTGTCAAAACTCCTGCCCCATGAGATGTCAGTTGGTTGATGAGTGTGTGGTTCTCAAAAGAGGAGAGCCTTCCTCTGGGCAGAACAAAAACCTCACACAGGTGGGTGGGCATCCTGTCCACCTGAGGCAGGAGGGTGAGTCTGTGACACTGAGAGGAGAAAGAACCTTCCTGGTTTAGACAGCAGCAGGAGACCAAGCAGAGGGCCTCGCTCTCCTGTGAATGCAAGCACATGTTCAGCAATGGAAAAGGAGGTTGAACCTGGAGAAGGGGCGGTGTTGAGGAGGGTGCTGTTGGGAGAGGTGGGAAGGCCCCTGGGTGTGAACCATGGCCCTTTGGAATGGAGCATGAGGGGAAGGTCAGGCAGCTGGAGGGCAGAGAAGGCCGCCGCCGAATGCTTCTCATCGGCATACCTGTGCACAGGCCCTTTCTGAGAAGTGTTTTGCCAGCTGGGTGCCCTGAGGGCATGCTTCCAGGTGGCTCAGCTTCAGGGGGACAGCAGCTCTGCCTGAGGGAGCTGCACGCACTCACTGCTGTCATCTGCTAGGAAGGGGGCGACACCAGCGTCATTGAACGTTGGAGATATTTTGGGATGCGGTCTTACTGCGCAGTTAGGCAGACTGTTCTGATTTCTGTAACACACCCTAGTGCTTCCTGTGTGCCAAGTGCCTGACGTCGTTAGCTACTATAATCCTCAGACCAGACCCATGAGGTGAGGATGCGTAGGCCCCGCAAGGGGATGTCTTATCCAGGGTCGCCGGCTTGGGGGTGGAGTGGTAAGGGGCACACGGGGGCATTAGCACACTTGGAGCTTACAGCCATGTGTACCTTCCCAGGACACACAGTTTGCTAGGTTTTTGGCTTTATCCTGCACTGATTCAGATTACAAAGACTAGGAACCAACTCTAGGTGATGAATTGAGTTTCCCAGTTTGGGGACAGGGAAGAGTTGAGGCCACAGAGCAGGCCAGAGGCACAGAACTGGACAGGAGCGCTGTAGGCCGGGCCAAGGCTGGGCCTGGCCTCACACCCTGGCCTGTTCTGCGCACCTCCCTTCATCCTGGCCACAGCCCTTTCAGAGAGCTCCTTTATGAGTAGCGTGTGTGGGGGATGGAGCGCCTCTCCCAAGACCCAGAGCTGGCGAGTGGCCAGGTCGGAATTTGAGCCCCAGTCTGTGTGAGGTCTGTGTGATTCCGGAGCCCAGGCCCTTCTTCCTCTGTCTGCTTCCTGCAGGTCCAATGCCCAGTACTTCACCCACCCCAGCACATACTTTTCCCGTCACCCTGGTCTCTGCTGCCTGGACATGCTCGTTTGAGGCCCGGTTTCCCCTGTACCTGTCCCACTGATGCTCAGTTCTGCACATCATGTCCCATCAGAAATGCATGGCATTACCACTCCTTGGGTTAAAAATAGCCAGTTATTTGTCTGGTGCTGATTACTGCCTGCTGCATACCAGTCCCTGCTCTCAAGGTGTTCGCAGGACGGCATGGCCGACCGAAAGGGAGCCTATACTTCCCACAGGAGGTGCAACAGGTGTGTTACAAGGTTTCTGTGAGGCAGAAAGTGGGGTGCCTGGGTAGGAGCACGGTTGGAGGGCCTAACAGGCTGGTGGGGTGGTTGGGCATCAGCACACTTGGCCGCAGGGCCCTGGAAGGGTGAGGGAGTGTGCTCCATGGCTGTCTGCCTTGCTGGGAAGGAGCAAGGCCCTTGCAGGCGGGGACATAGCCTGGGCCACTTCCCGCTCCCACTGGCAGTCATGTGGCTTAGGGCGCTGGCGGAGGTGGTGGGGGTGGAGACAGAGGCCCATCAGGAAGGACCACCACAGGTGCAGTGAGAGATGGGGGGAAGGTTTAAACTTCAAGGAACAGAGGTCAGAATGTGGAAGTGAAGAGGGGGTTCCCAGGTTTCCAGTGTGGGCGATCGGTGGACAGACACAGAGCTAAGGTTACAGAGTGGTGTGTCACTGCCCTCTGTGCAGGCAGGGTCTGGGCAGGAAGCCCTCCTCCTCCGACCTGTTGGTGGTGGAGTTCACAGGGCCTGTGGGATGGATCAGGTCCTCCCCCAGGTGACTCAGGCCTAAACCAGACACCAGTTGAACCCTGACCAGGCAGACTGGTGTAGCCATGGCGACCAGGAAGAAGCTGTACCTGGGGAGCTGTGGAGCCCAGCTTGAAGCAACGGGCTGCGTGCTCTGAGCCAGTGTCAGTCCTCCATCCATCTCCTCAGAGGGCTGGGCACACCCAGGCAGTGGCCAGCAGACAGGCCCTTCTGTTATGGCGCTGGTGCCTTCCTGGCAGTCTCAGGTTTGGGGACAACTGCCTTGGTATTGGAACTGTGGCACAATAGCCACAGTTAGGGTCCACCCTTTGTGAGCTGACCCTGGTTTTGCTCCCTGACCTCCCCTGACTGGGCAGGCCCTTGTATTCCCGGCACTGACCTCAGGCTTGCTTGTGTGTGGGCGGAGCTCACTAGGACTTGCTGGTTCTTCTAAGTTGTTTCTCTGAGGCTGTAACCACCACTCTGTCTTTAGGGCTCTCTTCTTGTGTGCTAGTTTGCGTTTGTTTAGTGACGGTTGCTGGAAGGTTTTGTTTTCTGGACACAGAGGCTGAGGAATGGCCATCCAGGTCCCCCTGCTCCTGTAGGCATCCTGGGGACACCGCAGAGGGGGAGAGCAGCCGGTCCTACATCTGTGCGGGGGCCGCCCTGAATGTGGGGCTGGGACCCACGACAGGCTCATGCAGTGGGCATGCTGGTCCTTGGTACAGAAGGAGGGACACCACCCCCTAAGCACTGATGGGAGAAGCTGTTCCCTGTGCAGTTAGAACCAGATAATGGATGGGCACCTCTGACAAGATGCTGAGCCGGCTGAAAAGGAAAGGACAAGCCCTCCTTGGGGGAAAATGTGGGAATGGTAACAGAAGCAGAACTGCCTGGTTTCTTTTTTGCCTCATCTGCAGACTAGAAACAGGAGCAAAAACATTTTTTAAAATATGGTTTGCAGAACTGAAAACACTGCTCAGGGTGCCTGCTCATTCTTCAGCTAACAAATATGCAGGGCCTGTTTGGGCAGGCGTTGTGTGCAGCAGTGGAAGGGACACGTACGCGACATGGGCACGGTGCTGTCTCACAGAGTCCTGGCGCCTGGCTGAAGAGCGGCCTTCCTCCTTGGCTTCATAGCTGCCCAGCACCTTCATGGACGTTTATCCCAGTTCTGTTTGCTCTTGCTAAGGTGTGCATTCTACCTTGTCAAGAAAGGCCTGATTCTGGCCTCCTGACCTGACAGTGTTCCTCAGGCTCTTTCAGTCACGTAACAGCCAATGCCCCCGCTGTGTGTGTCATCTGTGATGTTGCCTGGACCCGGATGGGGCAGGGCTCCTGCTCCAGCACATCCCCTGGCATCTGATGCCTTTGGGCCTGGCGAGGTCCCCCCACCTCAAAGCTCTTGAGCTGATGTCTGTGTCTTGCCTCTGGGGATTGTGCCAGGTGTCTTTGCTGCGGTCAGGGTTCACAGAGTTTGTGTGGGGCCTGTGAGTCTGCCGACTCCATCAAAGTGGACAGCCAGCAGCCCGGGGAGGATGACTTTTAGCCAGCCGGGAGCCTGCCTAAGCCCTCGGGGATTGCTCATCTTGGGCACAGAGCCCATCTGCATAACTGAGTCCCGTCTCAGAGCCCTCAGCTCCCCTGTCTGCCTTTTTGTGCTTTGCACCTTGGTCCTGGCTCCACCTTCTACCCATGACCTCTCTACTTCCCCTCAGCCAGCCTCCAGCATGTCCCACAGGCTAGCAAGTGCCCTCTTGGCTGTGTCCACTGCTCTCTCCTCCATTGGTCTGCAGCTCTGTGGCCCGCAGCCCTGGCAAGCCTCCATGTCAGGGTTTGCCTCCCACTGCTCTTGGAAGGTGGGGGAGGGAACAGGGATGGCCCTGGGGGACACAGGTGAGGTGCCCTTCTGAAAGCGGGTTTGCTCAGTCACCTCTTGTCGGAGATGCTCAGTGACTTAGAGCCTAACTGGGTGATCTCTGTGTGTGGATGCCTGCCTCACAGTGGCTAAGTCCTCCCGGCCTGCCTGCCTTGCTTCCCCACGAGTTGGATACCACATTGTCCTCCTGCATTGTTCCTTTTGCCCCACTCTTGTGGCCCTGGTCACATTGCCCCTGTGCGTGGGTCTGCTCCATCCTGGCTGTCTGGCCAACAGGAACTTGTTGCTGCTGCTTTGCCTCAGTGCAGCTTGAGGAAGCAGACGGGGATAGAGACTGCGCTCCTGTGTTTAATGAGTTATCCATCAGTGTTGTGGGTCAGGGTCATTTTATGTTTCTTTACACATTAATACAGATTTGTCTAAGTCTTAGCACCTAGCCTCCTTTCTGGGTTTCTTTAAGGATCACAAACATGACCATGCAGCCCCATGTGCACACTCTTTCAGTATCCTGGGGTGGGTTGGTTGGTTTGCTTGTTCATTTGTTTGGAGCGTCAGAAGGCTCTCTAGCACCAGCTGGACCAGGCTTGTTTGATTCTCTTGGGATGAAGCAACAGAGCCTTGATATGTTCGTTCATTTGTTTATCAGCATGCCCAGCTCTGGGAAGAAAGCAGGCTGTGAGCAGACGGGTCAGGCCCTGAGACCCAAGCCGATCATGCCCCTTCCTTTCTAACAGACGCATACATGTTCTTAGCTTTGTGTGTGTTTGGCGGGGTGTGTGCTGCCATTCACAGGGAGCTGAAGCTTAGTTGGTGTGCGTGGCTCCATCCTAGTAGAGCATCAGCCAGTGAAAACCTGTGATAGCCTTCCATCTCTTGATTGGACATGTTTTGGCAAATGTGTGTGTGTTTTTTGGTTTTTGTTTTTTAAGATTTTACTTATTTATTTAGAACACAAGTGGGAGGAGGAGCAGAGGGAGAGGGAGAGAGAGAGCATCTCAAGCATACTCTGCACAGAGGGTGGAGCCCAGCCTCACAGCCCTGAGACCATGACCCAAGCCAAAATCAAGGGTCAGATGGCTAACCGACTGAGCCACCCAGGCTCCTGTTGGCAAATTTGTTAAGTAGTTTCCACATTTGTAAGGTTTATCTCCTTGGTCCCACTTGGAGAACCTGCACATCCCACATAAGGACCTTTACTTTGGGGCGCCTAGGTGGCTTAGTCGGTTAAGCATCTGCCTTTGGCTCAGGTCATGATTCCGGGTCCTGGGATCAAGTCCCACATTGGGCTCCCTGCTTAGTGGAGAGCCTGCTTCTCCCTCTGCCTGCCACTTCCCCCTGCTTGTGCTTGCTCGCTCTCTGACAAATAAATAAATAAAATCTTCAAAAAAAAAAAAAAAAGGACCTTTACCTTGGGAGGGACTCTGAGTTGACATTGCATGGCCCCTTTGTTTTACAGAGGAGGAGACCGGAGCTGGGGTCCCACTGTTTTTAATGCCAGAGTTGGCATGGGGGTACCCAGGCCACTCAGAGGGTAGGAAATAGAGGGTGCTGGCTGCTCAGCCATCTGCATACACCTTTTTTTTTTTTTTTAAAGATTTTATTTATTTATTTGACAGAGAGAGACACAGTGAGAGCAGGATCACAAGCAGGGGGAGAGGGAGAAACAGGCTTCCCGCGGAGCAGGGAGTCCCATCTGCGTACACCTCATTTTGTGCTGGTTGTGAGCAACTCCTAGGGCCTGGCTCCTCTCATCCTTCTTGCCAGGGGTAGCTTCTCTGCTTTGTCTACCTTTGTCTACCTTTGCTGTTTCTTCCTTCTCATGGCTCTTCCCCCTTACCTTGCTCAGCTTGCCTTTTATCACTCTGCTGAGAGTTCCTCCTTATATGCCTCTCCTGGACCTTAGTCAGGCTATTATGCTGGGGGACAGCGCCTCTTCCACCCAGGGGCAGCTGTTGAGCAGGGCCTGCTGGCCATGGGAACCCTACAGGAGCAGACTTACAGGTATGTGTGAACATCTCTTTTTCTTCTGTGTTACAGTGAGGATGCCATGAGAAAAGCTGGTGTGGCCCACAGTAAATCCAGCAAGGATATGGAGAGCCATGTGTTCCTGAAGGCCAAGACCCGGGTAAGGCCCTGGTGGGTGGAGCCCCGGGCAGAAAGCTCAGAGGCTCAAGAGGGGGAGGGTACAAGGCAGACTCTGGAAGCTCTCTGCCTGAGGAGTGGGGGCGGGGTGGCCACTCTCTGATTGACCATGGGCACTGTCAGCTTTACCTGCAGCATGCTGTGGGTCTTCCCATGTGTCCATGGTACAGTTATAGGGAGGGTACTGGGGGGACATGCAGGATGCAGGCCCAGCCTTGACCACAACCCTGTTGCAAACACCCTCCATTCATGAGCAGCTCCCAGGAATCTTGTAGGGTGCTCACAGAGGTCCCAGCTGCTCCTCCGAATAAGAATGCTCCCCATGGGATCCTCACTAAAGCCCCACAGGGCCCTGACACGTGGGCCTAAAAGCATTCCTGTCCTCTTTTGTTAAGTGCTAAAGGCAGTGCTTGTGGAGGTTGAGGCCTTGAGCCTAGGAATGTCACAGGTGGAGTAGTTGGGAAGGCTTTCCGCTGTGTGAGCTCTCGTCCTGGGCCAGGTGCCATGGGCTTCATGTAACCACCTCCTTTCATCCTTTCATTGGAGTGTTCTCCCCAGGGCAGAGCTGTTTTAGTAGAAATGAAGCAGAACAGGCACAAGGAAGCCAGCAGCTTGTGTACGGTTACCCAGCTTGCACAAAAAGGAGCTGATGCCTGGGGCTTTTCTTCTGCACTGCACCCACCCTGCCTCCCTCGCACATCCTGACCGTGCAGACCCTCTGGGTCTGCTCTGAGCACTTTGTGCCTGAGTGTGGTGTTGGGAGTTCTAGGACATCCTTGCGTGTCAAGAATTAAAAGCAGATCTTACTTATGGCCCTTGATGGGAAACTGGTTTGGATAAACCAACTGTCAAGACATATAGAGGTCAATTCAGGATATTTGGACATGGTCTGAGTATTTAGATCAGGTGAACATTTTTCAAAATGGAAAGATAGAGGTCACCAGCTGGAGAAAGCAGTTTCCAGAAGAGAAACCACCTGCATGATCTGGTCTTAGAGGTTAGAGCACACAGGTGTGTGTTTGTGACCACATGGAAGTGTAAGGAAGAACTCTGAACACTGAGGCACAGGGGTGTCTGCACTCTGGATATACATAATAAACATTTTCCTTTGTTTTAATAACTTTATTGAGATCTGTTTCATATACTGCACAATTCACCCATTTAAAGTGTATAATTCAGTGGTCTTAAGGATATTCACAGAGTGGTGCAACCATCACAACAATCTGAATTTTAGAACATTTTCTGAAAGAAACTTCATACCTGTTGGCTGGCACTCCCCATTTTCCCAGCCCTAGGTCACCACTTCCTGCTTTCCATTGCTATGGATTTGCCTTTTCTGAACTTTTCATATAAATGCAATCATACAGTAAATGTTTTTGTGACTGGCTTTCACTTAGGGTAATATTTTCAAGTTTCATCCACGGACCATTTTGTTGCATGTAGTTTATTCCATTTTACTGCTGAATAATATTCTGTTGTGTGGGTATGCTGCATTTTATTTATCTGTTTATCAGTTGATGGTTGTTTGGATCGCTTCCACTTTTTGGCTATCAATAATGCTGCTGTGAACATTTGTGTACAAGGGGCACCTGGTCGGCTCAATCAGTGGAGTGTGCAACTCTTGATCTCAGGGTTGTGAGTTCGAGTCCCACGTTGGGCATAGAGATTACATAAAAATAAAATCTTAGAAAAAGAAAAACAAAACCAAAAATGTGTGTAGAAGCTTTCCTGTGGACCTAACATTTTCATTTCTCTTGGGTAGATACCTAGGAGTGGAATTGCTGGATCATATGGTACCGTAACACTGCCACACTGCTTTTGAAAGCAGCTGTATCATTTTACATTCCCACCGACAGGTTTTGAGATTCCAGTTTCTCCACATCCTTATCAACACTTGTTATTGTTTGTCTTTTTTATTGTAGCCATCATAACGAGTGTGAAGTAGTATTTCACAAAAGTTACGGTTTTGATTTGCATTTCCCTGGTGACTAATGATACTGAGTATCTTTATATACTTGTTGGTCATTTGTATATTTTCTTTGGAGAAATGTTTCTTCAGATCCTTCGCCCATTTTAAAATTGAGTTCTTGGGTTTTTTTAATTGTAAGAGTTTTTAATGTGTTTTGGATATAAGTCTCTTACTGGATGTCGAATTTGCAAATATTTGGGGGAATGGGATGTTATTACTGGTTTTGTTAGTTTGTATTTTCTCAGAATTAAAAGAACTTTGATGAGGGCTTATTGAACTATTTCAGCTTTTGAAATGCAGAACTTGTTGGTTCCGTATTGTTATCGATTGTTTGATAAGGAACTACTGTAAAATGTAATGGCCTAAAGCAATAAATTATTTCTCCTGATTCTGTGGGTTAGCAGTCGGGGCAATTGGAGTTGTCTGGCTGACCATTCTGCTGGTCTCCCGTGTCAGCTCTCATGCAGCTATATTCAGCAGGTGGCTGTGCTGACCTGGAAGGTCCATAAAGGCTTCGCTCCTGTATCTGCACATCAGTTTTCCCAACGTGGCCTCCACGTAGTGTCTCCAGCAGTACAGCCTGCACTTCCTTACTACATGGCAGCTGGCTTCGGAGGAGGAAGTGGAAGCTTCCAGTCCTCAGAAGTCCTAGAACATCACTCTGATACAGCAGGTCCTAAGAGCAGTGGGAATTGCCTCCTTTTTTTTTTTTTTTTTTTTAAGATTTTATTTTGAAGCAATCCCTACACGCAACGCGGGGCTCGAACCCCCTACCCTGAGATCAAGAGTTGCACACTCCACCAGTTGAGCCAGCCAGGCGCCCCTCACCTCTGTCTTTTGATGTGAGCAGTGGCCTGTTTGTACAGAGAGGCCAGTGGTTGTTGGTGGCCCTCTTAGAGATTGGCTATCACAGATACTCTTCTATCATCTGAGGTGCCTTCCATCCCAAAGAGGGCATCGAGCAGCACGACGGCCCCCTCACTGTCTCAGCCTCTGCCTTGCTATAGCCCACACTCTGAACCTTCCTGACTGCAGTCCTATTTCCTTTGATTAAGCTGGTCCTAAATCCCTAACTCTGAAGAGGAGAGGCTCCAACTATTTGGAAGAGAAGTATTTTTAACAGTTGTTGGAAATTTCCTGTTTGTTTTACAGAGACAGACATGCTGCTTGGGCACCGTTGTCTGAGGCCTCGCTTAGGGTCCTCATAGAGCTGGGTGCCAGTCAGTGCAGTGAGGCCCTTCTGTGAGGACTGGTTGGATGACAGCCCGGGCACTCTTGTTGCCTGCCCTTCCCATCTGAGGCTCCATCAGAACAACTATGAAAGAATTGAAAAAGTGGGACCCTAGAGCAGGGGAGAAGGACGGGGAAGAGTAATTTCTCTGTTTCTGGATTCTAGGAGGGGCTGGGAGGTGTAAGAGGCCACAGAGAAGGGGCTGACCTTCCTGGGGAATCCTGGCAAGCTGGCAGGTCAGGAGGTGTCTACCCTGAAGGAAACTGGGGTGCTAATGGATACCTCAGGCTGCCTAGTTTTGTATGCTTCATGTGTGAGCTCATGTGATCCCACATCACCTCTATGAAGCAAATACAGTACCACTGTCCCCAGTTTCAGAGAGGGAGGCTCTGGCATACAGATGCTAGGAAACTTACCCAGGAGGTCACAGATCTGGGTGGAGGTAGAGCCGGGAATGGAACCCAGATGGTCTGGTGTCACCACACTCTTGACCACTTCTTTTACTGCCTCCCATCTGTCAAAGTAAAAGATACCCAAACAGCCACTTTAATTCCTTAACACCTTTAATTCCTACAGATGGGACCACTCTCTGCCTAAAGGAGGCTGATGGAAGCAAAAATAATTGTGCCTGGGGATGGTGGGTTGTTGTGAGAGTGGCAACTCCAAACACTTGAACCAGCTTCTGAAGGTTCGGGAGGATTGGGCATCCCCTGGACAAGAGCACAGTCGGGGGTGCCGGGAGCTCTGTGTCGGTGCGTACAGTGGCAGGGTGTAATGATGCTTACTGAAGCTGGGTGCATTTCCGAACATTTGCTTATTACTTGGTTGTTTTTACATTAAGCCTGTAAGTTAAAGACTCATCTACTCTTTTACATTTAATATAGTGTTATGCAAAAGTAGTATACGTTTCTGGTTTACAGTGTAGAAAGGACTAGTACAGAACTAAACCCCCACTGGGAAGCCAGAGTGAAATGGGATGAAGGAGGCTGTGAGCATCAGGAGTGGGAAAGCTACCTTAGGATCAGTCAAAGAGGAGGGCCTGAGCTTAACAGCCAGCCGCCTGGAATAAACAGGGACAAAAACAGTCTGGGAAATAGGATCAGGTGCAGCCATGCTCCCAGCAAGGGAAGAGGAGGATGTCTGCGTAACATCTGATAAAAGGAGGTGTTTTTCAGGGGCATCTGGGTGGCTCAGTCGTTAAGCGTCTGCCTTCGGCTCAGGTCATGATCCCAGGGTCCTGGGATCAAGCCCCACATCGGGCTCCCTGCTCGGCGGGAAGCCTGCTTCTCCCTCTCCCATTCCCTGTGGTTGTGTTCCTGCTCTCGCTATCTCTTTCTGTCAAATAAGTAAAATCTTTTTTAAAAAAAGGAGGTGTTTTCCTACCTTTAGCCTTTTTTTTTTTTTTAAGATTTTATTTATTTATTTGAGAGAGAGAACGAGAGAGAGAACACATGAAAGGGGGGAGGGTCAGAGGGAGAAGCAGACTCCCTGCCGAGCAGGGAACCTGATGCGGGACTCGATCCAGACACTCCAGGATCATGACCTGAGCCGAAGGCAGTCGCCCAACCAACTGAGCCACCCAGGTGCCCACCTTTAGCCTTTTTAAGGGAACTCACAAGCCTGGAGTCTGGCTTTGACTGAATCTGAATATACCTTCTGCTATCCCTGTTTAATCAAGAGCAGCTATTGGACCACCCAAGAATTCAGGCATTAGAAGCACTGCATCTTAGAGCTGAGAAAAGCACAACTGTGTACACTGAAAAATGTGAACACATGAAAAGACTGGCCTTTTCTTTCTTTTTTTCTTTTAAAGTAAGTTCGTGCCCAACATGGGGCCTGATTTTATGACCCCGAGATCAAGAGTCACATGCTCCACCAACTGAGGTAGCCGGGTGCCTCAAGACAAGCATTTCTTTAACAATTGCTGAGATCTGCCAGGAAAGCCTAGGTGGGTGTAGCTGGTTCATGAGGAAGGTCCAGTAGGCAGTGCTCCTTCCCTCCGTTCTGTCTAAATGTGTGACAGTCGGGACTCCTGCACCATCCTTAGTAAACATACTTTTTCAGAAGCTTCACTGTCAGTTCTG
Source organism: Mirounga angustirostris (assembly GCF_029215605.1). NCBI lineage: Eukaryota > Metazoa > Chordata > Mammalia > Carnivora > Phocidae > Mirounga > Mirounga angustirostris. Next base: position 64,513,703 of record NW_026991722.1, read on the forward strand.
ATTGTTTGGTTTTCACCAGCTATGTTTGTTGTAGCATGTGTTGAGGCACTTTTTCTAGCCCTTGTGACATTTTCTCCTGTTTACCTGTGAAGAAGGAGATGTAGGGCAAGTCACTGGTAGCATGGGGAGCTAGCTTGCTTGTTTACTTGCTTTATTTTATGTTATTTATTTATTTATTTTACTTTTCTTATTTTTATTTATTTTTGGTTTGGGGTGTTGTTGTTTTAATTTTAACTAAGCTGCACACCCAGCATGTGGCTTGAACTCATGATCCTGAGATCAGGAGTTGCATGCTCTACCGACTGAGCCAGACAGTTGCCCCTCTGTCTTAGTTTTAAATGTAAGCTGGGTAAGGAGACCACTGGCATTTGTTTTATTATTCATTTTTTGTATGTCTAAAATATTTTAGAATATATAAAAATAAAATGTTAAAATATATGACTCCCAATGCGATACTTACCAAAGGCCTCCTGTTGCCAAGAACACTGGCTCTGGAGTACCTGCTCTGGGATTTGATACATTTTTCAATATATGAGGAAAACTTTCAAACAGACTTTGTAGAAACTGACAAACTGATGCTAAGGAAATTCAAGGGACCCAGAATACTCAAAACAATCTTGGAAAAGAAAATATTTGGAAGACTCCTATTTGTGAATTTTTAAATGTACTACAAAGCTACAATAATCAAGACCGTGTCATACTAGCATAAAGATGAACATACAAATCAATGGGGTAGAATTGAGAATCTACAAATAAGCCTTTGTGTTTACAGTTAATAGATTTTTTTTGACATAGGTACTAAAAGATTTCAGTGGGGAAAAATAGTCTTTTCGACAAATGGTGCTGGGACAACTGGATTACCATATATAAAATATTGAGGTTGGATCCCATCTTCACACCATATACAAAAATTAACTCAGAATGGATCAAAGGCATAAATTTAAGAGCTAAAACTATAAAGCTCTTAGAAGAAAATGTAGGCATAAATCTTTGTGACCCTGGATTAGGCAGCAGTTTCTGACATGTGACACCAAAAGCACAAGCAACAAATGAAAACCTTAGTTTGACTCATCAAAATTAAAAACTGTTAAAAAGGGGTGCCTGGGTGGCTCAGTCATTAAGCGTCTGCTTTTGGCTCAGGTCATGGTCCCAGGTTCCTGGGATCGAGCCCCGCATCCGGCTCCCTGCTCTGCGGGAAGCCTGTCTCCCTCTCCCACTCCCCCTGTTTGTGTTCCCTCTCTCGCTGTGTCTCTCTCTGTCAAATAAATAAAATCTTAAAAAAAAAAAAAACTAATAAAAATAATTAAAAACTATTGTGCATCAAAGGACACCATCAAGAGAGTGAAAAGACAACCCATGGAACGGGAGAAAATATTTGTAGATCGTTTATCTGATAAGGGACTGGTATCCAGAGTATGTAAAGAACTTCTCCAGCTCAGCAATAACAACAAAAAACCCAATTCAAAAAAAAAAAAAAAAAGGGTAAAGGACTCTAACAGACATCTCTCTAAAGAAGACATACTATGGCCAAGAAGTACGTGAAAAGCTGCTCAACATCACTAGTCATTAGGGAAATGCAAATCAAAATCACAATGAGACACACTTCACACTCATGACGGCTGGAGACCTTGGAACCTTCTGCGTTGCTGGAAGGAATGTAAAATGGTGCAGTCACCGGAAAACAGTGTGGTGATTTCTCAAAAAATTAAATAGTTACCAAATGTCCACAAAACCTTGTACATAGATATTCGTAGTATCATTCATAAAAGCCAAAAAGTGGAAATAACCCAAATGTTTATCAGCTAATGAATGGATAAACAAAAGGGGGTATATCCATACAATGGAATGTGATCTGGCCATATAAAGAAGTGAAATACTGATACATGCTGTAACATGGATGAATGTTGAAGACATCATGCTAAGTGTAATAAGTATTACATAGTGGTCCATATTATGCAACATGATTGCATTTGTGTAAAATGCCCAGAATAGGCAAATCTATAGGGACAGTGTATTAGTTTCCTATAGCTGCTGTAACTAATTACCAGACTTTGGAAGCTCCAGTCTCCGGGCTCATGGCTTTGGCCTCTTGGCCTGAAGCTCTGCCCTTGTGGTCATCTTTCCTTTTCTTGTAGAGTAGCACATGTTTGCAGCTGGGTCATTTTATCAGCCTGTTTCCTGCTTGTAGAATTTTGGGAATCTGATATCCTTATTTGATTTCATCCAGTCTCTCTCCTTTTCAGACCAAACTGTCTGGTTTGGCCTGTTTCTGCTGGTGTAACACTCACATGCCTTCGTGGGTCTCCCCATGTATGTGACAGGATTCATGCCATTAGACAAGGGGCTTCTCTACCGATCTTTCCTGTATGATTTCATCCCTGCCCTTGGCTTCTGTGAGATGATTCACGGTTGAGGGGATTCGTGAATTCTGTGTCCACTCTTTGGCACTAGCAAAATTTGTGTCCAGCCACACTGTGGCCTTTTCTCCAGGAGTGCACCTTCATAACAGTGAATCTCCCCAGTTCAGCTTGTTTTTTGTTGTTGTTTGTTTGTTTGTTTGTTTTCAATTTGGATAGCCTAGGAGTTTCCCAAACCCTTCAAGTCCAGGTTCCTTTTTGCTTAATGGTTCTTCCCTCAGTTTCTCTGTCTCCTCTCACATTTTACTCTGAGCAACAAGAAGCCAGGCCAGACCTTCTTTTTTTTTTTTTTTTAAGATTTTATTTATTTATTTGTCAGAGAGAGAGACAGAACACAAGCAGGGGGAGAGGCAGGCAGAGGGAGAAGCAGGCTCCCTGCCGAGCAAGGAGCCCGATGTGGGACTCGATCCCAGGACCCTGGGATCATGACCTGAGCCGAAGGCAGCCGCTGAACCGACTGAGCCACCCAGGCATCCCAGAGGGAGAAGCAGGCTTCCCGCCGAGCAGGGAGCCTGATGTGGGGCTTGATCCCAGGATCCTGAGATCATGACCTGAGCCGAAGGCAGCCACTTAATGACTGAGCCACCCAAGCGCCCTCAGGCCAGACCTTCAACATTTTGTTTGGAAGTCTACTCAGCCAAATCTCTAAATTCATTGCTTACAAGTTCAAATTCTGCCTTCCACACAACTAGGATACAATTCAACCAAACTTCTGCCACTAGGTAACAAGGGTTCTCTCTCCTTCAGTTTCCAATGACATTTTCCTCATTTTCTCTGAGCCCTTCCCAGAAATACCTGTAACATTCATCTTTCTACCAACATTCTGGTTTTGATGATATACATGTATTCTCTAAGATGATATGGAGCTTTCTCTGCCAGGTTCCTCACTTCCCTGTGAGTCCTAAGTGGCAGAGTCTTTGGCATGCGTGTTTCTCCCAACAGTGTCCCCTGTTGCCTGACTCCCTCCTTTTTGCCCCTTATTTCTTGTGAACTGGGTGTTAGATGGGGAGAGCCCAGGGTTGCAGTGGTGTCATGAGCAAGAATATGTCTGAGGTGGTGCCCTGTGTTCATATTTCCCCACAAGACCACAGTTGGCCTGGAGTTCAGAGAGTGACAGCCTGACTCTTCTCCTAAAAAGTTCCCCATCCACTTGTCATCTGTTGGTTCCACCATTTAATTGGGTGTCCCAAAATGGTAATTGTCCTTAATTCTGGCTTCCCTTACACATTTATGGAAGGAATTTTTCTGCAAAGAAGGGTTTTCTTTCATCAACCAAGACTCCATGGTTGCTTGAAACACAGCCTCTTCTGGATGACCAGGAATGCTTTCCTGTCCATTGTCACTTTGTAGCCCTGGACTTGCTACCCTTGGTTACCCCCAGGGGCGATCAGTAGGGCTTGGGGATGGGAGTGAGGGTGGGTCCTCTTCCTGTGACTATTATGAGCTTGGGGTTCTGCATCTTGTGTGTTTCAGTCCATTGCAGTGGTTCATTCTGATGCTTCCATGGTCCCTTCCTCACCCAGGGGCAGCCCCCAAGCACCCTCTGTCCCTCTTAGGACCCCTTATCACGACTCCTTTCGTCTTTTGCAGCTTACTTGAGTCTTGGTCCCTGAATGGGCCGTTCCTCTTTGGAGCCCTGGTTCCTTTTTGAGGGTGAAACGGTATTTAGAGCATGCAGTGTGGACACTGGTGCTAATGGTTTCTGCACCTTTTTGTGAACAGAGCTAAGAAGTAGTCTGTTTTGGTCATAACAAGCAATAGCCTGAAAAATCCCATAATTTTACACTGATAGTTCCCATTCCAATTTAACCTTACAGGTTTTACTTTCATTTTAAACATGTATCTTTTCTCTTAATGTGAATATCTTGGCTTCTAATACCATTAGCATAATTACTTGCTCTACTCTAAAGTACTTTTGGGGGGTGCCTGGCTGACTCCGTCGGAGGAGCATGCAACTCTTGATCTCGGGGTTATGAGTTCGAGCCCCACGATGGCTGTAGAGATTACTAAAAAAAGGTAAATCAACTTAAAAACATAAAACAAAGTACTTTTGAAATGAACATACTAATATTACCACTAATACTAGTAACAATAACAAAATATGGAATGAAGTTTAAGATTTCTTTGCAGCTCTGTTAGTCCTTAAAGTGTGTCCCTTCCACTAAGGACATGCAGTTTTTTGTTTTGTTTGCTTTTTTTTTTTTTTAAAGATTTTATTATTTATGTATTTGACAGAGAGAGACACAGTGAGAAAGGGAACACAAGCAGGAGGAGGGGGAGAGGGAGAAGCAGGCTTCCCACCTTGCAGGGAGCCGGATGCGGGGCTGGATCCCAGGACGCTGGGATCACGACCTGAGCTGAAGGCAGCCGCTTAACAACTGAGCCACCCAGGAACCCCTGCTTTTTTGTTTTTTAAAATGATCACTCACAAGGGTTCTTTTCCCTCTGTGATTCTGATACTAACTTGATAGTTAGCTCATACATTTCAGTTTATTTTGAAGTTTTAGGAATTGTACTTTTTCTTTTGGTTTAGTTTTATGTTCAATTTGATAAAAAAAGTACATGCTTCCAATGTGAAAACCATATAACAAGGTGTGAAATCTCATTTTCAGCCCAATCCCTGATACCTCTGGCGGTAACAGTTTGTGTCCGATTTTGGTTTATCCTTCCAACATTTCTTTTTGCAGATCCAAGCGCATATATGTATTCAGATTCCCCATGTCTTATACAAAAGGTAGTGTACAGTGTGTAGTTTGTGGTGCCTGGAATTCTATATGGAGCCTGTGTGTGTCCCTCTCCTGCTGCTCCCTCCACATCCCTGTGGGGAGGCATCCTTCATCCTGTCGTTGGGCCTTCATGCTCATCTTGCACAGGTCAAGCAAGGGTTTAAACTGTAAAGCTTTCCCCACACGTTTCTGCCTTCTCATTTGCAAACCAGACACCACGCACCTGCCTCAGCAGGTGGCTGGAAGAATGAAATGCATTGATATATGTAAGGGTTTAGAGCTGTGCCCGGCACCACTTTAAGTGCCAGAGTGTTAGCTGTTACTACCTTGGTCTGGTAACACCCAGCCTCATGTTGTAGCTGTGACACTTAGATTTTTGATGTTGAGTGGGGGAGATGGTCAAGACTGAGTGAAGGTAAGGGACGTCACACATTCTTCAGCCCTTTCTCTGGGGCAGTCCCAGAAAGTGAGGTGCCTTGGAGCAGAAGAGGGTAGCAGAGCCTGGAAATTTCTCATACGGGGGCAGGTCAATCAGGACTTCTGAGTTAGGGGCCAGGGGAGTAAAGCAGGCCGCCCTGGGGAGCATGAGAGGTGCAGACTCGGACCTCGGGGCCTTCCAGGGCAGGAACACTGGCAGCAGATATGCAGCACTCAGCTCCCCGTGCTTCCTGGATGTCTTGGCCTTTGCAAGAATCTTGGAGATGTATTTAACCTGCAAGAAAACCTCTTGGCGGCCGTGGGACTAACTGCTTCCTATGCCTATGTCTCTGGTCAGGTGGCCACATTCCTCCCTCCCTCCCCCATCCCCCAGTTTTCATCATGCTGGTCTGGTCTGGTCCCCAGAGCCTCCACTCTACCCACCTGGCAACGGGGTGGCCCCAGCTGGAAGCGGACCACGCTAGCCATCCAGGTCTGGGCTCAGGCCTGCAGCGGGGCTCTGAGCACCCTGTCCTGGTTCTATATTAAAGGCTTTGGGGACATGCTCCTGAGCTCCATTTTTACTGTATCTTGTATCTGAGTAAAAGTATCTGGTTGCTTTCTCAACCTATTACCTCGTTTTATCTTTTATGGAAGTAGAGAAAACTCTACAGATTCTTTTAAGGTATCCCCAGTTTAACAGATGGCCCATGGCCTTAACAAGACATCAGAAATTGACCTGGCAAGCTCCCAATCCTCGTTTCCTTGTATTTGGCCACATCATTTCCTGAACTTCCTTCAGGCCCCCCACTTCCTTGCTCCCTGCTCACCACACTGCTGTCCTTTAAGGACCAGCCTCAGCAGGTGATCCACAGGCAAGAGCCCAACTCCAGGGGGCTTCCTTCACCCCTAGCACATTGTCTTTCCTGTCAGAAATTGGTGGGGGCAGTTGGAAATTGGGAGTGTTGACAATACCTGCTAAGTGTCTCTTTGCTCCAGCAGAGGCTCATTGTCCCTCTTCCTGTACCTGCCCCCTTTGCATGTGCTTATCATTCGGCTTTGCCTTTTCCCCTCGTGTTTGCCTCTGCTGACTCCCCTGGCCAAAAGACAGTGGTGGGGTGAAGTTTGGAGACAGATGAGGAGTGATGAAGATTTACAAAGTGTGCTTATATTTTTGTATTCACCTGAGACCACTTTTCCCTGAAGGTGTCTCCAATGACAGTAGGTTTACTGTTTGTGCTTGGGCTCACTAACCTGTGTCCCCAGGGTAGTAGCACTGCAGGTGGCACGGCGGGTCCTGGGTTGTGTGGGTGTCGTCCCATCAGTCTGCTGCCGAGTGGACTGTCAGTGTTGCGATGACTTAGGAAGAAGGGTTGTGTGAGCAGGGCAGAGAGCAAAGGCTTTGCCCATGCAGAGATGCCTTGCCAGATGGATGGGCATTTCGGGGGAAGGGGGGGACGGGGGTAGGATTCTGAAATCTAAATCTAAAATCTTTTGAAATAAGATTTTAACTCAGATACCTTCGTGAAGACAAAGGACAGACTTAGAGTGGTGATTTCCCCCAAACCCCTGGGAGCGGGTGTCCTTGGTTGCAAAGAGGACAACCAGTAGAAGGCAGGTCCTGCTGTGCAGTTCCAGAAACCCAGCAGCGGGGAAGACGAGGGCCCTCGGCAGTGGCCTTCACCACCCTTGAGTGGCCCTGTGCCCTCTCCCTTGCCTGTGCAGTAAATTCAGACTCACACAGATCTCTGAAAAGCACAGCCAGGGGCGCACATCCAGATTTGCATGCAAGCACGTCAGCAGTGAAAGAGCAACAGGCCGGGTATTAAAAGCGAAAGTACTTGGATACAAATAGTGCAAAGACAAAAGCGGCCCGCCCAATGTCTACTGCTGATGTGCCTTGTGACCTCAGGCTGGCCCCTCGTCCCCTTGGTGAAAGGAGGGGTGCCTGAGCTTGCTGACGGCCCTCTCGGGTGAGCATCTACCCCAGGCTGGAAGGAGCAGCAGTTTGACGCCTCTCGGTATCCCTCTTGGCTTTTTGTTTCTTTGTGCTTTTTGTTGGCCTGCTGTAGCTGAGCACTGACAGCTCTTCTCTGAGAGATGGATTCCAGAGGAGGCCGAGCCAGGCGGGCCGGCAGCCTTTCAGGAAGAACCCTGTGCTCTGTGACACGGCAGTGCAGGGGGGCGGGAAGGGGCGTCACACGGCTTCACTTCTTCATCTCGGTTTAAACTGCTTCCTGTTTTTACTTGTAGGACGAATACCTTTCTCTCGTGGCCAGGCTCATTATCCATTTTCGAGACATTCGTAAGTAAAAATTTACATTTCTGGGTGGTTTGGATGGCCAGGAGGGGCTGGCCCTTTCTTGGTACAGTGGGGGCTTTCTTGGCCACAGTGCCTGCGGCAGAACGTCTGTGTAAAAAGCTCCTGCTTTCTGGGAAGGTCAATGTTGCGTTGCATTTGATTCTGTTTCCCATCCTCTCAGAGCTTCAACCTCAAAAATGCTGATTTTGGCATAATGGAAATGTTAGCCTCCAAGTGGTCTGGACTGCTATTTTTGCTCGTCCATGAACATCTCCTTTTTCAAAAGACTGTTGCCTTTGTCTCTAGGCAGTTCTTAAATAAGCCAGGTTTACCCTGGAAAAGAAACTTCCTTCCCTAGGAGTTGGTTTTATTGACCTGTGGGAGTCTGACCTAAATGCGTGTTCCTGTCAGGCTGGAACTTCACGAGTCTTGCCTCACCCTCCCTGCCCTGCTGAGGGTCGCCTGGCGCCTGCTGCATCCCACCCACTCTGATTCACAGGTCCTGCTGGGGTCCTGTCAGCCCAGTCTGGCAGTAGCAGTGGCCCTTGAGAACTGTGTGTCCTTGCAGACTGAGCTCAGGGGTCTTTGTGGTCTTTTGTGTGTTATACATAAGCATGGAGGACACTGAATATTCCTAAAGGAAACCAGGTTGGCGGGGCCTTCTGAGGTTTCAGCCAACAGCGCCGCCTGCCTGCTTGCAGTTATGTGACCACAGGAGATGGGCTTCTCTTGACACAGCCTTTCTGCGGAGTGCATTCCTTGGCACGTCCAGTGGTTTCTACCCGTGCTTGTAGAGGTGGCAACAGCTTTAGTCAGTAAGCTCAGACGAAAGGAGATGTTGCGAACCCCAGAGTCCCTGTGTGGCCCATAGGTTTTGCTTCTTTCCATACTAACTTTTTACCAGAATGGCCAGCCAGGTGAACTTCACTTGATTCCACTTTCTTTGGCATGTTTGGGAAGGTCCTGTGGTGTTTAGAACAAATTGTTGGAACGAGGAGCCTGGGGAATGAGCAGCCTGGATGAGACGCCTTGGTTTGCCCTGGCAAGTGGCTCTGCTTGTCGAGGCTGGGCTGTCCTGGCCTGTTTGGGAGGCGGCCCTGGCGTAGCAGTGCACAGCCCTGTGGGCCAGGCGTGTCGCCTGCCTTCTCACCAGCTCATCGCTCACCCGGGGAGGAGGCCCTGTTGCAGTGCTTGCCCCCTGGTTCTAGGGGCAGCTATAGATCTGGCTTCTAGCCAGCCTTGGACAGACTCACTTTCCTCATGGAGAAAGTAGGGATGCTGCCTCATCAGAGCGGGCTGAAAAAGGAGGTGTCGTGGAAGTCTCGGCACCATTCTGGACCCATCGTGGGTCTCTACAGCTCTCGTGTTTGTTGCTCAGGGCCCCACTGAGACCCTGCACCCAGGAAGGAAGGAGAGCCAGAGTAGGCCCACAGCAAGCTTCTGCCTGAGAAGCAGTTCTCTGAGGCCCTGGCTTGACTTTGGGTGGCTCTGTACGCTTTTCCCTCAGACCCCCTTGAGTGTCAGCTCGGCCAGGAGTGGACACACATGAGTGCACACAGGCACGCCCACTCGAGATATCTTTTATCTTGTGTTTAGTTTCAGCAAATGACCACTAGGCAAATGCCTACAAAGCTGACTTACCGTGGAAATATGTGGTTATATAAAACTTTGTTTACTCTGTTTTTTGTTTTTGTTTTCTTAAATACAGATAACAAAAAATCTCAAGCTTCCGTCAGTGGTAAGAGTTCTTCCTGTTTGAATTAAAGTTTTATCCCAAGCTTGGGTTTGGGGCGGCAAGAATGCGATTGTGGATGCTGCCTGTGCCTGGGTTAAGCAGTTATTAGAGGACAAAGTTCACAGAAAGAAGAACTCTGGCTGGCCGTGAGAACTGCGAGCCACGCCCGACCCTCCTCCGAGCTTCCTCTTCCTGGCCGGCTGCAGTCAGAGAAGACCTCCCCTACCCATGTCACTCAAATACTGTTTTGGTCCAGCAAAAAGATGATTAAAAACTCCCACAATTATAGAGACATTATTTAAATTTTGAGCTCTCTGGAAAAGAATTATCGTGGTCTATTTATTCACTATAATAATCTGTAGTAGTATTTTTTAGAGAGTAGCTGTGAATTCACTTCCTCAAGTTACAGAGTTTCTTCACAAGTTAAGAATTACCTTTTTTTTTATTTTTTATTTTAAGACTTTATCACATGGCAACTGTGTTGATTCAGCCCTGGTCTTGCTGACCGAGCTGCCAGTGAGGGGGGTTAGCGAATCCATGATGGCCATCTGAGCTGCTCTGTCAGGAAGGGAGCCAGCCTGGCGCGCTGTTTTTCTTACCACAGGCAACACAGCTGTAAATGCTGGGTGCCCAGGCTTGCTTCGGCCGAGCTGGTTGCCCCTCTTTCCCTGCTGGGCTCTCTCAGCATGTGCAGGAATTATCAGCCAGCCAGGGCTGGGTGGGATAAAGAGCATGTGGCCAGGAAAATGTGTGGGTTCTTGGCCTTGGATTGTAGGTTCCTTTGGCACCTGGTTGTGTGCAGGGTACGCTGGCTGGGCCTTACCTGTCTATAGGTAGTCATTTGCCTTGAGTTTACACTGTTCTGACAAGAGCCTTGGGCTCCTTGTTCCAGGTCATGGCATTGCTCACTGAGCGGAGTCGGCTGCCTCCTGGCAGGCATCACTGTGCCTTGTGGCACTCTGTGGACCCTTTCCCCATCCCTCCTGCACACCTTAGCTTATTTTGGTGTGGTGTCCTGAGAATTCCTTAGCGGGGGTCCTGCAAAGACTTAGCAGAGGTGGGCTTCTGGTGTACAAGGAGACTTGTAACTTCCCAAGAGAATATCTAAAGGTGCCTCAGTTCTTTGGCCCACAGGGTCTTTCTTACCATGAAGAAGGACCTGCTATCCTTTGTTGTCTTTGGGGTTCCCAGCTGGGTCTCACCCAGCAGGAGGAGTATACAGCCAGGAGGGATGGGGGCTGCTACATGCCTTCAAGGGCTTGTTTGTCCCTCAGCATTAGGACCCTGGCACAGGCCAGGCTAGGGTTTGAGATGTGTTCCCTGCCCAGGAGGGCTCACGATCCAGGAGCAAAGACATACACACTGGCATTTGGGCTCCTGGGGTGTGATGGGCAATTGTGGGCCCAAAGGCTCCCATGACTCTGGCCATTCACCGCTTGGGGCTTTGAGGGAGTCGTGCCTGCAGGTGGGAGGAAGTGTGCGCTCTGTGAGGCCTCATAGCCTTCGGAGCCTTGCCGTTCAGCAGGCATTCGGCTGAGACGCTGTGCCCTTGTGTTCCCACAGACCCTATGAATGCGCTACAGAGCCTGACTGGTGGGCCCGCTGCGGGAGCAGCTGGAATCGGCATGCCTTCTCGGGGCCCAGGACAGTCTCTGGGCGGGATGGGTGGCCTTGGCACCATGGGGCAGCCGATGCCGCTCTCAGGGCAGCCACCCCCAGGCACCTCGGGGATGGCCCCCCACGGCATGGCCGTTGTGTCTTCAGCAGCACCACAGAGTGAGTACCATGCTTCTCCGAGAGCCTGCCACTTTCTTTGCAGGTGATGTGCATTTTATTCCTTTGCCTAGGATGGTATTGAGAAAAGCTTGGAGAAACTCCCAAGTAGCTCTGTCTTTTTATCTTTGTTGTGTATGGAGAGAAAAAGTTCCAAACCTTCTTCGGGCTATCAGAAGGATTAAGTGACACCGAGGCCCTCCTCCTACCTCTGAGCAGGAGTGGAGGACTCAGAGGAGATTGGAGTAGTCTGGGACTCCATCCAAAGGGTTGTGTTTTGTAGCTGAAATAGACACAGTCATGTCTCAGGCTGCTGTCACCCACAAAGCAGTGCTGTCAGCACCCAGAAGGCCCCCATCTTGGGAGCCATTCCTTCCAATGCTGCCCTTGCCCCATAGCCAGGCTTCCCTTCCCTAAAGGAGGTACCTCGCCCTCTTTGCACTTCTTTGCAGGACCCAGCCCCTTGGCCCCATGTCCATGCAGCTGCTCCAGCTGGGAGTATGTGGCATGGGTCTCCCTCTTCTTTCCAGAGCCTGTCTTATTGGCCCTTTGATTTTCATAAGCAGTGATTCAGCACTCAGAGTGCACTTCAGTACTGAAAAGTGCTTTGGTACTTTTCTCCCCTTTGCATTTATTTTTTTGTATGTATTTTTTGAAATAGTCCAAGAGTCACAGGAAGTTGCAGAATGGCCATATAGAGTGCCCATGTGCCCTTCACCCAACTTCCCCGATGCTAACCTCTTAAGTACATTGTCAAAACTGAGAAATGAACGTTGCGACGGTGCTGCCAACTCAGGTGGCCTTTTTTCAGACATCACCAGTTTTTACAAGCATTCTTGCTCACGAGCTGACGTGCGTATAGTTCCGTGAGATTTTATCACGTGTGGTATCACCACCACAATCAGCATGCAGGACTATTCCATCACCAGTAGCAAGCTGTTGTGTTATCTCTTAATAATCCCACCCTCCTTCCAACTTCCAAGTCCTCGCAACCACTGATCTCGTCCACGTTGCTATAATTATGTCACTTTGCAAGTGTTACATCAGTGGAATCACGCAATGCTTGACATTTTGAGACTGGCTTTTTTCACTCAGTGTAATGCCTTCAAGATTCTCCAAGTTGCATCAGTAAATCGTTCCTGTTCGTTGCTGAATTGTATTCTATGGACGGGGTATACCATGGTTTACTTATCCATTCGCCCTTGAAGGACGTTGGGTTGTTTCCAGGTTTGGGCTGTTACAAATAAAGGTGCTGCGACCATGATTCATGTACAGGTTCTGATGTTTCGATGTATTTTTCTCACGCATCGCTCATAGTAACCCTCCGAAGAGGGCAGTGTCCCTGCGTCTGCTTTGCCCGCTAGAGCTGGGGTTGAGCCCGAGCACCCCCGTTCTTTGTGTTGAGTTTCCTGTGGGAGCGTCACTTTGCTCTTCGCAGAGGTCATGTGCAACCTCATGCCCACCCACTGCTGCACCAGAACCCTCCATCCCCAGGCATCCCCTTCCTTTTTGGATCATCATTCTCTTCTTACTGATGTCTTGCCATCTGACACTCATCTCTTCGCTTGATTGTTCATCTCCAGCTGTTGTGTCCCCTCTTCTCTAGTAGCATACCCGACACACGTGCGGGCCGGCTTATGGAAGGATGCCCAGGAGAAGTACCAGTTCTGGCTCTTTTTTTATGTTATGCTCTGGTTGAACCTTTTTTTTTTTTTTTTTTAATCACAGACTTATATTTTATAATAAAAAATAGTTTTAAAGTGTATGAGTTTAGAATGCTACCATTATTTGCCTTGTCTCACTCCTAACACTTCGTCAGTTCAGTGGCAAAGCTTGGGCATCCTGCCCACATCCTCCCCAATCTGACCTTGGCCCACATCCTGTTTTTAGCTTCTGAGGGACCTGGTCTTCTGTGTAGGTTGATGTGGGTTCTCTACTTTCATGTCCCACTGCTGCCTTTCAGAGTCCCTCCCTCTCTGCCTTGGCCCTCTTGCCTGCCTGGTCTAGCTGAAGTAGGTGTTGTGGCCCTTTGGGAATTTGTTACTCCCTTCTGACAGTTTCTCCAAATGCCACTGTGTGATTAAGGCAGCTTCAGGACAGGGCCTGGGTCAGAGGTTTTGCAAAGGTTCTTAAAGGATAGTCCAGGGCACGCTGTGATAGTCTCTGGGTGCCCTGGATCAGTCATGGAAACAAACCACTGACTATAGGTGAGGCCGGGGGCTTGAATACAGCATTAGAAGGGAGACTTACTTTTCACTCTACATTTCTGTTCCTCAATGAATTTTATATCATGTGCCTATAAAACCAACTTTGAAAATAAGGCCTATTTCTGGCTCTTTGACAGACTGGATGCTGAGGAACTGTCCTCCTTCTAGACAACTAGATCCTAGCTGCATTGGATTGTTGGGCCAGCAGAAGGTAGGGCGATTTGCCTGCTGTGCCTTGGCCCACTGCAAGATTGGGGAAAGTAAGTCTGGCATCCCTCTGTCTAGTGGGATTTGTGCTGGGGCCTTTGACATCCCTAGCTCCCCCAGAAGCAAGGGCAGATTGGAGGACAGTGCCCCCAGTTTAGGCCTGTGGGAATTGCAGATTAAGGTCAAGCAGTGAGCACACAATCAAAGAGCAGCAGGCCTGAAAGAAAGCAGAGACACCATGAGGAGGAATAGAAACAATAAACAGATGTGGAGATGCCCAGGGACCACACACATAACCATTGTTAGCTATGGGCTTGGCCTGATTAAAGAAATCAAGCATGGAATTTCAAATGAACAGGCACTGTGATACCTGGTGGAGTGACCAAGCAGCTTTGAGAAGGAACCAAGTAGAACTTGTAGAAATGAGAAATGTGATTATTGAAACTAGAAAGTGGAAATGAATGAACAACAGATAAGATACAACTAAAGAAAGAATTTGTGGACTGGAGACAACATTTGAAGAAATGATCTAGAATGGAGCCCAGAGAAGGAGACATGGAAAATAGGAGGGTAAGAAATGCAGAGGATAAGGGGCACCTGGCTGGCTCAGGTCATGATCTCAGGATCATTAGATCAAGCCCCATGTCGGACTCCATGCTGGGCATGGAGTCTGCTTAAGAGTCTCTGTCCCTCCCCCCGCCCCCCAAAGAAATGCAGAGGATAAAATCAGAGTCCAACAACTAATGAAAGGACCAAGTGGAGAGAACAGAAGCACACTAGTATATGAGGAGATGGTGGCTAGAAAAGCCCCGTGGTCCCGTGCAGGATGAATAAGGCATCCATGCCTTAACCTATTTTGGGGGAAACCACAGAACACCAAAGGCCAGAGGAATATCTTAGAAATAGCCAGTTTCTAGAAAGGAGCAAGAAGTAGACTCAGTGGACTTGGTGATGGTGTCCAGAAGAGAGTAGGAGGTTGTCAGAGCCCTGGGGATAGAGCTGCTGACCACAGTTGTGTGCCAGCAAAACTCCCAAGGCTTCGGGGGAAGCAGACATTTTCAATAAACAAAGCCCAAGAGACCTTCACTAAAAGGTTTTTTATTTTTATTTATTTATTTAAAAAAAATGTTTTAAGATTTTTCATTTTTTGTCAGAAAGAGAACACACAAGCAGGGGTAGTAGCAGGCAGAGGGAGAAGCAGGTTCCCCGCTGAGCAGGGACTTAGTCCCCAGGACCTGGAGATCACAACTCGAGCCGAAGGCAGATGCCCAACCAACTGAGCCACCCAGGCGTCCCTAAAAGGTTTTTTATTTGCTCACCATTTCCTCTTACCTCTCAGACCATCCTTCCTGTGATGTCAGATGTAAAATGGGAGAAGAAACTTTTTTTTTATGTAAGGTAGTGAGCGTGTGTAAATCTAAACCAGTGATTCTCATCTATTTTGTACCCTGGGGGATATTTGGCAATGTTTGGAAACATTTTGGATGTTACAACTGTGGGGTTGCTCCTGGCATCTAGCGTAGAAGCCAGAGATGCTGCTAAACCTCTTAAGTGTGCAGGACAGCGCCCCACAACATAGAAGTGTCTATCCCAAAATATTCACTGGGACAAGGTTGAGAATCCTTGGTGGTTTATAAACAAAAATCACCTCTGTAAAATAATAATGCTCCCAGCTAACTATACAGACATGCTACATTCCAAGCACTATTTTGAGTGTTTTATCTATAACAGATTTTTAATTTTTAGTGTGTGTAGGTACTATTATTGTCTCTTTTCCACAGCTGAGGAGACTGAGGCACAGAGCAGTGACAGAGTTGGGATTTGAGTGCAGGCAGTCGGGTCAGAGGCTGTACTCCAGCCATTATTTTGTCCTGCCCTTTTTTTTTTTTTTTTTTTTGAAGATTTTATTTATTTATTTGAGAGAGAAGGAATGAGACAGAGAGAGCATGAGGGGGGGCGGGTCAGAGGGAGAAGCAGACTCCCCACCGAGCTGGGAGTCCGATGTGGGACTCGATCCTAGGACTCCAGGATCATGACCTGAGCTGAAGGCAGTCACTTAACCAACTGAGCCACCCATGCACCCTGTCCTGCCCTTTTTTAATTTATTTATTATTTTTTAAAGATTTATTTATTGGGGGGTGGAGCATGAGTGGGAGGGAGGAGCAGAGGGAGAGGGAGAAGCAGGCTCCCCGCTGAGCAGGGAGCCTGATGCAGAGGTCGATCCCAAGACCCCGAGATCATCACCTGAGCCAAAGGCAGACACTTAACCAACTGAGCCACCCAGGCACCCCACTGTCCTGCCTCTTAATGTAAGTGTGCTATGTGGGTGTAAGAAGATAAACAGGGACCAAACTAAATAGAAGTCAGGAAGTGTATCCAAGGATAGGTACCAGGTCTATCATGTGCATGTGGAACCTACTTTAAAAAACAGAGTGTTCTGAGGTTCTTGTATTTGGGAAAGAGATTAAAATATGGGTATATTTGGGGCGCCTGGGTGGCTCAGTCGTTAAGCGTCTGCCTTCAGCTCAGGTCATGATCCCAGGGCCCTGGGATGGAGCCCCACATCCATCTCCCTGCTCCGCGGGAGGCCTGCTTCTATCTCTCCCACTCCCCCTGCTTGTGTTCCCTCTCTCGCTGTCTCTCTCTCTGTCAAATAAATAAATAAAATCTTTAAAAAATATATGGGTATATTTTATACTTTGGAAAGTTAAATATGCATGATAAAATTGAAAAAATAATTGCTTTAAAAAAGGAAAAGGAAAAAAAGAAAGTAATTGCCAAAACAATAGAAGTAGTTTGTAAATCCCAAACCAGTAGGAAAAAGGGGAATAAGAAAAAACCAAAAATCCAAACAACATGCAAAACTCAGCTCAACCATCCAACAAAAATATAATCCAAAAGGCACCTGGCTGGTTGTCGGTGGAGCATGTAACTCTTAATCTCAAGGTTGTGGGTTCGAGCTCCGTGTTGACTGTAGAGATTACTTGAAAATTAAATCTCTAAAAAAAAAAAAAACACACGCACACATATATATACACATATATATAAAATTCAGAAAAGGAGGAAAAAATTTGTCAGTTCTATCTCAATAAAGCTGGAAAACAAAAAAATGGAGGGAAAGAAGCTTAGAAAAGGAAATAAGTTGAGAAATACAAGTAATCGCAATATATGTGAGTAGACAGAACTTTCCTGCTAAAAGATAGGAAATGTGAGATTGAGTGTAAATGAAAGGCAACAGTACAGCTGTATTATCTTTACAAGAAACCCACCTAGAATATAAGATACGGAAAGATTTTAAAATGAAAGCTGTGTCAGGCAGCTCCTCTTCTCAGTTATTGATAGTTACACAGACGACAGGGGATGCATTTAGCGAAGATTGGAACAGCATCATCATCTAGGCATGTGGATGGAACAAATATACTTACAAGAATAAACCATAAAGCAAGCCTCAACACTCTCAGAGTAGTGCTGCCATACACACGGTATCTTCTCTCCGTCAAAGAGAAATCTGTAACAAAAAGATAAATTTAAAAATTCATACACCAGCAGAATGGCTAAAATAACACTCCCAAATGCTGGCAAGGATGAGAAGAAACTGGATCACTCATACAATGCTGGTGGGAATGTAAAATGGTTCAGCTTCTTTAAAAATTAAACATACAACTCTGCAGTTGCACTCTTGGGCATCTGTCCCAGAGACATGAAAACTTACAGTCCCACAAAAACCTGTACACGAATGTTCATGGCAGCATTATGATAGCCCAAATCTGCGATCACTGCCAAATGTCCTTTATGGTATGAATGGTTGAACAGAGATACCTGTACCATGGAATACAACTTGGCAGTGAAAAGGAAAGAGCTACTGATATTCATTACATCCTGGATGGTCTTCAGGGAATCATGCTAAATGAAAAAGCCAGTCATCTTATAGAGCCCCCACTTACATAACATTTTTGAAGTGACAAAATATTAGAAACAGAGGGCACCTTAGTGGTTCCCCGGGGTGCTGAAGGGGGTGACGCCAGGTGGTGCTGGGGGATCCCTGTGGTGTTGGAGCTGTTCAATAACTTGAGTCCAATAGTGGCTGAATCTACCCAGGTGAGGAAATTGTACAGAACTTTATACACACACCCACACATATGAGCGCACATTCTGATTGTGTTATGATGTTATAATTTTACAAAATGATACTGTCGGGGAAACTGGGCGAAGTGTACAAAGGATCTCTCTGGATTATTTCCTTTTTTTAAATAACAAATTTACTGAAATATAATTCACATTCTTGTGGTTCACCCATTTAAAGTGCAACATTCAGTGATTTTTTTTTTTTTAAGATTTTATTTATTTGAGAGCGCGTGCACAAGCCAGGGGAGTGGCAGGCAGAGGGAGAGGGAGAAGCAGGCTCCCTGCTAAACAGGGAGCCCCAGGCGGGGCTCAATCCCAGGACCCCGAGATCATGACCTGAGCCGAAGGGGGACGCTTAACCGACTGAGCCACCCAGGCGCCCCATGTTCAGTGATTTTTAAGCATATTCACAGAGTTGTGCAAGATTTGAACACCACAGTCAATTTTAGAACATTTTCATCACCCCAGAAGAAACTGAACCACAGAAAATCTTGTAAATGTTTGCTCATATCAGCATGATTCATAACCACCAAAAGGTGGAAAACAGTCCAGATGTCCATCACCTGATGGGTGGTTAAACAAAATGTATCCAAATCTTGGAATACCGTTAGGCGATAAAGAGAAATGAAAGGCACGTGCAACAGGGGTGACCCTTGTAGCTATTACTCTAAACAAAAGAAGCCAGTCACAAAGACCACATACTGTGAGATGCCGCTGATAAGTGTCTATTATAGGCAACTGCACAGAGACACAAAGTAGCCCAGTGGTTGCCAGAGGCTGGGCCTCTTGGCCATTGGAAAGACTTAGTGGGCCCTTTTCTCTCCTCTCTGTTGTGAGAGAGAAATTCCGACGAGTACGTTCCGTAATGAACACAGACGCTGCGGCCGGCGCCCCCGTGGGGCTCTCCTGACCGGGGCGCCGGCCCCCGGCGCCTGTGGGCGCTTCGGGCGCGTGCCCTCCGTCCCCGCGCGCCGCCGCGCGCTGCCGCGCGCCGCCGCGCCCCGCCTGACTCGCCGCTCTGCCTGCAGCCCAGCTGCAGCTCCAGCAGGTGGCGCTGCAGCAGCAGCAGCAGCAGTTCCAGCAGCAGCAGGTGGCGCTGCAGCAGCAGCAGCAGCAACAGCAGCAGCAGCAGCAGCAGCAGTTCCAGGCCCAGCAGAATGCCATGCAGCAGCAGTTCCAGGCGGTGGTGCAGCAGCAGCAGCAGCAGCTCCAGCAGCAGCAGCAGCAGCAGCAACACCTGATTAAATTGCATCATCAAAACCAGCAGCAGGTACTAGGTGCCCCGGCTCCCGTGCTCAGCCCCCCCGCCCCCCGCCCGAACCCTGTGGTCCTGGAGCCCTGGACACGCACCAGCCACAGGGCTGGGTCGGAGGCGGCCACAGCGCCTCCTGACGCCCGGTGCCCTGGCTTCCTCCGCTGGGGGCTTCCCGCAGAGCCCAGGATCAGGAGGAGAGAGAGGCCCCAACTTGTCAGGAGGGCACTGGGATGGCACGAGGAGGGCCTCTCTGTCAGGCTTGGCGTCTGGCCGCGGGCCTACTGTGTGCAGGGGGTGGGGGGCCCTGGATCCATGAAGGCTTCTGGGTGCAAGCGATTCGTGTAGGAGTTAACCGAAGCAAGAAGTGAGAAGAGCACGCCAAGGTGCAGGAATGCCTGAGCCGTCCTGTGAGCGTGTTTCTGTTGAGCACTTGCATGCCTCCAGTTTTGTCTCTGAGTGTTTTGGTGTCTGGACACAGCTCTGACCGGACCTCATCTCTCCCGCGGGGGAATGGCAGTGTCACATTAGAAGCTCTGCTTAGAAGAAACTGTTTTCTTCCTCCCGTGGTTGGCAGGCAGCATCTAGACGTATTAAGCATCCGTCGTCAGGTCTGCTCTTGGGTGAGGGAGGGAAGACCTGAGGGGACCTCTCCCACTTGCCCACCCTCCCCAGGCCTTGGCTTGCTGCCTCCATTTCCCAGCGGCCCCCCTCCTGGGTCTTGGAGGCCCCCTCCCCCAGAGCTGACTGTGGGCCTTAGTCCCACTTTTCCTCCTCATCCTGGATAGCAGATGTTGGCTGTCTTCCCAAGGCTCACGCTGCTGCCCACTCTAGTGACCAGACAAGCATCCCTGGGGAAGCCTGAGAGGTCGGCAGCCACCGAGCATTTACCCCCAGCTTCTGTGGGGCTGCACCTCCACATAGCCCTTCCTAAAACCCTCTGGGTCCTTCCCTCGCACCTCCGCTCTCTCAGACTCAGGTGCAGCCAGCGTCCGATGGCCAGGGCACAGGCACACACTCGGCGTGTCCTCGGTGCCCTGTGAGGCAGCCCAGGCAGGCTCCCCGGGCCCAGAGGTGGGCGGGGTGACTGAGTCCGGCTCCTTCTGCCCGTAGATACAGCAACAGCAGCAGCTACAGCGGATGGCACAGCTGCAGCTGCAGCAGCAGCAGCAACAGCAAGCTTTGCAGGCCCAGCCGCCGCTCCAGCAGCCGCCGATGCAGCAGCCGCAGCCTCCCCCCTCGCAGGCCCTGCCCCAGCAGCTGCAGCCCATGCACCACCCGCAGCACCACCAGCCGCCACCGCCACCGCAGCAGCCACCGGTTGCTCAGAACCAGCCATCGCAGCTCCCGCCGCAGTCACAGACCCAGCCTCTGGTGTCCCAGGCTCCGGCCCTCCCTGGACAGATGCTGTATGCCCAGCCACAGCTGAAGCTCGTGAGTACCCGTGGCCGGCAGCTGTTTCCGGGCCTCCGGGGCTAGGGCCAGTGTGTCCTCTTCCAGCACTGGGACGCGGGTGGCTCTTCCCCGTGCCGGCCTCTGCACCCAGCTTGGCAAGGGAGCGTGTGTTCCAAGAGCTGCTGTACCCCGCACGGAGGCGTCCCTGCTGCTGGGCAGCAGTGTTCTTCCGAGCAGCCTGCCTGATTCCGGCAGCGGCCGTGGCGTTATAAGACTTGGTGATCAGGTGGTCAGCAGCACGCGTGTTCCCGCTGTGAGGGAGGGTGTGCGGCCTCCCTGAGAGTCCACAGTGGTTTGCTAACTGCTCAGAGTTACGTCCTGCGCAAAGATCCCTGTCGTTACCATATTTGTGAGGAAGGGTATTAACAGAAAATAGTGTTATTGTCGGTCTTATAAAGCAAATACAGTCAGTGACATTTATACAGAGGACTCAATATTGGCGTCAAGTCAGGGGGAGCTGTGTCAAGGGGCCGTTTTAATAGTTTTTTTCAGCTCATTTCCTTAGTTTTCGTGGACTTTGCTGTTTTTGATTCATTGAGTGGGGTGGGGCTGGGCCATGCTTGGACTGAGTGGCAGGTAAATGGGAGGCCCATGGGGCCAGGCTGGAAGGCTGGGGCGGGTCGTGAGAAGCAAGGTATGGTCACACCTGTCACCTGGGGACCAGCCCTGGTTTCATTTGAGGAGTAGGGGCTTTAAATGGGGCTCTTGAAGACCATCAGTGTGCTTGGCCCAGAAGTCGAGCAGGCTGGGCTTTGCACTTGGCCTTGGGAACCATCGCTTTGTTTGCAGCAGTAGATGGTAGGGGTGGCTGTACGGTGACACCCCAGTGGGAGGGCCATGCTGCTCATCATAGTCAGGGGAGGTGGGGCTCGGCTCAGAGCCAGGCTGGGATGGGACACTTCTAATGAGATATGGGTAAGGTCAGCAAGATGACATCAGAGCTAGTGAAGTCACGACGATCCCGTCCCTTCTCATGAAAATCTTCAAGATTCAGAGCTCCCGCAGAAGTAGTGTCCAGATCGCATTCTCCCGTCCTGTCTCAGGTGCGAACTCCGATGGTGGTGCAGCAGCCGCAGGTGCAGCCCCAGGTGCAGCAGGTGCAGCCCCAGGTGCAGCAGCAGACGGCGGTACCGACGGCACAGGCCTCCCAGATCGTGGGCTCCGGAGTGCAGGTGAGGGCCTTCGCGGCCAAGGGCTTCCATAGTTGCTGGCGGGTGCCTGTCCACCTGTGCGTGGAGCTGGATGTCAGGCACCCTCCGGTGAGGGGCCTGGTTGGATCAGGGGCAGTCTGGGAGCCAGTCCTGGGGGTCCTCGAGCTGGCCAGCTCGCCTTGGTCCTATCGGAGCCCGCCCACCTCTCTTCAGACACCCTCCATCTTCCCCCTTCCCTCCTTCTCTGAGAACACGTGTGGGAGAGGGTAGCGCTGGGGTCTCAGCCTCGCCTCGGCTCAGAGCACAGGGCTGGCGGGCGGTGCACAGTAGCACTCTGGGAACGGAAGAGCACCAGCAGACCGCACAGGCTTGTGCTGCGGCCGCTCGCCGGCTGGCTGCCAGGGCTGGCCCTCTGTGCAGAGACGTGTAGCTGAGGCCCTCGATGCCCACCCTCTGCGTACTGGATGTTGATGGGGCAGAGTAGGCCTTGCCCGGCCTTTCCCAGTAGCGGCCAGATTCTTGTTGGTGTTTGGGGTTAGGGATCGGGCCTCGTGATTTTTCCACAGACCCCCCCCCCCACCTCCTGCTGGTGCCGAGGAGGGGAGACATCTAGTCAGTCAGTGTTACTTTACACTGAGTGCTTATGAATGTATTCTGCTGTCCTTAATCACTGTCTTGTTCTTGGACCCTGAAATGCTTTCCAGTTTTTTGCGGTTACTGATAACGTGTGTCCTGATGCATGGCCAGGTTCTGGTGGTTCTGTGAGAAAAGCGCTGGGGGCAGGGGGCCCGAGCACACAGCCCTCCATGCCTCGTCTCTCAGGTCTGCCCTCCCAGACAGAGCAGAAGAGAGGCGCCCCATCACGCTCACCAGTGCTGTGAGCCTGATGGGTGACTACAGCTCTCAAGCTGGGGTAAAGGTTAGTATTTTGGTGTTCCAGGAAAATCAGTGAGCCCTGAGCCCAGGCTCTGCTTTATCTGACATAACTTGTGTAAATGAAAAGTGATATCATCATCACCCATTGTGGGATTTACTAGAACATGACAAGAGAACTGCACTAAACTTCCTTTTCTCCCCTAAATTTTACCTGTGACTGAAGATAAATCCAGAACAGAATGTGTCTCCATTTCCAAAAATGCCTAGGCTTTTGTCTCTTAACCTTCTATTCTGTTAGTATATGGAAATTTAACTACAGTTCTCAAGTTATAGGGACTTGTCTTCCAAGGCACACTTCCCTGATGTGTGTGCAGGTAACCCGGCTGCTGTACAGTGATCTTGCACTGAGCCTTGTTGCACTACTCGGACCTGGGTCTCCTCTTCCCCAGGCCCTGTTGCCCAGTGACCTGCAGGGGAGCAGGCCTGTAGCCTGCAGGGTGGACTTTGAATCCTTTCTGGGTAGATGGGTGTTGGGAGTAGTGAGCATAGCTGCTCGTGAGAATGAATGCGAGGAGTTGCTGCGGCTCGTGTGATCCAGTAAACACTACTGATGTGTTTTCCGTTAGGATTTGTGATTAAAAGAAAATAAACTTTCCCTCTCAGGAGGTCTCAGTTACAAGAAAAACAGTCAGTAGCAGATTAGATTTAAGCTTTTCATTCCTTATTACTTTTATTTTTTCCTGAAAAAGGTCTCCACCTCTCTCATACCACCTGACTGACTTCTCAAGGCCTTTCTTCCTCTGGAAGGGGTACTTTTGAGTTGCCAGCAGGAGCTCCTCTGAAGGCAGCGCTGGTTGTAAATGGACCACTGTTCACCGTTGCCCCAGCTGACCACAGGCCAGAGAGCCAGTCCCAGGGACACTTGCTTTCGGCCCCACGCTCAGTGCGGGCAGTGGGCCCTCCAAGGGAGATAGGCGTGTTTCCCCGAGTACCCTATGAGTGCTCACACACCCCACCAATGTCCCACTTTGTGTCTGACGGGCTGGTGGGCTCTATGGGACTGTGCCCGAGTTTTGGCTGACACCGGGAGAGTGGCCTCCTGGCCTCCCACCCTGGCAGGTTTTTGTTGTGTGGCTGTAGGAGCATCCCCTCCCCAGCCCAGCAGGTTGGCATCTTCCACTGCTTGTGTCACCCCCCAGTGCCCAGTGCATGTGACCAGTGGGTGTGAGTATGGAACACGCATGTGATGCCAGAGGCTTCTTGGAAGAGCAGGCCCTTGTCCTGCTTCAGAGCCCTGTCCCTGGCATACCTGCCGTAGGGACTGAATGGCCATCCGTGCCGCCCTGGTCTCAGAGACCAGCTCACAAGCCTCCTGTGACAGAGGTTTTCGTTTGGGTTTTTCTCAGGTCTACTTCCTTTCTGATCCTGGCCCTGCTATTTTAGTTGGTTTCATCTTAACACTTGTGAGTGCATGCAGACCCTGCTCTCCAGGGACCAGGTGCAGGCTCCATTCCCCGACTCGGAGCCCAGAGCTAGGGTGCCAAGGCCACGGGAGACCACCGGGTTCCCATCAACACAAGCCAGGCCCAGACTCACAGCTGTGCTCAGCCTGCCTTGCCACCTTTATGCTCCTAGAAGTATATGTGGATGAGGAGAGCAGTTCCAGAGCATGCTGGAGTTCTGGAGTCTGCAGTCATCTTGTATGCTTAGAACAGACCTGACTTGCATCCTTATAGAGGTGTACCTGGGAGGAACAGAGTGCCAGGCTTCCCTTGCCTGCCCCGCCATGATTGTCCTTACAGAAGGAAACCAGTTCCCTGAAAGCCTGAGGAGAGGAGGATGGTTTGAGTTCAGGCCCTCAGAGGCATTTTGATCAGGCACTTTGACTCCTAAGAAGGAAAGATGCTACGAGCCGGCTTATGTGGACTCTTTCTGTTTTAATGATGGTCAGCTTCTCATAGTGACTCTGGTGGAGTGCTCTCTTTCAGAGTCTGTCCCCAGAGCCTAGTCTCCCAGAACCACCCCCATGGCCCATGAGGTCAGGCCCTGAGGGCTCTGTGGGCCCATCAGCAGATCAGAGGTTTGTTGAAGGAGTGCAGCCACCAGGACAGAGAGGGTCTGGAGGCAGCATTCATGGAAGCTCCAGTGGACTCTTGATGCCTACACAGGCCTCAGTGTTGTGGGCTGGGACATTTAGGCCAGGCTGCCCCGAGCCCCAAACACCCCTCACCCATGGGCGCTCCCTGTCTCAGAGGTGGCACACCCCTCTCCACTCGCCCACGCACTGTGTTTCTTTGGTGGGATCACTTTGTTTTCCCTCTGACCTCAAGATGATCACCACAGCCTTGGCCTGAGATGGGGTGCAAGTAGGAGCCCAGTTCCTGCCCACCACCCCCCAGCTGCCGCCCAGTCAAGCTCCACCCCTTTGGGCAGATAGCCCTCAGCACAGGTATTTATGGGGCAGCACCCAAGGGCTCCCGGAAAGCTTGGGGTCCTCTGAAGAGGACCACCTTTGTGAGGCACATTGTAATCACCGGTGACTTCCTTCACTGTATTCTCAGTGTGACGGACCAACCTCACATGAGCCAAACCCAGCTTGTGTTTCTTGAGTGTATATGAATAAATACCTGGGTTTATTTTCATTTCAGTATTTTGGATAGTTCTAGTTATTTTCATTTGCTGGAGAAGATGGGAGCTAACTTTCTTTTGAAAAAGAATGTTTTAGAGGCGCCTGGCTGGCTCCGTTGGTAGAGCATGTGACTCTTGATCTCAGGGTCATGAGTTCAAGCCCTACGTTGGGGGTAGAGTTTACTTTTTAAAAAAATTTTAAAAGTTTAGCGTTCTGAATAGTTATGGTGGTGTCTTTTTTGTGGTAAAATGAAATCGAAGGTAAGCGGAGCTGTGCTGTCGATACTATATAACTATCAGCCATATGTAGGTATTTACATTTAAATTAGTTAAAATTACACAAAACTAAAAATTCCGTTCCTTAAGTTGAAGTTCAGTTACATATCAAGTGCCCAGGGGCGCCATGGGGAAGCCAGTGGCTCCTATACAAGACGGCACAAATTATAGAGCAAGTCAGTCTGTCGTGGTGGAAAGTTCTGTAGCACTGTGCTGTTCTAGGGTTTACTGTGTGGAGTGTAGAAGTTACTACATGCGCTCCTTTCTGGGTGTATAAAGACTTCTGTGTACATCACAGTTTTTCAGAGAGGTGAATTGCTGGCTCTCCATTACTGGATGACATCTGGAATTCTTCCATGGCGTAGTCACTTGTCTAACAAATTGTCCTGTTGTGCATTCCATGGGCCAGGCCCTTTTCTAGGACTCTTGAGAATAAAATGGTAAGAAGGTTCCCTAGTCGAATAGGCTTTCCATTTTAGCGGGTTTGTTGTGAGCACCCCAGATCTGCCAAAACTGTAAAGCGCCGTTTCTCTTGTCAGGCAGCCACATCTGTAACCCTAGCAGACAATCCCGCCCTTCCCCGATGGCCTGTCTGCGGCCACCATTGCCGCCCGGGAGCTGGGCAGTCTGTGCAAGGCGGCCACGGGCTGCCGGCCCCAGGCCCTGCGCCGCGCCACCACACGCCACCGAGACGGTGGCACAGGCCTTCCTGAGGCCGGGGCGTTGCCATTTGGCAGCATGGTTATTGTAACCCTTCCTGCCTCCTGACCCTTAAGAGTTACCCCAGATTGCCAATAGCAGTTTCTCGCTGACTGGAGTGTGAGTTCTTTGGCATTGGCCTCCCTTTTGGTAGTCATGGCATAGTAGGAGGCAGAAGTGGCTGGAATCTGCTGGTAGAAAGGCCTCTGACAGAGCTCGCTAGACGAGCAAGGTTGTGCGGCAGGACAGTGGGTCCGTTAACCGAGGTGGCACTGAGGGCTGGGTGGGCTCTCATCTCAGCCACTTCTCTGCCCCCAGCCCTGCGGCATGTCCCATGGCTGCATCTTCATATTGTGGAGAGCACTTCATGACCCAACACCCATGACAGAGCAGGACTCTATGCTGGACGTAGTGCCCTGCATAGGAGTCCAAGGGTGACATGGGGTCCCTGGCAGTGTAAGCAGGTGGTGCCATGGTGGGGTCCATATTCCTCTTTGCTCTGGAGAGAGACTCCTGGGGACATGTCATGTACAGGAGCCAGGAGGATGGGGCAGTTCTGGGAATGTCTGGTGGGTGTGGTGGTCCCGAGAGGGCTAGAGGGTATGGTGCCACCAGCCTTCTCTGAGGTTTCTGCATAGCACTTAGTTCCCCAGATGAGGCTTGCTGTCCTGCAGCCCAGCAGCCTGGCCCTGCCACCCACCTGTGCTCAGGCTGTGTCCCCTCTGCTTGAACCTTCCTTCCCCCCGTCTTCCCTTCAGGCTGTTGTGCAGGGTCTCTTCCCAGACACTTGTCCTTGCTCCCTAGGAGAGTAGATGGTGCTGAGATGCCTGAGCTCCTCTGCTAGCCGTGTGACCTTGAGCAAGTCACTTCCCTCTTAATTCCCACTTCCCCTGTGTGATAGGCCCGTGACAGCGGGAAGGCCCGGCGTTAGTGTCACGTGGCATGTGCTGGCCACTGTGACAGACATGCCTGTGCCTCTGGCAGAACACGCCCAGGGAGGGAAAATGCAGAGCTGGGGCAGCAGTTCTCCCCTCTGCCCCAGCAGCCAGCTGGACGGGACAGAAACCTGAAGACTGTGGCGGGGGCGGGGGGAGTTCTATCTCATTAGCCGCCTTGGTTGGCCATTTCTTTCTTGACAGAGGCCTTTGGGTTGCAGCTCCTCGTCCTGCGTGTGTCTGTGGCGTCTCAGGATTTGGGAGGCCTGGAAGCCTTGGGCTGACTTGGGAGGGCATCCTGAAGGCCTGAGAAGGGGAATATGTTTGCTGCCAACTGAATCAGGCATTTTTTCCAGAGGACTTGTCAGATGTAAAGAGATCTGGATTGGATGTCGAAGGCCTAGGGGTTTCCTGTGGTGGCCTGGAGAGTGGCCGGGGGAGTCCGTGGCTGGACATAAGAGACAGGCTCACAGGAGGAAGCAGAAGCACTGAGCTTGGGCCCCAGGCCTGGGCAGGCCGCTGTTGCCTGTGTCCAGTGGACTCTAATGCCCAGGGGAGCCATGTGTGTTCAGTGGCTCCATGGAACCCAGAAGCAGAGGGTATGGGGAAAGTGTACCCTGTTCCCCCGTGGTCAGAGTGCTGAGGGTGCCTTTTAAAATACAGCTTCAGGGGCGCCTGGGTGGCTCAGCCGTTAAGCGTCTGCCTTTGGCTCAGGTCATGATCCCAGGGTCCTGGGATCGAGCCCCGCATCGGGCTCCCTGCTCCGCGGGAAGCCTGCTTCTCCCTCTCCCACTCCCCCTGCTTGTGTTCCCTCCCTCGCTGTGTCTCTCTCTGTCAAATAAATAAAATCTTAAAAAAATAAAATAAAATAAAATACAGCTTCAGACATTTAGGTGGGAAGTGAACCGTGCTGTGGCCTTCCCATTGCAGTGGCTTTGTGCTGGCCGTGGTGCCCTCACATGCCTCATTTCCCTTCAGAGGAGCACTAGCTTTAGACCACAGACAAGAGCCAAGCACCTTCTAGAAGGGACACCTGCCCCTAAGGCTGGGCCTCCTCCCTGGGGCAGGTGGGGGCAGGTGAGGGCCGGTGAGGGCCGTGCCATCAGGGAGAGGCCAGGGGAGGAGATTTGAGCTCAGGCAGGAAGAGGGCATGTCAAGAGGCAGCTTCAGGGAGTGGAGGGCAGTGTGTGGCAGCAGGTCGGGGAGATGGCAAAGGGAGGTACAGCAGGGGCTTCGCAGGAAACCACTCCAGGGAGAGTTCCCAGGCCTAGCACGCTGGGCCCAGGGTGTGGAGGCCCAAGGCCTGTAGTTCGCCCTCCTTGGCACTGTCTGCTTCTCGGCATGGGCTCTTCTGAGATGGCCTGTTCACCTTCCTAGTCCTGGGGGTTTGTTGGTACTTGGTGGATTCTAGAGCCTCTTTTCCAGTGCAGGGGGCATGCCACCCACTCTGGGACTCCACATAGCCCAGCACTGTGAAGGCAAGTCCTGCCGAGGAGAAGCCTGCTGTACTCAGTTTGGCTCAGCAAACTAAGCTGCCGCAGGCCCCATTTCTACCCTCGCTGGCATCAGTGTGAATCACCTGGGACCATTTTGCTTCACTTGGTAGAGCAACTGGGCCCAGCAGCTGGAGGCCTGAGCTTGCATGTTCCTGCCCCCCCCCCCCCACCCTGCTGCCGTGGCAGAGGAGTGTGTGGGAGGGAGGCGTGAAGCCATGGCCCCAGATGGCACCAGGGTCTGGAGTGCCCTGGGAGAAGCGCCAGAGTTGGTCTGCAGAACTGCACGGTCCAAGAGTTGGTGGGGGGAGGGGTGTGGGCTAGACTCCAGGAAGCAGGCTTTAAGGGGCACTCAGCATGTAGGAGCTTGACTAGGGTGTGGGAGAAGCCGCCTCCGCTGACCCTCGGAAGCCCTGAAGCTGGCAGGGCTGGTCCTGGCCGGGCCCTTAGGCCACCATTGCCATGTCCTGGGCGAGGCAGCTCTGTGGGGCTCACTCTGCCAGTCGAGGGCAGTCTGCTCAGCCACCAGACTGAGGATCCTCAGGCCCCACGTGCTGGCACGGGCTGACACAGAGGCCACTTTGCTCGCATTAAACATGAGACAGCCCCACCCTGTAGCCTGAGAGCTGAGGGGGCTCATGGAAGCATATGGAAAGATGGTCCCCTCTGTCACAGAGCGGGGTCCTCACTGGCACACAGAGGAGAACGACACAGGCCGGGAAGGCCAGGCGGCACCATCCAAGGCCATAGGCCTTCTCTGGCTCCCCACCTGTCAAACAGAAACATGGGGATGTCCTGTCCAAGCCCAGAAGCCTGTGGACTTCATGGTCTCCCCGCCAAGGAGCAAGAGCTGCCCAGCCTGGCCTTCCTGCCAGCAGCTCAGTCATCGTGGACTTGTTTGTGTGGATCCTCGGGGTGGGGGTCTGTGCCCGTGTTGGTATTCGTGGAGCAGGGTGTTCTGAAAGAAAGGGTGTTCGGGTGAGGCTGAGAGGGTGAGGGCGCGTCTGTGTGCAGATGGGGTCTGTGAGATGAGGGTGGGGCGGGGGGAGCCAAGCCGCCGCAGGAGTGAGAGCGTGTGGCAGGCGAGCAGGCTGAGCCCCCTCCACTTCCAGGTCAGCCAGAACAGCCTCACCATGCTGTCTTCGCCATCGCCGGGCCAGCAGGTGCAGACCCCACAGTCGATGCCCCCTCCCCCCCAGCCGTCCCCGCAGCCTGGCCAGCCCAGCTCGCAGCCCAACTCCAACGTCAGGTAGGCCTGGCCGGGGTGGCCCTCCCCACCTGGCTCCCAGGGCGGGCCCCACCTTGTGCCCCAGCTCACAGGTGCACCTGCTTTTGCTTTGCTGCAGCTCCGGGCCTGCGCCTTCCCCCAGTAGCTTCCTGCCGAGCCCCTCACCACAGCCCTCCCAGAGTCCAGTGACAGCCCGCACCCCGCAGAACTTCAGCGTCCCCTCCCCGGGACCTTTAAACACCCCCGGTAAGTCAGGCTCGGAGTGGGTGTGATCTGAGGACCAGAACCCATCGTGTAAGCCACACAGCCCTGCAGGTCGAGGTGCTGAGGTTCGCCCCTCACCCTCTGGAGGCCTCCGCTTGTAATGGGGTGGGTGAGCTCTAGAAGCCCCCACCTTGAGGATTTGCAGAGAGCCCGGCCTTGTGGGCTGGAGCCGTGCTCACCACGTTGTATCCTGCAGTGAATCCCAGCTCGGTCATGAGCCCAGCTGGCTCTAGCCAGGCCGAGGAGCAGCAGTATCTAGACAAGCTGAAGCAGCTCTCCAAGTACATCGAGCCCCTGCGCCGTATGATCAACAAGATCGATAAGAATGAAGGTGCGGCCGGGGCAGGGGGCACAGCGTGTTTGGGGGTGGGGGGGTAGGGAATACCCCAGGCACGTGTCTTAGTGGCCCCTCTCTGTCCCAGACAGAAAAAAGGACCTGAGTAAGATGAAGAGCCTTCTGGACATCCTGACAGATCCCTCTAAGCGGTGAGCTTTGCCCCCAGGCTCCTGGGGGAAGGATGGTGCTGTGCCCACGTCCGGCTGCTTGGTTAGCCCAGCCTTGGACGGGCATTTGATGGTGATGTGGAGTTTAGAGAAGGGGCCTTAGGGCTCCACTTAGGTGTGTCTGCTGGGGCTCCAAGCCCCTGGTCCCCTACCTTTGCCCCACCCCTGACTTACCAGTGGCCTTGGGCCGGTGACCCCATATCAGTTACCCCGTCTGCAAAAAGGGGCAGCTGTGGCTCAGCTGGGTCATCTAGGAAAATGAAACAAGATGATGCCCTGAAAAGCCCGTGTAAGGCAGTGGCTTCTCAACACAGCGCACACACCCATGCCTGCCAGTCTCAGGGCTGCTGTGAGCGCCAGAGCTTGGTGCGCTACAGAACTGTGCCCATGGACTGGCCTTTGGGCTGTATCCCTCTCCCTGCCTCAGCTTAGGCTATGCTCCCTTGTAGAAGATCTTCTCTGTTCCATTTACTGGGCAGAATGCTGGAAACTGCAGAACTAGGCCTCTTGGATCTGGACCACCCTCCAAGCCCTCTTGGATTGATCCCTCATTGGGATTATAGGGCTGGGGGGCAGGGGCCTGACCTCTGTCCCTCCCCGCTGACCCATCACATTTATGCCCTATTCTGCCGACCGGGACTGGGCCACTCCTGGGGACGGGACGATCTTGCCTTATACTCTGGATCTAGGAACAGCTAGTCACTGGCTGGGGCTCCTGTGGAGGGTTCTGGTGGCCGAGGCTGGCTCCATCCACACCAGGGGAAGCCAGGCGGGCGGTGGTTGGAATCAGCGCCCCATCCTCAAGCACAGAGGGTCAGCCACATCCCCTCTCCCCCACAGGTGCCCCCTGAAAACACTGCAGAAGTGTGAGATTGCCCTGGAGAAGCTCAAGAATGACATGGCAGTGGTGAGTGGGGCACCATGGCCTGGTGGTGTTCAAAGGGCCGCAGGCATCTCTGGGGAGACTGGGACTCACCCCACAGCAACTCACAACCACAAGCTGGGAGAAGCCTTCACAGTCAGGTGTGGGTAGAGGGGGCATGCCGCTCAGCCTGGGGACCTTGCCCTGGAGTCTTCCTTCCGGTCAGGTCGGCTGTGGGGAAGGAGAGCATGTGCGGGAACATGGGAGAAGTCACCCTCCGGCTGTGGTCCTGTGGGTGTTCCCTCCATCCCCCAGGTTCGCGGACTTTGGTGTATGCCCATCTCCACCATTGCACTTCCACCTGCCCACGCCCAGCACAAGGCCAAGCCCTGGGGGGAGGGCTCTCTGGGGAAGGTCAGGGCTGCAGGAGGCCGGAGAATGCATGCAGGATCAGCTGTATTTGTCTCTAGGGGGCAGAGGTGGCGGGGAGGCCATGGAAGTCTGGCTGTGAGGATGAGGACCTTGGGGTCTGGAAAGCCTCCCCAAGAGGGAGCTGCTGACCCCGCTGTCCTGTCCCAGCCCACGCCCCCACCTCCCCCGGTGCCGCCAACCAAACAGCAGTACCTGTGCCAGCCACTCCTTGATGCTGTCCTGGCCAACATCCGCTCACCTGTCTTTAACCATTCCCTGTACCGCACCTTCGTGCCGGCCATGACAGCCATCCACGGCCCACCCATCACGTACGTATAGCCCAGGGCTCAGCCTCGCACTGGTGCTGGGCGGTGGGCCGTGGGCCACAGCCTAGCCCAGTGTGGTGACCACAGCTGCCTCCTCCAGAGCCCCGGTCATGTGCACCCGGAAGCGTAAGTTTGAAGACGATGAGCGGCAGAGCATCCCCAACGTGCTCCAGGGGGAGGTGGCCAGATTAGACCCTAAGTTCTTGGTGAATTTGGATCCTTCTCACTGCAGTAACAACGGCACCGTCCACCTGATATGCAAGTTGGGTGCGTACTGGGGAGGCGGGGCTGGTGCTGTGGGAGAGAGAGTCCTGAACTCCAGCCCCAGGGCTCTGCCGCCAGCCCCGACCCCAGAGCAGGCCCAGCCCAGGCCCGCATGTTCCATCGTGACATGCCCTGGGCCTCCCACAAATAGGCACACTCACACCATACCCCGAAGCCCACCATCCCCACGTCCTTCTGGAACCTCACACATACCTGTCCTAGGATGTGCCTTGAGGGCTGAGCCCTGAGCCCACACACTCTCTCCTCTTACCGCCTGCCAGGGAAGCCCCCTCCCGGCCATCCAGGTATGGAGCCTGAGGCCCGAGGGAGATGTGGAAGCCTGTGAGTCAGAGTGACCTCCAGACTTTGCAGCAAGCCTCACCAGAACCTTTTGGGATATGAAGGGCCCTGTTTGGAGCAGGGCTGTGAGGCAGGGCAGGCTGGGGCCTTGGGCCAGATCACAGGCACAGCCACGTGTGTTACAGATGACAAGGATCTCCCGAGTGTGCCGCCGCTGGAGCTCAGTGTCCCTGCTGACTACCCCGCCCAGAGCCCCCTGTGGATCAACCGGCAGTGGCAGTACGGTGGGTGAGCCGAGAGGATA
This sequence comes from Mirounga angustirostris, assembly GCF_029215605.1. NCBI lineage: Eukaryota > Metazoa > Chordata > Mammalia > Carnivora > Phocidae > Mirounga > Mirounga angustirostris. Next base: position 64,546,840 of record NW_026991722.1, read on the forward strand.
GCCGTGGCGAGGCCTTATGGCTGCTGTCTAGGGGCCCTGGCAGCAGGGGTCAGCTCTAGGCAACCCGGGTTTCCTTTGTGCTCCCGCAGCGGAGGCCCCTCCTCCCCTTTCTCTGGCTGCCCCTTTGTGGACAGGAGTGGAGTTGCCCAGAAATCACTTGGAGAGAAAGGGGCTCTGTACCTTTGGTGTTCTTCTGTCCATCTTGCATCTGCAGGGCAGCCATGTTTAGTGGGTGAGGAGTGAGCAGGCCCAGCCGCCCCTGGAGGCCTCTGCAAGGCTGGTAGGGGAGCACAGAAGGAGCTAGGGCTCCTGGGGACCCATCTGAGTGACATGGCTTCAAACCAGAGGCCCAGAGAGAGCCCTGTTGATGGGGACCAGTGATCCTGCAGCTCAGAGCTGGTGCATAGGGCTGGGATCCCAAGGCTGTCCCTGAGGGAGAGTCCTGGGCTCCAGACCTGTCCACGTTCTAGTTCTCCACTGACGCGTGGGCCTGGGAGGGGGGCCCGTCGGCCACCCCGCTGTGTGTGGGAGATGGCATCCCTGGTCACACTGGCTGGGTGGAATGCCCTGTGTCTGGGACAGCCCGTTCATAGAGAGTTGCTGTGTGGCCCAGTGGCAGGCCCAGCAGCACTCATGGCCCACTGCTCTGTTGCAGACGCCAACCCCTTCCTGCAGTCGGTGCACCGGTGCATGACCTCGAGGCTGCTGCAGCTCCCCGACAAGCACTCGGTCACAGCCCTGCTCAACACCTGGGCGCAGAGCATCCACCAGGCCTGCCTCTCAGCTGCCTAGCCACCCAGCCACTGGGGACCACGGGGAGAGCCGGCAGCCTTGTCAGGGCCACAGAGGACATGCACCCTCGTGTCGGACATTTCTAGGTGTTGGCTCCCTTAGAGAGCCTGGGCTTAGATTAGCTTTCCTGCTTTTATCTTCTGCCTTGGGGACCTGCCAAACATCCTCCCACACTTGTATATGACTGGGGCAGGTGGCTGTGGAGCTGGCTGCATCAGTGGTGGGGTTGGGACGTTCCCCAGGGAGTTGGACACGCCACCAGCCCTGTGCGCTCCTCCCTGGGCTGCTGTCCCCTCGGCCTCTCCAAGGCCCATGTCCTTCCCTCAGTAGCACGGGGGAGAACTCAGGGTCTTGCTAGAGCCTCTCATGTGTGTGCACCAGAAAATACTTCCTGTTTCTGCAGGGGAACGTGGAAAGCATAGGAAACCCTGAAAACACACACAGAATTCTCTGGTCACGGTTTTGGGTTCAGACCCAGCCACTTTGGCACGTGGGGCAAGCCACAGGAAAGCTCCTGGATCCAAGGGCACTGGCCGCGTCTCAGAGGGAAGGTCGGCCTGCAGGCAGTTGCAAATCCCCTGCCATCGCCTGGGCCTCATACCTCATGGCATTCTCCCTTTAAGCCATGGGGGTCTTCTCAGCACTGTGGGGGTGCCTGGGGAGCAGGGGCACCTGGGTGGACCCTGTCCCAGCACCGTGCCCACTCTTGGGTCAGGGCGGTGTTTTCGGGACGTGGCGTCCTCAGAACCACTCCAGAGAGTGAAGGCTCCCTGACAGGGCATCAGCCCACCGGCCCTCTGGCGATGAGAGGTTTCCCCTTTTCTATGTGCACTACCGTGTCATCTGTGGTTCTTACAATAAATTTATTATTCCTGTGTTTGTCATGAATTTGTCACTGTGTCCCCTCCCCTCTGAAAGTCTGGGGACCACTGTCCACTGAGGAACGCTGTCGGGGCTGAGCCAGGTTCCCCACCTTGGAGATGGCCATGGACACCCAGGCCTTAGTTCACCCTTTTTTGAGTGTTAGTGCCTCGACCTCACCCAGGTTTCTGGCCAAACTCCTGCTGCCCGGAGACAGAAGAGGCAGAGATGAGCACTGAGGAAACGGCCAGTGGGGCCTGGAGCACGGTCCTGCCAGGGGGGGAGGGACGCGACACTGCCCGCACCCATGAGCCTTAGAAAGCTACGGTTGTGAGGCCCTCGTGGGGTGGGAGTGTCACAGGGTGGGGGCCCAGTGCCCTGGAGAGGCCCGCTCTCCCGGGACCGAGGCCCTCCCCGGGGGAAGGCCGGCTCAGCAGGATGGCTCCTCAGCTGTTTGTCCGTGTGGGGGCAGAAGGCGTCTCTCCCTGTGCCCAGGGCCAGGGAGCCCCCTGCACTCTTGAGAAGGGAGAGCATGCCGGGCCCCACACGAGCCGCGAGCCCCCTGGGGGACCGCCCTGGCAGGCCCCTCCCCCTTGCAGGGAGCAGAGCTGGGGACGCAGAGTGGCGCAGTGATGCCGACAGCAGTGAGGGATGAGACGCCCAAGTGGAGAAACGAGCTTTACTTCCAGTCTTCAACAGGGTAGGGTAATGTTTATTTCATAACGTGTTTTCCTGTAAATGCAGAATAGCAAAATACCGAGCAAGAAAATAATTTCCCAGTTCTGAGACCAAGTACTTTATCTACAACGAGTTTTGTTTATCTGGAATTTCGCTTGGCCTAAACGTATTAGAATTCTTTGGAAGTGCTATCTAGAGAGGGGGAGCGTCTCCAGCGGAGGGGTGCGGGGGAGGGGCACGGGCCTGGGCCTGGCCGAGACCTGCCGCGCAGACGCAGACGGGTGCCGCGGGCCTCAGAGCACAGAGCGGTGCAGCCGCCGGCTCTGCACCACCTGCAGCCTTTTCTGCCGCTCGGCGAAGTTACTCTTCAGGGTCTGCTTCAGCGCCGGCAGGATGGAGCGCTCCGCCACGGGCATCGGGCTCAGAATCAGGCTGTTGGGGCAGAGGGACGTCACTGCAGGCGCCATCGGGAGCAGGAGCCAAGACGTGGCTGGCAGTGCGGCCCCAGGCAAAGCACTGAGCTGTCCCGGTCCCTTCCGTCCAGGGCTCAGAGGCCACCCCACCCTCCCCCTGCCGGTGGGACTCACCATTTCTTGGGGACGCCCTTGGTGGGGACCTTGGGGAGCTGCATGGCTCCCGGGTGAAGGGCCTCCTGGTCCCTGGTGAAGGAGTCAGCAGTGAGCCCAAGAGGAGCAGACCTTGCTGTGGTGGGGTGGGGGGCTGCGAGGGGTCACTCACTTGGGAGAGCTGGGCCCAGCCTCCTCGGGGGCAGCCTTGGGCCTCTGATTCCCTTCCAGGAGGGCCTTGAGGTGCTGCAACTGGAAGGCAGGGAGAAGAGGGGCAGTGGGCGGGGCCCGCGGAGGCACTGCCCCCCCCCCCCCCCCCCCCCCCCGCAGCCCGAGCCTCACCTCTTGGGCCTGCAGGAGGTTGGCATTCCACAGCTGGCGGATGACCACCTCACACTGCTGAAGCGTGGTGGGCTTGCGCAGGTACAGGGGCAGGCTCATCCCAGGGGGCTGCTTGCCCTTGTGCTGGCTGCCTGCCGCAGAGGCGGCCACTGCCCTGGAGGTCTCCCCTTCTTCATCTCTGGAACAGTCACTGCAGCAGCCCAGAGCTAGCCTGCCAGGATTTGTTCTAACCACCCGCCACCTCTCTCTCCGGCAGCACCCACACCAGTGTGAGACCAGTGTGGGGATGAGGGGTGTCCACACAGCCTCCTCAGGGCCTGGTTCCCTTCTGCTGACCAGGGTGGTCGCGGCACCAGGTGGGGGGGCCCTCCGGTGCCAGCTGTGACCTGGGCCCACCCCTGCCTCCTCTCTCAAGGTGCACTGAGGGTCAGATGTGGTTCAAGCTGCGTGGCTGCCCTCAGCCCTGACCCCACACTTGTGGGGCTGGTTGAGAGAGAATCTAAGGACTGTGCCGAGAAGCAGGAGCCTGACCTGCTGGTTGCCCTACCCAGGGGACAACGGGGTCTCTGTTTCGGAGGCAAAGTCCAGGTTCCTTGCTGCTTTCCAGGGAAGTCCCAGAAACTCAGGTGTCAGCACCCCGGTCTTACTCTGGCCTGCTGGCTCCATGCCTTGCAGAGGCCAAGCACCCTTCCCAGGGGTGAGCCCAGGAACCCGACTTAACTGTTCTCTTGGTGAACAAGTTAATTTAAAGGCCAAATTACTTTGTTTCATTTCTGTGAGAAAATGTTTTCGGGGCTGCTTGTTGGCACCCTCATATGGGCTCAGGTCAGCACAGGGACCCTGCAGACCCTCAGGAGAAAGGGGCAAGGCAGTGCCCACCAGATGGGCAAGCCTGGAGCGAGTCTGCTTTCACTCAGGAGAGTGGCCCATTTGGAAGGGCAAAGCAGCTGGCTGGTTGTAGAATGTGAACCTACTAAATGGGCGCTGTGCCCACGGGGTCCAGGCGAGTCCTTACTTGGCCGGCCCCTGCGTCCCAGGGGCTTTGTCCAGCTTGCTATTGTGAAACAGGGCAGCAACTGGGCTCTCTTCTTCCAGGTCCATCTTCTGGGGAACGTCAGCTTTCAAGTCTTGCTTCTTGGAGAAGCTAAGCTGGGTCCTGGCCTTGCCTTGAGAGCTGGCTGCAGCCAGGGTAGTCACTGTGGGCATCGAGAACCAGTGCCCAAGTCCACCCAAGGAGTGCCCGCCCTTGCCTCAGTTTCCGCCTCGTAAAGGAGAGCTGGTAGACCCGAACGAGGGTCTGAGGGCCTGTGGGTGGTGCCTGCTGACTGCGGTAGAAGCTGGCTCTGTGAAGCAGGCCCGCCCCACATGTACTCAGAGAAGGCCAGGGCTGGGGGTGGCCCCACAGCTGTTCCCGGACTCTGAAGCAGCACCCCATTTTGGGCAAAATGACACTGAATGAGAGCTCTGAGACCCGGCCTGCACAGGTTTCCTTTCCAAGGACAAGGCCCACTGCCTGCCTGGGCCCTGCGTAGAAAGAGCGAGGGCTGCCCCTGTGAGGATGCCCGGCCTCAGGAAGGCAGAGTGGGAAGAAGAGGCTATCGGCTCCTTCCCTCTGCAAAGGACACCATAAGCCCAGAACTCTAGGTAGGGCCATCCCACCTGCTTCCTGCCTGCGTGGGGGGGGGGGCGGGGGGAGACAAGATGAGCAGGGTTTCTGCCAGGCCACCTGTGTGCCACCTCTCCCTGGAACAGCTTAGGGAGGCTCAGAGGCTCCTCTCTCTGTATGTCGGGGTGCATCTGCCGTAGGGCCTTGTGCCCCACGTTGGCATTCACTCCCTTTGTAGCCAAGCCCACCGGGCTTTTGTAGCCTCCCTCTGGCCAGCCTGCGGTCCTGTCACACCCCGCCTCAGCCCCTTCCTGCTGGTGTCAGCTCACGGCACCTGGGGGTCACCCTCCTTGGCTCCCTTCAGCCACCCACAGAGCCTGGCAAAGGTGCTCCCCTGAGGTGTGTCCAGCAGAAGACCACCAGGGGTTTACAGCAACCTGGCCAGCGCCCCACACTGGCCATTGGGCCCCGGGCCCCAGTGGGGCATGTGCCCCTCCCCTGACGCTGCGTTCACGGAGGGTGCGGGTGTGTGCTCACCTGACGTCGAATTTGAGACGGACTTGATGGACTGAAAGCTGGAATTGGAAATGCTACCTGTGGGAGAATGCACAGGGTCAGTTGGAGAGCCTTCCATCCTAGTGTCCCCAGACATTTCCGCCCCCCCCATGGGTGAGGGGCTGGCCACCTGTGCCCTCCTGCTGGCCCTGCAGGCCTGTGTATTCATGCAGGGCCCTCCTCTACTCTGGTGAGGCAGAGGCAAGGCCAGGGGAAAAGTGATTTCTTGAAGGGCCATCCAGAAAGCAGTGGGCTTGGGCCCAAAGAAGCCCCAAAGGAGGATGACCTCTTCTGATGTCCCACTAGGGACCCCTGGTGCCACAGGACTGGGACCACTAACAGGCCCTGCCACTTACCAAGGACAGCTCTTGCCCCGACGGAGGAGGGCCCACCACCACCCCATTCTCTTTGTCCCCTAGGAAAGGAGCCCTGACACCCCCCAAGACTGGGGTATTCCAGGCTAGCACCACTCAGACTTGGCCCCAAAGGTAAGTGGGAGAGAAGGCCCAAGACAGCCTGAGTCTCCCTGGGCTGGACTGCAGGACATGCAAAGTGGACGGGCTACTATCAGGATGAGGTAGGGCCATGGGTAAGTGGCTGTAGGTCTCTGCGTCTCTACTTCCTTCCCCCAGCCCTCTTGGTCATTGTGGAGTGGCAGAGAGGCTCCCTGGAAGGACTGTGCCCAGAGCCTTCTGTGCCAGGAAGTGATGGACCAGAGGCACAGGGCTGGGGCTGCCCAGGGCTCGCCAGCATTTTAGAGGGAGCCTGGGGCCTGCCATAGCAGCAATCCAAGGAAAAGAATCCCTCAGAGCAGCTGCCCAAGGGAGGGCAGCTGCTCTGCCGGCTTCCCAACTGCACATACCTCAGGCCTTGGGATCCCTGAGAGCCCCACCTGCTGTGCTTGGGTACACAGCCACCCAAACCGTGGCTGGGGGCAGTGGCGTCTGTCCAGGTCCCCCAGGACCCCTCCCCACTGGGATAGGACAGTGCAGCTAGCTGGGTGGACACAAGCCACCCAGGGGCTGCTCCAGACATCAGCACCTTCCCATCAGGCACCCGAGGGCCTCATTCCTACCTTTCTTTGGCTTCTGATTCATTATTAGCTTGTAATGGAGATCTGAAAGCAAACACATGCTCTGGTCATTTTTGAAGGTGCTGCCACTTTGAGAGAAGAGGTTTGCTTTGCCCTGGGCACTCCCTTCCTGCTGAACCCCTGAGAGACTTCACACATGACCTTGGCAGCCAGGACCCTGCCCATGGGCCAAGTCTTTGCCCTGGGTGCCCTAGGACCAGGAATCCCTCTGGCTGTTCCTGAGCCAGAGCCTTTGGGTGAGAGCCTCGCCAGAAGTCCACCCATCTGCCCATGACATCTGTAAGGCACCCTCTGCTAGGTGGGGCCCCCGCTCCAGGAGGACAGAGTGAGTCAGGCTGAGCGAGCCCTCCAGGAGCCCCTAGCCATGGATGGGCAAACGTGGTCAGAGCAATGATCGAGTGGCCCCCAGGACGTGGGCAGGCCACATCCAGGCTGGGCATCAGGGAGGGACAGGGGTGAGACTCAAAACTCCTTATGTCAAAAGGGGGGATTCCTGACATAATGGATATCCCTTGATCTCACACTTAGCACTTCAAGTAAAGACAGCAGGAGAAAGGTGGGGAGAAACTGAGGAGGACTCCGTGGGGGGGGGGGGGGGGGGAGGAGCTCCAGCTAAAACATAAGGGAGAAGAGAGAGGGAAGCAGAGTAAAAGGCCTCAGGTTCTGCTTCAGGCCTGGCCCATGGTGGTGAGGAGCCACCAGCGGGGCCAAGTTAGGAAGCCCCTGCCCTGAGGAGACACGTCTGCACGGGAGATCTGGATAGTGCGGGGCATTGTAGGCCCTTGATTTGGGTGCGTTTAGCTTGTGAAAATCGCTGAGCTGTATGCTGGCACTTTTTACTTCCACAAAGTTTTTTAAAACAGGCGGGCCTGACTTGCCTAGAGACGAGACTGCGGCCGGGCTCACTGCGGGAAATGCCACAGACGGGATGGCCCTGACGCACCCCGACCCCCAAGACGACCCTGGTTTGGGGCCGGTGGCGGGGGAAGAGAGTCCGAGCCCCGCGTGGCAGGACCCGGGGTGGGGCTTGCTGCCCTGTGTCCTCCTTAAAACCTTGCGTGCTCTAGAGTCCGCGCGTGTTTCTGTGCTGGAGGCGCCCGGGGGCGGCAGGTCGGCGTCTCCCTTGGGCCCCAGCCGCGCTGGACGCCGCACCCGCGGCCCCGCCGCCCGGACTCACCCTTGTTCTCCCGCTTGAGGTACTCGATCTCCTCGTGCAGCTTGACCAGCGTCTCGGAGTGCTGCTGCTGCAGGAACAGCAGGCTCTTCTCCAGGTCCAGGACCCGCTTCTGCGCGTCGCTGTGCCCAGCCTGCGCGCCGTGCTGTCCCGGGTGCTGGAGGACCGCGGGCGGGCGGGGGCGCGGGCGCGACGCGCCCCGAGAGCCCGGGATCCCCGAGCTGGGGGGCCGCTGCCCGGCCGCCACCACCCCAGCGCTCATGTAGCCGCTGCCGCCACCGCCGCTGCACGCCCACTCGGTGGCTGGGCTGCCCCGGCCTGGCGCCGCGTCGCCATGGAAACGGGCGCGAGCGAGGGGGCGGGGCGTGTGCCGACGGGGGCGGGGCTTGTTTGGGGGCGGGGCCTGCGTCAAGTTCTACCCTGACTTAAAAGGCATCCTCTGAACTGAGATCATCGTCTGCCTTTACAGTAGGTCTTAATATCTAATTTTGTATGCTTGTTTTAATAGTTCACTTTTTGAATAGATGATACGGATTACAGATTCGAAAATCAAAAAGGTTGAGTTTCCACTTCCACTAATTACAAAACCCTCTGCTTTATGAAATGTAGAGAAAAGACATGAAACAACTGCCTAAAAGCAGTGGAGAAGAACAACAAGCACACAGAAAGTGGACGAAGGCAGCTCTTGAAAGAAGAGCTGCTTTTCCCCGAGGGCTCTCTCCAGTCAGCCCGACCTCAAACAGGAAGCCACAGGCCCACTGGCTGAAGAGGCAGAGGATGGGAAGGCCACTGCAGCTGGAAACTGAGGGGGCAACACTGGGAAGTTTGGAGCCTCTGCGGGTGAGGAGCCGAAAGCTATAAACTTCAAATATGTGGCTGGCCTGAACTGCCCACGTGTGGGCACAATTCCAGGGCCTCGAGGGAAGGACAAAGAGCTGGAAGGCCAAAAGCTGAGAAGAGATTCATTTGCAACCAGTTCCAGGGGAGACCAAGTTTGGAGTCTGACAGAGGGGCCTGGTAAATGCTTCAGTTTTCCTTCTAAACCCCAAAAGGGCCACACCTTGGGAATGAAGACTATGTTCTAGAAATGAGATTTGCCCTAGAACTAAGGGCAAAATCAAAATATATCCGCCCTCATAAAACTTAAAGCCCAGCCTTCACAAGTTTGCGGTGATGTTCCACATTTCAACCATCTGAAGAACAAAACTCAACATTCTTCAGAGAATTATAATAGAACCCAGAGTCTCTGTGTCACATCATCCATGATGCCTGATATAAATAATAAATACTGGACATGCAAAGAAACAGACAAATGTGACTGAGTCAAGAGAAAAAATCAAAAAAATATTCAGACTCAGTCAACAGAAATAGATCTGCAAATAATTCTAGATAATAAATTTATAGGAAAGTACTTTATAATAAATATGATTAAAATCTACAGAAAAAAGGTGGCTGTAGTGATTGATCATGGAGAGGTTTTGTTTTGTTTTGTTTAAGATTTTATTTATTTATTTGACAGAGAGAGAGAGGGAGAGTACAAGCAGGGGGAGTAGGAGAGGGAGAAGCAGGCTTCCCACTGAGCAGAGAGCCCAACGTGGGGCTTGATCACAGGACTCTGGGATCATGACCTGAGCCGAAGGCAGACGCTTAACCGACTGAGCCACCCAGGCTCCCCATCATGGAGAGTTTTTTAAATGATTGATAAAGTATTGGGGGGAAAAAAGGAAATCCTAGAATTACAAATGTATCCGGACTTCTGGTTTCCTGGTCTGTCATTAGAAATCATCACTCCCATCCAACACAAGAAAGAAAATAGCTGAGCAAGCTGAAAAGTAAAAACTTTTCTTGGATCCATCGGAGAACTGAGATCAGAGGACAAACTGCTGCCCCAAAATTGGAGAGACAAGCAGGAGAAAACAGAATCACAACACGCTGGAGCAGAAACCTCTATAGGAACCACTACCAGGGGAGGAAGAGCTAAACTCTAATTGATGAATTGCTTGTGTGGCTCAGTGTGGACAAGTTTGAAAGTTTAAAAAAATCCAAGGGGGGGGGGGTCCAATCTTAAAGGGCCCTCACACCTTTGTGAGTTTAACCTTCAGGAGTCCTACCAGATTCTCATGAGGAAGAATGGGGAAAAAAATCCCTTTGTGATCCCAGCAGGAGGAGAGTGAAGTAGCCATTCTGAAATATTGCTCAGAGCATTCTGTTCTTCTTTACATGGCTTGCCCTCAAAAGAAACTAGGATGGCCCCAAATGCCAAACCAGAACTGGAGGAAAAGAAATACCTCTCTAGCCCCCTCTAGCCTTCCCTCTCTCCACACCTTTCCACCACATCAGTGGGGCTCCTGTATAAAAATGGGATACAAGTGAAAGAATTGCCCAACTGAGACCTAATTTAAAAAAGAAGTTTCTAGAAAAACCCAGAGATAACAAGACAAATTGAAGGCACCAGGGGAGTATTTTGCCTCTGACACTATGGCTATAGCAAACAATAAACATGGACTAAATCCTAGCGAGATAAACATAAAATTTCAAACTAAAGGTCTATTTACCTCAGTTTCTTCCACCCAATGCATCATGTCCAACTTTCAACAAAAAATTACAAGGCATACTAAAAGAAGAAGAACACAGTTTGAAGAGACAGCAGGCATCAGAGCTAGTCTTGGATCTGGCAGAGATGTTGGAATTATCAGATTGGGAATTTTAAACAACTATGATGAATATGCTAAGGGCTCTAATGGAAAAAGTGGACAATATGAAAGAACAGATGGGTAATGTCAGCAGAGAGATGGAAACTCTAAGAATAAAAAGGAAATGTGAGAAATCAAAAACACTGTAACAGAAGTGAAGAATGCCTTTGATGGGCTCATCAGTAGACTGGACATGGCCAAGGAAAGAATCAATTAGCTTGAAGATATGTCAAGAGAAACTTCCAAAACTGAAATGTTAAGAGAAGAATGAATGAAAAAGAACAGAACATCCACAAATTTTGTGACTATTACAAAAGGGGTAGCATTTGCATACTGGGAATACCAGAAGGAGAACAGAGAAAGGTACAAAAGAAATATTTAAAGCAATAATGACTGATAATTTCAAAATATTAATGAAAGACAACAAATCACAGATCCAGGAAGCTCAGGGAACACTAGGCAGAATAAACACACAAAAAATCTACTCCTAGGCATATCATATTCCAACCAAAGAAAATTAAAGACAGAGAAAATCTTGAAAGAAACAAGAGGAGAAAAAACCACCCACCCAAACAAACCTTTATCTATAAAGAAGCAAAGACAGAATTACATTGGACTTCTCCTCAGAAACCATGCAAGCAGTGAGAGAGCGGAAGAAGATATTTCATGTGGAAAGAAAAAAGCCACAAACCTAGAGTACTGTATCTAGCTACATTTTCCTTCAAAAGTGAAGGAGAAATAATAAAGACTTTCTCAAACAAAAACTGAGGAACTTTGTTGCCAGTAGCTCTGCTTTGCAAGAAATGTTAAAAGAAATTCTTCAGAAAGGAGAAAAATGACATAGGTCAGTAACACGGATCTACGTAAAGAAAAGAAGAGCATTAGAGAAGGAATAAAAGAAGGTAAAAAAATATTTTCTTTTTCATATTCTTAAGACTTTTTAATTTTTACTCTTTTAAGTAGGCTCCACACCCAATGTGGGTCTCAAACTCACGACCCCAAGATCAAGAGTCGCATGCTCCACCAACTGAGCCAGCCAGGCGCCCCTTCTTTTTCATATTCTTAATTAATCTAACAGATAACAGTTTGTTTAATCATAGCAACCACACATTTGGTAATTATAGCTTATCAATAAGTGAAATGAATGACAGCAATGTTATCAGATATGGGAGAGAGAAATTGGAAATATCCTAAAGTCTTGCACTACCATGAAGTGGTATGTTATTCTAAAGAGAACTTGGATTCACTGTAAATGTATACTCAAGGGCAACCACTTAAAATAGTTTTATTTTTTTATTTATTTATTATTTTTTTTTTTAAAGATTTTTATTTATTTGACAGAGAGAGAGATAGCGAGAGCAGGAACACAAGCAGGGGGAGTGGAAGAGGGAGAAGCAGGCTTCCCGCTGAGCAGGGAGCCCGATGTGGGACTCGATCCCAGGACCCTGGGATCATGACCTGAGCCAAAGGCAGACGCTTAACGACTGAGCCACCCAGGCGCCCTTAAAATAGTTTTAAATAAAAAGTATAATTGATATGCTAAGGGAAGAGAGAAATGGAATAATAGAAAAGGCTCAGTTAAAGGAGCACCTGCCTGGCTCAGTTGGTAGAGCTTGCAACTCTTGATCTCGGGATCATGAGTTTGAGCTCCATATTGGGTGTAGAGATTACTTAAAAATAAATGAACTTAAAAAAAAAAGGCTCAGTTAAAACCAGACAGGATGGGAAAAGAGTGGAAGATAAAAAGAGAAACAAAGAACAATGAACAGAAAACATTAACAAATATGGTAGATAGTAATACAACTGTTTAACAGTCACATTAAATATCAATGCCATCACTACACCAACTGAAAGACACAGGCCATTAGAGTAGATAATAAAAATGAGGCTTCGGGGCGCCTGGGTGGCTCAGTTGGTTAAGCGTCTGACTTTTTTAAAGATTTTATTTATTTATTTATTTATTTATTTGACAGAGAGACAGGCAGCCAGAGAGGCAACACAAGCAGGGGAAGTGGGAGAGGGAGAAGCAGGCTTCCCGCTGAGTAGGGAGCCCGATGTGGGGCTCGATGCGGGGCTCGATGCCAGGACCCTGGGATCATGACCTGAGCTGAAGGCAGATGCTTAACAACTGAGCCACCCAGGTGCCCCTAAGCGTCTGACTCTTAATTTGGCTCAGGTCATGATCCCAGAGTCGTGAGATCAAGCCCCACATTGGGCTCCATGCTGGACGTGGAGCCTGCTTAAGATTCTCCCTCTCCCTCTGCCCCTCCCCCTCCCACTCTCTCTTAAAAAATGAGGCATAATTTTATATTGCCTAACAAGAAAGCCAACTTCATTCATTTATTTATTTTTTTAGGATTTTTATTTATTTATTTGAGAGAATGAGAGAGAGAGAGAGAGCACGAGAGGGGGGAGAGGGAGAGGGAGAAGCAGACTCCCCATTGAGCAGGGAGCCCGATGCGGGACTCGATCCCAGGACTCCAGGATCATGACCTGAGCTGAAGGCAGTCCCTCAACCAACTGAGCCACCCAGGCGCCCTATTTATTTTTCAAGTAATCTCTACGCCCAACATGGGGCTTGAACTCATGACCCCAAGATCAAAAGTCTTGTGCTCTGGGGCGCCTGGGTGGTTCAGATGGTTAAGCGTCTGCCTTTGACTCAGGTCATGATTCCAGGGTCCTGGGATCGAGCCCATCGGGCTCCTGGCTCAGCAGAGAGCCTGCTTCTCCCTCTCCCTCTGCCTCCCCCGCTGCTCATGCTCTCTCTCTGTATTTCTGTGTCTCAAATGAATAAGTAAAATCTTTAAAAAAAAAAGTCATGTGCTCTACCTACTGAGCCAGCCAGGTGCCAAGAAACCCACGTTAAATATAAAACAGATAAATAAAAAGAAAAGGGATGGAGAAAGATATACCATGCTAACACTTATCAAAAGTGTTATATAATTTCAGAGAAACCCAACTTCTGAATAAAGAAAATTAACAGAGATAATGCCAACAAAGTGGCATTACATAATGATAATGATAAAGGAGTCATTTCTCCAAGAAGACATACTGTAACAGCACTCCAGCTGGTCTTAAGGTTAACACACTGGTTGCTTGCTGACTTAAGGCCGTTGGTCTGTAACAGAACTAATTTACTTTCTTTGAGGTTAGCAGAAAACTGGTCTTGGGGAATAAGGGACCGGAACAGGGGACAGTCCCACGCCACAGAGGTTAGCAAGTCTGTTTGAAGTCCTCTTAGCTTTCTGATCAGCACAGTAGTCTTTTAGCAAAATGTTTTATCCTTTTTAAGGTCACACAAATGACTTTACTGACCCTTCTTTGAACATCTGTAGACCTTGCCCTCCTTTGCAGTAAGAACAGAGTACTCTTGCACCACCCCTGGGTACCAAGGAACCAGACCTTCTTTGACAACTCGGAGCACTGAGATAATTCTGTAGCTGACCTCATTGAGTCTGCACGGAATCAAGAATGTCACAGACCACTGCGCTCCCTTAACTGATAAAAACTCCTTTCAAAATCTCTGGGACAGGCAGAAAACTTGGAGTTGACCTTTGGACAAGAGTCCACCTTCTCCCCAGGTGGCCAGCCTCCTAAATATTCCTTTCCAACCAAAACTCTTCAAAACAAACAAAAATAACAACAAAAACCCCTCATCTCTTGAGTTTTGGCCTTTCCAGCGAGGGGCAACTGAACTTGGGGTTCAGTAACAACACCAACCTTTAATATGTATGAGCCTAACAAGAGGACAGCAAAATATGTGAGGCAAAAACTAATAAAACCTCAAGGAGAAATCAATGAATCCACTCTTATGGTTGGAGATTTCTTTTTTTTTTTTAAGATTTTATTTATTTATTTGACAGAGAGAGACACAGCGAGAGAGGGAACACAAGCAGGGGGAGTGGGAGAGGGAGAAGCAGGCTTCCCACTGAGCAGGGAGCCTGATGCGGGGCTCGATCCCAGGACCCTGGGACCACAACCCGAGCCGAAGGCAGACGCTTAACGACTGAGCCACCCAGGCACCCCCTGGTTGGAGATTTCAATGCCCGTCTATCAGTAACGGACAGATCCAGCAGGCAGAAAATTAGTAAGGACAAGTTGAACTCAACAGCACCATAAATCAACTAATTGACACTGATAAAATACTTCATCCAACAACAGCATCCAAACATTCTTCTCAAGTTTATATATAACATTCACCAAGATAGATCACATTCTGGACTATAAAATACTCCTTAACAAATTTAAAAGAATAGAAATCATATAACATATGCTTTTAGAACACAAAAGAATTAAACTACAAATCAATAACAGAAAGATAGCTGAAAAATACCAAATTACTTGGAGATTAAACACATACTTCCAAATAACACAGTGGTCAAAAAAGAAGTCTCGAGTGAAATTTTAAAAATATTTTCAACTAAATGAAAATACAAGTTAATGAAATTTGGGGGAGGCAGTTAAAGCAGTTTGCAGGGGGAACTTTGTAGTTCAGAAGGCATAAAATATTTTTAAAATTGTTCTTAACCTTCAGTTAGGGAAGATCTTCTTAAATAAGATACAAAACATAGGAAGCATAACAAAGAACACTGATAATTCTGACTTCATAAAAATTTCCTGTGCCTTAAAAAGATAAATAAAACAGACTTAGAAAAAATATTTGCAACATACATAACAGAGAAAAAATTAATATCTAGAATACATCACTGATTCCTATCTATTATTAAGAGACAAATAATATAATAACAGATAAAATTTAACCCCATAAAGTGATTAAAGAACAAGTGAATGAAATTACATTCAAGAGAAGCTAGAAAAGAAATGGGCGGCGCCTGGGTAGCTCAGTCGGGAGTCTGCTTCTCCCTTTCCATCTCCCTCTACCCCTCCCCCCAACTCCTGCTCTCTCTCTCTCTCTCTCTCTCAAATAAAATCTTTAAAAAAAAAAAAAGATGGTACCAGGCACCTGAGAAAAGGTACTTCTTATTGAAGCAACACAAACAGTTGACGGTTTTAACATGATAGTTTTTTAACAAGGCAAAAGGAAGTCATTGTGGAACAGAGATTTCCTTATCTGGCAAAGGAAATACACACATTCTTCTTCAGAAGCAAATTTCTTGGGGCGCCTGGGTGGCTCAGTTGTTGGGCGTCTGCTCAGGTTATGATCCCGGGGTCCTGGAATCAAGCCCCACATCAGGCTCCCTGCTCGGCGGGAAGCCTGCTTCTCCCTCTCCCACTCCCCCTGCTTGTGTTCGCTCTCTCGCTGTGTCTCTCTCTGTCAAATAAATAAATAAAATCTTAAAAAAAAAAGAAAGAAAGAAATTTCTTTGGGACCAAATTGGAGGGATTTAGCCTTTTGGTGGTTTGGATACAAAACAATGATTTATTGAGTAGAATGGATGACGTCTTCAAGAATACTTTTTTTTTTAAAAGATTTTATTTATTTATTTGACACAGAGAGATAGCGAGAGCAGGAACACAAGCAGGGGGAGTGGGAGAGGGAGAAGCAGGCTTCCCTGCCGAGCAGGGAGCCCGATGTGGGGCTCGATCCCAGGACCCTGGGATCATGACCTGAGCCAAAGGCAGACACTTAACGACTGAGCCACCCAGGCGCCCCAAGAATACTTTTCCTAAAAGACAGGCAAGCCAGATGGATGTTCATTTTATCCTTTTTCCTTTTAAATTTATATATTCCTTTAATAAAATTAAGAGATAATGAAGATCTTTTAAAATCTACTGCTACAATGGGGCACCTGGGTGGTTAAGTCAGTTAAGCATCTGACCTTTGATTGTGGCTCAGGTCTTGATCTCAGGGTTGTGAGTTCAAGCCCTGCATTGGGTTCCATGTTGGGCATGAAGCCTACTTAAAAAAAAAAAATCGGGGCACCTGGATGGCTCAGTCGGTTAAGTGTCTTCCTTCAGCTCAGGTCATGATCTCAGGGTCCTGGGATGGAGCCCTGCATCTGGCTCTCTGCTCGGCAGGGAGCCTGCTTCTCCCTCAGCCTGCCGCTCACCCTGCTTGTGCTCTCTGTCAAATAAATAAATAATAATCTTAAAAAAAAAAAAAAAATCTGTTGTAGAAAGGCTTCTGTCTTCCCTGCCACTATTCACAACTCCCCAAACATAAACCCTACATATCTGGGGGCTCTTTCTTCTTGTTACCTCCATAGCTTTTAATGATGTGCTTAGCTATCATTTCTTGATTTATCAAAATGAGCCACATTGACTGGCTCCCTGTTCTAATAGATGAGGATTTAACTCACTCTTATCACCAATTTCACATTCCAATACAGTCCTATTATTATTCTTAGCTCCTCTATTATTTATATTTGTAATCTTACACCTTCATTTTTGGTTTTGCCTTATTCTACAACAAATGAAGTGTAGCCAAGAGCTTGTGAAAGCATGATGTTGTCAATGCCTCCGTTTGGAATTCACTGGTCTTACTGTGTTTCCCATCACGCTAAAGCTTGCCTTGATAAAATGGTGGAATGGGCTTTTGAAGAGTTGGTTATGGTGCCTGCTGGGTGGAATCAATTTGTGGAGTTGGCATAATGTCCTGTGAGATGCCCGACATGCACTAACCAGGGAGTAACATAGAGTGAAATTTCCCCATAGCAAAGATCCAAAGATTTTAGGAATCAAGGGGATAGAAAAGGGAGAAGCTCCTTTCGCTATTACTAACCTAATGACCTACAGCAAAGTTTTGGCTTCCCATCCCCACAACTTTGGGTTCTGCTGGTTTCCATTCCAGGTCTTGGTTCCCAGGGATGGGAAAGGGCACACTGGTTCTACTGAACAGGAGGCTGAGACTGCCACCTGGTGACTTTGTCAGGCAAATAAGAGGGTTGCTCTACTGGTTGGGATGACTGGTCTTGATGATCAAGGGTAAATTGCCCCCACAATGGGAGCAAGGAGGAATACCTGGCAGCCAGGAGATTCTCTTGGTAATCTTATTTAGCACTCCCACTATCTGTGGTAAAAGTTATGGAAAACTATAACAACCTAAAGCAGGCAGAACCATGGGAGGCACAGAAACTTCAAGAATAAAGATATGTTCACCCCACCATATTACCCCCATTACCATCACCAAAAATATGACTGGCTGAGGTGCTTGCTAGGGACAAATAGAACAGGTGGTGCAAGAACACCAATCCTGTCATGTGACCAATCACAGAAGCAAGCATGGTAGTGGTTAAAGATGTCCTGTGTCTTTTGTATCTGATACTTTTCTTTTTCTCCTCTCTCATTCTCATGCTACCTGATAGTATTAATGTGTAAGTCATGATTATTTCTATATCTCAATAGTAGGTTATAAGGGGGCGCCTGGGTGGCTCAGTCGGTTAGGTATCTGCCTTCAGCTCAGGTCATGATCCAGGGGTCCTGGGATCGAGCCCCATGTTGAGCTCCCTGCTCGGCGGGGAGTCTGTTCCCTCTCCCTCTGCCCCTCCCCCCACTCGTGCTCTCTGTCTCTCAAATAAATAAATAAAATCTTTAAAAAATTAGTAGGTTATAGGACAGCAGAATCAAGGGCGCCTGGGTGGCACAGTTGGTTGAGTATCTGACTCTTGGTTTTGGCTCAAGGTGGTGGAATCAAGCTCCTCGTTGGGCTCTGTACTCAGTGCAGAGTCTGCTTGAGTTTCTCTCTCCCTCTGCCCCTCCCCTCTCTCTCTAAAATAAATAAATAAATCTTTTTAAAAATAAAGGATAGCAGAATCAGAAAATAAAGGAAGATTTGTTCAGGGATGGATAAAGAGGAACTTTGGGTTCCTCTTTGGGTTTGGCTCTAGGAAGGATAGCTGAATCATATAATGTGAAAGCATGGTGTTCTGAATACCTTTACTTGGAAGTGAAATGTTGAAAAGGGTTATTTGGATGCTGAGCTGGCAAAAGAATAGATTGTGCTGGGTTGGTTGTTAGCACCACCACCATTCATTTTTAAGGCTGAGAACTATATTTTCTAGATTCTCCTTTCCCATATGTTTTTTTTAAAGATTTTATTTATTTATGAGAGAGGGGGTGGGGAGGGACAAGCAGACTCTGCACTGAGCCTGGAACCCGACGCAGGGCTCAATCTTAGGACCCTGAGACCATGACCCAAGCTGAAACCAAGAGTCAGATGCTTAACCAACTGAGCGACCCAGGCACCCCTCCCATATGGTTTTGGGGTAGAGTAGGCCAGAGAGGAAGTTGTATGTGCTTTGGAAGATGGATGTGAATCAATCACAGGCAAGTGTGTGGGTAGACAAGAGATTCACACTGGCTTCCTGGAGCACTACCCTCTCCATCACTGAATTCTGAGATGATCGGTAGAAGCTTCTCAGAGATTCTGAAGAACCTCAATGCTTCAGGCTGATATCTTTAGCATAGCTCCTTTGAACTTGGAGACAGCTCCCATGACCTCTGCTCCTTCGGCTCTTCCAACACTCATGGAAGTTTCTAATTCTATATTAAATTCCTGTCATGCGCAGAATACATAATGGTCCTGGCAGTACTCTGACTGATACAAGATTCTAAAAGCTTCCTGAGGGGCGCCTGGTGGCTCTGTCAGTTAAGCATTTGCCTTTGGCTCAGGTCATGATCTCGGGGTTCCAGGATTGAGCGCCATGTTGGGCTCCGTGCTCAGCGGGGAGTCTGCTTCTCCCTCTCCTTCTGCCCCTCCCCCCTGCTTATGCATGCGCTTTCCCGCTCTCTCTCTCAAATAAATAAAATCTTTTAAAACATTTTTTTTAAATTAAAAAAGAAATAAAAGCTTCCTGAGAGGGCACCTGGGTGGCTCAGTTGGTTAAGCGACAGCCTTCGGCTCAGGTCATAATCCTCAAGTCCCAGGATCGAGTCCCACATGGGGCTCCCTGCTCTGCAGGGAGTCTGCTTCTCCCTCTGACCCTCCTCCCTCTCATGCTCTCTGTCTCTCATTCTCTCACTCTCAAATAAAAAAAATAAAACCTTAAAAAAAAAAAAAAAAAAGCTTCCTGAGAGAAAAGGATAGATTGCCTACAAAGAATGAGCAATCAGGATGGCACTGAATTTATCAACAGCCCCATTGGATGCTAGAAGAAAATGGAGCAAAGCCTTCAAAATTTGAAGGGAAATTGATTTCCAGGTCAGAATTCTCTATCCAGCTAAACAATTAATCAATAGAGTAATATAAAGACATTTTCAGACATGCAAAGTTTCAAAATTTTACTTTTTGTCCATTTTTTCTCAGGATGCTGCTGAAGGATATGCAACATCAAACTTAGGAAATGGGGGGAAATAAAACAAAAAGGAACAGAAAGAGGATCTGGGAAACAAGGAAGCCAATGCGGGAGAGAGGTGCCAAGCATTTACAGGCTGATGGTGGAGGAAATCCTAGCATGGTCATTGTGCGAGAGGCCTGGAGGCCAGGTTGGCCAGACTGGGCATGAGGATCGAAAGCTACAGGAGCCCCAAGGGGAAAACAAATGGAGTCAGCAGTTTGTCTGATGCGTTTGTCCACATTGGGGACATTATTCCACTCTATGGGAAAGTTCAGGAAGATTTAGTAACAGTACATAGAAAATGAAGCAAATGAAGGGGTGGGCCAATTACAAACTCCTAGAAGAACAAAATGTATAAGAAGGGAATATAATTGTACTACACTACATAGCATAGCTCATCAGTGAACAGTATTTACATCATCCTAGTAATGTCAATACTAAATATCAATTTCACCAGAAATTATGACACACTGTGGAGGAGGGGGTCATGTGCAAGTGTGGGGGGAGACGGGGAGATGAGTGGGTATTTTTGTAAGAGTGCTCATTTCTTATGTTCCATCAGAAGTCAGTGGAATATTTAAAATAAGAAGTAGGGGCGCCTGGGTGGCTGTCATTAAGCGTCTGCCTTCGGCTCAGGTCATGGTCCCAGGGTCCTGGGATCAAGCCCCGCATCGGGCTCCCTGCTCGGCGGGAAGCCTGCCTCTCCCCCCTCTACTCCCCCTGCCTGTGCTCCTCTCTCAATGTGTCTCTCTCTGTCAAATAAATAAATAAAATCTTTAAAAAATAAAAAATAAATAAAATAAAATAAGGAAGAAGTAGAAATCAAAGAACATTATTTAGAAATACAGAGATAGGGACTCCTGGCTGTCTCAGTTGGCACAGTGTGCGACTCTTGATCTCAGGGTCATGAGTTTGAGCCCCATGATGGAGGTAGAGATTACTTAAAAAAATAAAAAAGAAACATGGAGATAAATATCAGAAGAAAGAGCTTAAAGAGTTGAAAGGATTACTTGTAGGAAGCTGGACTGCTATTTTTTCCCTATAATCTCAGAGCACTATTTGACTTTTTTTTAATTAAAAAAAATTTTTTTAATTTAAAATTCCAATATAACTGAGATACAGTGTTATATTAGTTTCAGGTGTACAATATAGTGATTCAACAATTCTATACACTACTCAGTGCTCATCATGAGAAGTGTACTCTTAATCCTCTAATTCCTTTTGCCTAGTTTACTCACCCCCCCCCCACCTCCCCTCTGGTGACCACCAGTTTGTTCTTTGTATTTAAGAGTCTGGTGTTTTTAGGTGGGTTTTTTGGTTTCTTTTTTTCTTTGTTCGTTTGTTTTTTTGTTTCGTTTTGTTTTTCTTTTTGAGAGAGAGAGAGAGAGGGCTCTCGTGCTCGAGCAGGGGGGAGGGGCAGAGGGAGAGGGAGAGGGAGAAGCAGGCTTCCCGCTAAGCCAGGAGCCTGATGTGGGACTCCATCCCAGGACCCTGGGATCATGACCCGAGCCGAAGGCAGACGCTTAACGGACTGAGCCACCCAGGGGCCCCAGAGATTTTTTTTTTTTTTAACTTACTTCTCTGCACCTTGTTTTCTCAGTAAATTGGAAATGTAATAATAACACTTGCCTGGCAGAATTTATTTCAAGGATGCGATGAGATGATGCATGAGAACACTTTACATGAATACAAAAGAATGAAAGATAAGAAAGCTATCTCCACGTTGCAACCCTGAGATACGGCTGAAAGGAGAGTGGAAATTTTCCATTCGACATTCTTTTATATAAATAAGTAGATAATTCCTATTATAAAAGCATTCCCCCATGAGAGGCAACAGGCCTCTGACTGGCGGGACGTTTTCCTGTTTCCTGACTCAGCCCTGTACATAGATGTCTGATTTCCATTCATCTGCCTGCTGACACTGGTGGAAAGGCGGTTGGAGAAAGAATATGTAACATGCATGCCAGACTCTTCTCATCGGAGGCTGGAAAGGCCCTGGGCCTTGTTCAGGGTGACTGAACATCCTGGTTTGTCTGAATCCGTCCCAGTTTTTGCCCGTTTTCTGGGGGTAATTGCAAACAGCAGCTAGTTTTATTCTCAAAGTGTTCTCATTTGGGTGATAAATTATATGGTTGCCCTAGTCATAGTCCCTTAGATTGCAAGGATTCATTTACGCTAAAAATACGCGACAAAATGCTTCAGGTACCACATGGGAAGAGGGTAAACTTGTTACACTGCATGCATTTTAAGAGATTGGGTTATAGGGGCGCCTGGGTGGCTCTGTCGGTTAAGCGTCTGCTTTTGGCTCAGGTCATGATCTCGGGGTCCTGGGATCGAGCCCCGAATCCAGCTCCCTGCTCAGCGGGGAGCCTCCTTCTCCCTCTCCCTATGCTGCTCCCCCTGCTTGTGCTCTCTTGCTCCCTCTGTCAAATAAATAAATAAAATCTTTTTAAAAAAAGAGAGACTGGGTTATATTCTTGATGACACAAAAGACTTGGTATGTGTGCGCCTAATGCAGGTAAATGAGTTTTTTTCTCCCCTCTCTCTCAAAAGATCATCAAATCTGATCAAACAGCTGCCCACATTCTTCATTGTGAGCCTATTTTCTCAGGGTATTGACATAGAAGAAACAGCTTTATCCTGGAAAATAGTAAAGTGAAATGTTGCAAAGAAACCTCGTCTATAGGGCGCCTGGGTGGCTCAGTTGGTTAAGCGACTGCCTTCGGCTCAGGTCATGATCCTGGAGTCCCCGGATCGAGTCCCGCATCGGGCTCCCTGCTCAGCGGGGAGTCTGCTTCTCCCTCTGACCCTCCTCCCTCTCATGCTCTCTGTCTCTCATTCTCTCTGTCTCAAATAAATAAATAAAATCTTTAAAAAAAAAAAAAGAAAAGAAAAAAAAGAAACCTCGTCCATAAAGCACACCAATATCATTCCTGTGGGACTTATTTTTAGCAGAACGTTTCCTTTTGGTGCCATTCAATCTCCGGCAGAGTGTGCCACTTTTTTTTTTTTTTTTGGTAGATGTATTTATTTATTTGAGAGAGAGAGCACAGTGGGGAGGGACAGATGGAGAGGGAGAGAGAGTCTGAAGCAAACTCCACACTGAGAGCGGAGCCCAACGTGGGGCTCAATCTCATGACCCTGAGATCACAACCTGAGCAGAGATCAAGAGTTGGACGATTAACCAACTGATCCACCCCAGAACCCCCCACCTGCAGATTTTATTTTTAAGTAATCTCTACACCAAACTCGGGACTCAAACTTACAACCCCGAGATCAAGAGTTGCATGCTCTACCAACTGAGCCAGCCAGGTGCCCCACTGATATCCTACTCTCGACAGGAAGTCTTACTGATAATTTAAATAGTCACATATAAACACATATTTTGTGTGTTATATATATTATAACCTATGTTTTTAAATTTTATGTATGATATATATAACACACAAAATGTTTATATGTTCTCATTCAGGTGATATACTGTATTCTTACAATAAAGTAAATAACGGGTGCCTGGGTGGCTCAGTCGTTGGGTGTCTGCCTTCGGCTCAGGTCATGATCCCAGGGTCCTGGGATCGAGCCCCGCATCGGGCTCCCTGCTCAGCGGGAAGCCTGCTTCTCCCTCTCTCACTCCCCCTGCTTTGTTCCCTCTCTCGCTGTGTCTCTCTCTGTCAATAAATAAAATCTTTTAAAAATTTTTAAAAAAATAAGTAAATAACAAAAATGTTAGTAAGAAAATCATAAGGAAGTGGCGCCTGGCTGGCTAGTCAGGAGAGCATGCAACTCGATAGCGGGGTTGTGAGTTCGAGCCCCATGTTGGATGTAGAGCTTACTTAAAAATAAAATCTTAAAAAAATAAAAAAAAAACATAAGGAAGAGATAATACATTTACTGTACTATATATGTATGTATAAAAATCCATGGGGCGCCTGGGCAGCTCAGTTGGTTAAGCGTCTGCTTTCAGCTCACATCATGATCCCAGAATCCCAGGATCAAGCCCCGCCTTGGGCTCCCCGCTCAGCGGGGAGTCTGCTTCTCCCTCTGCCCCTCCACCCACCTGTGCTCTCTCTCTCTCTCAAATAAAATCTTTTTTAAAAATCCACATGTAAGTGGACCCACACAGTTCAAACCGGTGTTGTTCAAAGATGAACAGTATTTCACTAAGCTATCAATGCACTGGAAAGTGGGAAAGGGTCGTCAGCACGCTAGAAACTGAGAAATTCACCAAGGAGGGAAAGCAGACAGCATTACATTTATAGAGTAATGAGTCTAGAAGGAACCTTACCCAAAATAGGTGCAAGAGAGAACTTCTGCAAAAGTGGAGGATGTATATCCCCAAGGGGGATAAAAGGTGCCAGGAGAGGCTCCAGGGAGAATTACTGGGAGATTCGTTAGGGCATTGCTCTTAGAGCAGCTTGGCCAGGTTCAGATTGGGCTGAGGAACAGACAACTGGATGAAACACACTGTGGGCTCGGGATGGAGAGGTCAGTAAGTGCCCTGATAGCTAATAAACCCCATATCTGTAACCTACCAGCACAACTTCTCTCACATGAGAATACTGCCTTCCCCCCCAGAGTTGTTGTCAGCAAGTTGCATCCACAAATAAGGATCCTTAAAAACACAGAATACAGAGAATCACCCTGTATTGGAGGAAACACACCATGAAACTAGAAATGCAATAAAAAGAATGAACACACAAGGAAACAGAGCTAATAGAGCAACCAGGAAAAGACTTAAAAAATAAGCATAATAATATTTTCAAAGTATTCAAAAGGCTGTTTGTGTTCATGAGATAGAAAGAAAACTTCCTGCAAATCAGAAGCAGTTCACCTTCCGCCACCATGACCACCTCCTTCTGCTTCTGTCGCTGCCCCTGGCACTGCTTGGGTACTCAGCGTTACGTATGCTCTACTCTTTGTGACGGGCGCTGTGCACACCCTGGCCAACAAAAGGCCCCAGGAAAGAATCAGAAGGCAGAGAGATGTCTTCAAAGTAATATTTGATGGCATTAACCCCCTCATATAAAACTAAGAAATGGCTTCCTGGTGCTCTGAAGATGAACACCAAATTGCCAACATGGACTTCACAGTTCTGTGTAAGCCGGCTCCTCTCTACCTCTTGGTTTGCTCCAGGCTTCCTCTCATTCTCTCTGCCCCTCACACTCCCTCTTGGGCCACCTTGTGCTGTGTCTTCTACCTAAAACACATCCCCCTTTCTTGAGTGACGTGAGACATAATCTCCCTTTAAACCTTAGTTCAGTCATTCTTCAGAAAAAAATAGGGTTTTCTGACCTCCACGGTTGGGTCAGATCTTCCTATTATTTGCCTCATTTTATCTATTTTTGGAGTGTTTGTCAAAGTTTCACTTTTACATTTATCTTTTTGACTCTAAACTTTTGGAGGCCAGATATGGGGTCTGGTATTGTTCACCATCATATCCCAGCACTTGCTAGGGTACCTGGATATTTGTTGAATGAAGTAAAAATTAACACTCTAAAATTTCTGTACAATAAAATTTACAGAATACAGTCTCAGAGTTAAAACACCCTAGGATTTGACTTGTTCCATGGTTTTAAAAATAGTTTTATTGAGATATAATTCACATACCTACAATTCATCCATTTAAAAGCATATTCAATTTTTTATATATTCATAAACTTGTGCAAACATCATTATAACCTAATTCTAACAAATTTTAAACAATTTTTAAAAGATTTTATTTATTTATTTACTTATAGTGTATGAGTGGGGGGGAGGGCAGAGGGAGAACGAAAAAGACAATCCTCAAGCAGACTCCCCACTGTGCATGGAGTCCGACACAGGGCTCAATCCTAGGACCCTGAGATCATGACCTGAGCCAAAATCAAGAATCAGACGCTCAACCAACTGAGCCACCCAGATGCCCATAAACAATTTTTTAAAGTTTTTATTTATTTAAGTAATCTCCACACCCAGTGGGGCTCAAACTCACAACCCCAAGATCAAGAGTTGCATTCTTTTCCAACTGAGCCAGCCAGGCACTCTGACAATCTAATTTTGGAACATTTTCTTCTTCCAAAGAAACCCTGTGCCCATTAACTGTCACTCCTCATTGCCTCTCTTTGCCCCAGTCCTGAGGAACCAGTTCTGTCTCCATAGGCATGCCTATTCTGGGCATTTCATAGAAATAGAATCTCACAGGGACGCCTGGGTGGCTTAGTTTGTTGAGCATCTATCTGCCTTCGGCTCAGGTCATGATCCCAGGATCCCGGGATCGAGCTCCGCATCAGGCTCCCTGCTTAGCGGGAAGTCTGCTTCTCTCTATCCCTCTCCCTCTGCTGCTCCCCCCACCCCTTGTGCTCTCTCTCTCAAATACATAAATAAAATATTAAAAAAATAGAATCTCACAATATATGATCTTTTGTAGATAGCTTCTTTTACTTAGCATCATGTTCTCAAGATTTACTCATGGGCATCTGGCTGGCTCAGTAGGTAGAGCATGTGACTCTTGATCTCAAGATTGTGAGTTTGAGCCCCACATTGGGCATAGAGTTTATTAAATAAATAGAAAAAATACTTTTTTTAAAAGATTTTATTTATTTATTTGACAGAGAGAGAGAGAGAGAGAACAAACAGGTGGAGGGGCAGAGGGAGAGGGAGAAGCAGGTTCCATGCTGAGCAGGGAGCCCGATGCGGTGCTCGATCCCAGGACCCTGGGATCATGACCTGAGCCGAAGGCAGATGCTTAACGACTGAGCCACCCAGGCACCCCAATATTAACTCATATTGTAGTATGTAGCAGTACTTCATTCCTTTTTATGGCCAAATAATATTCCATTGTATGGATAAACTGCATTTTGTTTATCCATTCATCACTTGGTGGACATTTGGGTTATTTCTGCTTTGGGGCTATTGTGAATAGGCTGCTATGAACACTTGTGTATACTTTTTGTGTGGATGTATGTTTTCACTTCTCTTGGGTTATATACCTAGGAGCAGAATTGCTGGGCCATGTTTCCTTTTTGAGGAATTGCCAAAAAATGCTGCACCATTTTACATTCTCACCAGCAATGTATGAGCGTTCCAGCTTCTCCACATGTCACCAACTCTTACTATTTTTGTCTTTTTGATTATAGCCATCCTAGTGACTGTGAAGTAGTATCTTATTGTGGTTTTGATTTGCATTTCCCTGATGACTACTGGTGCTGAGTATCTTTTCTTGTGCTTACTGGCCATCTGTATATCTTCTTTGGAGAAATACATCTTCAAATCCTTCACCCATTTTTAATTTGGATTATTTACCTTTTTATTGTTGAATTGTAAGAACTCTTTATATATTCGTCAAATATATGATTTGGAAATATTTTCTCCCATTCTGTAGGTTGTCTTTTCACTTTCAAAGTGTCATTTTTTCAGTACAAAATTTTTTAGTTTTGACAAAATCCATTTACCTATGTTTTCTTTTGGCATTTATACTTTTGGTGTCATACCTAAAATACTATTGACTAATGCAAGGTTGTGAAGATTTATTTCTCTGTTTTCTCCTGACAGTTTTATAATTTTTGGTCTTCTATCTTGGTCTATGATCTGAATGATTGGACAGGTCTCTTCCAGTGCCGTGATCATGTTTTTCCCCAGTGATTTTTGGTCAACTTTAGACTGAAGAGCCCCTCCCCCACCTCAATCCTTTTCTACTCATGTACAGATTAACCTAAATCATTTATATTGTGATTCCTGAGGTTTTAGGGGCTGGGTGTGTATATAATAGGTATAATATTTGTTGGGGTGCCTGGGTGCCTGTTGCTTAAACATCTGACTTTTTTTTTTTAAGATTTTATTTATTTGACAGAGAGAGAGATACACAGGGAGAGAGAGAACACAAGCAGGGGGAGTGGGAGAGGGAGAAGAGGCTTCCCGCTGAGCAGGGAGCCCAATGCAGGGCTCAATCCCAGGACCCTGGGATCATGACCTGAGCCGAAGGCAGACACTTAACGACTGAGCCACCCAGGCGCCACCTAAACATCTGACTCTTGATTTCGGTGCAGGTCATGATCTCAGAGTTGTGAGACTGAACTCCATGCTGGGCATGGAGCCTGCTTAAGATTCTCTCTCTCCCTCTGCCCCTCCCCCTCCCTCTCAAAAAATAGGTATAGTATTTGTGAAACGTATTTATTGGGCAGCTGCTATGTACTTGCATGGTGCTGGAGCTAGAAAGATGAGTACAATATACTTGTCTTCAAGGAGCAAACACACTAGGGGCACCTGGGTGGCTCAGTTGGTTGGGCATCTGCCTTCAGCTCAGGTCATGACCCTGGAGTCCCGGGATTGAGCCCCGCGTCTGGATCCCTGCTCAGCGGGGAGTCTGCTTCTCCCTCTGCCCCCCACCGCTCTCGTGCTCTCTCTCAAATAAATAAATAAAAATCTTTAGGGAAAAAAAGGAGCAAACACACTAGCTGGAGATTCATTTAGAAGTATTTATTCAGCACTTTGAAGTGTCCAGCACCAAGCAAGTGATAAATAAATCCCTCTTGACTTTTATCTGCCGAAAGGTGGTGATGAGTACCAAGGAGGTGATGAGTACCAAGGAGGTGATGAGTACCAAGGAGGGCACTAAATCCAGCCCAGGAGGAGGAGAGGTGGAGGCAAGGCAAAGTTTCCTAGAGGAAGTGATGACTGATGGCCTTCCCAGATGGGTGGGGGTCTGCTGGCTGAGGAAGGAGGTGGACCAAGCAGACCTTCAGAGACCTGGCCTGAGGAGAGGACTGTGCACATCAGCAGGGAGCACTGAGCCGTGTGGGCTGAAAAGAGCCCTCCTCCCGCCCGGAAAGGTAGGGTGCAGGGATTAAGTGTGGGGATGTCTGCAGCCACCCCAGGCAGAAGGCTCGCTTCACCCACTTTACTGCATTGCCTGGAACACAGACCCTTAAACAATGAGATTGCAGATGCACAAAGTCAGAGCCTCCCAGATCATGTTCTGTCGAGCACAAGATGCACATGTCCATTGTGGGAAGTCCACAGTTCTCCAGAAGGTTGGGCAGCTTTTCACCTGCTCATCACAAGAAATAAGTGCTTTGAGTTACACACCGGGAAATGCCATGTCAGCACTCAGGTGGCGTGGGTGCCAAGTGGCGGGTCTCATAGGTCCGATTCTCCCTAAAGAGGCTGTTCTCTGCGAGGTGAACGCAGCTAGCTGAGGGAAGGCAGCTGCAGATGTGTAATGGTGAGAAGACCCAAAAGAGAAAGTGCAAGCCGTTGTCCAGTTGACTGACCTTCACCTTTCCCCACTGCCCATTCGTTCCGGGTGCAGTAAGCCCTCAGCTCTCCCAAGTGCCAGCCTTATGCTATGGCTGGAAGACATTTGCTCCCTTCTTTGGCTTCTTTGCATTCTTCTGACCTCTTAAGACCATGGTGACTCACGAGGGCGCCTGGGTGGCTCAGTAGGTTAAGCCTCTTGGTTTTGGCTCAGGTTGTGAGATAGAGGCCCTCGGCAGGTTCCATGCTCAGCTCGGAGTCTGCTTGACTCTCTCCTTCTCCCTGCTCCTATCCCTGCTCTCTAAAATAAATAAATCTTAAAAAAAAGAGAGAGAGAAAAAGAGGCAGGGGCGCCCGGGTAGCTGAGTCAGGTCATGATCCCAGGGTCCTGGGATCGAGCCCCGTGTTGGGCTCCCTGCTCAGCGGGGAGTATCCTTCTCCCCCTCCCTCTGCTCATGTGCCTGTGGACTCTCTCTCAAATAAATAAAATCTTAAAAAGGCAATAGCGTGGGGCGCCTGGGTGGCTCAGTTGGTTAAGCGACTGCCTTCGGCTCAGGTCATGATCCTGGAGTCCCGGGATCGAGTCCCGCATCGGGCTCCCTGCTCGGTGGGGAGTCTGCTTCTCCCTCTGACCCTCCTCCCTCTCATGCTCTCTGTCTCTCACTCTCTCTCTCAAATAAATAAATAAAAGCTTTAAAAAAAAAAAAAGGCAATAGCGACTCACGTGGATATTAAAGTCACTGGCTGTTCTCATAGCTGGAATATCAATTGGGAGAACAGTAGGAATTCTTGAGGGGGAGAGATTGGGAAATAGTTTGATCTATTTTGGTCACTAGATGTTTGAGAAAATTATGCTAGGAATTCTAGTTTTCAGAGTCAAAGCTAGCTAAATTTTTTAAGTGAAAGCTACACGAGTCACCGCTCACCTCTATTGATAACGTCAGGCTTATCCCTGAGGGTTGGTCATCCAGAGGGTCTGAGCTACTCTTGGACATCAAAGAGGGGGAAGTAGTCCTTGGGTCACTTACACTGAGCAATCAGAGCCTGAGCCAGCTGGGGTCAGGGGTGGGGCTGGCTGAAGCCTCGGGGTCTGAGGGATTTGGTGTCAAAAGGCAGAGGGGTCAGCATGGGCTCCTGGGAACAATGTCCCCCGAAAGGCTGGCAAGTCTCAGAGGCGCGAGAGGCTGAGCGAAGCCTCCAGAGCATTATACGTTGTGCTTCCTGTGCCGAATGCCACCAAAAGGCCCGGGCCATGTGGTCCGAGGGGTCTGGATCTGGCCCTCTGGTGGCAGTTGGGGTGGAGGAATGAGCAGGAGCAGTGGGGGCAAGCTAGTTAGCGGGAGGTGAGGCTCCAGGAGGCAGGAGTGAATGGGCGGCGGGAACTCCGTCTGACCCCCCCGAGCCAGGCCCTGTAGCCTCTGCCCTCTGGTGTTATTTACACTTTCATTGTGCTGCGAGAACTGCTGCCCCCGCTGCACCCCCCCCCCCGGCTCCTGTCCCCCCAGCTGTGACTCCAGGGCTCCTGTACCTCTGCCCTTGTCCCCCAGCCCTTTCTCAAACTGTGCAGCGAGAGCTCTTCACAAACTAATGCGGGTCATCGTGAAGGCAAGGTCCAAGTTGCCCTTGCCTGGAAGAGCCGCCAGCCAGCCAGCAGCTCTGCTCCTGCAGGGGGAGCCACGGGGCACGGTGGTCTCTCCAGACATCACCTCCCAAGCCCCTCCCTGACCTTCCTTATGGCTGCTGGACTGCACCACGAGGTCCTGGGCCAACGGGAGCTCCGGCCTGTTCCGTCCGGGCGCCCAGCGCCATGCACACTCCACACACCAGGTGGCTGCTTCAGTTCATGGGTACACGGGTGGAGCGTTCCGTTTGTGCTTTTTGGGTGTTAAGAGAATGTTTTCAGGTGAAAACAGGGCACAAGAGAAACGTGGACAAGGGAAGCCATGGAAAAGTGGAGGGTGGGGGGACACCCCATCCCCGGGGGCAGGGTGGACGTCCTCGTGGGCAGACGGTGCCGCTGACGGCGGACCCCAGACCATCATCTCTGTGTGCTCACATCCTCTAATGAGTCTGGGGACAAAAGCCACTCATCTGTTACCACTGAACTTGTAGAAATGATGTCATCTTACTTCCATCAGTCTGACAAAAGCAACCATCCTGTCTAGGGACAGGGGAACACAGGACACTGGCACCTGGCTAAGCACCCTAAACAAGGTGCTCACATGGGGCTGGTGGGGGCGCACTTCAGTTCCCAGCGGCACTCACAACCCTCCGAGCTTCCGGAAGCCATAGAAAATTCGACTCACGTTCCAGCGTTGCTTTTTTTATCAAGGCCAACTTTGATACGCCGAATGGAAGGCAAGATTCTCCCAGCTTCGACTCCGTTTGGGCCTGGCTTCTGGAGCTCCCAGGAGCTGCCCTCAGTCATCACGGCCACCTCACCGCTTCCGTCTGCCTTGGTCTGTTGCCACTGTAAACAAACCGACCCGCCGTCCCCCTGGGCAGGGACTGTGGCACCTCCCTGGTCGCTGCCATCCCCAACCATTTGGGGGAACCGTCAAGGCAACTGCGCTGGGGGCTGAGCCCCAGCACCAGAAGACTCAGGAGCCAAAACAGGTTTTATTCAGATCCGTGGTTGGTTACAAACTTGGTCACAGGCCCCAGAAGGCCATTATTCTGAGTTTACATGGAAATATAAAACTCGACATGTACAACTTGAAAACTTAAAAACAGAAACAAAGGCTTGGTTTAAAATCGCTGTTGAGATGTTTTCCCTGGTGCGTCACCTGGATGATGAACGAAAGTGCCTGAGACCCGGTGAGGAGGACTTCTGACCGTGAATGTGTAACTGAACATTTAAATGTCATCAAAAAGTTAGGGCCTTTGCACCTGATTTTACTGAAGATACAAACAATGCCTGTGACCATCTTTGGTTGCAGCCCAGACGATGCCCGACTCCTGCCGCGTCCCCTCCACCCATGGAGTATGAGTGCCTGTCCCGACGAGGCAGTGAGGCTGGGCCACCACAAAGCGACATGCTTAATGGCTTGGGGACGAGGAGGGAGCCAGAGGTGAGGCACCGTCCCACTGAGCATCTGTGCTCCTGGAGGATCTCTTCTCCAACAGAGTGGAATTGTATGGCCCAGCCTCGGAATTGCCGGGACCGCGTGGAGCATGACCTTCATTTGCCAAATGTGATGGGAGGTTAGGAATCAGAGAACCACCCACCCTCTGACTTTCTCAGGAACCTCCAGGGTTTTGGATTCTTCTCTGGAACCAGAGGCCGAGCTACTGTCCTGCTGTCGCCAGGGAGAGGAGGGAGACTCGCGCCACCCTGCCAACCTGACGGACGGCGAGGCCCCACCCGGGGCGCACTGCCTCCCAAGCTTCACACAGCTCGACCCAGGACGGTCAGAGCAGAGAAAGGCCCCAAGAGCCATGTCACTGCAGAGCCCGGGGCCGGGGGAAGCAGACAGGGGCAAGCGGCCGGGTCCAGGGCTGCCCTGTGAGACTAACAGGCCCGTTGATGCCACGCTCTTCCTTGCCACGCCTGGACCACACGCCTCCTGTTTTAGCTTCTCTTACGCACGCCCCCGTGGCTGCAGGAAAATGCACCGTCGCTCAGAGGTAGCCGCAGGCTCAAGAGAGGGGCCGTGTGGCCCCTCTCGCTGGCTGGGCCGGGGCAGCGCCGGGCCGAGGTCAGAGCTGGTGCAGCTTGCTCCGCTCGGTCAGCAGCGTCATGGCCACAGCGTAGAGGAGATAGCCCAGCACGAGGAGCAGGGCGCAGGCCAGGGGCCCGATACAGAACAGGGAGGCCACGAAGAAGGCCAGAAGCAGCGAGAGCAGCGTCCGGTAGCTGCCCAGGAAGCGCAGGCTGAGCCTCGGGCCCCGGGCACGGCTGGCTGTGGACCCCCGCGCCACGGGGCTCAGCAGGTGCCTGCCCGTCAGCCCAGGCTCCATGAGGTGGTAGCGGCAAAAGCTGCCGAGGAAGTCGGCCCGGGAGCACAGGGCTGCCATCCGGCCTGCAAACTGGGCGCAGACAGAGGTGGGGGCGGTGGGCGCGGGCAGGGCCGCACACTCACCCGGCCTCTCCCCGAGGGCCGCCCGCCCCCCGGCACTCACCCTGCGGTTGATGGCGGACGACAGCTGGAAGAGCACGCGGACCAGGCTGGCGATCTCGAAGCTCCGGATGGGCTGCAGCTCCAAGTCCCCCTGGTACTCGATGTCAAACCTCCGCAGCCCATTGATGATCTAGAAGCGGGATGAGAGGCGAGCCCCAGGGGAGCCCGGGCCGAGCGGGCAGGCCCGCCCACACACCCGTGCGGGCGCGTCCAAGGCGATGGGGGACGGGAGGAGCCCTCCTGGACCCGGACCTTACCTGGTACCGGCCCAGGGGCGTGAGGATGAGCCCGTCCTCTCCCACGATGCAGTCCGGGAGCTGCTTCTTCCCGTTCTCGTCCCGCGTTGTCCCCAAGGCGAGCGTGAGCTGCGCGAGCTGGGCCTCGCTGAGCTGTTGGGGGGGAATGCGCTCTGAGGAGGCTGCGCTGCTTCCTGCTTTCACTTTCCGGGTGAAGGGAGGACACGGGGCTTCGGCCCTGGGCCTGGAACGGCGACCGCGAGGGGACCCAGACAGGACCTC
This sequence comes from Mirounga angustirostris, assembly GCF_029215605.1. NCBI lineage: Eukaryota > Metazoa > Chordata > Mammalia > Carnivora > Phocidae > Mirounga > Mirounga angustirostris. Next base: position 64,580,306 of record NW_026991722.1, read on the forward strand.
AGCGGTACAGGCTACACCTCCCATGGGCCCCCACAGCGGGGAGGGGGCGGCCCCCACGGCCCGTACTCGGAACACCTGGCACAGGTACTCCAGGGCCTTCTCTAGGTACTCGTCTGTCTTGCGGACACTGTCCTGCCCCATCTCGTCCAGGTCGTTGGCTGGGTAGCAGCCGTTGGCGTCTGTGGAGCAGAAGCCCAGCCACGACAGGAAGGGCCGGCCCGGCGTGCTCTCCCCGCACTGGTCGGAGATGGACTTGGCGGTCTGCTTGGCCTGCGTGATGAGCTGAGCCAGGCGCAAGACCTGCAGGGTGCGCGGGCCCGTCAGCCGGCATCGGTGGGCCGCTTCGTGCCGCCTGGCCACCAGGGGACTGGCAGGTGGCCCTGCGGGAGCCCCCAGCAGGTCAGGATGGGCCGAGGAGTTCTTAAGACTAAGACATGCATATTCTAAATGTGAAAGCTTCCCAACAAATGCTGCCTTTATTATCAGAAAAAAATTAGACCTCAGTGAAAAAAAAGGGTAGGAGCCAAGCAGCGTCCAGGCGACACCCAACCTTAGTTCCCCCCTGCAAGGCGTGTGCGCCACCCCCCGGCAGTTCCCACAGCCTCCGGACGGCCGTGTGGCCCGGGGGAGCCCCAGCTCACCAGCGTCCGGACCTCGGGCCCAAACATCGGGGTGTACTTGCAGTCCTGGCCCTCCAGGCTGTAGACGTGGCTCTTCACCTTGAAGGAGGTGTCGGTGACGGCCGGCGGCCACGAGGACAGGAAGCTGCCGGTGAAGGGGGGAGCCGTGAAGAGTCGGTGCTGGCGGTGCGGGATGACGAGTTCGGGCTCCAGGAAGAGCTGCTCCCCTGGAGAGCACGACATGAGTCTGGCTTCAGCTTCCACGGCACCCAACACCCCGTCGCCACTGGCAGGCTTCCTGGGCGCCCGCGGAGGCTCCCGAGGCCCCTGCAGCCCCCGTCAGTCTCCAAGGGAAGGCCGATGTTCACAAAGGAAAGCCAGAGAAGCTAACGCCCCACAGACGCATCTAAGACGTGACGGGAACCAAGACTGCTTTCTGATGCCGCCACCGAGAGTCACCAGGGAGATGGAGCTCTGCACGCTGCCTCCCCTCCCTCTGGCACCCCCACAGCTCCCGCCTGGCATGCCGGGCCTCAGACCTGCCCCCCGCCACCGCGCACCAGGAGCCCCCACGCCACCTTGGCCAGGCCGCTGCAAGCCTGGGAGGCACACGCGGGGTCCGGGGCTCCCTCTCTAAGTACCGCTCCCCTCTCGCGAAGGGCTTACCTTTCTGGATCATTTCAGCCAGGTTGGGCTGGGCAAAGACTTTGGCCACTCGGAACACCATGAGTGCGTTCTTGGGGCTGACCAGGTCGGTGCGGAGTGCGCGGCTCAGGAAGCCCACGAAGAGCTTGGTGTACATGAGCAGGTTCTCCTGCACAAAGGGTGCCCTGGGGACCCAGGCGCTGCGTCAGGGGCCACACCTCCCACTGCGCCGCCTGCTCCTCCTTGGCTTCCAGACTCTCCCCAGCCATGACCTCCTGGTGGCTGAGGGACCAGGAAGGTGGGGGAGAACCAGGCCTCCTGGGGACGACACAGTCCTCCCCAGGATGAGGCCCTTCCCAAGAAGACAAGGCCTCTATGGCAGAGCGCTAGTGAAGAAGGGTGGAGGAGATCGAGGGGCAGTTTGAGGGTGGGTGTGAACGGACACCTGAGTGGACAAGAACAGCAAGGGGACAGTGCAGAGAAGAGAGCCACCAGCTGTTTCTGTGGGAGATCAATCCTGGGGCCCAGGCAACACAGCCCAGTCAAGGGTCAAGGAGGGGGTGGCCTGTCCCACCCCCCCACCTGCCAGGAGGACAGCATGCCAGGGCTCACCATCTCTCCGACACACACCGCGGCTGGCAGTCACTGGTCTGAGCCTGCTTCTCGGGCGCATACCTCCAGGGCTGCAGGTAGCTCAGCCACATCTCCAGGACCTGGTGACACGTGTGCACTGAGGGCCTTGCAGCCGGTGCTCCAGGGAGCTGTGGGGCTGCGGCTTTGGGCCAAATCCGGGGGTGGCCTGGAGCCCAGCTCCCGGGAGGCAGCTCGGGTGAGCAGGGATGAGTCTAACTGTGGGGCTTCCCCTGGGGGTGCCACCAGGTTCTGGCCTCTTCCCACCTGCTGCCCTCAGAGGGCCCAGGAGGGAACTCCACACACCCTCCCACGATGCTTATTTTTTTAATTTTTATTTGGTTGACACACAACACTACATCAGTACCAGCCCCTGTGACGTCGAGCCCTCCAGAAACACGGAACATGGAGTGCTCCCCCTGCTGAGCGGGCGAGGTGCAGCTCGGTGAGGCTGGGAACCCACCCGGCATGGACACCTGGGGTCAAAGTCAGGGCGCACAGAGTTTTTCTGTACCTGAGGGTTGGCTCTGGAAATTCAAACGAGCAGAATGAGAGCCCCCAAGGCCTCCTCACCAGGCCTTGGCAGTAACAGCTGATCCCTCCTGCGCTCACCCCACAGGACCTCCCCCGGGGCACACACAGGGCAAGGGCGGCGAGATGGGGCTGACACTCACAGCTCTGAACGACGCATCCAGGGGCCAGTGGCCAAAGCAGTGCTGCAGGAAGAGGTAGAGCTTCTGCTGCACAAACCTCGGGACGGCGGCCCTGCAGGGGAAAGGAGGGGAGAGGGTCCCCTCATAGGCGAGCCCAGTGTCTCCTGCTTGCAAGGGCCAGCTCTGCCAGGGCGAACGAGGGCACTCCCTGGAAGTAAGGTCTCCTACTTTCGGGCCCATTTTTCAGAAGAAGAAACCAGAGTTCAGAGACATTAGGTAAGGTCCCAAGGTCACACAGCACACATGTGGATGATCTAGTGAGGCTCCTGTGACCACCTCTGCTTGGCTCGCCAGATACAAGTCACCTGCTCTGCTGGCCCCAGTCAGCCTAGGAATCAGGCCACCATCCCAGCTCTTCTGACGGAGGGAAGGAGGAGCAAAGAGGAAGAGCAGGGGAGGGCGCAGCACAGAGCTCAGTCTCCAGTGACAAATGAGCCACTTTGCGGTGAAGGGGCTCCCAGCCCACTGGCTTTCCTGGGCGTTCCGAGGAACGCGGTCACTGCAGAGCTCCCACTTTGCCCACTGCTGGGGAGGAGGGAACAAGAGAGGGCAGCAAGACGGGGCCTCTCTGGCCAGTCTGGCTCTTTCCACCAAAGAGGGCAGGCCTCGAACGAGAGGCCTGAGTGGGCGTGGGGAGATAAACCCACGGTGATGTCCCACCTGCCCCACCCTGCAGAGGCCTCACAGGCCGTCCCTCACACCCCAGGGACAGGTCACTGTGGGAAACATGCATGCAGGACGAGGCAGCCAGGGGCACAGGAACCCTGTGCACGGCCCTGTACCCACCGTTTGAACTCCTCCAGGGGGCTGGTGGCGTGGGAGTGAGCGGAGGGAGAGACCTGCTCGGGCTTCAGGCTGTTGGAAAAGGCGTGCAGATGCTTTAGCAGCAGGCGCACCACCAGCACGTGCTCCTCAGTAGGCGTGAACGACTCCTAACGTTGGGGTGGGGGGCAGTGTCAGGACCCAGGCCAGTCTGGGGTGGGGCCCCCAGGTCTGGCCACGTCCCGCCCAGAACCGTTTCTCCCCCACAGGACGCGTGGGCCACCCCCAGGGCCCTCCCCGCGCCTCGCTCGCTGGCCCTGAGACCTGCTAAGAGCACCTGCAGGCCCAGGCAACACACCTGCGAAGGGCTTCACTGTGGGCTTCAAACCCTTTTGTACCCTCCGTGGCTGACTCGGGTCATTGCTGCCCATCCAAGTCCTCAGGGGTCCCCACCTCCTGGCCAGCCAGAGGAGCAGGAGGGGGCGAGGCAGGCCGGCATCCCCACCCCCCCACCCCCTGGATCTAGACTCTGGGTCTCCTGCCTGCCTCCCGGGTGTGTGGAGACAGCTCCCTGGGGCCTGGCTTCCCTTTTCAGGCAGAAACGCTCCCCAGTTCCTTATCCCGCTGCAACCCCCACCTTTCCCTCCACTCCGCGTTCTGGACCCGCCAGCTGGGGGCTCAGCCCAGGGTGGCCCTTCTATTGCTAACGGACCTGTGGTCAGCATGACCCCCAAGACAAGAGCACGCTCAATCTGGTGGGCTGAAGTTCCGATTCACCAAGTTCACGTAGGCTCTTTAAGACTCAGACCTGAAAGGCCAGCCTGCCTGCTGGCTGTGCCGTGACAGAGAACAGGGTGGTCCCCTGACTGGCAGAGGATGGCACCAGCAGGCCCCAGCTACCTGCCAACTCTGGGGTGCCCAGACATGCTCCTCTCCCCACACTCACCAACCCCAGGCCTCTGGGGCCTCCACAGACTCGACAGAGGAACTTTCGGAAGCCTAGTCCGGATCCCGACAATGTTGCGGCTGGCAGAGGCCATGCCTCCTGGCACGGCCCGGGCACCCAGCCGCCGCCCCGCCACGGATCTACCTCCGCAGGCCCAGGCAACGCACCCCATGTCCAGTGCGCCCATGCAGGGAGCTATGGGGCTTCATGAGAGCGGCTGCTGCTTCTCTGTGTGTTTAAGTCTTTGTGTGATGAATTTGCATCATTTGCAGAAAAAAGTGTAAGATACTTTCATAATAACGAAATTTCAGAGGGCACTGATGCCAGGCTGTAATCTACCCCCCGCGCCCCCAGGGGCCTTGCCCTTTCTCATTCCTGGGCCCTTGCCGACCCCGCCACTGTCTCCGCAACAGAGGACAGAACATCCGCGCTGAACCAGAACTGCGCCCCCTCCTCATCCGCACAGGCCCTTCCCGTCACACTGGAAGCCCCTCGGGCCGTCTTCCCGCTGGGGGAAGCCAAACCTTTCTTCCGACCGCCTCTCCCCCACGCCCCCACCGAGCCAAATCCCCACGGGAGCCTGGCCACAGCTGCACGTGGCCTCCTCCGGCTGCATGCCCTTTAGGGACACTTTCCCAAAGCCTGGGCCACTTCTTACTGGGCTCAGCCCTTAGCTAAGCAACCTCTCCTGCCATGGACGTTTCTCCAGGGATCCTGCTCTGAGCCCGGTGAGACCTTCCCCAACACAGGCTGGAGTGCTACCCGCTTCTGTGCTCAGCCCGCCCCTGCCGGCCCTTCCGGGACTGTTCTCTTCCTTCTTCCCAGCAGCTGCTGCTTCTGAGAGGGAACCCTGTGTGTGCTCACCACCCCATCCCAGCAAACCCGATTTCTCATCTTGCACTCAAGTATCCGGTTAAGTATTATTATTATTGTGTGCTCCCACCGAGGGCAACCGGACAGACCCCTGGCCTTGAGCACGGACCTAGACACATGCTTTCTGCCCAGACTTCGTGGCGTTCATCTTGTGAATCGTGAGCTACCAGACTCCATCAGCCCTGAAACAGCCTGCAGCTCTGAACCCTACCTATCAACCTCAAACCCGTCCACACCGGTCATCCCTGCCTAAAGCAGACCCGTCTCCACGAGGCCCTCACCCATTCTTGCCCGCCTCTGGAGGAGCGCCCAAGTCCACAAGAGGCCAGGGCCCGGTGTGCTCAGGGATCGACAGCCTCTCCAGGCTGGGGGGCCGAGCCCTTGTCCTCCCCGCCCCTTGGCCTCACAGAGGCTTGGGGTCAACAGAGCCCACCACCATGAGCCGCGGGGTGTCCCTGTGCTCAGTGAGGTCCTGAGCGCCAGGCCTGCACTGCGGGTGGGGAGGGCCGCTGCAAAGGCCGCACTGTTTCCACTCCTCCGACCAGGGCCAAGCACAGAAGCCACCGACTCCCAAGAGCTTGCAAACTCCGGCTGGCCTGGGGCTTGGCCAGGCAGATCTGGGGGCCCCACCCCCCCAAACCTGGGCTAGCCTGCCAAGCTGAGGGCCAAGGCAGGCTAAAGATGGCCACTCGCCACCATCCCCAACACACACTGGCCTTGCTCTGTTTGGAACTGGTCTGAGTCACCCCAGCCGGCCCCCGGCAGGCCCCTCGCTTTACCACTGCACTGCCATGCGCTCCATGGCTCACACCACAGGGCAGGGGTGAAACGGAACAATAGGAGAGCAGCCAGTACTTGGTAGGCGTGGAGGGCCTGGAGGCTGGGTTGGGCGGGGCTGTGGAGGGCGCTGGACACACTGAGTCGGTAGTGCAGAACCTCCAGCTGAGAGACAACAAAACAGAGAAGCCGAGAAGAGGCGGGGAGGGCAGAGGGCAGGGCAGGGGACAGGAGGGGAGAGACCGGGGAGGGGACAGCAGGGAGAGAAAGACAAAAATGAGCCCAGAAGTGAGGAGAGAAAACAAAAAACAAAAATAAAACAAAAGCCCGTCAGTGACAATCCACACCGTCAGAGCCCCGCAGCCTCAGGCCAGTGGGACGCCACCCTCTCAGTAGCCCTAAGGGGCCCTGCCTGGTGGGCAGACCAGAGCCAGGCCCGAGGGCCGCTCCTCCACCTGCCAGGCAGAGAGACAGACGCTCAAGGTCACTTGGGCAGCGTCCTCCACGTCACTGGGCCTGAAGGTCCCTCCAGCTCCCTGAGGTCGGCCTGACTCACTTCCTGCCAGAAGGTCCTGCCCTCCCCAACCTCCATGTGTGTGGCATGTGCATGCTGCACCCCGCCAGGACCCCGGAGGCCTTGCTGGGACATACTGCCAGCCACCAAGGCCCTGAAGGCCCTGAGGCTCAGAAAAGAAATTTTTGAGGAGCCCATTCCTAATGGATACCTCTCTGCTCAGGAAAGAAAAATATGTCATTTATTGGACTTCCCTGGGTTGTCCCAAAGAGAAATTTACCAAATTGATATATGATGTGGTCACTTCCTAGGTATCAAAGATTCCAATTGGTGGCCCCTCCTGAATGGTTCTCTCTGTGGGGGCTGATTCCCAGGGTGGCACAGAGGTGAGCAAGGCTCAGCCCACCAGAGCTAACACCCTCCACACCCCACATTCCGGAAATCGTTAAAGGTGACGCAAACACTCATGGGTTCAAATTCTGGGAGATCCACCTCTCCCACCTCACCAGGACTCCCCAACTGCGGATACACAGAGCCCTTCACTAGTCTCAATGGGCCCTTGGAATCTGGCCATGGCCACACGCACCCAGAGGCAGCTGGAACCCTGAGGCTGGGACAGCCTGGGACATGGGTGACGACAGCTGAGTTGGCAAAGCTGTCCACTCCCATCCCACCGTCTGCCCTCCCCGCCTGCAGTGACAAGGCCTGCTAAAGCAGTCCCCTTCAGCCAAGCACAGCTCAGAGCCAGCCCTGGCACACGTCCTGCCCGGTGAGGGCCACGCCTCCCACTGGGTACCATGCTGCACGCAGGAGAGGTCAGCATGCGTGTGCCAGGCCTTGAGGAGACAGGCGCAGCCAGAGACACGCAGAGCAAGGGCAGGAAGGAGCACAGCAAGGAGGGGTCTGCCCTTCAAGGCCTTCCTCTGGGCCAGACCCCGGGCTCAGCCGCAGCTCAGTGGGAATCGGGGAGCCCATGGTTCCCTGCTGGGGACCTGCCCAGTCTACAGGAACACCGGGCAGGCCCCACAGTAGCCTGCAGGAGTGTGCGGACTTCAGTGACCAACTGCCTTTCCAGAAGCCCTCTTCAGTAAGCTGGGGTGGAGAAGAGGCCCGGGCTCTATGGAGCAGGCATCCACTCTGGACCCAGGCTAGGCATGGAAGCACCGCGGGACCTCTCAGAGCTGCACTTCCTGCATCTCTAACGTCAGGAAACAGTGACTCCAAGGCTAGGATTCTACATGGCACAGCATAGGCCTGGGTAGATAGTAAGGAGCCTCGGAAGGAGACCTCCCCAGCTTGCTTTCTCCACTTCCCACACACCAGGTTTACTAAGGTTTTGTTGTCAGCCTCAGTAGGAGGCAAAAAAAAAAAAAAAAAACCAAACAAACAACAAAAAACCACAAACCCTCTCCCAGTGCCTGGTGGGGGTTTCCCGGTTGTCCCCCCACTACCAGCCATTCTGAGCAGCTCTCACGTGCCCTCTGGTCTGGCCAAGAGGAAGCAAACGTGGGGAAGAAGGGGAAGGCCCCCCTACCCCAGCAGGTCCAGCCCACCACTCCTCCCAGGTGACAGACAGCCTAGAGGACCTTTGTGACTGGCAGATCTGCTAAAGATTACAGCGAGTGTGCCCACACTAGCTCAGAAGACAGAAGGAACAGCCAGGAAGGTGATGCAGCAAAGCAGCCTCTGCCTCTGCAAGACCAAGCCACATGCACAGGGGCTGAGTGAGCCCCCCAGGACCCAAGGGGGAAACCCGGCCCCCTGACCACCGTGCACTAGCCAGGAACATGCAAGTCCACTCTGGAAGCAGGAATGGCAGTGCAGGTCCTCAGTGACACGAGAGGCCCAAGAAGGAGTCCTGGCTTTCCCTCCGTCCCATGTGGTGCCAAGGACAGAGATTTGGGGTACTCTGCACTGCACTTTAAGAGAGCAGCAGTCGGGGGTGCTCCCCAAACCGGTACTCAGCAGAGAGCAGGGAAGCAGAGCTGGTTGCCGAGACTCTGCAGCAGGAAAAGAACTGCTCCATGCTGGAATCGCAGAGGTAAGGTCATAGGCCACCCGTACAAATTTCAGGCCCAGAGAATCTTAATTCTTAAGGAATCTCTCAAGCATTCTGTCTGGTGTCGACAAAAGCAACATCTAAGAGGCGGCCCAGAAGCGCACAGAAGCTGCGGATGGCGCAGTCGGTCCCAGGCCGAGGCTGCCCCCAGCAGGGCCCCGGTTCGTGTGTTTCAGGCTGTTTCATGGAGTGTGAACCTAGGTGCGCGCCCTGCCTCTTATTAAGCGGACAGAGCCGTTCTACCCTGACGAGTCCACAGGGTAGCCGGCCCTGAGCATGGCGACCCAGGGAAGGTTTCGGGGACACAGCTGCCTCCACGCCTCTGCGAATGAGCATGGTGCCCAGTGAGGGAAGGGAAGGGAAGGAGGAGACAGGCCGGGCCGCGTGCAGGAAGGCATCAGACCCCGCCGGCTGCACAGATGGCTGCCTGCCGCTGCTCGGGGGGAGGGTGCGGGGGTGGGCAGCGTGGGCACCAAGGGGAGCGAGGGCTGCCAGGTGCCACCTCAGCAGGAAAGCAGGAGGCACTGTGACAGTAGAGGGGACAGACCTGGCTGTGACTCCCAGAGGCATCCGCGACTCTCCTGCCCCCCCCACAATGCCACCTCATCCATTCCGGCTGCCAGGGAGGGGGCTCTGGAAGTAGCAAGAGGAGGACCCCAGAGAGGATAGGCCTCCAGCCCTCACCATGGAAGCCCACCACAGAACCAAACCCACCTGCTGCCCAGCACTGGAGTAAGGGGTGGTGGTGAGTTTCTGCTTCCCACCATCTAGCCCTTGAAAACTAGCTGAGATTAAGGACAAGAAGTAGCAGGTGGACCAGGCACACCAAGGCCAGAGCAGACAGGGACGAAAAACTTCGGCAACATACCTTGGCGTGAGGGGACTGCATTTTTTGGTACATCTCCAAGGAATAATGATGAAGCCACATTTCCACAAAAACCTGCAAGAGAGCATTGGGTGGTCAAATGATTTTCATCTAGGGTGTTGTGACATTCAAAGGGCAGTTCTTTTCAACAAACAGTGCTGGGAGAACTGGGTATCTGCATGCAAAAGAATGAACTTCCACCAGAAACAATAAATAACTCAAAATGGATCAGAGACCTACATGGAAGATCTAAAACTATAAAACTCGTAGAAGAAAGTGTGAGGACAAAGCTTTATGACATTGGATTTGGCCACGATTTCTTAGCTAAGACTCTAAAAGCACAGGCAACAAAAGAAAAGAGATAAATCGGAATTCATGAAAATTTTTAAAATTTTGCACACAGAAGTCACTATCCAGAGTGAAAAAGGCCACCCACAGTATGGGGGAAAGTATTTACAAATTATGTATGTGAGGAGGAATGGATATCCAGAATATATAGACAACTCCTACAACCAACCCAAACACAAATAAATAAAGCCACTCAGCGGCACCTGGGTGGCTCAGTCGTTAAGCGTCTGCCTTTGGCTCGGGTCGTGAACCCGGGGTCCTGGGATCGAGCCCCGCATCGGGCTCCCTGCTCGGCGGGAAGCCTGCTTCTCCCTCTCCCACTCCCCCTGCTTGTGTTCCCGCTCTCACTGTATCTATCTCTGTCAAATGAATAAATAAAATCTTAAAAAAAAAATAAATAAATAAAGCTACTCAATTCAAAAATGGGCAATGGACTTGAACAGATATTTTACCAGACGACATACAAATGGCCAATAAGGACACAAAAAGATGCGCAACATCACCAACCATGAGGGAAGTGCAAATCAAAACCACCGGGAGACACCACCTCACATCCATTGGGGGGGCTCTAATCACACCCAGACCATCGTGGGCGTCGGCGCGGCCTGCACCCCTGGTGGGAACGTTTGACGGTCCAACCGCCAAGGAACACAGTGCGGTGCTTCCTCAGAGCATTAAGCAGAATTACCGCACGATCCAGCAGTTCCACTTCAGGGTATGTACCCAAAAGAATTGAAATCAGAGTGTCTAAGAGATTTTTGTACATCCGTGTTCATAACAGAACTATTCACAATAGCTAAAACGTGCAAGCAACCCCAGTGGCCATCCACAGATGAATGGAAACACAGAAGGTGGCAGATCCATATGACAGAGTATTACTGAGCCTTAAAAAGAAAAGAAACTTGGCAACGTACTACCACATGGATGAACCTTGACGGCGCTCTGCTACATGAAACAAGTCAGTCGTAAAAAGCATTAATTACCATATGATTCTGCTTCTATGAGATCCTACAGTAGTCAAAATCATAGACACAGAAAGCAGAATGGAGGGGGCCAGGGGCTGGGAGGAGGGGGTATGGGAAACGTCTGTTTAATGGGTGCAGTTTCAATTTTATAAGATGAGGAAGTTCTGGAAATTCCTTTCCCAGCAATATGAATATATGTAATTCTACTGAACTGCATACTTTGATGGTAAATTTTATGTCATGTGTATTTTACCGCAATTCAAAGAAATTTTTTCTTCAATAATTAAAAAAAAGAGAGAGCGTTAGCGTTCTGGTCCAGAGAACAACCCTCCAGCATTTCTGCCCCATAAGCCCGTGTACTGACCACCAGCCCTCCTCATGGGCTGGCACAGCCCAGAATCCACATTAGCTGGGGGCATCTGAAGCACCAGGGCCCCTCTGCAAACAGGGACGCTGAGTCCAGCCATCCAATCTCCCGGTGCGGTCTCAACGATGACATACATGGAGGCCACTGAAAGTGCAGCAGCCCATACACCAAGGTTATATACGAGGCAGGAGGGACAGAACCCCATCTTATCCATGTGTCAGGCTGTCAGTAAGTGATGCTCGCGGCTACCAACTCCGCCCCAGCGTCGAGAACCAGCTGAACCTCTCCAAGGTGTACTTGAAGAGACAGTCTGGCCTGGGAGGGAGCCAGCCCAAGCCTGCGTGAGAGGCTGGAGCCTGCACGAGTGCAGACAAGGGGCCCTACCACCTCCCATGTGGATCCCCCAACCCGGAAGGGATAGGGGCTGCCGGCCAAGCAAGGTCAGAGGCTTTGCAAGCCTTTTCTGGCCAGTGTTATAAAAACACTACTGGGGCAGGGGCTTAATATCCACCCAAATGAGGGGGATCACAGGAAACCTTTCCAGCATTGTGGGAGCAGGTTGGAGACGTGCGGTGTGGGGCAAGCCTGCATGCACATGGATCCAATGGAAACTGAGCAGCGCTCATACCACGAGTGACAAAACTCCACAGACAGTGAATCCTGGGATGAACAGCACTGCCAGTGACATCCATGTTCAAGAGGTGGGCACGTCACAGCAGGAAAACACCAACAATTTAGAAGCACTCTCAGGCTGAGGGCAGTGTCTAGGGCTCTGCCCCCTGGGGCGGAAGGTGGCCGGACAGTTTATTTTGAAACAGAAGACGAGAAGGGCTTCCTCACTCTCACCTGGAGTAGAGTTTCAGACCTCCAGATCTCATGGGAGGCAGGGTCTGCGTTCACAGACGTCTGATGAGAGATGTGTCGCTTCAGGAGGCTGGTGTGGTGGAGGCCATAGGAAGCGAAGGGCATGGCTGGCGTCCTGAGGGACACACAGAAACAGGCCTTCGTTAAGGGGTCCTGCCGGCACAACCAGGGGCAATCTGAACATGAACATCGGTGGCAACTGTAGCCATTACCACCTGCTGAATCACAGGACGGCCCCCAAATCCACTTCCCTACCGCAGAGCATGCACTGGTCAATGTAAGGGATGAAAGCAAACAACCACCCTTAGGCAACCATCCTATTAATAACTGATTTGGCTGGCAATAATCAAGGGACACTAACACCGCTGATAATTACATAGTCTCAGCGTATCTTCCCAACAAATCCCTCTTGCTAATTAACTTGGCACATTTAATTTTACAGTAGGAAAACCTAGCCAACACCCCCCTGGCCCAGTGATCAAGACAATGTCACCAGCACACAGACTCCACGGCCGCTGGGCCTAATCGCTAGGAAACACCAGAGAACTCAAGATAAGGGCATTCTGCACATCCCTGGGCTGCACCAGTTAAAGGCGTCAAGGTCAGGAAAGATGGGAAGACGGAAGGACTGTTCCGCACTGAAGGGGGACCAGAGGCAACCACACGCAGCGAGTGAGCCTGAGCTGGACCCCACCCGGGTAGCAGACGTTAGTGGGGTAGCCAGGGCAGCCCGAGTGGAGTCTGAGGATGAGACGGCGGCCTGGCAGCGATACGGATTTCCTGATTCAGATAAAAGCGCAGTGGCTGTGTAGGAGAATGCACTTGCTTTTAGGAAATACACTCCAAAACATTAAAAAATAGCAGGCGTTGTGTCTATAACCTACTCAAATGGCCTAGAAAAAACACATACAGATAAACAGAATAAAACAATTCAGAAATGTAGGTGAAGGACCTATGGAAGTTTTTTGTTATTCATGGCAAGTTTTAAGTCTGAAATTCTAGGTTAAAATAAGCCAACACAACTGGGCCCAGCAAACAGCTTGGCAGCTGAAACCTGCCTCTGACAGGGCGTGAAGCTGGCCAGCCCAGGGCGCCTCTCGGCCGTAGCATTACCAACGCCTGCGCAGCCTCTCCCCACTTCCACGCCCCCACCTCCTCCTTTCAATCCCCTTTCCTCGGGGGCCTTCCTGTGCCGGCAGGAAAGACCCCACCTCCCAGGGAAGAAGGTGCACCAGCAAGGTTGAGGAGGGTGAGGAACATGGGTGGCAGCTCCCGGGTCACGAGTGTCTCTGGGGAGAGGCGGCCAATCGGCCCCCGGCTAAAGGCCTCTGAAGGCCTCAGTTCACCCTCAGGCTGAGGCTGGCTGCACACTCCCTTCCTGCACGGTCCAGCCACAGCCCAGCCTGCTTGGATTGGCACAAGAGGCTCTTTACCCCAAGACCTCTGGCGCAGGCCAAGACCTGGTCTGGAAGCCTACACGGATTCCTCCTGCTCTTATTCCTCCCCACATCAGCCCTGCTGTGGCCTGCCTACAGGCCCTTTCCCTCCAGCACCACCTGCCCAGTGCCACCGATCAGCTCTGGTAACATTGCTCTGAAACCCCCGCCACCGCTTCGGTGTGGGGCTTGGATGCCACACGTAGGGAGGGCTGCTATGGGCAGCACACAGCCGACTCCCAAACCAAAGTCAGGCCTTGTCCATGGGGCCACAGGACCTGCTCACTGCAAACCCAGGCACAGACATCCTCCTCACCCCTGCCCTCCGGTCTGTGCCAGGGAAGCTGGGGTCGGGGGATCTCAGGCCTAAGAAACGTTGGGGCACCCTGGACAAAGAGTGGCACTACTGTCCCTGTGAGCAATGCCCACTGCCCAGGCCACTCCCCTGTGGAAGCGCCAGACTTTACAGGCTAGCCGCAGGGATGGGCCATCCCAGGCCAAGAGCCAGGGCAGCCAGAGAGCCTTACCTGGGAGCTGGTGAGGGGCTGGGCCCCCCGGGACTGGAGGAGAGCGGGGGGAGCACACTGCCTTCTGTGGGCAGGAACCATGACAGGTACCTGTCCACGAGGGTGAAATAGGCACAGTCTGAAGTTCGTATGTGGAGAGCCCCAGGAAGTGGCTGGAAAAGCAAATCTGCATTGGTGTGTGGCTCTGGGTGCCATGCCCTGGCTGTGGACCCCAGCAGCCTCAGGGCTCAAATCAACGCACACGAGCCCTGGGACATGGGCCACATCCCAGGGGCCCGACCACAAGCACCCTGGGCAGTACCGGGAGACAAGTTCCCACCACCGGGGGCCTGACTAGACCCCAGAGTCCTTTTCAGCATGCAACCACTTCCCACAGGAAGCCCCCCAACTACCACTCGGGGTGTCCAGGTCAAGTGTGCCCACCGGCCTGTCATCCTGAGTGAGGATGGCCTGAGCAGCAAAGGCTGGAGGAGGATGCAGAGGACGAGCCGGAGAAATTCCCAGAGGTGGGAAAGGAAAAGACGTGGATAAAGAAAGTCCTAGGCCACAGCCCCCACCCTCCACGGGGGCTTTGGTAAAAAGCTGCTCAGGGGCACCCCTCTTGTACCTTCTGAGTGATGAGGCTCAAAGCAAAGAAGAACATGTAGTACTCGAACGGATCTGATGGCAGCGTTAGGGGGCAAACGGGCAGGGCTACGGGGCCACCCCCAGCACCGTGTCCCGGCCCCCCATGGCCTCCCCAGCCCTCCAGGGCTGACAAAGGATACTGAGGGCCAAGTTCAGGCCGAGGCCCCCCATCGGGGGGAACTGGACCTTGTTGTGGTACAGAGGGCTGTCGGGGAGCACACGCTCCTGGATGGACGCCTTCACAGGGCCCTGCGGAGACAGGGAGTTGGGTTTGTGGGCAGGCTCCACTGGGTGCCCCCGTGCGGGGCAGCCTTTGGGAAGGGCCGCTGCAGAGGCGACCAGCACATGGGCCCTGCCTGGGGGAGCACTGCTGTCCTCTGGGTAGCGCTGGAGCAAGAGGGCCTCCACTCAGAATCGCTCACAGTATCCTCAGGAAGACCCCCAAACAGCAAGGGCAGCAGCTGTGTGTTTCTGAGCCTCATCAAGGGCTTCAGGTTCCCCATCTTCTTTGCTTCCGATATCCACCAAGCAAGTCACCCCTCAATTTACCACTGAAGGACTGGAAACTCAGAAAAACAGAGCAACTGGTCACACAGCCCTGCCTGCCACTCAGCCAGGAACAAACCAGGTTGCGTGGTGCCTTCTCCATGAGCAGAGTTGGGAATGATGCCTCCTGGACCCTGAGCAGACACCATGGCGCGTTCTCTTGCCCACGGCTGCAGCCCCCCAAGCCCTGCCCAGCACCCATCACCGCAGCCGCTGTGCAGGGCGCTCTGCCCTGAGCACGACGCTCACCCCACGGCTTACTTACGGGCAGGTAGGAGACAGGAAAGTCAAACTTATAATCTTCGGCCTGAAGCTTATAAACCAACTTCATCATTGGGCCACTGAACATGAAATTAAACCAACAAAAACAAGGCAATGAACTGTAAACCATCTTGCTTTGATTGTTTCTTAACTTTGAGAAATACAGTGCTTTAAGAATGGGATCACCATGAGGAAACATCCAGCCCCTCTCAGGTGACAAACCTACCTACCCAGGGTCTAGAAATTCCATCGCAATGCTGTATTCCACAGGACTCATGCGTCCCTGTAAGTAGCGGAGGTTCCAGCCAACAAGGACACCGTCCAGACTGCCAAAAATGCTCTCCACCAGCCATGGGAAGATGGCGTGCAGCTCCTGAAATGATGTGCGGGGAAGGCTTTGACTAGTGCGCACTGCTGGGCTGTGTGCCACGGGGGCCTCCTGCCCAGTCCAGCGCTACACCCTTGTCCACCTCCTTCACTGAGTGTGTACACATGAACTGGAAATTTTCAGGGTGAGAATCTTTGTCCAGGCTGGCTTCCTGGGCTTACACTTACTACTTGATAATTTTGGGTATGGCTTAAATAAAATATATATTTTCAGTGTGAAAACCAGGGTTTCTCAATCTTTTGGGCTGGACACTTCTTTGTTGGGGTGGATTGTCCTGTGCAATTTGGGAAAGTTACCAGCATCACTGGCCTCTACCCACTCGATACCTGTAACACCCTCCCCTGTGTGACAGCCAAAAATGTCTCTAGACATTGCCAAGTGTCCCATGCAGGACAGAAGCACCTGTGGCTGAGAACCCCTGGTCTACATGTTGACATGTTTAAATGTGTCCATAAATGTGTCCAATACTGGGTCAGGCCTCTGTGCAGGGCAGTGCTCAGAGTTGGGAATCAGGGGCTATAAGAATGTTTTTCAAAGAGTATATGAGACATGCCCTAAAGAGATGCGAGCAGAACCGTACCTTTGCTGGAAAATCCTCAATGACTTTAACCAAGTCTTGGCACCGCTGTGCAAAGGGCTTATTTATAGAGTCAGCTTTCAGGCTAGCCTAGAAGATAGAACAAACAAACAAAAAAATCATGAGCATATTCACTTGGCAGCTTTTGCTCTTATTCTGGCTCAAATCAAAACAGAAACCCAAGTGATAGGCAGGAGTCAGACACACCATGGGCATGGCTCCCCAGCATCTTGTGCATCAGGTCATGCATGTGTCAGTGGCCTAAAGGATGCAACTAGGAGAGGCGGGGGTCCTTTGCTCCCCAGACAGCCAACTCTCAGGCTTCTTCCCTGCACCCTCTGTCAGGCATCCCCAGTTACAGCAGGGTACTACACATTTTCACGACAGAAGTGACTTCCATCCAATCCAGAGCAGGGGGTCAGCTCCACGGTCAGCCCTGCAGCCAGAAGAGGACCCTTATTGTGTAGGGCACCCCTCACAGACCACAGAGTACTCCCTGAGTGTATACACATGAACTGGAAATTTCCCTGTGATGACCACCCGTGATGACACCACTGTGATCATCAGTGAGGATGCCCAACAAAACAAGGGAGACAGCAGAAGCCCTCTTAACCAAGCTATCCCCTGTTCAGCAGGTAACGAGCCAAATGAATTCATTACCTTAAGAAACAAGGCAGGCTAGAAATGACAGATGGCTTTAACCAAACGTCGACACGAATCGTGAAGGCGATGGATAGGCCAGGAAACATTCAAGACAAGAATGAAGGAAATCTACCCGAGGTCGTGGGGTGTGGATTAAGATCAGGAGAAAATGCCAGAATTTGAACCCATATGGCTCTGCCCAAGGCTATCTAAGGCCTCAGCCACCTCCAAATGAGCGTGATGTCTCAATCAGAGATAAAGATCTGGGCTGCTACAGCCACACACTGTGGGAAGGTTCCCCGCATGCCTGGCCTCTATGCTCTGAATGCCAATAGCACCGCATGGGTTGGCTCTAGAAGGGGCACCAAGGAAGGATGTCCTTCTGAATAAACGTTCACAGAAAGTATCTTCCGGGAACTGAAATAAGGAATCCTCACACCATGGCTATCTGCCTCACATGTAACTTCCCAGCGTCATGTTTAATACTGAGAGTGCAGTCCCGCCATTTTCCAATGATGACAGTTACGATTATTAGAATACCCCAGGAAGTGTGTAAAGTATACAAGATGTGAAAATTCTGATGTATATCCTTTCACAAGTAGTGAAAATGGATTTCAATCAACTTACCTTGTAGATGAGAAACTCATCTTGTAGATGAGAAAACCAGGGCTCAGGGGTTCGAGTAAACCCAACATCCTACACCGGAAGGGGCCAGGGTCAAGTCTAAGGATTCTAACCCCCAGGCCAACTTCCTTCACATCCCCTCAAAAAAACCCCAGCAGAAAGTTCAGGTCAGGGGAAAGAACTCGCAAGTCCCTGAGCTGTAGAGCAATCATCTTGCTCACATTCCCAAAGGCAGCTGGTACTTACCAGCAGAAAGCTGGGCTGCTGCAGGTGAGGGAACGCCATAGCAGCCTCCTGGGGGCCGCTGACAACGGCCGTCTTAGGAAACCACTGTGAGAAAACAAAGGCGACATCTCAACATCTGCCACACAACAGATTATACTGCCTTACAATGCCCAGGGGAGTATCTGTATAACTCAATACACTCTGCACTGCCAAATTCCACGTTTTATAGAAATGCCAGGCTGATGCAGTCCACAATGGCCAGCTTCAGAGCCAAGTGTGCAGTGGCGAATCCTTGGTAACGCTTGTACAGCACTTGCTAGGTGCCTAGAAGGGTGCCTTAGAAGCTAGCCTGCTTCAAAGGACCCTCCGTATATTTCCTCGTTTAATCCTCAGGGGTAGGCAGAATTTTAAAGATAGCCCTCGAAGATTCCTAACCTTGGGTATTCAATCAAACGCTCATCTAGGTATTATGAAGGAATTTTGCAGATATGACTGATGTCTCAAGGGGGCGGACCATAAGATAAGAGCAGTTCCAGCTGCCAGCCAGTAAGGAAACGGGGACCTTAGTTCTACAACCCGAAGGAACTGGATTCTGCCAGCAACTTGAATAAACTTGGAAAAAGATTCTTTCCGAGGGCTTCTAGGTAAGAACAAAGCCAACCAACACCTTGATTTCAGTCTTGTGATATCCTAAGCAGAGAACCCAGTGGAGCCTGCTAGACTTTTGGACTATGTAACTCTGAAATAATAAGTGGATGCAGTTTTAAGCTGCTAAGTTTGTTAAGGAAGAATAAAAAACGTATATCCTCACAACAATCCTGTGAGGTCAATACAGATAAAAAGAAGTGGAAGCAGAGAGGAGATAATCACTTGCCCTCACTTAGCTGGTAAATGGCAGAGCCAAGATTCTAATACACAGACCTCCGAACACATCTTCCAGAGAGACAGGTATGTCACCTGTGCTCTATGAGAATGAATGGAATGAATGGAGGGGATGCACAAGCTCAGCTGAGAGAGCTTTTGAACAAGCCATCAGAAAATCAGGAGCAACTCTCTAGATTCCTATCTCTCTGTCCACCCAGGCCAGAAACGGAAACTAGCCAGATGTGGACTGAACAGAAAGGGAGCCTGCCTAGTCCCACCGACGATGGCCTTCCTGGCACAGCTCTGCCCATAGCATGGGTAAGAGTGTTGAGGTGGCAAACAGAAGTGTATGTGGATGAGGAAAGACTAGGCGCAAGGAAGCTGTGAGGCAGTGGAGGAGTTGAGAGGAGATGTGAATCTCTGCCTCTTGACAATAGAAACACCTCCAGGGTTTTTTCAATTCTCTGCATGACACTGGCTGTCAAACTCAGTTTTAAGGAAGACCTCAAAGGCCTCAGTCCTGAACCAAGAGAACACTGATTAAAATGACCAAAGCAAAATAATCAAAGCAGCATAAAATCCTGGCCTGTTTGCAAAGAGCAAAGCTTTGGAGATGATGAGGTGGAAGTACCTCCTTGTTCAGAGGAAGCCTGCCCTGGCATCAGCTCAAGGACTGAGGCCCAGAGGTGCCAAACCGAGGAGTCTTTCCGAGAGAGGGCAGTGTCTCCTAACGCCCTGTTCTCTAACCCTACCCCAGCCAGGCTCCTCCATCACACCTTTCTCCACTGTGTACCAAGTGTTCCCTTCATCCGCCACTTTACAGCCACTTTCTTCAGTGGCTGCTTCGGATCTTGTTTTTGAGGTTTCTTCTCAGAGTGGCAACGCCAATCACGCCAAGCAAATCACACTACTGCCAAGGCCTCCCTCTGGCTGCGCTTTGAGAAGCAGAGGATGCTCCTATTTGCTGCTCACAACTGCCCTGTGAAGTGAGCATCGGGATCTCCATATTACAGATGAAGAAACTGAGGCTCAGGAAGGTCGGCCCACACAGGGAACAAGAGCCGGGTGAGAATGCACACCCGGCTCTTCTCCCACACAGCTTGTTGAGCCCAAGGCTCAACTTCAACTCGAATCTCTCCTTCCGCCAACTCGTTCAACGAACGTAAACCGGGCACCCACCAGGACGGGGTGTGCGAGATGCGCGAGAAGGTGGCATGAGGGCGCAGCCCAGGAAGATGGCAATGAGGGCGCAGCCGGGCCCTTGGTTTCCCAGCCGGTCGGCCAGACAAGGGACACACACCAACGTCCGGCTCGAGGCCTGCGGCTCGTGCAGGAACGGAGATGGCTTCGGCGGAGGTTCGGGGGGACATGAGACCGTCCCGCACGCGGCTCCCACCACTCACCTGTGGAACCCATGAAGTCACTCGCCTAAGGGACGAAGACCGCCATTCGGCTACCCGGCACCGAAATGTCGTCATCAAGCTGCGCCTGGCGTCACGCCTCCCCTGGCCTGGCGGGAAACACACCACCAACTCGGTCGGCAGTTATCTCAAAAGGCGCGTGCGCAAAGTGAAGGCCGGCCGGGTTTATGGGTTACATCTCTGATAGCGCGTGCGCAGTGGGGGCAGCAGCGTCCCTTAACCCTGAGTTCTTGGACTGTAGGAGCCGTAAGAAGAGCGCGTGCGCGTAAAGAGAAGCTGTTTATTAGGGTCCTGGAGGCGCGCCCCCTAATGGGGAACGGGCGCAGAATAATTGTACGCGGCAATGACTGATCTTTTGACAGGCCTTTATTGAGCGCCTACTATATGCCAGGCACTGCGCTGGGGCTGCTGCCCAAGTGAGAATGACCAATGCAGTCTGACCCTGATCGCCCAGAAACGTGTCTCTGCGGTCCGCCTCGGTATCCCCCACGCCTAACACATCTCCCTATTGTGGATCACTGAGTGCAACCATCAGGAAAGAATTCTTGAGACTCTTGGTGCAACTTAGTAAGTTCATTGAAGTAGCAACAGGGACAGGACCTGTAGGCAGAAACTGCTGCACTTTTGCCGTATGAAGCTGGTGGTTATATGCTTAGTGTTCAAAAGGCGGAGAAGCCGTGCAGGGAGTATTGGATCATAAATGTCTTCTCGGAATTTCTAGTCCTAAAGCTATTTTCCCAAGATTTCTCTGGTGCTTATCATTCAGCTCGATATTAACTGGCAGTCATGAGACCCTTTAAGAATGTAGCAGCCAGTACTTATTGATCCTTATCAAAACTATGCAGGTTATAGGTCAGCCTTCGGGGCTAAAGATGAACATTTTTCTGCTTTTATCACGTCTCATGCCGCAGGTAAATGCGGCCCAAAAGGCGGAGACGAGACAAACCGGTCCCTGCCCTCTGCCGCGCGGCAGGGAGAGGAAGAGCCGGCGGGGCCAGTAGAGGGCGCTGTGGGAGCGGCGGAGGGGCGCGGCGGAGGCGGGGGCAGAGGGGCGGAGGCGGGGGCAGAGGGGCGAGCGCGGCGCTCACCTTCTCGCCGGCCGTGTACATGGCGGCGCCGGGCGCAGGCCCCGGGCCGGGAGCGCCCCCGGGGCTGGAGGCGGCCTTGCAGAAGCTCGCGCTGCGGCGGAAGAAGGTGCTGAGCGCCGAGGAGATGGAACTGTACGAGCTGGCGCAGGCGGCGGGTGGCGCCATTGACCCCGACGTGTTCAAGTGAGCGCGAGCGGGTGGGAGTGCGCGCTCGTCCTACCCCCAGACGCCCCTGCTCTCCCGCTCCCCTGCCCCGGCCTTTGGTCTGGGGGAGCCCTCCCGCCCTTTTCGGACCCCTTTGGGCGCCCAGAGTAGAGTTGGGGTCCTGAGGGAGGTGGCCCTCCTAGGCCCGGGCAAGGAGGGCTCACTGCCCACCGCCTGGGTTCTCTCCAGGATCCTGGTGGACCTGCTGAAGCTGAACGTGGCGCCCCTCGCCGTCTTCCAGATGCTCAAGTCCATGTGTGCTGGCCAGAGGCTGGTGGGCGAGGCCCAGGACCCCGCAGCCGTGTCTCTGCCCACATCGAGCGTGCCAGAGACCCGAGGTCAGAGCTGGGCCCGGTGCGCCCTGCCCCTGTGGCTCAGGCGGTGGGTGGCAGGGGAGGGAAGTGGGCAGCGCCAGGCACAACGCAGGCTTGGCCCTGAGTGGCCGGGTTCTACTGTGGGTCTTCTCCCCGGACCCGCAGGGACCATCCAAGGGCTCCCCTCTTGGTTTCCAGTCCCCAGCTTTGGCTTCGTTGCTACCCTTGAGAGTGCACATGTGCAAGTCCAGATCAGGCGGATGCAAAATGGGTGTCCAGGGTGGCCCAAGTAGGCCAGGCCTCATCTAGGATTCTGCCTACCTCCTTGGGTAGAAGTGCTTTCGTTCCACAAAGACAGGAACCAGGTGGTTTGGGTTCCTGTTCTCACGGTGTGTACAGCGTCCAGGAAAGTGCTCAGGGAGTGGGCCAGGCAGAGGCCCTCCTGCCCCCTCTTCATCTGTACCCGACGGGGGCCCAGGTGCTGCTCAGGAACATAGCCAGCCGAGCTTCCTTCCTCAGATTGCAGGACAGGGGTCAGTGTGGCAGCCCCGGGCTACCCTAAACACACGGGATGCAGAGGCCTGAGTGGGCACAGCACTGGGCTCAAGTTTCAGGGGCCTCCTCACTCTTGAGAGTCATGACTGGGGGATAAGCAGGTGCTGCTATAAGGGTGTCCAGTAGAGCTCCAACTGCGGCCTCCTGGTGTGTCGCATCTGCTCCCAATTTCAGAAACGCTCTGAATGCTTGGCCAGAAGCGCTCAGGCACTCACAGACATCCTGAGAAGGGGCTGGTGTTGGGGTGGGGTGCAGGCTGGGCCCCCGTGGGTGGGAGTGCCAGGGCCCTGGGTACCCACGCCCCCTGTCCTGAGAGGCCCTGGGCACTGGAGCGCAGGCTTCCTAACTGATCCACGCTCTATCTACTCTCTTTGTGTCTCTCTCTGACCTCCAGAGGCCTCCTTTCTCTCTGCCAAGAACTGTAGTCCCCCTGCAAGGCCCTCCTTTTCCTCGGCCCCGCGGCCTGCGGCCTCTCCGGTTCTGCTCCACGGCCCAGCTGCCACGCACTCGCCTCTCTCTCCAGGGCCCCCCGGTTCCCTCCGGTTCTCTTGCTGCCTGTTCTCTCCTTTCGCAGGTTGCGTTTATTGGTTTATCTCTGGGGGTTGGTGCTCTTTCTTGTTTCTGTGGAAACTGCTGTGGCCCCCAGAAAGTCAGAGCAGCTTCGAGATGAGCTGCAAGGGCAGGACCTTATGGGTCATTCCTGCCACACAGCTTAGAGGTCGGGACACAATTTCATGGCTCAGTTTATTAGAGACAACCTGCAGTTCTTCTAGAATGGGACCAACACCCTCTGCTCCCCAGAGGCCAGCTCTGCTAGGTGAGACTTGTACTCTGTGGAGGTGCCCTCACCCCAGAAGAGGACAACAGGCAGAGGGACAGGAGAGCCTTTACTTTGATGTTGAGAATAAAGCCTTAGGTGTGAGATATGCCTTGGCCCTTAAATGCTGTCACCCACCTGGACAGGTAGCCTAGAGTATAAGCTGTGATTACCCTTTCCTGCCTGCTTCCTGAACCAAGGGTACCTTCCAGGGATTGCCACATGTGATGAGGCTGGAGCCCCAGAACCAGCTGGGTGTGTGAGGGCCTGAGATCCCACAGGTGCCCTGGCTGTCCTCTCCATGTCCCTCCCCACCATCACCTACCTCCCTGTTCTGGGTGCCACCTGGAGCTCAGGCCGGCTGGGTGGGGGAGGGCCAAGGGACAGGGCAGGGCAGAGGTGGGTAGATTACAAGGCTGAACTGAGGAATCAATGGGCAGGAGAGAGAAACTGGGAACAGCCCTCCTCATTTGAGGGGGCGTTGCCGCTTGCTCACCCAGTGACTGGGTACCCAACTGGCTGTCAGGGCTGAGGACTCAGGGGCGCTCTGAGATGGACACATCCTCCTTCCAGGGAGGGAGATGGCTAGATCAATCAGTGGTGACAGAGACGGGAGGTAGCCAGTGTAGCTGGCCTTGCTGGGGCAGCAAGTGTTAAGCGGGCTCAGAGTCCTGTTGCCCCGAAGCCCTTTGAGGTAGGGGGAGTGGGGAGGGCTCCAGCCAGAGATGCAGGCCCAGGCCCCTGATGGGAGCAGACCCAAGTTTGGAGGGGGGAAAGGGGTGGGGGAGGGTAGAGAGTCAAGAGGAAATGTGGGTTTGGCCCTGGGAGCACTGGCATAGAGGGGCTCTGAGGGAGGTGGGGAGGAAGCCCCAAGCACAGGGATAGAAGTGGCATGGAGTGCTGGGCCCCATGAGGTTTTCTCAAGTGCTTAGGCCTTGGGTCTGCTGGGTTGGGCAGCCAGCAACCAGGATATGAGGACATGGACACCCTGGGGAGATGCCCAGTGAGGGTAGAGGGCAGCCTGGAAAGAGGGTTTGGTCGGGAGGCACTGAAGGGGAGCGGGACACAGGAGCAGGGCATGTGAGGGCCCATGCCAGGAGTGTGTGGTGGCCAAGAGACAGAGGCTGTCAGAGACCAAGAGCTCTGAGGCCACATGTGCAGAATCTGTCCACACAGAACTTGGGCAGGGTCTAGGATGGAGAAAACAAGGAGAGTTGTCAGAGTGATCAGTTGGGGGACTGTAGTAGTACTAGGATTGTGATGGGGGCTTGGGGTTGTTGGGGCTAACTGGCCTTAGGTTTCCCATGGAATTGGGGTGTGGAGCTGCTGCAGACCAAGGGCTGGACGCCCCCACCCCACACTCAGGAGTTTGATCTGGTAAGCTGCAGCAGGCACAGCGGGTCATCTGGGTTCCTGTCCCCTGGCCATCCAGGTGGTTTGTGGGGACTGTCAGTGATAAGCTCACTCATTTCTGCCTTTCCTAGGCAAAAGATGGAGAAACAGAAGACCCTAAGAGCACACAGGGGGTAAATGCTTGTCTTGGTAGGGGTATGGTCACTGAGGAAAAATAAAATTCAGTTGAGTGTTCTCTGTTGAAGTTTAGGGAAACTGCATACCTTTTTTTTTTAAGATTTTATTTATTTGAGAGAGAGAGCATGAGGGTGGGGAGGGTGGTGCAGAGGGAGAAGCCGACTCCCCACCCAGCAGGGAGCCCGATGCGGGACTTGATCCCAGGACTCTGGGATCATGACCCTAGCCAAAGGCAGACGCTTAACCAGCTGAGCCGCTCAGGCCCCCGGGAAACTGTATACTTTAAAAAGATGTTCCTCCAGAACATGTAGGATGAAGTTTGGTGTGCAGAAGCTGTGAGCCTGACACAGAGCTGCGTTGTCCAATATGGAAGCCATGAGCCCCCCCGGGCTGGTGCAGCTGAGACTCACTGCAAGGTTAAGTACACATCAGATGGCCAGATGCCAAAGAACTGGCACAAAAAGAGAATACCTCACGAGTAATTTTTATACTGATTACATGTTGAAATGATAATGTTGCACATTTGGGCTAATTAAAATACATTATTTAAGTTTCCTGTTTCTTTTTACTTTTTAATGTGGCTACTAGAAAATGAGTGACACATGTGGCTCACATCGTATTTCTTTTTTTTTTTCACATCATATTTCTATTGGACAGCGCTGCTCAAGAACAATCACAGCGACACTTTGCCCGAAACACTGAGTCAGGGCTGTATGTACACATGCAGGAGGGGCCACACCTCCCGAGAAGCATAGGCTACAGTAAGGGTTAAAGATGCATGTGTGCATGTCCACGGTGCACATGAGTCCTTGTCGTTACGTCTGTATGTGTTCTGGAAGCACTGAATAAGCCCCTCCTGTGTACTCAGCCAGAAAGGGCAGCAGGACTGGCTGGTGGGTGTAGACCTGCCCGTGGCAACAGTGATGGACGGTCCTGGCCGCTCACTCATCCTGGCCACCAACTTGCCAGCCAGCCTTGAGGATATCGGGGCGCCTGCTGTGCTGCCTCAACCCCGTTCTTTTCCTTCCTCACACAACATGCATCTGGTGTGCACTCATGGTCACTAATATTTGGCCTCAGCAGCCCCACCAGCCCATTTGAGCACTAGGGAGCACTGGCACCATGAAGGAGGAAGGCTGCTCCTGGGCACCATAGGCAGGATGGGAGCAGCAACCCGCACTCAGGCTGTCAACCCTTGATCCCCCCAGCTCTGCTGGCAGGGCTCGCGGGGATGGGGAGTCAGGATCACACGGGCCACACCAGAGGTAGATGGCACAGTAGGTCCCACTGGGGTCGGCCAGCTCCCCAGCTGTAGGGTGTGTGTTTCAGGTTGCACTTGGGGTTTTGTTTCGGGGCGGGGAAAGGGAAACAGACTTTTTAACCTTCAGTGGTCATTGTCTTCAACTGTTTGAGGGCCGCTCAGGTATTGGGCCTGGGGGCATATCACCCCTCCCACCTTTGGCTCAGCTCCATCCTCCATTCCCTCTGACCCTAATTACCCCACACAGGGACCTGAGGCAGATAGGACCAGCTCCAGAAAGTCTTGCAGGGTCCAGGGGCGCATGGCTGAGCCAGGCTTAACAGAGCGGGTCTGACCACTGACAGGCCCTGCACACCATTCTCCTGAGTCCAGAATGTCACTCTCCTCAACCTACCCAGCTCTGCATAAAATGAGGCCTGCCTGAGTCTCCCCACTAACTGAGAGCACATGATTCCTGAAGGTTCTAAGAATTGCACAGAGCTGGATAAATGGTCTACTTTCATTGTTAGATGGTGCTGTTAATGCTTTTTATGGCTCAAAGTTACATTGGAGTCTTATTTCCAGGGATTATCAGCCTCATCAAGGTTAAAGATGAACATTATTTGCTGTTTTCTCCTTTTCTCTCATCCTTGAGTTTCCGGAAGGGCCCTGGTCACTATACTGAGAGGGAGAGGAAATTCCAGTGCATGGCATGCTGAAGAAAAGCTCCATTCAGACTCAGGCCCACATCTGAGATCCACCCTGCCATTTGCTGGGGGTGAGCTGTACTTGCAAGTCCTTTAGAAGTGCCCTGAGCTGAGTTTGTGGGGCACCTAAGTACCCCAGATTAGGCCAGGTGCTACAGATGAGTTCTGTCAGCCTGGCCCAGCCTGGAGAGGGACATGGCCTCAGAGTGGGCAAGAGCATGTTGGGAGCTGCAATGTGGTGGGGCGCATGCACTCGTAGGAGACAGGATCCTTGCCCACTGACCAGTCAGTGGGGACCAGAATATCAGCATTGGTAACAGGAAAAAGGAAATGTGTGGTGACAGCTCTCTACTTTGTATCTGTCTTTTCCATGAGTCACTGGCAGGCTGAGTTGGCCCAGCTTCACCCCACCACATGTCCTCCGCCCTGGGTAACCTGTTAATTACATCTTTGTTGAATCAACTATACGCAAGCACTTGAGTGTGAAGCCCAGGGTAGCAAAGCAAGGGAAAATCTGAGCTGTCAGAATTTCAAGTGTGCCACCGTGTCACCCTTTCCAGCCCACTGGGCAGCAGAGACCCCCTGTTCTCTGGAGAGGAGCTGTTCAGAAATGCTCTGTAGGAGGTCTGTACTAGCGCTGCAGGAATCCTGGGGAGAATGCAGTTGTATCAGGGGGCTTGGACAGCAAGTCTGATGCCCTAGAGGAGCCAGGGTCTGCAGTACTGCAAATGCAGGTGCCTCCCCTTGTTCAAGATGACAGATGGGAAAACAGGAATGACTTAACATGCCCCCCAAGAAACCTCATGGTGTCTTTTCTCCAAAAACCTACAAGTCCCCAGTGCAGGCTATTTGACTCCTAACGGACATTGAGGTTAAGGGTCAAACACAGGACACATACCCTGGTCAGAGCCTGCAGGGTGGACTCTGCCAGGCTGGAGAAGAGCCCTGGCTGAGGGAGGCCCAATGGGGAGGGACTGTGACCCAGTGGGTGAGCCTGCTCCCTGAGTATACGTTTTGTCCACTGTGGTGTCCTGTCAGTCTTATGAATGCTGTCAACACCCTGAGGCCAGGGAAGCCATTCCTTTAAAATAAAGCTCTGGCCTAGGTGTGGTTGCAGATTTTCCTGTCTTCACAGAAAGAGGGTAAGGTAAGTAACTTACAAGTCAAGGGATATCTGCACCAGTGGTCTCCATCACTGAATGTGACTACCTGTGGTCAGGGCAAGTCTCGTTGAGCACTCAAGCCTTGGCAGAAGCCCAATCACAGGATCCGGAAGCTGAACTTGAGGGCAAGAGGCTTGACAGGTGGGTAGGGAAACGCCTGTGAAGGAGCTTCCAAGACCCAAATCCAAAAGCCTGACTTCCATTCTGATGGTTGTGCCTCCCGCACCATCAGTGCACGCGGCTCCACTGTGGCCAGTCTGGAGCAGGGCATGCCGGGGGAGGCGGCAGGTAGCAGCCCAGCTGGTGAGCCCTCCTGCACTGCTGGTGGTCGGCCGGGTCCTTTCCCTTTCCAGAGCAGGAGTCAACCAGCTGAGCTCACCTTTCCCGAAATGGGCCTTGCGGACTTTCCCCATTGCTCCTCGCACTGCTTCTGTCCTAGGACCCATGCTTGAGGGCCTCCTGACTCGGCCCAGGACTTCTCTTGGATGTGCCATCTCCAGGCAGTCCTCAGCCTCAGGGCTGACAGGGGGTTCCTGGCTGAAAAGCTCGGACAGAGATGTGCTAGACGTAATGTGCAAGGAACACAAATGTAGTCAACGTGCCGACTGGAGTCTGCCCTGGTTCCTAATGGTTGTGTTCTGTGTCTGCTCAGGGAGAAACAAAGGCAGCACGGCTCTGAGTGGAGGCCCAGCACTGGCAGAGCGCGGTGGCCGGGAAGGATCCAGCCAAAGGATGCCCCGACAACCCAGTGCCACCAGGCTGCCCAAGGGGGGCGGGCCGGGGAAGAGCCCCACTCGGAGCAGCACCTGAGGTGGGCAGACTTCTCACGCCATCCAGCTCTGGGCTTCGCCAGTCCCCTAGCAGAGGCTACCCGAGCTTTCCCCCAGTTGCTAATAAAGCTTTGTGAAAAACCAAGGGTCCATCCAAGCTGTTTTCTATCACCTTTTGAATATATTAAGACACAAAGATTTAGAATCAGTTCTGCCTGGTGGGCCTGGCTGTGCTACAGCTGAACTGACTTAAACCAGTGATTTCACCCTCCTGTACCTTATTTTCAGGTTGGAGAGAAAATATCTGTACAGTTGGCCCTTGAACAACACAAGGGTTAGGGCACCAACCCCCTGCATAGTTGAAAATCTGAGTATAACTTCTGAATCCCCAAAGCTTACCTACTAGTAGCCTACTGTTAACAGGAAGCCTTACCAATAATATGAGGCCGATTAGTACATACTTCGTATATGTATTACAGACTGTATTTCTTACTATAAGAGGAAGCTAAAGAAAGGAAAATCATAAGGAAAATACATTTACACTACCATGCTGTAAAAAATCTATACAGTTGACCCTGTACCATTCAAACTCCTGTTGTTCAAGGGTCAACTGTATTCCTAGATCTTTTATAAATGGACGTCAACGTGTTTTGGTAAAGGGAAAGGTAGTGCTTTTGCCGAGACTGTTCCTAGGGTGCTCAGCTGTAAGGGCCTGAGTATGGAGGGGGGATGCTGTCATATAGGGTACGTGCATAGCAAAGTCAAAGATGAACTGTGTTGTAACCTAGAGCTCACCCTGTGGGCTGTGAATACCATGCAAAATCCAGTAAGATCTTTCCCCCCTAAAAATGTCCTCACCCGTGGCGCCTGGGTGGCTCAGTCGGTTAAGCGTCTGCCTCGGCTCGGGTTGTGATCCCGGGGTCCTGGGATCGAGCCCCGCGTCAGGCTCCCTGCTCCGCGGGGGGCCTGCTTCTCCCTCTCCTACTCCCCCTGCTTGTGTTCTCTCTCTCGCTGTGTCTCTGTCAAATAAATAAAATCTTTAAAAAAAAAAATGTCCTCACCCTACACGTGACCCACAGTGTTAGGGACTTTGTCAACAGCCCCCTTCCACGGACCTCAGATGTTCAAACTTCGTTCCAAACTCTTACCATGTGCCATTAACAGAGAAGCCTGAAAAATGACAAACACAACAACTGAAAATCTAACTCCATTTTCCTAGAATCTAGGAAATCTTTGTGCTTTGAAACCTTGATTTGGAGGGTTTCCCCAGGTCATGTCACATCAACAGTGGCTCCTTACAGATGTAAGTAGGGCTACACCGCACTCCTACAGTGCAGCCCGGGACAGCCTTCCATGTGCCCAGCAGGCCTTGGGGTCCTACCCATCCCTGCCGGCAGAGATGTGTGTCCCATTGTGCATC
Organism: Mirounga angustirostris; assembly: GCF_029215605.1. Lineage (NCBI taxonomy): Eukaryota > Metazoa > Chordata > Mammalia > Carnivora > Phocidae > Mirounga > Mirounga angustirostris. The sequence goes on from NW_026991722.1 coordinate 64,610,200, forward strand.
ACATAGACAGACGCTTCTAGAGAAACTTTAATTGTAAACAACTGGAAACAAGATGTGCTGCAGGGTGGCAGGAGGGGGTGGGGGGAGGGGGGAGGAGAACCCCTGCCAGCCCGCTCCCATTCAGTATTCTTCCCCTTCTTCGGCCTCTGCTTCCACGGAATCCACACCCACCTCTTCATAATCTTTCTCCAGAGCTGCCAGGTCCTCCCGGGCCTCAGAGAACTCCCCTTCCTCCATGCCTTCCCCCACGTACCAGTGCACAAAGGCCCGCTTTGCGTACATGAGGTCAAACTTGTGGTCCAGGCGGGCCCAGGCCTCGGCAATGGCGGTCGTGTTGCTCAGCATGCACACAGCCCGCTGCACCTTGGCCAGGTCACCCCCGGGGACGACGGTGGGGGGCTGGTAGTTGATGCCCACCTGCGAGAGAGGGGAAGAAAAGAAAACAGTCCGTGAAGCTTCAGTCAAACCCAGAAATGGTGGCTGCTTTCATGGAAACAGAAGACATGTAGGTGCCTTCTTCGTGCCAGGCGAGGTGTCAGGTGAGCAGGCTGTTGGTTTCTAGACAAGGACAATGGGGAAAAAGGAGCCCTGGAGCCGGCCAGCCTGGCTCGGGCCCAAGCTGCCGGAAGAGCTGTGTCCCAGCACCTGAGCCATGTGTGGTGCTCAGGTAACAGGACTGTTTCTTCTAAAAAGGGATACTACTGGAATAAAAGGCACTTAAAGTTATTCCTAAAAATAAATAAATAATAAAATAAATAAATAGACAGATGATAGATACTACTTTCTATTCTTCAGATATTATTTTCTCCATAGGCTTCCACAGTTGGGGATTCACTTCTGTAGCTGAAACCTCTTCCACTCAAGTCAGAGCGCTATGGTTTTATTACGAGGGGAGATCATACCCCCGACTCCCATCGAGTGAGCCAGTATGTGCATCACAGGATGACAGGAACGCTGTCAGAGGTCCGAAGACTGTTGCTACTGCTGCAACAGGAGATGGCCTATTTGTGTGCTAAGTAGGAGAATGGGGGTGATATTCAAGGGCTGGGACCAAAGGGGAGGCATTCTAGAATAGTTTCCAAACCAGGGGACAATGTGACCAGAGATTTGGGCAGCAATACATAGGGTCAATTAGAACTGGGCTCAGCAAACTTTGTCTATAAAGGGCAAGACAGCACATATCCGAGACTGGGCAGGCCACATGGTCTCGGTCACAATTACTAATTCTGTCTTTGTAGCACAAAAGCAGCCACAATGACACACCAATTAACAGGTGTGGCTGTGTTCACACAAAATTTTATTTACAAAACTAGGTGGCTGGTCTGCCAACCGTGCTGACCCCTAAACCCAGAGTAGAAAGTGCTGGTTAAGGACCCAGTGCAGCAAGCCCACCAGAAGCGGTGAGTTCTGAGCCAACAGAGATGGCATGAAAAGCAAGGCAGAGAGAAGCCCATTTTCCCAGATGGAAAGCATTGATAGGGTTTAGTGTTCAAGTACTGGACAAAGCTGCAAAGCGACAGCAAGTTTCCTACCCTGTATCGAATGGAAGGCTGATATAAACTATGTTGGAGGCAAACTCAGGCCAAAATTGTTGAGCTTACCAAATGAGAAATAAATATGTTGCCATTTTATCCCAAAAATATTCATGAAAGTTTTTCTTTAAATCAAACACTGCATGGAACATTTAAATTGGGTTTAATTTCTAAATGCCTGTGGAATAAAGTGGGTTTTAGTGACAGCAATGTTTATAATGCCCCAATTTCATATATCCACATAAATTGTCAAAATGCTTTGAAAATTTCTACATTTCTAAATCCAAACTACATTTCCCCACACTAATTCACCACCCAAAAGGAGGAACAAAAATCGTTCCAAAAATTTCCTGTCAAAAAAAAAATTCTCACCACAGATATATAGTGTGATTCCTCAGGAAGGAAGTTCAAAAGGCACCAATGAATAAATTATCACTCTGGCTCCCTAATTTATAACCAAGGGGCTGGCTGCCAAGGAATGGAGGTATTCTCCACAAAGGGCATTGTGTGCTTGGTCTGACAGGTAAAACCACACCACATTACCCAGTCCTACCTTAAATCCAGTCGGGCACCAATCCACAAACTGGATGGTGCGCTTGGTCTTGATGGTGGCGATGGCTGCGTTGACATCTTTCGGGACCACGTCCCCCCTGTACAACATGCAGCAGGCCATGTACTTGCCATGCCGAGGGTCACACTTGACCATCTGGTTGGCCGGCTCGAAGCAGGCATTGGTGATCTCGGCCACGGACAGCTGCTCGTGGTAGGCCTTCTCGGCAGAGATGACCGGGGCGTATGTGGCCAGGGGAAAGTGGATGCGGGGGTACGGGACCAGGTTGGTCTGGAATTCCGTCAAGTCCACGTTCAGGGCCCCATCGAATCGCAGGGAGGCCGTGATGGAGGACACGATCTGCCCGATCAGACGATTGAGGTTGGTGTACGTGGGCCGCTCGATATCCAGGTTGCGCCGACATATGTCGTAGATGGCTTCGTTGTCCACCATGAAGGCACAGTCAGAATGCTCCAGGGTCGTGTGGGTGGTCAGGATGGAGTTGTAGGGCTCCACCACGGCCGTGGACACCTGGGGGGCTGGGTAAATGGCAAATTCCAGCTTGGACTTCTTGCCGTAGTCCACCGACAGCCGCTCCATGAGCAGAGACGCGAAGCCAGAGCCGGTGCCGCCCCCGAAACTGTGGAAGATGAGGAAGCCCTGCAGCCCCGTGCACAGATCCGCCTGAGAGAAAGCACAGACTGTGGGTCAGTGCCTGCAGAAGCCACACCGCTGACCTCCAGCGAGCCACGGTCACTCCTCTTTTCCTCTGCAGGACGCTACGCGTTCGAATCGGCCGCGGCACACACACTTGACACTCAGAAGCAAAGCAAGGCAGACGTGAAGATGGGTGGACGACGGATGCACTGAAGCCACCCGTGAAGGAAGACGTGGACTCAAGATTCTGGCCTGGGGTTTGGCCAAAATGACCTCCCGGTCCCCATCCCCGCCACCCTCCCGTCCAGGGCAGGGTCCACAGGAAGCCCTCTCGGCGCCCCCTTACCAGTTTCCGGATCCGGTCCAGGACCAGGTCGACGATCTCCTTGCCGATGGTATAATGGCCTCTGGCGTAATTATTGGCTGCGTCCTCCTTCCCGGTGATCAGCTGCTCTGGGTGGAAGAGCTGCCTGTAGGTCCCCGTGCGCACTTCATCTACAAAGAGGACGCGTGGGCCGCGGGTCTTTAAGGCCTGTTGTTAACTCACCGACGGGGAGGGATTCGGGGACCCTTCGGGGACCTGCCACGCACGGGCTGTGCCTTGGGGGTCGGCAGCATCGGTGTCTCACAGGAAACGTCTCTGTGTGACATGCAGACCACAACTGTGGTCTGTGGCTCTAGCAGCGGAAGTCCACTGGAGGTACAAAGTCCAGTCTGACTGGTTCCCAAAGAAGGGAAAAAGCTCACACCCGCACACACGCGGTTATTTCTTCCCATCTGTAGCTACACACAAGGAGTGTGACTCAAAAGCCCTGACATACTAGACAGTCACCAGGTCAGCATGACTTCTGCCAGGCAGTCCCGCCAGGGCACCCTAGGTGGCCTGCGGCTCACACGCTTCAGGCTGACGTTGTCTTCTCCCGGGTGGCCCCTGAAAGGTGCCCTCTCTTGGCAGCTCTCCCTGGCCACCCCCTCAGGCTTCTCAGCTGGAGGATCCTAAGGAATGTTCTCTATTTACCTTCCGTGTCTAAGACTCAGGTCACGACTCTCGTGCACCAGCATCACCATGTGGGCAGCGTTAAGGAGGGACTCGAGACCCGGCACCGGGTCCACACAACCCCCTGCCTGGGTCTGAGGCGGCCACGAGTGAATCTATTACCAGCCCCTCTTTCCTGCACATTAGGTTCTCCTAAACGAGGAGCCTCGCTGCCAGACACACATGAAGCACTAACCCTGTAGTTTCTCACCTAACACAGCCACAGGCATACACTTGCACGTCCCATCCTTTCTGTGGAAGGAGTCAAAGGAGCACAGGGAGGCCCTCCCACTGTCCCAGGAAAGCCGCCCAAGTGCCCCAGGACCTACCGACCACGGTGGGTTCCAGGTCCACGAACACCGCTCTGGGCACATGCTTGCCAGCCCCAGTCTCGCTGAAGAACGTGTTGAACGAGTCATCCCCACCGCCGATGGTTTTGTCACTTGGCATCTGACCATCAGGCTGAATTCCGTGTTCAAGGCAGTACAGTTCCCAGCAGGCATTGCCGATCTGGACACCTGCCTGCCCCACGTGGATAGAGATGCACTCGCGCTGGGAACCAGAACATAAACGTTGAGACCTCCTTGTTTTCAAGGCAATCGACATTATATGGCATGTAAATGAGACCCAAAATCATAAGTTAGTATTTGTAAAATATTTTGTTGTCTTAAGATCTCCTCAGACATTACATCCCATGAGCTTCCATGATAATTTTATATCTGAACACTTATCTATCCAACATGGATGTACATACACTTAAACTATGAATAGCAATAGACTCACTATAAATTAGTCTTCCAAGCCATCAGTAAGTAATGTTAAAAATTAATAGAAACAATGGCTTAGAAAATCAAACAAAATATATAAAATAAGTTTACAGTCATGGAAAACAGGCAGCACAAGACAGTGATTCAAACAATGTAAGCCTTAGCATTGTCCCGGAAGACTGCTGGGAAGTTTCCTGGCTGCAGGGGGTAGGGGGGTAGGGGAGGAAACCTAAAGCCCAGGGACCTCCCCGAGTTGAGAGAGAATTCAGTGTTCAGGGAGGCCAAAGCATATAGAAACCATGGTGCTAATAGTGGAGGGGAGAGAGTTACACAGAAAGAACCCTGTGGACATCAGCAGAGTCCCACTTGAGTCTACAGTGGAACAGCATTCAGCACCCATGTGTGACAGACTCCTGACCTCACATCAGCCATGAAGGAAAGACCTTCTAACTCACAAAGCACTGAAGGGAGTCCTCAATAGTGGGGCCAAATGAGACCTACACTAAAGGCTGTTTGGAACTCACCTAAAGCTTAAAAGCAAGCCTCAAAAGGATCAAATTGTTTCTAGGTATTTAATAGCATCCCAGAAGAAAGCCTAAAAATAGTTAAGGCAATACCAAAAAAAACCACCCCAAAACAAAAAACAAAACCTAGCACCCAACAATTTAAAATTCATAATGTCAATCTAAACTTAACAGGTATAAACACACACACACACACACAGAATATATGACCATATGAAAAGAAAAAGTAATCAATACAAACTGGCAAACTAGTTGATGACAGAACGAATACACGAGAACATTAAAATAGTATTATGTATCCATATCTCAGGAAGGTAGAAGAGAAAATGAAGAAAGGTAAGAAAGACCTATATCAAACTGCTAATGATAAAAGAATGCCTGAAATGCAAAACACACTGGATGGAATTAACAGCTGATTATATATTACAGAGGAAAAGGTTGGGGGGAGGCGCCTGAGTGGCTCAGTCGGTTAAGCGTCTGCCTTCAGCTCAGGTCATGGTCCCAAGGTCCTGGGATCAAGCCCCGCATCGGGCTCCCTGCTCTGTGGGAAGCCTGCTCTCCCTCTCCCACTCCCCCTGCTTGTGTTCCCTCTCTCGCTCTCTCTGTCAAATAAATAAATAAAATCTTTTAAAAAAATGTGAGGATGACAGAAAAGTTCTAGAATAGAAGTGGTGATATTTATGGAACATAGGACTATACTTAATGTGACTGAATTATACTTAAATGGTTAAAATGGTAAACTTGGTGCCATGTGTAGTTTACCACAAAAAAGGTGATACTCAGCAACATGGATGAATCTAAAAGCAACTATAGTGTATGAACGAATTCAAACAACAAAAAATGAACTCAATAATCCCATATTATAAAATTCTAGAAAATACATTTAAGAAGGTTATTAGTGGGGCAGGAGTGGCAAGAGGGAGGATTTTCAAAGGGGTAGGAGGAAACTTTTGGCTTAACAGGAGTTCTATTATCTTTATTGAGGTGATGATTTCATGAATTATCAGTATGTTAATGAAAGTTAAACCTTAAAAAAAAAAAAAAAAACTAACCAAGGGAGAGCCTCTGCACTGCTAAAAGATCAGTGTTTTGAAAGACCTGGTTTTTTGTTTTAAGATTTTATTTATTTGACAGAGAGAGACAAAGCAAGAGAGGGAACACAAGCAGGGGGAGTGGGAGAGGGAGAAGCAGGCTTTCCGCGGAGCAGGGAGCCCGATGGGGGACTCGATCCCAGGACCCTGGGATCATGACCTGAGCCGAAGGCAGACGCTTAACGACTGAGCCACCCAGGCACCCCTGAAAGACCTGTTCTAATTCTGTCTAGATTTTACTGCATTCATAAGTTTAATCATGTAATTGGCAGTTTTCTAAATTAAAACTTTACAGAAATACTAACTGGTAAATAATTATAATACAATAGATTTGATTGAGTTAAAAATACATAAATGTTAAACCCTGTCAAATTATACAATTTATTTTTACTTTATGACAGTGATAGCTCAATAAAACTAAAAAAAAAGAGGCAAAATAAAGACTTTGTCAGACATTCAAAAACTGAGGGAATTGGGCGCCTGGGTGGTTCAGATGGTTAAGCATCTGCCTTCGGCTCAGGTCATGATCCCAGGGTCCTGGGATCGAGTCCCACATCAGGCTCCCGGCTCAGCGGGGAGCCTGCTTCTCCCTCTGACCCTCTCCCCTCTCATGCTGTTTCTCTCTCGCTCACTCTCTAAAAAATAAATAAAATCTTTAAAAAAAAAAACAAAACTGAGGGAATTAATAATCAGCAGATCACTACTATAAGAAATGTTAAAAGAATTACACCAGACAGAAGGAAAACACTAGACAGAACATTGGAACTACACAAAGCAATGAAGAATACCAAAACTGCTAAACATGTGAGCAAACATAAAAGACTTTTTATTGTATTTTAAAAATACAATTGAAGGTTAAAGCAAAAACAATGATTTACTGTGGGGTTTATAGCTCATATAAAATTAAAACACGACCAACAGTAGCACAGAGGCCAAGGAGGAGAAATGGAAGGTATACTGCTGGGACATGGTATAATATCACCTAAGAGCAGACTGTGACTGACTGAAGATGTGCTCTATAATCCCCGGAGTAACCACAAAAAAATAAAACAAAGTGGTATAGCCACAAAGCTAATAAAAAAAGATAAAATGGAATCATAAAAATAATCCAAAAGAGGAAAGAGGGAACAAACAGGAGATAAACAGAAAACAAATAGCAACCTGGTAGATTTAAACCCAACCATACCAATAATCACATTAAACATCATTACAAATTAAATGAAAATATCTAATTAACAGGCAGATTGTCAGAGAAAAAGCAAGACCTAACTATAAGCTAACTACAAGAAGCCCAGAGATAGGTTCAAAAGTAAAGGATGGAAAATGATATACAGTATAGTTTTGATTTCATTTTATTTTCTGCTGACACTGGCTTGCTATTCGCATACAGACTGACCTTGGTCTAGCAGAAGGGAGTTGGAATGGATGGGATAGGCCCATCAGGTGTTCCTCCAAGCAGGTTTAGAGGAAACACCACCCTGGATGAGGCAGGGCAGAAGGGCTGGGAGGAGTGCACCAGCACACGGCAGGGCAGTGACGTCACTTGGGCACATAGGGACAAGGTGGTGAGCCTGGGGCCTCCCACTCCGCCACTTGTCTCCCACTCCTCCAAGAGCACCACAGTGGGCAGGAACACAGAGTGTCTAAGTTCCTGGCACTGTCCCTGGTGAAGGGGCTGCCTGGGTCACACCTGGCTGACAGCACACAGCTCACAGGAGGCCAGGTGGAAGAGGGCACTCAGCCTGGTAGTGGACAGTGTGGGATAGAGCAGGCCAGGACCAACACTGCTCCTTTCAAAGCAAAGTATTTTACTAAGGAAAGGGGTCATTTCATAATGGTAAAGGGACCAATTCAACAGGAAGCCGGAACAATCCGTAATGGTTATGTATCATTAGAGTCACAGCCTCTTGATACAGAACTTCAAAATATTCAAAGAAAAACAGAACTGAAGGGTGAGATAGACAATCTACAATCAAGGACCAACATTCTCTCAATAACTGAGTCAACCAGATGGAAATCAGTCAGGGCACAGAAGACCTGGACAACACTATCAACCACACTGACGTAAGTTACATTAGAAAATACTCCACCCGGGCGCCTGGGTGGCTCAGTCGTTAAGCATCTGCCTTCGGCTCAGGTCATGATCCCAGGGTCCTGGGATCAAGTCCCACATCGGGCTCCCTGCTCTGCGGGAAGCCTGCTTCTCCCTCTCCCATTCCCCCTGCTTGTGTTCCTGCTCTTGCTATGTCTCTCTCTGTCAAAAAAAATAAATAAAATCTTAAAAAAAAAAAAAAAAGAAAATACTCCACCCCACACAGCAGAATATACATTCTTCTCATATGCACAGGGAACATTTGCCAAGCAGACCATATTCTCCACCAAAATAAATTCCAAATTATTCAAATAAAAGTTTGATCTGTAGTGGGAGGGAAGAGTGGATCCCAGAGCCCTGAGCAGCCCTGCTCCTGCCACCAGTCACCATCACCACAGCCCTGAACAGCAAGGCCAAGACCCTCAGCTGCCTCGACCTCCAGCACTCCTGACAACAAGCCCAGACCATTTTAACCATGGGTATTATTTTCCCATTATCTAATTATGATCACATTACAGTTCAGAAATCTCAAACTAGGGGCACCTGGGTGGCTCAGTCGGTTAAGCGTCTACCTTCAGCTCAGGTCATGATCCCGGGGTCCTGGGATCGGCCCCCGAGTTGGGCTCTCTGCTCGGCAGGAGCCTGCTTCTCCCTCTCCCTGCCGCTCCCCCTGCTTGTACTCTCCCTCTCTGTCAAATAAATAAATAAAATCTAAAAAAAAAAAAAAAAGAAAAAGAAAAGAAAAATCTCAAACTACTTCAAGTTGTTTCTAATTTCCTAACCCCACACTGTAATCTCCTAGCTTTTAGGACTGATGGTCTAAAGCCCCCCAATTTGGCTTCTGGCCTTGTTTTTAATAAGTGAAAGACAAGGGACTAAATCACAGCTGATAGTCTAATTCTGATTCAACCAGACTGCAATACTGAGCACCCCCCCCCAAAAAATGACCTTTAGAGGCAGGGACAAATTCTCCAGAAGGTACTCAACTTTATGATAAGGCTCAGGGATGCACAAAGTTGGATTTTAAGCAAAATTTCTGCTGCTGGGATTCGCTTTAAATTCATCCTCAGACACAAACCCTTCTAACAAAGTCAAAAGTACCTAGAATGGCCAACATATATTCACACCAACTTGTCACCACCTCCCCCTCCCCAGAAGTTTCCTAATTTAGTTTGTTCAACTAAGCACTCTGAACTTTAAAAATCAAAATTTAGGCATTTCAACTTGAGAAGAACCTATCATATCAAGCAGCAATGGTGGAAAAGCTCTTCTGAAAGAATAAATCATGGTGTTTTGGGGCACCTGGGTGGCTCAGTCGTTAAGCGTCTGCCTTCGGCTCAGGTCATGATCCCAGGGTCCTGGGATCAAGCCCTACATTGGGCTCCCTGCTCGGCGGGAAGCCTGCTTCTCCCTCTGCCACTCCCCCTGCTTGTGTTCCCTCTCTCCCTGTGTCTTTCTCTGTCAAATAAATAAATAAAATCTTTTTAAAAAAATCATGGTGTTTTTCTTTCTTAAGACAAAAACTTTGCTAAAAATAACAGCTCATGAAAATGATGAAATGCACAAATATCTTCTAATCTTGAAGCTTCCTTTTACCTGTATGGTAACAGAAGATACCTTTCCTTTATACTTGGAATAATTCACCTCTACAAGTAATTTATTTGAGCAGCTTGATTTCATGCTGTGCAATGACCAGTAAGAGAAGCCTCAAAACCAACTTTTACAAAGGGAGAATGCCGAGGTTAGTATGAATTATTATATAGTGAATTATTATATAGTTTGTGTATATATATATATCTATACACACACACACACACACACACACAAAAAGTTTGGAAGCTACCAGAGTAATCAGCAAAGGAAACAGGATGAGCTCTCAACCTCAGTTAAGTGGGAACAAGTGAAACTTGAACTGGACCATGTGAAGTCCTGTCAGAAGATTGTTCTGGTTGCTCTCCACCTAAGGCTGTCCTCTTGGGCACTGCTTATTTAGAAATGCACAATGACAGAGGTGTTGGCTAGGTTCAATTGATGTTTAAACTATTAATGTGTGAATTCAACCAACTACCTGGTAGATCTATGAGCTGAGGATATAAAAATGCATGACTTAAAGGCAGAAGCCTAGCCTGCTGTGGGAAGACAGGAATTCTCATATGTTGCCAATAACAGGGAATCTGACAATATCTACAAAATCATAGCCATCCACTTCTGGCATCGCATATACACCTACACCAGTAAGAAAGGGCACAGGCACAGATGATTACTCATTGCAGCTTCATGTATAAAAGACTGGAAAAAAATCCAAGTATCCAGCGACCCCAAACAGGCTGAATAATCTACAGCCATACACTAGAGTACTATGCAGCGATAAACAACAATGCCGATCTTTGCGGATATGGAGGGCGCTGAATTTTTCCTACAATGCAAAAACAAGGTGCAAAAGTGTATACTGTGTGCTACTTTTGGTGCAAGAAAGGGGAATATAAGCATATCTACTGTTTGCTTGGTTTAGCGCTAAGAAAACTCTAAGTATAAACCAACCCAAATAAATAAATAAATAAATTCACACACACCTTCTCTAATGAAGGAAGCAAGATTTTTCTGCATATATATGCATTTTCTACCATTCTTAATTCAAGACGCTGTAAATACTGCCTATCTACATATAAGCGCCCTCGTGAGCCCACAGAGTAACAGGGACAAGTCGGAGAGAATTCGAGTGCAGCACCTGGTGTTGCTTAGGGAAAGAAGAGTCTGGAAGGGCGAGGGCAGCGGGCGCCAACCCCTGACCCGCACGCTCCTGGGTGGCACAAGCGTCCCGGAGCTGCGGAGTCAGGGACACCCTAGCGCCCCCCACTGCCACCTGGGTCTGTCCCCCACGGCCTCACCACCCCCCGAGACCTCCCGTCATACCATGGTGGTCGCCTCCTAGTCGCACGCCGGATTTCACCTCCTCTCAGTGCAATGCCACGCGCCCAACTGCCTGCCAGCCACGCCGCGTCCCGCGTCCTGATTGGCTCGCTGCTCTCGCGAATGCCATTGGCTCCGACCGCTTCAGGGGGCGGGTCCCAGGTCAGGATCTAAATCGTGATTGGCTATTTTCTTGACCGGCGAAATCGCTTTTGATTGGTCATCACTTTGGGCGGGAAGTGGCGACCTGGTGGTGGGAATGCAGAGGCTGAGCGTCTTTTGGAACGTTGGCAGGAAGCTGTAGGACTAATGCCCGCTTAGGGAGGGGTGGCCGCGGGGCGCCCCTGATTAGGGGTGGAGGCCATGCTGCCATAGCTTACCCCGCCCGAGCCCCATATGTTCGTCTGTAAAGTGTAGTCTTCCTACATTTTTAGTTTTTACTTGTACAGGTGTATTGGAAGTGACAAGGGCTATTAACGGTGAAAGGGTTTTGCAGACTTAAGCTTGAGCAGATACATTTAAGGGTTATTTCGTTAGTAGCCTTTTACTGGTGCTGATGTTAGTATCCTGGACTGGTAAGAATTTTTAAGTCCTGGGTCTCTCAGGGCCATATGTAACAGGACTTCTGCAAGAAGAGGATATGATGTGGGCCACGTGACAGGTTCTCTGCAGGAAGTGGCTGGGGAGCTCTAGGAAAGCGGGAAATGTTAGTTCCGCCTTCTAGGAGACAGGATCTACCGAGGTCTCAAAGGTAAGTCTCGCGAGTTTTCCAAACAGCAAAGAGGCATAGATGGCGTGGGCAGAGCGGGCCTGCGGACAGGGAGGTCTGAGAGCTGCAAGATTCAGCCAGGAGCACATGGACTGCGGAGAAGAAGGTGACATTGAAGGTTCTGGGTGGGGCCGGCATGACCGTGGCCAGACCAAGGAGTTTGGCTTTACTGGGTGGGTTGGAAACCAGCCACAGATGCAAATTGGATTGGCCAATTAGGGAGTGCATACGGCCACAGGGTGAGGATCGGGGCAGGAGACCCCACATTGCAGAAAGCCAAAGAATTACCCACCCACCCACTCGCACATCTTGGTTAAAGGAAACACAGAATTTGCAAGGTTCCTGGAAGGGAGTTTGATGACCTCCATTCACTACCCCATTCCTGCTGCTGGTCCATGGGAGAGTCTATGTTTACCCTACAGAAGAAAAGAGCCGCTTCTCTTGGCTCTTCTAAGTACTACCTGAATGAACTAGAATTTTCATATAGAAGGCAGGACCAAAAAGGAGTTAAATATTGAGAATATAATAAATAAATAAATAAATACAAAATATATATATAGTAATATAAACATAGATCACATTATAATAATTTATAAATATAATGTAAAAATTTTCAAAAACACAGATGCAAAATGCAGATTTCCTGCCCTACCTACCACTTCTAGGTCAATTGAGGTATGAGGTAATGTTCACAGGGGCAGTTCAAATGGTCTGGGTTTGAGCAACACACCCACCATGCATTCAGTGGGAACAACTTTCTGGCTCCACGCTCCTCCCTTGCTTTGGCAGATTTCAGATAGAGTGTGGTCTGGGGGTAAGAAGAATTAGTGTGTTGAGAAGAGTGTATTGACGTAAGAAAATGTCGGGGTGTGTGGCTGGCTCAATCAGTGGAGCATGTAACTCTTGATCTCAGGGTGGTGAGGTCGAGCCCCACATTGGGCAGGGCGCCTACTTAAAAATAATAAATATATATATATATTTATTATATATATATATATACACACTTGCAGATTCCAGAAGTGCAGAGGTGCAATTGAGTGGCGGCAGGGTCAGGGTGTGGGGTGAGGAAGGACAAGTCTTCTGTCTAGGGTCACAAAACAGCAGGAGATAGAGAGCAGGGTAGCAAGCACCTATTATTCATAAGGTGGTTAGGGTGGAGGTCACTAACTTTTCCCGGACTTAACTCTCAGTAAATATTTCTGTTTTATACATATTTTTTTAAAGATGTATTTATTTATTTTCACTAATGGCTAATGATGACAAGAATCTTTCCATGTGCTTATTGGATGTTTGTATATTTTCTTTGGGGGAAATGCCTACTTAGATCCTTTACCCATCTATATTTATATATATTTTTTTATTGTGTAGAGTTGACATACAATGTTACATTAGTTTCAGGTGTACAACTTAGTGATTTGACAAGTTTATATATCATGCTATGTCCACCACAAGTATATCTACCATCTATCTGTTCCATTACTGATCCTTTACCCATTTTTTACCCCTCCCCCCATGCTTTTTTTTTTTTTTTTTTAAGATTTTATTTAGGGGCTCCTGGGTGGCTCAGTCAGTTGGGCATCAGCCTTCTGCTCAGGTCATGATCCCAGGGTCCTGGGATCAAGTCCCACATCGGGCTCCTTGCTCAGCAGGGAGCCTGCTTCTCCCTCTCCCTCTGCCTGCCATTCCCCCTGGCTTGTGCTCTCTCTCTCTGTCAAATAAATAAATAAAACCTTTAAACATTAAAAAAAAAAGATTTTATTTATTTTTTTTTTTAAAGATTTTATTTATTTATTTGAGAGAGAGAATGAGATAGAGCATGAGAGGGGGGAGGGTCAGAGGGAGAAGCAGACTCCCTGCCGAGCAGGGAGCCTGATGCGGGACTCGATCCCGGGACTCCAGGATCATGACCTGAGCCAAAGGCAGTCGCTTAACCAACTGAGCCACCCAGGCGCCCCAAGATTTTATTTATTTATTTGAATGAGAGAGTGAGTGAGAGAGAGAGAGCACAAGCGGGGGGGGGGGCGTCGAAGGAGAGGGAGAAGCAGACTTCTGAGAAGGCAGCACACGGGCTTGATCCCAGGACCCAGAGATCATGAGTGAGCAGAAGGCAGATGTTTAACTGACTGAGCCACCCAAGCGGCCCTCTCCCCCCAAGTTAGGCTACTTATCTTTTTATTGTTGGGTTGTAGGAGTTCTTTATATATTCTGGATACAACCCCCTTATCATATATATGATTTGCAAATATTTTCTCCCATCCTGTGGATTATTGCCTTTTCATTTTCTTGATGGTGTCCTCTGAAGGACAAAAGTTTTAAATTTCAATGAAGTCCAGTTTATCTATGCTTTTCTTAGGTTGCTTGAATTTTTCGTGTCATATTTTTAAAAAATCATTGCCTAACCCATGGTCATGAAGATGTACACCTCTGTTTTCTTCTAAGAGTTTGTTGAGAGTTTATCTAAACTAGTCCATAATGTTGCTGCCTCAGCAACTATTTTTGTGTGGCTAAGGAGCCTGCAGGGGCCTTAAACTGATACTGATCCCTCCCAAGAGTATATGCTCTAGATAACAGCCCACAGAGTCACAAGTAAATGTAAGTTCCTGATACGACTCTCTTAATTGTCCTTGTGATAAGCATTCTCCAGGCATCGCCCAGGGCCTTCCCCTTGTGCACTCTTTAGATAAGACCTCTGCAAAGTTTGCCAAAACCTGAAATGACCAATCCAGCCTTAGCCTGGGAACCTCAAAGCACTCCACCTATAGACCTTAATAAAGGCATGTACCCCGGGTTCTGCCGAGCTCTCTGCCTGACCCTGCCTTAACCTCCTGGGGTGGCCCTTCATGGTATGCTATGTACTCCCTCTAGGACCTGTGAGTAATAAACTTCTCTATTTCAATTTTTTTATGACCTTCTTGAACCTAGGCTCACCATCCAGTGCCTCCAGGGCTCTACTTAACACATGTTAAGGGGTGCCTCGGTGGTGCAGCCAGTTAAGTGTCCAGCTTTGCACTCAGCACAGAGTCTGCTTAAGTTTCTCTCTCCCTTTCCTTCTGCCCCTCTCCCTGCCCCACGCTCGTGCACCCACTGTCTCTCTCTCCCTTTCAAATAAATAATCTTTTTTTTTAAATGTAGTTTAACAAAGTCACAATAGAGTTTTATAATTTCAGCTCTTACATTTAGATCTTCGGTCCATTTTGAGTTAATTTATGTGTGTGATGTGAGGTAAGGGTCCAACTTCATTCATTTGCATGTGGATATCCAACCAGTTGTCCTATCACAGTTTGTTGAAAAGACTATTCTTTTCCCACATTGAATTAGTTTGCAACGATTGCCAAAAATCAATTAGCCATCAAAAGAATGAGAAGACAAGCCATAGACTAGGAGAAAATATTTGCAAGACATATCTGATAAAGGACTGTTATCCAAAATATACAAAGAACTCTTAAACTCAACAATAAGAAAACCAACAACCCAAATAAAAATGGGCAAAAGACCTGAACGGACAGCTACCAAAGAAGATATACAAATGACAAATAAGCATATGAAAAGAAGCTCAACATCATAGGTCATTAGGGAACTGCAAATTGAAAAAACAATGAGATACCACTATACACCTATTAAAATGGCAAAAATCAAAATACTGACATTACCAAATGTTGCTGAGGATACTGAGCAATAGGAACTCTCATTCATTGCTGGTGGGAATGCAAAATGTTACAGCTTGGCAGCTTCTTTTTTTTTTTTTTTGCAAGTCTCAGGGGACTTTTTATTAGCAGCCATGCTTGAAGGGAACCCCAAGCTGTAGTACTTGCTGTCATCTTACACCGGTCGCCCCTTCCATTTCCTTTCTCCTCCCTAACATAGCATGATTGCATTTTACATCAGTTTGAATTACACAAATCTAAAATAACATATTAAACCCTCACTTTGCAAAAAATGTGAAAATTAGTTGAATGTCACAAATCTTAAAAATCCATAAAATGTTTAATTACAAAACTAGAAGGCCAAGTCCCTGCCAACAGCTGCAGCAACTTTTAGCTGGTAAACAGTACACTCAGCCTTCTTTGACCAATTCAGTCTAAAAACACGTAGGGAGTGAATTGCACGGCATCTTCGGGGAAGCCTCTGGCATACAAAGCAGCCTAATGCAGCACATTGCTCCTGAGGCCCATCCCCAGCTCCTGCCGACGAGAGTTCACAGGATGGTGTGGCTGCAGACAGGTGCATCCCGGTCATCTACCTGCCGACGGCATCACAGGGCTGCACCATGGTGACAGCAGGAACCGCAGCCTGAGTCTGTCTGTTCCTGCTCTGTGAGGCTAAGACGCCTGGGGCTCTGGCCACACCCAGGGACACAGAGCTGACCTCAGAGAGGGAGAGCCAGCAGTACACATACCAAGCTTTCACTGCTAGTTTCATTCAAACCCCATTCCAGTTCAGAAAGGTTCAACTTTGCTTCAGGTTATTTCATGATTTCGTGTGGGCTGCGGAATTCTCATGGTGTTTGTCCCAGCTTGGCAGCTTCTTAAAAGACTAAGCATATTCTTACCATATGATTCAAGAATCACACTCCTTGGTAAAGGCATATCTTGTTTTATTGTGCTTCACTTTAGTGAGTTTTTTATAAATCTTATAAATTGCATTGAGCATTGCCACCCTTCATTGAGCACGTCTATCAGTGCCATTTTTCCAACAGTATTTACTCACTTTGTGTCTTTTGTCACATTTTGGCAATTCTCATAATATTTCAAACTTTTTAATTATTACTGCATCTGTTATGGTGATTTGTGATCAATGATCTTTGATGTTACTATTGTAATTGTTATGGGGTGCCACAAACCACGCCCATATAAAATGGCAAACTTAATCAATAAATGTTGTGTGTGTTCTGATTGTTCCACCAACTGGCTGTTTCCCTCTCTCTCCCTCTCCTCAGGCCTCCCTATTCCATAAGACACAACAATATTGAAATTAGGCCAATTAAAACCCTGCAATGGCCTCTAAGTGTTCAGGTGAAAGGAAGAGTCATGTATCTCACTTTAAATCAAAAGGAGGGAATGAGTAAGCTTAGTAAGCAAGGCATGCCCAAGGCCAAGATAGGCCAAAACCCAGTCTCTTGCACCATACAGTTGGCCAAGATGAGAATGCGAAAGAAAAGTTCTAGAAGAAAGTTCAAAGTACTACTCCAGGGGCACTTGGGTGGCTCAGTCAGTTAAGTGTCTGCCTTCAGATCAGGTCATGATCCCAGGGTCCTGGGATTCAGCCATGCATTGGGCTCGCCACTCAGCGGGGAGTCTGCTTATCCCTCTCCCTCTGCCCCTCCCCCTTCATGCTCTTGTGCGTGTGTGTGCTCTTTCTCTCTCAAATAAATAAATAAAAATATTTTTTTTTAAAAAGTGCTACTCCAGTGAACACACGAATGATAGAGAAATGAAAAGACACAGCTTTATTGCTGATCTGGAGAAAGTTCTAGTGGTCTGGCTAGAAAATCAAACCAGCCACAACATTCCCTTAAGTCAAAGCCTAATCTGGAGCAATCCCCTAACTCTCTTCAATTCCATGAAGGCTGAGAGAGGTGAGGAAGCTGCAGAAGAAAAGTTTAAAGCCAGCAGAGGTTGCTTCATGAGGTTTAAGGAAAGAAGTCAGCTCTATAACTTAAAGTGCAAGGAGAAGCCACAGCAAGTTTTCTAGAAGATTACCTAAGGTAATTCATGAAGGTGGCTACACTAAACAATAAGGAACAGCTTTTTATTGGAAGAAAATGACCTCTAGGACTTTCATAGCTAGAGAGGTGAAGTCAATGCCTGGCTTCAAAGCTTCAAAGGACAGGCTGACTCTCTTATTAGGGGCTAATGCGGCTGGTGACTTTAAATGGAAGCCATTGCTCATTTACTATTCCAGAAATCCTACGGCCCTTAAGAATTATATTAAAAGAAAGAAAGGAAGGAAAGAGAGAAGAAAGAAAGAAAGAAAGAAAGAAAGAAAGAAAGAAAGAAAGAAAGAAAGAAAGAAAGAAAGAAAGAAGGAAAGAAAGAAAAGAAAAGAAAGAAAAGAAAGAAAGGAAGAAAGAAAGAAAGGAAGAAAAGAAAGAAAGGAAGGAAAGAAAGAAAGAAAGAAAGGAAGGAAGAAAGAAAGAAAAAGAAAGAAAGGAAAGAAAGAAGAAAGAAAGAAAGAAAGAAGGAAAGAAGTGGAGCGCTTGGGTGGCTTAGTCAGTTAAGCATCTGACTCTTGGTTTCGGCTCGGGTCATGGTCTCACAAGTTGTGAGATCGGGCCCCACATCGGGTTCTGCACTCAGTAACAGCACAGCTATTTACAACGTGGTTTACTGAATACTTTAAGCTTACAGTTGAGACCTCCTGCTCAGAAAAAAGAATTCCTTTCAAAATATTACTGCTCATTGACAATGCACCTGGTAACCCAACAGCTCTGATGGAGATATACAATGAGATTAATGTTGGTTTCATGCCTGCTAACACAACATCCATTCTGCAACCCATGGATCAAGGAGTCATTTCAACTTTCAAGTCTTATTTAAGAAATACATTTCATAAGGGAGACTGGGTGGCTCAGTTGGTTAAGCATCTGACTTTGGCTCAGGTCATGATCTCAGCGTCCTGGGATCAAGCCCTGCATTGGGCTCCCCGCTGAGCGGGGAGCCTGCTTGTCCCTCCCCCTCTCCCTCTGCCTTTCTCCCTGCTCATGCTTTCTCTCAAATAAATAAATAAAATCTTAAAAAAAAAAGAAATACATTTCATAAGGCTATAACTGCCATATATAGTGAGTCCTTTGATGGACCTATGTGAAGTAAATGGAAAACCTTGTGGAAAGGACTCACCATCCTAGATATCATTAAGAACATTTCTGATTCATGGGAAGAGGTCAAAATATCAACAGTAGTTTAGAAGTACATTCCAACCTTCATGCACAACATTGAGGGGTCCGAGACTTCAGTGGAGGAAGTAATTGTAGATGTGGTAGAAAGAGCAACAGAACTAGAATTAGAAGTGGAGCCTGAAGACATGACTAAATTGCTACAATTTCATGATAGAACTTGAATGGATGAGGAGTTGCTACTTATGGATAAGCAAAGAAAGTGATTTCTTGAGATGGAATCTACTCCTGGTGAAGATGTTGTGAAAATTGTTGAAATGACAGGGCGCCTGGGTGGCTCAGTTGGTTGGGTGGCGGACTCTTGATTTTGGCTGGGGTCATGATCTCCAGGTCATGGGATCGAACACCATGTTGGGCTCCAAGCTCAGTTTGGAATCTGCTTGTCCCTCTCCCTCTGCTCCCCCCTCCAACTCTCTCACTCTCTCAAATAAATAAATAAAATCTTTAAAAAAAAAAAAAAGAAAGAAAGAAACTGGGGCGCCTGGGTGGCTCAGTTGTTAAGCATCTGCCTTTGGCTCAGGTCATGATCCCAGGGTCCTGGGATCAAGCCCCGCATTGGGCTCCCTGCTCGGCGGGAAGCCTGCTTCTCCCTCTCCCACTCCCCGTGCTGTGTTCCTGCTCTCGCTATCTCTCTCTCTCTCTGTCAAATAAATAAATAAAATCTTTTAAAAAAAATTAAATTAAATTAAAAAAATAAAAAATGAAGAAACTGTTGAAATAGCAAAAGATTTAGAATATATCATTAACTTAGTTGATAAAACAGTGGCAGGGTTTGAAAGGATTGACTCCAATTTTGAAAGAAGTTCTAGTGGGGATAAAATGCTGTCAAACAGCATTGCACATTACAGATAAATTGTTTGTGGAAGGAAGAGTCTATCGATGTGGCAAACTTCATGTCTTATTTTAAGAAATTGCCACAGCCACCCCAACCTTCAGCAACCACCAACCCTGGTCAGTCAGCAGCCATCAACATCAAGGCAAGACCCTCTCCTCCAGCAAAAAGATTGACTCACTGAAAGTTCATATGATATTTAACATCTTTTAGCAATAAAGTACTTTTTATTTTTTTTCATTTTTTAAAAAGATTTTATTTATTTAACTGACAGCACAAGCAGGGGGAGCAGCAGGCAGAGGGAGAAGCAGACCCCTCCCCACCAAACAAGGAGCCCAATGTGGGGCTCAATCCCAGAACCCTGGGATCATGACCTGAGCCAAAGGCAGACACTTAACCAACTGAGCCACCCAGGCACCCCTAGTACTTTTTCATTAAGGTATGTACATTGTTTTTCATAATGCTGCTACACACTTAATAGACTACAGTATAGTGTAAGCATAACTTATATGCACTGGGAAACCAAAAATTTCATTTGACTTGCTTTATTGCACTATTTGCTTTATTCAGTGGAATCAACCTGCAATATCTCCAAGATATGCCCATATTTACCCAAATGAGTTGACAGCTTATGTCCACACCAAAACTTGGTCATGGATGTTTATAGTAGCTTTATTCATAATTGCCAAAACTTGGAAGCAACCAAGATGTCCTTCAGTACATGCACGGATAAATAAACTATTGTTTATTTATAAATAATGTAATGTAATATTACATTATTTATAAATAGATAATGTAATATTACTCAGCACTGAAAAGAAATGAGTTATCAAGCCATGAAAAGATATGGAGGAATCTTAAATGCATAGTACTAAATGAAAAAAATAATAATCTAAAAAGGCTGCATACCATATGATTCCAACTACATGACATTCTGGGAAAGGCAAAACCGTGGAGACAGAAACAATCAGTGGTTGCCAGGGGTTAGGGTGGAGCAAAGGGGGAATAGGCAAAGCACAGAGGATTTTTAGGACAGTGAAACAATTGTGTATGATACAATAACAGTGGATACACATTTACATTTGTCAAAACCCATAGAATGTAGGACATCAAGGGTGAACCCTAATGTAGACTATGGACCCTGAGTGATAATGGTGTGTCAATGTAGGCTCACCGATTATAACACATGTACCACTCTGTAGGGGGTATGGATTATTGGGGGGGTGGGTTGTGCATGTGTGATGATATGGGGTGAATGGGAACTCCACCATCTGCTCAATTTTGTTATAAACCTAAAACTGCTCTAAAAAATAAAGTCTATTTTTTAAAAATCAATTTGCCATAGATTTAAATTGGACAGAAATTTTTAAAAATTAATTAGTCGTGTTTCTGGATTCTCAATCGTATTCCTTTGATTCATAGGTCTACCCTTTTTTCCGTAATACACTATTGAATACTGTAGCTTTGTAGTCAGTTTAGAAATCAAGAAGTGTGAGAACTCCAACTTTGTTCTCTTTTATAAAGATTATTTTATTATTTTTTAGATTTTATTTATTTGACAGAAAGAGAGTACAAGCAGGGGGAGGGGCAGGCAGGGGGAAAGGGAGAAACAGGTTCCCCACTGAGCAGGGAGTCAAATTCGGGGCTTGATCCCAGGACCCTGAGATCATGACCTGAGCAGAAGGCAGACACTTAACCAAATGAGCCACCCAGGTGCCCCAGATTGTTTTATTTTTTTAAGTGATCTCTCCACCCAACATGGGGCTTCAATTCACAACCCTGAGATTAAGAGTCACATGCCCCACAAACTGAACCAGCCAAACGCCCCTCCAACTTTGTTCTTTTTCAGAATTGTTTTGGCTATTCTGGGTCCCTTGCATTTCCATATAAATTTTAGGATCAGCTTGATAATTTCTGCAAAACAGGCAGTTGGGCTTTTGATAGGCATTACATTGCATCTGCAGACAGATTTGGGGAGTACTGTCACCTTAACAATACTGTCTTCCAGGGGCACCTGGGTGGCTCACATGGTTGGGCATCTGTCTTTGGCTTGGGTCATGGTCTCCAGGTCCTGGAATTGAGCCCCATGTCGGGCTCCCAGCTCGGCAGGGGGTTTGCTTCTCCCTCTCCCTCTGCCTCTCCCCCTGCTTGTGCTCTCTCTCTCAAATGAATAAATAAAATCTTTAAAAATATATATATATTGGGGCAGCTGGGTGGCTCAGTCATTAAGCAACTGCCTTCGGCTCAGGTCATGATCCCAGGGTCCTGGGATCGAGCCCCGCATCAGGCTCCCTGCTCAGCAGGAAGCCTGCTTTTCCCTCTCCCACTCCCCCTGCTTGTGTTCCCTCTCTCGCTGTGTCTCTGTCAAATAAGTAAAATCTTAAAAAAAAAAAAAAGAAAAAGAAATATATATACTATCTTCCAGTCTATGAACATGGGATGTCTTTCCACTTATTTAGGTCTTCTTTACTTTCTTTCAATGACATTTAGTAGTTCTCAGTGTCCAAGTCTTGCATTTCTTTTGTTAAATTTATTCTAAGCATCCTTTTTCCCAGTTTTTTTGAGATATAATTGACATATTATTCTAAATGTCTTTATAAATATATATATATTTTTTAAGATTTTATTTATTTGACAGAGAGAGACACAGCAAGAGAGGGAACACAAGCAGGGGGAGTGGGAGAGGGAGAAGCAGGCTTCCCGCCGAGCAGGGAGCCCTATGAGGGGCTCAATCCCAGGACCCTGGGATCATGACCCCAGCCGAAGGCAGACACTTAACGACTGAGCCACCCAGGCGCCCCGCCAAAGGTTTTTCATAGCAGGCTGTGGATGTTCCCTTTTATTCCTCATGTGTTGAGTGCTTTTTTTCTGTATATGTTAAGATGATCATGTGCTTTGGTTCTTTATTCTATTAGTATGGCATGTTACATTGCTTGATTTTCCTATGTTAACTTGCATTCCTGGGATAAATTCCACTGGCCCTTTTTATATGTTGCTGGATTCAATCTGCTAGTATTTTGTTGAGAAAGTCTGCATCTATATATATAACAGGTAGTAGTCTGTAGTTCTTCTTTCTTGTGATGCCTTTGGCTTTGTAGAATAAGTTAGGAGGTATTCCCTCCTGTGCTCCCCCTCCTCCTCCTCTTCCTTCTTTTTTCTTTTTGGTGCTTTAGCTTCACTGCATCTTCATCAGGTTGCTCTTTGTAACTGCCTTGTTCAATGGGGTCCCAGAACTTGGCCCAGTCATATCCCCGAAAGTTACAATTCACTGTGTCAATCATGTCTGCCCTCAAATATGTACTCATATATGTGGCAAGAGCCTTCTCTGGATGGATTAAAAGTCAGTTCTCTGAAACACTTCATACCAGCTCTCAGGCCTCCCTCAAGGCCTTGGGGGAGCTTCTGTTACAAACCTGCCCCAGTCTCTTGGGTTGAAATGCATTTTTCTAGATTTTTGTGGAGGCATCTCAGGACAAGAAACATCTGCTCGGTTATGTTCAGGCCAAGGGGGAGCAAGGTAAGGGAGATGTCATCCCTGTAGGAAGTGGGAGCCCATCTGAAGCTCTTCAAGATAACATCAGCCGAATATCAGAAGGGATCAAGGGGGCTGGCCAAGGCAGAGTGTTCCAAGTGGGACCATCTTGTCTGGGAGTCCACCATCCTGTCGCTAGCTCATTGATCCAGAGTGGCTGCAGGTACCCCTAAAATCTGTTTTGGTTTTGCTTTGCTTGCATGGATTGTCATCATTTTGCTGACAAGTTAACACCATGTCACACCAACTTTTTCACTTTCAAAAAGTAGAAAGAGCAGAAGGACAAAGACCCCTCAGCCCCAGGAATAAGTAAGCCTGAGGGGAATTTGCAATGGCTATATGATGGGACACGGGGACTGTCTGTGGTGTGGGGAGTGGCATGGAGTAGGTGCTCAGCATATGACCTCTCATGGATACCCACAAGTGGGAAGCTGCTGTTGGGGTCCCCCAGGGTTCTCTAAGCCTGACAGGAGCTTCTAGGCCAGGAGGGACTGTCACTGGCATCTGAAGGGCCCCAGGGGTGCCCTGAGCTGGAAGGCTTTGGATTGCCGCCTTTTAGGACAAGGCTCAGAGCAGCCAGTATGAATTTTTCCAACTCACAGAACACTCCCAAAAGCTCTGCACTCCCTCACCAATGTATGAGAGTGGCCTACCGCCACCTGTACAGGACAGGTCACGGATTGCCTGGGGCCTCTCAGCCAGACCCCCACTCTCATCTTACCAGAGGTTTGCCTGACTCCCTGCAGCCCCCCAAACGCCCCAATGTTGGGGGAGGGGAACTTGGATGGTGACCAGCTGTGCGGAGGTGAAGAATCAAGGAGGGTTACTGCAGCAGTGGCAAGCGGGTGGGTTCCAGATCCCTCCAGACCCCGTCCTTAAACTTGCCTGCCTCCCAAGGCTACCTCGGTGATCTGGATTAGTCACCTACCTGGTGGCCTGGGCTTCCTCATCTGTGAACCAGACACAGTAACAGCATTTCCCTAGATCTGGGAAACGTTCAGGTCTCCGTCGTGTGAGGTATGGGTACGGTGGGCGATCTGGGTGCTTGTGTGACAGCGAGGTGGGTGGGGCCTTGCGCTGGCTCCGGCGCAGAAGGGCTGGGGGCGGGCTCTGTGCGCGGGCGGCGTCAGCCAGGCAGCGCAGCCACAGCGTGCGCAGCGGCGGCCGCAGTGACAGCAGGTGAGTCTCAGCGACTCCTGCAGGGGCATGCTCCAGCCGGAGAGGAGGCAAAGCCTCGGATCCCCGGCCGGAGGGTGGCGGTGACGGTGGCGGCGGTGGCCTGTCGGGGCGGGGGCAGGGCACGGAGCTTTGGCTTCGGGGTGCCGGGCCAAGAGCGCCCCGCCTCCTGGCCGCCGGGTACGCAGATACCCAAGTCCCTGGGGCGGTGTGTGCATGTGTGCGTGTGTGCGCGCGCGCGCGTGTGTGTGTGTGTGTGTGTGTGTGTGGTGAGTGCCACTGTCTGAGGCCAGGTGGCCACCTGGTTCACGCCCAGGACAGCAGAGCCCCTCCTGTTCCGGGTCCTGGAGGCCTGGCCCAGCTCCCGGGAAGCCTGGGGTTTCCACCTTGCTCTTGGATGCCAGATCAAGGAGCATTTCCCAACCGCGCTTCCTGGAGCTGCACCCTTTTCACCCTCAGCTACCACCCCCCCTTCCCCAGAAGCGCCCAGGTCCAGCTGCACAAGGCTCCCTCACCTGCCCAGAGGCAGACAGGATTCCCATTCTTCCCTGTGACCTCCTGCCCACTCCTGACTGATCCCAGCCCTCAGGCAAAGCTAGCTATGCAGGCACTTGGGTCCCCAGGGGGATAAACAGAGCAGACTGAAGCCTGGTCAATACCTGGTTGGGCAACCTGTCATTCCCCTCCGGCCCCGGTAGGTGCTGGCAGCTGGCGTGGTGCTCCTCTCAGCTGCCCATCATGGTCAGGGGGCTGCCCAGCCCTGCCAGCCTGGCACGCTTCTGCCAGAGGCTGAACCGGCTGAAGCCACTGGAGGAGTCTACCATGGAGACGTCACTGCGGCGCTGCCTGTCCACGCTGGACCTGACCCTGCTGGGCGTGGGTGGCATGGTGGGTTCCGGCCTCTATGTGCTCACAGGCACTGTGGCAAAGGAGATGGCCGGCCCTGCGGTGCTCTTGTCCTTCGCGGTGGCCGCCGTGGCCTCCCTGCTGTCAGCCCTGTGCTATGCAGAGTTTGGGGCCCGGTTGCCCCGCACGGGCTCTGCCTACCTGTTCACCTATGTGTCCATGGGTGAGCTGTGGGCCTTCCTCATCGGCTGGAACGTGCTGCTCGAGTACCTCATTGGTGGTGCAGCTGTGGCCCGTGCCTGGAGTGGCTACCTGGACTCCATGTTCAACCACCGCATCCACAACTTCACCCAGGCCCACATTGGAACCTGGCAGGTGCCGCTGCTGGCCCACTACCCAGACTTCCTGGCTGCTGGGATCATACTTCTGGCCTCTGCCTTCATCTCCTGCGGAGCCCGAGTTTCCTCCTGGCTCAACCACACGTTCTCCGTGGTCAGCCTGGTCCTCATCCTCTTCATCATCATCCTGGGTTTTATCCTGGCCCGCCCGCACAACTGGAGTGCCGAGGAGGGGGGCTTCGCGCCTTTTGGCCTCTCCGGCATCATGGCTGGCACTGCCACCTGCTTCTACGCCTTCGTGGGCTTTGACGTCATTGCCGCCTCCAGCGAGGAGGCCAGGAACCCGAAGCGGGCTGTGCCGATAGCCATTTCCATCTCGCTCGGCCTGGCAGCTGGTGCCTACATCCTCGTCTCCACCGTGCTCACCCTCATGGTGCCGTGGCACAGCCTGAACCCTGACTCCGCACTCGCCGACGCCTTCTACCGGCGGGGCTACAGCTGGGCTGGCTTCATCGTGGCGGCCGGCTCCATCTGCGGTAAGGGGCCTTTCACGCGTGGTGGGAGTGAACAGGGCAGCGGGGCCCTGCCCTAAGCTTCCCGGGGAACACGTCTCCATCTGGATCTGTTACCAGTTGCATAATGGGCCCAGGGAGGTGCTAATCATTTGACTCTCCACCCAGGCTTGTTGGAAGGGCCCTACTCACTGCCCCCTCCCAATGGTACCTGAAATGTCAGTTCTGAGTGTGCACTTCCAGGTCCTTTCCTGGGAGAAGGACTCAGCCCTCATCAGATTCTCTGATGGGCCTGTCACCTAAACTAGGGCGTCCCATTCCTGGTGGCGGGGGTGGGAGTGGTGGGGTAACAATCCAACACCCCACATACACTCAGGCTCACTCTGAGATCCCAGACAAACTCATGCCCGTGTTCCCAAGGGGTTGTGCATGCCCTGGCTCCCAGCAGGGGCCCCTGATGGGCCTCTCCACCATGCTGACCAGTCCCCACCCTCTGCCACAGCCATGAACACTGTCCTGCTCAGCAGCCTCTTCTCCCTGCCACGCATCGTCTATGCCATGGCCGTCGATGGGCTCTTCTTCCAGGTGTTTGCCCGAGTGCACCCCCGGACGCAGGTGCCCTTGGCGGGCATCGTTGTGTTCGGGGGGCTCATGAGTTTACTGGCGCTGCTGCTGGACCTCGAGGCACTGGTCCAGTTCCTGTCCATTGGCACGCTGCTGGCCTACACTTTCGTGGCCACCAGTATTCTTGTGCTACGCTTCCAGAAGGCCCCTGCATCCAGTTCCCCAGGCCCAGCCAGCCCTGGCTCCAGGGTCAAAGAGTACCACTCTTTCTCAGACCACATACAGCTGGTGGGCACCGAGCAGGCCTCAGGCCCTGAGCCCGGGCAGCTGCGGCCAGCTCTGAGGCCCTACCTGGGCTTCCTAGGTAGGGGCAGCCCTGGAGCTGCTGTGGCTTGGGCACTAAGCATCCTGGTGGCCTCGGCCATCACCCTGGCCAGTGTACTGGTCTTCGGGGACTCGGCCCTGCACCTCCCATACTGGGGCTACATCCTGCTGCTTCTGCTCAGCTCCGTCGCATTTCTGCTCAGCCTCCTCGTCCTGGGGGCCCACCAGCAACAACCCCAGCAAGACACCTTCCAGGTACCTCCCCCAGCCAGTGCCCCCTGGCTCTCAGCCCAGCTAGCTCTCTTTGCCCTTTCCTCCTCTGCTGTGCCAGGATGAACCAGGGTTCATAGGGTGGGGGGAGGCCCATACACCCATCTCTCTCTCTTTCTGCATGGCAAGTGGGCTCTTGTTTCCCAAATCTCCAGAGATGGAGAAAGGCTCTGTGGACTCTTGAGAAATCAGACCCTGAGCCAGCAGACCTTGCCTGCAGCCCAGCCCAGCCCCCGTTCTTGCCCCCTCAGATCCCCATGGTGCCCCTGACTCCAGCCCTGAGCATCCTCCTCAACATCTGCCTCATGCTGAAGCTAAGCTACCTGACTTGGCTGCGCTTCTCCATCTGGCTGCTGATCGGTGAGTGGGGGCCAGGCTTGGGGCCCTGGGTGGGCCACAGGAAGAAGGCAAGCAAGGAGGGCAAGCAGGGCTGGGACCTGGCCCTCAGTCTCTCGCAACTCCTGCAGGCCTTGCCGTGTATTTTGGCTATGGCATCTGGCACAGCAAAGAGAACCAGCGGGAGGCGCCAGAGCTGACCACCACACGCTACGTGGTGTTCCCCAGCACCAGCCTGGAGGAGGCAGTACAAACGGTGCAGCCCACCAGCCAGGTGCCCGCCCGGGAGCCCAGCCCCACAGAGCAGCCCGCCAGTCCATGAATCGAGCTGGAGGCCTGTCCATGCGCCTTCTGCCCTCCCCCACGTCCTCAGGAGCCCAGAGGGGCTGGGAGTCCCTTCTATCTGAGCCAGCTCAGGTTTGCAGGACTGCTCATGCTGAGGGGTCCTCGAGACCTGGGGGCCTTAGCCCAAGTGCCTAGTTTTGGGTTTGGGGGAGTGGGCCATGGCCAGTGCTGGTGGTGGGTGAATATTTTGTCCAGCGCCTTCCTGTTCATGAGCAACTCCAGCTATTTGGGCAGGTGGGGTGGGCTGGGGTGGGTGAGGGTGGGCGGGGGAGAGGCCCGCAGCCCCCAGATATCCACAATAATAACGTCTTGGCCAGCCACGTGCCCTGCTGCTGTGTCCACCATTTCATTCCTTGTGGAGCTGAGTGCTTTCCTGCCCCCCACCCCAAGAACCAGGGGATTGTCCCCAAACCACAGCAAAGATGCCGAGGTTTGGCAAGAGGGAGGTACCAGCTCTGGGACAACCCTGAATCGGAGACACCACCCGGCCTGGGTCCTGGAGTCCTGCCCTCAGGCTGATGCCCTCTGCCCAGCTCAGAGGGGAGCTATATACACCCCTACACACACCAGGAGAGGAGGGGTCCACGAAAAGGGCAGAGTCAGGCTCCCCCCACCACAGGCTCCCCACATGTCCCTTGGAGGGGGCAGATCCAGAGAGCAGAACCTGGGCCCCAAAAAGGTCGCCTAGAAAGGGCAGTGGAGGGGCGCCTGGGTGGCTCAGTCGTTAAGCGTCTGCCTTCGGCTCAGGTCATGATCTCAGGGTCCTGGGATCGAGCCCCGCATCGGGCTCCCTGCTCGGCGGGAAGCCTGCTTCTTCCTCTCCCACTCCCCCTGCTTGTGTTCCCTCTCTCGCTGTCTCTCTCTGTCAAATAAATAAATAAAATCTTAAAAAAAAAAAAAAAGAAAGAAAGGGCAGTGGAGTTGCAGGTTCCTCCTGGGTTCCCAAGGCTCCCAGAAAGCATAGCATGTCCCCGAAGCCTGCCCAGGGCTCCTCTGGGGCATGTGCCCGCATGGCCTGCATGGCTACCTTGACGATGCACACCCACATGCAGACTGAGGCAACAGCTGCTTCCAGCCTCAGGCCCTGGCCACAGCTGTCTGGCTGTCACAGCTGGTACTCTCCCCCTTCCCTCAAGAGCTTTGCAATAAAGGCTTAGGATATTACACACATGTATGGTATACACTCCTGCGTACGGATGCACAAGGCCTGGGCCTGCTCCAAGTACCGCCGAGCCCAGCTGGTGGCTGTGAGGCCCCAGTCCTTGGGGGGTCCCCAGGCCCACACTTCCCCATTCCCCACTGGTCTCCCTAAAGCCACACTATGTCCATCATAGATGCTTTCAACTCCCCGTTCTTGCCTATAAGGACTACACAGGAAGCTGCTGGTTTGAGCAGGCTTTACTCCTTGACTTTCTGCAGCTATGACCGCTTTCTCTGAGCCCTGAGCACAACCAGGTACATGTGACCCCACTCCAATAACCAGGCCTCAGAGCCATGTTCTCTCACCTTGGCTCTCCTGAACCTGCCTCCCCATGAACACGGCTCTGGGGATTGAGAAGCAGCAGAGACCCCACGGCTCTGGGGATTAAGAAGCAGCAGAGACCCCAAGTGCCAGATGATTCCAGATGCTAGCCCAGCCTGAGCCCCCAGCCCTGGCCCTCCCCAACTGGTCTTTGTGGCTCTGCCGCCAAGCTGCCAGCTCACTCCTGGTCACCAGGGACCCATGAGAGAGAAGCCCCTTGCCTCCCTTGGGTGGGTACTCCCAAATTCCTGCCTCTGCCCTGGGACCACAGGGAGTTTGGCTCTTGCAGCCCCTGTTCCTCCCCTCCTGACTGTGGGACTCTGGGGCAGGGGAAATTCTCCAGCAGTCAGGAATCAGACTCCAGAAAGATGCCAAGCCAGCCTGTAGGGCCCCTTTGTGTCCTTTGTGAGGGACATTCCTTCCAGCCACTGGGCTCTACCTGGGGTTATATTCAAGGTCTCCTGCATGCAGTTGCCTCAGTCTGGCACAAGCAGATGCCCTGACAGGTTCTTGGCTATGACCTTGGGTAGCAGTGAATTCCAGATGTACAGCCTCCCTACCCCCAGGGCTCCAGTGAGCAGGTTCTAGGGGTTGGGCTGGGGAGGGGGTTGGTTAATGAGGAGCCGTATAGAAGATCCCAAAGGACCCAGTGACCACCATCTCAGGCCCTCCCCCCTCTCCTCCCTATCCCAAACCCCATAGCCTGAGGGCCATCACCAGGGAGGGGCTGATGCTCATTAACTGGGCCGGTGTGAGACCAAAGGGTACCTGTGTCCTTGCCTGGGGGTCCCTAGGGGTTGGATTATCTGCCTACCCACTCTTCATTCAGAGTTGGGTAGGAACCTGCCCCAGGCAACCCAACGCCAGAGCAGCCTGATCCCTCTTGTCAGGCTTCTTTCTACCTTGCTTCAGACTCTGGTTGCATGGCCCCCAGAGCAGCGCAGCTGAGAGGGAGGGGCTCTACCTACAATAGGGGTGCTGGCAGATGGAGGAGGGCTGGAGTCTGCCACAGCCAGTGGGAGGGCCGGTGCTGACAGCTGGTGAGCAGGCCACTGCCGGGAACACTGCTGACGGAGACTAGGAGAGAGTTCTCTAGACCTAGACACAGGAAGAGCCCCACTGGCCCACTACCCTGCCACGTGGGTGCCCCAGGGTCTCCCCTTCTCCGCGGCTCCTGTTCTGCTGTGGGTCTCTATACAAAACTGGCTTCTCTGGCCCCCCCAGGCAGCACCCTGCTGAAGCTGGAGTCAGGAGAGGGTCAGTCTGTCTGGGAGTGGAAGGGTAGAATTCTCCCCCAACCTCCCACCCTGGTCCGGCTGGGGCTTTATCCAGCAGGTCCCCAAGACGGGGTCCCCACCCGGCAACCAGCAGGAAACAGCCTCAGGAACAGGCCAGTGAGTGGGGCCCGGAGCCTGGGCATGGGCCACTCTGGTGTTGGTGTCTGATTCCCAGACTGGGCCCCCTCTAAGACACCTGGGCAGCCACATGCGGGGGTGTAGAAGCTGGCTCTGTCTGCTCAGAGTTGGTGGTCACCTTCGGGGCCTTTGCCTGCAGATGAGAACATCAGATCAGGGCTCTGGTCAGTATCCTCCAAAGTGTAGCCGAGCCCAGGGCCCGGACAGGCCCGCAGCTCACCTCCTCATACTTGGTACTCCAGTAGAAATGGGCTTCTTCATCCACATACAACAGTAGCAGGTCACAGAAGAAAGTGATCTGGGAGAGGCGGGGCAGACCTGTGTCTTGGCCTTCAGGCTGCCCTTCGGCCACCTCCCCAGCTCTCACCCCCAGACTCAACATCATGCACGGTGGGGGTCGGGGTGCTCGGTGTGCACTTGGGCCGGCCTGGATACAGTCGCTGTAGCCAGAGGGAGCCCACATTGGCCAGACTCACCACACCCAGCCAAGCTGCTCCAGTGCCCAGAGTGATGATCGTAGGGATGAGCCCGAACTTCCCTGCCTGAGACCGACCTGGACTGAGCCTCTGGGGCTGTGACTATCTCCCCCTCCCACCCCCAGCCCCCATTGCCTTCACCTAGCACCTCCTACCTGCCCAGTGACAAGGATGTCAAAGCGGATCCCATAGAGCTTGAGCAGACTCCGGGCCTCCACACCTGAGGCCTTCCACCAGTGAGTGGCTGTCCTGAGAGCAGGAAAGAAAGTGTGGTGGCTTGCGCTGCTGTCACTCCTGGGCTGGCCCCGCCCTTCCAGGCCTCCTGCCTGGATGGGTAACATCCACTGACTCTATAAACCCCCAGTCCCAGCTGTCTCAACCCTGTATCATTGCTGGGAACACAGGGGAAAGGCAAACTGGGACCTACCTGCCTCTTGGAAGCTCCTTGCCTGCTGAGGGGACAGAGGGGACAGAAGGGTCCCTGCACAGGCACTGGTCATGGGGGTGAGGGCAGGTAGGGAGGCAAGCCCTGGGCTGTGTGAGTCTAAAGGGTGAAGGGGACGTCAAGGGGCATCACCTCCAGGCCTGGTGGCTGTTGTGTGCATATTCGTGACAATGACCAGGAAGTGACAGGAGGATACTGGCGGGGGGGGGGGGGCGGGGGGGGCCTGTTTAGCAGACTCAGAGATGCGACAGTAAATGCAATGCAAGATCCCTGAGTGCATCCCGGATTGGAAGATAAAAAGATACGAGACGATTACTGGCACAGTTGGGGAAATTTAAATATCCTCTGCCAATGTTAAATTTCTTGAGTGTGACAAGGGGACAGCAGTCACGTGGGGGAGGTCCTCATTCTTCTGCCACTCACTTTCAAATAGTTCCCTTTGAAATCTATCTACATATATCCGGCTGGAAGCAATCTCATTCTTGATCTCCTAAAGCACTTTTCTTTTGACTGCTGTGATTCAGTGACCCCTTACACTGGCTTTCTATGATGTGTGCATTTGCCTCACCTCTTTGACAATGTTTTAATCACTTTTGTATCTCCCTAGCTGCTCAATACATATTTTAATTAATCTAAATAAATAAATAAATAAATAAATAAATAAATAAATAAATAAATCCAGCTTACTCTAGAGAGGGAGAGAGAAAGCAAATGTGGCAAAATGGTAAAAAATAAAACCCAAAACAAAACAAAACAAAAAAACCCTAGAGAACCCAGATAAAGGGTATATGGGTACGGGTGTGCACAGTACCAATCTTTGAACTTTTCTATAGGTTTTTGAGAATTTTTAGATAAGACCTAAGGCAAAAGTAAAAAAGAAACGCCCCTGTGCCGAGGAGAGAGAGGCTGGGCGCGGGGCGGGGGGGGGGGGGGGGGGAGTAGTGGGGGAGGGGCTGGGGGTGAGGAGTCCCAGGGGACAGAGGGGGGGACCGGATCAGGAGAGAGGCTGAGAACACCCCTCCTGGGCCTGGGGCCCTCCTTGCACACACAGTGGAGTGCCCGGAGGGGTGGGCCACCGTGTGGTGGGTCCTGGCTGCCACAGGAGGACAGGTGGAGGGGTGACCTGGCCAAGGAGCAGCTAGAGGGTAGTGGGGGCCGCACCTGAAGTTGTAGCTCCTCTCCTGAAGCTGGAAGGAGTAGTGGGGCCGGCAGTCGGAACCCCCAGCATCCAGGTCACAATCCCAGTGGACTCGGACGCCCACGGCACCTCCCTGCACATGGCATATCGCTGCTTCACTGGCAC
The DNA here is from genome assembly GCF_029215605.1 of Mirounga angustirostris. Taxonomy (NCBI): domain Eukaryota; kingdom Metazoa; phylum Chordata; class Mammalia; order Carnivora; family Phocidae; genus Mirounga; species Mirounga angustirostris. Next base: position 64,643,256 of record NW_026991722.1, read on the forward strand.
ATAGGCTCCGGACCCTCTCCCTGAGCCCTCCTGGAACCCTGCCCCCCATGGACCCACCAGCAGTGCCAGGTCCTCAAAGACCCCTCCAGCCGCAGCCACGAGGTCCCCAATGCGGAACACCGGGCAGAAGGGGCTGTAGCGTGAGTCATAGCGACAGCGCTTGAAGTAAGTGGCGTCCCAGGTGTCCAAGGCGTTGGACCTGGGGGGTGGGGGATGGGACGGGGGGGTCAGGCCAGGTAGGAGACCAGGAGGGTCGGGGGCCAGCAGGACCCACCCACGCTTACTTGGAGAAGTTGAACTTGCTGAAGGTGACAGTGTTCTTGATGAACAGGGTGAAGTTCTCTGCCTGGAACAGTAGGGGCTTCCTGCGGGCAGAGGGGAAGGGAAGGGCAGGCTCTGCGGTTCTGGGGCCCTGTCCTGGGCGGGGGTGGGGCGGGGGAGACACACTTACTCGGGCACAGTGCTGCTCTCCACAGGGCACCAGCCCTGGATCTCGCAGGTCCTGTGGGTCCCGTTGAATTCCACACATTGGCCCGTTTTTATGCCTTGAGAAAACAAGGCAAACTCCAGGCCCTCAAATTTCCACAGGGCCAGGGGAGGGGCGGGGGTAGGGCCAGGGGGCCGTTGACAGAAAGGAGAGACACAGAGGCACCACCAGGCCTGCCCTCAAGAGCCACCCAGGGTCCCAGCCCAGCCCCTGGAGCCCCCACCCAGGGGAGGCACTGGAAGACAGGGCCCACAGTTACCGTGGCTGTGCGTCCCTGTCTCCCCTTCGGGACAGTCCTCATCGGCCCAGCAATTGGCCAGCGGGATGGAGGGGTGCTGAGGTGGGGAAAGCAGAGTTGCCAAGGGCCCGGGGTATGGCTCCCCTCTATGACCCAGCCTTGAAGCCTGCAGGTGCGGCCCCCACTGCCTTAGCCCCATAGAGATGCCTGAGTTTGGGGGGGCACATGGGAAAGCTGGAGGGTACAAATAAAAGGAGGTGGTCAGAGGACGGTAGCGAGCAGCCCCCCGGCCAGCTAGGGATTCAGGTGCTGTATTCCAAGGCAGAGCAAGCTTCCTTCCTTCCTGATAGTTCTCTCCCTGCTGGAGGCCCAGATCCTCTGGTCCAACTCAGATGACAGAACAGGGAAGGTGAAGGGACTCTGCGAAGGGCAAGTTCATGCCAGGGTGGAGGGACTGGGTGTGGGGAACAAAGGGCAGGGCCCTGGTTGGAGGGGTCTGGGTAGGGAAGTGGGTAGGACCACACACACTGTTTGTTCTTCCGTAAAACAGGGACATTAGCGCCTGCACGCTCACACTATTCTAGGGGTCAGTCAGAAGGGGGAGGTGGCAAGCTTTCTGGGGGCCCTAGAGCCTAGAGAGGAAAGCACACTCTCACAGATACATTCCGCCCTAGGCTGACAATGAACGCCATGGTTCGGGTCACCTGGCTCACGAGCCCAGTGCCACGGTGGCAAGAAGGGTTCGGGGACTCTAGGCCAAATGAGACAGTGGGACCATGAGGGGTGGGGACTGTGATAAGTGGGCAGAGGACAGAGTAGGGCCACCTGTGTCCTGAGTCCGCCCATCCTCTCCCCCCCGCCCCGGCTGGGCTGCCATCTCCTCCAATCGGACCCCATGATGACCACCACAGGGCCTGGTCTCTGCATCATCTGCCTCCATTCATTCAGCAGAGACCATCTCGGCCTCCGCTGCACTCCTGTGATCAAGTTCAGCTCCTTAGCAGAATTCATAGGGCCCCTGAGATCTCGGGTTACCCCCTCGCCACCTCAATCCAAATCTAGGCTCCAACCCCACTCTGAAGCAGGTGACCCCGGAGGTGCCTCATCTCACAGAGCTTGGGGCCTTTGCTCACACAGCTCCCTCTGCTTGGACATTCTCAAGATCCCACTTGAGTCTCCAGTCCTGTGGGAAAGCCTTCCTGAGGCCCTGGGCCGGCAGACATGCCTCCCTGCGTCTCCAGCTATGGGCTCTGCCCGCATCCCAGGAACTGCCTCCTTGGCTGGGCTGCCTATGCAAGAGCTGCTTGAGATACAAGCGGCGGAGTTTTGCATCCCCAGCATCGGGTCTGCCCCCCACCCACCCACACACACACACACACAACCCATCCCGAGGCTCAGCAGGTGTTTGCTGGAGGCTGGACTCTCCAAGAAGAACAGTGCATGTGTTGGGAGGGACCGGATGACCAGGACCCCCGAGAGGAGATGGCAGGAGCGCTGGCTAGTCTCAGGAAGTCATGTTGTCAGATCTGATGAATTCCTTCCCAGCCCCGGAAGTTTCATGGGAAGAGCTCAAAGCCGGGACATGAGGCAAAGAGGAATCACATGGATTCCAGAAAACGCAGAATGATGGCTTCAGTGAAATTTCAGGACAGCCTACACACTCAACATTAATTAGATGTCTTCTGAACATTTAGTAAAAGAAAGACATCATGTGCATTTGCACATCCTTTGTACACATGCTTTACCTCCTTTGCGGACGGGGCCAGCCTGGGACATGTGACACCCCCAGTATCTGTGGTGGCACCAACAACCAGGACATAGGGGACAGGTGACCACACAGTTACTCTCCAGCCCCATAAGCAATTAAATGTCAGGCTGGATTTTAAAAAGAGGTCACCACGGAGGTAGGCTTCCAGGGCTATGTGTTGGGTGCCAACTGCTCAAACAAAATCCACAGCTGGAAACCATACACGTAGAAATGGGTAAGAAGGTGAATTTTATGTCACATTTATTTTATCACAGTAAAAAAATTTTTGGAAAAAACCCCACAGCTGGAGAGAAGAGTAAGTGTGCTCTGTGACAGACACTGGATCTGTGGGACATCCTCAGGCAAGGGGAAAAGGTGAGATTTCAGGCGGAAAACCTGTGATTCTGGATGAGAAATAGATAAGAATAGGGGGTGAGAGACTCTGGTGTGACCACAGTTGTAGTGAAAAATATCCAGAGATCATAAGTGACCCTGAGCTCAGCATCAGCAGGAGTGTGCTGTGTATGGCCACAAAAATGGAAGCTGACTTGGGACACATTAATAGAGACTGCACATAGAAAAGAGGAGGTGATTAGGGCGCCTGGGTGGCTCAGTTTGTTAAGAGGCTGGCTCTTGATTTTGGCTCAGGTCATGATCTCAGGGTCCTTGAATCGAGCCCCACATGGGGCTCCTCGCTCAGCAGGGAGTCTGCTTCAGGATTCTTTCTCTCCCTCTGCACCAGTTACCCCCACACACACCCCTGCTCACGCTTGCCCACGCTCTTTCTCGCTAAAAATAAATAAATAAATCTTACAAAAAAAGAAGAAAAGAGAAGGTGATCTAGCCTCTTGCTATTAGAGCTCACCTGAGCCTTGTACCCAATTCTGGGTGTTACATTGACAACCTGAAGGGTGCCCAGAGGTGGGACCAGGGCAGGAAGGGCCAGGACATCTCACAGAGGGCTACGGTGGAAGGCTCCAGAAGACAGCTCAGAGGTCCAGAGGCTGGATAGCCTTGAGCACGAGAGTCTACCTTGCTGAGACCCTATCTTCTCATCTTAAATGGGATCGCAGTAATTCCTACCAGCAGGGTATTTGTGAAGATTAAGTGGAATGATTCACGGAAAGGTTTTAGCTCAGTGCCTGACATACAGGAGCACATAATGAACCCTCAGTTACGTGGGAAGGAGAACGGGGGACATGGCTGGTGATGCAGGGCTGGCAGAGGAACTAGGGACCTGCTGGGAAGCTCCTGGGCAGGCTTACCTCTGGGCATCTGTCCTGAACTTGTTCTGGTGTCACGAGAAAATTGGTCACCAAGAAGAACACGTTCTCTCCCTAGAAAGCAAGTGTCAGGGTTGGTCCCTGCTTCCCTCCCCCAAAGGGAGAGGACAGAACTGGCAGCTTGGCTGGTGGGGAAAAGGGTCCTGGCCTGATCAAGTCAGGAAAGTACCTCCAGTGAAGCCAGCTGAAGTAGAGATAAGAAGCTGGCTGGGTTTCTGGCCATTTCGAGAAGCCCACAGCTGCCTCTTTGAGACAAGTGTATTTTTCATGTTCATACTCATTCTCTCAACCAGAATTGTCCAAGCGCCTCCTGCTTCTAGGCACTGAAGATCCAGAGCTGAGTTGGACTGGGGACCTGCCCAAGGTAAAGGGGAGGTGGACCCCTCAATTGCACGCATAGTCAGGGCCGAGTGGAGCAGGTGATGAGTTCCACCTGGGCAAAGGGTGGCTAAGGACAGGCCGGGTGGCTGACACCCAAGTGCTGCGTGTGTGAGCTCTGCAAGTTTGGGGCAATGCACACCCAGGAAGGAGAGAAGGCAGCGGGTGTGACAGTGGTCAAGATCTGGACTTGGTGGCCACCACCATGGAAAAGGAGTCTTCCCAGAGTGGAAACAAGGTTTGGCAGGCTCTGATTGATATCACATAGGAAAGCTCAGGCTGGCTGCTGGGCGGCGTGCACCAGGGACCCACTAGAAGCTCACGGCCTCATCCAGGTATGACCCAGGCAGCAGTGAACACTGCTAGGAAACGGAATATGCACAGAAGGGAGGCACAGGTCCAGCTTTGGCCCCCACTGGATGAAAAGAGGCCACGCCGGGAGAGGGAGATGATTCCTCTTTGGATGTGGTGGATGTGCACCCAGGAGGCAGGTGGCACTTGGGGCAGGCAGTCACTGGGGCTACAGTTTTGGCATTGGCAGGATAAAGGTAGAAACCGAAGCTATGGACAATCTGGGTGGGGGAAGAAGGAGCTGGAAATGCTGTGTGGGAGGGGCAGAGGAGGAGCACCTGAGAGCCATGCCCCAGGTCAGGGAGGGGAGCATTCAGGAAGCTCAGACCCTAGTCCCCTCCACTTCTCCCGCCCCATCCTCAAGCTCCAGCCTTGAGTTCCTAAACATTCCAGTCTTCCAGGGGCAGCCTTTATAAAGACAGTTCCTCTGACCTGGCTTCTGTCCACCCGGAAACCTCTTACACATCCCGGAAAGCCCCGTCCAGGCACCGCTCCTCTGTAAGGCCCTTCCCAAGCCCGACCCTATGCGGTGCCAATACCCTGCTCGGGCCTCATGTGCCCCTCACGCACACACTCGCCGCAAGGGTGGTGTCAGGGGTATCACTGCCTGGCAGCAGGACCAAGGCACCTACCTGTGGTGGCTTCACAAAGTCCGCCGCGTCCCACAGCTGGTGACCCAGCTCCTTGATCTGGGTCACCGAAACCCCTTTGAGTTTGGTGATGACGGAAATCTGGGGGTCCGGATCTCGCTCCTGGTATCCTTTTTTGGCGAGGAGAGCCCACCTTAGGAAGAAGCGATGGGCAGTGTGGCCTGTCTCTGGTCCATGGTGAGCAGTGGCAGAGCGGGCCCCACCCTCTCGGCCTCTCTCCTCACACACCCTCCAGGCTCCCAGCCCAGCATGCAGGGCCCCTGCCTCCCCTCCAGCCTCATTTCCCACCCCAAACACCCTGCACAGGCCAGAAGCTCCAACCATGATCAGACAGCCAGTGCCTTTCATGGGTGTCCCCTATCAGGCACTCATAGGCTTGGAGATGCCCACCACCACCTCTTTCACCAGCCAACACCCGCCCCCTGCCCTGGCTAGGCCCAAGTCCTCCTTAAAGACTCCCCTGACCCAGCTAAAACTGGTGGTCTCCCAGCTCTCCCAAGCATCAGGGACTATACCTCCTGCCCCACCAGGGGCCTCCTGGTACAGATAGGGACACATCTTGCTCTGTGCCCAGAGATCAGTATGGGCCTGGAAACAAGGCCCAGGAAAGGAAGGAGGTGGGCACACAGGAGGACCCAGACCCACAGCTTGCTCTTGTATCCACTGGCTTCTAGACAGACAAAGATCCTCCCTCTGCCTACTTCCTCCCTATCCCAACCTGCTCCCCTCTGCTACCACCAGCTCAGCCCCTGAAGAGTCAAACCGTCAACCCTCAGCCCAGCAGGCCCAGTCATTATCCCCCCAGCCAAGTGTGGCCCAGGAGTCTTTCTCTTACCCTACCACGTAGGCCATGACCCCAAGCTGCAGCAGCCTCTGCAGGGCGCCCACCCGCCAATTCCTGGTTATCACATACTTCTCCGTTTTGTAATCCAGAAGCCCCCAGCCTGCCAAGGCCCCTGCGGAGCCCATGCTTCCAGCTCCTGTGGGCTGCTGGGGTGCATGAGTCAGCACAGCAGCTGCAAACACCGCTGAATGGGAAGTAAAGCAGGAGCCCTAGCTGGCCCAGGCCAGCAAGCTATTAAAGGGACACTTCCACTGGGGACAGGATCCAGCCGCCACCCCCCAGCCCTGGGTTCAGTCCCAACCCCTGGCTGCCCAGGACCTCCCACCCTCTCCTTCTGAGGGGGCCCAGGGCCCCCGCAGAGGGGAGAAGCCTCTGCAACCCTACCCTCTGGCCTCACTTCCTTGGGGGAGGGAGGGAGGAGGAGATGACAAGTGTCATAGGTGATACAGTTTGGGAGTATAGGTGAGGTTCAGTGGGGTGGAGTCTGGAGCCGACGACCAAGAAAGAATTCTTGAGGAGTCTTTGGTGCAAAATGGTGGTTTATTAAAGCACAGGGACAGGCCCCGTGGGCAGAGAGAGGGGCTGCCCTGTGGTCTTGAGGAGGGGCTGATTACATACTCAGGAGTTGGGGAGGTGAGGACAAAGGGGGTGCCCAGAAGGACTGTCATTTGCTAAAGACTCTCAGGATACTGGAGGCCTGGTTATTGTCAAGCCACTGCTGTTTTTCCCTCTAATGAGGCACTAACATGAAGACAGTTGGGAGTTTCCTGGAGGAATGTTACATTCCTCCTATCACAAGTCCTTGTCAGTGGGCTTTAGGTTCAAAAGAAATTCAATTTTATTTACATTTCCTTGCATCTCAGTCTCCCTTCAGTTTATGGAGGGGAGGGTGATGTTAGGGCTTCAGGAAACTGAGTTATGGGTCTCTTGGAAGTTAGGCTATTGAAAGCCTCTTCCTTGTAAATCACTAGGACATTTGTAAACTGAGGGAGACTCCTGTCTTGCAAGACTGTGATCTCTATCAGTTAACCATTTGTTTTTCCTTTAGGGCAGCCAGGAGTGCCTGAGGAATGTCACATATATCCCAAAGGGGGGTGGGGGGTTGGGCGCCAGCTTCGGCTTGGTCCTCAGCTTGCCTTCTGTTCCCTCATCAATAGGTACTGTGAGAGGGCAGCTTGGGGGTTGCAGGAGCCCAGAGGAGGGGTCAAGGAAAGCTTCAAGAAGAAGTGACCTCGGGACGCCTGGGTGGCTCAGTCGGTTAAGCGTCTGCCTTCGGCTCAGGTCATGATCCCAGGGTCCTGGGATCGAGTCCCACATCGGGCTCCTTGCTCGGCGGGGAGCCTGCTTCTCCCTCTGCCTGCCTCTCCCCCTGCTTGCGTTCTGTCTCTCTGACAAATAAATAAATAAAATCTTAAAAAAAAAAAAGAAGTGACCTCTGAGCTGACACTTGCAGATTCTGAAGTTCAACAAGCACAGTTGGAGAGGAATGTTCCTGGTGGAGCAAGCAACATATGCGACGCTAGAGCATGAGAGAGAATTGGCAGCCACGGAGTGAGAGCGTGACTCTGGTTCCAGAGGGGAGGGTGACCGGGCTTTGCAAGGTTCCCCAGGCTCTCTTGCGCAGCGCGCCCGCAGGCCATAGGGACAAAAGGCACAGGCTTTGGAGTGAGCCACGTTCCCCAGTCCGTGGAAGGTGTGGGGGCGATGCTGGAACCCTGGCGCACGCTCTCATCTGCCCAGACTGAGTAGACGAAAGGTCGGCCCACGCCAGCGGCGGTTTCTGTAGCAACCAACAACACCGGGTTGCCCGGGCGACGGCTACGGGGAGGCGCGTTTCTATTGGTTGCAGCGGGCGCCTGTTCGCTGTGCGCCACATTCGATTGGTCAACGCAGCCGGAGGGTCCGCCCATATCCCCGGGCAACGCTCTAGGTGCTGGCCGCCCTGTTGCCGCCTCAGTGCTAGCGACTGAGAAATGGGCGTAACCATGAGGGCTCCCAGCAAGAGGTCCGGGGAGAAGGAAGAGCAGGAGGAAGAGGTGGCAGCGGCCGCTGGGCGTCTTGCAGGCGCCCCGGAGACCGAGGAGTGTTCAGACGTTGCAGACTCCGACCGGGAGATGGAAGGTGCTGTCTCCTCACCTAGGGCGCTTCTCCCGCAGGGCTGGAGGGGGCAGGCTGGGGCCAAGCGGGCAAGGGAACCCTGTCCAGGAGGGAGCGCACCCCTCCGTGGGACACCTTCGGAACAGCGGGCGGCCCCTCCAGCCAACCCCGTGCTTCCCCCACAATGCTCCTGGGGGCATCAGGAGTTGCACCTTCAGAAAACGCCTCCAAAGTGAGTGATGTTAAACCCCGCCAAACAATGTAACAAGGGGTGTCCCACCCCGAAATAGGATCAGGGCTGGGTTTTCCCAACCCACAGGAACAACTAAGCTAATAAATGTATAGAACTTAGAATTATTTCAATTTCTTCCCCCATAAAATAGTCACAAAACATGTGTTCTGCAATCCAGTGGAAAAGACACAGCATGCACTTTGGCATCAGACGGGAAAGGTTCTATGCCAGGATTAACTACTACTAGCTGTGTGACTTTAGGGAAAGGATTTGCTTTCTCTGACTTTCAGTGTCCCTCCTAGCACAGGAAAAGATGCCTCTAGAGGGGAACATAGGCTGCATGGTGACACAGGGCAGGGGAGTAGGCGACTGTGTCTGGAGAGGGATCCACATTCATCATCTCCCTTTCTCCTATCAGGTATCCGTGGGCCTGGAGGACTGGTCAAGGACACCCTCTACCTGAGGTCTTGCCAGGCCCATAGTGTTGTGCCTGCCTCCTGCTTTCTGCGCCAAGGGAGCACCCCAGAGCTGAACCTGAGGCACCATGGCCTGGGGCCCCAGGTAACCCTGGAGAGACCCTGGGACCAGGCTTGGAGTGACAGGACTTGGGAGGCAGCAGCCATGGGAGTGGCCCCTTCTTGAGCCCATACCACATACTCCCTGGCCTTGCTCTGTGTCAGACATGTCCCATCCCCACTTCTGGGTGACAGGTGGGATCAGGGCTATGACAGAATTCAGTGTAAGGGTTGGAGGGTCTGCAGGGGGCCCCTAACCTGCTGGGGAGGGGGCAGTCAGGGAAGGTTCCAGGAGGTAAGATCTGGGTGGAGCCTAGAAGGATAAGAAGGTGTCCCCTGGGCATGTGGGAAGGGGAGGGCCTTCTAGTTGGAGGGCACTGGGTGGGCTGAGTCCTGGAAATGAGCCAGGGTACTGGCCAGCTGTGTCTGGGGCCTTCACCCCTGGGAAGGACCAGGTCCCTCAGGTCCCTCTTTGTCCCAGGGTGCCCGGGCTCTGGCTTCAGCATTGACCTCCAATCCCTATGTCAAGCGGCTGGACCTTCGAGACAATGGGCTCTGTGGGGCCGGCGTGGAGGCCCTGGCAGGTGCCCTGAGCAAAAGCAGCACTATCTGTGGTAGGTGCTGAGCGTGGAGCAGGTGGGCAGATTTGAGTCTTCCCTTTCCTGGGGGGTGTGGGCTCCCCCACAGCTGGGCCTTCTCACCCGGGGCCTGTTGGCGTTGCTGGGGCAGGGGCCTCATCACAGGGTGGGGTGGTGCGGGTGGAGGTAGACTCTCTGTGGTGCCCCCAATGCTGGATACTACTCCTCTCCTAACCCAGCCCGCCCCCCACTCCCCTTCTCTTCTGGCCAGCAACCCCCTGCATATGGTGGCCTCCTATTGCCTAAATGCTGGATGAGAGAGTCCTCCAACAGAGAGGCAGGGGATGGGCGATGTGAGACAGTGGAAGGCTGGGTGGATATGAAGTGGGGCTGGATGCAAACGCCACCTCTACCACTGATGAGTGAGGGGGCCCCAGGCAAGCTGCTCCACCTTGCTGAGCCTTAGTTTTCAATCTGTGAAATGGCCCCAACAGTAGCACTTAGCCCTTGGGGCTGTGCTAAGTATGAAATGAAACCACATATGAAGGGCTCACCAAGGTGCCTGGCTCACGTACGTGCTCTGTGCACAGCCACCTGGGCTGTCATTGCTAGTTCCCAGAAATTCATCGGTGAAGACTTCTGTGGGTGTGTTATATTGCTGCCAGGCATGAATCATCCACGGGGTGGCTGCCTCGCCATCACAGGTATCTTATACAGCACCATGAAGTAGGCGGTTTGAGCCCCTAGACAAAGAAGCGTGTGGATGCATGGAGAGGGTGTGGGCATCAAAGAAGCTGCCTGGGGCCTGAGGGGATGGATGCAGCTGATGAGAGGCAGAGTCACCGTGCAACCCCAGGGTAGTCCAGCTGTATTGCCTCCTCTGCTGCCTCAGGCCGAGAGGTTTGGGAGATAGAGGAAGGTGGAAGAGGGTGGTGCCTGGCTTTGGATCCCACTGATGGAGGAGTGCTGCCAACCCCTAGATGTGGACCTGTCAGAGAACCAGATGGGAGTGGTGGGAGCGCAGGCGATCTGTGCTGCCCTCACGGTGAACCCAACCATGCAGAAGGTACAACTGGCAGGGAACGGCCTGGAGGAGCATGCAGCCCAGTACCTTGCTGAACTCCTGCTGGCCCACACGGGACTGAAATCCCTGGACCTGAGCTATAACCAGCTGACTGACCACGCAGGTAACATCCGGCCAGGGCCACCATGGGGCACTCAAGCCCACCTTCCTGGGGTAGGGGCGGGTGGAGGATGGCAGCACCGCTCTGAACATTCGTATTCTGGCTCCTGTTTCCCATGTCCCACTTTGGCCTGCCCCTCTCCCACTCCTTCCACACAGAACTCTTAATCTCTTCCACAGATTGCCATTGCCTGCTACTGCATGTGCTGGGTGCTCATTTAGCTACTAGTGACCTGGTTGTGAACAAAACAGAGTCCCTGGCCTCAAGGAACACCTTTTAACAAGATAATTCTCCATAATTATTGGTGCAACAAAATAAACAAACAGGGCATGATTCTAGAGATGAATGGGGACCCTTGCCTTAGACGGGTGGCTGGGGAGGGCTCTGTGAGATGACATTTAAGCTGAAATGTGCAGGGTGGGAAGGAATCAACCATAGCAAGACCAGGGAGAGAGCATTTCAAGCAGAGGAACAGTGAACATGCAGGCTTATTTCCCAGACTGATAGACACCGGTGTGGCTGGGCTAGTGAGCCAGGAGAGAGGGGCTACACTATGAGCTGAAGAGGCAGCGGAGGGCTGCAGGCCTACAAATCTTGGCAAAAGGCATGAAGATTTTATTGCAAGCACTGTGGAAGACATTGATGGGATTCCTTGATCTCACCACTTTCTTGTCCCAGGACCTTTGCACAGGCTATCTGCTTTGCTAGGAGCATGCACCTGTCTAACCTCAACCACTCCAATCAATTATAGGAATCACCTGGGACCCTGGGTTAGGAACACAGATTCCTGGGCCCTGGACCTGCTGAACCAGAATCTTGGTGGAGCGAGGCCCATGCATCTACATTTTAATGGGTGCCCTAGGAGATTTGTCTGATCAAGGAAGTTTGGGAATCGCTGTCCTGTCTCAAGCAGCTTAGAGTGGGGGTGGTACCAACCTTGGTCTTTGAGGATCAGCCTTAGAATTTAACTGCCAGAGAACCTGTTTACCTTCTAAGAAAATTATTATGAGAAGACTGTGAAATTAAAAGAGAAGTTCAGGGGCGCCTGGGTGGCTCGGTCAGTTAAGCACCTGACTTCGGCTCAGCCACGATCCCAGGGTCCTGGGATAGAGCCCCTCGTCAGGCTCCCTGCTCAGCGGGGAGTCTGCTTCTCCCTCTCTCTCTGCTCCTCGCTCTGCTCATTCTCTCTAATAAATAAATAAAATCATTTCAGACTTCCAACAAACTGAGTATAGATGTCCCCCTGGGCCTTCACAGTGAAAAGGCAAACACCAGAGAGGCAGCCAGAATGGAGAGGGCAGGAAGCTAGGGCCCTGTAAAAGCTGCACAAATATGTGGTAGGGAGGTCTTCAGCTCAGAAAAGGACAAACTCAGCAGGATCATTTTGTTTCCTCAAGTGGGAATCTGTGGGTGGGCCTGACTCCCTTGAAGGGTGAAGAGCTTGGGTTTCATTCTCCCCATCTGACCCAAGGTGAAGGTAGCACCTACCTCATAGTTGGCCACAGAGGTCATGAAGTCCAAGCATTGGAATTTCAAGACGCCAATTCATGTACGTAGAGAAACCTTCTCACCCTCAAGTTGTTCAGCAAAGAAGGGGCTTCCCTACAAAGTGGGGACCACCACCCTCTCCTCCCAGCCCTAGAAGTGTCTGAGGAAGGGAGAAAGTGCATACCTGTACCTGAGAATCTTTGGGTGTCAGACCCAGTGCTGGGTTTGGAATCCAGAGGGAAGGCCGCACAGGGAGTCCCAGCTGCCTTGCAGGGAGCTCTCCAAGGTGCTAAAAGCATCCTGCTGCAGTGGGTTCTGGCCAAGCAGGCTAGTTCGTTCGTTCTTTCTTTCCTTCCTTCCTTCCTTTCTTTCCTTCCTTCCTTCCTTCCTTTCTTTCCTTCCTTCCTTCCTTCCTTCCTTCCTTCCTTCCTTCCCTCCCTCCCTCCTTTCTTTCTTTCTTTTTCTTTCTTCCTTTCTTTTCTTCCTTCCTTCCTTCCTTTCTTTCTCTCTCTCTTTCCTTTTTTCTTTTCCTCCTTTTTTTTTCCCTAAAGAATTTATTTTTAAGTAATCTCTGCATCCAAGGTGGGGCTTGAACTCACAACCCCGAGATCAAGAGTGACATGCTCCCCTGACTGAGCCAGCCAGGTGCCCCCAAGCAAGCTAGTTCTGCTCAGTTAGAGCATCTGTTTTTCCTCTGTGCCTTTCTTCGAACTAGCCTTACTAAACCACATGAGGAGTTGAGACCATGGAGAGGTATCAAATTCAGATCCTTGAGGTACTCCTGGGCTGGTGGGAGAGACTGACCAGGCAAAGAGAGGTAATTAGACCAGGGCCTGGAAGGATGGAAGCACAGTGGACATGGGGCCGGAGGCAACACAGCCCAGCTGGGCAGGCAAGACTTTCTGATGCTGTGAACCCAGGTTAGAAGGATGAGGAGCTGTTAGCTAGGTGAAGAAGGGGGTCAACAGTTCTACCCAGGGGGACAGCCCAGAGTCATGTTGGTGCTGGTGCTTTTGAGCACTGGGAGTAGGTCAGACTGGCTGAATGCTGACAGAGTGGAGAACATGATGGGTGGGTGGGGCTTCTGTCCATTTTTGCATGCTAAAAATCTCTCCAGGTTTCTTACCCTGCACTACTCCCTCCTTCCTTTCTCTGCCACAGGTGCCTTCTCTCCACACAGCTGCACCAGCCTCATCACCTCTTGCCTATAAACTATGGCACAAGCCTTCCAACTGGTCCCCTGGGTTCTCTTCTATGCCCCTGCTCACCTCAGTCCATACCCTACACCTGTCGCTAAGGAGCCCAGCTTTGCCATTTCTTAAAGCCCTCCCTGCCTACTCACCACTAACTAGTTGGTGCCCCAAAGCCTTGGCCCAGCATTGAAGGCCTCTCAGCATCTCTCCAGTGCCCATCACTCCTACCTCATTTCAGTGGCTTTCCCCCACTCACCAGGCCTGTGGGCATTTCCACAAGTGCTCCATGCTCCCTCATGCCTCCGCACATTTGCTCTTTCCTGTGTGTGTTCTCCGCTGTGCGTGCATATACAGGTGGTGAGACCCTCAGTCTTCAAGGTTATCTCTCTGTCCCCACTTTCCTGGCACCCCTCCTAAGGCAGGGTTTGTCCCTACCCTGTTCCAACACATCCCTGTTTGTAATCTATAATAGCTCATATCCCATTAATTTGTGTTTACAGTTGGACATGGATTTGAACTGCATGGGTCCACTTATATGCAATTTTTAAAATAAATACAGTACAGTAGTATATGTGTATTTTCTCTTATGATTTTCTTTTTTTAAGATTTATTTATCTGAGAGAGAGAGAGAGAAATTGGGATCACACAAAGGGGGAGGGGCAGAGGGAGAGGGAGAGAGAGAATCTCAAGCAGGCTCCACAGTGGTGGAGCTTGATCTCACGACCCCAAGATCATGACCTGAGCTGAAATCAAGGGTCGGACACTCAACCCACTGAGCCACCAAGTGCCCCATGATTTTCTCAATAATATTTTCTTTAGCTTACTTTATTGTAAGAATACAGTATCTAATTGAATTTAAATTAAAAAATTAAATTAAATTAGAAATAAAAAATACAGTATCTAATATATATAACTTACAAAATGTGTTAACACTTTATGTTCTTGATAAGGTCTTCTTTCTGGTCAACAGTAGGCTATCAATCGTTGAGGTTTGGGGGAGTCAAAGTTACAAGTAGATTTTCAACTGCACCAGAGTTTGGTGCCCCTAACCCCCATATTGTTCACAGATCAACTGTATCTCCCTCATTAAATGTGAATCCCTTGAGGACAGGGCAGACCCATATCGGCTTCAACTTGGTGACCCTGGCGCCCAGCAGAGACCCTGGCACACTGTGGTCATAGTATCATTTTTTGAAGGAACGAACAGAATAAATAAGGCTTGTCTTGGTGTTTCTGAAGGGGAGATCCTTGGACCAGCCCTGGCAGAAAATACAGGACTCACCGAGCTTAATATAAGCTGGAATCACCTTCGAGGACCAGGAGCTGTAGCCTTTGCCAGGGGACTGGAGGTATGAACAGCCCTGCAGCCTGTCTATCCATCCAGCTTGTCCTGTGGGGACAGGTCTCCGAGGTGCCAGCTCCCTGACTTTACAGCTCTTCAGAAATGAGCCTTGGATCTTTTAAGAAAAGCTTAAAAAATATTTTGTTTGGTGACTTTAATTTCCCCAGCCCCATTTCATGACTAAAACACCATGCTCACTCTCGAGACGCTTCCTGAAGGGTCTACAGTTGAATGTTGCATAACTTCTCTGGATATTATAGATATTATAGGCATATGGCTGGTGGGGGACATCGTGTGGTTTGGTGAAACATGCTCACTAAATGGGTGTATGCAGATTTTTTTCCCTGAGGTGACACCCTGCACCCTTGGGTCCCAGCACATACTCTCAAACATCCCACTTGCTTCCTTGGATATTGTGGTTCGTAGGCCTTGGGAATGGGTGGCTCCTAGCCCCTGCCAGGATGCCCCTGGTGCTGGCTACATTTGTGGGGTTCTCCTCAGGAAACGTCAGCAGCTGCCTTGCTTGGCCCACTCCCCCGGGGCTGACCTAGGGATCCTGCTCCACAAGTCGTAGGTCAGGCTTTGTCTTCCCAGTGCAGCCACAAGCTCCTGCCCTTCTCCCTATCACAGTCTCCCAACAATGCTTTGGAGTCCTGCTCTGTGCCTCAGAGTACCTGCCTTTGGGTCCCCAAGTGGGCGTGAGCCAGATCACTGCATCATTCTCTGAGGGTCATCCACACCCATACCCACCCTTGGTGCTATGCTTCTACTCATTCAGTCCTCCTGGTTGCCATCATTCAAGCCACAAGATTCTTTTCTTTTTTTTAAAGATTGACTAATTGATTGATTTGACAGAGAGAGAGAAAGAGACAGCGAGAGAGGGAACACAAGCAGGGGGAGTGGGAGAGGGAGAAGTAGGTTTCCCACGGAGCAGGGAGCCCGATGCTGGGCTCGATCCCAGGACCCCAGGATCATGACCTGAGCTGAAGGCAGACGCTTAACGACTGAGCCACCCAGGTGCCCCAAGCCACAAAATTCTTACCTGGAACCTCTGACCTTCTGCTCTCAGTCTGTGTTTTTTGCACCTCCCTCCTGGGCTCTGAGGCTGTGGTCCCTGGCCACCTTCATGGGAGGTCTCCTGGCTTCACTCTTTTGCATTCCAGGCAAACATCTTCCTCAGAGTCCTGGACATCTCATACAATGGCTTTGGAGATCCTGGAGCATCCGCGGTGGGTGAGGCACTTAAGACCAACAACGTGTTGGAGGAACTCAACATGAGGTGAGGTGCATAGGGTGTGTCACAGCCTCCACGTCCAAAGTCACCTGAGGGATCAGGGACTCCACGATCCTCCTGCTGTTTACCACCTTAACTCCCAAACCTACCACAGTCTACCCATGATGGGGCTTGAGCCACAATCCAAGAGCGCCCAGCTCCGTCCTCCTCGCTCAAGTTCAGCATTATACCTTGGATCTCATAATTCCTGCTGCATAGGCGGGGGCTGGGAATTGAAAACACATATGTAAAACATCTTCAGTAGAAGGATGCCTAGGTGGCTTAGTCGGTTAAGTGTCTGATTCTTGATCTCAGCTTGGCTCAGGTCTCGATCTCAGGGTGGTGAGTTCAAGCCCCACATTGGGGTCCTTGCTGGATGTAGAGCCTACTTCCAAACAAAACAAAACAAAACAAACAAACAAAAAACATCTTCAGCAGAGCCTGGTGTGGAGTGAGTGCTCATGCTCTGCTCAGCATATGACTGCTGGGTGCTTGCCGTGTGTGATTTGCTGTTCCAAGCTCAGGCAGCATCCCAGCCCTCAGCAAGTAACCAGAGCAGAGGCCACAAACCACAGGGAAAGAAAGAGGCAGAAGCCCAACAGGTCTTGGACTGCTGTGGCTGAGCACTTCCCCTGGGGGCCTGCTGGAGTGAGCAGGGTCTGCCTGCTGCAATTCTGTCCTTCTCGTGGAAGGAGCTAAGGCCAGAAGAGGCTATGAGACGTGCTGGAATTCAAGGCCAGAGCTGGGGTCTGAGGGGTCAGAGGGAAGTGGGACAGGCTCCGAGATAAAGTGGCCAAGAGAGGTGCTGGGGCCAGAGTTTAGGTCCATCTAGAGAAGCAGGAGGAGAGGACGTGAGGACAGAGCTGGGTGGTTTCCAGAACAGATGCTGTCATGGTGATAGGAATGGGGTGCTGCTGGCGCAGAACATGTGGGAGGACCTGCGGAGCTCGGAGGGCCTGGGAACAGCAGCTGGCCTCCACTGGGGGTAGGGGTGCTCTAGGTATGTTTGCTGAGTGTTCTCCCTGAACACCGGGACCCCCCAGGGTCACTATCCAGCCTTTACATACTGACCTGCCCAGGGTCCCTGGAGCATCAGTGGAGGCTGGAACATGAAGCTCAACCAGGTGGATGAACCTGCACAGCTCCTCAGAAGGTAGCGAAATGCTCCTGTCTTTCTGTTGCAGCAACAACCACATCTCTGCAGTGGGAGCCTTGAACCTGGGCCTGGGCCTCCGGGTCAACCAGACGCTGAGGATTCTTGTTGTGAGTGCTAGCCTGATGGGAGAGGCCCCCCTGCATGTATCCACACAGATCCCTCCCCTGCCACATGTCTCCACTCCAGTGGCAGTGGGGTACACAAGTTCTGGAGCCCAGATAAGGGCGGGGGCCTCCTGGCTTCCTCTTGTGACCACTTCTTTCCCTTGCCATCCACTCACCCATCTCTGGTCTGACCCATACACTTCAGACTCCTCCCTTACCCTTCCTTCCCTCCCAGCAGTGTCACCCCACCTCCCAGCTGTCCTTCCTCTTTCTCAGCCCACCCGGTCAGCCCAGGTGTACTGTTGGCCATGCTCAGACCTAGCCGAGGCCTCGTGTGCACACCAGGGTTCCCTTCCTTCAGGGTTGCCAGTGGGCTAGGAGTGGCTAGGCAGGGCTGAGAGCAGAGGACGGAGAAGGGAGGGTGCAACCAGGGGTGGAGCAGGCCCGTGAGGGCCACTGTGCCAACAGCAAGTGCTAGAGGACAGCACTGCCAGGTCCAGGGGGCATCCAGCCCTGCCTGGCTCTCAGCTCCTTCAACTGGCAGAGGAGCCTCGTGTAGCCCTCCCATCCCCAGCCTGAGGCTTGCTCCTCTCCCACCCACTCCTCCACCCCTGCCCCTCGCTGCAACCCAGACCTCTCTTAAGCTCTGGATCCCCATTTCCAGCCACCTGCTGGATGGTCCCCTGGATGTCCCATGAGCACAAAGCACAACCTGAAGACATCATCTCTCTCTAAGGGCTGTCCCCGTGGGCAGGGGGTAGAGGGGCCTCCCCATGGAGTCACCCCTCCCTCTCTTTCCCATGCCTTCCATCCTTCATCTTACTTCCTGCAGAGTGCTCAGGCTTCCTGCTCCTCCTTTTCACTTCCCCTCAAATTCTGTGGACCTGCTAGTTTCCCATCTCTGGCCCTTCCCATCTCTGGCCCATCACCTACCAGGTGATCTTTCTAAACCAGAAACATGCTCCTGTCCCTCCTTGATTTAAACCTGTCAGCGGCTCCCCTCTGGATAAATCCAAGCTTAGTAGTACGTCATTCACTACACATTGGGCTCCAGGCTCTGCCATAACCCTTCTGTCTTCCACCTGTGAAGCTCATTCTCTCACCCCAAGCTACTCTGAATTTTCTGCACAAGGTGCATTCTCTCTCCTCTGTTTTTCTCCTCCTGATCTTTTTGCTGAAATACCCAGCTCTGCGCACCTCACCTGTAAAGTTCAGGGCTGGTGTTTTATCCCCTGCCTAACCTTTACTTCCCAAGGAGAGCTGATGCACACTGTCATTGCACTGCATTTTCATGATGTTTCCTTTCCCTCTCTTCCCCACGATGGGTGGGCTCTTTAAAGACAGGGATGTACCCTGTGTGTCTGTATCTTTGGCACCCGGCACGGAGTTGGGCATGGTGGTGGTGGGGTGCTCAGTCAGTGTTTATTCTCTTCCTCTCTTCCCTGGCCCCACAGGCTCACCAAGGGCATTCTGTCAGTGGAGACAATTTCTGAGCTGAGACAGTGGGGCTGTCCCGAGCCACTCAGCAGATATGAAGAATCCCTCCCTCCCTTTGGAGATGCTCCACGAGCCTCCCTGGGCTCGGTTTTTCTCAGTTGTGTGTGTGTTTCTCAGATGTCCAGGAATCCCATGCGAGGCGAAGGCTGCTTTGGAGTTCTAAAGTCTGTCCGGGATAATCCGATGTCTGCCCTAGAACTCCTAGATTTCTCTGTAAGAGCTTTTCATAAATCTCATCTGTGATCCTCCCCACAGCCCCATGAGTTATCATTTAGAGGAAGAAAGTGGGGATCAGAGAAATAGAGTGCCCTGCCCAGATACTTAGTGTGGCTGAATCTGAGTCCCACCCCAGGCTGGACTGTAAGGTCACAGTGCCACTCTGGCTCTATTCCCACTCCTGATTGGGAGGTCCCGCCATGGTCTCACCTCCAACCCCTGCCTGGGTTCTTCATTGGCTGAGAGAGACTAGGTGGCTCAGAGGACACAAAGCTCGCTGTTCACTGATGTTTGGATCTGCAGGTTTAGTACTTGCAAGGTGGCCCTGCCCCACGCCCTGGCCTGTTCTGTCTGCAGGTGGATCATGGTGCTGGAAGATTCACTCATGTGGCCTTGAGGGAGATTAAGACTCCTTTTCATTCAATTGTGCCTTTTTGATATAGAAAATTAAAAGCAGGGGCGCCTGGGTGGCTCAGTCGTTAAGCGTCTGCCTTCAGCTCAGGTCATAATCCCAAGGTCCTGGGATCGAGCCCCACATCGGGCTCCCTGCTCAGCAGGAAGCCTGCTTCTCCCTCTCCCACTCCCCCTGCTTGTGTTCCCTCTCTCGCTGTCTCTCTCTCTGTCAAAGAAAAGAAAGAAAGAAGAAAGAAAGAAAGAAAGAAAGAAAGAAAGAAAGAAAGAAAGAAAGAAAGAAAGAAAGAAAGAAAATTAAAGCAAAAATTAAACATTAAGGAGAGAATCCCCAAATATGAGTTATTGAAAGGAAGTCTAGTCACAAATCACTGCTTATTCTAACCCTGGTCGATGTCAACCCAGATTTAAGTCAAAACCCTTCCAGAGACGTGTTTTTACAATTCCAATCCTTCAGGCTTATTGCTTCCTTCTGCCTGCCCAGCTTCTACAGCTCCAAAGCCAGAGATTAGCTTGCCCTGACCATGTTCCTCCTGCTCTGAGAATTCCTGTTAGCATTAGCTTCTATCATTAAAAAAGGAGGTGGGGCCACCTGGCTGGCTCAGCGGGAAGAGCATGTGACTCCCAGAGTTGTGGGTTTGAGTCCCACACTGGGTGCAGAAATTACTTAAAAAAGTATTTTTTAAAAAATAAAGGAATGATATATGAAACTCTTCTCCAAAACTATGTGCTTATTCAATATAACCTATGGTTATTATCAGGAGCTTTTAATGTAGTGGAAACAGGTGAGAATCAGATAGGCCTGGGACCAAATCCTGAGTCATCAACATGGCATCTTCTGAATTAAAGAATAACACTAGTCTAGATGCAATGTACTAATTTCCTGTTCCTTACTGTTATTAGTCTAATCTCCCCAGCCTAGATTTTCTCCTCAGCTTTAAGGGAAATACTTCTTTTTCTTTTTTTTAAGATTTTGTTTATTTATCTGACAGAGAGAGAGCAAGTGAGTACAAGCAGGTGGAGCAGCAGACAGGGAGAGGGAGAAGCAGGCTCTCCG
The DNA here is from genome assembly GCF_029215605.1 of Mirounga angustirostris. Classification (NCBI taxonomy): domain Eukaryota; kingdom Metazoa; phylum Chordata; class Mammalia; order Carnivora; family Phocidae; genus Mirounga; species Mirounga angustirostris. The sequence continues at coordinate 64,663,577 of NW_026991722.1, forward strand.
CTGAGCAGGGAGCCCAACTCAGGGTTTGATCCAGGACTCTGGGATCATGACCTGAGCTGAAAGCAAACGCTTAACGACTGAGCCACCCAGGTGCCCCTAAGGGAAATGCCTTTGAATCCTGACAGTTCATGTAAAACCCTTCCCAGGTTTCAGCCTTGTCTTCAGGTGAAATGGGGCTAAAATCTTCCAGCCAGGTTCATTGAGAAGAGGGGATGAGCTAGCAGACCCCACAGGAAAGGCCTGTGTAGAGAAAGACCCCATTAGTGCTAGTATTCTTCCCCTGACTCCCGTTATTGAGGAATAACGTCTATGCTGAAAAGTGCACGTGGCTGAAAAGTGCACGTGGGTTAGGGCTGTGAATTTCCACGGACAGAACACACCTATGCAACCAGCCCCCAGATCAAGAAATAGTGCAGGCCCCAAGGAGCTCCCCTGGAGCCACTTCTCTTCTCTATTTTAATGGTTTGGGGAGTAATGACATTGTCATCCATAGGAGAGAAGCGGCCCTAGGGTGTTTCTTCAAAACCTTGTGTAAGTGAAAAACAGTGACGTTCTCAGACAGTGATCATGTACTGCCTTGTAACGGGTTTCTCCTCAGGAGATCCAAGTGGACAGAGAGTTTGATGACCTCGCCAGCTCAGTGAAGGTACTTCTTCCAGCACTCCATGTAAAGACTGCTGCCCACAGAGTAGAGTACAAAAAAGAGTTACTGCCAGTCTTCACCCCATCCCTACCAGCATCTGTCCCTAAGTGACTGCGGTGGGTGGCTTCCTCATCTCACATTGGCCACTTCAACGTCGAGGGTTCTTGGCCTCACGATGCCTTATTACCACTTAAGTCTGCAGTGAGTCCCCATGTCAACCAGGTGGTAAGTCCTATGGAGCCTGTCTTAATGGAGTCTCAGACACCTGTACCCTCCTCTCTATCCCATGGCTTCTGTTAATGCAGAGACTGGGTCTTCCTTCGCTCACACTAACTTGTGTAACTTGTACTATGTGCTACATATTGAGCTGGGTATGGGGTCAGAGATGTCCAAAGTCCCAGCTTTGGTGACCTCAGGAGACAATGAAAGTACGAACTCAACTTGCCAGAATGCAACCTGACACAACTTTTCTGGGAGGCAATTTATCATTATGCACCAAAAGCCTTAAAACTGCCTGTGCTCTTTGATTCGGTGGTCTAATTAATCTGCTCTGCAGAAATAACCAGAGCTGCATAAAAAGATTAATGCCCAGAGATGTTCACTGAGGGGCGCCTGGGTGGCTCAGTTGGTTAAGCGACTGCCTTCAGCTCAGGTCATGATCCTGGAGTCCCGGGATCAAGTCCCGCATCGGGCTCCCCAGGGCTCAGCAGGGAGTCTGCTTCTCCCTCTGACCCTCTCATGCTCTCTCTCTATCTCATTCTCTCTCTCAAATAAATAAATAAAATCTTAAAAAAAAAAAAGATGTTCACTGAAATGCTGTTTATAATATGAAAATTGGAAATAATCTAAATGCCCACTAACAGGGGTTAACTAAGATTTGGAGTCTGCAAACATTAAAAGCCAAGTGTTCAAAGAACATTTAATAATTTATGAAAATGCACATGATTAATGTTAAGTGAGAAAATCAGATAAAAAAATCACATGGTTTGGTTAGTAGTTCCTCAAAAGATTAAACATGTAGTTTACCATAGACCCAGCAATTCCGGTCATAGAGAAATGAAAACATATGTTCACACAAAAACTTGCACACAGATGTTCACAGCTTTATTCATAATATCCACAAAGTACAAATGTCCACCAACTGATAAATGGATAAATAAAATATGGTATACCCATACAATGGAACACCCCTACAATTTGGCCATAAAAAGGCATGAAATTTGGGGTGATGAAAGTGTTCTAAAATTGATTGTGGTAATGGTTGTACAACTCTGAATATACCAAAAGTAGTTATTGTACACTGTTTTTTTTAAAGATTTGTTTATTTATTTTAGAGGTGGGGAGGGACACAGGAAGAGGGAGAGAGAATCTCAGGCAGACTCCCTGCTGAACACAGAGCCGGGCATGGGGCTTGATCTCACGACCTTGAGATCATGACCTGAACTAAAAACAAGAGTCAGACGCTCAACTGACTGAGCCACCCAGGTGCCCCTGAATTGTACACTTTAAATAGGTGAACTGTATAGTATGTGAATTATAGCTCAATAAAGCTGTTTACAAGAAAAAGGAATAAGGGGGCGCCTGGGTGGTTCAGTTGGTTAAGCGACTGCCTTCAGCTCAGGTCATGATCCTGGAGTCCCAGGATCGAGTCCCGCATTTGGCTCCCTGCTCAGCGGGGAGTCTGCTTCTCCCTCTGACCTCCCCCTCTCATGCTCTGTCTCTCATTCTCTCTCTCTCAAATAAATAAAATCTTTAAAAAGAAAAAAAAAATTTAAAAAAAGAAAAAGGAATAAGGTATCATGCTACTACAGGAACGTACCATGTATCAGGAGGAATGTATCATGCTACAACATGAAGGCACCTTGAAAACATTATGCTAAGTGAAAGAAGCATTCCCAAAAGACCACATATTGTATGATTCTGTGTATATGAAATGTCCAGAATAGGCAAATATATAGAGACAGAAAGTAGATTAGAAGTTGCCTAGGGCAGGGACGCATGGCTGGCTCAGTCTGTAGAGTATGTGACTCTTGATCTCGAGGTTGTAGGTTTGAGCCCCATCTTGGGTGTAGAGATTACTTAAAAAAATAAAAAGAATAAAAAAAAAAAAGTTGCCTAGGGCTGGGGAGATGGGAGGGATTGGGAGTTGACAGCAAAAGAGCATGGGTTTCTTTGGGAGGTGACAAAAATGTTCTAAAATTGATTATGGTGATTGTTGCACAACTCTGTGAATAAACTACAAGCCAGTGGATTGTATACCACTTTAAATGGGTGAATTGTGCGGTGACTGGCTGGCTCAGTCGGTAGAACATGTGACTCTTGATTTCTGGGTTGTGAGTTCAAGCCCCACATCGGGTGTAGAGATTACTTAAAAGTTAAAAAAAAAAAAAAGTTTTTTAAATGGTGAATTGTATAGTATGTGAATTATATCTCAAGAAAGCTGTTACCAAAACAAATCATATTGTTGGATCCAAATTGTCTAAAAAAAATGTATATGTATGCAGGAGAAAGGACTAAAAAAACCCTGACATATTAATAATGTTTAGCTCTAAGTTGTGAGTTTGGGAATGATTTTAATTTTTTTCCTATTATTCTCCATTTTCCACACTTTCTACTCTGAATATGTGTTACTTTCATAACCAGAAAAATAAATAGTACTTTAAAATGTGAGAGGTGCCCAGGTGGCTCAGTCAGTTGAACATCTGACTCTTGATTTTGGCTCAGGTCATGATCTCAGGGTCCTGGGATCGAGCCCCACATCAGACTCCTGCTCAGTGGGAAGTCTGCTTGTCTCCCTCCCCCTGCTTGTGTTCTCTCTCTCTCTCTAAAATAATAAATCTCTTTGAAAAATAAAAATAAAATGTGATGCAGTCTTCAATGAAATTATGTATGTGGTATGTTTTGAGCCCTGAGAAAGGAGGGTGCTACAGACTGAATTGGGTACCCCCCCAACTCCTATGTTGAAACCCTAACCACCAAGGTGACTGTATTTGGAGATAGGAGGTAATTGAGGTTAAATGAGATCATAAGAGTGGGGCCCTGATCTGATAGGATGAGTGTCCTTATAGGAAGAGGCACCAGAGAACTTGCTCTCTCCTCCTACCCCTGTAGGCAGACACAGCAAGAAGGAGGCCTTCTGCAAGTCAGGAAGAGAGCCCTCGCTTGAAACCGACCCATCCAGAACTTGACCTTGCACTTCTAGCCTTCAGAACTGTGTAAAAAATAAACTGTGCTTAAGCTACCCAGTCTGTGGTGTTTTGTTATGGCAGGTTAGCTAAGATAGAAGGAAGGATTCACTCTCCTGGAGAGAAGCAGGGAAGGTTTCTCCTGGTTTCCCTGGCTCTCCCCTGACCTCCTTCCATCTCCCTCCTCCCTGCTGCCAAAGCTGCCTAAGGCAGACCTAATCATACTATTCATATGTTCCCAAGGCCTACAGAAAAATTCCAGCGCCTCTATCTGGTGTGTCCCATTGCAGGGGTTGAATTCTCCATTCTTCTCTAAGAAGAAGGTAAGAGTCTGCTCCAACACTCTAGGGAATCACCAGAAAGGGTGTTGCTTTGGGGTGATAAACTGGGGGTATGCCAGAATTCCTCTTACCTGGCTTTTCTCAGAAATAAATACACATTAGATCCTAAAGAAAGTTGAGTCAATCTTTACAGAATGGAAGAATCGGGTAATTGTTCCAAAGTCCCCCAAAATGGACACTGAGCTCTGACCCAGCTCTTGGGGTGTGTGGGGAGGCTGGGGTATACCCTTCTACTCCCTTATCTCCAGAAACCCAGTTCACATTAAAGAAGTAATCAAATCCTGCCTGGTTCTCAGGTGCTGGATGGCAAAGGCCTTTCTGCACCAGAAAAGGGGTGGACAAGAAAGGGGGTGCAGACTTTAGGTATAAAGCTGGCATCCATCTTGTTAGTTGAGATGAAAGAATGAACACTAGAGGTCATACCCTCTGCAAGCACAGCTCGACCTGCTAGGGAATGGAGTAGGCCCAAGAGATAGGAATGTGTACTTATTCAAAGGATCATGACCCCACTAGTTTACCCACAGAACAAACAGGCACTTAAAAGCAGCTGATCAGCACTATCCCAAACACACAATCACCAGATGTACCTAATGAAATCTCTAACCTAAGAAATATGTTTTTCAGATTCCAAGTCTCCCGAGATAGAGCACAATTCCATGGACCAGAGGAAGCCACCTCAAGTAACAAAGTAGCATCTGTGCACATGATTTCATGGGCCTCCGATCAACAGCGTCAGGAGACCCCTGACCCAAATTTTGCCCTTAAAAATCCTCACTTAGGGCGCCTGGGTGGCTCAGTCATTAAGCGTCTGCCTTCGGCTCAGGTCATGATCCTGGGGTTCCGGGATCGAGTCCCATATCGGGCTCCCTGCTCGGCGGGAAGCCTGCTTCTTGTTCTCCCACTCCCCCTGCTTGTGTTCCTGCTCTCGCTCTCTGTCAAATACATAAAATCTTAAAAAAAAAAAAAAAAAGAAAGAAAAGAAAGAAATCCTCACTTATAAGGCATCGGGAAGTTCGGGACTTTGAGCATTCGTTTCCCGTTCTCCTGTGTGGCACCACACCAATAAATATTCTACCTTCACGGCAAAAGCTCGGTGCCAGTCTTTTACTGGCTTGCTGGGCATGGGGTGGAGCAACTCTCCTTTGGATGGGTTACAGGTAGAAGATTGGCAGACCTCTGAGAGGTGGTCATGTTTGCAAAGACCTAAATCAGGAACGGGCAGAGGAGTGGGCTTGAGGCTCCAAGCGAGAAGGCGACACAATCTTGACTTGAAGCCATTCGCACACTGGGGACTTACATGCATGAAAATGTCCTGTGCCCCGTGCAGGGAAAACCGCGACCACGACAGCTTTCTAAAGGGAAAACCGCGACCACGACAGCTTTCTAAAGGCCGAGGATCGCCCAGAACGCTCCGCCTTTGGCTAGGCGGCCGCCTTCCCGCCAAAGCCGCATCCAATCAGAAAGCGCCATACTCCGAGAGTCAAGCAATGGCCAATCGGAAGCGGGATTCCAGGCCTTGGTCCGCCCCGAGGCACTGAGGACCAATAGGCGCCTGGGCAGCAGCGGGCCAATCGCTGGCAGTGTGCACAGGGCAGCGGCGGCAGTTGGGCGCGTGGTGCCTGTGGCGGCAGTTGAGGTCAAGTAGTGGCGTTGGGCAGCAGCTGAGCTCATCATGGTAAGGCCCCGGGGCCTGGCCCACATTGGCAGGACCCCGGCCACTCTTGCTCCGTGGACGCCCAGGCGGGAGGGTGGGCGAAGCCCGCCACGTGAGGCGACAGGATGGGGCAAGACTGGGACGGACGCCGGGACCAGGGTTCCGTGGGGGGCAGGCATCAGCTGGAAGAGGGGGCCGGGGTGGGCACGGGAGGCCCGGGGCTGCGGGGACGAGCAGATGGTCGTCCTCTCGCTTGTCCTCTGGGTGTGTGGCGACCTGCATCATGGGAGTCTCTGGGGTGAAGGGGGTGGGGGGCTGGCAGGTGCGGGCGGCTCCTCAGAAATTGTGCCTTTAACGGGCCAGGCAGGCAACTGGGTTGTTGGGTGGCCTCGACTCAGTCTCTGAGAAGACCAGCCGTAGTGTTGGGTTCCTGAAGACGAGGGTGGTTCTCAAACTTTCGGGTCCCGGGACATCCCTACAGTATTACAAATTATCCAGGACTCCAAGAAGCTTCTGTTTATGTGGGTTACATCTATAGGCATTTGTCATGTTAGAAATTTAAAACGAGAAACTTTAAAAATATTTGTTCGCTTTAAGGCAACACATGTTAATATAAATAACAAATATCCAAGTCAGAATAGCCATAGTTTGTCAACTCTTTGTAGGAAAATAACATGCCATGACAAAAGCAGCTAGTTCAGTTGGCAACTCAAAACACACAAGTGCCGTTTCTCAAGACAGCTGCATTTTAGCAGGTACACAAGTACTTTATGAATATTTTCCATTTTGTGACAGTTCTTGAGGATGGAGATTTTTTTTTTTAAGATATATTTATTTAATTTTAGAGAGAGAATGTGTGAGCGGGTTGGGGCGGGGAGAGGGAGAGAGAGAATCCTCAAGCAGACTCCCCGATGAACGCAGGACTTGATCCCAGGACCCTGAGATCATGACCTGAGTTGGAATCAAGAGTCAGATGCTTGGGCGGCATCTGGGTGGCTCAGTCATTAAGAGTCTGCCTTCGGCTCAGGTCATGATCCTGGGGTCCTGGGATCGAGCCCTGCATCAGGCTCCCTACTCCTCGGGAAGCCTGCTTCTCCCTCTCCTACTCCCCCGCTCATGTTCCCTCTCTCTCGCTGTGTCTCTGTCAAATAAATAAAATCTTTAAAAAAGAGAGACACTTGGGACAACTGGGTGGCTCAGTCGGTTAAGCGGCTGCCTTTGGCTCAGGTCATGATCCCAGAGTCCGGGGGTTGAGTCCCGCATTGGGCTCCTTGCTCACCGGGGAGCCTACTTCTTCCTCTGCCAGCTCTGCCTGCCACTCCCCCTGTTTTTGTGCTCTTTCTCCCTCTGACAAATAAAATCTTTTAAAACAAATTTTTAAAAATTTAAAAACTGCTTTAAAAAAATGTCATAACGCTTAACTGACTGAGCCACCCAGGCGCCCCGAGGTTGGAGATTTAATAAAATCAGTAATCATTTTTGCTTCATTATGAACATTCTTAAATGAAATTGACATTTTTTTTTCTTTTGTCTTTTTACTGTGAGTGCATAAATGTGAAGAATCTAATGACCACTGGTACAGTTTGGTGCCACTACCTTGATTTGTGCTCGAGCACCAGCAGTTTTACCCATCTCTAATTATTCACCATCAATGCAATTGTGAACATGGTGAGAAGGACTGGTCACCTCAGCAGTCCTGACTATGAAATTGCTTTAATTTCCATGTATCCTGAACAGGTGTATGGATCTCTAGTGGCCTGGGAACTCCAGATAACTTTGAGGACTGTTGCTGGGTAGGGGATCAATAGAAACAATAGATCGTTGACAGAAAGCATAGCTTTACTGTAAAAGAATAAGGAGAGCAGAAAGTCTGCACATTTGCTGGTTGGAAGTTGAAGCTTCTTGGTAACTAGGGAACAAGGTTATCTGCCACAAATATGAAGAGAGCAGTTGGGCTGGAGCTTGAAAAGAACAGAGGAAGTTTCAAATAATTTTTCAGAGAGGAGATAAAGCTGACTAAAGAAATGTAAGATTTTTTAAAATTTTTATTGTTATGTTAATCACCATACATTACATCATTAGTTTTTGATGTAGTGTTCCATGATTCATTGTTTGTGCACAATACCCAGTGCTCCATGCAGAACATGCCCTCTTTGATACCCTTCACCAGGCTAACCTATCCTCCCACCCAGAAATAAAAGATTCTAATGACCCAGGTGAGGTTGGCCATGAATTTATAATGGCTTTCTGTTGAAAGCTAGGAGTGATTTTCCTGACTGCTTTTGATTTGTTTCATTGGTTAAATAATCAGATGAAAGTGGCCTTGCAGATCACCTAGCACGTCAGTCCCCATTTTTTTAAAAGATTTTATTTATTTGTCAGAGAGAGTGTGAGCACAAGCAGGGGGAGCAGCAGAGGGAGAGAGAGAGAAGCCTGATGTGGAACGCAATCCCAGCACCCTGGGATCATGACCTGAGCCAAAGGCAGCCACTTAACTGACTGAGCCTCGCAGGCATCCCACGTTAGTCCCCATTTTGTAAAAGAAGAAATTGAGGGATTTGCTCAGGATACAGAGCTTACAGAGATCATAGTGGGACTGAGTGAGTAGAAAACCAAATCAGGCATTTTGTGAAGTACAGGCTGCTTGGATTTGAGTAAGGCAAACTGAACAATATGGATTTGCAAATGGTGTGATTGGGTGGATTCCAAGACTTCCCAGAGTGTTGACATCATTCTCTGAAGGAGTGAGTTCCTTGTCATTGGAGAAGTTCTTTCTGGAACTGAATGCTTCCTTCTGGGGTAGATTCTTGGGGGATTGCAGCATAGTGTGAATCTCTGTGCCCCTGATTTGAGACTTGATGCTTGTGTAATAGAAAACAGGACTTCAAGTTCTTGGTGTATTATATACATTAGGATTTAGGGTAGATGGGACACCTTGAATTTCATTTGATTTCTTCTATGTATTTGTAAGGATAATGTGTCTAAAATAGAACAAATGATTTATGACTGTGCAGTTAGGTTCCGGGCAGGAAAGGTATGATGCAAAATATGTACTTTGAGGGAAATCTTTAAAAAGGTACTATCTATAAAGCTATGTGCAGGGTTGGGTCTGAAGAAACCACCAAAGGACAGTGCAGTGTTGTAGCATTTGTGATGTCTGGTAGCCTTTAACTCCTAGCTTTGAAGGTGAAGTGAGGGAGTAGTTACTAGAAGTTGAGAAGGTAGCTTTATGAAGAGCACTGACTGCTGAAAGTTTGTGGCTTTGTGTTTACACTCAAGGACCCATGGCAGTATGGCAGGGGGTAGCCAAGGAGTGAGCACGCTGACCACACTGTCCTCCAGCCTCCCAGTCTCCTGCTGATGCCTGCCATTGGCTCAAGCAACCAGAAGCCAGGGGCGAGGAAGCCCTTTTAATGCAGTCCACATGAGTCAGCCTCTGTGAACACAAACCTAGATGGAGAAAAATAGAGGGTAGATGTAGATGGGTAGATAGAAGACACACATACAGTGACACCTGAGCCGTGGTGACCGGTGTCCTAGTACACTTTTCCTTCCCTGAGTCTATATTACCTGTTACCCTGTTTTTGGACAGGACACCATCAAAAGCTAGTACTCTTTAGAGAATAACTATGACTAGCCATAATGCGCAGTTTACTGTTGACAGTACATATATAGTAGCAAATACTTTTGTATAGGGGCTAAGTCTGGCACTTAGTAGCTAGGGTGGTTTAGAGCACCTCAGTTTTCACAGTGACAAAAGAGTCACATAAGCCTTCTGGGAAAGACTTGTAAAAGCTTTAGACACTGAAACATACATACATGTTATGTTTTGCATGCCATATAGTGTCGATTGCCTTGAAAACAAGGAGGTCTCAACGTTTATGTTCTGGTTCCCAGCGCGAGTGCATCTCTATCCACGTGGGGCAGGCAGGTGTCCAGATCGGCAATGCCTGCTGGGAACTGTACTGCCTTGAACACGGAATTCAGCCTGATGGTCAGATGCCAAGTGACAAAACCATCGGCGGTGGGGATGACTCGTTCAACACGTTCTTCAGCGAGACTGGGGCTGGCAAGCATGTGCCCAGAGCGGTGTTCGTGGACCTGGAACCCACCGTGGTCGGTAGGTCCTGGGGCACTTGGGCGGCTTTCCTGGGACAGTGGGAGGGCCTCCCTGTGCTCCTTTGACTCCTTCCACAGAAAGGATGGGACGTGCAAGTGTATGCCTGTGGCTGTGTTAGGTGAGAAACTACAGGGTTAGTGCTTCATGTGTGTCTGGCAGCGAGGCTCCTCGTTTAGGAGAACCTAATGTGCAGGAAAGAGGGGCTGGTAATAGATTCACTCGTGGCCGCCTCAGACCCAGGCAGGGGGTTGTGTGGACCCGGTGCCGGGTCTCGAGTCCCTCCTTAACGCTGCCCACATGGTGATGCTGGTGCACGAGAGTCGTGACCTGAGTCTTAGACACGGAAGGTAAATAGAGAACATTCCTTGGGATCCTCCAGCTGAGAAGCCTGAGGGGGTGGCCAGGGAGAGCTGCCAAGAGAGGGCACCTTTCAGGGGCCACCCGGGAGAAGACAACGTCAGCCTGAAGCGTGTGAGCCGCAGGCCACCTAGGGTGCCCTGGCGGGACTGCCTGGCAGAAGTCATGCTGACCTGGTGACTGTCTAGTATGTCAGGGCTTTTGAGTCACACTCCTTGTGTGTAGCTACAGATGGGAAGAAATAACCGCGTGTGTGCGGGTGTGAGCTTTTTCCCTTCTTTGGGAACCAGTCAGACTGGACTTTGTACCTCCAGTGGACTTCCGCTGCTAGAGCCACAGACCACAGTTGTGGTCTGCATGTCACACAGAGACGTTTCCTGTGAGACACCGATGCTGCCGACCCCCAAGGCACAGCCCGTGCGTGGCAGGTCCCCGAAGGGTCCCCGAATCCCTCCCCGTCGGTGAGTTAACAACAGGCCTTAAAGACCCGCGGCCCACGCGTCCTCTTTGTAGATGAAGTGCGCACGGGGACCTACAGGCAGCTCTTCCACCCAGAGCAGCTGATCACCGGGAAGGAGGACGCAGCCAATAATTACGCCAGAGGCCATTATACCATCGGCAAGGAGATCGTCGACCTGGTCCTGGACCGGATCCGGAAACTGGTAAGGGGGCGCCGAGAGGGCTTCCTGTGGACGCTGCCCTGGACGGGAGGGTGGCGGGGATGGGGACCGGGAGGTCATTTTGGCCAAACCCCAGGCCAGAATCTTGAGTCCACGTCTTCCTTCACGGGTGGCTTCAGTGCATCCGTCGTCCACCCATCTTCACGTCTGCCTTGCTTTGCTTCTGAGTGTCAAGTGTGTACGCCGCGGCCGATTCGAACGCGTAGCGTCCTGCAGAGGAAAAGAGGAGTGACCGTGGCTCGCTGGAGGTCGGCGGTGTGGCTTCTGCAGGCACTGACCCACGGTCTGGGCTTTCTTTCAGGCGGATCTGTGCACGGGGCTGCAGGGCTTCCTCATCTTCCACAGTTTCGGGGGCGGCACTGGCTCTGGCTTCGCGTCTCTGCTCATGGAGCGGCTGTCGGTGGACTACGGCAAGAAGTCCAAGCTGGAATTTGCCATTTACCCAGCCCCCCAGGTGTCCACGGCCGTGGTGGAGCCCTACAACTCCATCCTGACCACCCACACGACCCTGGAGCATTCTGACTGTGCCTTCATGGTGGACAACGAAGCCATCTACGACATATGTCGGCGCAACCTGGATATCGAGCGGCCCACGTACACCAACCTCAATCGTCTGATCGGGCAGATCGTGTCCTCCATCACGGCCTCCCTGCGATTCGATGGGGCCCTGAACGTGGACTTGACGGAATTCCAGACCAACCTGGTCCCGTACCCCCGCATCCACTTTCCCCTGGCCACGTACGCCCCGGTCATCTCTGCCGAGAAGGCCTACCACGAGCAGCTGTCCGTGGCCGAGATCACCAATGCCTGCTTCGAGCCGGCCAACCAGATGGTCAAGTGTGACCCTCGGCATGGCAAGTACATGGCCTGCTGCATGTTGTACAGGGGGGACGTGGTCCCGAAAGATGTCAACGCAGCCATCGCCACCATCAAGACCAAGCGCACCATCCAGTTTGTGGATTGGTGCCCGACTGGATTTAAGGTAGGACTGGGTAATGTGGTGTGGTTTTACCTGTCAGCAGCAGCAGACCAAGCACAGAATGCCCTTTGTGGAGAATACCCCTATTTCTTGGCAGCTAGGCTGAAAGGAAAAAAGTTTAGTAATTAATTTGCTAAGGGCCTATCAACTACTTCGTGTACCCCTATTTCTTTTTTTTTTCTTTTAAAGATTTTTATTTATTTATTTGAGAGAGAGAGAATGAGAGAGAGCACATGAGAGGGGGGAGGGTCAGAGGGAGAAGCAGACTCCCTGCCGAGCAGGGAGCCCGATGCGGGACTCGATCCGGGGACTCCAGGATCATGACCTGAGCCGAAGGCAGTCGCTCAACCAACTGAGCCACCCAGGCGCCTCGTGTACCCCTATTTCTTAGAAACACCCTATAAAGTTCCCTGGGGTAGTATTACTAACATCTTACAGTTTAAAGACTGAGCTGAGACAGCTCTTCGTATCTTAAAGGCCCCATGGGCAGCAAATGATGGAGAGCACAGAGACAGTCTGACTGTAGGCCTGGTCTCTCCACATTTCTCTATTGCTTACATAAGTTTGTTAGGTCTGTGGTGTTGTTTTGTATTAGAAATAGTGTTTTTTAGACTTTACATAACTTAAGACCTTTCTATTCACTGCAGTTTAGGCAAAACTTACATGTCTGTAAGCAGAATTTTAAATTGGTCACACAGTGTTTACTATCAGTTCACTCCTGTTTCTCCAAACCACACTGGGAATGTTGCCTCATACATAAAATCACATTGATAATAGATGGTTCCTTCAACTATGTTTGTCACAATGAAACATCTGCCAAGAAAAATGGAACATGTACTTGGAAGCCAAATAACAAAATGTCAGCCTCTTGACCTATTGTGATTATGCAGCTAAGTGCCTCACCACCCCTGAGTTTGAGAACTCTGTGCCCTCTTTTTAGTTAAAAGTGGTTGTTCACCCTTGGTTTTCTGCACTTGACAAAGTTGTGGACCCTGCATTTGTACGTCCTGATGATTTTCTGAGGTGTTTGGAGAGTTCTATGTTCCAGTCATTCCAGATTGAAAATGATGAGAAGCAGAAGAAATGTGTGTCATCTGGTCCCATTTGGAATGGCTGTAGCTTACCTGTAACTGCACAGAAGTTGTTGAACCTGTCTGGCCCTGTCAGCCCCCACTTTTGTCTGTGTCGGATACCCTGACACAGATCATCTCTGAGGGCATAAAATTGATGGGTTTAAAGTGACTCACAGGGAAGGGTAAACTTTATGACAGGTTTCACCAATCTGGAAATAGCCACTGATCTGACATGGGAAGTTTGCAGAACTTAGAGGTTAGAGGTCGAAGTTGAAACCTTCAATTCCATGTGTCTAATTGCCAAGTTCTTGAGTGGAGGAAGTTCTCTTTCAGTCACTGTAACCTTCAGAAGGTAAGGATATCCAAGACGGCTTCAGCTGGGAGGCATTGTGGGGGGTGCCTTGTGCCCAAGCTTCCTCTCCTGAATCTCTGGCTCCTCTGAACCAGCAGGGAGGGCCAGTCTGTGAGGAGGTACAGGAAGCCACAGCTTTTACTGTCCCTACATAGGACAGTCCAGCCCCAGAGGGACTGTATTGCATTCTCATTGCTCTAAGCTCCTTGTCAGCTAGAGTGTGGTTTCACTCTATGTTCTGTAACCATTTGCTCAGGGATACACTATATTCAAGGAGTCATTTCTATGCTTAAATGTATTTAGTTTTTTATTATAAAAACGCATAGGGCTCCTGGGTGGCTCAGTTGGTTAAGCGACTGCTTTCGGCTCAGGTCATGATCCTGGAGTCCCTGGATCCAGTCCCACATCGGGCTCCCTGCTTGGCAGGGAGCCTGCTTCTCCCTCTGACCCTCCCCCCTCTCATGTGCTCTCTCTCTCATTCTCTGTCTCAAATAAATAAATAAAATCTTTAAAAAAAAAACCAAAACGCATATATATGGCAAAATTTAACAATGTAGAAGGCTGAAAAGCTAAAGTCCTCTTCCCCTTCCCCAGAGCTTGCTTTGTTCTTCATTCTGTGCATTTTCAAGGGAATTTATACTTTTTGTTTTCTGGGTGATGTCAAGAGGCCAGCAATATGGGCAGAGTATTCAAGTTCTTTTTTTGTCTGTGACGGAGTTGACTCAGTACACACAGCCAAAGAAAGCAGGGAACTGGTGGTGCTCCCACTTGGGAGGGACCAGCTGGCCTGGCCTTAGAGCTGTGGGAGGACACCCCTTGGATCAAGGTCAGAACCCCTGGGCCCATGTCTCTCCCCCTAACAGTTCTGGAGACTGGCTGTATGCCTAGCTGCTGCTAACTGCTATGTGCTCACCAGGACACTGCCTCAGCACACTCCCAGGTGTTTAGCCTCCACAATGAGGTTCCCCTAGCCTTCGAAGGCTCTAGTCTGTTTGTTACCCTAAGGTATTTTTAAGCATAAATACTCACATAGTAACCAACTTGCTTTTATTTTTGCCGAGTATGTTTATATGCCAAGACAGATTTCTCATTCTTTTTCATGATCAGTATTTCACTAAATGGGTCTATAAAAATTTAGTTCGCCATGATGGACATTTGTTTCCAGTTTTGCCATTACAAACAGTAAACTAAATACATATAAATGTTTATACATGTTGGGCGCCTGGGTGGCTCAGTTGGTTAAGCGACTGCCTTCGGCTCAGGTCATGATCCTGGAGTCCCTGGATCGAGTCCCGCATCGGGCTCCCTGCTCGGCAGGGAGTCTGCTTCTCCCTCTGACCCTCCCCCCTCTCATGTGCTCTCTCATTCTCTCTGTCTCAAATAAATAAATAAAATCTTAAAAAAAAAAAAAAATGTTTATACATGTAGCTTTGTGCTCTTGTGTGGGTAAATCCAAAAATTGAAAGCATATGGTCAAAGGATATTAAATTTTGATCAGTACTGTCAAAAAATAAAGTACCAGTTTATATAGGGCATCATTTAAACTAGGTCTACAGCTCGTTTTTTATTTTTTAAAGATTTTTTCTTTATTTGAAAGAGAAAGAATGAGAGAGAGAAAGAGAGAGAGCACATGAGAGAGAGGGGGGAGGGTCAGAGGGAGAAGCAGACTCCCCGCTGAGCAGGGAGCCCAATGCAGGGCTCGATCCCGGGACTCCAGGATCATGACCTGAGCCGAAGGCAGTCGCCCAACCAACTGAGCCACCCAGGCGCCCCCACAGCTCGTTTTTTAAAAACAAGCTACTGGGTCGCCTGGGTGGCTCAGTTGGTTAAGCATCTGCCTTTGGCTCAGGTTGTGGTCCAGGGTCCTGGGATCGAGCCCCGCATCGGGCTCCCTGCTCAGCAGGGAGTCTGCTTCTGCTGCCTGCCACTCCCCCCTGCTAGTGCTCTGTCAAATAAATAAATAAAATCTAAAAAAAAAACCACACTACCATTTCTGAGGTCACATTATAATCTTCACATGTTCCCTTTCTCTCACAGGTGGGCATCAACTACCAGCCCCCCACCGTCGTCCCCGGGGGCGACCTGGCCAAGGTGCAGCGGGCTGTGTGCATGCTGAGCAACACGACCGCCATTGCCGAGGCCTGGGCCCGCCTGGACCACAAGTTTGACCTCATGTACGCAAAGCGGGCCTTTGTACACTGGTACGTGGGGGAAGGTATGGAGGAAGGGGAGTTCTCTGAGGCCCGGGAGGACCTGGCAGCTCTGGAGAAAGATTATGAAGAGGTGGGTGTGGATTCCGTGGAAGCAGAGGCCGAAGAAGGGGAAGAATACTGAATGGGAGTGCATCTGGCAACCATCCCTTTGTATCGCATCGCCCCCACTATAACATTACAAGATACGTTTATCTATTAAAGTTTCTGTATTGAAGCATCGTGTCCCTTGTGCTGCACCTTGACAGAATTCTCGATACAGATACCTGCCTTTTCCAAGTGCATTTCCAGGGGGGAAAAAGGTTTCCTCTCAGAAAAAGCCAAGCACGTTTGTCTATGTTTAGTTACCACTTTACCCCTAGAAAGGCGGCTTCAAAAGGCATGGCTGAGGGAATTAGGAAAAATGCCTTGGTTATTCTTAAGTCGTTTTATTCTTGATGTTCCTTTGGAAAATGGAATAGTAGTCTGGTTGGTTTTTCTAAATGTGGAGTGGCTACTTTGACCCAGTCTTGTGGGAGGGCCCAGGGAGGCAGCCCCACCCTAGTGCAAACTCCTTTACTGAGGCTGTTTCCAGCAAGGCCTTTGTTTTGGGGTTTTTTTGGTTTGTTTGAATTTTTTCTTTTATTATTTATTTGAGAGAGAGAGCGAGGGAGTGAGCACGAGTGGGGGGCAGGAGAGGGAAAACCAGGCTCCCTACTGAGCAGGGAGCCCAAACTGGGGCAACCCAGGACCCCAAGATCATGAACTGAGCCGAAGGCAAACGCTTTAACTGAGCCACCCAAGCGCCCCTCTTTGGTTTTTTAAAAAAGATTTATTCATCTTCATTTTAGAGAAAAATTGATCACAAGCAGAAGGGGCAGAGGAAGGGGGGAGAAGAATCCCAAGTCAACCGCGCTGAGCGCAGAGCCCAAGGTAGAGCTCCATCTCAGGACCCTGACTGAGGTCATGACCTAAGCCAAAACCAAGAGCGGAATGCTCAACCGACTGGGCCACCCAGGCGCCCCTTGGCCTTTGTTTTTATCCCTAACTCGGCCGCCTCCCTGCCGGAAGGAACTACAACAGAACCTTCTGCCCATTACGTTTTCCCAAAATGTGATCTGTGCCCACCGCCCACCCATCCAATTTATAGGCACCTCTCCCGGAGTAAGCTGTGAGCACTGGACTTTGTCAGGTTCTTTTGATCACGCACCCCGGCCCCCTTTTGTTCTCGCTGGAGTTTCCTTTCTTGCAGTCTAGTCTTTCCCGGGAGCCAGCATGGGTCCCAGGACCCTGCCGGTTTCCCGCTGCCGCGCCGCCAGACCCGTAGGCCGGGACTCTGCGCCGCCAAGCGAGGCCGCTCCTTGGGTGCCAGGAGTTACCCCGAAAGACAAAGAGGGACCCACGTGTGCGACGGCGCTGGCGTTCAGGGAGGCTGGAGCCGCGCAGACCCGGCGGCGACACTACGCTCCCGCCGCTTCCGGGGCCCGCCCCGCCCCTCCGGCCAGCGCCTCACTCTTCCGAGTCTCTATGGTACCAACTTCCACCGCGCGCCACTCCTCGCGAGACTTCGGCGGCGCAGCAATGGCGAGATCGTGAGTGCCGCTGACGGGAGTCAGGAGAACGGGCTGGGACGGGGCTCGGGGGAGATCGGGCCAGGGGAGACCCGGCAGGCCAAGGCCGCCTGGAGCGGAGCGGCGGCTGGGGGCGTGAGGCCCCTGCGGGCCTGGACAGCCGCCCACGAACAAGCTCCCGCCTCTTCCCCAGATGCCGCGTCACTGCTCCGCCGCCGGCTGCTGCACACGGGACACGCGCGAGACGCGCAACCGCGGCATCTCTTTCCACAGGTCAGCGCGCGTGCGTGCTGGCGCGCGAAGGTTCACGGGCGCATGCGCCCGTTCCCCTCCCTCTCCCGCCCCTCCCCGTGGAGCCACGATTGCGCGTGCGCCTTCCTCTGTTTGGCGCGAGGCTTGTACTTGTAGGTGGGAAAGGGTGAAGGGGGCGGTGCCGGTGCGACTGAATCTAGATGGGAGAGGAAGCGCGGGAGATCCACGAGCCTGGGGCCTTCTGTTCTGTGCCTCTTACCTACTAGGTGATACTAAGGAAGTTGCTCTCCCTGAGGCCTCAGTTTCGTCATCTGGGCTTGGGAGGACGGTGTTTACCCGGAATTGAAGGGAGGTCTGGTGGCGGCATGTGCAGGACCAGCCCTTGCCTCCTGGAGAGCTTGGGCAGCTGGAGCCCAGGGCTGCAGACACCCTGGTGCTCACTGGTTTGTGGCTCCGCAGACTTCCCAAGAAGGACAACCCGAGGCGAGGCTTGTGGCTGGCCAACTGCCAGCGGCTGGACCCCAGCGGCCAGGGCCTGTGGGACCCGGCTTCCGAGTACATCTACTTCTGCTCCAAACACTTCGAGGAAAACTGCTTTGAGCTGGTGGGAATCAGGTGAGCTCCCTTGGCGGCCATCGCTGGGGCAGGGGTTGAAGCATCAGAGTAGCTGGCCGATTGGGGCAGCTGTAGGGCCAGAGGAGGAGGGTCCTGCAGTCACTGGCTGGGGGACAAGACAGACCTGGTTCCCAGCGTCGCTGCCTCTTCCCAGCTTTGTACCTCAGTGACAGGAAGACCCATCCCCTCAGGATAACTGGGCCAGTGACAAGGGAGAAAAACATTAGCTTTTTCAGAGGCTGTTCCTTAGAACCCAAGTTCTCCCAGCAAGTCCACCATGAAATTTTTCTTTTTGGCTGGTCAGCCTAGTTCCAGTGCAGCCTTTCTACACACCTTCACTTTGAGGAGTCCTGCAGGGAAGAGAATGGGTGTAACTCTACCTAACTTGGTGTTCCCTAAATTAAGTGATTGCAGCATGTCTACCCACCTCCCACAATGCTAGCATGGGAGAGCCTGGTCCAGGGTGCTTGGGGGCATGCTAGCTCTGTGCCCTGCAGGTTGCCCTGGGTGGCAGTATGTGTTCTCCATCTCATCCAGGCTGCTTTCCCCCACAGTGGGTATCACAGGCTGAAGGAGGGGGCAGTTCCCACGATATTTGAATCTTTCTCCAAGTTACGTCGGACAACAAAGACCAAGGGGCACAGTTATCCACCTGGCCCCCCTGACGTCAGCCGGCTCCGGCGATGCAGGAAGCGGTATGTGTGCTGTGGGTGGAGGGTGCCTTGCTCCCACCCCAAGTCTGAGAGACTGGGGTTTATTTAGGGTGTCTGCCAGCAATCTTGCTGGACAGGGTTCTGAGCTGGTAGAGTGGGCTCAGTGGGCTGGTGAAGTGGGGTCTGGCAAGGCCTTGGCCTGGCCTATTAGTCTCTTTCTCTCTCTTCTCTCAGCTGCTCTGAGGGCCGAGGGCCCACGACTCCATTTTCTCCACCTCCACCTGCTGATGTCACCTGCTTTCCCGTGGAAGAGGCCTCAGCCCCTGCTGCTTTGCCTGCCTCCCCCACTGGGAGGCTGGAGGCTGGCCTCAGCAGCCCCTTTGCAGACCTCCTGGGGCCCCTGGGTGCCCAGGCAGATGAAGCAGGCTGCAGCGCCCAGCCCTCGCCGGAGCGGGAGCCTGACAGACAGCCGTCCCCCCTCGAGCCCCGGCCCGTCTCACCCTCAGCCTACATGCTGCGCCTGCCCCCACCGGCCGGCGCCTACATCCAGAATGAGCACAGCTACCAGGTGGGCAGTGCCCTGCTCTGGAAGCGGCGGGCTGAGGCCGCACTCGATGCCCTGGACAAGGCCCAGCGCCAGCTGCAGGCCTGCAAGCGGCGAGAGCAGCGCCTGCGGCTACGGCTGAGCAAGCTGCAGCAGGAGCGCGCCCGGGAGAAGCGGGCACAGGCAGATGCCCGCCAGACTCTGAAGGAGCACGTG
This sequence comes from Mirounga angustirostris, assembly GCF_029215605.1. Lineage (NCBI taxonomy): Eukaryota > Metazoa > Chordata > Mammalia > Carnivora > Phocidae > Mirounga > Mirounga angustirostris. The sequence continues at coordinate 64,683,001 of NW_026991722.1, forward strand.
CAGGACTTTGCCATGCAGCTGAGCAGCAGCATGGCGTGAGGGAGGGGCTGCTGGCCCCAGGGCTCCCTTGAAGGGCTGCCTGTCGGGGAGTCGGCCTCTTCCTCCCTTGGAATCTGCCTGGAAAAGGACCCAATCTGAGCTGTGTCCACCAGACCTGCCAGATGCCATAATAAAGTGGATTCTAGGAGGCCCTGCTATCTGGCTCAGCTGCAGCTGGGGCCCCTCCCCTGGAGTCTGAGCTCTCAGCTGTGGAGAGCAAGAAGTGCAGCTCTTGCCCGCCCCTCCTCATGCAACTCCTGGCCCCACAGGGTTTTCTGAGGGACAGGATGGTGTGAGCAGAGGCCAGGGGCAGCACCAGGAACCCTCCTCTCCTTGGTACCTGAAACAGCCCAGACTTCCGCAGTCTCGTCTTTTTGAAAACACTCATGAAACCCAGGCTAGACTCTGTTTGCAAGGACACCTGCATGGCTTCCCTCCACTGGCCCGGTCTGCCCAGAAGTCAGTACGGTACGGCACTTCAACCCCAGCCTGCAGACCAGCCACCCCTTACCCCTAGGCCTGGCTTATCTGAAAAACGGACAAAGACAGCAATTTCTGACCTGGCGCTGTATGCTTGGCAAGTAGTAAGGGCCCAGCAATGACACTTCTAGTCCCCAGAGGTCTGGGAAGAGGTGGGAAGCTTGGAGGCAGCCTTGGGGGCAGCAATCCTGGCCTCACCCTGAGTCCCCACTGTCTTTAAATTGACTGGAACATAGGCTTCCCTGCGTCTGTGATGGTGGCCGACGGCTCAGGGCGCGGGCTGGTTTTAACTGCACACGTAACCTCCCTGCTGGGCTTCAGCCACAGTAGCCCCAAGAGCATAGCTGAATTCTCCCTAGTCCTGGAAAGTGCCACACAGTGTTCTGAAATTGGCTTTCTAGGATCCTTGGTGTGTAAGTTCATTTATTCATATGTTTATCAGAGAAAGTCAAGCGACCGGTTACAAGGGTCCACTGTAGAGCAGGGTTTGCAGATCATTCACTGGGGTTTCCAGGCTCACAGAGGCTCACCTTGCGCTGGGCCATTTCCTAGCTCGCTGACGGCCTTACGGACTCCCCTTGCCTGAGGGTGCCCACCTGCCACTGGGGCTCCCCATCTGTCTGTACACAGCACCTGGGGTTCAAGGGCCGAGGAGAGGCAGGCGCCATGTTTGCGTGGGGGCACAACTGGGAGGAGGATGTGAAGGACTGTTTCCCCCAAAGTAGCCTCCTGGTAGCCAGGGTAGAAGGGTCCCTGGGATTCTTGTTGCCAGGAAGGAGGCAGAACAGTGCTTTCTGCATTAGGGTGGACTCCTAGGGCCTTTTGTTGGGGGATGGGGAAGGATGCGGGGGCAAGGCAGCCTTGGGGTTCCAGGGTTCCCCTCAAAGGGGAGGGGCTAGCCTGGATTCCCCCCCAGTCTTCCCCCCGCCCCCCCACAACTGGGTCACCCCAGATGGGGCCAGGAGTTGCTGACACGGGTAGAGAACTAGACAGGACTGGCCGGTCCCAAGCACTTGGGCCACCTGATCCGTCCTCACCTCAGGGAGGGACTATGCCCATGAGATGTGTGTAGTGGATTAGCACTACTATGGTCTTAATGGCATGTCTGTGACAAAGAATAAATACTTAGGGACAGATGGGGACCCGGGAGCATCTTCACTGACTTCTCCCTGGCGCAGCTGGGGGCCCTTGATGTGCACACAGTGGGGTGGGATCCTGCAACCCCTCTAGAAGCCTAACCCAGGCCAGAGTGGCTGGCCCCTCAGGCTAGGAGCTGACTGACTCAGGGCCCTTCACACCCCAGAATTAATCTGGAGTCAGATTCCACATGCTCATTACTGTTGCCCACCCACAAGCTCCAGGTGATAGTAGGGGCCCTTACAGCAACCTCGGTGAAGGTGAGGGGGTACTGTGTAGCTACCCCCTCCCGTCAGAGGGACCTTGGCACTAGGACCCAGTGGCTAGATCCACAAGCCATGCACAGTCCCTGCCGGATGGGCTGCCCCCACCAGCTCCGTGGTGGGCTTTCCCACTGCTGGGCCCTGGCTTCTCACCCATGCCCCCACCCGAGGAGAGGGTTCCACCTGGGGGGCCTGTTTCACCATCAACTCCCTGTGGGACCTGTGTCCTCAGCAGTGAAATGGGGCAGAGCCCCCGTGTCCCCTTTCCCTTTGGAGGCTCTGGGCTGCCTGCCCCTTGGCCAGCAGGTCCAAGCACTCTGCCTCGGGCCTCAGCGTAGCCAGCGTAGTCTGCAGTGGGCAGGGCAGGCATGGTTATTCTCGAGTGGGCCAGCACCGCGTGGGCCCTCAGATGTCGGCGCCCAGCTCCGCGCACTGCTTGTCGGAGATGTGGGAAGCCAGGGAGTCTATGATGTCAAGCAGCAGCTGCTGGCTCAGCGAGCGCAGTGTGGGCAGCTTGGAAACCTGCAGGAAGCAAGCAGAAGGCCCAAACGGGATGGGACCGGATTCACAGGAGGGCCGGGGTGGGCTTCGGGGTCTCCCCGGAGCTCCACCAAGCCAGGGCACGGCTGACTCCGAGTGGAAGGGGGTGGGCCCCCTGCCGCAGGAGATGAGCAGCTTCCACGCACCCCACCCCGCCCCTGGCCAAGGCAAGGCCAAGGGAAAGCGGCTCCTGAAGAGGGGTGGGCGGTGAGCGCGGGGCTGGGAGGGCCCTGACCTTGGTGAACTGGTGCACGATGATGTGCAGGCAGTGCCGCTTCATGTCCAGTGCCTGCGTCTTGTCAGCCGCCTCCAGGATCTGCAACGGCAGGTTCCCTGAGGGGCTGCTCCCTCTCTCACCCGCCCGCCCAGGTTCAGGGAGGCCCGTGGGTGCCAGTGAGCTACCTGAAGTACATTCTGCACCGTCACGTTCATCTCCAGGTTCTGCTTGCAGTACGCCTGCAGCCGGTTGTTGTAGAAGCCGTAATAGTAGGGGGCCGCAAACAGGTAGCTGGGAGCTGGTTAAGGAGCTGCTGGCCCAAGGAGCTCGTCCTCCCGCCACCTGCCCATCTCCCCTGGGAGGGTGCAGCTGGAGCCCCAGGCCCAGCAGGGGCCGAGGAAACCTGAGCCCCTCCTGCTTGCTCAGAACAAGGAAACCTACCCCAGCACAAGGGACTGGCCTGGGGCTCCCAATCCAACTCACTCTCTACATGGACTCTGGAGTACTCGGGGTCGAAGGCCCTAGTCCAGATCCGAAGAAAACACAGGAAGCCTCTCCCAAGAAAACACCCACGTGCCCGTTCGCAGGACAGACCACGGCCTCACAGAGCTCAGAAAGGCATCTCGCACCCAGTTCAGACCCCCAAGAAGTGACACGATCAGGAATCCCTCCATGGCGTCTACTCACCTGTCACACACAACGCTAACCAACCCCTTCGTCTGGGCAGTGATGAGGGTCAAGAACCCACCCACCCCTCCTGGCTGCAGACCCCTCTGTGCCTGCCGACCAACCCATTCAGGGAGCCCCGGGAGAGCACCAGGCACCAGGGAAGCCAGGACCAGCCTGCCGGTCTCCAGAGCTGCCTGAGGTGGGCCCTGGGAGCGCCCCTGGCGGGGGAGGATGCAGAGAGTCCTCGGGCGGCATGTTGACCTCACCGTAGTAGATGTAGCGTAGCATGGACTCGAAGGCCTGCCTGCTGGGCACCATCTCCCCAATGGAGATGTTCACCTGGCCGTCCTCCGGCATGAAGGACCGGAACATGGCCTCAAAGTAGCTGCAGACAGGGGCGGGGGGAGTCCTGGCTCTCAGCAAATGCAGGCAGGGCGGGGGCCTGGCCGGCCCCGCCACCACACACCGCCCCCCCCACCCACCTGGAGCGGGCGGCCAGGATGGCCTTGTGCGCCGGTCTCGGGTGCCCGTCCAGCAGCAGAGTGATGTCACAGAACTCCGCACCTGCTCCCTCCAGGTACGCCTTCATGTCCTGGATCAGAGATGTGCCTGGTGGGGAGGCCAGGGGATAGTGTGGAGGGGCCTTGAGCAGATGCCTCCCGCCCCCCAGCAGACCCCGAGCCACCGTACTGCTGCTTGCACATCTGCCCATGTTGCTGCTCTGAACAAACCTGCCCCCGGGGCCAGAGGCCCTACTCCGGCCCGCCCCCCAGAGTCTGATCTGTGAGCCCTCCTCCCCGCCCTTGCGCTTGGGCCCCCTCTGGGCCTGGCAAACACCGTGTCCTGCCACGTGTCACCCAGGGCCCACGGCCAGAGGCAGCACAGGGCCCGGGGAGTCAGGTGATGAAGGAGACAGTGCTGTCCCTTCCCGGGCTAGGTGGGGACAAGGGAGGCACCAGGAACGTCTGAAGTCTTCGGACCGCGCTTACCCCTCATCAGGCCCCCAAGGGCGGGCGCGCCTAGAAGAGCAGCTCAGCGACTGGTCACTGTGACCTGAGCACGCTGCTCCAGACGGAAGCCCTCAAAGCTGAGGTCAGTCAGGGCAGCCACCCTTGCCAGACAGGGGCCCCGCGCCGGCCTCCGGAAACGGGCTCAGGAGACTGCCCGCCCTCAGGCGCACAGCCTCGGTCGGTGCCCGTGGGGCGGGGCGTCTTCCCTCCAGTGAGCTGGCTGGCTGCCCGAGCCCCAGGAGCACTCCGGGTCCCCTGCGCCCAGACCCCACGCTGGAGGCCGGGCGGGTACTGCCGCGGCTCCCGTCTCCACCCAAGACGAATGCCATCCATGTGCGCTGCCCCCAGGGATGGCGCCTGGGTCCCTACCGATGTCCACGGGCTGCTCTGAGGGGGTGCGGGCAGGCGGCTGCTGCTTCCGCCGCACGATCTCCACGATCAGTGGGGAAGAGAGGCGCTCGAACTCCTTCATCATGATCACCTGGTTGAAGTGGGACTCCTTCACCACGAAGTTCAAGCAGTGCTCCTGGGACACACAAGCCGGAGCGGGCAGGCAGGGTCAGGCCTTGGCCGACGGGGCGGCGGCCTGGCTGGGAGGGCGTGCGGTAGGGGGCGCAGGGGGCCGCTGCGGGGGGTGGGGGGAGTCTGGCAGTGGGGGACAGGGGGCTGGCGGCGGTAGGCGGGGTGGGCCGTGCCCCCCGGGCCCGCACCTTTAACTGGCCCAGCTGCAGCCTGGCGGCGCTCTCGCACACGACCAGCACGTTCTGCAGGTCCACGGAGGCCTCGATGTACTGTCGGCACAGCTGCTCCAGGCGGCACAGCTGGAAGCTCAGTGCCAGCTTGTACACGTCCATGATGAGCAGCACATCCTCCACGTGGCCTGCAGCCAAGAGCTCCCTGAGCCTCGGGGACGTGGGGAAGGGAACAAGGGGCGGGGCAGGAGGGAGGACAGGGTCCGGGGCTCTGGGACATCAGGCAGCAACTCCACCGCACGAGTGGCCATGGGTGGTCGTGGCCCCCGAGCCTCGGGCTGCCCACCTGCCCCCCTCCCCGCTCCCCCCCTCCTCAGCACACCTTTCCGCGGGTACTTGATCTTGTCCGTGTAGAGGAACTGCATGAGCACTTCGAAGGGCCGGGCCTCAGCCTCGCGGATGGCCACGTGCAGCAGGGGCGGCCGGGCCCCCCCCACGGCCCCCCCAGGGACCTCCCTGGGAGCCGGGGCTGCCTCCTCCTCCAGTTTCTGCAGGGAGAGGAAGGGGAGCTCAGGGGCGCCCCGTGGATGCTGCCGCCCTGGCCGGAGGGGGCTGGGCAGCACCTCACCTGGGCCAGCCGTTCCCGCGCCTGCACGATCTTCCTGCGGAGCCAGCGGCTTCGAGCTGTGACAATGGCCACGTGGCCCTGCACACACTCCTCCTTCTGTAGCAAGAACGACGCCTCGGTGGGGAGCACGGGACCCTCCTCCTGGCAGGGACAGAGGCCCGGCCAGACCGAGGAGGGGGTCCGGGGCTCCAGGCACGAGCGGGAGGCTGGCGCGCCTCGGTGCACAGCCCCCACCCTGCAGCATGGCGGGCAGGCTGGGCATGGGGAGGGCACCCACCTCGCCCAGCACAAACTCCACGTCGCAAAACTGGCGGCTCTCCCACAGACGCCCGTAGTCCTCATGCAGCGTGCACTTGGGGTAACAGGAGAACTGCCAGAGGAGACCCCAGTGTTGCCACGGGAAGCCACCACTGGCCCAGGCCCTGCCCTCCTCCGGGCCACGCATCTCCAGCCCAGCTCAGCCCGACTCCAACCCCTGGCCCAAGCCTGCTCCCAGGCCTCCGCGGACTCCACTGTGAGCCCCCAATGCCGCCCCCTCCCCACCCCGCACGGAGGTTCCTCAGACTGCCCTCGGCCTAGAGTCCCCCATCCCGTCTGCCAGACTCCTCGGGCGGGCTGCCATCCCACCAGACACAGCCCTGACTCTGGTGCCTCGGACAAGCCCCCCACCCCCACTGGGCCTCAGTTTCCATCATCTGGGACCCGTCCACCCTGGATGGCCCCCCTGCACTCAGCCCATGAGCCCCACCTGGAATCGGTACATCTCCCCACTGCGGATGTTGTTGTCCACGGTGCCCCCGAAGATGTACATGGCGTCCGAGATCACAGCGGCCGCGTGGAAGAGCCTTCCGCTTGGCAGCTGGGCAGAAAGGGGGGGGCAGATAAGTAACCCCTTGAGTACTTCTCTGAGCCTCCGTCTCCCCACCTGTGAGAGGGGCGGACCACAGGACTGGCATGGTGGGGCTGATGGGGGGCAGTCAGGGCGCCGACCCTCACCTCGGAGGCCGGCGGGGCAGGCTGCTTGGCTGTGGCGATGCCGAAGTCCAAGCCAAACACCTCTCGGGACTTCTTAAAGCCACCGCGCTCCTCAGGGGCCAGTGCAGGCGCCTCCTCGGAGGCAGATGCTCGCTCCGGCACCTCAGCCCCGCCGACCTAGGGGGAGAGACATGCGGGCGTGGGACCAGTCCGCCAGGGCCGGGCAAGGCAGCAGACACCAACCTCCTGCCAACGCTGTTCAAGAGCGAGAGCTTTGGGAGGGGCGGGGCCGCGGGATGAGGGCCCCCGCGGCGTGGCTCAGAGCGGGAGCTTCAGGGAGAACAGGGTGGGCTTCTGGGAGAACATCCTCGGCACCGCGCAGACGTGACGGGACGTGTTACAAGCCCGCAGGCTGCGAGAATGGAGAACGGGGGCCCGGGGTGGCCGCCGTGCCTGGCAGCACGCACCTCACTGTCGGAGCTGGGCTGGACGACCTCCCAGGTCTGGAAGTCCACATCATAGCAGTGCAGCTCATTAGGCAGCGTGTTGTCCGCCGCGCCCCCAAACACGTACAGGTGGCGGTCAAAGGCCACCATGGTGTGCCCGTAGCGCCGCTGTGGGGGGGGCGGGGAGCCGCGAAGCAGGTGCTCCGTGGGGATGCGCGTCCACCTGGGGGCCCGTGACAGTGAACCAGTGCCAGGGTGGGGGCTCCTGCTCCCCCACGGCCTCCACCTGGGTCCTGAGGCCTCCCCACAGCAGGCCCCGGGCCGACCAGCCGGCTCAAAGGAGGGCCAGAGTGCGTACACCCAATGCCCCTCATCCCCTTTCGCTCTGGCACCAGCCCTGCCTGAGCCCCCTTCTGTCCCCCAGCCATAAAGCAAGCAGCAGCGGTGGCCCAATGTCCGCCACCTCCCCAGATCTGTTCCCGCTGTCTCTGAGCCCTCTTTGTGGCCCACCGCTGTGAGCACTGAGGCCAGGATGGAGACGCAGGCCTGCGTGCAGCGTGGCTCTCCTCTCAGGCCCGGCCAGCCCGGGACAGGGGAGCTGGGTGGGTGGCAGCGGGACTCCCCCTGCCTGGGATGTCCTGACCTCTCTCTTCCCAGCCCACACCTCTGGCCTCCAGGGCAGCTCCAAGTCCCCTCCCGAGCCTCTCTGACCTGCAGCAGAAGCTCCCTGTTCCCTCCCCAGACAGAGCCAATGCCCGGCCTGCGCCAGCGCTGGGACTCGGTCCCCATCACGAGGGCTGGCCTGCATCTAAGGACAGCATAGGCTGGAGGCTGTCGGGGCCTGAGCACCCCCCTCGTCCTCTGCCACGGTATGAGATGATACCAGCCACATTTGTTACCGGCGGCACTGAACAGGCCATTCGCCGGGCAGGAGCCATCCTCCACACTGCACAGAGGCCAGCCAAGCCCCATCTTGCTCAGCCGCAGCCACACCCCAAGGGGCCTGCTTGCGCACTTTGAGGGCACCCACATTTCCTCGCTCCTAGCTCCCCGGCCCCCCAAACCCGGCCTGCCCTGCTGTGCCACAGACGCAGGTGCCCACCACGGGTCCCACCACCAGGGTGCTCACGTCTTGTCCTTGAATTCGAACTGGAAGAGGTTGTTGGTTATCTTGGCTCCGCTCTGCCCCGAGAACACAAACATCTTGTCCCGGCACACGGCCACCGGGAAGTTGCAGCAGGACGGCGGGATCTCGCCGCTCTGAGCCACCTGCGGTAGGGAAGGCCGCTCAGCCAGAGCCTCCCGGGACCCGGTGCTCGGGGTCGAGACTTACACTGCTGAATCGGGACTACTTCCACTCCTGAAACTTCTTCCGTGAATGAGGGTTCATAGATTAATTTCTGTAGAACAGCGTAAAGCCCCACCTCGCCCACCTAACGTGGGCCCAGTTTCTAACAGTTGAGGCTAAAAATCATCACTACAAGGGAAAGACACCCCAGGGGGGAGACAATGGAGCAGTCAGACAGATTGCCCAGAAAGAGCAGCGAGCAGGACACCCGCCAGCAGGCTGAACTCGCGGTGTTCAAATAAGGGTGGATTCTACCCAAGCTGCACCAGTCACCGGACGTGCTGCCATCAGAAGCCCAGAGCCTTTAGTCACTAGGTAAGTGCTGCGGGAATCGGACAGGAAGTTGGCAAGGAGGGTGAGGCTGAGGACAAGGCTGGGCTTTGGCAAGGGGAACAAAGCAGTCCCTACCCCGGCCCCCCCCAAGCCCCTCATCTTCCTGCCTCCCCTGTACCATCCCGGCCCCCTAAGCCCCTCACCTCCCTGCCTCCCCTGCCCCACTCTGGACCTCCAAACCCCTCACCTCCCTGCTTCCCTCACCCCACACTGGCTCCCCAAAACCCTCACCTCCCTGCCTCTCCACCCCACTCTGGACCCCCAAACCCCTCACCTCCCTGCCTCCCCATCCCACCCTGGCCCCCCAAACCCTCACCTCCCTGCCTCCCCTGCCCCACCCGGCCCCCCAAAACCCTCACCTCCCTGCCTCTCCTACCCCCCTCTGGGCCCCCAAACCCCTCACCTCCCTGCCTCCCCACCCCACTCTGGACCCCCAACCCCTCACCTCCTTGCCTCCCCCACCCCACTCTGGGACCCCAATCCCCTCACCTCCCTTGCCTCCTCTTGCCCCACCTTGGCACCCCAACCCCCTCACCTCCTCCCAGCATGTGAGCTCCCGGTCCTGGAGGCCAATGGTCCACATGTCGTTCAACCTGCATTAGGACAGGGGGGTCAGGCTCTCTGCAGCTGGGGCTGGTGGCAGGGTGGGCCTGGGCCCGGCCGGGAGGGATGGCTCCAGGGAAGGACACATCGCGCAGGACTCTGATCAGGGGCCTAGGGAGCAGCCATGAGGTGGGAGCTTCAGGGCAGGGGGGCTGCACTGAATCCCTGCTATGTGCCCCTCCAGCCCAGACAGGAACGCATGGCCTCATTCCCAATGTCCAGCCAGCGTGGCAGGGTCCATCTCACTCGGCTGACCCCTGGGGCTCGGAGAGGACTTCAAACAGGCAACACTCGCAGACACCACCACTAACATTGCCACCGCTTGGAGCTGCTGCTGATGCTTCTTTTTTAATTAATTTATTTTTAGTAATCTCTACACCCAACATGGGGCTCAAACTCACAACCCCGAGATCAAGAGTGGCACGCTCTTTCGACTGAGCCAGCCGGGCGCCCCACCCTTTGAAGTTTCTATGCTGCTGAGAAGTTGGGGAACTTATAATCAGAAAAATGCAGCAAAGCCAATTTCCTAAAATGAGAAGGCCTGGTACACAGGCAGGAGCCCTAGGTTGTCGTCTACAGGGGAGGGGCTGGGTCTGAGACCTGCGGCTGCGGCCACCTGCTCACACAGCCCTTCAGGGTCCCTCCTCACTGTGGGCCTGAGTATTTTCACCCCAGCAATTCAGGGGGCCATCCCCCACCCCACAGCTCTGACGACACCCAGCTATGACACCTGTTGCCATGAAGACCAGCACAGCCGTAGAGAGCTGCACGAACGTGGGCCAGGCCTGCCGCCCCCTCGGACACCCCCAGGAGGTGCCTCCGGGGTGCCAGTCCTTCTGACCTCCGCGGGGTTGGGCGGGAGCTCCACTCAGTGCCCTCCACCTCCATCCCCACTCCCGTGCACGCCAGGAAGGCCGCTGCGGGCCTCAGGACACTGGCGGGGCTGCTCAGAGGCGGGGCGCTGGGCCGGGCACCACCTACCTGGCGTTGCCATCATATCCAGCGAAGATCCATAGCTTGTCACTATACACCGTGGCGCCGTGGGCAGACCTGGCGACTGGCAACCTGTAGCGCGAGGTGGGGGGTGAGGAGCGAGGCCGCCCAGCACAGACGGGAGCCTCACAGCCCCACGAGGCCGGCCGGGACCGCAGGGCTGCCCCGCCTACATCTGCTGACACCAGGGCTCTGGGGATGCCAGCTGGGCGTCATGAGGCTGAGCTTGCGAGGCGGCGCCGGGGGATGAGGAATTCAGATGTCCATGGGGTAAAGCCCCCTCCCAGCCACACCAAAATATCAAACAGTGGGGGCGGGGGGGGCAGTCCTGGCAAAACAGGACCAGAGAAGCACCCATCAGCAGTCCATCGGGGTCCCCTCTGCTCTTTGAAAGGAGAGAATCTAAGGACAGGGAGGACGCCTCAGACAGGCACAGCTGGGAGTGAGCACAACTCAGGCCTCTCTGGGCCTCGGGCTCTTCTTCTGTAAGGCTACAGGGGACCCAGTGCAGTAGCCATCGGGACACCCCCCAAAGGTTTCAGCAAAGTCTCTCACCGTCCTTCAATCTTCCACTCCGTCCACTGGCCAGTTGCAAACTTATATTCAAAAAGGTCATTTTTATTCTTCAAGTTAGAATTGGAATAAATGTCCCCAGTGTAGCCCCCTGGGTAGAGAGAGGGAGAAACTGTCATACCCAAAGGTAGCATCTCAGAGGCTTCAAACCCCAGGAGGTGGGGGCAGAATCTGGCCTCATTTAAGATGTATTCAGGGACTCCCTCCATAAACCCTGGGGAGCACCTCCTGCCTGCCTGACTCCGTACTAGGCTCTGGGGACACAGAAATGAGCAGAACCCTGTTCCCTGCCCCTGGTGCAGGGACAGAGGAGGGAGGTGTGTCACCCTCCCGCCCAGTCACGGGGGCGGGGGACCATTCCAACCCTGCGACATCGGGACAGTTAGGGAAAGGGGTCCCCAGGCCAGTGGAGGAACCCAGAGGCCCTGGAGATGAGGCAGCTCACCGAAGACAAACATGCTGCTCCCATAGACAACGGCCGAGTGGTGGTAGCGGGGGGCCGGCGGGGTGCCGGTGGTGAAGGCCCTGGTTGCAGGGGGGGAAACAAGGCACGGGGGGGGCAGTCAGCAGGGGTCAGCTAGCTGTGCAGTCCATGCCACACAGGGGAGCCCCTGCCACCCCCAGGATTCCTTTCATTTTTGTATTTTGTAGGCAATATCTATCTCATTATAGAAATTTTTTTAGAAAGGGTTTTTTTTTTAACCTTTATATTATTTTTATTTTTTTTTAGTAGGCTCCACGTGGGTCCAGTGTGGAGCCCAACATGGAGCTTGACCTCACGACCCTGAAATCAAGACCTGAGCTGAGACCAAGAGTCGGATGCTTAACCGACTGAGCCACCCAGACGCCCCTCGTTATAGAAACTTTGAACAAAAACTGCTGATAAGGAAAAAGCACAAAACCAGCACTAAGACTTGCCAGAAAGCACCATCTATACCTTTAGGTCACCCCCCCACCCCACCCCCCCACACACACTTCTCCTATGCATATTGATGCCTCTGTATTGTAAATGGAATCATGTGGTAGGTATTTTGTAACATCTGTTTTTTGAACTCAACAGCAGAGAGGGACTCGGGCCTCCTGCTACTCTGGACTGAGCGGCACCATGGCGCATTTAGCAGCGCTGGGTCCCACCCGCGGCAGCCAGCCACATGCTTTCCTTATTGAACTAAAACCCATTTATGGGCGCCTGGGTGGCTCAGTTGGTTGAGCAACTGCCTTCGGCTCAGGTCATGATCCTGGGGTCCCGGGATTGAGTCCCGCGTCGGGCTCCCTGCTCGGCAGGGAGTCTGCTTCTCCCTCTGACCCTCCCCCCTCTCATGTGCTCTCTCTCATTCTCTCTCTCTCAAATAAATAAATAAAATCTTTAAAAAAAAATAAAATAAAACCCATTTATACTGCTTTCCTGAAGTGGCTCCTTTTCAGTGTTTTGTCCTTAAGCAATTATTAGTAAAGGATTGTACAGTCTTTAAGGTGATGTTTAAAATTAATCTGTAACTACTGTCTATATTATAAAAGCAAGTGTGAGGGGCGCCCGGGTGGCTCAGTCGTTAAGCGTCTGCCTTCGGCTCAGGTCATGATCCCAGGGTCCTGGGATCGAGCCCCGCATCGGGCTCCCTGCTCAGCGGGAGGCCTGCTTCTACCTCTCCCACTCCCCCTGCTTGTGTTCCTGCTCTCGCTCTGTCTCTCTCTGTCAAATAAATAAATAAAATCTTAAAAAAAAAAAGAAAAGCAAGTATGAGAGGAACGAGACATAAACTTCTATGGCAATCCCAGCGCTCAGTTACGTCCGCCTCCATCAAAGGGGGGCAGTGAGACCCCACCACAGCGGGGACTCAGGGGACTGGCGGATGCACACAGAGCTCCTGCCCAGAGTGTGGCACCCAAGGTGACTCGGTGGTTCTGCGCCCCTCCTGCACAAGCAGATGGCAGAGCTCAGGAGGAAGCCTAGTACCTCCTAATCCTGGGATCCCTTTCTGCCCCTCAGCTGAGAGCTGCCCCCTGGGCAGGGCTGGAGACTGGAGCAGATGGGTACAAATATGTCGTGCTCAGAGAGGGCAGGTGTCTCGCCCAAGGCCACACAGCCGGGAGGGCCATCTGTGGGAGGCGGCCAGGGCTCGCATGCAGCCCACTACCCATGTGGGGTACTACCTGGGCAGAGGATGGGCCCCACAGGGGCACGGAGGGGAGGCCAGCCAGTGTTGCCAGCCCCTGGGCAGCACCCTGCAGCAGGACAGGGTCGGTCCTGGAAGGACCCATCAGCCGATGCCCCCCCCCCCACCCCGGCCCCCGTGTCACCTCCCATAGCAGCTCCTGGCCCAGGAGACTGGCTGGGTGACTGAAGGGCTCTCCGGAGGCAGAATCTGAGGACCGGGGTGGGGGGGTGCTGGGGCTCAGAGGCCACCCACCTGCACCAGGAGCAGTCCTTCACGTCGAACCGTAGGAGGTCGTTGAGCATGGTCTTCCTGAAAGACAGCCAGGGACAGGTGGGGTCGGTCCTGGGCTGGTCCCGGTCTGCTCTTCAGGACCCAGGAGACAGACACTGCAGCCCGGGGGTGGGGCGGTTGTGGGGACTCAGCCAGGGCCAGGCAACCCGCTGATGCCCGAGGGACCAGGGAGTGACCACAAAGGACGCTCCCCAACTGGTTGCAGGTACCAGGGCGGCAACGCACGTGGGACCCACCTGCCTGGGGTCGGGTCCAAAGCATGATTCTGGCTGCTTGAGGGCTCACACCTCACGGCAAGCTCCAGAACCGCTACTCCCACTCCCACTCACATGTCTCAGCGCCCCCTTCTCTGAGGCTCTGCCACCACAATGCAGAGCTTCCCACATCTCAGGGGAGGCTTCTTTCCTCCTCTCTGATCCTCCTTCCACCTCTTTATTGCAAAGCCAACGTAACTACATTCAAGATACAATAAAATGGAAAACAAGGGCACCTGGGTGGCTCAGTTGGTTAAGCGACTGCCTTTGGCTCAGGTCATGATCCTGGAGTCCCTGGATCGAGTCCCGCATCGGGCTCCCTGCTCGGCAGGGAGCCTGCTTCTCCCTCTGACCCTCCCCCCTCTCATGTGCTTGCTCTCTCTCATTCTCTCTCTCTCAAATAAATAAATAAAATCTTAAAAAAAAAAAAAAAGGAAAATAAATTCCACTGGCCACCTACCAGGACCTGCATGTTACCACCCGGCCCTTGTCAGTAAGAAGGAAGAAGGGAGTCAACCAACAGGAGCCCAGCACCCCTTACAGGCCAGGCCTGTACAAGGTGCCCCCTGCACCTCTCCCTCAGTCTGCATCAGGGGGCTGCGCTCCCCACCTGCATTTACAGAAGAGGAAGGGGCCCGAGAGATAACGGGCCTGCCTAAGACCATGCGGTCAGGAAGCCAGGAGCTGAAAGCAGAGATGTGACTGTAATTTCTCCCCTCTCCCATCTGCCCCTCCTCCCCCTCCCCCTCTCCCCCCTCCCCCTCCCGGACAGTGCAGGAAGCCACCTTTCTTTATACGCAGTCCACCTTTACGAAGTTGCGCCCAGAGTGAGACAAATCTGTATCCTCTTTTTTGGTGCCACATTGCAGCAAAAGTATTGCTGCTTTGTTGCTATACAGCTGACATGCCAACTGGACCTGCTACAGAACACTGCTAGGGATGCTCCCCTCCTGCCCTGGGCTGGACCCCCAGCCTTTCCTGGTTTGGGGGATTGTCATCAAGGCTGCAGTGAACATCTGGGCAGATGCCTCTTCCTAGTTCATTCCTTCAAGGGACATGCATTTATTGACTTGTCCGTGTGCCGGGTACAGGTCCTGCCCTGGTGGTAACAAACATCGTGTGCTCTGAGATAACCCTGAGATGATCCGTGCAATCTGTGCTCTTACCATGGAGCCAGCAAGAGATGCAGAAGGGGAGGGGAGGGCCGACGGTTGGTCCAGTTGGCCCCGGCGTTCGGGAAGGCCTCACTCACAGCAAATTCCGAAGAGAGGCAGGAAGGGGTGGGAAGGACGGAACAGCCAGGACAAGGGCCCGAGCAGGAGACGCTTGGTTCACTCAGAACACAGCAAGGCACTGGTGCGGCCCAGCGCCGTGCAAAACAAGGGCAGAGGAGCAGGACGGGCACGAGTGTAGAGGGCCCCGCGGACCACCAGGACAGCTCGGGCTCCTAAGCAGAGGGAGGGGAGCCATCCCGGGGTTATGTGCTGAGAAAGAACACACTGAGACTTGCATTTCCAAATGGATCCCTCTGACTGCTCATGGGGAAAGACGCTGTGGGGGAGACAGGCTGGAAGCCAGCGTCCATGCTGGAGGAGACCATCCGGCCCAGTCTGCAGGTCCTCATGGGGTCCTGCGTACCCCACCAGCTCCAAGTCAGCCCCCCCAGGGAGTCCTGAAAGACCAAGGCTGCAGAACCAATCAGAGGCCAGCCCTTCTGGGCTTCAGGCCAAGTGCTGTAGTGAGAGGCAGGGACGGACTCATGGGCAGAATCGGTCACGTGCAAATACTGCATCCGCAGTACAGCCCAACCTCCATCCTGAGCCCTTCCCAACTTTGCGCTCGCTGACCCCCAGGAGCACAATGCCAAAGCAGGGCATGTGGCCACCCCACATGCAGAGGAGGAGACCAGGGTGCAGCTAGTGTGGTTAAGCCACATCCCGAGCCCAAAGTCACAAAGCTCTAACTTGAACGGAGCCCGGTCTATCCAGGAGACCAGAGTTCAAGCCTCAGCCCCACATCTAGCAGGCTCCCAAGACTCCCAGAGCCCTGGTGGGCATCCTGGCCTTTCCTGACCACATCAATGAATGAATGGAGGGAGGGCAGCCCTACCCAGACTCCAGGCCTGGTGCCGTTCTGCATTCCCCAACCTCTGGGCCATTGCCCATGCTGATCCCTGTGCTTGGAACATTCTTCCTCTTTTACCTGATTCACTCCGACTTATCTTTCAGGTCATCAACCCCTCCAGGAAGGCTTCCCTGCCCAGACGAGGCCCCCTTCTCCTCTCCAAGCACGTCTGCTATGCCCACACCCAGTACTTAACATGGCCCAGCCCATGATAAGAGCTAAAACAGCTCTTTCCCTCTGGGAATGGGTCTAAGGGGAACGCCACCTGAAGAAACCAGCTACACAAACGAAAGGTTTAGCTCAGCCATTATCTTTCACCAAAGGAGACCGTCCACAACTTTAGTGGGAACGGTTCATGGGATGGAGGTGTGCCCACCAACAAAACACGAGGTCATTGTCAGGGAAGTTGTTTCCCAGGAATTTATAGCAATGTGGGAAAACCTTTACAAAAAGTGGAAAATATGGGAAATAAATAAAACTGTCCTCTAAACGCTGCCATGTGCAGCGTGTTGATAAAGCCCCCAGAGAAGTGCAGTGAAGGAAAAATGTCTGGGGAGGGTGGCAGCCAGGGCGGATGTGTTTCTTTCAAGGCTGTGTCCACTCACTCAGAACAAGAGGCACATTTCTGTGTCCCAAGCATGTGCTACCCACTGAATGCTGTGCCAAGGGTCTTGAGGGTAGGGACTCTCACATGGAGAAACTGAGGCTGAGTACTTAGCTAAGCCAGTCAGGGCCACCATGTTTCTCCCTCCCTGGTCCAAATACCCTGATGCTCATGCTCACTCACCCATTGTCTCCACCAAATACATAGATGGCATCTTTATAGGCCACCACTGTGTGCTTGCTGCGCCTGGAAAAAAACGAATGGATGGGAGGCAGTGAGGCCGGGACCCTCCTGGGGGAGGAATGACACTAAGCACCCAGGCTGCTGCAGAAATGAGGTAACACCTCTCAATTGCCAAGATCGAGAGAGATCCCTAAATTCCACAAGTACCCCAGGACCACCTGTACACGGGGACCCTGACATTACCCTGGCACTCTCTGGACTCTCCACCCCACTGCAGAGCACCTGGGACCCCAGCCCCAGCCCCACAAACACAACTTAACTCTAGTACCCTGCCCCAGGCCACCCCGCTCCATGACTCCCTCAGAACCCCCTCCTCTGCCCTCGACATCATCCTGGACATCACCACTTCCTCCCCACCCCCTATGACCAGATCCCACTCTTGGACACCACGCCCCGGCCTCGGCCCCGGCCCCTGGACCCCGCCCGGGACCTCCTCAGACACCCCCGCTTCCCCCAAGAGCCCCTGAACTCCGCCGTACCGGGCCCCCACGAACTCGTCGCAGGGCGGGAGGCGCCGCCAACGATGCACTGTCTCGAAGGGCCCGAAGTTGAGTGTCAGGTACTCAACACTGTCCGAGCAGCTGTGGTCAAAGTCCACGCTCGGGGCTACCTTGGACCGCGCGCTGCCTGCCAGGGCCCCGGCCCCGATCGGGCCTCCCGAGCCCCCCGGCCCAGCCATCCCGGGTCCACGCCCGATCGGCCACCGGGTCCGCGGGACGTGCCGCCACCGCCCCGGGCCGCGCCGAGGGACTACATTTCCCGGCGAGCCCTGTGCCGCCGCGGTACACTTCCGGCCTGCGCCGCACTCCCCGGCAAGCTTAGCGCTCCTCGTGACTCCGCGGGCCAGCGCAACCTCTGGGAAGCGGGGAGCGTGTGACCCTCTGGGAAGCGTGTCCCACCAAGTACGCGCGCCAGATTTCCCTTCCAGTGAAGGCGGTGTCCAGTCTCCAGCCCCATCCGGACTGCACTTCCCCGGCGCCGGCCAGGCCCACGCCGCCCGGAGACGGGCCACACTTCCCGGCATGCCCTGTTTGCCCGGGGACTCGGCCTTCACCGTCCGCCGCTCTTGGGATCCCGGGTGGAGGGTTCCGGGCTTGCAGCGGCCTAGCAGGGAGCGTGACTATTCCCTTCCTGCCTGCGCCCCCACTTCTGCCCCCCGCGTCTCCCCCTCGGCATTCCTCTTGACTGGGAGGCAGAGTGGCACAGAGGCTCTAGATTCTCGTTCTTACTTAATAGCAGAGCCTCATTTTCTTTATATGCAAAATGGGGATTCAGGGAGCTGTGGCTGCCATGAAAAGCATGGGCTGTCTCAGGACCCAGCCCCTCCAGCCGTAAGTAGGCACATGCCCCCAAACTGCCAAGCGCGAGCCGCCTCTGACCTCTGAAGAAGCACTTCCCATCTCAAACCCTTGGCACGTGCTATCCCTTCTACCTGGAGTGCCCTTCTCTCAAAATCCAGATCCAAGACACTGGTTAGAGAAGCTTTCCCTAACCCCAGGGCCAGAATCAGTTGCTACCTCCGCTGAGTGCTCATAGGCCAAACTGGGGTGGCACTGAGCATTGTGTGGTTGTGCTTTCTCCCTCAAGAGTGAGTGTCTGTCCAATTACAATGGAAGTCACACAGATCTGCAAATGTGTGCGTTTTAATTTTAAGATAATGTCTAATATGTTGCAGGGTCCCGCAGGGGACCAGTCTCAAGAGAGGGAGAAGAGGATAGGCCTGTCCTGCCTCCATTGCCAGCCATCAGTGGCAGCTGAGGCCTTGGGGGGTATGCATCTCCTGGAGGTAGCAGAAGCCTCTCTGGAGGTGAGCCAGGCAATCGAAGGCAAGCACTGGGAAGGCTCAGGTTCTGCCCTGGGGAATCCTGGGAAATTGGAGGTTGGCACCTGCCCCCAGGGCTTGGCCTCTGTCCCTGGTGCCCAAGCGTGCCTGCCCAAGTCTGCTGCATGCGAGCTCAGGATCCTTTCCCTGTGAGCCAGGACATGTCGCCGGTCCTGCAGGAATGAGGGGAGGAGGAGTCAGGGTAGAAGACAGCAGGTTACCACTTGGCACCATGAACAGGTGATCCCTGAGGACAGCAGGGGGCCTGCTCTGTGCCAGGCCCTGGTGCCCAGCAGGAATGGGTACTTAGGCAGAGAGGGAAAGTCCATGGGGTACAGGCTCTGGGCTGAGGTGGGAAAGGCTCGGAATGGTCAAAAGGAAGGACAGAGGACCACGTACTTGCTGTGCAGCACAAACAGCCTTTTCGAAGGCGAGAGAGAGAGAGAGAAGGCCGGGGAGAGAGTATGTCACTTATCATGTTCCCTCTTGGTTTTCTATCGTTTCCAGCCTGAGGCCTACCCCTGTACTGTGGCCTCCAAGCTTTCCCCAGTCCCTGGGCAGGGGAGGGAGCCTCTCTGTAGGCAGTTCGAGCCCACAGGGTGACTCCCATTGGCACCATCCTGGGGTGAGGGTAATGGCTGACATCCAGTGTCCCCCAAACACCAAACAACCACCCAACATCTCTGTGCAGGGTGTCCCCAGAGGCATAACTATCTGCCTCCCCCACCCCCACCCCCCAGCTTCTGCCAGTCCCAACACAACCAAATCCAGTTGGGTGTCCCAGGCCAGGTGACTGCCCAAGCAGTGGCTTTGACCAAGGGCTTCGACCCTTCCCCATAGCACTGGCCTTGCCCTGGGACACAGCCTCTTCCCCTTCTTCTTTCTCCCCAAGAGCACAAATAACCAGCCCATTTGTAAACCACAACTCTTGTCCCACACCACCCCATAGTCCTGATGCCCCATAGACTGATGTGGACCAAGAATAGGGGGAGGCTCTGTAGGGCTACAGGAGTGGATGGCTACCAAGGGCCAGTCCCATGGGGGACCTCCCCCCCCCCCACCAGACCTCTGAAGCCCACACTCACTCCACCTCCCGCTTTCGGATGGCACGGCCGGAGGCTAGCACCTCAGCTACCTTGGAGACAATAGGATCGTAATTCATGCTGGCCACAGCAATCACCTCATCGCCTCTGCAGGGACAGAGTAACTGAGCCTGAGGACTGCCCAGCAGTGACCTTCCTTCTTGGAGACCCTGACGCACTCCTCTTCGGCTGGGGCCCAGAGAGAGATCTTACCCAGGGCAACAGGAATATCCTGAGCACCCAGCGCTCCTTGCTTTGCTTGGCCCAACATGGGCTTGGGGATCCTGCTAGAGGCCACGGAGGCTCCAGCCTTCCTCCTCAGCGGAGTTCAGGGCTGTGCTCCCGTCCTGGGATTACCACTCTCTACCTGTGTGACTTCCCTCGGTGTAAGAGTGGGAGTCAACAACACCCACCTCAAAGAGCTGTCCTGAAGATAAAATGTACTTCCTCAATGCGTGGCTGTTGGACTTAATACTACCCCGCCTCCTCACTGGTCCTTGGAGGGTCTCCCGCCTAGCTGCCTCCCTTGGCCACTCGGTCCACCTTTCAGGTAGGTCCCCTCCACTGGAGCAGAGCTCCTCTGGGATGAGCTCCCCTTCCCGACCGAGCTCCCGCTGCTTCGCGCCACGTTCCACCCCGTTGCTCTCACTTGGTGTAAAAAGCCACGAACTTGAGCTCTTCCAGATCCCCCTGGATAATGACGTCGTCGAAGCCTTCTCCGTACCCTGTGGGCCGAACAGGAGGAGGAGGGGCTCCGCCAGGTCAGCGCCCTGTGCCCTCCTAAATCCTCCCTGAACCCCCCCCGCCAGACCCCGCTCCCTTTGTCCTTTTAGGTGGTCCTTAGTGCCGCCCCCAACCAGTTTTTGCTCTTCCTACGGCAGACGTGGCCACGCCCCTAGGATGCTCATAGCCCCGCCCTAACCTCCAAGCTCCACCCCTGCACTCCCTAACACCTTAGCCACACCCCTAAATGCTCTTGGCCCCGCCCCTGTCCGGCGCCCCTCCGTTACCCGCGTAGCGCAGGCTCTTGCCGAACATGGCTGTCCACAGGTAGGGCACGGTGCTAATCTCCGCTTCCTGCGCCAGCATGTTCTGGGCCGCCACCCGCCCTGTAGGACCCAGGGTGGTGAGAGCCCCGATCCTAGCCCTCACCACTCCTACGCTGCCTGCCAGAGCTCTCTGGGGACCTCGGACATGTGGGGCTACTCCCCCTCCTTCTCCTGCCCAGAGGTCAAGTAATGCATCATTGCTCAGCCCACTGCCTACCCTCGATTGCAGCTGATCGGTGCAGAGGGACACCTGGTTCAAAGCCAGTCACTCAGATCGCTTCTCAGAGAATTTGGATGAAATGCCCCAGATCTGGATGGTCTGCTCCCTGGGGTTGTGGGGTTGTGGGTGTGCACACAACTAATCAGACACATCAGGTATGAAGAGGGGGGCAGGAGAATGGGGCCCAAGTACCCAGGGAAGCAGGGATGACAGCCACACCCAGGGCCCCAGAGAATAGCGTGGGTGGCTTCCCAGTTCATATGAGGCCCCCCTGGACCTGGTAGTTGGATGTCTGTGAGAGTCGCCTAGACCCTCCCAGTTAAACCTTAATTATACTTGGCCTTTGGTTCCTTAAAACCAGCAACAACTTTAGGCCTTGGACCTGAACAGAAATCGGTACCAGGAATGGGATTTCAGGCAGCAGATGCTCAGATAATGTGAAGCCAGGGAGGAGAGGTCAGTGAGGGGAGTCTGCTGGCTCTCCCCATGAGGCAGCCAACTTGCTGGCATGTACATCTTAGGGACCCAGAGCAGGTATGCACAGTAAGTGAGGCCTCAGGCCTTGGTGACCACCAAGTGTGTGTGTGGGGGGGGCACTCAGTTCCCCACTAAGCCCAGTTTCCAGGCCCAGGTGGCTGCCTCCCAAGGGCCAGCATGAAGCAACTGGGTTCACAGAACCAGTCGAGTGGCCCAAAGGAAACAGAAACATTGAATGGGAAGGTGGCCCATATCCTACTAAATCCCTTTCTCTCCCTGGGTGACTGCACAGGTTAGTGAGGATAAAAGGAAAGGAGAGGCGGGTGAAAGGATGGGGTGGGTGAGACACTGTGGCTAGTTGGAGGGGGTGTCCTGAGGGCACGGAGCGGGGGGATTGTCTATGGATGGGCCACAGGGCTTGCTGTGTCAGCTAGCTGGTCAGACAGGCCACCACCGAGCCTTGAAAGGCTACCCAGAGACCAGGACCCAAGGCCAACAACTGGGGGTGGGCCTGGAGGAGGCTGTCCCCAGGGTCTCAGCCTCCCAGCCCCCATCCTGCCAGGGGGCTGATCATACCCTGGGCATGAGCCATCTGCCAGTGTGGGATATTCACTTTCCGATTGTTCCTCCAGGCCAGGGGGAAAGTGACAGCATCACCAGCTGCAAACACGCCTGGGACGTTGGTCTGCATCATCTGTGGGGAGAGGCCCCGGGGTTCTGTGGGTGGGACAGGGGCCTTGGCCTGGACCTGCCACCACCTCCAGCCCAGCACCCTGCCAGCCCCGCCCAGCCCCACCTTGTTGACAGGGATGAAGCCTCGGGAATCCAGATTGATGCTGCTCTGCCTCAGGAAGCCCGTAGCGGGCACCGCACCTGACAGCACAGGGGCCACCATGTCCATTCCCTGGTCCCTCCCTTCTCCCGCTTCACTGTCCTCCATGACTCATACCCTTCCCTCACCGCGGTCCAGCCCCAGACCGATCGTCCAATGGGCTGCCCACCCTGCGGCCTTTATGTGTCCTGTCCCCTCTGTCTGGATCCCCCGCCCCAGACTGCCGTGCCTCCCACCCGGCCTCAGCTATCACCTCCTCTGAGAGACTCCACGAAGCCCCCCGGAAGGGGGGGTCGGCATGCCAAACCTCCCCAGCTCCTATGCTGCCGCCTCCCAGCTCTGTCCCTCCCCAGACTGGCACCTCAACTGGAGCAGGGCCCAGTTAGAGGCTTGTTTCTGTCCTGCAGCCCCCATGGGGCAGGCCGTGCAGGTATCTGTGGGCAGCGGTCATTGGGAACGTCCTCCGTGCCAAGCCCTGGCTACACGTGCGACACCCACTCCCCGACAGCCCTGCGAAGTGGGAATGGTTGGGGGGGGCCATTTTGTAGATGTGGAGACCGAGGCTCAGGGAGGGGAAGGGACTGGCCCAAGGCCACTCTGGAGCATGTGCAGGTCCTCGCTGGCACCCGCCTGCCCACCCACTCACCAATGCCCACAACACAGACGTCAGCCCGCACAACCTTGCTGCTCTTCAGCACGACCTCCTTCAGCTGTGGGGAGGGGGCGTGGGTGAGCAAGTCAGCCCAGCTCCTGGGAACAGGGGAGGGAGGGGGGCAGGAAGAAGGGCCCACCTTTCCCTCCTGGGCTCGCAGCTCAGACACCTCTGTCTGCATGTAGAACTTGACCCGGTTGTTCTCAAACATCTGTCAGGGCAGGTGGGCAAGAAGGCCATGGATGAGAGCATGGCCGGGGCTGGGCTGGGTGCCTGGGGTTCCAAGGGGCTGGGTGCCGGGGTGGGCTCACCTTCATGAGGGCACGCCCAACACGTTCCCCCAAAAATCTCCTGAAGGGTGTCTCCTCCAGCTCCACCACGGACACTGAGTGGGCCTTTTCGGTCAGATAGGCGGCCACCTCCATCCCTGGGGCCAGGGTGGTGGACGGCAGGCTGGCACCCTGCACCTCCCAGGGCCACTAGTACCCCGGGACCGGCCATCACAGACCATCACCCCCACCAGCCCTGGCTGCTCACCCAGGAAGCCAGCTCCCACGACCACCGCGTTGCGGCCCCGGGCCAGCCTCACCACACGATTGGCATCTTCAGGGGTCCGGATGGTGAACACATTCTCCACCTCTTTGCCTTTGCAGCTCAGCGTCTTAGGGCTGAGTCGTGGTCAGCATCAGTGAGGGGCTCCCGGCACCCCAAGCCCTCCCATCCAGGCTGGTGCCCTGCCGAGCGTCCAGCAGGGGACAACGGGGAGACAGCCTCCCACCTGCTCCCTGGTGCGAGCAGCAGCTTGCTGTACTCCAGCCTGAAGCCATCCTTGAACACGACCTTCTTGTTTCTCACGTCCACTGTGACCACCTGTAACCCCGCCGGGCAGAGTGTGGGCCTGGGCGTGGACTTGAACCAGGCTGCCCCTCCCAGCTCCTGCCAGACCCTCCAAACAGAAGGTTCCACAGGGGCTGGTCCTGCCACCTGGGTGGTCCTTCCTCCTGGCTTCTCTTTACACTTCAGACACCACCTTCCCCTCAAAGCCATCTTTACGCTCTCCCGTCCCAGCCCTGAGCAGATCTCTGCATGTGCCCATAAGCCTGCCGGGAAGAAGATCCAATGCTGTCTTCCAGGCCTGGAGCGCCCCGGGGGTGCCTGGACAGCAGGGCCAAAAGGGTAGGACACCCCCTGCCAAACCTCCAGGGACCCACATGGCCTCACATCACTTGTGGTTCCCACTAAGCCTTTCCAGGTTTATTTCCTAGCCTTGGCCCAGTACCTGGGCCTCGGTGAGCACCTCGATGCCATAGGCTCGGAAGAACTCCTTGGGCCTCAGGGCCAGCTGCTCAGGCTGGGCATCCAGGGACTGCAGGAGATAGTTATCTTGAGATAAGGCCAGGCGGCCATTGTTTCATTTTGCAACAGAGGACCCGAGGCCTAGGGAGGGTAGGGCTGGGCCCCATTCACACAGGGGCTGCGGGATAGAAGTCAACAAGCCCGCATCTTTCTGGGGGTACCACAGATAGGACTGGCACGAGCAGAGAGGGCAGCCGGCCGGACCCCCAAGGGGCGACAAGCAGGATGCTGAGAGGGCCTGACTGTGCCCAGAAGGCTCGGAGTCTGGGCCCTGCCTGGGCCCCATTTGCCCCTCCTCCCACCTTGCTGAGCTTAGGTCGGTCATAGGGGAGGTGCCGGTCCAGCGTGCACAAGACGATCCTGTCTGAGAACCCCTCCTGCCGCAGGGTCTCCGCACACACTAAGCCAGCCGCACCTGAGGGGAGGGTGCTGTGGGTCAGGGACCACCTCTCCCCCACCCCACCCTGCCCCTCATAACCCCACCACCAACCTGCGCCTACAATGAGCACGTTGGTGCTGCTGCTGTGGCCAGCACTCGGAGAGATACACTTGGCCATCACCTTGGTTCTTCGCTGTAGCTGCAAGGCCTGGGGGTGGCCGGAGAGCAGAAGGCAGCTGGGAGCTGGAGTCGTGGACATCCTCCCTGTGCCATCATCCCAGCAGGCCAGGTCCTGCTGCTGCAGTCCAGCCTCATCCCCACCATGTAGCCTTTTACTCTGTTCCCCAGCCACAGGGCCTTTGCACATGCTGATCCCTGGGCCAAGATGCTCTCCTCACTTCTCCCTTTTGCTTGAGCCCCAAGCCACACCCTCACCTGCTTGCTGGCCCGGACGTACACCTTCTCCTTCTCAATCTTCACCTGCAAGGACTGTGTTGCTCAGGACCAGGTTTTGGGGTACTCCATCCCTGGCCCTGCACTCCCCGGCTCCCACCCCACTGCCCGCCTGGCCCCACCTGGAATTTGTGCAGACTGTCGAGGCCAGGGAAGTCCTCCAGGTCACCAGTGCTGATGTTGAAACAGGCACCATGCCAGGGGCAGCGCACCCGGCCACGGGACAGCACGCCTGGGGGAGGGTGGTGCTGGGCTGGGGCCACCAGCAACAGTCCCTCTCTCCTGTGTCCCAGCAGTTGCTGGCTCTTCCCCACAGCCCAGGAGACCCCACTGATAGATGAGACCCTGAGGGTCCAAGGAGGTCCCAAACACCCTTCAGGGAGGTCCCGCCCCACTTCCCGTGTGTCCTGGGACAGCTCACCTTTCACCAGGGGTGCGCCATAGTGCGGACACTTGTGGCCCAGAGCGTGGAACTCCCCGTTGTCCTTCACCAGCAACACCTTCCCCCAGCCCAGCTCCACTTCCCGCATCCTGGGGAGGGGCTGCACTCAGACCTCTGGTGGGCACCCCTTCCCAGAGTCCAGCTTTCTGGGGAGCAGGCCCAGACCGGGAGAGGCCACGATGGTGGGGGCTGGTGCGGGCGCCGGTCAGGGCCCCTTCCAGGCCTCCCAGCCCACCCCATCCAAGGCCTGCATCTTGCCTTCCCATCTTGGGCCCTCGGACGACCCCCCGCCTCCCCCAGGCCCAGCACTCACTGGCCATTCTCGAGGTCCTTGACGTGGCAGACGGCGGCCTCCACACAGTCCTGAGCGCTGGGATAGGAGTGAGGGGCGGGCAGGCGCTCATCGGCATGGAAGTGGCGGGCTGTGCCGTTGCCCTGGTAGGCCCGGGGGCTGCCCTTCCCGCCGGCCAGCAGCTCCTCCTTGCCCCGCTCCTTCTCAGGTAGCACCACCTCGATCTTGAGCTCCACTGTGGGCGGGCAGCGCAGCACCGTGAGCCCCCAGCCGGGGCCACCCCCTTCCCTACCTCATCAGCTCTGGCGCTGGCCCTTTGAGTGAGTTCTCCTCCGTGCCTCCACCTTTCCAGAAAGCCCCCTGCACCATCAGCAGAGAGCCTTAAAACGGGCGAGAAACAGAACAGAGGCAGCAGGAGGATGAGTTCATCTCTGCATGTTTTCTTTTTCAGTAACAAATGAGTGAGGGGGGGCACTTTGACCCTGACATTGCCTTTTCTCCAAGAATCTATGTGGGGGGAAAGAACCCTGGTGCCCTGAGCCCTGCTCGGACTGCAACAGCATGGTCCCTGATGGCAGGGACATCCATGAAGGATCAGGGTCCGTGTAGAGTCTGACTCAAGTGAGAACAGGGCGTCCAAACCTGGGTGCGGCTCATTTCCCGGCCAGTGAATCTGGGTGACGGCAAACAGACAGTCTGTTCTGTTTGCAACTTTCCCGTAGGTTTGAGGTTTGGTTTTTTTTTTTAATTAAAAAAAAAAAAATGTACACAATATATTTTCAACTTCTTAAAATAGCTATGCTCACCAATTTAAGAATCCATCATTTGCCAAGCCCTGGGTTTTAAATGTTTTCATGTGCAGGGATCTGGGGCCTTGGCCGTGAACCCCACCTGAAGGGGTAGGTGCAGAGGGGGCGTGGGGCCCACCTCTCGAAGCCTCCACACAGAAGACACTTCCTCAGAGTGCCCATGGGGCCCACTCTAGCAGGCAGTTAGCCAGAGACTGTCATTTTTGTCTTTATATTTTTCTGCATTTTCTACATTCCCTACAATGTGCCTGGGGTGTTTTTCTAATTAGAAGGGAACAATAAACAGAATTTTTAGCAGCGATAATCCGGCCTCCTGGGCTGAGTGATGGACGCTAAGCCCCTGGCACAGCATGGGCCCAATGAGGAAGCAGGAGGTGCCTCTCCCAACTCCCAAGGCACCGGAGCCTCCAGGCCTCTCCCCATTTCACCTCTGATCCCCTCCACCCCAGACCTGACCCTCCAGAAACAGAGAACACGGAGTCACACCTCTGGGCCTCTGCCTATGCAGCTCCCTCAGCCTGCCATCCCTCCCAGCCCTGGCTCACTCCTGCCCATCCACCTGGACAACTCAGCTGCTGCCTCCTCCGGCTGCCCATTCCTGGCATGTGCCTCATCTCGTGCCGTGCTAATCTCCCACCCTGGCCTGGCCCGGAGCCCGGGAAGGCAGACCCGCACCCCCTGATCCTCAAGTCCCAGCCCTTAGCCTGGCCCAGGCACAGCAGGGGGCAGGGGTGAAGGTCGGCTCCATGATTCCAACTGGGCAGGAAGGGCCCCAGAGCCCACCACCATGCTGAAGCTGTTGCGTCAGGTTGGGAGGGGGTGTTGAGGGTGGGGTAGGTTCTTTGCCTTCATTTTCCGTACTTTATGTAATGGTATTAGAATGTTTTGAGAAGAATTCAAAAGGAAAATACTCCCAACTCAGCTGACACCAGCTATGTGAACTGTAGAGAGGAAGCTCACAGGAACAGCCTGGCAGGGGCCCAGATAACAGCCAAGCCAGACTGTTTGCATCCTCCACCTCCTTCCAGAAGGCTCCAAGGAGCTCGATGATGCAGTCTTAACAGGAAGCCATTAAGTCAGATGCAATAGTGGAAAGGTGGATGGAGAGGGGGTCTCTGCTGATCCACAGAGCCAGATCAACCCTAGCCTCATGATTCCCAGGAGCCCATGTGACCATGGGCCCCTGCCTTATCCCCTTTGGACCTCAGATGCTTTCATTATAAAACAGAGAGAACAGTGCCTACCTCTTTGGTAGTAGTGAATGCCAAAGGATTTAATATATGTAACTCAGAGTAGAAGCTCAACAGATGACGCTGGGTAGTAGCATTTTATTGGTTAGCTGTGAGCCTCCTAGCAGCCATGGCAAAAAGGGAAAGCCTTTAAGTGGCACCTGTGGCCTAATCAAAGGCAAGCGACTAGATGCCAAGAGAGCTGCACTTCTTCCTAGTTCTGAGCTTGGCCAGGGTCTGGCCCGGAACACTTGTTA
Organism: Mirounga angustirostris; assembly: GCF_029215605.1. Taxonomy (NCBI): domain Eukaryota; kingdom Metazoa; phylum Chordata; class Mammalia; order Carnivora; family Phocidae; genus Mirounga; species Mirounga angustirostris. Next base: position 64,710,970 of record NW_026991722.1, read on the forward strand.
CCACAAACACAGAGCCAATGGAACATGGGGAGTGAGCTCAGGAATGTGTGCTGATGTGTTCCAAGCCAGAGTCAAGCAAGATAGAAGGTAAAGAGTTTGCACAAAGAGCTTTGGCTTGCTCTGGTCTCCCTGTAGCCCCTCTTGACCCCAGCTGAACTTCTTTGGTGCAAATGTTCTCACTCACACACCCTGAAATTCCCTGAACCTCACCCTTGACCTGCCCAGTGTGGGTGCCTGGGGCCTAAGCTCCTGCCTTCCTGTCATAGCCCTACAGGGGAGTCCTGAAAGCAGGGAGCCTACCTCCCCAGAGGGGATAATAACGTTCTGCGCATGCCTCCTTCCTGTGTGCCAGGCCCTGAACTAAGCACGACAAGCGCATGGGGTTGGGGCGGGGGGCAAAATTGTTAGCCCCACTTATACATGAAAACACAGAGGCTCAGAGAGGTGAAGTCAGCCGCCTGAGGCCACACAGCCAGGAAGGGGCAGGGCTGGATTTGGGCTCAAGAATGCAAGTTCTTACCACTGCCTCTGGGGCGGTGAGAGCTGCCAACTCCTGACCTGAGAGCTGGGGGCCAGGGGTCTCAGGCAGGCCAGCCTGTTGAGGTCCCTTAAAGGAAGCTGCAGGTGGTATCCTCTGCTCTTGGTCTCCCCAGACCAGCTAGCATTTTCCTGCCCACTTCTGGTGGGGGGGAAGGCTGAGGTCAAGACAATGGCCATCACTTGCCCAAGTCATACGTGGAGTCAGAAAGGGTGGCGGGATCAGGCCCAGGGCTGGGTACCCACGCCATCGGCCTGGGGGGAGGGACAGCTGGCTCCCGAGGCAGGTGCGGGCGTTCCCTCTGCCTGGCAGGGCGTTAAAGGTCTCCTCTTGCCCCCAAGTTCTCCCTCAGACCCAGGAAAAGGAGGAAAGGCTCATGTGTTTCAAGGTAATGGAGCCGATGGGTATCAGGTATAAGGGGAGCTGGCCGGGGCAGGGTGGCCCGGGTGGCAGGTGGGCGGGGCACTGACTGGGCACTAGAGAGGCCTCTCTGGGCCTCCATTTCTTCATCTGTGACACGCCTCCATTCTTTTGCCTTCCTGAGGGTTGTGAAGAGAGAAGAGGGAAAATACGGGCTGGAGAGAGAGCCCAACAGACAGAAGTCTCCATGGAGAGCAGACCCAGGCCTCCCTCAGCACCCAGGAGGCCCCCACCTCAGGCTGGAGTCGCTTGGGCCAGGCAGGGCAGGATTTCCTGCACAAATGGGGAAACTCGGCCCAAGGTCACACAGGGCATCAGAAGAGGTGAAGAGGGCTGTGATCTGTCCACTCCACCCTCATGGCAACTTCGAGAGGTCAGGCTCATTTTGTAGAGAGGGAAACTGAGGCTCAGAGAGGTAACTTGCATGCCCTGGGTCACCCAGTGGCTGAGGGTGTCCTCGGAGTCCCTCTTCCCCAGTCCTAAGGGGAAGGCCCCCCCTGCCCTATCCTGGAGCCGGAGGAACCCTAACTTCTACTTTCTGAGAAAGGTTCAGCTGCTATTCCCACCAGAAGCACCCAAAGCCCCAAATAAAGAGGGGGACCCATTGGAGGGGGGCCAAGAGAATGCTCCAGGCCCCCCACCCCCTCCTGCCTGCAGGGAATTAACATTCAGAGCAGCCTGCCGCCCAGCCTGACCTACTTCAGAGGCAGAGGGGAGAGGGGGAGGAGGAAGGTGGCTGGAGGAGGGAGGGAGGGAGGGAGGAGGGAGGGAGGGAGGAGAGAATGAGGCAAGGAGGGGGGAGGGAGGGAGGGGGCAAGAAGAGAGGAGGTACCTGGCTTGGGCTTGGAGAAGCACCCACCCATGGCGAGTGGCCCACAGATGAATGGGAGGCAGATGCACAGATGATAGGCTGTGGGAGGCCTAGGGTGCCCCGGGAAGTGGGGCTGGACTCCCCATGGCCCTTAGAGATTCTGGAGCTGCCACCAGGACCTGCAGGAGAGACAAGGGGCATCTGTAGGGACCAGGGCCTTGATGGGGGTTGTAGGGAAAGATACAGAGAGATAGAGACAGACTGGGGGGGGGGGGGGCTTCTGGAAGATGCACACATTTGAGCTGGGAGCCACTGCATGTAGGGGACCCTGGGAGGCACCTCCCTTTTGAGGTCGTCCAGGCCCCCTACCCTCACTCCCCTCCCATTTTTACCTGTGGGCTGTGCCTACTGCCTAGGGGGCCCTCTGCTCCGGATCTCAGCCTCTCTTTTAGGTCCAGCCCCACAGCTGCCTTGTGGGGTAAATCCTGATTTCTGTAGCCCACTGGAAAGCCAGCAGCCTGGGAGCTCTGGGACCCCTCCATTCTTCAGGGAGGCCACCATGCCTGGGGTCCAAACCCAGGTCCCCTCAGGCAGATCAGAGCCCTCCTGATCCTGGGGTTTCTCCTTCCTACAATGGGGGTGACATTTAGTTCTCCTGGGCCCTGGCCCCCACTCTGGCTGGCAGCCCCTAGATACCTACCTCCTCCAGGGGCAACCACTGCTTCTTCCTCCCAGCCCAGCAGTGGATGGAGGCTTCCCAGCCCTGGAAGGCAGGGCAAAGGGGCAGGGGTCCAAGAGGCCGCCCAGCCTCCACCCCTCCTCCCAGTGTGAGTGAGGCCAGGAGAGGCTGGGGGGTGGGGTGGGGTTGGGCTGGGCCAGTCCACTGGTCCCCAGGGAAACCCAGCTCCATGGTGAACGGAAGTGGGCGGCCAGCCCAGGCCTGATGAGGTTGGGGGAAAGGGAGGCCAGGCACACAGCCCATGCCCAACAGCCATGAGCTCCCACCCTGTACACAGCCCCCACTTCACAAATGCCCTCCAGGCCTGTGGTGCTGCGATCACATCCAACAGCAGATGGAGAAACTGAGAGGCCAAGGGCTTGCCAAGGTCAAGCAGCAGGAAGGGGCGTCCAGGTGACCTCCTCCCTCCCTCCCCCCTTGGTTAGTTTCAAGATGGGCAGGGACCCAGGAAGCCCCCATATCACCCTGCAAGCCACAGGGCTAGGGGAGAGGTCACCAGATCAGCAAAGAGATCCCTGCAGCCAAAGAGTCCTCAAGGCCACAGGGTGGGCCTTCTGGAAGATGCAGCTTACAGACTGGACTTTGGAAGGCCTGGGACAAAGGTGTAGCTGCCTTGTTTACAAATGACCTCCCCCCAGTCCATCCCACTGTCATCCCCCCTGTGTCCCCTGGAAGTTCTCCCTGAAGTCTAACTTGAGGTGGGGCTGAGGCCTACTTGGTCTTGCCCAGATCCCAGCAAGGGCTTTGAGTGGGTGCCTGAGCACAAGGGGGCCAAGAAGACAGGAGGAAAAGTTGGGGAGGACCATCTACCGCCTGGCATCTGATCTTACCTGCGCTAGAGGCACCCATTACAGTTCAGGAGACAGTGACAGCCAAAGGCCACCTGGGCATCCCGATACTCTTTCCCCCACTCATCACCAAGGCGGATCTGTAAGACTTGGCCACCCCTGCCCTGCCTGGCCCCTCCCTGGGCACAAGGGGGCCCTCCCCAGATCCCTGCCCACCTCCTTCCTGCCTGGCCTCAGGCTTCACCTGCTGGGCCACAGATGTCTGAAAATGTGGGACCCCCACTTGCTGTCAGGTCCCTGTCTGGGTGGTTTCTCCCTTGCCAGGTGCCCAGGGGTCCTAGACCCTCCAGGGCCTTGGGCCTGGAAAGAGATTTGCTGGGGACTGAACCTTCTCCAGGCCCACTGTGTGCAGGCGGGCTTGGAGCCCTGCCGCCTCAAAGGCAAAGGTTCTTGCCTGTGGAGCAGCTGGAGGCGCCCCCAAGATTTTGTGGAGTGCTGTCTCTTGCCCACAAGCGACACAGTGCTGAAAAGTTGTAACCGTGCCCAAGCGCTAACTACCCACCAGGAGCCTGTGTCCTGATTCACGGGGACACCGTCCCCCCAGGCCAGTGCAGGCTGGGCAGAAACGGGGGGGGGGGGGTGCTGTCCAGCTGGGGCCCTCAGAGGCTTCCAGCCTTCCTCGGAATGGCAATCAAGTTTGAGGGGTGTCCGCCCTCACCGGCTCCCCCGCGGGGCTCAGGCGCAAGCCTCTCCTGTCTTTGCACGTGCAGTCCCCTCTATCCGGGAAGACCTTTCCGGCGGCCTTCCCGCTCGTCCAGGTGTCCTCACCAAACCGGGCGGCCCCGGAAGGGGGACGGGCACACAGTAGGGCGCCAGGGCGAGCGGGGAAGGGCCCGGGCCGAGGAGGGGAGAAGGAAGAGAGGCGCTTCGGCCCCCAGCTTGTCTCCCTCCCTCTCCGGCTGCCTACCCCAGCCCCCATCGCGCCGGCCCCGGGTCCGAGACGTGCGAGCGCGCCCGCTGGCCCGGGGCACGGAGGCAGCGGGGCCGGGAACCGGCAGCCGAGGGGGTTGGCGGGGTCGGGGGCCGGGGTCCTGCGGGCTGGGGTCCCCGGGGCGGGCGCTCACCTGGGCTCGGCGCGGGCCTCCGCTCTGGAGCCGCTCGGGGCCGCGGCCGCGGGGTGGGGGGTGGGGTGGGGGGAGGGGGGGAGGAGCGGGCGGGGGCGGGGCCGGCGCTGCGGCGACACTGCGGCCGGAGAGCCCGCGGCGCCCAGCACCGCCCCGCCGGGTCCCTGCTGGTAGATGGGGGTCGGTCCCGGGTCAGGGGCCGGGCCGGTGGCCTCGGAGTCCGCATGCGGGTCGCGGGGTGTGGGGGAGGCATTCGGGGGCCCTTCTAGTCGTGGACACCCCCAGCGGGGTCTGGGTTCCCGGGGATCCTCTGGACCCTAGAGGGGCGCCAAGCTGGACTGCGCACCGGGTCTGATTCTTGTTCCTCTTCTTTCTTTCCGAAGTCTTCGAATCCTGGGCGGCGGAGTGACGTGGGGGGTGGGAATTGAATCATCCGGAGTAACCTCCCCAAGAAGGAAAACCCGAATGACTCGCGACTGCCCCATAGGTACCTTGACTCCTTTTGGGGTCTCAGTCTCCTCAGTCTCCTAGCTCCCCCTCTCCCCACACTTCATAAGGTCTATCTTAAATTATATTTTATTACATTTTCTTTTTCCCACCTGTCACTATATCAGAACTTCCTGGGTCCCTCTAAATCATGATGCACCCTGGTGTTGTGTCCCCTCTTCCAGGAAGCCTTCCCTGACCAGCCTTCCTGGACTCAGAGTTGATTAGGCCCCAATACCCTGGCTCCTGGCTACCTGGAGTTTCACTGTTCTGATTATCCTGATCTTTGCAGTGTGTTCAGGTAGAGCTTTCACCTGCAGCAAACCTGGACTCAGTGAGTAGGTGGGAAATGAATGAAAGACACTTTCCAGGGAAGCGATGTCACATCTATCATCAAACACATCAGGGCCCACCAACTCTGTCCTATTAGTGCTCCTTTGGCGGCTCCTGTTGGCTTCTCCTTTTTGCCACTTCTCCCCTTTCTGGGCCTAGCTCTCCTGTAAGGATGACAAAGCCAGCAGTGAGAATCACCTGCACCAGGGAGATCTGGCCTTCAGAGGAAGTCCTTTATGACCCACCCTCCCCAGGGGGACAAACACAACTCCCCCTCATTTTACAGACGCAGAAGTTCAGAAGGCGGAGTCTTACCCAGGGGCAGGATCGGGGGCCTGCATGGGTCACACTTATGCGGGTGGATGTGGGTCCCAGACCGTGGAGGGGACGTGTGGTTCTGCTCAGACCATCCCCCTGTGGCCACATGTGTGGTCTCCACAGTGTGACTGTTGCCAGTGCCACAGGAAAGGCCTCATCACTGGACAGATGGTGTATTGGGCCTGGTGCGCTCGGCCTCCAAAACCCAGCCCCCATTCCACACACTTGCTGACCTTGCAACTCCAGCCCCCTTAGCCGGGAAGACAGTGCCATGGATTTATTCCTTTTCTTCACAACAGCCTGAGGAGGAAGTTTCTCTGTGTATCATCGCCATTTTACAGTTGGGGAAACTGAGGTTTAGAGAGGTTAGGGACTCCCCCAGGCTACCAGCTGGTGAGTGGCAGAGCAGAGACTTGAATCCTGGCAGGCTGGCTAGGCTGTGCTGGGCTTACAAGTGGAGGGGTAGCAGTGGGAGGGGAGAGGCCTGCCGGGCTTGGCCAAGGCCCCATAGTCTCCAGGGCAGAGTTCGAGTCCTGCTCAGGGACCCATTTGTGTCAGTGAACCCCTGTGCCCCAGGTTCCCCAGAAAACATGGGGGTAACTGCAGCGCCCTCCTGATGAGGCTGCCAGGTCACCATGCAGAACCACAGGAAATAGAAGGTGCTCAGGAAGTGGGGTGGGGGCTTCTGAGTGTGGGGTGGGGGCTTCTGAGTGTGCAGTACCAGAGATGAGATTGGGGAACAGGTCAATGTGGGGGCTGTGCAAAGCTCAGGTCATGATCCCAGGGTCTTGGGATTGAGTCCCGCATGGGGCTCCTTGTTTAGCGGGAGCCTGCTACTCCCCGTGCTTGTGATCTCTCTCTCTCAAACAAATAAATAAAAATTTGTTTTTAAAGTTAAAAAAAAGATTTTTTTTTTTAAAGATTTTTTTTAAATTTATTTTTATTAGAGAGCGAGCGAGAGAGAAACAGCATGAGAGAGGAGAGGGTCAGAGGGAGAAGCAGGCTCACCACTGAGCCGGGAGCCCGATGTGGGACTCGATCCCGGGACTCCAGGATCATGACCTGAGCCGAAGGCAGTCGCTTAACCAACTGAGCCACCCAGGCGCCCTAAAAAAAAGATTTTTTTAAAAAAGATTTTATTTATTTATTTGACAGAGAAAGAGACAGCGAGAGAGGGTATACAAGTGGGGGGAGTGGGAGAGGGAGAAGCAGGCCTCCTGCTGAGCAGGGAGCCCGATGAGGGGCTCTATCCCAGGACCCTGGGATCATGACCTGAGCCGAGGGCAGACGCTTAACGACTGAGCCACCCAGGCGCCCCCCCAAAAAAGATTTTAAAAATTAAAAAAAAGGAGTGCTGCCTCATAGAGGGCCCTCAGATTTGGGGGTGGTGTTTCTGGGGTGTTTGGGCAGTCTGAGGTCCCGATCTTGCCCCAAGGATGATTCTAACAAGGCAATAACATCTGGTCTGGAGAATACCCACCGGGATGATAATCTTAAAGAGGGAAACTGAGCCCCAGGTTGAGATGTAGTGAGGTGACCTGGGGTGGCTGAGAGACCCCTAGACCCAACAGACACTCCAAAGGCATGGAAAGGAGTTGCCAAGGTTTGAGAAGCAGGTGTGTGTGTGTGTATATGTGTGTGTGTGTGTGTGTGAGTGAGAGAGAGAGAGAGAGAGAGAGATCCCTGCCCAAGACTCTCTGTTCTCCTTTCATCTACCCCCTCCTGTCAGTTTCCCCTGTTCCCCATTCCGCCTCAGCCTAGGGCCTGGAAGCCGGGGCGAGCAGGATGATCCTTTGGAACGTGACACAGCGACCTCGCTTAACATTGGGGTTGACACTGGCGCCCCCTGGAGGCCAGTCTGAGGGCCAGCAGGACCTCTGGGAGTTTGGGGATTCTGAGGGCAGCCGCTGAGACAGTAGAGCCCTCTTCCCTGCCAGACCTGTGGATTTTCAGATCCAGAGACCTCAGTTTAACTAACTGATTCCCAGGAAATACTGGGGGGCTGATACAGCACAGCTAACGCCAGAGCTGAGGCAGGCGGTGCCCACAGCTTCACAGTGATTCAGTCATATGGAAGCAGAAGTTGGGGGATCCCCAGGTTGGGGAGCCTGGACCAAACCCCGCACCCCAACCTCATTCTTGACTTGCTCTGGCTACTGCAACCCATCCTCCCCCCAGCCCGGTTTGGTTTACACAAACCGTGTCTGAACACCATGTCCTCAGCTCCTTCTGGGTTCTCTGACTCTGGGGAGGCCAGCTTCAGCTCCTACTGACCTCTTCAGCCCCTACCTTGCTGCTGAATGGCTGTCAGCACTGACCTGTTCCCAGGCTGTGGGGTAACCAGTCCTAATTCCAGTCCTCACGGAGGGAGGGAAAGTTCAGAAGGGCTTTCCTAGGAGGTGGCAAGGACTGAGGAGAGACAGGCCCTTAGGAGTTCACCAGAGAGAAGGGCATCCTTCTGTCCTGTGTGGCATGAGTGCTGAGTTCTGGGCAGGGGCACAGATAGCATGGAGGTATGTTACAGGCCCAAAGAAGAGTTGGGTGAGAGATTTTCGTCACAGATGTCTTTAGTAAAAAACCATACCAGCAACTAGGACTGGCATTGGACTGGAATGAGGCAGAGGGACCAGGAGGTCAGGAGACACCCGGAGTGAAGACTGGACCAGAGTAAGCTGGAGGGCTGGAAGGTGGGCCATGTCCCTGCCGCCCTAACTTAGACTTGTGGGTTTTCTATCATCAGAGGATTGGCAACAACCTCCACACCCTCAAAGACAAATGTGCTAGTTTAAGCTCCCTCAGCCACATGAAGGAATATTGTTCAGCCATAAAAGGTGTCTACAGAGCATTTGTAAAAATGTTATATTTTTCTTATACATCGCTGGCAAAAGTGTAAATTAAGGTAATCCCTACAGAGGGCAATTTGGCAACACTTCTCAAAACTGCAAATGCCCAGAGCCTTTGATCCAGTGGTTCCACCTGGAGCAGCTCATTTTAATGCATCTGACCACCTTGGAAAGGACCTCCATGTCCATCACTAGCAGCTTGTTGAATGAGTGGCAGTTCATCCATATCATGGAGTACTATACAGCGGTGAAAAAGAACAAAGCCTCCATATGTGGATTCACAAAAATCGTTAAAACAGATTGGGGAAATACAGCGAGGTGCGGAACAGTAAGTAATCTATGCTACCTTTGTGTAGAGAAAACATTTAGAAAGGATATTTACAGAGGTATTCCGGTATGCTTGTATGTTACAGAATAACTGTGGAAATATATATAATATATAATAAACTGGAAACAGGGAGATGCTGGCGAGTGGACTGGACAGTGGAAGGATACGTTTCATCCGATACCCGTCTTTTGAAGGCTGCGTCCTATGGATGTTTTTCCTCCAACCCTGATGCCAAAGTGGAATTCCCCAAACTCCTGGAGCTGTTTTTGGGAGCTCAGGTGGGCTGCAAACCACCATTCCCGAAGGGCTGGCACTGGGGCTTGGGTCCCTTTCCTCTGCTCACTGGGTCTGGTGCAGCCCCTGCCCAGGTCTCCCCTCCTCTTGGTGCCCGTCCTCGCCGCAGTTACTGGACAGACCACTCCATCCCGCCCTCCTTCCAGGACTTGGCTGCTGGGCAGCTCCTGGCGCCCAGAGAGCCTTCGCCCTTCCGTGAGCCACTTCCTCAGACCCTTAGCCTGCACGGCAGGTTCCGCAGGGCTTTCTCGGGCGGGTGGGTGTGGGCTGTGCTCCCAGCGCACCGCCTCGGCCACGCCCCCAGCCCGCCCTCCGCCAGTGCCCGCCCCCATCTCAGCGAGGGCGGGGCTGAGACGCTCCCGCCCCTCCCCTCCCGAGCCGCCAGGGCACAGATGTTACCTAGGGCCCAGAGCCCAGGAGCCCTGGGAGCCGTCCGGAAACGGGCAGCGCTGACGGCCACCGGGCCTGACGCCCGTCTCCCCGCTCCAGCTCGCCACCCTACCCGACCCTCGCCCCCGCCGCCAGGAAGCCCCGACCAGCGCCCGGACCCCGGAGCCCGCGGTCTCGGCAGCCGCCGGGGCCCCGCAGAGCGGGACTCACCTGGCTCACCCCGGAGCCATGCGCTCTGGACAACGTCCGGGAAGGGGCAAACCGTTTCTGGGACCTGAGGGAGGGGGAGGAGCCCCCAGGGGCTCCAGAGCTCTAAGTCCTCCTTCACCCCGCGCAGGGTCCTCCCTCTCTCCATCCCTCCCCGCGTGATTGCCCGCCTGCCCCGGGGACCGACGGCAGCGGCTCGGCGTGGGCAGTGGTGGGGCCGAATGTAAGTGGTCTTGAGGGCGCGGCAGTAGTGGTCCCCAGAACCGGCCAGCGAGGCGGTGGACTGGGGTCTAGGTGACGCGGCTGCGCCTGGGTACGCGCTGCAGCCGGGCCTGGCGCCCAGGACGCCTTCAAGTTCTAGGTGTGTGGCGGCCGCGCCTGCGAACTGCTGGACGGCGCCCGGGGCCCTCCACCCCAGGGTCTTACCCATAAAACGGGGGCGGGGAGTGCTCACAGAGGCTCCCCAGGGTTGAAATGGTTTCAAGTGAAAGTTCTGGAAAACAAGCAGCCTCATCCCAAGTTAGGGCATGATACCTGCTTTGTACGTTCTTTGCTGTTCCTCTCTCTATATTGCCTTCCTCGTGAACTCCAGGGACGTGCAGGTAGACAGCTGGGGGGTGAGGGGGGACAACACCGATTTTCCTGACATCCCCTCAGCCAGAGCCCCGTTCCCACACGTATTTATGCGTGTATTGAGAGGTCCACATTTCCTTGTAGTAAAACCTCTGGCAATGAGTTTCAGGAAGTGACACCAATCCCTATGTATATAGAACCATGCTGCTAAAATGTACTCCCTGGCTCCTACTTTCAGGATTCTGCAGAATTTGAAAGAAAAGTTTGTCTTGAAACACTAAAACCGTTAAACCATGCTGGAAGAAACCGTGCCCTAGAGACAGACACCTTTGAAGAATACTTTGAAAAGGTTGTATTTTGATCAGCAGTACTGGGCTGGGTTCCTCCGTGGCAGGGAAACCCCTGGAAATGGGGCCTGGTGTGGGGGGCTGCTCTCCCACCTTCCCTCCTTTGCTAAGCTAGCCTTGGTGTGGCCAGCAGAGGCCAGTGCCCAGATCTTGAAACCTCACTCCACAGCAAAAACTGGGATATTGCTGGGCTCTGCAGGCAGTCTCCTCCCTGGCCTGTGTCCTGGGAGGCCCTTTCTCTTGCCTAGTCAATGGACTCTCTGCCACAGCCCCATCAAGACCTGACCTTGCTATTGCTGTCTACGCACACGCCCTGGTTCCCCGGGTGTTGGCAACCTGAGGTGGAGCACAGAGGGGACCCCTATCCTGTCCTGGAAAGCTCGTGGTGCAGATGTAAAGATGGCTTCCGACAGTGGGAGCCGCTGTGGAGCCCAGGGCAGGTTCGGGAAGGCTTCCTGACTGCCTGGGGGAGGGTAAGCAAACGCAATCCAGGCCAAGGGGGGCAGCTCAGGGCTGGAGCGTGCCTGGCTGTCTTAGCCCGTGATCCCTTGCTGACTTGAGACCTCGAGTGACCTGCCCTTCCTTGATCCCTCTGGTCTCATCAACTCCAAGGGCCCTCCACCTGGGCTGCGCAGTGGAGACCTTGGGGATCCCGTCCCAGATTGATTTCATGGATCTGGATGCTGGGTTTTTTTAAGTTCTCCGGGGGTTCTATTATGCAGCCAAGTTTGAGAACTACTTGTGCCAGTGAAACCCCTCACTCCCGCGCCTCCGGCGCTCATAAGTCCTGGCCAAGGAGCTGTGGTCTATTTTCTGCCTGTGATAGGAGTGAGGCTTGAGTCCGCCGGGGCAGACGAAGGTGGGGGAGCAGCCCCCCACACCAGGCCCCATTTCCAGGGGTTTCCCTGCCACGGAGGAACCCAGCCCAGTACTGCTGATCAAAATACAACCTTTTCAAAGTATTCTTCAAAGGTGTCTGTCTCTAGGGCACGGTTTCTTCCAGCATGGTTTAACGGTTTTAGTATTTCAAGACAAACTTTTCTTTCAAATTCTGCAGAATCCTGAAAGTAGGAGCCAGGGAGTACATTTTAGCAGCATGGTTCTATATACATAGGGATTGGTGTCACTTCCTGAAACTCATTGCCAGAGGTTTTACTACAAGGAAATGTGGACCTCTCAATACACGCATAAATACGTGTGGGAACGGGGCTCTGGCTGAGGGGATGTCAGGAAAATCGGTGTTGTCCCCCCTCACCCCCCAGCTGTCTACCTGCACGTCCCTGGAGTTCACGAGGAAGGCAATATAGAGAGGAACAGCAAAGAACGTACAAAGCAGGTATCATGACCTAACTTGGGATGAGGCTGCTTGTTTTCCAGAACTTTCACTTGAAACCATTTCAACCCTGGGGAACTTGTGCTAGACAAATATTTAACAGAAGCCTTCAGAAACAGGTACCTAGAAGGGAAAACATCCAGGTTTTCCTTGGTGGTGTAAAGCGTGAGAACTACTGCTTCATCTTCCGAAGGCCAAGACTGAGCACCAGCCCCCCGCAGCACCCACTGTGCTCACACACTGGGAGCCAGCTGCTTCTCTTCTGTACGGGGGCCCCAGGTGCGGGGAAGGGCCAGTGCACCCACGCAAGATCTATTTTGCGGTTGGCAATGACAGGGCTGGGCTGCAAGACGCAGCACCCCGGGGGGGGGGGGGGAGCACCAGTTGTTTCTGCGTTTCACAGGCGTTCGCCAGGTGCTGAACTGCTCGGGAGGCTGCCGTGGGCTGAGGAGCCTGCAGGCAGCACTGAGGACACACCGAAACACCAAAGCCGCCGCTGCCACCACCGGCTGATGCAAGTTTTATTGAGACAACGTACAAACAGGCCATGGAAACAAGGGTTCTGATGCCGGGACCAGTAGCGTAAAATGAATACAAAAATAAAAAGGCACTAATCTGTTAAGAAAAGACACTCAATGTTCTAAGAATATAAGTCATTTAATACTGTTAATTTTATAGCACAAAATAAAACAAGCTATGATCCCCAAAAATAATTTTAAAAGCTTACACAGAAAATATTATTGCCTGAAGTTTATGATCTTTAAGTTACAGGTCAAAAGTTTTGTGTTGTTGTTGTCATTTTAAAACACACAGTGAAGACCGTCTAGAAGCAAGGCCACTGTTCCTCCTGCAGAGACAACGACCCTGTCTCAGGGAACTGTCCTTCTACTCCTTTAGAATATACAACCAGCTCAGTTTCCACACGGATAGCAGTTAACCAGGGCCAGAGGTCTCTGGTCCCAGGGGGTGGAGTTTGAGGCAGAGCTCAGTGGTGTCCACAGAAAGCATTAGTCTTAGGTACTGTGTTAAAACAATCAAAAAGTCACTCATTTTAAGAGGTTAATGAACATAATATTAAAGGATTAAATTATAAACACCTGGCACAAAAACACATCATCCCTTTTCAAAAATAAAATGGTCATATTCCTCTGAGCAAACGTTACAAGAGCAGTGGCCGTCTGCCCTGGCCTGTCTTGTCTGTAAACAGCTGTAAAAGAAAGTTAGCACGGAGCCAGCGATCCTTGAGCTCCAAGGAGGGAGCAGCTGTCTTTCCCCCCCTTTCTGTTTTCCATCCATGAGCACAGGTGTCTTGTCTGGGTGACCAAAGTTGTCAAATGGCAGCTCGTCGACGCGTGCTCCTCTTTCACCGTGCCATCAGGTGGTACCACGCCACAAAGAAATGACAAGGATGACTCCTGTGTTGGAGGTCCTTCTCAGGATAAATAAGTTTTGAGTCAAACTGGCAATGCCCTTTAGTTCATAATTTGTTCAGTTCCCAAGTGAGTTAATTTAACATCCAAATATTTTCTTAAGTGACACACAGTAGAGTAGAGCAAGGAGCAATAATGAACAATCCTAAAAGGAGACCAACCAAGGAGGGAAGGCAGCTCCTCTGGAAGATTCGCATTGCTTTCTGAAACAGGAAGTCTTCCCCAATCACTGGGGAACCCAGGCACGAAGCTGAGGCAAGGGTGCTGTTTTTGTATATTTAGTGTGATGAAGACAATCTCCCTGCCTGATGAAAAAACTAATAAGGTCCTAAGTCAAATAGGTACTACTTTTGGCACATGTATCTCGAGAGTTCAGAACTCAAGGCTCACCTTATTTCGGGCTCCCAATCTCCTGGGCAGCCCTGGAGACATGCACACGGGCTGAAGTGACAAGCAGATTTATTATGAAGCCAAAGTAGGTTTGTGGGGTGCTCTGATTCTGAAGTGCTCCACATGAGGTGGGTCTTGCTACAGGTCAGCAGACACGGATGGCTGAAGGGAAATCTTGCTTTCCAAAATGACCATACACTTCTTGTACTCCGAACCAACTACTGTCACCAAAAAGTGCCAAGCCCCTCAGCTAAACTTGGTTTAAAAAAGCCTCAAGGTTTGTGCCCTCTTTGAACAAGGCACGTATTCCACCTTCTGCTGGCCAACCCCCTCAGTACCAGGTCACTGGCTGCAAGGCGAGTGCTGTGTCCAGGCAGACCACGGGAATGCTGCCACGCATGTGCCACTTGCTGTGGGAGCTGGGCTGGGCCTGAACTCAGAATAAGAGGCAACACAATGGAGAGGCCCCTTCAGAGCAAGAGGTGGCCACAGTGCTCACTGATTAGGGAGAGCAGACTGCATTTTTTCCAGGAAAACCACAGATGGGCAGCCACAGTGATATTTTTTCCAACTGATCATTATCTTTGTCACAGGAACATTTTCAAGATTCTTTAATATGGTAGTTACCTGCCTAATGGAATACTGATTTAAAGAGATTGAAAAAATGGTTGCTTTGCTGGTTCGGTCACCGGTATATATATATATATATATAATATGCTCTAACTCAAAACCCAAGACGCTTGGGAGACAGGGTCGTGGCTAAAGCAGCCGCTCAGCAAATGATGCAATCAGTCATTAGGTGGCTGCTACATTTCTAGGTCTGCTGTATTCATTCTGAGCAGAGGCCTGTCTTCACCAGTTTCCAGAAGGGAGAGCAGCCTGAACTGCATAAAGGTTCCAGAATCCTAGACTGCTATGTGCACCAGATGAGGGATCAGCCACACCTTTGTACCAAGCTGGCTTGTATAAATAGCCCTCTTTTAGCTAACAAGGAAATGTTAACATCAAATTGCTAAATGGTTAATGGTTCTCCCTAGTCACTAAAATCTTAGACATCAAATGCATGAACCAATTTCCAGAGCTTGCATTTTCTTTGCCTGGGAGCGTCACAGACACAGAGCCTGGGGAACCAGTATGAACAGCACCATCTTTCTCTGGCGGACTGTGAGCTTGGGCTTCAGCAGGGAGGAGTGGGCCTCAGTGAGTAGGATTTAAAGATTCATTAATGAATTCAATGATTCTATGAACAACTTCTCTTTTTAAAGAAACTTAAATTCCTATACCTTAAAGGGGTATATTCACTGAAACACTGGACAGAAAACTGGCCAAGTGCTTCCCCCCATTGCTCCTGTCATCACTGGCAAACAAGGTAAGCAAAGCCTTCTCCAAATCACCCCCCCGCCCGATGCTTTTTGGGGACAATGTAATCCAAGAGGCCATGCACACAAGCTTGGCATACTATGACTGATTTTTTTGTGGGCTGTTTGCTATATGGCAAAACAGGTACAACTGGCAACCAAGACAATAAAAGCCTCTGCTTCAGGGTGGTGGTGGTTCTCCCCCCCCCCCCCCATATTCCTTTAGTTACAGCAGCGTCAGTTTGGAAGCTCAGAGGCATGTGTCATTCCTTACAATTATCACAAAAATCCAACCTGCTACTTAAAAACCTGTTCAGAACACACAAGTCTAATTAAGTCTTCCAAAACCAAACCAAAAAGGAAAAAAGAAGAGCCAGATTTGGGGAGTTTAGGACAGAATTCCCTCTTCTTTACAGTTCATTTGCTCTGTTCTTCAAAGGAAGAACAAAACGGCGACTAAGCCACTGCTTTATGGAACAGCAACGTGCAATGTCTCACCATGGCCTCAAGCTCCATCTGATGAACATGACAGAATCAGTCACAAGTACAAACAGGGCAGTGATGAGAAGACAGACCCTTTCCTCGTCAACTTCTCTCCACTTGTGTGCTTCCACCAGTATTTCCAGTTTATGATCCAAAAGAACTCTAAACTTTGCTACTCTTTGACAATACAACTATGATACAAATGCCCAGGCAGCTGCTGTGTGCATTCCAAATGTGTATGAGAGACCGCCACTCTGCAGAAAGCTGACCATCGGCAATGCAGTGTGACCTGCCTAGGAGAGAGAATGCTTTCCCACTTCAAAGGAGACTATGACAGGCAGAACAAGGAAGCAGCAGGAAACAGGCAACAGCAATCACTCGTTTTCATCAGGGTTTTGAGGGTCAATGATTTTGACATGCGTAAAGGGGAAAAGCCCTTTGCGCCCATTCACTTCGCCTTCCCACTGGCCATTTATATTCATCCTTGTGACTTTCACAATGTCACCAACCTGTAAGGATGGAGAAAGAAGACAAAGTCAGTATTTCCTCTGCAAACTAAAAAAAAAAAAGGTTTACTTTAAGCCATACACACGGTTCTATCCAAAGGAATCTACATATTTTTTTAAGGATTTATTTTTTTTCCATGCTTAAACCTAAAATCAAGCAGTGCCAAAGACACAAGGTGCTACCAGTAAGCCCAGTGTCATCCTCAGCTGGTGAGAACGTGTATTAAGCTTCTGAGAACAAAAGCAGCCTTTTTTTCTCCCCATAATGATTACTAACTCCAACAGGATAGAAATGAACACTTAACTCTCTGAGAATGGTTAAAGTGAAATCACATAAAAAAGTGTATTAAAAATAAAAATCTAGGGGCACCTGGGTGGCTCAGTCGTTAAGCGTCTGTCTTCGGCTCAGGTCATGATCCCAGGGTCCTGGGATTGAGCCCTGCATCAGGCTTCCTGCTCAGGGGGAAGCCTCCTTCTCCCTCTCCCACTCCCCCCACTCGTGTTCCCTCTCTCACTGTGTCTCTCTCTGTCAAATAAATAAATAAAATCTTAAAAAAAAAAAGAATTAGATTCTTAAACATTTTTATTTTTTAAAGTAGGCTCTAGACCCAATGTACGGCTTGAACTCATGACCCCAAGACCAAGAGTTGCATATTCCACCAAATAAGCCAGCCAGGTGCCCCAAGAATAAGACTTTCTATGACGAAACGTTCTGAGACAAAAATAAAATGCCAAGTACTAGATATGTATAGAGAAAAGGATGTAAAAAGCCAACTCATGTATTTATAGATTAGATTATAATAATTATTTTCAAACTCATGTCACAGGTTCAACTGAAACACTTCTGCTGCTTGAACAGTTAAAATTTATTACTATTTTTAAAAAATATTTATTTATTTGTCAGAGAGAGAGAGGAGCATGCACAAAGGAGGGGGAACAGCAGGCAGAGGCAGAAGCAGGCTCCCCGCTGAGCAAGGAGCCTGATATGGGACTTGATCCCAGGACCCCAGGATCATGACCTGAGCCGAAGGCTGATGCTTAATGGACTGAGCCACCCAGGCGTCCCGAACAATTAAAATTTAAAGGTAATGACTGATGGGGCACCTGGGTGGCTCAGTCAGTTAAGTGTCTGCCTTCAGCTCAGGTGATGATCCCAGGGTCCTGGGATCCAGCCCCGCATCAGGCTCCCTGCTCTGCGGGAAGCCTGCTTCTCCCTCTCCCACTCCCCCTGCTTGTGTTCCCTCTCTCGCTGTGTCTCTGTCTGTCAAATAAATAAATAAAATCTTTAAAAATAAATAAATAAATAAAGGTAACGACTGAGCATTCTATTTTTCAGATTTGCATTAAAATTTAAGTTGTAAAAAAATTAATTTGTAAAATACTCAGTGGAAAAAAATTACAATTGAAAACACGTTTTCTCTGGTTTTGTCTTAAAAGGAAAGTAACAATTTGAGGGACAGAGGAAACGGATTTCATAATAGATTATTTTATGATTAATGCTTGGAGTCCCAAGTATTGCTCTTTCTCCAAGTCATAATATTTTAATTTATAGAGAGTAGAAAGAGAATGTCTTTTTTATTCATACCTGGGAAACTCATACAAATATTGATAATTATTAAAAATTTCATGTTTTATAAAGTGGACCAAGGAGTTAGTTTTATTATTTATTTATTTTCAGAGAGAGACAGAGAGCAAGAACATGCATGGGAGTGGAGGGAGAATCTTAAGCAGGCTCCACACTCCACACACAGTGCAGAGCCTGATACAGGGCTCTATCTCACAACCCTGAGATCATGACCCGAGTCGAAACTGAAAAATCAAAATCAAAAGAGTCGGTCACTTAACTGACTGAGCCACCCAGGTGCCCCCCAAGGAGCTGAGTTTTATAATTTCCATATTCTTCTCCTACCATACAGAAGTCACAAAACAGGAAAACCCTAATTATGATCATATTTGTTTCTGATAATGAAAATTTTCGGATCTGTATATAAGGGAAGTTCTAATGTGAATGAGAACCTTGAGTTACAGTAGACTTTGTAGAAATCATGTAGCTGGAAGCTGAAGTCAATGGAAACCTGGAAAAATGGTTTATGTCCAATCTTATTCTGTTAAAAAAAATAACGTTTAAGCACAAACATAAGATACAATAATGAGAGTGAACACGCAAATTAAAATCGGGTCTAGGTAAGAAGAGAAAAACCTTCTGCGGGCAGGAGCTACTAGGATGCTACAAATCTAGACACCTGAAGACGGATCACATTCCTCAATTTCCTCACACTCTGCACTGCACCTGCTCTAGACCCTTGGCCTCTTTGAGCCTTTCAGTGCAGGAACCTGCTGTCTCATGTCTGGAGCACAAAAAGGCCAACAAGATGAGAAGCTTCACTGTCTGGCCTTTCTCTCCAATGTAAAACATTCTTTCCTTATCTCCCTTTCACCTAAGAAACAGACTGCCTGTCTTTATTTTTGTTTTTATTTTATTTATTTTTAAAGATTTTATTTATTTGACAGAGAGAGAGAACAAGCAGGGGGAGCGGCAGAAGGAGAGGGAGAAGCAGACTCCCCGCTGAGCAGGGAGCCCAATGCGGGGCTCGATCCCAGGACCCTGGGATCATGACCTGAGCCGAAAGCAGATGCTTAACCAACTGAGCCACTCAGGCGCCCCTGTCTTTATTTTTAAAATAACGAAATGGGGGGCGCTTGGGTGGCTCAGTCAGTTGGGTGTCGGACTCTTCGTTTCAGTTCAGGTCATGATCTCACAGGTCATGGGATGGAGCCCCACATCTGGCTCCACTCAGTCTGCTTGAGGATTCTCGGCCTCTGCCATTCCCTGCACTCACATGCACTCATTCTCCTCTCTCTAAAAATAAATATATAAATCTTTAAATAATGAAATAGGAAATAAAAGTCATGGGTAGAAAACTCCTGATATTCTAAATTAACTTCTAGTTATTGCTAATAATCACAAAGAAAATACAATGTATTAAAATAAACATACAACAAGGCAAGGGCAAGAAAGAGGATGTGTGGGTATATATTTGGAGAGAGGATTCTGTGACGAAAGGGAAGGGGAACCAGGTGAGCAAACACCCAGGTGGACTCTGCTATAGAAAGGGACGATGGGGGGCGCCTGGGTGGCTCAGTCGTTAAGTGGCTGCCTTCGGCTCAGGTCAGGATCCCAGAGTCCTGGGATCGAGCCCCGCATCGGGCTCCCTGCTTGGTGGGGAAGCCTGCTTCTCCCTTTCCCACTCCCCCTGCTTGTGTTCCCTCTCTCGCTGTGTCTCTGTCAAATAAATAAATAAAATCTTAAAAAAAAAAAAAAGGGACGATGGCCTTAGGGCATCTGGGCAGTCTGCAGGTAGTAGGCTGGCACTCAGAGCGAGATCAAACTCTGCCAAGATGTTAGAAGAAAAAAAGGCTAAGGCAAGAATGAGCTGGAACTGAAAAGAGACAAAGCTACAGTTTGGGGCTGATGAGTATTGTTAACAGATACTGGGCCCTGCAACTTAAGTTTTTGTTTGATCCACTCATTTGATGTCCTACAAAAAATACTTTGGAATTCTGTCATTTTATCTATGCTTTCTCTATCTTCAACTGGACTCCAGATGCCCAGAGAGCATATATTTTGCCTGAAGTCTGTAATCTTAGCCTGCCCTGGCTGTTTGATAAATGTGAAAGAAAACAAAGCCTCACTTTCCTGAAAACCTGGCCTGGGGCAGCCCTCTCCCACATCTTGGGTGAGCGCATCCCTCCAGCCTGGTGACAAGAAATATGCTCTGACCCCCTGCTAATGCCCCCCTCCCTGGTTTCCCCAGCCTCTTACTACCTGGTTCTACCAGTGTAGCCATCCTGCCCTGATCTGCCTTCTGTCATCTAATGTCACCCCAGCACAATCAGCCCAACTCCCAATCACCCTGCTCTCCCACATCCAGACCCTACCTACCCCACTCTGGCTATCGCTCCCACCATTTCAGTAAGGAAAGTCAACAGCGCAAGTCCAGTTCTCTCCCTCCGATGCTCTATGGCACCTGAAGGAGGAGACTTCACCCATCCTTCTCACTCCCTGCTGCTCGACTCTTCTTTTTTGTGGTATTCTATAAAGTAACACTACTACTAGGTGGGTACTTCCCATTTGGCATTTGTGGAAAGCAAGGCTCTGTGAAGTCAGGTGTCTTGTTCTCCAGGATTCTGGCAGACTTGCCCAAGGAGGCTCCATTCTCTGCTCTACCATGGTCACCTCCCTGCCCCCAACCCACACCACATGGCACTCTCTGAAGGAGGACATTTGTTTTGCTTATTTTGCACTCCATGTCACAGGTCTCTTGTAAACTACTTTCTGGAGAAGTCTGCAAAATCAGGGAGAGGTTAAAGAGAGAGGAGAAACCTGTAAGTTGATGTCCCCCATCTGCTGAGGATAGATGGCCAAGCAGAGGAGCAAGGTGCTAGAGGACAGAAGTGACAGGCACATGGGTCTAAGGACAGTAGAAGACAGACCTTTAAAAAAGACAAACAGGGGCGCCTGGGTGGCTCAGTCGTTAAGCGTCTGCCTTCGGCTCAGGTCATGATCCCAGGGTCCTGGGATCGAGCCCCGCATCGGGCTCCCTGCTCCGCGGGAAGCCTGCTTCTCTCTCTCTCCCACTTCCCCTGCTTGTGTTCCCTCTCTCGCTGTCTCTCTCTCTGTCAAATAAATAAATAAAATCTTAAAAAAAAAAAAAGACAAACAGAACTGGGTCACTGCTCTGCCTTTTAAACCTCCCAACACCTATTCTCTGCATAAGAGCAACATCCAAACTCCAATCTTCAAGGCTCTGCCTCATCTGAGTCCTGACTCCTCCCACCTCCGACCTCGATTCACGCCTCTCTGCTCCTCCCCTCCAATCTACACTGGCTTCCTTTCAGTTTCTCAAACTTGCCGAGCTCTTTCCCAGATATGACAGATGCAAGGACATGACGTGAATGCAATTCTACAACTGCACAGCTTAAAACGCTGTTGTCCAGAATCGTCAAGCTGGTCTTAAGCAACCCTGGACCTCTCCTCTTCTTTCACAGTTGAAGACATGTAGTCAACCCCCTGATCAAAATCAAAAAAATCCTAAGGACAACCCAAGCTGCCTTATAACCACCTTATACAGCTGCACATGCAGACAATGAGAGCAGGAAGGATCTCCAGGCAGTAGCCACTATAGATGGAGCATTGATTCTACTCAGAGCACTGGGCTAGGTTCTATACTGTGTATTCAGAATATATAAAGATACAACTTGAATATTAGACCTACCTAAAACTAAGGTCTAAGATCTACAACAACAGGGCGTAAGCAATCTCTTGTATGCTTAAAACAGGTATAAAGTGGCACTGTGGTGGCTCGTGCTATGAACTTTGGTGCGGGGCAGAACTAGACGGATGCCCTATGTGACCATGGCAAACTGCTCAAGCTGTCCAAGTCTCAATTTCCTTCTGACTTTCAAAGGTTCTTATAGGGATGCCTGGGTGGCTTAGTCAGTTAAGCGTCTGCCTTCCGCTCACGTCATGACCCCAAGGGTCCTGGGATCGAGTCCCATATCGGGCTCCTTGCTCAGCAGGAAGCCTGCTTTTCCCTCTGCCTTGCCGCTCTCCCTGTTTGTGCACGCTCTCTGACAAATAAATAAATAAAAACTTAAAAAAGAAACAAAGAAAGGTTCTTGTGATAACTAAAGAAAGTACTACATGGGAATTGTTAACCAGGACACCCAGCTAAGTAAGTGGTAGTGGTTATCAGAGTGGGGATTCCTGAATAGAACCCAACCCCCACACCCATGTTCATGCTCATGCTCCCAGCTGGTCACTGCCCTCTGGAAGCATGCTGGGAAGAACTGGAATCAGCATGGAGAAGCACTGTATTAAAGTGGGTTTCAACCTTGTTAGTAATAACATGGGTCCTCTCAAAACTGATGGGATGGGAAGGATGCCATACATTAGAATGAGAGGAGAGAAAGGGCAGGCCTGAAAAGTAGGGGTCTAATAAATTACTGTGATGGATACCAAGCAGCTGAGGAAGACAATGGGAAGATGGAGAAGATGATGAGCCAAGTATTGAAAACTGCCAAGAACATTCAAACTTCATGCCTTCTAATTAACTTGTGATTCTCAGTTTTTACAGGGTACTTTCCACACCATTCTACATCATCAATTTAATAAGATTTACTGCGTATCTATTGCAGCTCAGTTCCCATCCTCAAGGAACCTCTTGTCTTCACTGTGGGATAGACAATAAATAATCTACTGTCCTGATGTGGCAGATGCTCAATGAATGTTAGAGAATAAACAGTTTAAAAAGCAGCAAGTGGAAGAAAAACAGTACTGAGAGTCCATGCTGCAGAGCACAGGAGCAGAGAGCTATTGCTTTGACCCACGGAACCTTGACTAGTAGAGATAAGTCAAGGTTCAGGCTAGGAAGAGAGAATGGATGAGAGACATCTGATGGCCACCTGACCATTAATGCCTCATTCTGGCCTTGCAGGAGCTCTCACATGTCAAAACATAGCATGTCATTCCTCATGCTATTGCTAGCTCAGTTCAAGGCCCTTCCCATGGGGAACAAGCCGTAGAACATCAACACAGGAAAGATGCCCTAGCTGTGTTATGCTGCCGGCTGCCCACGGTTACAGGCCTGGCTGTGGACCTGCTTCTTCACGGCTCCACTAAAGAATGCTCGGACTCAGATCCTAAAATGCCATCTTGCTGCTCCTCTCATCACACCCGATTCTGGTACAATGCCCTTCCTCTGGCTTCACGGTAGGACTGAGCCCAAAGAACCACTCACTTCAGAGAGCAGACTGACCTCAAAGTTGATGGATATCAACTCAGTTCAAGGAGCACTTTAAGCCTGGAATATGTGGCTGATCCTATCAACAGATCAAAAGGAGACACATACCTTACTAAATGTCACCCCATGACAATCCTTATCATTACAAGAACTGCCACACTATTATCTTTGTGCCTGGTTGCACTCAGCACTTGGGAAGTGTACACATCAACTCTAAAATTAAGCACACATTGGTAGGACACTAGTCAGTCCCATTCTTTGTGTCTAGTGAGAACCATGCAAGAAGGCAAGAGGGCACTTCCTGATGTTAGTGATGGTTTCCTATAGCTCTACTTGTCCAGAGCATAAACAGAAGGGCTCTGGCAATAATTCTACTGCCTGACTTCTGGCACCTGATTCCAAGAGCAGTCAAAGCCCTGGAGGGCCCAAGCTCTGGCTGCCACAGCAGTTCTCTGCTTCCCCAATCAGTCTCCTTTCCCCATTGGATATTTTCAGATTGTACTCTCTGGTTATATCAGAAATAAAATCAGGAGCACAATGGGTTACAATGGAATCAGAAGTTCTAACTTGGGTGACATGAATGTGTCTCAGAAATCAAAGAACAGGGGCGCCTGGGTGGCTCAGTTGTTAAGCGTCTGCTTTCGGCTCAGGTCATGATCCCAGGGTCCTGGGATCGAGCCCTGCATCCGGCTCCCTGCTCGGCAGGAAACCTGCTTCTCTCTCTCTCTCCCACTCCCCCTGCTTGTGTTCCCTCTCTTGCTGTCTCTGTCAAATAAATAAAATCTTTTTTCTTTTTTTTTTTAAAGGTTTTTTTTTTTTTTAAAGATTTTATTTATTTATTTGAGAGAGAGAGAATGAGAGACAGAGAGCATGAGAGGGAGGAGGGTCAGAGGGAGAAGCAGACTCCCTGCCGAGCAGGGAGCCCGATGCGGGACTCGATCCTGGGACTCCAGGATCATGACCTGAGCCGAAGGCAGTCGCTTAACCAACTGAGTCACCCAGGCGCCCCATAAATAAAATCTTAAAAAAAAAAAAAAGAAAAGAAATCAAAGAACATCCCGAAAGTATACGCAGAATTGTATGTAAGTGCATTAATGTATGTTGTTTTCCTGGAGAAAGCTTTCATCAGATTCTAAAAGGGGCCCATAACCCAAAAAAGGTATAAAACAACAAAAACCCATGTCCTGCAACCACCAGGCAGTTTTAATTCTGTGGTTTGTGGCTTTCATTCATTTACTTGTTCAACAAATAGTGATTATTTATGTGGCAGGCCCTGTAAGGATACAACAGAGAACAAAGTGGACAACAGCCCTGCCCTCATGGAGCTGCCTGGGGCTGTCGCCTGTTTTAACACCTGCCCTTGTGCTCTCCATGCACCAGTACCTGAATCAAAGCTCTCAGAGCTTAAGAGGCTTTTAAGGGCTACAACCCTCCTTGTCCGTGTGCCCTGAGTAGTAGTCAAGTAGTCTCAGGCACTCTCCCCTACAACCAGTGCTACTTACTGGTTTTTAATACTGAAGACTTGTTCTGTTCCTTGAAATTTACATTATCCTTCAGGGCAGCAACTCGATTTAAGAGGGCTGCTTACCAGTTAACACTTCTTATGAAAACAGGGATTTTATTTTAAGATGGGCCAGGGGTTAAAGGTATCACAGGCCAGTATGCTGTGATGCAAGAGAATGTGGGCTATGGGAAGGAAGAAGTAAAACTTATCTCCATCTGCAGATGACGGGATCCTATATATAGAAAATTCCAAAGATTCCACAAGAAAGCTACTAGAGCTAATAAAATTCATCAAAATTACAGGGTACAAGATCAACACACAAGTACCAGTTGTGTTTCTATAAACCAGTAATGAAGAATTAAGAATGCAATTCCATTTAGGGGCACCTGGCTGGCTCAGGTGGTGGAGCATGTGACTCTTGTTGATCTTGGAGCTGTGGGTTTGAGCACCACGCTGGGATGTAGAGATTACTTAAAAAAAAAAAAAAAATCTTAAAAAACAAAAACACAGGAGCACCTGGGTGGCTCAGTTGGTTAAGCATCTGCCTTCGGCTCAGATCATGATCCCAGGGTCCTGGGATGGAGTCCCACATCAGGGTCCCTGTCTCAGCGGGGATCCTGCTTCTCCCTCTGCCTGCCACTACCCCTGCTTGTG
Source organism: Mirounga angustirostris (assembly GCF_029215605.1). NCBI lineage: Eukaryota > Metazoa > Chordata > Mammalia > Carnivora > Phocidae > Mirounga > Mirounga angustirostris. Next base: position 64,735,970 of record NW_026991722.1, read on the forward strand.
CTCTTGCTCTCTCTGACAAATAAATTTTAAAAATCTTAAAAAACAAAACAAAACAAAAACCCAAAACACAATTCCATTTACAGTGGCATCTAAAAGAACAAAATAGGGCGCCAGGGTGGCTCAGTCGTTGAGCGTCTGCCTTCAGCTCAGGTCATGATCTCAGGGTCCTGGAATTGAGTCCCACATTGGGCTTCCTGCTTGGCAGGAGTCCTGCTTCTCCCTCTCCCACTCCCCCTGCTGTGTTCCTTCTCTGTGTCTCTCTCTGTCAAATAAATAAAAATCTTAAAAAAAAAAAAAAAAGAGTAACTGGGAATAAATTAATAGTGTGTTTTACCAAAGTAAAACACTTGTACATTGAATGCTACAATATGTTGCTGAAAAAAATTAAAGAAGACTTAAGTAAATGGCAAGACATCTTGTGTTCATGGATAGGAAACCTTAGTATTATCAAGATGTCAACACTAACCACAGATCTACAAATTCAATACAATCCCTATCAAAATTCAAACATTTTTTGCAGAACTGGAAAAGCTGATCTTCAAATTCACATGGAATTGCAAGACACCCTGAATAGCTACAACAATCTTGCAAAAGAATAACAAAGTATTTGTAGTATTATTACTACACAAAGTTATAGTAATCAAAACAATGTGGTACTGGCATACAGACACACATACAGACCAACGGAATAGAACTGAGAGTTCAGAAGTAAACACATGTGGGGTGCCTGGGTGGCTCAGTTGGTTAAGCGACTGCCTTCGGCTCAGGTCATGATCCTGGAGTCCCAGGATCGAGTCGCATCGGGCTCCCTGCTCAGCAGGGAGTCTGCTTCTCCCTCTGACCCTCCCCCTCTCATGTGCTCTGTCTCATTCTCTCTTTCTCAAATAAATAAATCTTAAAAAAAAAAAAAAGTAAACACATTTATGACCAAACGATTTTTTTAAAGATTTATTTATGAGAGAGAGAGAGAGAGCGAGCACACGTGAGAGTGTGGGGGAGAGGGGCAGAGGGAGAGAGAATCTTCAAGCTGACTCCCCGCTGAGCGTGGAGTCTCACATGGGGCTCACCCATGAGATCACAACCTGAGCCAAAATCAAGAGTCGGACGTTCAATCAACTGAGCCACCTAGGCGCCCCTAGGACCAAATGATTTTTGACAAGAGTGCCAAGTTCATTCAAATGAGGAAAGTGGTGCTGGTACAACTGGATTTCTACATGGAAAAGGAAGGATTTGGACTGCTACATCAAACCATATACAAAAATTAACTCACAATGGAGAAACAAATTACATATAAGAGCTACACCCTGGGGCGCCTGGGTGGCTCATTTGGTTGGGCGACTGCCTTCGGCTCAGGTCATGATCCTGGAGTCCCTGGATCGAGTCCCGCATCGGGCTCCCTGCTCGGCGAGGAGCCTGCTTCTCCCTCTAACCCTCCCCGCTCTCATGTACTCTCTCTCTCATTCTCGCTCTCTCAGGTCAATGAATAAATCTTAAAAAAAAAAAAAAAAAAAAAAAGTGGGGCGCCTGGGTGGCTCAGTTGCTTAAGCGACTGCCTTCGGCTCAGGTCATGATCCTGGAGTCCCGGGATCGAGTCCTGCATTGGGCTCCCTGCTCAGCAGGGAGTCTGCTTCTCCCTCTCATGCTGTCTCTCATTCTCTCTGTCTCAAATAAATAAATAAAATCTTAAAAAAAAAAAAAAGAAGAAGAACTACACCCATAAAACTCTTAGAAGAAAACACTGGGGTAAATCTTCGTGACCCTGAATTTGGTAATGGATTCTTAGATATGACTTTAAAAGCATGAGTAGTGAAAGAAAAATTAGGTAAGTTGCATTTCATCAAAATTAAGAATGTGCATCAGGGCACCTGGGTGGCTCAGTTGGTTAAGCGTCTGCCTTCAGCTCAGGTCATGATCTCAGGGTCCTAGGATCTAGTCCTGCATTGGGCTCCCTGCTCAGTGGGGAGTCTGCTTCTCCCTCTCCCTTTCCCTCTCTTCCCTGCTCGTGTGCATGCTCTCTCTCTCAAGTAAATAAATAAAATCTCAAGAAAAAAAATGTGCATCAAAGCATACTATCAAGAAAATGAAAAGAAAACCTACAGAAAAAAAAAAGCATTTAGAAATCATGTATCTGATAAGAATTTAATATCCAGAATAGATAACTCCTAAAGCTCAACAACAATAAAAAACAATGCAATTAAAACATGGGCAAAGGACTTGAGCATTTTCCCAAAGAAGATATAAAAAATGGCCAAGAAGCACATGAAAAGATGTTCAACTTCATTAGTAATTATAGAATGCAAATCAAAATTTTAAAAATGGAAAAACAGTAAGTGTTGGTGAGGACATGGAGAACTGGAACCCTTGTGCACTGCTGTAAAATGGTGCAGCCACTGTGGAAAACTATGGTGGTTCCTCCAAAAGTTCAATATGGTTACCATTATGACCCAACAACTCCACTGTTAGGTATATACCCCCAAAAACTGAAAACAGGTATTCAAACAAAATTTGTACATGAATGTTCGTAACACTATTCTCAATAGCCAAAAGGTGAAAATAACTCTGATGTTATTAAAGAATGTATAAATAAAATGTGGTATATCAATACAATGGAATACTATTTGGCCATAAAAACAATGAAGATACAGGCTACCACATGGATGAACCTTGAAACATTATACTAAGTGAAATAAGCCAGACCCAAAGGACAAATATTGTAGGATTCCATTTATATGAGATATCTAGAATAGGCAAATTCATATATATGGAAAGGTGGTTAGAGCTTACCAGGGCCTCAGGGGAGGGGAATGGGGAGTTACTGCTTACTGGTTACAGAGTTTCTGTTTGGGGTGATGCAAAAGTTTGGAAATAGATAGTGGTGACAGTTGCACAATTATGAATGTAACCAATGCCACTGAATTGTACACTTAAAAAAATAAATTCCAGGGGCACCTGGGTGGCTCAGTAGTTAAGTGTCTGCCTTCGGCTCAGGTCATGATCCTAGGGTCCTGGGATCAAGCCCCACATCAGGCTCTCTGCTCGGCAGGAAGCCTGCTTCTCCCTCTCCCCCTCCCTTTGCTTGTGTTCCCTCTCTCGTTGTGTCTCTCTCTGTCAAATAAATAAAATCTTAAAAAAAAAAAAAAATTCCATTATGCAATTTTACAATTAAAAAAAAAGAATGTAACATACCAAGACCAGTGAATTGTATGGTTTAAATGGGTTAATCGTGTAATATATAAATTGTATCTCAATAATGCTGTCTAAAAATAAGACTGTGGGCTGAGTCCTAGCTCTGCCACATACCACCTGTGAGACTATCAACAAATTTACACAAACCTTAAGTTCTAAGGGTTACGTAAAATGGGACTGGTGCCAACTACCCCATAGGCAGCCATAAGGACTAACTAAAATACTCTCTGTGAAGCCCCTGGCTGATGGTTCTTACTCAACAACCATTACCACATACAGAAAACTATGGTCAGCATAATGACCAGGCTGGGACAGGCCTTGTCTGAACCATGCCAGGGCCTCAATTTCAAGATATTCTCATCCAACTTACACATTAAGGAAGAGGAACAAAAACCTTTTATAGATAATCTTCTCTAATTCACAACCCAAAAAGAACATGATATGTTAGAAGAAGAAATTCTAAAGGACTTTCTAAAGATTCCTACTTTTCGGGCGCCTGGGTGGCTCAGTTGGTTAAGTGACTGCCTTCAGCTCAGGTCATGATCCTGGAGTCCCGGGATCGAGTCCCGCATCGGGGTCCCTGCTCAGCAGGGGGTCTGCTTCTCCGTCTGACCCTCTTCCCTCTCGTGCTCTCTGTCTCTCATTCTCTCTCTCTCAAATAAATAAAATCTTTAAAAAAAAAAAAGATTCCTACTTTTGAAAAAGCACTGTGATTAAGGAAAAAAACACTTTTGGTACACAAGAAGTAGAGTAAGTCAAATTCATAAAACTAGATATTGCTAAGCAAAACCAACAAACATCAATGACAGAGGGATGGAGAAGGAGCCTGTCAGTCCTGATGAAAAGCCCTGAGATTCTTACTTAACAGGTGAATATGAGCTTGTGGGCATCTCTGACAAGCCTTGGTGAGAAGGGGGATCATTGATGGAATGTGACAGGAGGTAAGACAGAGTGGCCCTGTCACGTTAGGAGGCCATGACCCTGTACAGATCTCCAGAGCTGATTTAGATGTTTGATGATGAGCATGTACAGACCTGACATCACTGTTGGATATATACTACAGGTGACACAGCCAGAGGAACTCACAGATGATCCCTGAGAGGCTGAAAAATACAGCTAGTACTACTGAAACCTAGTTTTGCTTTGCACACAATTTGATCTCAGTCAGTAGAAGAATCAGTGAAGAAACTGCTAATGTGAATTTAATTCTAACCAATGAAGCAAAACCAAGTGGTTGAAGTAGAAACCTAAGAATTCCAGGCCAGTCAGTGAAGGAAGTGGTGCCATGGGCCTTAGAAAGATTCAGAAGATTCAGAAACCAGATGTAATCCAGTGACTAGGGGTTTCAAAATGGGGAGAAGACAATACAAGAAGAAATATGAACACAATCACAGATGACCCCAATGGGAGTGAAGAGCAAGTATCTTGAGAATGCTGGTGAACTCACACAAAGAACTCTGAGCATCATAAAAAAGAACAAGCGCCAAAGATGAAAGGATGTCCTTATACTGATAAGACAGATATCTAAGTACTGACCAAACACACCGGCAAGCAGGAATGAGAGTCCAACTCTGGTCACCTGCCAGAGAACATTACAACACAGGACACTGGTAGACCTATGAAGGGTCAAGTTTCTTGGTTTTGTTAAAAGAGGGATAATGGCAGATTTTATAAAATGTAAAAGGCGAGCATGAAATCAAACCTGGACAAAATTCTGAATGCAATTAGCAAACAGATGGTATCTGGAAGGCAGTACAGGCTCAACCAAGAACAAGTCATGCCAAAACCACCTCATTATCTTTTTTTAGCAATGCTACGTAGATCAGGAGAGGCTGCAGAGGAGGACTTTAGTACAAAGATCTGGATCGTGCTTTTATGAAATCTGCAGCTAACATGAAACTGAGGGGGGTGATCAATATGCCAGATGACATAACAAGGATTTTAAAAGATTCAGATAACTGTACAGATGGTGTATGACAAAAACAAAAAGAAACGCACCCCCCTCCACCCCAAACCCGAAGAGGGATAACTGTATGGTCACATACTAAAGTCCAAACATCGGGCTAAGCAAATACAGGAAGGGGACTCATAGTTGTTTCTCCCTGGTGGAGAGCTAAAAGGAACCACTCACAGACTATATTCCAGAACTTCCACAAGGACAGAGACCTTTGTTTTCTCACTACTGAACTCCAAACTCCTTAACAATGTCTGCCACATTGTAAGTACTCAGTAAACCTTTGCTGAAGGAGTGTTTTTGGAGCCCAAGTTGAGACCAGAGGGCCAATGGATTTAGATGCTGCAGAAAGCTAAAAGCATTAGGAAGATGGGCAGACTGAATGATCTATTACTCAACTTGCCTTTCTTCCCCATCCTGAGTCACCTGAAGCCTCACTTGCAGGCCAAGAAAATGTTATTCTTCCTCCACAAAATCTGTTCCACTGACTCTGATTCCCACAGATCCCTACTGTCACCAACTTTTTTTTTTTAAACTAAGTAGGCTCCATGCCCAGTGTAGAGCCTAACGTGGGGCTCAAACTCACGACCCTAAGATCAAGACCTGAGCTGAGATCAAGAGTCGGATGCTTAACTGACTGAGCCAGGCACCCCTCACCAACTGTTTTCTTAATCCATACCACAGGGGAAAGCTCCACCTAGGTTCCATTTAGATGCCTGGATACAAATTTTCACACAGCAAATAACCATAGGTATGCAGCCCCAGAGTTAAGGACAATGCTAAGAAAGTTCTTCCCTTTCTTTTCTAGTCAGGAAAGTATATTGGAATACAAGTGTGTGAGAATGATACCATAGGGAGATTCAAGCACTTGCTCTAATTTATTTAAAAATCCATCAATAAAAAGGTAAGTTGCCTGCAAACTGCAGAACCTCCATCAGTTGTGAGAAATTGGCTATTTTATGCCTCAGTGAAGGCAACATAAGAAAACTATTCGTCTCCTCAGCCTAGCTCTTTGATGACATGGCGACAGCCCACTTCCTCTGCTTTGTCTTTTGCTGCTTTTGCCCAACATACTGCACTCTCACCAACCTGCAGCTACTCGGTGGTATTAAGTCTTGTAAGCTCTTCCCTCTGCCAGGAATGTCTCCCTGCACTTCACCCACCTAACTTCTATTCATCCTTCAAAACTCAGTTCAAGGGTCACCTCCTCCAGGAAGACTTCCCAGACAAATACCCACACTCCCATCTCCTACCCCCGCCCTTCCCCACTCTCCCTCCTACTCTGTGTTATTACAGCACTTACCACATTGCTGGTTTGTCTCTATTCTCTCACTAGGTGGTAAGCACCTTGGCGGTAGGGACCTACAAGACATCCCTCACAGGTTGATTGCATGAATGGATGATTAATGAACAAACTCACATCAACTTCAGAACAAGGGTGCCTTTTAGACTCAAAAGAATTGAAGTAGCTTGCCCAAGATCACACCACGAAAAGCCAGGACCTGAATGCAGGTCCATGATCTTTCCTTGACCATCTTGCTTTACCACACCCCAGGTACCAAGTATTCCTTTTCAAATTAAATCCCAAGCATCAACTCACTTGAAAAGAGGTAAGCAAGAGAGAAAAACGGCTAAACACAGACCTGTTTTAAAAATCTCTCTTTATGGGCACCTGGGTGGCTCAGTCGGTTGGGCGTCTCTGCCTTTGGCTCAGGTCATAATCCTGGAGTCCCCGGATCAAGCCCTGCATCAGGCTCCCTGCTCGGTAGGAAGTCTGCTTCTCCCTCTGCCCCTCACCCTGCTCTCATGCGCATGCATCTGCATGCTCTCTCAAATAAATAAATAAATAAAATCTATAAAAATAAATAAAATCAAATCTCTCTTTACTTGTAGGAATGTTCTTTTGAAAATCAAGTTTTATGAAAAAAAGTGTGAAATGATTCATGAAATAAAGTTCACCTAAGCCCTCATCGTTCTCACTGATACCATCAAGGGAAATAAGGAAGCTTCAATTACTGGCACATTTTGTCCTACTTATTTCACCTTTCTTATTTTAATTTTAATACTTTTCCTGGTAACCTAATTGCAAAAGTCTCAAGAGAGTTGTTTTTAACAAGATCAGACACGCACTAAGTTTTAGAAGATAACGCAGCTCATAGAACTATTTACTTATGCTATAGCCAAAAGTCTCATTTAAATATACAGAATGAGAAATACCATTAAGTGGAATTTGGCAAAAGTTTATTACTTGGGTCCCCCTTACACTCTTGGTGAAACACCAAAGCAAGCCCTTGATGAGACTTACACAGTTGGGGTAGTGTCACGAGGAGACTAAGGTGTGGAGACCTCTTTCTGGGGTCTGAGAAACAAGAACTGCATAACGGCCAAGTATGCGGGTTACCTTAAAATATACATCATTTTATTTATTTATTTGAAATAGAGCAAGGGCGCCTGGGTGCTCAGATGGTTAAGCGTCTGCCTTCAGCTCAGGTCATGATCCCAGGGTCCTGGGATCGAGCCCCGCATTGGGCTCCCTGCTCAGCAGGGAGCCTGCTTCTCCCTCTGCCTCTACTGTTCCCCCTGCTTGTGCTCTCTCGCTCTGTCAGATAAATTAAAAAAAAAAAAAAATCTGAAATACAGCGAGACAGCACAAGCAGGGCAGATGGGCGGAGAGGGAGAGGGAGAGGGAGCCCGACGCGGGGCTCAATCCCAGCATGGTGGAATCATGACCTGAGCTGAAGGCAGACACTTAACCAACTGATCCACCCAGGTGCCCCAATACCCATCATTAGCCAGGCTTTTAATCCTCATCCTGGTCTAATCTAATCCTCATCACCTACCCACATATCTGCTCACCAAGCTCTAAATGATCTCCTTTAGGGGTGCCTGGGTGGCTCATTCAGTTAAGCAGCCAACTCTTGATTCCAGCCCAGGTCATGACCTCAGGGATCTGAGTGAGATCTTCTGCGATCACCCCGTGCTGGGATTCCCTGCTGGGTGGGCAGTCTGCTCAACGATTTTCCCTCTCCCTCTGTGTCCCCCACTCCCGCCCCGGCTCCCGCCCATGTTCTCTAATAAATACATAAATCTTATTAAAAAAAGAAAATAAATGATCCCCTTTATAGTACCTGGTCTTCCACTCTACAATCCCCCCTATGCACTCTGAGCAACGCACAGGAGATACAGGTTTCTAAAATGCACACACATCTTAGAGCTAGAGGTGAACAGGCAGGTGGCCTAAATGGAGTGAGGCTTTAAACCCTAGCTCAGGTAAGAGCCCAATTCCTGACTTCCTCTATGGAGCCTGGAATTCTGAGTGGGTGCCTCAAACCCCGTGTGTCGAACACATGTGAGTCACAACTTCTCTCCAAATCCGAGCTCTCCACTCCTATGATGAGACAACAGATGTGAAAATGCCTCAAAAGGCAGGAATCACTATGCAAACTGGAAGGTTTTATTTATTTATTTTATTTTTTTTATTTTAAAGATTTTATTTATTTATTTGAGAGAGAGAGAATGAGAGAGAGCACATGAGAGGGGGGAGGGTCAGAGGAAGAAGCAGACTCCCTGCTGAGCAGGGAGCCCAATGCGGGACTCGATCCAGGGACTCCAGGATCATGACCTGAGCCGAAGGCAGTCGCTTAACCAACTGAGCCACCCAGGCGCCCCAAACTGGAAGGTTTTAGAGCCCAGAACACCCCACGTAATTTTAGGGTGCTGTGTGAACTAGGCTAGGGGCGTACACCTGTGCAGGGGCAGGTCTGTGTGGGGATGAGAAAGCTAGAAGGCCTACTCAGCCAGGATTCAGTCTGGTTTCTTTCCCGTTCCTCCACTGGGAAGCATTAAAAGCATGTGGCTCCTGGGCGCCTGGGTGGCTCAGTTGGTTAAGCGACTGCCTTCGGCTCAGGTCATGATCCTGGAGTCCCGGGATCGAGTCCCGCATCGGGCTCCCTGCTTGGCAGGGAGTCTGCTTCTCCCTCTCCCACTCCCCGGTTGTGTTCCCTCTCTCGCTGTGTCTTTCTCTGTCAAATAAATAAATAAAATCTTTAAAAAAAAAAAAAAAAAGCATGTGGCTCCTGCCTAGACCTGGTCCCTGCCACAAGCCCCAGAAACTTACTCCTTTACAGCCAACGTGAGAGGGAGAAGTAATCAGACTCTGCAACAAACCTTCAGGTGTAGTTCGCTCGGACATTACTCCTCATCCAAGGAAAATGGAGGATAACCAATGGAAAAAACAGCACACACACAAATCAATGCTAGCTTTTATCTGTGGACAGGCTGTTCTATGGGTTAAGTTCTGCTTTTGGAAGCAACAGGCTCCATTACTTCATCCTTCTGTCATGTACCTGGGCTGTCTCCCAACCCTGCCCTACTTTGACCTTGAGGTGAACACACAAAAAACAATCACTAGCTTAATCTCAGCTTCTCCAACATATATGCAATTTGATAATACCAACGAAGAGTATTCAATTGTAATAATATTATAATGATACTTATTTACCTAGTAGTTTGTGGCTCACAAGGCATTTTCACAACTTATCTACAAATAAAAGAGCTAGGATTTGTGGCATCAAATTCCATGTTCTGAGATGTTAATATTTAGGGCTCATCTCACTGCACGTATTTTACACCTCGTAAAAAATAACATGAAAAATATATAGGACTGTTCTAAAATTATTAATCTTAAATCTTTTTTTTCCCCCTTAAGTAGGCTCCACACCCAGCACGGAGCCTGACATGGGGCTTGAACTCATGACCCTAAGACTGAGACCCAAGCTGAGATCAAGAGTCGGACACTTAACCAACTGAGCCACCCAGGTACCCAAAAAATCTATTTTTCAAATCCTTCTGTTCTTCCTCTGGGGTTTGTGCTCATTTATGGTCACTCCAGGTTTATCGGATGTCTCATCAAACTTCTACTTTCTGTGATACACAGTTTTACGCCCTCAACAGGCTTATCAACACTGGTCTTCAGGACTTCTTGGTTCAGAAAGCCACAGTTACATGCTAAGCTTTCCAAGAGTCTTAAAAAAAATAAATCTGGTAAGTAAGGTCTGAGATACATATTTTTTTAATTAAAGATTTATTTATTTGAGAGAGAGCATGCACGAGCACAAGTAGGGGGAGGGGTGGAGGGAGAGGGAGAAGCAGACTCCCCATTGAGCAGGGAGCCTGACGTGGGGCTTGATTACAAGACCCTGGGAACAGGACCTGAGCAAAAGGCAGACACTTAACTGACTGAGCCACCCAGGGACCCCGGTCTGAGATATTTTAAACTTTTATCTCTTCCTAGCTGAAGAGGAATTTTAAGACGTTTATTCGTATTTTTTCCTCAACTAATCACGATGTCAAAAAAATGGACCTGTACAAGTGGCTCTGTGTCTACCTGTATGCTGATTTCGTCTCTAGGTCATGGGTCTTTATTAACCATCATCTTTTCTCACTGGAAAGAAAACCAACTACTGTGGGACTAAACCTAGGAGAGACTACACCTTGGGAGAAACAAGGATAGTAAAGGACAAGAGTCATGTGGGACACTCACAGTGGATCTTCCAAAATCACCCAGTTATCTTATTCCCCTAAACAGAACTTTAAGTGAGCAGTCATTACTCTGCAGAAACAAAATTAAAACTAAAAATGAAAATCAAATGTCAAAAAGACCCAAAAAACCAGCCCTGTAAATTTTACCTCTAATGCCAAAGCAGTCTTGTCATAAGCACAGGGTACTCTTTTCTGGATGGCTTTGGCAAAGACAGGTCCATTCTGTGTGGATGGCAAAGGGTTGATCGCTGCCCCAGGAGTACTGGAAACTGCAGGTAGAGGAGTTGTGGTCTGAGGTTGAGCATAGGCATGAGCAGGTTCTGGGATCCCATAACTGTTGGAATTCCTATTCCCATGCTTTCCATGTGGTGAGGATCTCACAAGCTTTTCAACGTAAGGAACAGGAATCATCCCAATCCGGCCATCCTTGTTCCGGGCGCTCCACCACTGTTCTTCTGGCTTCTCTATTATGACCAGGATCTCACCCTTTTTAAAGGGCAGGTCTTCAGCATCATTCCCAGGAAAATCATAGAGAGTCCGTACATATTCCAGATTTTCTTCTGCTGTAGGCAGGTTGGGTGCTGATACAGATCCCATTGGTGGGCTTGGGTACCTTCAGAGAGAAAGAAAATTAACTCTAAGAGAAAAATCTTATTCGATACCAGTGTTTGTCAAACTTTTAAATAAACCATTCTCCTCTACAGTGAATTATCTCCCTTGCTATATTCTCAGCAGTTAAGAAGGTTCTGTCACACTGTTTTATGTTCTGCAGTTAGTATTGCCTGAATAGACCTTGTTAAATCACGTCAAGTGCATACACACATACACCATCTCTGTTTCATAAGAATACAGTTTTTTTTTTTTTTTTTTTGTTCACAGAGATACAACTGGTCTGAATTTATATTTAAAATCTTGAGTAAGTTCAGTAGCTGCCTTCCTTAGGACCCTGTCACAGCCATCACACATTTTTCCTCCTGGTCCTAATCTATGGCATGCTTCCTGCACACTTCCCTGGGCATCCAGAGAGAAAATGACAAAGGCTTCAGTTTCTGTGTCCTTCAAAATACAAAAACCAGAAAAGGGTTTATACGCCTGTCAAATTAAAAACAAACAAACAAAGAAACAAACCCATACTGCATTTTATGCAGAAATAACCATCTGAGCATCAAAATGAAAACACAGGGACCTTTTCACTGCAGAACTCACAGGCAAAAGCTCTCATCAAAGCATCAGTCCAGACACCACCACACCCCTCTGCTATGCTCAAGATGATCAGCCTGTATTTGCCAAGCTACAGAATGCCCTCCCAGGGTCAGTTATAAAAGTGCAGTCCCTGCTCTCCAATAACACCCCATCTGTAATGCCTCGTCTGTAAAAGAAGTATAGCAGTCTCTCTTCACCTAAGAAATGTTCTGAGAAGTTGCAAATACACCAACTTGTGGGGAAAAAAAACTATTTTACCATTAGCTCCCTCCACCACTTAACTTTTCTAAAGCACAGAATCCACACCAGAGTAACAAACCCTGGGCTTCATCCAAAGAGTTCGCACCTCTGAAGTGACTTTGCCTGCAGAACCATCCATCACCAGAGCCCCGTTCTAGAGTAGCCTTGAGGGAGAGTAAGCCAAAAATAGGAAATGCCTGTTTAACCACTGACTATGGTTTCCAATTTATCTTTTTTTTAAAGAGAATCTTTTTTTTTTTTAAGATTTTATTTATTTATTTGAGACAGAGAGAATGAGAGAGAGAGAGCACATGAGAGGGGGGAGGGTCAGAGGGAGAAGCAGGCTCCCTGCCGGGCTCCATGCGGGACTCGATCCAGGGACTCCAGGATCATGACCTGAGCCGAAAGCAGTAGCTTAACCAACTGAGCCACCCAGGCGCCCAAATTTATCTTTTTTTAAAAAGATAATTTATTTACCTACTTATTTGGGGGTAGGGGGAGTGTGTGCAAGTGGGTGGAGGGGCAGAGGGAGTAAGAATCCTCAAGCAGTCTCCCTGCTGAGAGGGGAACCCGACACAAGCCTCAATCCCAGGACCCTGAGATCATGACTGGAACCGAGATTGAGTCGGCTGCTTAACCGACTAAGCCCCCCAGGTGCCCCTGTTTTATCGTCTATTAACTCATGTCCACTCTCTTTCTTTCCTCCAATTAATGATCTAAAAAGTTACTTCATATAACAATGCGATCTCTTACGTTTAAATATTTTTTAAATTTTATTTTATGTTAGTCACCCTACATTACGTCATTAGCTTTTGATGTAGTGTTCCATGATTCATTGTTTGCGTATAATTATGTTCAAATATTTTAATTTTTTTTCCTTTATAAAAATGCCACCATGTTACAACATTCAGCAAAAAAGGGACAACAAGGGAGTTGGCTGGCTCAGTCAGTAGAGCATGCAACTCTTGATTTCCTGATTCTGAATTCAAGCCCTGTGTTGCGTATAGAGATTACTTAAAAATAAAATAAAATCTTAAAAAACAAAAACAATACCCAGCTCCCCCCAAAAAAGAGGGAAAAAAAAAACAACCCACAGCTCCTGCCCCATCATAACTACTTTTTCACCCCTCCCACTGGCCAAATTTATGGCTTTTTTTAAAAAAAGATTTATTTATTTGAGAGAGAGTGCATGAGCAGGGAGAGGGGCAGAGAGAGAGAGAATATCCAAGTGGACTACTGCTGCGCGTGGAGCCCAAAGCCAAGCTGGATCTCATGACCCACGAGATCAGGACCTGAGTTGAAACCAAGAGTTGGACGCTTAACAGACTGAGCCATGCAGCCACCCAAACTTTATGGCTTTCTTAAAAGAGTCTTGTGTATGCCCATGGCAGTTTTTCTGCCTAATATCACACCACAGGTGTTTCCCTGTATCACTGGTCTACATGATCATTTACTTTTATGTCAGGATAACATTTCATTCTGTGAGCCTGCAGCAATTAAGCATCCCTGTGTTTCTGGATATTTAGTTTTTCTTCCTCCCTATTCGATCATCAACATCACAAAGCCTTTTGAATATAGTTTCTTGATATTCAATTTTTTTTATGGGGGGAGGGGGAGATGGAGAGGGAGGGAATCTTAAGCAGGCTCCACGCCCAGCACGGAGCCCAACCTGGGGCTCAATCTCACGATCCTGAGATCACAGCCGGAGCTGAAACCAAGAGTTGGATGCCCAACCAACTGAACCATCTCAATATTAGATTTTTTGTAAAGCCTAGATTTCCAGATTAAAGAACAGGGACATTTTCATGGCCCTTGGTACACACTGCCACACTACTTTCCAAAAGGCAGTCTTCATAATTTGGCAAAACTTACATCTTTTAAATGTAAATGACTAGTTTAATATAGTATACTAACAACTGAATTAACAGCAGTCTATGTATTATGCCACGGTGATTAGGAGCTTGATTTAAAACCTCTAAAATCTCAGGGGGTCTGCTTCTCCCTCTCCCTCTGCTGCTCCCCCCTGCGCTCACTCGCACTCTCTCTTTCTCTGTTTAAAAAAACCTTTTTTTTAAATTATACTCTTTCAAATAAATAGATAAAATCTTTAAAAAAAAAACCCTCTAAGATCTTATTGCTTATTAACAACAACATGATACTGAGGGGCAAACTGCTTAATATCAATACGTTTTGAAAAGAGATAGCAGGAGTAGCAACAGTAACAGAGTTGACACTTTCTACCTATGCCAGGCACTGTTTGCAGTCTATATAGACTTTAAATTATTTCATCCTCTCAGCAATCCTGTGATTATCCCCATCTCACAGATGAGGAAGCCAATGCCAACACAGGGTTATATTTGTACTCAGGCAGTCTGGTTCTAGAGTACTTACTCATAACCTCTAAGCTAGTCAGCCTCGGGAATAAACCCCGAGTCTTTCGGTTGCATGGGAATTAACGTCAGATTGTATGTGAAACATGCACAATAGTTCCTGGTTGTTACTGAGCATCCAATTAGCTCCCACCCCTACCGTCTTTAAGGTACACCCTGCCCCTACTTCAAGGGCCACAGACAATCTGTGAAAAGTTTGGGTAGTACTACATAAATCTCATATTTTACTAAAAGCACAATCAGTTCCATCTCAGACCCCAGCCAAGGGTATTTCATTATCTGTATACTTAAAAAGTTAAAAGCATTTATTTCTACAATACAAATCATGAGGACACTAATACAGTTTCAGTGGGGATTAACACTAACGAAATTCATCTACCCAGGTATCCATTAGACTTACTACACACTAAGAACTTGGGAGACAATCGCTTCTCGGCCTTTTGGCTAAGATCAAGTGTAGAACTTGGGAGACAGACAATGAATTAAAACCAAGTTCTTGCTCTTAGAAGACTGCCAATTTAGCATAGAGACTAGAAGACAAAAACACAGCACAACGAGTAATTAATATGCCGTGACAGAAGCTGATAGGGTCAAGGAGCACTCAAAGGAAGGCGTGAATTCTATTAAGGGGCAGGAGAACAGGCAAGGAGGCAATGCTCTAGAAGCTGAAGACTAGCCCCCTTTGGAATTGAAAGATTCTGTTGAAGACAGGCTTACATATTTTGGTTCTAAATCAGAAAAAGACTAGAGGCCTGAAGGTTCAAACGCTCCCTTCCCCAGCCTCCCCATACCTCACGGGGCACACGACTTATTCCTATAAGCACAGACCAGGAGCTTTGCTGGCGAGGCCCTTGAGGTTGACAAACTTCTCTAAAAGGCTGGTACATGTTTGAGGCTTTGCGGACTATACATATGGCCTATGTTGTATACTCTTCTTTTTTTAAAATACACTCTTTCAAAAATAGAAGAACCATTCTTAGCTTCAGGACACTATACAAAAACTGAGTCTGGCCTAGGAGCCTGCAAACTATGGCCTGTGGGCCATTCAGCCTACTGTATGGTTTTGTAAATAAAGTTTTATTACAACACAGCCAAATTCACTCATTTATAGTATTGTCTATGACTGTTTTTGTGCTGTAAGGGCATAGTTGAGAAACTGTGAGAGACTATATACGGCCTATAAAGCTTAAAATATTTACTATCTGCCCCCTTATTGAAAGTTTGCTGATTCGTTGTCTGTATTACTGGCTGAAAAGAGCAGAGGGTGCTTTTCAACTTTCAATACTTCCCTGGTAAGGAGGATGTATGCAAATGTGACAAAGATGGAGGATAGCTTATACTTTCTCCACCATTATACTGCTAGAGTGACTGTAGGGCTCATTTCCCAATTTAGTACATACACAGATATCCCTAAATTCACATCAAACGAATCTCCCAGCCACATTCCTGACATAAATTCAAAGTCTTCCACCCCACATCCTCAAACTCATGTATTCATCAAAATTCCCTGCAAATTACACATTAGTTCCACTATAGACATGAAACCATGATGATGCCAGGGCAGATTATCTTGCCCCCCCCCCTTTTTTTTAAAGATTTTATTTATTTATCTGAGACAGAGAGAATGAGAGAGACAGAGAGCACATGAGAGGGGGAAGGGTCAGAGGGAGAAGCAGGCTCCCTGCCGAGCAGGGAGCCCGATGCGGGACTCGATCCAGGGACTCCAGGATCATGACCTGAGCCGAAGGCAGTCGCTTAACCAACTGAGCCACCCAGGCACCCTATCTTGCCCTTTCTATTAGGTCCCACAGCCCAAAGTAATATGTAACATAAAACTGCAATAATTCATTGTTTCTCATTTCGATTTGTTCCTTGATCAAGACTGTAAAAGAGCACCTGTAAACTCCTCTTCAAATTTTACATACAAAGAGGGGTGCCTGGGTGGCTCAGTCGGTTAAGCACCTGCCTTTGGCTCAGGTCATGATCCCGGAGTCCCAGGATCGAGCCCCAAGTCCGGCTCCCTGCTCAGCAAGAAGTCTGCTTCTCCCTCTGCCCCTCACCCTGCTCGTGCGCTCTCTCTCTCTCAAATAAATAAAATCTTAAAAAAATAAAATTTACATACATAGTTTTCCAAGCCCATTCAAATATTCTAAGACCCATGCTTCTCCCTGTCTTGTGCCTATAGTCCACAGCATACTGAGCAGGAAGGCCCTGGATGACTAACTGGAAATTGGCCTTTCCTACCTAATGTCAATGAACCCCCTGAACCCCCTCTCCTTTAGGTAAAAAGCATTCTCAGCTTCATATATAAAGCACAGATAAAACATCTTCTTTAAACCTGAGCATTAATATCTTCTAAGCTTAAAATTTCCTTCATGAAAAAGAAGGAATACAACTTGTGAGAGAATTTCAAAGGTACTGGTAATCTAGTTTTTTAAAGGGGTCACATGGGTATTGATGAATTTTCTTATTATATACATGTCTATACATACTCTCTTGTATGTATGAAAATATTTCACAGTAAAAAGTTGGGGAAAAAAAAACAAAATAGGTAAGAAAATCAATTCTTCTTTTTAAAGACTTCTCTAGGGGCACATGGGTGGCTCAGTCGTTAAGCATCTGCCTTCAGCTCGGGTCATGATCCCAGGGTCCTGGGATCAAGCCCCACATTGGGCCCCCTGCTCAGCCAGGAAGCCTTCTTTTCCCTTTCCCACTCCCCCTGCTTGTGTTCCCTCTCTCACTGTGTCTCTCTCTGTCAAATAAATAAATAAAATCTTAAAGAAAGAAAGAAAGAAAGAAAGAAAGAAAGAAAGAAAGAAAGACAGACAGACTTATTTATTGGGGTGCCTGGGTGGCTCAGTCAGTCAAGCGCCCAACTCTTGATTTTGGCTCAGGGCGTGATCTCTCGGTCCTGGGATCGAGCCCTGCATCAGGCTCCCTGCTCACCGGAAAGTCTGCTTGTCTCCCTCTCCCTCTGCTCGCTGTCTCTCTCTCAAATAAATAAATCTTAAAAAAAAAAAAAAAAAAAAAAGGCTTATTTATTTGAAAAAGAGAGTGCTCATGAGTGGGGGGAGGGGCAGAGGTAGAGAATCCTCAAGCAGACCCGCCCCCGCCCCCAGCAGGAACAGGACACTCCTCCCCCTCTCCTGAGCCAAAACCAAGAGTCCAATGCTCAACTGACTAAAAGCCGCCGAGGCGCCCCAATAAGAGAATCAATTCTAAGAAGACTGGCTAAAAACCTCTAGTGAAATGGCACTGAATACTGAGGACCTCACCCTTCCATCCCTAGATATTCACACCATCACTTACAGCTCTTTCTATGCCTGTGGCTACCTCTCCACCCCATTCCACAGCTCTTCTGCTCATTCTGTGTAGTCCATCTAAGTTTAGACTCCCAAATCTACATTATTTAGCCCCCAACTCTCTTCTCAATAACAAACCCATCAGACTGCTAAACTTGACTTCCAGTAAGCATCTCAAAGAGTCTCCCTACTGAAAACAATCATCCCTCCTCACCCTGATCAATTCTCTTCTCTTCTTTCAAGACACCACTGAATCATCCCTGAAGTCATACCTCTTTCCTCACCGTCTACATGCAATTGCCCAGCGAAGACTGTTAGTTTCTACTTTATAGTCCCAAAGCATGTGATCTTAGTTCGGCTTCTCACGATTCCTTCTCCTGTAACAGCCCTTAATTAGTCCCACACCCTAGACTCTCACCCTACCCGGTCCCACACCAGAACAGTTTCTAAAGTGCAACTGGCCATGGCAATTCTCTTCTCAAAAGCTTTAGACAGCTCCCACTGTTAAACTCATTCACAAAGCACAGGGGGGCCCTTCACAATTTAGCATTATTCTTCCTTCCTACCTCACTGCCCATCACTCACATTAATTACAACTCTGTGCCTTTCCCAGGAGGCACTGCCACCACCTTTTCTCCCTCCTTCTCATCTCTTCTTTCAAGCCTTCCCTGACCCTTCAGTTGATCATTCTTGCTTTTAAGCTCCCAAGGTATTCTAACTTGATTTACTCCCATTATATGTCTTGAGTCTAGTATTGGGCTTTGGTGTAGAGTAGGCTCAATACGGTGAAATTCCTGCTAATAAAAATAAAATATCAAAGACATAAGGAAGCATTTCCCATTCCTGTTTCTATCCTTTTTTTTCCCTTCCTTCTGAAAACACAAAAACTTCAGCACTCCAATTCCCTATATCTGGTTTAATTCTGTATACAAAGAAATCCTGTATGCCATTTGGTTTGCTGTCCAAGCCTCTTCAGTTCACCACTGTTCCATTCATGCTCTCAGTCATCATTCCAGACTAGTTGCCACATGCTTAGTGGCCCCACCTTACTTGGTATGATCTTAGCTCAGACTCTAAAATAATCTGAATTCCCACTAATAAGCACTGTCCATTTTTACTTACCAGGAAAAACTAAAATATTTCAGCCTGAAGGAAACCTAGAAATAATCTAGTCCAACTCTTTAGGTTTAAAAAAAAAAAAAAAAAATCTTTCTAAGGTTAAAAATTTGAGTCTTAAATATTAAGAGAAAAGTCACAAATCAAATGGCTACCAGTACTTTACATGCCATGGGAACACAACTCAACTGGGCAAGCTTCCATTCCCAGCATAATGACCATGTTCTCGTATCTCATCTGAATCAAATTTAGATGATTTAAACTACTGGTAAGAGGAAAATCAAAGGTTTATTCACAGTGCCAAATTCTATGCTAATCAAAATTACTGGTAATCCTTCTCCCCCACTCCTAATTCTAAAAGTCCAGATTTGAGTTCCCTCAAATATTTAGAACAGGGGATGTGGAAGGAGGTGTGATCGTGTGGCCCATGGCATCCTCTGGTCCATGTGGGGCTTGGCTTCTGCTTTACAGGTGGGAGGGCCCTCCTCTGGGCACTCAGGTTAAGCTGGGCATCCTTTTTCAACTACTCTACCGAAGCAGATAGCATGGAAATGGCCTTTTAAAAAATCTCAGCACCAGGGATACTTGGGTGGCTCCGTCAGTTAAGCATCTGCCTTCAGCTCAGGTCATGATCCCAGGGGTGTTGGGATCGAGTCCTGCACTGGGTTCCTTGCTCAGTGGAGAGCCTGCTTCTCCCTCTGCCTGCCACTTCCCCTGCTTGTGCTCTCTTTCTCTCTGACAAATAAAATCTTAAAAAAAACAAACAAACAAAAAAAAACACTCAACACCAGTAACCTTCTCAAGAACATGACAGGGATTGTTGATTCAATGTTAGTTCCATGTTACTAAGTACATGAGATGTGCATTGTCTGCTGACAAAAATCAAAGATTTTCTAAGGGTCCACTTGCCTCAGTTAAAAAACTTTACTTCTCAGCTTTTTCTCCTAAACTTCATATAGCTGTATAAGCTAAAACTA
This sequence comes from Mirounga angustirostris, assembly GCF_029215605.1. Lineage (NCBI taxonomy): Eukaryota > Metazoa > Chordata > Mammalia > Carnivora > Phocidae > Mirounga > Mirounga angustirostris. The sequence goes on from NW_026991722.1 coordinate 64,755,879, forward strand.
GAGAATTATATAAGCAAAGCAAGCTATGCAAAACAGTTTCTAAACCACAGGAAAATGGATTTCATATTTAAACAATCCACCTAGGGGCGCCTGGGTGGCTCAGTCGTTAAGCGTCCGCCTTTGGCTCAGGTCATGATCCTGGGGTCCTGGGATCGAGCCCCGCACCAGGCTCCCTGCTCCCGGGAAGCCTGCTTCTCCCTCTCCCACTCCCGCCTGCTTGTGTTCCCTCTCTCGCTGTGTCTCTCTCTGTCAAAAAATAAATAAAATCTTAAAAATAAATAAATAAACAATCCACCTAGGAACCTTCTGAAATATTCTGTTGTTAAACTGGAAATCAACTCCATTAAATTAAAAAACACTAGCACTTACCTGAATATTAACTTAATGAACAGAATCTTAAAAATATTTATACTCAAATAAATTGGAGGTGAAAACTGCCACAGGTTTTGTTTATCAGATCAACTGTAATATAAAAATTACACCTACATCTAGGGTGCCTGGGTGGCTCAGTCAGTTAAGTGTCCGACTCCTGGTTTCGACTCAGGTCATGATCTCAGAGTCCTGAGATCAAGCCCCTCGTTGGGCTCCTCATGGAGTCTGATTGTCCCTCTCCCTCTGCTCCTCTCCGGCACTGGCCCCCCCGCATAAATAAAAATAAAATCTTTAAAAAAAATTACACCCACATGCTGAAAGAGAACCCTTTAGAATCACTCAAAATCAACAAAAGCCATATGATACGATATGACACTTTTTGGGGGTTAAATTTAAAACCCCCCACATGGGCGCCTGGGTGGCTCAGTCGGTTAAGCATCTGCCTTCGGCTCAGGTCATGATCTCAGGGTCCTGGGATCGAGTCCCACATCGAGCTCCCTGCTCTGGGGGGAGCCTGCTTCTCTCTCTCCCTCTGCCTGCCATTCTCCCTGCTTGTGCTCGCTCTCCGTCAAATAAATAAATAAAATCTTTTAAAAAATAAAAATAAAACCCACCACAGGAACACCACAAACACAAAAAGCAATTAATAAGATAAACTGAGAGGACACAAAGTTACAAATGTACCAAGTCATCTTTGTTTCCTCCTTTCTCTTTCCTCACCATCCCATCAGCAACATCAATCTTAACTCCAAAACAGGCACCTCCAAGTCACAGCTCTACATCAGTCTATATGACCTGTGACATATATGCCATCAGCCACCATCATTCTGCACCCAGATAACAGTGACAAGTCCCTATCACTCCTGTGCTTCCAACTCCTTCCATGGCACCCACTGCACTTTAAATAAAATCCAATTTCCTTATCTTGACCATTACATCTCCTAACTCTTCTCATAGAATCCCTTTATTTAAGTACCACACTCCCAACCCAATGACTATCTTCCTGACCTCAGGACTTTGTCTAAGCTCTTCCCTATGACTGGAAGGCTCTTCCCCCCCTTCTTAGCCCAGGCCTCCCCAAGGCTTGCCTCTTCCCTACCCTTGGGTAGCTTCATGCTTTCCCTGACCACACTACATCAGGTAGGTCCCTCCTATTATATTCTCTCTGCTCAGCTTCATTTCCTTCATAGCATTTATTAATCCTGTATTTTATTTATTTTCCTACTTTTAGTTTGTCTCTTTCAATAAAATAGAAGTTCTATTATGGATAAAGTACGTCTGCCATCCATTGTTCTCAGTCCCCATCACTGGGATATAACTCTTGTGAATATCTGAATAAAAATATAAAACTAGGGATGCCTGGGTTTAAGTGGTTAAGTGTCTGCCTTTGGCTTGGGTCATGATCCCAGGGTCTGGGGACAGAGCCCCACACTGGGCTCCCTGCTCAGCGGGGAGTCTGCCTCTCCCCCAGCTCATGCTCTCTCTTCCTGTTCTCGCTCTCAAATAAATAAATCTTTTAAAAAAATATAAATGTTGAGGAACATTCCAATAAAAAAGATCAGACTAGAAAACAAGCACCAGTCCTTAAATTCTGAGGAAGTCATAGTTATAATTTTTCACTAAGCAAAATTAAAAACACACAAACTTTTAGCTAAAGGGCACGAAACTCTGGCCTTAAGAGCTCAGTTTTGATGCCTAAACCACTTAATATATCTTGTTTGGGGTGTGAAGAGGCACTAAACTGACTTGCATTTGACCAAGGCTTTACAGGGTACCTCTAGTTTTCTACAAAGGCTGAAAACATATCAAACCAATCTTCGAATTTCAGGCTCAGGGGAGAAAATCCAAAGATTAAGAAAGTAAATCCAGTCTGGATCTAATTCAACCAGAATTGTGATCGTCCTCCGAGATACCAACAGAAAATAAAAACCTAAATTACAACATGCCTGGGGCAGAGAGTGAAGAGGAGGAGAAACAATTACAGCTTCGTGTAAGTGGGAGGTCAGGGAAAGGCCCTATTATGTGAGGGGCCTGGAACAGCAGTTACGATTTCAACAGGTGAGGATTGGGGGGGGGGGGGCGGTATTTAAGCAGTCAACCTAGAGCCAGCAGCCCAGCCAACAGCTGGAGCAAAGGTACAAAGGTGTGAGAAAGTAGGCAGGGATGGCTACCAGGGATTAAATGAGCTGCCTAGCGGAACTGCACTAAAGGAAGAACAAGGTGGGGAGTGGGGGGAGGATAGGCATCCAAAACAGAAAGTTATGTCTGGTATCTGGAAAGACACATGTATGAAAAATGTGGAGTTGTTTTTGTTGGTAATGGGAAGCTACTGCAGCATATTCCTTTTTCTCTCTCTAGAAGGAGATCAAACCATTTACTAACATTTTCTGAAACAGCTGTTATTATAATACCTGTCACCTCAAAGCAAGCACAATGCCTTGTACATGGCATGACTTAATAAATGCCTGAAATTAATGATATTAATTCACCTCCACGAGTTGGAGAAGTAATTCACTTAAACATACTAAAAATCTCATTATAGTTGGTTCTAATATTTTCTCCAACCCCTCGTATCGGAATATATTGTGCTCAAAACTGACTCCCAACTACCAGCATCTTTGGGGACCTGGAGATTTCACTAATCAGATTCTTGATGCCTAGGTCTTTGTTATACACTATTTGATTTATAATCACTTTCTCCCAGTTTTTAAAGTCCATTTAGTTCAGCAGTTAATCTTACAGTCATTATACTGTCATGGCTTTGTTTCTTCTCTCTTATTCCATGGAAGCAACACTTACGCATCCAGTGGGTGCTCCTTAGTTATTACAGCTCTTAATGGTTAAAACTCAAGAGGAACATCTTAGCAAATCTATAAAATCAGAAACACCTCATTCCAAAAATGAGCACCCTATCCTTTTAAAACAGAAGTTCAAGAAGCAAAATGGGCAGTAAAATACTTTTCATTTAAAAAAATTCCAGGCAATTTCTTCAGTTCAAATTTGGCATAATTTAAATAAAAGAAACGTGATAAAACACTGAAGACAAATTAAAGCAAATAATCGAATAAAATAATGCATTTTACTTGGAAAAGAGAATGCTGGATGCTTAACTTTACTAAATTATTAAGACTTACAGATGCACAAAATGTACATCTAAAATTAAACTAGAATAGAATTAAAGTGTAGCTCAAAAATTTCCTTTAGTAATTAACATTCTAGCTTTATTCCCCCTTAGAATTTAATAAAATAGATTTCTGGCCTATTAGTGGTCCAGCCTGGGGGTTAACTATAATATAAAAACTCAGGGGCACCCGGGTGGCTCAGTCGTTGAGCGTCTGCCTTCGGCTCAGGTCATGATCCCAGGGTCCTGGGATCGAGTCCCGCATCGGGCTCCCTGCTCTGCGGGAAGCCTGCTTCTCCCTCTCCCACTCCCCCTGCTTGTGTTCCCTCTCTCGCTATCTCTCTGTCAAATAAATAAATAAAATCTTTAAAAAAAAAAAACTATAATATAAAAACTCAAAAATATGTCCTCGCTGAAGCCAGTGCATCTTCTTTTAAAATTTCTGTAATTATAAAACAAAAGGTGTCTGGTGTAATTAAAACTTGGCACCAAGATATCAATATATAGTTCTGTTAAAGGTTTTGTATCTAAACGTGCAAGCATTTTCACTTGCCGGCTGTTAGTTCCAAAAGGCTGCAGTCCAAGAGTTCTTAAACTGGACCAGGGAGCCCAAGAACCTTGAATGGTGCGTAAAGTTGTGTGTACGTGCATTTTTAGGGAGGGGGAAATGCCATGGCTTCCTTGAGATTCTCAAAGAAGTCTGTGGTCCAAAAAGGGTTTAAAAACAACAAAAACTCTTCTTTAGTAGGATAACCCAAATAGATAACGTGACGAAAAGCAAAAAGCGGGCATTTTAACTATGAACCGCCGTTAAACATGTTTAAAACGCATCCCCTCATCCAGTGACCCAGATCCTGACACTAGCCTTCCGTTCAGAAGCCTTCTGGAAAAGAATTTGGTTCAGAATGGAGTGAAAAGGGTTCAATTACACACCTCCACCCCCCACTCTTCGACCGATCCCAAGCGAACCACCCCTGCCATTCTCGACCCTCCTCCGCGGTAGGAATGGGCTGTGCGCCCGGGCAGCGCGGGCGCTCGCGTACCTGGGCGCGGGCTCGATTAGGGTGGTGGTGTCCAGGTAGTGAATCTTGTAGAACTCCAGCAGAGCCGGCAAGTGGTCAAACTCCTGGTCCCCGATCTTAAAACGGCGGTTGGGCAGCGAGTTGATGATGTAGTGGGAGACCCGCGAGTTCTCGGACACAGACAGCACATAATCCCCGGGGCAGGTGGAGGAATCGCGAACTAGGAACATACCGTGGCGCTGGCCCTGGAGCCGGGTCTGCGCCTCCTGGCGAGACACCGGCCCCATGTACCATGCGGAGCGGTCTGAGGAGTCGAACCTGGCGGAGGACATCGTGTCGGGCCGGGGCTCTGCGGCGGGTCGGGGCGGCGGCTGCTCTCGTCTGTTCTGGACGCCTTTGCCCGACAGACGGCTGTGCGGCCAAGGAAGGGCCTCTTGGCACACCTCGAGGCGCGCTTAGAGGGCCGAGCCAGCACCTTCCTCTCGGCTCCGGGCCCGCAGCATCCTCCGCCGCCGCCCGCCTGCTCCGGGGCCGCCTCACGGAGGGAGCCGGCCCGGGGAATGCAGGGCACAGCCCGAGGTCGGGGCGGGAGAAGCCGAGCCGCAGCGGAGGCCGCCCCGGGGTTCTCGGGCTACCCGGCGTACCGGGGGTGCTTCCAGTCACTCCTGGCCCGGAACGCGCCGACTCCGCGCCCCCCACGGCTCTGCAAGGATCCCCGCCGCCACACGAAGCACCGGACTCCCAAGAGCGTCGCGCCTCCGGGGCAGTTTTGCCCAGCCCGTTCCCAACAGCCACAGCAACAAAATGGCGGACGCGGGAGAAGCGGCTGGCCACCTCCCCCCTCCGCTCAGCGCGCTCGATCTGCGCACGCGCGGGCTCTAGCTCCCAGCTGCCGCCCGGGCCCTCCCCGTGTCGTCACGCGGCGCGGCCAATCAGGAGCACGGTCGTGACGGTCTGGGCGTGCGCCGCTTTCGGCCGCTCCCGCGTTCCGGGAGGAGGCGGAGAAGGTGGAGGAGGCGGAGGAGGCGGGGGTGACGGGGGTGGCGGCGGAGGAGGCGGGGGTGGCGGCGGAGGAGGTGATGGCTGCAGCCACTCCCTTCCTGGGCTGCGGTGCGCCGCCGGGGGCGCTGCCGCTGTGGGCTCGCCCCGCTCTTGCAGGAAAACAGCTGGAGTCGAGAGGGAGCGGCTTTTCGAAAACCTGCTCCGCGAACAAAGCGTAATGTGCATGCCGAATCTTTGGCCTTGGAGGCGTGGCACTGAGGTGACCTGGCTGGCCGAGGGGCCCAGGGGGACCAGCGCTGGGGGAAATTACGGGTGGACAGGCCTCAATGGGTCCAAGTGGCTCTGGAAGATGACCGCACGGGCTGCGGTGACCCGCAGTTAGGGACGAGTTGACCTAGACCCGAGGTGGCCTGATAGGCTAAGGGAACCAGAGTGGCCAGGAGACTCGACAGGCACAAATGGGGGGTTGTGAAGGTTGGATCGACAGGATTAAGTGGTCTAGGAAGTCTACGGTCTGGTGTAATCTGGCCGTTATTAGCGCTTAATTGATACAAGTAAAATGCGGACTCCTCCGGGCGTGGCTTGAAGACCTTGTCTGTTCCGGATTCTGCTGCTTCTCTAAATTAATCTCACATTCCCCCTGGCTGGCCTTGTTCCCGCCAGGTCCTTGTAACCTGTTTCCCCGCCCTGCACCCCGCAGTAGAATGAAATTTTTTTTAAAAAGCAGGGATCTTGTCTGTCTTGTTCACTTCTGGGCCTAGCACAATGTCTGGACCTGACCTGATGCTGAAATATTTGTTGAATGAATGACTATTGAGAAAAACCACCAGACTATTGGTGCCCGATTATTGGTAGCACCACTCCCAGAACTGGACAGATAAGAAAGCATGTCCAAAAAGGGAGACGCAGGCAATACAAACCTATACTTAGATCCCTTTGTCCATGTTCTTTCATTTTGGTCCTTTGCAGCCCTCAGGTTGAACATATACTAGATTCTAGGGTGATGGGTGATATCCATCTTAGGGTAAGCTAAAGGGGAAGTGTCAAGGTTTAGTGCCTTTTGTTACTCAGCATAAGCAGGTTTTCATCCCCACCCCCAAATACTGTCATGTTGTATTATTCTCAGGTACAATTTGAACAGCACAAAATTTGAAACTGTTTGGATTCAAATCCTGCTCCCAGTTGACTAGCTGGGTGACCTTAAGCCAATTACTTAATCATTCCATGGCTCATATATTAAACAAGCTAATACATGTAAAATGCTTAGAATAGTGCCTGATACCTCTCTCTTTCTCAAATAAATAAAATCTTTAAAAAAAAGAATAGTGCCTGACATATATTAAACATCATATAAGAGATTATTATTGCTCTCTCTAAAATGAATAAAATCTTTTTTAAAAATAAAAAAATAAAGATTTTGTTTATTAGAGAGAGAGCACGCACCCACGAGTAGGGGGGTTGGGCAGAGGGAGAGGAAGAAGCAGGGAGCTCCATGCAGGGTTCCATCCCAGGACCCTGAGATCATGACCTGAGTAGAAGGCAGATGCTTAAGCAACTGAACCACCCAGGCGCCTCAGGAATTCTTTTTTTTTTTTAACTTTTATTTTTTTAAGCTTCTGGGTCACTGACATAATTTCTTCTATCTCTCCAAATACACTTTCTTGGTCTTTTTTTTTTTTTTTTAAGATTTTATTTATTTATTTGACAGAGACATAGCGAGAGAAGGAACACAAGCAGGGGGAGGGGGAGAGGGAGAAGCAGGCTTCCCGCTGAGCAGGGAGCCGGATGCGGGGCTCCATCCCAGGAACCTGAGATCATGACCTGAGCCGAAGGCAGACGCTTAACGACTGAGCCACCCAGACGCCCCTCTTGGTCTTTTTTTGATAGCACTTTTCTCTCCAGCCTCTATGTGTAGAAGAAGCTCATCCCTTAATCTCTCTACAGCTTCTCCTTTGGTAGGCTAATCATGAAGGCTTTAGGAGTCACCTGCCTATTGGTGACTCTGAAACACATATATTCTAAAAGTAGAACAAAATCTGACCACATCCTATGGTTTCTATGCAAACACTGTGGTCCCAACCTAAATTTTTTTAAATTTTTTAAATTAACATATAATGTATTATTTGTTTCAGGGGTACAGGTCTGTGATTCATTAGTCTTACACAATTCAAAGCACTCACCATAGTACTTACCCTCCCCAGTGTTCATCACCCAGCCACCCATCCCTCCCACCCCCCTCCACTCCAGCAACCCTCAGTTTGTTTCCTGAGATTGAGTCTCTCATGGTTTGTCTCCCTCTGGTTTTGTCTTATTTCATTTTTCCCTCCCTTCCCCTATGATCCTATGATCTTATTTCTCGAATTCCTCATATCAGTGAGATCATATGATACTTGTCTTCCTCTGACTGATATATTTCGCTTAGCATAATATCCTCTAGTTCCATCCACATGTTGCAAATGGCAAGATTTCTTTTTTTTTTTTATCACAGCCTAAATTCTTATTACATTCCATTGTGATTGCTTATAAGCTTCACTCCCTTCCTAATCCGAGCATCTTGGAGGCCTGCCTACTTTACTATTACTTTTTGTATTCCCAGGGCCTAACACAGTGCCCAGCACATAATATATACTTAATAAATAGTGTTTGGCTGTAGGTGGATAAAGATGAGAAGAAGCCAGAGAAAAATGAAGATTGATTGTAGTGAAGGTAAAGAGGTTGTGTCACTATTTCCTGTTAATTAGCATAATAACTATTTAAAATAAATATTTGGACCTGATGGTTAGCCCTGTATCAACCCCTGTGTTCAAGACAAGCTTCCATTTGGATTAAATTGTGCCTTTCAGGTTCCCCTTTTCTGTCAAATGTGTCAATGTTTTTCTAATTTGCAGACTCAAATTTGAGTCATCTTTTACTTAACTGAAGAACTCAATAATACCTAATTTATATAGTGCTTTCCAATTCACAAAAGTTCCCATAATACATTACTTACTCCAACCAAAGTCCCATGAAGAGCTTTTTTATAAATGTTCCAGAAGCTCAGAGAGGTTAAGTGACTTGCTGACATAAACTACCATAAATTATGTAATTTGCAGGGGGCAGAGCTGGCACTCTTAAGCCAGGTTTTCTAACTCAAAGTCGAAGTCGCACTTTACTGTCACACAACTGCCTATAATTTAGTCCCTTTGTTTTGCTGACCAGGACACTGATGTCTTCCAAAGTAAATTTTAGCACCAGGAGGGAATTATCAGTCTCAGAATACAGAAGAGTGGTTGAATTTGCCCCCAGTTTGGATTTCAGATACAACCGTCATTCTGCCAAAGTGCCATGATCCCCTCTTGAAAAATTTGTCTTACAGATGGATCAAAATGTCTCTCCTTTTGCTTCAAAATAGTCCACTGGGGAATGGAGTGTGGACTGGAGAAAGGTGGAAACAAAAATGTCCCTGTGTTGGTAACTAGGTTAAGGTAGGTGACATGATGTGTGTTTGGGCCAGGGTGGGGAGGGTTAGCATAGTACTCTACTTCTGTATCTGTTTGGAATTTTTCGCAATAAAATTTTTTAAGTATTTTTCTTTACTCTTCCTTAGCATAGCTGAGACAAGCTTTAAAAAAAATCCAAAAAATGTTTCTAGATGCTAAGATATAACAAAACGGAAATGAATGGAGAAGCAACAAGGAAGCATTAAGGGGCATCTGGGTGGCTGAGTCGGTTAAGCCTCTGCCTTCAGCTCAGGTCGTGATCTCAGGGTCCTGGGATGGGGATGGGGCTCCCTACTCAGTGAGGAGTCTGCTTCTCCCTCTCCCTCTGCCCCTCCCCCACAACTTGTGTTCTCTCTCTCCCTCAAATAAAATCTTAGAAAAAACAAACAAGGAAGCATTTTAAAAAGGGGGGGGGGGCGCTGTAACATAAAGATTTGTAATTCTGCCCGATCTTGCTCATTCCAAGGGTTTCCAGATGGCATTTTATTTTTCTTCTAAGAAAATTACAGTCTAGACTCAAAGGACTGACAAGGCTTTTCAAGCACTTGTCCAGATTCCTTACTTCCTAGCCCTGAGGCTGCCTTTATAGAGAGTGCACAGCCTTGGGACCTACTGTTGACTTTGTTCTTCCCTATTTGGGCAGGTCCAATCCCTTTGGTGACGGTTAAGGCCAGGCAGTCTTCCTATGTTGCTGCCTTACCAAGGACATGAGAACAAGTGTCTGTCCCTTTCTCCTGCCCTTGATTCTTTTCCAGCAATAATTCTGAGAGTAGAAGAGACATGACCATGTAGGTGTGGATACTTGATATATTTACTTCACTGACTTCATAAGGTCAGCAGTTCTCAGACGCTTTCTCCACAAGGAGTGGTTGACCTGTTGAGTTTCTACTGCATTTATTAACGTATTTTTTTGAGATCTTTTCCTCCTATGCAATAAATTTTCTCTTATCAATTGCTCTCAGTCACTATTCTTGTTTTACATATATTTCTAAGTTTATCTCCCTAAAACAAAAAAGCTCATTGATGATTTTTCCTTCCTATTACTGTGCTACTACAATACTAATAATGTTCATATCCCCATTATAATTTTTCATACCATGCTATCTAAAATATCAACTTAATAATCACTTCTTTCCCAGAGTGATCTCTCTGAACTAGGTTTAGGTGCCATATCCAGAAGCTCTACTGGCCACTACAGAAAGCATTGGCCCACTTTATTCTAGTGATTTTTTTTTTTTTTAAGTTTTATTTTTATTTTTTTTAGTAATCTCTACACCCAACATGGGGCTTGAACTCATGACCCTGAGATCCAGAGTCACATGCTCTTCTGACTGAGCCGGCCTGGTGCCCCTAGTCTAGTGTTTTAAAGTGCGGTCATGTTCTTCCTGTCATTTAGTTACTTGTGGGCTGGACAGCATTCTGGAATGTCATTAGTAAAATTCTGAGCGGGATGATCCTTCCACTAGAGGACTTAGCTTAGCTCAGAGAAATCAGTTCCATTCAACTCTTTACACAGGGGGCGGGGGAGACACACCAGATTTTTCTGTAAAGGGCCAGATAGTAAATATTTTAGGCTTTTCAGGCCAAGAGAAAAATCAAGAGTATTATTTATGTAGGTACTTGTGTAACAAGAGAAAAAAATTCGTACAAATGTGTTAAATTCAAAATAGAATAGTGATTGAGTATAACTTTTTTATCATCCAGGTATGCAAATGAGAAGAATGGAATTCTTTGGGATGATATTTTGCTTAATTAGGATCAAGGTTAGTGTTCCCTATGATCACATTGAACTATGAATGCTGATCTGTAATGAGACTTTACATATTTCATCTTTGAAAATGTCTCCATTCAGGGGCGCCTGGGTGGCTCAGTCGTTAAGTGTCTGCCTTCGGCTCAGGTCATGGTCCCAGGGTCCTGGGATGGAGCCCCACATTGGGCTCCCTGCTCGGCGGGGAGCCTGCTTCTCCCTCTGCCCTCCCCCTGCTTGTGTTCCCTCTCTTGCTGTGTCTCTCTCTGTCAAAAAAATAAATAAATAAAATCTTTAAAAAAAAAAAAAGAAAGAAAATGTCTCCATCCAAGTGGTACTACGAATACTGCTATCAGTCCATGAGCATGATTTTTTTTTTTTTAAAGATTTTATTTATTTATTTGAGACAGAGAGAAGGAGAGAGAGAGAGAGCACATGAGAGGGGGGAGGGTCAGAGGGAGAAGCAGGCTCCCTGCTGAGCAGGGAGCCCGATGCGGGACTCGATCCCGGGACTCCAGGATCATGACCTGAGCCGAAGGCAGTCGCTTAACCAATTGAGCCACCCAGGCGCCCCCCTGAGCATGATTTTAATTGAGCATATTTATTGTTGGAAGGCATTTATAGAATTCTGTTAGATTCTTCTCCTGATGTTTGCCTTTTAGTTTGTTGTTACATTGCAGATTAGTCATTTGCATTTGAAGGTTAGGTGGAAGCTCCTCAATTGCACAATTAAATGGAATTTGAAATATGGAAATTTCCATTGCACTTGACATCAAGGTCTGGAGATATTGCTTCTTGTTTTAATTTTTGACATTACAGGAAGTGTATAAAGAGCTGTTTTACATTCTTTGTGATTCAAAACATTATTGTCAAAATGACTGCTACAATACACATTTCACATATAAGCACTGTTTTGCTCTCTAATTTCAGCTTGAATTCATTGAGAAACACTATCAAGCCTGTAGCAAAAGCTAATTTCCAGTTATTCAGTAATGACAGTTGGGATGATTCTCTCTTTTGAAACATTTCAATCTTGGCTCTGAGCTGGAAAAAAAAAACTGCAGTAAAACTTTAGTACTGCTAAGCCATCAAAATGCTGTAAAGTAGAGCAAGGCACGATATTCAGCTTCTATCTACAAAACTTCATCGACCTGATGATGGGTAAATACAAGAGCAAATGAAGTTCACTATTGATAATTCTAGTTCAATAACATATGATAGATGCAAATATTTTCTGCAAATTAGTTCCTGCTGAGTAATTTGAGTCCAACGAATAACCATAGGCTCTAAAGGCCTTATCTCTTCTAGAGCTTTATAAATTTATCCAACTAAGCCTTTTCCTGCTTCACAAAGTTTTACCTCCATCAATTAACACATCTTAGCAGATTCCCCTTCAGGTTGTATCTAATTAGTGTTTTCTCAATTTTTTTGGAAAATATTCTTGCCTATTGTTGTTCCATGCAGATTCCTCAAAGAGCCTTATTTTTCAATGACTTCAAACTTGGCATTGGCACCTCAAACAACAGCAACTGAGCACTGTTGGTAACATCTCTCATCCCATTGATAATCATCAAGGAAAATCACTCAAAATCATTGGTTTTGGGTTTTTGTTTTGTTTTGTTTTGTTTTTGTCAGGAACATCTTATCTATGTCCTTCTTCTGGCCAGAGGGACTTCAATATTGCTATAGCAGAATATAATCTAGATTTACAGATGACTTTGCCTTTCCTTCTTGTAACCAACATAGCACGTGCATGCATGCGCGCATGTGTTAAAGTTTTCTGATGTCAGAATGACAAGAATGTGAATAATTGTCCCATTTTTTCCAAGTTTTTAAAATATTTATTTATTTAAATAGTCTCTACATCCAATGTGGGGCTCAAACTCACAAACCCAAGATTAAGAGTTGCATGCTCCTCTGACTGAGCCAGCCAGGTGCCCCCACGTTTTATGTTTTTAATGTCACATTTTACTTTATTTATTTGAGAGAGAGAATGAGAGGGGGGAGGGTCAGAGAGAGAGGCAGACTCCCTGCTGAGCAGGGAGCCCGACGTGGGACTCAATCCCGGGACTCCAGGATCATGACCTGAGCCGAAGGCAGTCGCTTAACCAACTGAGCCACCCAGGCGCCCCACATTTTACTTTTTTAAAATTTTATTTTTTAGAGGAGGAGGGGCAGAGGGAGAGGGAGAGAGAGAAGCTGAAGCAGGTTCCACCCTCAGCACGGAGCCCAATGCGGGGCTTGATCTTACAACCCTGAGATCATTCCCTCAGCTGAAATCAAGAGCTGGACACAAAACCGACCCAGCCATCCAGGCGCCCCACACTTGACATCATTTTATCTTGTGTATCCCTTAACCAATTATGGTCATCATGGTAATTTTTACTACTTTCCTCTTTTAGCCCTCATCCTAGCTTTATAAGTGATTAATTCACTACCTTTACTATATATTTACCTTTCAAGTGAGATTTCTTCTTTCATGTTTTCTTGTTACTAGTTAGGGTCTTTTCTTTTCATCTTAACATTTCTTTTCTTTCTTTTTTTTTTTTAAAGATTTTATTTATTTATTTGACAGAGAGAGAGAGCACAAGCAGAGGGAGTGGCAGGCAGAGGGAGAGGGAGAAGCAGACTCCCCGCTGAGCAGGGAGCCTGACGCGGGGCTTGATCCCAGCACCTGGGATCATGACCTGAGCCGAAGGCAGTCATTCAACCAACTGAGCCACCCAGGCGCCCCTCATCTTAACATTTCTTATAAGGCCCTTTTTAGTGGTGATGCAAGCTTGTGCTTTAGCTTCTGCTTGTCAGGAAAACTATCTCTCCTTCAATTCTGAATAATTGTGCTGGGTAGAGCATTGTTTGTTGGAAGTTTTTTTTTTCCTTTCCTTGACTATATCTTGCCAATCCGTTCTGGCCTGCAAAGCTGCTGCTGCTGCTGCTTTTTTAAAGATTTTATTTATTTACTTGAGAGAGAGAGAGCATGGGCGGGGAGGAGGGGCAGAGGGAGAGGGAGAAGCATACTCCTCACTGTGCAGGGAGCCCAACATGGGGCTTGATCCTAGGGTCCTGGTATCATGACCTGAGCCGAAGGCAGACGCTTAACTGACTGAGCCACCCAGGTGCCCAGCGTATTATATTTCTAATACCTCCCAGTAGTTGAAGTTGTGTCAAGACCTGTCAGTGTCCCTGCAAAGCTTCTGCTGAAAAATCTGCTGATAGTCTAATGGGGTTTCCCTTGTACAAAACAAATTGTTTTTCTCTTGCTGCTTTTAATATTTTTTCCTTGTCTTTAACTTTTGACATTTTAATTATAATATGTCTTGGTGTGGCTCCCCTTGCATTCACTATATTTGGAACTCTTTGGGCTTCCTGGATCTGAATGTCTGGTTACTTTCCTGGGTTAGGGAAGTTTTCAGCTATTATTTCTTCAAAAAAGATTTCTGCCCCTTTCTCTTCTTGACTCCTTCTGGGAGTCCTACAAATGTTAGTCCTTTTGATGTTATCCCATAACTCCTTTATGCTGTCTTTACTTTTTTTCTTTTTTCTTTTTGCTGCTCTGATTGAGTGAGTTCTGCTGCATTATCTTCCAGTCGATTCTTTCTTCTGCTTCATCTAGTCTGGTGATAAGCCCTAGTGTATTTCTTAGTTCAGTTATTGAATTCTACAGCTATTTGACTTCTATTTGGTACTTTCTTAGATTTTCCGTCTCTTTGTTGAAATTCTCACTGTGTTCATCCATTCTTCTCCCCAGTTCGGTGAGCCCTTTGTGACCCTTACTTTGAACTCTTTATCAGGTAAATTACTTCTGTTTCATTAAGGTGGTTTTTTTTTTTTCTGAGGTTTTATCTTGTTCTTTCATTTGGTATATATGCCTCTGTTTCTTCATTTTGCTTGACTCTGTTTGATTCTGTACAGTAGATGAAACAGCCCCCTCTGCCAGTCTTTTTTTTTTTTTTTTAAAGATTTTTTTACCCCTCTGCCAGTCTTGAAAGAAGGGCCTCATGTAGGAGGTAGGTCTGTCATTCAAACCTGCCCCAGCTCTTTGTTGTCCCCCAAACCTTTGTGCTTGTCCAGGCAATGTATTATATTTCTTTTTTTTTTTATTGAACACAGTTTTCTTTTTTTTTTTCAAACCACTTAATTTATTGGCTTACAGATGAATTGGCATCTATAAAAATAAACCTCCTGAAAAGGGTTTAGGCTGCTTGAATCCGGCTAACTTGTCAACCCTTTATCAATGTAAGACTAATAAAATGTATTTTCATTATCAACATAAAATGGAAGCATCAAGATTGGTGTAATGTTAGTTTAGAAAGTCATTTGCAGTGACATTTAAAACAATTTATTTTAACATCTGACTTATGATAAGAATATTGCCTATTAAATTAAGGTTGGCTGTTCAGAATTCACTGGGGCCCTATTCTCCCCCTCTGTGACAGTTAACATCTTTTGATATCAAGGGTCATCACATACCGAAAATGAAAAAAGACGAAGACAGACACCAGGCCATTCTGAGCAAATGCCTATTAAAATGACTGATCCCTGACATTTTAATGCGAAGTCTGTGCTTCTGATAGCTTCCTTTCCCTTGCCCCTGTAAAGCCTTCTGCCCTGGCAATATCTTTATTGACGCCCAACCCATTTGGAACATCTGTAAGTCCTTCCCTTTATCTCTACTGCAGTTCAGAATGCTTTCCCCTGTGGAATCGCCAGAGAACAGGTGAAAATAAACCTGCAAATGAACTCCCCAGGAGTTCACTTCACCTCCCTAAGAACACTGACAACAGCTGAAGAGACAACAAACTGGTTGTTCAGCCAGCCTGTGATGTTACTTTTACACACAGTCTGGAAATCTTCACAACCCGCCCCTCAACTCCAGAGCAAGATCTGCCAATATTTCAGGTCATCCACCAGAAGATTCAAGATAAAATTAAGCTGACACAGGAAAAATACATTTCCTTGTAGAATGTCAAGCCTCTGGAAACAAGCAGGCATAAATTTTTGTCAACGTATTTAAGGGAGCCCCACTGAGAAATCTTCCATGGTCTCAGGAGCTCAGCCCATATGCTGGGATAGACTTTATCGGGATTCTAGCTACCATGTCAGTCACAAAAGACAACTAGGCAATCTGTTTTGATTTCATAAATTTAGAGTTAAGTTGTATGGCAAGTCCATCTCAGGAATTCCTCTGTCCCTGTTAAGAAGGCACAGGATCTCATAATAGCTAAGTTGTCGAAGCAAGGTACGTGGTAGGGCAATCTTTCCACCCCCCATTGTACGTGCACCTCGACCCGGGTTTGTCGGGGCTGGGGTTAGGAAAACGCCTCTTTCTTTCCCTCTCTCTCAACTTCACAGAGCTTTCCGCAGTAAAGTGTTTCCATCAGCTTTGTCCTTTTGTCAGGGACCGGTTTGGTAGTCGCAGAAGCCCAGCCCTGGGAACCCTGGAAGCTTCTCCCGCAGCACTCCACACTTCCATTCCGCTGGTCTGGCGATCAAGGTTTTCAGGCAATAACCGCATGTCATTTGGTCCTTTTCCCCTTAGTTCTTAGTCATTGCACTGGCAAGTCTTTCTATATGCGCTTCTCCCACACGCCTTCTAAGATGCCGGGCCCCGCCCCCCTTCAGGGCCCCAAACAGCTCTCCGGGGCTCAGAGTCCAGGCTTATCACCTCGGGTTTCCCCAGACAGGTTTCTCCTCAGCTGCTCAATCACAAGGCTGCCTGGGTGGCACAAGGCAACAGAACAACCACCCTTTCTGCTCCCTCCGGGACTCAAGTCCGCTCCTGGGTCTACACACAGGAGCGGCTTTGAGCCGGCGGCCGCGGGCTGGGACCGCACGGGCGGCCGAGGCGCCCAGACCCCGCTGTGCGGCCGCGCGGGGAGGCGGAGGCGCGGCGGGAGGGCGGGCGCGCCGCCCCGGTCCCCGGCAACCTGTGATGCAGGTGCGTCTCCGACCCGCCTGCGCATCGCACCGCCAGAAACCTCAGACACCCCATTGTGTCACCAGGCGGCACGCCGTCTCGGCCCCCGCCGTCCTCGCCTACCTTCTGGCGGCCTCTCCGTTGCGCCCGCACCGCCGGCCGCCTGCCTCCAGGGCCCGCGTTCCGGGGCTCAAGCGCCCGGCGCCGCCGCGGGGACCATGGCCGCGGGCGCACTCAGGGCTCGGAGGCGGCGGCAGCGGGACGGCCGCGCCCAGCGCGCTCAGCTCCCGGCTCGGCCGCGGCCACCCGGAGCTTTGGACGCGGGGGAGGAAGGCCACAGTTTTCTTTTTTTAAAAAGATTTTATTTATTTATTTGAGAGAAAGAGTGAGAGAGAGCATGAGAGGGTAGAGGGTCAGAGCATAATCCCCACTGAGCAGGGAGCCCAATGCGGGACTCAATCCCAGGACTCCAGGATCATGACCTGAGCCAAAGGCAGTTGCTTAACCAACTGAGCCAACCAGGTGCCCAGTGTATTATATTTCTAATACCTCCCAGTAGTTGAAGTTTTGTCAAGACCTGTCAGTGTCCCTAACTGAGGATGATCTTAGCACCTAGACTCAGGTTGTTTGAAAGCCAGACCCTCAGGCAGCAGCTTTTAAAAATGTGCACATATATATATACAGTCCCATGGGACTGCAGCCATAAGCCCTCCTGGCCAGGTGATCTGGCAGTGACTCCTGGGCATCACTGCAAAAATCCCATGATGATTAGCTACTAGGCCTCCTTCATAGGAAGACAGCTCCAGCATCCATTGCCTCTTGCTGTGCCCAGGGGTGGTAGCTTTTTAAGACCTCTTTCTTCATTGGTTACAGTCCTGTGGGATCCTGCAGCATAGGTCTCACCAAAGCCAGGCAATGTAGAGGTGTCCCCTGGCAACAGACACAAAAATCAGGGTGCCAAACAGGGCTATGAGCTCCTTTCTGAGTGACCCTGATTATTACAGTCCAATAGGACCAGGAACACAGTCTCTCTTGGCCTCCAGAGCCAGGTAGTTTGTAGGTGTCCCCTGAGCCTGACATGTGTAAAAGCTTCCTTCTGGAAGATACTCTGGAGCATGGCAAAGGGAGAGTGCAAAGATGGCACCCACCAGTCTCCATCCCAAAGAGTACTCTAGCATGCTCCTAGATGTGTGTGTAAAATTACTTAGTTGCCTGCCCCTCAGGCCTACCCTTCAATATAAGCAGGTGGGCCTCTCTCCCTTTAAGTCTGGGCTCTATGGACTGCCTCTGAGCTAGACTCTGGGGTGGGTAAGTCCAAGCCTGCACACAGATCCTTTAAGAGCCATTGTCTCTCAGATTGCTATAATCTTGTGGGTTTGGGAAGGAGGCCACATTGGTTTTCAAAGTTAGGTGTTTTGAGGGCTTGTCTCTCAGGTGCAGGTCCTAAAAGTTGAGATACCTGACGTGGGGTTCAAACCCTTTGCTCCTCAGGGAGTTTTGAGTTTTCTACTGGTTGTGGGTTGCTGCACTAGGAGTGGGGTTTATGGCGAGATTGTTTCTCAGCTTCTCCTACCCACTTCAGTGTGGCTTTTCTTCTCGTTTGCCTGAAGAATAGTTGTCATTCAACCAGCCTTTAGTTTTTTGTTTTTTTTTTTTTAAGAAGAAATTGCTCCATATGTTGCTATAGACTCAGTATGTCTGTGGGAGGAGGTGAGTTCAGGATCTTCCTGTATCACCATCTTGAACCGGAACCTGTCTTGTTTTGACCACTGATGATGCTCCCAGTGTCCTCTAATCTTTGAGCAACTGTTCTCACTGAATGACTAAGAGTCTAAAATGAGTTTATTTTCTCTGGACACAATTTAATTACCTCAGCATCAGTAAGCAGCTTTCTTTGGCTAACAGATGAGCCACTTGGAAATCACTTTGATTGCAACTTCATTTTCATATATTTCTGTGAAGAAATTCTGATGAGCTATGAGCCATTCCATCTCGAATTTTCTTTTTCTGGCTCTTGTTTTCCTGTGAGTTGGGGACACTATGATGACTGTGTCAGTTGAGATGTATATTGCGTTCTTTCAGCACAGATACAACGTCACCGTATGATAAATCCGGTGCCTTGTCATTTAATTCAAAACCCCAAAATATCCACCCTCCACTTTGCTTTGGAAGTGTGATATTCAGAGTTTGCTTTTCTTCTTTTCACGATGGATGTGCATGGGCAGTAAAAAAATAAAATGCTGTGGTGCAAAGACAACACATGGCATTTGGAGCTCTGTTGAGTTATAAACTGCGTCACTGCGACTTGTAGGGTGCGGAGCCGAGCAGCCCTAAACAACACGTGGCTTTCTTCCAGTGGGTGTGAGTGTAGATTTATTTCAATAAAACTTTACGGACCCTGAGATTTGAATTTCACATAATTTTCATGTGTCATGAAATACCCTTCTTTTCATTCCCCGCCCCCCACCCAGCCGTTTAAAGACGTAAAGCCATTCTTTGGCCATGGGCCATACAAAAAGTTAGGGGGCTCCATTTGGCCCCTGAGACATTGTTTGCCATCTTCCATATGGAATGTGTGTCTCTGTCCTGTTCCCAGTGTGACTTAGGATTTTTTAGGGTCACTACCACAACCTCTACAGAACTTCTCTCCCCTGAAAAAGGCCCATCATTACCATCTCACACCCCTGATAATTACATTCAGTGTTTGTTTGCATCTTACTCCATCTCTATGTTTGGCCAGCTCCCTATTTCAGACAGCCTGGCACATGATCCCTGGCTACGTCCCACAGCACCATCAACATTTATCCCGCCCAGATGGAGCTCCTTCATCTAGGGATAGTATTCCATCCATAAGGGGGAACTTGAGCCACCAGAGTTAGGTTCTAGAACACAGAGCAAAGACCAAAAACTACCCACACCCACAACACAAAAGATGCAGTTGACCCTTGAACAACATAGGTTTGAACTACAGGGGTCCACTTACACGTGGGATCTTTATTGATATATACAGTACAGTATTATAAATGTATTTTCTCTTCCTTATTTTTTTTTTTTTAAGATTTTGTTTATTTATTTGAGAGAGAGGAGAGTGAGAGAGAGCACAAGGGGGGTGGGGGGGAAAGGGCAGAGGGAGAGGGAGAAACAGGTTCCCTGCCGAGCGCAGAGCAGACGTGGGACTCAGTCCCAGGACCCTGGGATCATGACCTGAGCTGAAGGCAAATGCTTAATCAACTGAACCACTCAGGCTCCCCTTCCTTATGATTTCTTTTTATTTATTTATTTTTTTAGGATTTTATTTATTTGAGAGAGAGTGATCGAGGGAGAAAGAGAGTACAGCCGGCAGGGGAGAGGGGGGCGGAGAGGCAGAGGGAGAGGGAGAAGCAGACTCCCTGCTGAGCAGGGAGCCCGATGGAGGGCTCAATCCCAGGACCCTGAAATGATGACCCGAGCTGAAGGCACCCAGCTGCCCCTATATGTGGATTTTTGACTGCACAGAATTTTTGACTAACCCCTGTGTTGTTCAAGGGTCAACTGTACTTCTCTGATCCCATGTTTCATCTGAGACTGAGGCATAAAACAGTGATTCTTAAACCTTGCTGAACATTTGATTACTTGAGCGGCGTAAAAACAAACAAAACAGGGTGCCTGCGTGGCTCAGATGGTTAAGCCTCTGCCTTCGGCTCAGGTCATGATCCCAGAGTCCTGGGATCGAGTCCCGAATCGGGCTCTCTGCTCAGCGGGGAGCCTGCTTCTCCCTCTGCCTCTCTCTTTGTCTGTTATGAATAAATAAATAAAATCTTTAAAAAAACAAAACAGGGGCACCTGGGTGGCTCAGTCGTTAGGCATCTGCCTTTGGCTCAGGTCATGATTCCAGGGTGCTGGGATTGAGTCCTGCATCGGGCTCCCTGCTTGGCGGGAAGCCTGCTTCTCCCTCTCTCACTCCCCCTGCTTGTGTTCCCTCTCTCACTGTGTCTCTTTCTGTCAAACAAATAAAATCTTTAAAAATAAAAATGTTTTCTTTTCTTGGGGCACCTGGGTGGCTCAGTTGGTTGAGTGTCTGACTCTAGGTCTCAGCTCAGGTCTTGATCTCAGGGTTGTGAGTGCAAGCCCCGCATTGGGCTCTAGGTTGGGTGTGGAGTCTACTTAAAAAAAATTATTTTCCCCTTTCTTCCACTAAAGGAAACATTATATCCACTCTTCTGCCTCTGGCTTTTAAAAAACCTAATCATATATCCTGGAAACATTTCCACGTCAGTACGTAGAGACCTCCTTTGCTGTTTGTTTTTACATTTGCATACTATTCCACTATGAAGATATACCATAGTTTATTTAACCTGTCTCTGTAGGCCGATATTCAGAGCATTCCCAAACTCTCATTATAAACAGTGCCTCAAAGTATAACTTTGTATGCCTATAATTTCACATATATGCAGGTGTCTTAGTCGGTTTAGGCTGCCATAATAAATGACCAACAACCGGGTGGCTTATATACAGAAATTTATTTCTCACAGTTCTGGTGGCTGGGAAATTCAAGGTCAAGACACTTGCATATTCAGTATCTGGTGATAGCCCACTCCCTGGTTCCTGTGTCCTCAACATGGCCGAAGGAAGGCGTGAGGGGGCTCTTTGGGGTCTCTCTTTTTTTTTTGAGGATGAGCCATGCAGGCAGGAAAGTTTATTTATCTTTTATTATTTTATTTTATTTTTTTTAAAGATTTTATTTATTTATTTGAGAGAGAGAGAATGAGAGAAAGCACATGAGAGGGGGGAGGGTCAGAGGGAGAAGCAGACTCCCTGCTGAGCAGGGAGCCCGATGCGGGACTCGATCCCGGGACTCCAGGGTCATGACCTGAGCCGAAGGCAGTCGCTTAACCAACTGAGCCACCCAGGCGCCCAGGCAGGAAAGTTTATTAAGGCGAGAGTACACCCGACATGTGGGAGCATGTGGGCTTAGGGGAGAGCTGCCTGCGGTCTCTTTGAAAAAAGCACTAATTAGGGACGCCTGAGTGGTTCAGTCGGTTAAGCATCTGCCTTCGGCTCAGGTCATGATCCCGGGGTCCTGGGATTGAGCCCCACATCGAGTTCCGTGCTCAGCGAAAAGCCTGCTTCTCCCTCTGCCTGCCGCTCCCCCTGCTTGTGTTCCCTCTCTCTCTCTCTGACAAAAAAATAAATACAATCTTAAAAAAAAAAGGCACTAATTACATTCATGAGGGCTCCACCTTCATGACTTAATCACCTCCCATAGGCCCCACTTCCTAATACCATCACATGTATTTTACGGAGACACAAACATTCAGCCTACAACAGCACATATTTCTGTAGAATGAAGTCCCCAAAGTGGGACGGCAGATTAAAGGATAAATGCACATCTATACATATGGTCAAATTTCCCTTGACCCTTAAACCTTGCTGAACAGTCTTGCTTGGTCTAAGTCGGGTGGCTTGCCCCATTCTTGCTGGTGCTTGCTTTAGGAGTGGACATGTGACCCAGTGGGGTGGGGATGGGAAGGGGAATCTCTTGATCATACCATTTTGTCCTTCCACAGTAACATTAAAGAATGCCTACTTCCCCGTCGCCTCATTGACATTGCTTTAGAGGAGGCAGGGCGCATGCAACAGTGACTTAACACGACATAGGTTTATTTCTGACTTACATACGGACAGGGCAGTGTTCCTCTGAGCAGTAACTCAGCAATCCAGGCTGGTGGAAGCTCCACCATCCTGAGGCTTACACCAAGTGGAACACTTGACCTTCTCCCTCGGTAGTTGAGTTTTAGAACAGAACTGGAGAGTCTGTTAAGTCTGCTTGCAGAGTTATGGATCAGAATGAGTCGCATGCCAAGCCTCAGTGAAGGGGGACCAGGGACTTGGATCCTCCATATCCTCAGAAGTAGAGGAGAACTGGACATTGGTGAAATTATATGTCCAACTTTTAGATCTCTGCCAATCTTACAGGTGAAAAAAATGTTCAGAGTAGTTTTATTTTGCATTTCTCATATTAGGAGTGAGATTGAGCATCTTTTCATCTATTTAAGGACCACCATCGGCAGTTATGGTACAATTAACGTACAACCAGACTTGCCCCTTCTGGGGCTTTCCTACTCAGTTTCTGTTTTCCGTCTGAGAGAAACATCTTTTCCCCTCCATGATTGGTAGGACAGTGGTGACTGACCCTGTGAAAACTTGAGCTACAGCTGAGATCCCACCTTTTCAGTAATACTAATAGTTTGATTCTCATTATAAAATAACTTCCAACGAATAGCCGTAGCATTCATGCTATATAACTTATATACCATCACAGGAGGCAGGATGGTCATTCTGTAATAGTAGGAGCCAGAACTAGAAATCTTTGCCTACATGTGCTTACATGTTATGAGTCTTGCATCAACCATCTCTGTTTGAGGGAGGAAGTATCTTTTTTTAAAAAATTAATTAATTTATTTGAGAGAGAGGGAGAGCGCATGCATGTGCATAGGGGGAAGGGTAGAGGGAGAGGGAGAGAGTGAATCTCAAGCAGACTCTGCCCTGAGTGTGGAGCCTGACCTCATGATCCTGAGATCATGACCTGAGCATAAACCAAGAGTTGGATGCTTAACTGACTGAGCCACCCAGGCACCCCTTATTTTTGTTTAAACCCCCAGATCACCTAGGATCCACCCACTCTGTTCCTCATGCAAAGCCTATTCAAAAAGTAGTCAAAACTCAGGGTGCCTGGGTGGCCCAGTCAGTTAAGCATCTGACTCTTGATTTGCCTCAGGTCATGATCTCAGGGTCATAGGGTCAAGCATGAGCTGGGAGTCTGCTTGTCTCCCTCTCCCTCTGTCCCTCCCCCTTCCCCTCTCACATGAGTGTGGGCTCTCTCTTTCTCTCTCTAAAATAAATAAATCTTAAAAAAAAAAAAAAGGTAGTCACAACTTAGGTCAGCCTAACCTTCCTGGGGTTAGGTAATCAGATCGATTGGTCTATACCTGTAACACTGGAGTGACTCAAGGATCTTAAAAAAGTTTACTCATCAGCCATTCATGGTATAACCATCTTATCCAGGCAAGCTTTCTGTTGCAATAATTAGAAACTCTGATTCAAAATAGTATAAGCAGTAAGGGCATTTGCCATTTCCCATAACACAAAGTCTATAGCAGGGCAGTTCAAGATGCAGGATCTCCAGACCCTAGGTCTGCTTCTCTCTGATTTTCTTGGTTCTAACCACAGTCAGATTTGGGCTTCATTTTTTCTCTCAGTGGTGTCTCGATGTCTGCAACCACCCCAGGCCTCACATCCAGTCATGACAATGCCCAGTGGAAGAAGGACTGTTACTTTTTGTGTGTGTGTCCCATTTTAAGAGCAAAGAGCAGTTCCTCAAGGAATCTTCCAAGAGATTCCCCTTCCCATCCCCACCCCATTGGGTCACATGTCCACTCCTAAAGCAAGCACCAGCAAGAATGGGGCAAGCCATGCCCGACTTAGACCAAGCAAGACTGTGGCTTTGTCTTTGGGAAGAAGAAAGAATGACTCCTGGGAGCCATTCGAGCAAATGTGGACTAAAATTCAGAAAAAAGAAGCCCTTTCTAAGATCCTGAGATAATGGACATTTATGTGATGAATAAACTTAGCACACATGGTGTGCTGAGCATCTTCTGGGAACTGGGATTAGGGATGCGAGGGTGAATATTGTATGGCTCTGCCTGGTGGTGCTCAGTCTAGGGAAGGAATCAGAACTAAGCCATCATCGGATTTTAACCTGGTTCCTCAATAGCATTCCTACAGAGAACAGGGTTTTCAGTTATGATGAGGATTTCACTTTTTCCCCCCGAGTGTTATTGAGATATAATTGACATATAACATTGTATTAGCTTGAGGTGTATAACATGATTTCATACATGTATATAATCACAAAATGGTTACCACAGTAAGTTAACATCCATCACCTCACAGTTATGTTTTTCTTGTGATTTCAAATATATAATACAGTATTGTTAACTATAGTCACCATGCTGTACATGACATCCCCAGAACTTATTTTTTTTTAAAGATTTTATTTATTTGAGAGAGAGAATGAGATAGGGAGAGCATGAGAGGGGGGAGGGTCAGAGGGAGAAGCAGACTCCCTGCCGAGCAGGGAGCCCGATGCGGGACTCGATCCCGGGACTCCAGGATCATGACCTGAGCCGAAGGCAGTCGCTTAACCAACTGAGCCACCCAGGCGCCCTGAATTTATTTATCTTAAAACTAGAAGTTTGTATCTTTTGACCACCTTCACTCATCTCACCCATCCCCCACCCCTACCTCTGGCAACCCCCAAACTGTTCTCTGTGTCTCTGTGGGTATTTTTTAGATTTCATGCCTAAGTGAGGTCATACAATATTTTTCTTTCTCTGTCTGATTTGTTTCATTTAGCATAATGCCCTCAATACCCATCCATGTTGTTACAAATGGCAGGATTGCCTTTTTTTTTTTTTTTGGCTGAATACTATTTCATTCCATGTATACACACACACACTGCGTTTTCTTTATCCATTCATCCATCAGTGGATACTTTGGTTCTTTCCATGTCTTGACTGTTGTAAATAATGCTGCTGCGAACATGGGGGTGCAGATATCTTTTCGAGACAGTGATTTCATTTCCTTTGGATAAATACCCAGAAGTGGAATCGCTAGATCATATGGTAGTTCTAGTTTTAATTTTTTTTTTTAAAATTTTATTTATTTGACACAGAGAGAGAGAGCGAGAGAGGGAACAAAGCGGGGGCAGTGGGAGAGGGAGAAGCAGGCTCCCCGCGGAGCAGGGAGCCCGATGCGGGGCTCGATCCCAGGACCCTGGGATCATGACCTGAGCCGAAGGCAGATGTTTAACGACTGAGCCACCCAGGCGCCCCTAGTTTTAATTTTCTGAGGAAACTCCATACTGTTTTCCGTAGTGGCTGCACCAATTTACCTTCCCACCGACAGTGCAGACGGGTTCCTTTTTCTCCACATCCTCGCCAACACCTGCTTTTTCTTGTCTTTTTGGTAATACCCATTCTAACAGGCATGAGGTGATATCTACCTCACTGTAGTTTTGATTTGCATTTTTCACTACTTTTTGGCCAAGAATTTCACTTTTCTTTTTTTTTAACCATTCACTTAATAAAAACCTACCGAATGCCTCCCCTGTGCCAGGCACAATGCTCTGAGTCCCAGCTTCAGAGAGCTTACATCCTAGCTTAAATGGTTTGATGATTGCATTTCTTGTTGTACATGAATAATTATGGACTTCCTTCTCATTTTAAAAGTCTTTGTGATTTTGGTTAGCATCCGCAGGAGACGAGCCACCTCTGGGCCTGTGGACTCAGGGGCCACCATCTGTGCTGCCATGGAGGTCTGTCATGTGCCGCCTCAGCTGGCCAACTGGCTTCCCTAAATGACACTTCTGTCATAACCACAGTGGGAACCAACAGAGGGTTTTTTAAGTGGTGGGATGACATGATCAGCATTAGCCTATCTCCAAAAATGGAAACTTGAAAACAAAACACATTAAAAAAAAAAAAAAGTTGAATCAACCCACAGCAGAACTTGGATTTTAAGTTAATTTCTAAGTGGCCCGTAGGCGCTGTTGGTCTCGAAGGTTCCTCTCTGGCCTTGGGGGCCTCTGTCAGGTAAGCAGTTTCCTGCACATCTGTAACGACTTGCTTCACTCCCTGCTTTGAGCCTACTTTTGAGTCGACTCCTGCCTAGGCTTTGGGTCATTCTTCCGGGAGAATTTCAAGTGCAAAGATCAACATCTCGAGGCTTCTGGCGTTTAGTGTCTATTTCCGAAAGGGCGCAGTCATAGCTTCCTCTCACTCTCCTCAGGCCCTTTCCTTCACCTGCTCGGCTTTAATCACCACCTATAATCTGATAACTCCCAGGTCCTTTGCACCTCTCTCCTAAGCCCCAGTCCTGCATGGTGAATTCTAGCATACTAATTGTTTTCTTACTTGTGTATTATCTTCTCTCCCATGAGAATGTGAGTTCCCTGAGAATAGGGGTTTTGGCCTGTTTTGTGCACAACCATTGGCCCAGCACCTGCAATCTGTCTGGATGTCCCAAAGCTCTTCAAATTCATTTTCCTCTGCCCATAACCCCAGACTTGCTTGTGTTTTTGTATTCCTTAAAATCGTCTGCTACTAGTTCCTGTGGTCAGAAACCTGTTATCTTCAATGCCTCCCTCACTGGCAAATCCATCACTAAAGCCTGCCCTGCCTAAGGCTCACTGGGGCCCACCCCCCTCCTCGCTCCCTGTCATGCTCTAGTGTGGGTCCCTTCTTCTGAACCTGAACCATTACAGAGTTCTCTTTAGCCTGTTCCCAGCTTGTTCTCCTCACTGACCTAAGGGTGATTTCCCCCCTTGAAATATACATATTGGTTTGCTTTTCCCACAAAATTGGGACCATAGTGCATAATCAATTTTATGTCCATTCTTTCCCCATAATGTAAATCTTGCAAGCATCATCCTATATGCTCTGGAAACTTTCCATAACTGCAACTGTCTACCGTAGCTGGGGGTGAGCCACAATTTCTTCTATCATTTCCTTAATGAGGTCGTTTCCAGGCCTTTTTGCTCTTATAAATAATGCTGTGATTCATCTTTATGGTCCTCTCAAAATGCAAATCTGGTCATGTCACTCTCTTGCTTAGATTCCGTCAGTGCCTCCCTGTCGTGGAAGGTCAGTGTTCTCTGACTCCTTGATATGGCCCATAAGGCCTTTCATCTGGGACCTGCCTACCTCCCTCATGTCTTGCCCACCCACAACCCAAACCTTAGCTGTTCCTTTACCTGCAGCTCCCAAATGAGAGCCACCTTGATTTTTTTGCTTTTGCTTCTATGTAACACCTCACCCTCATCTTCCCAGAAGAGTCTACTGCTATGTTCAGATCCTGAGCATTCCTTATCTATAATGATGCCCAGAGGTGATATCCATTAAGCCAGAGTGGCCTTTGGGATCCAGGCAGCCAGTCCACTGACAGATATGATTTTCAAGATGGCCTAGTCCAGGCTCCAGGTGCCTTCTAAGAGCTTTCAGATCTAGAAGCAATTCCTATGCCTGTGGTCAGATGTCAATGTGGAGGCAAGAGAGTGGAGCCAAGGCTAGGCTGGCCTGCTCTCCTTTCTTGGTGAACTATGGTGTTTAGAGGGGCCACAAGCCCTGATGGGATCCACTTGCAGAATACAGTGGCCAGCCATCTGTCATCCTCCCACCCCTAGGAGTACCTCGTGGCACTCTAAACGGAATGGCCAACTATTATGGCCCATGGGTCAAGTGCAGTCCACCATATTTTGTACCTCCCATGAACTAAGTGTTGTTTTTTTTTTTTTTTTTAAGATTTTATTTCTTTATTTGGCAGAGAGAGACACAGCGAGAGAGGGAACACAAGCAGGGGGAGTGGGAGAGGGAGAAGCAGGCTTCCCGCCAAGCAGGAGCCTGATGCGGGGCTCGATCCCAGGACCCTGGGATCATGACCTGAGCCGAAGGCAGATGCTTAACGACTGAGCCACCCCGGCGCCCCAACTAAGTGGTTTTTACATTTTTAAGTGATTGAAAAAAAATCAAAATAATCAGATTTTGTGATGTGAAAATACATAAAACTTAAATTTCAGTGTCCATAAATAAAGCTTTATTGGAACACACTCTCATTTATATATTGTCTTTGGCTGCTTTTGGTCTACGATGGAGGAGCTGAGTAGTTGTGACAGACTGACTGGCTGACGAACCTAAAACATCGACTCTCTGGCCCTTTACCGTTTGCTGAGCCCTTATCTAGACAGTGCTGCAGTGTGGTCCGGGAGGTAGGAGACAGATCAGAAGAGCACTCTGAAAGATGAAATGAGAGGGTTTCTCAAGAAGGAAGCTTGTTTATAGGGCTTGATGGGGCAGCAAGGACCAAATATATGAAGGCTCAACATGGAGGAGCCCCTCTACCCGCTCTTTGAAAATGACTACGTGGGAGACAGAATCTGATTTAAAAAACTTCACATTTTATTTCACATAATATGGTCACTTGTTGAGTTGAAGGCATGGAGCTTAAAAGCTGTTCCGATACAGACTCTGAACAAAATGCCTCCCCTCCACCCCCGAGTACTTTTAATGACTGGCTCATCATTGTGTACACAAGACATTTAATTATCAGACCTGAAGATGCGAACAGTGGTAACTTACAAATTCTGAGAAAAGGCCTATATAGGCAAAGTGTAAGAGTTGTTTTTTTTTTTTACTAAATTGGTGTAGTGTACTCTTAAAAGGACATATTCACAAACAGAAGTTAGAAAAAGAGAATTAAAATGCACTTATGAGTTTTTTTCTTGCCACCTGAGTTAAATTCAGGTCTCCTTTCCTACAAGAATGCAAAAAAGACAAGGCAACTCCACTGGTGTTAGGTTATAGATCACTAGATGTTAGAAATAGTTTCCTCTGAAGGAGAATGCACTTATTTTTAAGTTAGTAGCACACTTCACATATTAACCACCCTAAAGTTAGAAAAGCCGCTTTATTGAAGGCACAGTTTGTTCCTAGCTCGACTGT
This sequence comes from Mirounga angustirostris, assembly GCF_029215605.1. NCBI lineage: Eukaryota > Metazoa > Chordata > Mammalia > Carnivora > Phocidae > Mirounga > Mirounga angustirostris. Next base: position 64,785,075 of record NW_026991722.1, read on the forward strand.
GGAAATACAAACGTGTCTTATAGACCCCATCTGGCAGGAAGGGTGAGTTCACTGGTCTTGTCCGTGGTATCAAAGCCCACCCACAGCCAACTCGGGCACCTCTGAGCATCTCCATGAGATAGATGTGTCTAGTTTGAGAGGATAAAATGTTTTCATTTTGATCACAGTCATCATGTGCAAGGATTCTGGAGGCCCGAGGTTTCCCTTTGCTCTCTGAAAATGCAAACAACTTTGCTTTATAAAGTAGAATCGACAACTGGTCCTTCATGGGCATGCGGGCAGAGGGGGAACCCAACAGAAAGAAGCCGCTGGCCAGCATGTAGCTTGGAGACAGTGCCTCAAGGCCTTCGTGAAAGAGGGTCTAAACAAGAGTGAATAAAACATGTGTGTAAATTGTCAGAAGCCACATTTCTAGAAGAAGCTGTGCTTTCCTTCTATATGCTTGGGGGGAAAAAAGGAGGGGCAACTGGCTTCAGTGATCTCACAAAAGACAGGGAAGGGTACAAATATCCCATGCCACTTTGCTTCAAGTCAGTGAAATCACTAATCTCATTGTGCAAATGGAAGGCTGTGGAAGAGAATGTCTGGCGGTGGCCTTTACATGTATAATTTGTTTGAAAAAAATAAATTTACATCTGAGGTATAATGACTAATCTCCATGAACCTCTGCCTGGTGATGATGAACAGAAAACAGCTATCATGACATACATGGAAGGTGTTAGGAAAAAGTCAGAAACAATCAGGAGTGGAAATGTATACACAGAGGCTATTCTGCATTCTGGCTTCATGCTTGTCAGCAGCCTTTTTGCTGAAAGCCCTCCGAACTCATTTTGTAGCCCTCCGAACTCATTTTGTTCGGGCTAGGTATAGGTTTAAGATTCGTCCTTTTACCAGTTAGTCAACAGAATAATCATGACAAGCTCATCTGATAAACACCTAACCTGACTACCTCTAACTGTGTCCTCACGTACTGGGATATTCATAATGACGTCCATCAGACTCCACGAGGCTGGAACATGACAGAAAGTTGTACTTGCCGATGGAAGCTGTCAGTTCTGAGGAACGTCATGCATCAACGGACTAGAACTTCTACAAATGAACTGCTACATAAATACTGATGCATTGTTGCAGCATTTCAGAGAGTTCCTTTCCTTTAAGGGACTTTGTTTCTAGATTACAGAACCAAAGTGGTGAAGGTCACATAGACAGCACCATGTGTCAAGGTGAAACACACTGTTGTTTTAAATTTTCTGACCTAACCTTATTAAAATCAGCCCCTTTCACCGTCTTCAAAATATTGTAATTAATCTGCTTTGTACAAAGACAAGGGTCTTCTGGCTTCAATTATTCTGCTGGAGGTACCAACACAAGGACATTAATCTCGTTACAGAAATCAATTTTAATGAATGTCACTTTACAAAGAAAGAATCACTTAAAAGCATTCATTAAAATTGATTTCTGTAAGGAGATTAATGTTTTTGTGTAGAACAAGCTGGGCCAGTTAAAATGATAATGTCTGGGCTTTTTTTTTTTTTCCTTTTAAAGCCAACAAGTCAGCATCGTTGTGGCCTTCCAATCCTCCAACTGGGGTGGCAGAGAACCAAGAGATGAGTCAAGTCATCTTGCAAGAGGTCAAGAAGAATGGGTGGGAATCCTAGACGGGTCAGGAGACCCCAGGAATTGAACAAACACTGCCACCCCCGAGGCTGGGTTAAGGTGCCCCCCAAACGGGAGGAGCACACAGTGGAGGCACTGTCTATATGATGCTCCATTCCCACAAACCGTAGAGGGGACCCCCCAGTCGGCCCCTGGGCAGGCTTGAGAGAGTGGCACATCTATCCCTAACCTTGGACAGTGACATAGAGGTGTGAATGCATGGGGAAGCAGGGCTCACCCAATTCCCTGCGCATTTCCAGGCATCACGGTGAGCGATACTGATCTGAACCCCTCCTACTAAAATGCATGCCAAGGATGGAGGTCAGGAGGGAAGAGGTGACATCTGTCAACCAAACAGCAAATGCTGACACTTTCCATTTCTGAACACTAATCCTTTTCCAGGGTGTTGAGAGAATCACAGTGTGAACCTAACACTGATCCTTTTCTGGGGTTTGAGAGAATTGCAAATGTGCTGTGTGTGTGTGTTGGTAGGCCAAGGTGTGGGAAGGACCCCCCTGCCCCCCAACATAGAGATTGGTGGTTCCAGGATTGAAATTCTGCCCACCTCCTTCCATATGCTCGTGAAAGTGAGAAACGCAACTGTTCCTTTCATGCCAGCACGCTCATCAAAGGCCCGAGATACTCAGGGCCAGGCTACTGTGCTCAGACTAAAACTCTAAGCATTCAGTTCAGAGAACGGAGAGGCGATGGCTCTAAAAAAAAGTGGGACACACACTTCTCATAACGACATCTCCTAGGACCCGCTGTATAATAACATTTGCAAACACATATTACGTTACACACTAAAACAATACAAACCAACTTTGGGGGAGTTTAAAAGATCTTTGGGCTCTTTTCATCACAACGGAGTGGAGAGCCTTCTCTGTGTTTAAAGTTGCCTGACTTTTTTTTCTGTGCTTTTTATATTGACATCTAACTTGTCCACTTTGGTTGTGAGGCGGTCAAGAATGTCATCTTGCTCCTCGATTTCCATCTGCATCCCCAGGGCTATGTCCTTCAGCCGGCCTAGTCCCACGGATAGCTCATCTGTCGGGGAGGGAAAGGACACACAGTGCTGAGCGAAGTCACAGCATCAGGGGCCGCTGCCTGTTCCCTGCCCGGTGCTCAGCAACATTCCCATCACCGAGTCCTCTTTCTCATAAGACAGGTAAAATTCTAGGGCTTTGGTTACGTTTTCCAAAACATGTGCAAGTAAAAAGAAAACCCGCTGACCCCATATAAAGTAATACGTGCTTCACGTAAAGCTACTCTTCCCCCAGATGTCTGCCCAAGATAACCGCTGTTAACACAGTCGTGTCTGTCCTTCCTGTGCTTTAAAAAACACATACAGATCTACATAATTTTTCAGCTGCCTCTGAACGTTCTAGTAGGTTGCGGCACGTTGCAAGATCAGTTAGTACCCGAGAAAAAGAGAAGTACAGAGGGGCCTAGAAAACACATTCCCTCCCCAGACCCACGGTGAGTACCTGGGAGAGGTATGCAGGTAACCAACAGGCAGACCCGCTGGCCTGCTCTTCAGGAGCAAAAACCCCACATCAGTGGGTAGAACTCAACAGTACCAGCTTTCCTTCCTTCTGCCTCCAGCTCCCTAAAGCTAAATCAAGCAGATTTGGAGTAGCAAGCATGAGGATCCCTATTTGGAAACCTATCTGGGAGACAGACCTGGGAAGCCCCTGTCCAAAGGGAGCCCCCACACCTGGGTTACTCCTGCCCCAGGCTCCCCCCTGGAGAAGGCCGCATCCCACCCCTCCTTCCACTTCGCAGGCGGCAAGAGAAATGGGGGCTTTGTCCCTGCCTTGCCACCTGGGGTGCTCTCCCAGAAAATACATGGACTACAGATGTTTCCACTGGACCCAATGCTGTGAGGTCTTGTCACCTATGTTACGATAATTCACATTTTCCTATGTCAATTCATTCATTGCTACCACTTTTCAGATCCATGAACACATCGATGCTGTGAATGTCCTGGGGCACGACACAACCTGAACTGGGCCGGCACCACTTCCTTTGTCTACTCTGCAGCCAGGACTGGCTGCAGAGACCCCTGCAGTCCAGGGTCCCCGTGTCAAAAGGAACAAAGGGCTGAAGGTGCTGGGTCCCTTCAGAGATGCTGCCTGGGGCCAGCCCCACGGGGACTGTGGAGCACACAACTTTTGGCAAAGGTTCAGCCCTGGCGAACCTAGAGAAGAGGAGGTGCTTCATAAGCCTTTTTGTGGCTGAATTAAAGATAGAACATTAAGTGAAGAAAGCTCAGAATACACAAACACTTGGCACTAGCACCACGAATCTAAGCAGAACCAAGTCTGTTTTTCAAACGTTGTCTTCAGCTCTACGCTTCTTGAATTTACTGACACCCGTGACCTTGCATTCCATGGAGAGTAAAGTCTGTGCGGTCACCCCAGGCCTCAGGGAGTGCGCTGGCAGTTGGGACAGAAAAGGACAAGCAATAGGTATACGGAGATTAAAAGAAAAGAGAAAGTGTGATAAAGTAAAGCCACCAGACAAGGGAGCAGCCGTCAGAGGGAGACTTGCACTAGTCCCTGAGATAAAGGCAGGGGTGGGAGGTGGGGGGAGTGTGGTAAGAAGGAAGAAGCAAACTTGTGAAGGGCAGCCGGGCACAGCCTGTGTCAGTGGGCCCCATGGCTCCAGAGTGCCACCCCAGCCCTTCTCAGCATGCTGCACTGCATCCTGCTGGGACCTGCCTGCCCACGCTGTAAGTCTCGTGCCAACCGCACCACCTGAGCCTCCGGGGGTGGGCTGCACTTACTTACCCTTTCTCCCCACCTCACTCCCTGAACTCCAGGCCCCTCCATAGGTCTCCCCCTTCCCTCTCCAGCTGGCGCCAGTGATACTATTTGGGTAGGGAAACCTTCAGTGGGGAGGCCTTCAAGTCCCTCTGTATGTCTCTGGAGTGGTTCACATCCCAGCACATGCTTCTTCTGCCTGAAGCCTTTGGCTCTGGAGGGCAGAGTCCAGAGGACCCAGTAAAGGGGTGGCTGCCTGCCTGGGTGTGCGGAGTGGGGAGATGGGCCTTCTCCCCTGCTGCCGGTAGGCACTGGCCACGCAGGCCTGGTGCCGATATTCACACGGAGGGCAGCAGTGGTGAGCTGTGGGGTGGGCCAATTATGGTTCTTTTATTTGTTCTTGCTTATGTCTATTGTCTCCAATTGACGTCTTATTTCTATGGAGATCTCTTTTAGTGCTCTGTTCCCTGACTGTGTAATTCCATTTCTAGCAACCTAGTTACAAAATGCGGCCAAAGATTTGCTCATAGGAATGCCCAAGGGATGCGGCCAAAGATTTGCTCATAGGAATGCCCAGGAGCAAATGATGAGAATAACCTAAGTGTCCAAGAGCAGGGCGTGAGACTGCTAAAGTGGTGCTTTTCAAAGAAATTTAATTAAGAGAAAAGAAGTTTAGGGGAGTGTTCAAAATATAAATAAAAAAGCAGGATATGGAAGTGTACATACTGAATGATATCGTACATCTGACATTGTACATCCACGTGTGTACATATGTATGTGAAAAACAGAAGGAATGACACCAAATCAGTGGCTACCACTGGACAATAGGATTCCAGGTGTTTCTTTCCTCATGGCATTTACCTGACTTCATAATTTTCTACGATGAATCTAAATACTCAGACACAAAGGCTAAATGTTGTTAAAAAGAGTGTGGATTTGCCTAATGGGCTGTCATGCTGTTCGCTCCAGGCTGCTGGAATGGCCACTGCTCTGGGCGACCCAGGGGAGGGGCCCTCAGTGTCCTTTCTGCGGGGAGACAGGAGGAGGAAGTCTGAGCATAGACACTCAATGTGCATCATCATGGGCCTCAGTTTTGTCTCCAACTAGATACCTTTAGAGCAGCGGGAGATTTTACTTGGGTCTCACCCACTTTGCCATCTCCCAACAGGGCTGGGAGACTGATAGCAACCCAGGGAACCGTGGTGGAGGTTCCTGTTCGCGGGGTGGAGGTCAGAAGAGGCAGCATATCCGAGATGCCCCCTAGAACGAACTCACGGAAACCGCTCCGCGCCTGCTCCTACAGCCCACGCACACCCCCACTTGAACCTCAAGTAACTAGTTTCTCTCCCTCCGTTCAAAAGGGTAGAGTGGCGACAAAACTGCAATAGTCCTGTGTTCCCTGGAATTTACAGTGTGGTTAGAAGACACCGGATAAGCCAGCAGGTACGTGACTCCAACAGGGTGCAGCGTGTGAAAGCCAGGCCCGCAGCAGGAGAAAGAGCCAACCTTCAAACAGCGCGGAGCAAGGACACTCCGGGCAGAGGTGGGCAGGGGCGGGAAAGCACTCAGAGCCACAAGTGACGAGGGCAGGAGGGGTGGAGAGGCAGGCAGGGCCAGAGGCCGGGCAAGGGACCTGGAATACAAGGAACCCGGCTGTGCGGCCGTGCCTGCTGCAGTGGCCACGTGAGTGGCCCGCTCTTTCCAGGTCGGGCGGTTCCCCGTGGGATGTATGGGGTTGCTCATCTAACCCTCTCCCCCATCCTCAGGGGCGGGTTCTGTTCCTGTGCCCCATTCACAGGGAGATGACGATGGGGCTCTCACTGCCGCACTGTGCGGCCCCTCGGGGACTCCCGGTCCCTGCTGCTGTCACAGCCCAGATGAGAGGTGGGGATGGACACAAGTGGACAGACTCCGGAGAGAGAGAAGGGTGAGGTGGCCGCGACCATACTGGATTTGACAAGTGGGGAGGGAGAGGCAGACACCATGGTGTGGTCCCGAGAAACTGCTGGCTGCTGGTGGGCTGGCTGGGCCCAGCACGGGCTGTCGGGAACACAAGCGTCCTGAATAAGTGGCCTGTGGAGGCTGGTGGAGCTTCCGCCTTACCTAGATTGTTATCGATCTTCTGGTGACAGGCTCGAAGGTGTAGGTTCTTCGGGTAAGCCTCGGTACTCACGGCAGGACCGGCCCCTCCAGCGATGGGGTCTGAAATTACTATTCATGTTGCAAAAAAAAAAAACAACAAGCAGGATCTGAGGTTTGTTTGTTTTTCCAAACTATATACATTTTTAATTTAAATTCAATTAATTAACATATAATGTATTATTGGTTTCAGGGGTATAGGCCTGTGATTCATCAGTCTTATAATACCCAGTGCTCATTACAACACATACCCTCCCCAGTGTCCATCACCCAGTTACCCCATCCCCCTACCCCCCTCCCCTCCAGCAACCCTCAGTTTGTTTCCTATGATTAAGAGTCTCTTATGGTTTGTCTCCCTCTCTGGTTTCGTCGTTTCATTTTTTCCCTCTCTTCCCCTATGATCCTCTGACTTGTTTCTTAAATTCCACATATCAGTGAGATCATATGATAATTATCTTTTGTAGAAAGCAAAAAACTTTAAATGATCATTGATGTTAAAATAGAAGTGCATATATCTTATTTATTCATTTTTTTTTTAATGTACACTTGAGTTCTTTCAAAGTGAAAGAACCTAAATCTTCCAAATCAAAATAGCTATGTTATGGAAACAGGATCGTGGATGACTTTCTCTTCTAGAAATGTATTTCTATGCTCTCTTTCTGCTTCAAATACAACAAGCAAGGAAAGAAGAAATGCTAAATAATGCACATTTGCCCCAAATCTTCCTTGAACTGCAGTTTCTAAATGCACACAGAAAAGCCCTATCATCCCAGTTTCTATCTTTTGGGGGAACTTCTCTTTCCAGACTTGGTGTATTTCCTCCAGCTACAACCTACTGAAGCCATTCTACACACACGGTGTCGTCTTTTTTATTTTATTTTTTTAAGGCTCTTCAGTTTTAATTTACACACCGTGCAAATTAAAACTCCCTTTAAGTCTTTGAAATCGTGACTTTTGGGTGCAGGCCTCCTACTCTACTTCTTCAGGCTATGCTGGGCTTGGACTTTCTGTGGGCCTCGCATATTTTAGTTTTCTCTCATTTCCTCCCATGGCTTTCGCCTTCCCAGACTAAACTGCGGTATCTCCATCTTTCTTGACCCCTGGCTTTTCATCAGGCCTCTCCTGAGCTGTGTCAACCATGAGAGTGGTGGGTTCTGGAGCATCCAGGGCACATCCTGCTTTCCTCAAAAGGGAGCCCAGGAAGCATTCGATTCCTGGCACCGTCCAACGTGCCGGGCCCCCTTCCAGGGGTCTCTGCGGGGACTCCCAGGATGCCGAAATTCCCTTCCAGATAAGGGGCGCTTCTGGGCCTATCGTTTGATAACAAGAGGACGATAGGACACCACACACAATCGACCTTGCAAACGCTGTTCACGCAGCTGCTTCTCCGCCCCCTTGGGCTTCAGGGCTACATGAGTCTCCCACTGCTGTGCAGCAACTACCACAGACTTACCCTTCTGTTCCTGGGCTTAGAAATCCAGGACGGGTCACACCGGGCTACAGTCGAGGTGTCAACAGGGCTGTGTTCCTCCCGGCAGCTTTTAGGAAGAATCTGATTCCTAGCCTTTTCCAGCTTATAGAGGTTGCCTGCGTTTTTCAAGCCAGCAGCGGAGCATCTTCCAATTCTTGATCATCTCTCCTCTACCTCCCTTTCCACTTATAAAGGGGCCTTGTGATTACACTGGGCCCAGATGGTTAACGCAGGATAATTTCCCCATCTCAAGGTCAGCTGATTAGCAACCGTAATTCCCCTTTTGCCACAGAACCCAATATATTCATTGGGTCTGGGGATGACAGGTCATTTTTGGAAGGCTCTACCCCTTACCACAGAGGTTTTCCTGCAGTTGTCTTTTCACTGCTGGAAGAGTTCAGAGCTACAAGGGGCAGGAACTAATGGTGAGCAGGCTCATTTTCAATGGGACACAGGCCCCCACTTCCGTATTTCATCCTCCACGGGGTGAGGGATGAGCATGCCATAACACACACACTTCCAGCTCCCTGGGAGTGGTACTGGGTCCGACACCCTTTACCCACGACAGTAGCTGGAGTCCCCGCTGTCCCCCATCCACGCCAGGGCCAATACTGGAATTCAAGTGTGGCCGAGCACAGGTCCCCACTGACCTGAGTCATTCAGCTTCCTGAGGTTTGGGTGGCTGGCCTGGTACCGTGTCTCCTGTGCTTTACTGGTACTTATGGCTTCTTTCAATCTTGGGATAAAAATTAAGAAAAGAGAACATTTAGAAAGAGAAAGTACCTATGACAATGCAGTCTTTTCAAGCAGTGCCCGTGTGCAAAAAGCAAATGCCTCCTTTGACCAAAGCAGGGATATTCATCGACAGCTCCTGGGAGTACAGCCCACAGCACGGCGAACCTCCGAGACACCTGCTTTAGAAGAGCAGCATCTGGTTAGGTGGCCCTCCTTCAGGAAAACGAGAATCCCAGGACCAGGGGGAAGAGAAGCACATGAAAGGACCAAATGGGTACTTCAGACTAGTCAGCAAACCGTGACCCATGGGCCAAATCTGGCCCACCACCTGATTTTGTACGACCACAAGCAGAGAACTGCCTTTACAGATGACCACTGGCAATGGACTGGATGACAGAGAACACTAACTTTGAACCTCCGTTAATAATTTCTTTTTTCTCATTAGTAGACCTATGTTACAAAAAATTGTACTCAATTATTCCTCTTTTCGTTTTTTTAATGCCGTCATTAAAAATTTGTTATTTTCTTGTTAACGTAAGTCCCTATAAAATATCTCTGATTTTGCTTCCTGGCCCACAAAGCTTAGTCTGCCCACTCCTGCTACAGACAGGGATTTCAAAAGGTAACTCAGGAGATCTTCGGACTATGCCTAACACTCCACGCACCCCTGCGGGCATGGCAGGGGCTCCCCCGCCCCAGAATCTGGGCCTCCTCCACAGTTTGCTCTTCTCCACCCTGCTGACCGGTGCCCTGGCCACTTCATTGGCCAAGCTGGAAACCAATCATTCTCCATGTATGCCCTCTCTGCACACCTCCACTCCCAGCAAGCCATGCAAACATCCCCTCAATCCCCCCACAGATCCCCAAAATCCGGCCCCTCCTTCTGCCTTGCCTCTTTATCCTTACCTGGATGAGCCCCCGCCTTTCCAATCCTTACCCAAAGATGCCAGGCATCTTTCTAACATACCCTGTATGAACCTCTCCAATTAAAGTCCTTATTTATTTTTTGATTTTTTGAAAGATTTAATTTTAGAGAAAGACAGAGAGAGAGATAATGCGCATGTGCGCGAGCACAAGCGGGGGGAGGGGCAGAGGGAGAGAATCTTTAAGCAGATTCCCTGCCGAGAGCAGAGCCTGATGTGGGGTTCCATCCCATATCCCATGACCTGAGCTGAAACCAAGAGTCAGATGCTGAATCGACTGAGCCACCCAGGCACCCCACTCTGGTTAAAGTCTTTTTTTTTTTAAGATTTTTATTTATTATTTATTTGAGAGAGAGATCGAGAGAAAGCACAAGCCGGGGGGAGAGGTAGAGGGAGAAGCAGACCCCCCCTGCTGAGCAGGGAGGCTGACACAGCCCAAACCCAGGACCCCAGGATCATGACCTGAGCTGAAGGCAGATGCTCAACCAACTGAGCCATCCAGGCATCCCTGGTTAAAGTCTTTTTTTTTTTTTTTTTAAAGATTTTTATTTATTTATTTGAGACAGAGAGAATGAGAGAGAGAGCACATGAGAGGGGGGAGGGTCAGAGGGAGAAGCAGACTCCCTGCTGAGCAGGGAGCCCGATGCGGGACTCTATCCTGGGACTCCAGGATCATGACCTGAGCTGAAGGCAGTCGCTTAACCAACTGAGCCACCCAGGTGCCCTGGTTAAAGTCTTTAATGGCTCCCCACTGGTGCAAGCCTGGACCCCATCAGGCTAAAGGCACTGTAGGCCCCCATAGGCCCCCAGTGCTCCAGCAATGTGTAGAACAGAGCAGAGCCTCCTGAAATCTGAGGATTTCATTACTTACAAGCAGTGACTGGAGGTCTAGAATGCACAGCTGGTTTCTCTGAGCACAGTTGTGAGCCCTATGTGTTGCCTGGCCAGCGTAAGCAGCAGATGCTTGCAGCTGAGCCCACCTGCCCATTACCCAGGCTACAAACCCCAAAGCTGACTTTTTTCCTTTGTGCTCACATAGTAACACTTAAATGACAAAAACTTGGCTTCTTTGTGAAAAATGGCAAAAAAGCCAACTCTAGGGAGAGTACAAATGGTTAAGAGAACTATAAGAAGAGTGGTGGCTCTTGGTCAGCAACCAAGTCTTGGATAAGTTAGAGAGTTTCAAATTTAGGGAGTGGTTAAATCTGTGATCTAAAGGGACCTCTCCATGAGCTTTGTTTATTTTTATTTTTTATCATTTATTTATTTCATTTATTTATTCATGAGAGACGGAGAGAGACATAGGAAGAGGCAGAGGGAGAAGCAGGCTCCCCACAGAGTGGGGAGCCCAATGTGGGACTCAATCCGAGGACCCTGGGATCATGACCCAAGCTGAAGGCTGACCCTTAACCAACTGAGTCACCCAGGCACCCCCTCCATGAGCTTTAAATGGAAATGGGAAGCAGCAGCTTATGAAGCTTTGTCAGCAAGACCAAAATGGCTTACTAAGAAACAAAACTTCAGAAAAGGCCGAAGCGTTTGTGTAACAAGGATACATATGACTTGACAGAAGTTTGAATACGAGAAACTTATTTTAAAAGCTTCTATATTGGGCGCCTGGGTGGCTCAGTTGGTTAAGCGACTGCCTTCGGCTCAGGTCATGATCCTGGAGTCCCTGGATCGAGTCCCGCATCAGGCTCCCTGCTCGGCAGGGAGTCTGCTTTGCCCTCTGACCCTATCCCCTCATGTGTTCTCTCTCATTCTCTCTCTCAAATAAATAAATAAAATCTTAAAAAAAAAAAAAAAAAAGCTTCTATATCAGAATATCCCTGTATTTATGGAATAGGGGTTTTGACAGGATTACAAAGATTTACCCATTTTATAGAAGCAATTACACATTACATCATAGATTTAACCATGCTGATGTCTTAGTCCAAAGTGAACGGACATCTAAACTTCCTCTGATAACACATAAACCCTTTTAAAAAGGAGGACACAAAACATCCTTCTGATTTGTAAACTGAAAACCAAACCAAACCAAACAACAACAAAAAAATAAAATCCAAAAAACCCAACTAAATAAACAACCCCGGAAACTACCCCAATTGGGGGGAAAAAGTGACAGGTATTTGAGATCAGGGTCAAGCTGGAAAATCAGGGATGGACGGTGATTAGGACTGAGCCACAAAACAAACCAACCCTCATGACCTCGGCTAGCGTATCCACAGGCAATAGCCCCCGGGCCAACCAACCGCCTCTTCCCCTTCTGTAGTTCTCTCTCCGTAAATCCCAAAGATTCACCTGCCTGGTCTTTCCGCTACATCCTCAGTTCCTTCACCTGTGCTTGTTTCTCCCCAGAGCCACTTGAGGTGGAAACAGTTTCCCAGTTTCTTCCCTCCCACACCCTATGTCCTAATTTAGGTGATGGCCACACAGGTGTATACACAGTTAAGCAGTCACCCGTTTAGTGAAAGTGTCAACACACACTTAAGATGGGTGCGCTTTACTGTACATCAGTTATGCGCTTAAAAAAATTTCTCTTAGGGGCGCCTGGGTGGCTCAGTTGGTTAAGCGACTGCCTTCGGCTCAGGTCATGATCCTGGAGTCCCGGGATCGAGTCCCGCATCAGGCTCCCTGCTCGGCAGGGAGTCTGCTTCTCCCTCTGATCCTCCTCCCTCTCATGCTGTCTCTCATTCTCTCTCTCTCAAATAAATAAATAAAATCTTTAAAAAAAAAAAAATTTCTCTTAAAAAATCATTCTGTATTCCAGGGGTGCCTGGGTGGCTCAGTCGTTAAGCGTCGGCCTTCGGCTCAGGTCATGATCCCAGGGTCCTGGGATCGAGCCCCGCATCGGGCTCCCTGCTCCATGTGAAACCTGCTTCTCCCTCTCCCACTCCCGCTGCTTGTGTTCCCTCTCTCGCTGTGTCTCTCTCTGTCAAATAAATAAATAAAATCTTTAAAAAAAAAATAAAAAAAAACCTAAATGAACACTGTGACTGCAGCTTTGAAAACACTGAGTAAGTGGGGGGGAAACTAAGTTTTGAGTTTTTGTGCTATGGTAAGGTGTAGATGTTCTATAATATGACTATATTATTTTTACAATAAAAAATAAACACAACGGTCTGAGATATGAATAGTAATCTATTTTAGCAGAAACTTGACTCTTTGTACACATGATATTTAAATACCTGCTCAAATTACACATATTACTTTATTATCTAACCGAAACTTTTAAGTAAAATAATCGCTAATTTTAAAATTAAAGGGCCAGGGGCGCTTGGGTGGCTCAGTTGGTTAAGCGACTGCCTTCGGCTCAGGTCATGATCCTGGAGTCCCTGGATCGAGTCCCACATCGGGCTCCCTGCTCGGCAGGGAGCCTGCTTCTGCCTCTGACCCTCTCCCCTCTCATGTGCTCTCTCTCTCTCATTCTCTCTGTCTCAAATAAATAAATAAAAAAATCTTTAAAAAAAAAAAAATTAAAGGGCCAGACAGAATTAGACATGGAAATTTTGGATATAAAGACTTTTTAAAAAAAATTTTTATTTATTTGAGAGAGAGCATGAATGAGAGAGCACAAGCAGGGGGAGCAGCAGAGGGAGAGAGAGAAGCAGGCTCCCTGCTGAGCAAGGACTCCGATGTGGGACTCGATCCCAGGACCCTGACCTGAGCCAAAGGCAGATGCTTAACCAACTGAGCCACCCAGGTGCCCTGGATATAAAGACTTTTTAAAGAATTTTTAAAATTCTGTGAAGTGAGCCACATTTATACTGTTTAAGCTTTCTGAGGTGAATATTCTTTCAAATTACAATTACTGGAGCAGTAATTTAATTTATTGGAGACCCAATTTATGCAGACTGGATGTCTATCAAATAAACATCATCAGGAGCGCTGGAGAAATGTTTCTTTTTTCAAAACGTGTGAAGACGAATCCCTTCCAATGAGTAACTTACAAAGATCTTGGGTCCCTTTAAGGCACTAGAAGAGGCTTGAAAGTCTTGACCATTTCTTTTTTTTTTTTTAAGATTTTATTTATTTATTTGACAGAAAGACAGTGAGAGAGGAAACCCAAGCAAGGGGGAGTGGGAGAGGAACAAGCAGGCCTCCCTCAGAGCAGGGAGCCCAATGCGGGGCTTGATCCCAGGAGGCTCGATCCCAGGACCCTGGGATCCTGACCTCAGCCGAAGGCAGACACTTAACGACTGAGCCACCCAGGTGCCCCGAAAGTCTTGACCATTTGCACTAACCCCCACTTTCAGCTACTTCATATCTGGATGGCTGAAGATCCACTCACCTGCTATTGGCCTGGGAGGTGAGGGTGCCATTCTGTTCGGGTGGCGTCTCTGCTGGTTTGGATTTGAAGTAATTGACGAATCCCCCAAACATGCTCTTAATGCTGTTAATGTGCTTCTGGCTGGTCTTCAAATCTTGATCCATCTTGTCCACCATCTTCTCCGTGCGTTCTAAGACACCTCGCTGACGATCGAGCTCCTGGGGAAAATGAGAGGTGATGGCATTACACCGTTTTGTAATTTTCCCCTCTGCAGGGGACCACACACAGCAGGTTTGTCACGAGCCCTCAGAGAGCACGTATGGGGACAGATGCTGCCATCTGTGAGGGAACGTTTCCCCTTCTGACAACACATTCCTTTGCCCTTCCCTGTCCTGCTTCTATTGGCTTTCTTTCGTATTTGCTCCCGAGTTCTCTTCCCTCCTGCCCTCATGAGGCTGGCTCACAGGACCATGTTAAGATGCACGAGGCATGGACTGGCAGCACATTCTTTAGCCCTCCCCCTTTCCTGGCCCCTGTGAACCTTACAGGCTTTGACCTGGTACTGCCCCCATGGACTATGGCTCTTGTACTCCCCCCTTTTCAGATATGGGATTTCCATTGGGTCACTGGAGCCACCTGGCCCTGGTCACACCTTCAGATTATTTCACAGGCGAGGTGCTGGGTCCTTTCTGGGCCCTGTTAATATCTGATTCCAACTCACCCACAGTTTCACCTTTAAAACCTCTAACAAAGGTGATTCTGCCCAGGCCTTTGTACATGCTACTCTCTCTGCCTGTAATGATCCTCCTCCAGATATTTGTACAGCTCTGCTCATTTAATTCAGGTCTCTGCTCAGAGGTCACTTCCTCAAAGAAGTCTTCCTTGAACACCTTCTCTAAAGTAGAACTTTCTCTACCCTCAACGTACCCCTCTACACCCTCAATCTACTTTAGTTTTTATAGCATGCAAGCTCCATGAGGCAGGGACCTGCTTTGTTCACTGGGTCCCCAGTGTCTCACTCAGAGCAGTGGCTTGCTGGACTGCCAAAGGACAAGTGGATGATGCTCTGTGGCCATGGGGACAGCCTAGATCATATTCCTCAAGAGCCGATGGTTCCGGGGGCACCTGGGTGGCTCAGTCAGTTGGGTGGCTGCCTTCAGCTCAGGTCATGATCCCAGAGTCCTGGGATCAAGCCCCATGTGGGGCTCCCTGCTCAGCAGGGAGCCTGCTTCCCCCTCTGCCCCTCCCCCTGTTCATGTTCTCTCTCTCAAATAAATAAATCTTAAAAAAAAAAAGAGCTGATGGTTCCGACGGTGCATGTGAACTCACCACCACAGTAACACTAATACCTTCCTTTCTTCGTGCCAAACTTGTTTCGCCCCTATCTCAGGCCATTCCAGCTGTGTTCCTTCTCTGTGACCCACCTTTCCAGCCCGGAGACTCTCAAGCTTTTCCTGTTTGACTTCGTGAGGCAGTCCCTGCCCTCCACCACCTTTTGAATCTTCCAACCCTGCATCTGTCTGTGGCTCAGCAGTTATATTACCTGTGGCAGACAATCTTTAGAGATTTCTCTCTTAATACCTTAAAACAGAATCATGAACAATTTTTGAATAAATGCCTCCGACAACTGAAGGATAAAAAGGAAAAATATACATAATGGGTTTATTAGAGCCCATTTTACTTATAAAAACGTTAGTAGAAAGCTTTTAGAACATTTAGGGACCCAACAAGTAATCTGAGCTCTCAATGTTTATAGTGGATGAAATTTTAAAATATAATGTGTAGAGAGAAAACAAAAAAACCTTTGGAAATAAACTTAGAATTGCTGAGCTTTACAGCTTTGAATGTTTAAGTGTTTTTCACCAGCTCATGAGACACGTCTGAAGAAACCATTAGGTTCTTTTAAACAAAAGGAAAAATCTTTTCTAGACCGTGTCATTCTTGCAAATGCCTGGACTGCGTCAAAACTCGGTTTTAGAAGAAAAAAAAAAACAGTTGCTAATTTATCTAGAGTTTTCTCCTTTTTCCAATACCTCAGGTTTGTCATCTTCATGTCCATTCTGAGGTAAGTCTTTCCTGGAATAAGGCAAGGCTCTAAATTAGGGTTAAAATTATTTTCTCCAGCATTTACGTGTTTTTTTGAGTTGATATATTGCCAACAGTCCAGTCCCACCACCTGATTTCCCCTGCTGCAGAAGATGAAGAATATGAAGCAGGAGAGGTGCCTGGCTGCCCGGGGTGGGTGCTGGCCAGGGCTCTGTCACACCAGGAGCCAGGTCCTCGGCCTCCCTGACAGTGAGGTCTCTTGTGGTGGCTCATCTCACCAACCACCTGCCCTCTTGCTTCGGCCTCCCGACCTTAATTTGGAGAGTAGCAGAAGTAACAAGTAGCTGACAAAACCTTCCCCAATTCACAGTGAGATCTTATTTTCTTCTGTTCACAAGTGACACAGTCTCTCAAACTCCGAGTCTGCATCACTGCGCTGACTTGGTAAGGAAACCAAACGTCTCACTTAGATGTTACAATCAAAGTGAAGAGAAATCTGTGACGGTGGCAGGCCAGGGAAGTGAGCGCTGTTCTGGTCTCTGGAAATTTCTGTGAGCTGGAAGCTGGTGTTCACTGGAGGTGATCTGGTCAGGAGGCCAGCAGAGGAGGAACTTCTGCTGAAATCCATCCCTGAGGCAGAAGAAAGGACCAGGCTCCAAGTGCTTGGTTCTAACTAACGAGGAAGAAGGGCTTGGCAGAGCAAATACCAGGAGTGCCAGGGTGGGAAGGACAAGCTAGGCAGACCCTGCACCAGCCATCACCAAGGCAGGCCTCAAATACTCCAGTCCCCAGGCATCTTCTTGTCCCCCAAAAGGGACGCCATGCATATCATCATTGGTCCCTGGGATAATGGAGATCATGGAAAGACAAGGGCGGCTATGAGGGGAGGGAGCTCCAGAGAGTACCCTCAGTGTAAAGGGCACACATGCAAAGCTCAGATGTTAACATTACAGGTGATCCACCCCCCATCCCCACCTTAAGCGCTAAAAGGAGTTTTCTGTAAGTTAAACAGGAAAAAAGAAAATGGTCAGAGAAAAAAATCTGGTTGGGCCAGTGGTACTATGCTGGGCAACAGCACAGAGAGAGGGGGTGTCTCAATTCCCCTTTGGTTTGTGGCTCTTTGCCAAACAAGGATTCCTGATGAAGCAAGAGAATGCAAAAGACGGGGCGCCCGGGTGGCTCAGTTGGTTAAGCGTCTGCCTTCGGCTTGGGTCATGATCCCAGAGTCCTGGGATCGAGCCCGCGTCGGGCTCCCTGCTCGGCGGGAAGCCTGCTTCTCCCTCTCCCACTCCCCCTGCTTGTGTTCCCTCTCTCGCTGTGTCTCTCTCTGTCAAATAAATAAATAAGATCTTCAAAAAAAAAGAGAGAGAGAATGCAAAAGACAGCTGAAGACCCTGTGAGGGTATACTCTGTCCTACATGGGGCGACTTCTGGCCAGATGGATTATGTCCCCGGGCCCTGTGAGAATGTGAACATATCAGGGACTCCCTGCTGATAGAGAACACACACCGAAGGACAGAGGTGTGCAAGATACCCACCACCAAGTATTACTCTGCCAGCCACTGTTCCAGGTGCTAGGGGTTCAGGGGTGAACTAACCAGCCCCAGATCTCTGCCCTGCCAGAGCTTACAGTCTTGGTGGAGGATTCAGTGAGTCAAGTTTCATTTCACTTTTCATTTGTTGACAACCCTGTGGTGCTGGGAATCCAGAGTGGGGGAGGAAGAAAAGAAAGCTATCCTACACATACACGATGGCCACTCTGCCAGTAGGGGCTCCTTGCCTGGCTTAAGGGGGAGTCAGGGAGGCTCCCCGATGGGGTAGCATTGAAGGGGAAACTGAAAGCTGAGAAGTTAGGTAGGCAAAGGGCTGGGGGGTGGGGTAAGAGATCAGGGCAGAGGGAGCAGCCCATGTGCGCAGCAGTCCTGGGCCACGGGGCCAGCTGGGGGAACTGAGAGAGGAAGAGGAACGTGAGCATGAGATGAGGGAGCAGGCAGGATGCCAGGCAGGACCCAGCAGGCATTGGAGAGGGCAGCAGTGACCACCAGATCCCAACTCCAATTCACAGCTGATACATCTCATAAGGTCAGTTGGGCCTGGTTGTCTTCCCTGACCAGGTCAGGCCCTGAGATTCGGAAGGAAAATGTCAGTGCTAAGGTTCCTGTATTGAACTCATAATTAAACTCAGGGATCCAGTGCGCCTGGGTGGTTCAGTTGGTTAAGCGACTGCCTTCGGCTCAGGTCATGATCCTGGAGTCCCTGGATGGAGTCCTGCATCGGGCTCCTTGCTCGGCAGGGAGTCTGCTTCTCCCTCTGACCCTCCCCCCTCTCATGTGTTCTCTCTCTCATTCTCTCTCTCAAATAAATAAATAAATCTTAAAAAACAAAAAACCTCAGGGATCCAATAATAAGTAGGTGGAGGTCAATCTGGAGTCAATAAGCTGAACCTAGAACCTGAAGTTCATCTCCTTCATGTCACTCCCTTTCCAGGGCAACACACATGCGTAAGCGCCGGCAGGGACACATGAGCATGGAATATGCTCAAACTGGGGCTTTGTCTCACTGTAGTAGTATGGAGTGGATTCAAAAACACAAACGGAGTCTTATGTTGCATGAAAAAACACCAAGGGCAAAGGCAGTGATGCTGGTGCTCTTTACTGCCTGAGTGCAGGCTGACCCAGGCTCACTAAGGACTAACTCAGCAGGCCTGGCCTGTCCACACCCTCTATGTTCCAAAGAAAGGCCTTGCCTGGCTCCTGGCCCTTATAATACCATGATAAGAGTATCTTTGTTTATCTGAGTCCTTAGGCTAGGCCAGATAGTTTATGCTAATAGTGTGATTTAGGTGGGGGCCTTCAGCCACATGCTTGACCTCTGAAGGGGTTAAACAGTAAGGTCTGCCAGTCGGGCAGGTGGTCAGCCATGCCTACGTGGTTGTGTGATGGCCTACCAAACACCACTCCCGTCTCACTGGCGTTACTGTGCCAGCCATTCAGGCCCTGGTCTAACATTTATTGCTGGACTCCCCTGAAATGAGATCCCAGGCTTCACAAAACTGTACAGGAGCATGCTCAGCTGCCAGAGGGGACAAGGAACTCTGGGCAGCCATGTCTCCACAGGCTTGCCCAAACGTGCAAACAACCCAAATGCCTATCATTAGAGGACTGGCTACATAAATACAAGTCATCCATTCAGTGGAATACGACACAGCCATAAAAACAACAATAACAAAAAGATCAGTGCATTATATATTACTAGGGACTAACCTCCAATCCTATTAAAAAATGTACAGACTAGAATATATAGAATGCATCCACTTAAGTTAAAATTAAAAAAAGAAAGAAAGAAAGAAAAAGGAAAGGACTATAGCTACGTCTCTATCCACAGAATATCTTCACAAGGACACTGAAGGAACTGACAGTAATTGGCTGCCGTGGGAGCAGAGGGGTGGGAGGAAACTTCCTACTCTTCTGTACGTTTTAAATTTTGAACTATGTTATTGGATATCGCTTCACAAAAGCTAAACCTTAGATAAAAGAAAGAATAAATAAATCACATTTGCAAAACAGAAGAGCTGAGTGGCCTACAAGTCTCTCCACGGTTCTGGACTGTGCTTACCAGGCCAGTTAACTAGGAACTGCTCTGCTCTAACTCTGTCCCGTGGCAGTCATGACCTGTGGCTATACTCTTTGTGAGAAATAACCCTTGTCAGGTTGCACAGGAGGAGGATGACTCTCCTTCACTTAGGATGACCTAAGTAATTTTCCTACTTCTGCCAAGCTGGAACTGACTATCTTCCCAAACTAATATTTGTACATTCCTAAGCCTCTATAAAAACCTATCATGTTTTCGCACAGCTCAGCGCTGGGTCTCTAAGGAGGGAGGTTAGCAGGTGACTTGGGTCTGCTGGAAGTCACACTGTACACTGAGTGGCAGGAAGAGCTCACTAGCCCCAACCTCAGCCCCATTCCCATCCCCATTCTGACTGGAATCAAAGACTGATTCAAAGGCAGTTTGGAGAGTACAGAGTGGGGTGGGGAGAGGGTGCTGACCATTCCGGCCTCCCAGGGCCTCTGATGACTGGGAACGGACTCAATCCTGGAAAAATTCAGTGTCACCATACCGATGACAGTGCCTGTCACCTGCCCAGTCATGATCATACTGCACCTCTCAGAACAACACCAACTTAGCCCAGTCCAAGCCTCACAGGCCTGAGGTACCACTCTGCCTCTGCTCTCACCGTCCCCCTTACATAGAGAGAAGGGCCTTTGGGAGCAGCATGGGGGGGTGTCACCACAATCCACGTGAAACCATTCACCTCTAATATGTTTTTGAGTCTCCTTCCCTCTGAAGGACAGACTTTCCCCTGCCTATGAAAGGCTCCTAAGCTGCCTCCTCTGGGCCTTTTCTTTGAATATATCCTGTGCATCACTTCCCTACTGGAGCCCAGGAACCCTGTGGTGGGTCCAGTGTCTTTGCACCGCTCCTCTCGGCCCTATGAACATTCCTCCTACCCTTCTTCCTCTTCCTCCTCCTCACTCCTGTCTAAATCTTAGCCTTAAAAGCCAGATTGGAGTTTCTCCTCTGCCATGACATCCTACTTTGTATCATTCTGATTTCCTATTTCAATTGTTCTCACTGTTTCCAGAGATGTCCCTTCAAATAGTTCTTACTTGGCTTCCTTGGACCTGGGACCCTCAAGTAACTCCTTCACTAGGGCCCTAAGACCTTAGGCAATCCTCCCAAATCTTAGTCAACATTTGCCATTTAGACTCAAAGATAGGAATCCAGTAGATATAAGATGTGAGAATTACAGCTAAACTTCCTTAAGGAAGCCAAAGATAGGAAAATGAGCCAATGAGGGATACTGTACTGTAACAGTGGGGAAGGAAACGGAAGTGGGGAAGGAAAATAACCAGAAAAGCAGCAATGGGGATATGACCCAGACAACTATTTGAGAAATTAATCAACATACCTCAAACTGCCCAAGATCGTAAGTGATCAGGTCAGAATGAACTCTGCCAGAGAAAAGAGTTACAAAGAGACCCATGGAGGAAGACAACACTTCAGGTTCCAGTACTAAGTTTCAAAGCTACAAATGCTTTAGATTAATGTTAGCTGATATACCAATGATCTACTATTACATTTTTTAAAACTTAAAAAAAAAAAGCCCAAACAAAACCATTTCATTAGTAGGCTGAGGAAGAAATGTGGTGCCTAAGAAAGAACAATCCTCACATAGGGTCCCTGAAATCTCCCATGGGTGGAGAGACGAACTGACAAGGGGGAATCGGAGAAATGGACTGTCACAAACCATATGCTATCTAGGACATCTTCATTTGGATTTGGGAAGTAAAAGTTAGGCCCTAGACTTGACCAAACTTGGGCTATGGCTTACTCAGCAGCTGCCCAGACAGACCTCATCACCTCTATCGGTGAGGTGAAGTGGTCAGTGATAGGAAAAAACTCAAGGCCCATTTGCTCTGGTACTTCACACACCAGCAGGTACAATCCTCACCCATTCTGGGTCACTCGGGGAGGGATGGTTAAAGCTCTAGATCTGGGATTCTGAGCAGGTAATTATAAGAAACAGACACTCCATTTCCCTAACCCGATCTCTACTAATAGCTAAGGAATATTACAGGGGTAAACTGCCTCTTTCAAGTACTCAAGACACACACCTCTTTGTATAGCTAAAGTTTCTGGACCTCGTGTGACAATTCAGCCTAGTTGGGCCGTCCTGCCCTGCTCCAGACTCACCTCGGCAGAGGCGACGCCGATCCTCTCGGACTCGTATACGAGGGACAGGGACCTGTCCGTGCTGGCGGCCGCGGCCTGGGCCCTGCGCATCACCTCCTGCCGCAGGTACTGCTGCCTGTCCACGGGCGCTCCGGGTCCATCGGGGAGGTCGCGGTCGTCCTTCCACACGGCCGGCCGGGCACCCTCATCTTCCGCATCGTCGTCGAATGGGTTGTAGCTTTTGGGGTAGGCCGACATGGTGCCGGCGCTCGTCTGGGTCTGGACAGGAGAAGGAGGAACGTGGCCAAGGCGAGGAACGGCCTTTCCGGGCCCGCAGGGATCCAGGCCGACCTCCCGAGGCCCTCGGGAAGCGCCCACCGCTCTGCAGCCCCACAGCTCCGCGGCCCGCACTCCAGCGCCGCGCTACTCCCCTCCACCCGCCCGTCGCGGAGCGAACTCCTTCCGCCTGTCTCGCGCGGGAGGCCCCGCCTCCGGAGCTGACCATCTTATCCCACGGCTTGGGGGGCGCCACGCCCGGTGCGCGCGACCGCAGCCTACCGCTCGGCTTCTCTCTCCCCTCCAGCAGTGGAATCACCCCGCGGCCACGCCCCACCCAGTGTCGACAGCAGAGGTCACGTGGTGGGGAAGCCGGATGCCGCCGCGCCTGCGCCGTGAGCTCCGGCGCTCGCAGGCCGGGTGCGGGAAGCCCGCGGGCAGCGCCGCCGCGCGCGCGATGATGGCGGCGGCCGCGGCCCGTGCAGGCAGCGGCGGCAGCAGCGGCGGCGGCGGCTCCGGCTCCGGCTCCGGCTCCAGCGCCTCGCGGGGCTTCTATTTCAACACGGTTTTGTCATTGGCCCGCTCCCTGGCCGTGCAGAGACCGGCATCTTTGGAGAAGGTAGCCTTGGCCTCTCGGGCCGCGGGCTGACAGGAGAAGGGGTATGGGGTGGCGAAGCGGGTAGGCGGGGCGGCGAGGGTCTGTGGGAGGCCGAGCGCGGCTCTCGAGCTGTCTGTGACAGGAGGGGGTACATGAGCGGCGGGAGCTGGCGGGGTGAGGAGGCCCATGGGCGGAGGGCGCTGGTGAAGAGAGGAGGGTCTTGGGGGTGGTGCGGTCAAGGAGTGGACAGGGCAGGTGGGGATTTTGCGGGTGGGTGGCGTGGGAGGGACGTGAGCTACAGGCCTGGGTTTGAGCCGAGGGGTACCTTGTTGACATCGCAAGGGCGGGGGCGGCAGGCAGGGAGAAGCAGCGGGAAGAGCGGAGGACCAGAGTCAAAACCTGGGGCTCTGCTCCCGACTTCCTCTGCTTTTTATTCCGTGACCTTGGAGACATGCTGTTCTCGTTAAATGGGGGTGCTTACCTACTTTGGCCGCTTCACATTGTTGTGAAGGGCAGATGAAATAGTACATCTGAAAGTGCTTTTTGAAGTGCAAATCCGCGCGTTGTTTTTCTGTGAATCTAGAGGGGGCGTTAGACTGGGTAAAAGATTGTGTTTTGAAGAAGGGACAGTGGCAGGGAATGGGGAATGAATGACAGTGGGCAGAGAATTATAGTATCATTATAGTATGTTAGCACAGAAGGGGTGATATTCTTTTCTTTTCCTTTCTTTCTTAGATTTATTTATTTGAGAGAGCGCGCGCGCACGTGCGTGTGCACGGTGGAGAGGGTCAGGGGAAGAAGGAGTCTTTTTTTTTTTTTTTTTAAGATTTTATTTATTTATTTGAGAGAGAGAGAATGACAGAGAGCACGAGAGGGAAGGGGATCAGAGGGAGAAGCAGACCCCCCGCTGAGCGGGGAGCCCGATGTGGGACTCGATCCCGGGACTCCAGGATCATGACCTGAGCTGAAGGCAGTCGTGTAACCAACTGAGCCACCCAGGCGCCCAGAAGGAGAGAGTCTTAAGCGGACTCCGGTGCTGGGCTGGATTTCACGACCCTGAGATCAGGCCTGGAGCTGAAACCAAGAGCCGGCTGCTCGATGGACTGTGCCACCCAGGCGCCCCAAGGATGAGATTCTTTTTTCATACAGTTTCTGGTGGGTGGAAAGAGATCTGTTGTCTAAGAGTAGGAGAAAAGTGGTGGAGACTGGAGACCTGTCTGCTGCAGTTGAGAGTAGTTTTATGGGGGCGCCTGGGTGGCTCAGATGGTTAAGCGTCTGCCTTCGGTTCCGGTCGTGATCCCAGAGTCCTAGGATCGAGCCCCGCGTAGGGCTCCCTGCTCGGTGGGGAGCCTCCTTCTCCTTCTCCCTCTGTTGCTACCCCACCTGTGTTCGCTCTCTCTATCAAATAAATAAATAAAATACTTTTTAAAAAAGAGAATTTTTGCGGCTCTGGTGAGGAGTGAGGCTGAAATGCTGTGTTAGACTCTCTGGCATAGTGTCCTTGGCTTTGTGGTTTCTTAAGTCTGATTTCTCACTTACCTGCAGGATGAGCAGGTCCTGGGAGATTGATGCCAACTTGACTTCTAATTGAAGGAGGAATTCAAAAGAAGGGAAAGTATATGAGTTCTAGAGATAGGAATACCTGAACTTAAATCCTGTATCATTTGCTTACATTAGTGTGACTCTGGGTAGGTCAGTTCTCCAGTCTGAACCTTTGCTTTCTCCTGCAAAATACAAGGACAGTACTTGTTAAGAGTATTATGAAGATCAACAAAATGACACATGAGTACCTAATGATTGAGAACTGTTATCATTGAATGAGCCTGACTAATGGACCATAGTGCTGGCTTATCAAATCAAATTCATGCCAGCTAGTCAGCACATTCTATTCTTAGTAGGAGGACTAAAAAGCATATCAGAAGTTTACTTGCTGGACTCAGAGAAGAGAGAAGAGATTGTAGGGAATTGGGTGAAGACAGTCCTGCAGCTCTAGCAGGGCACCCTTTCCCACTCAGTAACTCTGAGAAATGCACCTTAAGCTCAACTGGCCTTCTTCAGTCTTCTTCCATAATCACAAGAACATTCTGTAATTGCAACATTGTTAGCTTTGTATCTTATAGTAACTGCTTCAGTTGTCAAAATTAGGATCTGTTTTACAACTAATTAATACAGCTTTTAGGTTGGCAGCTTCCCAATACTATCTCTTAGTTTGGGAGATATTTCAGTTTCTTTGGCAACATTTACAAATCACTTTAGAAAAGAGTTAACAGAGCCAGCCTGAGTCTGCAATCTTCAGAAGGGATTGCCTGCAAGGTTGGTCCTTGGCTTACATCTGGGAACTTGACACTTGAACTGTTCCATTTTCTAATTGATAAGGGTGGTTCATTGTGCCTAGACTCTGAACAAACAATATGATTACCTGCTTTCCTCCTGGGAATCTGGAATTTTGATGGCTGCTAAGCAGACAGTGCCTTTGTCTATCAATAAAAACCTTGGATGCTATGTCTCTAATGGACTTCCCTAGGTACAAACATAGCATACATGTTACTACATTGTCTGCTGCTGTAGAGGGGAGCATGCTGGGTGTATACCTTCACAGGAGGGAGAGAACACAAGGAAGCCCAGGCACAGGTTTCTCCAGAGTCCACCTGTCTTTTTCTCTTGCTGATAAATTCACTGTAATACAATTTACTGTAATTTAGCTATGAGTACAACTATGTATGTGTGGGTAGTCTTGGGGACCCTGAAATAATTTCTTAAAGAAGGCTTTTGTAGGTGGCTGATTCCATCAGATATATGTGGATTCCTCTTATTCTCATTTGGGGTCTTGAGACTTCATTATGCTAGGGATCATTGCTACTATTTAGTCATATAATATATGGCTGCTTACTACATTCCACTACTTTAAAACAATTGGCAACAAGCCCTTAACATTCCTAGGGAAGTATTCTTGAGGTTCTTAAGAGTAAAGGAATTTCTGACTACCCACCAGGATAATGAAGGTGGGGACTTAAGTGGGGAGATGAGTGTTGAAAAACCTCTTTCTCATTTACTTGTTTCTGGTTTCTTTCTCCTTTTTTTCCAGAGAGAAGGCAGAGGACTGAGTGGGACTTGGTCCAGATAGGGTTGGGCTGAGGATAGCTCAGTTTTCTGAGCTAGACCTGCCATCTCAGCTCAGACATTGGTAACTCAGGCAGCCTTGACATGCTTTTATGGCACTTGGGGCACATTAACGACATAACTTTCCCTGTCTTTGTCTATCTACATGCCACAGTGGTGTTTCCTTACTCCACTCACATCCCAGGCTGTGAAACATAGCCTATTGCTACTAAGTAAATTTTATTTTTCCTTTAATTAATTCACTCTTTCATTCAGGAAACAGTTTTTGAGCACCTGCTGTTAATTAATACACACTAGGTAGGCCAGATCAATAAGAAACAGTGTTGGGGCGCCTGGGTGGCTCAGTCGTTAAGCGTCTGCCTTCAGCTCAGGTCATGATCCCGGGGTCCTGGGTTCGAGCCCCGCATCGGGCTCCCTGCTCGGCGGGAAGCCTGCTTCTCCCTCTCCCACTCCCCCTGCTGTGTTCTCTCTCTCGCTGTGTCTCTCTCTGTCAAATAAATAAATAAAATCTTTAAAAAAAAAAAAAAAAGAAACAGTGTTAGTGAGATTGCTCAGGTGATCAGCATCAAGTCAGACTTGCTGTAAGTACCCGATCTACTCTTATATCACAGGTCTGGTGACCAGACTCCTGCCATGTTCAGATAGTCAAACCCAAGACTCCTTGGTATCAATTCTCTGATCCATATCGGAGTTTTGACCTTTTCCTGCTGGGCTGTCCCTTAAGACTGGAACCACAGCCCTAAAGCCCACCCCCAGGATTGTGAGCCACCCAGAGGACATCGTCTGTGTTCCTCGAGATCACGTCTCACACAGCCCTCAGCCCTCTCCCTCTGGGAGAAAGGTGAGAGGAGAGAAATAGAGAAGAGAGCCCTGTCTACAGTGGAATCTCCATGTATGGTAGGCTTCCAGTCTCCCTCTCTCCAATTTCTTTCTGCCTACTAGTCTTGCTCTGCTCTCCTCCTTCTCATCTGTCTTCAGAATGTTACTGAGCCGCCCCTGTCAAGCTTCCTCCTGGATCTGCCTGGTTATACTCCTCTGTGTCTAGGATATTGGTGACCTCTTCCTGCCTTTCCTCGTCTGGCCTGTACCATACTAATGGACCCTGAACCCTGGGATATGGAGAGTTCCTGGCAGAGCTGAAAACTAGGGAAGCATTCCTTGCTCTCCCACCTCTCTTCCCACCCGCAGGAGGCTCTGATCAGAATCTTTTTCCATGTCCTAAAATATCCTCTCTTTTCTTCGGTTAGAATGCTAGAATCTTGAGGTGTCTTAGCTAACTCGATGTGGTGTTTAAATGGCACTGCAGCATTAGGGACATGCCAGAGCCTCCCTGGTGGACCGATGTGCTCCAGAAGATGAGCTGGTTAACTCTTATCTCTCATTGGAGGAACATCTGTTCTGATGCTCAGGGCAGTGGGCTTTCTGGAATTTATGGTTATCCACTCCTTTAGAGTGGTTTACCATGGAGTAAAAACCATGGTATTGGCATTTTTTTTCCCCAGCATGATGAAGCTGAAAATTTCCATCCTCACTCCCTTTCCTTTGTGAGGCCATGTTAAAAACAACCATCTATAGAGTAAGGGGAGAGAAAATTAGTGTCAGTAGAGGGAATTCATGATGCTAGAACCACTGTTGTTAAACCAGCTCTAAAATATTTTAAGAAGAAATTGGAAGAAGAAAAAATCTTTACTGTAATCATGCCACATTAACTGTATTAGGTTGCTAGGGCTGCCGTAACAAAGTACCACAACGACTTAAACAACAGAAATTTATTTTCTCATAGTTCTGGATGCTAAAAATCCAAGATGAAGGTGTCAGCAGTGCTAGTTTTTTTTGAAGCCTTTCTGTTCGGCTTGTAGATCGCTGTCTTCCTGTGTCTTCACATAGTCTTCTCTCTGTGCCTGTCTGTATCCTAATCTCTTGTTATAAAAACACTAGTCAGGGCTCCTGGGTGGCTCAGTGGTTAAGCGACTGCCTTCACCTCAGGTCATGATCCCAGGGTCCTGGGATCGAGTCCCACATCAGAATCCCTGCTCTGTGGTGAGCCTGCTTCTCCCTCTGCCTCTGCCTGCCACTCCCCCTGCTTGTGCTCTCTCTCTTTCTCTGTCAAATAGACAAATAAAATCTTAAAAAAAAAAAAGTTTAAAAAAACCAAAAAAACACTAGTCAGATTTATAGAACTGGCCCACCCTACTTACCTTGTGTTAACTTAAAAACCCTATATCCAAATACAGTCACATTCTGAGGTACCTGGGGATGAGGAGTTCAATATATGAATTTGGGGGGGAAATAATTCAGCCCCTAACACTTAATGCATTAGCATTTTAATTTCTTAGATCTCCTTTTTAGTCTTTAGCTATATTCACTTTCTTGCTTTTTTTCAAAAATAGCCCATATTTATTATGTTAATGGCTGCATGTCATATTTTGTATTGATAGATCATAATTAAGCATTTCTCTGTTTCGACTGTTTAGTTTTTCCCTTGTAAAACAGCATGTTTGTACATCTAGAATTTTGTCTTCTTCTAAATCACATCCTTCTGTTAAATGGTGGATGGGTCTTGATGTTTACTGCCCAGCTGTTTTCAAAGGACTGTACTTAGTTATGGTAGATAGTATCAGCAAGACACCTTGTGCATATTTATCTATAGTTTCACTGTTGTTGGATTTTATTTACTTTTTCCTGCTAACTCTGCAAGCGTAAAAGGGGACCTTATACTTTTGATTCTAAGATAATGATGTTTGACCATGGTTGGCTGTGTTAAATTATGAATTAAACAACCAAAAAACCTACAAGGCGGAAGTGGCCGTATGATACTGTGCTCTTGTTTTCTGCTATGTGGAAACTTGAATTCAGGTTTCTCTTCATATTTGCAGTACTGTTGCTTGGATACTGGCTTCTTGCTGTGTCTGCTCTCGGTATCTTTCTTTCAACAGTTGGCTCTACTAGGTGTGCACACAACTCTGACCCTCAACTAATTTACAGATAAGTAGAAGCAGTGATAGGCGGGGGACTGGCTGGCTATCTGTCCATAAAGGAAGTGGTATTGGACCATATGGCTTTTCAATAAAACTCCCCTGAGAAGATATTTAGCCATTTTGCACTCTGCTGCCGTAGGAATGGGAGGTACAGATAATTTTTTCTGCGGGCCCCAAACCTTTTCTCTGTGGCTCTTGACAGGTAGTGAAAAAGTAATAGAAAGTAAAAAAGTGAAACATGCTCTAAGAAAGTGAAGTATTGTGCGTACTTGCTGGGAGATTACTTTCAGCTGAGATTCTGAATAAGGAAGGCCTGGAAGTGATGGGGATGGACATTTGTAAATGCCAAGAGTGGTTGGCAAGGGAAGGTCATTTCAGATAGAGCAGAGAGCAAAAACACAGAGGAAAATGAGGAACAACAGTAATAGGGTTTGGCAGAAATACAGTATATTTAAAGGGAAGAGTGTAGGTGAGAGTGAGAAGAAAGCAGGTGGCCTCATATATAGTCCCAGGCTCAGAGTTTACGTTGAATTGATGAGACAGGAAAGAGCCCTTGAATATTTCAGGGCCATGAGTTATGTGCATTAATAAGATTATTATGGCCGCATTGTTTATCTCGATGCCCTTAAGGATTCTCAAAATTGATGTGTCACTAGCTGTTTGCTCCCCCAGAGGGCAGAAATGTTCTATTTCTGACTCCTTACTGCAGATTTTCTCTTCTGCTGTCTGTGTTTGCAGTTTGCACCTAGTGGAGATGTGGTTGCCTCCAATCTCATCCACCGGCAGCTATTCCCATCCTTGTTTAAATTGCTGAAATGTATCTGTGCACTTCATTTTCCTCATTATTTATATATTTGTTTTTGTATTTGCTTCATGCGTGTATCTGGCATTTTGGAAAAAGGCTTGGCCTTTTATGAACATTGCCAAGCTGGCCAGAACATTACTTTCGTTTATGTGTTAAGATACAGAGTTGAGGGGTGCCTGGGTGGCTCAGTTGGTTAAGCGACTGCCTTCGGCTCAGGTCATGATCCTGGAGTCCCAGGATCGAGTCCCGCATCGGGCTACCTGCTCAGCGGGGAGTCTGCTTCTCCCTCTCCCGCTCCCCCCTCTTGTACTCTCTCTCTCTCTCTCACTCTCTCTCTCAAATAAATAAATAAAATCTTAAAAAAAAAAAAGATATAGAGTTGAGGCAGAAATCCTCAAATCTTACTTGAATTTATTCACTTAGTTCTGAGAGGCTCTGTCTTTGCTGCTAAAGCTATTTTCTTTTCCTGGATATTTCTATGTGTAAAGCTGGCCTGGAAACCTGGATTCAGGGCCACCAAGGCTATCTGTACCGTTATAAAAGCAAACGAGGGTGACATTTGTTCATTAGTTCATTCATTAATATAATAAATCTGAGGGCTTACCGTGTGCCAGGCCTTGGAGGGGCCCATTAGAGGGATGAATGAGTAGACGTGGTCTTGCTATCATGGAATTGTCCTGGAGCTAGACAAGCATTAAGCAAAAAACTATAAGTAAATATGATTGAAAATGCTAACAAGTGCCAAGAAGCAAAAGTAAATGGTGTTGGTGAATGCATTCATAATGTTTTACTACCATCACCATCATCCATCTTCAGAACTCTTTCATCTTGTAAAACTGAAGCCCTAATTGCAATTGATTTTTGTATATTGATCTTGTATCCTGCAACCTTGCTGAACTCGTCTTTTTAGTTCTGATACTTTTTTAGGTTTTCTATATACAAGAGTATGTCATCTGCAAATAGTTTTACTTTTTCTTTTCCAAACCGAATGCTTTTTATTTCATTTTCTTGTCTCATCGTCCTGGCTAGAACCTCCAGAACAATACTGGATAGAAGTGGTGAGAGTGGGGGTGCCTGGGTGGCTCAGTCGTT
Source organism: Mirounga angustirostris (assembly GCF_029215605.1). Lineage (NCBI taxonomy): Eukaryota > Metazoa > Chordata > Mammalia > Carnivora > Phocidae > Mirounga > Mirounga angustirostris. The sequence continues at coordinate 64,815,685 of NW_026991722.1, forward strand.
GGGCGTCTGCCTTCAGCTCGGGTCGTGGTCCCGGGGTCCTGGGATCGAGCCCCGCGTCGGGCTCCCTGCTCCGCGGGAAGCCTGCTTCTCCCTCTCCCACTCCTCCTGCTTGTGTTCCCTCTCTCGCTGTGTCTCTCTCTGTCAAATAAATAAATTTTAAAAACCTAAAAAAAAAAAAAAAAAAAAGAAGTGGTGAGAGCAGACATCTTTGTTTTGTTCCTGATTGGGGGGGGAGGGGCAACTTTCAGCTTTTTACCAGTAAGTATGATGTTAGTTGTGAGTTTTTTATAGATGCCCTTTATCAAGTTGAGGAAGTTCCCTTCTATTTCTTTCTTTCTTTCTTTTAAGATTTTATTTATTTGAGAGAGAGAGAGAGAGCGCGCGCACTCGTGGGTAGGGGGGTAGAGGGAGAAGCGGACTCCCCACTAAGCAGGGACCCTGACGTGGGGCTTGATCCCAGGACACTGGGATCATGACCTGAGCCGAAGGCAGATGCTTAACCGACTGAGCCACCCAGGTGCATCCCCTCTTTTTTTTTAGAGGGGGGGTAGGGGCAGAGGGAGAGAGAGAGAGAAAATCCTAAGCAGACTCCACACCCAGTGTGGAGCCTGTCACGGGGTTCGATCTCACAATCCAGAGATTATCACCTAAGCTGCAGTCAAGAGTTGGACACTTAACTGGCTGAGCCACCCAGGCGCCCCCATTCCCTCCTATTTCTAGTTTGTTGAGTGTTTCTATCATGAAGCAGTGTGGAATTCTTTCAAATGCTTTTTCTGCATCTATTACAAAGCTAATTTTAAAACTTTGTTAGGGCAGATCTATATAATAGCTTTTGCTACAGGGATAGTTTAACTCCACTGCTAAGGTGGGGCCCCTTTGAGGTCTCTACTGAATGCTTTGAGGGCTTTCTGCTCTCGCTGGGAGTCACTCAGATGCCTCTCAGCTCTGTGTGAACTCTGGAGCCATTCTGCTCACAGTTCCCTGGTTGTTCTTTTCCAACTTCATAGACTATCACCTATACTGGTACATCTTAGTATTCATCAAAGACTGAGGGGAATTCTGTTATGATTTCTGGAGCTTTTTTTTTTGTTTAGCTCTCTCCTCTTCAGAATTTCCAGCTGCTTTTGACTTCCTGTCCTCTTATTTCTGTCTCCTCCACTTAGACCATCATGATCTGCTTGGAATGCCCTTTTCTGTTCTGTGGACTGAGATGTGTCTTCTGGCAGAAAACCGGGCAGTCATAGGGCTCACTTTGTTTCCTCTGTCTCTCAGGTATTATAGTCCTGTGCTACTTGTCTAGTGTATGAAATGAGTGGTTTCATGTATTTGTCCATTTTCCTAGTTGTTTTATGGCAGGAAGTTAAACCCCAGGTCCTGTTACTCTCTCATGACTATAGGTGGAAGTTTTTGGATCACAGGATTTTAGTGGTAGAGCAGACATTGCAAAAAGCTATCTGATGATCCTCTTATTATGTGAGAAAACTGAGGCTTGAGGGAGATGACTTGCTGATATTGGCATAGTTTTAAGACACTAGGAAGATTCTCTGGATTTCCAAATATACACACAGTTGGTGTTTTGTCCACATTTTACAGAAGGAAATACAAAGAGTTGTTCGGGTAGGTTCTGTCAGTTAATTTGGGTCACTTAGGTAAGAAGTGGCAGAGTTGAAGTGAAAATCACAACCTCCCAACTCTGTGCAGCTACGGGATCATTGCCTGTTGAAACAATGTATCAGGAATCAGAGACATTCGTTTGTCTGTGTTGTACCCTGCCAGGCACATGAGCAGGGCTCAAGAAACAGAGACTCATGCATTGTGTGTAAAGGCACACGTAGTGCTACCTGTGTTGGACGTTGCAGAAAGCCATGTTAACTGATCACACAGCCAATAGAGCGTCTTTAGTGAAACTCCCATTCAGGACTGCTTGTAGGAGTAGATGCTGTTGCACTTGCATCTGCAGCTCTCTGCGCACTTTGTCGCAGTCACCTTTGTTTATTGTGATAGCTCTGAGTCACTTAGAAAAGGTTAGCTTCTGTTCAGTGTTCTCCATGGGAGCGGTACATTTGAGAAAGACAAAAAATGGATTTAACAAAACACTGCCACAGATACTTAAAGCTTAATCTCTAGTTCTCAGGGAATTTTGTTTCTCCCGAAAAACTATTCCCAGAAGCTTCAGATAACAAAAGTTGTACTCTTAAAAAATTGTTTAATTAGCCAGCTTGTAATGCTATTATAGTAGCTTTATTTTGACCTACATACCTTACCCACCCCCACTGTTATGTATGACTTTTCATCTGCAGTTTTCTGCCCAGTCATCCAGACTTGTGAGGGCATCTTGTTTTCTTGGTTTGACATTTCCTTCCTTTGGCAGTCTAAATTCACCTCGTGGTCTCTCTCTCTCTTTTTTTTTTAAGTAGGCTCCACATTGGGGCTTGAACTCATGACCCTTAGATCAAGACCTGAGCTGAGATCAAGAGTTGGACGCTTAACCAACTGAGCCACCCAGGCGCCCTGGTCTCTCTCTTTTAATACTCTTGGGTTAAAATATTGTCAAGAGTTCTTAGCAAAGTCTAAGCAAGTTACCTTTGTTGCCTCTTTGTGGTCCATTGGCTTATTGACCTCCTCCAAGTGTTGCCCGGAGCCCCTCTGGATCCTTTTTTTTTTTTTTTTTAAAGATTTTATTTATTTATTTGACAGAGAAAAAGAGAGCACAAGCAGGGGGAGCATCAGGCAGAGGGAGAAGGAGAAGCAGGCTCTCTGCAGACATGGAACTCCATCCCAGGACCCTGGGATCATGACTTGACCTGAAGGCAGATGCTTAACTGACTGAGCCACCCAGGTGCCCCATAGATCCTTTTTATAAATGGGAGTAACCCTGGCCATCTCTGTCATATTTTGAGCTTAATGACCTTTTATAATGACAGGATCTACTCCTCTCTACCCCCTAAAAACAACGAACTTGTTAGTTTGTTGTAAAATTCTGGAAAAAAAATTAGTGTCTTTTTTTTTTTCATTTTTTAAATTATAGTGTTAATGCTTTATTCTGAATTAGGACTGTGACTTCTCTGGGTCTCAATCTTTTATCTTTAGAATGGGGATAATAAATAATATTACACTGTTGTAAGGATTAGGTGAGATCATACAAACCAGCACCTCGCATGTGATAAATGCTCAATAACTGTTAGCGCTTAGTATTTGGAGACTGGTGCCCACCAGAACTGGTTCTCCCTTATCTGATATGTGATGACTTCTATAGGACTTGGGTTCAAGCCTTCACTTTTTTTTTTTTTTTTTTTCTGCAAGAGTCCCAATTTCCAAGGGCATTTTGCATCAGAGCCTAGACCTGGTGCCAGGCTTTCAGGGGCCTTTCATCATTTGGTTTCTGACTTGTGTTCTTCACTAGTTGTGTCATTTTTATTGGTTGTATAACTCCAGCTATATCATAAGGATTGTGCGGGTGTGACTGTATTTATACATGACTTCATTTGATTATTCTTCAGTCTTCCATTCATTTGATGATGCAGCAAATATTTGTTCAGTGCCAGTTGCTTGCCAGCACTGTGCCCAGTACTGATTATATGACAAATGTCACAACATAGTTAAACCCTATAGTAGGAAGGCTAGGTTCTAGTGGTCCTCTTTCTTTTTTCTTTCCTCCTCATCCCATTAAATCCCTGTGACACCGGCCCCTTTAGTTCCACTAAATAGTTGATAAGTTTTTGGAACATATAGGGTACAGTGGATACAGGATGAGGGGGACACAGTCCTGTCTGCAGTGAGTGGAAGAAAAGTTTACAAGTAATTCCAAAATAAGATTTTCAAAAAGATAATTATCAAGTACGTTGTTCTTGGTGGGTTGTTGAGACGTGTGATGGGAGAGATCATAGCACATTGCTGAGGTCTAGAAAAGCTTTGAGAAGCGGGAGACAGTTGAGATGGATCTTGGAAAGATGGGTTGAATTTTTATAGGAGAGATAAGGCAGATTGAATGAAATGTCGGTGATGGGTGAAGACCATGGAAGAAGCCAGGCAGGGAGAAGTGAGCACTGTATTTGGGGCCTGGGTGTTCGGGGGAAGTTGGGAAGGACCTTCGTTGCCAGGTTGGGAGTGTGCATTGAATGTTCACGGGGATGGGGAGCCACTGGAGGTGTATGGGCCTGGAGTGGTGATACTGGAGTAGGGAGAGACAAAAGTCAGAGAGAGGGTCTAGTTAAGAGCCTGTTGTCTAAGATTGTACTTAACCTGTCTGGGCCTAGTTGCCTAACCTATTAAACAAGAATAAGATTACACACAATCTGCCTGAAAGGGGGCATTTGGCAGGTGAGTGTGCAACTTCTTCCACCTCTCCATCTCTGATCTGTGTACGTTTGGGAGATGTTAGGGGGCCTCAGGCAACTTCTTCCAGCTCTCCATCTCTGATTCTGTGTACATTTGGGAGATGTTAGAGGGCCTCAGGTCTGAAGCCCAGGTGAGCATCATTTCAGTCTAGTCGTCCAACTTGCATGGATTCTGGATATCTTTAGAGAAATTATACCAAGAAAAGCTCAGTGTTATATTCCATTTTTCCTGTGATTTTTTTTTTTGCTAATGAATAATTTAATAAGTTTGATTTTTATTTGCACAGTGCTGTGAAATATTTTCAAGACCATTTTGTGAAGTTAAACTTCATATGTCCGTGTCTCTTGTTTCAGGTGCTACCTGCTTCACTTTTTGCCATGCCTGTTGTCTTGCAGCTGCAGGTGTCTTTGTCAGGGCTGGAATAGCTGCATCTCTTGTTCCTTCAAAAGAGAAAAACTTTTCTACTTGGATTGAGACTCTCGGGGAAGTTATAGTTAAATAGGAGTTGTTTTGGGGCACCTGGGTGGCTCAGTCGGTTAAGCGTCTGCCTTCGGCTCAGGTCATGATCATAGGGCCCTGGGATTGAGCCCCACATCGGGTCCCTGCTCATCGGGGAATCTGCTTCTCCCTCTCCCTCTGCCTTCTCCCCTCTGCTCATGCTCTCTCTCTCTCTCTCAAATAAGAGATGATTCACTGATAGTAAGTTGGTGGATTAAAGAAGTTATAAGACCATTGTCTGTAGAAAACATGTTTAGCTTATTTGACCCAGATTTTCTTTCAGTTTTAAATATTTTTTTTTTAAAGATTTTATTTATTTGAGAGAGAGAGAATGAGAGAGAGCAAGCACATGAGAGGGGGGAGGGTCAGAGGGAGAAGCAGACTCCTCGATGAGCAGGGAGCCCGATGCAGGACTCGATCCAGGGACTCCAGGATCATGACCTGAGCCGAAGGTAGTCGCTTAACCAACTGAGCCACCCAGGCACCCTTCTTTCAGTTTTACATTACTTCTTCTTGGATTACCCAGATTCCATTCGTTGAAATTCTATACACTTTTCTCTTGTTTTCTGAGCTCTAAGAGTATAAATATTATCGTCCTTTTATTTTATTTATTTTTTTTAAAGATTTTATTTATTTATTTGACAGAGAGAGAGACAGCGAGAGAGGGAACACAAGCAGGGGGAGTGGGAGAGGAAGAAGCAGGCTTCCTGCTGAGCAGGGAGCCCGATGCCCCAGGCGCCCCTATTATCGTCCTTTTAAGAAGTTTGAAAGTAAGAAGTTTAAAAATCTTAAGACATTGGCGTGCCTGAGTGGCTCAGTCGGTTCAGTGTCTGACTCTTGGTTTTGGCTCAGGTCATGATCTTGGGGTCGTGGGATTAGGCTTCTCGCTGAGCTGGAAGTCCACTTGAGCTTCTTTCTGTTCTTCTCCTTCTGCCCCTCTCCGCTGCCTCTCTCTCTCAAAAAAAAAAAAAAAAAATTTTTTTTTTTTTTTTTTTTTTTTAATAAGGGCGCCTGGGTGGTTCAATCATTAAGCGTCTGCCTTTGGCTCAGGTCATGATCCCAGGGTGCTGGGATCGAGCCCCTCATCAGGCTCCCTGCTCAGCGGGAAGCCTACTTCTCCCTCTCCCATTCCCCCTGCTTGTGTTCCCTCTCTCGCTGTGTCTCTCTCTGTCAAATAAATAAAATCTTTTTTAAAAAATTTAAAAAATAAATAATAAATAAAATGCCAAAGTTGCCAAAGTTAATGGCAAAGTTGTTTCCACTATTTAAAAAAATTTCTTTTTCTAATACTGAAGTTAACAATGTTCCTTATGGAAAATACAGAAAAAAATAAAGAAGGAAATAAGTATTGCCTATAATCTGATTGGTAGTTTTTATATCTTGTTGGATAGGCAGTTCAGGTTTTGAGTTTTGTTTAATATTCTATGACTATTTGTATTTCCTATTGCAGCTGTAAGAAATTATCGCAAACTTAGTGGCTTAGAACAACACAAATTTATTGTTTTGCCATTCTATAGATTAGAAGCCCAACACTGGTCTCACTGGACTAAAATCAAGGTGATGGCAGGGCTATGTACCTTTCTTGAGACTCTAGAGGACAACTCATTTCCATGTCTCTTAGCTTCTAGAGACCCCTACATTCCTGGATCATGGCCCCTTCCTCCATCTTCAACACCAGCAATGTGGGGCCAAGCCCTCACATCCCATAATTCTCACCTCCTCTTTTGCCTCTCTCTTACCCTGATCTCACTGAAATAATCCAGAATAATCTCTTCAATTCAAGGTCCTTTTTTTTTTTTTAATTTAAAATTTTTTAAAGATTTTATTTATATATTTGAGAGAGAGAGACGGAGAGGCTTCCTTGGGGGAAGGCCGAGGCTTAACTGATTGAGCTACCCAGGCATCCCAAGGTCCTTTTAACCTATTTACCTCTGCAACCTATTTTTTTTTTTTTAAGATTTTATTCATTTATTTGACAGAGAGAGACAGTGAGAGAGGGAACACAAGCAGGGGGAGTGGGAGAGGGAGAAGCAGGCTTCCCACTGAGCAGGGAGCCTGATGTGGGGCTCGATCCCAGGACCCTGGGATCATGACCTGAGCCGAAGGCAGACGCTTAACGACTGAGCCACCCAGGTACCCCACCTCTGCAACCTATTTACATCCATTTGCTGTGCGAGGTTAACATATTCATAGGTTCCAAGAATTAGGACACAGACATTTCTGGGCATGGCATTGTTCTGCCTGCCACACCGATATGGTTCATGCATTCCTGAATTATTATATAGGTCTCTAAATTCTTTATTAGTTCTTTCTGGTATCGTTCCTTCACATTTTAAAACCATGTGCCCAGCTTTTAGAGTAATCTTAAATTGTAACAAATGATTTCTATTTAAATATTAATTAAGTGGGGGTGGGGAGGAAGGTTTGAAGTCAGTAGCCCAGAACCCCTCTGGGCATTTAAGATGGGGGGGGCAGGCAGTCCAGAGGAGACAATGATGGTAAAAACTGTGCTGCCTTCTGATGTCTTTACCAGGTAGGGTGACAGCTACATGAGCAGCAGGGTTTAATCATGTTCCTGATGCTGAATTCTTATCCTGGGATATTGCTAGAGCTCATGTCTATGCCCAGTCTGAGTATTAGTTTCCAGAGTATAATGCCTAAAAAACAAAGTACTCAGCAAACAGGAAATCAAACCCAACCCAGAACATCTGCCCTGTGAGGAGAAATCTAGTTCTTATGCTTGTTGTAAATGAAGAGACCTTGGGGTTTGCCTCTGCCCTCTGGGGCAAGTGCCAGGATGGGCTGGCAGCAGCCCTGAAACGGGAGGGTCTGGATTGAGAAGGAAGAGAGCTTATGTCTGGGCAAAAACTAAGAATAGATGGCAAGCCTGCATTCTGGGGGAGAATGAGTATGTCTTTTATGGTGCCTGTCCACAGTGTAGAAGATGGAGATACAAAGATAAGAGATGATTTGGGCCCCCGGGGAGCTTGCAGATTAGTGGAGAGAAGACAAATGCACTAATAACTGTCACATGAGTAATGGGGTAGATGTTGCTGATGACGTTACTGAAACGCATCAAATACATGAAGACAGTGGTTGTGTTTATTTATAGCCTGATTGTCTCTGGGCTAAATGTTCCTTTTTAACGGCTTCTTATATGGAATATTTCTTAGACCCCACGTCATCCTGCATGACCATCTTTGGATACTTTTAGAGTGGCAGAGAGGCAACTCAATCTTTCCCTCACTTCCACATGTTGTTCATCGTCAAGTCCCATAGTCTTCCTCCGAAACGTCCTGAGCTGGACTGTTTCTTTCTGCTTTGGTCATTACCATCTTTGCTACTGAAGCATCTCCTGACATTTCTGTGGTTTCACTCTTGTCCTCCCAAACCAGAAGATTCTTCTAAACCTCAGTTCTAAACTCGAGTTTTTGGGCCTCCAGTGTGCACCCCCTTGGCACTAGTTTACATTGCTATTAGAGCACAAGCCAGGTTCCCAGCCTCTACCTGCTCTTGGACTTCTGGGCATCCCCACTTTCTCTTTCCCATCATGCTCCCTCTCCAGTGGCCTCTGCCAGAATGCTTTTTCCTGATTTGTCCCTGCTGGTTCCTTCTTAATCAGATCTCAGTTTAATGGGCACCTTCTTAGAGAGGTCTTTCCTGATCACCCCATTAAAAATAGTCCTTCAGGCACTATTGCTGGGGAAATATAACTACAAACAAAATCTCCCAAGTGCTCTCCACAAAGGTAGTAGAGAAAGAAAACACTTTTATTATTGAATAGGCATTAAACCAGAACATGACGTGCATCACAGGCAATCCTCTAAGAGATTGTAAAGACAGAAAACAATCTCACCTTATTAGATAGCCAAGCAGATATAACTTGTTACGTACTTATTTTCAAAATAAATGATAACTAGTCCGTTAGTAAGAAGACTTTGTGTGTAGTGAGGTTGTGCCAATTTCGATGAGTTTCTGAGTCTCCATTCTATCTTGTAGCACATTAGCTTTGCCTGCCAGGTATGTGGCGTTGTATATTTCTGTGTGTTTGAGTAGGGTGTTGATAAAGTATTGCACAAGACAAAGTACATCGATTTTGACAGGGCTCCAGACTCCTCCCTCTGGTTCCATGTTGATTAATCAGCATTCTTTGGATCTCATTGACTCATACTGCTATAAATTCACCTTCTTTCGATTTCTTATGTACAGAAATGTTTCTTGAGAGGCTTTACTCTTTCTGTCAGGATGTGTGATTCACTGGTGGAAGTGTCTGGAGTCTATGAAATGATCACTGTATTGTGTTTGGCCTTCAGCTCTCTTTGTATTTTATTTTCCCCTCTGTGAAGTGAAGGAACACTGAAGAAAAGTGGGAATTTAGTATTTCTCTTCCTCTCTTGTTACTTTATGCTCTTTTAACTATTTAATCATAAAAGTATGGATTTTCCCCCATATGTATATATTTTTAACTTACTACATCTTTTTCCTGATTATGCAAGTAACATTTTCTTCTAGAACATATTTTGGCAAATATAAAAAAGCACAAAGAAATGTAAAACCTTGGGGCGCCTGGGTGGCTCAGTTGGTTGAGTGTCTGACTCTTGATCTCGGCTCAAGTCTTATCTCAGGGTTGTGAGTTCAAGCCCCACATTGGGCTCAAGCTTGGAGCCCACTAAAAAAAAAAAAAAGAAATGTAAAATCACTGGTCATTCTGCCTCTCCATAACTGTCAACATTTTGATATATTTTCTTCCAGTACTTTTTCTGTATATGATAAGATACAGATCATTCCTCACGTGAATTTACAGAACATTTAGAACATTGTTCATGTCTTTGCTTAGTCTTAGAAAAATACCATTTTTCATGTCTGTGTTATTAGGTCAGATTTTATGAAAGCATTGTTTTGGTAGGTCAAAAATTTGGTTGACTATCAGAGTTTCATATGGTTTAACCTAATGTTTCACCAAATGGTGAAATCATTTATTTTCCTAATGTTATTTAGATTGTTTCAGATTTTCAATTAATATACACAACACTGTGATGAAAGTCTTTTACATAGTCTTTGCCTTAAGATTTCTAATTCTTTACAATCATTCCTAAGAGGAAAATTACTGAGACAAAAAATATTACCTGTCTTCAAGTTAGAAGGTACTTCTCTTTCTGGCTTGTGTATTTGCCCTTTTAAAATCGGGTTTTCCTTTTATTTTTTTTTAAGATTTTATTTATTTATTTGACAGAGACATAGTGAGAGAGGGAACACAATTGGGGAGCGGGAGAGGGAGAAGCAGGCTTCCTGCTGAGCAGGGAGCCCGATGTGGGGCTTGATCCCAGGACCCTGGGACCATGACCAGAGCTGAAGGCAGACGCTTAATGACTGAGCCACCCAGGTGCCCAATCTGTTTTCTTTTTTAAAATTGCAATGGTAATTGATATTTTCAGGGCAAATCTCAAGCATTATACTCAATGTCCTTTGCCATTAAAACATCCCACCAGGATGCCTGGCTGGCTCAACTGGTTAAGCATCTGCCTTAGGCTCAGGTCATGATCCCGGAATTGAGTCCTGTGTCAGGCTTCCTGCTCAGTGGGGTGTCTGCTTCTCCTTCTCCCTCTGCCCCTTCCCCCTGCTCATGCTTGCTCTCTCTCAAATAAATAAAATCTTTTTTTTTTTTTAAGATTTTATTTATTTATTTGACACAGAGAGACACAGCGAGAGAGGGAACACAAGCAGGGAGAGTGGGAGAGGGAGAAGCAGGCTTCCTGGAGCAGGGAGCCCGATGCGGGGCTCGATCCCAGGACCCTGGGATTATGACCTGAGCTGAAGGCAGCCGCTTAACGACTGAGCCACCCAGGCGCCCCTCAAATAAATAAAATCTTAAAAAAACAAAACAAAAAAAATCCCACCAGACCGTATGAATGTCAGTGAGCAACTTCTCCTTGGGTCTCTTCACAGAACAGCAAGGTTGGGGCCTCCTGGTGTATCTGAATGCTCTGCTAAGAGGGTCTTGTGGCAGGGATTTTCAAGATTGGCATCACCTATTTTCCTATTCATAATAAATCTAGATTTTTAGTTCTTTTTTTTTTTTTTAAAGATTTTATTTATTTATTTGAGACAGAGAGAATGAGAGACAGCATGAGAGGGAGGAGGGTCAGAGGGAGAAGCAGACTCCCTGCCGAGCAGGGAGCCCGATGCGGGACTCGATCCAGGGACTCCAGGATCATGACCTGAGCTGAAGGCAGTTGCTTAACCAACTGAGCCACCCAGGCGCCCTAGATTTTTAGTCCTTTATGTCAGACATTTACCATTATTTTGTTTTGAAAAAATTCAAATTCTTCCATATATTCAGTAAATTGCTAACTTATTGCCCATTTGCTTCTGCTAGCCACTATTATGGCATATCCAGTAACAACCGATAATGTTTGTTGAGCATCTAGTATCTATTATGCGTAGTCCTAAGCGCTTTACACACATTTGATCTTTTAAAGAACCCTATGGGAAATTGTGACGGTAGGTGGGTTTGGGTAAACTGCTTCTGGGCACCACTGGGCAGTAGAGACCCATGACAGTTCTGACTCAGAATTGCAGACATTAGCTGTTGTGCTTTACCTCCTCCGTGTATGCATCATTTTAACTCTTGGTCCTGATTCCTCAGCGCATATATGTTTTGGGAGCATGTGTATGATCATTTCAGAAGCTAGAGATGATCTTTCTATGATTTTTGAATTGGAAAAAAATGTCTTATTGGTTATATAGACTCAATGGGATTTTATGCTACTGGTTTATGTCCTATATTCTGAATGTGGGTTTATATTTTTTTTAATCTATGGGGTTTTTTGTTGTTTTTGGTCTCATTTTCTAGGTCCAAAAGCTGCTTTGTATGTGCCCAGTAGACTTCCATGGGATCTTCCAATTGGATGAAAGACGAAGAGATGCGGTGATCGCATTGGGCATTTTTCTCATTGAATCTGATCTTCAGGTAAGTCTTTACTACATTAAAAGTGTTTTTGCAGTGTAAATGGGGGAGTGTAATTAGAATTTAAATTTGTACCTGCTTATATTTATCTAAAGCAGTACTAGAAGAATGCATATGAACCTAATAAAAGTGGTTAGTGATAGTGAGGCAGAGTGGGTAGAACAGGCAGGAGTAATTTAATTAGTTTAATTAACGTACACCCTCTTATTAAGAAATTTTGTTTTTCGAACTGTGTGAATAATTAAGTTGTTAAAGTGGTTTTTGATGGTTGTTACTGTGTTTTGTTTGGCCAGAAAGTTAATTAAAATGCTAAATGAAGTAATTGTGTGCCCTCCAGAGTAGACTTGATTTTCAATCTAAGGTCAAATGTTCGTTGGTCAGACTGAGTAACCATTTTTTTTTTTCCCTTCCAAAGGATGGTGTTCTTTGAGATAACTTTGACATAATACAATCTTGTTCAGAACTGTGATAGATATAGGGGCGCCTGGCTGGTGCAGTCGATGGAGTGTATGACTCTTGATCTTGGGGTTGTAAGTTCAAGCCCCACGTTGGGTGTAGAGATTACTTAAACGTAAAAAAGTCTTTTTTAAAAAATATTTGAGGGCGCCTGGGTGGCTCAGTCGTTAAGCATCTGCCTTCAGCTCAGGTCATGATCCCAGGGTCCTGGGATCGAGTCCCACATCGGGCTCCCTGCTCGGCAAGAAGCCTGCTTCTCCCTCTCCCATTCCCCCTGCTTGTGTTCCTGCTCTCGCTATTTCTCTCTCTGTCAAATAAATAAATAAAATCTTAAAAAAAAAAAGAAAAAGAAAAAATATTTGAGAGAGAGGGAGTGAGTGAGAGAGAAAGCACGAGTTGGGGGGGGAAGGGTGGGGGGAATAGGAAGCAGACTCCCCACTGAGCAGGGACCTGGATTCGGGCTGTATCCCAGGACCCAGGGATCATGACCTGAGTTGAAAGGCAGCTGCTTAACCAGCTGAGCACCCAGATGCCCCTAAATATAAAACAAAATCTTAAAAAAAAAAAAAAAAAAAGAACTGTGATAGATATAAAATAAGTTTTAGAGTACATATTAATGTATCTTTTAGAGGTGATTTGAAAATCAGTGTTCTGGCTCCAACAAAAAATGATGTGGCCTTGTTTTTTTTAGTACTTCCAAGGCTAATGGAAGCAAATGGTTAATCACTGAATACAGAATCTATTATTTGTTTGTTTATTTTTATCATTATCAAGAATCACTTTTAATTCCATGTTTAATCATGCTATGTTAGGAAAATAAAGATGTTAGATATTTAAATTTTTATTTATCTAAAAATGCTTACATCCTGGAAATTCTTTTTTTTTTTTTTTTTTAAGATTTTATTTATTTGAGAGAGAGAGAGAGAGCATGAGAGGGGGGAGGGTCAGAGGGAGAAACAGACTCCCAGCCGAACAGGGAGCCCGATGCGGGACTCGATCCTGGGACCTGAGCTAAAGACAGTTGCTTAACCATCTAAGCCACCCAGGTGCCCCTGTCCTGGAAATTCTACTTCAGTAGGATAAATATTTTTGACAGGGTATTCATTCATTTGAAAAAAAATTAAGCATTTTAGAGCAGTAGTTTGAAAATTAAATAGGTTGTTTGACCAAGCCACATGAAAAACCAAAATTAGATGCATATAAACTGCATTTTAATTATTTGCCTCTTTTTTTATAAATGTGAAAATAAAAAAAATCATATCTCCTTTTTGCAAAGTCTTATTTAAATTTAAATATAAAGGGAGGAAAAGAATTTTAAAAATAATCTGTATGAGAAACTGCTATCCAAATGTGTATTAATCGAAAATATCTTTGGCAAAATTAATAGATTTACCTGTAAGTCCCTAATATTTGTGGTAGGCTTTTTAGAGTGGCAAGGAAAAGACAAATACAAATTACGTTGGTGTAATTTGGGTTTCTGGTAAAGCTTGGCGGGACCTGGGGTCACAGCTCCTTCAGCCATGCAGTCTGCCAGTGCTTCTAGGAAGCCCATTGACCTCACCACACAAGGAGAGGGGCCCCACAGGCCTTACCAGCCCCCTGAGCCCTAGGGACCAGCTTTCTCTTGGTTCACCTGGTGTTGATGTTCTCTGTCTCCAACCAGGATGGGCTGTGGTACTGGCCTCCGAGTCCAGTCAATGGGCTGCCCTGGCAGCAGCTGTGGCCAGAGTAGCAGAAGTAGTTCACTCCTACCTGCTACAAAAGCCATCACAGGTTCTACAGGATAGAACACCTGGAGTCACTTCCTCTGCAGGGAGCCATGCCTTACACATCCTTTGGAGTTTTGTGCCTCTTAGTACAATGGGATCCTGGACAGATGTAGCCATCTCCTTCCTCTGATTTAGAGGAAAAGTTGTTTTTGCTAAAGAAAGTTCTCTATTTGTTGTGGTTATGTATTGTGGTGGAACAAACTACCCCAAAATTTGGTGGCTTAATACAATAGGTTGGTTTTTGGTTTTTCTCTTTTCTCATGAATCTCCAGTTTAGCTGGAGCACAGAAGAGTCACTGTCTCTGCTCCATTCAGTGTCACCTGGAGTGGCTGGAAGGCTGGGGGCTAGAATCACCTGAAGGCTTGTTCATGCACAAGGGTGTGGGTTGATCCTGGCTATTGGCTGGGACCTAAGCTGGGGTGCTCAGCCAGGCCACCCCTATGTACATGGCCTCTCCATGTGGCCTGGGCTATGTCACTTTGTCACAATGTAATGTCTGGGTCCCGAGGGCATGTGTCCTGAGAAAAAGCCAGATAGATGCTGTTACTGTCTTCTTTAGCCTGGGAAGTCGGTCTCTTAAACTACAGTTGACCCTTGAACAACACAGGGGTTAGGGGCACTGACCCCCTGTGCAGTTGAAAATCCACATGTAACTTTTGACTCCCCCAAAACATAACTACTAATAGCCTACTGCTGACCAGAAGCCTTACCAAAAACCATAAAGTAAGCTAGAGAAAATGTTATTAAGAAGACTGTAAGGAAGAGAAAATACATTTACAGTCCTGAAAAAAATCCATATACAAGTGGACCTGTGCACTTCAAACCCATGTTGTTCAAGAATCAACTGTACTTTCTAAAAACACCAGAAGCAAGTTACTAAGGCAGCCCATTTTCCAGGGGAGGTAAATTTGACTCTACCGTTCCATGGAAGGAGTGTCACAGAATTTGTAGCCATATTTTCAGTATTACCACATGTTTTGTTTTGATTTCAGTATTTCAGGACATCAAATAGTATCCCCCTTCTCAGGAGTACACTTAACCTAATCCTTAACTGGAACAGTTATAAATAGGGAAACAACCAAAAGAGTCAGTCATGGAAGGTTATGAAGTGACATGTTGACTGGCTAGTTTGGAAACTAGAAGAAAGTAGTTTTTGTATTGGCTAATGATGGCTATAAAGTCTAACACTCAATTTGGGAAAAGCAAAAGGAAACATGAAACAGAAAATTAAAAAAAAGAAAGAAAGAAAAAAAAAAGGACAAAGGCCATGAATAACAGAAGCATCACCAAGTTTAGAAGCTTATGGCTGTGACCTTCCCTCAGTCTAGAGGATCTGATCCTGGGGCCCACTGAAGGGCTTGCGGGCTCTCTGAACACTCTTGTTGAAGGCAGTTTTGAGAGTGTGTGCGCACACATACCTTCTTGTGGAAAGGCCCTCATGGGGGCCTAGCCCCCAGCAAGGGCCAGAGCCGGGCTGGACATTCAGCAGCAGAAGGGCAGATTTTAGCCCTTCCTTAGGCACCCCTGGTGCAGGTGATGTGATAACTTCCTGATGCCACCTGCTGCTGCCATATGGAAACAGGAAGGATGCCCATCCACACAAACATCCATCTTTGAGATGATTAGGATGCGTATGCTTTACTACTAGCCGCACTTGTATTAAATATAATTTTTTTTTTTTTTTAAGCACAAAGATTCTGTGGTTCCTTACCTTCTTCGACTGCTTAAAGGTCTTCCGAAAGTGTATTGGGTAGAAGAAAGCACAGCTCGGAAAGGCAGAGGTAATGTTGTATAAATTTTTCCCTGAACTCCGGGAAGAGCATGTATGCTCACAGTCTGTATGGATCAGGTGTTTAATCATAATAATGCATCAGGTACAATGTTTCTAGCTGGTTCCACTCTTGGCTGTAAGACAACTGCCTGTCTGTAGCAGCATGGGCTGTGCCTACTCATTGTTGTCCAGAGCCCATGGGGGCGAGGGCAAGGCTGAGAAAACTGGCTTTGCATTGCACTCTGGGAGTGAACAGGAACTTGGAGACCTTCATGAACCTTTTCTCATGTCTCCTTGCCAGAATTGGGTCCCCTGCCCATCCCTCAACCAGTCTCTGTTACCCTTAGATGAATAGGCTCACTCCTGGAGTGCATCAAGTTCTCCAGATTGCATCGCTACTACTCAAAAAGGAAGGGTGAGATGGATGTCCAGGACTTGAACACCATATTCACTGTGAACAGTTGATCATTTTGTTGCTGTTGCTGAGTTTTAGTTAAATTTTGTACCTTTAAAAATAGTATATAAGTCCACTATGTGCCAGGCATTGTGCTAAGCACTTGTAACCCTGATGTTCTTATATACTGATTTCCCAAGACTCCCATATGAGTTTGGGACACCTCCAACATTCTAGAGATCATGACCCTGGAGACCGAGGTTTTCTTATAATCTCCCTATGTGAGACCTGAGGTCCACTTTCAGACATAGCAGAGGGTTGGTGTCTATAGAGAAGGCCCTTGTCCTTTTCTTTTTTTTTTTTTTTTTTTTTTTTTTTTTTTTTTTTTTTTAAGATTTTATTTATTTATTTGAGAGAGAGAGAGACTGAGAGAGAGAGAGCATGAGAGGGGGGAGGGTCGGGAGGGTCAGAGGGAGAAGCAGACTCCCTGCCGAGCAGGGAGCCCGATGCGGGACTCGATCCAGGGACTCCAGGATCATGACCTGAGCCGAAGGCAGTCGCTTAACCAACTGAGCCACCCAGGCGCCCCTGCCCTTGTCCTTTTCATTGGTGGCATGGCCCTAGTTTGTTGGGTGGGCTCAGCCTGCTAAAGATGGGTTTTGCTGTTCTCATGAACATCTGCTTGTGCCTATTCCTCTCCTTTGGGTTTCATCATTTCTGGTAACCTATTGTGCCTGAAACTGACAGACTCCAAATTATGCACATACCCTGGAATTTAAAGGACTACAATTTTTTATATTGAAATGTAGTTGACATACAATATATATTAGTTCCAGACATACAACATAGTGATTCAAAGTTTATATACATTACAAAGTGATCACAATGATAAATCTAGCTTCTGTCAGTCTGTCACCACACCAAGTCATTACCTGTTATTGATAATATTCCGTATGTTATACATTGTATCCCTATATCTTCTTTGTTTTAGACCTGGGAGTTTGTCTCCTTTCCCTATTTTGCCCATCCTCCCACCCTGAAGGACTACAGATTAAATAGAAAGCATTGCTAAAAAACGTCAAACATCTCTGTCCACTACTGTTATCTAATTTGGGGAGAAGTAGAATAGCAGTAGAAGTTGATTCTATTTTCTTTTCTTTCAAAGCAAGTATTACTTCTCTGTACATGGACTCCCACTAGGATGAAAGTTTTAGCACTATTTGAAACATTGTTAGAGATATATAAATGTCCAACTATTAGGTAACATTTCACTCTTTTATTTTTATTTAGGCAGTATGATTTATGCTTTTAAACTCTAGAGGAGTACTTCTCAAAGTGCCATCTGGGACCAGCAGCATCAGCATCACCTGGGAACTTGTCAGAAATGCAGATTGTCAGTCCCCACATCAGAGTTACTGAGGAATTAGAACTCTGGGGCTAGGGAAGCTGGCAGTCTGCATTTTAATAAGCCTGCAGGTGATTCTGATCACACTCAAGTTTAAGAAGGACCTAGAGCTGCATCTTAAAATTATAGGTACAGAAGTGAACACGTAACAATCTTCTGCCATGTGCTTTGAATAGATCTTGGTTAAATAATCAATATTCAAAATTGATTAAATATTTAATAGGGATTAGATCTACACAGAAATGATTCTGACATTTTTAAGGTGCACACCATAGAAGCACTGGTTAGCTTTTGGTCTTTTAGGTCCAGTGATCCCTTCCCAACCTTGAGGCCATGCTCCTGAGAACCTCCCTTTGAAGAGGTCGGTAGTGGAAGGGCTTAAAAACCTATTAGGAATAGAGCAAATCTTTGGAAGCTCTTAGTTAGGATTTTCTCCACTTGTCAAAATAAAGCAGAAAAGAAATATAAACATTTAATTCAGTTTAAAGTAGTGGTAATTGATACTTGATGGTTAGCCTCCATATACCATCTCTTATACTCTATCAAGATTGGTTTCTCACCCTGGGTAGAAATTTAGGTCAGGAATAAAAAATGGAGTCTGTCATGTTGAGAAACTGTATAATCTCAAACTATAAATTGGCAGAAACATTTAAGTTTATTGAACCAAAACATTCTATTAAAAGAAAAGTTAGGGGTATTTCTCAGCAACCATGTTGGGCCCATATCTGTTCTTTTGAGGTTCACCTCAGTGAGGGCAGCCATCCCTGTAAACTGGTCTCTTGGCAGGCCCTGTGAGAGAGGGAACTTACTGAATTGGATGGCCCGTAGGTATGGTCCAGTGTCTCAGTGGTAATGATCTGACTCGTGTCTGTGTGCCTTCCAGCCACCCTCCCGGTTGCAGAGAGCTTCAGCTTCTGCTTGGTCACTTTGCTGTCTGATGTGGCTTATAGGGACCCCTCACTTAGGGATGAGGTAAGTGTGTGGTGAATTGGGTGCCTTTCTTTCTCTTTCTTTCTTTCTTTCTTTCTTTTAAGATTTTATTTGAGAGAGAGAGAGAGAAAGCACAAGCAGGGGGAGGGGCGAGGGAGAGGAAGCAGCAGACTCCCCGCCGAGCAAGGGAGCTCAATCCCAGTACCCTGAGATCATGACCTGAGCCGAAGGTAGACTTTTAACCGACTGAGCCACCCAGGCGCCCCTGGAGTGCATTTCTATATAGTCAAAAAGAGTCCCAAAGTAATGAAAAGAGTAAAAAAAAAACCTTTGAAGTGATTGGGTTGTTTTAGTTGATTTATTTTGTACTAACACACCTAAGAAATGTTGAATACTTGCTTACAATACTTTCCAGGTTACCCAGTGACCTCTTGACTCTTGTCTCGTCCAGCTTTCCCCATAGCCTTGTGAGGTCGGCAGCAAAAGGCAGATGCAGCTCACTTTCCTGACTCTCTGTTGGGGATTCATTCATAGAAGGGAATTATCTAGATAGTTGAAATTATACCCAGATTTTAAGTGCCCAGATTTTTTTCATTTTAGTTTATTTTGTTGAAATGTTACTTAAATGTCTTTCATACTCTTCTCTTTTTTAAACAAAGAATACAATCATAACCTAAACTTTTTCTTAATGAGATTTTTTATTTTGAAAATCAGTTTGTATATGCTGCTATCCTCAGGTCCTGCCAAGGAGTGCCAGTTGCTTGTCAATATGTTAAACGTTTCCGCCTAGCTATGCTTTTTGAGTTCTTGTATCTGTTTTTTAATTTTTAAAATCTCTTTCCTTAATCAAACTGTAAATTCTGTTGTATTTCTGCCATTAACGTTCTTCTCCATCCTTCTTTCTTAGTTTAGGTTCTTTATTTGTATATTAGAATTGTATATCATTATTTCAGAAGTTAGCAGGCTGTAAGTTAAGGGCTTTTTTATAAATAACATTTATCAAAATGTCAATACTAAATATGACGGTATAACTTTAATACACCAAATGGAGAAAGTCTTGCATTTCAAGTCTTCATATGTTATTCAGCATCATTTAACATTAGCAAAATGTCAGAAATTTACCTGGATTAGGAACACATTATATAAGACCAATTTTATTCTCTTCTTTGCCTGGGGTTTCCTCCAAGACTGGTAGTAGAGGGAAATAAGGTAGATGGAGTCTAGTTGATCTTCATCAAGGCATTAGAGAAACACCCTCCTAACATCCTAGATCTAGAATATGGGCTGAAGGCCAACACAATCTGGAAGGTTTGTGGAGCTGTCCAAAGGACTACCGCAGAGGGTGCCAGCCCAGCAGAAGCCTCCCCTAGCCTACCCCCCTACCCCCTACCATTGAAGCAAAATGAGCCAGGGCCATAAACGAAGATTCAGAAAGCAAGTAGGTTTCCTTCTGTAGATGACACAATACTGGGAATCAGAGACCAGTATGGTGAACTAAAGCTAATCCCCCAAGCTTTGGTGGCATCAATGACAGGCAAAAAATACCAATAGCATCAGTAGAGGTGTAAAAAAGATGCAAGTATTTTATGTGTCAGTCAGCTTACTGAGCCAGCAGAGTGAAGTGGCTGCTGAAAAGCTAACATCATGTACATGGAAGTCTAGACTATGTTTTGAGTGTGGTGATTACTCAGGGTGAGTCCTAACATCCCTGGAATATTAATGTATTTTCCTGAGCCCCACAATTTGAGACTGTTTCTGACACATGGGACTACTGTGAAATCAGAAGCAGGCACTCAGCATCATAAAGGATATATAATCCTAAGGAATGGCTTGACAGAAATATTTGCCATGAAAAGAGATTTGGGGACCTATACTTGTTTCTGGAATATGGGAAGAGGAGTGGCTCTAAGGGCCAGGGGCACAAGCCCCGGAGGACAATATCGGCCCAGAGTTAGGGGGCACTCTGGACCAACCCAGGGGGGCCGGTTTCTGTTCCTGGAAGGTTAGCTGATTGGCCCCTCGGCAGAGCTGTCATTCGGGCATTTACGTATCAGATATGGGTATGGACACTTTAATGTGTAAAGCTCCTTCTAATTCTGAATGAATTTTGTGGTACTTACCTGATTTTGTTTATAAATTTGTCTTTTCTGTTTCCGTGGCTATTACAGATTTTAGAGGCGCTTTTGCAGGTTTTGCATGTCCTTTTGGGAATGTGCCAGGCCTTGGAGATTCAAGAAAAAGGTATGATTCTAGATCTGAGGCTTTTTTTTTTTCATAATGGCTTTGTGATTACTTTTTTCCTTTGCTTTTCCTGGTCTTCTTTTCTGTGCTTTACTATTTGTGTACCTGATGGATGAAACCCTCCTGAATTAGTTTGCCTTCATTGAGTGTTAGCTAAGAGGACACGTGGGGGTCATGAGCGCAGCTCTGCTACCTGAATACCAGGTGACCTTAGACAAGTCACTTCACCCTTCTTGGGCCTCAATTTCTTCATTTATAACATGCCCGATTGCCTCTAGCATAAGGCTACCAACATAATCCCGGGGGACGAAATATATTGTTTAAGTATAGTAAAGGTACCTGATAACAGGGCTTACCTGTGTTACTGATTTGGGTGTACCATGCATAGATTGAGACCTGCCAAAAAGAGCAGCTGTGTGTGACAGATGTAGTCTGAAGTTGTGCAGATCAGCCGCTGACATGTTGATGTGACTTGTTCTGACCCGTCACATTTGCTAGGGGATGGGTTATGAGATGTCAGCCAACGTTACAAGCTGGTGCAGCACAACTCTCTCCCAGGCAACTTTCTGATATCGGAACATTTTCACTTTGTCTTCTAGAATACCTTTGCAAATACGCGATCCCATGCCTGATAGGAATCTCACGAGCGTTTGGGCGTTACAGCAACACAGAAGAGTCTCTCCTTTCAAAACTGTTCCCCAAAGTCCCTCCTCATTCCCTCCGAGTCCCTGAGGAGCTTGAAGGTGTGCGGAGGCGATCCTTCAATGACTTCCGCTCCATCCTCCCCAGTAATCTGCTGACGGTGTGTCAGGAAGGCACCCTGAAGAGGAAGACCAGCAGCGTGTCCAGCATCTCTCAGGTGGGGCTGCACGCCTGGGAGGCAGGCAGAGAGGTCAGGTATTATTAAGTGCTCACTCGAAGAAAATCCCACTGGCATGCTGGTCAAGGAACTTCACAAAACAGAAAAGGTTCTCACTGGAATTCTGTATAATACAAGGGCTTGCTTTGGCCTTTTAAGATTTATAAGTGATTTCATCTCCCAGTCATGAAGTATTTATTTCCTAGCAGTTCAGTGCCAAGCTCTATTCTGAGTGGGAGACAGTTGGTGCCCTTAAGAAGTATATAATTGACTCATGGAGATGAGCTAAAGACACTAAATGCTAAGAATAATTTATCTCAGTAATGAAGTATAAAATATATGGCTAAACACGAAGAATTTAGGGACATGGTATACAGTAGAGAACACTTAGGTAAGGTGGGCTTCAGGGAGGAGGTGAGGCATGAACCAGGACTGGAGGTACAAATGTTGGGCTGGCAGAGAGAATCTTGTCTAAGGAGAAACTGACAGCGGTTTGACTAGCCTTTTCTAATCTGTAAGGCGGCTTTGTGTTTCAGGTCAGCCCTGAACGTGGGATGCCCCCTCCCAGCTCCCCTGGAGGATCTGCCTTTCACTGCTTTGAAGGTGGGCTTCACTTTTCTGACAGGAATATTGACCTGGTACTTGAAGAGCAGGTTCACTGTGATTTGTCTTGACATAAAAGATGCTAATAATAACACTCTGCTGTCATGCATTTAGAGAGTCAAGCTTTTAGAAAGCATTTACTTTCTATTTTTGTTTAAACTTCTTAAAATTTAATTTTAAAATATTTCAAATGTGGAGAAAAGTGCAGAAAATAATATACAGACCCCCCTTCGTGCTCCGTGGGAAGCCTGCTTCTCCCTCTCCCACTCTCCCTGCTTGTGTTCCCTCTCTCGCTGTCTCTCTCTCTGTCAAAAAATAAATAAAATCTTAAAAAAAAAATAAAGTCATTAAGTGTATAAATAATATTTTTTTAAAATAATAATGATACGAGTAGTACTTTTTTTTTAAGATTTTTATTTATTTATTTGACAGAGACAGTTGTTTTCAAGATTTTATTTTTAGGTAATCTCTACACCCAGCAAGGGGCTCGAACTCACAACCCCAGGATCAAGAGCTGCATGCTCTACTAACTGAGCCAGCCGGGCACCCCAAGTCTGATTTTTCTTACAGTTGGTCTCTCTTCTCTTTCCAGGCGCTTTTCTTTTCTTTTCTTTTCTTTTTTTTTTATTTTGAGAGAGAGAGAATGAGAGACAGAGAGCATGAGAGGGAGGAGGGTCAGAGGGAGAAGCAGACTCCCTGCCGAGCAGGGAGCCCGATGCGGGACTCGATCCCGGGACTCCAGGATCATGACCTGAGCCGAAGGCAGTTGCTTAACCAACTGAGCCACCCAGGCGCCCCTCCAGGCCCTTTTCTACAGAGCTGTAAGAATGTTTTTAAAGAGTTATTTCTTAAAAGCATAAATCATTTCCACCTTAAAAACTTTCAGTGACTCCCTCCCTGCATGAATCCCAAATCTTAGATCCTTGACTCTGCAGTTCCTGTCTTCTGCCTCCATCTCTGCCCACCACACACTGGCTCTGCCACGCAGGGCTTAGTCCCCATTTCATGGCATCTATCTGGGAGGTGCCCTCTAATCACAAACCTCTTATCTTCTTTTCTATTATTATTTTAAAAAGAAACTTGTATATACTTTAGATATATAACACGATGATTTGATATACATGAACATGCTGAAATAATGACTCCAATCACATCCTTCTTTTTTTTTTAATATAGAAACGTAAAAGGTTGCTTAACCGATTTTAATAACATGACATAAAGCCCCTACACTTGATAGAATCGTTATGCAAAATACGTAGATGAATACTGTCTTCTTTTAAAAATATAAAATAAATAAGCAAGACATGTGAAAATAGGCAAGTTTCATTAAATAAATGAAAATTTTAAGAAAAGAAACTTTTGCTTTCCATATCATTTGAGGAAGGGAAATTATCATTTTAAACAATATTCAAGTTTATTAAACAAATTAAAAAAAAAGTATTATAAAATGTTTAACTGTCATCAGCTTCGAGGTTTATGTTGCTCCCGAATTTTGCATATAACTGAACTTTCAGATCTGCTAACACTCGCTGAATTGATTCCACTCTGGCTTCTAAGGTGTGGATTTCTTCTTGCAAATTTTTCTTTGCTTCTTCTAACATTTCCTGTGTTTCTTCTTGAGAATGGCTAATGAAAACATCACCAATTTGATAAGGTATCATTAAGCAATCATCATCTGCAAGCATGATGTCCTCACAAGTATCTTCTAAATTCTGGAGTTGTTTCTTTTTTACTTCTATTTCCTCCTTCAGCTCTGTAATTCTACTTGTATTCCATGCAAATTTGTTTATCTTTTGTTGATCTTCAAAAGTAATGTTGACATCTTCTGCAGCCACCTTCTTCATGGTGGCCGCCATCTTGGGACTGGACCAATCACATCCTTCTCCTCATGGTTACCATTTCTCTCTTTCTTTCTTTCTTTTTTTTTAATGTAGTGATAGCACCTGAAATCTACTCTCTTAGCAACTTTCCAGTATTTGATGCCATGTTAAATATTGTCATCATTCTATGCATTAGCTCTCTAGACTTATTCATACTACTTAACTGCAACTTTGTACCCTTGACCACCATCTTCCCATTTCCCCCATCTTCCTGCCCCCTGGTAATGATTGCTCAGCTCTCTGCTCCCATGTATTCAACTTTTTTAAGTGTCTACATATAAGTGAGATCATGCAGTTTATTTTCTGTCCATGTCTGGCTTATTTCACTTCGAGTAATGTCCTTAGGTTCATCCATGTTGTTGCAAACAGCAAAATCTTTCTCAAGGCTGAATAATACTCCTTTATGCGTGTGTGTGTGTGTGTGTATCCAGCACTTGTGGATGAATATGAATAAATAAATATTTATGAATAAATATATGTGTGTGTAAATACACCTATTTATACACGTTTGACACACACTCCTTACCTTCTTCCCTGCCTACTTGCTTTAAACCAACTTTATTCTCACTCTTTCCTCATTCATTCCCTCCTTCACTGGTCATTTATGATGTTGGCCTCCAGCATCTCAACTGCTGTCCATATTATTGCCCATCCTCTGTTGTAAGTTGCCTGTTTGCTCCCCTGGGACCCATTCGCCTTTAGTCAGGTCAGCATAGCATCACAAGCATCAGAGAAGTACACACCAGCTTTGACACAATCAGGATCAACTCAACTCTGCGTTTTCTGTGCTGCAGGGCTTCAGAAAGTAATAAAATTTATTGTTTTTTAATGGGTTGATATTTGTCTATCACTATTTAATATGAAAATATTACAAGCTTGTTTATTTTCTACTCATAGTCTATTATAGATTTCTAATAATGGATTTTCAAACAATTATAGGCATTTGGGGTTCATGTTTATTTGTAAGTGTTGGACGATTGCCTTTATTTTTGTTCTGATTTTGAGACATCTAATAATGTGCATTTCTGTTCTAATTTTGGTGGTAAAATATCTTGGGGTCCTGTGGACCTGAAATTTACATCTGTCAACCTTTAAAAAGATGTAATACTTAAAAAAAAAAAAAAAGTATTACTTTTTTTTTTTCTTCCTACATTAAGTTATACTGTCTGTGTTGAAAATACTAGGACATGATTGTATCTGAGCTTTGATGTGAAACACTCCCATGAGAAGCATCAATCTCAAAGGATTTGAAATTCAGCCTTTACTTGTTCATTAAAAAACAAAGAATTGGAGTGTAAACAAAAGCAAAGTCTATGACTTTGTTGGTTATTGAGGGAATCAGCTTGAGGAAGTATCCTGGTCGTGTGTGAATGTGACTGACTTTCTGGTTTTCTTCCCTGCCAGTCTCTTACTTACCTGATGGGAGTGCCCTGGAACCTGATTTCTACTTCTCCACCATCAGTTCCAGCTTCTCAGTTTCTCCTCTTTTTAATGGCATCACCTATAAGGAGTTCAATATTCCACTAGAAATGCTTCGAGAACTCTTAAACTTGGTAAGGAAAGCATTGGTGGTTAAACAGATCTCGTGTACTTCAATCAGTAAAATTGCTAGTGGTGTAAGCATGGCTTTTTTTTTTTTTTTTTTAAAGATTTTATTTATTTATTTGACAGAGAGATACACAGCAAGAGAGGGAACACAAGCAGGGGTACCGGTAGAGGGAGAAGCAGGCTTCCCGCAGAGCAGGGAGCCTGATGCAGGGCTCGATCCCAGGACCCTGGGATCATGACCTGAGCCGAAGGCAGACGCTTAACGACTGAGCCACCCAGGCGCCCCAAGCATGGCTTTTTTTTTTTTTTTTTTTTAAGATTTTTATTTATTTATTTATTTGACAGAGAGAGAGACACAGCAAGAGAGGGAACACAAGCAGGGGGAGTGGGAGAGGGAGAAGCAGGCTTCCCACAGAGCAGGGAGCCTGATGTGGGGCTCAATCCCAGGACCCTGGGACCATGACCTGAGCTGAATGCAGACGCTTAACGACTGAGCCACCCAGGCGCACCAAACATGGCTCTTTTTTGTTCGTTTCTTTTTGTTTCATTTTGGTTTTTTTAGAGAGAGAGCAGTGAGTGATTTGGGGAGGGGTAGAGGTAGACAGACAGAGGGAGAAGGAGAGAGGATCTCAAGCAGACTCTGCTGAGCGTGGAGCCCAACACAGGGCTTAATCTCACGAGCCTGAGGTCATGACCAGAGCCAAAATCAAGAGTTGGACGCTTAACCAACTGAGCCACCCAGGCACCCAAGCCTGTTGTTGTTGTTGTTGTTTTTCCCAAACGAAAAACTAGGAGTTTTTCAGTATTTCAGAAAATAACTTAGAAGTCATAATTTTTTTTTTTTTAAAGATTTTATTTATCCATTTGACAGAGACAGACACAGCGAGAGAGGGAACACAAGCAGGGGGAGTGGGAGAGGGAGAAGCAGGCCTCCCGTAGAGCAGGGAACCCGATGCGAGGCTCAGTCCCAGGACCCTGGGATCATGACCTAAGCCGAAGGCAGATGCTTAACAACTGAACCACGCAGGTGCCCCAGAAGTCATAAATTTTTTTTTGTTGTTGTTGTTGTTTGTTTAAAAGATTTTATTTATTTATTTGAGAGAGAGAGAATGAGAGAGAGCACATGAGAGGGGGGAGGGTCAGAGGGAGAAGCAGACTCCCTGCCGAGCAGGGAGCCCGATGCGGGACTCGATCCCGGGACTCCAGGATCATGACCTGAGCCGAAGGCAGTTGCTTAACCAACTGAGCCACCCAGGCGCCCCTAGAAGTCATAAATTTTTGATGGAAGAAGGGAAGAGTAACATTCATGGAGTCATTTTTGCAGTGTTTTCATTGACTCCTTGCAGCACTCATGTGGGAGAGGCAGGCATTCATCCCCATTTTAGAGGTAAGGCAATCAGTGCCAAATACATCAAGCATCCATCGGCAAAGGGCAGGGCTGGGGCTCAGTCCCAGGGAATCTGACCCAATGCCTAGTTCCTATTGCACCTGACTCCTTCCTATGGGCTGATATTTTTAAATCAATACGAAACCTTTATTTTTCATATTTGGATACCTTGGGATGACCTCTGAGGTGACATCAGAGAAGACATTGGTGCCATTGTCCCAATCCTGAAATAGATGGGTCTCGGATCCAAGGGCTCTGAAGTTGTTATGATTGAGCTGAGTTGCTTTGAGACAGAGTCAAGTGGGTAGATAAGGATAAAGACGTTGTCATGGACAGACTCTAAAAATGAGACTTTCTCCTTTGGAAAGAATGAGAGGGTCTCCCTCAGTGTAGAGTGTGAAAGGAAATCCCTCTAGGAGATGGCTTTAGGCTGAAGATATATGAAGACATTAAAGCAGGGGCACCTGGGTGGTTCAGTTCATTGAGCATCCAACTCTTGATCTCAGCTCAGGTCTTGATCTCAGAGTTGTGAGTTCAAGCCCTGAGTTGGGCTCCATGCTGGGAGGGGAGCTGACTTAAAAAAAAAAAAAAAAAAAGACATTAAAGCATTGGCAATAATTAATGAAGGATAGAGCCATAATGAATTACTAAATAGCCTTACGATGTTTTTGAAGTTGCCCTCAAGAAGGAAAACTCTCCCTAAACTGCTCCTCCCTGTTAGTGTCCCAGACAGAACGCTGGCCTGGGTGGCCTTCTCAGATGGTCAGGTGACTCTTCCTAGTATCATGTCAGAAATCCCAACTGAAGGCTGCATGTTTCACACTCTTTTATAGAGGCAGTTCTTTTTTCCAGGATATTTTAACTTCTTGAGGTTAGCTTTTCTTCTAGGCAATTTTTCATTTCTTCTCCTGGCATGTTGTTTATCATTGTCTATGTGTATTGAAAATCAGCTTCTTGAAGTACTACAGTTGGGGTGGCAGGCAGTTCTATCAGGAGGCTCTGCAGCTGCCAGAACAGTTCATTCCTGTACTGAATGCTGGTACAGAGAATGGGTGGAAATAAGTGCTTCTGTTAGAAATTTAGAATGTGTGTTGCATTCTGAGTACCTAGGCAGCTTCCGAAGAGCCAGTGTACCAGGCCTGCAGGAGGAGGAGTCCGGAGTCATCAGGGCCAAAGACTGGCTGTGAAGGTGTCCCTGATGTCTGGGAGGAGGTTTGGGTGAATTGTCAGTGATACCTGGAGTCTGAACACTTTCGCATCCTGGAAATGGAAATCTAATGTCAGCAAATTTGAGGGAGTTGGTTCCTTTCCCATTTTTATGTTATTCCAATCAAGGTCAAGAAGACAAGTTCCAAGTGATGGCAGAATTAAGGACATTTTGTGTGTTATAGTTTGATGTGGAGACATAATGAGTATATTGTTGGCCTATCATTTCCATTGCGTTTTTCATCTCATGAGTGTGTTATGTGGTTTCACCTGTCAACATGATTTGTTCTTTATTAGAGGGAACTGGCATTCCTGTCTCTCACTGTGTTTGTCAGGGACCTCACAAGGTCTTGTTTCTCTGATAGGTGAAGAAGATTGTCGAGGAGCCTGTCCTCAAATCCTTGGATGCAGTCGTAGCCAGCGTGATAGAGGTACATCCCTTCGGGGTCCTGAGATCAGCCTGATGTGAGAATGTGCATGGAGAGAACAGGAAGAGTTTGTGGGTGGGAGCTGGAGTGACAGGGTTGTCAGTGAGCTTTCAGCTTAGCCCCCATAGTGGCCACAAAACTGCCACCTGAGAGCTTGCTTGTGCTCCCTCTTTTAAATGGATCACCTCACAGTGATCTGATGGCCGTTTGGCTGTCTTTCTCCTTCTCCAGTTCCTGTAAGACAGCCAAAGTTGCTGAGTTTTCAGCAACAGGAGGGTGGTTCTTCCCATTAGAACAACCTATGAAAAAAAAAAAAGAACAACATATGGAGAAACCAGTCTGGAGGGTGCAGGTGGCGGCACCCCAACAGGCATCTCTGGACAGCCTGAGTCTTTAGTTTTCCTCTGCCTGATGCTTAAGAGAGGGAGGAGAGTAATTCAAGTGTTTCAAGTGGTGAATCATGACAAATGGTCATTCCATCTCTCTAATGCTATGTCAGGAATATAATACTCACTCAGCCGGGCCTCACCCTAGAAGGCAGAGGGAGGTCCGGAGGGTTTCCGTGGTGTGGTCACGTGCCTCTGCTCCCTCACAGGCCAACCCTAGCGCTGATCTCTACTACACCACATTCAGCGACCCTCTCTACGTGGCCATGTTCAAGATGCTGCGTGACACTCTGTACTACATGAAAGGTACGGACGGTTTGCGCCCGCGTGTGACTGTGGTGACACCGGGTTCCAGGCCACTGCCGCAGGTCTGTGCTTCCTTTCTGCTGGGGCCCCTTAAAAACACACGAGTAACATGGTCCCATCACCGAAATTTGGGGAAAAAAGGCAAATAAGAAAAAAAAAATCTGTTCATGATCCTGCACCCCTAATAGCATCAATGCTGGCTCCTTTCGTGGGTTTATTTCCTCAGGGGCTTTTCTGACATGACTGTGTTGTCTTGTCCTGATCACCCAATCATGTATACAATTTATCATGTCTATTTTAGACATTTCAAAAAGTTTAAAAAATAAGAAAATGAGGACTTCATAATCTTATAACTCAGAGAAAATATCTTAATAGTTTAGCACATGCACACATACAAATTTAGCCTTTCCTTCCAGTTTCCCTTTTGTGCATTTTTATTTTTTTTTAACTTTTTAATTTTTTAAAGATTTTAAAAATTAATTTATTTATTTGACAGCATAAGCAGGGGGAGTGGCAAGCAGAGGGAGAGAGAGAAGCAGGCTCCCCACAGAGCAGGGGGAACCCAATGTGGGACTCGATCCCAAGACCCCAGGATCATGACCTGAGCCAAAGGCAGTCGCTTAACCAGCTGAGCCACCCAGGCACCCCATTCCCTTTTGTGCATTTTTAAAACATGTTTCCTGCGTTCTCTTATGTTACAGAATGTTCTCCATCAACATAAGTTTTGATGGCCATGTAGTATTCTATCAAGCAGATGTACTATAATCTAGTTAGCTGTTTTCCTAATTTGGTTCCAAGAACTCCTGGGAATCTGTGTCTGGCTGGGGACCCAACAAGTGTTAGGTTCACAAAGAAGGGTGGAAGGGACTGCCCTGCCCAACCTGACCTTCAGATGCCCTGACGCTTCTCTCCCCACCTGAGCCTCATGTTGCTGGCTTCCTTGGCTCTTCTGTCTTGTGCCCATCATGGGGATTCTCCTGATTTTTCCAGGCCCCAAAGGTGAGAGTTGGAAGAAGCTGTGAACTCTGGGCGCCCCAAAGATGTAGCCCTGTAGCCAGGGATTCTCTTCTTCAGGCTACAACCAGTTTTTCCCCTTAGCTGATAGCCAACAACCTTTTCGTTAAAAAAAAAAAAAATCACTAAAGTATTTCTCCTTGTTAGTTGGACCAGTTCCACCAGTGATACATCCCAGTTTCTGTGTTTCAGACATTCAGGTTTTAGTATATTGACTGCTTAAAACACAGCATTGCTCTCACTTCCCTGGGAAATGGTCATTTTCTCTGAGTGCCTGGTAGCACGTGTGCCGAGAGTAGGCACTCTTTTCTTTTTTCTTTCTTTTTTTTTTTGAGAGAGAGAGCACACGCGTGCGTGCATGTGTGTGTGTGTGTGTGAGAGAGAGAGAGAGAGAGAGAGCAGGTGGGGGAGGGGCAGAGGGAGAGAGAGAATCTTAAGCAGGGGCTCGATCTCATGACCCATGACTTGAGCTGAGATCAAGAGTCAGACGCTTAACCGACCGAGCCACCCAGGTGCCCCCTGCAGCGGCCACTCTTACAACCAGAGGAGCCAGCAGCAGACCTACTCCTCTTGGGTTTCTGTTAGAGTGGGAGAGACCGTAGAGCTACTGCCTGAATTTTCGTGGTTTGTTTCCACCTGCAGTGCCTGTTCTCTTTCCCACAGACCTCCCAACCTCCTTTGTGAAGGAGATCCATGATTTTGTGCTGGAGCAGTTCAACACGAGCCAGGGGGAGCTTCAGAAGATTCTGCATGATGCAGACCGGATCCACAATGAGCTGAGCCCCCTCAAGCTGCGCTGCCAGGCAAACGCTGCCTGCGTGGACCTCATGGTGTGGGCCGTGAAGGACGAGCAGGGTGAGCATCGGCCACTGCCGTGCCCCAGATGTCTGGTACCCTGTCCTCAGGCTGAGGAAACTGGACATGGGAGGAGGTGATGGCCGGGGCCACAGGGTCTGTGGGTCCTCTCCATAGCTTCTTGATGGTTCTTTCGGCTTTAGGAGTATATGCCAGGGAAGGGGAAGGAAGGAAAGAACTGGAGCCCAGCGGGGGTCATGTAGGGAAAGCCATGAGGAAAGGCATAAAGCCTTTCGTGGGTTTATTTCCTCAGGGGCTTTTATGTGGAGAAGTGGGAGCTCCGTGCCGGAGGAAAAGGTGCTTGTCTAGGTTGAACAGCAAAATGGGAAGTGTGTGGCAGACTGTGGATGGCTGCCACATGCAGAGCATTGGGGACGAGAGGCTCAGGGCCAGCAGAGAGGAGAGAGCAGTCACACGCCACATGGGTTGGTGTTTTCACAACAGCAGAAATGGAGCAGGGATGAGGTTTCAGTTAAGGATGCCTGCCTGCCTGTAAATACTTTCTGGTATAACCACTCATTATTAATAAAGCCTGCAAAAAGTATGCCCCTGGGCATTTAATTGTATGATCAATTGGTGAACAAGTATTTTGTAAATTTTGGCCTTCGCGAATCATCCATACCCTCCTCTCATTTTTTTGAATTTAGGTGCTGAAAATCTTTGCATCAAGCTCTCTGAGAAGCTGCAGTCTAAGACGTCCAGCAAAGTCATCATTGCTCATTTGCCCTTGCTTATCTGCTGTCTGCAGGTCAGTCTCACTGACACTTGCAAGGCTTCGATCCCATCAACTAGGGCAGTCTTCTTGTTATATCATTTAGGTTCTGGTTGGCATACCAGCAGCAGAACCTGAGCTGTTGTCTTTAGGAACTTGAACTAGAGCCTACTGTAGACACAGTTCATCGATGAGTGGGGGGCTGCTGCTGACAGTGTGCCAGGGATTTCTGTGATTTCCAGGCGCAGCTGAGTCCTCCTTTGTGGAGAGGCCGCCCTGTGTCTACTGGGCTGTTCCCAAGGCTGCAGGCAAAGTCCTGAGGACACCTCCTGATGTCTGCAGTGCTGGCTCTGCTCTCAGAGACTCTCACCTTGCCAAGTTACTAATCCCAGTTACCATAGCTGCCATTGTTCAGAAATCATGTTGTGTATCCTTTCTTCCCTAAATTCGCTTCCAAAAGAAATGGACACACTTTAGCAATATATCTCCCCTTTAGGCTGAGCAGAGTCTAGACCATTCTCCTTTCCTGTCTTTTTCTGCCCCGTGAGCAAAGTGGCCCTGTTTTGACCTTGGAAGTTTCTGGTCCAACTCGGGTATCTGAAAGGTTGGGTGTCTATTGCTTGGGCCTGCTCAGTGGCTACAACTCACGTTGTATGATGGGTTGATGGTGTGTTGCAGGGTCTGGGCCGCCTGTGTGAGAGGTTCCCGGTGGTGGTGCATTCAGTGACGCCATCTCTGCGGGACTTCCTGGTTGTCCCGTCCCCTGTGCTGGTGAAGCTCTATAAGTGCCACAGTCAATACCACACAGGTAACGGATGGCTGTACCCAAGGCCACTTCTCCAGCTCCTAAATCCCATGTGTCCCTGAGGCTCCAAGAAAAGGACCGCGTGACCTTGTGTGCCAGCCCGCCATGGTTTTGTGGCTGAGAGCTTGTGGCTGGCCTATGCGCCCTGCCCTGTCCTTGGGCTCATTCCTCCTTTATGCCTTTCCTCATGGCTTTCCTTACATGACCCCCGCTGGGCTCCAGTTCTTTCCTTCCTTCCCCTTCCCTGGCATATACTCCTGCCACCACTGAGGGGTCTTCTAGTTCCACTTTCTCTTTGTTTTTGGCTCCTTCTGTCACTGAGACAGTCTAAAGCGTGAGTCCAGTGTGTCCCAGACACTGGCCAGGAGCTCTCCATGCTGGATCTCAGCTAGTCCCTATCCCTGCCTCGTGAGTGTATTATCATGTTTCTATGACAGGGACATGGGCTCAGAGCAAATCTGGCCACCTGTAACCATTAGCATTCATTAATACCTGCTTCCTCCTGGGCTTTAATGTTGTATTGCTCATCCCACCCACTCAGTCCTGTGAAGATGGGTGCTTTATCTTCTCCCTTCAGATGAAGAAACCCAATCTCCAAGCAGATAAGACGTTTCCCTGGACCCTGGGACAAGGAGGGGTCTCTGTGGCTCTAAGACTCCTGCTCTCACACTCACCCCCCCACCCTTACTGTTCTTGTGCACATTAGCTACATAACCCTCAGGGACAGAACCACGCCTCACCCTCAGGGCTGGGTACCTGTGGGTGTTCATCAGGACTTTCAAACCA
The DNA here is from genome assembly GCF_029215605.1 of Mirounga angustirostris. NCBI lineage: Eukaryota > Metazoa > Chordata > Mammalia > Carnivora > Phocidae > Mirounga > Mirounga angustirostris. The sequence continues at coordinate 64,849,230 of NW_026991722.1, forward strand.
TTTCTTAAGAAATTGCTGTGGTACCCATTTATCATTTTGCAACCTAAATATTCTTCCTTTTGTTTAAGCATGTTCATTTCATCCTTTCTTTTCTCACTTTTGTTTCTGAAACGTTTGGTCAAATCCTTTTAGAGGGGTTGTTTCATAAGCTAAAAATGATCAGTATATTATTTTGGTTTTGAATTACAGACAAGGGGATGGAAAGTGACAGGTTTAACCGGATACATACTTGAATTTTTACATTTAGTTGCTGGCAATGATATAAAAATCAGTGTAACCAACGAGCATTCTGAGTCAACCCTGAATGTCATGTCGGGAAAGAAGACCCAACCCTCCATGTATGAGCAGCTCCGGGACATTGCCATTGACAACATCTGCAGGTGGGAGACCAGCCAGAGGGGTGGGTGACATGGGGAGGAAGGAAACAGGCTTCAGATAAAATTACTAAAAAATAAGAAACGTTCATAATTTTTTAAAGCTTGTTTCAGATTATTATAAACCTACACCTGATTTAATGATTTTTTAAAAAGATTTATCCATTTATTTTAGAGAGAGAGAGAACACATGCATGCATGCGCAGGAGGGAGGAGCAGAGGAAGAGGAGAGAGAGTCTCAAGCAGACTCTGTGCTCAGTGCAGAGCCTGATGTGGAGCTCGATCTCATGACCCTGAGATCACGACCTGATCCAAAATCAAGAGTCAGATGCTTAACCGGCTATGCCACCCAGGCACCCCACATATTTTTTTTTTAAAGATTTTATTTATGTTGAGAGAGAGAGAACACAAGCTGTGGGAGGGGGGGTTCAGGAAGAAGGGGCAGAGGGAGAGGGAGAAGCAGGCTCCCTGCTGAGCAGGGAGCCCAATGTGGGGCTCAATCCCAGGACCCCTGGGATCATGACCTGAGCCAAAGGCAGATGCTTAACTGACCGAGCCACCCAGGCGCCCCTATTTTTTTTAATAAAGCTTGTTGTTGTTTTTTTATCATAAACATAATTAAAAAATGGGAGAGAAAATTTATGGAATGTAGAAAAAAAGTAGAAAGAAAAGAGTTATCCATCAGCCTATACCATCCAGAGTAACAACACATTGTCATGTTTTCTGTGTTTTTTCCTTGTAATTTTTAGTGTAAGAGACGGGTTTTATATGATTTTTTTTGGGGGGGGGGTTTATATGATTTATATGATGAGTGCTGCCCAGGCTCCTGCTATGTGAACTCTTGCTCTCCAAACTCAGAAACCGCATACATTCTGATTTATATGAAAATGTATCTCTCCCTCTAAATTCTGGCTCCATGCTCTCAGAAGCGCCATCAAGAGAATATGATGGCCCTCTCTGTCAGACACATGCTCTTCTCTGACTCTGGCCTGGGAGCCAAACAGGTGTAGAGAGCAAGAGATGCCTGAAAAAATTCTGTGTCCTTAGGGGCTTTTAAAATTACCCCTTTTCTTTAGAAAATAAGTTTTTCTCCATACTATTAAAACCTTGGTATATCATTTAATATTCCCTCAGCTGTCTTGGGACCATCTGTCTTGAATCAGTTACTGTAACTTTTGTTAAGGAACTGTTCTGGAAATTTTAAATTGAATTAGGGTGAGTGTAACATTCTGAAGGAAACTATTCTGGTCAAATAATGAAGTTACTGTTTCTGACTGAGATATTTATCAAGTGGGCAAAATTGGCAGTGATTCTTTGAATTCATTCTGTGTAATGATTTTCATTCAGATTTCTGGGGGAAAAATGCTCAGAGCAGTTCTTTAAACTCTGTAGACCTGACAAAGAGACCAAAAGCAAACACAAAACACTCATCTGTTGTTCTGATGCCCAATGCTGTGTGGGTTTCCTCACGGTCCAGGTGCCTGAAAGCTGGCTTGACGGTGGACACAGTGATCGTGGAGGCCTTCCTGGCCAGCCTCTCCAACCGGCTCTACATCTCCCAGGAGAGCGACAAGTACGTTCCATCCTCAAGGGGCAGCCACTTGTTCTCTGCAGGCATGTTGGGGGGCCACCTGGTATCTCGCACATCTGTGCTTCTTTCTTGCACAGTGTGGAGTCGTGCATCAGGTCTGTCCCACAATTTAAGGTGAAACCCACCTTAGAATGTTGATCCTGGACCACTGTTTGGGAGCAGAGAAAGATCTGTGTCTTACTGCCTAGAGCCAGGGACTTTGTGTTTCTTCAGGAAGTAAGGGTTCCAGGGTGCCACGGTCGGATGACTGCTTCATCTGAAAGGCTGTGGTAACCTTGGGGTCCAGGCTGTAGCTTCTGGGTTTCATTTCACAGAGGACTGTTCCCAGGATGCTTCTGTTTCCTCCCTCCCACAGGGACGCTCACTTGATTCCTGACCACACCATCCGAGCCTTGGGACACATTGCGGTGGCCCTGAGGGACACCCCAAAGGTCATGGAGCCAATTCTGCAGATCCTGCAACAGAAATTCTGCCAGCCCCCCTCCCCCCTTGACGTGCTCATTATCGACCAGCTGGGCTGCCTGGTTATCACCGGAAATGTAAGGCAGGACCTGCAATGAAACCCACTATCCTCTGCAAGCTTTGTTACTTTGACTATCAGGAGTGCAAAAATAGATTAAATTTGCCCTTCAGATAAGTTAAATGCTCACAACTGTCTTGACATTGAACAGGGAGACTTTTTTCCAAGTAAAAGAGAATAGCGTGATGGCTCTGTAAGTGCTGGGAAAAGGAGGTTTAAACTCATTTCTTGCCGATGTTAATAACATGTAATAGGATTTAATTTGAAACCATTTCCCTTTTAGCTTTTGAGGTTTGCTGAAAGCTTTAGGAATGGATGCCCCTGATGGTCTTTCAGGCCCTTATGGTCCATACATTCCAGAAGCTTTTGCTCTGAATGATGGTAGAGGAGCCTTTTCCGTGTTCCAAGGAGGGGCTTTCATGGAGAAGTCATGCCATGGTAACCGTGTACCTCACTCTTCCAGCAATACATTTATCAGGAAGTGTGGAATCTCTTCCAGCAGATCAGCGTGAAGGCCAGCTCTGTCGTGTACTCAGCCACTAAAGATTACAAGGATCATGGCTACAGGTAATTCTCTAGACCTTGTTGTCACTCTAGATCGTGACAGTTTTCAGCTCCCTTTAAAAGTATGAGGCTTGGGGATTTGTCTTTTGAATAAACTTTTTTCCTACAAAAGCATTATGTGCTACAAATCAGCACATGCACAAGTGGGAAATGAAGACCCCATGTGACTGCCACTGGGAGCTGAGCATCTCAGTGTCATTACCTCAGACCCTCCCTGACTCCAGACAGGCTCAAAATGTCCACCCAGCTGACGGGCTTTTTTATGTAACAGCGCATCAGCCATGCCATTAACCTTCTTCCATGTGCCGCCTTTAAGGGCTGCAGAATGTCCTATCTTAGAGCAGCACCGAGATCTAACCAGTCCCTAGCTTGGAGGTTAGTTTGCCAGTTTTCCTGCTGGTAAGTGCAACACCGAACAATCTAATAGCTGGGTATCTGTGAGCGTCTCTGATGCTTTCCTCAGGGTAGATTCAGAGAGGTGGGATTTGGAGGGTCAAAGGGAATAGACATTTTACATGCTCAGTTGTTTGATATTTGTGTAAAGTCTGGCCAGTTTTCCCAGCAGACTGAGATATGCTTCCTTGCCTGTTCCTTGCCCTTACTGTGAATACCTTGAGGGCAGGGGCATGTTTTTCCACATATGGAGGATCTCATAAGAGTTTGACAGATCAAGGGAAGAGCGGGACAGAGGAGTGGGGCAGGGAGGAAGAGATGTGCCCCTTTGTTGGCATTTCTTTTCTCTCTTTCTGACCTTTATGTGCAGGGCTCAGTCTGAGGTTCTCTCCAACTCACTTCAGTGGGTGGGAGTGTGGCTGTGTGACCTTTGAAAAAGCTCACCCTCTCTGTGCCTTTGTTTCTTCATCTGTCATCCATCAAATGAACATCTGTCTCCAGTTGTGTGGGTAATTGAGATTGTATACAGGAAAGCTCTTGATAAATGCAAGCTCTTGGCCTTGTCATTTCTTTGCCTTCTTACTACCTCCATTGCAAGCCCAGGCTACCAGAACAGCCTGAGGACTGGTTTAGGGAGACAGTCAGCTCCTTTCCCCTTCGTCTATGCATCCGTCCATCCTGGTCTTTGTGAAGAAACTGACACACAGACCAAAGCACCTCTTTCCCTCATTGCTTCCTTATCCCGAAGTGACTCCTGCACCTCCTTGGCCCTCACACCCTCCCCTCCTTGTCTTTTCTCCTGCTGTTTTCCTTCTGACCCTGGCCTCTGTCTTGCTGCAGTATGCAGTACTTGGCCTTCTCCATGCCTACCAGTTCTTCAACTTCTCCATTTCGCTCTTCCATAAAGCCTTTTCTGATACCACCACCAGAAGTTGTTTGTCCTTTTCCTCACCAGTGGAAGCTTTTACTGCCATTCATTTGCCCTTACCGCCCAGGATTTCACATGTCTGTGAAGGGCTGCTGTTTGGTGGGAGATTTCTGGGGGCCAGATGATGTGCTCAACGCTTCACGTGGAGTGTTTCATTTGTCCTACACCCTGCAAGGAGGGAATTATATTATTCTTGTTTTATTCAGGAGGAAACTGAGACTCAAAGGTGAGCCACTCATCTGAGGTCATGCAGCATAAAAGTGGCAGGCTCTGGCTGCCCCCAGCACCTGCAGAAGCCTGGCCGGCCTTGCTGGTTTGCTGTGTCTCTCTGTGGGAGTGGGGGGTCGGGGGGCATTGTCAGCTTTGTATCCAGGGCTTACCTGGGCCAGCACTGTCCTGATGCCAGTTGTCCCAGGGCCACTGAGTGCTTCCTTTGTGTCTGATGTGAGCTACTACTAACATCAGCCCCATGGAGACAGTGTGGGGAAGGAGCCGATCGTCAGAGGAGAGTTTTGTGGGCGGAAATAGTGAATTAAGGCTACCTATAATTTGAGAGGAAAGCAGGGCCCAGCCAGGGATTTAGCTACATGGTAGGCTTTCAACACTGAGAGAGAAGTGTCCTAAGATCTTCACAAGTTCCATAGGTGTGGATTCCTGGAACCTAAGCAGCTCCCCGAGGCCCTTACTGCATGTCAGGAGAGGTTAAAGCCATTTCAGTAGCAGCTGACTGTCCTTTAGGGGCTGGTGTTCACAGAGATGTTTATCCACTCTGGAGGCTCCTTCGTTCACAGGCACTGAGGGGCGTGGTGAGGCAGGAGTCAACTGGCCTCACCCCTGCAATCCAGGCCCCGTGTTGTGGCAGCTCTCCTTTCTCTCCCCACCAGGCACTGCTCCCTGGCGGTGATCAATGCCCTGGCCAACATCGCAGCCAACATCCAGGATGAGCACCTCGTGGACGAGCTGCTCATGAACCTGCTGGAGCTGTTTGTGCAGCTGGGGCTGGAGGGAAAGCGGGCCAGCGAGCGGGCCAGCGAGAAGGGGCCCGCCCTGAAGGTAGGGAGGGAGGAGGGCGGTCACCCTGGGGCATCTGGTAAACAGCAAGAACAAAGGTTCTTTCTCAGGGGTGTTGGCAGGGTGCAGAGAGGGTGGTTCTCGTAGGCTTTCTTATAGGACCGTGTCTGGCTCGTGGCAGCTACCTCCCCCGGCCCAGGGTGGGGATTCCCCCAGACCCCCTCTCTTCCTTCTCTCGGCCATCATGAAGCCAGGGAGTGGAGGCTTTCACCAGAACGCAGTGACAACATGAGAAGGGCCAGATCTAACCTAATCTGGGCCATCCAGGGAGACGGGTCCATGGGGACAGACAAAATGACAGGTCTCGGGCCCCAGAGAGACAGATTGGGGAGGTTGAGGCAGGTTAAGCCCCCTACCCCATCATTTCCCCTTTCACATGTCATGCTGATGCCAGTCTCTCTACCAGAGTCTCCACCTTCATCCTCCTCTGTCTTCTCCTCCCACCTCCCTTCCCCAGACAGTTACTGTTTATGTGCCTAGTCAACGGTCAGCCCACCTTCTCTGTAAAAGGCCAGATTATACTTGTTTTAGGCTCTGTGAGCCATAGAGTCTCTGTTGCAACTAGTCAGCTCTGTCCTGGTAGCATAAAGCCAGTTAAAAGAATGGGCGGCTGTGCCCCCATAAAAATCTATTTCCAAGAACAGGTGGTGGGTCAGATTTGGCCACGGCCACAGTTTCTTGACCTTGTTCTAGGTGCTGGGGTTACAGAAGTGAACAGGCAGACAAGGGGCCTGCTCCTGGACAGCAAAACCAAAACAGGGCAGTGTGGAGAAGAGCGCTTTAGATTGGGTTGTGTGAAGACCTGAGGAGATGACAGCTAAGTTGCAAACTGTGTGAAAAGGAGCCCTCTGTGTGAAAATCTTGGCTAAGGGGGAGTAGCTGGTGCGAAAAGGGGTTCTAAGAGCCTTCGCTCTAATTCAGCCTTGCTCTGCTAGACCCCTTGACAGTGATCTGGGTGATTTCTGAAGTCTCCCAGGATGGTGCACAGCTAGGCCATCCTGACAAAGAGACAGAGGCAGCTCTGGTGTCCAGTGGGGCCTTGGGCATCAGGAAGAGAGGACTGCTCAGAGATGTGGGGAGGCACTCGGCACCCGAGAAAGCAGAGGCTGTGATGTGTCTGAAGGGTGTTTCAGGAGTCGTTCTCCTTGCCTCCCCTGGAAATTGTACCTCAGGGCCCAGAAGGACGCCCCCTGGACACAAAGGCTGCTCCCCTCTGCCTGCTCTTGCTACAAGTTTACATTCTCAAGACTCAAGATGTAATGCTTCATTCACGGACTGGGAGTGGGGGTTGTGGCCCCGACAGTGCAGGGATCCCTTTTTCTGCTCTCCAGGTGCAGAGCTGTGAATCCTGTTCTTTGCGAAATAGTTCCTGTTTGTGATCATGCAGGGGCTAGCCCAGTGTTTACTGAGCAACTGCTGTGCGTTCCCCATAAGCTGGGGCCTCAGCAAATAAGGGGGTCTTGCAGGGTCAGTGAGAGGGGATTGGCCAACATGTGCCCCTTTGAAGACAAAGAGCTAGGATTATAAATTAAGAAATGACAGTTCTTCCCAGTCATCGCATATCTGGGAAGCCCTTAGTTTCCATAGAAGAGGAAGCAGGTCTTGAGATTCTACCCCCACTGCTGAGCGGCCGTGGGGCTATAGCAAGGTACTCAAACCCTGTTTTCTCCACCAAAGATTTTGTTATTACATATGAAACGCTTGGAACTGCCTGGCACGCAGTGGGTGCTCGATGCACTTGGCTGCTACTGTTAATATAAAAAACAAATTGAATGTGCTTAGGTGAGTGCTTCCAGAACTTAGGCTCATCAGTGTGTACTGTAGTTTATAACCTTATTTGTATGTCCAACCAGGGAACCTACCTTCAGATACTGTGCTCATGTTTTCAATAACTATTAAAGTTATTTTTATTTTTATTTTTAAAGATTTTATTTATTTATTTGACAGAGAGATAGAAGAGCACAAGCAGAGGGAGTGGCAGAGGGAGAGGGAGAAGCAGGCTCTGCACTGAGCAGGGAACCCGATGCGGGACTCGATCCCAGGACCCTGAGATCATGACCTGAGCCGAAGGCAGACGCTTAACCATCTGAGCCACCCAGGCGCCCTTAAAGTTATTTTTAAAGTAACCCCAAAATTTCCATAACTTGGAAAGAACATATGTTTATTGTAGAAAAGATGCAGAAACTGATAAATAAAAAGCACCCATAATCCCTCTCCTCAGATATACTCATCGTTGGCATTTTTAAAAAATATTTTATTTATTTGAGAGAGAAAGAGGGAGAGTGTGGGCGGGGGATGGGCAGGGGGAGGCAGAGGCAGAGGGAGAAGCAGACTCCCCGCTGAGCAGGGAGCCCGATGACACTGTGGGACTTAATCCCAGGACCCTGAAATCATGACCTGAGCCGAAGGCAGATGCTTAACTGAGTCACTCAGGCGCCCCTCATCATTGACATTTTGACAGACTTCCTCCTAGATTTTTTATGCAAATATATTTATTTTCATAATTGGGATTATATCGCAGCATACTCTGAAATCCTGATTTTTTTTTCCCATTTAAAATTTGCTGTGGGCACTTTCCAAAGTGACTAAATATTTTTTAGAAAGTTGTCTTTTTAATAGCTGTGTGGTATTTAATTTTACACAGGTACCATGATTTATGTAATCATTCTACTATTTGACATGTTTCCATTTTTTTTTGCTATTAAAATGATGTTGGAGGGGCACCTGGGTGGCTCAGTCAGTTCAGCATATGACTCTTGATCTCCGTTCAAGTCTTGATCTCAGGGTCGTGAGTTCAAGCCTCAAGGTGGGCTCCACACCAGGTGTGGAGCCTGCTTTAAAAAAAAAAAAAAGATATTGGGTGAGCATGTTTATATATCGCTGTCTATATATCTCATTATTTCTCTGAAATTAACACTCTTTTTTAAATGAAAGAAACACACGCTTTCAATGACTCTATTCTTCTATTTTCTAGGCTTCTAGCAGCGCAGGGAACTTGGGTGTACTCATTCCTGTAATTGCTGTGGTGAGTATTCATTAACTGAGTGGTTTCAGACTTCAAATACTGTGCTCATATTTTCAATGTTGCCTAGTGGTGCACAGCAAATTCCTTAGCAAAATGCTGTTTGGAGGCCCAGTGATTCTGGACTTGTGGCTGGGTTTCTGCCACCACCAGCTGTTCTTGTGACTGTCCCACTGGTGTGTGCCTGCTGTGGCCACAGCCCCTCACTCCCTTTCTCCGTGCCCTGCCTGAACCTCCTTGCCACTTGACCACGAGTCCCACTTTGGTTCTCTCCTGTGTGGCTCCCAGATCTGAGGTGCGGCTCCAGGTTCGTCCTGTCTTATGCCCTGCTCTGGTGCCTCTGACTAACGGTGGGCAGGCTCTGCTCCCATCCCCTTCCCGACCCCTTCCTGTGAGATGAGGCCTGGGGCCTCTGCACGGTGCTTGGCACTTGGAGCTGCAGCCCCCGTGCCCTCGGGGGGGCAGCGCTGTTGGCACTGGGGCTGGCCACACTTTGGAGCACAGCCCTGCCCGCCGGCATGGTGGCAGCTCACGGTCTAGGCCCCGGCCCCCGCCGCAGCACTCTCATCCTGTCCCGTCTCAGTCTGCAGCCTTCGCTTCCCAGATGACCTTTGTAGAAATCTCTTTCCCCGTTCTCAGTTGTCCCCAGCTGCCACTCCTAAGCCATGGCCCCAGGTTCTAATACTTGTTTCCGCCCGTGTCTCTCTAACTCCCACTAAACCTACCTTCTGGTTAAGCGCTCCTTCTGCCTTCCAGTTCCTTCCCACCTTGCCCCACTCCCCGCAGTTCGAGTCTTGAACACTCACACACGTGTCCCTTCACATGGAACATCAGAGGGGTTGACCTCCGAGCTGCCAGGGTGACCCAGGGGTGTAGAAGTCAGGCAGGTGGATGGAGAGGCACCTCTCCTGATCTCAGTTTCTGTACTTACGAAGTCTGGATGTTCATCATTCGGAATCTGGGGACTTTAGGGGTCTGATTTTAGGTGGGTGAAAAATGGGAACTGACTGGTTTATTATCACTTGCCTTTAAGATGTCACAGGTTGCACTTTGTGACATTCTGCTTCCATTCACCTTGCTTCGGCTTGTCCTTTTCTTTCCTGTCTCCCCTGCCCCGTAAGTGGCCGATTCTGGAGCAGGAACCGCGTTGCTTGTTCCCTTGTTGCATCTGTGTAATGACAGTCTCCTTTGCCTGAGTGTGCTTGAGGGGGTGGTTTGCCTGCACCCTAGCTGCCTCCCTGTACTCTCGGCTTTTCCCTCTCCCCTCGGGACCTTACCAGCTTTGCACCTGCGATCAGGTGCTTCCCACAGGCTCTGAGGATTTGAGAATGGCCAGGACTCTCTGCCGAGGTATTTTTCATCACCACCTGCATTGGTTTTTAAAAACATAAACTTTTTCATTTTATACTTAATATCGATTACTGTACAGTTGTGTTTTAGAAGTACCATTGTACATGGATCCTTTGTTTAGCCTGGAGGGAAGGGTGAAGGGCATAAAGTCCATGGCACTCTCTCAGCCTGTCGGAGGGGAGGAGGGCCGGCAGCAGGCTCCATGAGAGAGCAGGTTTTGGCAGCCAGGGAGCTTGTTTGGGGTGACACTCGAATCCGTGAATTCTGGTGAGTTTGAACACCAAAATTCTCTGACCCGTGTGCCTGTGAGCTTTCAAGCTTGTATAGCTGTTGTTATTTAGAGTTTGATAACTGCATAGAAGAAATTCCAGGGGGCACTTTGCACTTTCCAGGAGTAGTGACCATTGAGGTTGGTTGGGAACACATAGGTGTTCAGGTCACAGGGGCCAGGGTTGGGCTCCTGGTCCTGTGCGTGGGATCCTGGGTGAGCATCACAACCTCTCTATATAGGCCTGCTTTGCCCACAGAGCTTCTCGAAAAGATGAAGATGACCCTCTGAAGTGCCCAGCTGGGTCAGTGTAGGCATGACTGTTACCAATGATAGGCAAGCACACACTGACTTAAAATACTTTGTTTACTCCACTGCAGTGACCTTTTACATGAATAGAATAAGTATTGTAGTCTTAACAAAAGTTAATGGTTATATTATGGGGGAGGAAACAAATATTTGATTCTATTGCTCAACAAAGAGCACAGAGAATCATGGAATCTTATATTTGCTCCCTGGTTTGCCCCTTGAACCCTCTAGGAGAAACTAGTTTCCAACAGTTGTTTTTTTTTTAATGTGTTATCTTTCTTTTCTTTCTTTCCTTTCTTTTGGAAGAAGATACTCTGTTTTGGATCTTTTGATGACAGAGTGTCTCCAGGTACTTTGTTCAGTGGACGTGCCAGTGGGTTTGGGGCAGGAAGCCTGGGTGTCCATCCAAATGCAGCTTATCAGTGATTTATCAGTGACCTTAGGAGCCTGGAGCAGGGGGTCACTGGAGACTGGGTCATGTGATCTCTGAGGCTCCTTCAGAGCTTAGGTTTGGTGATCTTTGACCTGCAACTTCGTAGAAGAGTATTTCTTCAGAAATATCACTGATTAAATTGCTTCTCTTAGTGTCTAGCCCATTAGTTAATCAAGCCCCATGAAAGGTATCTAATGCTTAGAGTCTTGTGTGTTCCACTGTTGTAGTGATTTGATAAGCTGCACCTCCTGCTCAGAAAACATTTGTGCACTTCACTTAGAGCTAGTTTCCCTGTGCCCCCAGTAATTTCTGTGGCCTTGGACAGGTTACTTATTCTCTCAGTGCCTATAAAGTTAGGTTTGTGGACTAACAGGTTTTAGGTCATGGACTCCTTTGAAAGTCTTGCCCTCTCCTTCCATAGAAATGCATCTCTTCACAAGGTTTTGCATTTATTCTCAGGAAGCTGAGTGGGAGAAACCTGCCCAGGGCCCCCCAGTTAGGAACCCCTGGGCTAGATACTCTCTCAGACAAAGATAGTACTTATCTAGCTTTTGCTAAGCACCAAGCACTGATGTAAACCCCATCCAGTCATTAACTCACTACTCCTTACAACAACCCTATAAGGTAGGTGCTGTTATTATCCCTATTTTACAGGTGGAGAAACTGAGGCACAGAACTTGCCTCAGAGTCCCACAGCTACTAAATGTCAGAGCCAGGGTTGGGACCCAGGCAGCCTGGCTCAGGGTCTGTGCTCTGAATTAACACTCTATTGCCTTGAAACCTGGGTCAGCTAGTTTGAGAAAGAGGGGATCTGAGTGCATTGAGTGGATGTGGGTGAACGAAAAGCATGGAGGCTGGAGGGCCTTGACCTGGGCCGGGTCACAGAGGAGCCTGGGCTGGCTCCAGCATAGGTGGGGCAGGCCACATTGGAAGGGAGAGGTCACCTTTTGGGTAGGGGACAGACGTGGCAAAGGGCTACAGGCAGAGTTTTTGAGAGAGCCACGTTTAGGAATGGGAGGAACAGGAGGAACCAGCAGCAGGACAAGAAAAGCAGAACAAGCACCAGGAAAGGACAGTGCGGAAGTGCACTGGAGAAGAAATTCAAGGAATGGGGTGTCAGCCAGCTCAGGGCTCTCCGAGAGGTCAGGAGGCGTGACAGGCAAAGAGGTAGCCTCCACCCTGCACTAGTCAGGAGATTCAGGAGGCAGAGGCCCTGGTGCAGAAAGTTGGGAAGGAAGCAGGTGGAGAGGTGTGTTAGCAACTAACAGCAGGGCCTGGGGCAGATCATGTCTCCTCTGAGACCTCAGCTGTTTCTTCAGCTGCCAAAAGGAGGTGATAACAGTGCGAACCTCCTAGCTGTGCAGTGAGGACTCAGTGATAACCTGAGGGCAAACCCATCACAGCGCCCCCTACAGTGGGGAGCGTGAGGTGCTCCCCTTCTGCTGCCACCATGACTAGTATTGGTCTCACTGAGTCTGAAGCCCTCTGTGACAGACTCTGTGGGTGACTCTGGAGTCAAGCCAGCCTGTGCTCAAACCCTGCTCCTCCTCCTTTGCAGAGAAAGAAGAGAAAGACTCTCTTGCAGGGCTCTGGGGGTCATAATTAGACAGCTGCACACACAGCATTTGTGATGCTCTCCCCATCACTGCCCAGAGACCCCAGCACTGCAGAGGCACCAGCACCCTTGAATTCTGAGCAGCCTTTTTGGATTCCACTTGTCTTACCCAAGTAGCAAAACATTCAGACATCTGAATGTCACCTGCTTTCTCAAACCAGACCCACTCTGGGAGCTCATCTGAGGGTCTCCCTGCATCCAGGGATGAAAGCCAAAGCATGTGCCCCACATAAAGACTGGCATTTCAGGAATTTCCACGAAGCCCCATCCACAGCATCTTTGCCCCCAGGATTTAGCAACACTCACCATGTCCTGATCCCGAGGAATATGCCTGCTGCGTAGCACATGAGTCACCGTGAAGAACTCAAGTTGCTTTTTTGTCAACCTCTGTCATTCCTGGGGATGTCAGCTATTTTGAATTTGGCTTTTCTTAGTTACTTGAGCCTCAAAAAATAGAGAATTATAACAGACACACAGTAAAAGTGGCAATATTTATTTATCTCTAAGGTGGAAGGCATGGCCATGTGTATACACTGTCCTCTGGGCAGCAGTGAGGTGACAGCAGAAGTATAGATGACATTTAGCATCAATTCAGAAGGTTAGGCCTTGAGAGAATTAGGGTGTTAGGCCCTAACACCCAGGGCACCCCTTGAATGTCATGAGGTTGCTTCTGGCCTGGGCACCATCCTTGGGAAAGGTGAGAAATTAGTCCTACAGCTCATTTCTGTGTTCTGTGTTCAGCTGAGGAGCGCTGGTAATTTGAGTAATAGAGCCAAAAGTTCAAGGACGGGGACAGCAGGGAAAGGAGGTACAAGGTAAGCCCCCTATAGGTTTGCACTGAGGAGGCGGGAGTGAGCCGGTCTGTATGTTGCTGACACCCTCTGGGTAATGGCTCACATATCACAGGTGCATTAATGTCTGCGAACTGCTGGCCTTGTTCACTGTGCGGAACGGATTCCTATGAGCTTCTCCGTCGGTTTGTAAATTTCTTCTCCTATGGGCCTCGATTTCAGAATGGTCGCATAAACCACGAAAGCCATGATGCCAGAACATCTCCGTTCTCATCGTTAGAATGGAACCAGAATTACACAGTGCCCCCAAAACCCAGACCTCCACCTTTAAGACTTGGTGGGGTTGGCAACTCTCCCCATGAAGAGCAGGCAGCTGGTGCGGTGCTCATAGATGAGGAAGAGGAAGGGGCGGTCGACAGTGAAACGGACTTGGGTGGTCAGCGGCATGAACCCCACCGTGGTCATGGCGGCAGCCTGGGTGCCCTCCTCGTTCACCGTGATGGTTCCTTGGTGCTTGAACTATTTCAAAATGGAAAGGAAAGTTGTCAGATCCCATCAGTGAGGGATAGACGAGATAGTGGAGTCTCCTCTCATTCAGGGTGGAAACACCACGTGCAAGGCACAAACCACAGCTGACCAGAATGACCCATGAAGGTCTCTCTCACCTCCTGCCAGGTGCAGTAATTGTGCTCAGAGGCTGTGTCATATAAACAACGCATATCTCTAAACTCCAACATCACAGTTGCTCATGGTGGTGGTCATGGTATGAGTGGTCTGCCAGCAAAACAGCAGGGGCAGGCCCCATCTCCTGTGCACACTGTAGGCGCTCTGCCAGAAGGGTGGGGCCTGGATCTGCATGGGTTTGTTGGACTGATATTCTCTCTTTTTTTGTGGAGTGTCTATTGTTGTGTCAAGTTCAGCGTGCAGGTCATGCACTTTCTCTGCATATATTTAACGGGTCTTTCATGATTCAGCTGGGTGTAGCTGTTTCACAGATTGGGGCGCATACCTCCTCTCTTTTCTGCAGTCGGCAGGAATGACGCTCACTCCCACGCTGCTTCCTAAAACAGATTACCCTGCCCACTCAGTGTCTGGTAGACCCAGGGAGAGCAGACCCAGCACTGTTGACCTGTGAAGTCAGGCTGGGCAGGAGGGAGGCTTTGCTGGGGGCAGACCCTGGGGACAGGTGCAGAGGGTGGACGAGGGGAGAGCTTACCAGATCGATGGTGATCCTGTGGTCTGAGATTCCTGTCATATTGCTGTCTTTGTCGAACAGCGCCGTGACCCCCATTGACTTCAGGGCCTCCACCAGGTTGTAGTTCTTCTCCAGCTTGAATTTCGGCAGGAGCACTTCTCGAGTTCTGGGCAGAGAAGAAAAGGGGCCCAGTTTTATTGAACCACAAGTTCCAAAAGAATCCTGTTTTTCCCTCAAATGTCCACAACCTCCTTTCCACCACCAACTGCAGGTTGCTTTTACCACAGAATGGATGCAGCACTTCTTGAAATTCATATCCCAGTACTGTCAGTTGAGTTTTGGGGAAAGACCATCCATTATGATTCCAGTTCCTTAAAATGGAAGCATGGTTAGTGCTATGCAGTCATTTCCTCCATGCTGTGAGGTTCACGTCCCGCCTTCCAGGTCAGCAGCAGAACTATTACTGGTTTATGGTTTGAGAGTATCTAAAAATAATTCTCTTATTTGGGTCCTTGATTTCAGGCATTTCTTATTTTGTTAAGTAAGCAGTTGAGTATCTGATCAGTGTACAGAAAAAAGAACCCTTCACATGCCAGAAAGTGCTAAACTTTAGTTCTCTGCCCTTGTCTCAACACATTCAGTCCTTATGGATAAACAGCAACTACAGTGTCCATGGGGCCAAGTCCAGCACACAAAGGGGATAAAGAGACATCAGACACAGTCCCCCTTCTCAAGAGTTTGCTTTCCTTTTGGCAAGCCAGGACTCACGTGTGTGAAGCAGCAAAACAGTAAAGGTGGTATGGTAACATCTGAACAACCAGAACAGATCTAACTACTGGAGCTACCCAGCAGGGAGTGAGGAAGGAGGGGGTGTTCCTGGGGCCTAGAAGGCTGCCCACAGGTTGAGAGATGGCGTGAGCAAAGCCCGGAGGGAGCTTGAGCTGCGGTCTGGCTGGGGTGCAGAGGGGCACCAGGCAGGCGGGGAGGAAAGAGGAGGCGGGGCAGAGCAGGTCAGACGGGAGACTGTGTCTGTGGGCCTGGCCAAGAAGCTGGGCTGCATCCCGTGGGCAGGTGGTCCATAGAGTGCTTCTGAGAAGAGGAGCCGGGGCCGGAGGGTGTCTTGGGAACGCCGTTTGGAGGCCAGTGCCGCATGGCTTGAGGAATGGAATGGGCAGGCTGTTTAGGCCTTCCTGGCTCAGGGTGGGAGGTCATGGGCAGAGAGGTTAGGAAGGAGGTGGGTACAGAGGGGACATTTCTAAGGAAAAATTGACAGGACCTGTTGACTCACTGGCTCCCTGGGTGAATACCTTCCTCTAAGAGCCCTCTTCTGGGTTTATTGCATTTCTTTGCATTCTTGTCCCAAAAGGGGACCTGAACCAGATTCACATCTTAATATGGGCCTAGCCAGTTTCCAATAAAACAGAAATATGACTTCTCTATTCTTTCTGCCATGTTCCACTAAAATCATAGTAACTACTTAAAACCTGTAGTTTTGACTCTGGAGTAATAAATAATGAGAGAGGAAAATCATGAACGACATGTCCTTCGTAGGTTATGAGGATTACAGCATTTCCTGCACAGGGAAGGGAGAGCTTATCACAGGCACCAGGCTCTGTGATAGGGGCTCAGTGTCACTTTTCTAGGTGTTTCTCTCTGCGACCCTGGGAAGTCCTAGGATCATGCTGCTTTTATGGATGACGAAGCCAGGGCTCAAAGCCACAGAGCAAGTAGGTGGCAGGGCCGGGATTGTTTCCGAGCTGGCTGTAAGTCACCTGCCCCTTACTTCTGAAACTGTCATATGGCAGGGAGGAGGGCAGCTGTGTTTCTCACAGATGCTGTCCAATTGCTTCTCACTGAGCAGGAAATTTGGAATGAATTAACAAGACTGGCCCAGGATGGGGCGCCTGGGTGGCTCAGTCGTTAAGCGTCTGCCTTTGGCTCGGGTCATGATCCTGGGGTCCTGGGATCGAGCCCCGCATCAGGCTCTCCGCTTGGCGGGAAGCCTGCTTCTCCCTCTCCCACTCCTCCTGCTTGTGTTCCCTCTCTCGCTGTGTCTCTCTCTGTCAAATAAATAAATAAAATCTTAAAAAAAAAAAAAAAAGACTGGCCCAGGATGGAAGTTCTTGGGTTTTTATGCACACGTCTCCCTTCTCCTTGAAATGACCAAAATTCCCAGTGTTTCTGGTCTCTCCCAGCTTCCCAAAGATCAAAAGAGCAAACATTCAACCTAAAGTACCTGTTTGTCATGCTTTTCTGCCATCTCTCCACCACCTGGGGCGTCAGCTGTGTCTCGAGGGTCTTCATCCCAGACAGCTTGTGCGGGACCACGATTAGCATGCTGATGCCCCCCA
Source organism: Mirounga angustirostris (assembly GCF_029215605.1). NCBI lineage: Eukaryota > Metazoa > Chordata > Mammalia > Carnivora > Phocidae > Mirounga > Mirounga angustirostris. Next base: position 64,866,005 of record NW_026991722.1, read on the forward strand.
CATACTCCAGCCTCAGGACATCGCAGTCCAGCTCCTGGTCATTTGCTGCCAGAAAGTTCCCCTTGGTCTGCATCATGGAAACTTTGAGCACCTCTCGCTCATTCAGCCGGAAGTTGTGGTTGTGTGTCATTTCTACTGGGAATTTATTCACCCAGGATCCTGTAAAGTCAACAAGAACAGGGCTTTTATTAAAATATTATTTTAAAGCCGTGGTCCACACATGTGAGCGTGCATCAGAAACACCTGGAGGGCTTGTTCTGTCTGCAGGGCCCACCCCCAGAGTCTCTGGTTCTGTAGATCTAATTTGAACCAAGAACTTGCATTTCTCACAAGTTCCCAGATGGTGCTAATAATGCTCCTGATCCGGAGACTACACTTTGAGGACTGCTGTTCTAAATGATTCCAAGGTCAGAATGCTGACATACTTGTAGGAAGTATGATAATGTTAGAGAAGTTAGATAGACTGGAATGAATTCTGGTTTAGATGAGGGCACTAACTAGTTGTTTGACTCTAGCAAGATGCCGAACGTGCCTGGACCTCTACTTGTTGACTTGTAAAATGAGTAGCTTTTTGCTTGTGGCAGCTCTGTTTCGATGGTTTTCATCCCTTCCACTCTGTGACTCCATAGGGACTAGCAGGATACACTGATGATGCCGTCAGATCTTCATGTCAGATTTGGGTAAAATGCTGTGTGTCCAGGAGTAAGTACATGTCTGTTTTAGCTCTAAGATGCTAGTAACTATAATAATGGCCTCTCACTGACAACTGAGAACTGGCAGTGTGCCAAGCATTCCTTTAAGCATTATTCCTGTATCCTTCGTTTCCTGCTCCTAGCAACCATATGAGATGCGTGCTTTTTATTATGCGCCTTGTTTTACAGATGAGGAAACAGAGGCACAAAGAAGCAAAGTAACTTGTTCAGGGTTTCCAGCTGGTAGGTAGAGCCACTGGGATGAGATAAGCCTCTGCCCTGGGCTTCTCAGTCTCAGCACTGTTGACATTTGGGAAATTCTCTATTGTGGGGACTGTCCTGTGCACTGTAGGGTGTTTCGCAGCATCCCTGGCTTTTCTGCCTGAGATGCCAGGGGTGCTTCCTCCTTCCCCCCAGGTTGCGGCAAGCCCCGATGTCACTGTGCTTCTCCTGGAGCCTGTCACATGTCTCCTGGGTTTCTTTCTTTCTGACTTCCTCCTGAGACCCAACCTGTTTTTATTGAGCTTTACAAGGCGGTTATAGTATTTGTAACTAAAAATCAAATTAGTGGGCACCTGGGTGGCTCAGTCAGCAAGTGCCTGCCCAAGGTCCTGGGATTGAGCCCTGTGTTGTCAGGCTCCCTGCTCCACAGGGAGCCTGTTTCTCCCACTCCCTCTCCCTGCTGCTCCCCCTGCTTGTGCTTGCTCTCTCTCTCTCTCTGTCAAATAAATAAATAAAACCTTTTTTTTTTAAGATTTTATTTATTTATTTGACAGAGAGAGACACAACGAGAGAGGAAACACAAGCAAGGGGAGTGGGAGAGGGAGAAGCAGGCTTCCCGCCGAGCAGGCAGCCCGATGTGGGACTAGATCCCAGGACCCTGAGATCATGACCTGAGCCAAAGGCAGATGCTTAACTACTGAGCCACCCAGGCGCCCCTAAATAAAATCTTTTTAAAAAATCAAATTAGTAACAAATTGAGGAGCTAGCGATTAAAATTATACTTCTAGACCTTCATTTCTTTTGATAAGCATCCATGATTTAAAAGAAAAAAAAAAAGCACCCATGAAAGATTGGGTGCTACTGGCATTTCATTCCTCTGATTCCAACGTTAAATTAAGTGACCATCCAACACAAAGGGGAAAGGACACACGTATATTTGCCACTCTAACCCCTTGGTGTGACACTGGTTACTATGTGCTGGAGGTTATAAACCGACTGTCCTCATCATTCTGCAGCCTTGCCGGCGGGAATGGCTTGCTGCTGTGTTTCTCTGCCTACCCTTGATCATTCGGCCAGCCTAATGCAGAGGCACTCATGTCCGGGGCACCCCACGACCGGTAGAATGGAGGGCTTTGGTGCTGCCCAGGTAACTTACACTGGCTGTTCTGAAGCTGTTCCTAAACACAGGTTAGTTGCTCACGGAAGCAGAATAGCCGTCACTAGCAATATCATACCTACTTAATACATTAGATGACATTGGCATCTGCAGTTTTACTCCTTCAAGTTCATTGAGTTCTTGCCACATGCCAGAGGCTAGCACCCTGTGCTGCACACAGCCCTGCCAGAGTTATCATCATCTCTGTGATAAAGGGGAGGAAACTGAGCCACAGAGACATTGAATGACCTGCCCGAGGCCACATGAATAGGAAGTGGGGAGGCCAGGGCTTAAACTCCAGTTTGCTCACTTCCACGTACTTACAACCAGCAATAAAATGTGTGTGGGGGCACCTGGGTGGCTCAGTCAGTTAAGCACCTGACTCTTGATTTCAGCTCAGGTCATGATCTCAGGGTGGTGAGATCGAGCCCCACTTCGGGCTCCGTGCTGTGTGTAGAGCCTGCTTGTGATTCTTTCTCTCCTTCCCCCTCTTCCTCCTCCCCGCTGCTTACATTCGTACTCTCTCTCTTAAAAACAAAGAAGTGTGTGTTCATTATATATACGGCATGTGTCTGTGTGTCTGTCACAAGCCTGTTAGAGCCTCAGCCTTTGATCACCCACTACAAGGCCTTCGGTGTGCCTGGCATTTGAGAGGGAAGCCCAGGGGTCTGGCTCAGCCTCCATGCCCCTCCTGCGGTCTTGGCTGCTTCAGCCCTACTTTGCCCATCTGGCAGAATGCCCGCCTGGCGCAGCTGCTGGAAGGCCTTGGCCCTCCCTCGGCAGCCCCACCACCCCAGAGCGGCAGCCAAGAGAGGGCCCCTGTCCTTCGCCTCCCTGGGCTGCTGTAACCAGTGCTGGAGCTAACTAGCAAGGAAGCATAGCCTCCCAGGCCTCAGGGACTGACTCTAGCTAGTGCCCACCAGGTTTTGGTGGCAGAGAGGAGAGTGGTTATGTGTCACCATGAGTCATTGAGATGTGGACCCATTCCTAGTGTCTGCCCTTTGGCTCTCTAGGCTTGTAGACTGAGGTAGAGGTTTCTTCCAGTTCAAGCCCCAGTGAGGGCACTGTGAACAAGGTCTGGATTTTACAAGTCCATTGCCCATTTGCTTCCAGGATCCCAGGGGTCCTATGTCTGTGTAGTGGTATGGGGGTGGGGAATGTCCTCCTTTCTTGTCTGGCCCAGAATAGTTGGTCTGGAAATAATAGTTTATTTCCCCACCCCCTCCTGCCCATTAGTGCACAAGTATCCCAAAAAGGAGTTGCAGGTATTAATGTTAGTCAAGCTGAACAGTTTTCAGACACCTGTCTTCAGCCTCTTGTCCATATTCCTGCTTACTGATAATTGGGAGAGGAGATGAAAAAAAACTCAAATCCAAGATGGCCAAATGCTAAAAAGGTTTTTCATTTTTTCTTCCAATTTAACAAAGCACTAGAGATGGCCTGCCTGGTGCAACCTTGGCTCTGCCCCTTACTGGCTGTGCGCCCTGGGAGCATCATTTTAGTTCCTGTGCTTTGGCGGCTCTGTCTGTAAAATGGGATGCTAATAGCAAGGTTGTGGTGAAGTTTCTGTGAGTATAAAGCACAGAGTTAGGGCTCAGCGTCAGCAGCTACCGTCATCTCATCCTGATCTTCCCTGTGAGCTGACCTTGTGTCTTGGTTTCCTGGATCAATTGAGCTAGAGAATACAGTTCTTGATGTTCAGTCCATCTGCACATTAAAAGAGTATGTCACGAGTTTGTTTTGAGTAACTTAAAGCTATTTCTTACCTTTAAAGTAGATGCAGTTTAGAATCATCATCTGAGTAGCTGGGTCTATATTCTCCAGAGCGTCTTTTATGAGACCCTTGGTGATCTTCAGAATGTGGTTATTGGTTTTTGATATGAAGGCAGGGTCTGAGAAGTCAGCCGCCTGGGCCTCTGCAAAGTAGTACTCTCTTACTTTTCTTTTGAAGTCATCCAGGATTGGAAATTGCTTCTGGACGTAAAGATCATTGACAGACCGCAGTGTATACCCAAAATTCCTCCTGAAGAGGCGATGAGTCAGCTTACGGAAGAGATTGTGAATGGTCATGATCTCATACTTGCTGCTGGCATTGACAAAGTCTTTGAAATGCAAAATCGAGTGCACTTGTTCATAGGTCTCCCCCTGCAGTCCAAAGGAAATCATACCCATGGCCGTGGAAATGCCCACTGGGGCTATGAAGATGTTGTCGGAAGCACAGGCCTGCTCCTTCAGCACTTGGTAAAGATTGAAAGCGAACTTGGCATTGAGAATGTTGAGACGCTGGATCCGGCTCTTGCCTTGGAAGAGCTCGAGGATGTTCCCAGCACTGGCCTCTGAATCGGTTGGCGAAACCGCATCAATGATGTCAATATAGTCATCATCTTCGCTGAATATCTTCTCTAGGTCCAGATAGTCCTCGTCCTCCTCCCCCTCTGTGATCCAGTCGTTGGTGACCGTGTTTTCCTTGTGGAAGTTGGCGGGGAGAAGGGGCATGCTCAGGTTTTTGCTACTTAACTGCCCCCACTGGGGATTTGCTGATGGAGAATCATCCCCTCCTTTCTCAAGCTGACTGGCCAGGCTGTTGCTCCCACGCATGGACATTAGTATGAGAGAAACGATGAGAGGTTGGAAGAGGCGTTTCATTTTGGCAGAGCTAAAGCTGGGAGAGAAAACCAGCAACAGGGTGAAAGGCGGCCTAGGGGACTGGCCACTACAGTGCTCAGAGGGCAAGCCCATAGCTTTCACCCCAGAAGATGCCCTGGGACTATCAGTCCTTAACCATTTTAAGATCATGCACCTTCAGAGAAGCTGATGAAGATAAACAGATACCGAACATTTTGTGTGGCTTCATAAACCTACCTGAAGGATCTGTGGGCCCCAACCTGAGAATCCTTTCAGTAATATATATATATTCCTGGGGATTCAGTGTTCCCAGAGAGTTTCTTTTTCATTCACTCACCAAACTTTGTCTCCTGTTTTCCAAATAACATATTAGGCACTGGAGGCACAAAGGTGTCCCCCACCAAGGGGCTCTGCCAGCCAGACAGGGAACAGACGTGCAGTAAAGCAGAGGGGCTCTCATAAGGACACTACCAAAGCAGATGGGGCTGCAGAGCTGGGGTGTGGCCCTGTCTCCTGGGGCAGGAGCGGGCTGCCAGGGGAGCTTCACCAAGCTTCCCTGGGAAGTGGGGTCTGAGTAGAGATGTTGAAAAAGGCGTACAGGCCAGGCTCTCTGCAAACAAATATCCTAAAGATATGTGAAATTTGTGTCGTTATTTGGGGTTGTGCAATTTGCATAACATTTGGAATTTGTCGTGATGCAGAGATCCTCTGGGTGCCTCGTGGAAGGTGGCCGGCAGCCTGACTTTCCCCTGGAGCCCCAGAGGCTGTAAGGCTGTATGGCTTACCACAGGTGTCCTCTCTTCTCTGCATCTGTTACTTGGCTTCTGCTGCTGTCAGGAGGACCTACTAAATCTTTTTTACTGAACTGCTTCTAGCATGGGGTTAGGAGCAATCTTACCAGGTGTATAAGGTCTGTGTGAGGATGATGTCGGAAAGCTCTCACTAGAAGGCCTGAGAGGCAGTCCCTTTATTTGAATAAGTTTTGGGGCACCTGGATGGCTCAGTCAGTTAAGCATCTGCCTTCGGCTCAGCTCATGATCCCAGAGTCCTGGGATCAAGCCCCTTGTCCTGCTCCCCGCTCAGCAGGGAATCTGCTTCTCCCTCTGCCACTCCCACTGCTCGTGCTGTCTCTCATTCTCTCTAATATAAATAAAAATCTTTAAATAAACAAGTTTTTAATACATACACTGTGGTAAGCCTGTCTTTATCTACCCATCCTGTGCCTTGTTCCAAGGAAGGATGTATCTTGACTTGTCAAATCAGTTTTACCTGCCAAATGGCTTTATCTTTCTCTTGCTCACTTCCTGCATATTAATTGCATTCTGGGTAGATGAGCTATTATTCGATGTTTCTGTGTTTCTCCAGGACAGCAACAGTAGGCACTTATAATGTTCTACCATCGTACGTGTCACTTCTGAGCAGCCCGGAAAGAAGAACTGTGTCTCGTCAAGTTTGTTGTGTGTATGTAACCATCTCCTATTTGAGGACCAGAATATCTGCTTCCAGTCTAGGCCAGATAAGAATCACTGGCATCTGTTAAGTAAATATGTGGACTTGTTAGTCTGAATTTGGGCCTAGCTATACAGATACCCAACTGGTGATGCTGTCAGTTTTGTGGATGTTGATGACAGCAGTGACTCTTGATAGAGCGTCTGCTCGATGCCAGGTGCTGTGCAAGGAATTTCGTCTATGTAACCTAACGTCATCCTTCTAACATTTTATATACCAGGATACTGAGCCTTATGTCGCTGTATGTGGCAGTGGAACCTCTGCCTCTTTGCCTCGGAACACTGGGACTGGTTTCTCTGTCCCGCCGCCCCCCCGACCGCCATCTCCCTCCTTGGGTCTTCCCCTACAATACCATGAAAATAATCAGCTCAAATGCTGTTCTAATCACCACCGAAACACTTTTGAATCACACATTTTGGAGAGGGCAGGTCACATAAGTTTCTGACTTTGAAAATGTCTGTTGTCTTTTCCACCCCACACCCTCCCCCCAGCATCCAGCTGAGGCTGTGGTGCTGCACACATAGCCCGCACACGAGAAGCCGTTTCTGATGTGTCTGGCCGCAGGTAGAACTGGGCCCAGTGTCCAGATAGAACTGGGCAGGGATATTGATAGCAATACACTGTAAAAAGTTAGAAAAGAAGAAAGCGAGCAACTTGGTGGAAGTCTTCTTGCTAGGCTGCACTTAGGAAGATCCTTGTCAGGCAAAAACAAGGTTAAAAAAAACAACTTGAATGAATAAGAGTTCAGGAAAAGGAATCTGGGACCAGATAAGGAGGCAGAGGTGAAGACGTTCATGTTTTTTACCCTGTGTTCATATAGTATATTTGGAAGCTTCTTATACCCTGTTCCTGCATTATATGATGAAAAGCCAAAAATAATGTTCACTATTCACTTATCAGAGGAAGGAGAAAAGCTCTCTGATATTTTCTGTGAATTGAAATTAAGGATCTAAAAGGCCAGTCTTGGTGCCTGGGTGGTTCAGTCAATTAAGTGTCTGCCTTCGGCTCAGGCCATGATCTCAGGGTCCTGGGATCAAGCCCACATCGGGCTCCCTGCTCAACAGGGAGTCTGCTTCTCCCTCTCCCTCTGCTTCTCTCCCTGGCTTGTGCACTCTCTCTCTCTCTCTCTCTCACATAAAATCTTAAAAAAAAAAGGCCAATCTTCCTATCATTCTGCCATTTAGTATAACAAGAATTATATAAGACACTTTAAAACTACCACTAGGTTATGTTTAAATCAGGGGACTATCTTTGAAGAGAAGCAGTATTTTTTAAAGGCGAATCATTCAAAAGTTTGCCTTTCTGGGAACTTTATATGGTGCTTTCTCATGCCAACGGTGTGGAGCAAGGTTGGCTTTTTTGGTCACACATCAGAGCATAACACCTGGACACCTTAGTCCCTCCTGGCTATGTCTTCAGGCCCAAAGAGGGCAGATGTGATGGGAGAGAAGTGACTGCTTGAAGTTTTAAAAACCTTTCACTTTGAAATAACTTCAAACATTAGACAAGTTGAAAGACCAGCGTAGAGAATAGCTCCAGTACACCCTTTTCCCAGATTCACTAGCTTTTGTATTTGGAAAAGTTGCTTTACGGCTTTGTGTACACAAGCAGGCACACACATATACTCTTTTCTTTTCTGAAACCTTTGAGAGTAGGTCACTTATAGTGTGTCCCTCTAACTTTTAATTCTAATATTTCAGGGAAAAAATGCCTAAGGACAAGGATATTTCATGCACCATCACAGTACCATTATGCACTTAAGATAATTTAACACAGGCACAATACTTTCCTGTTCTAGTTCCTATTCCAATTTTGTCAATTGTCCCAGTAAGGTACCTGACAGAATGTTGTATTAGGCAGACTAAAAAACAAAACAATTTTTCCATTTTTAAGACAGTGTAGAAAGCTTTTGAATTTGTAGTTTGATAGAGAAATGCACCAGTTACCCATCTCTAACCACTGCAAATAAGAATTTATAATAGAAACCAAACTCACCTCTGTGCTTCTGAGAAGTGGTGTTGCAGAGATGAAATGAGCCAAGGTCATCAGTGGGTTTCAATGTGAACTTTGGTGCTGGGCCGGTATTGGGTATTTTCCAAAGTAAATATGTCCCAAATCAAACACCATTCAATTAGCTTTGTCAGCACAAACCCTCTCAGCTGTGTCTTTGATCTCTGCTGAGGGACTTCTGACTCCTCCGCTCCAGTTCTAGTACAGCTGGTGTTTTGAAGGCATGACTATCACTGTGTCGACGTGCTTGTGGGCAAGCTGAAGCCTTGCCGACGTGCTGAAGCCACCGCATAATGAGATGCTCTTCAGAGCTCTGGGGGCTAGGTTACATTGGGGGTAGCTATAACGCTCCCCTAAAAGCAGAGGCCCACTCATCTGCCCTCCAGCTTTGGATTCTCCCACTCAGATGATCTGGCCGTGGTCTGGTCTCCAGGGCTGACGTGGCTGCGAGGCAAGTGTCCACAATGCTTCCACGAGTGTGTCCCTCAGAAAAGTGGAGGGGGGCGGTGAGATCAGTGATTTATAGTGTAAGGAGACCTTGGTACAGAACTTTCTTCAGTCAGGGCTCACTCACCATGTTCTGTGCCAGGCTTGCAGTCCAGCTTCCTTAGCTGTTACACGACATAAGGTATTACTGAGCAGTGCTCCCCAAATTCTGGCCCACCTAGGCATTCACAGGGATCTGTGGAGCTAGGATCACTATGTTTTTTTTAAGATTTTTTATTTATTAGAGAGGATGAGCATGAGCGGGGGCGAGGAACAGAGGGAGAGGAAGAAGCAGACTCCCCACTGAGCAGGGAGCCCGACGTGGGGCCGATCCCAGGACCCTAAGATGATCATGACCTCAGCCGAAGGCAGACGCTTAACCAACTGAGCCACCCAGGTGCCCCTAGAATCACTCTTTAAAATTTATTTTAGGAGGCCTGGGTGGCTCAGTCGTTTAGCGTCTGCCTTCGGCTCGGGTCATGATCCCAGGGTCCTAGGATCGAGCCCTGCATCGGGCTCCCTGCTCCGCGGGAAGCCTGCTTCTCTCTCTCTCCCACTCCCCCTGCTTGTGTTCCCTCTCTCGCTGTATCTCTCTCTGTCAAATAAATAAATAAAATTTAAAAAAATAAAATAAAATTTATTTTAAATTCTGTAATCTAGGGCACCTGGGTGGCTCAGTTGTTAAGCATCTGCCTTTGGCTCAGGTCATGATCCCAGGGTCCTGGGATCGAGTCCCACATCGGTCTCCCTGCTCCACGGGAAGCCTGCTTCTCCCTCTCCCACTCCCCCTGCTTGTGTTCCTGCTCTCGCTATCTCTCTCTCTGTCAAATAAATAAATAAAATCTTTTTTTAAAAAATTCTGTAATCTAAAACATTATTATAGGAATATTCTGGATTGTCTGGAAGACCAACTTATCACAGAGCATTGCTCCCTGATTTTGGTACCCAAGAGTGTGTGTGTTACCCAGAGGCCCTCTAATGAAAACAGGACTCTCTGGGGACTCTGTAGGCTTGTGAGGAGCCTGTAGGGGGCGTCTGTGTGTTGCTCATTTTGAGAAATTTCTGGCCCGTAAAGGGCTGTCCAATGCGTTTAAGAGCTGACAGGTGTGGCTGGATTTGGGTCCAGGTCAGCACTCAGTAGCTATGGTCACACATTGATTTCTCAGAACCTTCACTGTGCCTGCTCAATACTGGGACTTCAGCATTGGGCACCGTCGTACAGGCCTGGAGAGGCTGTTACCTCTCACAGACTCCTCCAGGGCCTGATAAGCCCCATGTGATCTGCTCTTGGCCTTGTTCTCACACACACTAAGCCTGGCCCTTCTTGGAGCCTTGGCACTGGTTGCTCTTTCCGCATGGAAGTCTTCCCTTAGGCCCGCTGCGCGCACACCATCTGCTCTGGGTTTCTCCGAGGCTGTGCTGGCTGCGTTGGTGGGAATCCCACCTCCCACCCTTCGTGTTCTCTCTGAACTGAGGACAGTAGTTATACCTGCTGCATAAGGTTGCTGTGGAAATTAGATGAGATGATGAGATAATGTGCAGAAAGCACAGAGAGTGGCGCCGGGCACTCAGTCAACACTCAGTAAAACTTCACTGTTGTCACTTTCACCATACATAGTTATTCACAGAAAAGATCTGGAAGGAGATGCAGCCAACTCTTAACATTGGAAATGGGAGGCAGGTGGAAAGTGTTCATTTTTCACTCTATATGCTTTGCTGGAATTTCTTTTCTATGAGTATATATCGCTTAGGTTATTTTAAACTAATCAGTAAATGTTTCTTACATATCTAGGTTTCTGATCATGTGACCCACTGTTGAAAAAACTGGATTTCAGCCCTTCTTGACAATTCTGACATTTTTGGGTCTGTTGCCCACTGGAGGTGTATAGTTTTGACCCCCACTGTAAAGCAGTACCTTCTGCCACACCTACTCCATTGTTTTCTTTCCAGTTCCAAGGCTTGCCTTATGGTTAGATATGTTTCCCAACTTTTTATTACCAAACTGAAAAATATACAAAGCAATTGGAAGAATTGAATAATGGACATCCATTTACCACTGTCCTAGATAAAACAGTGACTATTTTGACATGTCTGCTTAATTCCGTGTGCGCGCGTACTCTGCAGGTGTGTCCTGAGGTATTTGAAGGTGAGTTGTAGAGAGAGTCACCACACTTCAGCCCTGGGCACTGGAGCTCGGTCTCCTAAATGGTGTGTGTTGGGGGGTGTCTCCGCACTGCTCAGCACTGCTGTTAAATCTGGGAAAATCAGTCCTTCTATCTTATATCGGACATCCAGTCCCAGTCAGATTTCTCCATGACTTCTTTGATAGCTTTTTTAAAATCTAGGATCCAGGGGCGCCTGGGTGGCTCAGTCGTTAAGCGTCTGCCTTCGGCTCAGGTCATGATCCCAGGGTCCTGGGATTGAGCCCCACATCGGGCTCCCTGCTCAGTGGGAAGCCTGCTTCTCCCTCTCCCACTCCCCCTGCTTGTGTTCCCTCTCTCGCTGTGTCTCTGTCAAATAAATAAATAAAATCTTTAAAAAAAAAAAAATCTAGGATCCATTCCTACACTGCATTTGGTTGTTATGTTTCTTTGGACTCCTTCATCTATTTTAGGCTTCTTTTCTCTGACCTTGATCTTCTTAGGGGAGAGCAGGTCAGTTGTCTTATAACCCTTTCCTTTACCCTTTGCCTGCCCTGTCTTGGGGACAGACAAGACCCTTTCATCATCTGGCCATTCTCTGAAACCTCCTTACTCCTTTCTGTCTCTCCTGAAGCATAGCAATGTGTCCCTGCACACAGTCCTAACCAGCCTGTCTACACCGTGTCTTTCTCTCCAGGTGCTTCAGAGCACTTCTGGGGACTTCTGTGATTCTACCATAGTCTTCCCTTCCTGGGGACCAGAGCCATCTCAGCTGGTGTGATGGAGTCATCAGTGCAGGGAGAACCTATAGGGCATTTCCAAGCCCTAGTTCTTAGGAGGGAGGCAGGATGTTCTCAGGGTGAGGAGTAGTAGGATCACAAATTGAAGATAGATTTTGGACAGTCACTTTCTCTCACTGTTCCAAAACCATTTTGGACTTTTCAGTCACTTGGGGCCTCTGATCTGATTGAGAGTGAAGCATTCTGAAAGCCTGACCATAACCACCAAAGGCAAGTTCTCCTTGTAGGACACCAGATCCTCTTAGCCACATTGACCTTAAACACCAAGCAAGGCTGTGGTCTGGGAACCCTGTAAAGCCTCCACCATCACTTGGGACCTTATCCTAGGGAGATCCACCACCTCAGAGACAGTCCCAGAGCTCCTTTTCCTCAGACCCACCATCTTTGGCCACTAGCAAGCTGGAAGCCCCTCATGTGTACCTTAGTGACAGTGTCCTTTCTACCTTGAGACAGTTCTGACCACTGCTGCCCTCCGCAGTGCTTCTCCACCTCCGCAGCACCTTCCCACAGGTCACCCAGCACCCCCCACCCTATCTCGACCGACTCTCCCCAAGGGCACAGCACCCTAGTGGCTTTCGAGGAGAAGCTGCTCGCTTCTACACAGCATGTTGTCCAGCCCTAGCCCTGCACCTGTGCCCTCCCTGTGATTGTGGAAGCAACATATCTATGGCAGAACTCCGGGAAGTATGGTCAACGTTAAGGAAGAAACTAGAAACTCCTGCCAACCTGGCTACCCAGAAATAATCATTATTAATATGCGACTGGAGTTTTCCCCTCTTTTTCTATGCACATGTATTTACATACATATACCTTAAATCTGTACCATGCTATATACATTTTGCATTTTTTTCACTTGACGTAAGTTCTACCTGTGTCTCCAAATATTCTTAGCAAATACGATTTCTGATATATTGTAACTTATGTAAGTGCCCCATTCAGGTAAACATTTAGTGTTTTTCTCTTTATTGTTCTCTTCTATCAAATGTTGCAACATTTTTGTGCCTAAATCAGATTTTTTTTTTTTTGGATAGACCCCTAGAGATGGGATTTTAAGTGAAATGACGGGGCTATTTAGAATTTTTGATGCACTTTACCAGATTGCTTTCCAGGAAATAGTGTACCAGTTTACAGTCCTACCAGCCATGGGTGCAGGCACCCCTCTTGCTGTGTTCCACTCTCCCAGCAGTGGTGTCATCATGTGCCCCACCTCTGTGTCCTTGGCCCTCATGACTGTTTGGATTGCAGAGACCTCTCACTGTAGCTTCATTATCACTGAAGGGGGCTCGACGTCCTCTGGGGGTTCTGTGAGGACTAACTTGTCCAGCAGGCGCTGTGCACAAATTTAACATTTTTGCACAACCTACGAGCCACTGCCTGCTTCACGCTGGGCAGGACACCATCTGGAGCAAGGATGCAGGGACTTCAGCCTCTCACTTCTGCACCTAAGCAACTCTGCCTCTGCCTATTTTAAATCTTGGGATTCTGCCCAAGATGACTGTTGGAAAAGTTCTGCTGCCAGAAAAGATCTAAAAGCCATTTCTTCTCAACCCACGAGGTTTCTCACGCTCACCCTGTCTCTCCAGTCACAGCTGTTCATCTGAGCTCCAGCCTCCCCAGCCCTCCATGCCCTCCCCAGGCCCAGGCTTTGGGCCTGATTCTCCTGTGGCTGGACAGCCTGCTCTCTCTTCTTTGCCTGGCCAAGGGTTACTTGCATGGTAACATTGAGACCCATGACACCTCCTCCCGGAACCCTGCCATACTGTGATGATTTCCTCACCTGGCTCCAAACATGGCAGAAAGGCCTTTGTAGGAATGGGGCTTTTCACCTCCCAGGCATGGGGCCTGGTGCACATTAGCTACTCAATAAATGTTTGCTGAATGGGTATTTACCAGTGAATTGATCAAGAAATGTTGGTCACTGCTCAGTGTGTCTTTTCCAACCCAAAATGACTGACTGATTCTTGGAGAATGAATCTGGGGTTGATTTTACATCTGAGGTTTTAGGGCTTGTGAGCAAATAACCTCCTTTTCTCCCTCTGTCCTCGGTGCATCAGCTCACCCGGAGGTTGCCTCCCATCAAAGAAGCCAAGCCTCGGTTGCAGAAGCTCTTCCGGGACTTCTGGCTCTATTCCGTGCTGATGGGATTTGCAGTGGAGGGCTCAGGTAAGGGGATATTCGCTCTCCTGGGGAAGACAGAGTGCAGAGTGAAAACAAAGGTGAGGCAGGACTCTACCTAATTATGAATGTGCATGCATTCAAAATTCGTCCAAATTCAGCTGCTGCTTCCTACAAGTGATTACAAATGTTACACTTCCCAGATGTAGTTTAGGGTTCTGACAGTGCTATGTATCTTAGGAAAAACCTGTCCAAGTTAGGAAACAGACTCATTTCTGTGCTCCGTTTGGGGGATAATTGGCTCAAACAAAGGACCCATGACTCTAGAAATGGTCAGCATCACCTGCCCCGCAGTGCTTCTGGAATAAGGTGGTGGTCTCATTCATGTGCACTTTCTTGAAGGACTCTGGCCAGAAGAATGGTACGAGGGAGTCTGTGAAATAGCCACCAAGTCGCCCCTGCTCACGTTTCCCAGCAAAGAACCACTGCGCTCCGTCCTCCAGTATAACTCGGCCATGAAAAACGACACAGTCACCCCCGTAAGGCTTCTCACCCTGCCAAGGACAGATGATGCAGGGCAGGGATTTTGCTAAGCTTTCTTAAACAATGACCAGATCCTTGCATTGTCCTTGTTATCACATGTTCTCCACGGCTCCTGGGGTGGAGGGGGCATTCCCCTCTGGGTGCCTGTGTGAGCCCTTGAGCATTTCTTTCCCCCAGGCTGAACTGAGTGAGCTCCGCAGCACCATCATCAACCTGCTGGACCCTGCTCCCGAAGTGTCCGCCCTCATCAACAAGCTGGACTTTGCCATGTCCACCTATCTCCTGTCTGTTTACCGGCTGGAATATATGAGGTATCCAGGCCTTTGCCTCCCAGCACAGCTACACTGGAGCTAATTTTTAAACTTTCTTGCCTTCTGGGCATGGGACTCTTTTTAGTTTCTCCCAAGACACGTAAGCTTTCTTAAAAAGCAAAAACCAAAAAAAACAAAAATATCCTATGCTCTTCTTGTGTGCTCCTCCCTCCTGGGCACCAAACACCACATCTTATAAATCCCCAGGTATCTAAACTCTCTTGTCATCCTCTCCTTATAGGGAATAGGCTTCTGAGCAGTCACCATAGATGTTGCAAACTCAGTCCATTTGACTGTGTAAGAGCCCCTGTTAGGAACCGGCCCTCACTGAGTATGTTCTAAGACATTCATTTTGCTAGTTTCCAGGACCACAGCTGAGTACAAACAGCAAATGGGAAGTGGGAAGGGGCCTGTCCCAAAACAGCCCCACAGGTGGCCCAACACTCAGGATGCATGTGTAACCACAGCAGACCTAACAGTTATAATAATCGTCATCATGACAACACCAATATTAACATGGATTGAGTGTTTATGCCATGCCGGGCACTGTGCTAAGCTACATGTATTGACACACTCTCTAACAAGCCTATGAGGTAGGCACTGTCGCATACCCATTTTACAGATGAGGAAATGGAGACCCTGAGGCAGCCGTTAAGTTAGTTACCCAAGGTAATAATCCCTGACTTCCATGGAGATCCAGCTAGTCGGTTAAGCACCGTGCCATCCTGCCTCTCATAAATGACAGCTGGAAGAAGCAGCTAGGATGCTCAGAGCGCAGCTGCCTATGTGAATGCTACAGATCCACCATGGTAAGGCCTGAGACACCCTCGGCCTGCAGCTGAATACGCTAGCTACAGAATGATGCATCCCTGTCGTCAAAAAAGGTCAGGTTACACATCTCCTGTTTGTTGAAATCACAGGATAGGTGCAATAAGTTATAGAGAAACTCTACCAAATGGTCTGAAAAAGAAAGTGTTAGTTCTTAATAGGAGGAATATTTGGTAAATGCCACTATTTAACCTTTATTTGGTGCCATGAAACCCTGTGGTAAAAGAACTCTTGCTCAGAAGCTCAACATATAAAACAGATTAAGGCTGTTTTGTGTAAGTGGGAAGCGCACACCTTCCTGCCCTGTCCCCTCCTCCCTGCCTCTTGGTAGCCTGAGGGTGCCACAACAGAGCAGAGTTTGAGAGCTAGTGACCCATTCTCCTCCAGAGTCCCACAGAGCCAAGGAACTTTTGACCTTCCTTGCTTTTTTCATTATAATTTTTTTTATAAAAGCAATACAAGAATATTACACATAAACCTGGAAATAAATGGAGAGGAAAAACCACTGATCCCACCACCATTCCCTATTGTGTATTAGTACTGTTCCCTCTCAGCCTTTTTATAAAAAATATACTTTGAAAGAGAAACCAACCAAAACAAAACAAGCAAACCAACACAGACCAAAAGCCTGGTTTGCTCCAAGGTTGAATGGCTACAAGAGATGTCTCCGGACCCTTTCAGCCTCACGTGCCCACAGGCAGGGCTGTCTCCTGCTTCCCCACAATGGTGCCCCTGAATGGAGTTCTCAGGTTCTCAGGACACTCTGTGGAGCGGGCTGGTAGAGCAAAACCCTAAGGGGACAGCCCACGGGCAGCTCCCAAGAGCCCAGCTCCCATCCCAGGTTGCCTGCCAGGCCTCTGAGAGCATTGTTAGCATGGAGAAGCAGCTCTGAAGCCTTTATTCAAGAACATGGCTTAGGCTCCCAGCCACTGGTTATTAGGAGAGCTTTAAAACAGCAAAGTGGGAGCTCATGGTGGCATAGTCAGTTGAGTACCCGACTCTTGGTTTCGGCTTGGGTCCTGATCTTAGGGTGGTGAGATCAAGGCCCTCCTCAGACTCTGTGCTCAGCGGGAGTCAGCTTGGGATGCTCTCTCCCTTGCCCTACCCACCCCCCCACCGCACATGCACTCTCTCTCTCAATCTCTCTCTCTGTAAATAAATCTTTAAAAAAACCCAAAAACCAGTAAAGTGGGCAATGTGAGGAATTATGTAAAAGCTGTGTGAACCTGAGCACTCAAGAATGCATGTGCTTAAGCCACCTGGCCTGCCCTACTAGGGTTTGACTCACAAAAAGCTGGTGCAGAAGCCCACAGACGCATTCTGCCCAGTGCTTGCCTGTGTGCACACGTGCCCTGCTATCTTAGTGGAGCCCCCCAAACTCTGAACAGCTACTGTAAAAGTAAAAAAGGTGCATAAGATAAAAAAGAGAAGGAAAACATGGGGATGGTACAGAAGATGCTAAAGATGAAAAATACAAATCTCACTTTCCTGGCTCTGAATCCAGAGATGCCCACTCTTGATAGTTTTACTTTCCCTTCTAGAAATTCTCCATAAATGCAAACATATATATCCTACACACAGAAGGCCCATGGAGGCCTTTCGGAAACCTATCGCTGACATCCTGCTGTACTCACTTCCCCTGCACCTTGCTGTCTCATAGAACAATGCATCTTGGATGTTTTTCTGTAGTGGTGTATATGGAGCTACCTCTCATTTTGGTGGCTACATGATGTGCCATTAAATGGGTGTACTTTGGTGTAGCTGACTAGTCTGTTGATGGACATTTTGCCAGCACTGTTAGGAGGATCCTCCTTATGCACATAACCCTTAAGACCTATCACTAGAGGTGGGTTGCTGGGTGGAACAATGTGGGAACATTATGATAGATGGTGGGTAATTCCCCTCCAGAAAGTCTGCGTGAGCATATGACCCTTGAAGTGGCGTAGGTTAGTGGTTCCTCACAGCCTCACCAGTTCTGGGTAGTACCAAATCTGTGATAGGGAGGGCCTGGATTTCTCAAAATTTACTCAAAACTGTTCTCCTTGCTAGGGTACTGCGCTCAACAGATCCTGACCGCTTCCAGGTAATGTTCTGCTACTTTGAAGATAAAGCTATTCAGAAGGACAAGTCTGGTAAGTTTATTGTTGTGGTACTCTGATGATGAAATGAGTTTTAATAGTCTAAAAAGGAATACCACTCCCAGTTTCCTGTCTACATGAAGAAAACAGTTTTATGAAGTTACACGCTACATTGGAAAGACCAGTATAAAATATATAACCTTATAACCATATAATCTTAAGGAGCATCACTCTTGTCCATCCTCAATGCTTGAGTACGCTCCAGCCCCCAAATTTCAGTCTCTAATTCTGTCCCATGCTGAAGGGATCCTGGGCTCTTCACATAGTCATTAATGGACCTAAAGCATCTTGTTGTGGTCAGGGAGCAGTCATGCTTTTTAAATGTCCAGAGCAGGCTAGGAGGACCAAGAACCAATTTCAAAGGGCTCCCAGTGGACAGAGTATCATAATTTGAACATGAATACATATTATTATTTTGCTTAAAAGAAGGGCAAATAAACTGGGATAATGTGTATATCCAGATACACTAAGATATATATATATAATCTCCATATTTTAGCAAAGCAACAGATATAATGTGTAATATGTAACAATAATAGGTAATATATAGGATATACGTATTTATATATATGTTTGTTTTTTCCCCTAAGTATTTGTGAAGTAGAGACAGGTAGTTGTTTCTCTTGTATAATCAGGAAAGAGGGAACATGAGGAAAGAGCCACACAGTCCAGGAAGAGGCCTGGTACCTGCAATAAAGTCACGCCTGGCCTCTAAGAGTGATCAGGTAGAAAGGGTGCCGCCCAGCAGGTGATGGGGCAGAGGCATTCCATAGAGTAGCCAGTTAATGGTACTCTGTTAAGCTGAAAGTAGCTGTTAGAGAGCTCGCTGCGGGGACAGCCCCAGACCTTCTGTGAGGGGCTCCATGCCTCACTAGTCATGCTGGCCATAAGGAGACCCCACTCAGGACCATGAACGCTTCCAGTGGCTCATCAGACCTGGCCAGAATGTCAGGGCAGCGGGTCAGGACCTGATGGCCACACCCAATTTAAGGACTGCATCGTTTCTGGGGAGGTTTCAGAATAAGGAAATCTGTATGAAACGCAAAGACTTGCAAGTCCGATGATGCAGATGTCCTCAGAGTGCACAGAGGGTCTCAGCTGCAACCAGTCCTAAAAGCACCAGACTCCTGGGAAAACAAATAAATGAAACTCTACAGTGGTATAAAAATATTAGAGTTACTGAAATTCTAGTGAGGCAAACCTAAGATAAGAATAGGAATAAAAATAAGGAGAGTTAGGGCGCCTGGGTGGCTCAGTTGGTTAAGCGACTGTCTTCGGCTCAGGTCATGATCCTGGAGTCCCTGGATCGAGTCCTGCATCGGGCTCCCTGCTCGGCAGGGAGTCTGCTTCTCCCTCTCCCACTCCCCCTGCTTGTGTTCCCTCTCTCACTGTGTCTTTCTCTGTCAAATAAATAAATAAAATCTTTTAAAAAAAATAAATAAATAAGGAGAGTTATTAAAATTGAGACTGCAATGAAAAAAATTAAGCACATAGTATAGTCATTGACCAGTTTTAGTATAAGGACGCTGATGGGTTTTAAGCATCATCTATTGGTCTGTGTGTTGATTTTTAAAGTGTTTAAAATTTAAGAGACTCTGAAATATTAGACCCATGTTTTATTTAAATGCTTAGAAAAATTTGATCAATTTTGTAATTGTACTTAAATATTTGAGGGAATTGAGTGTGCTAGATCATGAGTTTTGATTGATTAACTGTGTGGGTAAATATTTCAAGGAATGCTAACGGAGAATTCTTAAAATCAATAAATTTATTATTAATTACAGTTAGTAGTGAGGAGTCCTTTCCATGTTTAGAAGCCATTGGCACACTGAAGAATCTATCAATTTGTTCTTGCCAATTCAGAATTAATCCCCAGATAATTCTGGTACCGTTTTTTCTGTTGTTGAAAAATCACCCCAAGAATTCTGAGGTGCTGTCTCATGTAAGACCTTTGTCCAATAAGTCCTTTACAGAACCCTTCACACTACTGCACGACAGTCAGGAAATTGAGTGGGTGAATTTATTTTTGTGGGGTTGACAAGGAAAGACAGTGTAAGGGTTCTGCAAGCTCCCCCTGCTGGCAGTGTGGGGAAGGGTTGGACGAGGAGGAGCCCTTTAGAGGCCAGGGTGGAAGATGCAGGCAGCCAGTTTGTATGCCAGGAAACCTCTTCCACTGGGGTGCAGAATACAGGAGAGGAGCCCCATGCTCAGAGGGTCCCACACACATGCCCCAGGGCCACTTGGGAATATAGTAGAGACACTGTTAACCTCTGGCTGAGCTGTTCATTGATTTGCTCCTCTCGTCTATCTACCCACTGTCTATTTAACAGCTATTTTGTGCTAGACAGTTGGGTCACACCTGAGTTTCTTTGGTTCAAGGAGGGGGAGGGTAAGCGACAAAAAAATTGACTGCCAACCCCTAGGGGCCTAAGAACCTGCCACATTTTGCTGGCCTTCTAATGAGAATATCTGTAGACAGAATCAGTTACCTTTCTGAAGCTAAAATGTCATTCTCTTCTTTTTTTTTTTTTTAAAGATTTTATTTATTTATTCGTGAGAGACAGAGAGAGAGACAGAGGCAGAGGGAGAAGCAGGCTCCCCGCGGAGCAGGGAGCCCAATGCAAGACTCGATCCCAGGACCCTGGGATCATGAACCTGAGCCGAAGGCAGACGCTTAACCGACTGAGCCACCCAGGCGTCCCATGTCATTCTCTTCTGAGCTCTGTTTTTCTGTTGCTGTGTCATAAGAGGAAATTAAATTGTGGAAAACAGTATGGAGGTTCCTCACAAAGTTAAAAATAGAGCTACTCTACAATCCAGCAATTGTGCTACTAGGTATTTATCCAAAGGATACAGACATAGTGATTCTAAGGGGCACATGCACCCCAATGTTTATAGCAGCAATGTCCACAATAGCCAAAATATAGAAAGAGCTCAGATATCCATTGACAGATGAATGGATGAAGAAGATGTGGTGTATCTACAATGGAATATCACTCAGCCATCAAAAAGAATAAAATCTTGGGCGCCTGGGTGGCTCAGTTGGTTAAGCGACTGCCTTCGGCTCAGGTCATGATCCCGGAGTCCCGGGATTGAGTCCCGCATTGGGCTCCCAGCTCAGCGGGGAGTCTGCTTCTCCCTCTGATCGTCTTCCCTCTCATGTTCTCTCTCTCTCAAGTAAATAAATAAAATCTTTAAAAAAAAAAAAAGAATCTTACCATTTGCAATGACGTGGATGGAACTAGAGGGTATTATGGTAAGCAAAATAAGTCGGGGAAAGACAAATGCCATATGATTTTATTCATATGTGGAATTTAAGAAACAAAACAGTTGAACATAGGGGAAGGGACGGTAAAGTAAAATAAGTTAAAAACAGAGAGGGAGACAAACCATAAGAGATGATGAAACTCTAGGAAACAAACTGAGGGTTGCTGGAGGGGAGGTGGGTGGAGGGATGGGGTAATTGGGTGATGGGCATTAAGGAGGGCACTTGATGGGGTGCCTGGGTGGCTCAGTCGTTTAAGCGGCTGCCTTTAGCTCAGGTCATGATCTCAGGGTCCTGGGATCGAGCCCCACATCGGGCTCCGTGCTCAGCAGGAAGCCTGCTTCTCCCTCTCCCACTCCCCCTGCTTGGGTTCCCTCTCTCACTGTGTCTCTCTCTGTCAAATAAATAAAATCTTTAAAAAAAGGAGGGCACTTGATGTAATGAGCACTGGGTGTTACATGCCACTGATGAATCACTAAATTCTACCTCAGAAACTAATAATACACTATATGTTAACAAAATTGAATTTAAATAAAAGTAAATTTTTTAAAAAGAGGAAATTAAATTGCCCTGGGGACTGATGTACACTTTACCGATACTTAATTTTCACAGTACGTTGTACTCTTCACACGATTTCCAAATGGGATGTTTTTGTCCTGAGTATGGTACCTAGGGTTAAGCTGATAAATGTGTACCTACTGAGTGTACTTTCCTCTTCCTTTTCTCTCCTAAAACATGGGAGATGGGAAGGAGATGTCTTTGGAGATTTGTTATTGATGAGTTTTCAGAACCAAGGAGGAGAGAGGTTATAAGAAGCATCTAGCAGCCCCCAAAGGGGATTGCTAGCACCTCCTCTGTGTAGGTGTGAGCCAAGCCTCCATGTGTTCCTGCCCTGTAGCCTGCTGACTGTCTAGTCAATCAGTACAGACTAAGACCGAGGTAATCTCAAGCTAACTTTAAGCACAAAAAGGAAAGTGGCTGTTTTTAAGTAAAAATCTCCATAGAGGCTACCGCGTGATCATCATTGGCATCTGACCCCTATCTGATGGTTTTTTATTAGGAACTTACAGTTTCAGTTTCCTAAGAGCTACATGAAAAGATATTACACTAAACACACCCCCAAAACAAGATTTTATCCACCAAACCCAACTTCTTAGAGACCAGCCTCTCCCTTCTGGGGCATTAGGTCACACTAATCACTTTCCAGGTCTGAGAGCTTCGGGGGTCCATTTATCCTCATGACAAACACATATGTGATGCCTCTTTATGTTCAGCCTCTGGCTGGGCCTGGGCACAGAGGTGCAGTGCCTGCCTAGTGTTTCGCCCTGCTGACCTTGCAGCCCTGTCATTTAGCCACCCCAAAGACCCTGCATAAGTGGGACAGCACTAGAGGGCAAGCGGCATTTAATGACATCGGCACTGTGATGTTTGCATTCCGCTGTTGCTTTTTAAAATCTGCTTTGCACCCTGGAAGCCACAACCACATCCGGTGCTTGTATCTTGGTTTCTAAACACCATTCTGCAGTAAAGGGAGCCAAGGCTCCAGGGAAAATACAAGATGAGCCTAGGACAGCTCACAGTGCCAGAAAGGAAGGTCTTGTGAAGGGAAAAAGAGAAAAAGGAGAGGAGGAAGAAGAAGAAAAGGAAAGGAAAGGCCTGTGGGCATGTCACAAGGACGCAAGAGCCTGCCTGAAAGAGCTCCTAATGGCCAAAGCTGGAACAATTTGAGCAACAAAATAACGACAGTATTGGATTATAACCCACTGAAAGAAAGAAATATCCATGAGTCCGTGCTGATTAGATGATTGAACAAATGAAACATGGGGAAGAAGGGACAGACCTTCCTTACAGAATTCCAGTGAGACCAGAGTACCTGCTGCAGGCAGAGCCCACTGGCAGGTGCGAAAGCCAGTGGGCAACATCTTAGAGAGAAATGACATGTCTGCATAACCTCAAAGTATCTTCCCCAGAGCATTTCCCAGTGACTGTGGTGTTTTTTACTTACACCCACATTCTCTTCAGGAGCTGCTGCTTAATTCCCCTCCCCAAGTGGGGGCTGGACGCAGTGACTCCCTTCTGAAGAGTAGAGCATGGAAAGGGAGAAATAGTAACTGGACAGTGGGAAACCTGGCACACACCACTGTACCTGAGTGATCAAGGTCAGCCTCGCCAGTGGTAGGAGATACTGATTTCACACCCCCCTACACCCCACCATACGACAAGAAGGCCACTTCACCTCTGTGGGATTGCCCTAAAATCCTGTAACCTTAGTCTAATCATGAGCAAGCATCAAACACACCTAAGTTGAGGGACATCCTACAAAATGCCTGTGCTCTTCAGAAGTGTCAAGGTCATGAAAGGTAAGAACAGACCGAGGAATCAACACAGATTGTAGGAGATTAAGGAGACCTGATTGGCAATGCCTCATTGGATCCTGGGACAGAAAAGGGACATTAGTGGGAAAACGGGAAATCCAAATAAAGCCTGAAATTTAGGTAAGAGTATTATATCACTGACGGCTTCTTAGTTTTGACAAAAGAGCTGCTAAAGTCAGGAGAAGCTGGGTGCAGGGTATATGGGAACTCTGTGTTCTCTCTGCCACTCCTCTGTTAGTCCAAAATCTTTTCCAAACAAAATATTGAAAATAGCTGGGATTGGTCCCTTTCCCTTGATGCTCCTGACCTGTGGAAACCTCCTCCTCATTTCAGGGATGATGCAGTGTGTGATTGCTGTCGCAGACAAAGTATTTGATGCCTTCCTGAACATGATGGCAGATAAAGTAAGCCTTGTCGGAGCGTGAGTGTTTGTCTGCCCAAGGCACATGGAGGGCACCTGTTGTACCTGTCTCTTCTGAATCTCCAGGCTAAGACCAAGGAGAATGAAGAGGAGCTCGAGCGGCACGCACAGTTTCTGTTGGTGAACTTCAACCACATTCACAAGAGGATACGGAGGGTGGCAGACAAGTATCTGTCTGGTCTGGTGGATAAGTAAGCTCATTTTCCTTCTAATGCTGTGTGTGTGTGTGTGTGTGTGTGTAAACTTCTTGATTTGGAATGTAGGGAAGAATCCTCCAATCATCCTTACACTATCAGGGCAGAAAAGTTGGAGTCAGAATTTAAACTCTCAAATGGCAATGCAGCCTCCCTCAGAATGTCATGGAATTTGCTACAAGGTCTGAAATTTGGTCCTGAAACTTCTACTTCACTTATTCTGAGCTATTGATGTTACTTACTGACAAGGGGTGTCACCTGCCTGTGTCTCTGCATCCCACCCTCCCCTGCTGCAGGACTTCTCTGGGCTTGCTCTGGGTAGCTCACGGCCATCCTATGTGACATCTCCCACCCCAGAGCCTAGCCAGAGGTCCCTGGTCAAATCAGTGTCTTCCAGCCTCCTCAGAGAGGAAGGAGAGCTCCCACGGATCCTTTTCCACTCCAGGCTCTCTGTGCTGGAAGCCAAAGCAGACTCTCATGGGACACACCCCCACATGAATGAGAACCCTCAAAGGTGGGCTGGGCCAGCCTGTCTGCAGTATAAAGGCTGGAGGCAGCAAACAGCCATGCTGGGCCTGCCCACACATCGCTGCAAGCATCCAGGAGTTCTGGAGCCTGCTGCAGGTGCTGTGTGCCTGGTCTAGGCAGGGCCAGAAAGCAAGTGCAACACACGTATGACATGTGTCTGAGCTGGACCTCCTAAGCAATGGGCCATGATGAGTCACAGCTGTGCAGAGTTGGCTCCCCTCAATGCTGACCACCACATTTAGGAGCAGCTTCTTCTCTTTGCCCCAGGGTATCCTGCAATACTACCATTTTCTATTTGTGCCATCATGTGAAAATATTAGGGAGGCCTGGTCAAAAACAAGGAGGGTCACTTTGGGGAGTGAGGGAGCGTGGCCTGACCAGTGCATAACCAAGACAAGCGGTGTGTGGTTGAGAGCAGGTCACGTGTGGTCATGCTTGGGCCCTGAAGAGTGGGACTGGCAGGAGTCTGGGGGGTGTTTCTGACTGAGTGCCCTGCCTAGGAGGCCTCCTGGCCTCCTCTGACCCTCAGCTGGGCAGCAGGAGGTGGGGCTCCCACCTCACCCCAACCCCACCCCTTGAGGTGGCACTTTAAGGAACTGAGATTCCTTGAAGATTTGGCTCCTGGACCGAGACATGACTATTGGTGTAGGTTTCCCCACTTGCTCTGGAGCGGGACAGTGCTGAAGACCATGCTGGACATCCTCCAGACCCTGTCACTCTCGCTGAGTGCTGTGAGTATCCCTGCCTTAAGCCTGAGCCTAATTTATGCTACAAGTGGCCACATCGGGGGTGGGGCCCCAGATCCCACCCTGGCCTTTCCCAGTGAGCTGCAGCAAGGTTGGAAGTCCGTCACAAACCGGACAAGTGTGGGGAAAGGAGGCAAACACTCTGCTGCCCAATATGAGCTGGAGGCCCAGCTCAGCAGAGGCAGCCTAGGGAAGGCGGTTTGGAAGAGGGAGCCTTGTTGTGTTTTCAGGACATTCACAAGGATCAGCCTTACTACGACATCCCTGATGCCCCCTATCGGATCACTGTTCCTGATACCTGTGAAGCCCGGGAGGTAGGCTGGCAGCCGTCCCCTTATTAAGGGCTGTTTTCATTGCCCTCTCGAGTTGTCAGGGCTGGCGTGTTGCACACGTTGTGTCATTCGGTCCCCAGCAGTTTGAGGTGTGAGCACTGTGGGCCTGGGCCCACAGGTAAGAAAGGCTCAGCTGTCAGGGTCACACAGTACGAGCGGGGTGCTGACTCACTCCCAGGTTGGTCTGTCTGCCAGGCCCACTCCTGCCCCTCAGCCGTGCTGACTCTAAGCCCTTTCTTGGTTCAGCTGCCTGTCAGTTTATAGTGTCTCCAAGCTGCATGAGCAAGCGTGACTGTCAGATGAACTTCACTGCTGTGAGGTGTGCAGACTGTCTGTCATTGTGGTAGTTGAGTAACATGACTTCAGCTTTGTGTGGCACTGTGGGAAATAGATGGAATGAGTAGCTCCGGGTAAGGAGGATGTGCTGTGCGAGGTCTGACTTGGAGCCCTCACTGTGGCAGATTGAAGCTCAGCTCAGACCTGGGGCCGGGTCATGTCCCAGCCTTGGGGCCTCCAGCCAGACCAGCTGCCAGCAGGGAGTCTCCCACGCCCCGCAGCGGCTGTGTGAGGCACTGTGAGTGTGGGCCCTGCCACCTTACGCCAGGATTACAGACCAGGATATCTGTACCCTGCACCCAGAGCCTCGGGGTTGGAACATGGTCACTGTAATCATTTGCTAGGGTTGCCACGATTAAGTGCCACAGACTGAGTCGCTTAAACAACAGAAATTTATTTTTTCACAGTTCTGGGGGCTGAAAGTGTGAAATCAAGGTGTTGCCAGGGTTGGTTTGTTCAGAAGCTTCTTTCCTTGGCTTTTAGATGTCTGTCGTGTTCTTGTGTCCTCACGTCTTCCCTCTGTGCCTGTGTCCTAATCTCCTCCTCTTTGGAGGACACCAGTCAGATTGAATTAGGACCCAGCCATATGATAACATTTTACCATAGTCACCTCTTTAAAGGCTCCATCTCCAAATACTGTCACATTCTGAGGTACTGGGGGCTAGGGATTCAACACATGGGTTTTAGGGGGGATGCACTTCAGCCCCCAGCAGTCGCTAACTACAGTCTGTAGCTGGCATCCTCTGACGGCCCAAATACACTGACCTCGGCTTCATTACCCCCTCTTCCAGAGCATCGTGAAGGACTTTGCCGCGCGCTGTGGAATGATCCTACAGGAGGCGATGAAGTGGGCACCTACAGTCACCAAGTCCCACTTACAGGTACTTTCTTGAAATCACCAAAAAGCAGTTTTGTTATGCTCCTTCCAGGGATCCAGAGAGCTTTCACAGACACAGCAAACTCGAAATACAAACAGCGCTAGTGTAATAAACAGAGACCAAAAACATTAGTCTAGTGCCTGAGAATAACAGAAGCCTCAGAGGCTGCTCTTTGGTGGGAATTCCTTGGGGGGTAAGGGTGCTGGTCGTGGGTGGCGGGGGTCAGATGCAGTGGGATCCGTGGGCAGGCGGGCCCCAGGAACCTGACCACTCACACCAGGTAGGTGCTGGGTTTATGGCAGGACTTGGGGCTGCTTGCAAGACGGGCACGGGCGATGTGGTGTGTGGGGAGGCCTGGCAGTCCAGCAGCAGCACCTCTGCCGAATGCCGGAGCTGGAGTGAGGCTGCTGTCCCAGTAGAGCCCTATCCAGGCTGCACATGGAGTTGCACGTGAGCCTTTTCAGACCAAAGCACTGGCTTGTGAACACAAATGACTGCAAGGTGAGCCATTGTTCTGGTCAAGCAGAGATGGACCAAAAATACCACAATATGTGAGAGGAAAAAATCACCTCAAAAGGGATCAAAGATAAGAAAAATCCCACTAGAAGAAATCTGGCTTAATAAAGAGAAGGTGCAACGAGAGGGGCGTGTGAAGTTGACCTCAGCAACACTTGTCAGGATAAAGCTAGTTGCAGGGGCGCCTGGGTGGCTCAGTCGTTAAGCATCTGCCTTCGGCTCAGGTCATGGTCCCGGGGTCCTGGGATCGAGCCCCGCATCGGGCTCCCTGCTCAGTGGGAAGCCTGCTTCTCCCTCTCCCACTCCCCCTGCTGTGTTCCCTCTCTTGCTGTCTCTCTCTCTGTCGAAAAATAAAATCTAAAAAGAAAAAAATAATAAAAATAATATCTTAAAAAAAAATCCCCCTGCTTGTGTTCCCTCTCTCGCTGTGTCTCTCTCTGTCAAATAAATAAATAAAATCTTAAAAAAAAAAAAAAAAAAAACTAGTTCCAAAGTGTTTCTGGGTCTGGAATCCAGGAAGGACAGAGCAGCTAGCCCCAAGAACCTCAGAGGCTGTTTGGAAATGCATTTTGCAAGAGCCCGTGGGTGGTGCCTAGCGTTGCCGTACTGTTCCTCCTTCCACAAAGGTGTTGGAGCAGTGAGGTTAGAGCAATTGGGGAAATGGGGGAAAAAAAAAAATGGAGCCCTCCATTTGGCACTCAGCAGCTAAGCTGCACAGAGGTGGGCCTTGTAACTAGGCCATGCCTGTAGCTTGACAGCTTTCTCTGTCTAGTGGATTCACTGGTACTCTTCAGGCTGGGGGACTTTCTCAAACTGTTCATATTTAGGAACTGATTTTTTTTGGGGGGGGGGTTCACATGGAGGAGAGGGGCTTCAGCTCCCAAGGCTAAGGTCTAAAGAGAGGAAGCCCCCTTTCATTTCTAAAAAGGTTCATTAAACAAAAAAAGCCTACAATAGGGGGAGCTATTTATTCTTTAAGCGTGGCCCAGGAAGGGAGTGGAAAATGCAAAAGCTTGCACTGGTGTCTTTGCTTCTACCAGGCCTCCCCTTGGTGTTGCCTCAGGCCCCATTTCCCTTCCCCCTGCACATCTAGTCCATCTGAACCCCACCCCACCTGCCATCCAGCCCTCACTGCCCAGCCAAATTGTCCCCATCCTGCCTGGGCTCCCTGCCGGCAGCCTCAGCCTGTCCTGAGCCATCGTCTGTGCTGCCCACCAGGGCGGGCTGGTGTCACTAGCAAATCTGCTCGGCACACCTCCCCGCTACCTCTGCTCATTAGCCACTCCCCATCACCATAGGCTCCATGAACCCTCCGAAGCCACTGACACAGTTTTGTAAGTCAGTGCTCATGCACTTTCCTGAGGGAGTCCTGTGGCCCACCCTAAACTCCCTCACCTGGCACACAAGGCCTTTCAGACCTGGCCTATCTCTGGCCCAGGCTTGCCCGCCTACCATCTAGCCCCTTGTGTTTGCTGCTCCTGCAGTGCTGACCTCTGACCCCTGAGGATCCGCAGAGCAGAAGGCCTTCTCACATCTCCGGGCCCTGCCAGGTGTCCCTTTGCCCCAGCATCCCCCTCCACCGGTTGGCCGGGCAGACTCAGGCCCTTGCTCTGCCTTCCTGCTGTCCATCAGGCTGCCCCTTCACAGCATGGCTGCACAGGCAGGAGAACTGCCCGCATGTTGACAGCAGGATCAGGACTCTGCCGCTCTGTGTTCTGGGGAGCACGGGACTTGGCAGGTGGCAGATTGTCAGCAGGGATGTGCTAAAAGAGTAAGCGGTCCTCTCAGGTTTACTGTGTGTGCTGGCCACTCTGGGCAAGTCATCCTGGTTCACACGTGAGCAATAGCCTGGCAGAGACGGGAGCTTTAACTTACTGAGGCTCCCACAGCAACGGATGGACCCAACATCAGAACCAGTGTTTGCTCTCCTACCTCACATACTTTTAAAATAAAACAGCCTTTTTTTTTTTTTTCTGACTTCAGGAATATCTGAACAAACATCAGAACTGGGTATCAGGACTGTCCCAGCACACAGGGTTGGCCATGGCCACCGAAAGCATCCTTCACTTTGCCGGCTACAACAAGCAGAACACCACTCTTGGGGTATGTGTGAGCCTCCTGGGAGCCACAGGGTGAGGGGAAAAACCAAAACTGATGTGGGGCTTTTTCCGAAAGCACCTGGGCACCCATGTGCCACACACACAGCTGTGCTGGCAGTAGGCGGATCAGAGTCCCATGTACAATCCCCAAGTTCAGAGAGAGTTGGGCCGTAGAACCTTACTGTGTTTTCTTGATTCATTAATGATATCAGATTTGGATTTCTGTGTATCCACAAAGAAGGAAACTGAGCTCTGGGAGACACGGTCAGCATTATCTTATAGTAACGTCGATTGGAAACATTCGCTGGATTTTCTTGTTTCAGCAGGTGTCAAAGTACACGTGCATACACATCTCCAGCTTCGTCTTATTCTGCTCAGGATTCCTTTAGAGGGCAGCACATCCATGAAGTAGCACTTTCTTAGTTAAATCAGAGTTTAGGATCAAAGCAGCTGACTGACAACAGGTGATCTGACTGGCAGCATTGCATGGCAGTGTCTCCCAGCCTTAGGGCCTAGCACAGCATCTGTCAGTCTGTCCCAGCCAAGTATGGCTGTAGGTTTCTTAACTCTGTGCCTCTTAACTCTCTCTCAGGATGGGGAGGTGGGGAGGCTGCCACCTGTCTTTTACGGACATGATAGGGCAGGGGTACAGAGGCTGAGCACCAGGGAGGGAGGATGGCCATGTGACTTCTCACCATGGCCAGGACTCTAAGCAGGAAGCAGGGAGCCCATTAGGCAGAGCTGAGGGCCCTCAGCCTCTGTGCAGGGCCTGGGGCAGTGCCAGAGGAAGCCAATGTCTTCTCACGTCCCATGCCCTCCTTGGAGCTCTCACCAGAGGTCACTCCATATTCTCTGAAGACATGTTCTCTCAGTGTTGCACACCCTCCGCTGATAGGCCAGGCCCACTGGCATGAGATCAGCTCCCTGACCTGGGTCTCCACCACTTTGACGACCCAAGCAGAGGCCAGAGTTGGGGACTGCTCAGAATGCATCTGACAACTCCTGGTCCTCTTTAGGCTCCAGCCAGCTGGCTTGTAAGAGGTCAATTTTGCCTAAAAGATTTAAATCTCTTTCTTTAAAAAAGAGATTTAGGTTTGGTTTGCCCTTTTCTGTTTCTGAAGAAGAAAGGATGTATTTATTGGTGTCTTCTGACTGTTGGTTGTACTGGAGATCCTGGCCAGCTGCCCCTGTTCCATGAAAAGCACAGAAGCGTGCTGGCCCCCAGAGTGACATCTCCCCATCACATGGCACTCAGGAAAGCGCCGCTCCTGGGGGGCTGTCTCAGAAGCATGATTTCAGGCTGGTGGGTCGTGCTGCATCGAGACTGTCAGAAAAGCCCTGCAGGGCAGTCCTCCATGTCACAGTGCACCAGGCACGTGAGCCGGAGCAGTCAGAGTAGTTATCCAGGGGACAGAGGTGGCCTGCACTACGGCCTGCCAATGCATTTGCTGCCCGAGGATCCTGCAGACATCACTGAACCCCATTCTGCCTGGTGAGAAGGCCACTGTTGTCCCCATTTTGCTGGGGAGTATATTCAGGCTGGGGCAAGTGACCTCTCTAGGGCCTCATAGCTGGTTGGTGGCAGGGCCAGGTTCCAGTGCAGTCCTGCTTGATGCCATAGGCCACACAGTCTCCAAAAAACATAAAGCAGTTTTACATGACCTTTTGAAAAGTAAGCCAGCCTAATAATTTTATGAGAAAATCATGTATTTTTGTTCTTGCTTATGGTTTTTTCCCCAAATTTCATATTTTCTTCCCCCGACCCTCTCTCTCCCCACTCACCTGCTCCCTCCCCGCCCCAAAAAAAACAATCCCTCAGACTTCAGCCGTTGATTCATTTTTCCCAGTAGCATCCATATGTCAAGAAGTGGATAGGTTGTCTTGGTTTATAGTAAAAGATGCTGAAGGGAAATGTGAAAGGGATCATGCTCGCTGCATATTCATAGTCTTCGGTGACACTGGGCAGCGCGATAGCTAGAGAGCATGGTAGCAGTGACCAGCCAGGGTTAGGGAGAGCAGTCCTCACGACCCTGAGGGATGGGAGGTGGGCTGGGGGGCTGAAGCTGAAGCAGAGGAAATGAGGGGGGTGTGGTCTGCAAAGACTTTCCCCTTTCTGTGGGCCGCCTTTGTACTCAAGAGTGCGCCCCTTTTGTCTTCTGCCACTAGACCCGCATTAGACCTGTGGCAGCTATTAGGTGTCTCTGAGCCCCTGCTGGCTTTTGCTCGCTCTGACACCATGCTCTCAACCTCACCCTTTACCATCTTCAAGTCACATTTACACACCAGCCCAGACCCGCAGAGGAGACAGCCCAGCACAGCATTTTCATTGTAGATTATGATGATTTTCACAATGATCTGGTGATTATATCTTTTGCAAAGGTCTGTTCACCACTGGGGATAAAAACAATCAGCAGCAAATTGAAGCTATATCATAAGCTGCCTTCCAGAGAAAATTTTTCATACTAAGATTCTTTTTCATCTTTTTTCCCTGGGACATATCAGACAAGAGGCTGTTCTAAAGTATTTTGTTTTATTAGCTTGCCAGCACTGAAGATTTCTAATAACCCCTGGATCTGAACTTGACTTCTTAATTGGACTTAGGCTTAGCCATGGTGAACATGAGAAAAACATGTGGCAATGGCCTGAAATAATTCTTGATACTTGCCTGTAGGCAACTCAGCTAACGGAGCGCCCGGCCTGTGTGAAGAAAGATTACTCCAACTTCATGGCGTCTCTCAATCTACGCAACCGCTACGCAGGCGAGGTACTTCTCCTGCCCTTGTGTCCCGGGGTCATCGAGGTGTCCTCTTGCTCCGATGCCAGTCAGCTCCCTCCCAGTGGAAAACGCACTCGGGTCTGGAACTCACTCATTTTAGGTGAACTTGAAGGCATGAGCCCTGGGACTCACCAGCACAGTCTGGAGCATTTATGGCAGCCACTCACCACCTCTGCAGGAGGGCGATTGCACATACACACAGTCTGGCCCTGCTGAAGCATTTTGTCTCTCTGACTTTTTTTTGTTTTTGTTTTTGTTTTGTTTTGTTTTAAGTGGTAGCAAACATTTGTTGAGTGCCGTGCACTGTCTGGGATGGTTGGTGAGGTGTATGTACTATTATTCCAACTTTACAGAAAATGAAATTGAGACTCTTGAAATAAAGTAACCTGCCAGAGTCACATAGGCAGAGCAAGGGGTGGGAACCACATCTCACCGTGAGGGCTTTCGCCTTCCATGCCGCACTTTAGCCCAGCCTGGCAAGTTGCTTCACCTCTTGGGGCCTCAGTTTCTGAATCGATAAAACACAGAAGCTCATCTACACCATTGCAGAGGTCCCTGCAAGTCCATCCGTGCCTAGTCTGAGTGGGGTCTCCCCTCCCCCCGTGCGACTTCCTCATTCTAGCAGTTGCTCTTCCTCTTCCTGTGGGCCCTCAGCAGGGGGGCCCCTCACACTGCTAGGCTGCCACTGACCCTAGGCTGTCACTGACCCTACATTCCTAGAGCTGAGAATTGCTCTGAGGGCCTATTCCACCTATTTTGAATATCCCCGTGGTGATAGGAAGTGTGTCTTTGGCAGTAGGTTTGGTTTTGGAAGGAGTCAGATCCTTTTTATATAGTCAAGTCTGGTAAATAAGAGAGCAGCGTGCTTTTGTTGGGGGGAAAAAGTTATGTACAGCTTTAAAAATAGTGAGGCTGATCTCGTTGGAGTCATTAATTGACTCTGAAAGAATGTATTGAATCAGTCCACATCATGCAGTCCTACTGTGGTTCTGACCCTGGACTCAGTGCTAAAATGTAAAATTGACAAGACCAGGTCTCTGCCTTCAAGGACCATCTAGAATGAAGGGAATGCCAACATATATTGCTAAAAGAGAAGTTCCCCCAAAGTGTGAGCAGTGGTAACATCATTGAAATGACCCTGTCACTCTCTATACACACAAGCTGTAGTTTAAGACAGTCCCCACTGTCTTATCTGTCTTATCCCCACTGTCTGGTCAGGTCTTGTCTGTGTGCCTGGATTACATGCGACTCTCTTGACAAGTGTGCTTCTTGCAGGTGTATGGAATGATTCGGTTCTCAGATGCCACAGGCCAGATATCTGACCTGAACAAAATGATGGTCCAGGAGCTGAATACAGCGTTAGACCTCAGTAATCCTCAGCACTACACACAGGCCATGTTCAAGCTGACAGCAATGCTCATCAGCAGCAAAGGTAATGGACAGAGGTACTGGGGAGCTCTGGGCTTGTTTGAAAATGAGTGTTTAGGGGCACCTGGGTGGCTCAGTCGTTGGGCGTCTGCCTTCGGCTCAGGTCATGATCCCAGAGTCCTGGGATCGAGCCCCGCATCGGGCTCCCTGCTCTGAGGGAAGCCTGCTTCTCCCTCTCCCACTCCCCCTGCTTGTGTTCCCTCTCTCACTGTGTCTCTCTCTGTCAAATAAATTTTAAAAAAAATCTTAAAAAAAAAAAAAAAGAAAAGAAAATGAGTGTTTACCTTTGTTTGCCTTAATGAGCTGGGGCTCCCCGAGTAGAGATCTCTGTGGTGTCTCTCAGGGGTAGAAGTAAACAAAAGACCATCATTGGCCCACCTGGTGCTCTGTCTTGTTGACTTGGGGAGGCAAGCAAAGGGTTCAGGCCATGTTCAGTGCTTTCTCTGAACAGTGTGTGTTTGGTTGCAGATTGTGACCCACAGCTCCTTCATCATCTGTGTTGGGGTCCTCTCCGGATGTTCAACGAGCATGGCATGGAGACCGCCCTGGCCTGCTGGGAGTGGCTGCTGGCTGGCAAGAACGGAGTGGAAGTACCGGTAGGATACCTGCTGTGTTCAGCGCCTGAGGGTGGGGCTGGTGAGAGATGGAGAGGGCTTGACCTGGCTGCTCAGCTGACACGCTTGGAAACCCCAGGCAAGCCCCTTACCCTCTGGGCCCCCTCAGTCTCCTTATCTGTAAGATTGTGATATTAATGCCTGACCACCGGGCTATCTCGCTGACAACAGGGAATATATGTTAAAAGGATCCTAGTGGCTCCTAGAAGTTGTTGTTTCTCAAAAGCTCAGTAGAGGGAGCCATTTCCCTGAGAGTGGAACACATGGGATGTGATTGGGAGAGGTGGTAGTTGTCTACAAAGCCGTTTCTCTTGGCCTGCTAACTTTGGAAGGGGCAGTCTTCCTGGTATCCATATTTTTTTAAGTTGCTACTGGAGGAAGCCCTGAGGCAAGGTCATATACGCCCTTTCAACTGATTGGATGAATATCTAAGGACTGTTATATTTTTTCAAAGATCTTGTTAATTTTCGTAACAACAGGGAATTTGGCATTTTTTTCTGTTTCTTTTTTTTTTTTTTTTTTTAAGATTTTATTTATTTATTCATGAGAGACAGAGAGAGAGACAGAGGCAGAGGGAGAAGCAGGCTCCTCGCGGAGCGGGGACCCCGATGCGGGACTCGATCCCAGGACCCTGGGATCATGACCTGAGCCGAAGGCAGACGCTTAACCGACTGAGCCACCCAGGCATCCCTTTTTCCTGTGTTTCTTAAGATGACTTGAGATAAGTGGTCAAAAGGGGTGTTTTCTTTTCTTGTTTCCTGAGGAAAATGGAATATTTCTGAAGAAGGAATTAGAATGTTCCAGGCAGGTGCTGGTGGTGACAGTAATCATCATACCTCACATTTGCCTGGGATGTTATAACTGCATGGAGTTTGTGTTGGGCACACCATTCAGTTTGGGGAAATGTTTTGGTCCACTTGGCTTCCTTGGGAGATTAACTGGTTAGGGAGAGGCACTGATGGCAGCCTCTAAGGAGAGGGAGTCACCTGGGGCCCTGGGCTCACCGGTGGCTCCTGGACCCTTTCTCTGTGGAACTAAAGTAGGCACTGGGTTCTCAGCCTGGCCAGCTCTGCTTGCATCAGGGAGCATGCAGAATGGCCTGTGAGAGTCCTGTTGCCCCCTGCAGGGGCTCTGACTGCAGGGCAATGCTCCTCATCTGTATAATGAGAATAACAGCACGGACACCTATGACATAGAGTTGCTGTGGAGATTGAATGGCTTAATTCACCTCACGGGCCAGGAACAGTGCCCAGAACATAGCAGTCTATTAGTAAATACTAACTGCTGTTTGTGGTGGTGGCTGTTGTCATTGTCAGGTGGAGGATTCTGCATTGACAGCGATCTGCCATTGTTGTCATATACACCCATGTGCCCCCCCCCCCCCCCCGCTTTTTGGTTTTCATCTATTTTACTGCTGCATATGTTATGTGCCTTATAAAAGTGTTATTTTTGTTCTAAAAGTCAAAAGCTAGGGGACCTGGGTGGCTCAATCAGTTGAGCATCTGACTTCGGCTCAGGTCTTGATCTTGGCGTCCTGGGATCGAGCCCCATCTCGGGCTCCTCACTTCGAGGGGAGTCTGCTTGTCCCTCTCCCTCTCCTTCTCCCTCTGCCCCTCCCCTGCTCATGCTCTCTCTGTCTGTCAAATAAGTAAATAAAATCTTTAAAAATAATATTAAAATAAGTCAAAAACCTTTCAAAGAAATTAAGAAAAGGACTTTTTTAAAAGCCTTACACATTTATCCAGATAATAATTTCCATTTCTCACACTCTTCAAGTCTTCCTGTAGACTCAGATTCAATTGTTCTCTTCAGCCCAAAGAAATTCCCTCAGCATTGCCTGTAGTTCAGCTCTGCTGGAATAAATTCTCTCCGCTTTAGTTCACCTTCATTTTTTTATGCATATGGATATTTTTCCTGGATCTAGAATCCTGGGTTTACAGGTTTTTTCTTTCCTTTTGTTGCTTTTAGCATGTTAAGTACATCTATTTTCTACTGGCTTGCATTGTTTCCAGGGAGAAATTAGCAGTCATTCTTATCATAGTTCCTCAGGAGTTGCTATTGTTTGTTTAGGTTTTTCCTTTTGGCTGCTTTTAGGATGTTTCCCTTCATCTTTGATTTTTAATAGTTTGACTATGATAATGTGGTTTTCTGTGTATTTCTCCCTTTGGGGTTTATTGGGCTGCTTTAATTTAGAGATTTAGGGTTTTTCATCAAACTTGGAAAACTTTAGGCCAATATTTCTTTAAATACTTTCCCCCATTTTCTTGTCTCATTTTGGGATTCCAATTATACACACATGTGTTGGTGGCTTGATGTTGTCCCACAGATCATTAACATTCTCTGCAGTTCTTTTCACTTTTCTCTCTCTCTCATTTCATTTTGGTTCATTGTAATTGGTCCATCTTCCAGTTCACTGCTCTTTTTTGATGCTTTATTCCTTCTGTTGTTAAGCCATCTTATATATGTTTTATCTCAGATATCATGATTCTCAGATCTAGAATTTCTCTTTCTGTTTTATAGTTTGTATTTCTCTGAGATTCTCTGTATCTTCATCTAGTTTTTTCATCTTTACCTATAAATATTTGGTCATATTTACAATATTTATTTTATAATCCTTATCTGATATGTTCTAGTATCAGTGTCATCTGTGGGTCTGTTTCTGTTGATTTTTTTTTCTTTAGTGTTTTAAATGTTTTTATTGTGTTGTAGACTTTGTGTATAGAAAAACAGTGGAGACTGAGGAGCACTGCTGTTTTACTTTCCCAGAAAATAGGTCTTTCTTTTGTTGGGTGACTAAAATAAAGGTTCACTGACCCCTACCCCTGAGGGGTCAGTCTTGGCAAGAAGGACAGATTTTTCCTACTTTTCACCCCACCTTCATTTCCCTCTCTCCCCCACCTCATCAAAATTAGAAAAGGGGTCATGGAAGGATTTTTATGCCAAACAAATTGCTGTTTCATTTGGGGTCTTTTGGACTCTGATCCATTTTCCTCTGCTGGCTTCAGGTCTCTCGGCCTTTGGCAGGCCTTGTCCACCCACTTGTGTCCAGACCCAGCACTGGCCCATGAGCTGCTAGAGCTTGCTGCTTCCTGGTAAAGTCTCTGTAAATCAGTTCTTTGTGGCTTTCTTATCTGGCACTTCTCAGCAGTCCAACAGATAGGCCTGGTTTTTTATATCCTCTAGACCGTTCTTGCTGTTCACTTGGGACTGAAGGCCATCTGTCTCCTCACACTCCCTGTCCCTGCCTCTGTAAGGACCTGCTGTCCAGGCCCAGCCAACATCTTGGGAAGGCTTTTAACTTTTGTTTTTGTGTCTTTTGTATTGTTGGCTTCTGTTTTTAACTTTTTCTATTATAAAAACAATGTATGTTCGTTATAGAGAAGTTGGAAGATAGGAGTGTAATGAAAAAAACAAAAATTATTGATCACTCCAACTTTAGAGAGACAATTGCTGATGGCATCCTGATGGCTGATGGCATCTTCTGCATTCCTAGAGAGATAGAGCTATGAGTTTGTTGGGCTCATCTCAGCATGAAAACCCTCCTTGTGAGAGTCTGGGGCCCATATCACACTAAGATGGGAAAGACCTCTGATCCCTTGGTATGGTGCTCAAATTCATGACCCAAAACAAATGAACTAGCCCCACCCTGACCTCCACCCGTCTGTGTCCAAATCTCTGTGAATGCCAACATAGTCCTTCCCTCTGCTCAGACAAAATCCTTACCACCATCCCTGACTCCCCTTTTGCACTTCCCACAAATGATCCTCAGCAAATCATCTCAGATTTACTGTTCTACCTTTAAAGTATATCCAGAAGCTGACCACTTCCCAGCATCCCAACTGCTGCCTCCTGATCCCAATCTCCATCTCCCGTGGACTAGGGAGGCAGCCGCTGGCCTCCCTGCTTCCACCTGGGCCCTCTCTGCCTTCTCCACACATACACAGAGTGAGTCAGTAAAATATGGGTCACATTAGGTCCTTCCTATGCCTCAGACCTGTCAGTGCTGCCCATGCTCACTCAGAGTAGAAGGCATCTTGTTTCTATGATCTGCAAGGCCCCTCTGCCACCTCAGCTTTCTTCCCCTCTGCTCCCCTTGCCTGCCCTGCTGTAGGCACACTGGGGTCCCTGCTGCCTCTGCCCTCCAGGCGTGTTCCTGCTTTAGGCTTTTCCCTCTCTTGGCAGTGCTCTTTTCAGGCAGCCAGGAAGCTGCATACCTCACTTCTACATCTCCTCCAGGGCTTGTCTCAGCTGTACCCTGCCCACCGTGTCTAGAATATCCCACACATATGTCCATTCATTCTTCTGAGCCCTTTCATGGCTGTTTTCCCCTTGGCTTTGATCAGCATCTGATATCTAGATCTTCCTTCTCGTGCCATCTGTGACCCTGCCGTAGACTGGGTGGATGTTTGTCTTGTTCACTGCTCCATTCCTAGAGCCTGGAGGGGAAGCAGCCAGGTCCAGAGGCAGCAACCAGATGTGTTTGTTCAACACATGAGTGGGCATGCCACTTTGCTGTGGCTCATCAGCCCTGGAAGCCTTAAAGTTTCTTCCTCTAACATAAGACTTATATTTAGCTGCAGGAAGCAGAAACTGGGCACAGTTCCTTGACCACCAGGGGCTATCCTCCTGGTGTCACAGACAGCTCATTTATATCCTGGCTCGTGTCTGCGACTCTGCCACCCTGAGCATGTGGACTTGGTCCTAACCTTCAGGACCTCCAGATGGCTTCTGTGCCTCCATGCAGGAAGGAGGGCAGAGGATGCTGGCTGCCATGGCCTTTGCCCAGTTGATGCCCACCTGCTGATTAGTGCTAATGAGAAGCATTGGCCACCCTAACCAGCAGAAGCCTGGGTGAGGGTACCTGTGACTAGTCACTTGGCCTCCCTGAATAAAACCATAATAAAGAAGGAGGGGATGGATACTGGACAGGGAGCCAGGACATTCACACCCCAAGCACCAAGCCTCGGTTACCACCTCTCTGCAGTGGGTCTGAATACCCTTGAAGGAGCTGCCAGGTATTGTTGGGCCAAAAGCAGAGGCTGCTCCCCCGCAGAACCACCCGGTGGCAATTGCAGACTCAGCTGGGCTCCCACAGTTATTCCCCAGGCTGGTTAGGGGCATGAAGGTGATGTTCAGGATCTATGTTGGGTGGAGAAGACGAACTGGGCTCCAGAGCCAAAATCCAGCCCTGCCTTTGCTAGATTAGAGGCCTCAGCAGGTGACCTCACCTCTGCAACCACAGGTGCTTCAGGTTCATTAGAAAGATTCAACCAGGTGAAGCCTGTTGAGGGCCCACCCAGCACTAGGCCCGTCCCAGGTGTGCTGACACCACAAAGAAGGAGGCCAGCACCTGGCCTAGTGATATTTCAAGAATGGGCTTTTGGTAGAAAATAGCTGGGAAGTTAGATCATAGGTGATCTTTATTTTTTTGTTCATTCTTTCCTTGGTTTTCTAAATTTTTTTTAAATTTTTTTTTTTTTAAAGATTTTATTTATTTATTTGAGGGAGAGAGAATGAGAGACAGAGAGCATGAGAGGGAGGAGGGTCAGAGGGAGAAGCAGACTCCCTGCCAAACAGGGAGCCCGATGCGGGACTCGATCCCAGGACTCCAGGATCATGACCTGAGCCTAAGGCAGTCGCTTAACCAACTGAGCCACCCAGGCGCCCTCTAAATTTTTTTTAAAGATTCTATTTATCCGAGAGAGAGAGAGAGAGAGAGAGATCATGAGCAGGGGGGCGGGAGGGGGAAGGTAGAGGGAGAAGCAGACTCCCTGCTGAGCAGGGAGCCCAATGAGGGACTCAATCCCAGGACCCTGGGATCATGACCTGAGCCGAAGGCAGACGCTTAACCGACTGAGCCACCCAGGAACCCGTTTTCTAAATTTTGTTCGTTAAACATGTATTCTTTTTTTTTTTAAGGGGTGAGGAGGGCAGAGGAGGGGAGAGAGGGAATCATAAGTAGGCTCCACCCCCAGCGCAGAGCCTGACACAGGGCTCTATCTCACAACCCTGAGATCGTGACCTGAGCCGAAATCAAGAGTCTTAACCAAGCTTAACCAACTGAACCACCCAGGCGCCCCGAGCATGTATTCCTTTTATAATTAAACAACAGTAAGTACCTTTCTGTGCTTCTCAGAGACACTAACCACCATTGCATACTTGCAGTTTATGCGGGAGATGGCAGGGGCCTGGCAGATGACAGTAGAGCAGAAGTTCGGCCTGTTTTCCGCGGAGATAAAGGAAGCGGACCCCCTAGCAGCATCGGAAGCCAGTCAACCCAAACCTTGTGCCCCCGAAGTGACCCCCCACTACATTTGGATTGACGTATGTGCTTCCCCAGGTCCCGCCCACTATAGCTTCGAGGTCAGGGGCTCCCCCTGGGGCCAATGGCCCAGTAAACACAGAGCTCCAGGTTTAAGACTGCCTTACCTGGGGACAGGGGCATGGCTATTCCAGCCTTCTGCCCAGGCCCTTGCCGGACTCAATTGTGCTTGCCCTAAGACCCCCACCCACCCTCCTATTGGCGCAGAGCCCCACCTCACTGGCTGTGCTGGCTCTGCGGGCGGGTGGGCCAGGCCCCCCACAGAGCAGCATGTTCTCTTCCCACTCAGTTCCTGGTGCAGCGGTTCGAGATCGCCAAGTACTGCAGCTCTGACCAAGTGGAGATCTTCTCCAGCCTGCTGCAGCGCTCCATGTCCTTGAACATCGGTGGGGCCAAGGGGAGCATGAACCGGCACGTGGCAGCCATCGGGCCTCGCTTCAAGTGAGGGGCTCTCCTCTCGTGGTGGTGGCAGGGATGGGGTGGGGGAGATTTCTGTCAGAGTTGCTGGTGCAGTAGGCCCTCTGCAGGGGAGGTTCCCATGCTTGGTCTTTTTTTTTTTTTTACCAGAAACTGATCAAGCCCTAGTACCTGCAGGGCCCCTGGGAAGGGGATCTGGATGGAATGATCTGGCCCGCCATGCCCTTCCAGGGCTG
The DNA here is from genome assembly GCF_029215605.1 of Mirounga angustirostris. Classification (NCBI taxonomy): domain Eukaryota; kingdom Metazoa; phylum Chordata; class Mammalia; order Carnivora; family Phocidae; genus Mirounga; species Mirounga angustirostris. The sequence continues at coordinate 64,907,064 of NW_026991722.1, forward strand.
AGGAAGTCGGCCAGCATGCTGTCCACAGCAGGGGAGTGTTCAGAAAGATGGTTCACTCATGGACCTGGGGCAGCCAAATGTTGGGCAGCCTTTCTAAATTGGTTGGGGGTGGATGGCAGCAAAAGGATTCTGGTGTCATAGTGGTGAGTGGAAAACAGCAGGTGGTCTGGCAGAGCTCAGGTGTGACGAGCTCAGACTGAGGGGCTGGCAGTGGCTTTGGGCAGGTCCCTTTACCCCTCAGAGATGGTCACAGAAAACTTCGGATCATGCTGACTACACCAAGTCGACTTTTGCCAAGTCCTGTGCAAAATACTAACCACATCAGGGGATACCCCCTTTTGGGGGGTGTGCGGCCTAGTAGGGAGGCTCAGGCCCGGTGCTCCAGTCAGGGGTGCTGTGCACACAGCAGGCGGGTCGGTCTGGCATGGGGAGGGCCTGCAGGTGCCTGGGTCGTCACTTAGAAGGACGGTGAGGGTAAGCTACTCCTGCCTGTACCTCTTCCTGCTGCCCACTGCCAACACCAGCTCTTTCTGCCCCTCCCCTGAGCTCCAGACCCATGTTCCTGCAGCCCCCGGGCACCCCCTGGGACCATGCTTCTCAGACCACTGTGGGGAAGGGCTAGTAGTCTTTTCCCTCCATTTCTAGTCCATCACAGACGTGTACCTTTATAAAGTGCATGAGAATAAATTACTGGAAAAGACTTCACGCTGGACCCCCATAGCAAGGTGCAATTGCTGTAGAAATGAGCAGGTACCCCCTCTCAGTTTCCGTACTACCTCATCACAGACCAACACCATCTGTAGATGCCCATCGAGTAGCCCTGGCCTGGCAGAAACCAGGTGCTCAGTAAATTTCCTTTTCTTTCAGCTTGAATTAAATGTTCTACCTTTGTAGCCCCTATAGGTGACTGCACTCAGAAAGTAGTTTGCAGGTAGTTTGCAAATAGACAAACTTCTGGCCAAGGCAGATAAACACACAAATTGTTCATTTACCCCAGTTAGAGTGAAGGTTTTAAAAAACAACAACAACAAAAAACCCTTTCCTAAGACATTTCTGGTACAATAAACCACGGTCCTGTCCTCCAAGAGCTCTGTCATCCAGAGACGTGCCCTGAGCCCAAGGGCCGCGTGGTTTGCATAGGAGCTAGGGACTCCTCGGGCATTCCTGGGCAGCGCACTCTGACTTGGCCCTGGTGTTCTCTCGCAGACTGCTGACTCTGGGGCTGGCCCTCCTGCACGCCGACGTGGTCCCAAATGCAACCATTCGCAACGTGCTTCGAGAGAAGATCTACTCCACCGCCTTTGACTACTTCAGGTACCCCCGAGCTGTGCTGCGCGCAGGTGTCCCACACCCCAGAAGCCCTGGCACAAAATGGCATGGCCTGATTTATGTGCTGCCCTCCTTGTTCAGTAGCTCTGGTGGCCCTGGGTTCGAAAATCCTCAGCCCTGTGCCATCTTTCCACGTGTGTGCTTATTTAGAGCTAGCCTCCCTGCGCAACGTACGCAAGTTTTCCCCCAGTTCAATTGACTGAAGAGATTAACTGCATCCATTTAACTTTTTTTTTTTTTTTTAAGATTTTATTTATTTATTTGAGAGAGAGAGAGAGAGAGCACAAGAGGGGGGAGCGGGAGAGGGAGAAGCAGGCTCCCCGCTGAGCAGGGAGCCCGACGCGGGACTCGATCCCGGGACTCCAGGATCATGACCTGAGCCGAAGGCAGTCGCTTAACCAACTGAGCCACCCAGGCGCCCTCCATTTAACTTTCCAGTTCCTCTGAATGGTCATTGCATGAAGAATTGCTTTGCTAGCGCGCAGGTTGTGTTGTATAGAGACAGCTGTGGCTGCGCGATGGGCCACAAGCACGCCATTCGGCCGAGCGCTGTCCACGGCACTGGGAATAGTGGTGGAGGTGGCCATGGGAGGACTCAGAAAATTATCCCGCTTTTTTCCATGAGAATGAATGAGATCGTTGCTGATGACTAGCTCTGGGCTCACCTTTTGTCATTCAGAGACCACTCATGTCTGCTCTCACATGCTTTTATAATATGCATGACTTCTAGTCCCAGAGTCCAGGCACTAAACTCTTGTCCTCTTGTGGTTGTTTGAAGTTGCCCCCCAAAGTTCCCTACTCAAGGAGAAAAGAGGCTGCGTGAAGACATAAGCATAATGATTAAATTTTGGACAGCCATGTTCTCAGACAAGAAGTACCTGACTGCCAGCCAGCTTGTTCCCCCAGGTAAGCCTTGTCCTCAGCTGGGCAGCTGCTCCTGGGTGGTGGGGCCGAGGCATGGGGGCAGGCAAGACAGTGGTGTGCAGTGGGCAGCCCTGCAGGAGCCAGGTCAGAACAGTGAGGGTCCCGCCGAGCCTGCTGCATGGTCACCAGAGACCCAAAGCCTGTCCGGCCACCACTGGTCGTCCAGCCTCAGCTGACAAGCATGACTGAGTGCAGAGGGCCCTGAGCAGAGGCCACATAGCATAACTTCTCCCAGCACTAGCCCAGTTCACCAGCCCCGACTGCATATCTGACAGCCCATCCTGGGCCCGTGTGCCAAGATGAATAAAGCACTGTCTGCTGTCACCTGGTAGGTGATGTCAACATGAGGAGATCAGGGGAGCACCCCTCAAGGACAGGCCCTTGGCCCACCGGAGTTAGGGAGCCAGAGAGAGTTTTCTGGAAGAGGTGACATGTGAGCTGAGTCTCCAGGATTGAATAGGAGCAAGCCAGGGTGGACAGGGTTAAGGAAAAGGCGCTACAATGTAAGCAAGCAGCAAACCACAAAGAAACACGTTCCTGTTTCTCTGAGCAGGAAGCTGATTCCCCAGCACAAAGTAGGGATGAGGAGCGCAGTTTCTGCAGGCAGACCCCCAGCTGACAACCTGACTGCAGGGAAAGGAAAGGCAAACTAAAAAGCAAGCGCAGAGATTTTCTGAGGCGGCGTCCTGGCTTCACGGAGAGCAGGGCCAGCAGCACTTTTCGCCTGCCCGCACGGCCCGACTCACTGCTCTGTTGAAGGGCAGCGTGATGCTGGCCGAGAGAGCTATTGGTAATTGATCAGGATCGCCACCCACATTTGTTTTCTTCTATTTTAAAAGCTAGGAGAGGTGCGCCTGGGTGGCTCAGTTGGTTGAGCGTTAGACTCTTGATTTCAGCTGGGGTCACGATCTCAGGGTCGTGGGATCGAGCCCCGTGCCGGGCTCTGCGCTCAACGGGGATTCTGCTTGAGATTCTCCCTCTCTCTCTGCCCCTCCCCCACACTGGCATGCACGCACTCTCTCTCAAATAAATAAATAAAATCTTTTTTTTTTTTAAAGATTTTATTTATTTGACACAGAGAGCACAAGCAGGGGGAGCGGCAGGCAGGCAGAGGGAGAGGGAGAAGCAGGCTCTCCGCTGAGCAAGGAGCCTGATGCGGGGCTCAATCCCAGGACCCTGGGATCGTGACCTGAGCCGAAGGCAGCCGCTTAACCGACTGAGCCACCCAGGCGCCCCAATAAATAAAATCTTAAAAAAAATAGTTAGGAAGAATATAATACATTTTAGTAAGCTTTCTATGTAGAATGGTTAAAGAAACTTCCCCAGGGTGCCTGGCTGGCTCAGGCTATAGAACAAGTGACTCTTGATCTCAGGGTGGTGAGTTCAAGCCCCACCTTGAATGTAGAGCTTACATTAAAAAAACAAAAACACACACTTCCCAGAGGTTGGTTTATTCTTCAGATCCATCAACACCATGTCTTTCCCTCCCTGCTCTTCCACTGATCACCTTATCTCTGGTGAAAATACAGACGCCTCATTCTGGAAGCAACAATGTGTTTCCCTACAGATAACCAAGACACCCGGAGCAATCTGGACATAGCAGTCGGCTCTCGGCAGCAGGCCACTCAAGGCTGGATCAACACCTACCCCCTGTCCAGTGGCATGTCGACCATCTCCAAGAAGTCAGGTCGGTTGAAGGTTTGCTGATAGGTCCCTCCGGTCTGAGTCACATCCTGGCGGTTCAGACAGTGAGCAGAGCGCTGAAAGGCAGCTTCCTTTGGGTTTTAGAAGTGAAGGATGGGCCAGTGAACTCAGAAGAACACACCTGGGCCTTCTGTCTCCTCCACAGGCATGTCCAAGAAAACCAACCGGGGCTCCCAGCTGCACAAGTACTACATGAAGCGGAGGACGCTGCTGCTGTCCCTGCTGGTAAGGTGACACCCATCCTATGCCCACAGCACCGGGAACGGGAGCAGAGTGGCACATGGGTGCACAGAGAAGGCATATTGATGTCTCATCTCACCAGGCCACCGAGATTGAGCGTCTCATCACATGGTACAATCCACTGTCGGCCCCGGAGTTGGAGCTGGACCAGGCCGGAGAGAACAGTGTGGCCAACTGGAGGTCCAAGTACATCAGCCTGAGTGAGAAGCAGTGGAAGGACAACGTTAACCTCGCCTGGAGCATCTCTCCTTACCTGGCCGTGCAACTGCCAGCCAGGTGGGGCCCTGGTCACACCTGCCTGATGAGGGCCTTGCCAGAAGTCCAGTACCAGGGCACCTGAGTGAGGAGGAATATGATGTGGTCACTGCCAAGGGCGGTCGGGGAAGTGATCTCAGAGGCCTGGTCCTCTGCCCTAGATGTTGCCCGGGCTTTCTGTGCAGTGGTCACACAGCACACTCCTGCCTGCGGTGCCCCAGCACCCCAGGGCCCGAGCAGGAAGCGTCAGAGCACATTCGAGGGATGGGAATCACATGCAGGCTGTCTGTCACTCCAGGGAGGCCGGCTTGGGAGCCTTCAGTTTGTTCCCACAGGTCCACAGCAGTGGGCTCCTTAGATTAGGTGGCCAGCAGCCAAGTGCCCTGTGAACTCTCCTCTCGTAGCTCTCCAAGGTCAGAACTCTTGGACCAATGGTAGCCAAGAGGGGCCTCCCAGGACCCTGTGTTAAGTCCCCCACATGCAGGGGCGGACATTTCTTCCCCACGAGCCCACACTTGCCTACTTAGTGCTTCCTCCTGGTCCTAATTCAGTCCTCTGGGCCAGGACCACAGCCTGGAAAGTCCATGGAAGTCATGGAAAGTCCACCTTTCCTGGGGCGGTGACCCCTGAAAACTTGTACCCACCCTCCCATCTGCTGATGTACCTTCCAGCCTACGGGCTGCCGCGCCATAGGTGGGCTGCTTTGGCACCAGGGCAAGGGGCTGTTCTGAAGGCAAGGACTGTAAAGGGGGATGTCCTTTGACTGGGGAGCTTGAGATCGTTCTGGCATTCATGCCATAGCCAGTCATGATGCTGTTTATTGTAAACACTCATGGTCAGAGTTACCAGTACGTCAGTAGCATAGTGTTTGGGTGTCACTTGGCATTAATCTGCATCCCTCCAGTTCAGGTTTCCCTCTACCTGCCTCTCTTCCGTGGAGGTGGGAGAGGCCACCCCACCCACACCCTCCGTGTGCCATAGGTTTAAGAACACAGAAGCCATCGGCAATGAAGTGACCCGTCTCGTGCGCTTGGACCCAGGAGCTGTTAGTGACGTCCCCGAAGCTATCAAGGTAGTTAGTGTAGCATGCGCTGGGGCCTGGGCTCAAACTGCACAAGAACAGAAATGCCTCCCAAATGCCTGGAAACTAGAACTGTGACAAAAACCTGGCAACCTCAGCAGGATAATGACTTTTCTAATTTCCTGTGTTTTCCATTTCTCAAGTGAGGCCTTTATTATGCTTAGAGTAGAAAAATATTGAGTGTACTTTACCCAAGTTAAAGTTATGCTACTTTACATCATGTATCAGAAACATTTCCCCACGGTGTTGTAAGTGCTTCATCATCATCACTTTGGGACCGCCCCTGAGATAACGGGGTGGGCCGGGTGTTTCCAGAGGGGCATCAGGGCCTGCCTGTGCCAGACCGTCTCCCTGCTTCCTTCCCAGTTCCTGGTCACCTGGCACACCATTGACGCTGACGCGCCCGAGCTCAGCCACGTGCTGTGCTGGGCACCTGCCGACCCGCCCACGGGCCTCTCCTACTTCTCCAGCATGTACCCGCCGCACCCTCTCACCGCGCAGTACGGGGTGAAAGTCCTGCGGTCCTTCCCGCCGGTGAGCCCGCGTTCTGCCTGAGTCGGCCTCGGTGGGACCACCAGGGAGTGCTGAGGTGGAGACAGGAAGGACGGGCTTTATCTCAAACTTGATGTGGGCCTGGTGAAACATGGGTCCATCTTAGAGCAGGTCTTCATCCCCGTTTCTGTTCAGGCGGTCATAGAAGACAGATTGAGTTCTGATTCAGATACGTTAGGAAGTTGACTTGAGTTTGGTGCCAGTTGTAACTGTGTGGGCACAATCGCCCAGCCGTGGGCTCTTGGGAAGCCTGGGAATCCCATGTGACAGCCACAGTGATGGGTTTGGTAGCTGACTCACCGAGGCCCCAGCACACGGGCCTGCTGTGACCTCAGCCCTTGTCCCCGAGCAGGCCCCCAGCAGTGAACACACATGGGCGGGCCCTTACCCTGTCCTCATTCCTTTTGCTTTTTCTCACCCATCATGTGTTTCAAGCCATCGGCCATTTTCCTTGCTGTCCTCTGGGTTTTCCCTGGTTTTCAGTCCTCTGCAAGACAGTGTCCCATGGGCTGAGTGACAGCGGGGCCATTCCAGGTTGGAGTGGGGCCCTGGGACAGCCATCTGTGTTGCTTTTGTTTTCACTGTCCTGGAGGTAAGGAATTATCTTCCCTTCCTGGAGGTCATGATTGCTCGTCCACCTCCTTTGCAGGACGCCATCCTGTTCTACATCCCCCAGATTGTGCAGGCCCTCAGGTATGACAAGGTAAGGCTGTCCCAGCATGTGCTGTCCCTTCTGAGAGCCGTGCCGGGTATTGGGGGGGGGCGCCCTCGGCAACAGGGATGGGGCCTTGGGAGCAGAGTCTCTGAGCTCTTCTCACACACACCCCCACACACACCGGCCACAGGGTGCTCATGGTCAGGAGGCCCTCCTCACCCCACCTCACCCTGAGGCCCCGTCTTGCTGTGCAGGGTCAGTGGGCTCTAGAAATATTGCCCGCCACTTCCTCAGTCCCTGAATCCAGCTCCCTCGTCTCTTCAGTGGGAAGCAGGGAGGGTCAGACAAGATGATGTATGTTTGGTGTGCTTGGGCTGCCAAAGCAAGGAACCACAGAATGGGGGGGTTAAATGTATTTCTCACAATTCTGGAGGCTGGAAGTTGGAGATCAGGGTTCCCATAGGGTTGCTTTCTCTTGAGGATTCTCTCCTTGGCTTGCAGATGGCTACCATCTCCCTGTGTCCTCATGTGGTCTTCCCTCTGTGTGTCTGTGTCCTAATCTCTTCTTCTTATAAGGACCCCACTTGGACTAGATGCCACCCTAATGATCTCATTTGAATTTAATCACCTCTTTAAAGGCCCGTCTCCAGACACTGTCACACTGAGGCGTGTACGACTTCAACCCATGAATTGGGGATTGGGGGGGGGCACAGTTCAGCCCTGCATGTATAGCATACCTGTACGTGAGATGCCTAGCCCAGAGCCTGTCACAGAAGCATCCCCCTGACACGGGGCTGACCACAACCCCGAACCCACACTACCCGTGCTTCATCCCAGCAACCCCCTCCACCCGTGCTCAAGTCTAAGTCCAGCAGCAGTAGCCGCCCCTTTCCCGCTCCTGCCAATTCCTCTCCGCACTGCATGGGGCGCCAGAGCCCGCTGTGTCAGACTGGGCCCTTGTGGTGGCAGTGAGCACTGGCTAGGTGTCCCCGGGCCAGCTGCTTCCCCACGGATTGGCAGGATGCTCTGTCTCAGTCCACAGACCAGAGTGCTTCTAGACCTGTAGCCAGCCTTTAAAGACTGAGTCCTGTCTTAGCGCAGTAGCTGCCAAAAGCCCTCCAACTCTGAGCAGGTAGTTTTGATACTCTGCCGGAGTTTATTCACCAAGCCAGGGCCCAGCACTTGGGGGCCCGTCACAATGTGCCTTTTCTCCAGGCACCCATTTCCTCTCCCTCCCCTCCATCATCTTCTCCCTCTACTCTTTGTGTCTTTGCTTCCATCAGCCCTAGAACGCCTCGCTCCCCAGGTGGCTTGCTCTGTGCTCTGCTCTGCCCGTGGCCACAGGGGCCTCCATGGGCTGCCGTTTGCATAGAGGCGTGGATGGGGGCCGCGGCCAGCATGTGCGAGTCAGGCGGGCTGCTCTTGGTTTCATTTGGCCATGATTTTACATAAGCTGCTTACCACAAAAATCCTGATACATTTTTTTCTCTTTTTTTTTTTCTAGTTTTCAAAATTGGGTTAATTCCTTGGCATTATCCAAAAATGACTATGAGTTCTTCTCCTTTTTTTCTCCCACATATCATTATAAACTCATGGATTTTGATGTGTTTGGTCTGTCTCAAGCCACTAGTTATTTTTGATGCCCACCTTTCTAACTCCTGGGAATCCCCGAGTGTCCCTTCTTTGATCTTTAGTCCTTGATAACCTTGTTTTCCAGAAAGGACAAGATATTCTAGGCTCTTCTTGTTTTCTGCCTCAGACCTGGAATCACCCATTTTCCAAGGAACTCCAATTCATTTTACTGAGACAACGTAATCTAAACGCTAAGAATCGTCACTGTCATTGAGTTGGTCATGGTTTCTAGGCCTTTGTAGTAGATAGAGCTTTTTGCTTTTGTTTTTTTGTTTTGTTTTTTTAGAGGAAATACATCATGAGATTATACTAATATTTTTTTTTAGTATACTAATAATTCCAATTCAAATGTAGGATTATAGTCTTTTACTTTAGTTGAGTTTATGTTTGAATCTTTTAATACTAAAAATATTGGTTTCTAATAACATTAACATACCATTTCTTTGCATTATTCCACTATATTAATAGTTTCAAAGTAACAATACTTATATTATTACAACACGATTACTAAAAACTGGGTCAGATTTTTTTGTCTTTTGTTCTTGGTATATTTTCCACTGGGAATATACAGTCAGATTACTCGTTTTTTGTTTTTGTTTTTTAATTTCATCTTTTCAGCAAAACATGGGTTTATTTGGGAATAAAAGAGAATTGCAATCTGGGACAGATAAGCTGTGGCAAAACCATAGTCCCTAGATTACTCAATTCTTTTTTTATTTTTTGAGAGAGGGTGCATGCACAAGCAGGAGGCAGGGAGAGGGGGAGAGAGAATCCCAAGCAGGCTCCACACCCAGCACAGAGCCCAACGTGGGGCTCAATCTCATGACCTCAAGATCATGACCTGAGCTGAAATCAAGAGTCGGACACTTAACCGACTAAGCCACCCATGTCCCCCGCAAATTACTCAATTTTAAGTCACTTGAAATGATTCTTCTCTGTGAGGTTATGTCAACTCAAGACTCAGCTAGCTTCATTGGTTTCTTTCTTGCTTTCCATTTCTAGGGTTTTTGTTGTTGTTGTTGTTGAAGTCTGAGCTTGATGGGATACAAATGTATTTGCTTATATTGTTTTTTAGAGAAGGATAAACCAAAACTAGTAAAAATGGCTGAAGAGGGAGCAGACAGGATGGAAGTGGCCATACTTAGTAATTTTTTTGACTTTGGAATTATCTCATTGCTTATATAATTAGTTATAAAGCAAACATGGATTTGTTTTCAACCAAATTGTCTGGCAAGGCAGATATTAAATTCATTAAGAACCGCACAGGGATGAAATGCTAAAACCTTTCCCAAAGCTAGAAGGCTCCATGGGCCTCAGTGACTGATGACACTTCCTCCTTGCTCAGACGGCTGCCTGCCTCCACCTCCCTGTGATAGTGTGTTCATTACTTCATTGAGTCCCCTCTGTGGTATCGGCAAAACTGACCACATTACTGTCGTAAAAGGACATAACTCAGGAACAGCCAGGTGGAAGGGCAGCATAGGGCAAGGGATGTGGGAAGGTTGCAGAGCTTCCATGCTCTTCGGGCGCATGGCTCTCCCCACACCTCCACCAGCCCAGAAGCTCCGCAAACTTTTATTTAAACACACTGTAAGTTGAACATTCATAGTTTATCTTTAGATCCTTTTGCTGGGCTCGCACTGGGAAATTATTTGAAATTTGACCTGCTTGGTAAGCCCACCCAGCCAAGTTGAGGACATCTATCCAAAGACTACTTTACCAGATGCAGGGGCCACAAACTATAGTGGTCGGGGGAGAGGCCACTCCTTCAGAAGTCTTCCAGAAAGGCCAGCACCTTTTTTAACTTTTGGACAGGGTAATTAAAACTGGAGCTACGAGTAGCAGAACATGACTAAGAAGGAGAAAGAGGAGAGGTCCTTAGGATAGTGGTCATGGTGTGTCAACTCATGAAGAAGTGTCTGTGTGTTAGAATTTTCTGGAACCTGCCCATCACTGCGGAACATTGTTCCAAACAACCAGTTTATAGCTGAGTTTAGGTACCCAGCCTACTCATTCCTCATACTTGACAACAGCAGAAATCGAGAGTTCTGGTTCTTAGAGAGTTATGGTTCTTAAGAGTCCAGGGGAGAGCACAGAGGAAACAAAAGCTGGCTCCTTCCTGTTTTGCAGACCCCACCGCCTGGGGCCCCATCTGCCCTGTCGGCCAGCTAGCAAGCTAGACCTTGGCCTAGTCCCTGGACTGGGCTCACACATCCCCGGGTGCGCTTGCTCACACAGCCGGAAACCACTGGTCCTCACTTCTTGCTAGGTCTGCAAGTGCTGGGAGTCCACTCCTGCACCAGGTTAGAGTCTCTCTCAGTGGAGAGGTGTCCAGGCCTGGGCTGATGGTGACCCTGCTCTCCTATAGATGGGCTACGTGCGAGAGTATATTCTGTGGGCAGCATCCAAATCCCAGCTTCTGGCACACCAGTTTATCTGGAACATGAAAACTAACATCTATCTGGATGAAGAAGGGCACCAGAAAGACCGTGAGTATTTGTCACCTTCCCTCAGTCCTCACCCGCCTCCAGAGCCCTCCAGGACCTGTGCTGCCCCAGCCCATCCCTCTGCTTCCCATCCTTTAGTGGGAACGCCTCATCTTTAACACCCAGCGGGAGCAGGACCCCCTCCTTCATGAAGCCTTTGCTAACCTCACCTGCAGACACCCTGCCTACCCTGGCACTGTCCTGCAGCTCTAAGCACATTCGAGAGCTTCTTCTCACCCTGCCCTTGACCTAGCAATTCCATGTGGGGACGAGGCAGCCACCCAGGGCAAACAGTTCTCAAACAGAGCTTGTCCACATCTTCCCACCCTTAAAAACTAGTGAGGCCCCCAGAGAGCTTTGGTTTACACAGGCTTTAGTTCTCAATGTTAACCAGTGTTGGACAGTAAAACCAAGACATTTAAAAAAGTTAAGCATGTTAACATAAATAACATATTTTTGTGAAAAATAATTCAAAAAGGAGTGAGAGTGTTGCTTTACAGTTTTGCAGATCTCTTTAGTGTCTGTAATGTCATAACATCTTTCTGCAGTAAAAGACAGCAGGATCCCCTTCCACTTCTGCATTTAACCTGTTGGAATATGCTGTTTTGGTTGAAGTCAATGCAGGGAATTCAGCTCCACGCAGACATGGAGCTGGAAAAGGAAGGGGGATTGTAGTTGTCTTTCTGGTCACTACAGATAGTCTCAGTTGGTACTGCACGAAACACAAGTGATAGGCTCTTAATGATTAATTGCAATGTGGATTTGAACTCATGTCAGCGAGTTTCTCATGCTCTTCCTTTGAAGTCCATTGGTCTACGCAGCGCTCACACCCACACCCGCCCCCCGCAGGACTTTGCAACATTAAAAATCACACGTGTGAATGCCCCACTGGTCTTACAAACCAGAAACATTTTCAAGTGCTGGGAAGCTGTCAAGCTCACAGTCACAGATGCAGGTTTCCCAAAACTTAGTCGTTTTCCTTAAATGGCAGATTCACCTTGGTCATTTTCAAGAAAATACCTGCCATATACCTAAGTCCAAATAACTATATTTTTGTCCGTCGGTCACTCTTCTAAGTAAAAATGGTGTTCCCTGAAACAAGAAGTTAGGTCAGTTGGAAAGTCCCAACGCAAGGCGCTTTTCCACGGGAGCACAGCGCCTGCGTACTTCACACGCGGCCGACTGCTGCGTGACTTCCGTGTCATCACACAGAGCATCACAGAAATGTCTTCGGGGTAGAGTGTCATCAAATTAGTCCTTGCTTATTGCCTTACCAGGGACATTCTTAGTGACACTGGCTTTTGTTCACACCACGGGAGCAGAGCCATGAGGATCCAGTGACCACTAGCATCTTGGCCAACTGTGCCCAGCCTCGCAAGCATCTACACAGCAAGGAGAGCAAACAGCCTATCGGTGTGGTTTGACTGGGGGTTCTTGAAGGGTCCCAGGGACCCTCCAGGCAGTTACAGACCACACTCTCGGGGCAGCTGAGCTGGCCTGGGTGCTGGGGAACACCTGAACACCTGGACTGCACATCTGGCAAACGTGGGGTTTCCTTGAGGGCCTTCGGTGGCCCAGCTGCAGGCTCACCCTCTTGGTTTCTCTGTCAGCTGACATCGGTGACCTCTTGGAGCAGTTAGTGGAGGAGATCACTGGCTCCTTGTCGGGCCCAGCCAAGGACTTCTACCAGCGGGAATTTGATTTCTTTAACAAGATCACCAACGTGTCAGCCATCATCAAGTAAGTGGCATCTCTCAGTCCTGGCTCGTGGGAATTGCCTGGAGGGCCCCCGCTGATTCTAATGAACAACCAGGGTTGGGAATCTCTGCCCTGGCAAGTCCGGTCTCTTGGAAATAGAGCAAAATGCACAGCCATGCAAATTTCAGAAAACCTGTCATAGTTTCCTTCTGGATAGTGTCCCGTGGTTTGAGGCCACTCTGCTCTCCAAGTTCGAAGGGACCCAGGGTATTAGGAAAACCAGACTCCTTTGTAGCTCCCAGTGTCGTTTTACTGATTTACCTCCTGGGCCGTCCATGTATGAGGGCTGACGCCATCCTTGGGCATTGGTGGCCCTGCCTGTTTGTGTGGGGTGGGGCCCTGGAGTCATCAACTGGCCAAGGGCCTAGGGGAGGCCCCAGCAGGGGAGCACTGGCTGCCTGTCCTCCTGGGTGCCTCATTGCCCGGGCTGTCCCTGGTGCTCAGGCCTCTCTCATCTTGGTCACCAGGTGGCCTCACCCATATGTCCTGAGGCCCTTTCCTGGGCCCAGTATGAAGTACAGTGGTGATGCAGCAGCTTCTAGCCCACAGAGGCCTCAAGGGGTGGGGGGGGGCATTCCCTGGGTGTCCCTCCAGGCACCTGGTTCCACTCCACCCTGTCATCCTCGTCCTGCGGATGTAGGAGGTCGGAGGGCCCTGCCAAGGTCATGCTGCAAGTAAACAATAGGACCAGCACTTGAGCATAGGCCCCAGAGCCAGCTGTGTCCCCTGTGTGTGTCTCCGACAGCAACATCACACACCACACACAAGTGAGGGGGAAGGACAGCCAGAAAACTCCACCTCAGTCCCCCAGGGGCCGCACGGCCCCTGATGAGTGTGGGGCAAGGATCCCTCAGAGTGGCCTCCCGGAAGAGCTGGGCCTCGCAGGGCCCTCAGTAGTAGCTAGAACTAAGAGGAAAGGAACGGAGAGGCAGACAGGAGGGGCCCTGCCTGCCCCCAGAAACCCCAGAGGCCAGTTCCTGCAGTGACAAAGCAAAGCATGTCTGTCCTGTTTCTCAGGCCCTACCCTAAAGGCGACGAGAGGAAGAAGGCATGCCTGTCAGCTCTGTCTGAAGTGAAAGTGCAGCCGGGTGAGCAGGCCCCAGTCGGCTGATGAGCTGGGCTTCTTCCTGCGGGCGGGTAGGGTGGGCATGGGGCCCAGGGAAGGTGGCCACACACACACACACACTCTCTCTGTGTCTCACGGTGGGGGGTGGGGGGTGGACTGCCAGCTCCTTGACCAGGAATGGGCTTTCTCTTGTCCTCCCCACTTAATGTGTGTGCTGAGAAAAGGGAGCAAGAGTCAGTGGGGTGAATCCAAGAACTGAGGGGTTCCGGGTGCACAGAGGCAGGGTAGGAAGCTCCCGCGTGTGCCCTATCAGAGCAGGCAGCCCCGTACCCCACATTGAGTGGCCGGTGGGGCTCCGAGGAGCAGCGTGCTAGGTCTGTGAAGCTGAGGGTTGGTGCATCCTCCTGGAGAAGTGTCTCCTGGGAGGTGGCAGCTCTTTTGTTAGATATCAGGAAGGACCCAGGGAAAGACCACAGATCAGGGAGGACAGACCCTTAACGACCACAGGATAAGATGTTATCGGTGCCCCAGAGGAAGACCTAGAAGCCCCGTCTGGGGGGAGAGGGAGGTCACACTTGGGCTCCCTGTGACTTGCACTCTGTCCCTGCACAGGCTGCTACCTGCCCAGCAACCCTGAGGCCATCGTACTGGACATCGACTACAAGTCCGGGACGCCCATGCAGAGGTAAGAGGTGGCCTGCCGTCTGGCAGCTCCCTTACACCCAGTTCTCCTTTGCCCCAGCACCCATGCCATGTTCCTTCTGTTGTCTTTCAGTGCTGCTAAAGCCCCGTATCTGGCTAAATTTAAGGTGAAACGATGTGGAGTTAGTGAACTTGAAAAAGAAGGTCAGTGAAGAATCTCTGACACAGTTTGGGATCTAAGTGTTTTCCCTGGATGATGCCAGTTTCCTTGGGCGTGTTTAGTTTATGACCAGCTCCCTGTGAAAGGTGATGTCCCTCCGCTCTCAGTCTGGGCCCCAGTTTAGGAATGGCATGGAGCTGGTGTAGTGACAGAGCCCTGGAGGCCGGCCCCAGGTCAGCCATCAAGTGCAGGAGGCACCTTCCTGAGGCTGATTGGCCCAGGGCTTCAGGGGGTGCCGTGCAAGCGACACAGAGATGTATTCCCCCACGGTTCTGGAGGCCTGAAGTGCGACATCAGGGTGTAGGCATGGCTGTGCTCTTTCTGAAGGGTTCTGGGGGAGAATCTGTTCCATGTCTTTCTCCCAGCTTCCGGTGCTTGCCGGCAAGCCTTGGCAATCCTCTGCGTCACTCCCACCTCTGCCTCTGCCCTCACAAGGCTTTCTCCCTGTGTGCTCTGATAAGGGCCCACCCTAATTCTCATGAACTTGACTGTATGGGCAAAGATCCTATTTCCAAATAAGGTCAATTCTGTGGTTTTGAGTGGGCATGAATTTTGGGGGGACACTAGTCAACCCAAGTAGAGGGGGTGTGGCCCCCCTGCCAGTATGGGGACATGCCTTCCATGGCCTTCCCTGCACTCTGGCCCCCAAGTCCTCCCTGGCACCCTAGGGTATAAACACACACACTCCTGCCCCCCCCCAGCTCCCAGTGCTGGTCCTGGGCACCCCTGGGCCCCCACTTCCAGTGAAAAGGGGCCTCTAGCTTCAGTTCCATTTAAGCCTAAACATTCTTTGGAAGAGACCCCAGGCCCTGTGGCTCCACCCACTGACCCTGGGTGTCTCCTGAGCCTCTTTGGCCTCCTTGGGGCTTTGCAGAGACAATCCCCAAGGTTCCTAGGGTTCTGGGCCTGTGAGCAGGGCTTGCCCTGGCCCCCACAGAGGGCCTCTCCCGGCCTCCAGGCTAATAGGCTGCCTCTCTGCCCCGTATGCAGGTCTGCGGTGCTGCTCGGACTCCGAGGATGAGTGTGGCACACAGGAGGCTGACAGCCAAAAGATCTCGTGGCAGGCAGCCATCTTCAAAGTGGGAGACGACTGCCGGCAGGTAGCGAGCAGCCAGGCCTGGCCTCCCTGAGGCACCTCGTGCGCGGAACCAGAGCTTGGCTTCTCACGTTGGGTGGAGGTGCCACAGAGGAAATCGGGGCTTTCTGCCTAACCCAGGGACCTCTCCAGCGGCTCCCATCCACTGTCCATCCCCTACCACTCAGAGGGAACTGCCCCGGGAGGCAGGTGTCCCTGACTCGCATCCCCCACTGGACAGCGCGGCCTCGGTTCAGCCCAGTGCTGGATGGTCCTGAGCCTGGCCCAGCATGGTGTGCGGTGAGGCCAGACACTCCAGGCCCCTGCTCGGCCATCACCTCCTTCCCTACCCCCTCCTCACTGGCAGGGCTGCTGGGGGTCGGCTGGACTAGAGCACAGGAGGCGGCCAGCTGACCAGCCCATGCCTCCCTGGTCTCCAGGACATGCTGGCTCTGCAGATTATTGACCTTTTCAAGAACATCTTCCAGCTGGTTGGCCTGGACCTCTTTGTCTTCCCCTACCGTGTGGTGGCCACCGCCCCCGGGGTGAGTTCCCTGTGCGGGAGCCCCGGGGCAGTTCCCCATGCCTCAGGCTGAGAGAAGCCCCGCCTGCAGGCCTCGGCATCTGGCCCTTCCTCCCCAGTGTGGAGTGATTGAGTGCATCCCCGACTGTACCTCTCGGGACCAGCTGGGCCGCCAGACAGACTTCGGCATGTACGACTACTTCACGCGCCAGTACGGGGACGAGTCAACGCTGGCCTTCCAGCAGGTGAGCGACAGGGCAGCCCCTAGACCAGAGACGGCTTGCACGCGCCATCCCGCCCGCCCCCGGCACTGCCTGTGGGCCAGCACCCTGCTTCCCTCTTGCCCTGCTTTTCTGAGTCTTTTCACGTTTGGGGGTAAAACCAGGGTACCCCACAACCTTCCTTGGGATTCAAAGGAACCTTGAGATGGACTCCCCAGGAGAAAGCGAGTTCGTGGGTGTGGGAGGAAAGGGTTGCTGCCTCTGCACCCCCAGATGCAGTCACTTGTCCTGTTTCCAAGATCTGGCTTGCTGATTTGGTCTCTGCCTTCAAGGCTGGGAACGAGAGCCCAGAGAACATCCCCAAGCCTCGGAGTCCCAGGCAGGGAGGCAGGAGAACTCCCGCCAGGCCCCGGGAGGTGCACGGGGACCATCTGTGAGCACCTGGGCTCTTTCCATGCAGGCGCGCTACAACTTTATCCGGAGCATGGCTGCCTACAGCCTCCTGCTGTTCCTGCTGCAGATCAAGGACAGGCACAACGGGAACATCATGTTGGACAAGAAGGGCCACATCATCCACATCGGTCAGCCGGGCCCCAGCGCCGCCCTCTTCCTTTCCCTTCACCCCCTAGAGCCTGGGGCAGGATAGCAGTCCCCACCCCACAGAAGAGCCAGGCATGCTGGGGTCACCCAGCCGGGAAGGGCCCGGGTCAGGTTTGAGTTCAGCTTTGGGGCCCAAGCTATTGGGCTTGCGGGGCTTGGGGTGCAAGTAGCAGCAGGACCGCAGGGCATGGTCACCCAGCCCCGGGGCCAGCCTCATTTCTGCTCCAGCCTGGCTCCCCACCTCCACTTCCTCTTTTCTCTCCTGGCTGCTTGCCACCACCCGCCCCTGCCAGCCCCAGGAAAACACGGCCTGTGGCCAGCTCATGGAGTGTGGGAGCCGTGGCCCCAAGCCCTGGCTGAAGCACAAAGCACACCCACACCTGGCCCTGGAACTTGGTCCCATCAAGAATGGCTTTGGGGGTTTTGCAGACTTTGGCTTCATGTTCGAAAGCTCACCGGGCGGCAACCTTGGCTGGGAACCAGACATCAAGCTGACCGATGAGATGGTGATGATCATGGGGGGCAAGATGGAGGCCACGCCCTTCAAGTGGTTCATGGAGATGTGTGTCCGTGGCTACCTGGCTGTGCGGTGAGCCCCAGGGAAGGGCCAGTGGGGGTACCAAGACCATGGGGAGGAAGGTGGGCAGGCTGGCACCAGTCCTGGTTGCCACTTAATCCCACAAGGCCAGCCTCCAGAGGTCCCATGGGACCTTCTCAGGCCCCTTTGTGGACGGAGGGGCTGCAGTTCAGAGAGCAAGGCAGGTGCTAGAGGCTGGGGAGCTCGGGCCTTGCCTTCCTGTCTCCGCTCTGCCCACCTGCTCTGGGTGTCAGTGGCCCGCCATGTTCTGTAGTCTCCTGTGTGTGGCCTTGCCTGCCAACACCTTGGGCTCCCTGCTCTGAGCACCCCATTCACCCCTTCGCCCAAGCCTGAGCATCCGCCATCCCCCAGGCTGCATGCTGAAGACTTACTTTCCTGGCTTCAGAGTGTCACATGGCCAAAGCCACACAATACTGTTGTGGCACCTGAACTCCAACCCCGAGTCTGTTGGAGCCTGTGTCACACCCCCTTGGAGGGTCAGGCTGTGCTCGCAGTGCCCACCTGCACTTCCTCAGCCAGCCACGGAAAGCGTGGCTGGAGGCCTGGGGTGGGCGGACCAAGGCACATCGCTCAGCCGGGCCCAGGGTGTGTGAGCAGCCCCCGCCCGGCCGCCGCAGGGGCTGCCCTGGTGAGCCGCAGCGGTGCGGGGAGGTGGGCAGCTGTCCGGTGGGGCTGCACTGCAGGACGGCGGGCAAGGCCAGCCTGCTCAGGCCAGCCTCCTTCCCCTTCCTTCCCCGCAGGCCCTACATGGATGCAGTCGTCTCTCTGGTCACTCTCATGTTGGACACGGGCCTGCCCTGCTTCCGTGGCCAGACAATCAAGCTTTTGAAGTAGGTCCTGGGCACATGCACAGGCCATTTGGGGGCTGTTGTCCTCTCTGGGTGAGAGCCTCCTGAGTGCTGGTGAATGCAATCATTATCAAGGCCACGTGCTCTCCTGGGAACCCCAGAGCAGACAGGGTTCCTGGGTGAGACCCTGTCACCACACCAGGGCTGCAGACATCCCAGGGGTCCCTTCATTTCTCAAGGATGCAGGGCCAGCCCCTGCCTCCAGGTCTGAGGCTGCAGTGGCTTAGCCCCAGGTTGGTCCTCCCCCAGCCCTGGGGCCACACAGCCCAGGAGGTGCTGGGGAAGGGGACAGGCCCTCCAGGGCCAGCTGGGGACAGTGTCCCTGCCCCTTACAACTGTTCCCAAGAGGGAGCATGCCCTGGGCCAACCCTCATGAACAAATTACCACAAATGCTAAGTGGTCTATTAGCAAGACCACACCCCCACAGGGAAAGCATCCTCAAGGGTGCGGGACCGCAGTGGCAGCCCTGACGTGGCCCTTGCCCCCAGGCACAGGTTCAGCCCCAACATGACTGAGAGAGAGGCTGCGAATTTCATCATGAAGGTCATTCAGAGCTGCTTCCTCAGCAACAGGTGAGCCACCTGCCACACACCAGTGTTCTCTGGGCACCTGCATAGGGCCACCACGCCCAGGCTGAGTGACGGGGATGCTGCTGTCCCAGGGGACTCTCTGTTCCACAGGTCCTGAAGGGAGCCCTCACAGGTGACGGGGTATTGGGTTAGAGGGGCCAGGGATGTGCTGAGGGGAACACCCAACAGAAGCCTCAAGGCACATTCCCCACATGGGGCCCAGGCTGTGAGGCCAAGCGAGCTGCAAGTGCAGGGGGGGCGGGGGGGACATGGTAAGCACAGCCCAGCAGGCTGGGTGAGGAGCAGAAAGAGCTCTGGGTGGCCTCGGCCCCACCCCTGCTTCCCCACATCTTCCTCAGGCGGGGCGGGGTGGGACCAGGCCAGTCGGCCATTATGACAGGGGAGCCGTGAGAAGAGGTGGGGTCTGGTTCTGAAGGCAGAGCCTGGACTGAGCACCTGGGTGGAAGTGGAGCTGAGCTTACCCACCCTGATCCCCTGCAGACATGGAATCTGAGAGGAACCCTGAGAGCCATGCAGGGTGGGCCTGATGGGAGCAGAGAAACAGAAAGTAGCTCAAGGGCAAGCATGGAAACCCGACAAGAGGGGTTTAGAGGGCAGGACAAGGGAGGTCTCTTCTGATTGTTTTGTTGGCAGAGTAAGGCTTGTGCTGGGAGGTGTGACGGGGGAGGAGGACAGGGTCTCATTCATGTGCCACATGCCAGGCGAGGGGCCAGAGTGGCACCTGAAATGGGGACAGCTCCTATCGATGGATTCCCAGGCCCAGGGCCTAAGCCTAGGACAGAGGGCAGGCATTTGGCTGAGGAGGCCCGGCAGGAGACAGAGCAGAATGGGGCTCACATAGCCGTGGTCACTGGTGGGGGAAGGCATGTGCCCTGGAAGAAGGGCTGGCAGGCAGGCCACAGGGCCTGCCTGCTTACATTTGCATCTTCAGGGAGGGGAAAAGGGACACCTGCTAAGTGCAGCTTTCCAGGCAGTCGTGAAAGACTCAGGGGTAAAGGGCCCCAGAACCAGACGGTCTTCTACAGCCTCCCTCCGCTCTCCTTCCAGGAGCCGGACCTATGACATGATCCAGTACTATCAGAATGACATCCCCTACTGAGGGTGCGGCCGGACCAGCGGTTACGGCCACCACCCCCCGCAAGCCGTCCCGCAATCGTGGAGCCGAGCAAGCACATCCCCACCCCGGCTGCCGCATGTGTTCAAAGGGGGTGAGCTGCCGGTAGCCCCATCATTCCATCCATTAGAGTTATTTTTATAGGATAAATAGGACAAAAGTACACCATGCCGAGCCTGGCAATCCACTCCTTCCTGGCGTGACCCACAAGTGACATGTGAGGCTGAAATGACAATCATCTGAGGACACTCTCTGCATGGGTGTGAATACTTCATTTGCACTGGACACATTCCCAACACATTCCCTACCTGTCTTATTGCATAGGTACATGAAGTATTTTGTGTATAAAAAATTATATTCAATTTAAGATTTAACCAATGTGAACAAAATAAAACAACAAAAGTGTGGAGTCCAGGTGTACGTTCAGCCAAGGGGTGATTCCTGGATGTGCTGGGAAGGGAGCACGGCAGTATAGGGACGAGGGGGGGCTCAGTGCAGCCGGCCAGGAAGCCTCTGGGGGGGCCAGGGGCACCGCAAATAACACTGCTCTGTTCCAGCTCTCGTAGGGGCCCCCTGACTTTCCCATCCGCGTCTCTCTGTCTCTTGTCAGCACAGTGGGGCTCCCTGTCCTGCCTCTGCTCTGGGACTCTGAAACCTTCCTGCAGCCATCTGCCCCTACCCCCTAGGGCCTCTAGGACTTTCAGCAGACAGGAGGTAAAGACCCCAAACTAAAAAGGAAGATGACACAGAGCAACTAGAAATAAGTCACTAAAGTTAAAAATGCAAAAGAGCAGTTACCGATCAACAAGAGAACAAAATTACCAAAAATGAAGAGAAAAGGGAAGTTGAAGGAGAAACTCCAGTTAGCTTCTAGTGAGATTCCGGAGGTGATGAGAAACACAAACACTCAGCTTCAGGAAGCACAGTTGAGTCCTGAGCAGTATAAATAAGAATATAAAAAAGAAGCCAAGGGGCACTGGGGTGGCTCAGTCGGTTGAGCGTCCAATTCTTGGTTTTGGCTCAGGTCGTGATCTCAGGGTCCTGGGATCAAGCCCCACATTCGGCTCTGCACTCAGTGGGGAGTTGGCTTGAGGAGTCTCTCTCTCCTCCCGCTGCCCCTCCCCCTGCTCATGCTCTCTCTAAAATAAATAAATCTTAAAAAAAAAAAAGCCAATATGTAAGTTAAAAAAATCCAAAAGAAGGCAGGAAAGGAAGAGGAAGAAATAACAGATGGGACAGAGTAATCCTGTGACAGCCTACTTCAATCTAGTTGCATCTTTAATTACGTTACATATCAACGGACTAACCACTGCAGTTAAATGCAGGATGGCAACGTGGATGAAGGACAAAGAACCAAGGAGATGCTGAGGAAGAGGCACTTTGAATCTAAAGCCATAACCCTAAGGTGAAAAACAGAGAGAAAAAAGGATTTACTGCCTGCAATTGTGTTGAGTTTATGAAGCAAAATTTGACAGAATTCAAACAATTCCACAGTTAGAGTTGGAAATTTTAACAGCCCTCTCTCCACAGTTGATAGAACAACTGGAAAGAAAGTGAAAGCAGGAGACCTGAACATCCAGCCACCTGCCTGACCTGACAGCCATGTATAAACCCACTCTGGCCACTGCAGCAGCGCTCCGCCGTCCCCCCCCCTCCCCGCCCCCAGTCATCCCCTCCTCCACCATCATCCCCCCCACCCAATCCTCTCTGCCGCCATAGGCTGGCTGGCTGCTGGGCCTCAAGGCAAGTCTCAGCGTCACGCAGCATGTGTTTGTTCTCTGATTCCACGGAATTGAATTAGCAATCAGTAACGATAAAGCTATCTGGAAGAACCCTAAATATTTAGAAATTAAAAGAATAGAACTAAAATGCAAAGTACATGGAAGATCTGAGGCAATGACCAGAGTCCACATGCTTTAAGGCAGTGGCTGGGGCAGATGGTAGAGATAGCCAAGTTCAAGGAGAAAAGATACCAGAGGGGCGCCTGGCTGGCTCAGCCGGTAGAGCATGCGGCTCTTGATCTTGGGAGTTGTGAGTTCCAGCCCCACTTTGGGCCTAGAGCTTCCTTAAGAAAAAAAAAAAAAAGATACCAGAAAATAGGGTATAACTTGGAGAAAGATCAAAAAGAATATAAGGGTGGGGCGCCTGGGTGGCTCAGTTGGTTAAGCAACTGCCTTCGGTTCAGGTCATGATCCTGAAGTCCCGGGATCGAGTCCCACGTCGGACTCCCTGCTCGGCGGGGAGTCTGCTTCTCCCTCTGATCCTCCCCCTCTCATGCTCTCTGTCTCCCATTCTCTCTCTCAGATTTAAAAAAAAAAAAAAAATCTTAAAAAAAAAAAAATATAAGAGTTGGGAGAGCATAGAGAAGGCAGGATAAACACATTATAAAATGGTAGAAATATATTCAAACATAACAGAAATGTTTTCAAGCCACAATCCTTGAAAAGACTTACCAAATCGGTGTTAAAAAAGGAAGTCAGTCAAATGCTACATACAAGATTCCGGCAATATGGCAAATAGTATGTCTTGAAAAATTAGAAATGCTGTTTATAATACTGGCAAGAAAATCTAAATCCATGAGCTAATAAGAAAATAAGGGCTCTGGGCGCCTGGGTGCCTCAGTTGGTTAAGCGACTGCCTTCGGCTCAGGTCATGATCCTGGAGTCCCGGAATCGAGTCCCGCATTGGGCTCCCTGCTCGGCAGGGAGTCTGCTTCTCCCTCTGACCCTCCTCCCTCTCATGCTCTCTGTCTCTCATTCTCTCTGTCTCAAATAAATAAATAAAATCTTAAAAAAAAAAGAAAAGAAAAGAGGGCTCTTTAGAGACTAAAGACAAAATGAAATTTCAAAAAAGAGTAACGTTCCTGTTTTGATGACACTGGTGACAAAAGACCAACCCAAGAGCCCGCCTCTGAGGAGTTCATTAGAGAAGCTCGGTCTACACTCAGGATCCGGTGTACTAGAAATAAAGCCATCCCCAAAGAACAAAGTGCGCACGTGCCTGCTGTCACAGCCTCTGCTCGGCATTGTGCTGGAGGCCCTCGCGGCCCCGTCAGGGAGTAAAAGGAAACAGTTTTAGAATCTGGAAAGGAAAAAACAAAACTCAGAAATGGCATTTGTGTACATGAAAATCCAAATAATCCATAAATATGGTCTCTAGTCAAGGCAATAGGATACAGGTTCATATACGAAAGTCAAGTCGTGTGTATGTGTACAACATGTACCTCACGATGACAAACTAAAACAGAATCATTTACAGTTGGATCCTAAAACACCAAATATCAAGAAATCTGATGAGAGATTCCTAAGAAATATTGAAAACTACAAATGCTGAGAGAAGATCTAAACAAACAGTAACATATTCATGGATTGGAAGACTCAACATCATACAGATGTTTGTTCTCCCCAAACTGATCTGTAGTTTCACTATAAATGCCAGTCGAAATCCTGGAAAGTTCTGTGGTGGAAATTGGCATGTCTAAAATTTATAGAGAAGGGGCGGGCGCCTGCCTGGATGGCTCAGTCGTTAAGCATCTGCCTTGGGCTCAGGGCATGATCTCAGGGTCCTGGGATCAAGCCCCACATCAGGCTCCCAGGGAGCCTGCTTCTCCCTCTCCTCCCCGCTCCTGCTTTCTCTATCTCATCTTTCTCTCTCAAATAAAATCTTTAAAAAAAAATTAATGGGAGAATACAAAGGTCAAAATATAGCTATTTTGATTTTAAAGACCAACAAGCCTATATATCAAGACATCCTTAAGCTACACAAGTTAAGACAATGTGCCTTACAATGGAAGAGAAGTCCAGGAACAGACCCATACATAGAGACACTGCAGGGCAGCAGGGGAAGGATGGTCTTTTCAATAATGGTGTTGCGTCAGCTGGATACCACTATAGAAAAACAAATACAGGGGCACCTGGGTGGCTCAGCCATTGAGCGTCTGTCTTTGGCTCAGGTCATGGTCCCAGGGTCCTGGGATTGAGTCCCGCATTGGGCTCCCTGCTCTGCGGGGAGCCTGCTTCTCCCTCTCCCACTCTCCCTGCTTGTGTTACCTCTCTCGCTGTCTCTCCTGTCAAATAAATAAAATCTTAAAAAAAACACACACACAAATATAATCACTGCCCAGCTCACATCAGACATAAAAATTCCAGGTGGACTGTAGAGCTGTATGTTCAAGGTAAACTTTAAAGACTTTTAGGAGAGGGGTATCTGGGTGGCTCAGTCGGTTAAGCATCTGACTTCAGCTCAGGTCATGATCTTAGGGTCCTGGGATCGAGCCCCATGTTGGGCTCTGCGCTCAGCAGGGAGCCTGCTTCTCCCTCTGCCCCTCCCCCCGCTTGTGTGCGCGCCCTCTCTCTCCAATAAAATCTTAAAAAAAAAAAAAAAAGAACTTTAGGAGAAGATACTGAAAAGAATGGCTTGATGACCTCGAGACACAAAAAGATTTAGAATCAAAAACACTAATCGTAAAAGAAAAATTAATTTCAACTATATGAAAAGGCATGACAGGGGCTCCTGGCTGGCTCCGTCAGTAAAGCATGTGACTCTTGATCTTGGGGTCATGAGTTCGAGCCCCACATTGTGTGTAGAGATTACCTAAAATGAATAAATAAGCTTTAAAAAAAATATGTATTGCGGGGCACCTGGGTGGTTGAGTCAGTTAAGCATCTGCCTTCAGCTCCGGTATGATCCCAGGGGCCTGGGATCGAGCCCCACACCAGGCTCCCTGCTCAGCGGAAAGTTTGCTTCTCCCTTTCTCTCTCCCTCTGCCTCTCCCCCTGCTCATGCTCACTCTCTCTCAAATAAATAAAATCTTAATAAAGGAAATATGTATTGGGGCGCTTGGGTGACTCAGTCAGTTAAGCATCTGACTCTTGATCTCAGCTCAGGTCTTGATCTCAGGGTCATGAGTTCAAGCCCCATGTCGGGCTCCATGCTAGGCATGGCACCTACTTAAAATGTGTGTGTGTGTGTGTGTGTGTGTGTGTGTGTGTGAAAACCTGGGAAGGTATTTGCAATCAGTTAAGACACAACTGACTAGAACAATGGACAAAAACCTGAAGAGGCATGGCACAAAACAGATTATCCTGAGCCAACGAATAATAATAAAAGGTGTTCAATTTCAGTCATCATGAAAATGCAGATTAAAGCCACATGTGATACCTACTTACCACCTGCATGTCTGAAATATACAAAGACACTCAGAAGCTGCTGATGGATGTGTAAATTGGTACAACACTTTGGAAAACTGAAGTGTCCACTAAACCTGAGCATCTCATACTCCATGCTCCAGTAATTCCACTCCTAGATAGGTACCCAACAGAGGTACAGAATCTGTGCACCAAAAGACACAAATAGGACTGTTGTGAGGCACACCATTCATAACAACAAAAAACTGTAAATGAGCAAAATGCCCTTCAACAAGAGATAAATAACTATGGTTGTTCATGTGATAGACTAAAATGCAATAGAAATAAATGAACATGGCAGCAGGCAGTATGGACTACTCTTACAATGTTTAGCAAAAGAATCCAGACACAAAAAGATACATACCGCATTTTTTTTAAAGATTTTATTTGTCAGAGAGCACAAGCAGGGGGAGCAGCAGGCAGAGGGAGAGGGAGAAGCAGACTCCCCGTGGAGCAAAGAGCCCCATGCGGGGCTTGATCCCAGGACCCTGAGATCATGATCCGAGCCGAAGGCAGGTGCCCAACCAACTGAGCCACCCAGGTGTCCCCATACTGCATTTTTTTATTTGAAGTTTAAGAACAGGCATAATTATTTGATGGTATCCAAAGTCAGGACAGTAGTTATGTTTGAAGGAGGGAGCAACCAGGGAGGCAGGAGGGAAAATGAAGGCACTGGTCACATTCTGTTTCTTATTCTACAGAGGCGTTCCCTTTGGGGAAATTCACTGATGATTCATACACTTCTCTGTGTTAACAACAAAAATTATTAGGGGTAATTTTTCTTTTCATCATAAAGCCAAGATGGATCTAAACATTTAAGGAAGAAAAATGCCAATGTTACACACTTTCTCAGAAAATAGAGAACACTCCCCAAATCATTTTTATGAGGGTAGCATAGCCCTAAGACTAGGACATGCCAAGAAAATATAATCATAGGTGGCGCCAGGGTGGCTCAGTCGTTAAGCATCTGCTTTCGGCTCAGGTCATGATCCCAAGGTCCTGGGATCGAGTCCCGTGTCGGGCTCCCTGCTCAGCAGGAAGCCTGCTTCTCCCTCTCCCATCCCCCCTGCTTGTGTTCCCTCTCTCGCTGTGTCTCTGTCAAATAAATAAAATCTTAAAAAATATATATAATCATAGCACAGTATCTCTCTCATAAACATCCAGCTTCTTAAGAATGCCTTTCCTGGGGCACCTGGGTGGCTCAGTCAGTTGGGCGGCTGCCTTCCGCTTGGGTCATAATCTTGGGGTCCTGAGATCGAGCCCCGCATCGGGCTCCCTGCTCAGTGGGGAGCCTGCTTCTCCCACTCCCCCTGCTTGTGTTGTGTTCCCTCTCTCGCTGTCTCTCTGTCAGATAAATAAAATCTTTTTTAAAAATTAAAAAAAAAAACATCTAGACCATTTTTAATAGCATCCAAAAACATAAAATACCTAGGGATAAAAGTAAAGATGTGTGAGACTTCTACACTAAAAAAATACAAATCATTGCTGAAATAAATAAAAACCGGACATTGGCATCATGTTTGAGGACTGGAAGACTAAATTCCCTGCAAAATAGTCTCTAAATTCACTATACTCACATTCCCAATTGACAAGCCAAGTCTAAAACTTCTACAGAAGTGCAAACCATCTGCACATCATAAACCATGGTAAGTCTGAACTAGACTAGAGGTTGAAAGGTGAACTAAGAAACCATGCAAGGAGCACCTGGCTGGCTAGGTCGGAAGAGCATGCAACTCTTGATCTCAAGGTCATGAGTTTGAGCCCCGCGTTGGGTGTAGAGATTACTTTAAAAAATAATAATGAAATTATGCAAACGTTAGAAGGCAACGTGGGTGAGATTCCTCAACAACCTAGAAGTGAGAACTTTCCTACCAAAATCCAGAATCAATACAGGAAAGTAAATTGTTACAAAACAATGTATGGATAGCAAAAGAACACCATGAACAAAGTGCAAGACAAACAGTAAATATTTACAAAAGATCTCAAAATGCCAACTGAGGGAGAATAAAACCCTGCGATCCTGTTATTTTTCAGATAAGCAAATGATATTTACAGAAAGAAAGGCAACTGGCCCTGAAATATAAAAATATCCTTAACCCTGATCATAAGATAAATGCAAATGAAACTACACTGAAGTGCCATTTCTCACCCATCAGACTGACCCCAGTGTGACAATATGCACCATGGCTGAGGCTGTGGGGAAAGGGGCCGTCGTATCCAGTGACGGTGGGAATGGAAAACAGTCCAAGCGGAAGGAGGAGCTGGGCAGTATCCAGCGCTATCATGTGTGAGATCACCCTTTGACCACAAACCCTTTTAGGAATCGATCTCAAAGACTGGCGAAATACAAAGGTGTTTGCAGAAGCCTCCTCATTGAGATACTGCTTGGGTTTTGTTTTGTTTTTATTTTAAAGATTTTATTTTTTAACTAATCTTTACACCCAACATGGAGCTCAAACTTACAACCCCAAGATCAAGAGTCACATGCTCTACCGACTGAGCCAGCCAGGAACCCCAAGACACTGTTTTTAATAACAAAGCATGGGAATCCACCAGCATCACTGCCATTGAGTAAAGGACACAACTCATCTGACATTCTCAGAGCCAGGTGCTGAAAGGGGAGCCAAGAGAAGTCCATGTGGTGCCCTGTGTTCATCTAAGAAAGGGAAGAGGTCGTGACTGTATGTATCACTTAGTTAAGGGGGAAAAAAGAAGAGTCCATTAAAAAAACCTAATGTTTCAGGGCTCCTGGGTGGCTCAGATGGTTAAGCGTCTGCCTTCGGCTCAGGTCATGATCCCAGCGTCCTGGCATCGAGCCCCGCATCGGGCTTCCTGCTCAGCGGGGAGCCTGCTTCTCCCTCTCCCTCTGCCTCTCTCCCTGCTCATGCTCTCTCCCTCTCTCTCTCTCCCCGTATCTCTGTGTCTCAAATGAATAAATTAAAAAAAATAAAAAAGAAAATCTAAAAAAAAAAAAGAAAGAAAGAAAAAGAAAATCCTTTAAAAAAAAACAAAAAACCTAATGTTTCTTCTAAGGGAGTGCGGGCAACAGGGTAGAGGGCACAGGGATAAAAGCTAGACGTCCCTAAGATGTCTTATTTCACAGATTCAATTTTGTAGTTATAGATTATAAAAAATAAGATAAATTTAAATAAAAACTTGGAAGAAACTAAGTAAGATAATGCAATGCCTGGGGCACCTGGGTGACTCAGTTGAGCATCTGACTTGGTTTCGGCTCAGGCCACGATCTCAGGGTCTGAGACCGAGCCCCGCAGCAGGGCTCCTCAAGCAGTGCAGTTTGCTTGAGAGTCTCTCCCTCTCCTTCTGACTCTCCCTGCCTCTCCCCCAGCTCATGCTCTTTCTCTCTCTAAAATAAAAATAAAATCTAAAAGAAAAACAAGATAATGCAATCCCTAAAAATTGAAAGCAAAAAAAAAAAAAATCACACTCCTGAAGATGGCTATTATATTTAAATTTTTTTAAAAACAAAACAGGGGCACCTGGGTGACTCAGGTTAAGCATCTGACTCTTGGCTTCAGCTAGGTGGTTGGATCGAGCCCTCCCCCCGCTCTTCACTCAGCGTGGAGTCGGCTTCAGATTCTCTCTTCCTCTCCCTCCTGCTCTCTCTCAAATAAATAAATAAAATCTTTTAAAATGAATAAATAAAAATAGATGGTGAGGATGTGGAGAAATTAGAGCCCTTTTGCACTGCCATGGAGATGTAAAATGTGGAACACAGTATAGCGCTTTGTCCTCAAAACATCAAACACAGGGCGCCTGGGTGGCTCAGTTGGTTAGGCGACTGCCTTCGGCTCAGGTCATGATCCTGGAGTCCCGGGATCGAGTCCCGCATCGGGCTCCCCGCTCAGCGGGGAGCCTGCTTCTCCCTCTGACCCTCCCCCCTCTCATGTGCTCTCTCTCTCTCATTCTCTCTCTCTCAAATAAATAAAATCTTTGAAGAAAAAAAAAAAACAAAAACATCAAACACAGAAGTACCAATGATCCAGCAGTTCCAAGTCTGTGTATTTACCCAAAAGAAGTGAAGGTAGGGACTCAAACAAATATTTATACACCAATGTTCACAGAAGCATTATTCACCACAGCCAAAAGGTGGAAATAACCCAAATGCCCATCTATGCATGAATCAATAAAATGGTTAGCAACAAAATGTTATAATGAATGTATAAACAAAATACACCAATTAAAGATATTTAATGGGGGCGCCTGAGTGGCTCAGTCGGTTAAGCGTGTGCCTTCGGCTCAGGTCATGATCCCAGGGTCCTGGGATCGAGCCCCGCCAATGGGCTCCCTGCTCCACGGGAGGCCTGCTTCTCCCTCTCCCACTCCCCCTGCTTGTGTTCCCTCTCTCGCTGTCTCTCTGTCAAATAAATAAATAAAATCTTTAAAAATAAATAAATAAATAAGGGTGCCTAGGTGGCTCAGCTGTTGAGCGTCTGCCTTCAGCTCAGGTCATGATCCCAGAGTCCTGGGATCGAGCCCCGCATCGGGCTCGCTGGTCGGCAGGAAGCCTGCTTCTCCCTCTCCCACTCCCCCTGCTTGTGTTCCCTCTCTCGCTGTGTCTACTCTGTCAAACAAATAAAATCTTAAAAAAAATAAAAAATCTAAAAAAAACTAAATAAAAATAAAAGTATTTAACGTATGAGAATATTACGACTCCTAGACAAGAATGGATTTTTTTTTTTTAGGACACAGCACACGATTCCTAAATTTGATGAAATATATACACAGGATTACATAAACAAATTTAACCCCAAAAGGACTAAAAGAAAAAGTACCTACACATCAATAAGAAAACGATTGTTCGGAGACCACAGCAAAAACCTGTGTGTGGGGGGAGGGTCGATGGGTGTGGATGTGTGTGCACGCGCACCCGCAAAAAGGACACAACACAGAACAATTTCACTACCAAAAAACGTAAAGAATAAAAGTAGGACAGTATCTGTATTAGACAAAAAAACTCAAGGTTCATCATTTTCACCAAGCAGAACACTTCACCTAAATAAAAAGCCGATTCCCCACGAAGACCGCCGTGGTGAGCGCGCACAGCCAGCAAAGCTGGCACGCCCCGCAAGGGGACCACAGGAGAGGAATGCCCAGGCCGGCGCCCCGAACAACCCGCCCCGAGAAAACCAAAGGATGCTGCGGGGATCTCAACCCCCACGCAGCCGGGCCAGGGGAACCACGGACCTCCACGGAGAAGGCCTGCCCCGACTGCTCCTCTGCCCCCAAGGCTCACTAGCACAGAAAAAGCAAATTTAGCAAAAAGATACTGGCCAACTTCCAAGTTGGCTCTGGTGCGTCAGCAGGGACTGTAGGAAAGGGGCTCCTAGGAGGGCTCCCGGGAAACCCTTGGTGCGAGCCCCCCCCCCCAAGGCGCGGGTGCCGGACGAGGGCGCGCCCTGCTCAGGCCCGAGTCGCGGGCTCCGCCACCGGGCGCCCAGAGCAGCCTCTCCAAATCCAAGAACCGCCCGGAAAGCCCTGCACCCACTGAGCCCGAGGTGCCAGGGCCGCTGGGCCAAGGGACACATGACCCACCCCCGAGAGTCCCCCCTCGGCCTCCACCCAGGCGCCCAGAAACCACACGGGAGACAGAGGTGCAGGCGGCCGCGGCCGGCGTGATGCGCGCTAGGCGGGCAGCAGGCCGCGCGCGCGCAGCTCGAGCAGCGGGGACAGCGTGTAGCGCAGGCGGCGGAAGGCAGCGTCCGAGACAAAGTGCGGGAGTCCCCGGCGGAGGGCGAAGGGGTTCATGAGCGTCAGGTAGAGCAGCGGCAGCGCCAGGACGCCGAGCGGGAGCAAGAGCAGCGTCTGCAGCGCGCCCAGCACCCACAGCCTGCAGACCCAAGGACCGACGGACAGGCGGCGGGGAGGTGGCGGGTAAGTCGTGGGATGGACCCGAGCCCAGCGCGCCCGCCGCCTGCCACCATGCTCACCTGATGCCCGCCCTGCCAGTGCCGGTGAAAAGCCGCCTCTCCTGCGGAGGGAGGGAACGGCGTCTAGCTCAGCTCCGGGGCGGGGGCGCCACGAGTTCCGGGTCCCTCATGGAGGGGGCGGGAGTCGTAAAGGACCAGAACCCCCCCACCCCACCCCACCCCGAGTGCGGGGCCCGGGGGTCGCGGGTCCGTCGGGGGGGCGGGCCCTCGAGGGGAGGCGGGGCCCCGAGGGGGCGGGTGGCCCGGGGCCGGGGCGGGGCCCGACTCCAGCCCGCCCGCCCAGCCCCGGCCCGCGCTCACACAGTCGGCCTTGGCCACCTCCTCCATGAGCGAGCCCGCGCAGTCCTGCTCCCGGCGAGGCTGGGAGTCGCACCTGCCGGGAAGGGCATCGAGGTGGGCGACCTAACTCGGCCCCACTGGCGCCCCACCTTACCCCACAGTCCTGGCCCCCTTACAGCTCCAGGCCGCCCCGCGAGGCGTCCAGCGCAGCCGCCGCCTCCGTCACCTTTCCCTGCAGCTCCTGGAGGAAGTGGGAGTGAGGCCTCAGGACGGGGGTAGGAGACCCCGGGGGCGGCGGGGGTGGGGGGGGCGCAGCTCGCGGGTTGGAGGGGAGTCGGACGTGAGCGGCTCTCGGGGCGGAGGGGGCGGTACCTGCAGGACTCCGCTCTGCTCCTGAAAGCTGGCCCAGGCCTCCTCCGTCCGCTGCGCGCCCTGGGATGAGGGGAGCCCCGATGAGACTCGAGGTAGCACACCCCTCTCCATCCTCCCGCACCTGCCCAGTCTCCACCCACACCCGAAGCCGACTTTCTCCCTCGGGCCTCGGTTCTGTCCTCACCTGCCGCAGGCTCTCCGCCTGCTTGGCGTGCTTGGCCTCCACCAGCTCCAGTTGTTTCTTCCGACGGATCCAAGGAATGTCAGGAGTCCAGGACGCCCGGGTCCCCACCCACGCCTCCGCTCTGCCCACCCCCGCCCCTCAGGGAGCCTCCGCGCCCCCACGTTATCATGGCCCCGCCCGCGCCGCCGCTCCGGCCTTGGGGGTCCCACCCAAACACCTGCAACGCCATCAGTTGGGTCCCGAGTTGCTGCTCGGTGCGCTGCTGACTCAGTTGTTCCCCTCCGTAGTAGAAGAGCTAGGGATGGGTTTTGGGAGGGTGGGGTTTGCGGGGCTTCGAGGGGCGGGGAATGTCCTGGGAGGCGGGGACAGGGCGAAAACGGGGGCGAGGACGACAGTGGGACTTCCTAGGGGAAGCTAGAGACCGGGGCCGTCTCCTTAATGTACCTGACTCGACAGCTCTTCCCACTGCTCCTGCAGCTGTCGGTTGTGTTGCTTCTGCGGAGAGGGTCGAGGGAGTCTGTCTGGGCTTCTCGGAGACCCCAGCCTCGCGGCGGGCAGTACCCCATCCAGGGCTCCGCTCCGGTCCTCCCCGGTGGCCCCGCCCCCATCCAGGGCCCCGCCCCCACCAAGTCCTGCTGGTGCTGCTCCGCCGCTTCCAGCAGCCCGCGCGCTCGCTCCACGCGCTCCCGCGCCGCCTCGCGCGCCTCCCCGCGCAGGCTCCGTGCCACCTGGCTTCGCTTCCGCTGCAGGCTGCAGAGGGGAAACTGAGGCGGTGCCACCGCGGGAGGCGGCAGGTGCTCAGGCTCCCGCGGCCCCCGGAAAAGGCCAGCTGCGATGGGGCCGAGGAAGCCCGCGCCGAGGGGCCGCACCCTCCCCTTCGTGGGTGCACTGAGTAGATCGTCCAGGTCCCGCCGGCCTAGAGCGGAGGTTCGGGCCCGGCGGGGAGGAGTAACCCACCGGCCGGCCGGCGGCTCTGCCCAGGCCCGGGTGCCGCTGCCGTGAGACTGACCCTCGTGCGCCCGCCTCGCCCCCATCCAGCCGCCCTTCCCGCACACCTGCGCTCGCGCTCGCGCAGGTCCTGCAGGCGCCCGGTGAGGCTCTCGCTCTCGGCCTCGAGCCCGCGCACCAGCTCCTCCAGCTCCTGCTTCCGTAGTCGGCCGTCGCGGTTGTCCTTCTGCAGCTGCAGCAGCAGCTCCTGCGTCTCGGCCATGGCTCCAGGGGCTCGGTCCCGCCGCCGCTGCCCGCCTCGGGGATCTGGCCGGCGGCCGACGTCACAATGGGCGGCAGGGGGCGCCCGAGCGCCGGCCCCGAGCCGCGGCGGACGCGAGTCGGGCAGCGCACTTCGTCCCTCACACAAAAAATGTTATGCAGGAGCCAAAATCGGATCAGTAAAAGGTTAATAAAATACTAATTCCTAATGCAGAAAAATGGAGGCATGATTGGTTCCCCGGTATTGAAGATGGCACTTGCAAACTATACCTGAGCGTAGACATCAGTCAAAACTCACTGGATGGAACACTTAAGATCTATGCATTTTATCGTATGTAATTATCTCTCTTAAAAATCCACTTGGGGGGCGCCTGGATGGCTCAGTCGGTGAAGCATGTGTCTTCAGCTTGGGTCGTGATCTCGGGGTCCTGGGATCGAGCCCCGAATTGCGATCCCTACTCAGCGGGGAGTCTGCTTCTCCCTCCCTCTGCTCCTCCCCCACACTTGTGTTCAATCTCTCTCTCTGTGTGAAACAAATAAACTTAAAAAAAAAATCCACTTGGAACAAAAAGACACCATGGACAAATGTTACAAATGGGTGACAGAATAGGAAAAAACCTTTGCAATCTTTGTAATCTGATGATTAGTAACTAGACTATATGGGAAATCCAGGGGCCATCATGAGAAAGACCAAACATCAAAGGGCAAAGGGTCTGATGGGGCATTGCTCAGTGGGGAGACCGTGAATGCCCAGGAGGAGTCTGAAGAGACAGTCTGCATTTTCCGTCAACGAGAGCAGCCAACAGGAAGACGATTGGTTGGCATCAGATATAAGCAATGATGTGGGTGAACAGGAATCCTTGCGCCCTGCTACCAGCACCACCTTTGGGTCATTTGGGGGAGCCGCTGGGGATGAACAGTGACTGGGTATGGTGGCCCTCCATGATCCACAATTTCAGAGGAACTTTCTTACACGTTTGCAAAGCCTTGGGAGCAGCCTAAGTGCCACCAATGTGTAATTAAAGACTGAAATGTGATATAGGAGACGATTTATAAAGGAATCCAATAGAGCACTTAAAATGAGCTAAGATCTACAAAAATCAAGATGGAGAGACCTGAAACTAATGCTGATGGTAAAAAATAGCAAGTAGAATGAGATGTGCCCATGGTAGTATTTACTGAAACTAAGTACGCAGGGGTGAGTCCCAGGGGGTGGGGAAGATGAGAAGGGGGTTGGGGGTGGGAGGAGGGGGCTGTGCAGGGACCTGGGCTGAGGATGAGGGCCATGCATGCTATACCACAGTGGGACAGCAGAGAGTGACCAGGAGGCGACACCTTTGCAGACATCAAGGGGAGCTGGGCTGCTTCTCACTAAGCAAGACTGAAGTCATTTTGAGTTACTTACACGGTAGATTAAAAATGGCCACAGCTTCCCTGCAGGCCTGCCACCGGGAAGTAGAGCCCATTTCCCTGGGCCGTGAATCTTAGAGAGAGTGGCCATGGATTCAGGCACCACGGTGGGCACTGAATAGGGAGAAATGGGGGCACTGGGGAGAGCCTGGGACAAATCGCAGGGCCATGCGGGGGTGAGGCACCAGCTGGAACAGCCGTGGGCGCCTCTCGTTGGCTATCTGGCACGGAAGCCTCTCCCGGGCTGGGGGCTTTCGCAAACCGTCAGGGGCAACTCAGCAGGCTCAGGCCCTGCTGCCATCCCGCCCAGCGCCCTGGCCCTCACGTGAACAGCCTCCCCTACACCCCTTGCTCCCAGCAGCTGCCCACCATGGCCGCTCCGCCTGCTCAGCAGGAAGGCTCCCTGGGGCCCGGTAGAAGCCTGGTTTGAGCCCATGAGGGGCTGGGGTTGGGGGCATAAAACCCTCCGACACTGGAATGAGAGAGGAGGCGTCTGTCCCCTCTAGCCAGAGCCCTGGCTCCCTCCCTCCCAGCTCTGTGACCCACAACAAGGCTCCCAAGCCCCTGCGTCTCAGTTTCTTCACCTGTAAAGTGGGGCTATTACCGACTCTCCCTCAAAGGATTGAGGGGAGCCAATGAGTTCACACAGTTAAGCCTCTGGGCGCTGAGCCTGGCACCTCCCAGTCCTCCACGTCATCAGCTGGCTCTCGGCACTAGGACTTCTGTCTCCACTTCCACACGTGCAGTCCAGATGGTGGCTGTTGAGCAGCTGAAGGTGGCGAGTCCAAACCAAGATGTGGCGGGCGGTAAAACAGGCATCTCCCTGGGGCACCTGGCGGGCTCAGTCTGCGGAGTGCACAGCTCTGGATCTCAGGGTCTGAGTCTGACCCTCATGTTGGGCGTGGAGCCTACTTAAAAACAAACAAATGACAACAACAAAACACCCATGCATCTCATTAATAATTTGTACACTGATTACATATTGAAATATTTTTTTAAGATTTTATTTATTTGGGCGCCTGGGTGGCTCAGTCGTTAAGCATCTGCCTTCGGCTTAGGTCATTGTCCCGGGGTCCTGGGATCGAGCCCCACATCGGGCTCCCTGCTCAGTGGGGAGCCTGCTTCTCCCTCTGCCTCTGCCCCTCCCCCACTCATGTTCACTCTCTCTCATATAAATAAATAAAAATCTTAAAAAAAAAAAGATTTGATTTATTTGACACAGAGAGAGAGCACAAGTAGGCAGAGGGAGAAAGCAGGCGCCCCGCTGAGCAGGGAGTCCAATGCAGGGCTCGATCCCCTGTCCCCACCCGTGTTCAGGAGGGAAGCGGGCAGCCAGCATCCAGCCAGGATGGGCCGGTGACAAGGGCTCACTCCCTGGGTTCCCTTTCTGCAGCAGCAGAGGAGGAGCTGATGAGTGACACCACCCCCCCCACCGGCCCTGCCCCTGCATCTGTATTTATTTATTAAGATTTTATTTATTTGACAGAGAGAGACACAGAGAGAGAGGGAACACAAGCAGGGGGAGTGAGAGAGGGAGAAGCAGGCTCCCCGCTGAGCAGGGAGCCCGATGCGGGGCTCGATCCCAGGACCCTGAGATCATGACCTGAGCCGAAGGCAGGCGCTTAATGACTGAGCCACCCAGGCGCCCCTCAAACTTTTATTTTTTGCCCAATAATAGAAAAAGGATGTAGGTAACTATGATATATCAAATAATGAAGTTTCCATGGAAACAACTATTAAAAAGAAAAGTTAGGTGGTTTTAAGCAACAACCACCACCAAAAGCATTCCCTTGAAGAATACAAAACCAAAAAGTGCTTTATGGCGTACGAGGTCCCCAGTACATGGGCCCTGCCCACCCGCCAGCCTCTTTCTTGTCTTTTTCCCAGTATGGCCAATGTGAACCCCATTTTAGTCCCTTGAACAAATTGTCTAGTTTGATGTCTCACTGTTTTTCCTCCGCTGTTCCCAACACTGTTCCCTTGAATCACTGCTCGACTGCTGCCCTTTCTGTGAGGACTTTGCTGACCACAAGGTTTTTGTGGCCCTTCCTGACCAATTCCTACCGTACCTTTTATTCGTGAGAGCCTGTTTTAATTGTTAGACTTTCAGTTAGCTGCGACAGCAGTCACTCTAAAGACCCAACAGTGAGCTTTCTTATTTGCTCCTTTCTTTGGATCTGGGTTTTGGGTTGTTTTTTTTTTTCATGGTCAACATTTGTTACCTTTTTTTTTTTTTTGGACATTTGTTGCTTTTATAATGAAAAAATAAAGATTCGTAATTGGCAGAAGGAAAGCACTGTGGCATGTAAGACTGATGAAAGCCAGTTACAGCCTTGGGACAAGGACCTGCTTGGCCCGCTGATGCCCAGCATGGCTGGTGACAGAGACTCCCAGCTGGCTTCCTGACAGGACAGTCGAGTCTCAGATGGGCGCTATTCGAAGACAGGCACCTGGCCACCACTTCCGACCCGTGCCAACCTGGCCTCCATGCAGCTCGCTTGCCACGGAAGGCCTGCAGGACTCTCCTGAAGCCAGGCTCACGCTGGGGGGAGGGGAGTGGCCCCCAATCCCAAGGGCTCACCCAAGGCAAGCAGGTCTCAGCCCCCTGGTTAAAGCCCCTTCCCTGCACTGGGCTTCCCTCCTCTCTGGCCCCTCTCTGTACAGCTGTGCCTCTTCCGTTCCCTTTCCCCCTCGGAGATCTCATGCAGGGTCCTGGGCTTGAGCCCTCTCCACATGGTGATGCCCAATTACCACCGTGTACCCTCACCAGGAGATTCACCCCCAAGGCTGCCCCCATAGCCTCTCCACTTAATCCTGCCCTCTCTCCTCCAGCTGTGGCCCTAGAAATCTTGATGCTTTCCCTGCTTCCTTGACCTCTCCCACCCTCCATCCTGTCACCAAATCCTGGGGGCTCTTCCATGGCAAGTTACTGCCCTATCCGTCCCTCCATTTCCACTGTGAATGGACAGTCCACCTCATAGTGCTGCTATGAGGAATAAAGAAGCTGATGTTTATTTGCACAGCAGCTAGATGTCTGGTACCCAGTAAGTGACACAGAAGCACATGTTAAATAAGTTTAAATAAAAAACAAATTTTCAAATTCTGACCTCTAACCATGTTCAATGCCATTGTGCCAGACTGGATCATTCCCAAACTTCCTAAGGAGTCAGCCTGCTCCCACCTCGTCGCCCCACAGCAGCCAGACAGACAACTGTCCCCCCACACACACACGTACACACACACTCAGCCCTCTGGCAACTTCCCACAAGTCCACACCGTCACAAGGGCTCAGCCTAGACTGTTCCTCCAGGCAACTGACCTCTGAGCCCAGAAATCTGTCTCCTACTGCTCCTTAGACTCACGTGCCTGCCACAGGGCCTTTGCACCTGCTCTTCCCACTGCCCACTCCTTCCCTCACATCTTTCAGCCCAATTCCAGATTCCTTTTTTTTTTTTTTTAAGATTTTTTAAAAAGATTTATTTATTTGAGAGAGCGAGCGAGCTGGGGGGAGGTAGGGACAGAGGGAGAGAGAGTCCTCAAGCAGACTCCCTGCTAAGGCTTGATCCCAGGACCCTGAGATCATGACCTGAGCCAAAATCAAATGCCGGGCACTCAACCGAGTCACCCAGGCGCCCCCGCACCCCAATTCCAGCTTCTTAAGAATGCCTTTCCTGGGACACCTGGGTGGCTCAGTAGGTTGGGGGTCTGCCTTTGGCTCAGGTCATGATCTCAGGGTCCTGGGATTTGAGCCCCACATCAGGCTCCCTCCTCAGTGGCAGGTCTGCTTCTCCCTCTCCCTCTGTTCTCTCTCACTCTCACTCTCTCTCAAATAAATAAATAAATAACATTAAAAAAAAAAAAAGAAAAGAAAATGTACTCCAAAAAAAAAAAAACCTTTCCTGGCGACTCTACCCAAAAGTGCAACCCCCTCCCTGTGGCGCTTTCTCTGTGCCTGCCTAGCATGTATTACCTACTGTCTTTACTGTGTCCCCCACTGGAATAGGAGCTCAGCTAGGACAGGGCCTGGCGCATACAGAGTTGCTGAGTGGACATGGGGCAGCCTGTCTCCACTGCAGAGTCTTATCCAAGGACATAAGCCACAAACCGGCCATGATCCTGAAGAGCTGGGATCCAAACTGCTGGCAGGTGTGGCCCAAGACCACGTTCTTCCTCTGACCCCACAGCCTGCCCCTGTGGATGATGACACCCTAACTAAAGGGCATGTAAGCCCAGCAGGCGCCCGCCGCAGCGAGCACAGGCCTGAGTGCTGGGCTTCCTGCCCCGAGGAGAGAGGGGCCGACGCGAGGCCATGAGGCCAAGCCTGCAGAGCCTGTGGTGTGAACGCAGACAGAGGGCCGCCTGGGACTCCTGTGGCCGCCTGAGGCTGCACGTGGCACACCCCTGTGTACCCCGTTATGGGCTGAGCTGTGTCCTCCAGAATCCCTATGTTGAAGTCCTAAGACTCAGCCCCTCAGAATGTGCCTGGGTCTTCAAAGAGGTGGTTAGGCTAACCCGAGGCTGTCAGGGTGGCCCCTCAGCCAATCTGACTGGGATCCTTATAAGAGGAAATCTGAACACAGACGCTCTCAGAGGGAGGAGAGCCGTCTACAAGCCACGGAGAGAGGCCTCAAGAGAAACCAGCCCTGTCGAGACGTGGCTTCAGGCTTCAGCCTCAGGGACCGTGAGAACTTCCGGTCAAGCTCCGGAGGCCGTGGGGCTTTGTTACAGCAGCCCGAGCACGCACGCACACCCCTTTCCATCTCCCAGTGCCGGGGGTGGCCCCTCGAGGGCAGGGCCCTCTTGGGGAGACAATGAGCTACCCATGGCTCCTTCACCCTGGGGGCAAGCCCGGCTGTTTGATTTGGCTTTGGAGGCCCTTCCTGCCCTGGCTGGAGTCTGGGGCCACTCTTCCCACACACACTCCTCTCTGGCCACTGGGAGGTTGCTTCAGTTCCAGCAACACACCGACTCTTCCCCTGGCCTTCTTCCATACTGTTCTGGCTGCCTGGGACAGAGCACTGTGGCCCAGGGCCATTGCCTCCGGTCACAGCCCCGGCATGAGTCCCCACCAGGTGGCCCTCTGTCCCAGAGCTCCGGAAACCTCCTGCGGACACGGCCCCACCCACCCACCCTGTGAGTCACCGGCCATCCGGGCAGTACCACCATTTACCCCCAGGGTGAGCAGAAGAGCTAGTGCGGCTGAGCACTTGGTGCAGTGCGGGCTATGGGGACTCAGTCGGCATTAGTACTTACTTGCCTGGTCCCTCCGCAGGACTCAAGGATCCCAGAAGTCAGGGGCCACATTCATGCACCGTCAACAAACCCAGGACTGGACGCACACCCACCTGCCACAGAGAAGCCAATGGTGACATCCCCTTGGTGCTGGCCCTGATCTCACATCAGGGACACTTGCAGGTGGCGATCAGCTTTGTCACCTGTGGCCAGAAAGAAGGGCTGACCATGAAATAGGCTAACACCAAAACCGTTTGGTGACAACATTTCCTAAACTCACCGGTCAGCGGCATTTGCAGAGACCAGTGCAGGCGGAAGGAGAACTGCAGACTCTCTTCCCAGAAAGCCAAGTGCCCAGGACAGGGGGTTCGTTATGGCCGGGTGGTGACTGGTAAGACTTCCAGCATCTCTGCCTCATGCTGAGAAAGACAGCCCCGGCCCAGAGAGTGGGCCAGCCTCCTACACTGATGCCAACACCTGCCCCGCTCCCCACCTTTCCCAAGAAATCAGACCCTTTCCTCTATCTGGTTTCTCCAGCATAGAGGCCAGCTCTCAGCTGGTGGGATGCAGATGCCGTCTAGGGCACGTGGCCACCTGCTCTCCCAGGGAGCCTGCGCACGCTGCCCTCTGCTGGCCACCCTCCTCCAGCCAGCTGCTAGGGGACCGCCCTCTTCAGTGACCGCTTTCTTCAGGGCGAGGCTCCTGCAGGTTCCAGGTTGAGGGGGTGCTGGGCTTCCTGCCCCGAGGAGAGAGGGGCCGACGCGAGGCCATGAGGCCAAGCCTGCAGAGCCTGTGGTGTGAACACCGACAGACGGAGGGCTGCCTGGGACTCCTGTGGCCACCTAAGGCTGCACGTGGCACACCCCTGTGTACCCCGTTATGGGCTGAGTTGTCCTCCAGAATCCCTATGTTGAAGGGTACCCCCCCCGCCCCCGCCTCCCAGGGCTGTAGGAGGGCCAAGGCCGGCCTGTGCCAAGGAGATGGGCAGAGTCAGTCGGGTGCCTGGGCCATTCAAGCGTAGGTCTCACACGTGTCCACACATTCTCACTCAGACTCTGGATGTGCACAACACCTACAGGTGGCCCACAGAAGCAGGGGCGGTACCTCAGAATCACCAACGGCAACATTTTGTGGCGTACCTGAGACTTCAATGACACGCCCTGGCTTTTACCAGGTTTGAGGAAGGGGCCATTTCAAAGTTCCCTGTCCGTTTGGTATACAACTTAGCAAACGCCCTTGTAGAAGGTCTCCTGGGAAACAGTTCTTGAAATATTTAGATACTTCCTCACGCAAGGAAGTGGAAACAGCCTCTAGTTCACTCAT
This sequence comes from Mirounga angustirostris, assembly GCF_029215605.1. Classification (NCBI taxonomy): domain Eukaryota; kingdom Metazoa; phylum Chordata; class Mammalia; order Carnivora; family Phocidae; genus Mirounga; species Mirounga angustirostris. The sequence continues at coordinate 64,948,321 of NW_026991722.1, forward strand.
CCTGACCTTGTCCTTTTTCCCTCCTTCCTTCTTGTTTGGACACACAGAGCCGACCATGACCCTCACTCACAATTTTTGGCCTAATGACAACAGAGGAGTTTTTTCCTACTCTTCCCTGTTCCTTTTTTTTGGCTCATTCTTGACTACTTAGAACTCCTTCACAGGGCACCTGGGTGGCTCAGTCGTAAGCGTCTGCCTTCGGCTCAGGTCGTGATCCCAGGGTCCTGGGATAGAGCCCCACATCGGGCTCCCTGCTAGGCGGGAAGCCTGCTTCTCCCTCTCCCACTCCCCCTGTTTGTGTTCCCTTTCTCGCTGTCTCTGTCAAATAAATAAATAAATTCTTTAGAAAAAAAAAAAGAATTCCTTCACTGCTGTCTACCTCAAATATCTTTTGGAAAGAGGCATGTTTTAGATTAAACACTTTATGGAAGGAAACAGCAGTGCCCACATCAAAATCTGTCTTTGATTTCTAACTATGGAACTCCTCCCTAACCTAGCCCTGACTTACGGTCAGCCTGCAATAGGGTATTTCATCTCATCTTTCACCCTTCTCTAGAATGCTCTTCAAGCCCCACTTCCGCATAAGGCCCTCTCATTCAGAAGCACCACGGCCAACTCAGCACAGGAGAAAGCAGTGTCTCATCTCCCTTCATCCCACACATCTTAGGTGACCACTGGATTGATTCCAAGAAGCTTTCTAGGGTCTCATTCTTGAATATCAGACCTGCCAAAGTCACCCAACATTTGAGGAAAGCCTTTAAAATTATTTTTTAAAAGGTAAAAACTAACCTAAAGCGGGAATCTAAAAGGGAATTAGATACAAGGAACAGAAGAAAATGTAAAAAAAAAAATTAAATTTCCCTTAGAGATTAAATCTATGAAAAGAGAACAAAATGCAATAATCAAAGAAGGGAAATTAAAAATAACAGCTGACATGTTTCAAAAACCAGTAGATTTAATGAAGAAACAGGTATCCAGAATGAAACCAATCCATCAAGTGCCCAGCCCAACGAATGACAAACCACCTGAAATAGAGACAATCCTAAAAGCTTCCAGAGAAGGTTACATACAAAGGGAACTGGACTTCTCATCACATTGGAAGGTAGAAGCCAATGAAGCAACACTTTCCAAATTCAGCAGGAAAATGATATCCAATCTATAATTCTATACCCAGCCAAACTATCGATTCTGTGTAGTTTAAAAACATTTTCAACATTCAAAGTTTCAAAAAACCTACCTCCCATATGTTCTTTCTCAGGATGGTACCAGAGAAAACATACTACCCAAACAAGCATGTATAATCTAAGAAAAGAACACACAGGATCCAGAAAGCTGGGCTTCCAAAGCAGGACAGAAAACTTTTCCCACCCCATCTGTGCAGGAAAGCAGCAGGTTCCACATGGGTGTCCCTGGGGGTGGAGGGCAAATAACAGAAAAGATAGCGTCTGATTCTGCGGGAAACTGTACTGGGAAGGATCTCACAGAGTTACAGAGTGGAGGAAGACAGAGATACAAATCAATCTGAGTAACTGAAAACATAATCAACCTCCACGAGAACAAGAAATGGTACAAAAAGATGTGCTACGCCACTTGGCTCAGCAGTGAACAAAGGCACACGGTGATCATGGCAAGTATGATCAGTAAATTGCATACTTCACCAGTTCTTATAAATGAAGTTCAATGGAACATAGCCATGCCCACCTGTTACATTGTCATGCTGCTTTAGCACCGTGACAGCAGGGTTGTGAAGTCCCTGCAGAGACTCTATGACCCACAAAGCCTAGAATAGTTACTATCTGGCTACTTTACAGAAGTTTCCCAACCACTAGATTGAACTAAACTACTTGGGGAATTTAAGGGAAGGGGAAGAGGGTATAAATGCACTAAAATGAACTAAAATCTTCATCTATAGGTCCAGATTCTTAAAAGGATGAATTAAGATAGCAGGATAATACTACTATTTAGAAATGTGGAGATACATAAGAAACGCTACAAATTAAAAGTGGGTGTCTGCATACATTGGGATGGGGCTAAGGGAACAAAAAACTCTTTTTAAGACTTTGTTTTTTTAGCAATCCCTACACCCAAAGGGAGGCTCGAACTTATGACGCCAAGATCACATGTCACATGGGCTTCCAACTTAGCCAGTCCAGGTGTCCCTGTTTTAAGCCTTTTAAAGGAACTTTTGATTAAACTATGGTCAGTTATTGCTTTGATAAAACCAAAAAATAATTTTTGAAGATTTTACTTGACAGAGAGACAGCGAGAGAGGGAACACCAGCAGGGGGAGTGGGAGAGGGAGAAGTGCAGGCTTCCTGCTGAGCAGGGAGCCTGATGCGGGCCTCCATCCCACGACCCTGGGATCATGACCCGAGCCGAAGGCAGACGTTTAACGACTTGAGCCACCCAGGCGCCCCCAAAAAAGAATTTTAAGAGAGCTGAACTGGACACCTGGGTGGCTCAGTTGGTTAAGTGACTGCCTTCAGCTCAGGTCATGGTCCTGGAGTCCCAGGATGGAGTCCCGCATCAGGCTCCCTGCTCCCCCCTCTCATGCTCTCAAAATCTTTTAAAAAATAAATAAAAGAGTTGAACAGGTGGTACCTGGCTGGCTCAGTACGTAGAGCATGTGACTTTTGATCTCAGGGTTGTTAAGTTCGAGCTCATTAGGCGTAGAGATTACTTAAAAATAACACACACACACACATTTAAAAAACAAAAATTAAACAAAACTTACCATGGATTAAAGCAGCAATGCCCATATTCTTCTGGGGGTCCCAGGCTCAACCGCTGCTTCCCTGGAGCCACTTGGACATCTGAAGCCCCCAGTCAGGGATCTAAGCTGGCTGACCACCCTCCCGGTCCCATCCTTGATGCTCCTCCCGGATCTTCACTCATCCTGGGAATTCCCACGCTGGTAGGTGGGAGGGACAGTCCCGAAGGAAACTGGAACTATTGTCCCTGCCTATGGAGACTAAGATTATCCCTTCCTTCCTCCCCTCCTTGACCCCAAGCAGGAAGCAGGAGCAGTGGGCAAGAGAGAGCCCTTGCCCTGCCCCAGCCTGACTCTGCTGCTCCAACAGGTGGTCCGGGGCATGGGCCAGACCTCCCCTCATCCAGTCCACCAGGTCCCTGTCCCCGCCAACATATCCACTGCTCCCTAAACCGTCTTAGCCAACCTGGGACAACACTGCCCAAGAGGATGCTGACTCTAGGGTGCTGGGTCCCTGGACCAGTGCCCAAGCCCAGGATGCACACACGTTGCCAAGTGAGGTCCCAGCCCCATCTGAAACCCACCCTTAGGACGGTAGTGGGCACGTGCCCATCCCAGCTCCTGCCCTCCTAGGTCTTGGAAGTGCTGGACACAGAAAGGAAAGCAGTATGTCATTTAGTAAGAACAACCACAGAACACAGAAGCCCCACATAAGATAGTTTTCAATCAAGCTTTTAATGAAAAGATCATAAAATAACAGTTTCTCATCACTGTACATTAAGACTGCACGCTTCTGAATGGAGAGATCAGTCGTCGGTAAATTGCTTTTCTATGACACTTGAGGGCTGCGTACTTGCAGCTCTGACCTGAATTTATCCAAACTCTCAAAGGAAGTGAGCTCGATGTGATGACTGACAGCGGCGGTGGCCAGTACAGGAGTGCGATCACGGTGTCCCTCCCCCTTCTGGGAAGGGAATAGAGTAGGACGTGATCCCTCTTCCAGTTCTGATTAAACAAAACAGCTATAACCCCATCCCTCCCCCTCCCCCTCGAGGTATTTGCGAATGGGCAGCTGCCCAAACTGGGGTCCCCCAAGGGGGGAGGGGGAAAACAAGTGATGGGTGGGATACAGAGAGGCTCCCCTCAGCACCTGGCCCCACGGGGCCCCGCCAAGTGGAGGGGGGGAGCCCTGGGGATCCTCCCTGCCCCAAGTGAGGTCTGTTATGCAGCATTTTTGAGGTCAATAAATTACAGCAATAAATAGCAAGGTGAGGTAGGGGGAGGGGTTCCCGGTAGAAAAATTAAAGTAGTGACTGAAGCTGATGGGGGAGGGGTCCTAGGAGGGGGGTCCTGGGCAGCCTCAATTCCCACAGCGCACATCCACCCCCTGATCTGGAATGTCACACTGAGGCTCTGGTTAGGTCCCTCTCCATCCCATCACTCCTGGCATCGGATTCACAGGTTCAGTAACATCTGCCCCAATGTGACCATGGGGAAGAGCAAGGGCCTTGGTCCCTTTGAGGGGCACAGCAGGGCTGAGATCCCTTGTCTGTTCTTCAGAGGCCTGGTGCCTCTGCTTTCGTCCCCTAAGCTAGGGGGCGGACGGATGCAGCCACCTCTTCCCTGAGCCCTGCCCTCCTGGCTGCCCAGGCCTCCCCCACTCAGGACGGCTGTGGGGAGGGCGGTAGGGTCTGCCTGCCCAGCCTGCCCAGCCTGCCCAGCCCAGATCGCACTCCTGCACACGGCCCAGTCCAGTGAATACTGACCGGGTGGGGGTGGGGGCACAGCGGGAGAGCCCAGCGCCCCCGAGTGGTGACGAACAGGAAGTACACACACGGCTGCGTGAGGTTCCAAAAGTCCGTCAAGGTCCAGATTGTTCATTTCACAGGCTGAGGTGTATGGCTATGCTGCAAGTCTCTGAGATTCTTATTTGCTTAAAGGTTCATCTTTTCTTTTTTTTACCTTTTTTTGCAATCCTGGAGGAGCCCTTGGGGTGGCTCGGTCTGGTGGGAGCGAGCGGTGGCAGAGCTGGCCGCTCACTCTCCCCAAGTCTGAGAAATAAATACATTCATCACTGCACAAACATATTGATACAAAAACAACACTGTTCAGAGTGTTTGCACCGTCTGTGTTGGTAAGGACCAGCCCAGTAAGCCCCCCCCCACTGCCGGGGGTGGGGGTGGGGGTGTCCCCTGGGGGTGGGGACCCACTGGAGTCAACAGAGCTGTGCAAAGGTCCCGGGGCTTTTTGGCTTGAGAGGGACCCTCACATCAACCCACCCCGAGGGTCGCAGGCAGAGTGGGGGAGATGGGGGGGCCCTCCATCCCAGGGCCCTAGCCCAGACTCGGGTCCCATGGCCAGAGCCAACGGCCATCCCCTGCTGTGCCAGCTGGCCGGGACCCCCACGGTCCGGCCAGGAGGCCTGGGGGCCGGTCAGCACCGGCCCACGCTCTTTGGTGCCAGCTGGGCTTTGAGAGGCCTGGGGCTGGGGAGGAGGGCTCAGGTGAATCCAGGGGGCTCTGTGCCTGCCCCGGCCACCCCTCTGCCCGTGAGCTGACTCAGAAGGGCCTCCAGCGTAAGGTGGGGATTCACTGGGACTGGCCTTACAGCTGCTGAGGTCTGAAACTGTAAAAGTTTATGTAAACAATGAGATAAATATATTAGTATCTTTTTTTCTGAGCCCATTGAGGTTCCATACTCATTCAAAATGTGCTTTGGTTTAAAAAATAGGTTTTGTGAATTTGGGTATGAGCTTTTTTTTTTTTGTTTTTTTTTGTTTTTTTTTGTTTGTTTATCCTCTCTTTCCTACATGACATCTGCTATTTTCTCTGTTTCCTGTTTCTCCGAAACATTCAGGAATTAAGTGACTAAAGCAGAGAACTGTAAGCCGCCCTTGGCCTCCAACGGCCTAATTTCCTTGTGAGGCTCTTAACACATTTCCACGCACACACTCGCAAGCACACACTCCACATGAAATCAAAGGGAAAAGAAAACAAAACCAAGTGTTGTGTTAGTCCCACCCCTCCCCACAAACCCTTAAAATCTTAAATAGGAAACTAGTGTTTTGCTTTCTTGTTAAAATACAGAAAAGGCTCGATACAATACTCAGGTGGGTACAATACTATGTCGCACGAACGTCGTTGAGTGAGGGGCCTTTGCGCCCAGTCCCTGAAGTTCTGCAAATGAATCACCTACTCTCACGGGTCACCTCATGAATGCAGCCGCCCACAGCCCAAGAGGCCACACACAGGCCGGGCGCGCGCGTGCGTACAACTCCCGTGCGGTACAGACTTTGTGTCGTGTGGCTTAAGTGCTGACGGAGTGGGGTGGGGTCGGGAGGGCGGAGAGGCCTGGAAAGGACCCTGCCCCCCTCACTTGACTTCCGGGAACACGAGACCCTGGGTCCAGTGTTCCTTTCCCACCCAGAGGGAGTTAAGACCCAACTTGGGGCTCGGGGCGCCTTGAGATGGGCTCAGCCAGGAGCCCTCACTTGCAAAACACGCCCTTCACCATTCGGGTCCCTGAACTCAGGCTGTTTTCAGCTGGAGGGTCTCTGGAGGGGTGAAGGTAGAGGATGACTCTAGAATTTTTTGGTCTGAACTTAAAAGTAGAAAGAAAAAAAAAATAAAAAGCATGAAGCAAAATGAAAACAAAGCCGCTGGCCCAGCCCTACAGCGGCCTTGGTCTGGCCTCGCGAGCCTGACCCTTGGCCCATGGAAGGGTCCTGAGGGTGGAAGAGAAAACCCACGGTGAGGGGCGAGTGGTGGGACTCCAGACAGGGCCAAGACAATTAGTGGCAGCCAGCCTCTTGCCAGAGTGGCCAGGACCGCCCCAAGAAGGTGCCAAAGTAGGGCAGGCCCTCTCCCTGTCCCCCAGGGGGGTATACATCACTTTGGTCAGTGCCTCCCCATGCCTCTGCACTGGCCTGGCAGGGGCTGCTGCTCTCCCAAGCTCCGGCTCTTGCAGGCCCAAGGGGCAGAATGGGGGGGGCTCACTTCCACCTCATCCTGGCCCTGGTGGGGAGCTGCAAGGAGCTGGCCCTGGCGGTGAGGCTCCACGCCCTGATGTCCCATGGGGCTGGGGCTGAAGCACTCACCCACTGCCCCCCAACCCAGGCCCAGATCAGAAGCACACACGGGCTCCCTGATGCTCAGCAACACTCAGAACACCTGCAGGTGGACACAGTGAGTGTTGCGCTCTGGGGCACAGAGCCCCTCTCTGAGGGCGCTGGGGGTAGGGGGGGCCCAGGAGGCTCACTCACACGTGAGTTTTCCTATGCACACTAACAGCAGGAAACCAAGTGTCACGGCCTCAGCTGCCAGCCACCAACACACTGTTCTCGTGGATTCAAGAGGTAGCAAAAGGTCAGAAGTCTCTCCACCTTGATCGGTAAGGAAGGAAGGAAAGCTCAGTTATCTGTCTACATGCACCGCGCACACTACATACATACATACATACATCCATACACACACACACACACACAGAAAATGAAAAAAGAAGAGTACCGACGGCTCTGGCATGGAGTCCAGCCTCCCCCCTCCCCCCCACAAATCCCAGACCTTCCAGTTCGAACATTCACATAAACGTTACACTGGTTTTTCTCTTAATAAAAAAGAAGTACCTCTAAACAAAGAATATTCCTCAGAAACTATAGGAAAATCTCTCTCTCTCCTGAGGCAGCCGAGGCGGGGCTCGGGGCCCAGGGAAGCCTTTGGCCAAGAAGGGCTTCTGGGGCCTGGAGGGGTGGGCGCCCCTCAGCCCACAGCCAGGGCGGGGGCAGGAGGGGCAGCTGCCCCTGTACATTCAGTCTGCAGACCCAGGCTCAGCCCCGAGGGGCCGGGAGGAAAATAAACTCTTGTTGGTTTTGGTTTAAAAAACAAAATTCAAAAAGAAAAAAGCATCAGATCAGTAGGAATAACAGCAACACAGGCCCAGAGGGCTCTTTAGCTGTGGAGAGGTAGGCGGTGGGGGCCCCCTGACTGTCTTAGTGCCAGTGAGCAGTGACCCCTGGCTCGAGGAAGGAGGGCTCCGTCCCCTCCCCTCCAGCACCGCTCCCCAAAGAGCCAGGGTGGCCCGCACACAGACAGGCACTCGTGCACGCACACAGACTGCGCCCCTGGCCACGGGGCAGCCCTGCTCCTCCCCAGCGGAGGGAGGCCCCCACTTCCCCCTGCTCTGACCTGGCCTGCAGGAAAGGGGCCAGGTCCCATCGAGACCCCCGTGACCCACTCCCACAGGCCCTGCAGCGGCCCCTCTCAGGAAGCCGGGGGCCAGGGTGGAATCGGGAGGTAGACGGCACACCAGCAATGTGCACTCGGAGCTCGGGCCTCTCGGCTTCCCTCCTCTCGCTTCCCTTGGTACAGACTTGTCCATTAAAGCTCTGGGTGTGGGGGGCGGGGCTGGCTGCAGGTGCCCCCAGGAGCCACCCCCACGGGACCTGGAGGTCCTGGCCCCTCCCGCCCGGCCTCCGTGCTTCTTTCTTCCTTCCTTCGGTTGGCTCCCGAGGGCGAGTCTGCAGAGGGCAGCCTCGGGCCGGGGAGAAGGGTCTTTGGCTTCTAGGAGGGAGAGGTGTGCATGCGCAGGTGGCTGATGAGGTTGCGCTGCTGGGTGAACTTGCCCCCGCAGAGCTGGCACTCGTAGGGCTTCTCGCCCGAGTGCACACGCATGTGCTCGGTGAGGCGGTACTGGCGGGTGAAGCGCATGCCACACTCGTCGCAGGCGAAGGGCTTGAGGCCCAGGTGGCTCCGCATGTGGCGCGTCATGGTGCCACGCTGCGTGAACATTTTGCCGCAGATGTTGCAGGGGAAAGGCCGGGTCAGCCAGTGCGTCTTCTCATGCTGCCGCAGCGTGGCCGGGTCCTTGTAGGTCTTCTCGCAGACCGAGCACTTGAAGGGCCGGGGCTCGGCCGTGTAGGCCGCGCTGGGCGCCGACAGGTCCTCGGCCTCCTCCTCGGCGCCCCCGCTGCCCGTCTCGTAGGCACCCTCCTCTTTGATAAACAGCTCCTCCTCCGTGTGTGTCTCCACGTGGGCATTGAGCTGCTCGGAGCTGGGGAAGCCTTTGGCGCAGGGGATGCACACGTACAGGTTGTCCCCATAGGACACGGTCTCGTAGCCCTCCTGCCGGTACATGTAGTGCGTGCCGGCGTGGCCGCTGCCCCCCTCGCTCCCACTCTGCCCGCTGTCCTCACTCCCATCCTTGCCGTTCTCCTCCTCCTCCTTGCAGGGGTACGGGGGCTCCACGTAGGGCCCACTGGGGCCACCCCCCCCAACACTGCTGGCCAGGATGCCATTGGGAACCCTGTCCCCTAGCCCCTCGCCCTCTTCCCCTGGGCAGGGGCCCTTGGGCCCCGCTTCCCTCCGCTCAAAGGGGGACCCCACCCTGGGCTCCTTCTTGCTCCACTCCTTCTTGCGGGCCGAGTGCCGCAGGCTCTTCCGGGGCTGCCCACCGGGCCCCTCCAGCAGGCTCAGGTGGTTGTCCTCGGCCCCCTCCAGGTCCATGGGCTCATTGGGGGTGCCCCCCAGCTCAGTGTAAGAGGCACTGTTGGCAACAGGAGGGGCGGAGGCTGAGAGGGGCGAGCCGTGCTGGCTGTCACTCAGCTGGGCTGAGTCGTCAGGGGTCAGGGGGGGACCGGGGGTGGCGGGAGGCAGGGGAGGGCTCTTCTTGGACAAGTCCAGGCCCAGCTCCTGCTCGCAGCCCCCGCTGCTCCCATTGGTGCTGCAGCTGCCCAGGCCGGCCTCCCCGCTGGCTGGACAGACGGCCCGGCCCAGGCCATGCACACCCTCCTGGCTGGAGCCTCCAAGGAAGAGCTCGTCATCCGAGCCTTTGGCCTGGGGGAGCTCCTGGGGGGCGTGGGCCCCTTTCCGTCCGTCCACGAGCCCCGGATACCGCGCCTGGATGACGGAGGCTGTGGACAGCCGCTGGCTGCGGGGTGGCCTCCCCATGCCGGTGGCGCCCACCCGACCGGAGCCGAAGGGCTTGCCGGCTCGCTTGAGTTTACGGCGGCAGAGCGCTGCCAACTCGGGCAGCTGGAGGTAGCTGGCGGCAGTGAGGAGAGTGCTGAAGTTGGGCTCGGCCGGCTGGTCACTGGGCAGCAGCTTGCCCGTGTAGATGAAGTCCAAGATCTGCTGGAACACCGTGGAGCTGACCATGTCCGTGTCCAGGTTGATGAGGTTGTCGTGCAGGACCAGGGACTTGAAGTAGATGCTGCTGGCAGCCAGGACGTTCTTGTGGGCACGGAAAATGGAGTTCTCCACCATGATGATGACATCACACAGGAAGCCCTTCGTCCTCTGCTGGTTCAGCTGCAGCAGGAGCTGCTTGGAGTGGCTGGGCAGCTCCATGTCGGGCCCCATGTCCCCACGCCCCGCCCACGCGTACCACCTGTGGGCAAGAACAGGCGCATGGGCATTAGCCACCTGGGAGCCTCTGGCAAGGGCTCCAGGACAGGGTGGGGCTGTGGTGGTGCTCAGGGAGGCCTCACCAGGCATGGTACCCAGGAAAGGAACTCACACTACCATGGGGACTCATGCTGCCCGAAAAGCGACAGGGGCACCGGTCCCATTTGCACAGAAGCAGAGGACAATGGTCACGTGGTGCCGAGCGGAGAAAATGGGATGTGACTTTGGCTCCACAGCCCAGGGCACCCTCTCCACACTAAAGAAGTCGGCCACAAGCTCGCAGGAGACTAAAAAATGACGAGCAGGGGATTGTGAGGTGCTGGGAAGCAGCAGGGACTGAGGTGAGCAGAAGCTCCCAGGTGGGCTCGCTTCCCACATGGGCAGGCAACTTCCCAGTTTTTAGGACAAGCTAGAAATTGAGATTTTCAGGTTGAATCTCCCAATGCCAAATAAAGGTTCTTTTTCCTTAAATACCACGTGGACCAAATCAAATATGCAGCCTCCACCTGTGACCTCTGCTCTGCCCCAGGTGCCTCTCAAACCCCTGGCTTCCCAATTCAGGTTTGCCAACGTTCAGTCCTGCCTGCAGACACATTGCAGTCCAGCCACAGTCCCTTGCCAGTGCCTGCTCCCAACCCACAAGGGCCTCGCCCCCCGGGAGGGCCCTGAGTACCCCAGCCTGGGTCTCTAGGTGCTGAGCAGAAAAGGGGGCCTGGTCAAGCCCCTGGCACCACCGGGGCCCCAGGAAAAGCAGCCAGCTGGCCCTGCCAGACCGGCACAGACGCTAACTGATGCCATTAATAAACAGAGAGAGGCCTCTGACCTCCACGGGAACCGTGCAGGTGGGCTGTGCAACAGCACGCACATGGGTCTCTGAGAGCAGGGTGCTCTGACCAGGCAGCCACCCCGATGAGCAGCAGGACCTGACGCACAAGGTGTGGCTCCCTGCTCCCTCCGGCCCTTCAGGGAACATGCACCCTCCCACAGGCAACTCTGTGCCATGCAGTTGACAAGGGTACCTTCACGTCCTTCGGCTCAGGGCTCAATCTCTGAAAGTGACTACTCTAAGCCTTGCCCCACCTGGGACCCCTCTGCCTCTACCAGCGTACCCAGCCCAGTCCTGCCTCCCTTGGGGCAGAGTCTGAAGGGATCATGCCCACGTTGCCTTCCTGTAACACAAACACTTCCCGCGCGCCGTTGCCCCATGCCTGCCCTCATTTGCAAAGAGAGGAAAACCCTAATAACCACGCACACCCCAAAGGTGGCCTCGGAACTGTGAACACACATGGGGAGACACGGCCGCAAGCTAGCACTCAGGGCCTAATAGGAGGCAGCAAGCACCCGCTCAGCCAGCACAGCCTTACAAGACCGCTCAGCTGGGGCTCAGAGGCTAGAGCCTGTGTCCCGAGGGAACCTACCCTCTGCCACCCCCTGCCCCTCAGCCAGCCAGGAAGGGACAAAGAGCCCAAGGCACGGTTTCCACACTGGCCGGGACACCCAGCCCCAGGGAAATGCAGTGTCAGCCCCACCAGCACTCAGGATACCTGGTGCTCCCAGGCTGGCAAGAGAGGGCAGGCCAAGGGCAGGAGGTTCCATCCTCCAAGAGCCTATGAGCCGCAGCAGCCCCTCCTCTGCAGGCTGAGGGCAGTGGGCCCCAGCCTCACCTGCATGCTACCCAGCACTGTGTGCACACAAAGGGCCAGGCTGCGAACTGCAGGACTGTGTGGGCAGCCCAGGTGGCCCTCCCCCTCGTCTGCCCCCCTCCCCAGCCTACCGGAGTGCCAGGGGCCCAGAAACCATGTGCGCAGCAGCCAGCGGGGGTGGCCTCCTTGAGCGCGCGGCCTCCCTGGGGGTGCATCAATGCCTGGTCACCTGGGGAGGAGAAGATGGACAGGGTCAGCCAAGGGCAAGAAGGAGCGCCAGTAAAGGGGCAGGTACCTGGTGGTCCCGGGGCCCTCACTCCTGGGAAGGTCTGGGGTCTCTCTGGCTGGGGTACCAGGGGCAGCCACAGTGCCCAGCAGCCATCAGGCCCGGTGGCAGGGAAGGCCACAGGCCTGGAGAGCTCAGCAGGGCTGCACTCTCCTCCCACCCAGAAGATTTAGGGTACGCTTCAGGGCCACCTAGGCCTGTGGGGGGCGCTGGTGGCAGGCGGCCTGGGCAACGCCCTTCTCAGGCTGGCCACATTTACATAACAAAAGGTCAAAATTGGAGGCACTAGTGCAATGGGCTATTTATAAGAACCAGTCTCAACCGCTTCTGGCTCTCCTGCCTCCTTCCCTTCCTGATCTGCTGCTGCCACCCCCTCCCTGCCCAGAGGGCCCAGCCCCCTCCTGCCCAGCCCAGTCGGACCACATGGCCTCCCCTCGCAGGACTTTCTGCAGGCCTGGCCTTTCAATACCAGCCCGCCAAAGCCAGCTGCTGCCAGATGTGAAGGTCTCCTTCTGCCCCCACCATCCCCCCTCCCCCAGAGATGCAGGTCCCCAGGGAGGGGGATCCTGAGGTTCTGACTTTTTGCACCCCACTCAGCAAGCCTGGGCTCCCTTGGAATGGAGCCAAGGGTGGGGGCGGAGGCGCACAGCAGCCTGGAGCCCATCCCTGCCTGCCCTTCCCCCACCCCCAGGGCCAGGGCGGCTCAGCAGGTCCCTCAGGAATGTGACCAGACCCGGGGTGCGGGGTGGCTGGGAGGCCTCTGCTCCAGCCAGCCAGCTGTCTCTCTGGCCCCCAGCACAGTCCTCCTCTCATGGGGTGGCCCGGGGGTGTGGGAAAGTGGGGAGGGGGAACGGTTGGTCCAGAATCCCACCCATGGCCCAGATGGCAGGAGAACCAGTTCTGTTGGTCCAGAGGCCTGAGAGCACCTTCGTCTGCATTTAATGAAGGCCCTGGACCCCTTGTGTGTGTAGAGAGTTCAGGCTCTCCTGCCAAGTGACACCAGAGGTGGCCAGCAGGACAGAGTAGAGCTCAGCCTTAGGAAGGGGGGCAGAGACCACCTCAGCGCTGGTGAGAGCAGCCCTGAAAAATGAAGCGGGAGCCACAGCGATGTGTTCGAGCCTACCAGATGCCCACCACACAGCCTGCTCCCCACCAGATCTCAGGGCAACCCAAGCCCTGCTGGGGCACAGCGTCCACACCGTGGCCCCCGATTTAGCACATACCAGACCCCACAAATAGGTATTACCTGCCCTCGTCAGAGATCAGGCCAACAACTACTGAACACCATGCACAGAGGGGGCAGCAGAACAGAACTCGGGGGCTTCCACAGGTACTCACTGCTCCAGCCCTGCCAGCCACTTCACCAGCCACTTCGCCAGCCACGGGAAGGCAGAGTGACTGACCAAGGTCTCCGAGGTTGGGTCAGACATGACTCTTCTTGGGCCCAACTTCCCCACAGGGACTCCACAGGACAGGGCTGAGTCGCCTCCCCAGTGCCCTCCACTGGGTGGGGCCACAGCAGGGCTGCCTGCTGGGCGGTCAGAGCCAGCACAATGCCACCCTACCTGCCTCCCACCCCAGGCGGGGCCAGGCAGGCCGCGACCACCGATGTTAACCTCACCACAAGGGAGGGGCGCCCCACTACTGCAGGGCCAGGATCCCCGCAAAGCCTTGCTCTCTTCTTCCCAGCCAACAGGAACAAGCAGACAATCCTCTGCCCTACAGCTCAACACGGGCTGGAGGAGGAGCAGGCACCTATGCTGGAGAGGCTACAGCCCCAGGGGAGGCGGGGTGCCAGGGAAACATGACCGTGGGGGCTGGCCCAGTAAGCTGGCAGCGCAGGCCCCGACCGGGTCCAGGGGCTTGGTGCCCAGCCTTGGCAGGAGCCCACAAGCTGAGATGAAGATACCGCCTGGCACCAGCTCCTGGCACCCAGCAGCCCCCTGGCAGCAGGCCCAGGCAGCGTGCCTATCAGCCCCAAGGATCCACACCCAGCTCAGAACCGTTGCCTGCCGGAGCACTGGCTCCAGAAAGCCCAGGATCTGGGGCAGTGGGATCATCAGGTATTCCTCTGAGGCCAAGACCTAGCCCATCTGGGGGGGGGGGGGGGGGGCAGGGGGAGATGAGACCCTGGCTAGGCTGACCCTGGGGGAAGGGCAGTAGGAAAAGAGTCCCTGGGGAAGGCCAGCTCTGGCTTCTCGTGAACACAGAAGGGAGAATGAACAGAGAGACCTGGCTATAACACCTGGATTCCCTTCCCAGGTCCTTGTTTACAAAATGGTCCACCCCCACCTACCCAGCTGGGCTGTTAGGCAGAGAACTACACAGGTCTCTGCTGAATTCTCATGCCCTTTTCTCCCCCTCCAAGTCCCTGCCAGAGAAAAGCCAGACACGCCCCCGCCCCGCCACACACACACACACACTGAGGTGAGGGCAGGCCCAGGGCCCAGACAACCCAGACTCTTAAAACACACACCCACTCAGGGGCGCCTGGGTGGCTCAGTCATTAAGCGGCTGCCTTCCGGCTCAGGTCATGATCCCGGGGTCCTGGGATCGAGCCCCGCATCGGGCTCCCTGCGCAGCGGGAAGCCTGCTTCTCCCTCTCCCCCTGCTTAGTGTTCCCTCTCTGGCTGTGTCTACTCTGTCAAATAAGTAAATAAAATATTTAAAAAAACACAAAACAAAACACACACACCCGGGTCGCCTGGGTGGCTCAGTCGTTAAGCGTCTGCCTTCGGCTCAGGTCGTGATCCCAGGGTCCTGGGATCGAGCCCCACATCGGGCGCCCTGCTCGGCGGGAAGCCTGCTTCTCCCTCTCCCACTCCCCCTGCTTGTGTTCCCTCTCTCGGCTGTGTCTCTGTCAAATAAATAAATAAAATCTTTAAAAAAAAAAAAAAAAAAACAACACACACACACACCCACCGAAGGGAAGGCCAGGCCCACAAAGCTGAGCCGAGGGAGCTGCCTGAGCTCCCTGCACCTGTCCGCTTGCTCCTTCCAGTCTACCCTCCTCACTACAGGCGTGAAAGGCCCAACGAGGCAATGCCATCCTGTGGAAAGAAACATCTTGGGGGCACAAATGCCCAATCAATAAACGAGGTTCTGAGGATAGGGGGTGGAAGTATAGGAAAACTATAAATTCTGTATATTCATTTCTGTAATATTCAGAATCATAAAATAATCATGTATTACTTTTACAATCCTAAAAAAAAAAAAGAACTGATGCACGAACATGGATAAATCTCAAAATCATGACGTCATGAAGAAAACCTTACACAAAAGAGTAGAGACCCACAATTCCATTTAAAGTAAGTTCTAGAAAAGACAGAACTAGTTCCTGGTAGAAACAAAATCAAAAGACCCTGTGGAGGGTGAGGTGAGCACTGTTTGGGAAGGAGCATGAGGAACTTTCTGGACTGAGCATGGCTCTCTATCTTTGTTAAGGTGGATGTACTCACTGGTCAAAATTCAAAGGGTTGCCTGAAATTTGGGTACCATGTTGCATATAAATTTTATGTCAAATTGAAAACAAAAATTCCGGGCGCCTGGGTGGCTCAGTTGGTTGAGCGACTGCCTTCGGCTCAGGTCATGATCCTGGAGTCCCGGGATCGAGTCCCGCATCGGGCTCCCTGCTCAGCGGGGAGTCTGCTTCTCCCTCTGACCCTCCTCCCTCTCCTGCTCTCTTGTCTCTCATTCTCTCTCTCTCTCAAATAAATAAAATCTTAAAAAAAATAAAAAAGAAAAAGTGAAGTCTTTAAAAAAAAAAAAGAAAACAAAAATTCCAACAAATAGAAAAAGAACAGAGCTTCCCTTCTCAGCAGCTCACTACCAGCTAACATTCACTCAACCTGGGCACACAGGAAGCAGTTCATGAGGGCAGAGTGGTCATAGCACGAACAAATCCGTCTCCCTCCTGGTTCCATCCTGGCTCGGCAGCCCTTGTGGGTCTTTAGTAGGTAGTCAAAGCCCAAGGCCAAGGATACTCCGAAGACTCCCCCACCCTGCCCCCCAAACACACAGCAGCCAAAAGGCCAACGTGGACAGCGGAGGCATGGCCCCATGGCCTCCTGACCCATGGAACAGCACCCCATTAGGAGCCCCACTTGCCCATGATTCCATTCCAGGCAGTCTACATGGCCTCAAGGGCTCGTGGGGAGGCTAGAATGGGGCCAACTTCCAGGCCTCTTTTCCTAGCACCCCATAAAAAGCAGAATATGGGGCGCCTGGGTGGCTCAGTTGGTTAAGCGACTGTCTTCAGCTCAGGTCATGATCCTGGAGTCCCGGGATCGAGTCCCGCATCGGGCTCCCTGCTCGGCAGGGAGTCTGCTTCTCCCTCTGACCCTCCTCCCTCTCATGCTCTCTCTCATTCTCTCTCTCTCAAATAAATAAATAAAATCTTAAAAAAATAAAAAATAAAAAGCAGAATATGCTCTGGCCCAGCCTTTCGAAGGCCATGAGAGAAGGTTTTAAAATAAAAGTGATCACTGCGGTGCCTGGGTGGCTCAGTCGGCTGGGCATCTGACTCTTGATTTCTCGTTATCAGCTCAGGTCATGATCTCAGGGTCATGAGATTGAGCCCCAGGTCATGAGATGGAGCCCCACATCAGGCTCCACGCTCAGCATGGAGTCTGCTTGAGATTCTCTCTCCCTCTGCCCCTCCGTTTATGCACGCTCTCCCCCGCCCCCGCCAAAATAAATATATAAATACAATCTTTTAAAACAATAAAGTAAAGTAAAAGTGATCTTTGCTTAAGCAGAGAGCCCAGAAGAACAATTCCAACCACCTATCCAATGGGAACTGGCCCAACTTAGCCTGGACACCCACTGTGTCCAGAGCCTGGGCTCCAGGAGGCCTAGGCATTCAGAACTACTCTGGTCAGTGGTGCCTGGCTGGCTCAGTCAGCAGAGCAGGCAACTCTTGATCTCAGGGTCGTGAGTTCAAGCCCCATATTGGGTGTAGAGATTACTTAAAAATAAAACTCAAGGGAAAAAAACAAACTATTCTGGTCATTCAACCTCCACTGGTGCCCTCTAGAGACCAGATTGGCAGCAGGCCCTGCATCCCTCCTAGAGACAGAGGAGCACATCCCACCCCCATGGGTAGGAGCCAGACTCAGGGTGTGGTTTCACAGCTGGCACACTCCCTGACCCTCGTGAGCAGTATGCTCCTGAAAAATGCTGTCATTTCTACCCAATGCCTAACCTCCTGCAGGCAGGACCCCCCCCACACGCTCCAGAGGCAACTGCAGGCACCGACTGAAAGGCTTCCCAATTTCACAAAACTTCTCTACCTCTCTCCCAACCAGAAGGGTGGGCCCTAGAGAGAAAGGTGAAGGACAGGGAAAAGGGGCCCACCTGCCTCCCCTCCCTGGGCTGGCCCCTTTGCCCAGATCTCCTAGAAACTTTGCCACCCCACCTCCCTCTCTGGTGGCCCTCCCTCACTTTCTTGAGCGGGACTTCCCACAGGAGTCTTGAAGCTATGCCGGGGGACAGGAGGAACTCCATCCAGCCCACTCCAAAGCACCCAAAAGGAGACTGTCTTTTCTCCTTAACGACCTGGGAAGGAACGCCTAGCCAGAAGTCACAGTGACACAGGAATCTTCCAGCCACCCCTTGCCCACCCAGAGTCCCACTGCCAGATGGGAGACACAAAGCATGCCAAGCAGAGAGACAGTGCTGGGTACAGCCAGCCACAAGGCAGCTTCCACACCCACAGGGGTTTAGCTCATCTGTGTCAGAAAGGGTCCTAAACATGCTGGCTACTGTCCCCAAGCCTGAATCTGAGATCAGCATCCGCCTTAGTCACAGCTGACCTGCACTGGTCACCTGGTACTCCAGGTATGGCCCTAACAGGTGCCTCTTCCTTGAAGGCCTGGCCCTACCCAGGCTGCAAGAGAACAGCTTGAGGGCATGGTGGAGACAAGCTGGAAGGTTTGTACCTTCCAGGATCCAGAAGAGCACAAGGCCCAGTCCCCAAGCCACCAACCAGCCCTGCATTGGCCAGAAGCCCCAGATCGCGTTCTCCTGTCCCAATGGCCTGGAGTTCTATTCTATATCCCTCTTCTCTTTCTCTTTTATTAAAGAGAGAAAGAGTGGGGAGAGGGACAGAAGGAGAGAGAGAGAATCTCAAGCAGACTCCCCGCTGAGCACGAAGTCCGGGACAGGGCTCGATCTCACGACCCTGAGAGCACGACCTGAGCTGAAATCAAGAATCGGACGCTCAACTGACTGAGCCAGCCAGGCATCCCCTCTATATCCCTCTTGTCTGTATTCCTCCATGAAGTCTTTCCCATCCCCTTCACTGTTCGGGGGGAGCCTCTCTCCCCTTCACCCACCCACCCAGGCAGCCCCTCACCCCACCTCAGCCTGCCCCCCTGGGGAAGACTGGTGTGTTATCTCCACCTCCAGGGACAGATAAGACAACAAAGGTCTGGGGGTTAAAGAACCTGCACAAGGTCACAAGAGCACGTAGGTGGCAGAATGAGGACTCAAAGCCTGATCCAGAGCTAATGTCAGACTCTCCCTACCCCATAGACGGATATCACGTACCTCCCATTGCTGGGCAGGGGCAGGGATCACTTACAGGAGCACAGCCCTCCATGCGTCAGAAAGAGGGTCTTGGTCTCCAGCTCCACCCTCATCTCCCCCTGCCCACCACCAGCCACCTGCCCATCACAGCAGAGCCTTACCTGGGCTGCATTCTCCTGACCTCAGTGTATAAGGTCAACCCGGCTCCTTTATCGCCTGAGGCCAGTGAGAAGCTTGGGGCTACAAGTGACAAGGTGCCCCCTCCCCCGCCCTGGCACGCAGCCTGCTCTGGGTGCCCAGGCTGTGCCCGGCGCTCTTCTGAGAACACCCCTGGCCTCCATGACCTCTCTGGTCTGTCCCTCCAGGCATGGGCTGGTGGTGGGTGGGACTCAGTGCTCTGGGCAAGCCCAGCCGTGTAATCCAGCCCAGACCTGGATTCCGGCCAGCAGCTCCTGGCTCTTCTCCCAGACCATCCTCCTGGAAAGCAACAGGCTCTGCGAATGCCAGGAGCCCAGCCCTCCCTCGGACGCGGCTTCTACGAAATAAACATTTGGGTTCCACTCAGTGCACTGGTGATCTGATCACCAGGGACCCAGTGCTGGCATCCTTCCCCGCCCCTCAGGCCAGCCCTGTTGCCCAGCCACCCGCTCACTCTGAACAGCAAGGGAAGCGGCATCCACCCCAGCTGGACTTCGAGTCTGTCCTGAAATCCCTTCAGGCCCCACTGAAGACCCCATGCTGCCCATGACGGGCCAGGGCCCTGACCACCTTCTTCTCTACGCTCTCCCATCCAAGAAGTGGGCCCGCTCCCGGGTAATTCAACACCGCGACAAAGTGCCCGTGTGAGGAGAGCCCTGGCAGGAAGCTCAACACTGCACAGGCCCGGTGGCCTGCAAACCTTGCTTCTCCAGGGCAGCCTCGGGTCTTCTCCCTCCCCCAGGGCTACAAGCCTCCCATCACTCCTGGCTTTGGAGCCGACCAGAAGCAAGGCCAAGACGGCCTTGGGGGCCTGCAACTGGATGTCCCTTCCTGGCTCTGACGCAACCGGTGACCTGACACCAGGAAAGGCACAGGGCAGGGTGCCACTGGAGGGCGAGGTGTTGCAAGTGTACCGGGCCAGGCCAAGCCATAAATGCCACTGGGGAGAGGCAGGTGAGCACCACTCAAAGAAGGGGAACAGCAGTTTCAGATTAGGATTATCATTACAAAAACTTAGGCTCACTCCCAGACTCTCTCCCCGACATTGCACTCCCCTCGGGAAGGGCCTGAACTATTGGCAATAACAGAGCAGGAGCCTGGAGGCAGGGAAGCACGCATAGGGAAGGTCGGCCGACAGGAGAGGGCACTGGTTCTTGTGCCCGAGGCCCCAGGTCCCAGTGGTCTGGCTCACCCGGGGTACGGCCCACGGACCAGCAGCCACAGGTGCGGCAGCACCACCCAGGGTCTCGCAAGAAAGGCAGTTGCTCAGGCCTCACTCCAGACCTCAAAACCAGAACTGGCATTTTAACCTCACAGGACTCGCACGCACATTCAAGTCTGGGAAGCGCTAAGGTGGGTTCTAAGCTTTCTACTGCCCAGGAAGCCCACCGCTCTCCAAGTAATAAACGCTCAGCCACTGGGTGTCGAGAGGAAAAAGACAGCTCCCAAAGGAAAGACATTATTTCCCAGATAAACAAGCCCAGAGAGTGATTAATAAAAGCAATGGACCTGGGGAGCACCTGGGTGGCTCAGTCAGTTGAGCATCCAACTTCGGCCCAGGTCCCGATCTCAGGATCCTGGGATCGAGCCCCAGGTAGGGCTTCCCGTTCAGCGGGGAGTCTGCTTTCCCCTCTGCCCCCTCCCGACTCATGACACATGTGCACGCTCTTTCTCGTAAATCTTTAAAACAAAATAAATAAACAAAATAAAAAACAACAACAAAAGACGCTGGACCTGGAACATGAGACCGAGGTGGAGCATGGTTACCAGGCACCTGTGGAGACAGGGTGTGGCCAAGGGCAGGGGCTGCTGGACCTGGGAGGCAGGCAGAGACCTGAAGGGAGGAGACCAGCAGTACGGCACAGTGGTAAATAGGTGGAAATCCCACCTTCGAGGAGCTAAAAGGGCACCTGGAAAGCCTGGGCAGCCCCACTGGAAGAGACTATCACAAACATCTCAGCTGCCCCGGGGACACCCTTCAGATGAGATAACTAAGTCCCAGAGGGAGAGACATGGGTCACAGCTGAGTCACAGAGCTGCAATTGCCCGCCCATGGCTCCTGGAAAGAAACTCCAACTCCACAATTTCAGAATCAGTCCTAGTAGCTAACAATTTCTTATGCCAACTAAGGGCTCTACAAGAATTAAAGCAAAACTAACCCAAACCCCTACCATCTTCTATCACAGTCACATCATAGAAAAAAAATATTTCATGACCAAAAAGCAGGAAGAGGGGCGCCTAGGTGGTGCAGTTGGTTAAGCGTCCAACTCCTGATTTCGGCTCAGGTCGTGATCTCAGGGTCGAGATCGAGCTCCGCGTCCGGCTCCCCGCTCAGCAGAGTCTGCTTAAGATTCTCTCTCTCCTTCTCTCTCTGCCCCTCCCTGCCTCATGCTTGCGCTCTCTCTCAAACATAAATACATCTTGGGCGCCTGGGTGGCTCAGTTGGTTAAGCGACTGCCTTCGGCTCAGGTCATGATGGCAAGGTCCTGGGATCGAGTCCCGCATCGGGCTCCCTGCTCTGCGGGGAGCCTGCTTCTCCCTCTCCCACTCCCCCTGCTTGTGTTCCCTCTCTTGCTGTGTCTCTCTCTGTCAAATAAATAAATAAAATCTTTAAAAAAAAAAAAATACATCTTAAGATTTTTTTTTTAAACTTACTCATTTGAGAGGGAGGGAGAAGCAGACTCCCTGGTGAGCAGGGAGCTCCACATGGGGCCTTATCCCAGGACCCCAGGATCATGATCTGAGCTGAAGGCAGATGCTTAACTGACTGGAGCCACACAGGTGCCCCTAAATAAATCTTTTAAAAAAGCAGGGGGGCAGGGGCGCCTGGGTGGCTCAGTTGGTTAAGCGACTGCCTTCGGCTCAGGTCATGATCCTGGAGTCCCGGGATCGAGTCCCACATCGGGCTCCCTGCTCGGCGGGGAGCCTGCTTCTCTCTCTGACCCTCCCCCATCTCATGCTCTCTCTCTCTGTCTCATTCTCTCTCTCAAATAAATAAATAAAAAATAAATTAAAAAAATAAATTAAAAAGCAGGGGGCAAGAACCACCTCTCAATGTAGGGCAGTCCTTCCCAAGAAAGGGTAGTTGACAACCCTTCACCCACATGGTTGCTGTAGGCCAGTCAGTCTCAAGGCAAGCTGGCATTAAGGAAGCACTGCCCTGCCCCGCAATTCGACGTGACCCTCCTGGCCAGGATTACAGAGATGCCACCCTAAAGGGGAATCAGAGAAAAACAAAACTTGATGCCAGACAGTAATGATGGGGCTTTCATTAGCTGGGCGAAAACTAAAGGAATATTTCCCGAGGAAAGAGATAGGTGATACTTTAGAAATAAGGCCAAGAATGAAAACATGCAAACCCTGTGGTCCAGAAAATGCACTCCAAGGTCTACACCAACAGAAATCTACCCGCCTGCTCACCAAAACCCAGGCAGGCATATGCGCGGCAGCCCTGGTCACAGGAGCCCGACACCTACAGGACAGGGGGTAGCTGAAGGTATAGGGGCTGTTAGGCAGCCATGAGCACAACTGACCATCTGAACAGGACCATACAAATGTGCCTTTTATAGGTTAAAAATAGCTGACTGTTGGCAAGGTCACCAGTTTGATTTACATGCACATAGATGAGTCTCTCGAGCATCCTGTTGACCAAAGAATCCAGGCTGAAAAGAGACTATATGGTGTTGATTCCATTCATGCACGTCAGAAAGCAGGCAGCACGACGAGTCCAAGGGTGAGGGAGGAGCAGGGGAGCACAGGGGGTGACTTAAAGGACTCACAAGGGGGTTCCGGGGTTGTGTTTCTCATTCTGGATACTGGTTACACAAGTATGTCCATCTGTGAAGAACCCTCAGAGCTGTCATTCACAACTGCACACGTTGCCTATGTACAACGTACCTGAATATAATACAAGGCACAGAAACATTCAGGTGGGAAGCTGGGCCCAGTCTTGGTCCTGATTAGCCAGTGGACCCAAGTCAGGAAATAACCTCCCTGAACCACCAACTAATAATCATCATCACAAGACAAGAAGAAGAGCACTGAAGGACAGAGTGGCCACGTCCAGGACGGAATGTCCATCTTAGAAGAGAGAACTCTGCAGACCAGCCAGGAACCTACAGAAAACCTAGAAACCGTCATAAAATCAGTGTCTGCCATCCCAAGTAACAACAACATGACGACAGTTTTAAATCATCCTAGTGTCTAGCCGATACTTCTACAGAGGAGTTCCAAAATCAGACAGGCCCAGGAGAAAAGAGGAAATTCCAACTGGCAGGTGAGGTACAAACAGGATCCATTCCACCAACGCCTGAGCAGATCCCAGAGCAGCCAGCTAGGCACATCAAAGGAAGGAAGCCAAGGAGAAACTAGACGAGGCCCTCCGGAATAGGGGGTCAAAGGGAGCTGCTGAACAGAAGGAAAAGCCCCCTTGGCTCCAGTGTGATCAAACCCCCCAACTCTCAAACAAAGGGCTCAAGGAACTACAGCCAAAGACCAAAGATTAAAAAAAAAAAAAAAATCAAGTAGAGACACCATGGGCACCCACTAGTTTTTAAAAAGCCATTTTTAAGGATAAAATTAGGGAACTTCTATAGAAAACCTCACACTCTATGGCCTGTGCCTAAAAAGCCTCCAGGTGCAGCACCTTACAGAAGAGGTCTCAGGTGTTCAGCAGGTATCTTGAAGGGTCTAACAGAGGAGAGACCAAGAGCTCAGAAAGGGATTCGGACAGAAATCCACTCAGACTTGAGGAAAACACACTCCCAGTGTCACTCTACTTTTAAAATGGAGTCTCAGTGGTACTGGAAGGATTGCCTAGCATTACGAAATCGGCTTTGGAGACAGAAAGCAAACTGAACAGGCATTTATCTGCCTGGAGAAGTAGAGCCGGCGATGGGGTGAAAATGGGGCTACTTAGGAAGCAACAAAAACCCTGCCCTGAAAACACCCAAACCCCCACTAGCAGGCCGGACAATAAAGTGGAGGACAGCGCCACCCTGGCCCACTCCAAGTGGGGACGGAATCGCAGAAACCACAGCTACACCCGGCACTTCAGTGAATCTCAAAATAGAGGTGAGTGCCAGGCTCTGAGTGCACAAAGAGCAAACTCGGCCAAACCCAGCCACCTGCTGTTCAAGGATCCAGACAAGCCCAGGGAAGCGACAAAGAAAAGCTAGGGAATGGTTAACCCACAATTCAGAAGAGTGATTTCTGGAGGCAGGCAGGGATGAAGTGGGAAGCAGCACAGGCGGGTGTCCAAGGGCTGTTTCTCACACGGGTGGGGGAGGCGAGGGTGTGCCGTGTCCACTGTACCTATAGGTGTGCACACGTAATTTATACTCTCTCGGTAACGTTTGTAAATCACCCAGAACGCAATCCTCAAGTCAACTGAGGAAGCTGGCATGCTCTGTGCAGGAACCCCAAAAGAAAGGGGAGCGAGACGAGACCTTCTAGATCCAGGGCGGTGCCAGCGACTACAGCTGTGTGACACTCACTCGAGCATCCCTCACATAGTCACTTGACCTAGAGACCCCCCCCTCCAAACACTGCAGGGCCACACAGCTGGGCGAATATGGCAACAAGATGCCAAGAAGGGCTTCAGAGGGTTCAGTCCCACCGGAGAAGCCCACAAAGTACCACTCTGTCCTAATAAATAGAAAGCAACAAAATTTAAAAAATAAATTAATTAAAAGAAAGCAACAGAAGCTAGGGCCTCCATACCTGGGAGGCCATGTGCCTCACCCAACAGAAGGGAAAGCCCAGGAACCCTCCAAAGGACTGGAGGGGAAGAAGGGCAGTTAATACCACTCTAAGTGAAAATACCGAAGTCTAGCACACATCTCCCCCTCTGCAGCCTCTGCCCCCTCCAATTCGGAGTCCAATCAACCCTGAGTTATCTTTCTCAAACACTGATCTCATCCAGTCACTCCCCTGCTTAAAGCTTTCAATGCATTCCGATGCCTGGATAAAGTCCACACTCCAGGCTGGCCTGCAGGGTGCTTCTGTAGAAAATCTGGTCCACCATCATGCCTGAGTGCCCATCATCTGTGAAGCCAGCCCTGCATTTCTCCGAGGGCCCGATGTCAGAGCTAGCGGCCCAGCTGCTTCCCTCTGTGCACCTCCCCTCTGCCCATGCCCTCCCACCCCCAACCAGGCTCCCAAGGTGAGGGACCTGTGTCCCACTAGCCCAGCAGCCACAGCGGCACCGGGCATGGAGCAGGCTCTCATAAAGGTGTATTGGGTGAGCAAATACCGGCCAGGCAGGAGCGGTGCAGAGAAGAGGATGAAATAATACATGAGAGAAGAGAGGCAGGCAGTAAAGAGGGGGTAATGAGAAAGGAGAGAAGGCTGCCCAACACCCTCCCGTCAGCACTTCCAAAACTGCCATTTACGTTCTTCAAACTTAGGACTCCCAGCAAACTTCCATGCGGTTTACTACAGTAGTATTTACTACAATAATATTACTACAGTCAGTGTTACTGTTCCAGTTACCATATTAAACAAACTGGCAATTAAAACAGTATCTTGGGGCGCCTGGGTGGCTCAGTCGTTAAGCGTTTGCCTTCGGCTCAGGTCATGATCCCAGGATCTTGGGATCGAGCCCCACATCGGGCTCCCTGCTCATGGGAAGCCTGCTTCTCCCTCTCCCACTACCCCTGCTTGTGTTCCTTCTCTCTCGCTGTGTCTCTCTCTGTCAAATAAATAAATAAAATCTTTAAAAATAAATAAATAAATAAAACAAAACAATGTCTTGATTTAAGATAGCAATAAGAAACCCATGTTGGGGTGCCTGACTGGCTCAGTCGGTAAGAGCATGTGACTCTTGATCTCGGGGTTGTAAGTTCGAGCCCCACGTTGGGTATAGAGATTGCTTAAAAATTAAAAACAAACAAAAAAAATCTAAAACCAAAAAACCACATTAACATAAATACCATTTTTATGGGGAAAAAATCCCAAATTCAAAAAAAAAAATCAATGAGCAGAGTTTTACATTTTTGCATTTGTTTTACATTTTAAATCTCTTTAACATCTGACTTAACAGAAGTGGCTAGATTCTCAAATCTGTTTCTACACTTAGGTCTATTACAAGATGAGGTTTTGATTCAAGTCTCTGAACAAATGTGACTTTAGGGGCCCCTGAATGGATCAGTTGTTGGGCGTCTGCCTTTGGCTCAGGTCATGATCCCAGGATCCTCTTTGGGCTCCCTGCGGGATCCCAGGTCCCGGGTCAGGCTCCCTGCTGGGCGGGAGGCCTGCTTCTCCCTCTCCCTCACCCACTCCCCCTGCTTATGTTCCCTCTCTCGCTGTGTCGCTCTCTGTTAAATAAGTAAAATCTTTAAAAAAAAGAAAAAGAAATGTGACTTTACACAGATAGAAGGGAAGAGTTTTTTTTTTTAAGATTTTTTTTTTTTATTTAAGAGAGAGTACAAGCAGGGGGAGCAGCAGGCAAATGGAAAGGAGGGAGCCCGATGCGGGGCTCGATCCCAGGACCCCGGGACCATGACCCAAGGCAAAGGCAGACGCTCAACAGTCAGGCGCCCCAAGGGAGGAGTATTGTTTTTTTTAAAGATTTATTTATTTATTTATTTATTTGTCAGAGATAGAGACAGAACACAAGCAGGGGGAGAGGCAGGCAGAGGGAGAAGCAGGCTCCCCGCTGAGCAAGGAGCCCGATGTGGGACTCGATCCCAGGACCCTGGGATCATGACCTGAGCCGAAGGCAGCCGCTCAACCAACTGAGCCACCCAGGCGTCCCAAGGGAGGAGTATTTTAATAATCCTTTCAGCTAATTGTGGCTCTTCTTCATTGACATTACACTGAAACTCAAGTGGTGGTCTCTTAAAAGTTGCAATGGAGGGGGCACCTGGGTGGCTCCATCAGTTAAATGTCTGCCTTCGGCTCAGGTCATGGTATCAGGGTCCTGGGATCCAGCCCCCATCAGGCTCTGAGCTCAAAAGGGAGTCTGCTTCTCCCTCTCCCCTCCCCCGCCCACTCATGCTCAGTCTCTCAAATTTTAAAAATCTAAAAAAAAAAAAAGTTGCAATGGAGACTCTGAAATCGTATCCGTGACTATCTCACACTCAGTTACGCAAAAATCCCCTGGTCTACGCCGCACTCCTATCCATGCAAGATTGTGCAACTTCAAGCACTGGTCATCTGGAAAATTTTGGTTCACTGAGTTGATCAGATCTTCCAAATGTCATCACATTTCATTATAGACACCAAAAAACTCCAGGTGTTAATATCACCGCTGATCTTATCAGTGAAGGCTAAGTCAGGCTCACAGTGATGGATAGGAGTTTTCCAAAACTCATTTTCCCTTGAGGGTTCTAGCACTGGCAACACATATTGTCAGTTGTTTTCCTTGACGTGGCAAAGCTCACCTTCTGCATTTGAGAAAATGTCTGAACAAATTCTCCAAGTCTGAATAACCACACCTTGTCTGTCGGTTGTTCTTTCAACTAAAAACAATGTTCCAGGAGAAAAAGCAGCTAGTTCAGAGCACAGCCCAAGCAAATGCAAAGTGCTTTCCGGAGACAACAGTTATACTTCACAATAGTCATGCAGAGTCCCCATTTTGTCACTAATACTAAAAAGACGTGTACCCCAGGGTCTAGATATACTCCTCAGTCATCTGTACTGCTTCCCCAGGACACTCATTAAGACTGGCTGTCTCCGGGCGCCTGGGTGGCTCAGTTGGTTAAGCGACTGCCTTCGGCTCAGGTCATGATCCTGGAGTCCCGGGATCGAGTCCCGCATCGGGCTCCCTGCTCGGCAGGGAGTCTGCTTCTCCCTCTCCCACTCCCCATTTGTGTTCCCTCTCTCGCTGTGTCTTTCTCTGTCAAATAAATAAATAAAATCTTTAAAAAAAAAAAAAAAAAGACTGGCTGTCTCCATCTGGAGCACTACCTATAGAGAACACAGCTCTGGGTGATGCGTACCACCCACCACGGCTTTGCACAGGACAAAGGCCAGTAACTTCTAAGAACTATGAAAAGGGTCGGGGCGCCTGGGTGGCTCAGTTGTTAAGCGTCTGCCTTCGGCTCAGGTCATGATCTCAGGGTCTTGGGATCGAGCCCCACATCGGGCTCCCTCCTCCACAGGAAGCCTGCTTCTCCCTCTCCCTCTCCCACTCCCCCTGTTTGTGTTCCCTCCCTCGCTGTGTCTCTGTCAAATAAATAAAATCTTAAAAAAAAAAAAAAAAAAAAGAACTATGAAAAGGGTCTTGGGGACCCCAAGTGGTCCACAAATCACTGAAAACAGCTGATATGCACTAGGCTCAAATATCTTTTTTAAGATTTTATTTATTTGACAGAGAAAGACACAGCGAGAGAAGGAACACAAGCAGGGGGAGGGGGAGAGAGAGAAGCAGGCTTCCCGCCAAGCAGGGAGCCCGATGTGGGGCTCGATCCCAGGACCCTGGGACCATGACCTGAGCCGAAGGCAGACGCTTAACGACTGAGCCACCCAGGCACCCTAGGCTCAAATATTTTTTTTTTTTTAAAGATTTTATTTATTTATTTGAGAGAGAGAGAGCACATAAGAGGGGGGGAGGGTCAGAGGGAGAAGCAGACTCCCTGCTGAGCAGGGAGCCTGATGCAGGACTCGATCCTAGGACTCCAGGATCATGACCTGAGCCGAAGGCCGTCGCTTAACCAACTGAGCCACCCAGGCGCCCCAGCTCAAATATTTCTAACAACCCATTTTACAGGCAAGGAAAGTGAGGCAGAGAGGCATTCTTCCCAAAACCACACTTGTTCACCAAATACTCTACGAGGCAGGGCTGACAGAAAACTCTGAAGAGACCTCCAAAAAGGCCTGCTTACTCAGAGCTGGCAATGCTTTGGGAGCAAGCTGGGCCTCTGTACACTGTAGGTTCCAGGCTAATTGCTTCGGCCCTCCTGAGGCAGAGGTGGTCGGGGGGGGGGGGGAGGGGTGCTACAGGAAGCAGGATGTGCAAGCTCGCAGCCTGCTGGGGGCATGAAGTCAAAGTCCCCTCCTGCCCAAAGCAGCTAAGCCAGCCCTGCTGCCCTTATCAGCGTCAACACGCGCATGGAATGTGGGACTTTGGAAACAGTCCTCTCCCCTGGCCTGCACCCCTCTGGCGCTCAGGTTCACCTACCACAGCCAAAGGACAACCCAGGCTCAGTGTGCGACCCACCTGCACCTGGAGCCTAGTGGCAGGTGAGAAAGGCACCTGCTAGAGCTGGCCCAGGGCACCTGACTAGGCTATGGCTTGGCCCCTCTCATTGCCAAGATCACCCATCTACCAAGAAACAGCCTCACACTGCTGAGAGAGACGCCACGCTGCCCAGTCCCACACAGCACCGCTGGCAGTGCCCAAGCACCTCTTGTCCGCCCGCAGTGAGAACACCAAGAGAAGAAAAGGAGCTCAGCTCGGAGTTCCCAGGAACCCCCAGACCATCCCCCTCACAGATCCTCTGAAAGTGGTCAACAAAAGCCCAAGTTTACACAATCCAACGTGCCAGAAGGGAAGGAGTTGGCACTGGAAGGGTAAGGATGACCCAGGGAGTCCTAACCCCCTGAGCTCCCCCAGACCCCACCTGGAGGATGGGGAACGGACCTGCTCACCAGGCTTGTTGTGGTCCCTCCCCAGTTTACAAGGAACTACCATCCAGCTCCAGGCTTTGTCTAAGACAGCCATACTGCCAACCCACTCAAAATGAAAACCTTGACTGTCCTCAGGCCCAAGCACTGCTCAGAGGAAGGAGCCCACACATACATGTTTGAGGCTGCCACACACGTGTGGTTGTGTTTCCTTACTCTTAGAACTTCTCTAACCGGGGCGCCTGGGTGGCTCAGTCAGTTGGGCATCTGACTCTTGATATCGGCTCAGGTCATGATC
The DNA here is from genome assembly GCF_029215605.1 of Mirounga angustirostris. Taxonomy (NCBI): domain Eukaryota; kingdom Metazoa; phylum Chordata; class Mammalia; order Carnivora; family Phocidae; genus Mirounga; species Mirounga angustirostris. The sequence goes on from NW_026991722.1 coordinate 64,977,950, forward strand.
TTGGGATCCTGGGCTCCATGCTCAGCAGGGAGTCTGTTTAAGGATTCTCTCTCGGGCACCTGGGTGGCTCAGGTGGTTAGGCGACTGCCTTCAGCTCAGGTCATGATCCTGGAGTCCTAGGATCGAGTCCCGCATCAGGCTCCCTGCTTGGCAGGGAGTCTGCTTCTCCCTCTGACCCTCCCCCCTCTCATGCTCTGTCTCTCATTCTCTCTCAAATAAATAAAATCTTAAAAAAAAAAAAAAAGGATTCTCTCTCCCACTGCCCCTTCCCCCTCCCCCCCACTGCTTGTGTTCTCTAAAATAAATAAATCTTAAAAAAAAAGATTTAACTTCTCTACCAGCTTCCTAGCTATGTGACTTGAGACTAATTGCCTAACCTCTCTGAGCCACTTGTACAGTGACTGATAAAATGATTGGCACTGCATGGGTTATGTTCCAAGGATTAAATTCAGAACACTTCCCACAAGGGTTACCATGGGGTAAGAGCCCAAAAGTGAGCCCCTGGCCCTCTTCTGCCCCTACTTCCCTAGCATTGTCAGGAATTCTGTGGGAACCACCCTTCTCCCAGTATTCAAGCAGAGCTACAGTAGAACCTGTCAGACAAACCACCAGCCACTTTCTACCAGCAGGAAGAGCAGGGAAGTCCTGCGGCAGGGTGGGACAAAGAGACAAAAGAGCTGAGGCAGGAACCCACCCCTCCAGGATCACTAGCCTCAAGACAGAACCCCAGAGTCCATCTACCAAGATGTGCACAGGCAGGAAAGAACAGAGAGGAAAGACACGCTGCCTGTGCTCCCAACACCACCCACTTCTTCCTCGACTACCAGCCAAGACTTCTTGATCCCCTCTCCTTCACTGCCCCAGCCCAGGCTGGTCTTCCTTCCCTAATAGGCAGCACTTCCTAACCAGGACACCAATAAGAACCACACCAGACTCAGGGGCCTTGCTGCTCACCTCATTCTGTAAGCTGCCCAGAGCAAGCAGGGCTGTCTTACGTTCCATCTGCCCATAGATAAGCACTAACCCCCAGGACCGCCCCATTGTTCTGTTCTAGCAAAGAGAGCTGGAGCCAGGTCTTACCTGAAGCTCTACCTCCAATGCCCTTTCACAGCCACCCCCATTACTCTGTTCCCTGGCCAGATAACCATCCAGAAAAGCAACCTCAGGGACCAACCTCTCTCCCCCGGGGACCTTGAGGTCAAAGAGAAAAATAGGGGCTCAGGTCCCAGGGGTCCCCAGCTATGGTCACAGTGGGCTCATTAGGGAGCCACAAGGATCCCAAATGTCACTACATCAGGCCCTGCCAGGACACACAGAGGTCAACCAGGACCCAAGAATGCAACCCCAAAACCAGAACAGGTAAACTCTGAAAACCAAGCAGGATGAAGAGTCCTGGGGTCAAGAGCAGCAGGCGGCTCTCCAGGGACCTCCAAAGAGATGCCCCCTTAGTGCACACGGCCTGGGGGTGTCTCCCACGTAAAAGGGACCCCTTCTGTGTCTGGTGCTTCTCCAAGACCCTAGTAACTAAGAGAATCAACCCAACTTGTTCTGTAAATTCGATCCCACTGGGCCATCAGAGTAAAGCAGTTCATGACCACCCCAGATCATAATGCATTGGTCGATCTGGACTCACTACTTGCTTGATTCTATTACCAACATAGATTCATCACCTGCTAAAGCAGTGGTTCTCGATCTTGGCTACATATCAAATTCATTTCCAAGTCTTAGGAAACATGGATGTTAGAAATAGTCCAGGCTGTGCCAGCCTCTACCAGCTCCCAGGTGATCCTCATGTGCAGGGCTGAAAAACGGCACCAGCAGGCAGGCCTCTTCCAGGCAGCACAGGTACCAACACATACTTAATGGGTCAATGTGTAGCAAGCACTCATCACAAGTAAAGTACCATGGTGTCCACAGAGGGGCAGGCCACGGAGGCCTCAGAACTCCACCTTCCCAGCCATCTACCCTACTCTCGCTTCTCATTCATTTCAGGAACAAGAATTCACCAAGATCTTATGAGCTTCCAAAGCAGCACAGGTGAGGGTACTACAAAGGCCACGGGCATTCCTCCTCCTTAAAGGGCCTGTACCCAGGCTGATGAAGAGGCCGAGGGAGCTCAGACCCCAGTGTGGTGATGGGAACACCTCTGGGCGGGGGGGGAGGGGGGGGGTGTTACGTGGCAGGTAGTTACTGTTCTCAAGGCACTGGAGAGGCCCCTCCCGATACTCACTGAGAGAACCCACCCACCCACAGGTGCTGCTGGGAAAGAAGCCTGAGGCCGCCGCCGCAGTCTGGAACGCATGGGACAAGTCTGCACGGGACAAGTCTGCACAGCGGCTTCCATCTATCTCCTCAAGAGGCCAACTCCCCACCTGGAAGCAGCCCCCCAGCCAAGCCCTAACACTGCCTTTCCTTAGTGGCCCTTGGGATTGCCATGGAATGGACAGGGAGAGCTGGAGGTATGGCCCAGGAAGGCGGGTCCACCGGCCTTTCCATACCCCACTCTCCCTCCTCATCCCTACCCTGAGTGCCCACGGAGGTGGGTTACCCTCAAACAGTAAACAGGCACCCACTCTGGGCTCCGTATCTCAGAAGCAGCAGCAAGGCCCCTTGGCTGTTCTGTCCCCTCTCACCCACAGAAGGACCTGCTCTAACCCCAAGGCCACAATCCCCCCTTCCTCCACCCACATGCGACATTACCATGAAAAACATGAAAACTAAGCAGTCTGAAGGAGAGGCTCTGAACCCCTTCCTGACTGTCCTAGGCAGGTTCTTAGGATCACTCTCTCAACGAAGTCCAGCCACACCCTCCCTCAGCAGAGGCACCCCAGCCTGGGCCCTTCCCTCCGGATTGTGACAGGCCTGGAGTCGCCTCCTGGCTTTCCCTTCCTTATCAAGCTCACCAGGGGCCCACATACAACCCCCAACCCCCACCCGCTACTCTTGCTTTGCCTTGCTTCGCCACTCCCGCCACTCCAGGCTACAGGAGCTCTCAGAGACCTCCCCCAGCCCAGGTCCCTATCCCTTAGGGCAAGGCCCCTCCCAGCAGGAAGCACAGGCTGGCGGTGCCAGGCAGAGTCAAACTGGCCTGGCTTGTTTGGAAGCCCCTAAGCCGGAACCAGGATCCTCTTGGGGAGGGGGCTGTCTGCTGGCCTCTCCCTGCTTGGAGCTCAGACCTCCACACCACACGGGCCCTCACAAAGCCCTGGAGTCAAAGGCATTTACCCTCCAGCCCCAGCCTGACCAGTTGCTTACTTGCAGCCCCAGCAAATTATGTAACCTCCCAGTTGAGTCTCATTTACCGTCTGTAAGAGGAGACTATCTGGCGTGCTGACCTGTAAGGGTTCCGAGAAAACTCGAGTGTGCCCCTATCTCCCGGCCTACGGCCGACCACTTGTTGGCAAGGCTGTGAGAGTCCAAGACCAGCACGATCCAGCCGAGCTGCAGGGGCTGAGCACTGCGCCCCTGGGGTGTCTGTTCTCAGAAAATCTTGTTGGAGGCATGAAAAGCTTACGAAAGAGCCTCCCAGCTGCCTGGCACGCAGAGGGCGCTCCTGTGCTAGCTTCTCTAACACACAGCGTCTGCAGGCTCGCGCTCTCGCTTCGCGGCTCTCCCTTCGCGGCTCTCCCGTCTCCCTGGCCACACTCCACACCGCCACTGTCTTTCCAAGCGCTCCGCATTAAAACCCCTCTCCTACAGCCAACCTGAACCCAGCATGGCATCTGTGGCTCTCCTCCAGCCCAGAGCCGGCCCCTTCCTCCATGCCTCGCAGCTACAGCCACCAGCCCCGCGGTGCCCTCTGCACTGCATACAGCACTGTGCCAGCCCTTATCAGCCTATCTTACAATCGTTTGTTTGCCTGTCTGTCTGCCCCAGGCTGAGCTCTCGAGGGCAGTGATACATGAATGTAAACTCAAGTTTTGCTCCCATTTTAGACATGTGGACACTAAGGCTCAGAATCAATCACTGTCCAAGGTCACACAGAGAGTAAACGGCAGAGCCAATGTCGCACTCCAGACTTTCTAAGTCCAGTTCCAGGAGTCCCTCCCAAGCCAGGATCCAAGAGCCAGGAGGGCAAGAACCTGACTGGTTGTTTCTTCTCAATGCTGAAAGCTGCCTCCCAGGTGCCAGAAACAGGAAGAGCCCCCACCCTCTTAGTGATCAGGTCCTGGGGGCAGTGGCCCTCAGCCCCAGTGGGCAAGGCTAGCAAGCTATTGGGTGGGGCTGACAGCTTGAGGCCAACAGGCCAGCAAAAGGGCAACACCACAGGTCCCCTGGGTAAACTGAACTTTATTCCCTCCTCACTCCTCCGACTCTCCAGAACTGCCCAGCCAGCCCTTCTCTGGGGGCTAGCTGCTGATTAATAGGCACTGCCCCCAAGCCCCCCCCCACCAGACCTGACCCTGACACACAATAAGGACTCCGGGAAGGCAGCAGGCCTGTCAGCTCAATAATGCAAAACCCTGTTGCTCCAAGTCCACGACAGCTGACTTCAAGTGGATCGGAGGCTGTGCTTATTAACAAAATGAGAAATCTGATCTATGGAAAGAAAACACTACGTGAGGATTAATCCAGGACTGCAGCTTGTGGAGAAGCCTGGGCTGCTGGCCAAGACCAGGGAATGAGGATGGGATGGGATCCTGCCTACCTGTCCCCAGAGCAGGTACTGCCCGGCAGGACAGGACGAAGCGCCTCTGCCCCACCTGCGCTGCTGCCTCTCCTTCCAGCAATTGCAGCAATCATTTCAGTTTTGCTTTAATTAAAGGCCTGGCTCCCTCGGGCTGCTTCTTCCTCTATGCAGAGCCAGCAACCAGAGGGTGATTTTTCTTTTCAGGAATCGCTTGTAAAAGCTGAGTGACTAATCTACAAGTCCTAACAACTGGCAGGAAAACACTGCAGAGAGAAATTCTGGGCACACACCAGCACACTGAGTCAAACGGCCAGAGAAGCTGGGCAAGAGGTACTCAGCAACTCCCCACAACTGGTCTGCAGAAAGCCAGAAGCCAAAGGAAAGCAGATCAACCTGGGAGTTCTGACCCCCTAAGGCGGGCGGGCAGGCAGGTGGGGAGCCCCCTCCCAGCCTTCTGAGTCTACTGCCTTCCCGTGGGACCCAGAGATTTTCATAAGCCCAACTACACAAGACCAAAGGTTCACTCAAAGGCAAGGCAACCTACTCCTGGGCCAAAAGACTCAGTTCAACCCCCAAGTATCAGCTTCCCATCCCCCCCTTGGTGCTAAGAGCCGGCTAACCAGCAATCTCACCACACAGCTTTGTCTCTGGAGGCCAGCCTGAGGCCGGCCCATCTGCTTTTTTTCAGACCACTCCAGCAACCCTGCTCTGCTAAGTGTACACTCTCTCCTGGAGCCAGGGCTACAGACCAGCCACATGGCCCGTGCTCCTGAAAACGTCTGCTAAAAGGGCCAGCAAGTCCAGAGTTGGCAGATGGGAATGGAAGGGCAGAAGTAAGGCCAGGAGCCAGGAACCAATAAATGCTAGATCCAGAAAGGTCCTGGGTTTGGGTGACCTAGCTCCTATCCCTCCATCCAAAGTCCCTGGAGAACAGCCCCAAGTTCAGCCTAGAAGCTCTGGAGGCCCCTCCACTACCTGCCAGCTCTCCTCCTCCCCCCAGCGCAGCCATCCCCACATCAGTCAACAATCCACCGCCACAGGATTCCTATGGGCAAAGCTCTACCCCTCCCCCCAACCACATATGTCAGAGGGGTGGCCTCCCTGGGTTACACCCCTCCTGCTATTGGGGGGTGGGGGGGCGGGAACCTAGCTTTCCAGATGTGCTTGGCAACTCCTACTAAGAAAGACACTGAGGGTGGAGGGGATAGAAGACACGAATAAATAACTTCAAAACCGTTCCAACCCATCCGGATCAGCACTAGGTTCCCTTCCCCAGGCAGTCCCACGCTGTTCTGGGTGGGGCCGCTGAGCGCATTATCTGACCTCCCTCCCTCCTCTCCATAAGTCACTGCCCCCCAGGGAAAGGCATCCCCGCCTCCCCCCTAGCCCCCACCCCCCCACCAAATAAGTCTATGTGGATATGAACCATCTTGGTAGATAAACAGAGAGTGACAAGCTGAGGCCCTTCAGCCCCCTTCCTCTGCCAGCCGGTCCCCTCCCCCTGCCAGCCGACCCCCTCCCCCAAGCCCATCTCTCTTCCTGCCAAGTGGCTGCCTACAGGAGAGGTCTGGGGGCAGGGCAGCGAGCCCACCAGCCGTAGGGCCTGGCCCTCTGGGAGCGGTCCCTCCAAGGCCAACCCTGCCCCTGCCCGGGCCGGTCTTCCCGCGGGGAGGGGGCAAGAAAAAGGGACCGGCAGGCAGAGAAGGGCCGCAGTTCTGGAAATAGCAAAATCCCCCTACGAGGGGCGGCCGCGGGCGCTGGGCCGTTTGCATAATGGAAGCCCGCCCGCCTGTCAGGCAGCGCAGCTCGCCCGACGCTGTTCGGATTAGATTGCTAATGAAAAGGCACAAAGAGCCGGCGCCCGCTCGCCCGCCGACCCCCGCTCCGCAGACCCGCGCCCCGGCCTGGCGCGGCCCCGGGGCTTTGTGCCCAGTGTCCCCCGCCGCCCGCGCCCTACCGGGCACCCGGACCACAAAGCCGGGGCAGGCTGCGTCGGGCCGGGGGTCCCGCGTGCGCCCCCGCCCAGTCCCGGCGGGCGCGCGCCCGCCCACGCCCCTCTCCCCGGGGGCGCGCCCGCCCACGGCCCCCGCCCGCGCCCCCCGCTGCCCCCGACCCCCTCTCACCTCGTGTGCGTCGGCGGCGGCGCTCCGCCCGCCGGCCGGCCGGCCCTGCCTGCGGCCCCTCGTCCTCGGCGCCCGACTCGCGCCGCCTGCGCCCGCCCCGTCCGCCCGCCGCCGGCCCGGCTCGGCTCCCCGCCCAGCGCGCCCCGAGCGCCGCTCACAGCCGCCCGCCCGGCGCCATCTTGGAAGCTTGTGACGTCGGTGCCGCCCGCTCACCCCTGACCCACATCTGAATGGGCGAGCGGCGGGGCGGGGCCGGGGGCGGGATGGGGCGGGTTCTTGGTGTGGGCGGGGCCTGAGGGACGGGGCGGAGCTGGTGAGCAGTCCGAACACTGGGCAGGGCGGGGCGACAAGCCTGCTGGACGGCGCCTTGGGGGAGGGGTGCGCGGAGGAGCCGGGAACCCCGACCGTGGGCGCCCCGCCCGACCCCGACCCCGACCCCAGGTGCAGGGGCGGGACCGCGACAGCACCACCGAAACGCCCGGACCGCCCACCCACCCCCAGGAAGAGGACTCTGGATCCCCACAGGCCCACGCCCAGCCCGCACACTCAGAGCTGACCCCCTTTGAGCCTGACTCTGACCCTTCGGAGGCCCCCATCAGGAATCCCTGAGCAACCTGCGTGCGCCCCACCTCCAGGACACCTTCGCACCCCGGCTCTGCGCCCCCCGCAGGGACCCCACCGTCAAAGGCGCAGCAGCCCCGGGACTGCAGGAGGTGTGATCTGGGCTCCCAAGGAGGCCCGGGCCGTTTGGGTCCGGAGGGGAAGGGGGACTCCCTGACCCCTGACCCCAGCGCCCCTTCGGGTCCCCGCTCCTGCAGCCCTGCGGGCTGGCCTTACCTGCTCAGAGGGCGCGGAGGTCGCGAGCACGCGGTGCTCAGCCAGCCCCTTCCGGTGACCGCAGCCCCTCGCAGGCCCCTGGGGTCAAGCGACTGTGCCTAAGCTGGCCCGCCTGGACCCAGGCTCATGGCAATCGTTCAGATGGCCTGCTCAGAGGCTGGAACTGGCCCTGAGCCGTAGCCACTTCTCTAGGGAGTTACTTAATGGACGTCTTTCTACTTTGGACACCAAACAAAAGAATACACCACAGTCAAAGTCTGAGAAGAACCCAGACTTGCCATGCAGGGAAGTTGTGCCCTAGCACTAGCCAAAACAGAAAGCCAATTCAATAATCCCCCTCAGAAGGCTGGTTATGCGACCGTTCTTTCCAGATTAATGTATAAATTTAATGTATATTAAATGTGAATGTATATTGAATGTAATGCATAAAATTAATGTAATCCTAACCAGACTTGACAAATTTCTGAGTTCATCTGCAAGAATAAATAACCAAAAGCTATCATTTCCCACAAATGAGGGTGGACTTGCTCTAACAGATACTTACGTTATAAAGCTATTGCAGTCAACCCAGTGTGGTAAAAACGGGGGGGGGGGGGGGGGGGGGGAAGCCTAGAAACAGATCCTAGAAATGGTAAGAACATATAAATGAAAAGAGAAATATCAATCATTGGTAAGGAAGAAAAAGCATATTCCATGAATAGCCTTTAGTAGAGAACTCAACTATTTGAAGAAACTATTTAGGGCACCTGGGTGGCTCAGTGGGTTAAGTGTCTGCCTTTGGCTCAGGTCATGATCCCAGGGGCCTGCTCAGCGGGGAGTCTTCTTCTCTCCCTCTGTCCCTCTCCACCACTTGTGCTCTCTCTCTCTCCCTCTCTGTCTCAAGTAAATAAATAAAATCTTTAAGAAAGAAAGAAACTACTGAAAAAATGTCAATGTTCTAATAACCAAAGACATACCAATTAAAACTACAGAATACTGAGGGTTGGGGGTGGGGGGGTTGTTTTGTTTTCTACCAAATCAGGAATTGGTTTCAAACGATAACCTTCAAACACGAGGCAGGGGTGGGTAATCACTCTCATATATTGTTGGAAGTATACAAATTGCCTCAAAATTTCTGAACGTGAACTTGACAGCACGAGTCAAAAATAAAAATCTTTTACAATGATCAATACGTCCTCGGAGCAGTAGTAATCTATCTTCCAGATTCTGTTTTAAAGAAATTAACCACATTTGAAGGCCATAGGCTTGATGATCTGTCTTTGTAACCAAACCATAAGCTTGGAACCTCAGTGCCCAGAGCACACCTGAGATTTAATAGGCACTCAGTAGTCACTTGTTTCGTTTGCATTTGAAAATTAATGTGCAATCATATTTTTCCAGTGTCATTTATAATAATGAAAAAATTCATACACAGCATAAATGTCTAACAATATAGGATTGGTTAAACAGCCCACATGATAAAATGTTAAGCATCCTCTACAAGCAGTGTTTACAAAGATGTTTTATGACCTAGAAATGTGCAAATGATATTAAGAGAAAAAACTGTGCAAGTACATACAAAATACAAAATATTGATCCATGGAGAAGCAAATGAAGAAAATACACCAAATTATTTACAGAGGTTCTCTCCAGGGGTTGCGATTTTTTTTCATACACATGTATATTTTAGTATTTTATTAGAAAAGTAACATTTCTACTAGGAATAATTCTAGCTGAAATAATTCTCCTTCCTCCCCACTCCCATCTGTCCTCTGAAGTAACATTAATGGTTGACATGTACTTTCACTCCTTTCTCTGACATCAACACGTATCTGTTCACATGTTACAAAAAAGGCCTTACTTTTTTGGGGAAAGTATAAAATAATATACTATATAGGGGACACCTGGGTGGCTCAGTCAGTTAAGCGTCTGCCTTTGACTGAGGTCATGATCCCAGGATCCTAGGATCGAGTCCCACATTGGGCTCTTTGCTCAGCAGGGAGTCGCTTCTCCCTCTCCCTCTGCTGCTCCCCCTGCTTGTGCTCTCTTGCTCTCTCTCTGACAAATAAATAAATAAATCTTTAAAAATAATAATAATAATAATATACTATATAAACTGTAGGTCACTTTAGAACTTACAAGACATTTGCTCTTTGTCCCTAAGAAGCTATCACAGATATCTTTCTAGTATCACATAAATTCACTTTTTAATAGCTGACAGATTCCAGGGTTCTGTAAACACTTGCTTTAATCATAGTTATTCAGGGGGCGCCTGAATGGCTCAGTCGGTTAAGCATCTGCCTTCAGCTCAGGTCATAATCCTAGGCTCCTGGGATTGAGCCCCACGTCGGATCCCTGCTTAGTAGGGAGACGGTTTCTCCCTCTCCCTCTGCCCCTTCCCGCCTCGCCCACTTGTGCTCTCTCTCTCTCTCGATCTTTCGCTCTCTCAAATAAATAAAATCTTAAAAAAAAAAAATCATAGCTGGGGCGCCTGGGTGGCTCAGTCATTAAGCATCTGCCTTCGGCTCAGGTCATGATCCCAGGGTCCTGGGATCCAGCCCTGCATCGGGCTCCCTGCTCCGCGGGAGGCCTGCCTCTCCCTCTCCCACTCCCCCTGCTTGTGTTCCCTCTCTCGCTGTGTCTCTGTGTCAAATAAATAAATAAAATCTTTTTAAAAAAATAGCTATTCAGGATTCTTACAGTTTGGTGCTTTAAAAAAACAAATTTTTAAAGTCATTGAATATATATCTTTACGTTCTCCTGCCTTCACTTGTGCAGAATAGTTTACTAGAAATAGAATCTATGGGTTAAATGATAAGTGGGCATTTTCAGTTTGAAAAGGTCCTGGCAGGTATTCCCCCATATGGTGTAGCAATTCATATCCTGCCAGTTAGGGTTTTGTTATTCCTGCTTCTTTAACTTTCCCCGAACATTCCAAGTTTTCCATACTTAGCACATACTCCCTTTAAAATCAGAAAGAGGGTCACCTGACTGGCTCAGTCGATGGAGCACGGGACTCTTGATCTCAGGGTGGTGAGTTTGAGCTCATGTTGGGTGTAGAGATTACTTAAAAATAAAATCTTTAAACAAACAAACAAAATCAGAAAGAAAAAAAAAAGGTCCTAGACCCCCACCATCTCTGTCCTGAGCAGGCTTGCATGGTCTCCCCACCTCCATGCTGACTCCCAAGCCCATTTCCTGCCAAACACTTTATAAAATCCAAGCATGCTTCTAGTGCAATAGTAAATAAGCTTAATTTAAACTTTGAAACTTGAGGGGAAAGTTTTCGATATATTAAGTAAAAATAGCAGATTTCAAGATTTTGTTCACACTGATAGCAACCCTGTAAAACTCTTATTTGGGTGGAAGGTAGTATGGAAATATAAAAACCACACAGTAGTGGGGACAGGAGAGCCATTGAGAACTAGGTGTATTTTGTACTCCAGCTCCCTCTGTGTTGTCTAGCATGGGAGCTAACCTCTCTGATCATCTTTCCTCATTAGTCATTTGAGAATCATAACAACACCTGCCCATGGGGCTCTTTTGAGGACTGATTAAGATGAAACTGGCAGATAGAGTACACAGAATCAGGCTCTGGCAAGCCCCGGCTAAAGTAGCTATGATTGTTTTGTCATGTAGTATGGATCAAGTAAGGATGGTAGAGCTGATTTGCTACTTTTACCATCATCTTTTCTCAATTATAAAACAACAAAAGGAAAACAAATAATGCAAAATATCCCCAAAGGGTAAATCACAGCTTCTTAACATGACAATCACATTTAACAAACAAAAAATACAGGGTGCCTAGTTAAATTTGAATTTCAGATAAACAACCGATAATATTTTGGTGTAAGTATATCCCATGTAAAATCACACCTCACCTCCCCCCATCCCAAGCTCAAGCCACATTGGCAAACTCTCCGTTCCTGTACATGCCAAGATTTTTCCTCCCCCCTCTGGGCGTTAGCATCCAGGGCTCCTCCTGCCTGCCACCCTTCCTCCTTCTCCCCACCTCCACCTGGACAACTCCTACTCCGCTCAGACATCAACTCCTTCAGGAAGTCTCCCCTGACCCCAGCCTGCTCACTCTGATAAGTCCTGATGCCCCTGATGGGCAGTTGCCATGACAGCAGGATGACTTGGTCTTGTTCATTCTTGCAGACCCAGTACCCAGCTCATGCCTGCCATCAAATAGATGGTCAACTAAAAAGTCAAATGAATGAATGAATGAATTTCCCCCCAACTCCCACCCCGTTCTCCCCTACCACAAAGCACCCTATCTGCTGCTTCCCAAGTTACATAGGGTTCATTCATTCCCTGTCACAAAGGATGTAATGTGAGTGGTACACACAGGAGGCAGAGTGGCATTGCAGAAACCTGGTGTTCAGGTCACTCGATTAGGAAGCAGAATCACTCTTGCAAGTACAACAGTCCTACCCAATTCCTGGTTGCTGTCATTCGCGCCCAACATTGAGTCCTCACTCCACATGTGAGCAAAGCACTGTACACACATGGGCGCGTTGTTCCTCACCACCACCTATGAGAAGGATGCTATTACAATCCCATCTTATTTTATTTTATTTTTAAGATTTTATTTATTTGACAGAGAGAGAGTGGCAGGCAGAGGGAGAGTGAGAAGCAGGCTCCCCACTGAGCAGGGAGCCCGACGTGGGGCTCAATCCCAGGATCCTGGGATCATGACCTGAGCCGAAGGCAGATGCTTAACCGACTGAGCCACTCAGGCGCCCCTACAATCCCATTTTATAGATGAGAAAACTGAGGCTCAAAGAGGTTAAAGTCACCTGCTCAGGGTCACACAGCTAAGCTCAAACCCAAGCCCCTCTGATAGGCAAGAGCTTGGTCCTGCCTTTTAAAACAGTACCCCATCTGAAGAAAAGTCCACCCAGGGCGTCTGGGGGTGCAGTTGATTAAGCAACTGACTCTTGGTTTCATCTAGGGTGGTAATCTCAGGGTCTTGAGATCCAACCCTGTGGTGGGCTCCTCTGGAGTGGAGGAGTCTGCTTGGGTTTCTCTCTTCCTCTCCCACTGCTCCTGCCCCCGACCTCTCTCTCCCTCTCTCAAATAAATAAATAGGGGCACCAGGGTGGCTCAGTCCGTTGAGTGGCTGAATCTTTTTATTTTTTATTTTTATTTTATCTTATTTTTTAAGATTTTTATATATTTATTTAACAGAGATAGAGAGAGAGCACAAGTAGGCAGAGTGGCAGACAGAGGTAGAGGGAGAAGCAGGCTCTCCGCCAAGCAGGGAGCCCGATGCGGGGCTCGATCCCAGGACCCTGGGATCATGACCTGAGCTGAAGGCAGCTGCTTAACCGACTGAGCCACCCAGGCACCCCTATTTTTTATTTTTTAAATAAGGTTTTCTTCATCTTTTTTCTTAAATATTTATTTATTTATTCGAGAGAGAGAGAGAGAATGGGCGCACAAGCAGGGGGAGCATCAGGCAGAGGGAGAAGCAGGCTCTCTGCTGAGCCAGAAGCCCGATGCAGGATTTGATTCCAGGACCCTGGCATCATGACCTGAGCCGAAGGCAGACGCTTAATCAACTGAGCCACCCAGGGGCATCCCCGGCAGCCAACTCTTGATTTCGGCTCAGGTCATGATCTTGATCTTAGGGACTGGGGGTGGGGGTGGATTGAGCTCTGCCCCCCCCTGGCTCTGAGCTCAGCAAGGAGTCTGCTTGAGATTCTCTCTCTCCCTCTCCCTCTGTCCCTCTCCCTGCTCGCATGTGCATGCACTCTCTCAAATAAGTAAAATCTTTTTTAAATCAATCAATCAATCAATCAATCTGTCTTTTGTTTTAATTAAGAAAAGTCCCCCAGGAGCACCTGGGTGCCTCAGATGGTTGGGCGTCTGCCTTCGGCTCAGGTCATGATCCCAGGGTCGTGGGATCGAGCCCCACGTCGGGCTCCCTGCTCAGCCGGGAGCCTGCTTCTCCCTCTCCCTCTACTGTTCCCCCTGCTTGTGCTCTCTCGCTCTCTCTGTCAAATAAATAAATAAAAATCTTTAAAAAAAAAAAAAGAAAGAAAGAAAAGTCCCCCAACATGATATTCTCTAGAGCAAAGGCCATGCCTTGGTGGGAGGAGGCTTCCTCACTACCCACCTCCCCTCATTTTGCCATCCAAGGGACCCAGGCTGAACCAGACACCCTGAGCCCACTAGAGGCCACACCCTCCATTGTCATTCAGTCGACAGTTGCTGACACCATTGATGTCAGTATGGTGGGCACCATGCTAATGAACAGCACAGTGGTGGTCCCTGGCCCTGGAAGACCATGGGCAAGGGAGGACATGAGGGAATACTCAGAGAAGGGTTGGATCTGGGCAAAGAGATGTGCAGTCTGCTTTGCGAAGTCATAACAGGGAAACTGAGTGCTCTGGTTTGCGGGGCCAAGGAAGGGGCTTTGCCTGTGCTGTGCCCTCTGCCTGGCCGTGTTTCAGCAGCAGCTCCATTGTTGCTCCCAGTGCGACTTCCTCTGATTGCTCTTTCTTTCTTTTTAAAGATTTTATTTTTAGGGGCGCCTGGGTGGCTCAGTCATTAAGCGTCTGCCTTTGGCTCAGGTCATGATCTCGGGGTCCTGGGATCAAGCCCCGCATCGGGCTCCCTGCTCAGCGGGAAGCCTGCTTCTCCCTCCCTCTCCCACTCCCCCTGCTTGTGTTCCCTCTCTCGCTGTGTCTCTCTCTGTCAAATAAATAAATAAATAAAATCTTAAAAAAAAAAAAAAAGATTTTATTTTTAGGGGCACCTGGGTGGCTCAGTCGGTTAAGCATCTGACTTCAGCTCAAGTGGTGATCTTGGGGTCCTGGGATGTCGGGCTCCCGCTCAGCAGGGAGTCTGCTTCTCCCTCTCCCTCTGCCCCTCCCCCCACTCATGCTATTTCTCTCTCAAATAAATGTTTTTAAAGATTTTATTTATTTATTTGAGAGAGAGAGAGCAGGAGGAGGGGCTGAGGGAGAGGGAGAGAGAGAATCCCAAGCAGACTCCATGCCCAGCACGGAGCCCCAGGCAGGGCCCGATGAGTCAGGTGCCCAACCCACTGGGCCATCCAGGCACCCCAAAGATTTATCTTTAAGTAATCTCCACACCTGACATGGGACTCAAACTTGCAACCCCAAGATCAAGAGTCACGTGCTTTACCAACTGAGCCAGCCCGGTGCTCCTGATTGCTCTCAAATAGCTGCCCATCACTCTCCGTCCTCGCTCCCTATCCCCTTCCCAGGTCTTGCACCATCTTCGAAGACCTTACTGAGTATGTTTTTCTTTGCTCACCTCTCTCTCCCTCACCAGAATGAGTACTCTGTGCAAGCCACCATCATCCACTCTTCACTGCTGCAAAAAGTGCCTAGGATGGGGACAGGCAGCCATACTGTCCTCACTGTTTGGTGCACTCATGAACTGGAGTGAGAGGTAAGGTGAGGCCAGGCAGGGGAGCAGCACGTACAAATTCCTGAAAGGGGAGAGGGCTTTCTGAAACACCCAGAGGAGGCTGGCAGAGCAGGTGGATGGGATGTGACGAGAACCAAGAGACAGGGAGCACTGTGAGCCCAGGGCAGCGGCAGGGGTCTTGAACATACTTGCACTGGAAGCGTGGGGGGGGGAGTCCGCTCCCCCAGCAACCCGGGGAAGCTGCAGGAAAGGTAAGACAGCCCTGGAACCCGGCTGAACGCAGTGACACTGTCACCAGGCATACTGGCCAAGAAGGGGGAGAAGTTTACAGACATTCTGCTAAGCGGAAGAAGCAAGATGTAGAACACTATGTATGATGTAATCACATTGTTGGTTTTTCAACATTGTATGTGTTTCCATTTCTATCTATGCTTATAAATCCCTAAAGAATGGGGCACCTGGGTGGCTCAGTCGGTTGAACGGCTAACTCTTGATTTCAACTCAGGTCATGATCTCAGGGTCCTGGGATGGAGCCCCACCTCGAGCCCCACTTGAGGTTCCACGCTCAGCAGGGAGTCTTCTCCAGGATTCTCTCTCCCTCTGCCCCTCCCCCACCACGCACATGCGCTTTCTCTCTCTCTCTCCTCTCTCTCTCTCTCTCCCTCTCCCTAAAATAAATAAATAAATCTTAAAGAAAGAAAT
This sequence comes from Mirounga angustirostris, assembly GCF_029215605.1. NCBI lineage: Eukaryota > Metazoa > Chordata > Mammalia > Carnivora > Phocidae > Mirounga > Mirounga angustirostris. The sequence goes on from NW_026991722.1 coordinate 64,993,628, forward strand.
CCCTGGGGCGCCTGGGTGGCTCAGGCATTAAGCGTCTGCCTTAGGCTGAGGTCATGATCCCAGGACCAGGCCAGCATCGGGTTCCCTGCTCCATGGGAAGCCCGCTTCTCCCTCTCCCACTCCCCCTGCTTGTGTTCCCTCTCTCGCTGTGTTGCTCTCTGTCAAATAAATAAATAAAAAATCTTAAAAAAATTTTTTTTTCTATTTTTTTTTCAAAGATTTTATTTATTTATTTGAGAGAGAGAGAGTGAGACAGACAGCACATGAGAGGGGGGAGGGTCAGAGGGAGAAGCAGACTCCCTGCTGAGCAGAGAGCCCTTCATGGGACTCGATCCAGGGACTCGATCCAGAGACTCGATCCAGAGACTCCAGGATCATGACCTGAGCCGAAGGCAGTCGCTTAACCAACTGAGCCACCCAGGCGCCCCCCCAAAAATATTTTTTTAAAAAGAAATCCCTACAGAAAGCTGGGGCAGGAGTCTCAGGGGAGGAAGGGAAATGGAGGAGGGGGGAGGAGGGAGCCTTCTCATTTAACTCCACATTTAATCCCTTGTATTGTTGGCCTTCCTCTATGTATTACTTTTGTTATTTTTTTTTTTTTGAAAAACCATTATGAAATAAAGAAAAAGAGGGGCGCCTGGGTGGCTCAGTTGGTTAAGCGACTGCCTTCGGCTCAGGTCATGATCCTGGGGTCCCGGGATGGAGTCCCGCATCGGGCTCCCTGCTCGGCGGGGAGTCTGCTTCTCCCTCTGACCCTTCTCCCTCTCATGCTCTCTGTCTCTCATTCTCTCTCTCGCAAAAAAAAAAAAAAAAGAAATAAAGAAATAAAGAAAAAGAAAGATTTCAGTGAGGCCTCCCTTTCTTGGAAAACTCTGCCTGTGTCCTACTTGGTTGCAAGCCCACTCAGGCCCTTCTGATTAACCTCCCATTAAGCCCTTTGGCTTCTTGGTTGCTTCCACCATTAGACTGGCAGGGTCTGTTCTGGGGTCTTTCTGCAGGATGCTCTGACCCCTGTGCCTGATCAGCGGCTGGCCCCACAGAATGGATGGGTGAAGGAGGAGGCCTGGTCATGGCTCCGTGATGAGCAAGGTGGAAATGAACGTTGGTGGGCCTGTGCTTCTGGGGGAAGCCCGAGGAAAGGTGGTCAGACCTGGATCAAAATCCTAGCTGTAACAGTGACCAGCCAGCTGCCCTAGTACAGACCTCTATTGGCCTTAATTTCCCCACCTGTAAAATGGGGCTGATAGCTGTATCTGCCCCCACTGGTTTGGGTAGGGCAGGCAGAAGCCCTGCAGAGCCTCAGCAGATGAGGAGAGGGGGGAAAAGTGGGCAGAGAAAGTATCCCAGGGCAAAGGTGGGCATAAGGTGAGGCAATTTCCTTAGTGAGGTTCCTCTCCGGCAGCTCGATGGGGGCAGGAGCTGAGAGGGCAATCTCCTCCTGAATCTCAGCAGAGAACAGGGTCCTGGAGCACCGGGAAACTCCTGGGGGCTCTGCCTGAGTAGCAAGAGGCGTAGCAGTGGACCAAGGCTGCACTGTGGGGAAGGCTTGGAATTTCCAAATTCCAACTTTGCAGTTTTCTTTTGGGGAGCCTTCCCTCATCATCAGGTTCAGTGAGGCTTCCTGGAGCAGTGGGGGAGGGGGCCAGCTCCCTCTTGGCCAGTACACGGAAGCCCCTGGGCTGTGACAGCAGCCTCTGGTCACAGTCACGAGGGAGGCTGGGCCCAGTGACTCTTATCTTGCATGACCTTGTGGATACTGACCACTCCCTCCTTCTAGAAAATGTGGCCCCCTGCCCTCTCTGAGGCCTCTTTCTCCTTAAATCCCCATGGTTCTGGGGTGGGGCCTCAGTGCCCAATTCTTTCCCTTGGCCCACCACCCTCGGGTGGTTTGCTGGCCTCAGCTCACAACCACTTTCCCTATGCCTCCCCCTGGAGACCCTTGGGCATTTCTGGCTCAGCAGGTTTGTGCCTGCCCCACTGTCCCCTCCCTCCCCGAAGCGAAGCTCTGAGGAGCACCCTGTTGCCCAAGCCTTAACTACTGGCCACTCCCCAGCACCTCCTGCCCTCCCCCCACCCACCCACCAGCTCTACCAATTTGAATTCCTGACTATCCCTCCCTATACTCACCTCCCTAGACCCAGGCCCTGCCCCCAGGCTGGGGGAAGGAATCCTTCAGATAAGGGCAAGGGGCAAAGGGACACACCTGGGTTCAGACCCAGCTCTGCTACCAACCAAATGACCTTGATGAATGACCTCCTCTCTCTGAGCCTGAGTTTCTCCATCTGTAAAAGGGAGAAATAATTACACCATCTGCATAGGGTTGCCGTGAGCAGGACAGCAGGACAGCAGGACGTGAGCTAAGGCACATGGTGAGGGCTTATAAAGGTCAATTCTTATTGGGAAGCGCCCATGGATAGCCCCAGGCCAACACTTTCTTGAGCCGGTCTTAGTTACAGGCCAGTTGGTGCCCCTGTCCTAAATTTAGGAATGTGTTGGCCCACAGACCCTGATGCCAACTCCACACCAGGTCCAGATGCTGGTGTTGAGGGTGCAACACGTAGTTAGACCCAGGTTGATGGGAGAGGCAGTGAAATGAATGGGTAATTTACTCATTTACAGGGATTATGCCTGGGGGCTGTTCAGGCACCTGGGAGGGGCAGCTAAATCCAGTGCCGGTGGGGCTGGATGGAGAAGCTGCCCTGGGAGACAGGATAGAGGGCACTTTTGAAGGACACCTTGGAGTGAGCTGGCTGAAGGGGCAGAGCAGCCCAGCCGGGAAGTAGGGAAAAGGAAGTTGAGGCTGAGAATCAAAAAACTGCCTGAGATTTCCCAACTGGAAGTGGGTGATTCAGGATTCGGATTTAGCCCCCACCCCACTCTCAGGCTGAGCAAGAGGAGCCAAGCCCCGGAGAGGGCACTCTCTAGCCAAGGGGTGTGGCCAGTGCAGTCCCCCAGGCTAAGGTCAACGTCCTAGAGGTCCAGCTAGGTGGGCACAGCCTGCCAGGTGGTCATTTACCAGAGGATTTTAAGGGAGATTACCTGGGGGTTCAGGGCACAATGGGGCACACGGGCCTATAGCCAGGTATCAGACACCAGGGCTTTTGAAGGAGGGGGGACCTGCAAATACAGAGCATTGCAGCCCAGAATAGACCCACTGCAGACCCCACCCACCTCCTGGGACAGTGGCAAGTGGGGCTGAGCCCGGAGGCTGGCTGCCCCTGGGGAGCCTGGTGAGCTGTCAGTAGCACCCCCATGGCCCCAGGAACCCTCTGTGCCCAGATTCCGGGGGCCAGCTCCACCTGGTTTCACAAGACTAGAGTTGGCCCAGTGTGTTCTACCTTAGGTGGAATATCTGACCTCCTACAGGCCCCCACCCATCCAACTTCCACTGGGGTGAGACAGGCACAGGAGGGCGTGATGAAAAGGTGGAATGAACTGAAGATGGGCCTCGGAAGTATCTCTGAGTTTTTTTTTTATTGTGTCCCGATATTCTGAAACATGCACAGTGGCAAGGGGCAAGAGGGGCGGGTCACCGAAAGGTAGAGCGGGGACGGATGGGCTCTAGCCGAATGGGGGTCCGTATGGCAGGTGGGCCTTGGAAAAGGCTGGACAGAGTCCCTTGGGCATCTTCATGCTGTTTTTGTGGCAGTTGCTTTTCTCTTGCCACTGGGTCTCTCCTTTCATTTGTGAATCGGGGTAACCCATACCAATATGGTGGGGAGCAGGAGCAGGAAACAAGGTCCCTGATGAGAAATAACCAAAAGCCGAAAGCCTTTCCTCTGTGGGAGGAGGGTTGGTGAGGTGCTGAGACTTGCCCTGACCAGAGGCCCCTGGGCAGAAGTGGACAGCACCAGGACAGGCTCGGTGACCCTTGTTCCAGAACTCTCCAGGCTCTTCGGATGCTGCCCCTTTGCCCACTCCATGGGCTCCTCTGCCCTCTGGCCAGCTGGGCTTCCCACCCCCCAGCCCCTCCTGGGCAGGCCTGGACAGACTTCGGGCCTCCAGGTGGTCTGGTCAGTTGGGGAGGGGCCCCAGTACAGACCACAACCAGGCACCTGCTCCTTCCTAGCCTGCCCACCTCGCTAGACCTGCGTGGTGTCGCTGTACCTCTGCTCAAAGTCTTCAGGTTCTCGGTGCCCTGGAAGGAAGCAAGCTGGACCCAGACCCATCAGCCCCTGCCACCTGTGTCCTTACCAGCTTTTTTGGTCTTCCTTGGGGTCCTGGGCTGAGTGCTCTGTACATATGAGCTGCTCAATATAACCTCCTGCCCCACCCCCGGCCCTGCCAAAGGTGAAGAAACAGGTTCAGAGAAGCCTCCCAGCTGTCCACGGGCAGGCCAGGGTTCGGACCTAGCTGGCTGGGTTCTGCAGGCCAGCGGCTCCACCACTCGTGGCCCTGCCTCCTCTAGACCACCAGGCCTCGTGATTCTTTACTCATTCACTCAAACTTCCCATGGCCTCGAGGAAACCACGATTTGCAGGAACAGGCCTGGAAGAAGAGTTCTGAAGAGCGAGGCTTCCCTGTAGCTGGGTGTCAGACTTGCCAGCCCTGATATGGATCCGGGGTGCCCAGAAGGACAACCACTGTAGGTAGGGAGGAGGGGCTCCTCAGGGTGTTTTGGTGACAGGGGAGGGAGAGAACAGGGACAGGTAGGGCCTGAAACCCAGGCCTGCAGGGTCAAAGAGATGTTTCTGTTTACCCTGCTTACCCTGAAAAAACAGGTGTGGACCCAGGCAGCTCTGCCCTGGTGCACAGTCCCTGGGGAGCAACCCTTGGTGCACCCAGGCTGCCCCCTGGTGGCGGTGGGAGGAAGCTCCCAGGGACTTGGAAGCCCTTCCAGGAGAGGGAGGGGCCCTCACCAGCTGGTAGGTACCTATCCTCAATCTCTTTCCCCTGCCTGTGCCCCTGCTCCCTGAGGTTCCCCAAATATTCAATCATTCATTGTTCTCATTCCTCAGGGCCTTTGCTTCTGCTGTTGCCACTGATGAGGATCCCCTCCTTTTCACCTACCCGAGTGTCCCAGGGTCAGAATTAGCAAAGATAGGCTTGGCAGGCTCAGGGTCAACATCTTCCTCTATTCTAATGGATCTAGCCCAGTGTGTGGTACGAATGCCTGGAGCCCAGCACAGAAGCCACATAACAGAGGATGGTCAAAACCTGCTTGTTCATAAAATCTTTAAAAAAAAAAGGGGGGGGGGCGCCTGGGTGGCTCAGTCGTTAAGTGTCTGCCTTCAGCTCGGGTCATGATCCCAGGGTCCTGGGATCGAGCCCCGCATCGGGCTCTCTGCTCCACGGGAAGCCTGCTTCTCCCTCTCCCCCTGCTTGTCCTCCCTCTCTCACTGTGTCTCTGTCAAATAAATAAATAAAATCTTAAAAAACAAAACAAAACAAAACCTGCTTGTTCCTTCATTCCACATGCGTTTATTGAGGACCCGCTATGAGCCAGGCAATGAATAAGCCAAAGAGGTCTCTTCATTTGCGGAGTTTATATTCCGTCCGTGGAGATGGCTGTGGGGGCGGGACGCAGGTGACATAAAAACCATGCGCAACATGCCAACTGTAGATTAGCGCTATGGGGCAAAATAAAGCGGGGTAGGGGCTGCAGCGAGGGGTGGGGGGGGCCACTTCATAACCACGGCAGATTATTCTGCAGCTGTTGGAACAATGGGAGCAATCTCAACCAATGGTCAGGGAAGGATGCAAAGTTAAGTAAAAAGTGACGGGACAATATGGTTAGCATAATTCTCATTGGGTTCTTTTTTTTTTTTAAGATTTTATTTATTTATTTGACAGAGATCATGACCTGAGCCGAAGGCAGACGCTTAACCATCTGAGCCACCCAGGCGCCCTCTCATTGGGTTCTTATGGAATTACAGTTATTGTCTTTAAATTTGAAAGTAGGTGGATTGAAGTTTCTCTTCTCTTGCTGAACTGCTGTTGCTCTTCCAATGTGTGGAAAACATTCTTGTCCCTACCCCCTCGGTCCATGGGCAGCCCCCCCAACCTCCCAACCTGTGCCCAGGAGCTGGGAGGGGCCAGGCTCGCCTCCCTTGCAGGAGCGGTTTTCTTGTTCATTGTCCTCAGGCTCCATTCGGGGTTGGGCGCTCACAGGCACCTGACAGTTTGAAACACTGTGAGAGCTGAGAAGAGAGATTTACACACCCATGTTCATAGCAGCATTATTCACAATAGCCAAGAAAGTGGAACCAACCCAAGTGTCCAGTGATGGATGAATGGGTAAACAAAATGTGGTCTATCCATCCAGGGGAATATTACTCGGCCTTAAAGAGGAAGGATGATTTGATACCTGCCACAACAAGGCTGAACCCTGAGGACCTTATCATGCTCACTGAAATAAGCTAGACACAAAAAGACAAATTTACTGTGTGAGTCCACTTATAGGAGATCCCTAGAGTAGTCAAATTCAGAGACAGAAAGTAGATTGAAGGTTATTGGGGGCTGAGGGAAGGGGTATGGGAGTTGTTTAATGGGTACAGAGTTTCAGTTTTGCGAGATGAAAAGAACTTGGGGAATTGGCTGCACGACAGTATGAATGTACTTAACATTACTGAATTATACACTTAAAAATGGTCAAGATGCGCGGTGCCTGGCCGGCTCAGTAGGTAGAGCCCACAACTCTTGATCTCAGGCTTGTGAGTTCCAGCCCCAAGTTGGGTGTAGAGATTGCTTAAAAATACAAAATCTTTAAAAAAGGGTTGAGGGACACCTGGGTGGCTCAGTTGGTTAAGCGGCTGCCTTCTGCTCGGGTCATGATCCCGGGGTCCTGGGATCGAGCCCTGCGTTGGGCTCCCTGCTCAGTGGGGAGTCTGCTTCTCCCTCTCCCTCTGCCCCACCCCACCGATCATGCTCTCTCTCTCTCTCACTCTCTCAAATAAATAATAAAATTTTTTAAATAATAAAATCTTTTTAAAAATGGCTGAGTAAGGAACAATTTCCTTCCCAGGCATCGGCCAGAAGCCTTCCACGCACGAGAGTGGTGTGTGTGTGCCCACCACAGCCACGGCTTTAGCCCCCGTGTTTTGTGAGGATAATGCAGCAACACGCCCTCCCCCCGGGTCTCCTGCCTTCAGCCCCAGGGCCAGGTTGGTGGAGCCCTCTGGACCCAAGTCCCCAATTCCCCAAGGAAACTAACTGCTAGTGCCTTCAATCCTTCTGCCTGCCCAGGAAGGCTTCTGGTCATTTCCTCCTGCACCCAGGAAGGCAGTGCCCTTCCTCTGACATCATCGTGGGACTCAGGGAAACAAAGGAGTGTCAGACAGAAGCAGACATGGATAAGGCCACCTTTCATTCCCACTCTCCCAGAGGGGGAGCCCAGAAGACTGTGGGAGGAAGCAGCTCTGCAGCTGCGTGACCTGACAAAGAGGGGGCCCCCTGAGCCTCCAAGGCTCTTCTGTAAGATGGGGGAAATATGGAAACGCCCTCCCAGGGAGACGCACTGAAGAAAGGGGACAGGGACAAATGCCATGCAGAGTGGGATCCCCATTTGGGAGATGCTGATTCCACTCTCCACAAAGGCTGACACCCAGGGACACAGGCCATGTACAGGGAAACCTGTGGGGAACATCAACCTCACCGAGCCTGTGGGGCCCTGCTTCTTCTACCCTGGCTCTTGGCCGACCCCTTGGTAGCCCTGCTGGAAGATCCTAAGCTGAGCCCCCCTAAAGAGGAAGGAGGTGCCCTCCCCAGCTGAGAACGCATGTCTGCCGTCATTGCAGGATCCCTAGACAGAAGGGGGAGGGGGACAGGCATGTTTGTGTTTCTCCTGGTTGTGCTTTTACTTCTAAAGTATTATTTTTCTTTTTTCTATGAACATTTTAATGAGGGGTTGAACAAAAGATAGAAAAATAACATTCTGGTCACTTTTTTTTTTTTTTTTTTTTAAAGAGGCAGGCTTTTCTTGAGACTTTCATACAAGGCAATGGATGAGGAAACTCCTAAAGAAACTCCTAGAGAAAATGCATACTGAGCACAGAAAAAGGCACTTCTCCAAACATCGTCATGGTCACTGACAACTCCAAAATGGCCTGTCGGACTCTCACGGGCTGCTTGTTCTGTTTTCTTTGGGGCAACAGCTCAGTTCAGACTTAAGCCCTGCTCCTCTCAGAGGCTAGGGGACACCCGGGGACTGCCGTCAGTTTGCCACAGTGACGCTTGGAGCAAGTGCTGCTCACGGAGGTGAGGAGGGGTGCTGCAGGTAGGGTCCCAGTGCTTGCTTCTCCTTGGGCGGGATGTGCGTGGCCAGGGGCCACCACACTGGCGGGAGCCTTGCTCACTCTCCATGGAGGGAAAGGTGATCCAGCAGGTGGGCTGGGACCAGGCCCCTGTGACCACCTGACTCCCCATAATAGAATCCCTTGTCATCCACAGGCCCGTAGACCGTGACCACATCCCCTGCCCTCAGTGACAGCTTGTCCTTCGCCTGGCCTCCTGCTCGCCCATCCTTGGGGTCATAGTCCAAAGCTGCCATCATGGTTGTTGGAGTCCACAGCAGTGACATCCTGGGGTTTCCTTGGGGCATAGGAAAGGAGCCCTGGGGGCTGGTGAGGCCCCCAAAATCATCGAAGTGGGCCACAGGGGGCAGGTACCCTTGCACTGGCAAATGCCACCTCCCACCGACCTGCTCTGTGTCCACCTTCACCTCAGCCACCAGGTGCCCAGGTATGTTGCCCACTTGCCCATTGCATTCGCCATGGTAGAAGCCACAGGGGTCCTGAGAGCCCCACACTCTCAGCAACTGCCCTTTCTGGAAGGCCAGCTTCTCCTCTGCAACCTCGGGGTTGGCAGACATCACCAGAGGGTCGTAATCAAAGAGGGCCACAAAGACCCTGACCAGAGTGTCCACCCCTGTCCCCAGTGGCGACGGGCCACCCTTGGGCATCTTAATGACTTTGCTGGATGGAGCTGGACAAAGTGCAGGGCTGGACTCTGGGAGCTGGCACATTCTCTTGCCCCCCAGAGCCTGAGCTCTCCCATTCTGGGTCCTAAACTCCTTTCTCTGCGCTCGCCTCTTTGTGCCCCATGGACTAAAGCACACTGCCTCCTCCTGCTGCAAAGTGTAATGGAAGTGGGACACAGACGGTTGGCTGGTGTCCAGCCGGGGAGGGACCAGCACTTGGGTATCTTGCTTTTGCCTAAGGACCTTCTCAAGGGCAGCCTTTCCCTGATAAGGTTCTTTGTTGAGCCTGCGCTCCGGAAACAGATGGATGACTCCCGAAGCAGGGCTTTGTCTGGGGCCCATGTGCCAGTAGCGGTCTTCTCCCCTTGACTGGCCACTGGGCAGAGGGGGTGCGTGGTTGGGGGAGCTCTGCTGAAAGAGCAGGGCCTTTCTGTAGACCTCCCGGGCGTCAGTAGGCCCCTGGGCTTGGCTGCTACACCCTGCACTTGCACATTCTCTTTCTGGACTCACTTTGGACATTGGGGATTGCCTCCTTGGGGGTTCTTCAGGGAAGGCCTCTAGAAACTCGGCCTGGGGCTCTCCACAGCTTCCAGGAGTGTGGGGGCTGGTTGTGGCACTCAGGGGAGCCAGTGCCAGCCTCTGAGAACAGACGGGGACAGTGACCCTGCAGGTAGATGGGTCACCACAGGGGTAGCTAAAGGAAGAAGTCCCTGGCAATTGGTGCCAGGTGAAACAGTCCTGAGGGATCTGGGCTGGCACCGAATCCAGGGACTCACCACAAAGCGACATGGTTCTCACGGAGACATTCTGGCACATCAGGGGCAGCTGGAGCTGGGAATATTCCAACAGGGTGCTCCCAGCAGTGGCATCAGCGACCTCCGCAACCTTGAGCCCATCAGCATATACCGCGTAACCCGTGACCTGGACTCCATTGGAGGACCCAGCAGAGTCAATGGTTACAGGGAGCCAGCTGACCACCAGGAGGCCCGGGGAGGCATGGCGCTCCACCAGCACATCCAGTGGAGGGTCAGGGGGTCCTGCCAGGGGTGTGTCGAAGGTGAGGGTAGAGGACGTTTCCCAGGGCACCTGCAGGGAATCCCACGGCAGCTGCACCTTCACGCGGGCCTGGTACCGCGTGCCAGGATGCAGGCCGTGGAAGGTGTAGCAGCTCACACCCGCGGGGGTCAGGGCGTGCTCCTGGCCATTGAGATACACCACATGGAGGTGGCTGCTGCTGTAGACCCAGGCAATCTTGGCCGATGTGGCTGCAACACTTTGCAGGTGTAGTTGCATGGGGGCCGTGCAAAGAGCCCCTCTGGCCCCTAGAAGGGGTCTGGAGAAGCCCTTCTCCTTCACACACTGCAGCGCACCGAGCCAGCTGTCTTCTGTCTTGGCACCTGAGATCTCCGTGGCCACTTCTGCCTTGGAGCCTGCTCCCGCTATCTGGCACGGCCCCTTGTCCATAGCTCCCTGGACTTTCCCAGGCAAGAAGCCGTGGCCAGTGTCTTCCTTCAAACACTTGCCCTGTCCAGGTGGGAGCTGAGTGGGGCCAAAGTCAGGGGATCTGAGGGGCGGGCAGTCCAGGATGTCACTGTCTGCAACCTGTTCCACCAGGTTGGAGGGCACTAGCCCTCGTCGGCCGTCCTCAAGCTCCCCTTCATAAAAGCCATCTTCATCCATGTCCCCAAAGACATACACATAATCCCCAGCTGTGAGGGGTAGCTCACTCTCAGGGTGCTCATTAGGCCCCTTAAAAGGATTGTAGCTATACCGAGCCAGAAAGATCTTGACCTTGGGGGCCAGGGGGGCCTCTGAGCTCCCCACTTCCAAGGTGGAGTACACACCGTCAGGCTCCAGATCCTCCACCTCGCTGGCTGTGTCCATGTCCAGAGTAGGACAAGAGGGCACGGTGGCCCACATGGACTCCACCTCAGAGGAAGAGTTCGACTGGGAGCTAGTTTTCTTGGCCTGGTACCTGGAGTCCAGAGGTCGACTGGCTGGGAGGACTCTGTCAGGCACTTGAGGGGCACTGGCTGGCTCGCCGATGGCAACTGGACTTTCCGGCTGAGAAGCTTCCTGATTCTCCCGTTTGTCTCTGCTGGGCTGTGAAGATGCTTGGCCTACAGGCTCCGGCTGGAGCTCGGTCCTTTCGCTAGCTCTAACTTGAGACCCGGGGACTTGGGGGGCCTCCTGGGGTTCCTGGGGAGGGTGAGCAGGCTGACACTGCAGCGCTAGCATCTCCTCCCGAGCAGCCTGCAGATCGTGCAGGGCCTTCTGCAGGTCGTGGTGCAGCTGCTGCTGCCTGTCCTGCCCGCGCGCCGCCTGCTGCAGCAGCTGCTCGGCCAGCATGCCGGCGGCGTCGCGCTCCTGGCACGCGCGGCCCAGCTGCCCGCGCACATCGTCGTTCTCGGCGTTCCGCGTCCAGCCGGCCTGGGCCTGCAACCGCGCGTTCTCCCGGGCCAGCCACGCTCCCTCGCGGAGCGCCGCCTGCAGCTGCGCCTCAGCCTCGTCGCCGCGCCGCCGCGCCGCTGCCGCCTGGGCGCCCAGCTCCTCGCACTCCCGCCGCCGCGCACCCAGCTCGAGCTCCAGGGCCTGCACCTGGCGCCGCGCCTCCTCGCCTGGCGCGCTCTGGCTGTCCGCCTCCGCTCGGGCGCTGCCCGCGGCCTGCTGCCGCGTCAACTGTCTCTGCAGGCGCAGCACCTCCCGCTGGGACTCGCGCTGCAGCCGGTCCAACTCGCTGATGTTGAGCCACTGGGCTTGGGCTTGGGCGGCACCCCCGCCAGCGTGCGGGACGCTGCCGAAGCCCGAGGCGACGCGCGCCTGCAGCAAGTGGCACTCCTGCCGCAGCTCTTCGATCTGCTTGTCCTTGGCCAGCAGCGCGCTCGCCTGCTCGGACAAGTCCCGGGCGCGCTGGCGGGAAAAGGCCTGGCACAGGTCCAGGCCAGCGCGGCTCTCGCCCGGCACAGGCGCGCTCACAGCCCGCAGGTTGGTTTCTTGCAGCTTTCGGGCTCTGTCCTCTAGGCGCCGCGCGAGGCCTGTAAGCTTCGCGTGCTTCACCTTGAGCCGCTTCATCTTCTCGTCGGACTTGTCCTGGAAGCCTGCGCGCCGCAGCTGCGCGTTCTCCTCTCGCAGGCCAGAGCAGCGGCGCGCTAGCGCCTGCAACGCCTGGGACAGTTCCGAGTTCTGCTTCACCAGCTCCTGGTAGTCCAGACCCGGCGGCGAGGGGATGAGGGCTTCGTAGGGCTGGCTCCCGGAGTCTTCTGGCGGATCGCTGGGTCTCCTGGGCTCCGATGGCGGTGGCGGCGGCGGCGGCGGCGGGGGACTCGGGGAGCCTAAGATGGAAGCGTCCGGCGAGGAGGCCCGCTCCTCGGATTCGGGGGCCTTGGGGCAAATGAGGGTGCTGTCGAGCGAGCGGCAACGCGCTGGTGCCAAGGAGTCGAGAGAGCTGGCGCGCGTGTGGAGCAGGCTGTTCGGGGAGGTGGAGCGCCCGGGCCGCACCACGTCCAGGGAGCGGGAGCGGGAGCGCAGGTGGACGCCAGCGCTCAGGCTGTCAGCATTCAGGGATTCGAGTCTACAGACGGACTTTGGGGGCCCGCGTGAGTCGTCGGCGGAATGGGGGAGCGGCCCTTCCGAAGAGTACACGGCTTGGGGGTCGGGGGAGCCGGGCAAAGCGGGATGCCAGCGGAAGTGCTCTAGGATGTACTTGAGGAAGAGCTGGCGCTCCACGTCGAGCGCCGCCTGCAGGTGTCGGATGCGCGAAGCCTGCTCGCCGTCGGTTTCCCAGCGAAGCTGTGCCAGCACTTCCTGCAGGCGGCAGCGGCACTGAGCAGCAGCGACCTCGGGCGCTCCCGCGCGGCCACAGTAGCCACGGTTCACCAACTCCTCGGCCAGCTGGCGCTGCAGCTCCCGGGCCTGGCGCATGACGCCGTCGCGCTCGCGGTGCAGCAGCTGCCGCAGCTGCCGCATCTCGGCCTCCTTCCAGCGCAGCAGCTGCCGGATCTCGGCCTCCCGCTCCCGCAGCACGTCCTCCTGCAGCTGCCGCAGCTCCCGGCCGCGCTGAGCCTCCCACTTGGAGCGCAGATGGTTCACCAGCTGCTGCCGCTCCCGCTCGGCCGCCTCCCGCAGCTGGCGCGACTGCGACGCGAAGCGCTGCCTCTCCGCCCGCCCGCGCGCCCGCTCACTCTCCAGCTCCGCCCGCAGCTTCTCCAGCTCCCGCCTTTGCTCCTCCAGCACCGCCGCCGACGGACCCGGACTACCCGGCTTCTTGGGTGTCGCGCGGCCGCCGCCCGAAGGGCTGGGCGAGTCTTTGGTCATGGTGGCCACGGCCCGGCCAGACGCCTGACCTCGCCTGGCCCAGGCCGCTGCTAGCCAACGGCCACCGCCCCCGGTGCGGCCAACCGCCCCGCGCGCCCCTTCCGGCGCCCCCGGGGGGGTCTCCGCGCGCCCCTTCCGCCTCTGAGAGCCTTCCCCCACCTCTGCCGCGGTTGCACTAGCTTGAGCTCCTCTCCTGGCTGCCTACGCGGGGGCTGGGCTCCAGACACCCTTGCTCAACGCAGCCCATGTCCTTTCTGGGATGCCCGGGGGTCTCTCTGATCCCAGGCCCTTCCCTGTTTCTGGTGTCATGTCCTTTGTGACTCACCGCGGATATTCTCCCAGGCACTGTACAATACCTTTCAGGCCAACTTGTACCGGGGCAAGCCCCCGCCACGGCTCTGGACCTGGAGGGAGGAGCTCCACGTGTGGATCAAGGTCAGGATGGGGTGTGAGCAGATCCCGCCTGGCCCTGCCACGGGTTCCGGTGGCCTGTTTGGCCTAAGTGTCTGGGAACCACAACAGAATACCCCCAAACTTGGAGGTGAGCCCTGAACACCTACTAGGGGAGGGTGCATCTGGTGTCTGCACCCCCAAGGTGCCTACCCTTCTAAGGACCCCTGAGGAGCTGGGCACTTGCATGCATTATCTATTCAAACTTACTATGCCCATTTTACAGATGAGACGTCTTTTTTTTTTTTTTTTTTACATAGATGAGAAGTCTTAGGCACATAGTCTGGGCATGATGCCAGCTGAGATAAAAGGAGAAGGCCACCTTGGAGAACCAAAGCCCTGGCCTGTTTTCTTGGTTCATTGTTATGATCATCTTGCAAGGACACTCTGAGAGATAAGGACCTCTTCATGGTCACACTACCCAGAAGTAGCTTAGTGGGGAGTCAAACCTGGAAAATTCTGCCTCCAGAGTCCGTGGGCACTCTGACTCCATTTGCCCAATCTTAGGGTTGCAGCTGTGAAGACCACTCCTCAGTCTTTCTCTCAGGGGAGGGTCTCACACTTTGCCTCTGTAGAAGGAGAGAGAATCAAGTAGAACCCAGAATGGGGAGCTAGCCCGGGAGGGAGGTGAGAGAATGGGGATGCCATAGGTGCCCAGCCCACCCTTTGTCTGGCCCATGAGTGCTCAGGGCTTCCTGCTTCTCCAAAAGGTAAGGGCACAGATGTTTATGGGCCCAGCTGTTTCCTGACACCATCTCCCTGAGGGTAGCAAGGTCAGAGAACTTTCCATGGCTCTCCAAGGGGCCATGTGGCCAGATGGTTAGGGTTGGTGTGCTTTGGAGTCAAACAGTCCTTCAGCTTCTTGTGCCACTTCCATGTCCTCATCTGTAAAATGGGCTAATAATGCAGCCCCCTTCTGTGCTGTGTGACCTCCTGGAGTTCCCTGACCTCTCTGAGCATGCATTTCTTTGGTTTGTGAGGTTTTACCAAGGTGGGAGCACACAGTGCCTAGAACAGAGCAAGGCTCTGGTTGCAGCTCACTGATTTTATTTTATTTTATTTATTTATTTATTAAAGATGATTTATTTATTTATTTGACAGAGAGATAGAGAGAGAGCACAAGTAGGCAGAGCGGCAGGCCAAGGGAGAGGGAGAAGCAGGCTCTCTGCTGAGCAGGGACCTGATGCGGGGCTCGATCCCAGGACCCCGGGATCATGACCTGAGCCGAAGGCAGCTGCTTAACTGACTGAGCCACCCAGGCGCCCCTTATTTTATTTTTTTAAAAATATTTTATTTATTTATTTGTCATAGAGCACAAGCAGGGGGAGCAGCAGAGGTAGAGGGAGAAGCAGGCTCCCCACTGAGCAGGGAGCCCAATGTGGGACTTGATCCCAGGAACCTGGGACCATGACCCGAGCCAAAGGGAGATGCTTAACTGACTGAGCCACCCAGGCATCCCAGCTCACTGATTTTAATCCCCATCCCTTTTTTGCAGCTAGAGAACCTGAGGTGGGCAAGCAGAGATTTGGCTGAGGCCGGTCAGGGCAGCTGTGGTAGAGAGAGCACAGGTACCCTTTGTGCTCCCTGGGACACACTCCGGATTTCTCATGGCAGAAGGGAAGCCTCAGAGAGCTGGGTGTCCATCCAGGCCCTGCCACTCTTTGGCTGATTGACCATGGCTGACTACTTCACCTCTCCTGGCCTCTACACAATGGATGTTTTGATAACATCGGCCTTCCATGGTTAGAGAGAGAGACACCAGGACTCTGTCAGCTGGTGGCCAGGTGTGCAATAGGAGGTGCATCAAGGTCTGTGTAAATTCTCATCTTCCCACCCAGGGCTTGGCCTAGACTCTCGCTTCTTCCAGGAATCTAAAGAATCCCCAGCCTCAAAGGCTTCTGGGCCTTTGCATGTGTTTTTTCCCCCTGCCTGGGATGCCTACATTGCTCAACACAAAAATAACAACAATGCCGCCTGCAGACCAAAAACCTACTATGTGCCATGCTCAGTACTAAATGCTTGCCATTCATTATTTACACCACCCATTTTACAGATGAGAGGTCTCAAGCCTCAGTGGAGCAAGAGTTTTTGTCCACTTACCTAGTGCTAACCTTGTCTTGTCCTTTAGCCTCAGCTTAGCCGTTCCTCCTCCAGGAAGCCTTCTCTGACTCTCCGGGCTGGGTCTGGGCCCCCAAGAACTCTACAGCCCTGATTACCCTACCTGGCACCCCTCCATTTGGAATAGGGATGTATCTGATATATATTAGTGTCCCTGCCCAGAGTGGTTTCAGAGAAGGAGTAAGTGAAAAGTCCCTCCCCAAAAAGGAGGGATAGGCAAGCAGGAAGGGCCCTGTCCAACCAGGCCACCCAGCCTGCCTACCTCCCGCATTCAGGTACCACCTGGCATCAAGGGCTGAAGCCCCAGGCTCTGGGCTGCCTATCAGGGCCTTGGGCAGACACCTTAGGCTGGAGTGAGGGCCAGACCTCATTAGAGATGTTGGCAGGATCCAAAGCTGTGTAACACACACACACACACACACACACACACACACACTCACACACTCATGGCCTCTCCAGGCCCGGCCACCTATGTGGCTGGGGAGATCAGGAGCCCTACTTAAGTCCAGCTCCTCCCTGTTCTTCCTGTCCCAGCACCAAGCGGCTCCTGGGAGAGGCAGATGGACATCGATACCTGGCTATTTGCATCTAGACCCTGATGTTGTGGTCACATTAGAAACCCCTTTGCTTCTCTGTCTATGGAATCTATGGCTTCTCTATGTTTCAGGCCCTGTCACACAGTCATTTCCCCAGGTAGGTGGGCAGGTGACCTTGGCCCCATCTCACAGGTGGGGAGACAGAGGCTCAGAGAAGCACATGTCCTGTTCATTCAGCATGTGGCTCTGTGGGCTCCACCCTTTCTGTTCTACTCACGTTTTTCAAATCCAGTTCCCCTGAACCACTGGTGCGCCGTGGGAGATCGATACCTTTGGGCAGTGATATGTAACAAGAACACAGAGAATTGTGACTCCAGATGTTCTCTTAGAGAGGCGATGTGGATATGGGGGGTGGAGTGATGCAGGGATGGCCTTAGCCTTGACCTGGCACTGGGCCACTGGATGTGGCAGCCACAGGCAGAGTATCTTCATGGAATCCTCACTGCAGCTCTGTTTGACAGAGGAGAACCCGAGGCTTGGTGGGGGCACACGGGCAGCTGAGGCTAGAGCTGGATTGTCACTTCAAGGCAGTGGTGGGGGGCGCTCCACAGCCTGGATGTCTGCTTCGGCTTCTAGAGAGACCACCAACCATTAGGGCGGGAGAGCAGGCTGTTGCCAAGGAAGAGGACCCTGGGTTGAGTCTCTGGGAACCCCGCAGTCACCATCCAGCTGCTGCTTGGGCTGGCACCACCTGTGGCATGTCAGAGGCGTTCTAGAATGTGGTTGAGTGGATGAGCAAACCAGGGCTTCTGCAATGCCAGGCTTCTGCTACCCCCACACTCATCCTGTTGTACAGTGACTGTTAATGACCTGCCTGTCACCCCCATCAACTCTGAGCTCAGGGAGAGCACAGACCATGTAGATGCATTCTCTGGGTCTCAGCTTTCTTGCCTATATGAAAGAGATGGATTACATGGGTGGCTTTCAAACTGGGTTCCTTAGAGCCTCAGGGTTCCTGAGAAATATTGTAGGATTGTTGGAGGTGGGGGAATGTGCCTGGCGCTGAAGGAGAAACACTGCCCTTACCTGCTTCAACAGAGCATGTTCACTTGTTAGTGTCATTCTTTTTTTTAAGATTTTATTTATTTATTTATTTATTATTTTTTTAAAGATTCCATTCATTTATTTGACAGAGAGAGCGCGAGAGTGCACAAGCAGGGGGAGCGGCAGGGGCAAAGTGAGAAGCAGTCTCCCTGCTCAGCAGGGAGCCGGACGTGGGGCTAGATCCCAGGACCCTGGGATCATGACCCAAGCCAAAGGCAGACACTCAACCAACTGAGCCACCCCGGTGCCCCTATTTATTTATTTAAAAGAGAGAGCATGCACACAAGCAGAAGGAGCGGCAGGCAGAGGGAGTGGGAGAGGGAGAAGCAGGCTCCCTGTCGAGCAAGGAGCCTGACGCGGGGCTTGATCCCAGGACCCTGGGATCATGACCTGAGCCGAAGACACTTAACCAATTGAGCCACCCAGGAGACCCTGTTAATGTCATTCTTTAGGTTCTAAGGAAGACTTTGGCTTAATAAAGAGGTATACCGCTAGAAGCAAGTTTGGAAACCTCTGGGTTAGAGCCCCTTCTATCTATTACATGCAAACACACATTGCCCTGACACTCGGTGATTCCATTGACCCCGAGAGAAGGCACCTGTGCCCCTCACATCTTAGTTTACCCCACATCACCAGCCTTATACTCCATGCTGCCTCTCCCCCCAGCACCGGTCTGTGACCTTTGGACCATGTGGTTATGGGGTATGTGATCCTGGGCAGTCTGGTTCACATCCTTCCTCTGCCAACCTGGCCTGGCCCTGTTTCAGCTCTGCCACCCATTCCTGGAGCTTTGCAGAGCTTGCCTGGCCTTCATGAGAGGTGAAGACTCCATCCAGAGAGCCAGCCCACGGGAGGATTAAAAAATTTTTTTTTCATTTATTTATTTGAGAGAGAAACAGAGAGCGCACAAGTGGGGGGTGTGGCAGAGGGAGAGAGAGAAGCAGACTCCGCACTGAGCGTGGAGCCCAATGTGGGGCTTGATCCCAGGATCCTGAGATTAAGACTTGAGCCAAAATCAAGAGTCAAATGCTTAACTGACTGAGCCACCTAGGCGCCCCCCACTGGAGGATTTTAAGCTTCCAGACAGACCCCTGTAGCCCCAGCTTCCACTCTACATCCCTTATTTTTGGGTCAATGTGTTTCCTTTTCTTTTTCTTTTTTTCCTTTTTCCTTTTTTTTTTTTTTAAGATCTTATTTATTTATTTGTCAGAGAGAGCACAAGCAGGGGGAGCAGCAGAGGGAGAGGGAGAAGCAGACTCCCCATTGAGCAGGGAGTCCGACATGGGGCTCGATCCTGGGACCCTGAGATCATGACCTGAGCTGAAGGCAGACGCTTAACTAACGGTGCCACCAAGGCGCCCCATCTTTTTCCGTTTTTTAAAAGGAAAAATTTTTAATTTATTTTTTGACAGAGAGAGAGACAGCTAGAGAGGGAACACAAGCAGGGGGAGTGGGAGAGGGAGAAGCAGGCTTCCTGCGGAGCAGGGAGCCTGATGTGGGGCTTGATCTCAGGACCCTGGGATCATGTCCTGAGCCAAAGGCAGACGCTCAACGACTGAGCCACCCAGGTGCTCCTTTTTCTTTCTTTAAACAAAGGGTTTTCTTTACTTGTTTACATGTTTTTACTTCAGTTTATTTATGTAGTAAGCTTATTTATTTATTTATTTAGATTTTATTTATCTGAGAGAGAGCGAAAGTGAGAGAGAGCACAGAGGGAGAGGGAGAAGCAAACTCGCCGCTGAGTGGAGAGCCCGATGCGGGGCTCAATCCCAGGACCCTGAGACCATGACCTGAGCCGAAGGCAGACGCTTAACCACTGAGCCACCCAGGCACCCCATGTTTATTTATTTAAGTAATCTCTACACCCAACGTGGGGCTCGAACTCACGACCCTGAAATCAAGCGTTGCATGCTCTTCCGACTAAGCCAGCCAGGCGCCCCTGGGTCAATGTGTTTCCTATCTGTCCTCTGATGTCTCCTCAGCATCTAGAATAGTGCCTAGCACATATTCAATAAATACATGACTGAAGAAGACAGAGGCATGCAGGCCAGGTGTGGTCTCTGTCCTCATGGAATTTATAGTCCAGGGGAGGACACAGAGGTTAAACACAGATAATGGCAAAAGACTATAGTAAATGTGAATCATGGGCAGGGGGCTGTGAGTGTGGGGTATGGTGCCAATGGGGCGAAGAGCCCTGCCAGAGCAGGCTTCCTTGGGAGCCAAGGCAGGAGAGGGCAGGAGGGCTGCCCAGAGCTCAGATCAGATTTCGGCAGTAGGACCTGCCAAGCCCCCAGCGCTCTGTGGCCTGGCTGCCTGCGCTACTCGCTCCCATGCCCGCCCCACCCAGGGCACGCCCATGAGGGTCTGACGTTGATTCTTCGCATTTGTGTCCCAGTCCTCAGTGGCCTGAAGAGAAACAGGAGTTCAGAGGGGGAAGGAAGGGTCAGTCAGCAGGGGCCCGACCAGGTCTTCTCCCTCTAAGTGGTGGGTAGGCCTGGAACCCCCAGCACTGGCCCCTTCCTGGACGGGGCTGGGCACCTGGGGAGGACCCATGCTGTTGTCTGGGTCCACCTCCCAGGCCCTGAGGCCGTGTGTGGCCTACTCCATGCCCTCCTAGGGAGGGAAGGACAAGTGTGTTCGCTCTCTGGCTGGGGCTCCCCGGCCTGCCGGGCTGCTCTTTCCCTCCCAGCAGCACTGGCCCAGCTCCTCAGGCACGTGTCCCTGTGGGTGGCCAGCCTGCTCCTACCTACATGTTGTGGGCTTCTCCTGGAGTCCTCCCTATAGTCGGGGAGCCTGGCTCTGTCCTCCCCAGAGGAGCAACTGCTCAGGGTCACACAGGGACTTGTGCTCATGCCTGTATGACCGAAGTCTGGGCTCTGAACTGCTGCCACTATAGGCTGGCCCACTGGCTCTGGCAGTCTGAGTGGAACGGTCGTCCGCAAGCCTTCAGACAAATGGCCGCTCCTTCCCGAGGACCCGGTGGCTGTTGGCAGCATCAGTGTTTCCAGCTATGCCCTGGTTCCAGGACAGACCTAGCTTCCATCTTCTGCCATCTCCACTTCTTTCCCCTCGGCACCTCTTCCCTCTGCCCTCCTTTGGCAGCCTGAAGCACAAGGCCTGATCTACCTTCTTCCTGACACCAGTGGCAATACCTTTGGTCCAGTCATTTGGTCATTGCTCTAAGTCAGGGACAATCTTTTTTTTTTTTTTCACTTCAAAGTTTGAATTATTTATTTTAGAGAGAGAGAGAGAGAGCGAGAGAGCATGAGAGCGGCGGGAGGGGCAGAGAAAGAGGGAGAGACAGAGTCTCAAGCAGACTCCTTGCTGAGCGTAGAGCCCGACGCAGAGCTCCATCTCATGACCCTGAGATCATGACCTGAGCCAAAATCAAGAATCAAACGCCTAACTGACTAAGCCACCCAGGCAACCCCAAGGGACAGTCCTTCACCAACTGTTTGTTGAGTACCCAATCTAGTCAGGGCAGGGTGGCCGGGCACCATGTGAATTTCCTCATTCACTAAGCACAAACCCCCAATGGGATTTGTGAAGGGAGGATGGAAGGAAACAGGGAGGTTGGGAGGGAGGGTAGAAGGGAAAGAAGGAGCCCATTAGGTCAGCTGAGCCTTCCAGACCTTAGTTTCCCCCTCACAGTCGAAGAGCCGACTTGGGCTTGACCTTCTGACCAGCCGGGTGGCTGAAAATTGACCCCTTGAGCCTCAGTTTCTTCCTTTGTAAATGGGGCTGATAACAGTTCTGACCTCAGAGGGCTGTTGGGAGAGTCAATAGAACACTTGTACATTTGCACTCACGGGAACCCAGCTGTCAGGTCAACCAAGTGAACAAGCATTGTGAGCTGAGTCTTCAAGAATGATTAGCACTTGGGGCGCCTGGTTGGCTCAATTGGACTCTTGATCTGAGCTCAGGTCTTGATCTCTGGGTTGTGAGTTCCAGTCTCATGTTGGGCTCTGTGTTGGGCATGGAGCCTACTAGAAGAAGAAGGAGGAGGAGGAGGAGGAGGAGGAGGAGGAAGAAGAGGAGAAGGAGAAGGAGAAGGAGAAGAATTAGCATTTGCCAGATGGATAAGGTGGTGTTGCTGGGAAAGAATGACAAAGGCATCACAGGCAAAGGACAGAGGACAAAGGAGCACCAAGGACAGAGGCAGGGGGTGTGGTGTGGTGGGAGCACTGGTCTTGGGAAGGGAGAGATGTAGGATGTGAGGTTTTGGGCCAGCAGAAGGAGGTCAAGGCAGAGGCTCACCAGCATGAACCAGATCAGGGTCTAACTTCTGGAGCCCCTCTTCCTAGCGGGGTGATGAAGGGCAAGCTACCACTCTCAGGGCCTTGGCTTCCTCATCTGTGAAATGGAACATCTTAGCACTGCTCTGTGGTGCCAGTGAACTTGGTGGTGGGTGTAAATGTGCAGCGCCCAGTGCCAGGCATACAGTCAGCCTGCCGAGGAGCTCCTTCCATCCCTTGCCCCTTCTTCAGCCCCTGTCAGCCTTCTCCCCTGGGCTCCCATACCTCACCCGACCATCGCCACATTCTGGCGTTCTTCTCAGTGCCTCCCCAGGATGCTGCAAGTTGCTTGAGGGCAGGTGCTACCTTTGTATCTCCCTCTCTAGCAGGTGAGCACCCAAGACCCTGTGCTGACTTGGAGAAGAAGAAACATGTGGTGAGCTCTAGCCAAAGGGTGGTCCAGGAAGAGGACGAGGACTGGAAGAAGAGGAGGAAGAGGCCACTTTTAATGGAAGGCTCAGGGAAGTGAGGTCCAGATGAAAAGCCAGGTCCAAATGAACATGGTTTGTCTCAGTGGAAGGGGGCTGGTGTAACCAGAAGCCAGGCCTGCCATGGGGAGCAATAAAAGTTTTAGAGCAGGAGAGGGGCCCCACAGACCAGGTATCTTTTCCACTGGGGCTGGGTACATTTTCTGCGTGCTTGTTTAACAACGGTACTCTGCTGCTCAGAGCCTTTGCTCCTCACCTGCGAGGAAGCAATCTTGCAGGGTGATGGGAGGGCATAGGAAGATGCCATGGCAGAGGCTAGTTCTTGGCACTTGGCCTCTCCTGACTTCACCTTCCATTCCCAGTTTCACGTGTCCAGGTTAAGGGTATGCACTGCGCATTCCAACCGACTTGGAATTGTTCAGGGCGGGGCTCCCTTTCCCTCTGTGTTTCTCTATAGGAGGAGGTAGGTCCCAAGAAAGTTGTGTTCTTTCTTTGACCTGGACCTACATAGCACCAGGCTTAGTGTACACAGTAGGAGCATGGAGCCAGTCACTAGGCCAGACTTCCAAGTCCCCCATGCCTCTAGGGAGCTAGCGGATGGAGTCCCTCACACATCTGCTGAATGTTTATTGAACACCCACTGCATGCCAGCCCTGGGTGGGGGGAGATAAAAGGCAGACAGAACCTTGATTGCGTGAAGCTTGTCATCTTGTCCCCCCCAACCCGTGTCAAGCCTGGGCTCCGAGGACACTGTGTGGAAGGCCAACCCCATTCCAGGCTACATAATCTCCAGTTCTCTTCTCTCCTTTCATGGGAAACTCATTGCTGTTAGAATGGAGAAAAACTCCTTCACAAGGCCTAAATGTGTCCTGAAGCTGGACCCTTCTCTCTCTCTTTTTTAAAGATTTTATTTATTTATTTGATAGAGAGAGAGACAGCGAGAGAGGGAACACAAGCAGGGGGAGTGGGAGAGGGAGAAGCAGGCTTCCCGCAGAGCAGGGAGCCCGATGCGGGGCTCGATCCCAGGACCCTGGGATCATGACCTGAGCTGAAGGCAGACGCTTAATGACTGAACCACCCAGGCGCCCCTGGACCCTTCTCTTTGCCTGCACTGCTACCCGGTGTCCAAACCACCATCAGTTTTGCCGATTGGCTACAGTAGGCTTCCAAATGGCCCCTACTCCCCTGCTTATCCCTCCCCATTCTTCATTCTCCAATCATAGTACTTTCCTTAAACACGTACATCTGACGATGTGGCTGCTACACACATCCACCGAGGTCTCTCGCAGAGTATAGAAGAAAAGCCAACCCCTTTCTGTTCTTTTAAGGCTGTCCTGGTCTGTCACCTGTCTCCCTTGCTCCCTATTAACTTCTTTTTTTTTGTTTTAAAGATTTTATTTATTTATTTGAGACAGAGAGAATGAGAGAGAGAGAGCACATGAGAGGGGGGAGGGTCAGAGGCAGAAGCAGGCTCCCTGCCGAGCAGGGAGCCCGATGCGGGACTCGATCCAGGGACTCCAGGATCATGACCTGAGCCGAAGGCAGTCGCTTAACCAACTGAGCCACCCAGGCGCCCCTCCCTATTAACTTCTTACTCCATTCTGGCCAACCAGACAGCCTCATGGCCTTTGCCAGTGTCTTTTCTCCTGCTTGAAACAATCTCCTCCCAGTCTCTCAGCTGCTCCATCCCATCCTTCAAGTTCCCGAGTTGGACCTGAAGCCAGCAGGTCAGTCTCTGTTCCTAGCCGGCTACATGAACTTGGGCAAATCATTGGCCTTCTCTATGCTTCTGTTTCCTGTGAGATGTGTTGTTAACGGTAGCCATCTCATAGAGTGGTTTCAAAGATTAAGGAAAATAAGGCACAGGAGGGGTCAGCTGGCATTTGAGGTTCCAGTGTTAGCTGTTATTTTACTATTTCCTCAGTGAGGTCTCCCTGACTTCCCAATGAAAAGTCGGTCTCCAAAGGGTGCCTGGGTGGCTCAGTTGGTTGAGCAACTGTCTTCCGCTCAGGTCATGATCCTGGAATTCCAGGATCAAGTCCCACATGGGGCTCCCTGCTCAGCAGGGAGTCTGCTTCTCCCTCTGACCCTCCCCCCTCTCGTGCTGCTCTCTCTCTCAAATAAATAAATAAAATCTTTTTTTTTTTTTTTTTTAAGTAGGTCTCTGGGGCACCTGGGTGGCTCAGTCGTTAAGCTCTGGCTTCGGCTCAGGTCATAATCCCGGGGTACTGGGATTGAGCCACGCATCGGGCTCCCTGCTCGGCGGGAAGCCTGCTTCTCCCTCTCCCACTCCCCCTGCTTGTGTTCCCTCTCTCGCTATATCTCTCTGTCAAACAAATAAATAAACTCTTAAAAAAAAAAGTAGGTCCCCACAGTCACTTTCCCATCAACTAGGTTTCTTTTCTTTTCTTTAAGATTTTATTTATTTGACAGAGAGAGAGGGAGAGAGAGAGAAAGAGAATAAGCAGGGGGAACAGCAGAGGGAAAGGGAGAAGCAGGCTCCCTGCGGAGCATGGAGTCCCATGCAGGACTCTACCCCAGGACCCTGGGATCATGACCTGAGCCGAAGGCAGACGCTGTACTGACTGAGCCACCCAGGCGCCCCTCAGTTTCCTTTTCTTCCCAGCACTTATCAGTGTCAGAAATAATCTTGGTTATTCAATGATCTTATGCAACCAATATTTATTGTGCACCTACTATGTGCCAAGGACTTTTGTAATTGCCTCCGGATTGGACGTCCGGTAAAGGCAGGGTGACTGCCAGTCCCGTTCATCTGTGTTCGCCCAGTACCGTAGTGGCACACAGTAGGCACTTCGCACGTCGCCCGCCCCTCCCCCGTTCCAGGAAGTGCGGGGGCTGCAGCCGCCCGGCGGACCGCGATGCATTCTGGGAAAGCAGCAGCACCAGATCCAAGATGGCGGCCAGCAGGAGGCTGATGAAGGTAAAAGCCATTCTCCGGCGCCGGCCGGGCAGGGGGGGGCGGCGTCCCGGCCCAGGGTCCCCGCGGCGGGCCGGGACTCCTCGGGGCGTCGCCGCTCGGTTTCCCGTCCCTGTGTGGCCCCACCGCCCCCTTGCCCGCACGCGGGCTGAGGGAGGTAACGGGGCCGCCTAGGCCGCAGCCTGGGCGGGAGCGCCAGGCCGCGCTGGGAGCTGCCGCTGGCCCCTCCGCCCGGTTCCGGGCGTTCACGTCGCCCTCCGCCCGGAACCCGGCCAGGTCCTCCTCACGGTGGCCGCCTCCCGGACCGGGGGCGGCGTTGATGTGGGGGCCCGGCCGGGAGGTCCCAAACCGGGCGCCCTCGGGGAAGGCCCGAGCGCCGGAGCTCCGGCCGGGAGCCCGCGCCGCGGAGCCGCCCCGCCCTGGGCCGCAGCGCGCCGGCTTTAGAGCTCCGGAGGCCGGGAGGTTGGGAGGCTCGGGCTGGGGAAGGAAGGAGGAGGCCAGGCGACAAAAGTTAGGTCAGTTTGTTGGTGGGTCGTTTGAAATTGCTCTGGGTCCTAGCAAACTGTCGCCTTGTGACTGCAGAGTCACACAGCGGGCAAGTTCCAACTCCAGGAAGGCGTGGGGTCGGCCGCGTTCGCGGCGCTGTTCTTCTTCCCCGTCTCCTTTTCAACCTACCACTTAACAATCATCAGGATCTCCTTTCCCTGCCGAAGCAAAAGTGCCATTTTGGGGGATGGGGTGGGGGTTGGCTTCAATCGTTCGAACCCAAACTGGCCAAAGTTTATAAAAATAACTTGGTACTTTGTATCTTGCATGCAGCGGGGTGCCTTCTTGCTAAGTGGCTCCTTTGGTGAGGAATACAGATGCTAAACTGGCTAAATTCTTTCCCGAGTATGTTTGCCGTCCTCCGGAGCCAACCTCGTCAAGATTTGTGAGTCCGCGCCTGGATAGTGCTGCCGGGTTGCACCGGGCCGGAAATAAAAAAGACACAGGAGCTGATTTCCTGAGAGGAGATAAAGAGCTGGGGTTCCTCTTGGGCTTGGTGGAACTAGACATTGAACTTGGAGTCATAGCCTCTGGGCCCTCCCTCCCTGGGAACGTTTCCTTTCTTTTGTTCACTAAGGGCTGGGGACGGCATTTAACTTCATAAAACTGGATTGGAAGTGGGCACAAAAGAATAGTCAGCAGCTTCCAGACTTCTTCTCATCTTTTTTCTGCCGGTGACACCACCATTCACCCACCAGTCATCCAGATGAGAGGACTGTTATTCACTTACTTCCGTACACTACTTGCGGTCACCCATTAAGACTTGTGGATTTTACTTTAGAGGGAGTTCTTGAGTGTGCTTTCCTTCCTAATCTTACAGCAATTACCAGAATCCATATCCTCATCTCTCAGATGCCTTTCCAAGTACTACTGTTCTCCTCTGACTCCCCTTCTTGGACACCAGAATTCTTTTTCTAAAGCAAATATTTAATCTTTTCACTCCTGTTGAAGCCTCTGTGATCTTACTGTCCTCAGCAGTTAATCCTAACTTCTTATTTAGCATGTAAGACCCTTCTTAGGCTGGCTGAAAGTAATCTGTTTAGCCTCACGTCCCACCCCTTATTTTCCCACTACCCTTGCAAATCACAGTAGCTACCTTTTTTTTAAAACTGTTACTTTGTGCAGCCATGTACTTCACATTCATAATCATGTTTAATCTTCCCTGAAAAGTAGACATTCCCATTTTGTAGGTGGGAAAATGGAATGCTGAGAGATTTTGTTGGGTTGCCCCAGTTTTCCTAGCTTGGGAGAGTGAGCTGTAATCTCACTTCTGTTTGATTCCAGAGCCCCCTGCTCTTACTCAGTTGTTATATGGTCTTCCTTTGCACTTGCTTGGAGAAAGGCTGCCTTCCCCTTGCCTCTCCTCCCTTCCAGGGGAATCCTAGGTTCACTTCCAATGCCAGCTACTCTGTGAGGCCTTTGCCCCCATCCCCCTTCAGAGTAAGTTGTTTCCTCCTTTTTGTGACCACAGCACTTTCTTTGTGTTTCTCTTTGAGATTTTGTCCCAATCAGATTTGTGTTAGACTTGCCTTTCCTACTGGGTTCTGAGCTCCTCAAGGACAGGAGTCTTGACCTAATTCATCCCTGTATGGTATCTCCTAGTCTACCCCATTTGACCTAGTTTGGGGTTCCCAGGCTTCCAGGGGTCTGAGAGGGGAGTTAACTGTGGTTTTCAAAAAAATTGGAGCTTAGAGAAAATGTGTAACATTAACTGAATGCTTTTAAGTGCTAGATCATTTACATTAATTCTTTTCAATAACACTTAGAGTTAGTGTATTGTCATCTTTATTTTACAAATGAGAGAATTGTGAGGCTTTGATAGGTTGAGTGCTACCTAAGGTGGAGTAGCAAGCCGACCAGGGTGGGGAGAGATAAGAAGTTAAATCTCCCTAGCTTAAAATCCCAAGGTCCATGCCCCTTTCTTACTCCAAGGATGCTTGGAAGACTATGTAGTTTATTGAATTGTGGATGGAAATTCTTTTAGTTCAGTAGAGGAATGCTGGTTACATGATGCAGGTCATTGGCTCTGAGAGTCAGGGTTTAAGCTGGTTAGTTTAAAAAACAAACCCAAATTATTGATGCATGTTGATCAATACATGGAGTGGAAATAATAAAAGGCGTTTTCGATGATGAAAGAAATATGTTGAAAAATCAAATGAATTACATCTTTTTTTTTTTTATATTTTTTTTATTTATTCATTTGAGACAGAGAGCATGAGCAGGGGGATGTGCAGAGGGAAAGGGAGAAGCAGGCTCTCTGCTGAGCCGGAAGCCGGATGTGGGACTCTTGATCCTAGGACCCTGGGATCATGACCTGAGCCGAAGGCAGAGGTGTAACCATCTGAGCCACCCACACGCCCCAAATGAATTACATCTTAAAGAACTTTAGATTTCCTCAAAAACTATTATCCAGGACACTCACAGTCAAAAATTTCTTTGTAACAATGTCTGTAGATAGTATAAGATACATTATTAAAAGTAGAGTGATTTGCATATATTGGGCTGAGAAGTTATTTTAGGCAGGGTATGATCAAGTCTTTAATTTAAAACGCATTTGCCAGGGCGCCTGGGTGGCTCAGTTGGTTAAGCGACTGCCTTCGGCTCAGGTCATGATCCTGGAGTCCCGGGATCGAGTCCCGCATCGGGCTCCCTGCTCGGCAGGGAGTCTGCTTTGCCCTCTGACCCTATCCCCTCTCATGTGTTCTCTCTCATTCTCTCTCTCTCAAAATAAATAAAATCTTTAAAAAAAAAAAAAAGCATTTGCCAGGCACCTGGGTGGCTCAGTTGGTTTAGCGTCTGCCTTTGGCTCAGGTCGTGGTCCCAGGATCCTGGGAGTCCCACGTTGGGCTCCCTGCTCAGCGGGGAGTCTGCTTCTCCTTCTGCCCCTTCCCCCGCACTCTCTCTCTCAAAAATAATCTTAAAAAATAAAATAAAAAGCATTTGCCAAAAGGAGTAGCCTTTTTTCACATCCCTTTTTAGGAATTACAATGTTAATAAAACATTAAATATATTTTAATTAGCAAGCAGCAAATTCAGCATTGATGGCAACAGTGGGAATGTAACCATTGCTTCTATCAGGAAGGGAAATAGCTACAAAAGTGAAACCTGTAGCTGTGGTTAAGGAAATTGATTGCAGTCTGATCATTTCTTTTCAGCTTCTGAATTGCACACATCTCCCCTAAGGGCCCTCCAGCTGAGTATCTTCCCAGAGGGGCTTTTCTAAGTGAGGAAAGTTGTGGATTTAAGAAGTGGGGGTGACATTTTATTAGTTATTACGGTGTAACTGTTAAGATAAGGAATTGAGATTTGTAACAGCCTTTTAATGCTATTTAAATAATGTTCAGTTAGAGGGTGCCTGGGCCATTCATTCGGCGTCCTACTAGTGATTTCGGCTCAGGTCATGATCTCATAGGTCATGGGATCACTCCTCTCTTAGCGGGAAGTTT
This sequence comes from Mirounga angustirostris, assembly GCF_029215605.1. Taxonomy (NCBI): domain Eukaryota; kingdom Metazoa; phylum Chordata; class Mammalia; order Carnivora; family Phocidae; genus Mirounga; species Mirounga angustirostris. Next base: position 65,022,720 of record NW_026991722.1, read on the forward strand.
GCTTGGGATTCTCTCCCTCTGCCCCTCCCCCCACTCATGGTCATGCACACGTGCTCTTTCTCTCAAATAAAATTTTTTTTTAAAGATTTTATTTATTTATTTGACAGAGACACAGCGAGAGAGGGAATACAAGCAGGGGGAGTGGCAGAGGGAGAAGCAGGCTTCCCGCGGAGCAGGGAGCCCGATGTAGGGCTCGATCCCAGGACCCTGGGATCATGACCTGAGCCGAAGGCAGACGCTTAACGACTGAGCCACCCAGGCGCCCCTCAAATAAATCTTGAAAAATAAATAATGTTCAGTCAGAACTCCGTATTGGTGTACTTTCTCTCAGTCCATAATTACACATGAATAAGTAGGAGAAGTCATTAAATAACACTTCTTTCCTTGGAATTTATAGGCAATAAACTGGTTTGCTTTTGAGTACAAGTTTATGGTCTCTGAAGTTGGGTAATTAACACGACAGAGCAGTGAGTGTGTCTGGTAGGTGTATTGTGCGTGTCAGATGGTGAGGGGAGTTTTCCAGATGATGCTATGCCAGTATAAGTGTCCTGAATCCACTGGGTTTTGGGGAATTCAGAAAAGCATTGTATTTTTTTTTTTTATCCTAAATGTAAAATCCCAGTAAGTTGGGACTATTTCAGCCTCCCTTAATGGCACTCATTGTAAATGTTCTCCATTAAAAGAAAATTGGGACAGGCCCTGGAAAAGAGAGTGTACTTAGTTGTTGCAACATTTGCGACCTTCTTAAGGGTCTATATTACTAGAACAAAAATACTTGTCTTAGGGTACTTGGGCCTATTCCGGTTTTGTTACAACTCTATCAAGAGTTTGTCAAATTAGCATTGTATTGTACCAAGTCACTTAGACATATTCTCATTCTATTGAAAAGTACCACTAAATGTTCAAGAGATACTTCTATTTTCTTTGCTGTAGCACTAAGGGATTAAATTTAGAGAACCCCAAGATATCTCTCCTGAGCCCAGACTTTGTATCTAACCGCCTTGAGAGTTTCCCTTTGAATGGCATGTAGACCTGTAGTTGTCCAAGTTGATCTTGTGTCCCATGCTTCTCCTGTCTTGCCTTTCTTAGTTAATGATCCACTTGTCTACTCAGTCACCCAAGGAAGAACCTGGGGAAACCCACCTCGCCCCCTCTTCCCACATCTAGCCACCTGCCAGATTCTGCTGAACTAGGCCTTTATCTCTGGTCTTTGTGTGTCTTTTCTCAATACGCACTACTGCTTCCTTAGTTGAGGCCATCCATTGTGGTAGGACACCTGCATCGGATTCCTTGGTGGCTTCCTCTTATTCCTCACTAGTCTGTCCTCAGTCCCACATGATTCCTAACCAGCAGTTCATCAAAGAGAAGTGCACATGCTCAGGGCTCAGGCCCTGCTCTCAGAGATTAGAACCAAATTTAAGAGGTCAGGGCTCTGTATATAAAAACCCACATACCTTAGCATGTCCTACAAGGCCTGGTCTCGACAGTGTCTTCCCCCACTTGCCCATGGGATCCCCTAAACATACTTTGCACCCTTGGGTCTCTTAATGGGCATCCCTGCCTCTTCTCTACATCAGGGTAATTTCTTGTCCTTTAAGACTCAGTTCACAGGGCACCTCCTCTTGGCTCTGCACTCGAGGAGCTCAGTGAGGGAGAAAAATGGCATGCCTCTAGAACAAAGAAATCCTGGGCTGTCCACTCTATGCTGAATGTATGCCAGCTGAATAATGGAGTACAGGGGAGGGAAAGATCCTCTGACATTGATAAGAAGGTGGAACTTGGTCTGGCCCTTGAAGAATAAGCAAGGGTCTGGGTTGTTGAGGGGAGGGGCCTGGCAGCCAGTGAGGTTAAGTAGCTTTCATCCCTTAAAGTGGATGTGGGCAGTGGCTATGAGAGATGCCCTGGGGAACCCTGGTGACAGTTCACCTACCTCCCAATACGGTTGCCTGCTTCTGACCTTGTGCTGTCCCTTTCTTAGGTTTTAGTTAGGCCAGCCCTGAGGAATTTTCCAGAAGCACTGGGTAAGTGGCCTAGTTTTACCCTAGGTTGGTATATCCAGTGCACCTGGCCCTCCAGAACTGTAAGCCTTCCCTCCCTCCCTCTGCCCTAGCAGGGCTAAGTTCTCCGGCCAGCGACTGGACGACTTGTCTCTCCATGAAGGGGCGTTGCGGAGGGCGATGCTGATGTGTTTAAGGACAGGTGGCAAAGAGATGCCTGGGCCTTTAAGTTGAGGGGGTCAGATGTATGCTCAGCTTCAGGATCCAGGAGAAAGCAGCAGGCTTCTCACGTGTGAGAGCTTTTGTCTCCAGGTTTCCTCTAGCCAGCCTCGTCCTGTCTGTCCTTAAGGGCATAGATAAACCTAACCCTCACCCCAGTAAAAAGACGGGAGGAAAGGATCTTTCATTCAGGGCAAAGCTATCGAGAGTAAGAATACAGTATACTGAGTAAGAGCTTCTGGAGGGGTGCCTGGGTGGCTCAGTCAGTGAGGCATCTGTCTGCCTTTGGCTCAGGTCATGATCCCAGGGCCCTGGGGTCGAGCCCCACGCTGGGCTCTCTGCACTCTCTTCTCCCTCTCCCTCTGCCTGCTCTTCCTCCTGCTTGTGCTCTCCTGCTCTCTCTGTCAAATAAATAAATAAAATCTTAAAAAAAAAAAGCTTCTGGAGATTGCGTATCCTGGGCCTGCCACATCTTAATTGGAGGTAACTTGGGCAAGTTACTTAATCTCTTTGTGTTAGTTTATTTCACCTGTGTTTGAAAGTGAACTAAATTAGTATATATCACATGTTCTGGAGAGTGCTTAGCATATCCTAAGTGTGAGATACCTGTAGGTTATTATTTATTTGACAGAGAGACACAGCGAGAGAGGGAACACAAGCAGGGGGAGTGGGAGAGGGAGAAGCAGGCTTCCCGCCGAGCAGGGAGCCCGATGTGGGGCTCGATCCCAGGACCCTGGGATCATGACCTGAGCCGAAAGGCAGACGCTTAACGACTGAGCCACCCAGGTGCCCCTATTATTATTATTATCATCATTATTATTATCATCATTATTATCATCGGCAGTCAGCAAGACATGTCCTCCTGACAGCAGCCTGTCAGGAGGGGAGAGCTCAGTGCTGAAAAGGTGGGTTGGGCCAGGTAGGGGCAGCATACCTGGACATGATCTCACCATAGGCAGAGCCCATTCTCTTTCCCTCCCCTCTCTCCTGCCTCTTGAAATAACCTGTTCCTTAAGGTTAGCTAGAGGTTTCTTTTTTTTTTTTTAAGATTTTTATTTATTTATTTGACAGAGAGAGCGAGAGAGCACAAGCAGGGGGAACAGTAGAGGGAGAGGGAGAAGCAGGCTCCCGGCTGAGCAGGGAGCCTGATGCGGGGCTCGATCCCAGGACCCTGGGATCATGACCTGAGCCGAAGGCAGACGCTTAACCATCTGAGCCACCCAGGCGCCCCTAGCAAGAGGTTTCTTTTTTTTTTTTTTTTTTAACGCAGAAGCTAAATCTTTATAAATAGAATTAACATGCATTTTAGTGACAGTATGAACTGTGAGTTCAAGAGATGCTGTTGCGCTCTTTCTAACCTGTGGTGTGTGGTTGTAGTCTTGGGAATGGCTTTTTTTAGGAGACCAGTGCCAGACTTTCCCACATTTTCTTCCAGAAGCATTTTCAGTTAAGCTACATGGCTGCATTTTGATTATTATGTTCGGGATCTCTCAACAGAAGTCTGAAATGTGTCTGATGAGGACTCACCGATTAAGCTGGGGAATGGTGCGGGGTCTTTGTAAAGTGTGATAAGATTAAATTAGATTTAGTCTTTGAAACTCTCTCCTAGCAAGAGGTTTCTTGAGACAGCTGTGTGAATATGTCTTTGTTCAAAGATGTATACTTTTCTCAGCAAAATTGAAAAGCTCTTGAATTCAAAATTTGTCTTCCCAGTATCTTAAAATCTCACCCTTGTATTATTTCTTCCTGTCCTGTGTGTATTTTTTTTTTTTTAAAGATTTTATTTATTTGACAGAGAGAGACACAGCGAGAGAGGGAACACAAGCAGGGGGAGTGGGAGAGGGAGAAGCAGGCTTCCCGCCGAGCAGGGAGCCCGATGCGGGGCTCGATCCCAGGACCCTGGGATCATGACCTGAGCCGAAGGCAGACGCTTAATGACTGAGCCACCCAGGCACCCCTGTCCTGTGTGTATTATGTGCAGTGCAGTGACTGTCACTGTGTCCAAAGATGAGCCCAGGTGCAATGGAAGGCACCAAAAGGTGCTGAGCTGGGAGGAGGGGGTGGGAATTTTTTTTTTTTTAATTTAACTTTATTTTTTTTAAAGTTTTTATTTATTTATTTGAGAGAGAGAGAATGAGAGACAGCATGAGAGGGAAGAGGGTCAGAGGGAGAAGCAGACTCCCCGCAGAGCAGGGAACCCGATGCGGGACTTGATCCCGGGACTCCACGATCATGACCTGAGCCGAAGGCAGTCGCTTAACCAACTGAGCCACCCAGGCGCCCCGGGGGGTGGGAATTTGAAGGGAATTCTCTTTCTCTTTTTTTTTTTAAAGAGATTTTATTTATTTATTTGAGAAAGAGAGTAAGAGAGCTCACACATGCGCGCAAGGAGAGGGAAAGAAAGGGAGAGAATCCGACCCTGGGCTGATCCCACAAACCGGAGGTCATGACCTGAGCCAAAACCAAGAGACGGATGCTCAACTGGCTGATCCACCCTAAGGACACTCTTAAATAAGTAGTTGCAGTCCCAGAAATAACGCTGTTGCTTTTTGTCTTCTCTTTCAGCCCTGAAGCAGAAAGTTAAGGAAGGTTGCTTCTGGTGGCTGTTCCGCTTTCCTCCTGGCCCTTTGCGTAGTCTGTTTAGAATTCCAGAGGTGCGAGGGGCCCCCTTGACAGACAGGAGGCTGAGGCTTGGGGGCCACCACCCACAGGCTCACAGTGAAGTCGGGCACCCTCACTGCCCAGGCCTCCCTGCCCTCTGTCTTGCTCCTGCTCTTCACATGGCTGCTTCTGGTTTTTAAGGAAGGACATGGTGGAGAGGAGGAGAATTCATTTCAGGTTAGGTGGTGGTTTAGGTTTTGTTCAGTTTTTAACATTTCCAGGTCTGTGTTGATTGTAGTTTTCTGTACTTCATGATCTTGGTCAGATTTTGTTCCCGCTTCTTTACCAGCATAGTTCAGCTGAGGAGTGAAATACTGTTTTGACAGTCCCTGGCCCAGCAGGTACATTTGCCAGCAAAGCAATCAGTAATGTCAAATCCAGTGCTCATGGTGGTGCTCTGTCTTTCTGAGAGGGGAGGCAGCCTGACTCTGTCACAGGATTGGAGAATGGGTACAACTCAGAAGTTGAACAGCCTCTGAGTCCCTTCTGACATGGTAAATAGAATATCTACTTCACACCAGTGTACCTCTTGTTAAGAAAACGCAGCACAGAAGAGCTAACCTTACAGGAGGAGACCTGCCATGTGTTTTCCACATGGGGTTCTCATTCTGGTCACTTGTGCTGGGGTGCTGGACTCTGGAATATGTGATGTAGGTCAAGAATGCCAGGTATAACCATGTTCAGATGGGGACAGAAACCTATTCCAGGGGCAAGACCAACATCCAGAAGCTGACTGTGTGTGGAGCTGGCGTCAGAGCCCACTCAGCTGGGACCCGGGCCATGCTCATCTCTTGAGAAGTGGCCCACCACCCTGGAGCAGTGTGCTATGGTTGAATAACAGGGACCTGAGTTCAGATCTTAACCTCTGCCACGGACTCGTTTCTGTCACACTGGTTGTGATAATAACTAAGTGTAAGATGGTATACTGCTGACCCATGGAAGGGGTGATGTGTTGTTGTGGGTCCCGCCTCCTTTGCTGAGTATTCATTGAAATAAGAGAATCATGTTTGGGGGGCTCTGAAACCTTATGTTTAGATGTACAGTATTTTGGAATTATTAAAGTCATGATTTAGTGTCATTGCCACCGGTTGCTTTGTGCAAGCTTGGAAAGCACATTTCTTTCAAAATTATTACTTGGCTCCTGTCACACAAAAAAGCAGGAAGTAGTTTTTTCAAATTATTAATGTCCCACCAATTGTGTAGCTGGTACTTGAGAGTGATACTGTACTTAGATTTAAGGCAGGTTTGTGTCACTTTCCCTTAGGCATCCAGCTTCATCTGCCAGGTTTCATTTTGCCTGGACAAGAGGAGCCTAGAAACGTTCCTTGCACAACATAAACACTTAATGACCAGCTGTGAAGGGTTAGGGCAAATGCTGTATATGTTCACGCTTTTGTCATAAATCTGGGGAAGTGCTATTCCAGAGCAGGCTGAGCCCTCCCAGGATCCTGCTCAGGAAATAGGAGCCCCTTCGCTGCCTGTTTGCAGTGGAAGTCTTCACCACCCTCACCCACTGCTTTGTGTGGCTGAGAGATTCTACTTCTGCCTCCAGTCCTGGCCGTACCCTGTAAAAGGCCTGTGACTTGGGCCTCTCTGAACTTTAGCTTTACCATCTCTAAGAGGAAGCTAAATATGCCTGACCTGCCTGGCTTCAGGGGTGTTGTGAGTTTCTAGTCCTATTCTGTTGTAAACACTGCAGAGTATTGTAACCAACCACCTCTCACGCTTCTCTCTCAGGGTCTTGCTCCTGCTTTTCACGCGGCTGCTTTGGGTGCCTATCTCCTGCACTGAAGGCACACACCTGTAGCATCTTAATTTCTGGAGACTACCTCCAGAAATAACTGGCTCTTTCCTAGAAGACCACCTGTTCCCTAGCATCACTCCGTTTCTATATGGTGTTTTTTATTGTTTTATTTTCCCATTTCTGTTTTTTGTTGGGATTTTGAAGGTGATGACACTAAGCTGTTGCCCTCCAAGGGGGAGTGTGGTGGTTATATATTCTTAGCAACTCCTCGACCTTATATTTCCTTTTCCTTTTTTCTTTCTTTCTTTCATTGAGATACAGTTGATCAGGTCATTTCTGGAAAAGCTTTGTGCCAACAACTATAAACATATGTCTTTTTTTTTTTTTAACATGACAAATTTTTTTTTTAAAGATTTTTATTTATTGAGAGAGAGAGAGAATGACAGAGAGACAGCATGAGAGGGTGGAGGGTCAGAGGGAGAAGCAGACTCCCCGCTGAGCAGGGAGCCCGATGCGGGACTCGATCCTGGGACTCCAGGATCATGACCTGAGCCGAAGGCAATTGCTTAACCAACTGAGCCACCCAGGCGCCCATGACAAACTTTTTTTTTTTTAAGATTATTTATTTGGGCACCTGGGTGGCTCAGTTGGTTAAGCATCTGCCTTTGGCTCAGGTCATGATCCCAGGGTCCTGGGATTGAGTCCAGCATCAGGCTCCCTGCTCAGTGGAGAGCCTGCTTCTCCCTCCCTCTGCTGCTCCCTCTGCTTATGTGCCCCCTGCTTATGCGTGCACACATGCTCTCTCTCTCAAATCTTTTTTATTTGAGAGAGAGCACACGCAAGCGCACAAGCGGTGGGGGAAGGGCAGAGAGCAGAGGGGAGAGCTGAAGGCAGATGCTTAACTGACTGAGCCACTCAGGTGCCCCCATATTCATTTCTAATTTAAGACCCTATGAGTTGTGGTCATAGGCTGTCAACGCCATACCATGTCTATTCCCTGTTGTGTAGAGTAGGGAATGTATGTCGGTGCCTCGACACTGTCTTGGATTTTAAGAACTATAGTGATACAATTACGGAAGGGAATGAAACTAACATTAATTATCTATCAAGGGTGCTAAGTGTTAAGCACTGTATAAAGTTTCTTGTAATTCTCAGTAGAGCCCTGTGAAGTTGGTTTCCTATTTTTCAGGTGAGACTACTGGAAGACTTGGATCTTCAGGTGGTATGAAGGGTGGGGTGGGGGTTTAGGCCCAGGCCTGTCTGGCTCCAGAGGGCTCTGCTCTTTCTAGTCCAGTGACAATTTGACAGCTGTTGAAGCAACTGCATGTCAAATCAAAATATGTTCTGTATAATATATAAAAATAGTGTTGAAGAGAACGGTTGGGGATTGCAAAATACTGATTTTTTTGTCTATAGGAATCCAGAACAGAGAACAGTAAAATAAGCAATGTAAATCATAGTAAGCGTTCATTTTTTTAAAAAAAGTTCAGAAAGATTTCCAGGTTTCTGTTACCACAGACTTGTTGGGGTAAAAAGGATTCCTTACATTGCTTCTGTGTGCCTGGCTCAGTGGGAGGTGTTAGCTCTTTTAGGAGCTTATTTCTAGTCATGGAAATGACAGTGAATTAATCAGGGCCTCAGTGTCTTCCTTTGTAAAAGACCAGATTGGATGAGCATGGTGGGTTTTTTTTTTTAAGATTTTATTTATTTATTTGAGAGAGAGAGAGTGAGAGAGAGATCACGAGCAGGGGAGAAAGGTGTAGAGGGAGAAGCCGACTCCCTGCTGAGCAAGGAGCCCCATGCGGGACTCTTCCAGGACCCTGGGATCATGACCTGAGCCGAAGGCAGACGCTTAACCAACAGAGCCATCCAGGTGCCCCGTGCATGGTGGTTCTTTTTTTTTTTTTTTTTTTTAATGTTTTATTTATTTATTCATGAGAGTCGGAGGGAGGCAGAGGCAGAGGCGGAACTCGATCCCAGGACCCTGGGGTCATGACCTGAGCCGAAGGCAGACGCTTAACCATCTGAGCCATCCAGGCGCCTGTGCATGTTGGCTCTTAAGCAGGGGTGCGCCTCACTGTTACTGGGGGATCCCCCGGCACAGGTGCCCAGCCTTGCTCTGGAGATTCTGATTCTGCAGGTCTAGAATGAGGCCTAGGCACGATTCAGGCTTTCTCCCTCCACCCTCCCTCTTTGCCCCTCCTCTCTGCATATGAGTGTTGAATAATTCCCCTGGGGCCTTTGGGTGCACTCTCTGATTGAGAGTCCCCCAACATTAGTTATCACTCCAGCCAAATTTGGCTCCCAGCTGCTTCCCAAACACACCCGGTGATTTCTTCCTTCCACGGCCCTGTATACATTTCTAACACACGGACACACCTGTTCTCTTCTCTGCAGTGGTTTGGTTTTTCCCCATCCTTCAAGGCCTGTCTGACAGCCTCTCTTCCATGAACCAATTACCCTCTGCTGTTGCTTGCTGGGCCTCCCTTGCTCCAGGTTCCTAGAATAGGGCTTCTCTGCTATTCTAACCTCATCTCAACAGCCAATAAGATGGCGCTCAGCTTTACTTTCTGTGGTTCCTTTAGGGGTACAGTGTGCTCTTTTCCACTCAACAAATATGAAATTACAGGATGCTATCGAATATAAAATTTTATTTATTTGTGAGAGAGAGAGCACAAGAGGGGGTAGGGTCATAGGGAGAAGCAGACTCCCCGCTGAGCAGGGAGCGTGATGCAGGACTCGATGCCGGGACTCCGGGATCATGACCTGAGCCGAAGGCAGTTGCTTAACCAACTGAGCCACCCAGGCACCCTCAAATATGCTTTTTTTAAACTGTATAAGCACCCCTACCTTGTGACTTGCTGTCCATAGCATTGATTTGACATCTGAAGCAGCTCTGGCTTTCACAGCTCATTTTTCCTCTGTACACCTGTCTGGATTTTTTAAAGAGGACCATGGTCACAAGCTAGTTACGAATCACTGGCTCCTGAAGGGTTGTCAGGTCCTGTGTGAGGGTTGTCTGGGGAGATTTTGAATGGTTGCCTTTCCAGCACCCATCATAGATCTCCAAAAAAAAAAAAAAAAAAAGACCTTGTTAAACACTTTTCCCTAACTCAGAGGCATACATCATAGTTGTGTGACAGAGAGCCCACTGTGTATAGCTGTCTCCTGCTGTCCTCTCAAGGATGAGCTGAAGCTTCCATGCAGGAGTAGTCCACCCCTGCTGGAGTCAGGGCTGTCTCCTGTTAGTCCCTCGGGGCTGTTAGGCAGTGATCTGTTTCTGGAGCTTGCTGCACTCTGGCCTGGCATGGGCATCAAGCTCTCTGGGCAGGAGTCTAGGCAGTGGGCTTTTCCCCTTTTGAAGAGCTGGGCAGCGCACTCACGCTCTTTTGGGTTCCCTCAATACACTGAGATCCACCTCTGGGTTCAGAAATAGACCTCATTTTGAGAAGCATTGTTGTCTTTCTCCTTCACCACTTGCCCTGGCTGGGAAGTCTGCTCTCCCCTGCCTGGAGAAGGAATGAGCTAGTTGGCTGGTTCTGCTTTCCCTTGTGCTCTTCTTTCGGTTTGTCAGTATGGCACTATCAGCCTGGAGCAGTTGACCCAGGACAGCTTCTTGCAGAACTGAAACAAACCTTTGTGGGCATATTTTGTAAGCTCCTGTCATTCTTAGAGGCTTTGGTCTTCCTGATTCTGTTCTAGAGCTGGGCCACTCTCAGTTTTCCTTTGTCAGGTCCCTTTTTTCCCCCTCATTTGTAATAATATCCTTTTGAATTTAAACTCTGAATTTACATTGGTTTCTTTAAATTCCTTCTCAGGATCATTCTCAGTTATAGGGGTGCACTTTTGCTTGAGGATTTGTCAAGCCTCTAAAGTCATCTTGCCTTTTTGAGTCTCAGACCTTCATATCAATCTGTCTTTTCTCTGAATGACTTGAATCCATCTTCTTCAAGTTGTTCTTGGTGGAGGTGTGATTGACATTTGGGGCCTAATGGTTCTTGACTGGAGGACCTCCTGTGCAATGCAGGACTTTTAGCATCCTGGCCACTGATGGTGTCAGGGGTTCTCAGCAGCTGGGGCTCTAGAGGATGTTGGGATATCAGGGTGGGGTGGTGTCAAAATGCTTGGCATGTAATGGGCAGGGCTCGGGATGCTCAAGTGCAGAGTCCTGCCTGGATGCTGGCACCACCCTGTTGAGAAAGGCTCTCCTAGGGCTGCCCAGCATTCCCTGGAGATTATAGGGCTTGCTTGCTTGCTTGCTTGTCTTGGTTTCTCTCACTTCTGCCTTATAATCACTTCTTCCTTGTTGGTTAGAATTATGCAAAGGAGGTTGCTTCTTCCGCTCTTTGGTGAGCTTAACTTGACAGCAAGGTAAATTGAGAGTTTATCTGATAACCAGCAATTGATAACTGAGCTTTGGAGTCCTTGAGTCTCCCAGTTCTGCCAACATTAGTGTCACCCTTCCTCTCTGGCAGGGGGTAGGAGGGATGGCATCCTCTCCCTCAGTACGGTTTTTATCTTTGTGCATGTATCTTTCTCTCTCTCTCTTTTTTTTTAAGTAGGCTCCATGCCCAGGGTGGGGCTTGAATTCGTGACCCTGAGATTGAGTTGAGTACTGACCGAGCCAGCTGGGGGCCCCAATGTTCATATGTCTCTTGATATCAGAGCACCAGTAGGTGCCCTCTCTGCACCCCTGCCCACAGTGCCCACTCCTTCCTCCCTTTGTCTTGAGCAAGGTGCAGGTTTTCACTGCCATCTTACAGTTGAGTCTCATCTTGCCATATTTTTGTAATTCTTTTGAAATTTACCTTCTTGGGTTTATTACTGATACTTCCTATTGTTAGTATGTGGATTTCTGAAACCATAGAGTATATGTACAGATTATTTTACAACAAATTTCCTTCCATGAAAATTGAATTTAATCTCATTGGTTGTCCAGTTTCAAACTTCTATCTGGAATTGTTTTCCTGCCTATATTTGGTTTAAAACATTTCTGATAGCTTGGTAGGATTTGTCTCTAGCTGGGAATCTTACTCTAGTATCTTGCACCAGGGACCAGAAAATCAAATACATGGAGAGCCTTTCCCATCCTAGAGCCTTTTTTTCCTCCCCAGTCCCCAGCTTCCTGTCCCTTCACTATCCTGATAATTAAGCAAGTGTTTGAGCATGACTGGAAGCTCCTGGGGCTTTTAGATCCCTGCCATCAAGCTTGCCCTCATGGAACTTATATGCTGTTTGGGGAGTGGGACAGAGTGGTAGAGTGAGATTTATTTATTCCCCCTCCTGAAGGCTTCATTGTCCCCAGGGGAGCATTTCTGATGAGTCCTCATCATTAGCAGGAGGACCAGATGGCAGTTGGCAGGTTGAGTGGTCTCTCAGGTTCCATACTGTCCTTCCTGCAGGCTCAGGAAGAGGGGCCGGACCATGCCTTCCCCACTGCAGGGGCCACAACCACTGCAACTAGCTTCCTTATGGAAGCTGAGCGTTGCTTAGAAATGGAGCTCTTCTCTCAGTGGCAGTGGCTCTCTCTTCTCACTGTGTAGCTTGTTAAAAATCCACATTTCAGACTCCACCCCACAGTTGCTGGACCAGAATTTCCAGGACTGGGGCCTAAGCCCAGATGGTTGTGGTGAGCAGCTAGGTTTGACAAGCAGCAGCACCCTGTGGGAAGAAACTTGGTCGGGTGTGTCACCTGCCATGAAGCACCAGCATGTCCCATCTGTCTGTTCTGCGTGTTCATTTGCGACACTGTTCTCAGCCTGCTCTATGCCGGGCACACACACATCCTCCAACTTAGAACCTGTAACGCTGGCTCGTTCCTACTTCCTCTGGAATTGTTTCCCCAGGGGACCTTCTGAACTGTTGCCTGTGTGATGGGAATGTGGGGTGCAAAGGATCTTTTGGGCTTGATGGAGAGGCTGGTTCGGAACGTCTGTGCCATTGTGAGCCACACCACACAAGGAAGGGCTTCTCAGTTGCAAAAGGGTGCATGGGCTAGACCAACAAGGAGGAAGCCAGGGCCATTGAGGAAGCTGTCCTGCCTGCTCAGCTGGGTGGTGCTCTAGGGATGTAGAAGAAGGTACCCAAGAGATGCAGAGGAGGCTTGTGTACCAAGGACAAGAGGCCAGGTTGGGACATTGGAGGGATTGTGTCAGTGCAGGGGTCTGAGAATGGAGGAATTTTGGGAATGTGAGCAGGCTGGCCCACATTGGGTCTTGGGTCATAATGCCTGCTGGGTGTTGACTGGAGTTGTTGGAAAAGCAGTGGTGCACAGTTGAAAAACAAGTGACAGACAATTGTAGACTAAAGACCTCTCAGGCAGGGCCCTGAAGTGGTTAGTCCCTGTGGTCATGGTTTCTGGACGAAATGGCATTTGCTGCATGGACAGTTTGCAAAGGGTTCTGTTGCATACAATAGGGTTTCCCCTTCATTGTGTTCAGCTGTGGGTCTTAACTACTGTTTTGAAGCCGAGGAAACGGAGGGCCAGTGAAAGGCTCCTGTCCCCCTCCCCATCCCAGACTGGATAGTTGTTCTCTTTGCCGAGTGTCCATGCTGAGTCTGAGATCTGAAATCACACTTATGCACTGGGTAGAAAACCTGGTGGGTATGTGTTTGCTCCTAGTCCTCAGCATCTGACTCATAGCTTAATAAATCTTGGTTGGAAGGAGTCAGGTCTGTAGCACCTTTCTTGCACCCCTCCTGCGTTGCTGCCCTGTGCAGGGGTCTGAGGGTGTTCAAGCAGAGGTCTGGTGACCAGCCCCAAGAGGAGGCGATATGTCTGCAGAAGGAGGTTATCTGTCCCACTAAGTTCTGTGGGGTCACTGAGGTGGGGGCCTGTCTAGGTCTGGGGCATGGGTTTGAGGGGACCACTGTGGCTCCAGGCCTCTTAACCAGACTGGGCGCAGACTAGTCCACACTCTGAAATTTGGTCATCACTGGTGTTGGCACTCGGTTTAATTTGAGGGAGTCAGGAGGGATCTTAATGTGTGGTGCTTTCCCGTGTTTGACACCCCTTTATGCTTTGTTAATCAACAGGAGCTTGAAGAAATCCGCAAATGTGGAATGAAAAACTTCCGTAACATCCAGGTTGATGAAGCTAATTTATTGACTTGGCAAGGGCTTATTGTTCCTGTGAGTATTGAACACTTCCACTTCTTACCAGATTATTCTTCAAGGTGATGTGTGTGTTGGGCTTACCTCTCCGCTCCCAAGTAGGCTCTTAGGTGAGGCAGCCAACAGATGCACAGAAGCGGGCTGTCCCTAGGATATAATGAGGCAGGGACCTTAGCCTCAGGTGCATGAGTAGAATCCCATCTTTGCACTGATTTTGTAACATTCTGGGGGGCCCCCCCCGAGCTTTCCATGTCTGTGGTTATTGCCAGGGGAAAGGAGCATGTTTTTGCGCTCCTGGCTTCCCTGGCTTCTCTGTGCCTGGCCCCGTTTGTCCAGACGGGGCTGCCTTCTCTGACCTCTCTTGGGAGATGGCGGCTGTTCCCATCTAGATCTTTTCTTTGCTTCCCTGCCTGGTTTTGCATCTGTGTGTCTAACTCTCTGGACACTTGCATTCCAGGCTTTATTCCTGGTACCCTCCAATATGTGCCTTCCATTGGTTTCAGATCCCTTTGCCTAATGGCCTACCTGGTCCCCTCACCCATTGTCTTGTTTGGGGCTTCTGCCTCTACTTTCTGACCCCCACAGCTCCTCCTCCCTCTGCCTCACAGACGTCTGCCTTCATATGGTCTCAGGCTTGCTCCTAGCAATGGCCTTCCTGTCCTCTTGATTTAGTGTCTGCTCTTTCTCCATCCTTTCATCTCCTCCCCCCTTGAGAGCCTCATCCGGTACTAACTCCAGTTTGCAATCCCAGTTTCTCCCACCCTCCTGGAACCACCTCACACTGAGCACGTGGGCTCCCCTCTGTTCTCACGCCTCAGGCTCGGCAGCCCTAGAGCCTGCTTGCCTCTCGAGCCTTGGGAGCCTGTGCAGCGCCCGGTTCTGTGACCTTGTGCCCCTCACTGCTGTCCTGCCGCTGCTTCCTCTGAGCTCTTAGACACGGACTTTGTTTAGTCCCCTGCCTTTCTCTCGTGCTGTTTCTTGGGGCCCCTGCTTCTTCCAGCATCATAGATGACTAGATCATTGCTGTACATGAAGGAGTCCTGTCCTTGCCTCTATTCCTGCCCTCTCCCCAGAACCACACCATCTGTCCATGAGGTGGCCTCACTTGGACGCCGTGTGCCTTCCAGTCTCCCCAGCTCCCGACCAGGACTTCATCTCGAGTGCTCCCTTCCTTCCTGTTCTTCTGTCTCCACTGCCTTCTCTTTTCATCCCCACTTTCCCCATGAGCCTCAGGCCCTTTTCCTGTGCCTGTCCCTGCCCTGCATCGATGTGCAGAATCTTTCCTTATGGGCAGATTGGCTACTTTAACCAAAGGAGAACACAGAACATGCTTAGTAGATGTTTTCTTCTCAGTGCCGGTTTTAAAAGTCCTTGCAACTTGAACAGCAGCTATTGGATTCATGCTTTATTTTCCTGATCATTTGAATAACGAAGGAAAGATACGCTTTTGTAGTGTTTCAGTACACACTCAGAAATTTTAAATGTGGCAGCATCCAGTCTGGTTTTGAGGGTGAGTCCTTGAGATTTCTCCAGGCTTGGAGATGGTGGGACTCAGGGCACAGTGTGTAGATGGTACAGGAGCCCCTTGGCTAGGAAGGTTTACCAGTGACCCCAGGGCTTACCTACTGTAGGGAATTGTTAGGTGCCAAGTGGAAGGATGGCCAGGACCATCTGACCTGTCCCTTTTCTAATTGAGATTTTTGTATCCTACTGATATAAGAAAGAGTTAATCCATGGATCTTTTTTTTTTTTTTTTTAAAGATTTTATTCATTTATTTGAGAGAGAATGAGATAGAGCATGAGACGGGGGAGGGTCAGAGGGAGAAGCAGGCTCCCCGCCGAGCAGGGAGCCCGATGCGGGACTCGATCCCGGGACTCCAGGATCATGACCTGAGCCGAAGGCAGTCGCTTAACCAACTGAGCCACCCAGGCGCCCCTCCATGGATCTTTTGAAAAATGATAAGAATGAGTGGGACGACTGGGGCGCCTGGGTGGCTCAGTCGTTGGGTGTCTGCCTTCGGCTCAGGTCATGATCCCAGGGTACTGGGATCGAGCCCCGCATCGGGCTGCCTGCTCTGCGGGAAGCCTGCTTCTCCCTCTCCCACTCCCCCTGCTTGTGTTCCCTCTCTCGCTGTCTCTCTCTGTCAAATAAATAAATAAAATCTTAAAAAAAAAAAAAAAATGAGTGGGACGGTTTTGAGCATTCAGATTTGGGCAGTCTACCCTGTGATCTCAGTGGCCTGAGAGTGCAGGCCGGCTCCAAGGGTAGGTGGTTGTCATCAGGCTCTGCCCAGAGTATGCCCCAAGGCCTCCCTCTGGTGTCCTGTTGGTGGAGCCTGTGGAATGGGCTATGGTTTCATAAGTCCAAGGTGGAGACTCTTTGGTAGAATGCAGCATGCTTGGGTTGAGGGTCCAACCAGCTCGGGTGAAAGCAGGGCCTGAGAGTAAAGGCATGGTAGTTCAGACTCATGCCTTGACCACCTGGTACTGGTCCTCAGGGAGCAGCTTAGTAAAGATGACCTAGCTGTAGCTCAGAGAAGGGGCAGACCCAGACCCCCCAGAGAGGGAAGATGGGAGTGAACCAGATGTGTTGCTTCCTTGAGACATTTCACTGTTACCATGGCACTTCAGGCTTATCCCCTTTAAACGTTTGTTTTTATATAATTTTTTTTTCATTTGAAATTCAGAGGTGATAGCTAAGGAAGAAAATGATCTCGTAATCCTATCATGAAGAAATTAAGTAAGTTTTTGGGCACCTGCCCTGCAGGAACTGGAGGCATGGTGGTGAGCCTTCTCGAATTTCTTTTTCTTTCTTTTTTTTTTTTAAATTTTATTTATTTATTTGACAGAGAGAGACACAGCGAGAGAGGGAACACAAGCAGGGGGAGTGCGAGAGGGAGAAGCAAGCTTTCTGCTGAGCAGGGAGCCCGATGCGGGGCTCAATCCCAGGATCCTGGGATCACGACCTGAGCCGAAGGCAGATGCCCAACCAACTGAACCACCCAGGCGCCCCAGCCTTCTCGAATTTCTTACCCAATGAACATGTTCACTCTTAACCATTAGCATATTCCTCCTAGTCTTTTTACTGTAATTTTTAATGGACCATTTGATAGTTTCATAATTATTACATATTTTCATCATTTAGTCATTTGCCTTGAAACTCTTTGTGAACGTAACTTTTGATAACTGTACAATATCCCATAATATTTGTTATCATTTATTCAATCATTCCTTAATTTTGGATTGTTTTTCCATTTTTAAGATAATTTATCCATGAACATCTGTATGTGAAAATCTTAGTGAGCATCTTTATTTTAGGTTTGATTTTTTTTTTTTTTTTAAGATTTTATTTATTTATTTGACAGAGAGAGAGAGAGAGACAGCGTGAGAGGGAACACAAGCAGGGGGAGTGGGAGAGGGAGAAGCAGGCTTCCAGCCAAGCAGGGAGCCCGGCGTGGGGCTCGATCCCAGGACCCTGGGATCATGACCTGAGCCGAAGGCAGTCGCTTAACCAGCTGAGCCACCCAGGCGCCCCTAAGATTTTAGTTTTTTAAAGTAACCTTCATACCCAACATGGGGCTCAAACTCACAACCCTGAGATCAAGAGTCACACACTCTGCTGACTGAGCCAGCCAGGTGCCCGTATTTTATGTTTGATCTTAAGATAACTATAGTCTGACCAGGAGGAAGAGGATTATATTATATATATCTGTAAGCCTATGTATTGTCAAATTATTTCCCAGAAAGGTTGTGCCAGTTTATACTCTTAAGGGCACTGTCTTAACCAGTGCCTGAGCATGTCCTTGTCCGTCATGGAGGTTGCTGGGTGTTATTAAATGGGGTTCTGAATGGCAGTACTTCAGCTCCCAGGCTGTGGGGTCCGATTGCCCCAGGTGAGAACCCTAGCCCTGCCCCTGACTGGTTTGGGGATCTCTAGCAAGTTAAGCAGTTTGTCCCAGTATCCTCACCATCTAAAAGGAGTACTCATCTTTCTGGTTGTTGTCAAAGTTCAGTAAGTGCATGTATGTGAATGCTTGGTCTCACTCTTTATTATTAAAGCCTTTGTGGGGCTTGCTGCAAAACTGTTTGGCAGTATGTAGCAAAGAGCCGATGAAACAAGCATGCAGAAAGAAATCATTGTTGCCAGCGTGGTAGGTGCAAAGGTACTCGATTGACTTTGTGTCTTAGTCCCATTCAGGCTGTTACAGAACAAGATACCAGATACTCGTTAGTTTATAACAACAGAAATTTATTTCTCACAGTTCTGGGAGCTGGAAGTCAGAGATCCGAGTGCCAGTCTGGGGAGGGCACCTTGTTCTTGGTCACACACTTACCCTGTATCCTCCATGTGGCGGAAGGAGCAAGTTAGCTCTCTGGGGCCTGTTATAAAGCACTAATCCCATTCATGAGGGCTCTTCCCTAATGATCTAATCCGCTTCCCAAAGGCCCCACCTCTTAACACCCATCACTGTAGGCATTAAGTTTTCAATGTGTGACTTTTGGGGCTACACAAACATTCACACCATAGTAATGTGCATTTCTAATTTTGTTATTGTAGTTGAAGGTTTTTAATTAATTTATTGACTGTTTATATTTCCATAATCTATCAGAGTTTTAGTATGCTGCTTCGTTGAGTTGTAGGAATTCTGTATATTAGTCCTTTGTGTCTAGGAAAAATATTTTTCAGCTTACTGTTTTCTTTCTTTTGTTTATTCAAGAATTCTTTTTTTTTTTTTTTTAAGATTTTTTATTTATTTGGCAG
The DNA here is from genome assembly GCF_029215605.1 of Mirounga angustirostris. Taxonomy (NCBI): domain Eukaryota; kingdom Metazoa; phylum Chordata; class Mammalia; order Carnivora; family Phocidae; genus Mirounga; species Mirounga angustirostris. The sequence continues at coordinate 65,041,216 of NW_026991722.1, forward strand.
AGAGTGAGACAGTGAGAGAAGGAACACAAGAAGGGGGAGTGGGAGAGGGAGAAGCAGGCTTCCTGGGGAGCGGGGAGCCGGATGTGGGGCTCGATCCCAGCACCCTGGGATCATGACCTGAGTCTAAGGCAGACGCTTAACGACTGAGCCACCCAGGTGCCCCTATTCAAGAATTCTTAACTTGAAAGTTTCTCTTAAAATTTAAAAATTTTTTTGCTTCATTAATTTTTTTTATTGTGGTAAAATACACTTAACATAAAGTTTGCCATTTGTAAGTATACGATTCAGTGACATTGATTATGTTCAAAATGTGCAACCACCACTGTCTGTTTCCAAAATTTTTCATCACTCAGAGAAACTCTCTATCCATTCAATAATAATGCCCTACTCCCCGTGGCCCCCCAACCCCTGGGAACCTCTAATCTACTGTCTTTATGAATTTACCTATAGTAGATATTTCATATAAATCATACAGTATTTGTCCTTTTGATCTGGCTTATTTCACTTAGCATAATTTTTTCAGGGTCATCTACATGGTACCACGAACCAGAACATCATTCCTTTTTTATGGATGAATAGTGTTCCACTTTGTTTTTATACCACATTTTGTTTATCCATTCATCTGTTGATGGAAACTAGGGTAAAAAAAAAGAAATTAAGGTGGTTTCTACCTTTTGGCTATTGTGAACATTGGCATACAAATGTCTGCTTGAGTCCCTGTTTTCAAATCTTTTGGGTGTATATGTAGGAGTAGAATTGCTGGATCATATGGTAATGCCATGTTTTTAAACTTTTTGAGGAACTGCCAAACTGATTTTGTGCACAGTGGCTGGCCTGTGCACAAGCGTTCCAATTTTCCTACATCCTCACCAACATTTGTTATTTTACTTTTTAAAAAAGTTATAGCCATTCCAGTAGATGTGAAGTGGTATCTCATGTGGTTTTGATTTTTTTTTTCTCCTCATGACTATGTTGATTATCTTTTCATGTGCTTGTTGGCCATTTGTATAGTTCTTTGGTGAAATGTTAATTCAAGCAAGGTCTTTGCCTTTTTTGTTTTCTTTTCTTTCTTTTTTCCTTTTTTTTTTTTTTTAAAGTAGGCTCTAATGCCCAGTGTGGAGCCTAGCAGGGGACTTGACCCTGAGATCAAGACCTGAGCTGAGATCAAGAGTCAGACACTTAACCTGAGCCACCCAGGTCCCCCAAGACTTAAGTTTTTTAGAAGAGTTTTAGGTTCACAGTAACATTAAGAGAAAGGGATAGAGATTTCTTACATACCCCCTGGCTCCACATGCCTAACCTCCCCTATTATGGACATTCCCTATCAGAGTGGTATATTTGTTACTATTGATGAACCTACATTGACACATCATAATCACCTAAACACATTAGGATTCATCGTTGGTGTTGTATATTCTGTGAGTTTGGAAAAATGTATAATGGCACATATCCTCCATTATCATAGTATCATAACGGACTATTTTCACTGCACTAAAATCCTCTGTATTCTGCTTTTTCATTCCTCCCTGCCCCTCTCCCCCTATCCCTTGCCCTATGCCCACCCACAGCAACCACTAATCTTTTTACTATCTTCATAATTTTGCCTTTTCTGGAATGTCATTTGGTTGGAATCACACAGGATGTATAGTCTTTTTCAGACTGGCTTCTTTCAGTTATAATAATACACAGTTAAGTTTCCTCCATGTCTTTTCACGGCTTGATAGTGCTTTCTTTTTAGCACTGAATAATATTCTGTTGTCTGGATGTACCACAGTTTATCTGTTCACCTACTAAAGAGCATCTTGTTTGCTTCCAAGTTTTGGCAATTATGAATAAAACAGCTATAAACATTTTTAGTTGGGTGTTTGTGTTCTCCTTTCCTGTCTTTGAGTTGTAGAAGGCCTTTATATGTTATAGATCTTAAACCTTTATCAGATATATGATGTGCAAATATTTTCTCCCATTCTGTGGGCTGTCCTTTCACACTTTTGGTAGTGTCTTTTTTTTTTTTTTTTTTAATTCATGAATAGTTGACATACAATGTTACATTAGTTGGATAGTGTTCTTTGATGCACAAAAGTTTTTAAATTTTTTTTTTTTTAAAGATTTTATTTATTTATTTGAGACAGAGAGCATGAGAGGGAGGAGGGTCAGAGGGAGAAGCAGACTCCCTGCTGAGCAGGGAGCCCGATGCGGGACTCAATCCAGGGACTCCAGGATCATGACCTGAGCTGGAGGCAGTTGCTTAACCAACTGAGCCACCCAGGCGCCCCAAAAGTTTTTAATTTTAATGAAGTACATTTTATCTGTTTTTTCTTTTGTTGCCTGTGCTTTCAGTATCATATTTAAGAAACCATTGCCAAATCCAAGTCATACAGGTCTTCCCCTCGTCTTTTTTTTTTTTTAAGATTTTATTTACTGGGGCGCCTGGGTGGCTCAGTCGGTTAAGCGACTGCCTTCGGCTCCGGTCATGATCTCAGGGTCCTGGGATTGAGCCTTGCATTGGGTTCCCTGCTCAGCAGGAGGCCTGCTTCTCCCTCTCCCACTCCCCCTGCTTGTGTTCCCTCTCTTGCTGTGTCTGTCTCAGGCTTCCCGCTGGAGCAGGGAGCCTGATGTGGGGCTTGATCCCAGGACCCTGGGATCATGACCTGAGCTGAACACAGACGCTTAATGACTGAGCCACCCAGGTGCCCCAATTTTGTTTTTTTAAGTAAGCTCCACACCCAGTGTGGGGCTTGGACTCACGACCCTGAGAGCAAGAGCCTCGTGCTCTACCCACTGAGCCAGCCAGGCCCCCCCTCCCCCGTTTTCTTCTAAGAATGTTTATAGTTTTAGCTCTTAAATTTATTTCTTTGATCCATTTTAAGTTAATTTTTATATATGGTGTAAGGTAAAGGTCCACCTTCCTTATTTTGCGTGTGGATATCCAGTTTTCCCAGTACCATTTGTTAGAGAGACTGCTCTTGATCTTGGCATCTTTGTCAAAAATCAGCTGAACATATATGTGGGGGTTTACTTCTGGACTCTCAGTTCTATTCTGTTGGTCCGTGTGTCTGTCTTTTTGCCAGCCACACTGTTTTGGTTACTGTAGCTTTGTAGTAAGTTTTGAAGTCAGAAGTGTGGGTCCTCCAACTTCGGTCTTTTTTTTTTCCTTTGGGTAAAGATTTTATTTATTTATTTGAGAGAGAGAGAGAGAGAGCACAAGCAGGGGGAGCAGCAGAGGGAGAAGCAGGCTCCCGGCTGAGCAGGGAGACTGACACGAGGCTCAATCCCAGGACCGCAGGATCATGACCTGAGCCGAAGGCAGATGCTTAGCAGCTGAGCCACCCAGGCGCCCCATACTTTTTTTTTAAAGTAAACTCTACCCCCAACGTGGGGCTCGAACTCACAACCCCAAGATCGAGAGTCACATGCTCTACCATCTGAGCTAGTCAGGTGCCCCTTTGCTCTTCTTTTATAAGATTGTTTTGGCTATTCAGAGTTCCTTGAGATCTCATGAATTTTAGGGTGGGTTTTTCTATTTTGTAAAGATAACACTTGGGATTTTGGTAGAAATTGAATCTTGAGATCACTTTGGGTGGTGCTGTCATCTGAATATTAAGTCTTCCAATCCATGAACCCAGTATGACTTTTCATATATTTAGGTCTTTAATTTCATTCAGCAGTGCTTTGTCATTTTCAATGTGTAAGTTTTATGCCTCTGTATTAATTAGCTCAGACAGTCATAACAAAACACCATAGACTGGATGGCTTAAACGACAGAAATTAATTTTTTCACACTTCTAGAAGCTAGATGTCCTAGATCAGGGTCTGGCCAGGTCACTTTCTGGTGAGGACCTTTTTCTGGCTTGCAAATGGCTACCTACTTTGTGCTCACATGGAGAGGGAGAGCAGGGGAGTTCTTTGGTGCTGCTTCTTGTAAGTACAGTAGGTCCTCCCCGCCCTAATCTGTGGTTTCAGTTGCCCATAGTCAACTGATGGTCTTCCAAGGCATATGATCTTCCTTCTGACATATCTTCAGGTCAGTATAGTAGCCTAACACTACCCCTATGATGCCTACGTGATTCACCTTACTTCATCTGATCACATCATCACAATAAGAAGAGTGACTACAGTACCATAATGTATTTTGAGAGAGACCACATTCACATAACTTTTATTACAGTATATTGTTATAATCATTCTATTTTTTTGTCAATCTCTTACTGTGCCTAATTTATAAATTAAACTTTATCATAGGTATGTATGCATAGGAAACAACGTAGTATATAGAGGGTTTGGTACTATCTGTGGTTTCAGATACCCACTGTGGGGCTTAGAAAGTATACTGTGTAGATAAAGGGGGACTACTGTACATTAACTGTTGCATCAGGGCTCCACCTTATGACCTCATTTAATCTTAATTACTTGCTTACCCCAAATATAGTCACACTGCGGTTTGGGGCTTCAGTATGTGAATTTGGAGGAAATACAGTCTATAACAGCCTCCTTGGTTAAATTTCTTTCTAGGTATTTTATTCTTTTCAATGTTATTTTGAATGGACTTGTTAATTTCCCTTTTTGGATTATTCATTGTGTATAGAAATGCGACTGATATTTTTGTGTTGCTTTTGTATCTTGCAGTTTTGCTGAACTCATTTATTAGTTCTGTGTGTGTGTGTGTGTGTGTGGTCTTTAGGGTTTTCTACGTATGAGATCAGGTCCTCTCTGAGTAGAGGTAGTTTTATATCTTCCATTCCAATTTGGATATCTTTTACTTCTTTTTCTTGCCTAATTGTCCTGGCTAGAAGCAGCAACACTTTGTCAAATAGAAGTGGCAAAAACAAGCATCCATGTTTTATTCCTGATTTTAGGGGGAAAATGTTCAGACTTTCACCATTGAGTGTGATGTTGGCTGTAGCTTTTTCATAAATAGCTTTTGTGGTGGTCTCTCCCTAGTTTATAAAGTGTTTTTATCATGAAAGTGTGTTAAGTTTTTGTCAAGTGCTCTTTCTCCGTCACTTGAGATGATTGTGTTTTTTCCTTTATTCTATTAATGTGGTGTATTACCTTGATTGATTTTTGTATATTTAGGCATCCTTGCATTCCTGGAATAAATCCCTCTTGGTGGTGGTGTATAATCATTTTAATATGCTTCTGAATTCATTTTGCAAGTGTTTTCAAAACTCGTAAGGGATTTTGTAATTTTCTTATAGTGTCTTTGGCTTCAGTATTAGGGTGATTGCTGGCCTTACAGAATGAGTTACGAAGTATTCCCTCTTTGGAAGAGTTCTAGGGGCGCCTAGGTGACTCAGTCGTTAAGCATCTGCCTTTGGCTCAGGTCATGATCCCAGGGTGTTGGGATCAAGCCCCGCATCGGGCTCCCTGCTCGGCAGGAAGCCTGCTTTTCCCTCTCCCTCTCCCTGCTTGTGTTCCCTCTCTCGCTGTGTCTCTCTGTCAGATAAATAAATAAAATCTTAAAAAAAAGGGGGGGGGGGCGCTGGGTGGCTCAGTCGTTAAGCGTCTGCCTTCGGCTCGGATCGTGATCCTAGGGTCCTGGGATGGAGCCCTGCATTGGACTCCCTGCTCAGCGGGGAGCCTGCTTCTCTCTCACCCTGTTTGCCTCTCTGCCTGCTTGTGCTCTCCCTGTCTCTCTCTTTGTCAAATAAATAAAATCTTAAACAAAAAAAAAATTCTAGAAGGATCAGTGTTAATTCTTTAAACATTGGGTATAGTTCATCAGTAAAACCATCTGATTCGGGACTCTTTCGTTGGGAGGTTTTTGATTGCTGGTTCAATCTCATTACTCATTATAGGTTTATTTCTGTTTTCTTTTCTTGATTCAGTTTTAGTAGATTTAGTGTTCCCGGGAGTTTGTCCATCTCCTCTAAGTTATCTAATTTGTTGGTGTACACAACTGTTTATAGTACTCTCTTACAATCTTGTTTATTTCTGTAAAATTGGGAGTAATGCTTCCACTTTCATTTCTGATTTGAGTAATGTGAGTCTCCTTTCTTTTCTGTAGTCAGCCTAGGCAAAGGTTTATCAGTTTCGTTGATCTTTTCAAAGAACCAGCTTTTGGTTTCATTGATTTATCTCTGTTGTTTTTCTACACTCTGTTTCATTTATCTCCTCTGTAATTGTTATTTACTTTCTGCTAGCTTTGGGTTTCATTTGCTCTTCCTTTCTTCATTCCTTAAGGTGTCCAGTTAGGTTATTGATTCCAGATCTTTCTTTATTGTTGTTACTGGTGTTTACAGCTGTAAATTTCCCTCTGAGCACTACTTCCACTGCATCCCTAAGTTTTGGTCTGTTGTGCTTTAATTTTCATTCATCTCAAGGTATTTTCTAATTTCCCTTGTGATTTTTTTCCTTGACCCATTGTTTTTTGTTTTTTAAGAATATGTTTAATTTCGGGGCGCCTGGGTGGCTCAGATGGTTAAGCATCTATCTTTGGCTCAGGTCATGATCCCGGGGTCCCAGGATCGAGTTCCACATCAGGCTCCCTGGTCGGCGCGGAGCCTGCTTCTCCCTCTCCTACTGCTCCTCCTGCTTGTGCTCTCTCGCTCTGTCAAATAACTAAAATCTTAAAAAAAAAAAAAAAAGAATATGTTTAATTTCCACATATTTGTGAGTTTTCCAGTTTTCCTTTTGTTACTGACTTCTAGTTGCATTCCACACTGGCCAAAAAATATACTTTGTGTGACTTAACATGGTTTATTGTGGAGAATGTTTCACGGGCACTTGAAAAGGTTCTGCTACTGTTGGAGTGTTCTGTATATGTTAGGTCTAATTGGTTGTTCAAGTACTCCCATTTCCTTGTTGATCTTCTGTCTTGTTCTAGTATTAAAAATGGGGTATTGAAATCCCCAAAGATTATTTTAGAACTTGTATTTCTTATCTTTCTCCCTTCGTTTCTGTCAATTTTTGCTTTATGTATTTTGGTTCATATGTTTGTTGTGTATAGGTTTATAATTGTATCTTCTTGATGGATTGAACCTTTGTCAATATATAATGTCCTTTGTTGTAATATTTTTTACTTAAAATCTATCTAGTTTGATAATAATATAGTCACTGTAGCTCTCTTTTGGTTATTAACTGCACAGAATATCTTTTTCTATCTTTCACTTCTAACTTTTTTTTTTTAAGATTTTACTTATTTATCTGACAGAGAGAGACAGCTAGAGAGGGAACACAAGCAGGGGAGTGGGAGAGGGAGAAGCAGGCTTCCTGCTGAGCAAAGAGCCCAGTATGGGGCTCGATTCCAGGACCCTGGGATCATGACCTGAGCCGAAGGCAGACGCTTAACGACTGAGCCACCCAGGCGCCCCTACTTCTAACTTCTTTATGTCTTTGTAAAGCGAGTCTCTTGCAATCATCATATAGATGGATGGCATTTTCTTATCCATTCTGGCGATCTCTGTCTTTTTTTTTTTTTTAAGATTTTATTTATTTGCCAGAGAGAGAGAGAGTGCACATGAGAGAGCACAAACAGGGGGAGTGGCAGGCTGAAGGAGAAGCAGGCTCCCCACTGAGCAAGGAGCCTGATGTATGATCATGACCTGAGCTGAAGGCAGCCACTGCTTAACCCCCAGGTGTCCCATCTATGTCTTTTATTAAATGGAGAGATTATCCATTTATATTTCAAGTAATTACTGGTAAGAAAGGATTTGCTTCTGTTATTTATATCTTTGTTTTCTGGATGTCATATACTTTTTGTTCCTAAATTCCTCCATTATTGCCATATATATAGTTGATTTTTTGGTAGTATACCATTTTGATTCCCTCCTTTCCTTTTATGTATACTTATTATTTTCTTAGAGGTTACCTTGGGGATTACAATTAACATCTTAATTTGTTGACAAGTTGGTTTGAATAATACTAACTTAATTTCAATAGTATTTAAACACTCTGCTCCTATACATCTCCATTACCTCCCACTTCATACATATATATATATTTTTGTTTATGTTTATTTTTTATTGTATTTATTTATTTTTTATTTTTGTTTATTTTTTTAAAGATTTTATTTACTTTGTCAGAGAGAGCACAAGCAGGGGGAGTGGCAGGCAGAGGGAGAAGCAGGCTCTCCACTGAGCAGGGAGCCCGATGTGGGACTCGATCCCCGGACCCTGGGATCATGACCTGAGCCACCCAGGCGTCCCTACCTCCCACTTTTATATTGTTACTGTCACAAAGAGCAGTTAAAAACTCAAAGTACATTAATCTATAATACTAGCTTTTATGTTTTTCTGTGTAGTTAAATTTATTATTGTTCTTTATTTCTTCATATGGCTTTAAGTTACTGTCCTTTCATTTAGCCTGTTGGACTCCCGTTTCTCTTTCTTTTAGGGAAAGTGATGATTCTCCCAGATTTTTTTTTAATTATTTATTTATTTTACAGAGAGACAGCGAGAGAGGGAACACAAGCAGGGGGAGTGGGAGAAGCAGGCTTCCCCCTGAGGAGGGAGCCCGATGCGGGGCTCAATCCCAGGACGCTGGGATCATGACCCGAGCCGAAAGCAGCCGCTTAACCAACTGAGCCACCCAGGCGTGCCCCCGCCCCAAGATATTATTTTATTTTACTTACTTATTTATTTTTTATGTAATCTCTACACCCAACGTGGGGCTTGAATTTTCAACCCCAGGATCGCATGCTCTATGGACCTAACCAGCCAGGCACCTCTCCTTTTCTCTGTGTACTTTGTGATTTTTGTTGTTGTTGTTGAAAATTGGACATTTGAATATTATAATGTGGAATTAGATTCTCCCCTTTGCCCAGGATTTGCTGGGAGTTTTTTGTTTTGTTTTTAAGTAATCTATACAGCCAAGGTAGGGCTTGAACTCATAACCCCAAGATCAGCAGTCACATTTTTTATTGACTTAGCCAGCCAGGCGCCCTGGGGTTTGTTGTTCTTGATTGTTGAAGGTTTCACTTGTGTCCTACCAATGGTTGGGCTGAAATTTCCTTGAATGTCAAAAGCTTTAAAAAAAACTTTTTTTTTTTAAAACAGTCTCTGTCCGTCTATGCAGACTGGCTCCATGCTGGGGTACTACTTTAACATGTAGCCAGGTCAGTTGCAATTCTCCCAAAGCCTTTACTTGTTGCTTGCATTGAAGCTACAGTTAGCCAGTGGTCAAAGTTTCAGATCTTCTCAGGACTTTGCTGAGCATGTAGCCTGTCCTAGGCATATGCATGGCTTTCTCAATTTCCCAGTATACCTGGGCACATTTGAATGCCCTAATTTCCCCAGGTTTCTCCCTGGCTTTTCCTCTTTTGCTTTAGGAAGTCTATTGTATGTCTCAGTCATTATCTTTGCTCCAGGTGGCTGTGGGCTTTTCTTTGCCTTACAGTGTTTTTGAGCAGTGCCAGCGATTTTCCACCCTTGTGTGGATTCTGAGTTAGGCAAAACAAAGATAGGCGCCTTGTGTGTCAGCCCCTCAGGTAGCCCTAAGACAGGTTAGAACAGAGACACAGTAATTTGCAAGTAAGATCTGTTCTGCTCCCTCTGGAACCAGAGACCAGGGCCCCACACTGGAACTAGAGGCTGCCATCTGTAAGACTGTCTGCTGTCCAGCCAGGGAGGGGTGGAGTAAGAGCGAGAAAAATTGCCACAAAGCTTTCCCGCCAGTTTCAATTGCCCTTTTCTTGGTTCTGCATTCATTCGGTTGCTGTAAACCTTGGACTGTTTTCGAGAGTTCATACAAAGTTGGTTCTGACAGTTTCTGTGTGGGGGGGTTTTTGTTTCTTTGTTTTATTTTGTTTTATGTTTCTGTGGATGGGAGTTTGGAGCTGCTTGCTTTGCCATTTTGCTGATGTTGCTCTCTAAATTTTATTTATTTATTTTTAAAGATTTTATTTATTAGCGAGCGAGAGAGAAACAGCATGAGAGGGGAGAGGGTTAGAGGGAGAAGCAGGCTCCCCGCTGAGCCGGGAGCCCAGTGTGGGACTTGATCCCAGGACCCCAGGATCATGACCTGAGCGGAAGGCAGTCGCTTAACCAACTGAGCCACCCAGGTGCCCAGTTGCTCTCTAAATTTTAAAATTTTAATCAGGAAATAAAAATAAAATAAAAAACAGGAATCCGTGGATTTCATTAAAGGCCGTATTACTGTCAATTAAATTTTATGATATGGGTTTACAAAGTGGCCTGTTAATTAAACCTCTCTTCCCTTTCTGGATTAACCCCTCCTTCATCATGGACTGTTTTTAAAATATTTCATTGTAGGTACACCTGGATGGCTCAGTCGTTTGAGCGTTGGCTCTTAATTTTGGCTCAGGTTGTGATCTTGGGCCATGGGATTGAGCCCTGCGTGGGGCTCTGCTCATCAGGGGGTCTGCTTCTCTCCTTCTCCCTCTGCCCCTCTCCCCTGCTTGGGCGCACACACACTGTCTCTCTAAAATAAATAAATAGATCTTCAAAATGCTTTTTAAAAAAATTACAATAGAGTAAAAAAAATAAAATATTCCGTTGTATTAAGTTTACTGGTCTTTAGTGTTTTTGCCTCTGTGTTCATATGTGAGATTGGATTGTGTTTTCTGTGTGCTGGTGGATTTGGGTAAAAGGGTCATGCGGGCTTCATGTTTTATGAAGTAGAAATTTCATTCTTTTCCTGTGTTGTGAGTAGCTAATTTTTGCTTTTCTGGTAATTTCTGCTTTTATGTTATGATGTCTTCTATTTTCCTTGGTGTTTTCTCTTTGTCCTTTTCTAATTTTGTGATTTGAGTGCTTTGTTCTTTAAGGCAGGAGTTCATTCCATCTTTTTTTTCCCCTAAGATTTTATTAGAGAGAGGGAGAGAGAAAGAATGGGAGGAGGAGCAGAGGGAGAGGGACAAACAGACTGCACTGAGCATGGAGCCCGACACGGGGCCTGATCTCATGACCTGGAGATCACGACCTGAGCTGAAACCATGAGTCGGATGCTTAACCGACTGAGCCGCTCAGGTGCCCCAGGAATTCATTCCATCTTGAGTTCCTTCCTTGCCTGGGCTATCCTGTCCCCTGTCATTGTCACCCTGAACTTGTGATGGTGCTGCTACTAGTTTTACCTTTTATTGAGAAAGGTAAGACATGCACAGATGGAAACATTCCAACAGTGACAGTAAGTCTTCCTTCAGACTATCTGTGCCTCAGTTGCTCATTTGTAAAATGGAGCTAGTAAGTGCCTGCCTCTCACAGCAGGCAGGGGACTAAATAAGTTGACAGCAGCGCTCCTGGGCCTGGCGCAGAGCAAGTGTTTACGTCAGCTAATGTTGTGGTTAATGCTCCAGTCAGCTGCCCTGGATGTCTTTGCCTTTGGGCTTCAGAACCACAGACTTGTGAGTCATCTTTGTATCCCTGAGGCCTTGTATATCAAAGGCTGCCTCAAGAATTGTTTTTAAAATGAAATGAAGGCCCTCTAGAGAGGCCTTGTACTTCCTTGTTCTTTCCCATGCCAGCTGGTGGGAGAGGAAGTAGAGTCTAACGTGGCAGTTTCCCTGGCCTCCATGCTGGCTCCTGGGGCACACTGCTCTCCTTTCAGTGTCCACACACACCAGGTTCTGGTGAACCACTCCAGAATAGTTTTGAGGATGGGCATGAGTTGCACTGATAATGCCCTCCTTCAAAAACTGGAAGTATTTTTGTCTCTGTGCAGGCTTTTCCAGTTCAGAAGTTCTTTGCAGCACCTCCCAGGCTCATCATCACATCTCCCTGACCCGGGCTGGATACCAGCCTCTTTTGAACAGCTTTGCTCCCTTGTCTTGTGGGCTGCAGGTCAGTACCCTTCACCAGGTGGCTCTAAGTTGGACTGTGGCTAGGGTACTCAAAACTAATTGTTGAGTTAAATTCCTGTTAACCTTCAAGGAGAGGCATCACATTTTCTTAGGAACATCACACCTCTTCCTGCTCAGGAAGCCACGCATACCTCTTCTACTTAAGGCACCCATCCTCTTCCTCCTGAGTCTTCTCTGAAACTCCGCATCCTCTGGTCTCAGTGAATCACACCCTTCTGTTTTCTCTCCAGTCACCATTCATACTGGTGAGGTCACTTTTTACTGCAAGTAAGGAAACCTCCAACTTAGCTTTGCTTCAAAAAGGGAAAGTTACTGCTGCTGACAGAAAATCCTATGGTGCGGGCGCCTGGGTGGCTCAGTTGGTTAAGCGACTGCCTTCGGCTCAGGTCATGATCCTGGAGTCCCTGGATCGAGTCCCGCATCGGGCTCCCTGCTCGGCAGGGAGTCTACTTCTCCCTCTGGCCCTCCTCCCTCTCATGCTCTCTGTCTCTCATTCTCTCTCTCTCAAATAAAAAAAAAAAGAAAGAAAGAAAATTCATCAATACCCATGTGACCCCTTTAAAAAACTAGATTACCAGTACCTTTGAAATTCTCTCACAAGTTGTATTCCTTCTTTTTCATGAAGGAAATTTTAAGCTTAGACGATATTAATGGTCAGGTTTAAAGAGGATGTTTTATCTGTGCTTTATATATGAAGCTGAGAATGCTTTTTACCTAAAGGATAGGGGGTTCAGGGGGTTCATTGACATTAGGTAGGAAAGGCCAATTTCCAGTTAGTCATCCAGGGCCTTCCTGCTCAGTATGCTGTGGACTATAGGCACAAGACAGGGAGAAACATGGGTCTTAGAATATTTGAATGGGCTTGGAAAACTCTGTATGTAAATTTTATTTTTTTAAGATTTTATTTATTTGAGAGAGAGAGAGCGCACGAGCAGGGTGAGGGGCAGAGGGAGAAGCAGACTTCTCGCTGAGCAGGGAGCCGGACTTGGGGCTCGATCCTGGGACTCCGGGATCATGACCTGAGCCAAAGGCAGGTGCTTAACCGACTGAGCCACCCAGGCACCCCTCTTTGTATGTAAAATTTAAAGAGGAGTTTACAGGTGCTCTTTTACAGTCTTGATCAAGGAACAAATCGAAATGAGAAACAATGAATTATTGCAGTTTTATGTTACGTCTTACTTTGGGCTGTGGGACCTAATAGAAAGGGTAAGATAGGGTGCCTGGGTGGCTCAGTTGGTTAAGCGACTGCCTTCAGCTCAGGTCATGATCCTGGAGTCCCTGGATCGAGTCCCACATCGGGCTCCCTGCTCGGCAGGGAGCCTGCTTCTCCCTCTGACCCTCCCCCCTCTCATGCTCTCTGTCTCTCATTCTCTCTCTCTCAAATAAATAAATAAAATCTTTAAAAAAAAAAAAAAAAAAAAAAGAAAGTCCTATGGTGCATGCTCTGGGCTTAATCCAGCAGCTCAGTGATGTGAGCAGGGACCTAAGTTTGGCCTGTCCCTCTTCTCCTGTTCTTGGTTCTATTCAGCCTGGCTTTCACTCAGTCATCACATAGCTGCTGAAGTACTAGAGTCAGCTACAGGGCCCACCGTGGCCAGGGTAGAAAGAGGACCTTCTCTTCCCTTTACTTCTTTTCTGTTTCTTTGAATGGTTTATTTTGAGATAATCGTAGATACTTACGCAATTATAGTAATAGAGATCGGCAGTACCTTTCACCCGTTGCATATCCATAGCAGAGTATCATAACCAGAAACTTAACAGCGATACAGTCCACTGACCTTACTCAATTTCTCCAGTTTTAATATGTGTGTGTTTATGTCTATGTAGTTTTATCATATGTGTAGTTTGGTGTGACCAAGAACAAAACACCCATCCCATCCCAGAAGCTGCCGACAGGCCCCCACATGTCATTATCCAGAACCAGGACACATGGCTTACCCCTGCCCCAAGCCCACCCCCGTCTATCACTGGCTGAGGTAGGAAAGTCCCACAGTGGATAGTGCTGTCCAATAGGGATATCCTGTGAATCACAGCTGTACTTTTAAATTTTCTAGTAGTCCCATTAAAAATTTAAAAATTCATTTTGGAGTTCATTTTGATAAAATAGTTTACATAATGCATTATATTAAAAATATTTCTTAACACATAATACCAATCATTATTACTGAAATATTTTAAATTCTTTTTTTGTACAAGGTCTCTGAAATCCAGGTGGTATTTTGCACTCATAGCACATCTCAACTCAGAGGAGTCACATTTTCTTTCTTTCTTTCTTTCTCTTTCTTTCTTTCCTTCTTTCCTTCTTTCCTTCCTTCCTTCCTTTCCTTCCTTTCCTTCCTTTCTTTTTCTCTTTCTTTCTTTCTTTCTTTCTTTCTTTCTTTCTTTCTTTCTTTCTTTCTTTCTTTCTTTCTTTCTTTCTTTCTTTCTTTCTTTCTTTCTTTCTTTCTTTCTTTCTTTCTCTCTTTCTTTCTTTCATGTAAAAAGGTAATTTTATTAAAGCCACAGGGACAGGACCCATGGGTGGAAAGAGCTGCTGCCCATTTCTTTCTTTCTTTAGGCTCCACACTGGGCATGGAGCCCATTGTGGGGCTTGAACTCCTGATCTTGAGATCAAGACCTAAGCTGAGATCAAGAGTCTGATGGTTAACCAACTGAGCCACCTAGGCACCCCAGAAGAGTCACATTTCAAGTGTGCAGTAGCCACTAGCAACTAGTGGCTGCTTTGTTGGACAGGTTTAGACCAGTCAGGACTTACCCCTGGATCACAGTGAGGGAGCAGCATGACCACATACAAAACTGGGGTTTTGCCTGCAAAGAAATGGGGGAATGCCTGTTGGCTGACAGCCTGTTGGGGTCTGCTGTGAGCTGGCCCACATCACTTTGCTCTGTCGATTTGGGCACTCCTCACAATGTGACTTTTGCTTTACTGTGGTATGGATATCTGTCTCAACAAGTTCTGGGTCAGGTGGAAGCCTGTATCAGTTTCCCTTCCACTTCCTGGCCCTAGCACTATGTGTCACACATAGTAGGCACCTCCCGGTTTGTAAATTGAACTTGTAGTTATCCAAAAGCAGTATTTCTCAATGCGATTGCATCGTAAACTGCAATTTGGTGTGTGCCTGTGGATTATTTATGTAAGATTGTCCCTGTTTCTTGTCCAGGAGGTGCCAACAGCCAGCTTTGTCATCGGAACAATGTAAGGACACCCTCAGGCATTTCTCTTTTCTCTCTCTCTCTTTTTTTTTTTTTTTTTTTAAGATTTTATTTGACAGAGAGAGCACAAGCAGGGGGAGAGCAGGCTCCCCACTGAGCAGGGATCCCGATGTGGAGCTCGATCCTAGGACCCTGGGATCATGACCTGAGCTGAAGGCAGCCGCTTAACCAACTGAGCCACCTAGGCGCCCCTCTCTCTCTCTTTTTAAGATTCTATTTATTTGAGAGAGATGGAGAGAGCACTAGCAGGCAGGGTGGGGGAGGCAGAGGGAGAAGCAGACTCCCCACTGAGCAGGGAGCCCAACAAGGGGCTTGATCCCAGGACCCTGAGATTATGACCTGAGCCTCCCAGGTGCTGCCCCCCCACCCTGGCATTTCTAAACCAGTGAGGGAGGAACAACACTACCCTTAGTTGAGAACTACTATTTCTGTGTTAGCTTTGATTTTTTAAAATTAATTAATTAATTAATTTGAAGCAGAGAGAGCAAGAGTGCATGAGTGAGTGCGCACACTTGCATGAGCAGGGGTAGGAGGCAGAGGGAGAGAGAATCCCAAGCACATTCCCTGCCGAGTGCAGAGCTTGATGTGGGCTTGATCTCATGACCCTGAGATCATGACCTGAGCCAAAACCAAGAGTCGGATGCTCAACCGAGCCACCCAAGTGCCCCGATTTTTTTTAAGTTTTATTGAGATTCACAAATCATGCATTTCATCCTTTTAAAGTGTACAGTTCAGGGGCACCTGGGTGGCCCAGTCAGTTAAACACCTGCCTTTGACTCAGGTCACAATCCCAGGGTCCTGGGATAGAGCCCCACGTCAGGTTCCCTGCTCAGCAGGGAGCCTGCTTGTGCTCGCTCTCTCACTTTCTCTCTCAAATAAATAAAATCTTTTAGAAAAATAAAGTGTACAATTCAGTGGATTTTAGTATATGCACAGAGTTGTGCAACTATAACCACAATTTTAATTTTATTTTATTATGTTAATCACCATACATTACATCATTAGTTTTTTTTATTTTTTTTATTTTTATTTTTATTTTTTTTTAAAGATTTTATTTATTTATTTGACAGAGAGAGACACAGCGAGAGAGGGAACACAAGCAGGGGGAGTGGGAGAGGGAGAAGCAGGCTCCCCGCAGAGCAGGGAGCCCGATGCGGGACTCGATCCCAGGACCCTGGGATCATGACCTAAGCTGAAGGCAGTCGCTTAACCAACTGAGCCACCCAGGCGCCCACATCATTAGTTTTTGATGTAGTGTTCCATGATTCATTGTTTGTGCCTAACACCCAGTGCTCCATTCAGTATGTGCCCTCTTTAATATAACCACAATTCTGGAACATTTTTCTTTATTCCCAAAAGAACCACCCCCACCCATAACTATCACCCTCATCCCCCTAGGCAACCAAAAATGTACTTTGTCTCTGTAGATTTAGCTATTTTGCATGTTTCATATAAATGGAATCATTCAATATATGACCTTTTGTGTCTGGCTTCTTTCCTTAGCATAATACTTTCAGGGTTCATCCATGTTGTAGCGTGTGTCAGTAATTCATTCCTCTTACTACCAAATAAGGTTCCATTATAATGGTTATATTCTGTTTACTTATCCATTCATCAGTTGATGGATATTTGGATTGTTTCCAGTTTTTGGCTGTTAAAAATAGTGCTGGTGTGAACATTCACATACAGGTTTTTATGTGGACACACATTTTCATTTCTTTGGGGTAACCATTTGAGGAATCGCCAGACCGTTTCCACAGTGGCTGCACCACTTACATTTCTACCAGCAGAATATAAGGGCTCTAATTCCTCATATCCTTGTCAACACTTGCTATTGTCTGTCCTTTTAATTACAGCCTTCCTAGTAGGTGCAGAGTAGTATCCCATTGTGGTTTTGATTTGCACTTCCCTGATGGCTAATAATGTGGAACATATTTTCCTGTGCTTGTTGGATATTTGTATACCTTTTTTGGAGAAATGTCTGTTCAGGTTACCTTGCCCATTTTTAAAATTGGGTTATTTGGGCCTGTGTGTTTTTATTTTTTTTAAATTCAGTTGTAATTAGCTTTGGTTTTTAAAAAAGCAATAATACCAGTTTTTCTTTTTCTTTTTTTTAAAGATTTGAGAGAGAGAGAGAGCACACAATCAGGGGGAGCAGCGGGGAGTGGGGGGAGAAGCAGGCTCCCCACAGAGCAGGGAGCCTGATGCGGGACTCGATCCCAGGACCAGAGATCATGACCTGAGCCAAAAGGCAAATGCTTAACCAACTGAGCCACCCAGGCGCCCCTCAGTTTTTCTTTCCTAACAAGAACTTGTTTTATTTCCATGTGAAGGACCTGGAATTGACTCCCTCCTCCTAGATTGGCTGTGAGGTCCTCATACTTCCTACTTTATTAGCCACTCTAAGCTGTGACTGGTGCCTGGGATATCCAGAGATGTGGAAATGTTTTCAGTATACAAGCTTCTGGGGTCATTGTTTTTCAGGTATGTTAAACCATTATTCTGAGAGCCGACATTCCTGGCCATATTCGAAAGAATAACATAAACCCTGCATTGATGGTTTTATAATCAAGAGAATCTGCTGGTTTAGCAGTTCAGTTAGCAAACATTTGAGGCTCACTTCTGAGGCTGCCTTGGATCCCTGCTCTCAGGTATCTCCTGGACTAATTGGGGAAGACAGGTGATCAAAATGCAACTATCAGAACACCGGAAGGAGCCCACCAGAACAGCAAGGTTCCTTGCCACCACTTTCCTTCTCTTAGATGAAACCAGGCTTCTTCCTTGTATGAAAACATCATCAGGGCGCTGGGGTGGCTCAGTCGGTTAAGTGTCCGACTCTTGGTTTCTGCTCAGGTCATGATCTCAGGGTCATGGGATTGAGCCCTACAAGGGGCTCCCTGCTCAGAGGGGATTCTCTCCCTCTGCCCCCTCCCCCACTCATGCCCTCTCTCTCCCTTTCCAAAATAAATAAGTAAATCTTTAAAAAAAAAAAAAAAAGGAAGAAATATCATTGTTGATCTTGTGACTTCCCAGAGTGGGTGCTTCCACCGTGTCCTCATGGTTCCCTACAGCCTTGCCAGCCCCGCTTTTCTGCTTTTCAACCAGGGGAGTTGATCAGTGCTCTCAGGAATGCATGGTAGCTTTGTTTTTTATTAAAAAAGTATGCTGGATCTTTACCACTCCCATGGACACTCATGATACTCTTGATTTCATCTTTACAAATGAAGTGGAATTCAGCCCTGTAGTGGGGTGGTGGTAAAGAAATTGTGGTACATCCAGACCATTATGAAGATTGAGGAGATAAGTGTGCATGGGTGATGAGGGTAATGTCAGCAGCAAACTGCACGGTGATAAAAATAAAGGTGGTTATGGCACCATGCGCACAAATCCCCGGTGTGTGAGAGAGTGCGCGCTGATGTGTTCACCTAGAAGGAAAGGGGCAGGAGTGCCATCTGCCAGGGTGCTGGCCTCAGTTCTCTGCCAGGGAGGAGAGATGAGGGTAGCGTGTTTTCCCACTTTTTCTACAACAAACACAGATTTCTGTCTGATAGCACCGAATGTCATTTTAGCAACTCTAGAGGCCAGATTATAGAAAGCGACATGTGTGCTTTCTTGGTTTGCCTGCCCTCTACCTGAGGGCCCCTCCTTCAGCCTTGAGCATCTCTCCTCTCCCTACTGGGAGAAGTTAGCCACCTCTGGCCAAGCTCCCTCAGCCTTCACTGAAGCAAAAATGTAATTGATTGAACAAAGTTTTATTGCCTCCATTTTCTGTTACTTAATGGATACAGAGTGTTTGAAGGCAAAGAAAGTCTTGAAATTAGAGGGAGCTGTACAACATTATGAATTCACTAAATACCACTGAATCATATGTGCCAAAAAAAAGTTAATTGTATGTTATGTGAATTTTGCCTCAATTAAAAAACTTTTTTGGGGGCGCCTGGGTGGCTCAGTCGTTAAGCGTCTGCCTTTGGCTCAGGTCATGATCCCAGGGTCCTGGGATCGAGCCCCTGCATCGGGCCCCCTGCTCGGCCAGGAAGCCTTCTCCCTTTCCCACTCCCCCTGCTTGTGTTCCCTTTCTCGCTGTGTTTCTGTCTGTCAAATAAATAAAATCTTTAAAAAAAATTTTAAGTATTAATAAAAAATAAAAAATAAAACTCCCCCCCCCCCCCCCACTTGTAACAAAACCTAAAAACTTGCCAAAGCAGTAGGATGTTTGGATATCTGTGACACAGGCCTACCTGCTCCTTCCTTTTTTCTTCCGTTGCCCTCTGGTGATTGGTGTACTGTTCTTGATTAAAAGTATTTGGCACTGTCCCGGGCACAGTATAAAAGCTCCTTCAGTGCTGGGTTATTTTTTGTGTCAAGGAAGAAGGAAGATTTGTCTCAACTCCACCCTGGCCTCCTGCAGCACATTTGAAGCTTTGGTTTCCTTCTTTGACCTTTTTGTTGGTACATTTGTAGTTCCAGTCTCTCACCTTCCTTTCCTTACTCACCTTACAGCCCATTTCACCATCAGTCCTCACCTGCCAGACCCCTTCCTTCTTTCTGCATCACCTCTCTGGGCGGAGGTGGAGCCAAGTCCTGCTGATTCTCCTGCAGCTTCTCCCTTCTGCCTTCCTGTAGCTGTAATGGTTGAAGCCAAATGAGGGGAGCCATACATAAAACATAAGTTTGTCACCAACCTCAGATTACACTGGGGATGTTTTGGGGGAAGAGCATCCCTCCATGTTGGTGGGAACTGCTGAGCTCCTGTCCAAGCCAGGCACAGGCTTTGTGGACAAAAGCCACAGGGGCACTGCCCTCCATGGCCTCTTTAACATGGAGTGTGGCTCTACCTGCAAGGTACTGTGGCCTAACAGAAGTGGGAAACATCTGGATTGCAGAGTGGAAGACAGTGTATAGTGACATGAACAGAAGTACAAAAGAATATAGACAGTATGATTCCAGTTTTATAACTACTTGTAAGTAATATGTACAGATGTCCAGAATAAAACGCCTTTGTTTACACTGTATATGCATAGAGAACATACTAGGGCCATATGCAGCAGGGGACTAACAGCTGTTTTCCTGGAGGATGGAATATTTAATACACTTTTTTGGGTACAAATGTTAGCTACTTCCATTCTTGGGGGGAAAGTGGATTGTGTTATGAGAGGTACATATGAATTCAGAGGAGAAGTTCCTTATTGAATTCAGTTCATGGAGATTGTGATTTTTATTTTTATTTTTTTAAAGATTTTTATTTATTTTGACAGACAGCAAGAGAGGGAACACAAGCAGGGGGAGTAGGAGAGGGAGAAGCAGGCTTCCCGCTGAGCAGGGAGCCTGATGCGGGGCTCAATCCCAGGACCCCGAGATCATGACCTGAGCCGAAGGCAGACACTTAACGACTAAGCCACCCAGGCACCCCGAGATTGTGATTTTTAAATTCAGATATAATTCAGAGGGTAGTTTGGTCACGAGAGACTGGAAAACCAGTTCCAAAAATACTTACTCGCACTAATACTTTCAGTATGATGGAATTCTGTAACATTGGGTATTCATTGACAAAGACCTATACTGTGAAGAGCCCTATAAACCAAACTGCTGGAAATAGTACAAACGACTCCTTTTCAGAAAGCAACATTAGTGCAAAATGAACCTACTGATCGAGCAGATGTTGTGATTCAGGCAACCAGAAAGCGCATTTTCAGAATAGATACGAAAGAATAAATACTTGACAATTTACAAAGGGTAAGAAGACATCGTCTGTGTTCAGAAGACCCGTGAGCTTGTCTCAGCTTTTGACAAGATTCTAGAGTGGACCCTGAAGGCTTGAGAGCATAGAAAGCTCCCCTTTAACAAAACAGCTCAACTGTGGGGGACAGGCAGCAAGCAGGGCAGGTCTGGGCTTGGCATACTAGTGGTAGTGAATCTCGGGCTTTGTTAACTTACTGGGTGAAGCATAGGGAAAAGATGCTGCGGAGGGGTCGTCACCAAAGTGGACAGAAGTGGATGCAATGCCCAGGGCCTTTAGTCCCTCTGACACTTGAAGAAGGGACAGTGTGTTCATTAGATCTAAACCAGGACCTCCTGTTCATATCAAGTCAGCCATGAGTCCTGCATGTGGTGTCAGACAGTTAGCTGTGCACACACTGTGGGGACATGCCATGTGGCAGCAGTCCATGTCAGGGAGTGGGAGGATTGGCCTGACTTCTCTCGCTGCCAGAGAGCTGTGTGGTGTCCTCACTGCATCACAGAGAAAGCAGGCACGGCGGTGACACAAACTGTGACTTCTGTGGATAATTGAAGGAATCGGTCTTCATTCACGGAAGGGAAGACATAAAATGCAGTGGAGTTTTGGGATTCTTAGAGGGTTGCCCTGGGAAGGAAAGATTAGGTTTGGCCACAGGGTTAGGAGTAGGACACGTGGGTAAAAGGCCCCGGGTGGTTTGGTGCCATGTGTGGAGGAGTTTCCTCGTGGTCTTAGTTGCTGCAGAATGGCTTTGTGCCTTGCAAAGCTGGGGTCAAGAACTGTGAAGGATCTGAAGTTTTTACCCTACTTGCAAGCTAACAAGGTAGCCTGCCACAGCTTATTGGATGTCGGCAGGAGACACAAGACTTCTCGTACAGAGACAGACAGAGACAGTGACTCACGGCACAGCAAGCAGCGTGAGCAATGGCACATTCTCATCAGTGCCCCTGGCCCGCAGGTCCCACAGAGGTGACGAGGATGGGCCCAGATGGATTCCTGCACGTGCAGTGAGTTGTGTTACAGGAGAGGAAGTCTAGTTAGGTTCTTCGGCTGATTGCTTAACTTCCATCTCACTTGTCTCGTTTACAGATGTGGGTGATGACAGCATCTGCTTGAGGTTGCCGTCGGGGGGCGGGGGCGGTGAACTGGAGATAAGACAGAAAAGCAGCTAGCATGTAGTAAGTCCTTGGGAAAGAGTGGTCGAATCTTCTTTACGTGCATGTGTATCATGACTAGAAGCAAATGCAGAAAAGTGGATTGTTAGCAAAAAAGTTATTTTTCTTCTTCCTTTTCTCCTCAACTCTACTGTTTACAAAATAAACAATAAACACTTTAAAACCAGTCACTTGGGGCGCCTGGGTGGCTCAGTCGTTAAGCGTCTGCCTTCGGCTCAGGTCATGATCCCAGGGTCCTGGGATCGAGCCCCGCATCGGGCTCCCTGCTCCGCGGGAAGCCTGCTTCTCCCTCTCCCACTCCCCCTGCTTGTGTTCCTTCTCTCGCTGTGTCTCTCTCTGTCAAATAAATAGATAAAATCTTTAAAAAAAAAAACAAAAACAAAAACCAGTCACTTATATAAAGGGAGAGTGGATACATGTTTGGCTAATCACCTGTAGTGTCTTCAGGAGAGAGAGAAATAAAATTTCAAGGCTGTGCACTAATTGAGAGCAAGTAAAATTATTAGAAGAAATTAATTTTACTGGGGCGCCTGGGTGGCTCAGTCGTTAAGCGTCTGCCTTCGGCTCAGGTCGTGATCCCAGGGTTCTGGGATCGAGTCCCGCATCGGGCTCCCTGCTCGGCGGGAAGCCTGCTTCTCCCTCTGCCACTCCCCCTGCTTGTGTTTCCTCTCTCGCTGTGTCTCTCTCTTCAAATAAATAAATAAAATCTTTAAAAAAAAAAAAGAAATTAATTTTACATATAAAAACATTCCTTGACACAGTAATATGAGCTAAAGGGAATGCAAGGTACCCATATAGGCAGGAATAACAGAAAAAAACATTGATCAGGGTCATGCGTAAAGATAAAAATGCTAGAATAGCTTGATCTTGGTGTGAGGCAAATTCCTGGGTAGATGTATAATTCTTTTCTACAACACAAACATGTTTTCTCATTAAGGTCCCTTAGAGTTTCTGAGCTACCTTCCACAGAATAAGTTTAGCTCTGAAATGTCAAAGATTCACAAGTGCTCTGGGCCTTTATCCAGAAGGTATATCCTGTGTTTTAATTTTTGTACACCTTCTTCAGCAAAAATCACTGGGACAGGTGGACAGTCTGTGTGATTGGCACACACCCGAGCCACTCCTTTGGTCATCCCCAGAGCCCCAGACAAGGACAGAGGCCCAGAGAAGTTAAGGTGAGCTTAGCCATGTTACCTAAGTGGTGGTGAGAGGCTCAGCCTGTCGTGCTTCTGGTAGCAGCAGAGCTGCTTTTCTTGAGCTTCTTGCCCAGGTGCCAGGCACGTTGGACTGTATGAGCTCAAACCTCATCACGGCAGACTGCAGTTACACTCCCATTTCACAGCTATTCAGGAAGGGTCCCCGGCTTGCCCAGTGAGCAGGAGGTAGAGCCGAGGTTAGCACTGCTAACTGGAACCGGCTCATTCTTGTCTCCCAGCTCCTAGCACAGGGCCCAGCATCAGGTGAGGCACAGGGTGGTTGATCAGTCCAGGGCAATGAATGAATAAATCTGGCAGATATGACCAGCCAAACAAAAGTTGTACAGGAAAGCTCTTTTTACATGGCTCAAGCAGTATAAGTGAATGTGATTTTTACTTAGAAAATTTAAACCTCTTAAAAACCAAAAGCAAAAACAAAACCCCTAAAAACCAAAAATCAAAACCAAAAGCAATCTTCTCTGAGTTCCCCCATTTGTAATTTGTACAAATTTGTACATTTGTAACAGTGAGTTGAGCTGTCCTTGGTAGTGAGTAACTCCAGGTGGGCACACAGGACAAGGCCTGGGAGGGGTCTGCTGCCACTTTAACTTCTGGACAGTGTTCTAGAGAACTGTGTGTTCCTAAAGAAGGGATTAGGGACGGTTTTGTTGGGATAAAAATGACCCCAACCTTTTGTTGAGATAAAAATGATATCGTAACCTTTCCCAGGTGTGTGCAGGGCTGTCTCCCCACATAGGCACCTGGCCTGGACTGTTCGCTAACATCTCCACCTTCTTCCAGACCCTGAGTCTCCCAGCTTCCTCACAAGCTTCCCCACAGATTAATCTGACAGGGTATCCCACTGCTCAGAGGGGAGTTCCGAGCCCTAAACGTGGCCCCAGCCTTTCCTTAGGAAGACCCCATGTAGCCCCTCAGCCACACTGGCTGCTCCCAGCCTCGTCTTGCCCCAGATTGCCCCTTCCAAGCCCCACCTCCTAGTCTTCAGTCTTCTCTGCCTGGAAGACCTTTCTTACCCTTCAGCATTCCCTAATTTTACCTGTCCTCAAAGCCCCTGCACCATGCCTCCCTTCTTTGGACATGTCTGGTGCATGCCAACCTTGTTTCCCAGCAGAGGAGCTGTGTTTGCTGGAGGATACCCAGGTGGTCTGGGGCTTGAAGAGGAAGGGCTGTGGTGTGGAGGCTGCCAACAGCATTCCTGGGCACTCTTAAAAGCTTAACTTTCTTTGGGTTGGGTGTGATATGGCAGGAGAGCCAGAGTACTAGGAAAAGGCAGTAGATGAAGGGTTTGCTCAACTTCCCAAAGGTAGACGGAGGGTGAGGAGAGGCTGGGGCTCTTTATCTGGGGCTCATCATCTCTCAGAGGCTCCTGGGCCCACCAGGGTGTCCAGCCCCTGAGGTCTAGATCTTCGAGCCATCCTAGGGACAAGGAGGTGGGACATGGTTCTGGCCCTGACTAGCTACCAGCTAGGGGCAAGCTCAGCTTCCCAGAGTCTAGCCATCCAGCTGGATACTGGCTTTACTTTGAGGAGACCAAACTAGCCAGAATTTGGAGCCCTGGCCACCTGTTTGGCCTATCAGCACTCAGTGTGGTCTTGGTTGGGTTGTTATTTACCCCTAGTGTGACTCTTCATATTTTCTTTTTCTTTCTTTCTTTTTTTTTTTTTAGTCTTTCTAGATTCATTTATTTTTTTTCTAAGATTTATTTATTTATTTTAGGGATGTGGAGGGGAGAGAAAAACTCCAGCAGACTCTGTGCTGAGTGTGGAGCCTGACAGGGAACTCAGTCTTACGGCTCTGAGATCATGACCTGAGCTAAAACTAAGAGTTGGACACTTAACCAGCTGCACCACCCAGGCACCCCCAACTCTTAAAAGATGAGATATTTGCAAAAAACCTATCTGATAAAGGGCTGTTATCTAAAAATACACAAAAAATTCTTACTTGATTTTTATTTTTTGTTTGTTTTTAAAGATCTTATTTATTTGACAGAGAGAGACAGCGAGAGAGGGAACATAAGCAAGGGGAGTGAGAGAGGGAGAAGCAGGCTTCCTGCTGAGCAGGGAGCCTGACCCGGGGCTCGATCCCAGGACACTGGGATCATGACCTGAGCAGAAGGCAGATGCTTAACGACTGAGCCACCCAGACACCCCATATTTTTATTTTATTTTTAAAGATTTTATTTATTTGAGAGAGAGAGTGAGCGAGAGAGCACAAGCTGGAGGAGGGGCAGAGGCAGAGGGGCACCACCCAGGTGCCCCAAGAGTCTATTTTAAAATGGGCAAAAAAGGGGTGCCTGGATGGTGCAGTCGGTTAAGCATCTGCCTTCGGCTCAGGTCATGATCCTAGGGTTCTGGGATCAAGTCCCACATCAGGCTCCCTGCTCAGCGGGGAGTCTGCCTCTCCCTCTGCCCTTCCCCCTGCTCATGTTTTCTCTCTCTTAAGTAAATAAAGAAAATCTTCAAAAAATTTAATAAAATGGGCAAAAAATCTGAACAGATATCTCACCAAGGAAGATAAATATATAGATGGCAAATAAACATATCAATAGTCAACATCATGTTGTTATTAGGGAATTGCAGATTAAAATAACAAGATACCACTACACACCTATTAGAATGACAGCAGTCTAAAACACTAACACTAGGGCTCCTGGGTGGCTCAGTCAGTTAAGCGGGTCTGCTGCCATCTGCCTTCGGCTCAGGTCATGATCCCGGAATCCTGGGATGAGCCCCATGTCAGGCTCCCTGCTCAGCGGGGAGTCTGCTTCCCCTCTCCGTCTGCCCCTTTCCCTGCTCATCCTCTCTCTCTCTCTCTCTCTCTCTCCTCTCTCTCTCATAAATGAAATCTTTAAAAAAAAAAAAACATACCAACAAATGCTGGGAAGGATGTCGCTCAGTGAGGAACTCTCATTTGATGGTGGTGGAAATGTAAAATAGTGCAGCCACTTCGGAAGACAGTTGTTTTTTTTGTTTTTGTTTTTTTTTAACAAAACTAAACATACTCTTGGGAGGCCTGGGTGGCTCAGTCAGTTAAGCATCTGCCTTCGGCTCAGGTTATGACCCCTAGGTCCTGGGATTGGACCCCACATTGGGCTCCTTGCTCAGCAGGGAGCCTGCTTTTCTCTCTGCTGCTTCCCCTGCTTGTGCTCTCTCTCTGTGACAACTAAATAAATAAAATCTTTAAAAATAAATAAATAAAATAAATAAGTCTTAAAAAAAAAATAACTAAACATGCTCTTAACCTACAATCCAGGAATCATGCTGCTTGGTATTTTCCCAGAGGAGTTGGGAAGGTGTATCCACACAAAAACCTGCACACAGATGTGTAAGTCAGCTTTATTCTTAGTTGCCAAACTTGGAAGCAACCAAGATGTCCTTCAGTGGGTGAATGGATAAAATAAGTGGTGCTAAATCCAGACAATGAAATATTCAGTGCTAAGAAGAAATGAGCTATTGTGCCATGAAAAAAAACATGGCAGAACCTTAAATGCATATTACAAAGTGAAAGAAGCCATCTGTAAAGGCTATATATACTGTCGGATTCTAACTCTAATGTATGATACCATACCAAAACCATAAAATGAATGATACCAAGAGTGAACCCTAATGTAACTGGACTGTGGGTGATAATGAGGTGTCAGTGTAGGTTCTTTGATTGTAACAAACAAGCCACTCTATGAGGGATGTTGATAGTTGGGGAGGCTCTGTGTGTGGAGGAGTGGACATACAGGAACCCAGCTCAGCTTTCCCCTGCTATCCTAAAAGTAGAGCATTCTGGGGCGCCTGGCTGGGTCAGTCAGTGGAGCCTGCGACTCCTGATCTCAGGGCTGTGAGTTTGAGCCCAAGATTGGGTGAAGGGATTACGTAAGAATAAAATCTTAAAAACCACACAAACAAAAGTAGAGCGTTCCTAGGAAACCTTGTGTAAGCCAAAATGGTGTAAAGCAAAGAAGCAGTTAGTTACCATTAATTTACATGGAAAAAATGTTTAGTGTTCCCAGACCCCAAAAATAACTTCTCTTAGGCTTGTCTGATACTTTAGGACACATCTTGCTAACACATAACACAAAATCAGATAAAGCACAGGTGCTCACAGACAGTTCAGAGCTTGTCACGGAGACACCGAGTGTAGTTCCCAGGGAAGGCGCTGTGCGGCGCCACCACTCTGGCTGCTCCTGGGGCGCGTGCTGCCTCTGTAAAGGATTGCAGCAAAACAAACACGTGTGTTTGCCTTTTTTTTTTTTTTTGCCTTTTTTGGTAAAAGTGAAAATCCTCTTCAGATTTCTTTCTGTTGGCTAGCAAAACAGGTACTAATGTAGGCCTTTCCTGAAAGTAAAGTGGCGTCACTTGAACTTTTGGAAAGTGAGGGATACCTGGACTTCCTCTTGGTGCTGCTGTAAACCTAAAACTACTCGAAGTCTATTAAGGATACAAAGATAAAGTGGCCACACCATCAATCTCAGAGCTTTCTGGAACTTAGCAGACATCTTGCTCTAGAAATACTGATCGACTGTTGGTTGCCCTCAAGGTGACAAGGCTTCAGTTGGCATACTGCTTGAAATAAATTAGTTTTTCAAGTAAACAAACCAATTCTGTCTCAGCGACAGGTTTTTGAGTTGTAACGTGTTCATTTGATCTTTTCTTGTTCCCTGCAGGACAACCCTCCATATGATAAGGGGGCCTTCAGAATCGAAATAAACTTTCCAGCAGAATACCCATTCAAACCACCGAAGATCACATTTAAAACAAAGATCTATCACCCGAACATCGATGAAAAGGGGCAGGTCTGTCTGCCAGTAATTAGTGCTGAAAACTGGAAGCCAGCAACCAAAACCGACCAAGGTAAAGCATGCTTCTGGTGTCTTCCTCGGATGTTGCTGCCGTGGGGCAGGGTCTCTTCAGTCCTTTCTAAGGCCATGTCTCACAGAGTCCAGAGAAATCTTACCTGACCAACTCCAGTGCACACAGAGGTGCTGCTGAGGTCCCACCATTCCTTGTGGGAAGGGCACATCTCAGTTAAACCGTTGACCTGTGTAGGTATTGGAGGAGGCCCTCCTGTGCTCCCAACCAGTGGGGACACATGTAGAGAAACCAGCCCAGCATTGGCTACCTATGCAGTGAGGGGGTGTGGGCACTGTCCCTGAAAGTTTTCATGAAGGATCACAGGGCTGCTCTGAGTGAGAAAGGGCAAGTGATGTTTAAGGTGACCTCACACAGCAGTTAGCACATGAACTCAGGCTTGAAGGAAGAAAGGAGATTGGAGAGGTCCTGCCAGACTAAAAGAAGGGCATAAGGTAAAGCCATGTGGTGGGCAGCACAATGGTAGTGGCTCAGAGGGGGTGGTGTTGGGGGAAGGGGCATGGTCATGTGGACTGTGTACCCTGATGAAAGCACAGAGTTGGCTTTAGTGGGCCTGGAATTCCTTGTAATTGTATGTGGCCATATGTGGCCATGTGTCCGGGTCCCTCTGTGTGAACATACATGTGCTCATTTTTCTGGGAAAGGTACTTGATTCATTATTATGGTTAGCCTTCCTCTTGTCCCATGGAAGTATCTAGATTTTGTTACAGACTGTGTCCAGTTTTTGTTAACTCGAGAACTTTCTTTTGAACTCCTGAATCTCATATTTTTCGTGGCTTTTTGATGTGTAGCTACCTGAACCACTATACAGTCTTTTCAGATTAAAGGGAGTGGATGAGGCTGGAATTTGTGAGGCCACAGGTGGTTTTTCAGTGACCAATATAGTCATTTTTCAGTGGAACCCCTGGAAGATGGAGTTGAAAATCTTGCACAGGAAGTTAAGCCTTCCTTATTTGAAATAATAGCTGTGAAAGGTGTCCATCAGGTTTCACAGCTGAGTAGTAGAAAAGAGTGGGTTTTATGTTGAATCAGAATAGAAAGATCTCCAGTGGACGTGGCATTCGGTCATGTACAAGTTGATATTTATAAAAGCTTGACGAAGTATGTTCTTAAGTGCATGTCCTTGGGTTTTTTTTTCTGTACAAATTCCTAGCTCCTCATGTACATCAAGCATGTTGTCCCTGGCACTTGCTGCCGTGTTCCCTTGCTGCTGCTGTCTATTATTATATTACAAATGACCTCAAAACTTCATGGGTTAAAATAACAAGAATTTGGTATTTCTTATTCTGTAGGTTGGCTGGGCTCAGCTGGGTGGTTCTGCAGCTGGTCATTCCAGAGGTCACTCATGGCTCAGTATCTCTATGTAATTCAGCATTCACAGCAACTTTAGGGTACATGACTACCGCAAAAAATACCTAGAATTGACTGTACATGGAATGTCCAGAATAGGCTATTCTACAGAGAGAGAACATAGAGTAGTGTTTGTTAGGGCTGGGATGAGGGGATTAGGAAGTGACTGAGAGTGGGTGTTGTTTTGGGAATGATGAAAATGTTCTGGAGTGAAATGGTGGTATCACACAGTTTTTGTGTATCTACTAAAAACAACTTAATTCTTTACTTTTAAGAGTTTTTCTTTTTTTATATCTCAACTTTTTTAATATCTCAATTTTTAATTAGGAAGTAGGGAAGCATTAAAAATTGAGCAAAAACAGCAGGAGAAAAGTCAAGAAACAAAGCAAAACTATATCAAACAGAGAGGTGTAGTAGAAGTTGGCGATAATAACACCAGAAAAAAAGAACTTGAAGACATAGTTTTGTTCAGCAGTGTATCTGGTTCTAGTAGATGTCTCAGCAACAGAGCAAGGGCTTAGTTTGGTGGTTGAATAAGATTTGCATATAAATTAGAGACAGTAACAAAGCCAGCATAATATGGACTCTGTATGTACCAAACAACAGCAGCAAAATTATATAGAGAAAAATCAAATAATTCCTAAATTGAATGTTTCCATCCCCCCCACATAATTATCTTAAAACAAATCAAGCAGATAAAATTTAGAAAGAGGACTCAAGAAATAAACAGCAGAAGACTAATTAGATTTTGTAGCACATTCTGTAGAAGGCTGGTTAGGCATTGCACACTTTCAGGGTTGGGGTACCACTCACATTTTATTCTGAGAACGGAGCCCCTGGATCTGAAGGGGGGTGTTGAATCACGGATATTGTTTACATCCCCTATTACAAAGAGACAGTAAGAACAAAAATGGGGAAATTTTATAGCCTTTATTCTGTGGTCCTATACATTGAGAGTAGGAGGTAAAATTTGGTAATGTTTTTAAACTCTTATATTTTGGAGGCAAAATAAAATAGCTTCTCAGAAACATTTGGGTCAAGGAAGAGATTTTAAAAAAGCCAGGGCTAGACCATTTGTAAAATATAATGAGTGCGCTGTTTTATGTGTGAAAATGCTGGGATGGGGCCACAGTTGTAGTGTGAAAAGCAGTTGTAGCTGTCAGTGTCCTCACTAGCAAAGCAAGCTAAGCTCAGCTGGATTTTATTACAGTTTAAATAAGGAGCCCGAAATGCCCCCAAAGGAACAGAGAAAGAATGAAATACTCATCACAACTACTAAATAAATTGGAGAATATTTCGACTTGATCAAATAAGCGAAAGCAAGTTACCAGAAAAGAATTTAACAGATATAGCAAACTTGCAAAGTGATTATCTTTTGAAAAGCCAGCATTAATAATGAACAAATGGTTTTATACTGATACATCAGGTATTAAGATGATCCTAGTGAAAAGCCAGAGAACCTGAGTACCCATCACGGAGGGTGAACAGGAAACCTTGAAAACTCCTCAGTGCCCCACCCCCATACACACCCCCAACGCACTCATCCAGGCAAGAGCCCCTTGAGGTTCCTGAAATGCTAATGAAGCAGCAGTTCTGCTATAGAACAGTTTCTAATCACACAGAAGACAGGAAGCCATCTGTTTATGCACTGAGTCACATGTGGTGCAGGTTTCCAACCTGAAGTCAAGAACAACAGGAGGGATATGGAGCAGTCTCACAGCTGAGCACAGGGTGGGCAATGTGGGAGCTTGCTAAAATAGGGCATGGCCCTCGAGCTGAGGTAGTGTCTGAGAGAAACTGTGAAAGGTGTGCTCTGGAAGAGTGTCTCAGTGTGGTTGCTTCCCTTGGCTGGACAGGAGGGGGCCTTAGGTGCTCATTTTAATGTTTGTTGATGCATGCCTTCTGTTTATGGCAAGTCAAAGTGATTTTCCATTGGAGTTACATTTACTTTTTCTTTGAAAAAAATTTATATTTTAAAAAATGAGGTGATTTAGAGAAATATATTAGGTAACTAATCATTTAGGCTATATGTGGATATATGGCAAACAGTGGAACACCAGTGGTGGGAATTGGGGAAACAGGAACAAACAAAATAGCTTTATTATCATTTGTGCTGTCACACAAGAATCAAATGTGAAAGGGATAAATCTTAAATAAACAGACAAAAATATACTTGCAGGGCCTGCTTCCTCTTAGAGATATTTACAGGTGGGAGGTGATAATGCCTGCCCCTGGGGGTGGTGTGGAGATTGGATTAGAAACTGCCTCAGCCTACAGAGACGCTTCCAGGCCCTTCACTCCTGCTTGCTCTTCACAGTCCACCCTCTTTGCCCACCAGCCCCTCCTCCCTACTCAGCCTGGACCCCGTCAGCCCTGCATGTGCCACCCCTCCTCAGCTGTGTCCACCATGGTCACAGAAACCCTCAATTGCCCATCTCACCTGGTAGCACTGATAGGCAGAGGTGAGGGCAAGTGGGCTTTGGCTGCCTGGCCAGGGGTACTTTGTGCTCCTCCCACTCAGAGCAGAGCTAGGGGCTGGGTAGGCCTTTGTGCTTGGCTCAGCCAGCACTAGCATTTAATCCATAACTTGTAATGCTGGGGTGAAAAACACAGTCCCCAGCAAAGGAATCCGTGGCATCGGTAATCCAGAGGAGAGATGCCTTTTTGCTAGGAACGTGGCAGTGGGAAGGAACACAGCATTCTGGGGGTGTTGGTCCTAATTAGGGCTGGGTGAGGAAAAACGTGTGTGAGAAGGCGAAGTGGCTACATGCATCCCACTTCTGAGGTGAGGGAGCCTGGGGTTCCTGGACCTTCCGTCCTTCCCCCTCGATCTCCCTCCCCCACCTTCCTTTCCCCTGTGGCCCTTCCATCCCAGGGCTAGCCTTCCAGGACATCTAGGACTTACTGTACTTTGCGAAAGCGTTGTGGAGCCCACCCCAAGCAGTTGGTGTGATTTCTGCTTCTGGGATTGAGAGCATAACACTGGTGAGGGTTAGCTACCTTCTAGCAGTTAAGACAGCGTGTCAAGTGAACCTGTCTCAGCTAGTTGAGAAGCTCTTAGGGGTCTTCCAGGGTGAGCTCATTATGCATTTACACCATGCAGACACCAAAGTCCCCTGAACCGATCGTAGTGAGGGGACACGTCACCCAGTCCCTGCCCTGGAGAAGCTCCACCTGTGTGTGCAAGTGTGTGTATATGTATGTGAGGGGGTGTCCGTGCTAGGACCGAGATCTCCAGAGTTCAGGAGAAGGGGGAGTGAGAGTGACTGGGGTTCCCTGAGATGTCAGTTCAGGAAGGTTCCTGGAGGAGGTGGAGGTGTCACTCTGAACAGTTACCCGCTGTCTTGTTAGCAGCTTGTGGCCCAGCACTTTCTCCCAACTACAGAGGAGAGATGGGTTGCGCCCTGGTGGTTAGAATTTTGGATAAACAGGAGGCCACTTTATCTTAAAAGCACATTGATGTAAGTCAGTGTTGCAGTCAGAAGTTGCCCTTTCTGAGACTGTTCTAACCAGCGGTGCCTGGTCCTTTTCTTGGCAGTAATCCAGTCCCTCATAGCACTGGTGAACGACCCCCAGCCCGAGCACCCACTTCGGGCTGACCTAGCTGAAGAATACTCTAAGGACCGTAAAAAATTCTGTAAGAATGCTGAAGAGTTTACAAAGAAATACGGGGAGAAGCGACCTGTGGACTAAACTCTGCCGCGACCGATTCCAGCGAGTGTGAGCGGAGACCCCGCAAAGCAGGACTCTGTGGAAAATTGACACGTGCCGCCGCCTGGCATTTGCTTGTGGCAGTTACTAACTTTCTACAGTTTTCTTAATCAAAAGTGGTTTAGGTAACCTGTAAAGAAAGGATTAAAAATTTAAGATGTTCTAGTTCTGCTTTCTTTGTTTTAAAAATCACTGCTTCAATCTACTTTAAAAGAATGGTGTTTCTTTTCTTGTCCAAATTGATCCAAAACCTTCAATTTACATTTAGCCCTTATGGTTAAGGAAAAAAAAGAAAAAGAAAAAAAAAGTTGCAGTTCCCTTTCTTCCCCTGCCTTTGCAACTCCCACTTTCTTGCATTTGGTTTATTTTTCACTCATTCACTTCCCCCAGACCCAGGGCTATCTCCTCTGCAAAGGAGAAGAGACCGCTCCTGGCAATTCTGGTGGCTTCTCTACTCCCATGTTGCACTGCCCTGTGTGGGAGTTGGTTCAAATTCTCCTGGCTCCAATTTATAATGTCCTTTAAAAAGAATTTAAAAACAAGCAAACCACCACTCACCACCCCACCTCCCCCTCACCACGAAACAAAACAAAACAAAAACCAGCCATGAAAAGGGAGGCCCAGTTCTTCTGTAAAAATCTGGCTGGTGTTACCACAATAATATTGGTTAAATGGGCAAACCCTGATGTCTGTGTGCGTGATTGAACTTCAGCCTGGCCTGGCCTGCTTGGGGAAACCCAGGTCTGTGGCAACCCCAGGGGAGGGCCTGCCGACCAGAGGATGCTGTGCATTTGTGTGAGGAATTTCTCGCCAGAGAGGCTCCTGCGGCCAAAGGTTGACGCTCCTCCCTGCAGCCACTGTAGAAGACGTGCTGGTCACTGCGGACAACGCCGAAGCCAGATGTCCCTGTGAAATTCCACGCTCACCTGTCTCTAAGCTCCATCTGAATGTGCCACGGAGCTCGCTCTCCCAGCTCCTCAGTGCAGCGCAGCCCCACTGCGACCCTCGCTCGGCACAGTTTGACCCTTTGCGGGGTTGGAATTGGCGGGACTTGGCTGTAGCCAGCAACGGTCTGGGGTTGCCGGTGCCCTGCCGGCCAGCCCCGGAATAAGCCGGCCTTCCCTCTCCCTCTGGACTCAACAGCCTTTGCAGAGTCAAGCTCCACTTGAAGCTCACTCAGTAATATCCTTTACATGTGTTTTATATTGTTTTGACTGCCTTTTTTTGTAGAAATAAAATTGACCTTAGAATTTATCATCAGATGAACTTGTAAGGATTTGAATGTTAATGTCTTTTCAAAGCAAGCGGGACTGCCCCTGAAATCGAGAATGCGGGTCACTGACACCCAGAGGAAGCCGATGGTCCAGACGCCGTGTCACCAACTCCTCTTCTGCCACTGGCGGCTGCCCTTCTTGGTCCTCAGGGGGGAGCTAGATTCTGTGGAGAAGATCACGTGAAGAAACTGCTTTCTGTTTTTAGCTCTCTTACTTGGGATCTTTCCGGGGCTTTACAGACCTGTAAGATGGTTTCACCTGTGCAGAGGTGGGTGTGATGGGTAGGTTAGGCAGCATAATGTTGTTTAGTTGTCCAGGTGCATGGCCCCTGCGGTGTGTCAATGAACTCAGCTTCTTTAGTCCTAGGCACGCCGGGGGCAGGTTCTGGAGACTCCCATGTGCCCGGGAACACAAGCGCGTCGGGCCAGTGTTTCCACATCTGTCTCTTCATTAGCAGAAAGGTGATGATGGACTTTTATTTCACTCACATGCAGATTTGTAATAAAATGCCAAATTCTGTCAGAAGCTATACAAATAAGCCACCATTTGTTCTCATTGCTTCTCTGAACCCAGAAATATTGCCATTCTTGGAGACTGTCCCATTGCTTCGTATCTCTACCAGCATAGTTCTGCCCGCCTGTCGCCCTCTCACTTCTCTGCTCATCATGGGAGGATACCTCTGTGAAAGCCGGCAGCCCCTCAGGGACTCCCAGCCCTGGCATGGCAGCCCAGGGTTTGCCCCATCAGAGGCCTGGCCCTGGGAGAGCGAGGCAGTGGGTGGGCCCTCCCTCAGGCCTAGGCAGTTTGTCCCGTCCAGCCTGGGCAGTCCCCAGGCCAGGCTTTGAGCACGCTGGCGGGCAGCCCTGGCTGCTGCACAACCAAACAGCTGGGTCCTCTGGAGAAGGGGAGAGCTGTGGAGCGGCCACCGCTGACCCGAGCCCACTCAGGAATTCACGCCCGCCGGGTTCCTCGGAGTGCGCTGGGTCCTCTCTGCCCACCCTGCCCCTCCCCGCCACACCCATGACGGAGAAATAGGCTTTCTGAGATGCCGCGATCCCGTTCTGCTGCCCTTAATAAAAATGCTCTCCGACACTGGTTTGGTCTTGTGGGTTTCTTCCTTACTGGGAGTGGGCAGAGCCCGGGGCCTATGTTCTTGTAGACGGGGGAGGGACGGCCAGGGCCCAGGCTCGCTCTTCTGCCTGCTCCTTTCTCCCCACGCCCAGCGTTTCCAGAAGAGAGCACAGAGGTGTGTGGCCTTCCCAGGAGGGAAGCCAAAAAGGCTGGAGATCCAGACCATTAGGGCCTGCCAAGGGGCACCTTGGGTGTCAGGGGAGGGGACAGTGGCCTCTATGTATATGCCTCATTTCAGTACACTTCTCAGTCCCAAGAGAGTGATACTATTAGAGGAGCAGACTGAGTCCCTGAGGAAGGGTGGCTGTCTTGTTCAACATCACCAAACTCAGGAGGGTGTGCCTGAGGCTGGGGCTAGGCCATTTCCTTGAATGATTCCAGCCAGGAATCTGGCCTCCAAGTCCCAGTGACCTCCTGTTGTAGTATTGACGCAGCATGGGGCCGTGATGCTTGTTTCTTATTTCCCTGTCTGGAATTTGACACCAGCGGAGACCAGACCTGCCCTGTCAGATAGGTCTGCAGGTGTCCAGGAGGAACCTTCCTGGGATGTCTTTTTACCAGGAAGCAAGGAGCCGGTCCTTTCCCTTGATCATCAGCAGGGTACTCTGCCGTGTTCTAGCACTTCATCCTCCGTGACTCTCCAGACAACGCCATGGACACCATTATCCCTATTTTTACAGAGGAAGAGACTGAGGTTCAGTGACAGCCAAGGAAACCAGGCCTGGGTTTTTACAGTCTAGCTCCAGAGCCTGTTACAGTCCACCCCTCAGGTTCCTTGGAGCCTGACCCTTCCCAAATCCGGAGCCCTACGGGACCTTCTCTCAACTTTCTCAACTCCGGAGCCACCATTTTCTTGCCTTCCTCACTCTTGTATTAATTGTTCAGCTCAAAATACACATCTACTTCATCACTCCAGTGCCCATGGCAGCCTGGCTTCTGTCAGCCCCTGGCTCCCTGAGGCTTCCTCTGGCAAGGGCCCCAGGACTTCCTCACTGCGCAGTCCACAGGCTGGCGGCCTCTCAGCCCCGCTCTCTTTCTTCGTTGGCAGCACCTCCATGTCCCACCCTGCCAGGGCAGCCCCCTGACCCGGTCGAAGGCAAAGCCAGAGCTGGTCTTGGTTCTTCCTGCCCCGTCTGCACTGGCTCTTCCTCCTCTCCCTGCGTCCCTCATGCAGCACGGGGTGATGGCACCAGCTGGAGAACGAGCAGAGATGAAGGTAGCCTGGCTCAGGCGGTACTTGCTAGATAGCTGTTTCCTGGGTGATTGGAACACGTTCTTGCAGAAGGGCTCCTTGGGGCACCCTACATGCCTCTCAGAGGATCAGAGCGCAAAGGGCTGCCTGACAGCGGAGGTCATAACTGAGGCCCAGAGAAAGAAGTCATTTCTTCAGAGGGCATTTTCCAAGCAGGCCTGACTTGGTTAGGAATCCCCTTTTGCCCCACACTCTGCTTTGTGTTCCTCCCCCAGTCCCCTCCCTCTGCAGTCCGGATCACACTAGCTATCCCCGTGTTCGTGCCAGACTGAGCTCCTTGCAGGCTGGTCTGTCCTGGCACCCAGCCCTGGCCCGGCCCACAATAGACCTTCGTTCCATAACTGATGAATGGGTGGAGAACAGTAAACCCCTTGCCTAAGCCACCCAGTGCACAGCAGGTTTGATGTAGGAATACCCCCATCTCCCCAGTGGGGCTCCTAATGACCAGCTCCGCAACAGGCCCTGTACGGCCTGCAGCCTTCTGCCTTATCACTTTCCCTCCCCTTGTGAGGTGGACCTCGGTCTCCAGATTATTCTACCAGTGTGGCCATGGCCCCTGTCTTCTCTCCACTGTTACATGCTCATGGTCCCTAGGGCTGATCTGGGCCTTCAGCCCGCTCACTCCTCTCTCCCTCCCTGAGCAACAGGAGCCCACTCCGCACCTTCATCTTGTCTGTGCAGACCCCAAATCTCTCCTGTCCACCCACACCTCTGTCCTGAGTCTCAGAGCCCCACAGCCAGCTGCCTCCTCCTGTCAAAATAGTGGAATCCCCTACCGCCCCCCCAAAGGAGGTGCCTCTGTGCCAACAGGCTGCCTTCAGGCCACCCCTACCAGCTCCAGCCAGCAGCCTGCAGGAATGTGGCCAGACCCCACTGGGCTGAGGCAAGGAGGTGAGGGCAAGGCACTAGGAGGGACTAAGTGATTTCAGTTTACAGCCACGGAGGAAGGGTAGGAGGAAAGGGCCTGTTGCTGAAAGAATCATGGTCAAGGGAAGGTTAGTATGAAAGATGGAGCCAGGGCGCCTGGGTGGCTCAGTTGGTTGGGCGACTGCCTTCAGCTCAGGTCATGATCCTGGAGTCCCGGGATCGAGTCCTGCATCGGGCTCCCTGCTCAGCAGGGAGTCTGCTTCTCCCTCTGACTCTCCCCCCTCTCATGTGCTCTCTCTCATTCTCTCTCTCAAATAAATAAAATCTTAAAAAAAAAAAAAAAGAAAGAAAGAAAGAAAGATGGAGCCAGAAAAGAATGGGCTGAAGCCACAGTCAAGGGGGTAGAGGTGTAGGATGGGGGCAGCAGGAAGGAGGAGCAAGATCCCACCCTTACCCCTTCAGAAAGCTATACATCCCTCAGGGCTGCCTAGGCTGAGAGAGCTCTTTGGGCGCCCGATTCCTTGCCTGACACGGCATGGTGAATAAATGAGCAGGTAGCTTCAAAGCCCTGCTCTGCCACTTCTACTTCTTGGTCTGTAAGATGGAGATATTGGTCCCTGTGCATAGGGGATTATGTGAGATTAAATGAGACAGGAAGGGGGCTCAGATGGTTAAGCGTCTGCCTTCGGCTCAGGTCATGATCCCAGGGCCCTGGGATCGAGTCCCGCATCGGGCTCCCTGCTAGGCGGGGAGCCTGCTTCTCTCCCTCTGCCTCTGCCTCTCTCTCTGACTTTCATGAATAAATAAATAAATAAGATTTAAAAAAAAATAAATGAGACAGGAAGGATCATTATTCCATCTGCCTTTCCACACTCGAGAGTGGGGCTCTCTGCTCCCAAGAACTCCCTGCCACCTTCCCCATCTGCGCCCTGCCTCTCCTTGATCCAAGACACATGAGCCCCAGTGACAGGGCATGTACACATTACCAGGTCTGGTGAGGAGTCCTGGATCCCATTTCCACAGAAGACTGTTCCTTCTGGAAAACTTTAAATAGGCTTTCAGGACCTCCTTAGATCTGCCCCTAGGTTGGCAAAGCGATGCCTGTTTAGAACAGGTGACTTTCGGGGTGCCTGGGTAGCTCAGTCAGTTAAGCTTCCAACTCTTGATCTCAGCTGAGGTCTCGATCTCACAGTTGTGAGGTCAAGCCCCGCAAAACAACAACAAAACAAGTGACTTTTTTTTTCTCTTTTTATTTGTATTTATTCTTCAGAACTTACTCCCGGGCCATAAGTTTTTGTTTCTTCAGTTTCTTCTGGGATATCTTTTTCTTCTGTGCAACCTCCTCTTCTGGTTTAGCAACAATCTGCTCTTTTTCAGTAAGGATCATCTCAATGTGGCAGGGAGAGCTCATGTATGGGTTAATCCGACCATGAGCCCTGTACGTTCTACGCCGCATCTTGGGGGCTTTTTTCACCTGGATGTGCTCAATGACCAGAGAATCAACATCTAAACCCTTAGTTCAGCATTACTCTCTGCATTTTTAAGCATGTGCAGTAAAAATTCAGCGTTCTTCTTGGGCCACCAACCCTGTGTCCAGCCCCACTGTTTGGCCTGGGCACACCTACCAACTCCACCATTGTAGCGACGGAATGGCACACACTGCTTCTGTAAAGTGATGTCTTTCAGATACTTGGTGGCTTTTCGGATATGCATACCCTTGATGGCCTGAGCAGTTTCACGTGTGTTCTTAAAATGAACATGAAGATTTGAACCTCTTGATTTACATGATTTCGTAGGGTTTTCTGGGTCAAGCGAATAGCGAACCATTTTCAGAGGTCACCTCAGGCCGCTTAGGGGAAGAGGAAGAAAAACAAGTGACTTTTTAAATAAAATTTGAGCTTATAATATTACCTTCCAAAAAGTAGCCTGGTGAGACATTCTTCTCCCAACCTCCCTCCCCCCAAAATAATAAACTTAAGCATGAACAAAACTAGAACTTGGAGTATGTTTTGCATATCTATTCTGTTATAATGACCTGGTTTGGGCCCTGAAGGAGTTGCGTTTGCCCTGTCTTGTGTCTGAACGTTTTCACAGTTCCCAGGGCACAGTTTAAAAGCCACCCAAACTTGGGGTCCCTGGGTGGCTCAGTCGGTTTGAGCGATTGTCTTCGGCTTAGGTCATTATGTCCAGGTCCTGGGATCGAGCCCCACAGCGGGGAGTTTGCTTCTCTCTCTCTCCCTCTGCTCCCCCCCGCCCGATCATTCTCTTTCTCTCTCTTTAAATAAACTCTTTAAAAAAAATAAAAACCACCCAAATTTACAAGACATACATTTTATTAATACAGCGCTCTCTCTCTACCATATCTGAACAAGGAAGATGCTTTGGCAGGCCCCAGGCTCAGATGTCACAGGGCCTACCTGCCAGCAGCCAAGATGGGTTGCCAAAGCTTTGGCCACCATTCTGAGCCATGAGGACCTGGACACAGAGGTGACAGGGGCCTGCCCAGGGAAGTATGTTACTGGATCCCTGCTCTCGGCCTCGTTCTAGGCTGTCCCAGGGCTTGACACTGTGCACTAAAGGACATTTATGTTTGGCTGGCTGTCAGGGGAATGGTGGGGAGGGCTCCAGGAATGTTTCCAGACTGGCTTCTCCAAGGACCGCTTCCCCAGGCCTCTTGGAGTCTAGGCTGTGGAGTGTGCAGAGCTGCACTCCATCCTGTGCAAGTCGGGCCCGAAGTGTGGGCGCGGTGAGGACACGCAGCTCATGCAGCCGCTCCCAAGAGCAGGAAAAGGCATCGGGGCCCTCACCGCAGCCCCCGGACGGAGGCACACTAGGGTAGCCAGGGTGTGCCATCAGCTCAGCTGTCAGGGTGTGGCCCGTGGGTATGCCTTCCAGGGCCCGAGCTAGCGCTCCTGATACGCGGTGAGCAGACATGTGCCGACCGCAGGTGCTCAGGCCCACGAAGGCATCCGTCCACCTGTGGATGTAGGGGCATCAGCGGCGAGGACCAGCAGGGCTGTGATGGGCAGGGCTGGGGTGGGGGCGACGTCAGTGGACGCCTGAGGAACGGCCATGGCTGTCAGGTGAAGGGCCAGCAGGACCCACTGGGATATGGGCGGGATATGGGCGGGACAGGGGCGGAGGGCCTCACCGTAGGCTGTGGCGGGAGAAGGGGCCCACAGCGGCCCGGGCGTCGCGCTCCACCGCACAGGCGAAAGCTTGCGCGGGGGCCTCGAGCCACGCGCAGCGGTCCACCCCACGCTCCACCGGCAACCGTGTGAAGCGCACCCCGTTGGCCTGCAGCGTCTCTGCGAACACCTGGCACACGCCTGCGGGCGGGGAGGAGTCAGGAAGTAGCACGGCCTACTACCGGGGACCACCTCTCATCCCTACCTGGGACCACCTCTCATCCCGGGCGCCCCACCAGGGAACAACGACCCCCCAACCTGGGAGCACGTGCACGTGCTGGTGCCCGTCCACGTGAGTGGGGTCCCTGCCCAGTAATTCTCGGAAGCGTATCAGCTGGGCCTCCAGCTCTTCCTGCACCTGGAGAGAGAACGACAAGGCACCTTGAATGTCGGGAAGCAGCAACCTAGGACTCCCTCCAAGTGCCTCTGCGTGACTGCTCCAGTATGAACCAGGAAAGCATCCATCGCGCGACCCTGCCCCTAATGGCTTCACGGTACCCTCGGGATGAGCCTTGGGGGTCAACGCGAGCCTCTTCCTGCAGCCGAACCTCCGCACCTGGGGCAAGGCTACGTCTCCGGCCGCCATCGCCTCTCGAAATCCCATCTTGCCGAGGAAGAAGCCTTCGGGGCTGAGCAGCGACGAGGCGCCGGGGCGCGCCGGGCCTACGGGGCGGCCCTCGGACAGGTTGGCGTGGAGGCCCGTGGGGATTTGGTGCCTGCAGGCGGAGCGCGAACGGGAGCACTGGCGGCCGGAGCGGCGGCTCCCCAAGCCCGCCCAGACCCTGTAGGGTGCAGCCACTCACCTGCGGGCCAGCTCCGCCGCGCTCTCTGCGGCTGTGCCGTTGACCAGCAGGGACACGCTGGTCACAGCCCCTGCCAGGAAGGCCTCTACGATGCCCTCATCGCGCCGCGGGCAGTAACCAAAGTCGTCGGCGGTGACCACCAGCAGCACGCGCGGTCGAGCCATGGATTACTCCTAGGGACTGCTCAGGACTCTGGAGGACTGGATCCAAGCCCCACCCTAGACGCAGTCCGAGGCTCCGCCCCGACGCGCACGCCCCGGCGCCGCTGCGCTTGGTCTTTGTTCTCGCCACCTACCGGTCCCGGTGTGGGCCAGCAGCGATCCCCTCCCACCGCACAGTGCGCTCGCCCTAACCAAACACCATGGCTGGATATTGCAAAACGGAACTTTCAGCAACTGCAAAAACGTTATTCAGCATGAAAAATACAGGGGCGCCTGGGTGGCTCAGGCGGTTAAGCGTCTGCCTTCGGCTCAGGTCATGGTCTCAGGGCCCTGGGATCTAGCCCCGGATGGGGCTCTCTGCTCACCCTGGCGTGGGCTTCTCCCTCTCCCTCTGTCCGTCCTCCCTGCTCGTGCTCTCTCAAGTAAATACAATCTTTAAAAGAAATATGAAAAATAGGAGGAGAAAAAAACCCTGTTGGAAAAAAAAAATTATCGTACCTTTCCGTAAGTTCACCACTGTTAACTTTCTGGATAGTGTCCTTCCAATACTTTTCTAAGCAAATAAACCCGATTCCTTTTCTCCCCCACCCCAAAGTTTTGTGTTGTTTTGAGACGATAATGATCACATCAATGTTATCTCGTTCTTGTAATGTGTCATTTTTTGATAGTGACTATGAACTTTTTCAAATTGCCAAATAGGCAATGTGTAAATGAGCAAGCGGGGAAGGTGGGGGCGACTCCAGAGCCCGGTGTCGCCGCCCTGGAGAGGGCGCAGACTACATTGACTACATTTTTTTCTAGGAAGAGGCTTTTTCTTTCGTTCGTTCTTTCTTTTTCTTAAAATAAAAGTTCTAAGTTAGAAAACATTTATACCAATGGCTTCGTTTGAGGACGTGTTAGTCCCTGATTCCACAACTTGAACTCTGTGTCAGGCTACAACTTACATTTATAATCTCATTTTTTTTCCCTCTGTAGTCCAGAAAAACTTGCCTTACTGATGACTATACAAATAGTCACCATGGTTGACAGAGAGTTTTTATTGTGATGTGGCTACGCTGATGTTCCCAATGGAAAGTACAGCATTTGTGTCCAGCCCATGAGGTTGGTAATGTCATTCCTGTTTTACAGATGAGGAAACTGATGCTCAGAGGGGAGAAGTGTCTTGCCCAAAGTGAGCCTGCCAGGAGTAGTGGAGCTGGGACTGGCCTCCAAAGCTCTGGGCCTACTCTGGTTGTGCCTACTCTGGTTGTCTAGTCCCTAGCTCTCCTCTGGGTCAGGGGCAGAGAGGGCAGAGCTGAGCTTGAGCATAACAAATCATATGCTCCTCGTGGGATGTTGTACAGATCAGAGGCCTCATCGTGCTCTTCATCAAGCTCTTGGCATAAGGATTGTTGTGTTCAGTTGTGATTATTGAATTGTTGGACTTCAACTATCTTTCTCCCCTGGGAAGCTGATCCTGGAAAGCCAGAGGCCCTGATGGCAAGCAGATTGGAAAGAGGAAATTGACATTTATTCAGCACCTACTGGTATTGGAAATATTAGAGATTAGGGGGGAGTGCCTCAGTTCGTACCCCCAAGGAACACCATCTGGTAGACAAGTAGCAATACAAGTGGCAGAGTCTGGAATGGGGCTTTTGGTAATTCTGTTTGGGGTGGCAGGCCTTCTGGGAAGGCTTCTCAGAGGAGGTGACACCTGGAAGGGACATTAGTTTACTGGGCTTAGGGGGAAAGGAGGGAAAGGAGAGAGAGATACCCAGGGCTCTTATTGGAGTGCTGGGTGTGTTGTACGCAGATTTGGTTTAATCTCCATACTCCCATATGGAAGGACGCTCAGTTATTTATAGAGGAGGAGCAGATGATCAGAGAGGTTGAGTCACACTGTCAGGAAACAGCAGAGCTAGGAATTGAAGCTAGGTCTATGCCTTAGAACTGGGACTCGTACGCTGCGCTCAGGGACACCGCAGAGGGGGGAGGGCTGAAGACCACCCCCACCCCCAATCCCCACTGGGGTTGTCCACGCTGGGGGAGGGGAGAACCCTAGGTAGGAGCAGTCAGAGAGCAGGAGCCCAGGAAACGCAGCGACCAGAGTGGAGTCGAGGAAAGTGCTTCTGTCACCAGAGGAGGCCGTGGCTTTGACCCTTTAGGGCTCCCCTCAGGTGCGCAGCCTGACTCCTCCTGGCTTGTGGGAGCAGTCAGAAGCATTCCCTGACACCACTGCGAATGTGGGCGGGGCAAAGACAGAGCGGCGAGGGAGGGGCCGGTCTGGGTCCCGACCCCAGCCATTGTGTCGGATGGGGGGCTAGAAGGCATTGCGAGCCAATCAGGACGTAGCATGTAAATGAGCAAGCGGGGAAGGTGGGGGCGACTCCAGAGCCCGGTGTCGCCGCCCTGGAGAGGGCGCAGACTACATTGACTGGCACCGAGCGAGGCGCGGACTCTGGTGAGCAGGTCTGCTCTGGGCCAGGGGCAGACGCCAGGGAGTTTTGGGTCTAGGAGGAGGGAGGGTCGGACACACTCAGGCCCAGAGATGGTCGGAGACAGCATGCGGACGTCCTTGGGGACCCCACCCCCGACGACTCTGGACACGGACGGTGCGCAGACGCCCAGGGGACGCCGAGCAGCGGAAGGGCCCGACGCGTGAAGGACGTGGGGTGAGGGGAGCGAGGGACCCGCGGACCCCGGGACCGCTGACGCAGTGGCTGACAGACGAAGGGAGAGTTGGACTCACGGAGGCCTAGGGAGACCCTCACGCCATCTCCCCGCCCGGCGCAGAGAGGCATCAGTGGCTGCGCTGCGGAACCCGAGAGGAGGAGGATAGCCGGCCGGTGCATCCTCACCATGACCAGCTGCCGCCACCATTCCGGATAC
Source organism: Mirounga angustirostris (assembly GCF_029215605.1). NCBI lineage: Eukaryota > Metazoa > Chordata > Mammalia > Carnivora > Phocidae > Mirounga > Mirounga angustirostris. The sequence continues at coordinate 65,085,774 of NW_026991722.1, forward strand.
TTGGCAGACGACGAGGCCGGCCACACCACCTACGTGGCCCGGGTAAGTGTGTCCGGCAGGGCCCTGACTCCCAAGATGCCCCAGAATGTTCTCCACCAGCTCCAGCACCCCAGATCACAGCCCCCCTTTCTCAGTGCCTATTGACCTCATCTCTGAGCCTCTTAGTGACATCCTTATCACCTTGACCACTCCTCTGACCGCCCGCTGGGCCCTAGTCACCTGCAATTTCATTCACCGTGTCCCCTGACCTCTAGCAGCTCTGGAGGAGCTTGGTAGAGTGGTACCCGAGTGGGAGCATGGAGTCTACTCAGGGCCCAAGCCTCAAAGTTTCAGAAGCAGCCACGGGGGGCCCAGGGGTCAGGACTACAGGTGGTCTGTATAGTGGAGACAGGGCTGGTCTGCTCAAAGTACAGATGAGGAGCCCAAGTAGGACTCAGAGGGGTTTGTGATTGCCCATTCCTGCCCTGTGTGAGGGCAGAAGTGGGCTTGCAAGCTCCCTAGCCACATCTTGTATATATGAAATCTATGTGTCAGGGAAGCATCAGGGTGACCCGAAATCGATCCCTACTTCGCAGAAGAGGAAACTGGATCTCAAGAGGGGCCATCGTGCCCAGGTGTCAGCCTGCAGTGGCAGAGCTAGGGTCCAAATCCAGGAACTTCCTGACTCCAAAGCACACTTCCTTCCACTGCCCACTCCCACTTAGTTCTTGGCACCCTAGGAGGACCTGCAGGGACGCTACCCCTGTGGAACATCCCTGCCCTATGTGACATGCCTGTCTGCTCTGGTGCAGCCGCCTAAGAAGCCACTGTTCCCGGAAATGGGGCAAGCCTCCAAGTTGGGCCACATGCCGCACCCACCATCGAGGTACACCCCCACAGACAGCTTAAGGCTCCGTGGCCACCGACGAAACCCAAGGGACCCTCGGCCCTTTGGTAGCTTCCTGGATTTCCTCGTCGAGGGTCAGGTGCTAGACAGCCTACAGACGGTGGTGGAAGAGGCAACTGAGCGCATGACCACTATGAAGACAGAGGCTGGGGTGCCACTGGTGGAGGTGCAGGACCCGATAGAGGTGCCAAGGGGTGGGCGGCGGGTGCGCGCCCGGCCCAGCCTCAGTACCGCGCACAGGCACCGGGCCCGGCCCAGCCTCTGCACTGGGTGGCCCAACAACTACCCATCCTCCTCCAGTTCCACATCTGACTCCCATAGCAGCTTCACAGCTGGCTGGCTGGGCTCCCACGGCCAGGACAGTGACCTGGGCACCCGTGGCAAGGGCTCACTGCCATCCATGAGGGACAGGCTTTTGCTGGAGAAGAACCTCAAACGGCTGCTGAAGCTGGAGAACAGAGGGGTGAGATCTAGGGCCATGGCCCAGGGTGGGCGGGATGGACCCCAGTCCAGAGCCCAGGGCCAGGGTTAGGCCTTGCTTGGCTGCTCTTGGATGCCCCTGAAAGCCCCCCTCTCTCTGCAGAAAGGCCTGGGTCAGTCCTGCTTCCGGAGGGACTCCCTGCTGTGGGACTCACTGGGCAGCCAGGCCAGCAGCCAGTGGACCCAGACCCAGGAGCCACCTCTGTCCTGGTTCTCAGGCCTGCTGGACTCAAGTACAGGGACACCGCAAACATCAGAGCCCGGGCCTGGAGAACAGGAACTGACCTTCCTCAAGCGAGGGTTTGATAAGGAGATCAAGTCCTTGTTGAGCCAGCCAGCGTCCTTTGACCTGCCTGGCTACTGTTCATTCCGTGAGCCCTATCAGACCCTGGACTTCCTGGCTGAGCACCACCTCTTCCCCGCCCTGCAGAGTGTGGTCCGCCAGGCTGTGGACAAGCTCAGTGGAGCCTGCCGCCATGATGGCTGCCCTCTCTTCCCATCAGAATGGGAGCCCCCAACAGAGCCCAATTCTGACTCCACAACAGGCTCCAAGCCAGCCACACCCACCGACGGGGAGGAGCCCTACGATGTGCTTCCCACCCAAGTCTCCAGCTCCAAGATGATTCCAAGAAAGAGCACCAAGGGCAGAGGACGGGCCCAGCCCAAGGAAGGTGGTTCCCCTGTGTCTAGTACCCAAGTGGCCACCAGATTCAGGATCGAGGTGACACCCACAGAAGAACCCAAGGTTCCCTCACCCCACCCCAGACAGGAGGCTCCTGACCAGGACCCTGAAGTACAGAGACCACACATACCTTCTTCTGGGCCCCTGAGCTCCAGCCAGAAGGCCCATCCCTGGTGGAGCATGCACCCCACCCTGCCTGCCCCTAGGATCGTGGTGGAAGGGTCCTCCAGCCAGACCCAGCCCACCACCCGGGGCATAGCTCCTCTCACCTCCCCCTGCCCTGGCTTCTCCCACCACCTTCCTGTGCTCTCGCCACTTGCCTCCTCGGTAAGAAGCTTCTCCCCATCTCCTGTTTCACTGTACCCAGACAAGACCTCAAGGGTGGGGCTAGGAAGCTTAAGGAAAGATCTGCATGGGAAAGGCTCCTTCAACTACCACCTTTAGCAACCACTGTCCCAGGTATCTTGCCCTGCGCAGTGGAAACCACCTGAGCAGGTGACAAGCTGATGGGGAGCAGAAATCCTGGCCTAGCTACTGCCAGGTGTGGTCAAAGATGAATAAAGCCTATTTTTTATCCTGGGTATTTTTGTAATGTTTGCATGTGAATCTCAGAGGCCCTTCTATGTGGGCAGCGTCCTGTCCCTTGTGGACAGCAGCCTAAGCCAGAGTGGGGCTCTGCATCCTAGGTCCAGCTCCCTCTGCTTCCACTACCTAGGCCAGGACTCTCCAGTGTGTCTGCTGAGAGGGAGTTACTCAGGAAGGGTATGGAGAAGACAAAGGTGGCTTCACCCTGGTAGGTCCCCACCACAGCCCCTGACTCTCGTCTCACCCATCAAGGCCCAGGCAGGATTCCCTCCTCTGAACCTTAGCCTGGGGGAGAACCTACCAGAGCCCAGGTTATCCAGGCTCCAGTTTGGCTGACGCCATGACTGACGTCACCAGCCTTGCCGCAGGCCTGACTGGTGTGGTCAGCGTGAGGAGGCCATTGTGGTAAGTGTGAGGGTGCGGCTGACACGCAGGACGTGTGCTCAAGCTGTGGACTGAGCATAGCAGATGGGGCAAGGCCGTACGGCTAGTGTGACGACAAGCGTGGCATCTGTGTGGGTGACGTGGAGGGTGTTCTGGGTGTGAGGGGCACCCTAAGGCATTGGGAGTGGCATGACGTGTCTCCCTTTCCCTCCCCGACTGTTGCACAGAGCCCCAATTACAAGTTCATGAGGAAGAAGCCACTACCCTCCATCTCCTCCAAGTCTACCATATCCCACCTCTCCAACCCCTTGTACGAGGAGCTCGTCAGCTACTTGGTGGAGCAGGTCGTGTCCTTGCTCATCTACAAGTACAAGTTCGAGAAGAACCTCTCCAAGCAGCTGGGCTTCATCTCCTTCCCTGTCACTGAGACGCTCATGGACCTCTTCCTGGGCTTCAAGAAGGTGAAGGGCTCCCGCATCTGCCTGTCCTCAAAGATCGACTGGAGCTGTCTGCTGCGCAGGCTGGAGGAGGCCGAGTGGGCCCGGCAGCTGTCCAGACAAGCATCCCAGCATGACTCCGCCTCCCAGCGCAGCTCCCACCACGGCACCATCCACTGTGGGGCCCCGCACCACGGGGCCCCCCACCACGGGGCGCCCCACAGCAGCATGGAGTCCCTCTCCACGCTGCTGGAGCCGGCCACCCAAGCGGATCAGGAGGAGGCCACGGAGTTCAGCTTTGACAGTGAGTTTCCCGATTCTCAGCTGCCCACGGCTCCGGAGGATACTACAGCCGAGGAGCAGGAACCCGCGAGCCAGCAAGAGCCCAAGCCCTCCGTGTTCTCCGGCCCAGGCATGGGCTCTCATCAGCATCAGGAAGTAGTAGACATGGACAGTCAGAGTGATGAGGAGGAAGAGGATGAGCAGGAGGAGGAGGATTTCCTAGGGGAAAATGGCCCATCCCAGAGCTCCCCCAAGCCTCAAGTGGAGATGGGGCTCAGCCACTCCACAAACGTGGGCCGCAGCGACCCTCCGTGAGGCCCCCTGTAAGCTGCACCCAGCACTTGATTCCCTGCTCCTCTCTTGCTCCAATGGACTGCTGCCCTGCCCCCCCGCCCCCAGCCGGTCCCTGCCCTGAGCAGAGGTCAGGGTGGGCTGGATGCCCACGAGGAGCTCTGCTGGCCTGTCAGGGGAGCCAGTGGGGGAAATAAAGCTAGTGTTGATGGAGCACAGTTTTCTCGACCAGAGATTGCAGCCCCACTTCTGCAGGCCTGAGCACCTGCCCTGGAGTAACACCTCCGGCAGGCCTTCCTGACAGCTGCCGTGCTCCGACCCCCTGACCTAACGTGCTCTGCTTGAATACAAGTCCCTGCTCCGGGCTCTTCCTCCACTCCAGTGTGCACCTTCCTGGCTCTTCCAGCCTCTTAGGACTCATGGTCTCTTTCCCTAACAGTCCCTGTGCATCATGGTCCTGCTTCCAGAGGGCTCCTCCTCTGCCAGGGCAGCATCATGCTCCCTCTGACATGCTGCACCCTCACGTTCCTCTCGGGGAACCATGCAGTCGCCCTTTCCTGATGCCCCCTGTCTTTCTAATTTGTATTTCCCATCTCCAACTCCCGAATCTGGAGGGTCCAAGCTAGGTCCCATGAGGGCTGCCGGTCTGGCAAACTGTGAGTTGGCTGCCCCAGGCTGGCCATGTGATTACCCCCTTTCAGCAGTGCCCCTGGGCCAGACAGCTCTCTCTGGAAGGGTCTGCAGACTTGGCTGCTGTTGTGATTGGCAGGTCTCATCTCCAAGGTTCTCCTGGGGCTTCTGGCCATCCTGTGCCACCAGCTCAGCACCCTCTCCCTCTCTGCCTTCCCAGGGCAGCCTTTTTGTTCCCCAATCCAGGCATCTTCACCCAGGGATCCGCTTGACCTCTCACCACCACCCTGTCACCCTTGTGGCCAAGAGAGCATGTGAAGATGCTCCACTCTGCCTTGCTGTGTAGGCTGCCAGTGCAGGGAGACTGGCAGGTGTCCCACACCTCCCCCTGGATCCCGCCTGGGTGAATCCCACCAGAGCCCAAGTCTGCTGAACCCAGCCTGACCGTGCTCAGTGGCCCACGTGTGAAGACAAAGCGATTATAGAGCTGCTCCGGAGCCGGGCAGGGAGGACCTTCCACACCACATCCATGCTCTGCAATTCGGGAGGAAACACTTCCTCTGCTCCAGTCAAGAGGGACCGGGGCCCTAAGGTGGGTGGGTCAGGGACCCATTGTTCCAGAAAGCTCTTGTGGCAAGGATCTTTTAGGGCATATGCTCAGCTCATAAGGCCCATTCCCTGAGGCCACCCACTGCCACCACCACTGTAGTGTAGGGCCACAACATTCTTGTACCTTCTTGCCATACCACTTGGCCACAGTTGATTAGCCCTCTTGATACATCCCTATTCCAAGCCAGGCCAGTCAGGTATTTTTTCCCCAGGAGCTGGTAATTGGGATGGACCGAGAGATTTTTTTTTAAGTTTATTTTTAGTAATCTCTCCACCTAACGTGGGGCTTGAACTCACAACCCGGAGATCAAGAGTCACATGCTCTTCCAAATGAGCCAGCCAGGAGCCCCAAGATAGACTGGGAGATTCTGGCGCAATTTGCACTGATCGCTAAAGACCAGTGTGGACAGTGTGGCGCGGCCATCTCCCAGCCCTCCCCAGAGAGGCAAGAAATTCTGTCTGGGGCGCCTGGGTGGCTCAGTTGGTTAAGTGACTGCCTTCGGCTCAGGTCATGATCCTGGAGTCCCGGGATCGAGTCCCGCATCGGGCTCCCTGCTCAGCAGGGAGTCTGCTTCTCCCTCTGACCCTCCCCCCTCTCGTGTGCTCTCTCTCTCTCATTCTCTCTCTCTCAGATAAATAAATCTTAAAAAAAAAAAAAGAAAGAAACTCTGTCTGCATAAAAGAGCCTGGGGCAGGGGGGGAAGAAAAGAGCCTGGAGGGGAGCCCTAGGGCTCTGAGACACGGTAGCCTGCACGATACCTGCCAACTTTCCAAGGCTCTCTGCCAAGTCCTCAAGGGGGGGGGAAGAGAACATATCCCCACCTTGGCCTCAGAAGCACATATCTAGAGAATGTGAAGCAAGAAACACTAGTCCTCTTGCAGCTTGTGCTCTGAAGTCCCAAAACAGCATTTCTGTGCCATTTTCTTGGTCAAAGCAAATTGCCATGCCGGCCCAGATTCAGTGTTTTGATGAGAGAGTCCATGTCTTGATGAGAGAAGCAGCTTACACCTATGGGGATGGGAGGAATTGTTCCTAGCCATATTTGGAGGCCAGCTTACCACCCCCCCGCTCCCCGCCCCGTAGCTGATTGCACCTTGAGCAATCCCTGGAACCAAGTTGAGCAGATGAGCATGTGAACCTGAAGACAATCTGTGACTGGAAAGTGGAGGTCTGTGGAGACACCATAATCCGCCCTGAGCATCTGCCCATAGGGTGAGCTGGGGAAGGTGGTCTGCAGGGGGTAGGCAGGGAAAGGGAATAGCTGTGAGAAGGCATGAGGCCCTGAGAAAGTTGAGGGACAACCACGTTGGCTTCTCTTACTCCAGTTCTGGGGTCTTTGCTATACTTGGAATCCTGTTTTTGCCTGTGGGGGAGATTGCCTGCTGTGTCCTCACCATCCTCTGGTCTTATATGCAGTAGGAAGCTGTTGGCAGCTTTAAGCAGGTGCTTGGCATGATTTGATATATATATATATTTTAAGATTTTAAGTAATCCCTACACCCGCATGGGGCTCAAACTCACAACCCGGAGATCAAGAGTTGTATGCTCCACCGACTGAGTCAGCCAGACACCCCTGATTAAAAAAAAAATTTTAAAGTAGGCTCCACACCCAACGTGGGTCATGAACTCATAACCCCTGACATCAAGAGTCACATGCTCTACTGACTGAGCCAGCCAGGTGCCCCCTGATATATGCTTTCTAAGGTATAAATCATTTCCCTGTGTGGAGAGTGATTTGGAGGGGACTGAGCAGTGGAAGTACTGAAATCTATCAGGAGGCAATGGTCCATATCTGGAGAGGCAATACCGATATCGATAGATATCCATCTGGAGAGTGTCTTGGATTAGGGTGGTGATAAGGAAAGCAGGAGAGATGCTTTACAATCTGTTTTGGATTTAGAGCCATCAAGATGTGTTGGATGAGATGTGAGAAATGTGGTAAAGAGAGGAATTAAAGATAAGTCCCAATTTGGGGGCTGAATCAAGGCAAATGGAGGTGCCATTACTGAGACTCAGAAGCCTTGGGGAGAGGGGGGAGAAGTTTGAGGGAGGAGACCAAGAATTCTGCTCTGGACATATTAAGTCTGAGATGCTTGTTGGTATGCCCAAGAGGACATATCCATTGCTTCCCAGATTATACTCTAGCCCCTCCACCGTGGAGTGGAGGCCCCTCAAGTGAGTGCAGGGTCTGCCATTGCCAGGGCAGACCTTTAGCAATTTAGACACCCTAAACCCTGAAAAGATCAAGTGTCTTATCCCATATGTAATTCAAAATAGAAACACTATTAAACACAAAAACCCCCAAATTACATGTTGCTGTAATTAAAATGACTTTACTCTGGATTTTTTTAATGCAAAATTCTGAATGATTTAATTAAACTTTTCTCCCTGCTTTGTTGGTGCCTCAAGTGCATGGGTAGTCAGCCCATTGAGTAATGTAGCCCAGAGCCAGTTCCCCAGTGGCCCCCAGCACAGGGCCTGGAGTTAAGTCAACATAAGAATGTTCCACAAATGAATAAATAAACAGTCGTATAAGTTTTCCTCCCTTGAAGATTGAGCTGACAGCCCTCTGAGAAGGCACTGAGACAGCGACCCACTCATATCGGAAACCTGGCACACTTAGTACCCACAGTCATTTGGTCTCCCAGGGTTCTGGTTTCCTAAGACACTTTGGGGCTTTCTGGTGAGAACCTATCATTATCCTCAACACCACAGATCCCTGCTGCCCTCTGCTGCCCAATGGCCGAGTGCATGTGATTCTGCCCTGGAAAGAGTCAGTGAGTTGCCAGGGGAATTAAAAAACCCCAGGGTCCAGGGACTGAGGTGACCCATTCTCAGAAAGGTGGCAATGACCGAATGACTGGGGAATTAACTAATCCTGGGATCTAGGGACTGAAGAACCAAGTTATCCAGTATCTGAGATCCATCGACCTCGTGACCACAAAATCTAGTGGTCCAGGAACCCTGAAGCTGAGGACCCAGAGTTGAGAGGAAAGATCGTGATTGAAAGCCCGACGATCCAAGATCAAGGGGTTTTGTGAACACGTGCCCGCAGGGTCCTGGGATCCCCAGCCAGGTGTCCAGGGTTTCAGCGGCCCCTGGGTGGGTCGCCCGAAACTACAGCGCCGCTCCGCAGCGTCTCTCTAACCTCTCGGCGCCGCACCAACCTTCCCTTAGCATTCATTGGTGAGTCCTTGGAAGCGTGGACCAATCAAAGCCCTCCTCGTGTCTCCAGCCCCCTCCCAGTCGCCGCTCTGGAAAGCCGGGGGCGGGTCCACTCAATGCCGACCCAATGGCAATGCAGGCGGAGCGCCGTGCTGGCTGGCGATTGGCTGCCCATACAGGCTCTGTCAGAGCCGGATTGGCTGGTGGCGGAGACGGAAGCGTCCCATGGGCCTGAGCTGCCGGAGCTCGGCCGGGGCGATGTGGAGCGCGGGCCGCGGCAGAGCTGCCGGACCGGCGCTTCTGGGGCTGCTGCTGACGCTCTTGGTGCCGAGCAGCGGTGCCGCCAAGACCGGCGCAGGGCTCGTGACCTGCGGGTCGGTGCTGAAGCTGTTCAACACGCAACACAGGGTGCGGCTGCACTCGCATGACATCAAATACGGATCCGGTGCGCGGGGCCCGGGACTGGGGTATTATTAGGGGGCGGAGCCCGGGGCCGGGGGTTTGAAGGTGGGGTGGTCTTGGGGGACTCTGCAGGGCTACGAGTCTGGGGGTCATCAAGGAGCCTGGCTGGGTGACCAATGGGGCCAAGGACCGGCCGTTTTAAGGGGGTCGTCGGGATATCGGGGGCGAGGAGGGTCGTCCGGGAGCTGCAGGCCAAGGGACTTGGGAGTTCAGCCAGGGGCCAAGGGCCAGAGTTGGGGGCTGGGAGTGAGCCGTTGGGGTCCCAGGATTGAGGTTGTCTTGGAAAGTTTATGGTGTCCGGGTCAAGGGTAGGGAGTTCAGAGATTGACCGCGACCTCGGGGTGGGGTGGGCTGTCGCCCCTCAGGCAGCGGCCAACAGTCGGTGACTGGCGTGGAGGCGTCGGACGACGCCAATAGCTACTGGCGGATCCGCGGTGGGTCGGACGGCGGGTGCTTGCGCGGGTCCCCGGTGCGCTGCGGGCAGGCGGTTCGGCTCACGCACGTGCTAACTGGCAAGAACCTGCACACGCACCACTTTCCGTCGCCGCTGTCCAACAACCAGGTGAGCCCTCGCCCCAGAGAGGCTCCTTGTGTGTGTGTGGGGGGGGGGGGGGGGGGCAGGGACAGAATCTAGACTCTTCCTCTCAGTGGCTCTGAGCCTCAGCTTCCTGTGTGAAATGCGAATTTCAATTAAGAAATGTTTACTGAGCACCACCTCTGCGGGGCAGCTGACAGGAAGAGAGATCTGCTGGATAGCTTATCTCCTGGGGTTGGGTTGGACCCAGGAAGGGGACTCACAAGGCCTTTGGGGTGGGGAATATGAAACCTGGCAGGGGAGGAGAAACGCAGGTTGGGTCTGGAAGGATGAGTAGTTCTCCAGGCCACAGAGGGGAGGAATTGGGGCTTTGCCCGGCCTGGGGAAGAGCTTGTGCTCCAATGGAATTCACTGGAACTGGAGGATGGAGAGGTGGAGGGGTGGAGTTGGGGTATAAGGGGGTTGTGGGGTCAGGGAGGGATTGGGGAGGAATAGAGGCTGCTTGGGGGACTTGTCAGAAGAGAGAGTATGAAATAGAGACCTATCGGCCTAGGGGTTGGATGTCATGCTGAGTGAGGCTCAGAGAGGTTAGGAAGGGGAACATGGAGGAGAGAGGAGGAGGTCTTAGCTACTTGGGTGCCAGTGGTTATCGCCCAGACAGATGGGGTAGGATGTGCATGTGTTTGAAGAGACCGTGTTGGGGAGAGCCTACTGGATGCTGGGGGTGACAGGAGTAGTGTCCCATTTTTCAGCTGTGGAAGCTGAGGCTCAGAAGGGTACAGGGAACGACTCAAGGCCCAGTGCCCTGGGTGTGAGTGCTGCTGCCAAAGTGACCACAGGGGATTCAGTGTGCCTCTGGTGAGCACTGTCCTTCTATCCCCTGCACCCATAGGAGGTGAGCGCCTTTGGGGAAGACGGTGAGGGTGACGACCTGGATCTGTGGACCGTGCGCTGCTCAGGGCAGCACTGGGAGCGAGAGGCCACTGTGCGCTTCCAGCACGTGGGCACCTCTGTGTTCCTGTCAGTCACTGGAGAGCAGTATGGGAGCCCCATCCGTGGGCAGCACGAAGTGCATGGCATGTCCAGTGCCAATACACACAACACGTGGAAGGCCATGGAAGGCATCTTCATCAAGCCCAGTGTGGATCCCTCTGCAGGTCACGATGAACTCTGAGTGCCATGGATGAGTGGATGGAGGGTAGCAGGGTGGGGCATCTGCAGGACCACTCTTGGTGGAGACTTTGGGTTTGTAGGGGTTCTCAAGTGCCTTTGTGATTAAAGAATGTTAGTCTGTGATTGTGTTTTGCTGTAAGCCTGGGGGTGACCAGGAGGTGCCAGCCTCCCTGACCTGGTTCACCATCTCTTCCTTAGTGCAAAATCTCTTGTCGCCAGCACGGAATGACAGTTCAACCCATCCAAACCTTGATGCTCTTTCAAGTATTCCAACACTGCCATCACAACACCCCTCTCCACCCTTAGATGGTCTGATGGCAGGTGACCCCAGTTCCCTAGCCCCTGAGGTCCATGAGCCTTCGTGTTAAATTCTCACACCCTAGCCTGCCTGGGCATGTGGCATCTCCAGCCCCCACTACAACTTTCCAGGGTCCCAAGGAGATAACAAAACTTCAAAAGATTTTGCAAGGGAAGGTAACCACAAAGACCTGCTACCTGTAGAGACCTGAGAAGGCTTCCTGGAAGGAGAGGCACAATTCCGGCAGGCAAAGCATTGCAACTTAAAGTCAGGAACAATAAACAGGAGGGCCCTAATAAAGGAAGGGAACAGTTAGTTTTGCTGGTGTGTAGGTGACCTCTAGAGGTTATGGGGGATACTACAGACTTCTTGGACTTGCTACCTTGGCCCAGGTGGGGCTGTATATGTAGGAGGGGAGGGGTTTAAGGGAGCTGCTGGGGGTACAGAGTGCCACTTTCTGAATGAGAATACAAGAGCCCAAGGAGAAGCTGGGGGTAGCAGCTGGTGGGAAGGGCTTGGAGGAGTGTGGGCAGAGCACCTTGCAGGTGAGAAATCAATTGGCCTTATGGGGGTGTGAGAAAAGCTCTAGCCAATTGTGAGACTTGATGAGAGGTGGCTCACACTGTAGGCCCTGGACCATTACTTCCCCACCCTTTCAACCCATGAGCTCCTGCTCTGGTCAAACATAGACCTCCTGATCCCTCCATTGCCAAACGCTTCAAGCATTGTCTACAAGTTTAAGCTCCTCTCCCATCACTTACCTGACCTGCGACATGATTGTGTACACCTAGACGAATAGCAGAAGCAAAGTGTACAGCATGTAGGATCCTTGGGGAACCAAGGCTGAAGCTGTGGGAGCACTTAAGATGGCTCTAGACAGAATGCAGGACAAGACCAAAAATTAAATTGCAGCAGCAGAGCACGCATTTACTGAACACTAAGTGTCGGGCACTTGGCCAACGATTTACACAGCATCTCATTTGCTCCTGGCAACAATTCTATGAAGCAGGTTCAATTGTCTTAATTTTGCGGAGGAGGCAGCAGGTTGGTAAAGATTTAACCCAGCTATACCTGCCTCAGAAACTTTTGCTCTCAGCCATTGGACTGAGAGAATAAAATGGGGGGGGGGGGAGCAGCGATGCACTGTAGCCTAACCCTACCCCCCCCCCCAACCCCGCACCAACACACATACATACACACACTGCAGCTGTGTGAAGGCTGAACGGTGTGTATCCTTATGGGTCATCAGCTCTGCGTAGGCACTTAATGTGTATCCACAAAGTGGATAGCAATCGCGGGGGGACTCAAGCTGGCACCCTCTTCCCCTTACCTCCCCCAGATCCACAAGGCTTCACGGGCTCCAGGACCAGATCTCTGCAGCCCAGGCCTAACCGGGTGGCTTCAGGTCAAGCCAGGCGATGAGGTGGGGTTGGTTGGGGAGCGGGGGCTACCTCAGCCGGGAAGCCCACTGGAGCCGAGTATCTTGTCCGGGAGGCACGGGGAGCGATGTCAGCACGCATAATGAAGCAGACCGCGGCCCTGCTCCACAGAGAACTAGACAGAGGGTTCGGGCGTTTTCCCAGGATCGCAGCCCTCTTCCCAGTGGGCTCAGCTGAGCGGACGGCGCCCCCCTCCGGCCTTCCAAGTGCTCTTGCCCGCGCCGCTATTAAACTCGCGGAGACTGGAGCTGAGAAAAGGCGGGCAAAATTCCTTTTGATAAGTTATGAATGGGGAGAAAGTGTTTGTAGTACTCATTGTTAAAACCACGGAGCCGGGGACTTGGCCCGCTCCCGGCCAATCGGAGCCCGGAGGCTATTTTGAAATCGTTCCTGTTTCAGCCAATAGGCGTGCAGGAGGCGAAGCCCCGCTCCGGCTCCGGCCAATGAGCGCGGCGTTATGCTAAGAAGCCGGGGGCCGGGCCCCGCCGACTGTCAGCGAGTTAAAGATGGAGCCGGCGAGCGAGAGGGCGCCACGAGGTGCGGGGTCGTCCTGATGGGGATGACGGGGGCGACCAACCGCCAGGACCTTTCTCTCGCTAACCTTCCGCGTCCTGCCCGGCCTGGTTTGGAAGGGGCGTTCCGCCGCGTGAGTAGCAGGGTCCGAGGTGAAGGGCACAGGCAGGGCGGCCCTACCCGGCGGGACTGTGCGGAGGGGCGCAGCCCGGACCCCGGGCGCCTTCTCCGGACAGGGGACTCCAGAAGGGCGGGAAGCCTCCCTTGTTCTTTTGCTTCGCTCTGGGCCGCCAGGAAGAGAATCTTTAGGACTGGAGCCCAAGCTGGGGGCTAGGGGCCAGGGATGGGGGCCTGAGCCGGCAGGGGAACGTCGTTCGGAACCGGGCCACCCTCCTTCTCTCGGAGCCGGAGACCGAGTGAGGGCGTAGGGTCGTCGGGCTGTACCCACCCTCGCTCCGTGCGCGAGTGGGCTTCGGACTGCGGTGGAGCGCGGGTCCCTCTCCTTTGTGTGTTTGCCCCCTCCCCCGTCCGCTCCCGCTCCTGGGTTGGAGCTACCCCTCAGTCTGGGGTCTCTCCCGCACCGCAATGTGGAGCGTGCTGGGGAAGGGCCGGGACATTTCTGACGACCTCCAGGACCACAGCCCTGCGGAAATCCTCCCCGCCTTGAGGTCCAGGACAGGGCCCCTAGTCCCACCCCACCCACCCACGGTTGAGCTTCCCGCCTTGAGCTTACTGGGGGCCGTAGGGGTCCCCCCAGCTGGCCCCAGGTGCTCTGACGAGGTTGCACTACTGTGCTCTGAGAAGCAGTGCAATGATATTGTCAAAGCATCTGGGACCAGCCTTGGGAACCCCTCCTTCCCCACGCTACCAACCCCCTCCCCAGGCCGGGCCCCTTGGGCCTGCAGGCCCTCCCCCCCCCCTTCCCTGGCCTCACTCCCTTCTCCATGGAAACTTGAGATCCTGGCCAGGCCTGGGCCTCTAGGGTCAGAGGGCACCCTTCCCCCAAGGCAGAGAAGCCCCACCCCAGTGGGCCTGCATTCCAGGTCTCAGATCCTCACGGACCACCACCGGACCACCACCGGGAGAGGCGCTGGCAGGCCTGCCTGACACTCTTTCCCTGTTGCACTACTGTGGGCCACTGGGAAGCAGTGCAATGATGAAAGGGCATCGGTCAGGCCCAGCCCACCACCCATAGCGCCTGAAGGGAGGGAGTTTTGGGGCCTCACTCCACTTCCTAGCAGTTAGGAGCAGGTGCGGAACTGGGCTGGACCCTTCATCAGAGGATTAGGTGAGTGCAGAGCTGGGGGATCCTCCCATAAATTCTCCTTCTGGGTTATGGCTGGACAGGAGCAAGGGGCAGAGGCCCTGGATTCAGAAAAGCTCTGGTTTGAAGAAGATCTTTCCACACTAACTCCCTGGGTAAGACTGGGGACTCCAGGTTCGGTCAGGGCCTTGTGGAGAAATGGAGACGCACTGTGTTGCCTGGCTCAGACCCAGCTCAACTTTGAGCATGTGCAGGTGAACTACACCCAGCCCTCCTTGAGGGCTTGGGGAGGGTCAGACTCTGGAGAGAACATTCTCCTGGGTTCTTAGGAGCAGCACTATCTGGGGTGGGTGGGTGGACTTGGGCTATGAAGCCCACAGGTGATACCCATCAACCATGCCAGTTTGTTCTCTTACAGGGAGGTATGCTGCCCTGAGACTGCAGGAGGGACCAAGAGGTGCCTGGCATGCACATCCTAACAGCTACAATTAGGGGGATTGCCAAGGAGCCAGGCCCCAGGCGTGCCTGCAAGGCCACCTCCTCTATCAGGACCTGCCGCAATGCAAAAGGCTTTTTTATGTGCCCAGTGAGTCATTCAAGCCTGTCTCCTTTGAGAGGAGGCCTACGTTTCCAGATGGGCATTTGGGAGTACCTCTCACCCCTGGCTGAGCACATCAAGATGTCAGCTTCACCCCCACCCTGGGGGGTAGAAGACCGGGCATCCATGGCTGGAAGTGGCCATCCTTATTTCTGGGTAGATTCTGTGCCCACTAGCTGGAGACCCTCATACAGCTGTCTCTGGCCCTTGCTGGGGGATGCTTGTGAACTCAGGGCTTTGCTCATATGTTCCCTCCTAGGGAAAGCCTTTCCTGGGCTCCACAGCATCCAATATCCCTCCAGCAGAGCCTGTTAGATTGAAATTTCTCATTGTGGCTGAAGTCCTCATTACACTGGGAGCCCTGAGGGCAGGGACAATGTCCCTTTTTATATCTCTCTTGGCAGTGCCTGGCACAGAGGAGGGGGCCAATACAACTTTAAAAAATACAAATAAGTACATATAGTGTGAAGTATTATTAGCATAACATGGTGGGGGGGATTAATTAGGGGTCTGTTTGACCCCTCAGAGGATTTGTGCTGTATATAAAGGCAAATACTATATATTTCAAAGTAAAGTCTTTTTTTTTTTTTTTTAAGATTTTTATTTATTTATTTGACAGAGACCCAGCTAGAGAGGGAACACAAGCAGGGGGAGTGGGAGAGAAGCACACAGCATCAGGAAGTAGAATGAAGATTTGAACCCATGTGTATCATATCTGTTTGCACCCCTAGGCTAAAATTTTTTTTCCTCCTTGATTGTTTCCATCTTGCTCTCTGACCTCAAAGCAGGAGGAAGTGAGGGCCTACGCTGGGAGAGGGTTGGTGGTTTGGCAGTGGGAGGTGAAAAATCTCTTTTGACTTCTCAGATACACTCCATGGATCTCAGGTTGATCGGGGTGAATGGGTGTGGAGGGCGACAGAGAGGAAGCAATCCAGGGTGGACCCCCTTATCAATCAATGTGGCTGCGGTGGTTGGTGGTGACATCGCTGATCAAGTAGGAAGGGAGAAGAGAAGCAGGTTTGGGGTTGGGAGGGAAGAAGCTGTATGCCAAACTGGATATGTTCAGCATGAGACGCCCAAGAAACAACCCCAGCCGAAACTTGGATGTGGTTCTGGAATTCAAGGGAGGTCTGAGCCTGAGACGCAGGTTAGAGTTAGTTAAGTCAGCTCTGAGTTGGGACCAAGAAGTGGGGTAAGATCGTCCCAGATGGTACCCTGAAGATGAGGCCTTCTGAAATGCATAAGGAGCAGCTGGAGATGCTCGTGAAGAGGAAACCGCGAGTACAGAGCAAAGGAGTGGTTATACAGGGGAAGAGAAGACAGAAGCTGAGGAGGGTTGGGTTTGATACTGGAGAGTAAATCAGGAGAGGAAGAGTGAAGTCTGGGACTAGAGGAGTTAGGGACTGAGTGAAGCCCTTGGGGTGTTGTCTACAGACCGCGAGGAGGGAGGGCGAGCACACGGAATGGGGAGGGGAGAGAGCCTTAAAGAAGTTTGAAGAGGGGCGCCTGGGTGGCTCAGTTGCTTAAGCGACTGCCTTCGGCTCAGGTCATGATCCTGGAGTCCGGGATCGAGTCCCACATCGGGCTCCCTGCTCAGCAGGGAGTCTGCTTCTCCCTCTCATGCTCTCTCTCGCAAATAAATAAAATCTTTAAAAAAAAAAAAAAAAGAAGTTTGAAGAGTATGGCTGCTGACCATGTTCTCTGCGTGGTCATAGCCGGCTCCCCCATTAAGGCCTGCAACACGCTAGCGCGACGGGGCCTCCGCGGTGCGCGGCAGCGTTTGCCCGGTCAGCGTTTGCCCCGTCGAAGGCTCCAGAGCGCATGCCTAGAGCGGTGGGCATTGTCACGTGCGGCCGCCTCGCGCGGATTGGCCCCCCGCCCGCGAGCTCCGGGGGGATTGGCTAGAGCGGTCGGGGCGGTGGCGGCGGCACGCCGAGGGAGGCTGCGTCGGCGCGGCGGCTGTGGGGCAGAGAGCAGGTGCGTCCTCGCGGTGCCCGCCCCGCAGCCCACGGCGACCCAGTCCCTGGCCCTCGGGACCTGCCCTGTCCCCCGACCCGAGGCGGGTGGGGGTCGGCGCGCCTGGAGCCTCGGTGGCCCGGCCCCGACGGCCGTTCCGCCCCCAGGCCACCCAGGCCCGCCCGCAGCCGCTCAGGGATGGAGGTCCTGGACGAGTTCGACAGCGAGTTCCCCCAGAGTGTGACCTTCTGCCAGCTCATCTCCGAGGAGGACTTCGAGAGGCAGGCGGCCACCTACACGGAGCGCGCGCTGCGCCGCCTCTTCCGCAGCATCGACCGCAACCCCGCGCTGGCCGAGAGGGTGGTGCGCAAGGGCAAGCTGGCCGAGTACGAGGGGCGCGGGCTCCTCTCCTTCCTCTGGGTGCGAGCGGGCCGGCGGGGCTGCAACGGGGGAGGCGGGGTGGGGACCACGGGGGCGGGTGCTCACACGGCTCCAGTTCGCTGTCCTCTGGGGCGGGGCTGTGAGGATAGGCGATTGGGGGCGGGGTGGGGCGGGGGTTGGGGGCGGAGGGAGCCTTCGGGCCTAGCTGGAGCTGCAGAGTAGGGTTCGTCCAGAAGCCCCAGGCGGCCCAGCTTGGACAGTGCAGCCGGCGGGCGTCTCACCTGTCTGGCTTCCTCCTGCCTTGCCTGTCCCCTTGTCGTAGGCAAAGTTCTTCTGTGCGGTTCAGGGGGAGCTGAATTGTTGCAACAGCATGGGTGCCCTGGAGATGCACCAGCGCCTGGAGCAGCTGAAGAGGAGCATTCACCGCGTGCACCTCTACTCTCAGGGTGAGGTTCAGCCTCTGCCAGGCTCCAGTGCCCAGCAAACCTGACTCAGGTTCCCTTATCCCTGGTTCTGTGCTTGGCACTTTTTTTTTTTTTTTTAATTTGGTGTTTATTTTTAAAGTATTTTGAAAACGAACATATACAAAACTGGAGGCTGCAGTGAACACCCAAGTACCGGTCACCCTTCAGTTTCAGCACCTATCCCCATCTTGCCATGCTTGCTTCACTCTACTACCCCGTTTCCTTTTTCTGGAGCATTTTGGGGGGAAATCTCAGACATCATTGTATTCTTGGATCCTTTAGAATGCTGTTTTATATATTTAAAAAAGACATTTTGTAATCACAATGTTACCTACATATTATTGACAACAATTTTTTTTAAGATTTATTTATGTATTTATTTGTTTGACAGAGCGTGCTCACAGAAGCACAGGGAGGGGCAGAGGGAGAGAGAGAAGCAGGCTCCCCACAGATCAGGAAGCCTGATGTGGGACTCGATCTCAGGACCCTGAGACCACCACCTGAGCCGAAGGCAGATGCTTAACTGACTGAGTCACCCAGGCGCCCGACGACAATTTTTTTTTTAAAGATTTTTTATTTATTTATTGAGAGAGATAGTGATAGAGAGAGAGCATGAGAGGGGGAGAGTCAGAGGGAGAAGCAGACTCCCCGCTGAGCAGGGAGCCCGATGCGGGACTCGATCCCGGGACTCCAGGATCATGACCTGAGCCGAAGGCAGTCGCCTAAACAACTGAGCCACCCAGGCACCCATGACAACAATTTCTTAATATCAGCTGATACTTGGTTTGGATGTTAGGTCCTTTGAGGTTCCTTTTCACTAGGATGGCCATATACTTCGAGTCCACATTGGCACACTTGTGAGAGTGAAATGGAAGGGGGCCACACTAGTGACCACGTAGGGATGGCAAGTGAGGGATGGCCACGTCTGTTGAAGTCCCTTTGAGGTGGGATGCTCTCACCTTACTCCCCCATGCCATCACCTTGAAGAACTGTAATGTCCTTTGGGGCGTTGCACTCAATGGGTTTATATCTGTTGTTAGGGCCCCCCTGGTGCCGTTTGTCTTGTCCCCTGCTCCCTGTATTTCTTGGATAGTTGCTCTAAAGCCTTATGTTAGATGTGGGTTCAGTTCTTTTGGTGCATTTGTCTTCAGTGATACCCTAGCTAGTGGTGGAGCAGCTTTCTTCATTGTATCAGGAGGCTTGGCTCACCTGGGGGTCCCACTTTCCATGATGCTGAGTGTGAGTGTTCCACATCACCATTGCATCTGAAGGACCCCCAGCATGTGTAGCTCTTACACAGCCTCCCAAGGTAGTGTCTGTGCTATTAAACTCATTTTACAGAAGAGGACATAGAGGCCCAGGGAGGGTAGCCAACGATATGACAACAGTGTCACGTAGTAAGTAGTAGAGTCTAGACTTGAACTCAGGTATGGGTTGCTCTAGGGCTCGGGCTCTTAGCCTCCAGGTCAGTGCTCCCTGGTGGTAGTGATTGTCATTCTAGATGAGCCCTTTTAATGGGCTGTATGAGGCACTTGTTCATACCCGCTTTGCTGGTGTCCAGTAGAAATAGCCAGACTCATCAAATATAGGAAGAAAACCTAATGTGGAAAGAGGAGAGGGGGCAGGCCCCAGAGTCCTGCTACTCAAAGATTCTCTCCCTGAGCCCACTTCTGTAAGACCTCCTACAGAAGAGTTTCCTTACAGAGGAAAGGGCCTTTGCATACCCCCAGGATGGCCCTGGGGTTGGGTGTCGTTGGTGAACTCCCCGTCCAGGGCCTGGATACCCCAGGAAGGTGCTGGCTGACTTAGGAGCTTGGGGTAGGTGGCTGACTGACATGTCTGGGACAAGCCCAGCCCTCCTTGGTGGTGATACTCATGTTACTTCCTCTGAAATTCTGGCCTTGAAGTCAGACAGTTGGGGTATGGGTCCTTCCTGGGCCTCGTACACTCAGAGCTTCCCTTTCTCCTTGTAAGAGAGAGACAAAAATAGCCTTTCCTCATGGGGTAGTTGTGGGGTCGGTGAGCTGGTACATGTTGGTGCCTGTCAGCCGTGGCTCCAGGCACTTTTATGTGGTGCCCTTTGGGGGAGGAACCTTGTGAAGAACCTGCACCATTGTTTGGCCTCGACGCTACCCTGTTCTGGCCATGGGGTAGGCACTCATTGGTCCCTTTTGTCACAGATGCCAAGAAGAAGAGAAGAAAGCCAAAGCTGAAGAAACCAGAACCCGTCCTCTTGCAAGACCACTCAACTTCCCCATGCCTGCCACCAGCCCTGCTGCCACCTCCACCGCTGCCGTCACCTGCCACCACCATGGCCTCCGTGGTGGCCCCATCACCCCCTGTCTACACCATGCCTCGGGTCTTTGGCCCCTTCCCTCCGCTGCCCAGCAAGTCGGTCAGTGAGCTCATCCCCCAGTCCGCATGGTCCCAGGAGCGGCAGCCCCTACCCCTCTGCTCAGAACCACCCCAGCGGCTTCCCCGGGCCCATGGCAGTGACTGTCAGAACTTTGTTTTTAAGCGGCAGAATGCTCTCTGGAGGCAAAGTCTTGGGTAGAATGTTGATGGATAAAGCAGATAAAAGGGGGTCTGCTCTGGTTGAAGGGTTGGAGGCACGGAGTTTCACCTGCTTGGCCTCAGCTGAGCAAGGCAGCTGCCAAAACATGGGGCAGAATCCTGGGGTGCCCAAAGGACAGGTGGAGAAGCATGGCTTGCCCCCCAACATCTCTAGCCCCACGCCTGCCCCGCTTCGTGGCTGGTGGTCTCCTTGTCTCTGCAGTGCCTTCCTAACCACATGCCTCTCCTATCCCCTCCTCCTGCACTCTCATGCCAGTCAGCCCCCAGTCCTCTCTCAGCTCCCAGCCCCCATCCCATCCCCGTCCCTAACACCAAGCTTGAGGTGGGCGCTAAGGATGACCCTGATGTATTTGCTGAATGAGTGATAGTCACATAGTTTCCCTAGTTCTTGTGTAAGGTGTTTTTCTTCCCAGTGGGGCCCCCAGACTTGTCCTAAGATTTTCTTTGTTTCCTGCAGATGGAGAACTTGGAGGTTGCAAGGTCAGAAGTGAAATTGAACTGGCCTGGCCTGTCATCGAACCCAAAGAGGTGGAAGGAATTGATTCTAGGCTTAGGGCAAATGAAAAGAGAGCATTTTAGGGAGCACATTGTGTGCCACGCTTGGTTCCCAATTTTTCCCCACCTTGTTGTCAATCCTCACCACAATCCTGAGGGGTGGTTATTCCCATTGTACAGGGATGGAGTCAAGGCTCAGAGGTCTGCTCCGTGCCCGGGAGTCCCTGTGGGAGGGCCTGCCGGGGAGGAGCCCAGAGCTGATGTTTCCCTCTCTCTCCGGTCTTACAGACACATGGTTGATCTGACCCCCTTGGTCCTCAACCCCGGAGGCTTCCATTTCTCGTACCTGGCTGGAAACAGTGCACACAAGCTCCGTTGCCCTGGCTTCCCCTGGTAAGCACGCCTCTGGGCCTATCTGGGGTGGGACATCGTCCTGGCTTACCTGGCATGATGGCATCATGCCAGTGTGCACGAGGGCTAGAAAAATGTTCTGTATGATGGTCCTTCGCATTTCATGAAAGGACCCTAATGTAATCGGGTGCTGGAAAAGTTGCTCCCCATTCCTAGTGTTTGTAAATGCTGAGAGTTGGAAACAAGCAGCTCAGAGACCCATTAGAAAGGGAACAATTCCATCAACTGTGGGTAGCCCTAAGGTTTATACACATGTGTTTTGCAAAGCAGGGATTTACTGAATAGGTGGTTTGTTTGCTTGTTTGTTTTAATCACCTGTTTTTGCCATTTATGGTGGTGTTATTTCCTATGTCATTCCATGGAGTGTTATTTCAAAGTATGTATTTAGACTGGCTACTTCATTGCATCAGATAATTTTTTTTTAATAGCTTTTTTTTTTAAAGATTTTATTTATTTATTTGAGACAGAGAGAATGAGAGAGAGAGAGCACATGAGAGGGGGGAGGGTCAGAGGCAGAAGCAGGCTCCCTGCCGAGCAGGGAGCCCGATGCGGGACTCGATCCAGGGACTCCAGGATCATGACCTGAGCCGAAGGCAGTCGCCTAACCAACTGAGCCACCCAGGCGCCCTTTAATAGCTATTTTAAAAAATATATTTATTTATTTGACAGAGAGAGAGACACAACGAGAGAGGGAACACAAGCAGGGGGAGTGGGAGAGGGAGAAGCAGGCTACCCGCCGAGCCTGATGTGGGGCTCGATCCCAGGACCCTGGGATCATGACCCAAGCCGAAGGCAGACGCTTAATGACTGAGCCACCCAGGTGCCCCTAAATAGCTATTTTTTAGAGGAGTTTTAGATTCACAGCAAACTGAGAAAGTGCTGAGAGTTTCCATGTCCCCCTCCCCGCTACACAGGCACAGACTCCCCCACTATCAACATGCCCCACCTTACAGTTGGTGAACCTACATTGACACATCATTATCACCCAGAGTCCATATGTTTGGGCTCACTCTTGGCGTTGTACATTCTATGGGCTTGGACAAATTTATAATGACAGGTATCCACTATTGTAGTGTCCTACAGAACAATTTCATTGCCTTCAAAATCCTCTATGCTCCAGCTGTTCATCTATCCCTCTCCCCTAACGCCCGACTACCACTGATCTTTTTACTGTGTCCATAATTTGACCTTTTCCAGGATGTTATATGCTTGGAATCCTATAGTATATAGCCATTCGAGATTGGCTTCTTTCACTTACGGTTCCTCCATGTCTTTTCATGGCTGGCTAGTTCCTTTTTAGCACTGAGTAACTGGGTATACTGTAGTTTATTTATCCATCCACCTACTGAAGGACATCTTGGTTGCTTCCAAGTTTTGGTAATTTTGAATAAAGCTGCTATATAAACATCTACATGCAGGTTTTTGTGGACATAAGTTTTCAACTCTCTTACCAAGAAGCATGATTGCTGGATTATATGGTGATAATATGTTTAGTTTTAAAGAAACTACCAAAGTGGTTGTACCATTATGTATTCCCACTACCAATGAATGAGAATGTAAATGACTTATGTGTAAGAAACCTACACAGTTCTGTAAAGATGATTCTAAATTTAGTTGATGGAAAGTATATTCACGAAGACACCCAAAGTGTAAGTGAACCTTTAAAAATGTTTTTGGCTTCCTTAGTAATGAAAGATGTACACGTTAAGGTTACTAAGATTTATGCTCTATACCTATCAAAAAGCCCCAAGTAAAGAGAATCCTGTGCTATCAAGGCTTTAGGAGGAGACTCATTTTAGCTGTGAAAGTACTATAAATTGGCTTTGTCCTTTTAAAAATTCTCTTATTGAGATAATTTGCATAGCATCATATGAATTCACCCATTTAGTGTTCACTTTAGTGGCCTTTTATATATTCACATTTGTGCAACCATCACCACAGTCCAATTTTAGAATATTTCCATCATGTCAAAAAGAAGAGAGTGAAAAGACAACCCATAGACAACCCACAAAAAAACCCATTCCAAAAAATGGGCACAGGACTTGAATAGACATTTCTTCAAAGAAGGCATACAAATGGCCAATAAACACAGGAAAAGATGCTCCCTGTCATTAGGCATCAGGGAAATGCAAATGAACACCACAGTGAAATACCACGTCACACCCACTAGGATGGCTCTCATCGTAGAGACAGATGATGACAAGTGTTGATGAGCATGTGGAGAAATTGGAACTCTAGTGTGTGGCCGGTGGGAATGTAAAATGGTGCAGCCATCATGGCAAAAAGGTTTGGTGGTTCCCCAAAATGTTAAACATAGGATTACCATATGACCCGGTAATTCTCCTCCCAGGTATATGGCTGAAAGAACTGAAGTAGAGACTCAAACAGATGCTTGCACGTGAATGTTCATAGCACCAGTTTCACAGTGGCCAAAAGGAGAAGACAACCCAAGTGTATCCAAGATGAACAAAATGTGACCTAGTCATGTAATAGAATGTTGAAACAAGTGAAAGAAGCCAGCACGAAAGGACAAATTATTGTATGGTTCCTGTTACATAGAATATCTAGAATAGGCAGAGTCCTAAAGACAAAGTAGATGAGAGGTTACCAGGAACTGGGAGAAGGGAGTGAGTTGCTTAATTGTACAGTTTGTTTGGGGTGATAAAAAAGTTCTGGAAATAGATAGCGGTGATGGTCACAGGATATTGTGAATGTATGTAATGCCACTGAATTGTACACATAGAAATGGTTAAAATGGTAAATGTTATGTATATTTTACTACAATTTAAAAAAAAAGAAAGAAACCCTAGCACTACTTAGCTGTCACCCCCAGGTCCTCCACCCCCAGCCCTAGGCAGCGATTAACTTACTTTCTCTGTGGATTTGTCTGTTCTGGACATTTCATATAAATGAAACCATACAATAACATGGTCTTTCGTGACTGCCTTCTTTCATTTAGCATAATGTTTGCAAGGTTCATCCATGTCATAGCATGTGTTACTGCTGAATTTCCTGGCAGAATAATTTATTTTTATTTATTTATTTTTAAAGATTTTATTTATTTATTTTGGAGTGAGAGCGAGTGCACTCCTGTGAGTGGTGGTGGGTGGGGAGAGGGAGAAGGAGAGAGAATCTCAAGCAGACTCTGTATTTAGCATAGAGCCCAACGCATGGCTCGATCTCACAACGCTGAGATCACGACCTGAGCCCAAACCAAGAGTCGGATGCTTAACTGACTGACCCACCCAGGCGCCTCCAGAATGATTTACTTTTTATTATTTTTTTTAAAGATTTTATTTTTATTTATTTGACAGAGAGAGGCACAGCGAGAACAGGAACACAAGCAGGGGGAGCAGGAGAGGGAGAAGCAGGCTTCCTGCAGAGCAGGGAGCCCAATGTGGGACTCGATCCCAGGACCCTGGGATCATGACCTGAGCCGAAGGCAGACGCTTAACGACTGAGCCACCCAGGCGCCCTTATTTACTTTTTATTTTTAAAATTTTTAATTTAAATTTGGGTTAGTTAACATGAATTTCCTGTTTTTTAAATTTCTTTTTTTTTTTTTTTAAGATTTTATTTATTTGACAGAGAGAGACACAGCGAGAGAGGGAACATAAGCAGGGGGAGTGGGAGAGGGAGAGCAGGTTTTCCCGCGGAGCAGGGAGCCCTATGCGGGGCTCGATCCCAGGACCCTGAGATCATGACCTGAGCCGAAGGCAGAAGCTTAATGACTGAGCCACCCAGGAGCCCCTTAAATTTCTTTTTTAAGACTTAAAATTTTTTAGAGCAGTTTTAGGTTCACAGCAAAAGTGATAGGAAAGTACAGAGAGTTCCCATACGCCCCCTACACCCCCACGTGCACAGCCTCCCTCATTATCAACATCCCCTCCAGAGTGATGCGTGTGTTCACAACTGATGAGCCTGCACTCATACATCCTAGTCGCCCAAAAGTCCATCGTTTACATCAGGGTTCCCTTTTGGTGCTGTACATTCTATGGGTTGACTTTCTTTTTATGGCTGAACGGTATTCCATTGTATGGATATATTGCATTTTCTCTATTCATGAGTCGATGGACATTTGGGCTGTTTCCATTTTTTTGGCTCTTGTGAATAATACTGTTAGGAACATTTGTGGCCAGGTATCTGTGAGGACATAGTTTTCAGTTTTCTTGGGTATACCCTTAAGAGTGGAATTGCTGGGTCATATGGTAAGTCTGTATCTTGAGGAACTGCCGAAGACACAAGTCCCTCATCAGACACAGGATCTGCAAACATTTCCCCCCACTGTGTGGGTGGTTTTCTCACTTTTTCAGTGGTGTCTTTTGAAGCACAAAAGTATAAGGTTAGTCCTTTTGAAAGGCAGTTTATCAGAACATCAGGAGCCATAGACGTTTTCAAATTCTTTGCTCTGGTTTTTTGTTTTTTTTTAAGATTTTATTTATTTATTTGAGAGAGAGAGAGCACAAGTAGGGGGAGCAGCAGAGGGAGAGGGAGAAGCAGGGGAAGTGGGAGAGGGAGAAGCAGGCTCCCCGCCGAGCAGAGAGCCCGATTCGGGACTCCATCCCAGGACCCCGGGATCATGCCCTGAGCCGAAGGCAGACGCTTAACGACCGAGCCACCCAGGTGCCCCTAGGCATAGTTTTATAAGGGTGTGATTCAATTAGACAATGTCATTTCTTTTATCTTGCCTTTGTCACTTACCATGATGGCCATGGGGACTGGTCCACTTCTTGATGGTCTTTTGAAGCTGAGCTTCGTTGGCTGCATAATAAATATCCTGTGCATGTAGGGCTATCACTTAACTCCACAGGCTTCCACGAACACATGAGGTGCTTCTAGTTGTCTTCTCTACGAGTATAGTTAGTGCTGGGATTAAAGTCTTTATGTGCGAAGCTGTTCCTGAACTTCAGATGAATTTCCTGAAGCGGAATTATGAGGGAAATGGTCTGAACAGTTTTCAAAACGACTCTTTTTTCAGATTCTAAAAAATATGTATTTACTGTAGATAATTTGAAAACCGCACACAAAGGAGAGGAAAAGCCATACCAAATCACTCTTAACGCCCACTGCCAGAAATAACCAGCACTAGCATATATTTGTCTTTTCCCTGTGGAAACACGTCTATACACATATGGTAGTCTGTCACCTAACTGGGAGTGTCCCGTTAGGCAGCTTTGTAGCCAGCTCTGGAATGCGTTTCTCCTCGGGTCTTTAGAAATATACTTAAGTTCACCAATAATAATAGATGCAAAATGCTCCATTGTATGGATGGAATATTTCCTCAACCATTCTTGCTCGTTGAAACATTGCACTGATGGGGACAATTTTAGGCTCTTGTTACGTATTGCTTTCTGAGTGAGCTGTGTTCTCATGATGCTATCATCAAAAGTGGGTTATTTTTCATTGGCTTTAAAAAGTTTACAAAAGCAGGACATGTTCTCTGGGAAAAAGTTCACAATAGAGAAATGAATACGTGTAATATAAGAGGCTCCTGCTTCTAGGAGTCCCACTGCTAAGAGTTTCACGTGTACCCTTCTAACACACACACACAAATACACTGGTTAATTCTGTAACCAAAACAGGATTATATATTGCATGTACTTCCCAGCAGCTTGCTGTTTTCCACTACTGTGCCATTGGGGCATCTTTATTTGCTGGGATATACAGACCTACCTCAGCCCTTCAACAGCTGCAGAACCACCTGCCACATGGCACCTGTGGTTCCTTTAGCCATTCCCTGAGGAGCGTCTAGGTTGTTTCCAGGTCTTCACAATCACAAACATTGCTGCAGTGAACAGCCTGGAACAACCACTATGGAAGAGAGTTCTGGAAGTAGAAATGTATTGCAAGCCATCCCACAGCCTGAAGTGTTGTCATGTGTACTTCTGGCGGCTCTTTGTGCCAGTATCCCACCTCACGGACGTGTCTTGGCTGTCTCCTGCACAGGACCTCGGCTTGTAGTGGTCCCCCCAATGCTGAGGAGACACCACTCCCTCCTGTGAAGGCCTCCATCTTCACCCCGCCTGTCTTGCTCAAGTTCCAGCCTGTGCCAAGACCCAAAGATGACTCTGAGAACGACCCTAGCAGCACAGAGCCTGAGCCCCACAAGAGGGGCCCATAACCTCTCCCCTACAGAAGGTGGCTAAAGGAATGAATAAAGTTCCCGCGGAGGTGCCTTATTTGCGCTGGGCTCCCTAGAGGCTGTACAATCCCATGGGCTTCCTCCAGTCGAAAGAGGTGTTCAGGCTAGTGCAAGCCTGAGTTCCCCCTCAGCCTGAGCCTGCATACAGTAATTGGTCAGGTCAGTGCTACTGTGAAGTCCCCTCGCTTGCACTCTAACATGGGAATTCAGCCATGGTACTTTTTTTTTTTTTTAAAGATTTATTTGAGAGACAGAGAGCGAGAGAGAGCATGAGTAGGGAGGAGAGGGAGAAGCAGGCTCCCCGCTGAGCAGGGAGCCCTATGCGGGGCTCGATCCCAGGACCCTGGGATTATGACCTGAGCCGAAGGCAGCCGCTCAACCAACTGAGCCACCCAGGTGCCCCAGCCATGGCGGTGTGAAAGAGAAATGAGTGATGAGACAGTGCTGCCCTTCCCTACAGTGTCTGTGGCCCCTTTAGGCTTCACTTGACCCCACTGAGTTGCAAGTCTACC
The DNA here is from genome assembly GCF_029215605.1 of Mirounga angustirostris. Lineage (NCBI taxonomy): Eukaryota > Metazoa > Chordata > Mammalia > Carnivora > Phocidae > Mirounga > Mirounga angustirostris. The sequence continues at coordinate 65,113,423 of NW_026991722.1, forward strand.
ATTTTTTCCTGCACTTGGCCCCTAAACTCAAGCCTTATCCTGGTGTGGGTTTAGAAACAGTGATCTGTTCCCACCCTGAAGGAAAATAAGCTGGTGTCTTAGTTTCCAACTTGGCACCTCCGTAAGGAGTTTCAGAGACAGTGACTCCTCTCACACACCAACCTGAGAATCAAACCTGCATGTGAGATGTGAGTCCTCACAGAATACTTGGGGACTGCTGGACATTAGCAGATATTCATTGAACCCTTGTGTATGCCTCACACCTTGCTTGGGACTGGAGATAATAAACCCAAGTGGTTGGGGTCCCTGCTCTTAAGGAGCTCACATCCTATCCTCATGTGTGTGTGTGTAACCAGTGCATAGATCTAATTAACAGGGTTATAAGTTGTGGTAAGTCCTGTGGGAGCTGAGTTGGGCATGTATGTGGTGGGCTGTCAGGGAAGGCGTCTCTGAGGAGATGACCTTTATATTGAAACCTAGAAAATTAGAAGGAGGCAGCCACGAAATGAGAAAGGACAAGGACAACTGGCTTTGGGTGATTGGCTAGTGGTACAGTTGACTAGTAGGGGGTACAGGGGGGATGGAGAATTCTGTTTTGACCAGATACGTTAAATTTGAGATCAGTGGTACCTAAGTAGAGGTCAGGAATCTGGAGTGTTGGCCGTTTAATGATGAGAATCAAGGGATACAAGTGGTATTTAAAGCCACGAGCCTGGGTGTAGACGGAGGCCCAGGGCTTAGGCTGGGGCACAGGAAGATAGTGATCTGGTCGAGGGAAAGGTCCTTAAGAAAGGGGAACAGATGAGTGAGGGCTTTGGACTTTCGGGCTTAATGGCCACTTGCCCCTAATTCGCCCAGGAGAGGGGCCTGGAGACGGTGAGGACTGAATGGGAGAACGGGCATACAGCGAATTGTGGACGTGGCTTTGGAGGCGTCTGCCACGAAAGGAAACAGACGCTGGTGGGACTTGTGGTGCCCCGCAGACTTTTTTTTTTTTTAAGATTTTATTTATTTGAGCGAGAGAGAATGAGAGAGAGCACATGAGAGGGGGGAGGGTCAGAGGGAGAAGCAGGCTCCCTGCCGAGCAGGGAGCCCGATGCGGGACTCGATCCCGGGACTCCAGGATCATGACCTGAGCCGAAGGCAGTCGCCCAACCAACTGAGCCACCCAGGCGCCCTGACCCGCAGACTTTTTGTAAAGATCCAGGTGAAACCAGGGCAGGCTTGAGCAGGGACGACACATAGCCAGGGCTGGATTGGTATGCGAAAGGTCCAGAGAGAGCATCCCCCACCCGCCCGGGAAAGTGGGGCTTCGAGGCAGAGGCCTCTCGGCCCACCAGCACCTAAGCCCTACCGCGAGCTCCGCCCAGGCACCCTAGGACCAGGCTGTACCTGCTGGGCATGCGCACTTGGCACCAAGCGCCACCGTTCCCTCACGCCCCTCGCCCACTTCCGGGGCGGGTCCGCGGGACCCGGAAGTAATTAGGGAGCTGGGCCCGGAAGTCGGAATCTGGATTGTTTGCCGTCGTTTCTCCGCGCTCGCTGGTCCTGGCACTGCCAGCGCAGCCGCAGCCGCCGCCATGGGGAAGCGACAGCATCAGAAGGACAAGATGTAAGTTGAGCCGCAGCCGGGAGCGGAGCCCCGCTCGGCTCGGTGCCCGCCTGTCCCGCACTCCGCGCCGACCCCTTCCCTCTCTCAGAGCTGGTTCCCAGAGCCACTCTCAAATGCCGCTTCGTCCCAGAAGCCTCTGACCCCTTCCCCAGGCGGAGAATTACCCCCCACCCCATACCCCGGCGCCTAGGTCTCCCGGGCTCCCGGTTCTAACGCACCGTAGGTGTCCTCATCCGAGCGTGGCCCACCCACCACCTCGGCGCTGGGCGAGCACGGGCCCCTTGCACTCTTGAGTTCTGCTCCTGAATCAGCCCCTTGCTGTCCTGCGCCTCCAGTCTCCCTGCGTGCTGGTTCGTCGGGCTGCACTCATGCTCCGAGTTTTGCAGTTTAAAACAAACTAGTCTTGCCCCGTGCTCCCCTCCAGCTGCCACTGTGGTTTGTTGTTGTTTTTCTAACAAGACGTGAAACACTTGCATCTGCTTGCTGTGTTCTGATGTCTCTTGAAACCATTCCAGGCAGGCTTTACTCTGCAGCACTACTCTTGTCAGGATCCCAGTAACTTCTCTGTTGCTAAGTCTAGTAGTCAGTTCACAATTCTCATTTTGTTGGGCTTCTCAACAGCATATGACACAGCTGACCATCTCGCTCCTTCTGAAGCCCTTCTTTAGTATGTGGGACACCATATGGTCTTGGTTTTATGTCTGCCTCAGTGGCCTCTCTATTCTCAGTCTCCTTTGCTGGATCCTCCTCCCTCTCTCCCAGACTTCATACATCCATGTTCTCCACGTTTTCCTCCCTTTACCTTCTTCTTTGTAGTCTCTTCTCTTAAAATAGTCAGCTGCTTACTCAACATCTCCAGTTGGAGGTCTGATAGACATCTCAAATTTAATATGCTCCCCCCTCATTTCCCCCCCTCTCAGTGGTCACACTGCTATTTAGTTTCTTAGGTCAGAAGTCTGGGAGTTAGCCTTGGTGCCTCTCTCCTGCGGCTCTCTCCTCCCCCTGTTCATCGGTAAATCTTTGTGGTTCTTCCAGGAACCACTTCTCACTCATCCACCAACCCTCCCATAGGTGGAGTTTATGTCCGCTCCTCCTTGAACCTTTGTAGTTGCCTCCTGATTGGTTTTCTGCTGCCTCTCTTGCTTGTCCCTCTCTACACAGGCGCCAGAGTGAGGCTTTGAGGACTTATGTTAGATCATGCCAGGGCCCTACTCATAACCCTCCAGCAGCTTTCCATACTGCTTAAAGCTGATCCACAGCTCTTACCCAGCTTCTGGGTAAGACCGAGAGGTCCGACCACCACCCTTCTTCATCTGCTGCCCCATGCCCGTGTGCACACTCTTCTTCAGCGACTTCACCCTTTTCTGAAAACACAACAGCTGTTCCTGTCTCAGGGCTTTTATATGTGATAAGCCTGCTTGGTCCCTCTGCCTGAAAAGTTCTTCCCCGAGATCTTCCCATGGCTAGCTCCTTTGCATCATCAAGACTTCTGTTAAGTTTTGTTCATTTTCTTCAGAGGAAAGCAGGATTGTTTGTATTTGCTTATTAATTTGTGTATCCCTGTGTTCTGTTGTATTTACCACTATGGGTCTGACACAAAGTAGGTGTTTAATAAGCATTTGCTGAATGAGTGAAACGATTCAGTCATCACTTACTTCCAGAGACTGTCCTCTTTATAAAGGGGGGTGGTAGTAATATTCTCTTTCTCTTCTTCAGGTACATTACCTGTGCCGAATACACTCACTTCTATGGTGGCAAGAAACCAGGTAAGGCATGAAATCCTTCTGTTTCCCTTGGTGTGGATGTATGTGTGTGTGTGTGGGGGGGGTGTAATTAAGGAATGATGTCTTCACTATACAATGAGACTGTAAAAATTAATAATGAACAAGAACACAGAGGGGCGCCTGGGTGGCTCAGTCGTTAAGTGTCTGCCTTCGGCTCAGGTCATGATCCCAAGGTCCTGGGATCGAGCCCCACATCGGGCTCCCTGCTCCGCAGGGGGCCTGCTTCTCCCTCTCCCACTCCCCCTGCTTGTGTTCCCTCTCTCGCTGTATCTCTCTCTGTCAAATAAATAAAATCTTAAAAAAAAAAAAAAAAAAGAACACAAAGTGTAGCAGACGGATAGGTTGAGAACACAGATAATTCACAAAAGAGAAAATACACTAAACACATGAGAAATGTTTAATCTTGGTGGTGATATTTTTTGTGTGTGTGAGAGCACGTGTGAGAGCAAAAACAGGCTGGGGGAGGGACAGAGAGAGAGAGAGAGTCTCAAGCAGGCTCCATACTGAGCACGGAGCAGACGTGGGGCTTGATCTCACGACCCGGAGACCATGACCTGAGCTGAAATCAAGAGTCAGACGCTTAACTGATGGCCATCCAGGCGCCCCAGTGGTGATACTTTTTGACATAGATTAAAATAACATTCTTTTTTCTGTCAAGTTAATAAAGAATAAAAAGAATGATAATACCCAAATCTATCAAGGCTGCAGTAAAAAGAGCACATTCTCATTAATTGCTGTTGGGGATAAAACCAGCACAGCTGTCTTGGAAAGCCAAGCCAGACCCCACAGCAAAGGTGTTAGGGTTGTGGGAGAAACCCAACTGCAGTGGCTTAAGCAAGTATGTGCTTTTTCCTCTAAGTATGTTCTTGATGTACTCCATGTGTTCTACTTACTGAAAGGTTTTTTAAACTACACTAGTTTTTGCAGTAGGTAGTTTACATGAACCTTTTCTTAACGTGGGATTGAATTATTGGTAAGAACACATCCATGAGGTTATTCACAGAATAAACTTTCTTTTATTTTCATCTTAAACAGATATTCCACAAGCAAATTTTCGTCGTTTACCTTTTGATCACTGCAGGTAAGAGTTTTGAGTGTTAATCTGTCCCTCCTAGTTGTTTTCTGATACTCATTATTTGACAGTGAATCTGATCCTTGGAGATGCAGATGTGGGTTCTGTCTGTGTTCCCCTACCTAGATCTTCCTTGAATTGAGAAAAGGTGACCTAACAGTGATAAGAACTAATAACTTACTTTCTGTTCATTCTGTGTCTGTATGTTTATGCATTGTTTCTTTTAGCTTCTTTTTTACCTTCCAAGGTAAGTAGACTCTGTCATTAAGCCTATTTTACACTTGAGAGGATCAGTGTTTAAAAGTGGGAAGTCCCTCACCCCGGTGTCACATCTAGAAAGTGATGCCATCGAGGCTTGAACCCCGTGGACTGACTCCGGGCCCATGTCTTTCATGCTTTACTTTTAGTCCAGAGTCTAGGTAGTAACAGCATCAGTAATAGTCATGATACTGTGAACCCCTTCCCCCACACCGGGAACACAGGTTACTGGTGGGGATGGGGAGAGACCCAGCTGTAGAGACACTCAGAGGCTTCTTCCTACCATGGTTAGTATGTGTATGAACAGAAGGTGGGTCTGCTGGAGAAGTGGGGCTAGCATTAATGAACCTCAAGACATTGGGGGTTTGGGGATAGTCCATTTGGGCCTCAGTTTCCCCAAGCTCAAGCTGTGATCATCCCTGCTCTGGACACATGCATCATGTGTGTGTGTCCCATTGGTTTCTGATTCCGTAGGTCACGATGAGCCTCGAGAACTGACAGCGCTCCTAGTGTTCTCCGCCAGACACCACAGGGCAGGAAGGGCCAGGATGCAGCCACTTGGTCTGCCCCTGGAGGCTCCCTCGGAGCACTGAGTGAGGGCTTTCCCTGCTCCTGGCACTTGCTCAGGGAGGGTCAACAAGTGAGACCCAGGCATCATTGGCTGGATTTCTCCCCACCAAGTTTTGTCATCAGCCTCATGGGAATCTGTTCTCATTCAGAGTGTGTATGAATGGATTTTATGGAAATACTTTCATCCTTGGTTCCTAGTTCCTCCAAGAGGTCTCTAAACTGTGTTTCACCCACTTTTTAACTACCTTGGGTTCTGGGTAAAAATGTGCTTTGAGAATATGCCCTTCAAGACCCGTTTGGGAGAAAATGCATGTATGGTGTGTTGCCATTTGGAGCTTGCTTTAGTGTTGGGTCCTGTTTTCATCAGTCCCCAGCAGGATCACCACTGGGTTAGAGTAGTAGGTTGGGCCAGAGAGGGAGGGCTTTCTGGAGCAGCATCTGGGGAGGTGACCCTGTCACTGCCAGGCTGTCCAGGTCCGGGGGACTGACCTGTGCTGACCAAACTTAGAGATGACCGATTTACAAATAAGCCAGGTCAGCCAGGGCTCTTGATGGCTAGCGATGGAAAGGATCCATCCTTTCCTTTCCTTCCTGTGAAAGGAAAAAGGGTACTGGCTCAAGCAAGGTCACCATGTACAGTCTCCCTTCATCTGTATGTTCTGCTTTTCCCAAGTAGATGCTCCACGAGGTGGTAAATGGCTTATGGCAGTCTGGGTCTCTGCAGACCCATCTACCCCCATATCCATGTATTAGAACTTACCCAGGGCTCCTAGGGCACTTGCCTGAGTCATGTGCCTACCCCTTGGACATGTGGGGGGAATTGTGTGCACACTCTAAGCAGGAGCAAGCAGGGCACCCCCAGACCAGGATAGGTCCACCAGAGTCTCTTGGGATGAGAGAGGGCAGCTCTCAGAAGAGTATGGCCTGCATGCCATGTGAGGTTTTAGGGAGTGAATTCCAGTCCTGCTGCCCCAAGACTACCCTCAGGAACCTCTTTTGGGCTCGAACATGATGACACATGTCAGGTGACACGGCAGAGAGAGTGGGGAGAACTCGGCTGCTGTTCCCCCAAGGCCCCCTCAGCACCTCCTGGGACCCTTGCCTTGTATTGATTGGTGTGTGCAGGGAGCTTCTGAGGGGCGAGGATGTGGGGGTCACCTCTGTACTGGCCCCTGGCCCCGGCTGGGCAGAGGAGCCCCGGAATTGTTGGAGGGAAGCAGGGAGGAACAAAGGGAGAAGTCACGGGAGCCACTGCGTGACCCGGAGTGACTCTGGCCTTTCTCAGTCTCTCTCTGCAGCCCTTCGTCTACCCAGTCTGCACCCCTGAAGGCGTCGTCTTTGACTTGCTGTGAGTTTTCCCTTGACTTTAGAGTTAACAAAAGGGGTGAGACTGTGGACACCCACTCAGGAAGGGGGTATGGGACCAGCTGGAGGGGTTGTGGCTTCAGGTAGTGCCAAGCCAGGCCGCACACTGGGGTCTTGGCAACCTCGGGAGCATTGGGTGGCCTCTTGGGGACCCAGGAGAGACTTTAGAGCCTCGGGGATGAGGCCGCAGTGTTGGTGTGACCCCTGGCCAGGCAGCCTTGCTGGCAGGCGCTACTGTCCCTGCTTGGGGTGGCATTGACCTTTCCCCGAGCATGGGGGAGCCTAGGGTTCTAATTGGCCTACCTATACCTGTTTTGGATGTTAATGAACTTGAGTACTTTTCACTTTATGAAAGCAGAGTCATAATTTAGGTACATACTTTCCCAGTGCTGTGTTTTGAAGCATGATGCTCAGTTTTATGTTCCAACATAAACCAGCTTCTGTAACTTTTTCATGCTTCAGTCTCTTTTTAGAGAATGTGGAAAATACTTCAAAATAAAAGGAAAAATTTATCATAATCACACTATCCAGGATAACTACTGTCAACATTTATACTCCTCTTTTTCTGTGAGTTTATTTGTGGTACATGGTTGAGATAATACTGCAAAGATAGTTCCTTTTTTTTTTTTTTTTTAAAGATTTTATTTATTTGACAGAGAGAGACACAGTGAGAGAGGGAACACAAGCGGGGGAGTGGGAGAGAGAGAAGCGGGCCTCCCGCAGAGCAGGGAGCCCAATGCAGGGCTCAATCCCAGGACCCTGGGATCACGACCTGAGCCGAAGGCAGATGCTTAACGACTGAGCCACCCAGGCGCCCCACGCGAAGATAGTTCTGAATCCATTTTTCACTCAGTTGTGTCGTTCAGAATTCTCTGGAAGCCTGACTTTCGATGCTGGCCCAGTATCTCACTGTATGGACGTATCAGCATTTACATGTATCTTTTCTCGCTGGTTTGTGTTGTTTATCCGTAACCACAAAAAAACACTAGGTGTGTTTTTATTGAAACCCACGTATCTAGAAACACTCCTCACTTCCTTGGTCAAGGCAAGGTGCTAGCAGAAGTGAAGCGGAGCGAAGCCCATTTGCAGCTCTCACCCGGACGGGGCCCTCCTGGATGGTGGCCTTGCCACCGGGCCGCACCTGTCCGCCTGGCCGACATTCTCTCCTCTTTTCCCTTCAGTAACATCGTCCCTTGGCTTAAGAAGTATGGGACCAACCCCAGCAATGGAGAGGTAGGTGGCCGGGCAGGAGTTTAAGTGATGCCGAGTGAACGCTATCCTCGCGTCTGTCCTTTGGGTCTGTGGTTTTCGCGTACACACAAGCACGGTAGAGGACCGTTCACGGGGCACTGTGAATGGGACTGTCCTCCCCTCCCTTCCCCACACTGTTCCTTTCTGGAAATGTTCCCTCACGTGCACACTTTTGTGCAGGTGTACATCTTCTTTCCTTGGGCCATGGATGCAGTCACACATGCAAACGCCTCTGTACCTTGCTTTCACACCCCTTGGAGTGTTGGAGATCTGAACACCCGTGCGTCGAGCCCTGCTGTGTTCTGTGGTGGCTGCATGCGTCTTCCTGGGGGGCTGCCGCGGCGTGTTTGAAGTCACCCGCTGTTACGGCGGACAGGGACTACCCTTGTGCACGTTTCTCTGGACACATATACGAGTGTCCTCCCAGGACTGCTGGGTCGCAGGGTGGGTGCATTTTCTGTTTTGGTAGCTACTGGCAAATTGTCCTCCAGGGAAGTTGCAAACGCCTGTTCCCCTTTCCCCCAACGAGTATCAGCAGGTTTTAGACATTTTCCTTGCCTCGCCTCAGTATGAAAGCGTTAATTTTTTTTAAGATTTTATTTTTAAGTAATCTCTGCACCCAACACGGGTTGGGTGCAGAGCCAAGTTCCAGCTTAGTCGCCTTTTCTGCCCCCCCGCCTTGCCTCCATCATAAACCCGTGGGGCTGCTACGTTTCCCACTTTCCTGTGGTCCCTTTACTTCTCGGAGCCCTCGCGTTCCCTCACACTGCAGGCCCATTTCTTCAGTTCCTCAGTTGCAGCCACTTATTCAGCGAGGTGTGAGCCTGTGCTGTGTGCAGGGCCTGTGAGCTGTTGGCTGTGGGAGGCGGAGGCGGTCACCGGCAGGGAGCCGGCGGGGGGGTGGTCTTGGGGAGCGTCTGTGGAGCAGTGCCATCGAAGCTGAGACCGGGGTTGGAGGGGGGAGATGGTGGTAGATAGAGGCCACGTCACGGGGGCCTTGAAGGCCCTGGGGGAGCTCAGGTTTGTTTTGGGGGTGCTGGAACTGGGCAGGGTTTCGGGCAGAAGCGTGTCACGATTGGGACTGTGTTTTAAAGGCTCGCCTTGGCTGCGGTGTGGGAAACAGGACTATAGGGAGGCAAGGGTGGAAGGTGGGAGAGCAGCCAGGGAGCTATGCACTTGTCTGCGCGAGAGGTGCTGTGCAAACTTGGACCAGGAAGAAGGCTGAGGAGGTGGCACAGAGAGGTCGGACCCACCATTGCTGTTACAAATGGACCTGTGGGCCTTGCGGGGCCATCACATCAGGGTCTGTGTTTCCCCGGGGCCGGGGAGAGCCCAGTAGGGGCCTTTTAGTGCAGTCCCATCTTTGGAGGACTGGATCAGTTAGCATGTCCTATGCCAGGGATGCCAGGGACGGACGGGTGGAACCAGGTGATCTAGCCTGTGCTTGGTGTTCCGGGCCAGTGGGGCTTCAGCAGGAAGGCGGACCCCTCAGAAGCAGAGCCCCGAGCGGCAGGAGGGATTTGGGTGCACGAGTAGGGGCAGGCAGTTGGGGTGGAGGTGGAATGAGGAGGGCCAGCAGGGAGGGTGGGCACTTCTGTGTGACCTTGGAGGACAGTCGGCTCCAGGGTGTCTGGGGAGGTGCGTGAGGCTGAGAGGTTAACCTGATGAAATACGGAGACGGCCGGTTCTGGCACCGTGGAGCTGAGAGCCGGCCAGAGCCAGGGCCTTGGAGCTGTGTCTGCTAGGATAAGGCCCTGTCCTGATGGGGAAGGCAACAGGCTGCGTGAGGCCAGGTCAGTTCTGTGACGGAGACCCTGGAGGCCGTGCAGGGTGGAGGCCGCCGTCAGGGAGGCCCAGGAGGACCTGGGCTCTGTGAGGCTTGACGGGGAGGCAGTGAGGGCCAAGCCGTGTGAACCGTGTCCTGGTTGCCAGCGTAGGTAGGACAGGTGAAATGTCACTGGTTCTTTACTTAGCCGAGGTCTTGTTACCTGATTCCTGGAGGCCCTTCTGTGCTGTCTGGACTCTGCTGGCCCCTGTGACAGAGTGTAGGGTGCTGTGGGCCCCTCGCGTCAGGTGGGTGACTCATCAGTGGTCCCTCCCTGCCCTTGGAAGAAAGGGGGCTAGACTGGGGGTGCATGTTCTGGGCCTGGCCACCAGAAAAAGCCTGTGGGCTTTTTTCTCAGACGGTTGAGGTGATGCTTGCAGCCTGGCCTCCCTAAGGAGAGCGCTGTCCTTCGGGTGTCTGCTGTGTCTTTCTCAGTTTTGGTCATTTGGAAGCGTGACTGGCAGTGTTCCTGTGAGGCCTTTTGCTGGGAGCCACTGTGGGCTTCCGGGGGCTTCCTGTGGGGTCCGTGCTGCCTGCCTGTGCCCCGTGATTGGCTTGTGTTCAGGGTCCGTTGCCTTCCCTGATACGAATGCCATGCCGGCCTCAGTGGAACAGCCGGGGTCAGGCTGAGGGTCTGCACTCTGCGCTCCCAGGGGTGGCTTTCCGGCCCCACTGTGCCCCTGGACTCCCTCATGTCTTCTTGTCCATGTTTGTCCTCACGGCCTCGGTCTCCTTCCCCGTGGATATTGTCATCCGGTTGCCTCTGGGCGCTTTTTGTTGCTTTGGGCATTTTGCTTCACGGGTGCTCTGCAGGGCCCCAAAACTTCGGCCTCTGGCCAGGCCCAATATGGCAGCTAACCAAGGGCAGTTCACCAAGGGCTGGCTTGGCCCATGTCACTTCTCGGGGACCCAGGAGGAGCATGTTATGTGCAGGGTCATGACCCAGGCCGCCTGGGCCTGAAGGAGGAGGGCTATCTGATGGGAGCAGCCTCGGAGCGAGGACCCTGTTGTCTGCCCTGAGTTGAATGCTCACCTGCACTGGGCCGGGGAGGGGAGGGCGAGGACACAGGGGCCCGGCCCTGGGATGCCCACCAGCGTTTCCTCTGTGCCTCGCTCGGGTAGGCAGGGCCGGGCCTGCACCAGAGTGGCCAGGGGCCACCAGGATGTGGGCCCTCAGTCAGGCGCTCCTGGGCACGCAGCCTTGCCTCCCCCTATTGGGGTCTCTCCACGGCCCCCTTCACTTGCTCCAACCCAGGCCCCCGACTCCAGGGCAGCTTTTTTCCTCTGGCTGCCTGGACTTTGTTTTATTGTAAGGTTTGCCATAGAAGAGGTAAACCGCAGACAGTGCAGGAACTGTGAAAAATAGAGGACCTATCACTCAGCATGTGGGGGTGTTGATTCCTTCCCCTCTACTTTTTTAAAAAAAATTTTTTTGTTATGTTAATCCCAATACATTACATCATTAGCTTTAGACGTGGTGTTCCATGATTCATTGTTTGTGCATAACACCCAGTGCTCCATGCAGAACGTGCCCTCCTCAATACCCACCACCAGGCCAACCCATCCTCCCCCCCCCCCCCCACTTTTTAATGTTCTTTCTTAAATAGTCCTACAGCAGAACAGTAGGGGCACGCCTGTGTGCCCCGCAGCCAGATGAAGAAATACGTTCATTTTTAACTTCAGAAGTAGTCAGTGCATCAGGGCTCACAATAAAAACGTGTCAACATTTGAGAAGTATAAAACACACCTCCACCCTCAGCCTCTAGGTGGGGGTCGCCCCTGTGAGCGGGTCAGGGTGCTGCTCAGAGGCTGGGGGTTCCGTGGGGCGGCCCCTGCGGCTTTACCTCTTGCCTGCAGCTGTGAAGGCCTGCGTGGTCAGAGACTTTGCCCATCTCTCTGCTTCACCCAGCCTCATAGGCTCCGCGTTTCTTCACATCAGCCACTTACTTGTTATTACTAATTATTAATTCTTCTTCTTCCAGAAACTGGACGGGAGGTCCCTGATCAAGCTGAACTTTGCAAAGAACAAGGAAGGTGAGTGATCCCTTTTACAGCCAATTCAAAGACTGTGCCACAGACCCCAATGCCCCTGCTTCTCACCAAGTTCTCTGCAGAATCCATCATTCCTTTCTGATCAAGCTGGACACTTAATTTTTCAAATATGTAGGGGCGCCTTGGGCTGACTGAGTCAGTGGAGCATGCAACTCTTGATCTCAGGGATGTGAGTTCAAGCCCCACATTGGCAGTAAAGATTACTTAAAATAATAAAATGGTTAAAGTGGCAAAGGTTATGTGTACTTTACCCCAATTAAAAAAAAGATGTAACATAATTTCTCCTTAAAGGTCTAGGTAGTTTAAAGCTGGGGATGGGGTGGGGGATGAAATGTTGAGTTTGGGCACTTCTTCCCACGAGGGCAGTGGGGCCGTGAGGGTTGCTGATGGCCTTTGTGCATACAGTTGGGCCCTGTGGGCATGGACCCTGTCTAGCTGCGACCCTGGTCTGCTCATTGCTGGGGGCAGGAGCTGCTCAGAGGCCCAGGGCAGGTGGGTGTGGGGGTGTGATGGATTTGCCGGGTTCTTCGACTGGGCTTCTCCTCACCACTGCTTGTGAAGCCCACCCCAGCCCAGGGATCTTGCTTTGTAGTCCTCCACACCCTCCGCTGGTCTTGTCAGATACCAGAGCTGAGGTGACTCGCAGGCACCGACCTTGCTCTTGGCTCTTTGTGGGTCTGGCACAGTTCTCTCAGCCCGTGTAGATGCCACGGTTGAGGTTGTCTGCGCTCCCGGCAAGATGCTGAGGCACCTGACGCTGGGGCCTGACACGCCTGTCTCGCCCCAGAGCTGGTGCCAGCTCACCGTAAATGAGGGAGTGGCCTCGACAAAACAGAAGCACAGCGCTTTGTGGACGGTCTTGGAGGTCAGGGAGCTCCACGCTGGTAGCCAAGCACTGTAGACCCCCCACTCTGAGATCGGCTAACTCAGAGGCCCACAGTGTGTCTCTCATTTAGCACATATTTACTGAGTGCCTGCCATGTGCAGAGAGCAGAACAGGCCACATCCCTCCTGGAATAAAAGGAGCTTACGTTATGGTGAGGGAGGAAACTGGAAAACAGCTCCCCATAGCGTGTCAGATGCTGCTGCTTCCAGCAACCGAAGATAAGGAGCGGGGAGGAGAGAGTCATAGCAAGACACGCTGACGGGGTTTGTGTGGGAGTCCGATGAGAGAGGAGGCATAAGGGGATGTGGGGGGAAAGCATTCCAGGCAGAGGGCACAGCCAGTGCAAAGGCCCTGAGGAGGCCTGTATTGCTGGAACAGTGTGAGGGGTGGAAGCAGGGGGCTACGGTCAGAGGGGTCTGGGTTGGGGCGAGCAGAGCAGTCGTGCAGGGCATGGGCAACCACAGGACTCTCCGCTGCCAGCCAGAGAGGAGAGACGAGATCTGACCATTCACCTGGGGTTTTTTTAACATTTTTTACCAGCAAGCACTTTTTTTTTTTTTTTAAGTACACTCCACACCCAGCATGGAGCTCAGTGCAGGGCTGGAACTCACAACCCTGAGATCAAGACCTGAGCTGAGATCAAGAGTTGGATGCTTGGGGCGCCTGGGGGGCTCCGTAGGTTAAGCATCTGCCTTCGGCTCAGGTCATGATCCCAGGGTCCTGGGATCGAGCCCTGAGTCAGACTCCCTGCTCTGCGGGGAGCCTGCTTCTCCCTCTCCTACTCTCCCTGCTGTGTTCCCTCTCTTGCTGTCTCTCTCTGTCAAATAAATAAATAAAATCTTTAAAAAAAATAAAAAAAAATAGGGCGCCTGGGGGTGGCTCAGTTGGTTAAGCGACTGCCTTCGGCTCAGGTCATGATCCTGGAGTCCCTGGATGGAGCCCCACATCGGGCTCCCTGCTCGGCAGGGAGTCTGCTTCTCCCTCTGACCCTCCCCCCTCTCATGTCCTCTCTCTCTCAAATAAATAAAAAATCTTTAAAAAAATATAAAAAAATAAAAAAAAATAAAATCTTAAAGAGTGGGATACTTAACCAACTGAGCCACCCAGGCGCCCCTTTTGCTTTGTTGTTGTTTTATTTTTTTTTATTTTTTTTAAAGATTTTTATTTATTTTTTAGAGAGCAAGCGAGAGAGAAACAGCATGAGAGGGGAGAGGGTCAGAGGGAGAAGCAGGCTCCCCGCTGAGCCGGGAGCCCGATGCGGGACTCGATCCCAGGACCCTGGGATCATGACCTGAGCCGAAGGCAGACGCTTAACCATCTGAGCCACCCAGGCGCCCTTTGTTGTTGTTTTAAAAGATGCGAGAGCATGGGCATGTGCGTGAGGAGGGGGAGGGGCAGAGGGAGAGGAGGAGAGAGAATCCTCAAGCAGACTCCACGCTGAGCACGGAGCCTGCCATGGGGCTCAGTTCCAGGACCCTGAGACCATGACCTGAGTCGAAGTCAAGAGTCGAACGCTTAACCAACTGAGCCACCCAGGTGCCCCTTTGGCTTTGTTTTTAATTGAAAACTGCAGACACATGAAAGTAGAGAGAATTAGTATGGTGATCCCCTGCCCCGTAGCCATCACCCAGCTTCAGTTCCTGTCCACTCAGGGCTGTGTGATTTTATCTGCTCCCCTGTGGCACCTGCTTCGGTAATTTTGAAGCAAGTATCAGATACCATGTCATTTCATGCCTAAGTACTTCAGTGTGTATCTGTAAATGATAAGGACTTAAAAAGTAATCAGTACTATCATCACACCTAAAAATTTAACGGGAATTCTTTAGTATCATCAGATATCCAGCCCGTAGTCAAAATTCTGGAATGCTTTCATAATTTTTTTTTTATAGTTTTCAAATTAAGATTATTTATTTATTTGACAGAGAGAGAGACAGCCAGAGAGGGAACACAAGCAGGGGGAGTGGGAGAGGGAGAAGCAGGCTTCCCGCCGAGCAGGGAGCCCGATGTGGGGCTCAATCCCAGGACCCTGGGACCATGACCTGAGCCGAAGGCAGACACTTAATGACTGAGCCACCCAGGCACCCCTCAAATCAAGATTTTTTTAAAAGTCCACACAAATCCGTGTGATTGCTATCTCCTCAATCTCTGATCTTTTTTTCCACAATGTATTCATTGGGACTTACTTGAATGGGCTTCCTGGCTGCCTGGTGTGGAGTCAGCAGGGCAGGGGTGGGGAGGGCAGTGGGAGTTTGTTGCAGTAATGCAGGCGAGGGTAAAGGAGGTTAGGGAACGTGGCAAGGTCTGAGATGGAGGAGGAAGATCTTGTCTAGGGTGGTGGCTGCTAGCGGCGGGCTGGGGGCTGATGGTGCAGACTCCTCCAAGGAAGGCCATGCAGGGCTTGGGTTTTGCAGGATGACTGGGAGTTCCCCACTGGGATTGGAGCAGGGGGCGTGAGCGGCTGACTGTCCCTCTGGGTCTCCGTTCTGGGCCTGCTGACACGGGGTTCTGCCTCCTCCCTTGCTCTGACCTTAGCCCTTTCTCTGACTGGTTTTGCATGGGCCTTCTTTCTAGGAAAGTACCACTGCCCAGTGCTGTTCACCGTGTTCACCAACAACACCCACATCGTAGCTGTCAGGACCACTGGTAACGTCTACACCTATGAGGTGGGTTCTCAGGAACTGTGTCACATGTAGGCTTTTCAGGTGTGTGGCTCAGGGCGACCCTGGGCTGGCGCTGAGTTTGCACCAGGCACCGTGGGCACAGCCTGGCCTCGTCAGTGCAGTCGGGAAGAGGTGTGCCCTTCCTGCGGCCTCCAGACCGGAAACCTGGCGTGTGGTTTTGTACCCCAGGGGTCTGCCCCACAGTCTTTGTCTTCATTGATCAGGCCCTGGGAGGGAATCTGTGCTCTGAGGGCAGGCCCAGGCCTGAGGGGAGTGCTGAGCCAGGCGCTCCCCCCCCCCGCACCGCCGCTGGCATCCCCTGGAGGGGCAGATGCAGGATGGTGGGCAGGCCCCGCTCCCTGCCCCCAGCCTGCTGCTCCGGGTGGGCCGGCAGAGGGCACAGCAGCAGCCGTGTTGGCGCCGTGTGGCAGGGAAGCCCCCTCTGAGCTGTTTTCCCACCTGTCCCTGGCCATTGGCAGGGTCTGGGTGGCCAGCGCTGTCCTAGGGGCTCCGGGGTCGCTTTTGCCCAAAGAGTACACAGATTTGGTGCAAGGGGTTTGGTAGAGCTGCATGGCCGGCCTTGTTGAGCCTGTTTGCTGATGTCACGTGTGTAATGGGAGTGTCCTTCGGTGAGCCTTGCTGAGATGGCTGATTCGAGTGTCCGGGGGCTCAGCAGGCTCCGCCCTGCGTGGTGGGGCTCTCGGCAGTGGGTACATGGTCAGGCCGTCCTTTTCCTCACCCCTGGAGTGGCGCTGGCACCCACCCAGGGCCAGGGTTGGGGCAGGCACCATAACGGTGGGCTCCCTCCTGGCTGCAGGCAGTGGAGCAGCTAAATATCAAGGCCAAGAATTTCCGAGACCTGCTGACGGACGAGCCCTTCTCTCGGCAGGACATCATCACCCTCCAGGTGGGTGCCCTCTGCCAATCCCACCTCCCTGCCCAGGCTCTGGGGCCTGACTGGTTGCGGTTTCCCAGCTGCCCCCAGCTCCTGGCAGCGCCCCCAGCCCCAGCGCCCCTGCTCTCTGTCAGCCCAGGTCTTCACACGGCCGCTTCCATCTGGCTGTCACATCTCTCCTTCCGATGCCTGTCCTTGCTGTGTCAGGGCCGCTCATCTCTGCCCCCAAAGCCATGTCCGTATCCAAGTGGGAGAGGACAGGCTGGTGTGTGCCCTGCCCCAGCGTCGAGCATAGGCGTGCCTCTAGGTGTCAGCCCTGAGTGGGTTCCTGAAAGACCTGGACTTAGAAACCTCGGAGATGGCCTTCGTGGGCCGTTCCTGTCCTTGGCATGTCCCATCCTCTTCAGCGGTCCATGTGTGCTCCCTCCCACGGGGTGGGCTTGCCGTCACCAGGGCCCGAGGCACTGCGGGCCCTGTGGCATCCGGGCTGAAGGGAGCGCGGGGGGCTGTGGGAGGCCTAAGGTGGCTGCCCCATGCCTGCCCACATCCCCTAGATGAACGTCCGTTCGTGCTCATCAGCCGTGTGCCGGGGAGAAGGGGACACAGTGTGCCACTGTCCCCACCCCTGCTTGTGGCCCTGCCTGGGCAGAGCCTGCTCCTGACCCCTGGTGCCCTCTGTTCCCTGCTCGATAGCCCAGATCTCTGTGCTGTCCCCGGCCTCTCTCCTTCCGGGCCCAGGACCCTCAGGCCGCCTGCCCATCCTTTGCTGCCCGGCTCACTCTGCTGCGTGTGTTCTTTTTGCTGCAGGACCCCACCAATTTGGACAAATTCAACGTCTCCAATTTCTTCCATGTGAAGAATAACCTAAAAATAACAGATCCTGGTAGGTACAACCACAGCTGGCCTGGGTGCCAGGGCTTTGGGTGAAACAGGTCAGTGCTTTCTGGGTAAAGCCCTCACCTTGCTGGCGGCGGGAGCACCCAGGAGCCTTGCCCAATCCCAGACCGGCTGATGCTTCGCTTCTGTGCCGAGGTTCGCAGGACCGCACTTGCCCACGCCCGCCCACAGGGGCCTGATGTGGGGAGTCCCAGCTGGGGCCCATATGCTTGGTGCCCACAGCCGCATACAGTGGAGGCCTGGCTCCTGCCTCCGCCCCAGGGTCCCTTGAGGCCACGTCCTCTCCCAGGTCCTCCTCTCGCTCCTTAGAAATTGTCTCTGTTCCCATTGCGGGGACAGGTGATGACTGCGGGCTGCTGGGTCCCTCTGGTGTGGACGCAGGTCCTGGGAGGGGGTGTGACTGGGGCCAGGGCACAGCTGGGGACGGAGTCCAGAGCTGACCACAGCCGAAACTGTGGGCGGGCTGACTTGCTATCCTTGCGGGCTGTTGCCTCGAGCTCTTCCCCGCACCCCCTCCCCTGCATCGTGGCCACCAGGAAAGTGTCACCGTGTGGAGGCTTGGGTTACTTGGCCTGCGTCCTATTCCGGGCTTCTGCTGTTGCAGCTGGCTCTGGCCTCCTGTCCCTGTCACGCCTGTCTGGGGACATTGCTGGGGGATCGGCTGGCTGAGCAGGGACTCTGTGCTGTTTTGTAGATGAGGAAAAGGCCAGACAGGACCCATCTTATTATTTGAAAAATACGAACACCGAGACCCGCGAGACACTGCAGGAGCTCTATAAGGAGTTCAAAGGGGACGAGGTCCTGGCAGCCACCATGAAGTTCCCCGAGAAGAAGAAAGTGGACAAGCTGAATGCTGTGAGTAGGCAGAGGGCCACACAGCTGCCAGCGTAGCCAGCCTGCGCTCAGAGGGGTCCTGGGGGAAGGGACTCGTGGGGGCCCTGGCATACATTTGGAGGGAGGTGGCCAGGACCCCTCAGAGCCCAGCTACCCCTTGGGGGCCCAGAGGTGGCCTTCACTGAGGCTGGGGGTGGCAGGGCGTGTGCTGGGGGCCACACGGGGTCTCTATCTCACCCTGGCCCGAGCTCAGCAGCCTGGAGTGGGGAGGCTGGGTGGACCTCTGCCTGGTTACCACGGGACACTGTAGCCTCGGGACAGTGGGGAAGGGACAGAGCTGGTTCCTTGGTGCCCAGAGGAAACCCAGGGAGAGACTGCAGGGGTGTTTGAGGGTGCAGTGGTGCTGAGAGGAGGGCACAGCTGGTGCCCACCGCCTGGGTGTCACGTTTGCTTCTTGCAACACCCACTGGTTGGCCCCGAGGCCCCCAGTTGGCAGTGATGGTGCCAGGATTTGTGCCCCGGCCTGTCTGGCCCCAAAGCTGCTCCTTCCCCTGTTCAGGCAGGGCTATGGGGGATAGCGTGGCTCCCAGAGAATTATCCAGGAAAACTTGCAAGAGGAAAGAAAGTTTGTTCACAGTCCCACCCCTTTAAAACAATAGCGCTTAGCATTTTGGTGTATTTCTTTCTGATGGGGAGAAATCCCCCCCTTTTTTTTTCCTTCTCTGTCTTGGATAAAAATACAACATATTGGGGCTTATTTTTTCCTGATTGGAAAAGCAATCTGTTTACTGTAAAAGACTGAAACCTTTGAAAAGGAATTAGAGTCCCTCGTACTGTGAACCTCAGCAGTGACCAGTTCCTAGTTCAGTCCAGGGCCTCAGCTGCCACGAGAGTCTTGGCCAGTTGGGCCTCAGCCTCCTGCCCGGTCCAGGCCCTTCGTCGCACGTGCCCCCGCTCGGTCCCCTCACTCCCTGAGCCTTTAGGGAGAGGGCCAAGCGCCCCGGAAGCCCCTGCTGGGCTCTGTGGGTGGCGGCCAGGGACAGCTTTTTGGAGGAAGGGCCCCGAGCGGCCCCAAGCCGTGGGGTCTCGGCCTCCCGGGCCGCTGCTCATGGGCCCCCTGGTTTCCTGTGCAGGCGCACTATTCCACTGGGAAGGTCAGCGCCTCCTTCACCTCCACCGCCATGGTTCCGGAGACCACGCACGAAGCAGGTAGCTGCCCGTGCGCCTGCGTCCTCAGCAGTGCTGCCTCACAGCGGCCGAGGGCGGGCGTCCTGCCCCCCCCGCCCCAAGCGTCACTCCATCGTGCCCGGCCCTCACGGGGGCTTCGGCAGCTCCCACGTGGTCAGGCAGCGACGGGCTGCAGCAGGGGCCCGGCCGGGGGCAGGAGGTCCTCCCTCTACCCGTCGGGGCTGCACCACCCTGGGCTCCAGCCCACGTCCCACCTCAGCACTGGCCCTGCACCCCTTCCTCTCGTGTTTTCGGCCTAACAGGTCCCCTTCCTCCCCTTCCTCCCCACCGACCCCACGTGTCCAGGCTTTTCTAGTACCCCCCGCCCCCCCGTTGCCGAGCCGCGCCCCGTCCCTCTGCCCCCTACACCCACCCTGTCCTGCGGCCAGGGTCCTGTGAGCCCGGGCTTGGCCGGGGCCGAGCCTTGGGCTCTCCCCAGAGCCTGGTGTGTGGGGTCGGGGGGTGTTGCCCCAGCCAGAGGGCAGCACAGAGCTCGGGCCTCGGTTTGCAGCTGCCATCGACGAGGACGTACTGCGCTACCAGTTTGTGAAGAAGAAGGGCTACGTGCGGCTGCACACCAACAAGGGCGACCTCAACCTGGAGCTGCACTGCGACATGGTGCGTGTGGCCGCCGTCCCCGCCCCGAGCCCGCGCTCCCTTCCAGGGTCTTAAATCCGTAGCTGCCCTTGGTATGCGCTTGTGGTAGGACGAATGTCCCACTTGGTCCCTAGAAGGCCTGGGACCCGCACTTCCCTCGCCGGAAGGGACCCCGTTAGCCGCGCACTGTGTTTCCTGGGCCCGTGTTCTGGGCAGGGGCGTGTGCACCCATCACACGAAAGGGGTCAGGCTCCCCCCCCACACACACCCCTGCCCCCCACCTGCTTGAGCGTCTCTCGGCGGCCCTCGCTCCGGGTCACGGCAGATGCCGGTGTCCGCAGCTCAGCCTCACGGGTCCTGCTTTACCGCGTCCGGGCCGCGCAGCTGACCGGCAGCCCTGCTGAGAAGGGCCCCGGTGGTGCTTGCGCTCCTCCCGTCGGCTGCTCCTCACCTCACAGAGGTATCTGGGCTGTTCTGTAGACGCCAAAGACCTGTGAAAACTTCATCAAGCTTTGCAAGAAGCAGTATTACGACGGCACCATCTTCCACAGATCCATCAGGAACTTTGTGGTGAGTGACGAGAGTCGCACTGGCCGCACACCTGCGCGTCCGTGGAGGCCGTGGGACTCCTGGCCGGGGCGCGTGCTGCAGGCGACTCCTGGGAGTCGTACCCGTGAGCCCCTGCTCCTCGGGCGGGGAACGTGCGGGGGGCTGACCCCCACGCTGGGGTCCTGAGGGGGGTGGCCCGGGAGGGCGCTCTCCTCACCAGAGGTAGGTGGGCCGCGGCTGCAGGGCCGGGCAGGGGTTCGGGCTCATGGGCACAGCTTGCTGACTGGCTTTGGTTCCTCTCACAGATCCAGGGGGGTGACCCCACCGGCACAGGCACAGGTAGGCCGAGGGCTCCCCCGGCAGCTTTGGCTTCTCTATAGGCCATGGGGGGGCGGGGGGCTGGTGGGGGGGGCCGTGTTGAGAGTTCCAGATGTGGAATCTGATAGGCCAGCCACCAACCTGCTGTGTGACCTCAGGCACATCCCTCAGTTTTCTCACTTTGAGAGGGTCGCAAGGCCTGGATGGACAGGGAGAGGCAACACGATGCCCTCTGGCCGCTCTAGAGACCCCTCTGGGCCTGTCGGCTCCGAGGCCCAGGCCGCTCCCTCACCCAGTGTGGTGTGAGCAGTCATGACCTGCAGCTTCCACCCTTTACTCCCTGAACTAGGGGTCCGGCCCCACGCAGGGTTCCGAGGGGCCAGGGGGCTGGGGAGGGATCCATGGGGAGATGGTGACGAGGGTCCCTCGGGGCCAGGGCTGCCCTCTGAAGTACTCGGCGGTGCCCCTCGGCACTCAGCACACATTTCTGGAGCTGGGCTGCGTCCCACTGGCGGCACTGGGCCGGGACCCCGGCGTCGGTGCCACCAGCCATGCTGCTTCTCTTGCAGGCGGGGAGTCGTACTGGGGAAAGCCCTTCAAAGACGAGTTCCGGCCCAACCTCTCGCACACGGGCCGGGGCATCCTCAGCATGGCCAACTCGGGGCCCAACGCCAACAAGTCTCAGTTGTGAGTCAGCGGGCGCCTGTGGGTGGGTCCTCCCTCTCAGCTTTGTCTTAAAGGGTGTGCTCAACCTGAATCTCGCCCAGAAAGTGGGCAGCGCCCTGGAGGAGACTCCTACCTCCCCCATGTGTGTGCCTTGTGGCGCGGGCCCACGAAGTAACGTGGGTGGTTGCTCAGAGACCCAGGGAGGCCGCGGGAGGTGGCAGATGCTGGCCCCAGGCAGGGGGTGGCCTAGGATGTGCACTGCATTTATAGAAACGGGGAGACCTGGGGAGGGCATGAGAATTGTGCTTGCAGCGCTGATAATGTCTGATGCGTGCAACACCTAGGCTGGTCCTAGCGGGTCAGCCGAGGGGGTGAGAATGGGCTAGAAGTATGGGCCCGGGTGGCCCCGTGTTCTGATGGAAAGGCAGGGGGTGAGGGCCCAACGGGAGTGAGTGTGGGGAGGGGAGCGGCCAGACCCAGCCTGGCAGGGCAGGGGTGGAGGGGCATCTTCGGGGTGGTAGCAAGACAGTTTTCTTTTTCTTTCTTTTTTTTTTTTTTAATTTTTTTTTTATTTTAATTTTTTAAAGATTTTATTTATTGGAGAGAGAGAGAATGAGAGAGAGCACATGAGAGGGGGGAGGGTCAGAGGGAGAAGCAGACTCCCTGCTGAGCAGAGAGCCCGATGCGGGACTCGATCCAGGGACTCCAGGATCATGACCTGAGCCGAAGGCAGTCGCTTAACCAACTGAGCCACCAGGCGCCCAGCAAGACAGTTTTCTAGAGGAGCCTCACGCCATGGGGTGGGCAGGACAGGGGAGATTCGTCTGCGCAACGTGGCGGCTGGTGATGGTGGCATCGGGGGTGACGGCTTTCCTGCACATTTGATGGGATTCCCCTGCAGAACCGTCCGGTTGGGTGGAATGGGGGTGCCCATCCAGCCAGGGTTTCTCTTGACCTGTCTGTCATTCCCTCTCTGGGAGCTGTAGGAGTTCACCTGAGTTTCATTATTTCTGATTTTTAAAAATTCTTTGTTTCTGCTTGTTCTTTGTCAACTCCTTCCTCTTTGTTTTTTATGAGGAGGTTTGTATTTTTCTTCAGAGCTTTTTAGATTAGGCGTCTGTATTCCAGATATTTTTTTCCAGGTATTTCCAGTTGGAAAAATCACCCATAGTACTTTAAAATATATTCCAGTATATATTCTGAGCCACCGAGGTGCTCCTAATTTGATATTTTAAAATCAAAATTCTTTTCCAATTCTGTTGCTCATAGAGAGAAAGTCTATTTTTGGGGGTGCCTGGATGGCTCAGTTAATAAGCATCTGCCTTCAGCTCAGGTCATGATCCAGGGTCCTGGGATCGAGTCCCGCCTTAGGCTCTCTGCTCAGCGGGGAGTTCGCTTCTCCCTCTGCCCCTCCCCCCTGCCCCCCTGCTTGTGTGCATGCACGCACTCTCTCTCTGAAACAACCTTTTTTTAAAAAATTGATTTTAGATCTAACTGCTTTATTAAAATCTCTTAAAATTGGAATGGTTTTTATTAAGAGTGTCTTGGGTTTCCTAGATACTCACGTTTATCAGCACAAGGTGGTGTTCCGCTCTTCCAGCGTGAACACCAGTCCCCTCCCGGTCAGGCCTGTAAGGAGAGGACGTGGGCGTCCTGCTGTCCAGGTTACATGCTCTTTTGCCATCTGATCAAATTTGTTGCTGGGCCTACTTTTTGGGAGAGGCTGTGTTTCCAGATGCTTTTCTCTTAGCATCTGTTACTCTGGTCAGAGCGTTTTCTCTTCCTTCTGGAATTTGTGGATAGAAGCTCTGGGTTGACCAGCCTTGCTGTCACTGTTTTGTCCTGGAATAAACCTGGGCTGGTCCTCGCCGCACCGGGTGGTCCACCGGCCACTGCTTTAGGCCGCGTGCCACAGTCCTCACCCCAGAGCCGGGGCTGGCTGGTCAGCTACCTTACCAAGCAGACCCCAATGTAAGTTAACCCTCCCCAGTGTGCACAGCCTGGGGAGGGTTAGCTTACATTGGGGTCTGCTTGGTAAGGTAGCTTGCCAAGGACAGCTTTTGCGCATTCTTCACACTAATTCCTTAGTCGGGTTCCACTTTGTGCGCCATCTGGGTAGCTTCTGTTTTGCCAGAATGTAACTGGTCCATCTCTAGCTTTCCAAACTTCCGTGGTGTCTGCATTCCCGCTCTCCTTAATGGTTTACGGAGGGCTTTTCTGGTTTTATTTTATGTAATTTCCTTCTGTTTCCATCTTCACTGGCTTCCTCCGGTTTCTCTCCTTTCTCAGGTTCCGCCTCCACAAATATCCAGGTCTGCACATGCTGACGGGCACGCACTTCCCAGCTTCACTGTCTTCTTAGGTCAAAGAACGAATCATAGACTTTACTTCCTTTCTGGTATATCTTTGTTTGCCCTGTTATTGCTTGTCTTTCCTTCTCTTCAGGACTCTTTCATTCCCTTTTAAGCTTCCCGACCTGTGTTAGAAACGCATGGCAGAGAGACCCACCTGGTGGCCAGAGTTCAGGTCTGCACACTTGTGGGCATTGGCGTCTGTGGAGACTTGCCCGCTGGCCGTGTCTGGTCAGGCCTGGTGGGCTCAGAAGTGGTGCTGTCCCCGATGGAGTGGGTTTCTGGAAAGGGCCTCTGTCCCTTGCTGACTGTGCGTGCCGTGGGCCGTCGGGACGTGGGCGGCATCGTTTGGTGTCCCGGGAGGGCAGCCCTGCCCACACTGCTTCTCTCCATCTCTTGTTAGACCTCTTTCCTTTCTTTTACTTGGAGCTTTCCAGATTCTCGAAGCTTTAGGGCCGTCTTTTTAATGACACACACTTAGATTTGGGGTTATTTTAATTCAAACTGACGGTCTTAGGTGCATACTTCCAGTCAGTATCCATATTTTCTGTTATCCTAATTTGTACTTCCTGGTTCCCTCCCCCCTTTTTTTTTAAATTTTTCATTTCTTATTTTTCTCCTGCTGTGGAAGTTAAGTGTCACTTCTGGCTTTAAGTAGATTTAAAGTCTGCAGTTACCAGTTAATCTCTCTCTCCTTTTCTCATAGACAGACCCTGCCCGAGCCGTCCCCCCAGCCCAGCCAGCTCCCAGGTTCAGATAGCTGGACATTTAAATTTCACTCATTTCTATACCAAATTCGATGTGAAAGTTTACTAGGTCAGCATTTAGGGGTGTTTACCTACGTTCCTCGGCGTCTTTGCTCCCTTTCCTGCCCGTGTCCTTTCTTTCAGTTCAGCATCCCTGCTTCTTCAGCTGCTGTCACAATGGGACGGGCTCAGGTGTCCTGTCTCCCCCTCTGCCCGCGGGCTCTGGCAGTGTCTGTCCGCCAGAAGCTGGCAGCAGCCGGGGCTGGAGGCAGAGCTGGGGTCCCGGTCCCCTGGGCGGCCTTGGCTGACGGCCTGCCCTGACCAGGCAGGGTGTGGGGGCCGCACACACAAGGAACTCCAGCTTCCCAGAGCTGCTTTGGGGGGATGGGGATGCCTGGTGTGTGCCCAGAAGTCTTGGGGGCTAAGCAGGCTACGGGGGAAGCTCGCAGGCTTTTCCTGATTCCCCTTCTCCTCCTCGCCCAGCTTTATCACCTTTCGCTCCTGCGCGTACCTCGACAAGAAGCACACCATCTTTGGGCGGTAAGAGATCTGGGGTGCTGGTGCGGGTAGGCTTCTTCCCCAGTGGGACCCTCTCACTGCCTTGCCCCCACACCTGGCTCAGTGCCTGCTTGCCCCCACAACCATCACTGCTGCGGTCACGGCCACACAGAAGTGGGGACTTGGGCCTTTCTGTTGGCCAGGGGACGTGGCTCCGCAGACCTGCCAGCCGAGGGGCGGGCCGCTCTAGCCCCCTCTGGCCAGCTGCTGTGTCCAAACTCGCCCCCCTTGGGCTCCCCTCTGGCTGGGTCCAATTTGCAAGTCTGGGCACGTCCTCGCCTCTCTGTCCTCTTGTCCTATGAAGGCCCAGATGGTATTTCCAGCTTGTGGCCTCGTGGCGTGTCACACCCCTCAGCTCGGCAGCCTGTCACACAAAAAGCGCTAGGGTGCATGGAAGCAGTGCGAGTACTGTGGCCCGCTGGCCCTGCTCTGACCACCCCCCCGCCCAACCTCAGGCCTCTCATCCCTATGGCACCTTCTCAGGCCCATCCTCTGCCCCTCTTCCCACCATGCCACAGGGACTTGGCTTTTGGGGGTGCCCTGCCCTGGGGCACACTCAGAGGTACCCCTGTCCCTCGGCCGCAGGGTTGTTGGGGGCTTTGACACACTGACAGCCATGGAGAACGTGGAGAGCGACCCCAAAACCGACCGCCCTAAGGTATGTGCCGAGAGAGAACGGGGGATCGCCGCCCAGGCTGGGCACCGGGCAGGCGGGTTTGGAGGGGCCTGCTGCCTCCTGCTGTCCCCTCACTTGCCCCCCTCTGCTGCTAGGAGGAGATCCGCATCGACTCCACCACGGTGTTTGTGGACCCCTACGAGGAGGCCGATGCTCAGGTGAGGGGGCCACCAGGGGGGCAGGGGCTGCGGGGACCCTGCCCGGCCTGCGGGGCTCCGGGCCAGCCGTCACCGTGCTCCGTCACAGATTGCTGAGCAGCGCAAGACGACGCAGCTCGAGGAGGCAGCCCCAGAAAGCACAGGAAAAACCCACCAGCCCAAGCCGGGGAGCCAGGGCCCCCAGACGTACCGCCAGGGGGTGGGCAAGTACATCAATCCAGCGGCCACGTGAGTGCAGTGAGGGTGCGCGTCCCGTCTGCGTGCTGCTCTCCCAGCCTCCCAGTGCCCACGGGTCAGACGCTGCCCGTGGCGAGCGAGCACCGGGCATGGGGGGTGAGCAGGTGCCGGGGGGGGGGGGGGGAGTGCCACCGTGCACGAGGACCCCAGGGGTGGGGGGGCTGCGTATGTGACTGTGACCTCACACCGAGCAGGTGCTGCGGGAGGGCGTGGGTTCCCAGCGCGGGGGACTGGTCCACGCCCAGCAGCCAGAGCGAGTCTCCGCTTTCCAGGAAACGGGCAGCAGAGGAAGAGCCCTCCACCAGCACAGCTGTCCCTGTGGCCAAGAAGAAGCCCAGCCGAGGCTTTGGGGACTTCAGCTCATGGTAGCAGCAGGTCGGCCCCTCTGGAGCCCCGGAGGGACTCAGGGCTGGGGGCCTGTGTCCACATCACAGAGTTCTCTGCCCTTCCGACTACAGCTCACTAAAGCTCTTACTTGTTGCCCGAGTCCCCTTTCCTGGCCCTCGGAGTCCACGGGCCTTCCCAGCCTTCACCGGGTACAGTGGCCCCGGGCCGAGCCCGAGCCCACGTCTCAGACTGCCGGGCATGGGCTGTTGCCCTTAGGCCCGCCTTGCAGCCCGGCCGGGGAGGAAGGCAGTCTCCTGCCTCTGGCTCTCCTACCCTCCCCCACCCCGTCTGCGTCCTTGACTCGGGGACTGTTTACTCAGTGGGGCACCTGGGACCTGGTTAGAAACACCGGCTTGCAGAGCCCGGACCTCCTCCCCTGGGGCCGCAGGCTGGGCGCTGCACCTGCGTGCTGCCCATGCTGGGGAGCTCCTGCCGCCCGGCCCAGGTGGGGGCTGTGCCCAGGACCCCCTGCCCCAGGATGGTAAGCAGAGCGCACGTGGGAGCAGCTGCCCACCCCCCGCCCCCCGGGCCTGACTTCGTGCTCAAACAGTCGATCCCTCACCCCAGCACTAGGGCTTCCAGACCGGCCTCACCAGCGTTTCCGGACTTAAAGAATCCCTTCCCTTGACTTTATTTTTCTATAAATGTAAAAAAAAAAACAAAAAAAACCCTAACGTGTGCAGGCCCGCCCTTTGTTTTCTGTTCGTTCTGTAGCCCGTGCCAGCGTGGCTTCCCTGCTCCTGACCTTGACGCCGCTACCTCGGCTTTCCCAGAGCACCTCTGCAGAAGCGTGGCGACAGCTGTCCACCCCTCACACCCACTCCCAAGGCCTGTCGTCCTCGGGCTGGCACGGGCCACGACCCCCTCCAGCTGGTCACACTGCAAACTTCAGGCTCGGTCCTTGGTTCTTTCCTTCACCCAAGCCTCAGATGTCCACAGCGGCTCCAGAACATACCTGGGCTCCCCCTTTTCCACCTCTGATGCTGAACCCCAGACCCAAGCCTGGTCTCTCGCTGCCTCGGTTCAAGCCCCTCGTGCACGTCCACGCAGGTGCCATCTGGGCCCCCTTCCCAGAGCTCATCCGCCTGTTGTCCTCTTGCTTCACACCAGTCACGGGCTGTCCTGTGTGTGGAGAACAAGGGCTGTGCTCCCCGTGCACCCTGTCCCTCTGCAGTCCTCTGCCTGTGGCAGCCTGCAGCCGGGGGCCGGGGCTCTAGAGAGCGCCCGCTCATCCCTCTGCCCGGGGCCAGGCCCTCATCGTCCTCCTTCACGACCTCCTCACCACGACCCCTCCCGGCTACACCGAGACATCAGGTAGCTGCTGAAAGGCTTACACTGCAGTGTTTGTGCCCAGGATGCCAAGAGCCTGTTCACCCAGGAGAGGGCTGCGCGCGGGGACAGCCGTGTAAACGCACAGCTGCTGGTGGCTCAGGGTGCGGGTGGAGGCCCTGGAGAGGGAGGGTCCCAGGAGGCTCCCGGACTCCTCAGCCTTTGGGGGCGGGGGGAGCTCAGGTGAGGCTTTCTCGGGCTACGTGCACCAGCCCCCTACCCTCCTCCCAGACTTGCCGGGTGGGGAGCCCGGTGGCTCAGTGCTCCGGGACACGGCAGGCTGCATGTCACCACATGGGACCGGAGTGGCCACAGGAGGAGCTCGGAGACCCCAGACCCAAAGCTCCCAGCATCAGAGCAGAGCGCCCGAGACAGGAGGTGCTACGGGGAAGGACACCATCTGAGAGTGGAAGCTTTATTGTTCAACCTCACAAAGACAGAGGACAGAGGGCTGGACACGGAGGCTGAAGGAGGCTTGTGCACGTGAGCGTGGCAGTCCTGCTCCAAGGGGCAAACCTTCTGGCTGCTGTCCATCTGTCCGTCCTTCCAGCTGTGCCCAGCGGCCACACCTACCTGGCCCAAGGCATGACGGCCAGGCCACCCTGGGCTGCAGGTCCACCCAAGAGCCTTTAACAAAGGACGGTTTACATTGCTGTAGGTCGTTTTGGAACTTAAATTAGTTTTCTAGATATTAAAACCACTTGGATTTTATAAGTACCTGGTGAGGTCCTCAGGTAAATTAAAGGGCTTTTGGAAAAATTCCCATGTCTGATCTTGCCTAATATCTGACAGATGCCATCAAGAATAAGCATTAGGTACAAAAATACTATATATATGTATATATAAAACGGCAACAAAACTAAACCACACTTCTAAAGCAGATGTGCTGTGCCAGAGAACACTACATAGTTCAAGTTAAATGCATTTATGATCCTAGCATCACCTCCCATTCTTTAAGGAAAAAAATATTTTAAATAATTTAAATAAAAGTCACAGGATGATATTTACTGTTTAGGAATTTAAGAGGGTGGAACATTCCAACACTTTACCAGCACATCTGGTTGTGGTCTCATGAATGTCCTTCCCTGAAGCCAGCTCACGGTCCGTTCATTTGGTTTCGAAAGGAGCTTGGATTTCTCAGAAGACCAACAAAAAAAGTGGTAAGAGTTTTCGTTGGTATCAATTACAAAAAAAAAATTACAAAATAAGGCAGAAGACCACTAGTAAAAATGTTTCAATGCCATCACAAAAGACAATACAAAAACCAAAGTGCTCAAATCGAAGGAGCAGTAAACTTGCCCAGAACATACAAAAGCTTTAAATATAGGTTTAGTATACACAAAACTCGGTCAGAAAAATTTGAGAAGATTCTTCAGTTTAAGTGAGCTTGGGAAGCGCTCGGGAGCCCTGCCCTCGGCACCCCCGGGACCCCCCGGCCCTCATCCTCTCTGGGCCTCGGGCGCAGCATAGAGGCTTACGGAGGAACTAAGACGAGAAGGGAAATGTCAGTTTAGGCGACGTTTTCAATGATGAGTACTCACTCCTCAATGAAAGGGCCTTTCTGTCCCTTCAAAGTGGCCACTAAGGACGGAAGCCGCAGATGTCCACGCTGCACGTGCCAGCTCGAGGGCGTAGCGTCTTCGGATTTCAGAGCATGGCAGCGAGTGCGCTGCGCCTGCGGGCCCGGGCGCCTGAAGGCTGTACAGCTGAACGTGAACTTAGACACACGGGGACTGTGCTGGGACAACCGAAATCTGCGGGGGACGCCAGCTCGGGGAAGAGCAGCCTGCTGGAGTACCTGCACGCGCAGAGGCTCACACAGCTGTACGAAGACCTGCCCTTGACACCTGGAGACGTGCGTACGCTAACTCGGGCGCCTGTCCCCTTGCCCGGAGCAGGGCGCCGCATCTCCCCACATCCCAAGGCTTCGCTCTGAGCCAGAAAGAGGGTGCCAAAAGGGAAGCTCTAGGGGGGCAGCTGTGCCAGAACCAGTCGGGAGCCCAGTGCCTGCCCGGGCCGTGGGCTCTGGGCTCAGGGGAGGGCTGGGGGGAGGGAAGGGACCTCCCAGGGACCGGAAGCCATTCTCCCACCCTTCCTGGCCAGCTCACACGTGCCCCTGGGCTGACCTTCTCTGCAGGTGGTTTCAGAGCCGCGGGCCGGGGTGCGCTGCCCTTCTCTCTCCCTACCTCGCTGGGCCCTTTTCCCGTCCCCCAGCACTGGGGTCTCAGGAGTTTCATGCCATGCTACACGCAAGGCCCCACCAGACTCCTGGAGCAGCAGGTCGGGCCCAGCAGCCGGAGTCAGGTCAGAATATTGAAAACCAAAACTTACTTGGGAATGATTTTTGGCCTCCATTCTCTGAAAACTGGCCATAACCCTGCCTCGTGCCCTCTCCCTGCGGAGGCACAGGTGGATCAGAACTTAAAATACATTGCAGAGACACGGGGCATAGAAGACCGCCCAAGTCGCTTCTGTGTCAGCTCAAGGGACAGAACCAGTGGGGCACGGGAGACCCATATTCATTTACAAAGTTTAAATCTGTTTTGGAACTTGACTCTTTCCTGAAAAAAATTTTAAAATAATCTCCCAAATCTCAAGTTTGGAAGTTCATCCCGCTAGTTCTGGTCTCTTTCATATGCAAAAGTAATTCATTTTCTTCAAGTACAACAGAATAAAAAAGGAAATCCGATTTGACTCAGTCCAGTGCGTTAACCTCTAACTGCGTGGACCGCCCCATCAGCACCTACCACAGAAGCCCCACTTCCAGAGCCCTGCCGGCCTGCAGCCCTATGCGCATGTGCACCTGCGGCCCGCGAGGACAGTCTTTGCTGACGCTTTCTAGATAAGGAGGCTGTTGGCTTAAATAAACAAGATGTTCCATTAGACAGATTTCTCTATTTATAGCTTATCTAAAATGTAATCAGTGATGTCGTCTAGTTCTCAACAAGGCTTTAAAAAAAAATGGTCCCTTGGTGTATAGATTTCTTGACTGTTTCTGGAAGATTCCTAAATGAGCACTATGCCTTAACAGCTCATATGCAAGAGGAATAACCCATCTGTAGTTTCACAAATAGAAAAAAAAGTGGCCTACAGTACCCTCACTCAAAAAAAGAGGGGAGTGAGCTTGCTCCCCAAAAAGCCCCTAACCCTGTGGTCCGCGGAAGTTTGGTTTGGTTTCTATCAAACATGAAGGAGCACAGCCAAACTCTATCTTAAAGGCATAGCTTAAAGGAAGGTATTAACTAGACAGGTAAGTCATCGGTTAATTCTTTCTCTAGAACTTGAGAAGTTAGAAAAAGGTCATTGAAACATTTCAGAAACAGCCATGTACGTGAACAGGAGAGAGGCTGGAGGGACACCTTACCACCTGAACGGCCGGGAGAGGCCAGCCCGCCGTAAGGTTCAAGTTCAAGAAATACTGTCATCCAGGATGCCTCCGTTACGCTTACAGTCTCTTTCACAAAATAGTATTCAGAAGAGAACAAAGTTTTCACTTTACTCCCAACCATTGTCTTTGATCATGTGGGCAAGCTCAATAATAAATTTTCCTTCCTTATATTTCTGACTGCTTTCAAAGGCATGTTCCTTGAAAAAGAAAAAAAGTAGAAAGAAGGTTTCAGGGTAGAATCGATTTCACTTTTCAACCTCATTACACTCTTGGCAAAGAAGATAAGTGTATGAGATCAAGTCTCCCCAGGTGTTCCTTGTTCTGCTGACCAGGGACGGGGGAAGAATCTGTCTCGATGACAAGCCCGGGCGGGCCAGGACAGCCCACCTCTACTCCTCCTTACCTTACAGATCAACTCACAGGGGAAGGGTAATTCACGTTTGTCCCTGAGCATCTACCATGCGCAAGGCAATCTGGGAGGTAGGAAGAGGAGCAAGATACTCCTTGCAGGGACTGCAGGTAAAAGGCAAGTGAAGGCCACTATGCCAAGCACCCTGGGGACTGTTCCTCCAAGATGCTGGAGGAAGAGAAGACCCTTGGATGGGCAGTGAGGGTGGAACAGAATAGGGGTCGGCGATATGTGTGTGTTTGTGGGGTGTGTGTGTGTGTGCATGCACACTCTTGCGCAGGCCTCACGGAGCCCATCTCCATACTGGGGACTGCGTCTCCTTGTGTGTGATGGGGAATACGGAGAACAGGAACAATCAGCAATTCCAGGAGGAGGGAGCACAGGTGGCCCTGCCCAAGATGGCCAGAATGGCTGCAGAGGACAACTGAATGAAGGCAGGCACCGGCTACACCCACACGCACTTCTTGGATGCCACCAGGGGTGGTCGGGGGCACTGGGGACAAACTTGGGAGTCAACGGGAGGGGTGGGGAACAACAGGAGCAGGGAGTGTGTGTGTGGGGGGTGGGCAGAAGCTGTGCATGGGCCAAGCCCCCCGTGGGCCGGCAGCAACTGTGCCCAGCACCGCAGTGGGGTCTGCTGTCACTACTGCAAAGTAACGTCACCAGCCACCTGCGTGGGGGACACTCCCCTCATTTCAGGGGGCCCTCGGAGGGCACAGGTCTGCAGGGCAGGGCCACATGCTCCCCCAACCAGTGTGGCTGTCACCCCTGCCCTGGGAGTGAGGTGAGCGCGGGTGCGCCCACGTGGGGACCTCCATCTTTAATCAGCTCAAAAGAGATTCTGTTACGAGAACACGGATTTTCTGACACTTCCAGCGGGAGGTCTTATTCCTTTGCAAATTTTGTTTCTGTTTGTGACATGTGTTTTATTCATCGTGGTAAGTCTGCGCAGTCTCCGCGAGGCCGGTGTGGACAGGTACTCACATATTTCCACCCGAGCGTGGTTTTGCAGTTTTCACAGTAGATGTCTGCGACCGCGTGCAGGCCAGTGAGAAGGACCCTCTCCTCTGCGGGGCCGCAGCCCACATTCACCCTGCAGGGGAGGAGGGGAGGACAGTGCTCAGGATCCGCCCCCCGCAACTCTCCACCGGTCCCCCTCCACCCCGCCCTGGGTGGTTCTTTCTCCAGCTAACTGGTTACCAGAGGCACCGCCCCCTGCCCACCACCACCTTTGAGAAGGAACAACTCTATTTCCCCAGGAGAATTTCCCCAGGAGAATCCCAACATGGGATTCACAGTGACCACAGTTCTGTATGGAGCGCGGTCAAAATCAAACCCACCACAAATGGGTCACAGACCACACCGCGTGTGGGAGCTCATTCTCAGGTAAGAGCACACCTCTCCCCCAAACTCTCACACTAGAGAGAGAGGAATTCCTGAAGATCATATCAAAACACTGGGTCCTTCCAGGGGCACCTGAGCGGCTCAGTCAGTTAAGCTCCCTGCTCAGCAGGGAGTCTGCTTCTCCCTCTCCCTCTGCCCCTCCCACCGACTTGTGCTCTCTCTCTCTCTCTCTCTCTCACTCTCAAATAAATAAAATCTTAAGAAAAAAACCCCAAGAACCCAAAACAAAACCACTGGGTCATTCTAGCCCACTGGGGAATTCTATCTACATATTCCGGCTTTGAGTAATTAAGTGCAGGGATGGACAGAAGCGCTCGATGGGATCTGACCATGAACACAGCATGTCCACATGGCCAATGGCAATAGTACTCACACAGAATTGAAGAGGTAGGCTCGTCCCTGACTTCCCTGAAAAGACTGCAAGGAAGAAAAGATTTTAACAGATTTATTGCGGTAAGATGAAAAGTTTGGCATTTTGGGATGAAGGTGGAGAGCCTGTTTCAGGTCATGGACCTCAATGTGAGTGGAAGGGCCGCCTTGTGGGCTGTTTCGAGCAGCGCCCAGGAGGAGCAGTGACCATAGGCCCTCAGGACCCCGGACCCCACACAGGACCCAGAAGTCACAGCGCTCCTAGAGCCCCGGGGGGCTGCTCAGCGTCCCGATTCCCCCGGCCAGGACAAGCAGCACCACCGTGGTCAGGTAGTAGGGCTGAGGGGATGTTCCCATGCTTTTCCACTGAAATTTAAAGCAAAACCACATCCCAAGATGACCCCTTACTTGGAGGAAGGGACCTTCCAGTGACATCTCCCCCAGGAAAGTGCTATAAGCTAAGAAACAGCTTGTAGCATTCTCATGTAGTCTGGGATGATAAAGGAGGCAGGATGGGGTACAGTTGGGTCAGTTCCAGACTTAGCGCCCGCACCCTTCACTCTCAGCAAAAGAGGGAATGTGAGTTCCCTCTTAGGCAGATGGGGGGGCTCGTCCGCTTTGGTGCCAGGCTTAAGTGACCGAGGGGAACACAGGGACCTCAAAAATAACCAAATCAAGAGAACTTTTTTTTTTTGCCTATCACCTCAGCACAAATTCAAAAGACGGGTGAGGAATGTTGACTGGAGCCCAGGGTGACAATATCTAAATGTAAGAGGCACACACTGTGTGACCAGCTGCCCCACTCCCAAGAATTCACTATCAAGACAAACAACCAGAATGCATAGGGAACAGTGTGACAAGAATGGTCACCGGTAAGTGTTTGCAGTTGCAAAAAGGTGGGACAGCGATACCCACTGACAAGTGAGCAAACAAGGGCACTCACGTCCAGGACTCACGCAGACATTAAGAGGGGGACGGAAGCAGCTGGGCACGAGAGGGTATGGGGAGAAAGTCAGAGACCCTGGGAAATGAAGGAGAGCTAGCCATAAAATGCCAGGTCGTGGGGGCCCTTCAGTTAAAGGAAAAACCATAGGGCACCTGAGTGGCTCAGTTGTTAAGCGTCCGCCTTCAGCTCGGGTCATGATCTCAGGGTCCTGGGATGGAGCCCTACATTGGGCTCTACACTCAGTGGGGAGTCTGCTTCTCCCTCTCCCTCTGCCCCTCCCCTGCTTATGCGCTCTCTCTCTCTCAAATAAATAAAATCTTAAAAAAAGGGAAAAGGGAAAACCATGTTCTTATAGAAGAGAGAGAGACCATGTATGCCACACGACTAACAGAGACAAGCAGAAGGAATGGAGTCAGGGGTAAGGAGGGGAAAGCAGATCCGTCCCTGCCTCACGTGCAGGTGACACTGAGCTGTACCAGGACTCGCAGTCCCTTCCACGAGTACAGAGAGCAGTGCCCCCTGCTGACCCTGGATACGCGTTCGCTGGAGCAACACAGAGACCCTTATGCTAAGCTACTAAGCCACTGCAGTTTGGGGGCTCCTTGTTACTGCGGCATAACCTAGCCTGAGGCGAGCAGTGTTCTGATTTAAATACACAGCTTTCAAAGAAAAAAGAGGGAAAAGAAAAAGGGAAAAAGGAAAAAAAAAAAAAAAGAGGGGCACCTGGGTGGCTCAGTGGGTTAAGCGTCTGCCTTTGGCTCAGGTCATGATCTCAGGGTCCCACGTCGGGCTCCCTGCTCAGTGGGGAGTCTGCTTCTCCCTCTGCCCCTCCCCCCCCGCCCTTCTCTCTCACTCACACTCTCTCCACACTCTCGTTCTCTCTCAAATAAATATAATCTTTAAAAAAGAAAAGAGAAAAATCCTTTATAAGGGTTTCCTTTTCAAGTGGCTTTCTAGAATTAGGAATATTACTTGATGTCCAATTTACCAAATAATCCACTTACGGGCTTCCCCACACATCCTTATCAGCCTTCAATTCTGTAGACCAATTTTCCTAATCCTCTTGCCGACTCTGCAAATTCTCCCCCCTCCCCGCCAAATCCTTATTTTTTTTTTAAAACAGGGTTGGGATCAGTGATGTGGCCAGATCTGTGGCTCGGCTTTAGACGGAAGTCACACTAGAGCGCGGTCTGCAAACCGCCCTAAATGCGGGCCCGCGGAGAAGCGTTTTAGGCTCTGGGGGCCGCGCAGCCCCTGTGGCCAGGACGCTGGCGCTCCGAAGGGCACGGCGGCAGCCATCCGCGCTGTGGAAACCCACGAACGCGGCGGCGGCCCGATAACACGTCACGGAAACAGGTGGCACGCCGGCCGTGGCCCACAGGTAAAACCAGAGCCTGCCAACGAGACCCGCCCGCCCCGAGAACGGCCCCCTTGGGCCAGGGCATCACTGACTAAGATGGACCCGGATGCGGGGAACCCCTGTCCGGACCTCTGCCCTCAGGTGAACCGGCCTCTGCTCTACGTGGCAAGTGCTGTGGGCAAACAATGCGCGGAAGGAAACGCGGCCGCTTCCGGGACCGCCCGCCGGCGCGCGAGGCCCGACGCGTCTCGGCAGCGCGCATGCGCCGGGGGCGCCCAGGTTCCGGCAGGGCTCTCCTCCGGGGATGCTCCGCCGAGGCCGCGGCTGTATCCGCCTAGCGGGCCTCTACTCTCCGTGGAATCAGAAAACAGCGTCACGGCTCTCGGGCTCCTTCAAGGCAGCACCTCAAACCCCCTCGGGCCCACCTCAGCACCGGTCCGCGCCGCCGTCCGGGCTCCGGGGGGTGAGCAGGCCACACGGCTCCCCGGGGAGGCCCCGCAGCGGCTCTGCCTTCCGTGAACTCGGACGCCGTGACACCCGGAGCCTGCCTCGGAGGCCACCGAGAATGGACGAAGGAGCCACGGCAGAAACTGCCTTGTTCCACCGCATTTAGGTTTCGATGCCGGCCCTGATCACCTAGTTAAAACCCAAGCAGGTGAGCGTTCTTCTGAGTAAAACAGGAAGCCTAAGCAGAGATTCCCGAGAGGCACAACTTCCTGATGGACTTTGCTTTTGAAGGAGCAGGAGGCTCACATAGCCCCGGCAAGGGAGACCTGTGAGGATTGGGGGCGCGGGGGTGTGGTCATGACCCTTGAGGATGGGTAGGAGAAAACGGTCCCAGTTTCCCAAGGGCACACTCGCTCATCTATCGTTTTGGATGTTCACAAGTGGTTGATCACAGACCTCACATGTTGCCCAAAAGAAGTCCAACTTAATAATAATGAATTGGACTGTTCTTTTCACATCCACGAGGCTGTTCCAGGCCCTGCAGAGTGCCCAGAGCAGCTGCTGTGGGCCTGTTCACAGCATCCCTCCTGGGTATTTTTCTAAAAGATCCAATTGCCCCCATTCCCCCATGATAGCCTGTTTTCTTCTTAAGCATTCTGAGTTAACATTTCTTAATTTCCCTATTATTAAACTATTTCCCCAGATTTTCTAGACTTCCTTTGTTCCTTCAGTGTTTTTTGGTTTTACATGAACTTTACTGCTCTGGCAAGTAACCTACTCATCTTGCTTTTTGTAATTTTCTATCCCAGCTGCCTAGCCCTCAAAACCCACCCACTGTGCAAACACCATGACCGACATCACACCAGGATCACAGCGCAGTCACACTCAGTCACGCACAAAACTTTCATCAACGCTGCCCAGAAGGCTCTAGACTTGTAGGAACACAACCGACCCAGGAAGTCATGTGATGGTTAAATGTGTGTCCGCGGAGTAGGTACGATCATCCTTAAGGGGATCTCATCATTTCCCAGACACAAACCACTTGCCTTGGAGATCAGCTCATCGTGATTGGCCAGGTGGGCTCTGCAGTGGACACAGCTGTATGTTCGGTGACAGTTTGGCAGATAAGCTTGGAAAGTTTTGGATTTTGTCATCTTCACCATCTCGGCTGGGCACTCCTCGCTCAGCTCAGGGCTGGCACTGGAAGGCTGGTGGCTCTGCTGGGCTCTCTGACAAAAGAAACACTGAAAGATGCACGCAAGAGCCGTTGTTGTTCGGAGGGCGTGTGGCACTGTCCACACAGCTGGGACGAGAGAAAAATGTCACAACCTGTCAACGAATCAAGACAAAGCAGAGGGTTATGGAGGGAACGAAATACTTCAAGGAGGCATGTTTAGGATGTGTGTTTTGAGGAATAGGGTTGGGGGAGCAGAACTAGAAGATCGGATTCTTTAATATCAGTCACTGTTTCACCATTCTAAATGTCGCTGGAAGTGGCAAAGTGAACTACTTTTACATACAAATACTTTGAGAAAAACATCTGATTAAGTATATTTTAGGCCTTAAAGAAAGAACAGCCAACAAGCCTCCCGTCTGAGTGAGGCCAGCAGCCCTGCACACAGCTTGTCCCGAATCCTGGAATTAATGACTCAAAGCACCATGACATTTATGAATATGCGTGAGGGATCCAGTTTAATTAATCCTGAAGAAGTTACATATCAATCCAGAAACAAACCCTTTATATGGTCAAATGATTTTCGACAAGGGTGCCAAGATGATTCAATGGGGAAAGGGCAGTCTTTTCAATAAACGGTGCTGGGAAAACTGGATATCCACATGCAAAAAAATGAAGTTGGACCCTTATTTAACACCCTATACAAAAATTAACTCAAAAGTAGATCAAAGACCTAAATGTAAGAATGAAAACTATAAACTGTTAGATGAAACTAGAGGGGAAAACGTCCACAACACTGACGTGGCTTGATTTCCTCCAAATGACACAAAGGCCCAGACACATATTTAAATTTACAGAAGGTAAAGTGAGAGAAAAATGTGGGCAGAGCACCTGTAGAACACCAAAGAAAGAGAAATAAAAGTCTTAGAAGGATCCAGAAGGGGAGGGAAAATTACCGAACAACAGAACCCAGAAGCCAGTCGGGAAAGGTACCTTTAAGGTCCTGAAAGGCAATAATGGCTATTCCAGAATCCAGTGAAAATATCTTTCAAGAATTCCGGAATGACATTTTCAGACCACTAAAAAGTTTGACTTCTGCAAAATATCACTAAAGGAAGTGCAAGGATGTGCTTCAGACAGAAGAAAAACAACACAGAACGTTAGAGTCTAAAAAAAGGAAAGGCGAATAGAGGATGGTTAAGTCCTTGGGTAAACAGACCAGCAGTAGCTCATAGAGCTTTGAAAAGATAGAACTGTAGGGGGCGCCTGGGTGGCTCAGTTGGTTAACTGTCAGACTCTCGATTTCCCCTCAGGTCATGATCTCAGGGTCCTAAGATTGAGCCTGGCCTCAGGCTCCGCGCTGGGCATGGAGCCTGCTTAAGATTCTCTCTCTCTCTCTCCTCCACCCCCTCTGCCTTTACCCATCCCCTAAAAAAATAAAAGAAAAAGACAGGACTGTAATACATGAGCACAATAACTCAGGGTGGGAGCTCCGCTGAAAAATTTCTAGAGTCCTTGTATTATTCAAAAAAGTAGATATAGTATAGGTTAAGCTTCAGATTCTGGTAAAGTAGGATACATGTTGTGATTTTGATGAAATTTCTATAACAAAACCTAACTAACTTCCAAACCTACAAAGGGGTGTATCAGTGAATGATAAAATGTCAGTCTAAAAGGACACAAGAAAGGGGGCGCCCAGCTGGTGGAGCATGCATCTCTTAATCTTGGAGTTGTGAGTTCAACAATTCATCTAGATGCAATTTACAAGAGATATACCTTAAAATAAGGACACAGAGTGGCTGAAAGATAAGGCTGGAAACCTGGATGGTGGCAACACAGACATAGGGTTTATAATTATTTACTAACATTATATGTATGTGATTCACAATAAAGAAGTTAAAGTAGTAAAAGGATTGGGCATCTGGCTGGCTCAGTCGGTAGAACATGTGACTCTTGATGTTGGGGTCGTGGGTTTGAGGCCCATGTTGGGTGTAGAGATTACTTTAAAAAAAAGTAGTAAAAGGATAGAAAAGATACAACATGCAAATAATAAAAGAAAAACTATATTA
Source organism: Mirounga angustirostris (assembly GCF_029215605.1). Taxonomy (NCBI): domain Eukaryota; kingdom Metazoa; phylum Chordata; class Mammalia; order Carnivora; family Phocidae; genus Mirounga; species Mirounga angustirostris. The sequence goes on from NW_026991722.1 coordinate 65,152,749, forward strand.
ATATATTAACATTTACTAGATAGAAAAATGGGTTACTTCATAATGATAAAAATAGCAGGGAAATAATAGCAAGTGTCAATCTTACCACCTAATAACATAGCCTCAAAATATGTAAATCAAACACTGACATGACTTCAAAGAGAAACAGATAAATCTTTAATCAGAATAGGATTACTGGGGGTGTCTGGCTGGCTCAGTTGTTGAGCATGCGACTCTTGATCTCAGGGTCATGAGTTTAAGCCCCATGCTGGACATAAAGCTCAGTTTAAAAAAAAATAAGATTACTGATTATAGTGTGTAAATGTGGTATACTTATTGCATATTTATCTTATACTTAAAATATAGCATATATAATATAAATATATTTATATTTTACTATGCCTTTCAGTGACTGATAGAACAAACACAAATGATTACGGGCAAAGAGGATGTGCACGATGTGATGAACAAACTGGACCTAAAAGACATGGAGAAAACTGTAAGAACTGCCAAATCCACATTCATTCAAAGCACACAAACATTTACAAAAGCCAGCCCTACAACAAGTCTCAACCAACTTCCAAAAATTGAAAATACAGTATATTCTCTGACCACAGTACACTTAAGTTAGAAATTAATAGGAAAACAGAACAAGAAAAATCTTTGTATGCTTAGAAATTCAGAAATGTACTTCTAACACAAATAAATGGAAAGATATTCTGTACTCATGATTGGAAGAATACTATTAAAATTCTCATTCGACCCAAAGCAATCTAGAGATTCAGTGCAATCCCTAGCAAAATACCAGTGGCATTTTTCATAAAACAGAGGATCCTAAAATATGTATAAAACCACAAAAGACCCCAATAGCCAAAGCCATCCGGAGAAAGAGGAACAAAGTTGGAGGTATCACAGTCCCTGATTTCAAACTATACTACAAAGCCACAGTAATCAAGGCAGCGTAAAAACAGACACAGAGATCAATGGAATTTAATAGAGGGCCCAGAACAAACTCACACGTGTACAGCCAATCTAGGACAATGGTGGCAAAAATACACAATGAGTCTCTTCAATAAATGGTCTTGGAGACACTGGTCAGCTAGGTGCAAAAGAATGAAACTGGACCACTGTCTTACATCGTACACAAAAATAAATTCAAAATGGATTAAAGACTTGAATGTAAGACCCCAAACCTGTCAAACTCAGAGAAACCATAGGCAGTAAGCTCTTTGACATCATTCTTAACGGTATGTTTTTTTGGACCAGTCTCCTCAGACAAGGGCAACAAAAGAGAAAATAAACAAATGGGATTATATCAAACTAAAAAGCTTTTCCACAGCAAAGGAAACCATCAACAAAAGACCACCTAGGAAATGGGAGAAAATATTTGCAAATCATACATCTGATAAGGGGTTAATAGCCAAAATATACAAAGGACTTAACACAAATTAAAAACAAACACCCTGATTAAAAATGGGCAGGGGGGTGCCTGGCTGGCTCGGTTGGAAGAGCATGTGACTCTTGATCTCGGGGTTGTGAGTCCAAGCCCCACGTTGGGTGTGGAGGCTACTTAAAAAAAAAAAAAAAAGGGCAGAGGACTTTAATGGACATTCTTCCAAAGAAGACATCCAGATGGCCGACAGACACGTGAAAAGACAGATGACTCAACATCACTCATCATCTGGGAAATACCAATCTAGTTTTGATTTTATTGTATTTTTTTTTAAAGATTTTATTTATTTATTTATTTGACAGAGAGAGATAGAGCGAGAGAGGGAACACAAGCAGGGGGAGTGGGAGAGGGAGAAGCAGGCCCCCCGCTGAGCAGGGAGCCCGATGCGGGGCTCGATCCCAGGATCCTGGGATCACGACCTGAGCTGAAGGCAGATGCGTAACGACTGAGCCACCCAGGCGCCCCTTATTGTAGTTTTCAGTAAGCCATCAGCTCACACCTTTCAGATTGGCTATTATCAAAGAGACAAAAAAATAAGAGTTGGCGAGGATGTGGAGAAAAGGGAAGCAATGGAAGCAGCCAAAGTGTCCATGATAGAAGAATGGATAAAGAAGATGTGGGGTATATACACAATGGAATACTATGCAGCCATCTCACCATGAAATCTTACATGGATCAACGTCAACAGTACTACACTAGGTGAAATAAGTCAGAAAGAAAGACAAATACCATACGATCTCACTTGTATATGGAATCTAAACAAAAAAAATGGAAGAAAAAACAGAATCAGACTCACACATACAGAAAGCAAATGGTTGGTTACCGGAGGGGACTGGGTGGGGGGATGGGCAAAATCGGTGAAGGGGATTAAGGGGTATGAACTTCCAGCTATAAAATAAAGAAGTCATGGAGATACAATGTACGGCATAGAGAATATGGTCAGTAACTTTGTAATAACTTTGTATGGGACAGAGGATACTAGATTTATGGTGGGGATCATTTCATAATGTATAAAAATATCCAGATCAATAAAAAGATCAATATGATGATCTTTAGTTGAAACTAATAGGATATTGTGTGTCGATGATTCTCCGATATTTAAAAAAGTATAACCTGAGGAGAGAAAGGAATGTACTTCTATATACCCATGTGTCTAAGAATGGAAATTAGAAGATATTTTTATTAATATTATTAGACAATAATAAAATAGGGGCGCCTGGGTGGCTCAGTTGGTTAAGCGACTGCCTTCGGCTCAGGTCATGATCCTGGAGTCCCGGGATCGAGTCCCGCATCGGGCTCCCTGCTCGGCAGGGAATCTGCTTCTCCCTCTGACCCTCCTCCCTCTCATGCTCTCTGTCTCTCATTCTCTCTCTCTCAAAAAAAAAAAAAAAAAAAAATCTTAAAAAAACCAAAAAACAATAATAAAATAACTACTTTCTAGTACTTAAAGGGACATGTATGATCTTATAGGATGTAGATGAGAAAATACGACAGGTGAAATTGATGAGCTAATCTTTTTTTTTAAGATTTTATTTATTTATTTATTTATTTGAGAGAGAGCTCCCAAGTTGAGGGGGAGAGGGAGAAGCAGATTCCCCACTGAGCAGGGAGCCCGATGTGGGGCTCAATCCCAGGACCGAGACCATGACCTGAGCCGAAGGCAGACGCTTAACCAACTGAGCCACCCAGGCGCCCTTAAACACCTATCTTTATTTATTTAATGTATACAGCAGCTTTATTCATAATAGCCAGAAACTGGAAACAAGCCAGGTCAACAAACAGTGGTACATCCATACCCTGGAGTACCACTCAGCTATAAAAAAGAACAAACTATTAACATACACAACAACCTGAAGGAATCTTCAGAGGATTATGCTTAAAAAAAAAGAAGAAAAGGGTAGCCAACCCCCAAAGGTGACATACTATATTATTCCATTTATATAATATTCTTGAAGTGACAAAATCATGGAAATGGGGAACTGATTAGAGGATGCCGGGGGTTAAGGGGTAGGCTGAGGAGGGGAGGGAAGTGGGTGTGGATGTCAAATGGCAACACAGGGAATCTTGCTGTGATGATGCCTTTTTTTTTTTTTTTTAAGGTTGACTTTTCTTCCCCCCCGAGAATTTTTTTCAATCCAAATTCAATTAATTAACATACCGTGTATTATTAGTTTCAGAGGTAGAGTTCAGTGATTCATCAGTCTTATATAACATCCAGTGCTCATTACATCACGTGCCGTCCTTAATGCCCGTCACCCAGTTACCCCATCTCCCCACCTCCCTCCCCTCCAGCAACCCTCAGCTTATTTCCTATGATTAAGAGTCTCTTATGGTTTGGCTCCCTCTCTGATTTCGTCTGGTTTTATTTTCCTTTCTTCCCCTATGATCCTCTGTTTTGTTTCTTAAATTCCACATATGAGTGAGATCATATGATAATTGTCTTTCTCTGACTGACTTATTTCACTTAGCATAATACCCTCTAGTTCCATCCACGTCATTGCAAATGGCAAGATTTCATTTTTGTGATGGCGGAGTAGTATTCCTGTGTGTGTGTGTGTGTGTGTGTGTGTACACACACATACCACATCACCTTTACCCATTCATCTGTCGATGGACATCTGGGCTCTTTCCACAGTTTGGCTGTTGTGGATGTTGCTGCTATAAACACTGGAGTGCAGGTGCCCCTCAGATCACTACATTTGTATCTTTGGAGTAAATACCCAGTAGTGCAATTGCTGGGTCATAGGGTAGCTCTGTTTTCAACCTTTTGAGGAACCTCCATACTGTTTTCCAGAGTGGCTGCACCGGCTTGCATTCCCACCAACAGTAAACACCCATCTTTAAAAGTTAAAAAATAGGGGTGCCTGGGTGGCTCAGTCGTTAAGCATCTGCCTTCGGCTCAGGTCATGATCCCAGGGTCCTGGGATCAAGCCCTGCATCGGGCTCCCTGCTCAGCAGGAAGCCTGTTTCTCCCTCTCTCACTCCCCCTGCTTGTGTTCCCTCTCTTGCTGTGTCTCTGTCAAATAAATAAAATCTTTTAAAAAGTTAAAAAAATAACAGAGAAACAACCCAAAGAAAATATAAGGAAGGAAATAAACAGGAAAAAATTTTATGCAACAGACAAGGAAAACATGGATATGCAAGAGAGGATCAACAAAGCCAAAAGTTTGTTCTTGGAAAAGACTAATAAAACTGATAGAGCTTTGTTCGACTCATTGGGGAGAGATCGGATATAAGTAATAACCTGGCAGAAATGGAAATGGAATATCACTTTCTTTGGATGAGATTTGTGGGTAAGAGGATGTTGTGATCAATTTAATATATTTGAAAATGTGAACCACACACATAAATTCCTAGAAGAAACAGAACTGAAAAATGGGACTCAGGAAGAAACAGCAAACCTGAACAATCTGATAAACATTAAAGAAATGGGAATGAACCCGCTAGCTTAACTTGATACAAAACCTTGATCAGGGCAGTGCCAAGAATGAAATTCACTACGATTTTCTTCTCATGAACCAAGATGCAAACACCCTAAATCACTTTACCAAACAGAATCTAATACTATTTTAAAAGGATAATAAAATACAATTAGGTTGACTTTATCACAGGAATACAAAATCATCTAATGTCAGAAAATGTAGTTAATACAATGTACCACCTATTGTTCTCTGTTTATCTCAATAGATGCAGAGAAAGCATTTGATAAAATCTAACGTCCATTCTCAATTCTAACAACATTCTGTGCAAAATAAGAATATAAGGGAACTTCCTTATCTGTTAAGAGACATCTATAAAAATGAAACAACCCACCATGAACATCATGCTTCATGGTAAGACTTAGAAAACATCCTCATTGAGATCAGGAATGAGCCTCTACACCACCATTTCCACACAGCCCTACCACAAGCCCCAGCCAGCTCTGCAAGGCAACAAGGCATACAGATTAGAATGGAAAATACAGACTTATGCAACAGTGTAACAGTACAAAGTATCTAAGAATAAATTCAGACTTGACAGAGAAGAGTATAAAATTTTGAGGGACGATAAGGAATACGTAAATAAATGGAGATATACCAAGATCAGGACCGGAAGATATTGTAAACATATGAATACTCCCCAAAGTAGTGTTTATTTTTTAATTTTTATTATTTTAACTTTTTTTTTTTTTTGAAGATTTTCTTTATTTGAGAGCGAGAGAGTGTGCATGCAGGGGGAGGGGCAGTGGGGGAGGGAGAGTCTCAAGTAAAGTCCTTGCTGAGTGTAGAGCCTGATGCAGGACTTGATCCCATGACCCTGAGATCATGATCGGAGCCGAAACCAAGAGTTGGATGCTTAACCAACTGAGCCACCCAGACGCCCCTAAAATTTAAGTAATCTCTACTCAACGTGGGGCTCAAACTTATGACCTCAAGATCAAGAGTTGCACGCTCTGCTCACTGAGCCAGCTAGGCGCCCCCCAAAGTCATTTTTAAATTAAATGCAATTCAAATCAAAATCCAGAAAGATGTGTTGGTGTGCGTGTGTGTGTGTGTGTGTGTGTGTGTGTGTGTATGCACGCATATACAAGCCAGGGAGCCAGTGAGAGGCAGCGAGATTGGATTCTAAAACTTACCCTACAAATGTCTATAGGGGAGGGAAAAGTTTTCCTCAACCCTCTTGGGGTCCCTGGCTGGGTCTGAAAATTAACCTGGCAAAGATGATTAGCAGGAGAAAAGCACACAGATTTTACTGAACATTTCCATGTCCATGGGAACCTTCAGAAGAGAATGAAGAACCAAAATAGCAGCCGAGCAGGAAGCTTTTCTACCACTTAAACAAAGAAACTATTTGTGAAGAACTGACGAGGCAGACGGCTTTGGTCTAGGGGGCAGTCCATGGAGAGGAAGCAACTAGAAAGACAGGGTAGGTTTAACAAGGTGGTGCGCAATTCTCAGCCCCAAATTCCCTGTCTCTGGTGATGAGGATGTCTTCCCTCCTCCTGGTACAGGGAGGACACCTTTCCCATGGGGGGGTCTTATGACCTGTGCCGGGGAATAAGGGCAAAAGGGGAGGTCAGAATGACCTTCCTCCTTCTGGCATTTTCTCAAATTTCTCCAGCTTAAGATATTCAATATGCCAAGGTGACATTTTTAGGGTAGTGCGTCCTGAGCCCCATCATGTCAAAGGTCAAAACTAGTGAGGATGCTCTTGAAGAGCACAAAGGAAGCCCATTTGATACCTGAGTCTGACAGAGAGCCGTCCTGCCATTTTCCACAGTCATGGGGCAGGGCACTGCTGGTGGGGAACAGGAAAATGGGCGGATGGGACCCAAAAGAGAGCCTAGAAACAGACCTATGCACAGATGGACACCAGATACAGCGACAGCAGAAAAGAGAGGTTTCCAAAAACGGTGCTGGATGTTATAGATACTCATCTACAGGAAAAGACAAAATTGGATCCTATTTTATACCAGAAATAAAAATTAACGGTTCAGGGGCACCTGGGTGGCTCAGTCACTGTTTGCCTTCAGCTCAGGTCATGATCCCAGGGTCCTGGGATCGAGCCCCACATCAGGGCTCCCTGCTCAGTGGGGAGCCTGCTTCTCCCTCTCCCACTCCCCCGGCTTGTGTTCCTTCTCTCACTTTGTCTCTCTCGGTTAAATAAATAAAATCTTTAAAAAAAAATTAATGGTTCGTCCCATTTCCCAACAGAGAAAACCAGCTAGCAAGAATATTGTGGAGGAAGTTTCCATACAAGGGATATACACCCACGCCTACACACCCGTCCTCCAAAACGAAGCTCTGTTTCTTTCTCCACTAAAAGTCTTCTCAACCAAGGATTAAGGGAGTTCTGAAGAAGTCTGATTGTATTTGATATTCCCAGTGATTCCCAAACCTTAACCTTTTCAAGCCATCACCTTAGCCCCAGTACATTTTATCAGGTTTTATCTGTTGCCCCAAACTACTGGGCACTCTGTGAATTTGAACCCTGGCATCCCTCCCAGTTTTGAGGGAGGTTGTGGAGGCAGGTCATGGGGATGAGGGTCAATTCGGATGGATCCCACCTGCAGCAGCCCAGCTCCCACCCCATGTCCCACATGGGCCCCACAGACACTGTCAACCCACACGTGCACCCCGTCCCATTTGGTGATGACCCATAAGGAAGGAAATATATATATATTTTTTTAAGTAGGCCCCACACCTGAACTCACAACCCTGAGATCGAGAGTCCCATGCTCCGATTGATCCGGCCAGGCACTTCCCGACCTGACTTCTTACTGAACTCACATTGAGTGTTTTAATACCTTCACCTGAGTTTTTCCCTCTTTATCAAAAGGAGCCTTCAGTTTTGTCCCTTCTTTCCTCAGACTCCCTCTAATGAAGATTCTAAAAGCACGCAGTGAAGGGGCCAAGAGACAGGGATCTCAGACCATGCACCAGCTGGTTCGTCAGGTCTTGAGAGTCCTGCCCTTCAGTGGCAGAAACACGGTTCCCTGTGGCCGAATGGAGAACCCACAGAAACTGCCCTCCAGCCTTGAAACAAGGGATTTCAGGGCGCCCGGCTGGCTCAGCTGGCAGAGTGTGCAACTCTTGGTCTCGGAGTTGGGAGTTCGAGCCCCACGCTGGGTGTAGAGATTACTTTAAAAAAGTGATTTCACTTTTATTCATAATAAGAATGGGGGTAACACCTCTCATTTTTAGCTCACATGCGGTTCCCTTTGTATGGGACAACACAACACCTTTCAAAGTGGCAACTTGCCAAGGCTTTTCTGCTTATTGTGAATTGCTCCATGGCAAGGCTGTGTGCCTTCCCTCACCCTGGGTGACCTCAGCCTGAGGAGTCGCCAGTGTCCAGAAGGCCCGTCTCTGCGGAACAGCCCACCTCATGGGCTCCTGTCACCTTTACTGAGCCTCGTCCGCGCTCAGCACTCACGGCCAGCCCTTCCAAGGCCGGAGGGGGCCTCATGCACACACATCTCACCGTCTCCGTCCTGATAGCCAGCCCCGTCACTGCCCGGCAAAGGGGGTCCTGGGTTCGCGGTCACGGAGAAGGGTATCAGGTTGTGTTTTTACCAGGCTTTTAAACTGGGTATCCACTGTGGCATTGGCGAAATCATGGCCAAGTTTTCAGGCAACCAGTGTGCAAAATGGGCTTTTACAACAGGATCTACTGGCAAGTTAGGAGCCGCTGTGAAGTAATCAAAAGGCAAACGGATCCAGTGAATCATGTTTATTACAGGACATTATGTTTCCCCTAGGTTTGGAGGGCAGCAACCATCCCCCCAGAAGATACTACTGTGGGGTAATTTTTTGGAGCAAAAACAATATTCTGGATTCCAGAAATTTCTCTCCTAAAATAAACATGTATAATTATTTTAAGAGAACGTGAATCAGGCCCAAGTCCATATGGTGCTGTTACCACACTTCTAAAGACAAAAACATTGAGAAATAAAGCCCCAACCAAGCAGCTCTGACATTTCCGGGATGGAGTGGAGGCTCCCGAGGGCCCCACACCCTGGGACACCCATTCTCTCTACTCCCCACGCCACCGCCCCGCACCACCACTACCTGGCAGATAGGCTCAGTCCCAGCCCTCCACTTCCCCCGAGAGGGGGAAAGAGGCACCGGGCACACAAAGCGTTCAGCCAGAGTTCATGGCGCAAGTGGGACCCCAGGTGGGTGGCTCCACATCCTCCACAGAAAACGGAACACGGGGGCTCTGCTGAGCACCCCAGCCCAGGCCGACGCCATTCTAAGCAGCTGACTCCATGAGAACCAAACGAATTGGCAGCAACCTTCAGAGGTGGGGGTTCTTATTAGTCCCACTGTGGAAACTGGGGCCCAGAGCTAGGAAGCTGTGGATTCAAAGCCAGAGTCTACGCCCTGGACCACTACGCCTGCAGACACATGAACCGGTGTGAACTTCACTCATCGATGCAAATTAAAGGCAGTCTGGTAGGTCCGACAACCTAGCAGGTGGGCGAAGATTTTTAAAAAGTTGATACCACCACTGGCGAGGACTGGCTGGGATGCAGCCATCTGGTAACACCTATCAGCGCCCTGGGGTGCACACCCCTGCACCTCAGCTGGGGGCTAGGAAGCACGGGGAAGGGGCTTCCTTTTCACCATCTGCTTTTTGGTAACTTCAGATTTTTTTTAAAAAAGATTTTATTTATTAGAGAGAGAGCACAAGCAGGGGGAGTGGCAGGCAGAGGGAGAGGGAGAAGCAGACTCCCCACTGAGCAGGGAGCCCGATGCGGGGCTCGATCCCAGGACCCTGGGATCATGACCTGAGCCGAAGGAAGACGCTTGACGACTGAGCTCCCCAGGCGTCCCGGTAACCTTAGATTGTTGATACTGAATGTACGTACTGACTATTCAAACACACACACACACACACACACACACAGAGCACGGGCATGGAAAGGCCTGGAAGGATTCACGTCAAAGGGCAATAGCAGGAGTCTAGTTTGCCTTTGGCAGAACCAGCGTCCCTTCACACGCACGGTCTGCCTTCTTACTGGAATTACAGGGTGAAACGCTTTTCTCCACACATTTCAGGAACTGCAGGCTTGGTGATCAGCAGGCCCACTGGGAGTGGCAAGAAGATTTCTTCAGTCCTACCACCTGTCTGCAAGACTGATTAATGTGTTTGCACGGAGCTCTTCTTTTCCAACAACCTGTAACATGCCCTTTGTATTTCTCCCACTAGTAACAAAGTTCCCCAGAGTCAGCGCCTAGGGACACTTCCTAGCAGAGGTTACTGGCTTGCTTGCTATCAGCAGGGGGAGAGACCAAGGTGCTAGCTACCCTCATGCCACCGCCCTTCTCACTTGAAAGGGTGGGACCCAGAAGGCTGATGGAAGCAGGACGGAAGGTGGGAATCCTAACCTATAATTATTTAATCACATGCTAAAAAGGACATAATCAAACATTTGAGGGCCTGTGTTGGGGCAAGAGAAGGAAAAACCAGAGATGCAAAGAGCAATCGAAGGGGGCCAGTGCTCGGGGGTGAGAGTGCCAACACCGGGAAGCCACGTGACAGCACGGGGGAGCCCGGAGGTGAGGTCTGGCAGGAGACAGGCTGCCAGGAGTGAGGGCAGACACAGCTGCAAGGGCACTTGGCTCAAACCCTGCCTTGTGTTTGGTGGCGTGGAACCTCAAGCCAAGCTGTGCTCTCTCTGTAAAATGTGGGTAAACTGCGATTCACAGGGTGGTCCAGACAATCACGCAAGAGGTCAGGTCAGAGAGACAGAGGGTTGGCAAGCACATCTCCACACCTCACAAGCCCCACCGGGTCCTGGTCCCGGTCCTGAGGCTCTTCAGGTGCCAGATTAAGGGCCCCTTCCCCGGGTGTGGACGAAGGTGGGTTGGCTCCAGGATTTTCATTTCACTATCACCAGCAGACAGCTTTTCAGAGGGTTTCTATCACGGGAGGAATGGGGACTTCTTTTCTGAATCCAACTCATGCTGTCCTCCCCAGAATCCTTAGCCCTCCATCTCTTGGTTGGTCAGAACTTTCTCCCAACCTCCCCCAAAATCTCATGTCAAAATTTCCACTCCCTAGAGGTTTTGCTGATTAGCAGATTTAACTACTTTTCTACAAATGTAAAACCAAATTAAACTCAAATGAAATGCATCAGAGAATGGTCTGAAAGGAGGATTTCTATTGTTTTTTTCTTTTCCAAAGTTTTCATATTTTCTACAAATGTAGGTAAGTCGCTACTGAAGTTACATCAGGCACCTAGATCTAACAGAACACATGGAAAAGGCAAAAATCAAAGACCCAGCAAGTTGAGAACAAATGTTACTATGCAGTCTGACGTGCCCTCACAAATTAAAAGGGATAGCAATAAATAGGCAAAATGGGCTTAGTTAACAATAGGGGTTTCCTCACTTCTCTGTGTTTGAATTGGGGCTCCCAGGTTAACAGAATCTGTGTTATTCAAGTTTAGCCCAAGTAGCTTCTTGAAATGCCAATTTTATAGCTTCCTGGCATTAACCACCCAGGCAGATTCTTTTTTTTTTTTTTTAAGATTTTATTTATTTATTTGAGAGAGAGAGAGAGAGAGCGCACAAGAAGGGAGAGCGGGAGAGGGAGAAGCAGACTCCCTGCCGAGCAGGGAGCCCGATGCGGGACTCGATCCTGGGACTCCAGGATCATGACCTGAGCCGAAGGCAGTCGCTTAACCGACTGAGCCACCCAGGCGCCCCCACCCAGGCAGATTCTATTGGCAATTTGACCTCAGCATTTCAAGCATTCCCAGCGGCTGGGGATTGGTTTTGCCAGCTCTGCACGTCAGAACAGCTCTGGGAGGCTGAAGTGGTTATTTATGCTACCAACTAAGAATACTGCTTCTTCATATTCTAGTTTCCATTTATCAGTCTCCCAGGGGGAAAAAATACATTTAAACTCTATGGCAGTCCCTTGCCCTCTCCACTCTCGTTCCTGCCCCCTGGACACTGGGTCCTTGTGAAACTCAGGGACGACAGGCAGGAAATCCAGAACAGACTTTATAGGAACACTGCTTCCAACAGAAAGAGCTTTACACATTCCAGGGCTTCAAAAATGGTAAGAGTTAACGTCTGGACTTCAGTTCAAGAATGTCTCCATGTCATGTTGGCAAATGCACCATGGCAGTGGAGGATCGTTAACAATGCGGAACACTGGGCATCGGGCATATTGGGACTGTCTGTACTATCTTTGCAACTTTCACGGAAATCTAAAGTTATTCCAAAACAAGAAGTTTGTTTAAAAAGCAAAGGCTATTGGGGTGCCTGGCTGGCTCAGTTGGTGCAGCATGAGACTCTTGATCTCGGGGTTGTGAGTTTGAGCCTGCATTGAGTGTAGAGATTACTTAAGAATGAAATCTTAAAAAAAAAAAAAAAAAAAGCAAAGGCTATTGCTCAGATTGGTAATTAAGATTATTCAGTTATTTATTTATTTTTTTCTTAAGTGCTCAGTAGAGGCCAGAACCCATGCTACAGGTCTGTGGTAGGAGATGATTTTGCTCTGGTCCTACCTCTGGGAGGTTCCCGCAAGTAGAAGACACTCTAACCCTGTGAGATGCAAGGGGAGGGAGCATGTGTCCAGGAGAGCCTCAGTATTAGCATTCCTCAAGTGTGCCCCTACTGTCACCCAAGAGCCCGGGGCTAGGGATAGGGGGGAACCAATGCACGATTGCAAAACTCAACCACTTCAGCAACCAGCACAGCTCCTGGCACGGAGCAGGGACTCATCTACTAGAATGGTGCAGAGGCTGGAGGTTGCATAGGTGGGAGAGGGGCAGCTTGCTCAGGTGAAGCACCTGGAAGAGTTCCCTAGAGGAGGTAAGCCTCCTCTTGAGGCTTGGGTAGGAGTTTAGGAGTGAGGTGGGTGGAAAGAATAACATTCTTGGCAAAGGAAACAACAGGTTAAAGTGTATGATCTGGCTAGAAAGAGGAAGAAGAAATGCAACTCAACAAAAAAGCTTGGGGGTGGGGAAACTGATGTCTTCCAAAGCCATTATCTTTCCAAAATGAAATTACAGCCCCCCCGCCTTTTTTTTCTCCATCCTGGAACTCAGTACATTATCTGGACATCAAAGATGTTAATCAGAGGCAGGCCTGGGGGAGGGGGACCTTACTTAGCAGGTTTCCCAAGCTATGGCTTTTGCAAGCTGTGCTTTAATAAAAGCCTAGTGCTACAAGCAGGGAACTGATACGGAGGACAATTCATTTTAGTCACGATCTTTATGTGGGCAACTTGAAAACATCCCCCTCTTTCAGTAAACATTCCTAGGAGCCTTCTTTTGTCCTCATTTCCCTCCCCGGTCGCAACATTTTTTTTTTTTAAGAGGGAAAAAGCCTATTATCATCAGGCATCTAGTTCATTCTCTCTGTAAATTTTTTCGCGGCTGAAGTGGGGAGGAGACAGGGAAGGGAGGGAAGAAAGGGGGGCAAAATCAAAGATTAGGCTTTGTGGTCTGCTCCAATACGGAGTGAGCCAAATAACAGCAAAAAATCAAATCAGAACAAAAACATCCACAGGTGCGGCCCGCTCGCGCCCCGCCCGCCGGCCCGGACGCCCAACAGGTGCCTCCGGCCCCGCCCGCAGTCTCAGGAGCCTCGGGTCGCCACAAAGTAGCCGCCCGCGCAACAGTGTCCAGGCCCGCCCGTACTCACGGCCGCTCGGCGGTCCGCGCCCCGGCCCGCAGCGCCCATCCGGCCCGGGTCCCGGTCAGCGCGGGCTCGGCTCTCAGGCGGCGCCGGCGCGGCCCGGGACGCGCTGCGGCCGTTGGCGCCTCGGCAGGGCGCGAGGCATCCTCCCGCCGCCGCCCCGCGGGCCGCCTGCCCTTTGTTTTGGAGCCGCGGCCCGGCCGCGCCGCCGTTAACGGCCTCGGAACGCGTCGTCGGCCAATCAGCACGCCGCCCCGCCCGCGCCCCGCCCGCGCCCCGCCCCGCCCGCGCGTTCCCTCCCCGCGCGCTCCGCGCCCCGGAGCTCGACCGGCTCTCACTCGGCCGGGCTGGGCGGGGGCGCACGTGCCGCGGGGCGCGCCGCGCTCCCATTGGTCGGCCTGCCGAGCGCGGCCTCGGAGCCAGCCTATGAGAGTTGAAAGGCTCGGGGGCGGGGCCCCTGGGGCGGGGCGGGGCGTGGGGCGGGCTCAAAGAGGATCGCAGTGCGCAAGCGCGGGATGGCCCGCACTGGGGCTGTCAGCCCACCGTCTTCGCCCGCAGGCTTACCCCGCAGTGGGAAACCCGCGGGTCACTCGTTCTCTCCGCAAGCCTGGATCGGCCGAGGGACGCCAGGCCCACAGCTTCCGGGGCCGAAGCGGGGCTCATGGGCCGGCCGTGCGCGGGACTTGGGTTTCCCTGGCCGGACCACTCGCAGACTCGGTCCCCAGAATATGGGGTTCTCCGTGCTCGCCCACTCCGACCATCCTCCCCGAACTCTCCAAGCCGCTCCACCTGAGAACCTCTGTATCTGCATCTGGCTCTCCTCTGCTCCAGAACCCCCAAATCGGACTCGATAGGAAGCTCCATTCTCCGGGGGCCCTCCCGGCCCCCCAGGCAGATCGTCCCATCTTTACGTCCACACTCCGTTCCCCCCCACGACTCTCATGTCATTATTTTGTTGGTCCCACAGCTTTCCTTTATAGGTTGTTTCTTAAATTACATCATTTTTTAGAAACCACAGTGTTGAGGTCACAATGTATGTAACATTTTTATACATGTTAGCATCCTTTAGATCTTGTTTCTTGTTTGCAATGCAGTGTATCTGTAAAGATCTCTCAGCGTCTTTGGATATGCATCTGATTTATTACTGTACTTAGAAGGTCTTTGGATATTGTCCATTTGTCAGAACTTAGCCATTTTCCTAGCAATGTCTCCAACTCTCCTTTTACAAACCTGGCTGCAAAGTAGGAACTCATGATCGTTTTTAAGATGAGTTTTTCAGATGAGTGTTAGCATCTCTTAATTATTAAGCCTTTCATATCTTCAATTTCCAACTTTCAGATCTTCAGTTTCCAACTGGGGTTAGGGGAGTTCCTTTCTCTTGTGAATTTTAGAGATTCCTTAGATTGTCTTAAATATCAAGCTTTTATTGTTTTTGCTACCGCAAATATCTTTTCTCAGCCAGTCCTCTGTTGAAAAAAAATCCTAATTTTTTATGTGATTCAAATATAATTTTGTATCCTGCTTTGAGAAGGGGCGTTTTTCCCTTATTGCAGTTTTTAATGAATGATTTTAGTGGCTGCAGATAATATTAAATTAACATACCCAAATAACTATGTGGTGGTTAGGCACATCAATGATTTCTGCTCCGTTTCTTTGGATTCCTTCATTCTTTGAAAAATTTAGCACCAGTTTTCCTATTGTTCTTTGCATTGTGGTTCCTAGCTTCATTCTTAGAAAACACATCTTTCCCTTAGAATCTAAGGAATTGATGTATGTGAATCACGGAGGATCCTTCCAGTGCCCTGGCCGGTCAGCTCACTGTCCCCTCTCCTGCAAGGATCTTGTCCCTCATGACCCCTAAGATGGACCCCCTTCCTGATCACTGACCAGTGCCTTTCAAATGTTTTAAACTATGACCACAGTAAAGAATACATTTTATGGGTTCAAAGTTTCTATTTGGGGTGATGAGAAATCTGGGGGATAGTGTGGATGATTGCACAACAGCATAAATGTACCTAATGCCACTGTGGCTTCATACACTTAAGAACAGTTAAAATTGCAAATTTTAAGCTTTAAAAACCCATTTTGGGGGTGGGGGGGTGGGTTAGCCTGGTGATGGGTATTGAGGACATGTATTAAATGGAGCAGTGGGTGTTATACGCAAACAATGAATCATGGAACACTACATCAAAAACTAATGATGTACTGTATGGTAACTAACATAATAAAATTAAATTAAATTTTAAAAACCCTAATTTTACATTATGATCTAGTACACATACATGAGAAAAGTTTCATGATTTAATACATACTCTTGTCTTGTGTAATGCCCTAATATTGTCTATCCTTTTCAGTTTTATTTTATTGACATCCTGCACATGACTCTCTATGTGATTTCATGAGGCATCTATCAACCATGGCCTGCGGCCGGCCACCCACTGCCTGGTCCCTGTTGTCACCACCCTCCATAAGCTCAGTTTCAAACAGCCCACTCTGGGCCACCACTGGGCGCTCTGGCCCCCTCCTGTTAGCAGGACCACAGCTGTCATTACCTGCACTGGGAGCCACACAACTCACTGTCCTCACCACCTACCTACCTGGAGGCTGTCCTCCTCCCTCTGTTCACCTCCCTTTAGCACCTTTCTCACATCACAGACTTGCCCAGCGAACTCTGGTCCTGGGTAAATGTGACTCTCTCTGCTATGTCTGGAGAAATTCTTTCCCTTAGGGAGACTAGTTTCTATAACAGTCCTTGTGGCAACCCTACACCTGCTCCACCTGTTGTGGCAATTCAGATTCCCACCTTCCGGGAAGATGATTCCACACCTCCCCCTGCCCTCTGCCTGTACTAGCTCTGTGTCCTACTTTACTGAAGACGTCAACATCAGCAGGAGAACGTTCCTTGCTGCTTCCACACTAAACCTTCCACCCACCCACCCCCACCACCATGCACACATTGCTCTGTCCTCTAAGACCTGCATGTCACTTGCACGTGGGGCCCACCCCCCTGCATGCTGGCCAGTCGGCTTCAGTCACAGCGCCCTCTTTCTCCTGCGTCCTCAATCCCCACATTATTGGGCTGTCCCATCAGGATAGGAGACACAGTGTCATCTCCGTATCCACATTCTCCATCACCACGCTTCTCTCCAATTCTTCAAGAGCAAGATTGCTCAGGAGCAGCTGAGCTGGGCTCCTCCCACTCTCGGGCTCCCTCCACAACCGCTCCACCTGTTCCTTGCCAGAATTCATGTCTGCGTTCAGCCATGTCTCACGGGTGGTCAAGCAGCACTCTGTACAACCTGATGCCTCCCAGGGTGTGCCTCAGCATGGACCCGCATCCCCCAAATCCCAGGTTTCCAAGTCCATCTACCTACTCTGAACCACCCTTGGAGCTCTAGGAGACACCTCAAAGCCAGTGTGCCCTAAATCAAGCTACAGCTCTTACCACCTCAGTAAAAGGCACAGCCAAATTTCCAGCCCAGCCAAAACCTCCGAGCCCCTCACCTCGGCTCTCCTCATCATGCCCCACAACGGCCCCTCAGCGGCCCCTCTCCTGCCACCAGCACCCAGCCCCTGGGCCACTCTCCTCTCTCATGTTGATGACTGCCACAGGTGAGCAGCAAGGGTTGCCTCCTTTCCTCTTCACACATTGACTCTTTGAGAACAAAAGCCAGATCTGTCACCCCTCAAAAGCCTCCAGGAGCTTTCCATTGTGCCAGACTAAGAAAACAGAGTCCTTCCAATGCCCCCCCAAGACTTGGCACCTCCCCGTCCCTCCTGATTTCCTACTTCTATCCCTGCATTTGACCAACTACATTTGGGGGGGACCAGTCCGCACAGGACCACCTCCACTTCTGACACCAACGGCAGGTTTGGGAGTCCCCAAGCTGACCCTTAGTTAAGGTTGACAGCTTCCTGGAGGGACTCACAGAGAGCTGTTTACTCACGGTTACAGTTTACAGCAGAGGAAGGATGCAGATTAAGACCAGCTGCAGGAAAAGCACCCGGGGGAGAGTCTAGGGCAGTGCCACACTTGAGCTGTCAGCTGCCTCCGTCCTTGGAGCTGCACGCAAGCCTCCTCTCCGGCACCCATGAGGGACAGCCCGCACAGTGTGGCCAACAGGGAGACTCCTCAGAGCCCGGTGCTCAGAGCTTTTATTGGTGTTCATCACACAGGTGTGATTAATTGAGTGTCCTCCTCGCGATCTCAGTCTGCAGCCCCTCATCACAATGCTGGTCTTTCTTGTGTGCTCAGCTCCAGCCTGAATATCATCTGGCGCCGTGCCCCTACTTGAAATCACATTGTTAGGCTATTGCAAGGCCCCCAGGCCAACAGGCACTCCTGGTAGAGCTTGGTAACTGCCTCCCAAAAGCAGAAGGCAAAAGCCACTCTTTGGGGGTGAGTTTAAATTCTTTCCTACAACCTCCCTTTGCTTACTATTCCTCAGACACACCACCCCCGTGCTGCCCCTTCTAGGGGACTCTGTGCTTGCTGTCCCTTCCCCTGGAAGGTCCCTCTTTCTTCAGGATTCTGCTCAAATGCATCCTCACCAGAGAAGCGGTCTCATCCAGGCCCTGCGGACCAGGGGCTCTGGCCCACCATTCCCTCTCCCTCCTCACCCAGCTTTGGCTTTCCTCCTTAACAGCCCCCCCAACATCACCACAACTGGTCTGTGTTTTCCTCTGTTTGGTTCATCATCCAGCTCCTCTCACCAGTATGTGAGCCACCTGAGGGCAGGGTTTTGGTTTGTCCTCAGCTGTATCTGCAGTGCTTGGGACATAATTTGCTGAATGAGCCACTCCTGCAGGACGACTGAAGGGCAAACGAGCCCTAAGACGCCCAGCTCTTGCCCCTGGGATGCCCAGTGCACTGGAAGTAGCACCATGGAGGAGAAGGGACGGCAGAGTCCCTGAGACCCTGGTCCGCGATGGCACAGTGCCTTGGTGCTCAGCAGTGTTGTAAGCTGCTGGCAGGCCTGCCTGGTGATTACAGACTCGAGCCTGACACGGCTGAGTGGATCGGGCTATACACGTCGAAGGTGGATTGCCGTATGGGATCCAAGACATTGCAGCTGTCTCAGTGCCCATGGGAGACTCTCCAGCGCCCGTGAACACGATGGCGCGTCCGCGGTCATGTGCTGGAGCTGGACCCGCACCGGCTCTCACACTCAGGGATGGCTGAGGGCTAGGGCTTTGTCCGCCTCCCCAGAGGATCTGGTCTGGCCGGTTGTTATATGCTAAGTTGGGTCCCTCCAAATGTAACTGTATCTGGAGATAGCCTTTAAATAGGTGATTAAGTCAAAACGAGGTCGTTAGAATGGGCCCTGATCCAGTGTGACTGGTGTCCTTATAAGAGGAAATTAGGACACAGACACACACAGGGATGACCACGTGAGGACACAGGGTGAAGGTGACTGTCCATCAACACACCAAGGAGAAAGGCCTCGGGAGAAACCAAACTTGCTGATACCTTGATCTTGGACTTCCAGCCTCCAGAACGGTGAGACAGTAATGTTTAAGCCACCCAGCCTGTGTTACTTTGACAGCCCTAGGCAAGCGAATACACTGGGCTTTGGGGGCAGAAAGAAACCAAAAGCAGGGTGCCTGGCTGGCTCAGTTGGTCAAGTCTGCGACTCTTGATCTCAGAGTCGTGAGTTTAAGCCCCATGTTGGGCATAAAGCTCAGTGAAAAAAAAAAAAAAAAGCACTTAAAGCAATTCTCCTAAAGGGGCTTCTAGCCTGCCTTCTGTCCCCAAATCCTGCCGAAACCCCTAGGGTTGGCCAGGCCGAGCAGCTTGCTTAGGGGTGACTTCAAAGCAGGCTGGCAGGCTGCCATTCAGCAGACAGGGAGCCTCAGCTCCCAGCCCCAGGGCCCTCCTCGCTGAAGCAGGGGATCAAGTCTCTCTGTAGCTCCTTGGGGTTAAAATTCTCTGATTTGCTGATAAGTTTCCTTTATGAGATTCAAGCCCATTAGGAAGAGTGCTGTTGCTGTCGGCATGGCAACCACAAGCCATCTTCGGTTCTTTCCAAATTAAAAAATTCCCAGCTTCAGGGCTGAGGAGAGAAAGATGTAAAAGCAGAGATGAAATTAAGTTACTGATGGAAGACGTTGCCATGGCATCATGCTGTCCTTGGAGTCTGTCAGCTGCCACTGTGATTTCTCCATTCTTCATGCAGATGAAGGAGTCCAAGAGAAGATAAAGAGCAGCCTCCCACAGTGAGGGAGAAAAATAAAGTATACGTTATGATTAGAAATAGTAACTAATGAGGGGAATTTATATTTTAAGAGTAATTATATATCCAACATACAGGGTTTATCAATATGTAAACAAATCACCTGGGAATTTGTTAAAATGTGTTTGCTGAAATGCAGTATGTCTGGGGTGGGTCCTGAGAGTCTGCATTCTAATTTTTAATCATGGTAACATACATATATATATATATATATATATATATATATATATATATATATATATAACACAAAATTTACCCTCTTAAGCCAGAGATTCTGCATTTCTCTTTTTTTTTTTTTAAAGATTTTATTTATTTATTCATGAGAGACAGAGAGAGAGAGAGAGAGAGAGAGGCAGAGGGAGAAGCAGGCTCCCAAGGAGCAGGAAGCCCGATGCGGGACTCGATCCCAGGACCCTGAGATCATGACCTGAGCCGAAGGCAGACGCTTAACCATCTGAGCCACCCAGGCGCCCAGATTCTGCATTTCTAACAAGCTCCCAGTGACGGTGATGCAGTGGGTCTGTGACCCACGTTAGCCCTTTTAGAGCCTTTCTTTGTACCAGAGCCTGATGTAGGTGGCAGGTGTACCAAAATGAGCAAGACACACATTGTGCTTTTCCAGGAACTTCCTGGCAAGTGGACAAGAGAAGGGGCAATGTCATTCTGGAGAAGCGGACAGAAAGCTGTCTGATTCACAAGGGGGGCTGGGATTTGCATGTTGGAAGATCAAAGCATGGGGGTGTGGGGGGTAGGGACATGAAGACTCTGTAATTGCTGTATTGACTTACAAGTTTGCTAGACCATTCCCTAAAGAAGGACATGGGGGCTATTTATCTTCTTTTTGGGATTTCAAATAGTGCTGGTACAAATACCTTTCTCCGTGTGACTGTTCTCTCTTGGATTATTGTCTAGGGAATAAAAAATCCCCCCCCCAAATCCCAGTAATGGAATTACTGAGTCAAAACACATCTGACTGGTTTGTCACATTTGCCAGATTTCAGTAGATTCATTGACAGCACTATTAGCAATGCCAAAGGACACATGGTTCCTTACAACTTCACAATATTTGGCTTTTATAATTTTGCTTTTGATAAAAACAGATGAGCAAACAAACAAAACAAAAAAACCAGAAAGCCTATAGAGTATGGACAAACTGGCACTTCATCTTTTTTTTTTTTTTAGATTTTTATTTGGGGTGCTTGGGTGGCTCAGTTGGTTAAGTGTCTGCCTTCCGCTCAGGTCATGGTCCCGGGGTCCTGGGATTGAGCCCTGGGTCAGGCTCCCTGCTCAGAGGGGAGTCCACTTCTTCCTCTCCCTCTGTCTCTTCCCCCTGCTTGTGCTCACTCTTTCTCTCTCTCAAATAAATACTTTTTTTTTTTAAGATTTTATTTATTTATTTGACAGAGAAAGACACAGCGAGAGAGGGAACACAAATGGGGAGTGGGAGAGGGAGAAGCAGACTCCCTGCCAAGCAGGGAGCCCGATGCGGGACTCAATCCAGGGACTCCAGGATCATGACCTGAGCTGAAGGCAGTCGCTTAACCAACTGAGCCACCCAGGCGCCCTCAAATAAATAAATTCTTAAAAAAAATTATTTATTTGAGAGAGAGCAGGAGTGGGGGGTGGGGAGGGGCAGAGGGAGAGGGAGAAGCAGACTCCCCACTGAGCAGGGAGCCAGCCCGAGCGGGGCTCAATCCTGGGATCCTGGGACCATGACCTGAGCCAAAGGCAGATGCCCAACTGACTGAGCCACCCAGGCACCCCACACTTCATCTTTAATTTGCATTTCTCTAGTTTCTAATGGCACTGGATGCTTTTCTTCATGTAAGCAGATAATACTCTTTGATTGACTAATGGTTGGGAATGAGGCAGGGCTTTTGTATTTTTATGATTTTTTTGTATTTGGAAAATAGATTTTATTATTGGTCACCCATGGCAGATGTGCCCCAGCTCCTGTGGTTAATCCCCCGTTGTCCACATTGGCCTGTGTTAAAATCAGATGCAGAGCTAATTCTTAATAGTTTTCTCCAACCATACCTGCTGAATAAACACCCTTCTAGATGCACTTGTTAGAAAGGCATTGGGAAGCAAGCATAAAGATAGGAAAGGTCTTCAGGTTTAGCTTCAACATGTAGAGAACTTGGAAGTCATCACTCCTGCCCTCAAAAACAAGAAAAACGCTAAAAAAACTGAAAATCAAGAACCTTTTCTTAGATCCATCAGAGAATTGAGGTCACGGGGCAACACACCCTCCCCCAAACTGTAGAGTCAGGCAAAGACAGAGTATCCCAACTCACCAGTAGCAGGAGCCCGTGGAGCCAGGAACTGGTAGAAACACCTACATGACCACTTAAATGGTAATGTTCATGAAATGCTGGAGGCTGAGCAAGGACTAGCTTGAGAATTAAAAATTCACCCTCAGTGAACCAGTCTAAGGGGGGGCATACTTTTAAGTGTTTTACCTCCAAGGAGCCCCAGCAGGTCCTCACAGTGAAGACTGGAACAAAATTCCTTTGTGTTTGACACAAGGGAGAGGGGACGTGTAACCACTTGAAATATGCCCAGATGGTTCATTCTCCAAAAAGAAAAAAAAGAAAAGGCCAGCCAGCAACAGAGACAACTTCCCCAGAGCCTCATCCAACATGGGGATTCCAGCCCCGCTGTAGGTTTTGTCTTACCTAAGGAGGCAAAAACGCCCCAAGCAGCAGCATTTGTGAGGATCACGGGCCGGGCCACAAGCACCCGAGAAGACAGACCTAATTTTCTGATCCTGGGACACTTCCCCTGCCTCCATGCCTTCCTGGTTGATTCTTCATGAATCTGCATGTCATCCCTGCACATGCTATTCTTCTCTGTGTCATTTGATCCTTTTTTTTTAAAGATTTTATTGATTTATTTTGAGAGAAAGAGAGTGCGAACAGGGGAGGGGCAGAGGCAGAGGGAGAGAATCTCGAGCAGACTCCCTGCTGAGCACAGAGCCTGATGCGGGGCTTGATCCCATGCCCCTGAAATCATGACCTCAGCTGAAATCAAGAGTTGGACACTTAACTGACTGAGACACCCAGGTGCCCCTGTGTCGTTCCAATCTTTTTTTTTTTTTTTTAAGATTTTATTTATTTGACAGAGAGAGACACAGCAAGAGAGGGAACACAAGCAGGGGGAGTGGGAGAGGGAGAAGCAGGCTTCCTGCCCATGAGGGGCTCGATCCCAGGACTCTGGGATCATGACCCGAGCCAAAGGCAGACGCTTAACAACTGAGCCACCCAGGCGTCCCTGTGTCATTCCAATCTTAACACATGTATTGCCTAAGTGAGCCCTGCTGCAAGGCTGACTCCACTGAAGAAGGAGTCTCTAGGGACACCCAAGGACAACAGGGGAAACATAAACAAGGACACAAGAGGAAACCTCAGCCTCTGAGTCTAATTCCTAGACAGAAAAACATACAAACCTCTCATTAAAGCGCTGTCTACCTCAGATCTATTACCCAACATCTGTCTGACATTCAACAAAAAATTACAAGCATGCTAGAGAAAAGGCACAGTCTGAAGAGTCAAGGCAAGCCTCAGAACCAGGCTCAGCAACGGCACAGATGTTGGCATTACTGGGCAGGAAATTTAAAGATTTTATTTTTTAAGTAATCTCTACATCCAACACGGGACTCAAACTCACAACCCCGAGATTAAGAGTTGCATGCTCTTCTGACTGAGCCAGCCGTGTGCCCCCTTGTTTGGGGAATTTAACACAACTGTGGTTAATATGCTAAGGGCTCTAATGGAGAAAGTGGGCAACAGGCAAGAATAGATGGGTAATGTAAGCAGAGAGATGGAAACTCTAAGAAAGCATCAAAATAAATGCTAGAAGTTAAAAAAAAAAAACTAACAAATGGAGAATGGCTTTGGTGGGCATATAGGTGGGCTGGGCACAGCTGTGAAAAGAATCTGTGAACTTGAAGATATGTCACTAAAAACTTTCCCAACTAAAATGCAAAGAGAAAAAAAAAGTAAAAAAAGAAAAGTAACAGAATGTCCAAGAACTGCAGGACAATTATAAAAGGTGTCACATATACAGAGTCGGAGTTCTAGAAGAAGAAAGGAGCAGAAGAAACATTGAAAGTGATAATGGCTGGGACTCACTGCAATGTTGTGTGGGGTCAGTGGTGGTGGATGTGTGGCTCAGAGGCCCAGGCAGCAGCTGTCACTCTTGGGGGCAGAGCCTGGATAACCAGCACCCCTTCACAGGCTGTGGTGCCAGGGTGGGCACCAGCCTCAGGGTGCCGCATCAGTGCGTCCAGGTGCCAGGCACTCTGGGCTTTGTGGCTGAACCGGTGTGAGCCCTAGATATGTCCCCAAGCTCTGGTGGCATGGCTGGTGTGCGTGCTCGCCATTCACCTTCTGAGCAGCGTCCTCCAAGGGTATCCAGGAATGCATGGCTGAACAGAATAGGGCCCCGTGCCCCAAATTCAATGGGCATCCTGGGCCCCTTCTCTGCACAAAAACCCACAGTATGGATGCATCACAGGAACAGGACACAGGAAAGGACAGACAGGTCCACAGAGCCACAGGTGGGAGCCTGAGTCCCCTCAGCCAGAGGTCAGCACGGCCATCTAGCCAGGTACCACCAGCCCCTAAGTGATGGCGAGCTCTTGTCCTCAGCACAGAAATGAGTTCTCCATAAGTGAGCTAAGCTGTTTACAAAGTACTTTTGTAATAAAGTAAGTGGAGGGAGGAGCACCTGGCTGGCTCAGTTGGTGGAGCATGTGACTCTTGATCTTGGGGTTGTGAGTTGGAGCCCCATGTTGTGTGTAGAGATTACTTAAAAATAAAATCTTAAAAAAAAAAAAAAAAAGTGCTGAGAAAAATGGAGTGGGTCCCTGGCTTCCCAGAAGGTAGTGTGAGTGCCTTGGTGAGTCTCCATCGTGGAAAAAACCAAAAAACCCAAACACACACATAAAAAAAAAACAACAAAAAAACCCCCAAAACAACAACAACAAAAAACTGAGAATATTCCAAAATTAATGACAGAAACCAAATCACAAATTCAGGAATCTTAGACCTAACACCCAGCAGGGTAAATATAATAAATGCTCCACCTAGGCATATGATACTCAAACTGCAGGAAACCAAAGACAAAGGGACAATCTTGAAAGAAGCCAGAAGAAAAGAAAAAAATCCAGCTCACCTAGAGAGAAACAAGGGTGAAAATCACCTCAAGATTTCTTGTCTGAAACCATGCATGCAAAGAGCAAGAGGGACTAGCATATATTTAAAAAGATGGGGCACTAGGGGGGCTCAGTCAGTTAAGTGTCCAACTCTTCATTTCGGCTCAGGTCATGATCTCAGGGCTGTGAGATCAAGCCCCGTGTTGGGCTCTGCGCTGAGCACGGAGCCTGCTTAAGATTCTCTCTTTCTCTCTAAAAAAAAAAAAAAAAAAAAGGCTTATGTAGATCTGAGATTCTGACCTATATACTTTTCCTTTTCTCTGAAGAACTTCTTTTAACATTTCTTGCAAAGCAGCTCTACTGGCAACAAATTCCTTCAGCTTTTTTTAAAAAAAAAAAACTTATTTTTTATTTATTATTTTTAAAGATTTTATTTATTCATTTGAGAGAGAGAGAGCATGAGCAAGGGGAGGGGCAGAGGATGAGGGACAAGCAAACTCCCTATTGAGCAGGGAGCCTGCTGCGGGGCTCGATCCCAGGACCGTGAGATCACGACATGAGCCAAAGGCAGATACTTAACGACTGAGCCACCCAGGTTTCCCTAAAATTTTATTTTTAAGTTATCTCTATGCCCGCCCAATGTGGGGCTCTAGCTCATGACCCCTGAGATCAAGAGTCGCACACTCTATCAACTGAGCCAGTCAGGCGCCCTGAATTCTTTCAGCTTTTGCCCAAGAAAATATTTCTCCATTTTTGAAGAATACTTTCACTGGATACAAAATCCTAGGTTGGTGGCTTTTTTCTCTTTCAATATAATGTTTGACAGCAGTGGTGTGGGGGGACACCCTTGCCTTATCCCTGACCTTGGGAAAGCTTCTCATCATTAATAATGTTACCTATAGGTTTTGTTGTAGTTGTTGATCATTTAATTGAGGTATAGTTGACACATACCTATGGGGTTTTTGTAGATATTCTTTGTCAAGTTGGGAAAAGTCCCCTTTATTCCTACTTTGCTGAGATTTTATGAGGAAAGGTGTTGGATTTTTGTCAAATGCTTCTTCTGCATCTATTGATATGATCATGTGATTTTTCTTCTTTAACTTGTTCATATGATGAATTACATTTACTTCCTAATGTTGAACCAGTCTTGCATGCCTGAAATAAATCCTAACTGCTCAGGGAGTGTAATTCTTTTCTTTTTTTTTAAGGTTTTATTTTTAGGTAATCTCTACACTCAACATAGGACTTGAACTTACAACCCTGAGATCAAGAGCCACAGGCTCCACCAACCAAGCCAGACAGGCTCCCCTGTAATTCTTATACGTTGTTGGATTTTTTCTTTTTCTTTTCTTTTTTTTTTTTTTTTTTGATTTGACTAATAATTTGTTGAACATTTCTAGACTTATGGCCATGAAAGATATTATAGTTTCTTTTCTTGCAATGTCTTTGTCTGATTTTGGTACATTAGGGTAATGCTGGCCTCATAGAATCAGGTGTGTTCCCTTTGAAGAGACTGTAGAGAAATCATATCATTTCTTCCTTTAAATGTATGTGTCTGGTACAGTCATGCACCACAGGGTGGGTATTACCTCCATGAGTTGAAAACTTAGGTCTACACAAAAATGTGCACACGAAGGTTTATAGCAGCTTTACACATAATTGCCCCAAATGGGAAACAACCAAGATGCCCTTCATAGGTGAATGGGTAAACAAACTGTGGCACATCCATACAATGTAGCATTATTTGGCAATGAAAAGAAATGTGCTGTCATAAACAGAGAGGAGAGTGGTGGTTACCAAGGGCTAGGGGGTGAGAGAAAGGGGGAGATGCTAGTCAAAGTGTCCAAGCTTTCACTTATAAGATGCATGAGTTCTGGGGATGTGATGCACAGCATGGTGACTGTAGTTAAAGATACTGTGTTGTATACTGGAAATTTGCTAAGAGTAGACCTTAAGTGTTCCCATCACTCACACACACACACACATGCACGGTAACTGTGTGAGGTGATGGATGTGTTAACCTGGTAGTGGTGACCATTCCATGAAGTAAATGTATTTTGAATTATCACGTTGTACACCTTAAATATACACAATCTTATTTTTCAGTTGTATCTCAATAAAGTTGGAGGAAAAATGAGCTATCGAGCCATAAACCAACATTAAGTGGCCTTAAACACAACATTGCTATATGAAAGAGGCCAATCTGAAAAGGCTACATTCTTCATATTTCCAATTACATGACATTTTGGAAAAGGCAAAAGTATAGAGACAACAGAGCAAAAGGGTCTGTGGTTGCCTGTGGGGAGGGGAGGGGCCGGCACTCGGAGCTCTGCGTGCTAGCTACTCAGTTATTGTCAATCTTAAATAAAGTCTACTAAAAAAAATAATAATAATAATAAGGATATGAGCAAGAGGGACCGAGTGGCACGAACTGGTGGAGAGGAGCTCTTGGGAGATGCAGGGGTCAGGAAGTGACTAAGCTGGTTTGAGAACCACCAGTGAGAGATAGGGTGTCCCATGATCCAAGAGGATTCCGGCAGGGGTAAGTTAACTGCTTTCCGGATTTAATGCATGTGTTAGAGTCCCGGGGAGCAAAAAATGTAGTCATAAATACACAGCTCAAGGTCTATTTTATGCACAGAGTAAACATAAGGAAGCAGCAATGGGAAGAAGTAAAATGATTTTTGGGGACAGAATGTTCTGGAATTCTCAGCACCTGTCTGCAGCCTCCCCGGTCATAGACATGGCATCTTCCACGCAATGTTTTCTAATTATAATAATTGCCCTTCTCTAACTGCCAGACTAACACAAAGTATTAAACCTCTTGGTACCTGTCAACTGTGTTTTAGAAATTCCTGTTACCAGGAATGCTATCTGAATCTGGGGGGCAGTGGGACCGGCAGCCCAAGTGGCAGGTGCTTCATGGGAGGGGCTTCACCTCTCTGCTCTGGGGCCTTGGGCCTGTGGTCTTGGGCCACTGGGTGGACACACCCTGCCAATTCCCCCTTAGGGCTGGGTGCAGGCGGGCCGAGCCCAGAAGGGTGTGGGGTCAGCGCGCTGGGGCAGCGGGCGGGGAGCAAGGTCAGACGGAGGCAGGGACGTGGTGCTGAGGACCAGGGCTGAGGGGGCACCCTTGGGGGCCTGTGAGGCCTCCAGAACCAAAAATGGATACCTGTTACTGCCAAGGAAAAACAAAATGCAAAGCCAAACCAACAAAAAACAGAAACGAAAGGGGAGGGAGAGCGCTGGTGCGGAAGCTGCTGGGGCGAGGGACACACCTGTCCTCGGGAGTCCTGGGAGCCACTGGGAGGCAGGTGCTGCCATCCCAATTCCACCAGCAGAGACTGGGGGCCCCCATGGCCTTGGCTGAAGTCCCTTGGCTGCTCGGCAGCGGGGTTGAGTTTAGGACTCGATCTGACAGGGGCCACTCAGGTGGTGGGGTGCATGTCTGCCTTCCTTCCAGGAGCGACTTTGTGAGTGGGTTTTGGGGGGAAACGTGTATTCTCCCATCTCAGGTGGGGCATGCTACCTTGATGACAGCACGTTCTTAAATCAAGACGGGAGCTTGCGCGCGCACACACACACACACTCGTCTGCAGCACATGGGAAGCATGCACAACACGGGGTGCCAGGGGGTGCCCGGGCCGGCTCGGTGGGCTCCCTGTCGGCCATCAGACAGTATCTCCAGTGTCTGCCGGGCAGGCCAGTCTCATGGCCACAGCTGAGCAAGGAGAAGGTCTGACTCGCTCTTACGGACCAAATTGAATCTTAAATTGGACAGAATTCAACCAGGGCCACCACTCCCCGCCCCGTCCCCGCCCAGCATCCCGGTTGGCGGGCCTGGGAGTGCCCGCAGAATGGATGCACAGGCGCCGCTGCCTGCATCTGAGAGAGAAAGCAGGACAGGACAGGGGCTGAAGCATCCTGTTTCCTCTTTGGCCATGACATCATCTGCCTTTTCCGTCCTTCTTTCCCTGAAATCCTGTCTCGTCCACACGTCGCCATCAGTAGCTACTTGTTTCCGCAGAGGATGCACTCTGACAGCCTGGGCCCTCCTGTGACTTCTCCTGGTCCCGTGCTCCCCGCTGGGTACCGTCCTGGCCTTCTGGGGGCCCAATGCACACACGGTCCCCGTGGTGCCATCCTGTCCTAACATCCCCGCATTTTGTCCTAACAACACACTCAGGGCCGATGCAGCTGCCTTGGCAGACTTTTCAATCTAGCAGTGACGGTGCCTTTTCTAATGCCGCGAGAGTCGGCGCCTCTCATTCCTGTTCTCCTTTAAGCACTTAATGTTTGTAGCTTTACTTTATAAAAACTATTCAGTGCCCGTCTTCCCTGCCACGGGATGGGCACCACGAGGCAGCTCTGCCGGCTTTGTTCTCCGCAATCCTCATGGGGCGCGCGCCTGAGGCCAGCGTCAGCCCTGGCTTTGTTCCCCGCTGCCTTACAAGCTCATCTTTCTTCTCTGCGGCCACACCCAACCTCATCCATACGATCTTCATCTTCCTGCACTTTCAAAACAGGGTGACCTTCCCATACCCACTCGCGGGGCCCTCCCGCTGAGGACCCCCGAGCCGCTGGCCCACTGGGGAAGGGCTAACGGTCACCTGGGGCCCGTTCCACCTTTTCAATGCCGCCCTTTTGTGGCCTTGCTCTGCTCTCCAGGGCCTCTGACCGATCTCGGACTCCTCTCGGGTAGAAGCACGAGGCTATCCCCGGGAGGGAGACGCGCTGGGCTGCCCCACCCTTGCTTATTCACAGCGGGCAGATTTCCTGGATTTCACAAACGGCTCTGGTGATTAAAATATTTGAAAGTCACTGTTGTGTGGGATGTGTGCATCCCCATCCTGTGCCTTGCACTAGTGCGGTCCTCCCTCCTGGGCCGTCGGCTCAATCACAGAAAGCCCACACCTCTAGCCTCCAGAGTCCGCTGGCTCCCCAAGAACAGAATACTTCAGTGCGGAAGTCAACTCTGGGAAGGAAGGATGGGCACGCTCTAGGGTTTAGAAGGGGAAGAAAAGGGGACCCGGATTTCTGGGAGTGGTAAGAGGACCACTGGTCCTGGACTCTCCAAGGTGGTTTCTGTAGGCTTGGTGACCCGCTGCGAGTGGACGGCCAGCTCATGTGCCCACACCGCCAGTCTGCAGCAGACCTCCCACCAGTGCCTGGGCCTGGAAGCTTTGGCCCTGGTGTCCCACGTGCTCCAGGTCACTGCCCATCCCCTCGCCCCTCCTCCCCCCACAGATGTGCCCTCCCACCATTTCCACAGCTGACAAGAGGCTTTGTTACCTTTTGGTCTTACTGAAAATGGGGCGACGGCTTCCCTGCTCCTCTGACCAAGAAACTAAAAGGGAAAAGCATCTCTACACCCAGCAGGTGAGGGGACTCGCGCTCCATCACCTCAGTCTCCCCTCAGCCTCCTCGGGCCTCTGTCTTGCCCAACCCTGGCACCGCAGCTCATGACACCACTGTGCGGCAAGAACATCCAAGCCCCACAGAGCAGTACTTCACGACAGACGTACGGGCGTCACCTGTCAGGCCTCCCAGTGACAGGCATTCCTCTTACTTCCTTCTCTTGCTGGCTCTTCCTTGTTCTCAACAGAGACCCTGTTTCGCACTCCCACTCCACCTAAAAAACACCTGTCCTAGGGCACAACTTCATTCCATTTCCTCCTCTCTACCTGTTCTTCAAAGGACCCTCGTCTTCAGCTTTCCTTGGTGCCAGCCTCAGAGAAAGAGCCCCTTGTGCCACGTCCACCTTGACCCACCCCTTCCCTGGCCCTCGGGCCTATGAAACCCAGCAACCCTGTCCCCTCTCTGGGTCTCCCTCCTCAGACTCAAGTGTGGTTCAGCCCATCACCCACGAAAACCTTCCCTTCACTGCTCCCCTGTGGACACACCCAATCCCTGTCCTTCCTCCACACTTGGGGCTTCCGGGGGGCCTGCACCTGCCTCCACCTGCTCCGTACCCCCGTGACCTGGGCTTGGCTTCTGCTCCTCCCAGAGAGGTGCTCTGTGGCCACTGGTCGGCTCTGAACGCTCAGGTTCTGATTAAATACAGAGAACCAACCAAGGTCTGAGGCTCTACTGCCAAGGCAAGGAGCTCATCATTATTAACGTGGGAAAAACAGGATTACTAATTCCTTGTGCTGGGTAAGGAAGATGATTGTTATAACTGATTTCTACAGGATTTGGACAACAACAAAGAGTGCTGATCTCTTAAAGGGAAAGTGCATGTGATAATCCCATGAGCGTTACCCAGCAATTTAGGCGAGATCAGCATTTCCCTGAAGAAAGTTACAGACAGGTCCTCCCCGCTCAGATTAATAGAAAGCGGGTACAGTTCAGTCAGCAGATGTCTCAGCACCACCTTACAACAAACAAGTAAAAACAAATAAATAAATAAAGCATTTAGGAAGATCTGCTATTTACTCTTTGTTTTGAGGTACTGGGCTAGAAACTTAAAATGTATTTGCACAATCTTTATGACATGCACGGTTCCACTTTCCAGCCGAAGGTCTGAGTGAACAACACGACGACTGGCCCAAAGCCAGCTGTGTTATCAGCAGAGGGCAGGTTTTGAACCCAGATTTATGGGCCCAAAAGCCTGTGCTCTCTCTATACCACCAAAGCAGAACATTTTCCAATATTTTTGTCCTGTAAGTCACTGCATGATGCCCAATACTGAGAAGAACCAAGTGTCCAAGAGTCCCTAATACATTCGTGACATCTTGGTCTGAAAAAAAGAGGCTGCCAAGGACACCTGCCCTGGCAGCAGTTGCTGAAGTTTAGGAAGATGGAGAAGAGACGCACATGGGCACTGTGTCAGGACTCCCAGCACTGCCTTCTTCCCCCCTCTATAGCCAAGCATCTGAAGAACAATCTGGAAAACCTGATGGAGCACTAAAATCCCACTGGCCTTCAGAGCACCAGCTTCTGGTTCTATACCTGATTACTGTAAGCAAAGTCAAATTACAAACACACTTATTTGGGAAACACTGTAATAAAGGACTAGGCGACTTCCTATGTTCACATGTGAAATTCCAATTAAGCTATACATGCGCAGTACTATGTTATTTTGGAACACAGGGACACAATTTAATGATTCTAATTTTTTTTTGTAGTTTTTTTTTTACAAGTCAGGTGCCATAAACATTCAAATAATCCATCTTTTAAAAAGTACGTTTACAACATCAAAAGAATTAAGATGAAATATAAACCTTTCTACTTACAATTTTTTATACAGATTAACCAAATCACAAATACCACAAATAAATGTTAAATTGTAACAATATAATGAATAAACATTCAGATTCTTAATAAAATCTTCCTTTAACATTTTTTTTAACTTACCATTATACTAAATAATCTATGCAGAGTTTTGGGGTACAATACCAAGAAGGCACCAACAGTACAAAGCAGATACAAAGCAGTTTCAGAACTTTCTCGAGTGCTCTACACGGATGAACAGCACAAAAAAGGCAACGAGCTTTAGGTAAACCTGGTGCAACCCCAGAGAATTCCCTCTGGATTCCCAGTCATTTCCGATCCATGATGCCAAACTGGATTACAGTGAGAGAGACCACATATCTACTGTTACATGCTTCTCATCTGCAATATAGGAGTATCATGTTTCAAACACCAGCATGACAATTTTAAAGCACAAATGCTTTAAAAATGTTTAAGCAAAAGAATTGCTCAGATTTTCAAAACCACTACATTTACAAAAATATTTCCCTTAAACGTGGGATTGCTCCAAAACATTGATTTACAAATATAAAAGTGTTATGGAAGGACCCAAAGCATGTGTGCATATGTGTGTATTAACATACTGTTACCGTACTATATAAAAGTTACCAATTTAAAAACCGTATTAACACATACGCAGATAAAGGTACAACAGTCTCCTCTGAATGGTCTGAACAGTAGGTGGCATGTGGCGTGGGCAGCACACGGGTGTGACTCCCTACCGAGATGCAACCAGTGATGAGCCGCACGTGGGCTCCAAAAGCCAACAGGACCCTGCACACCCCTCACCTGCGCCTGCAGCAGGACGGACTGAACACACGACGCACTGTGTACTGCACACAAACACAACGATACTCTTCTACCCATGCATCAACATGGCCTGCGTGTCTCCACCAGCTTTGAAGACTTGTGTCAGCACAGAGCCGTCATGGGTTCTCTCAAATCCATTCCCCTGGCTTGGTTAGGTATTTTGTCTCATACTAAACAAAAAGATTGGAATGTTTCAACAGGAATTTTTTTGCTTACTTTTTAGACACCAAAAAAGCCATTAGTCTGAAAGCTTATCTGAGCATACTAAGAATGGATGCATTCAGTATCACCAGTAAGTAATCTGGATGACCTAAGCGGTACATTTTTAGAGATGTAAGAAGATCCAAATGACAAGCCTATCACACATAATAGCTAGTACTTTTCCCAGGTACCTTGATTATAATTCTCTGACCTGTTGAACCAAGTTTGGCATGATTAATAAAAAGCACACAACTTAGGGCTACAGTGATTCTAGAACACAGTTAGTGGTTTCATGCCAATCTCACTCCACAGTACCAGCGGGGGGGATGGGACAGCCTACCGTCCTCAGGTATTAGTAACCAAGGCCATGGCTTTCTATTTTGAGGACTGCAGATTAACCTCATAATACTAACATTCCATTTAAAAAGGACAAAGAAACAAGAGTAAGAAAACTGTCAATGCTTCTTTGAAAATGAAAACTGACTCACCAATGTATCAAGTTAACAGTCAAACCTCTATCCTATCAAAGCTGTGCAGACCTTTACACGGCAGCTCTGAGCACGCAGATGAAAATCACGGATTTTAGGGCAAGAATCTAGATGTGGTTCCAATCTCTGAGGCTGACTCAGCCGTCCTCTGTTAACCTGTGAGGTGTGAGCATCAGCACCCTGGGCCGGTTGGTGTGGGGCCAAGTGACACTGGGCAGTCCTTCCCAGCACCAGCCATGCCCAGCAGCATTTCTGGGGCATACAGGCAGGTCTTCTTTAGAAAGAACCAGAGAATCCAACCTGAGACGTTTGGGAGTCTTCATCAGAGTTTGACATAGTATTCTAGACCTATGATTTGAGTAAAGGTACATGTCAGAGTTGATTCTCTGCTGTGCAAAGGGAAACTAGGACCCTACAGAGATGCCTTCTAAATCATCTTATGTAAACCAGTGTTGGGGCAGTTCCCCGGGGGTGGGGGGCGGGGGGGAGCCCGCAAGCATTTCTGCTCCAAGCATAGACTGAAGCTGACTGTCCATTTGGACACGCTGATCCAGAGGAAATCGACAATCTTAACATGAATATGAAGATCGAAGATGTACATTTATTTTCATGAATTACAAGTGCATTTCTGTTCATATTAGCAGGCAGTCTTTATATAACCCATTCTCCACTGCTGTCAAAAATCAAACAAGAAAAAAGGATAGCTGAGAAATGAAAAGCTAAAAATAGAATTAGTTTTCCTAAGTGATCTGCTGGAGAGCATTTCCGTGGAACACAAACTCAGAGGTAACAATAAATTTTTCGTTTCAATCATAGGCATGTGGCACTTGGACAGTCATCTCTGCACAGAAAGCTGTAACAGTCATGCGAGGGTACAGTAATTATTGAACAAGGCAGATTTCTCACCACAGAGAGCAGTGGGGGAGTCAAGAGGAGGCACCGCACTGGGACAGAACACCAAGTCAACGCCACAGTGTACAGTGGCAGGAACAAATACTTAAAGAGGTCAGGATAATATGGGATAGAGCTCCAAACATGATTTAGTGCTAGCTTTTTCTCATGGTCTTAGCTCAGCAGTATCAGAAACACTTGAGAGCACTGACGACAGAACAGCGCTTCACGTCATGAGCTCATGAAGGCTTTATTACAAATTGTTATATCGTTTAGGTTGAAAAATGAACTTGAGATGCTGACATGCTGTAGGAGGAAAAAGAATTGTACACTTTCTCATTTAAAGACGCAGGGCTCCTCTCTGCTAAATCCTGAGGCATTGAATGTGGCTACACAGAACATGGCAGGCCATGTGAAGCGCTCGGGGGTATGCGTACACCCGCGTGTGCAGCTCGGCCCCGAGACGTCCGGCTGGCCTGTTGGCTGCTTCTTCACGCACTTGCCTGAGCGCCCTGCTGCGACCTGTGTCCATCTCTCACTAAATCCCGAATGCAGCTGCCACTTTAAATCTTTCTGTGTAAGCCTGGCAAACAGTTAGTACTGCAGATAACACATCTGGGCAAGTGTTATACGTCTACAAATGGTATAAGAAACCACAGTAAATCTACAGAGTGAAGCTGCTGGGTGCAGTACTTCGTTCTTTATTAGGAAAAATGACTGAGTTTTCTAAAAGCTGGGCAAACAGCACAAACCTTAAATATGCTAGTGACTAACATGATATGAGAAAAGACATGGGCAAGTGCCCCCAAAGGTTCCCGAGACGGGAGCACTCGCTGCAGGCTGCAACAACATCCCAGGTGTTTCCACACGCTCCTGCTCTGGGGAAATGCTGATGGTGAAAAGCTGAAGTGCAAATAAGGGGCTGTCACTGACTTAAAGTGCCCTAGGTAGTAGCCTTCCCTCTCATAAAGTAAGATGCCAGTGACAAGAGCCATTCTGGAAAGAACTATCTCTGGTGTGACTGCAAGGGTCAGCAGGGCAGCACGGAGGAAGGACTCAGGAGAGGGAGGAACCACTGCATCTTTCAAACCAGAAAGCGATTAGTGACTAAAGCAACGGTAAGCAGTAGGTGCACTGAAAGTACATACTGCCACAGGTCACCAGTGGGTGACACACACAGGGATGCCAGGAACAGTTCTCTGGACTGAAGGAATTCTTTGAAAGCATAAAAGCCACAACTACCAGAAACCGCCCCTCCAAACGGCTCAAAGGAGTCAAGGTGGATAAGCCGAGACGGGCTGGAGACAGGACCGGGGTCAAGAACTGGGAAGAACAACACCGATGTCTGAGCACGTCCAGTCCTCTGAGCCCTTGTCCTATTGAAAAACAAACAAACAAGCCTATGAGTTAAGAATGACCCACATTAAAACAACATTAGCAGCAACATTAGGAAAACGGAGAAATGAAAAGAATGGACCAACATTATGAAACTGGAAGGGGCGGGGGAAGCAAAGGAAAAAACACTCCTGCAAAAAAGTCATTTCCCCTGGAACCACTGGGGCGGGAACACATGCGTGTACGCATACTCGCAGCTCGGCAAGCTTCAGTGTTCCTAAGACGCTTTTTATTAACTACAGTACTCGCCACTCTAATGGTCAAAACCAGAATCTGAAGGTCTTTGTAAAGAACACACATTTGAGGGGCACCTGAGTGGCTCAGTCGTTAAGCATCTGCCTTCGGCTCAGGTCATGATCCCAGGGTCCTGGGATCGAGCCCCGCATCGGGCTCCCTTCTCAGTGGGAAGCCTACTTCTCTCTCCCCACTCCCCCTGCTTGTGTTCCCTCTCTCACTGTGTCTGTGTCAAATGAATAAAATCTTAAAAAAAAAAGAAAGAAAGAAAAAAGAACAAACATTTGGGGGGTGCCTGGGTGGCTCAGTCGGTCAGGCTCAGGTCATGATCTCGGGATCCTGGGATTGAGCCCCATGTCGGGCTCCCTGCTCTGCGGAGAGCCTGCTTCTCCCTCTCCCTCAGCCCCACCCTCTGCCTGTAATCTCTCGCTTGTGCTCTCTCTCAAATAAATAAAATCTTGGGAGAAAAAAACCCCACACATCTGGGGAGTCTGTGTAGCTCAATTGGTTAAGTGTCCAACTCTTGATTTTGGCTCAAGTCATGATCTCAGGGTTGTGAGATCAAGCCCCATATCGGCTCCACAATGGGCATGGAGCCTGCTTAAGATTCTTTCCTTCTCCCTCTCCCCTCCCCATCCTAAAAAAAAAGCACACACATTTATGCAAGACATTTGTCTGCGATCTCCTATTCTTTTTTTTTTTTTTTTTTTAAGATTTTATTTATTTAGGGTGCCTGGGTGGCTCAGTCAGTTAAGCGACTGCCTTCGGCTCAGGTCATGATCCTGGAGTCCTGGGATCGAGTTCCATATCGGGCTCCCTGCTCAGCAAGGAGTCTGCTTCTCCCTCTGACCCTCCCCCCCTCATGCTCTCTCTCTCTCTCTCAAATAAATAAAAAATAAAAAATCTTAAAAAAAAAAGATTTTATTTATTTATTTGACAGAGAGAGACACAGAGAGAGAGCGAACATAAGCAGGGGGACTGGGGAGAGAGAAGCAGGCTTCCCGCTGAGCAGGGAGCCCGATGCGGGGCTCGATCCCAGGACGCTGGGATCGTGACCTGAGCCGAAGGCAGACGCTTAACAACTGAGCCACCCAGGCGCACCAACCCCTCACCTTTTTTAAAAGTAATCTCTACACTCAACGTGGGGCTCAAACTCACAACCCTAAGATCAAGAGTCACGCTCCACTGAGTGAGCCAGCCAGGCACTCCTGCTGCCTCCTATTCTTACCAAATCTCTCTCTGGATGTCCAGTTAAGACAGAAATCAACCACACAGTGCCAAGTGTGTTGTTGTAACACTCAAGTTTCCTGCGACTGCAACAAAGAAGGACAAGCAAAATGAAGTACTGGCTGGAAGTGTGAGGTTGGCGGGCCTGGATTCTGGTGAGGCAGGGAGCCATGGCATGGTTCCCACGAGCAGAAGATGGTTCTGATCGCCTAGGTCTGAGGTGATCTGACAGCTATTGCCCAACCAGGCCTGCAGGATAGCACCCTGAGAGACAGCAGGTGGCACCCTGAGGACAGCCTTCACTCATTTACTATACTTGACAGGGCCCACCTGGCTCTCCAGATGTCTGCAATATGGGCCACCTGCAGGAGATCTACTAGGAGTGTCACACCATCAAAGTACAAGAAGCACACACGTCCCCCCTTCGTTATTGTAATATCTCTATTTTACTTGAAAAGATTATATTACAAATCAAATCTACTCTAACCCTTTATAGGCTAATAGTTCTCAAGGGTGAACATCAGAATCCTCTGCAGAGCTTGTTAAAACACAGACTGTTGGAGGGTAAGGCACAGATGGACCACACTTTTGAGGACCACTGCCTAAGGCATCTATATGTAATGAATTAAGTTCAACCCCAGGTCTCTATTAGTTTTGTATCATCCTAGGGAGAAGTGAAACATTACCACTCCAATCAGGTTGTGTTCTTGGTTCTGATGAGGAAACCTGCTTGAGATGGCTGGGAGGTTAACTAAGTGTGTCAAAATGCAAACAAAATAGATCTTCTCTTTGGGGAGACCCTTATTGTTGTGAAATGTTTGCTAGTATGATCTAGCAGAATGTCACTTTGGTATTTCACAATGCACTTTCAGGCAAGATGGAGTTCATCTACCACTCAAGAGTCAGGGCAGGAAGGATGGTTGTTATAACCCAACTCTGTGACAAGGAGATGGACTCAGAAATGGGAAATGACCTCCCTCTAGAGGTACGCTGTTCTGAATTGCAGCCAAATCTACTGGCTGGGAGAAATTAATCAGTCTGAGAAAATGCACCAACAGGCAGAGGAGGAAGGAAGTCAGGCCACCTACCTTCACCAGCCTCTCGCAACAGGAGGCTTGTCACAAAGTTAACCACGCAACAGGAGGCTTGTTACAAAGCTAACCACGGACACATTTTTAACTTTTCAGTGGACACATATCTAAAACTGACCCACTTAAACAAAATATAATGAATACCCCTGATCCTTTCAGACCACTCAGGGCATCAGTAAAGCCTGTGCCGAGGCAAGCAGGGGATAGCTTCCTCTGGAGTAGTCTTTGCCATCCCCTCCCGCAAAGGGGCCCCATAGCTATGCTCTGAGGTCCTGTGTGGGCATGTTTTCCAGTTCTTTCTTATGTAGTTGGGCAGTCAACATCACCTTTCTTTAACCTCCCTGTATGCTCTGGCACCTGTACCTCCCTGAGTCTCCAGTTTGTATCTTCTAATCTCACTGTTGCAGGCTGGGAACTCAGTAACATTGTGCCATAGTATTGTGAATGAGTTCCTCAACCTTTTCCAGGGCACAGAACTACTCCAAGGCAGTGTACAGAATTTACAAGAAAATGGATTCTGGGTCCAAAGACCCAGAGCTACCTAACTTTGCCAACAGCGTATAATCTTCAGCAAAACGCTTAAACATGTGCAATCTTCAGTTTCCTCAATCATAAACATGGGCTGTGTGCTGACTTCAGACAATGTTGCTGTGAGCATCAAAATAAAATGTTTGTGAAAGAACTTGGCCCAGAATTTAATGAATGCCCCCAGCCCCACCTTGCTCTGGATTCACTTTTATATTCTAGATGACTAAATTATAAGCCAATCTAGATGCTGGCAACCTCCTTTGAAATGTGTAAGAAAGAAATAAGATAGACTGACAGGTAGATGGAAGAACAGATGGACAGATATGTGAGAAAGATGGATAGCAAAATGTTAGTCACAGAATCTAGGTGGTGGGAATGTGGGTTTGTAAGTGTAAAACTCAACTTTTCAGAATAGTTGAAAATAGTAATTTAAAAACCATTGGAAGTAATTAGGTCTACTGAGGTGATCATTTTGTGATGTATAAAAATCAAATCATTATGCTGTACACCTGAAGCTAATACAGTATGTCAATTGTAATTCAGTAACAAAAAGCTGGGAAAAAAAGTCCTGCTATAACGTACTGTGCCTTTTGCTCCCGTGGAGAAAGTGAACTAAACACAGAGTGACCGTCTTTGCCACCCCTGTCCCTGGTAAGAAGCCCCAGTCCTGGACTCTCAGAACGCGGGTGGACACTGGCAGTCGCCGTGGCCTCCGTCACGAGCCATCAGGCCAGCAGCTGCGCCCTGTAGCCCCAGGAGCACACTCGCCTTTGACTCGTTCTGCTGTGGCGGGTGCACTGTCCTTTTCCTCCAGTAGCCTCGCCAGTGGTCCCAAGGGTACCTGCTCTCTGAGGTTACCCAACATCCTTACTGCCCTAGAGTCACCTGCCCTGATGCTTCGGGAACCTGAAGATGCCTGTGAGGGAGAGGCAGGCTCCTTGGTAAGCCTGGGCTTTAGCCTCCCACACGGGCCTGACTCCCTGGTCCCGCACTGCCGAGCGCCTCCCCAGAGAGCAGGATGCCCCCTTCCCAGCACTCTCTTTCACACTAAAAATATGCATGGCAGTTGTGTGTGTCTTTGTCCCCTACTAAACTGTGTGCTCCTTTGAGGCCAGGTTCAGGTTTGTTTGCTCTGCTCCCCAGAGTCTAACACGTGCCTGTCCCAGAGGAAGCATGCAGTATGTGTGAGCTCAAAAAAAAAAAGATGGGGAAAAACAGAGGCCACCAACGGACTTCAGGAAAATGAGCTGTTAAAGGGATGGTGAAAGAAGAAAAGCAACCGAAGTAGCTCAGCTCAATATGCTAGGCCAGGGGGTCAGAAAACCTGTTCTTGTAAAGGGCCAGGTAAAACTTTATCTACAAAATGCTGAGGCAGCTGATCTGACCTTGTGCAGACACAGGGAAGGGAGAGAGCAGGCTCTGGGAGAGAGAAGACCCCTTCCACTGTGAGCACCAAGCAAACAGGCCAGGAAGGAGAACCCAAGGAGACTCAAGTTAAGGAGTAAAAATGGTTGGGTCCTGGGGTCTGACTTTCTGTCAGTGAGTGACCTTGCAGATCATTATACATAACAAATACTTTAACAGACTGTCACATCATGAGGTATGAAAGGATAAATGAATCCAAATCTTGCTAGACTCTGTCCTCCTCAGCCTCCTGTTGACACCTTCCCTCTCTCATTCAGACACTTCCCCAAGGGCTTGTTTATGAGCATGCTCCCAATGTCCCATAAGCCCGTGCTTCTTCCACACTTCACCTGCTTTGACTTTGTCTTTTAGGACATGTCCAGCGTCAGGTGCTAGGGTTAGGAAATCCGGTCTTTCAGACTTTGCTTTTCCTCCACTCTCCTAAACACCACTTCTCGCCTTCACAGCCCTCGTCCAAGCCTCTAGCCCTCTGGTCTGGAAGCTAACAGATTCATTTTGAGCTCATCTCCCACCCAGTCTTCTCCTCCAACCCTCCATGCTTAGAGACCAGACTTCTGAAAACCCCATTTTCTGTACCCCACACTAGCAGAGTGCACTCCCTACTAGTTCCCAGCCTTCCTCTGCCTGGCTTCCACGGCTCTCTGAGGCTGAGCTGGCCAAGTCTGTTCTCAGATCCTTTCCACCCTTCCTCTGTCCTCTGTTCTTAATGACAGAGCTGTGAGCTTGTCAACTGCACTGTTGGACTTCATTGCTGACTGACTTCTGATGAGATTCTGCCAATGGCCAGCACACATAGGAAAAGCCAGGTTTCCTTTTTTCTGCTTCTTAGTGACATATGACTTTTCAGGAGGAGGAAGGCTCCTGGTTTCAGAGGCACTGGATGGTAACGGCAGCTTCAGGCTCCAGAGATCCCCCAGACCAGCAGCAGTACAGGCTCGTGACCCCTTCTCAGCAATGATGATGCTCTAACAGCTACAGTTACAGAAGCTGCCCAGCACCCTCGCTGTGTGATGATCAAGGACCCTGGCTAACACTGTTTTACTTTTGCTCCTTTAGCTGAAGGCCCCCAGGAAGAGCTTCCTGGGGTTACTAATCTGCAGATAACCCCACTCTTTGCGTTCCGGCCCTTCTAATGCCCTCTGACCAGTTATATGCCCTCTATGTGAAACACCCGAGCAGGTTCTGCTTTTGAGCCTTGGTATTGCCAACCCTCAGCCTAAACCATCGTCTCTAGATCCTGATGTATGAAAACAGAATGGACAGGGCAGGAAGAATGGAGCACAGATACAGTTCTATCAGACGCATACTGCCACAGAACCCACTCTTCTCTCCCCGCCCTCAGGAAGCCTCTTGTTCTGGTGCAAGCGCAGCAGCCCCAAGGCCACTTGTCGGCAGGCTGCACATGACACTGCTGCCTGCGGAAAAACACCACCAGCCTCTTCCGGGCTGTCTGTCCACAGCATTTCTCCAGAAAATGCTTCAGCCCTTGGTTGTAATTCTTGACTTCACTGCTCATTTCTGCAGACTTGAACATAATTCTCACTCCACCACTCACTTGAGTTCCCACACTATTCTCTCTCCTCTTTCCGCATGTTCTCTAAAATCAAGATCTGCATTTCCTTTTCTCTTGAACACAATTTTTTGAAAATCTTACTGATACCATTGCATTGTTCACCAGACTTTCTGACTTAAGCATGGAAAGCTTCCACATGGAACTCAAGGAAATCTTTCTTTTTAATAACATTTAATTTATATTCTCTCTCCCTCACCAGGGTTTATCGTGTCGCTAAAGCTCTAGGTACCTGACAAATTTAAGATCTGTATCCTGGCTGGAATCTAGCTGTCTCTTCGAAGATGAGCTCTTTGAGCTTTTCCTTGGGCAGGTCATCCAGCTCCATGTCAAACTTGAACGGCGCCTCAGCGATGGGCTATAGGAGAACACAGAACATGGAACAGACAAGAGTGGTTATGGCTGAGGTAGTCATGT
This sequence comes from Mirounga angustirostris, assembly GCF_029215605.1. Classification (NCBI taxonomy): domain Eukaryota; kingdom Metazoa; phylum Chordata; class Mammalia; order Carnivora; family Phocidae; genus Mirounga; species Mirounga angustirostris. The sequence goes on from NW_026991722.1 coordinate 65,195,240, forward strand.
ACTGATTCATAATGTCTGTAGCTTAGACTCTGAAAGGTATACAGCAGCACTGACATCTACGGAAACCAAGAGCTCTGATAAAGTATCTATGCACCCATGTCCCATCTATGCGCTCCAAAAGGCGCACTTTGTATGAACATGTAGTAAATGAATGGGGAACAACTAAATCCATTTTGAGCATTCTTCTGAATTTATCACTAATCCCAAAATTATTTTCAAATTTTTAAGGCACTAAGTGTTGAGGTAACAGAAATTTGCTGTTGGGGTGGTGGTGATACGTTTATACAATCAAAAGCCATGATACTCAAATCAATGTACTTGATTAAATACATTACAGTATCTTCATATGAAAAAATATTATGGAGCCATTAAAAAAATGAAGCTGTAAGGAAGATTAATATGGGGAAATGTGCATGTTTGGGTTAAACAAAATGAATCTTATTTTTTTTTTTTAAGATTTTATTTATTTGACACAGAGAGAGAGTGAGAGAGAGAGAGCACAAGCAGGGGGGAACGGCAGGCAGGGAGAGGGAGAGGGAGAGGCAGGCTCTCCGCTGAGCAAGGAGCCTGATGCGGGGCTCAATCCCAGGACCCTGGGATTATGACCTGAGCCGCAGGCAGCCGCTTAACCAACTGAGCCACCCAGGCGCCCCAAAATGAATCCTATTTTTTAAAAAAAATTTAGATATAGAAATATAAAACCAAGAAGAAAATACTCCAGGGGCGCCTGGGTGGCTCAGTTGGTTAAGCGACTGCCTTCAGCTCAGGTGATGATCCTGGAGTCCCGGGATCGAGTCCCGCATTGGGCTCCCTGCTCAGCAGGGAGTCTGCTTCTCCCTCTGACCCTCCCCCCTCTCATGCTCTCTCTCTCTCAAATAAATAAAATCTTAAAAAAAAAAAAAAAAAGAAAATACTCCATAATCTTAATATCTGTGTAACAAGACTACAAAGTGATCTGTGTCATAGTTTTCTGCAAGTTTTCATTTTTGTTTTTCAGCACACTCTATAACTAATCAGAAGGCTATTTAAGTACATATTTAAGGGGCACCTGGGTGGCTCAGTCGGTTAAGTGTCTGCATTTGGCTCAGGTTGTGATCTCAGGGTCCTGGGATCGAGCCCAACATCAGGCTCCCTGGCTCAGTGTGGAGTCTGCTCCTCCCCCTCGCTCATGTGCTTGCTCTCTCTCTTTCTCAAATAAATAAATCTTAAAAAAAAATAGTACAGGGCGCCTGGGTGGCTCAGTTGGTTAAGCGACTGCCTTCGGCTCAGGTCATGATCCTGGAGTCCCGGGATCGAGTCCCGCATCGGGCTCCCTGCTCAGCAGGGAGCCTGCTTCTCCCTCTGACCCTCCCCCCTCTCATGTGCTCTCTGTCTCTCTTATTCTCTCTGTCTCAAATAAATAAATAAAATCTTAAAAAAAAAAAAAAAGTACATATTTAAAATGTCTCTGTCAAGGAATTCCCATATATATAATGATGAAAAAGGAAATCAGTCAATTGATATTATTTATATTTTGATTTTTAAGTACCCCCAAACTAACACAATGTTCTAGAACTAATCTGATGAGGATTCCAGCTGTTAATCAGTGGATGCCTAGTAGTTACCAGGCACTCCTAGATTTTATCCATGTAATCCTCACAACCAGGCCTTTAGGGTAAGGAAACATAAGACACCAAACTCTGTGCTAAGCACTGGTTTCTTGAAAGGGGGAAAAAGATTCATGTCCATGAGAGAAAAACAAGGAGCTAGCCCTCTTTGAAGGGCAGCTCCATGTGTGGGGTCACACTGGTGTCCTACATATGCCATCCTTCTGGTCTTCCCAACCTCCTAACTGGGTTTGGGGTACCACCTAGGCTTGCGATTAGGACATAGGGGGCTCACAGGTCTAGTCAGAGCCCCAAACCTTACACTCTCCTCTCCTTTCCTGTTATTTACTATGTTGTAGGTATCTGCAAGCTGCCCCCATTATTTCTGAGGGAAGGAGACAGAGATGGAAGGGGACTGATTAGGAAATACTTCTTTTTTTTTTTTTTTAAAGATTTTATTTATTTATTTGAGAAAGAGAGAATGAGAGAGAGAGAACACCTGAGAGGGGATAGGATCAGAGGACGAAGCAGACTCCCTGCCGAGCAGGAAGCCCAACGCGGGACTCGATCCCGGGACTCCAGGATCATGACCTGAGCCGAAGGCAGTCGCTTAACCAACTGAGCCACCCAGGCGCCCGAAATACTTCCTCTTTTTGATTTCTTCTCTTTATCATCTTCCATTTTCCCCTTTAACATGCTCCACTTGGTTCTCCCCCCTTTTAAAACCAGAGTGTGAAGGCTTGCTGTCTATACATAAGCCTCAACTAGAAAGATCCAAACTTTGGTTTATATTGCATTTTTCTTCATTACCATCCAGAGAATAAAGCCCCAGAAGACTCGAAGAGGCCAGGGAACTGGGACTTTCCTAGAGAGAACATGACACACAGTATCTTTACCTGGCTGTCCAGCATGCTCCAGAGGCCTGCCACATCCATCTCTGGACTCATTTCTCACCACAAAAGGCTCTTGTGTCCCCATCCCCAAGGAGGCACACCAGACACGAAGTCATGAAGCCACAGTGGGAACTGTCCAAGCTGCCCCCCGCCTCTGCTTTGCAATGCCCCTCCCCAAGCAGGCAGTTGGCCTCCTTTCCACCCTCAGGCAGGCACTCTGATTTAGGCACCTCTTTCTGCCACAAACCATGACAATGGTCTCTAGCCTTGGACCCCTTGTTTATCTATGCTCCCCTTTATTCATTCATTTCCGCAGGCCCACCCCTGCTGCAGGTGGCCTGGAGGAAGCTTTCTAAGATAGAAGGGGCTTGGGGGTTGGGGTGGGGAGAGGTTTCAAGCTGTGCTGGCAGCACTAGTCCTCAAGGCAGATGATGTGGGCTACTGAGAGGACCAGGTGTGGCACCATATACCTCTCAGGATCGATCTAAGCATGACATCTGGGCCCTTCCTGGCTGGGCCTGATGCTGACTGATAGATATTCCTGAAGAAGCAGCCAGGAGTATGGGTCTTACCTCATCGCTTGGGTCATAATACTGCTCCAGATACGGATGGGCCAGAGCCTGTTCTACTTCAATCCTCTTGTGAGGGTTGAATGTCAACATTTTGTCCAGTAAATCCAGAGCTACAAAGAGAAAGGTTTTGCAGTGGTGAGAAGCCAAAGGAACATTTACTGAATTACTTTCCATTTCCTGCTTAAGTAAACTTGACCCACAAACAATGGAACTAAGCATCGCCATGGCGAGAAGAACCCGCACACTGGGTGCCTATTATCCCTCTGAGCTTCTTGAGACTATGACCATCTGACAATCGCAGACCCAGGCTCAGAAAGGTAAGTGATCAGCTAAAGGCTGAAAGTGGAAGACCAAGGTTCAAATCCAACTCTGCTTACAAAACCTGGACTTTTCCTAAATCACTATTCTGCTTTGCAGGCATCTGAAGGAAAAGTGTTATATATGTATTTCTCTTAAGTTAACTCCAAAGCCCTCTCTGCAATGGCCAATTTATCTTTCAACACACAGAGTAGGCCTCCAAGGTCACAGAAGACAATGGTCACTTGTCCTCCTATGTGGTTTCCAGGTCCTGGCTGAGATCCATGTGTGAAGCACAGGCCCCCTGGCCCACTCTGCAGCTTGACATCTTTCTCCAAAGCCCAAAACAAAGTATTCTCTTTCTCTCATTCTCTTTCTTATTTGTTTGTTTATGTATGTATGTATGTATGTAATCTCTAATCTCTACACCCAACATGGGGCTTGAACCCATGACTCCTAGGTCAAGAGTCACATGCACTTCCAACTGAGCCAGCCAGGCGCCCCCAAAGTATTCTCTCGATCTGGTCAGTAGTCAGCAGCTGAACATTTCTTCTATGTAGAGAGTGGAGGAATAGAAGCAAGTGTGGGATCAAAAGGACCAAGAGGGAGAGACAGCTAATGAATAGCTTACCCTAGTGGCCTCCATAGCTATTGTCCAGGCACTACTTCGAGCCATGAGGAAAGCCAAAGGTCATGGGTGACAGTGGCTAGAACATGGGTTAAGGGAAATGTGACTGAACAGTTCCTGTATTTAGTATCAGGAGGAGGTTTCTTTTTTTTTTTTTTTTTTTTTAAGATTTTTTATTCATTTATTTGAGAGAGAGAGACAGTGAGAGAGGGAACACAGGCAGCGGGAGTGGGAGAGGGAGAAGCAGGCTTCCCACTGAGCAGGGAGCCCGATGTGGGGCTCGATCCCAGGACCCTGGGATCATGACCTGAGCCGAAGGCAGACGCTTAACGACTGAGCCACCCAGGCGCCCCTCAAGAGCAGGTTTCAATGAGAAAGAATACATGCTAGAAAAGACATTATTGCCCTTAAAAAAAAAATGCGTGCTTTTATTTAATGATGCTTAGAACAGTGGTTTCCAATTTAGGTAGCAGGTCCTTTCCTCAAAATGAAGGCTCTTGACAGGGAGTAAGTAAGGAGCTACCCAGCTCTCTTAATTCCTAGCTCACAGCTCTGAGGCACCCCTGAAAAATCTAAGGACTCCAAGGAACAAGTCTGAGAATGTATTCCAAGTCTGAAAAACTACTAGGCGATATAAAGAACACTTTTTAGAGAACATATCAATAAAATAAACAAAAAATAAATGATCAATAAAATATACAAAACCAAAAATGAAAACACTGCCATCTCAACGAAGCCTTATTTCTTACAGTGATAACTTATTAGATCATCGACCTCATCCACCTGCAAATCAGCACATATCACTTAGTCCTGAGAGTAGAATGGTAAAGGAAAATCATTTTAATCATTTATTCACTAAAAACTGTTCAACTCTGGAGAGCAGCAGGCCAGTACACAGTCTGAATCCAAAGTGCCTGACTGCTCGTGTGCCAGGTAGTCCCCGGGAGAGCACGCAGAGGCAGCACCTTACTGCCTCAGGTGACTGAAAGCACAGGCATGAGAGGATATGTGTGCACGTGCACGTGTGTGTGTGCGTGCCTGTGTGTGCATACTCAGCTCTGGCTCCTACTGTGACTTCCCTTGTTGCATGTCACCCACCCTTAATCTTCAAGACAACTGGGAGATGATAAATATGGTAAACCACATGCTGGACACCTGAGAAATTCCACGCAACACGGAACTTTTCTCATGTCCACAAACTGTAAAAAAGTTTTTTACATAGTGTACTTCTACAAATAGTCCATTTTCTATTTTTGCCTCTATAATCTTTTCAATACACATGAGTGTACTATAGGAAATTGGGGAACAGTGACATTTTGCTTTATGGGCTAGAGAACTTTCTGGAGCAGAGGAGGCTTTAGGAATCTAGAGTGTTGACTAAAGCACTGTCTGGACAGGAGAGGTATTCATCCTTGCAGCCATGACACGGGGTCTCAGGGGCCCACGAACAGGCTTTCAGAGGCAGCTCTCTCAAAAGTCAGGATAGTGTAGCACAATGGTCAATAACTCAGGTGCCTCTGGCCCCAATGCAAGTCCCACAGAACCCCTGGCAGATGTGTGAACATATGACATAACCACTTGCTGGGCATTACAGTCCTACTATCTGTAACCCAGATAATAAACTTAACCTATCTACTGTTCCCAACCACGGACTGCTCCCCCCACACCATCCCTCTCACCACAAAAGAACTCATCATAGACATTCCCCAAAAACTTTTTTTTTAGATTTCATTTATTTATTAATTTGAGAGAGTGTGAGCATGTGTGTGCAGGGGCACAGAGGGGTAGGAGAGAATCCCAAGCAGACTCCACACTGAGTGCAGAGACGGATGTGGGACTCAATCTTATGACCCTGAGATCATGACCTGAGCCAAAACCAAGAATTGGGCTCTTAACCAACTGAGCCACCCAAGCACCCCTCCCCAAGAACTTTGAGAGATTAGAAGCCATTTGGCCTTTTGCCCAATTAGACACCGTCTGTCAGGAAAAATCCAGAAGGGTCTGGCCACAGTCAGATTCTAACAGCATTAGTTCTCAGCCACTGGGGGATACTTTTCCCCTCCAAATCTTATTGGTACTAAGTAGGGAAACACTTCAAGGCAGCTGGTATTTGGCAGCTTAAGCAGCTCTAAAATAGACCTTTTAGTTCCTTCAAGTTAAATTCTAGGCCCTTAAACTTACTGGCAAAAATCACAAAGGAAGATAGGTTATTTTGCCACCTGAAAAATAACTGGATCTCCAACTCCCTTTTATTGCTAGCGCTATTTCTGCATTACTCACAGCTACAGAGGGGGAGAAGGACAGAAACGGGAAGCCACTGGCAGGTACTGATCCCACAGTCAAGAGTGCCTGGCCTCCCTCCTCCCACACCACACAGCAATCCACTGGCACTGCTCAGATGGCATGAATCACTCTGCCTGTGCGTATGCTTCCTCTGATACAGGTTTTATTTCCCCTAAAAACTGGAAGTCCCTTCAAGGCTGGGATTACATCTGACCACAATCCCTGACTCTCCTTTGTAGCCTCCTTGAACCCACACCTTCTCTTTAACTTCAGTGGGTACACGGCAACATGACCCTGCCCTTCTGTTACATCAGCCTTTTTTCTTTCCCATCTCAGCCCAGACCTGGGTGAGTCATATGATTGGCTCTCTACAGCACCACTGCAGGTCCATCTTACCTATCCAGCACAAGTCTCATCCAAGATCAAAGTTGCAACCTGTCACTCCCATCCGTGGCCTGAATTTCTGAGTAGGGCCAGAGAAAAAGACCTGGCTGTTCAAACTGTGCCACTGCAACAATGCTTCTCAAACTTCCCAGTCTTAGAACCCTGCTCTTAAAACCTACTGATGATTTTTTTTTTTTAAGATTTTATTTATTTGAGACACAGAGATACAGAGAGAGAAAGAGAGAGCATGAGCGGGGGAGAGGCAGGGGGAGAGGGAGAAGCAGGCTCCCTGCTGAGCCAGGAGCCCGACGCGGGGCTGGATCCCAGGACCCTGGGATCAGGACCTGAGCCGAAGGCAGACGCTTAACCATCTGAGCCACCCAGGCGCCCCTTGATGATTGATCTTAAAAAGCAGTTAATTCAGCCACAGTTCAAACTGTACAAGCACTTTTCTCTGAGAAAAACCATTGCATTCAGTATGTGGCAGACATGCTTTATGTGTCTATGTTCTCATTTTGTTACACACAATGTGCACAAGACAATGTAAGCAGGGTGGGATGTAATAAAGCAAGTACTTTTTACTGCTCTGTCAGGGACATGCTTACGTGCAGTTGGCACCGGTTTTTAGCTGTGAGGGCATGGCACAGCCACTGCCTTGTCCTGGGTCGAGGTGTCGACAAGTCTTGCTCACCACTGCTTCTGCACCGAAGTGTAGATGGCAGCACAGAGAGAGTGTGAGAACACCTTCGTGTTACTATGAAAATAGTTTTAACCCTATGGACACCCTGAAAGGACTTGGGATACCTCAGAGATGTAAGGAGCACACTATTGAGAAGCGTGTACCACACAAACTCAAGATTTTTAATCTTATCAAGCCCTCCCCCCCCCCTCCAATGTTCTGGGAAATCTCTGCTCAGCTGCTTTTCTATTCTAAGATTCTTCTCAACTCACACAGCTTGAGTCAGACCCTTCCTGCCATATGAACCTCATTACTCTGTGCAGGTATTACTGAGGGTGCTACCGAGAAAACAGAGGTCCCCAGGAGCAACCCTCCTGGATGTCCTTCCACCAGATTCACACATAGCCTTATTGTAGAAAGAGGAGACCCTCTCCCTGTTCGAAGCCAAACCTCCACAACGTGTAGCCAGCTCCCCCTCATCTGGACCAGTTGTTTCTGTCTGCACTTTCCATTTCCAACTCCCCGTTCACACTGAGTACTTCAACTTTTTTTTTTTTTAAAGATTTATTTATTTGAGAGAGAGAGAGAGAGAGAGCACACGAGCATGTGCACAAGCATGCATGAGCAGGGGAGGGGTGGAGGGAGAGGAAGCAGGAAAGAAAATCTCAAGCAGACTCTCGGCTGAGGGCGGAGCCCGGTGTGGGGCTCAATCTCACGACCCCGAGATCATGACCTGAGCCGAAACCAAGAGTTGCATGCTCAACCAATTGAGCCACGCAGGGGTCCCTCAAATACTCTTATGTAGTCACCAATGATCCCTTAATTGGAAGCCTCTGTTCCACAGAGACTGCTGAGCATGTCCACTTTCTCATGATGCTATCTACTGCTTCTGTGAAATATGCACTAGTTATTTTCTTTGTCCATCATTCTTTCTGGTTTTCAAGAGTTCCTACTCCTATTCCATTGGCCACTGAAGGTTCATGTTCTCTAGCTCTGACATGTCATCCTTCTTAGCCTCTCAACCTCCTGTATGATTCCAAATGCCATCTGTGAAAAAATTCCTAAATCTATCTTTAGCCTAGAGCGCTAACCCAAGTTTCAGATTGATAAATACAACTCTCTGCAGGCAATAAAAGAGTGTATAGCTTATGACCTCATTCACAGGGGTCATAATATATAATACATGTATTTACAGGCGCAACTACAGAGTCTGGAAGCCTTTCGAACAGGTTATCTGAGAAATGGAGACAGACTTCTTACACAAATTACACTTTTATTTTAAAAAATAAACAGAAGCAATTTCCATTTCAAACTTCCGTTCACACTGAGTGCTTCAACTCTTTTTTTTTTTTTTTAAGATTTATTTGGCCACAAAGACTGGTCAGGGATGAATACAAAGAAGCAGTGAGTCCCACAGTGGGGTTGAAACTATCAGGAAACAGGTCACAGTGACCTGGAGCTGCCGGTGGCCATCCTGTCACCACAAGAAAAGAGCTAACTAACAATAAAGACATCAGAGAGGAAGGCAACACTGAACGACAGAGAGGTCCAGATTCTGGTCAAAGTGGCTATGCTCTGGAATCCAAACATCACTCAACCTGTCAAGTTATGAGAGCCAGTACAGCCCTTCTTCAGGCCTAAGCCATTGGCAGTAGGTTCTTGTGAGGTGGAACCAAGAAAGCCTCAAACAGCTGACCCTCTAGTCTGTGAATGACTCATCCAAGATCCCATCTCTCAGCCCCAGCACCCAAAGCCCCATCGCTCAATGTAACCACTGCTAATCTTCTGACAAATTTTGTAGAATTTTTCTCTGCATGTTCTTTTACATGGCTGAGATCATACCTTATATAAAAAAATGCTGTATTATTTCCCCAGTAAATATTGCTCATTAATATTTGTCCATGCTATAAAAACTTTGTAAGAATCACTTCTAGTGACTTTATGATATTCTAAAGCTTTAAGCAGAGGCATCATAGTTTCTTCAACCATTCAATTAACATTTAGCCTTTAGGTGTCCTTAAATTTAATATGCCCAAACTAAAGTCTCAACTGCCACTCTTTAAAATGTTCCTCCTACTTTTCCTCATCTCACTGTTTTCTTCATGTAATTGTGTTCTTGTCCTTTGCTCATGTATTTATCCACTGAGGTCTTAGATTTCTCTCTGTTCTTCAGGCATGACTAATTTAATGATGAGTCTAACATCAATAAACTAATAATTCATGTAACTCTCCCAAAATTACCCTATGAGGTGGGAAATGCAATTTGTTCCAATTTTGAGATGAGGAAATTGTGAAACAGAAAAGTTAAATAACTTGTCCAAAGTCAAAGATTTGAGGTGGTGGGGTCCATCTGAATTCAGGAGGCCAATTCTAGAGCACAAGGCCTAAACCATGGTGCTGAGCTGCCTTAACATTAAGAGTTTTAGGACAGGGATCCTTCAAATGTTTTTCAATTTGGAACATTTTATACCTACTGCTCACACCTATCCAATCTACTTTAAGTTTTAAACTTTTATGTGATCAAATCTACCATTTTTTTCTTATGTTTGTTTTCTTGGTTTGTGTATTTTCACAGCCTAGGAAGAAAGTCTTTCTCCATTCAGAGATCAGAAAAATACTGAATATGCTAAGTATCATTGGCTTTTAATGGCATGATTTTTAAAACTGTATTAAATTATCAATTCTTCTGGAATTCACTTTCAAGTATGAGTAATGATTTAAATTGATTTTCTTCCAAATAGTTATTCAACTAGCCCAGTACCATCTGTTGAATAATAATCATTTCTTCCCCCTCACTGGAGTAATTTTGGAGAGAATCCTAAACTAGACTCCTTTGAAGAAAAATCTACGATACTACTGTTCAAAGGACTCAGCAATAAGAAATTTCTACCAAATATGTGAAAAATATTCAATCTCAGGCTTTTTTTTTTTTTTTTTTTTAAAGTAAGCTCTACGCCCAACGTGGGACTTGAACTCATGACCCTGACTGAGATCAAGAGTTGCATGCCAGGTGTGCCATCTCAGTCTAATTAAAGAAAAACAAATTAAGGGGTGCCTGGGTGGTTCAGATGATTAAGCGTCTGCCTTTGGCTCGGGTCATGATCCCAGGGTCCTGGGATCAAGCCCCACGTCTGGCTCCTGGCTCAGCGGGGAGCCTGCCTCTCCCTCTGCCTCTCCCCTTGCTCATGCTCTCTCTATCTCTGCATCTCGAATGAATAAATAAAATCTTAAAAAAAGAAAAAGAAAAACAAATTAAAATGCCACTTCTCCCCCATTTGGTTGGCAGATCCAAAAGTTCAATACCCAAAATTGCTGGAACAAAAGATGTGACAAACTGCCAAACTGCCCTCCAGAGAGGCTCAACCAATTTACATGCTATCAGCTGTCTCTGAAAACATCCGTTTTCCCCACAGCCTTGACCATATGGTGGGTCATCAAACTTTTGATGCTTTCTACTGAGTAAAAAAAAAAAAAAAAGGAATTACTGATCTTTCCATGTTCATATCTCATATAATAAAAATGAGTACCAGGACGCCTGGGTGGCTCAGTCAGTTAAGTGTCTGCCTTCGGCTCAGGTCATGATCCCAGGGTCCTGGGATCGAGTCCTGCATCAGGCTCCTTCCTCAGTGGGGAGCCTGCTTCTCCCTCTGCCTGCCCTCTGCCCGCTTGCACGCTCTCTCTCTCTCTCCCCCTCTGACAAATAAATAAATAAAATCTTAAAAAAAAAAAAAGAGTACCTTTTCCTAATATTTGAGATATTTACACTTCCTTTTTTGTAAACTATCATTAACCGGACTTAAAAGTGCCAATGTTTCAGTTTGAAAGTTTCAGTGTTGTGAGTTCCCTGAAGTCTCCCATTCACCTATTTATGTCATTTTTTTATTAAAGATTTTTTTTTTTATTTATTCATTTGAGACACAGAGATAGAGATAGAGATAGAGGGAGAGAGCATGAGCAGGGGGAGAGGCAGAGGGAGAGGGAGAAGCAGGCTCCCCACTGAGCCAGGAGCCCGATGCGGGGCTCAATCCCAGGACCCTGGGATCATGACCTAAGCCGAAGGCAGATGCTTAACCATCTGAGCCACCCAGGTGCCCCTCTATTTATGTCATTTTTGCACAAACCCAGACTATTAGCTCCCTGCAGGCAGGTAATCAGTTTTATTGCTGTTCTAAATCCAGGCCTTGGAACCCTGATGGCACAGAACACTCAGATCTATTTATTAAATAAATGAATTCATGCATGTTATAGTAAAAAACTAGAAACAACCTGGTGGCAGATTAAATATGGCCACAAATTCTTTGCAACTCCTCCCATCAATGGGTGGATTTATTTCTCCACCACTTGAATCTGGGATGACCTTGTAATTTGCTTTGACCAACAAACTGTGGCAGAAGTATACTGCTATTTTTTTATTTTTATTTTTTTAAAAGATTTTATTTATTTATTTGAGAGAGAGAGAATGAGAGCACATGAGACGGGGGAGGGTCAGAGGGAGAAGCAGACTCCCTGCCGAGCAGGGAGCCCGATGTGGGACTCGATCCAGGGACTCCAGGATCATGACCTGAGCCGAAGGCAGTCGCTTAACCAACTGAGCCACCCAGGCACCCCAGTGTACTGCTATTCTGAGACCTTGCAGTTTCTGCTCTTTCTCTTTTGGAATATTTCTGCCATTAGAAGAAGCCCAGTTGGGTCTACTGTAAGATGATAGGCAATGGCACAAAGCAGAAGCAACTGTAAGATGTGGTGAGGCCACCTCAGACCATGCAACTTGAGGCAAGCTGAGCAGACCCACTTAGATGCACCCAGGCCAATGGACTTATGAACAAATACATGGTGGTCATTTTAAGGCCCGACTGTGGAGTAGTTACACAGCAACAGATAACTGAAGTGAACTTCAATGCCCAATATGAGACTGGTTAAAGACACTATGAGTCATCCATACACGGGAGTAATACGTAGCACTCTTTGTAACCAGGGATACAGAAAGATCTCCAAGATATATAAATGAAAAAAAAATCAGTCTTAAGATCTCAGAATCTAGACCTACAAATTCCAGTGGTCTGAACTTTCATATGACCCTGTGATGCAAGTACTATTACTAACTCTATTTTGTAAAATAGGAGGGGTGGCTCAGTTGGTTAAGTCTCTGACTCTTGATTTCAGCTCAGGTCATGGATCTCGGGGTTCTGGGATTGAGCCCTGCCTCAGACTCTGAGCTCAGGTCAGAGATTCTCAGCTTGAATCTCAGCTTGAGATTCTCTCCCTCTCACTCTGCCCCTCTCCCGGCACGCACGCTAATATAAAGACCGAAATCTTTAAAAAAAAAAAAAATTAAATAAATAAATGGGAAAACTGAGTCCCAGAGAGGTTAAGTAGTTTGTTTAAAGTTCACACAGCTAGTAAGTGGCTGGCTATGAATGGAAACTCTGTTTCTGTTAGAAACCGTGTTTCTAACACATGATGCTATATTGCTCACTCCAGCACTACCAACTCCCATTTTTCCACTTTTTTTATTCTATTCTATTTTATAACCCCTCCCTGCTTCATTATTTTCATCCAAGGCCTACATTTCAAAATTAACTTCCTGGATTTTAGTAATGTTAATTATTATCTAAATGAACCAATCTCAAAGTCCATAGCTTTAACCTAAGGACAATAAGCTAACTAAAAGTCTCAAATAATTTGATACAAATCACAGCTAACAATAAAAAAGAGTGAGGAAACAAACAGGAGGGAAGCCTGGAGGTCTTTTTATTCTAAAGTCTTAATTATGCAGTTTTGTTATGTATTAAAAAGGCAACTTAGAAAGTAAGATTTAGGTGACATGCTTGGGACAACACAGAATACAAACCAATCTAATCAGTAACCTATGCAATGCAAATGAAGGTATAATTTTTTAAAATCTTACAATTATAATGCATTGTGTAATTACAGAATTGTAACTAAATAGGTAAAAGCTGTGCGCACCTTGGAATAGCAAACGTTAAAGATTACTTTGGGATTCTGGTAATTAAGGGTGTTTCTTTTACCTACTCTTTCTATACTTTCAAACTGTCTCCCATGATAACACACTATACCTTTATATCAAAGATTTTTTTTTAAGATTTTATTTATTTATTTGACACAGAGAGACACAGCGAGAGAGTGAACACAAGTGGGGGGAGTGGGAGAGGGAGAAGCAGGTTTCCCGCGGAGCAAGGAGCCTATGCGGGGCTCGATCCCAGGATCCTGGGACCATGACCTGAGCCGAAGGCAGACGCTTAACGACTGAGCCACCCAGGCGCCCCTGTATCAAATATTTTAAAAGATAGTTCCTCCAACATCAAAATGAATTTAATTTTAAACAACCAAATGTTTCTGAACCTTGACTCAGATCAGTACATAAAACAAATTCAACATCGAAGCTGACAGTTATTAAAGTAAACATATACAGACATAAGAGCAAAAGTTAGAAAAAGCTGAATTTCCAAAAGAAGACTGGATGACATGTTGTTGTTTTTAAGTAGGCTCCATGCTTAACTTGGTGCTTGAACTCACCGCCCTGAGGTTAAGAGTCACATGCTCTACCGACTGAGCCAGCCAGGCACCCCTGGATGAAATGTTTTAAAATCATTAAAGAAAAGCCAGATCTATGTATTAACATGGAAAGACACTCAGATACAATTCTATTAATAGTGACCTTTAGGGAATAATTATAAAAGAATTTCACCTTTTTAGTTGAATATTCCTAAAACTTTTGAATTTTTACCAAAAATGTTAGCTTATATAATAATTATTTATAGAAAGGAAATTTTAGGTAAAAATAGGGATATGTATGAAGATAAAGAAAGCTGTGGAAGAACAAGCACCAAGGTGCTGGCAAGCTGCTCTCTCTCTGGTTTCCCATTCTGATTTCTTCTTCCACTTTCAAGGACCCCTGTGATTATACTGGGCCCACTTGAGATAATCCACGACAATCTCCTCCTTCTTAAAATCAGGCGAGGGCGCCTGGGTGGCTCAGTTGGTTAAGCAACTGCCTTCGGCTCAGGTCATGATCCTGGAGTTCCAGGATCAAGTCCCGCATCGGGCTCCCTGCTCAGCGAGGAGCCTGCTTCTCCCTCTGACCCTCCCCCCTCTCATGTACTCTCTCTCATTCTCGCTCTCTCAAATAAATAAATCTTTAAAAAAAATAATAATAATAAATAAAATAAAATAAAATAAAATCAGGCGAAAGCAACCTTAATTCCATCTGCAACCTTAATTCCTCTTTGCCATGTCACCTAACATATTCACAGATCCTCGCGATCAGGATGTGGACATCTTTGGGGATGGGGTCATTACTCTGCCTACCACAATTCTGTAATAGTATAAAGTCTTTAAAAACAGCCACCTATTAAAAAACAAAAAAACCAACCACCTAATATATTTAACAGATACATGCTAAATAGGCCTAATGGATAACATAATTATTAAACAAAGTTAACTTAAAATATAAAAGAGTAAAATGAAATCCATCACCTTTTTCTCTTATAGATGAGGGCTCTTGGTAATTTATCTAAGAAATCTTTGTCTAACCTAGAGTCATGAAGATTTTGTTCTGTTTTCTTCTCAAAGCTTAATAGTTTTAGGCCTTATATTTAGGCCTATGTTCCATTTTTAGGTTTTTATTTGGGGAGGGGGATATAGATGTCTAATTGTTCCTGCACCATTTGTTGAAGAGACTGATACAAACAATAATACTAATAACTTTTGGGGTGCCTGGGTGGCTCAGTCAGTTAAGAGTCCGACTCTTGATTTCGGGTCAGGTCATGATCTCAGGGTCGTTGAGATGGAGCCCCGCATCAGGCTCATGGAGCCTGCTTAAGATTCTCTCTCTCCCTCTGCCCCTCCCTGCCCTACTTGCATGCTCACGTGTGCACTCTCTCGAGGGGAGGGGAAGGGAAGGGATGAGAAGGGGGGAGGAAGGGGAGGGGAGGGGAGGGAAAGGATAAGAAGGGGGGAGGAAGGGGAGGGGAGGGGAGGGAAGGGAAGGGAGGAAAGAAATTGGTAACTCTCAAATGCATTATGCTGAGTGGAAGAATCCAGACATAAGAGGCCACATACTACATAATTATAACTCTAGGACATTCTGGAAAAGGCAAACTGTAACAGAGAGAAATGAAATCAGGGACTAAAGAAGAGAAATGAGTACAAAGGGCACAAGTCAACTTTTGGGGGTGATGAAAATACTCCATATATTGATTTTGGTGGCAGTTAGGTAACTACATATATTTGTTAAAAGTCAAAGACCCACAGAACTAAAAAGGGTAAATTTTATTCTAAGTTATTCTTTGAAAAAACTTGACTTGAAAAATTATTCAATTACAAGATGAAAAAAGTACAATTTGTTTTGCAGACTCCCAAATTTTCTGATTCCTAAAAATGTGAACTTAATCCAAGTTAAGAAGTAGCAATGAGGAGGCGGCTTGAGGGGTGGGCAAAATGGGTGAAGAGGATTAAGAGGTACAAACTTCCCATTCTAAAAATAAATAAGTCACAGGGACAAAAAGCACAGCATAGGGAATATAGTCAGTAATATTGTAATGCACTTATCATGGTGAGCATTTAATAATGTATGTAATTATGGAATCACTAATGCTGTATACCTGAAACTAATTTTTTATTGTATGTCAACTATAATTAAAAAAAAAAAAAAGGGTGCCTGGGTGGCTCAGATGGTTAAGCGTCTGCTTTCGGCTCAGGTCATGATCCCAGGGTACTGGGATCGAGTCCCACATTGGGCTTCCTGCTAGGCGGGGAGCCTGCTTCTCCCTCTGCCTCTGCCTCTCTCTCTGACTCTCATGAATAAATAAATAAAACATTAAAAAAAAAAACTTTTTTGAAAGGAGCAAAGAGGGGCATCTGCCTGGCTCAATGGGTAGAGCATGTGACCCTTCATCTTGAGATGGTTAAGTTCGTGCCCCATGTTGGGTGTAGAGCATACTTTAAAAAAGAATAAAATAAGGGATGCCTGGGTGGCTCAGTTGATTAAGTGTCCGACTTTTGATTTTGGCTCAGGTCACAATGTCAGAGTTGTGGGATCGAGCCCCGCGTCAGGCTTCATGCTCTTTTGGAGTCTGCTTGTCCCTCTCCTTCTGCTCCCCTCCCCCACACTCATGCGCCCTCTCTCTCTCTCTCTCTCAAATAAATAAAGTCTATTTTTTTTAAAGATTTTATTTATTTATTTGACAGAATGAGACACAACGAGAGAGGGAACCCAAGTGGGGGAGAGGGAGAAACAGGCTTCCCGCTGAGCAGGGAGCCCGATGAGGGGCTTGATCCCAGGACCCTGGGATCATGACCTGAGCAGAAGGCAGATGCTTAACGACTGAGCCACCCAGGTGCCCCAATAAATAAAAGTCTTTAAAAAAAAGAATAAAATAAAAATAAATTAAAAATAAAAAGCAAAGGTGGAAAACTACACAATCATTCCCAGATTCCCATACCCTACTGCCCCTGCTCATAAATAAAAGGGAAGAAAGCAACAGAGTGAGTACTAAATAAGGTATTACCCAATTGCCACAGACTAACTTTTCAGGCTAGGGACCTAATGATTTAACCAATATAACAAACAAACAAAAACCTAAGTCTAAGAAAAATAATCAACAACTAAAATATTTACCTTTAGAGTCAGCATTCGGGAACAGCCTGTTCCATGGCACCTTATTTTTGTGTGGAAGAGAAAGCAAGTAGTTTCTAGCTTTTAAATTTATTATACAGTTCAGGTCTTCCTGTGATGGGGATCCAAGAATACCTACAACATAAAATAATTAGCTGTTAATTATCCAGACCCAGGTAGACTGACCTTTTGGCTGCAGGGCACAATGGGCCCTGATAATTGTTTTCTCACCATCTCCCCATGCTTACCTTTCTTAAAAGTTTTTACAAGGATCCTTAATATTTGGAATCAAGCAAGATTACAAACTCATAGGTTAAGGAGTTGTCAGAACTACTCTAGTTTCATGAAGTGACTCTTATGTAAACTGTGGCAGGTGAACTGAGTAAATCTAGCCCCTAAAATGTTCGGTAACCTTACCCAGAATGTGGTTCAGCTGGTCGAGATAATGCTTCCCCGGGAAGATGGGCCTGTTGGACAGCATCTCTGCCAGAATGCAGCCTACAGACCAAATATCAATGGACTTGGTATAGCCCTGTAGTGGGAAGGGAGAAAAGACTGAGAATGGTATGTAATGTTACCGGAAACAGTAAGATCCTCCTACAGGACAGTTACATGGCTGACAGGAATTTTACCTTCTCCTTTGGCTCTATAATTCAGAAATAAAAGAGAGTGTGCAGATACACATAATAATTTGGCTTTCTTATAAGTTGTTGGACAACCAATATTACGTAATTTTATTTCTCTTCAAAGTTGATTAGCTTATTAATAAATGAGAATTTCCAAAGTATACTTCATTCCTTTGATTTGAAAGAAAGCATCCTTATAAGCTGAAGCTGGAAAAAGGAAAAAACATTAACAGCCCTTGCTTTAGGACATCTGTGGCCTATTTATTCATTTTGAAAACCTAGAAACCAACTCAAAAAAAGAGGCACTGCTATACTTCCAGAATATCTTTATCCATCCTGCAAATCATGTTCAAAAAAGTCAGGCTGAAAACCCATCATCTCTAGCGGAGGGGGAGGACGGGGGTATTGTGTGCTGGTTCCATCATATTTTACCAATCTGTATTTCTTGTCTTCTTTTTCTATTCAATTTTCAGATATAATTTTTCTTTTAAAGGAATTCTGTGAAAAGACTTGGAATAATTATCTAAATCGTACAATAGTGTAAAAAAAGATAGCTCTCCAAGGAGTGTAAGTTGAATTTTATGGAAAATGCTAGGTATAGTGATAAATGAACAGAGAAAAAAACTTCAGCCAAATATATATATATATTTTTTTTAACTTCAGCCAAATATTAAAGTTTAGAGAAACACAGTGAAAAATCAACACAGAACACAGAATGAATAGATCTGCAGCTATGATAAACTGGGGTTGAATTTCAAGATAATTATTCCCCAAATTCTTGTAATCCAAAATAGCTTTTGCTTTGAGCCAAAACTAAATAAAGAGGAACATTTAGGGCACCTGGGCGGCTCAGTCGTTAAGCGTCTGCCTTCGGCTCAGGTCATGATCCCAGAGTTCTGGGATCGAGTCCCACATCAGGCTCCCTGCTTGGCGGTGAGCCTGCTTCTCCCTCTCCCACTCCCCCTGCTTGTGTTCCTGCTCTCGCTATCTCTCTCTCTGTCAAATAAATAAATAAAATCTTTAAAAAAAAGAAAAAGAGGAACATTTAAAACACACACACAGGGGCGCCTGGGTGGCTCAGTCATTAAGCATCTGCCTTCGGCTCAGGTCATGATCCCAGGGTCCTGGGTTCAAGCCCCATGTTGGGCTCCCTGCTCGGCGGGAAGCCTGCTTCTCCCTCCTATTCCCCCTGCTTCTGCTCCCTCTCTCGCTGTGTCTCTCTCTGTCAAATAAATAAAATCTTAATAAATAAATAAATAAATGAATAAAACACAAAATAACTAAAAGGAACCAGGGCTCCCTGGAGAAATGGCTGCTCCAAGTCTGGGACAGGGAACATATTATGAGGTAAGCCTAGAGTGTCTAGTGCCACAAAGTAAGGAAGTGCTCAACATTAGTGGGGATATGTTACAGCGGCTCCCATTAGAAAACCTGGGACAATTTGAACATCAAATACAGAATGTTAGCTATGGAACTGAAGCCACTGAATAAGATAACCATGAAGGAACGATAGAGCTACAAAATCATCAATGGATGGTAAAAGTAGTGATTGAAAGTATGATGAAGAAGATAACTTACACAATCTTAAGGTATTTTCCCACAAATTCCTAATCACCTAATAATTATCACCATTACATAGTGAAGAACCAGAGGACACCATTTAACCAAAATAACATGAATTTCACCAATGTGGACATAAACTATCTATGCCTCCTGATACAATACACTGAGAACAAAATATTGTTTCTGTGGTACTCATGCCCAGAATACATGACACAAAATTGAGGTGCATTCTACAAAACAGCCACCTGTACCCTTCCAAAGGATCAAGGTCAAGAAAGGCCGAGGAATTATTTCAGACTGAAAGAGACTATAGAAACAACACAATGTGTGAGCCTGGAGTAGGGGGGAGAAAAGCTATAAAGATTACTGGGACAATATCCAAAATCCAAATATAAATAATACATGAAATATTGGATCTGTGTTATATTTCCCACCTTTTTTTTTTCTTTTTAATTTCTCACTTTTTTTTTTAAGATTTTATTTATTTGCAAGAGAGAGAATGAGAGACAGAGAGCATGAGAGGGAGGAGGGTCAGAGGGAGAAGCAGACTCCCTGCTGAGCAGGGAGCCCGAGAATCACGACCTGAGCCGAAGGCAGACACTTAACGACTAAGCCACCCAGGCGCCCTAATTTCTCACTTTTGATTACTACACCATGGTCATATTAGGGACTATCCTTCTTCTATGGCAGGGTTTCTCAACCTTGGCACTGCTGACATTTTGGGCTGGATAAGCCTTTCCTGTGTGCCGTAGGACGTTTAACATCATCTCTGACCTCTAACTACTTCATGCCAGTAGGTAGCATTCCTCTCCCCGTTGTGAGAACCAAATATGTCTCCAAACACTGCCAGATGTCCTCAGGAACATGAGAAACACTGTTCTAAGGAAATACATGCTGAAATGCTTAGGGGTAAAGGGGCACAACTACAATTTACTCTCAGATGATTCAGAGGGAAAAAAATCTACACATGTATACAGAGAGAATGATACAACGAACAAGACAAAGGATAAAGAACTGGTGAGTCTGAATCTGAAGTGAAGTTCTAGCCAGCATTTCTCCCAGGTGGTCCAGAGCCCCGGTGGCTTCCCTCTAAGGATCTGAGGGGTGACACTACTTTTGTACTACTAAGGTGTTTTCCTTTTCATTCATTCTCTCACAAGTGCACAAGAGATTTTTCCAGAGGCTATACACATGTGACAATACTGTACAGGAAATATAACAATATCTAGAAGATCTGCTTAACTCAGTGAACCAGTATTATATTATAAATATTATAAAACCAAGCATCAGTGAATGTAAGGTAGACCAATGGGTTTTAATAAGACTGTACAAAAAGTTCAGTGGCATGGTTTCAGATTCCACAATGAATCTTTCATTTTGTTGAGCTTCACCATAATATTAAAAAGGAATAGTCACAAGTAGCTGAAAAGACTACTAACATACTCCCTTTCCCAATTATGTATCTATGTGAAGACTCTTCTTCATGGATTTAAACCCAAACAACCTACTGGACAGACTGAGTGCAGAACTAGGCGAGAGTCCAGCAACAGTCTATTAGGCCCCATGAAATTTGAAAAACGAAAACAATGTCACTCTTCTAACTAAAATGTTTTTGTTGTGGAAAGTAAACATACTTTTTTATGAAAAATACTTATGTTAACAAGCAGTACCTTTATTACTGTTATTTAGATATTAATACTTTTTAAAAATTTCAGTGTTAATTTCCATATAGTAAATACTGATGGATATAACCCCACATAAACAATCTTGCTTAGGGTCTTTGATACTTTTTCTTTTTTTTTAAAGATATATTTATTTATCTTAGAGAAAGTCTGTGTGAGTGAACAGGGAGGAGGGGCAGAGGGACAGAGAGAGCCCCAAGCAGACTCCACGTTGAGTGCAGAGCCTGATACGGGGCTTGATCCCATGACCCTCAGGATCATGACCTGAGCCGAAACCAAGAGTCAGACGCTTAACCTACTGAGCCACCCAGGAACCCCTAATCTTTGATACTTTTTTTTTTTAGATTTTATTTATTTGACAGAGAGAGACACAGTGAGAGAGGGAACACAAGCAGGGGGGAGTGGGAGACGGAGAAGCAGGCTTCCCCCCGAGCAGGGAGACCAATGTGGGACTCAATCCCAGGACCCTCAGACCATGACCTGAGCTGAAGGCAGACGCTTTAACGACTGAGCCACCCAGGTGCCCCTCTCTGAATCTTTTTAAGAGAGTGAAGGAATCTTGGGGCTCAAATATTTGAGAACCACTGCCTTATACTTTTCTTGCAAGCTGAAAATTCTATGAAAATAAAATGTTACAAATACACACACAGCACTCTAGCCAAAATGGGGACAATATGAGTATAAAAATAAAAACATGATAATGGACAGCACGTATTTCATGAGTCCATAATAATGTTTTTAAAAACAAAGGTGGGAGGGGTGCCTGGGTGGTGCAGTCAGTTAAGTGTCGGACTCCTGGTTTTGGCTCAGGTTGTGATCTTGGGGTCATGAGATTAAGCCCTGCACTGGGCTCCCCACTCAGTGGTGAGTCGGCTTCCTCTCTCCCTCTGCCCGCCCCCCTGCTTGTGCACACTCTCTCTCTAAAATGACTAAATTAAAAAAAAAAAAAAAAGGTGGGAGACAAGAAGAGAAAGAAAAAAATGGAAAGCTCTTTATATAAGAATGGCAGTGAATTAATGTAGAAAGAATAATACATTTGGAAATCACCATTTTGCAACCCCCAATATAATGATAGAGGCAAGGGGTCATCAAGCGGTAAACCACCAGGGTAAGACTGCTGGGAAACAGAAGCTCCATATACATGAGTTCCAAGAATCCATGGGGTTCTTGCCAGAAAAGTATGACCTAAATCTAATCATAAGGAACCAATCTGTACTCTGCAAAGTATTCAATGTCATGAAGAAGACAGGAAGGGCGGGAGGACTATTCTAGAGTGAGCACAATGCATGAAACGTGAATTAGATCATAGACTGAAAATAAAACAGAAACAGTTGTAAAATACTTTTGGGTGGGATAACTGGGATGTCACTAAATTAATGCTGATTGTCTCAGTGTGC
Source organism: Mirounga angustirostris (assembly GCF_029215605.1). Taxonomy (NCBI): domain Eukaryota; kingdom Metazoa; phylum Chordata; class Mammalia; order Carnivora; family Phocidae; genus Mirounga; species Mirounga angustirostris. The sequence continues at coordinate 65,217,467 of NW_026991722.1, forward strand.
TAAGGGTACTATGGCTGTGGGGAAAAAACACCCCTCTGCCTTTAATGAATATTAGTATGGCCCAAAGCGTCTACAAGTAAAGTCAGTTTATGTTGGTGAAGTGTCAGAAGGTTTGACCAAAGGGAAGAGAGAAGAAGGCAGAGAGGCAGGCAGAGATAGCCAGGGAAAGAGTAGTAAGGTGTTAATAGCTGGTAAACCCAGGGAAGGGGTGTAAGGGTGTTCACTGTACTCTCAATTCTTTATGGGTTTGAAAATGTTATAAATAAATAAAAAGAAAAAAATGAACATGGTCCTAGAAGTAACATTCTCAGGCTAGAGGTGCTGTAAATAAAAAGAATTCGCGCTCAGTTATTACAGTTAACTCTACAAGCAAGAAGTGCTGGGCACCTTGTAGAACACAGAGGCCATCCTGTTTAGTTATTTCCCCTCCAGAGGGTGAAGACAGTGGAGTCATCTCAAGTTGGGATGGAGGCTGCAGGGCCACCAAGGCACCAGGATAAAAAGCACTGTCAGCTCTCCTTTATAACCGGCAGGCAGAGTGCGCACACGAGCGCGCGTGCACACACACACACACGTGTGCGCGCAAATGCTTCTGGTTTGGAATGGCTGTCACATGGCCAGTCCAAAGAAAGAACCTACTATTTGGGATTATGTGTAATACAGAATTATGAGAATCAACATGGCATTTTCTTCTCTGAAACATCTGTTACACTACATCCTTCTTTATAATGGAATTTATTTTAATGCAATTTTACTTTTATAACTAAACTGAACAAATGTATATCAAGAATAACTAACTGCTTTAAACAAATTCCATTTCCTCACAAAGCAACTTAGTGTTTATCTCAAGCCCTTCTATTTATAAAGGATGGAGGAAGAGAGTGAAGCCCATGGGCTCACTAATTCCCTTAAAGCTTCTTGGGTCGATTTCTGGTTCCTAGATCTGAGACACAAGGCCCAATGCCTACTTTTATTGCTTTTCTTCATGTATCTTAACATTACATTAACAACAGATGGTGTTGAAGAAGGTCATCATAATGCCATGACTCCCAGCTGATCCCTGAGCTGGACCCCGGCAACAGGAAGCTCCTCACCCCCTCCTCTACCCTGGAATACGTGCTCTGCCCAGCGTTCCCGCAGCAGGAGCCATTTTCAAGGATGTAGCCTTGAAAGAATAGATGTTTCTGAGACCATCTGGGCAGTATATCTGACTGAGCCCAGTTAAGGCTTCTATATAAACTTTTAAGGCTTGGCAGATGAGTACCAAGATTTACTCACCTTGTGGCTGCCCAAGACAAGCCTTGTAATAAGTTCCCTTACATATTAAGACTGCCACTACCAACCTGGAGTGGTCTGCCTCTTCAGGTTTTCTTTGCCCACCTTGTACTGGGGGTAGTTTGCAAACCAAGAGATGGAATTAAGTTCAAAATCTCCTAATTTTGAGATATTAGATATAGAAGTATGTTGGGTCCACTTACTTTCTTAAATCTGGCACTTCATTCAATACTATTTGCAAATGATATATTAAAAATACTGAATCTCAATCTCCACAGCAGTCCTCAATGATTGCCACCTGGCTCATAAACCTAACAAAGATATCATACTTCATTTTTTCTTGCTTTTATAAATTTATTCAATCATTTCTTACAACCAAGACAGAGATATTGTTAGAAATGTTTGCCTCCCACCTGTACGCACTCTCCACAGACACTCTGAGATGAAGAGGTGCATATGGAAGCAGGACTACCATATAATTTTGAAAGAATCCATAGTAGTTCCTATTCTTTCCACAGCTACGTTTTGTTTTGTTTTTTAAATTTTTTATTGTCACACCTACGTTTTCTTCAAACTACGGTGTAATTTTGCTGAAGAGACATTCTTCACTACCAGATAAATCTGACCTTTATTAACAGCACTGGTGCACCTTCAGAAAAAATATGCACTATCGGATAACCTCTAACAAACCCAGCCTGTACTCAGCTGTGGCAGCAGCAGGTGTAAAAGCTGCCATAGGCAGGACTTCAGGAAAGTTGACCAAGGGCTAGGACACAGACAATTGATTGTTAACAGCAACCAGATAGACACGTCCCCCCCTACAACAAATCAGCACTACTCCAGCAGAGGTAGAGAGGCCAAATCCCAGGGCCCAGAAGGTCGATGCTGAACTGGAGATTAAGACAGCAGCTTCGTTCTGGCCAGACAGGTCAAGCCTCAACCTAGTAGACACAGGCTTACTGAGAGGGAGGTTTACTGCACCACACATCCAAAGTTCTTTCGCTTCTTGGTTTTCTTTTTATGCAAACCTCTGATCCTTACCTTGGAATTCAACATAATTTCCGGAGCCCTGTACCAACGTGTGGCTACATACTCTGTCAGGAACCCTGTGTGATCATGGTCTGGATCTGCAACACGGGCCAAGCCAAAGTCACAGATCTAAGAGAGAAAAAAATGGGACACCTTAGAGAGACTCTAATAAAATTAATATCAAAACATCATAAAAATAAAAAAGATAATAGCAATAATGATGATGATGAGCAGTTGCTGCCATTTCTATGTGGCAGAAGCTTCGCTGGGAATTCTATATACTCATTCTTATATAATCCTTACAACAACCTGGAAGGCAGTGATGACCATCCAACATGCTGGAGACGAGAAACAGGCTGGAGGAGTCTGTTAAGAGGCATCCTCATCTTTCATTATCTGCTTATCCCACAGAAATCTTGCCTAGGTCACTTGACAAAAACTGTTCTGGGTAAGAATGAAGTCACCAGAAACTGCCCAGGGTCATTTCTTGGGCCTACTCCTGCTAGCCCCCTGACGATCAACACTGCTAGATCAGGTCCTTGACCTGCACTTGCCTTGTTTCTCAGATTTCACTTCCTGCCATTCTTCCACCTGTTCCACAAATGCAGGTACCTCCAAAGATTCTTCCCACTTCCTTCTCTTCCATGTAGTCAAATCCACTCTCAAAGCCTTACAAGAGGTTTCATATACTGAAGATGAATTTATTTTTTAAGGTTTTATTTATTTAACAGAGACAGAGCGCACAAGCAGGGGGAACAGCAGAGGAAGAGGGAGAAGCAGGCTCTCCACTGAGCAGGGAGCCCGATGCAGGGCTCTATCCCGGGACCCTGGGATCATGACCCGAGCCAAAGGCAGACACCCAACCGACTGAGCCACTCAGGTGCCCCAAAGATGATTTTTTTTAGCTAAATATCCAGCTTCTAATTTCTCCTGACTCACAAAAGTACCTGCTGGCTATCCAATACTTTGGTGCTACTCCAGACTCCAACACATATAAAATTTAGCTATAATATACAGTTGACTCTTGAAGAACATGGGTTTAAACTATGCAAGTCTGCTCACATGTGATTTTTTTTCCAATAAACATATTGGAAAACTTTTTGGAGATTTGCAACAATCTGAAAAACTCGCAGATGAACTGTGTAGCCTAGAAATACCAAAAAAATTAAATTAGGTATTATTGCAGGAATACAGTGTGTAATACATATGACATACAAAATATGTTAATTGACTTGATGTTGTCAGTTGAAGCTCCTGGCCAATAGAAGGCTATTAAACTTGGGGGGTGTCAGTTATATGCAGATTTTTTATTGTGTGTGGGAGGGGCGGGTGTTGGTGCCCCATATCCCTGTGTTGTTCAAGGGTCAACTGTACTTAGACTCATACAATTGGAGGATATTTTAATTCCTTGGCATCTGGAGAACTAACATGAGAAAGAGAGAGACATGTTAATAAAGACAGGCCAGAGTATAGGACAAGGCAGCCTGGAAAACAGACTGTTTTGGAGCCTTACTGCTCTAATTCAGTTAAGAAATGGTAAGAGCCTGGGCTCAGGCCATAAAAATGGAGACAAGAAAAGGACACGCTTAAGAGATATTCATAGGACTTAAATGGACATCAATCTTTGCTTAAATACCCCCGAGTTGGGTGTCTCAACTCAACTTCAGAAAGCTCCCATCCACCTCACAAATGTCTTCCTCTAGCCTTGGACACCGACATCACCATATAGTGCCTCTGATCCCATAGGTCCTGCAACAGATTTCAACTATACCATTCATCAGGAAGAGTTATGTATCTGTGGCTGCACAATTCCCACCAACTTACTGTGTCTTCAAAAGAAGCAAATGTCATATTTGCTTGCCAGTTACTCTATCAGAGGCCATTTTCTATGTGTATTGAGTCGTCTGGTGAGGAAACCCTGGGTCCTGCTCCGTAGCTCTGATGCTAACTCTGGCCACTGTCCTCTCCTAACTTCGGTCTATGTTAACTTCCACCATAAGCACCATCATCACCTTTCAAAGCTGGCTTGCTTGCTGATGCCATTACACTTCCAATTGTTATAGGCCTGTCAGAGGACCTGGTTGATGTATGGCTATAAGCTTTTATGCGGGATCATAGTAAGTTCTAACTTTGGCCTGGCTGATCTTGAGGCTTTCAATGTACCTGGCACCCTGTTTGTTTCTTTCAAGCCTTTTCTATCAATTCCAGTGACACCAACTGCAGAAGGCTTCCTAGTAATCATGCCCAGGAGGCTCATGCAACACGGTCCTCTTTGGCATGATTTCCAACTCAGAGAAACAACTATTGATGATTTCTTCTTATATCTGGAGGCGAGTCATCTAAGCCATTCGAGCTATCACCTGCCACGTTGCCTTACCACCAATCCATTTTAATTCTGTGGCTTGAACTCTTCAATATATCTGTGACGCATAGTTTCTCTTATTTTTTATGGCTAACAGTTCATCTGATTCAAATTCAACCAAAGCTCACCATTCAGTCTGTCCTCTGTTGTATAAATGGACACCTAAAAGCCACATTTTGAATTGTACAGAGAAGAAATACTGCATCTTGTCAGCAGAGCAAAACCATCACAAACCCCAGACCATGGCCAAAGATCCTTCATCGCCCCCATGCCCGGTGTGACAGAGACTAGATGGGTCCAGACTTGATACACAGCTTTTCATCGGCTAGTTGAATAAAAAAATAAGTCCCAGGGCGCCTGGGTGGCTCAGTCGTTAAGCGTCTGCCTTCGGCTCAGGTCATGATCCCAGGATCCTGGGATCGAGTCCCACATCAGGCTCCCTGCTCAGCAGGAAGCCTGCTTCTCCCTCTCCCACTCCCCCTGCTTGTGTTCCCTCTCTTGCTGTGTCTCTCTCTGTCAAATAAATAAATAAAATCTAAAAAAAAAAAAAAAAAAAGTCCCAGATAGATTTAGAGAGCCAGATATAAGAAATTCACATATGAGGGAGGCCATGTAATGAAGCTGATGTTTCCATGCTCCTCTTGGAGTTGGACAAAGAAATGGAAGCTGTGTTTTAGAGGGGGTGATTAGATTCCTAAATAACTACAAAGACACGGGATAAGTGGAATAACTATGGCAGATTTATTTTCTAAAAAGGGACACATCATTATAACCCCATCCTCCATGCTCTTCTTTTAAGGTCTTTGAACTTGTATCAAGAGGGTAGGATCTATCTTCCCTCCTCTTGAATCTGGGCAAACCTTTATGACAGCTTGAACTAAGAGAACATAGCAGAATCGATACTATGTGACTTCAGAGGCTACATCATAAAATCAACATGACTTCCACCTGGCTCTCTCTCTACTGGGATACCTGGAACCCTCTGCCCACCTCAGGAGGAAACCGACATGTGGGCTGTATGTGGGTGTTCCAGGTGACAGCCAGTATCAACTGCCAGGTACACGAGAGGATTCCAGCCCCTACCTTTGCATCTTCTAGCTGAGATCCAGACATAAGAGCAGAAACCAGTCATCACTGCTACCCCTTGACTAAATTCCTGACCCACAGAAACTATGAGCTAATAAATGATTATTCTTGTTTCAGACCACTACACCTTTTCAAGTGACTTGTTACAGAGCAAGAAACAGCTAATACAGTGGTAGTGGACACAGTGCTTGTGGTGGGACAGGCACTCTCTGAGGAGGCCCCACTGAAGTGATACTGAGCCACTGAAAATATGCCAACCACAGAAAGGCCTGAGGAAAGCCAAAGCAATGCCCTAAAAAGTCTAGCTGGGCAAATGTGAGGGGCAGAGGTGGCAACTAGACCTGAAACCTCCTAAAACAGCTCTTGAATTGACTGCTTCCACATCTCAACTGCCACTGCCTTAATTGAGATTCAGTTTAGTTTGTCTGGAATTAGGGAGACTAGCTTGGTTACCCACCTGCAAGCTAATTCATCCTCTAAAGTCCTGCCTAAATGTTGTTTCTAAAATATAAGTCACCTTTCTGTCTCAAAAATCAAATGCTTAACCAACTGAGCCACCTACGTGCCCCGAAACCCAAATTATTTAAGTGTAACCTTCAAGACTATTCACATGCTGCCACCAAACTACCTTCCCGATCTCCTCTCCCACCATCTTCTCTGCCCACCTCTGCTCCTACTGACTCCACACTACACCTGCTTTTATGACCTAACTATGCAATGACCTCTCCACTGAGTGCCCTATCCATGCCATTCCCTTACCCTAAACCCAGCTTGAAAGTTACCCCTTCTGAGAAGTTTCCCAGAAATCAACAACACCTCCACCCAAGAACTGACTGCTCACTTTTCTAAACTCCTCTAATACTTTTTTTTTTTTAAGATTTTATTTATTTATCTGACAGAGAGAGAGAGACAGCGAGAGAGAGAACACAAGCAGGGGGAGTGGGAGAGGGAGAAGCAGGCTTCCCGCGGAGCAGGGAGCCCGATGCGGGGCTCGATCCCAGGACCCTGGGATCATGACCTGAGCCGAAGGCAGACGCTTAACGACTGAGCCACCCCGGCGCCCCTAAACTCCTCTAATACTTTGTTAGACACATATTAAAGTACATCCCACAATCCATGATTGATAGCTGTGCATATGCCTATCTCCCCAGCTAAAAGAGAATCAAGTCCCTAGAAAAAGGCAGCACTTGACTGACCTGTTATTTCTAAATGTCACATACATGATGGACACTTGATGTTTGGTCAATAAATGACTTACTTTATATGTTTATAGGAAGCACAACAACTGGGGTGGATTAATTGGCACAGACTCTAGTGGTGACCATTTTTCACAATATCTGAATTACTGATAATCTTTTAAAAAATAAAAATCAGGGTACAGAGTTACCAGGGTTAAAATCTTATGTTAAACAACATTAGTAAAATTACACCAAAGTGGCAATATTGAGGAAGAAGGAAAAATTAATAACTGGAATTCCTAGTATTCCTTCACTAGGAAGGACAACATAACCTCTCATGCTGAATGCTGCAATATAGCTATTTCTTTAAGATTAAAACTAAATGTGCAGTTGTTCTTCCTCATCCTCTCCCTGCAGGAAATCCAGTCCAAAAGCCCTTAAGGGGGAGGTCATGTGACATAAGGATCTCTGTGGGGTTGGGAGAACCGCAGTGGCCCGCGTGGGTGTGAGGCACCCAAGCGGAGGTAAGAGGGAGCTCCAGATCAGGGCATAGTCTAGGTGTGAGATGAAGAGGGAATCCATGTGGGGAGGCAGCAGCAGCCCACCTAGGGTCTGAGAGTCTGAGCAAAGTGAGCAGAGGATCCACGGATTATACTGTATAAACCAATCGTTTCATTGGAAGTTGCAAAATGGTGATTTTTCTAGTTTTGTTATTTGTTCTGCATTAACTAGCTGGCTATGTCTCTCTCTGTCAAATAAATAAATAAAATCTAAAAAAAAAAAAAAAAACAGACAAAAAACACCACAACATTGAAGGCTAGCCATATTTATATGGCACTGACTAAAAACTATGAAGGCTACAAAATTAAAAAAAACAATATTCATTATAATTCCATACAAAGGAAGGTATGGACAAGTAGCATATGGTACAAGAAACATAAACTGACTTCCAGCAAAGTCAGGTTTCATTTCCTATCTTCCAGAGTCCTTCCCAGGCATAACCCGAACTAATAACACTGTGATCCTAGCACCCTGGGACTCCAGTTGGGATTTCTAGAGACCTTATTCCCCTGGTAGTTCCACTAGAAATATGCTAGCAGAATCTCCAAATAGGATCTATAATCCTTGTGTTTCTGTGGCCCTGAGAAATAAAATAGGAGTCTACAAGAGAGGCTCCCAGAGGGGTTCTAAGAGGTCACCATCTACTTGTCTCAGGGCTTCAAATAACAAGTGCAAAGCATGTTTATGGAAGTGAGAAAGAAATCTTATTGCTGTTGACCTTGACTAGTATAAAAGTCAAAAGTTAACGGTCTAAAGACATTAATAACAGCTGATATCCCAAGGGCTCAAGAGTAAGAAATACTTTAGTAACAGAAGCCATGGAAAAAGGAAGAAATGACATGACTATCTCCTTGAAAATTCAAAAAACCCTAAATAACAAGAGGTAAGATCACCGGTTACAATCTTTCTGTGGTACAAGCACCATGGTCACCCCAGGGTACTGAGGATGTGATGGATATACAGTGATTTCAGGGCTTAAGCAAGAAAGACCCTTTTCCTCACTGGTGCTCTCTCAACCCTCATATACGCAACTAAACTGCCACTGTACCCTGACCTACCTTTGGGACATGCTCACCATGACAAATCAGAGATGACGTACCATACTCATCTTTACAATGAGATTCTCTCCTGAATATTTATGCCCATGTGAATGAAGCACACCCCGTATGTACATTTCAAAATGTGGGTGAATTGTACCGCTGTAAATATCTAAATTATCCTATTGTGTTTCTGGATCTCTGTGTTATACTGGGTTTTGAAAACAATACATGGATTGTGCAGATGGCCAACAACACAGATCTATCAATGTGGGTGTAAATTTTGGTGAGCATGAATAAAATGGCCCTAGGTAAAGACAAGCTCACAAACAGTGAACAGACAACAAAGTAGTCTGGTTCTGTTTGTTTTCTTCTTAAGGATGAGCATTTTCAAATAAAAGTTAGGAGTCAACTTTTCCCAGAAATATTACATACTGAAAATACTGATTGAGAATGTTTCTCCAAAAACAAACAAAAGCAATCTATCGTAACAGAGTTGTGCTAAGAAACAGAAAGAAAAAAGAACTAGCAGACATAAAAATACTGTAATTTTTCAAGAAAATCACTAAGAGCCAACGAAGTGTGGCCATTCCTACAAGCAGCTTCATTCCTTTTGTGCCCACCTGGCTTTTAGTTGCAGATCCATGGGAAAGGATCTGGTTACACCCCATGAAAGACATGAATCCAACTTTGTAGGATCCCAAGAGGTGACAGAGTCCAACCCAACTGTATCTAATGTAGGAAGCTACCCTTTATCACATCTCACAGAACGCTGGTCACCCTGTTTCAGACACTCAGTGATAGTGAATAAGCTGACCGACCACCTGGTAACAGAACCCATTGCCTTTTTTTAGACAGTTCCAGAAGGTTCTCTAAGATCTACCTCCAACCAACAGCTCCAGCTTAGCATCAATGACTTCCTATTACTCATCCAAAGCTGCAGCCACACAAAGCAGGCCTCAGTGTTTATGCACTAATCCCTTAACTTACTTCCCTTTCTGTTATTCCTTTTGCCTACTATGATACTCTTTGCCCAACAAGGCCACTCCCTTACTGAAAGCCTGCCCATCTCTAAAGGACCAGCATGGACACCACCTGCTTCCTGATGCCTCTCAAAGCCAGAACTAACCCACCTCTCTCCTTTACATTTGTACACTATTCTTTTCAGTATCTCAGTTACAGCAGATATTATTACAATCATCTATTGTTTATCAGACTTCTGACCGATCAGTTTTCAGATTGCAGGGGCAGACATTCCTCCCTCTCCCTTGCCAGGTATTCCCTAAGGGCTTCTCACAGGAATGTCTGTTAAACTGAAGTCCAAGAAATGATCATTGCTATACATCTAAATGCACTTTTTAAATAGCTTTGAGATATAATTCGCATACCATATAATTCACCCACTTAAGGTATACAATTCAATGGTTTTGATATTATACTCACAGGGTACACAACCGTTACCACCATCTAATTTTAGAATATTTTTGTAACCACAGAAGAAATCTTGTATCTATTAGCAGTCTCCCCATTCCTCCCCAGTCCCACCTGCCTAGGATTTTATCCACTTTCTGTGCTACAGATTTATCTATTCTGGACATTTCATGTAAATAGAACCACGTAATATGTGGTCTTTTATGACTGACTTCTTTCACTTACATAATAATTTTCTAAAGTTCATCCACATTGTAGCATGTATCAGTATTCCATTTATTCCATCATATGGATCTACTATATGTTATTTATTCATTATCAAATGGGCATTCAAATTGTTTCCACTTTTGGACTATTATGCTACTTTAGTTTACTTGTATGCTAGTTTTTGTGTGGACATATTTTCATTTTACTTAGGTATACACCTAGGAGTGAAATCCTCACCAACACTTATCTGACTTTTTGATTATAGCCATCCTAGTATGTATAAATTGGTATCTCGGGCGCCTGGGTGGCTCAGTTGGTTAAGCGACTGCCTTTGGCTCAGGTCATGATCCCGGAGTGCCGGGATCGAGTCCCACATCGGGCTCCCTGCTCGGCGGGGAATCTGCTTCTCCCTCTAACCCTACCCCCTCTTGCGTTCTCTGTCTCATTCTCTCTCTCTCAAATAAATAAAATCTTAAAAAAAAAAATAAAATAAATTGGTATCTCATTGTGGTTTTGATTTGCATTACCTGACTGACTTATGATACCAAACATTTTTCACGTACTTACTGGCCATTTGCATAACGTTTTTAGAAAAATGTCCATTCAGATCCTTTGCCGAATATTAAACTGGTCTATTTATCTTTTATTGTTGAGTTACAAGAGTTTTTCATATATTCTAGATATAAGTCTCTCATCAGATAAGTGATTTACAAATATTTTCTCTCATTTTGTGGGTTGTCTTTTCACTTGATGGTTTGCTCTGTAACACAGGTTTCTAATCTAGATGAAATCCAATTTTTTCCCCCTTTTGTTGCTTGTGCTTTTGGTGTCATGTCTAATAGGATCTGCCTAATGCAAGATTGCGGAGACTCACTCCTAGGTTTTCCAAGCCTATTCTAGTTTAGCTCTTAAATTTAGGTCTTTAGGGGCACCTGGGTGCTCAGTTGGTTAAGCAGCGTCCAACTTTGGCTCAGGGTCCTGGGACTGGCTGGCAACTGGCTCCACACTCAGCAGGGAGTCCGCTCGTCCCTCTCCCTCCCCTTCTGCCCCTACCCTGGCTTGTATGCACTCGCTCTCTCAAATTAAAAAAAATTTTTAAGATTTTATTTATATATATATATTTGACAGAGAGAGAGAGAGAGAGAGCACAAGAGAGCACAAGCAAGGGGAGTGGCAGAGGGAGAGGGAGAAGCAGGCTCTCCACTGAGCAGGGAGCCTGATGATGCTGGGCTCAATCCCAGGACCTGGGATCATGACCTGAGCCAAAGGCAGATGCTTAACCAACTGAACCACCCAGGCGCGCCTCAAATTAAAATCTTAAAAAGAAATTTTTAGGTCTTTGATCTGTTTTGTGTTAATTTTTATACATGGTATGAGCATATATCCAGTTGTCCCAGCACTTCAATCATTTGTTGAAAAGAATGATCTTGGCCCTCTCACCAAAATTCAGTTATCATAAACATACAGGTTTAATTATTAACTCCCAATTTTATTTCATTGATCTATATGCCCCACTCTTATACCAATATCAGTGTTTTGATTACTATAGTTTTGTAGTAAGTTTTGAAATCAAGAAGTGTAATAAGTCCTCCAATTTTGTTCTTTCGTAAGATGATTTTGGCTATTTTGGGTCTCTTGAATTTCCATATGCATTTCAGGACCAGCCTGTCCATATCTGCAAAAAAGCCACCTAGAGCTTTGTCGGGGATCACACTTACTGTGTAGATCAATTTGGGGGAGCTCTGCCTTCTAAACAGTATTAAGTCTTTCAATCCAGACTTTGGATATCTTTCCATTTATCTAGGTCTCCTTGCATTTTTATTAGATGAATCCACATCCCTTCATATCTAATCCATCCTTAGATTTCCCTCCTTGCTTAGCTCTGCTACTATTAAAATAGAAATATATGTATGCAAATGCTGCCCATTTTTAAGAGAACTCTGAGGACTGTAAGGATCTAGGGTTCTCCTATTTATTGGGAATGTCTTAGGTACTAAAGTCATTAAGGTTAAGTTTTCTGTTTTCTGAGCGTTCTTTGTATAAAATTTATTGAAGAAAAAGGTTACCAATGAAATGGATGATTTTTTTAACTTACACATAAGGCACATGATCCTGCTTTTATATATGTAAGCATAAATGTACACATATATGTAAGAGAATAGCAAGAACTTTGGAAGGAAATATACCAATATGTTATAGTGGTTACCTCTGGAGAGGAAGGAACAATTGGATGGAGAAGAAGAGGACTAGCACTTCCTACTTGCATAGGGGAGGGCATAAAAATGTCTTCATGGGGGCGCCTGGGTGGCTCAGTCGTTAAGCGTCTGCCTTCGACTCAGGTCATGATCTCAGGGTCCTGGGATCGAGCCCCGCATCGGGCTCCCTGCTCCGCGGGAAGCCTGCTTCTCCCTCTCCCACTCCCCCTGCTTGTGTTCCCTCTCTCACTGCCTCTCTCTGTCAAATAAATAAAATCTTTAAAAAAAAAAAAAAAGTCTTCATGTATTTCTGGTATGATTTTAAATATGAGTAACAATATAAATATGCTCCAGTGAAAGTTTTTTCCAACATATATCACCCTAAGAGTAAGTAACCTGGCAGACCTTGAGATCGCAGGTGGTGTTGAGCAGCAGGTTGGAAGGTTTGAGGTCACGGTGCAGTACATTAGCTGAATGGATATATTTTAACCCTCTGAGGATCTGGTAAAGAAAATAGCAGATATGGTCGTTGCTGAGGTGTTGCGTCTTCAAGAGCTTGTAGAGATCTGTTTCCATGAGGTCCTGTACTATATATCTGTTTAGACAGGTTAAGGTAACATAACAAATATCTGGTTACACTTAGCAAAGTACACTGAAATCAAAATGAACCCTCTCCGCAAACAGTCCGTTATTATATCATGAGGAGTGCAAGGAAAATGAGAAACTGATGAAAAATTAGTATACGTCTATGGAAGGAATCTAAAATAGTTAACCTCTTCTTTTTTTTTTTTTTAAGATTTTATTTATTTGAGAGAGAGAGACACAGCGAGAGAGGGAACACAAGCAGGGGGGAGAGGGAGAAGCAGGCTTCCCACGGAGCAGGGAGCCCAATGCGGGGCTCGATCCCAGGACCCTGGGATCATGACCTGAGCCAAAGGCAGATGCTTAAGGACTGAGCCACCCAGGCGCCCCTAGTTAACCCCTTCTTAGGTCCTATGAAACAACAGGCATTAATATCTATCTGATGTGACCAATAACAGGCCTAGACTGAGATGAGACATGCTGTTATGGAAATACTGGCTAATCTTTAAGTCTCAACCTCCTAGTCCACCATCAACAAATCCTCTCCAAGGATTACTGCAAAGGGCTTTTAAAACCTTTGGAAATACAGCCCTAGAACACATCGCTACTAAATTCAGCCTTCTATGTGCTTGACTCTTCAATTAAGGTTAAGATCCTAAATAAATTAGAGTATTGGGAAGTCATGCTAAGAGGCTCATGCTGGTTTTGCTCTTCTTGCTTTCTTTCTTAGATCCATGTATCTAAGCCACCTAGAATTTTATCTGTGGCTGACTTCCTTCTTACAGAAATTAAATTCTGTAACTCTTTAGCTTTAACATCACCAGATTATTATTTCATTAACAGTGTTTTTGCATTTCTCTTATTCATTTCTGTGTAAATATTATTGTATGTCCCCTACAGATTCATGCTAGATGAGACACAGTATGGGATTCAGAGGAAAGAGAAATTGAAAACTTGTCATCTTGAAAGAGACTTGATTTCCCTAGTAAAAGATAAAGGAGGACAACAAGTGGTAGCAGCAGGAGGCATTTCACTTAAAATAACACTACAACTTGATAACAGGGCTGTTTAAAAATGGAAAGGGCTGCCTAGAGACAGTGAGCTGCCTATATCCCTAGAGGGGCAGAATGCAAACTGGGAAAACTGGCAGGAATGCTGTACTAGCCCGAATGGTAACTTTTCTCTGGCAGACCCTCTTCAGTATACTTAATGCTTCTATCTATCAAATGCAGTCTTTAATCAGGCAGCATCCTCTGGATCTGCTTAGTCCAGATTTCTAAATGTTGCTGATAGTTAGTAACATAATTCCAGAGCTGAGTCAGCTTTAAAGATGATGAAGGCTAGGCTAGTACCTTAATTCTAAAGATGAGAAAACAGACCTAGAGGTGAATGACATTGTCTAAGATCAGGATAGTCTGGTTTGACCAGGTGATATCCAGGGCACCCTCTTTCTTAGTCTACTGTTCATTCCTTCTCTTTTTACCATAACAAACCATACCTTGAATGGAAAAAACATGACTGGAAATGGTGTTAAGATTTTCCATAACTACACTTAAACAAAATCTTTACCGAAACAGACAGAGAAAATACTGGATTTGCTAAAAGACACTAAGAATAGTTACTGACAACTGAAAAAATGAATCAAAGAAAAAAATTATACAAGTCTTCTAGTAAATAGCAAGCAGATTATAATTTTCCCTTTAATGTGCTTTATATAATTTTCCTTTACTCTGATAAATCCAGGTATTTCAAGTTACAGTTCCTAAACAAAGTGACCAGTCAGTGGAGTCAGCTGTCTGAAAAGGATACACATCTTTCATTTGCTCGATGGTTGGTGCTCGAATAATATCATTGATTCCAATGATGTTCTCATGTCTGAAGCGCAGTAAGATTTTTATCTCCCTCAGGGTTCTCTGGCAGTAGGTCTGGTGTTCAAAAGGACTGATTTTCTTGATAGCTACTCGAACTTTGTTGACATTATCATAAGCAGAGCTAAAAAAAAAAAAATGGGGGAAGAGAGAGATGGCATTTAGAATAGTTTGGGAACATCTTGGCAGAAAGAATAAAAATCGGTAAAGTATTAAATGTTTAGCACTCTGGGTAAATACTTGTTTCATACACATGAAGGCAGCATGTATATTACCCACAAAAAAGACTCAAGGCAGGAAGGATGCAGCTGGCGCAATGCAGCACATACTGAATCTCAAACTTAAGAGGGCCCAGCCCTGGTAAATGTGTGGATGCCCACTGTCACAAGCCCAGGAACATGGTTTTATGTCACATACACATGCACAAAACATTTTCCCAGTTTTTTTTTTTTTTTTTTTTTTTTAAAGATTTTATTTATTTATTTGAGAGAGAGAACACATGAGAGGGGATAGGGTCAGAGGACGAAGCAGACCCCCCGCCGAGCAGGGAGCCCGATGCGGGACTCGATCCCGGGACTCCAGGATCATGACCTGAGCCGAAGGCAGTCGCTCAACCAACTGAGCCACCCAGGCGCCCCTATTTTCCCAGTTTTTAACAGCAACTGCATTTTGGTGAGAATAATCATTTCTGTCTCCAAAACAACTTCCTATTGTTGTATCAGATTCCTGACTCAGCAGAAACATTCAAATGACCATCAACCACATCTTTAGCCCTAACAAAAATGGACCCAAGAGGACGCCTTGATTGCTTGCATCTTTGTCTTATTTGCAAAATGACATGACTCTTTTCTTCTTTTTTTCTTTTTTAACTGTTTCAAGTAATCAATTTATGTAGGCTCATATAGTTCCAGGACTGACCTTCATATAAATGATAAGCAAATTATTCTTGGTGAAGAAAAATGACGGTTCTATATGTATTAAAGTGGTTTTTAACCATAAAACACAAAAGCCGTAAGGAAAAAAAAAATCACCTTTTAAGATGGTATTGATAAATACCACATGGTTTTGAAATTTATTATAACACATTAAAAAAAACTTTGCTCTTCAAAGCTCTTCATATACATAATTACATTTTGTCTTCACAATACCTTCAAAAGTAGAGGACAGCAATGTTTTCACGTACACTGTCCAGGTAAGATTCCCTTAGTTATAGAGAGGATAATTCATTTACCCAAAGGATTAATCTCCCTAGACCTTCTTTTTCCAAAGTACCTTAGGCTTACATCCTTTTCTTAGGAAGTTCTCTTTCTATCTCACTCTATCTGGGTACATGTTGCATTGATACGTTGCCACCAGTGGATGACCCCCATCACTCAACTAAAGTGCTGCTCAAATTGTGGTCCCCAGACCCCTGCATCAGGATCACCAGACATTCCTGTTAAAAATGCTAGTTTGGGGGCACCTGGGTGGCTCAGATGGTTAAGCATCTGACTCTTCATTTCAGCTCAGGTCATGATCTCAGGGTTGTGTGACTGAGCCCCGCAGCTACAGGCTCTGTGCTCAGCAGGGAGTCTACTTGACAGTCTCTCTCTCCCTTTGCCTCTTCCCCCACTCACGTGTGCTCTCCTTCTCTCTCTCAAATAAATCTCAAAAAAAAAAAAAAAAAAAAAAAGCTAGTTTCTGTGCATCCTAGGCCTTCCTTTTTGGAAAAAAAATTTTTTTTAATTCCAGTATAACTAAGGTACAGTTACGTTAGATTCAGGTGTACAACAGAGTGATTCAACAATTCTATATAGATAGTACTCAGTGCTCATCATACGTGCCCCTGCACCTATTTCATCCATCCCCCCAGCCACCTCCCTCTGATAACATTTGTTCTCTATATTTAAGACTGGTGGGAGGGGTGTAGGAAGGAAGAGTATTTTTTTGTCTTTTTTCTTTGTTCATTTCTTTTGTATATTAAATTCCATATATGAATGAAATCATTCGGTATTTGTCTTCTCTGACTTATTTCACTTAGCATAATACCCTCTAGAACCATCCATGTCACTGCAAATAGCCAAGATTTTATTCCTTTTTAATGGCTACTCGAGTAATATTCCATTGTATATACATACATTTTCATCCACTTATCTACTATCAATGGACAATTGGGTTGCTTCCATATGTTGGCTATTATAAACAATACTGCAATAAACATAGGGGTGCACATGTTTTCGAATTAGTGTTTTTGTATTTTTTTTTTAATTTTATTATGTTAGTCACCATACAATACATCATTAGTTTTTGATGTAGTCATCCATGATCCATTGTTTTCGTATAACACCCAGTGCTCCATGCAATACATGCCCTCCTTAACACCCATCACTGGGCTAACCCATCCCCCCACCCCCTTCCCCTCTAAAACTCTGTTTGTTTCTCAGAGTCCATAGTCTCTCATGGTTCATCTCTCCCTCTGATTTCCCTCCCTTCATTTTTCCCTTCCTTCTCATTACTAATGTCCTCCATGCTATTCCTTATGTTCCACAAATAAATGAAACCATATGATAATTGACTTTCTTTCCCTGCTTGACTTATTTCACTTAGCATAATCTCCTCCAGTCCCATCCATGTTGATGTAAAAGTTGGGTATTCATCCTTTCTGATGGCTGAGTAATATTCCATTGTATATATGGACCACATCTTCTTTATCCACGTGTTTTTGTATTCTTTAGGTAAATACTCAGTAGTGGAATTACTGGATCATATGGTAATTCTATTTTTAATTTTTTGAGGAACCTCCATACTCCTTTCCAGGGTGGCTCCTTCTTTTTTTTTTTTTTTTTCAAGGTATTTATCCAAAATATTTGGGTAATTTATAACAAAACCTATAAAGTATTCTTCAAAAAAAGAGTTCCAGGGGTGCCTGGCTGGCTCAGTAGAGCATGCGACTCTTGATCTCAGGGTCATGAGTTTGAGCCCCACGTTGGGTGTAGAGATTACTAAAAAAAAAAAAAAAAGAGTTCCATAGCTGTTATACAGGGACCAGTTCTTTCCAAGTTGACCTCAAGGTCTGACTTAACAGAATTCCAAGCAGAAGCAGTAATTATGTCTTCAATTTTGTGATGGCTTTATTTATTTTAGAGTGAGCAAGTGAGTCGGGGAGAAGCAGAGGAAGAGAATCTTGAAGTAGACTCCCCACTGAGTGTGGACCCCTATGCAGGGCTTGATCTCATGACCCTGAGGATCACGACCTGAACTGAAACCAAGAGCTGGATGCTCAATCAACTGAGCCACCCAGGCACCCCACTGTGATGCATTTTAATCTTGAATGTTACTACTGTCTTTATGATCAATATTCTATCTAATCTTTTCTATAAGAGCTTTCCATTTTAATAAGTATCAATGCCTGGTCTGCTGACTGAAGGAATGAAATAACATTGACAGGGAATAAAACACTGCTTGTTTCCTCAAGCGCTAGAAATAGAAAACAATAAAGTAAGTTTTTTTTCTCAAGTTTGTGCTTCTATATGGTATTTGTCAGTCTGCTTATTCTGAGAATTACTGATGCATTTGTCTGACTCCATCACACAACTATGCTGTAGGAGGCATCTTACTCTACTCAACTTCAATTCTCCCACACTACTGTTAATATATTGCACTTAGGTGCCCCCCAATACTTTGAAATGAAATATATTTCCTTAAAAAAAAGAATCACTACTCAAATCTTATTCTGCTCTGGTTTGCTGCATGAGGCCCTAAACCACCAATTTTCAGTTAGGCAGGCAGAGGGATATGTCATTCAAACAACCTAATTCAATATTGATAATATTTTTAGAAATTAAAATTCTTTTTGGGTAATTAAAATCATAGCGCATGAGTCCACCAAAAGAGAATACAGGGTAAAATATTCGTTTAAAATCAACATTATAAATTTCTTATTTTATTGAAGCAGGGTAGTCAAAGATGGCCATAAACTTGCTTCTGAGCATAAGACTGTTGCAGCGGGGGGGGTTATGGTCAATGTGCCCCTCCAACTGTTATCAACACTAAGTGATGAAATAACCAACTGACCCCTTTTGAGTGAAAAGGCATGAGATCTTCCTCACTGGTTCCCACTTGAAAAGAAGGTATGACCCTGTCCATGGAGTTGGGTCATTTCCTATCTGTTTTCCAGCTCCTTTTTGTTTTATATAATCTGTCACAGAACTGATCACAAATAGTTTACACTCTTCTATAACAACTCTATATTTCCTCATTTCTCCTTGGATTTCTTTCTTTCTTTTTTTTTTTAATATATATATATTTTTTATTCTTATGTTAATCCCCATACATTACATCATTAGTTTTAGATGAAGTGTTCCGTGATTCATTGTTTGTGTCTCCTTGGATTTCTGAGTTTTGTTTTCTCTATTTTATTTTGCTATACTTTTTATCATGGACATTTTGGTGTTAGCTTTTGCTTTAAAATCACTTTGGCATTACCAACTTTTTTTTTTCTTTCCTCTAAGAATTTGATCTTTGCTCATCTCCATTTCCCCCACAACTAATACCATGCTACAACTTTTGCTTGAAATGTGTCTCTGTAAACAACTTATGGGTGCAGTTTAGGATCTAAATCCAGTATGTGATGATACAGTTTTTGGATGAGTTAATTTTAGATATTCATATTTTTTTCTTTGAACTGATAAACTTGCTCTTTTCAAAAACAAAAATTTAAATAAGTTGTTCAACATTAAGAAAAGGAAAATCTAGGGGCGCCTGGGTGGCTCAGTCATTAAGCGTCTGCCTTCGGCTCAGGTCATGATCCCAGGGTCCTGGGATCGAGCCCCACATCGGGCTCCCTGCTCCACGGGAAGCCTGTTTCTCCCTCTCCTTCTCCCCCTGCTTGTGATCCTGCTCTCGCTGTGTCTCTCTCTGTCAAATAAATAAATAAAATCTTAAAAAAAAGGAAAATCTTGGGGTGCCTGGGTGGCTTCGTCAGTTAAGTGTCTGCCTTCGGTTCGGGTCATAATCTCTGGGTCCTGGGATCAAGCCCCACATTGGGCTCCCTGCTCAGCAAGGAGCCTGTTTCTCTCTCTCCCCCTGCTTGTGCCCTCTCTCTCTCAAATAAATAAAATCTTAAAAAAAAAAAAAAAAAAGGAAAATCTTCCTAACTCAGCTCTATAAAGCAAATAATCTTTAACAATAAATAAAAACTGATGATGATGAGAAAGAACTAAAACCAAAACTAAAGACAGGGGCACCTGGATGGCTCAGTCAGTTAAGCATCTGACTCTTGATTTTGGCTCAGCTCATGATCTCAGGATTGTGAGATTGAGGTCCATGTCAGGCTCTGTGCCCAGCACAGAGTCTGCTTGTCCCTCTCCCTCTGCTCCTCCCCCTGCTCATGTTCTCTCTCTCTCTCAAATGAATAAATGAATAAAATCTTTAAAAAAAAAAGACCAATCTCTTTTATAAGCACAAGCTTGAAAATCAACAAAAAATGAGTAAATACAATTTGATAACACATTAAAAATCCATTATGTCCAAGTAATATTTAATCTTAGGAATTTAAGAATGGTTCAATTAAAAAGAACATTAAAAATTAGACATCATGTCAAACAGACATTTCTCCAAACAAGATACACAAATGACCAACAAGCAGATAAAGTTATTAAACATTACTCATTATTAGGGACATTGAAATAAAAACTGCAGCAAGATATCACCTCATACCCATCATGATTGCCAATATCAAAAAATAAAAAATAAGTGTTGGAGAGGTCATGGAGAAATTGGAACCTCTGTGCATTGTTGGGAATGTAAAATGCCACCATGGAAAACAGTATGGAAGTTTCTAAAAAAAAATTAAATATAGAATTACCATAATCCCAATTCTGGGTATATATCCAAAAGAATCAAAATAGGATCTTGAAGAGATATTGGCCCATCCATGTTCACCACAGCATTATTCACAATAGCCAAGTGGAAGCAATACAAATGTCCACTGATGGATGAATGGATAAATTTAAAAAATGTGATATATACATACACTGGAATATTATTCAGCCTTAAAAAAAGGAAATTCTATCACATGCTACAATGTGGATGAACCTTGAGGACATTAACTGAAATAAGCCAGCCACAAAGTACTGTGTATGATTCCACTCATATGTAGTACCTAAGTTGTTAAATTCATAAAAAACCAGAATGTAGAATAGAGGTTACTAAGGGCTCGGGGGAGGGAGGAAATGAGGAGATGGTGTGCAAGGTTACAGAGTTTCTGTTTTGCAAGATGAAAAGTACTATAGATCTGTTGCACAATAATGTGAATATACTTAACATTACTGAACTGTATACTTAAAAATGGTTAAAATGTTGTGGTTTTTACTACAGTTAAATTTTTTTATTTTAAAAGGAGCGCAACCCCTATGGAAAACAGTATGAAGGTTCCTCAAAAAATTAAAAATAGAAATACCATATGATCCAGCAATTCCACTCTAGGTATCTACCTAAGGAAAATAAAAACACTAATTCAGAAAGATATGTGCACTGTGCACCCATTGCTCACTGCAGCATTATTTACAATAGTGAAGATATGGAAACAACCTAAGTGTCCGCTGATGAATGGATAAATTTGATGTGGGGTGTGTGTGTGTATGAATATATACGTACATATGTGTATACATACATTTCACTTTTAAGTGGAATCTAAACAACAAAATACAACAAAACAAAACCCAGACTCACTGATACTGAGTGGTGGTTGCCACAGGGGAAGGGGTTGGGGGCAGGGTGAAATGGGTGAAGGGAATCAAGAGATACAAACTTTCAGTTATAAAACGAATATGTCATGGGGATGTGATGTACAACATGGGGAATAGTCAATAATACTGTATTAACTTTGCACAGAAACACATGGTAACCAGACCTATTGTGCTAATCAGTTAGCAATGTATACAAATGTTGAATCACTACGGTATACACATGAAATAGAATATAGTTGGGAACCTGGGTGGTTAAGCATCTGACTTTGGCTCAGGTCATGGTCTCAGGGTCCTGGAACTGATCCCTGCATCGGGCTCCCCACTCAGTGGGGGGTCGGCTTGTCCCTCTCCCTCTGCCCTTCCTCCCACTCATGCACACGCTCTCTCTCAAATAAAATCTAAAAAAAAAAAAAAAGAAAAAAAAAAAGAAACAGAATACTGTCAACTATACTTCAATTAAAATTTTTTTAAAGGGTGCCTGGGTGGCTCAGTCAGTCAAATGTCCGACTCTTGATCTCAGCTCAGGTCTTGATCTCAGGGTCGTGAGTTCAAACCCTGCACTGGGCTTCACGCTGGGTGTCGAGCCTACTTAAAAATAAAAAAATTTAAAAATCAGAAAAAAAATTTAAGGGAAAAAAAGACACGTTAACAAGAAAAAATTTAACATTTCAAGATGTCAAAAAAGAATGATAGTGGTTTATGAACCTACATATGTGATAAAATTGCACAGAAAATACACACACAGAAATGAGTACACATAAAATTAGTGATATATGAATGAGCTCTACAGATTGTATCAATGCCAATCTCCCAGCTATGGTATTGTGTTGTAATGTAATGTATGCTGTAATGTATGACTGTAACACAAGATGTTACCAGAGAGGGAAACTGGGATCTCTCTGTATTATTTCTTACAACTGCATGTGATTCTACAATTATCTCAAAATAAAAAGTTTAATTTAAAAAAGCATCCATCAACAAAGGAGTGGTGCTCCATACAGTGAAATACTCTGCAGCTCAGAGAAGGAATGACATATAAAGATCTCCAAGATCTGTTAAGTGGAAAAAAAGCAAGGTCTAGCCGTGGATAACATGCTATATTTTTCTAGTAAATAATAAAGGATATATATTAGCATTTGCTTGTGTTTGCATAAAGGAAGTCTGGAAGGATACACAAGGAAGTAAACGAGTGGTGGTATAGACACAGAATGCCAGGCTATGCAAAACCCTTCACTGTACACCTCTTGACTGAAGAGCCATGTGAACCTCTTCAAATCAAACAAACAAACTTCTTAATTAGGGGGGAAAATGTACAGGAGAAATACTAGTGGAATACTGGAATACCTTTAAAGGAGGAAGCACAATTATTTGAAATTCCTGACCAATACAAAAATACTTGAAAAATAATTATTGGAAAGAGGTGCAAAATATCTTTTTATTTTATTATTATTATTTTTTAAAGATATTTTATTTATTTGACAGAGAGAGACACACAGAGAGAGGGAACACAAGCAGCGGGAGTAGGAGAGGGAGAAGCAGGCCTCTGGCGGCGCAGGGAGCCCGATGCGGGGCTCGATCCCAGGACCCTGGGATCATTACCCGAGCCGAAGGCAGAAGCCTAACGAATGAGCCACCCAGGCGCCCCAAGGTGCAAAATATCTTTACTTAACCTTGTTACCACCTGAGAGAATAGTGTGCTCTCTCTCTCTCAAATAAATAAAATCTTTAAAAAAATTGGAATTGGGTATATTATTTCTCTCTCTTTCACACCTCCCCCCAAAAAGGGGGAACTTTTATCCAGTCTGGGGTTAGTATTTGCTATATATGGAGGACTATTTTAACAGTATACAAACATTTTAAATAGTACTTTGTTCTTGAGGAACTCAAGCTACTGACCAGCCGTAAATGTAGCCTCAATTTCCAGATGAATCCTGAGATCCATAAATCGTGGGGAACAGGCATAGGTCAAGGCTGGAGGTGAGCACACTCAATATTCAAAACAAATTCCTATTATTCAGCAATTAAAGGGAATGAACTTGATATAAACAACACAGAGGAATCTCAAAATAATTATGCTGAGTAAAGCCAGACTACCAGAAAAGTACTTCCATTCATATAAAATGCAAACTAATCTTTAGGGACAGAAGCAGATCATAGGGGTTGCTAGGGGTTGGTGAGGAGGGGGGCTGGTGGGATGGAAGAACTACACAAATGGAGACCAAGTAACTTTGGAAGTGATGAATATGTTCCTTATCTTGGTTGTGCTGATAGATTCATGGGTGTATAATATGTCAAAATATAAACTGTACACTTTAAATATGTGCTCCCTGGATATGTGGTCAACTCCTGGGACAGGTGGATGGGAACAGATAGATTCCAGAAACATATCTGATCAGTGAATGTGGAAGTAGACACCCACAAAACTCTGGAGTAGGTTATTTAACAGATGTTTTGTGATCACTTAGGGAAGAAAAGGGAACCAGCATGAGTCAATTATGAACAAGTCATGCTAAACTAACTTCATTTCCTGTTTTGATAGGGTTACCACAACAACACGAGAATGACACCAGAGCTGTGGTGGACTCAAGCCACACTTGTCAAGTACTTCCCATTTATGAGATTTCATGTTAGGATTGGTAACAAAAACAAGTAAAGATCCTGCCCTTAAGAAGCTAAGAAACATGAACAGGAACAGACAACGTAGACTGCCTTTAACATAGTAAAGCACTTCTGAAACAAAAGGCAAAGCTGGATTTGGAAACAAGGGTATTAGGAGAGGATTAAAAGATGAGACCTATAGAAACCATATCCTGAAGGATGAGCAGGCTTCTGAAAGAGATGCAAGGGCACCAAGTAAGGCAAGAGGTAACACATGGAGAGGAAAACAAGCAGAACATCTATGGGAACCCCTGGCCCTCACCCAACTGAGCCCCTCTCCACAAGGAGGTATTTATGGGGTCTGGAGAACATGCCCATCCGAAGCCCCAGAATTCCCTACTGCCTGAGTCTGCTTCCAAGGCTGTGCAAGCCTCTTACACAGCAGCTCTGCTGAGAGGAGAATGTTCCTCCAGTTTCTGTACCACAGAGTGGCCAAAGGGCAGCTGTTTGCAGGGTGTGCACTGCACCTGGACTGTCATGTCAAGCTGGGTATCCCATTTATGAGACACACACAAGCTCAAGCTCATGGCAGGGCAGGCTCGGGCTGGGAAGAGAAAAGGGCTGTGCTGGAGGCCTGCTTTCCTGGAACTGCTGGCACGGAACTCCAAGAAGCTCAAGAATTTTCCATTTGAAGCTGATCTTTTTTTTTTTTTTTTTTTAAGATTTTATTTATTTGAGAGAGAGAGCACAAGCACAAGTAGAGGAAGTGGCAGAGGGCAGAGGGAGAAGGAGACTCCCTACTGAGCAGAGAGTCCAATGCAGGGCTCAATCCCAGGACCCCGAGACCATGACCGGGTGGAAGGCAGACCTTAACCGACTGACTGAGCCACCCAGGCGCCCCAATTTGAAGCTGACCTTACAGGTCTTTAAAAGGTTTATCTGTGTGATAGGAGAGACTATATTATATTTAAGGTTTCTTAATTTGATGTATATGGTACATGGGACTCCATCTGTATTATTTCTTCCCCCAGTTGTATTCTTTTTTTTTTTCTAAGATTTTATTTATTTATTTGACAGAGAGAGACAGTGACAGAGGGAACACAAGCAGGGGGAGTGGGAGAGCGATGTGGGGCTCGAGCCCAGGACCCTGGGATCATGATCTGAGCCACAGGCAGACGCTTAACGACTGAGCCACCCAGGTTCCTCCCCTCCCCGCCCCCCAGTTGTATTCTTGACACAGGTCTTGCACACATTAGAGCTGGGTTTGAGAAGTACACAATGAAGATGGGGGGGGGGGCACAAGGACAGTCTTGAACTTCCTGATTTGAAAGATCTAAGAATGCTTGTGGGTGATTCAGATGGAGAAATGAAAGTTCTCTTCTTCCAAGAGCATTAAGGAGAGATCAAAGTTGAGAATAAGGTATGGGAATCTTTAACAGAAGCCAGTTGGGTAGGGGCACTTGGGTGGCTCCATGGGTTAAGCATCCAACCCTGGGTTTCAGCTCAGGTCATGATCTCAGGGGCGTGAGATCGAGTCCCACATCGGGCTTCCGGTTTACCAGGGAGTCTGCTTAAGATTTTCTCTCTCCCTCTCTGCCCCTCACCCTGCTCATGCGCACACATGCATACTCTCTCTCAAATAAATCAATCTTAAAAAAAAAAAAGCCAACTGGGCAGCACTACTGAGGAGAGAGATGTCGTGAAAAGAGGTCTGAGGATAGAATTCAGAACAGTGAAGAGGAACTGGCTAAAGAGAGAAAGTAGTGTAAGTAATAATGGAATGAGAACCCTTGTTGTAAAACTCCAAAACCACATGCTAAACCACAGACAAGAACCAGGAGAGGGTGGTGTTTCAGAAGCTAAGGAAGGAAAGAGTTCCAAACAGGAGAGACTAAGAAAGGTAAAAACTGCAAAGCAGTTACTGAATCTGCAATGAGATGATGTGTGGTAATGTGGGTGTAAGTAAGTAAATGGAGGGGAATGGCGACAGCAGTGGGAAAAGTACAGCTGACTGTTTTTTAAAGAAGGCAAGGAGGAGGAGAACAACTAGCAAATCCAGGTGAACAACTGAGAGGCACAGGGTGTTATGAAAGCAGTGGGTGGTCGGAGGCTGGGGGACCAGGTGAGGTGAAAGGAAAAGGCCCCCTAGAGCTAGCCAGGGGGATGAGAGAGAGTGCTTTTCAAGCAAAGCATGTGCAAAGGTACAGAGGCCTGAAGGAACCTGGGGCAATGGAGTGTGGGGTATGGGAGGACATGCTGGGGTTGAGGCTGGAGGTATAAGATTAGAACAGATTTTGGTATGGGGGAAACAGTAACTTTACAGTGGAGAAATCTGACAGATACCACCTACACCAAGTGATAACAGTTCACACCCTTAGTGGTAACACATGAATATTGTCAAACAAGGGCATTTCACCTCTGTGACATTCTTTCCCAACACCTATAACCCCAGTCTAATAATGAGAACATCAGATAAACCCAAATTGAGGGACATTCTAGAAAATACCTCAGCAGTACTCCTTAAAACCATCAAGGTGAGGAAAAGAAAGTGTGAGAAACAGTCCCAGACCAGAGGAGATGAAGCCAACATGACAACTAAATGCATATGGTATCTTGGGAACAGAGCAGAAAAGTGAAATCTGAATAAAGTCTGGAGTTTAGCTAGAACATACTAACGTTGGTTTCTTAGTTTTGATAAACTTACAAGAGAAATGTAAGATGTCAACATCAGGAGAAACAAAGTGGGTGGGGGCACATGGGAACCCTCTGTACTATATTTGCAACTTCTCTGCAAACCTAAATTTATTCCAACATAAAAGTTTATCAAGTATAATTCAATAAAAATAATTTATTTGAAAAAGTAAAAAAAAAAAGTTCATCTGAAAAAGGTATTCCACTAAATAACTCCAAAGCTAATGAAGTGATTAGCATGTAGATAATATGGGCTAAATTTAATAAGTAATTCATAAGTACATATTTTAACCTCCTGTAAGTGAATGTTTGACAGAATTAAAATATTCCTAAAAAGGCAACTGAAAACTTTACCTAACTGAACTTTTTTTAAAAAAAAGATTTTATTTATTTATTTGAGAGAAAGAGAGAACGAACGGTGGGGAGGGGCAGAGGGAGAGAAAGAAGCAGATTTCCCTCTGAGCAGGAAGCCCGCTGCAGGGCTTGATCCCAGGACCCTGAGATCATGACCTGAGCTGAAGGCAAACGCTTACTGAGCCACCTAGGCACCCGTACCTACCCTAATTGAACTTTGTAAGTTAAATTCCACCTCAATCATTTGATAAACGTTTACTAATAAATATCTAACATAGCCTATTCATTGCAAATTGAAATAAATAAAACATTCCACCTGTCTTTCTCCCTTTGAGCATCCTTAAGAACAGGGATGATAGGGTGCCTGGGTGGCTCAGTTGGTTAAGCGGCTGCCTTCAGCTCGGGTCATGATCCCAGGGTCCTGGGATCAGGCCTCACATTGGGCTCCCTGCTCAGTGGGGAGCCTGCTTCTCCCTCTCCCCCTGCTTGTGCTCTCCTTCTCTCTGTTAAATAAGTAAAGTCTTAAAAAAAAAAAAAAGAATAGGGACAATAAATGAAGATATATACTGCAGCACTACCTAAAAGAACAAAGCTTGTATTGCCAAACGTAAGGATTAATACATTATGGAATATTAACAGGTCATTGTGCAGCTATTAAGCTGAGTATGAATACCGTATTAATTAGAGGTAAGATTCAAAATAAAATCAAAGACTGAGGGGCGCCTAGGTGGCTCAGTCATTAAGCTTCTGCCTTCGGCTCAGGTCATGATCCCAGGGTCCTGGGACTGAGCCCTGCATCAGGCTCCCTGCTTTGCAGGAAGCCTGCTTCTCCCTCTCCCATTCCCCCTGCTTGTGTTCCCTCTCTCGCTGTGTCTCTCTCTGTCAAATAAATAAATAAAATCTTAAAAAAAAAAAAAATCAAAGACTGAAGCTTAAAAATATCTAGAGGAGGCAATTTATGAAACAAGCTAAGATGATGGCATCATGAGTGATTTAAGACATAATTTAAATTGTCTTTTGTCTCACCATTTCTGTCTACTCCATTGGGAGCAAAAAATAACCAATAAAGTGTAGGTTATATAAAACAAGACAGCTTAAAATAAGGCAATAACCTGAGATTTAAATGAATTCCTAAAGTTCTAAATACCTTCACAGGCTTTTGCTACTAGCCATGACAAAGGAACACAGGCTGATTTACTCTCCAATCTTAAACAATGAAAAAAATCCAGACAGTATGTATGTGAAACAAGTTTTTGGACATCCAACAATGGCCAACACAGGGCAGCTTACTGCCTGGAGTTTCCAGACTGCAATGCATAGAGGGGAAGCCCAATGGAGCCTGGCTGAGTCTAGGACAGAATTCAAACTTGGAAAAGTCAAGTAAGAATTTGCCAGGCAGTCTAGGACAGGAGAGAACCTCAGAGAAGGCTGAGGAGATCAGCAGATGGGTTCCCTTCGAGTCTTCAGCTGAGTAATGATCAGAAGCACATGCATGATGAAATTCCAAGGCTGGGGAAGAAGCCACACAGGCCCAAAAATATGCTTAAAAGTAAGTTTTGAAAGAATTGAACTGTACCTTAGTTGCATCCCAGAGAAAAAGCCCCAAAATATTTAAAGTAATACCAAAAAAATCTAGCACTCAGTAATGTAAAATCCACAATGTCTTACATCTAATCAAAACTTACCAATATTCAAAAAAGTAGGAAAATACATCCATAATGAGAAAGCCAATAATAAAAAAAGACCCAGAAATTAGAGGTGATAGAATAGACAAGAATATAAACAATTATAAAAATAACAAGAAAAAGAAAGTAGAGCATGACAAAGAAATGGAAGGTATAAAAGACTCAAACTGAATTTCCAGAGATGAAAAAAATACAATGGTTGGAATTAGGAACAGATCACACACTAAAAAAAACCTGGTGACTGGGGCGCCTGGGTGGCTCAGTTGGTTAAGCGACTGCCTTCGGCTCAGGTCATGATCCTGGAGTCCCTGGATCGAGTCCCGCATCAGGCTCCCTGCTCGGCAGGGAGTCTGCTTCTCCCTCTGACCCTCCCCCCTCTCATGTGCTCTCTCCCATTCTCTCTAATAAATAAATAACATCTTCAAAAAAAAAAAAAAAAAAAAAACAAACCTGGTGACTTAGCAGACATAGCAATAGAAACGAGTCAAAATGTAATACCAAGAGAAAAAAGACTGGGCATGGGGGAAAAACAGCACCAGTGAACTGTGGGACAAGATCAAGTGGCTTCACATACATTTAATTGGAATCTAACACCTTCACAAGTATAAAATCTGAGAGAAAGTAAATACTTATTTCTATAAAAGTACTGAAAAAAAGAAACACAAGTTCTCTCTCAACACTGGTTAAAACTAAGGAATAGGCACTAGCTAAAAGAGGAAAGACAATGTCATTACAACAGAGAGTGAAAATGTATTCTGACGTCCAAGTAAAAGCCCAGAGTGGTTGCAGCTGCATACTTAAAATACATATCTTAGACTATAAAAGGAAACAATTATTTACAGATTCCCACTTGGACACACAGGAATACTTTTATATATTCTGGACTCTGAGAAACAGAAGAACCATTTCAAATCTGCTGTTTGCCAACTAGGAATGACAGCAACAGTCTTCTTTGGGGGGAAAAACAAGTGGAGAAAAAAAAATACAGCCTTCTCTAAATTGCCATATGAAAACCATACCTTTTATACTTTAAAAAAGCATTACTTCAAAATCTCAAGATTTCTAGGGGCGCCTGGGTGGCTCAGTCAGTCAAGCGTCTACTCTTGCAGTTTTGGGATCGAGCCCCCTCCACGCTCAGGGAGAAGTCTGCTTGAGATTCTCCCTCTCCCTCTGCCCTTCCCGCTCTCTCGCATATAAATAAATAAATCTTTAAAATATTTTCAGATTTCTAAGTATTTGGTTCTTAAGAGTTTAGGAACTAAATTTTATTCTTAAGATGTTATTCATTTGGATAGCTTTACCTTTGTGGTATAGTTCCTTTCACTGACAGTATTTCTTTGTTTCTTATACTATTAGTATCCCTCCCCCTTGCTATCTTGAATGTACCTGCTTTTTCCTAGGTACATTTGGGCCTGAAAGTAGGGTGCTCCACACTATTACCACTTTCCAGTGCTAGTAGTGCCCGTATAAGCTCAGCAAGCTTAAGTAAGCCAACTTGATCCCTACAGCTACACTTCCAATACCGCTCGCTAACTGCATTCTTAACACAAGCTGTCTAGGCTTTGAACTGCTCCGCAGAACTTTTCATACCGCCGACTTCTGATCACATCTCCTCTCCGTTCTCAGTCATATCTACTATGGTGTAAAAAGCAACAACAGTTAACATTGTTGCTACAGTACTTTCAACTCTTGCTTGCCCCACCTCAAGGTTTCTGTTTTCGGTGTATGTTATATTTGAAGCAATAAGTACTGATCAGCAATTAAAGCACATTAAAAATGTGGAGGAAAAAGAATTCTTAGAACTTGATGGCTTTGTTTTATAAAAAAAATGGGCATGCCTGGGTGGCTAGGTTGGTTGAGCATCTGATTCTTGATCTCAGCTCAGGTCTTGATCTCAGGGTTGTAGATCAAGCCCCATGTTGGGCTCCATGCTGGACGTGGAGCCTTTTTAAATGACTGAGAGTATTCTAAATCTACCATGTCTATCAGGATTCAAGGTGGGTTTTTGGGTGACCAAGTATAAAGGATAAGAAATATCTACTAAATCATTTTCTCATTGTGCTCTTATGCTCTGATGTAAAACTGATAACCATTCAAACCAAGATCAAAACAATATTCTAAGTATTAATCATTTATGCACTCACTTTACATTATGCTTGCTTATACTTACTGATATATTGCTTTGCCTTGTTTCCTTCATGTACATCACTCAAAATGTTTATAGTTTACTTATACTAGGAACTAAGTGGTGGTAATAATGAAAAGTTTATGAACAATTCTTTTTTAATAAGTGCTACAATTTATTGAGTGCTTATTGGATGTCAGGCATTGCTCTGTGTTACTATCTGTGGATCTTTTTCAGAAGGTGGTATTTTTTTAAAAAGCAGGCAGAATTTAAAAATAGGCAGTATATGAGAAGGGCTTGTAGGAAGGAGCTGTAGGAGCTAAAGCATGGAAGGCTGAGTACAAGTGCTGAGTCCTTCCATATGGCTGGAGCTTAGGACCCAACTAAGGAAAGAGCAAAGGGTGATGTCAGACTGAGAAAGCTGAGAAATCTATACTTTCTTCTTCTAATTGAATCCTCAGGCCCTGAGAGTGACACTATCAGAAATATGGTATAAAAGTGAAGAACGGGATGCCTGGGTGGCTCAGTAGGTTGAGCACCTGCCTTTGGTTCAGGTCATGATCCCAGGATCCTAGGATCGCGTCCCACATTGGGCTCCTTGCTTGGTGGGGAGCCTGCTTCTCCCTCTGCTTGTGCTCTCTCTCTCTCTCTGACAAATAAATAAATAAATAAATTCTAAAAATAAATAAAGTGATGAAGGGGGCTAAACCTAGAAACAGGAAGACCAACGAGAAGACTACAATTGTAATTCTTGAAATACTTATACTCTTCACTACTTTGATATTACAGTAGTTATTAGACCTGCTGCTTGATCTTGTTATTTAAGGCATTAATAAAAAAGCACATATATCAGGATTAAGAGTACAACTTATCATGATGAGCACTGAGTAATGGATAGAAGGGTTGAATCACTGTACTGTACACCTGAAACTAATATAACACATGTTAAGTATACTGGAATTAAAATAAAATCTTACATAGTTTGTTCCACTGACTCCCTAAAAGATCCACAGCACAAAAAGATTAAGAAGTCTTGTTACTATGGCAATTTACAAATTCACTGGAAGTGACAAAGATAGAAAACTAATATAGAAATTTATATTCAAGAGAGATAGGACAGGAGCACCTGGGTGGCTCAGTCGGTTAGCCCCCCACCTTCGGCTCAGGTCATGATCTCAGAGTCCTGGGATTGAGCCCCGCATTGCACTGGGCTCCCGACTCAGTGGGGAGTCTGCTTCTCCCTCTCCCCCCCCATGCTCTCTCTCAAATAAATAAATAAAATCTTAAAAAAAAAAGAGAGAGAGAAAGATAGGTCAGTTTAGGATCTTGAAGGAGGCCTACTGGATAACCTTAAAAACATGCGTTTAACATTCAAATGTTAAAATTAATTTTATTTATTCATCAAATATCTATTAACCATCCACACTGCATTGACTGCTATGGAAACAGCAGTGAAAATAGAAAGCTCCCTTCTATCATTAACCTTATACAATATGGGGGAACTATAAAGAGACTGCATTAATATATATTTACATAATAGGATACATATTATATGACTATATGAATTATGATGGATACCAAGGAAAAGTGCAAATGGTATAATTAATGTTGTCATGGATAACTAGACAACTTGGTTTAAATGGTTTAGAGAAGGTTTTTCCTCTCTAAGGAAGCAGCATTTAAAACAGACCTGAAGGATGAATGGGAATTAAGCAAGTTGAAGAAGGGCAGAGAAAGCAAGTATTCTAACAAGCAGGGAGGAGTTAGGCTGGAGTATTTGTGGACTCAAAGGAAGGCCACTGTGCCTGAAGCATACTAAGCACAGACAGTATACTTCAGGATGAGGCTGAAGAAATAGGCAGTGGACCTGGACCCGGCAGTTCTGCTAAGGATTTAAGGTTTAACTTAAGTATTCTTCCACTTTAATCTGGGAACTAAAAGTGCCCAATTTATATTTTTAAACAATCTCTCCAGCTGTTAATACGCAGAATGAATTGTAAAAAGTAAAAAGTAAAAAAAGAAACCATTTGAAGCACTCCAGTGGTACCAGTGAGAGAGAACAGCAGCTTGGACTAAGCAACAAGCGTATCAGTGGCACTTTAAGCAGGTCAGTTACTGTGTAAAACCATGCCACCTACTGCAGGACATTTAGCATCCCAGGCCAAAGGGCACTATGAACCTGCAGCATTCCCAAGTCAGGAAAATAATTTTTTTTAAAGATTTTATCCATTTTTTGAGAGAGAGAGACAGCGAGAGAGGGAACACAAGCAGGGGGAGTGGGAGAGGGAGAAGCAGGCTTCCCATGGAGCAGGGAACCTGATGCGGGGCTTGATCCCAGGACACTGAGATCATGACCCGAGCCAAAGGCAGATGCTTAACGACTGAGCCACCCAGGCACCCCAGGAAAATAATTTTAAAAAGAAAAAGAAGGGGCGCCTGGGTGGCTCAGTTGGTTAAGCGACTGCCTTCGGCTCAGGTCATGATCCTGGAGTCCCGGGATCGAGCCCCGCATCGGGCTCCCTGCTCGGCGGGGAGCCTGCTTCTCCCTCTGACCCTCCCCCCTCTCATGTGCTCTCTGTCTCTCTCATTCTCTCTCTCTCAAATAAATAAATAAAATCTTAAAAAAAAAAAAAAAAAAAAAAAGAAAAAGAAAAACCACCACACCTTCTCAGGGGAACAGTAAAGCCCCACGAATGTACAAGAACAACAGCACAGAGACAGAAGAAGTTCGCAAGACTGAAAAGTTTGCCAAGTACGATCTGGCCAACGAGATGGGTAAGCAAGCCAGATAATACCACTGGGGTCCAAAAGAAGCTGTGCAGGAGCGCCTGGGTGGCTCAGTCGTTAAGCGTCTGCCTTCGGCTCAGGTCATGATCTCAGGGTCCTGGGATTGAGCCCCGCATCGGGCTCCCTGCTCTGCGGGAAGCCTGCTTCTCCCTCTCCCACTCCCCCTGCTTGTGTTCCCTCTCTTGCTGTGTCTCTGTCAAACAAATAAAATCTTAAAAAAAAAAAAAAAAGCTGTGCAGATGGAAGAAG
Organism: Mirounga angustirostris; assembly: GCF_029215605.1. Lineage (NCBI taxonomy): Eukaryota > Metazoa > Chordata > Mammalia > Carnivora > Phocidae > Mirounga > Mirounga angustirostris. The sequence continues at coordinate 65,251,495 of NW_026991722.1, forward strand.
AAACTTTGCAACACACAGGACTTGTATTCAGAATATATAAAGAATTCTCACAACTTCAAAATAAGAGGACAAACAACCCAGTATTTAAAATAAACATTTTTTGTGACAATAAACACATGAAAAAATGACTGATGAATCATAGGGGAAAATGCAAATTAAAACCACATACCCATTAGAATCGCTAAGATAAAAAAGACTGGTCATACCAAGTGCTGAGGAGGATGTATAAAAGCTAGAACTCTCACATACTGCAGGTGCAACTTTACAACCACCATGGAAAACAGCTCAGCAGTTTCTGAAAAGTTAAATGTACACTGATCATACAATCCAGCAATTCCACTGCTAAACCTTTACTCAAGAGAAATGCAAATATACGTCCACACAGACTTGTATACAAATGTCTGTAGGAGCTTTATGCAAGTAGCCACAAACTTGGAACAACCCAATGTTCCTCAAAACAAGGAAGGGGTAAACTGCTCCATCTCCACATGATGGAAGTGTACTCAGCAACAAAAAAAGGAAACAACTACAGCACTGGTATATGTAACACCAAAGATGAATCTGAAAAACACCATGTAAAGTGAAAGAAGCCAGGCACAAAAAGAGTACAGACTTTTTTTTCTTTTCCCTTTTTTTTTTTTTTTTTTTTTTTGAGAAGGAGACAGAAAGAGCAGGGAGAGAGAATCCCAAGCAGGCTCCACGCCCAGTACAGAGCCCACTGGGCTTGATCTCACAACCCTGAGATCATTACCTGAGCTGAAATCAAGAGCCAGATGCTTAACCAACTGAGCCACCCAGGTGCCCCAAGAGTACAGACTTTCAAACTCCATTTACATGAACTTCCAGAAAAGCTCAAGCTGAGCCACAGTGATAGCTGATCTGTAGTTACCTGAGGTGAAGACTGACTGCAAAGGGGCTCAAGGATGCTCTCTAGGGTTATGTAATGTTCTTTATCTTTCCTATGGTGGCTACACAAGTATATCCACTTGCCAAGATTCACTGAACTGTACATGTAGAGAAGATGCATTTTACTATACATAAATTATACCTCAAAGGTGATTTAAAAAATTGAGCTGTACTACAAAATTATATGGTTGGTTTTCTTTCACGGTTCATATGCTCATATTGAAGGCAATTCCAAGGGAAATGTTCCAAACAGGTTTTGGGCAATGGCAGGATCATTAGAATAAATGCCCAGCCTTCCACAGTCATTTCTGAGGCTTTAATATATATATAAAATTTCTGGTATGTTCAGGTTTTCTCATCCTCCCCAATCCCCTGTCATTATAGTCAAGAAGCAGAAGCTCAATAATATTTGTGGATAATAAGTTTGTCTAAATAAAGCAGGTATCTTATCATGCACAAGCACCATATACTGTACACATTGTTAAGCAACTAAAATGCTACCTATCAACTGTGAATGGGTTATTTTTAGAGAACGCTATTAAGCTGTTCTCCAAGCTACCCATTTTGGTGAACTTTAATTATCTGAACAAAACTACAGTATTTCATTTCGTTTCACAGATAAAAATTAACTTGTCTTCAGATGCTAAGTAAGTTAGACTGATCCAAATTAATGTTCCAAAAATAAAAAGATAGATAATACAAATGACTGCTTTAAAAGAAAATGTATTCCTTACCTCAGCTTGATTCTCTCATAATTTACTAACCAAGAAAGCCAGTGCAAAGATTTTAAGAGGGTGCAAATCATTAGGTGAGCAAAAAACAGCTAGTCTAAAGTCATTTCAGCTATAAAACCATCATCATTTTAAGGCTCCAGGGGCGCCTGGGTAGCTCAGTTGGTTAAGCATCTGACTCTTGATTTTGGTTCAGGTCATGCTTTCAGGGTTGTGAGATCAAGATGTCAGGCTCCATGCTGGGTGTGGAGCCTGTTTAAGATTCTCTCTTTCCCTCTCCCTCTGCCCTTCCCCCTCTCCCCCCCCTTAAAAAAAAAACAGTGTTCCAATATAGTATCACAGCTTAGGATCTGAAAGCATTAGCACATATGCAACCTCTCAAGAAAAGGTGCTCTGGACTGCCCAGAGCTTAAAAAAGTTTGGCTGTCTATATATGCATTTTTCACTCTTCAATAATAAAACAGGAGCCAAGAGCCAAAGAATATCAATTCTGGCCCTATCCCTTCCTGAGACATCACTGAGTTACCTAACATGTATCTCTGAACAACCATTTGTTTGGATCAAAAATGAGGAAAGGCCAAGGGTTGTGAAGATTGCAGAAATAGCAGATGCAAAGCCTAAAAGATATCAGGCTTTCAAAAAAAAAAAAAAGTAAAGTCATTCTTATTACTTTATTATATTATTCATTACATTTATCACTTATATTTAAATAATATGTATTTATATATTTTTTATATTTATCACATGAATCCTAAAAAAGAAATAACATTAGAAAAGAACACCAGACTTCAAATTAGGAGGTCTGAGTTTCAGTCCTAACTTGGCTATGCCCTACATGTCTGCTCTGACAGTGTTGGACAAGTTACAAAAAAGAGAAGATTTTATTATTCTGTGTTCAGGCTTCTTCTAAACATAGCAAGTGGAAAAAACTAATATGCATACAAGAGAATAGAAAAAAAAAACCCACACCTAATAATGTGGATGTATATATACATGTATGCATAGAAATAAACATAGAAAGATGGGAGATTTGGGGGTGCCTCGGTAGTTCAGTTGTTAAGCGTCTGCCTTCAGCTCAGGTCATGGTCCCAGGATCCTGGGATCAAGCCCCGCTTTGGGCTCCCTGCTCTGTGGGAGGCCTGCTTCTCCCTCTCTGCCCCTGCTTGTGTTCCCTCTCTTGCTGTCTCTCTCTGTCAAATAAATAAGTAAAAATCTTAAAAAAAAAAAAAAAAAAAAAAGAAAGATGGGAGATTTGTAGTGACTTATAGTCTGTAAAGTTTCCTCAAATTTTGGGTGGACTAAAGTATACAAATTATTGGGGCACCCACTGGCTCAGTTGGTTAAGCGTCCAACTCTTGGTTTCAGCTCAGGTCATGATCTCAGGGTCCTGGGATCGGGCCCCATGTTGGACTCCATGCTCGGCGGGGAGTCTGAGGATTCTCTCTCTCTCTCAAATAAGTAAATCTTAAAAAAAAGTACACAAATTACTGAAAGAGTACAAAAAACTAACATTTCTCTCCTCAGGAATAGGAAAAATGAGTCTATGCTACCAGATCTAAGGTACTGTAGTAGGTACCAACGTGACTATCATCATCCTAAAAATTCACAACCAAGAAATCTTGTTTAAGTTGAAGCATTTAGGGTAACACAAAATCAGAGTTAGTATTCTTTGCAATAGATACTCTAATCAAAAGCAGTGCTATTTAGAAGTGATCTTCGGGGTGCCTGGGTGGCTCAGTTAAGCATCCGACTCTTGATCTTGGCTCAGGTCTTGTCTGTCTCAGGGTTGTGAGTTCAAGCCCTGTGTTGAACTTAAAAAAAAAAAAAAAAAGTCATCTTCGTAATTCCACTGTGCTCTGAACTTGTCATGACAAAGAGACAGAAACGTTGATGAAGCAAATGGGCCAATTACTTTTTGATTATTACATTTCCTTCCTCAGTTATTCTCTCCTACCTTCATAGGCAAGAATTTTTTAATGGTTCAGGTCAAGATGACTAGTAGTGAGCTATGATAACAGCTAGAAGTCATCAACAAAGACCAAGAGCATCAAGTCTCTTCAAATGATAAGCACTGAATGGTAGCACAGGCAGTTCCATGTGCCTCTGGACTTGAAGTAGACTAAGAAAAGGAGAAAGGACCTCGTTACTCATAATGACCATAGTCCTGAGCACTTGGGCCAGTGCTAAGAGCTTTAAAAAATTCCTTAAATATTGTCTTTACCACAACCCTATGAAGTAACCCCTGTTTTATGGATGATGAAACTGAGGCAGATGGGAAGAGTCAAGTAAGTTGTGTGTAATTACTTAACCAATAGTTAACAGAACTGGGACTCAAACCCAGGTGAACTGACCTCCCATGTTCTCAGCCACTACACCAAACAAGGACTAATAGTCCTCCACTAGCCATGCCCTCTTAGTGGTGATGAACCAAAATTAGGGCCACAATTGAGCCAGACTGTGACAGGTCAACTGAAAAAAAGGCAGACAATGAAGACAAGAAAAATAATGATCATGATTATGATACAGAAAATGCTCTGCTTCCCAAAGTGGTCTACCTGTTTTGATGGTTATGGCTATTTAGATGTTCTTTGGGATGAGCCAAAATCCATCTCCCCGAAATAACAGACAAATATATGCTGAAAATGAGGTGTGGGGGTGGGAGAGTAGACTTGAAGGCAGAAGATAGAAAGGCAAACCAGACACAAGGGAGGTGAGAAAGGGGCCTGAATGGAGACAAGCAAAAAAATCATGTTGAAAACCACAGAAATTAGAATCCAAAGATTTTCAGTGGTGCCAATCATGACAATTAAGTGATTGTCTTTAGCATCTATCATACTACCCCTGTGCAAGATCAGGCAAATAAACAGGTGGGTTCTTGTAAAATGGGAGTGGAAAGATCATAAGAAGTTGAGAATCTGGTCAGAGAGGTCAGCAGACAGAATCCAAACCAATGCCAGACCAGACTAATATACAGGGAAAACCATAGAGATCTCAAGCCAAGGGGCACAGGGGAAAGAAGGCACAACAGAGCTACGGTCTACAAGAGGATGACCTACTTCACGAGGGCAACCCTTGCACACCTTTGTAAGCTGTACCCTGACGAGTCAAGTCAAAGAAAAAGAAGCTCAGAAGACTGTCCCCATCACTGAAACATAAAGGAATTGCTACCCTTAAAAATAAAATGGTGAGTCAATTCACCACCAAAAATGGGTTTATTCAGGAATAGCAGAGAATTATAATTTGGGACATACAAACTATAGTAAGACCACAGGCAAATTAGACAAAGGAGAGAAACTTTATTTTACGGAGCAGGAAGTTGGAAGGGTTGTTTTGAACAAAAGTCCATTTGAGAAAAGCAAAAGTCCAGGATGAGGATGGTTTCTCACTGGCTGATTGCAGAGGTAGTTGCTTTCTTACAGGAGATGCGAGGTATATTTCTCTGCTGGGGCTTCTAAGCATTCCTTCCTGTCTATCTCTTCTGTTGGGATCTGTAATTGATAATTCTTCCTGTAACTGACATCTAGTAGTACTGTCTGGCTCTAGCCTCCCAACTCCACTTTAGCAAGGTGTGCCTTTATTAATTTTCAGAGTCGAGAAATGCAAGTGTCTTATGAACTGTCACTGTCAGAAATATCAAACACCTGCCTCACACATGTGGAAAATGACTAAGATGGGGGGAAAAAATGACTAAGATGGGGAAATGTTTAAGCTTGAAGTATACAGTATTATTATCTAAACTGAAAGGAGCTGCCTGCACAACTAAGCAGGTGGTAAGATGTTATATAACAGATGCTAAAGTAGGTAGGTAAAGTAGAAAAATGTAACATGTAATTATAACTAAAATGTCAGTCAGAAAATCTCCAGTCAGCTCTGGAAAACTAATTTACTTTTTTTTCATTAAAAAAGTTTCTGCAGTTAAAAGTTTGTCTCTGTTTTTTTGTTTTTTGTTTTGTTTTTTTTTTTTACAAAACCCATCAAGATAAAAGCAGCAGACAAGGAAAGGAATACCTTGGGCAAAATTTGATAATCTCTCACATGTATGTCAAGTTATAAAATGTATGCAATTAACTCTATGTTGCTGAAGGGGATGCCAACTGTACAGTCTTCTGGAGAGGAATTTGGCAATACCCACAAAATTATGTATCTATACCTATCTTTTTTTTTTTTTTTTTAAGATTTTCTTTATTTATTTGAGAGAGAGAGAGAGAGAGAGCGCACATGAGAGGGGGGAGGGTCAGAGGGAGAAGCAGGCTCCCTGCCGAGCAGGGAGCCCGATGCGGGACTCGATCCAGGGACTCCAGGATCATGACCTGAGCCGAAGGCAGTCGCTCAACCAACTGAGCCACCCAGGCGCCCCTATACCTATCTTTTGATTCAGCAATCCCACTCCTAATAGTCTGCCCTGGAGATACACCTCCAACAATATGAAAATATAGATGTTAGAGGTTATTTGTGGAAGCATTATTTGTAGTTTCAAAATACTGGAAATAACCTAAATACCCATATATACTGGAGGAACACTGAATAAATTATGGTACATCCACACAATGGAGTACTATGCTGCTATAAAAATAAGATCCCTAAGAACTGATCATAGAATGGTTTCCAAGATATAAAGTTAAAGAAAAAAAAGCAAGTACAAAAGCAATTTATACTATGTTATTCTTCATATAAGAGGAGATGGGTTATAAGGAAATATACATGTATCTACTTATCTATACAAGAAATATAAGGATAAACCCGAAACTAGAGACAGACTACCTATAGGGGGGTGAGTGGGAAAGAGACAAAGCAGAGATTGGGAGCAGGGTGATACAGATGAGGAAGGAATAAGATACTTCCCTCTCTCTCTCTCTTTTTTTTTTAAGATTATTTATTTATTTATTTGACAGACACAGCGAGAGAGGGAACACAAGCAGGGGGAGTGGGAGAGGGAGGAGGTTTCCCGCAGACCAGGGAGCCCGATGCGGGGCTCGATCCTAGGACCCTGGGACCATGACCTGAGCCGAAGGCAGACGCTTAACAACTGAGCCACCCAGATGCCCCCTGGGTTTTGTTTTCTAATTGTTTGTTCCCATCCCTGTCTTTATCCACTCCTACCCCATAAACCTTTTGAGTTTTCTGTTTATACTTCCATTATTTCCTTATGTAAACACATATTGATTTATTTACATGTATTGGGAATAAAGTGATTTCCAAACCTAAGTAGGCATTAAGAGTCACCAAGGGAGCTTTTAAAAGTGTGGGCACCCCGTTTCTATCCCACACCTACTAATGGAACAAAATGTCTGGGAAGTGGAGCCTGGAACTCTTTGCACAAAGTTCCCCCAGGTGACTTTCTGTAAGACCTCTTTTAGGGCACCCAGCCAGCTCACATTCCCCTCACCTATGCAGATTTGTCCCATTGCCATGGCTGACGAAGTAATACCCAGCATACGGAAAAACCATCCAAAGGCTGAGCTGGACCAACTAGCTTCTCTTCTGAGAAAATGTATGTTTGGAGGGTGGAGAATGCTGGGACGGGCCACGCATACTCAATTCATTCTGCAGAGAGAGGAGTATGAAGCAGACAGAGCCACAGAGAAAGGGCCGGCTGCTCCAGAGAGAATGACAAGAGCACTGCCTTGATTCCTGATGACTTCCCAATTCCTCAATCTAGTCCTCCATCCCTCAGGTCCTGGCCTGAGTTTGTTTCAATAATCCGAGAGTGTACACACAGGGTCCCCTGAGGACTTCAGAGACCTACAAGAATTCCGTAGGATACCGGTCAGCAGAATTATGAATTTTGTGAAATTACTCAAATTCTTCATTGCTCAAGTTACTGTGGAAATCTTATTTCTGAAATCAGTTCCTTTTCTCTCCATATTATCTCCTCACTTTCACCTTTGAGCCATAAATATATCTGTGCCCAAATACAATCAAAGATCAAGGCAGGGAAATACTGCCAGAGAGTGGCTGCCCCCAGATAACTCCCAATACTGACCCATAGCACATTCAAAGTAACTGATGATCTACAGGATAATGGCTGAAACTCCTGCCTTTACTCACTCCAGAAAACCTACTGAATGATAGAGCAGCACGTATTTGAAGAAATAACCTTAAAACTACCCAAGTTTTATTTTGGGTCAAGTTACAAAGGCTGGTCTTGGAAGTCCTGAAATCTGAATTCCAGATCGTGCACTGTCACAACTCCACACCTGTTTTGTTTTAAGATTTTATTTATTTATTTGAGAGAGAGAGAGAGCACAAGCAGGGAGAGGGACAGAGGGGGAGTGTCAGAGGGAGAGGGAGAAGCAGGATCCCCACTGAGCAGGGAGCCTGACGCGGGGCTCGATCCCAGGATCCCGGGATCATGACCTGAGCCGAAGGCAGACGCCCAACCGACTGAGCCACCCAGGCGCCCCCACACCTGTTTTGTTTTTAAGACTTTATTTATTAATTTGACAGAGTAGACACAGCGAGAGAGGGAACACAAGCAGGGGGAGTAGGAGAGGGAGAAGCAGGCTTCCCACCGAGCAGGGGGCCTGATGCGGGGCTCGATCCCAGGACCCTGGGATCATGACCTGAGCCGAAGGCAGAGGCTCAATGACTGAGCCACCCAGGTGCCCCACAACTCCACACCTGTAACACTGGTCAAGTCTCTTAACCTTGCTGAACCTCAGCATCTTCCCTTGAAAAATGTAAATACTACTTACCTCTCACATACTGTATAGGGTTATTTGGAAGAATAAGTATCTGTGAACTCACTTCATAAATTCAGTACATATGCAAACAATACCATTGCCACCTAGAAGACAACATTTTTTATCAGAGTCCCAGCCCCAACAATCTGTTATTATTTTATTATCATTTAAAAATAACCATTAAATCACTTAATAATAGTATCAATTTTCTGTTGGCCATTGTAAATAAACTCTGCATATTTTAATTTTCATTACATTTCCATTAAATATAAAAAATACACTTGTTTTTAAGGACACAACAATACAGAACTTGAAAAGAGCTAAAGTCCTATCATATGATGAGTCTCAGTGACAGCCAAAGTCACCCAACCAGAGGGCTAGGATCAACACTTGGTCTTTTCTCTGAATACTGTGTTCTTTCCATTATACAAGAATGTGCTCAGAAAGTCTTACACAACAGAACTTTGGGAAGCGCTAAATGAGAAATGGTACAGAATGCCTCCTTCAAAACCCAACAAAATAATTAAACATGTTACAAACAAAGAACAAAGATGAGACTCAAATGAAGGAACACAGCAAGCATATTTTAAAGGGCAACTCAGGAGCTGGGAGGGGTAACGAAGTACAAACTATAAAGGCCCAGGAGAAAAGGAGAAGGCTTGGCAAGAGTCAAGTCTACAAGAATGGAGATAAAGAAAGAATGGGATTCACTAACAACATTTAAAGTGTTACACGTAAGGGGGATGCTAAGTAAAAACAGACCACAATATATATTGCAGAATCATGACATATTACAAAATGATTTAAAACACCTCTGAAGGCAGCAAATAGCAGAATGGGATTTAAAAAAAAAAGGAATGAGCCAAGTCGAATATAAATTATAAGATGACAGGGCGCCTGGGTGGCTCAGTTGGTTAAGCAACTGCCTTCGGCTCAGGTCATGATCCTGGAGTCCCGGGATCGAGTCCCACATCGGGCTCCCTGCTCGGCAGGGAGTCTGCTTCTCCCTCTGACCCTCCTCCCTCTCATGCTCTTTGTCTCTCATTCTCTCTCTCTCAAATAAATAAATCTTTTAAAAAAGAAGAAAAAAAATTATAAGATGACAATTTATACAATGACAGAAATCAGGCAACTAAATAGAAGACAAAGCAAGTGAAACCATCAGAGCTGGAAATCACTAAAAAAAGAATTAACCTACAATAATAGAGGCCCATAAACAAAATGAAGATTAACTGCTTAGACTCACAAAGAAAATAATCAAATATTTTTCAAATTTGAACAAAAAACACAAAAAAAACAAAGGGCATCATTGGCAAGAATGAAAGAACAGAGTGTGCCTACCAATCAGGGTTAAACCTAACAGAAAGAAGCTCAAAAAAGGGGAAAATAACAAAGTTTAAATGCGGGGGCGGGGGAGAGATCTGAGAATGTAAAAAGAGAATTGAAAGACAACACACCTCTGCCCAACTAAAGAAAATTAAAAGCAAGTGTGATGATTATTCTCCAAGTAGATTTTATGGAGTCATTGACAAATAGTAACTAATGACTCTGAAAAGTAAATCCTGACAAGTAACAAAAAACAAGTAACAAGTAAATCCTGACAAGCATGTGGAAAGATAAAGAAGCAAGAGTGCAAAAGGATAACACAGTAAACTCAAAGAGCTCCACAGCAGCAGGGCAGGCTCTGTACTATTAAAGAAACAGGGGTTGGCTGTTAGGGAAGAAAAAGGGAGTGACCACTAATGGGTACAGGGTTTCTTTTTGGGGTGATGAAAATGTTCTCATATTAGATATGTTCTCCCACCCCACAAAAGCATGGTCTCATTTTTTTAAAAATTCCATTTTCAGGGGCGCCTGGGTGGCTCAGTTGGTTAAGCGTCTGCCTTCGGCTCAGGCCATAATCTCTGGGTCCTGGGATTGAGCGCCCCCATTGGGATCCCTGCTCAGCAGGGAGTCTAATTTTTCCTCCTCCCCTCGCCCCCACAACACTTGTGTTCATGCACGCACTCGCTCTCAAATTAAAATAAAAATAAAAAAAAACACACTTTAAATGTGAGAGACCTCTTCACTCTGGAGAGCTAACAGCAACCAAGATAAGGCACAAGAGCCTGAAGCAAGAAGACAAACCAGCTCTGAGTTTTGAGGGTAGGGAAAAGGGAGAGAAAAGACATCTTCATGCTATTTTTTAATCTTAGCAGACCATTTCACTAGAGTAGAGAAACTGACAAGGACTCAAGGTAGAAGCCCCGCTAAGAAATTAAAAAAAGACATCTTGCGCGGAGAGTGGTGCCTGGGTGGCTCAGTGGGTTAAACATCAGCCTTCAGCTCTGGTCATGATCCAGGGGTCCTGGGATAAGCCCTGCATCTGGTTCCCTGCTTAGCAGGGAGTCTGTTTTTCCCTCCCGCTCTGAACCTCTCCCTGCTTGTGCTCTCAGGCTAATTAATAAAAGTTCTTAAAAAAAAAAAAAAGGTATCTGGGAGAAATAAGAGTAAAAAGCCTTATAATACCAGGTATAGTTCAAAATAATAAACTAGACCGATAGAACAAACAGGTTCCAGAAAGACATAATAAGTGAAGGGTATCTATAAGTTTAATATGAAAACTGAAAGTCAACTATGTTGAAAGCAATAAATACTAATAAAATCTAAAATATTAAATGGAATAAATAAAATTAAGCATCTAAATGCAGTACTTTTCTCCACAGTAATTTCTCCACTGGTTGGTTAAAGGTTAAAAGCCTTAGCGTAGTTCACTAATTCTGAACCAATAAAAACAACATATCAAAGAATTAGTTGATGAATTTGATTAAATTTTTTAAAGCTTTCAGAAAATAAGGATTAATACCCAGTTTGCTGTGCATAAATAGTCCAATTATTTTAATACAGTTGAAACACCAGATAAGTAAAACCTAGAAAAAAAGTTTATTTGCCTTAAAAATAAACCAGACAAGGAAACTATAAGGTTCTAGCTTACTTCTATTACATTGTAAGTAAAAAAATACCATGTTCCCACTGCAAGAGGGAAGGGGAGGGGAGAAGAACTTTAGAAGATTAATAGTAAAAGCATTAATTTAAATGCTATTTCTAGAGAGCAATCTAGCCACATACTACCAGAATCCTATTTTTGACCTGGTCATCCCATTTTTGAAAAATAGCTTTCAAGAAAATTCCTCAAAGGAGGTTTGCACTAAAAACGTTTCTAAGCTGCATTACTTAAAAATAGTTAAAAACTGAATCAATCCAAATGCCTAGGTAACAGTTACATAAACTACCTGTTTTTAATAAAATTTAATGTTATGTTGGCGTGCCTGGCTGGCTCAGTGGACCATGTAACTCTTAATCTTTGAGGTTGTGAGTTCAAGCTCCACATTGGATGTGGAGAGTACTTAAAAATAAAATATTTTCTTGGGGCGCCTGGGTGGTTCAGTCGTTAAGCATCTGCCTTCGGCTCAGGTCATGATCCTAGTATCCTGGGATCGAGCCCCGCATTGGGCTCCCTGCTCTGCAGGAAGCCTGCTTCTCCCTCTCCCACTCACCCTGCTTGTGTTCCTTGTCTCGCTGTGTCTCTGTCAAATAAATAAATAAAATCTTTTAAAAATTTAATGTTATGTTGACATTAAATGTTGGATTCATAGATACGTGAAAAGGGGGGGAGGAAAGAAGGACACAATCCTATAGTATAAGCATAAGGCAGGCTTAAAAAAAAAAAAAAAGACCCTGCTGAGAACAGGTCCAGCAGAGCAAAGGGAGGTAAAGCCCAATGTGGGAAGGAGAGCAGAACAGGAGGCAGGACCTGGAGAAGAGAGAAGCACAGCAGTGTCTGGAAGGAACTGGGAGCATGATTCTCTCCTACCTTTTTTAAAAGGAGTGGAGGAGTCACCAATACATAGGAATTTGGATGAAGTCACCCAGACAGATTGCATGGAACATGTGAAAGCCCAAGAACCAAGAACAAAAGGTCAAAGACTAAAAAACAGTGTATTTCAGGAAAGAGCGAAGGTAACTTTTTAAAAAGGAAATGGTTTACAACATCGCATCTCCAGAATGATCAAAATCTTGGCAGGGGGATATGGGGACCTTCGGGAAAAAGCCACCAAATCCAGAAGGATCAAAATTGAAAAATACTGCACATTTCTTAATGTACACAGCATCAGGGGCACCTGGGTGGCTCAGCCATTAAGCCTCTGCCTTCGGCTCAGGTCATGATCCCAGGGTCCTGGGATCGAGCCCCACATTGGGCTCCCTGCCCAGCGGGAAGCCTGCTTCTCCCTCTACCAGTCCCCCTGCTTGTGTTCCCTCTCTTGCTATGTCTCTGTCAAATAAATAAATAAAATCTTAAAAAAAAAAAAAATGTACACAGCATCAGTTCTGAATGAAGTGCTGGGTGTGAAGTCTGGCTGCAGTGAACACAAGAAGCAAGCCAGAAAGCAAGGAAGAAGTAGACCATTCCTGAGAGAATCTGAGTGTAGCAAGAACAAAAGGTTCCCTTTCTCCATCTTCCAGATTCTGGGGCAGAGTGAAACAAAGTTCAAGACTAAATTAAACAATGAAAAAGTACTGGATAGAATAACAAAAACTGATATTTTCAATAAGTGTTTTACAGCAAAAGATTTGTTTTGTTGATTTAAATTTTTTTCACCATAAAATTGGCTAACACAACTTCAGAAAAAGAATATATTTATTTTTTTAAAGATTTTATTTATTTGACACAGAGAGACACAGCGAGAGAGGGAACACAAGCAGGGGGAGTGGGGGAGGGAGAAGCAGGCTTCCCGCTGAGCAGGGAGCCCGATGTGGGGCTCGATCCCAGGACCCCGGAATCATGACCTGAGCCAAAGGCAGATGCCTAACAACTGAGCCACCCAGGCGCCCCTGAAAAAGAATATAATTTAAAAATAATTATTATCTTAAATAAAAAAGAAATACTGTACAAATCCCTAGTCACTTAGGAGGTTTCTAAGATCAGGAACAAGACAAGGATGTCAGGGGTGCTCGGCTGGCTCAGTTGGAAAAGCATAAAATTCTTGATCTCACAGTTGTGAGCTTGAGCCCCACACCAGGTATGTAAATTACTTAAGTGAAAAGGACAGACGGACAGAAGGAAAAGAAAGGATAGGAAGGGACAAGGATGTCTAAGTCTGGCCTCACCATCTCTCTTCAACATTATACCTGAGGCTCTAGACAAGGCAATTGGGCAAGAAAAAATAAATAAAAGGCATCCACAGTAGAAAAGAAATACAATTATCTCTATTTGTAGATGACAAATCTTGTATATAGGAAATCCCAGAGACGCCTAGGTGGCTCAGTGGGTTAAGCGTCTGCCTTCAGCTCAGGTCACGACCCTGGGATCAAGTCCCATATGGGGCTCTTTGCTTGGCGGGGAGACTGCTTCTCCCTCTCCCTCTGCCTGCCGCTCTGCCTACTTGTGCCCTCTGTGTCAAATAAATATTTTTTAAAAATACATAAATAAAATTAAAATGGGCAAAGGATCTAAATAGACATTTCTCACTCCCCCCAAAATATGAACGGCCAATAAACACATGAAAAGATGTTTGATATCATTACATTCACTGGTGGTGGGAATGCAAAATGGTGTAGCCACTTTGGAAAACAGTCTGGCAGTTCCTCAAATGGTTAAACATCAAGTTATCATACTAACCTAGCTAATGAAAAATAGGTCTACAAAAACGCACACAAATGTTCGTGGCAGTATTATATTCAACCTGTAATGTAATGAAGTACTAATTAATACAACATGGATGAGCCTTGAAAACACGCAAAATGAAAGAAGCCAGTCACAAAAAAAAACATATTATATGATGCTGTTTATATGAAATGTTTAGAATATGCAAATCTATACAGACAGAAAGCACGTGATTAGTTGCCTAGGGCTGGGACAAGGGGGAGATAGTAGAGAAGTGACAGCTAGAGGGTACAGAGTTTCATGATAAAGACATTCCAAAATTGATTCTCATGATGATTGCACGTATCTGTGAATACTAAAAAAAAAAATCAAATTATACACTTTATTTTTAAAGACTTATTTATTTTGAGAGAGAGAGAGAGAGAGAGAGCAGGGGGGAGGGGCAGAGAGGGAGAAAGAGTCTTTTTTTTTTTTTTTTTTTTTTAATTTAACAGAGAGAGACATAGCGAGAGCAGGAACACAAGCAGGGGAAGTGGGAGAGGGAGAAGCAGGCTTCCCGCGGAGCAGGGAGCCCGATGCAGGGCTCGATCCCAGGACACTGGGATCATGACCTGAGCCAAAGGCAGATGCTTACCGACTGAGCCACCCAGGCGCCCAAGAGAGAGTCTTAAGCGGACTCCAAGCTGAACACAGAACCCAATGCAGGGGGGCTCAATCAGGCTCAATCTCACAACTCTGAGATCACTGCACCACCCAGGTGCTCCTCAAATCATACACTTTAAATGGGTGAATTGTACAGTATGAGAATTACATTTCTTTTTTAAAAAAAGATTTGAGAGAGAGCACACGTGCATGAAGGGGGACAAGGGCAGAGGGAAAAAGAATCCCAAGCAGACTCCCCACTAAGCATGGAAGGGGGGAGTATCAACGATACAATAGGACTCGAGCTTGATGTCAGGACCTCAAGATCATGACCTGAGCCAAATCAAGAGCTGGACGCTCAACTGACTGAGCCATCCAGGCACCCCATGAATTTTCTTTCAAAAGTGTGGTTTGTTTTGTTTTTTAAAGTTAAGTCCCTGAGGCAGGAAATGTATGAAGTGAGCCTGGAGCATCTTGGAGTACAAGAAAGTAAGGTGCTTAAAAATAGGGGCGCCTGGGTGGCTCAGTTGGTTAAGTGACTGCCTTCGGCTCAGGTCATGATCCTGGAGTCCCTGGATCGAGTCCCGCATCGGGCTCCCTGCTCGGCAGGGAGTCTGCTTCTCCCTCTGACTCTCATGTTCTCTCTCATTCTCTCTCTCTCAAATAAATAATGAATGAATGAATGAATGAATGAATGAATGAATGAATGAATGAATAAGTAAATAAATAAATAAAGGAGTAAGTGAAAGGGACAGAGGAACCAACTGAAAGAGCTCCCAATGGTCAAAGCTGCCAACAATTTGAGAACAAAATAAAGTATCATTAGATTATAACCCAAAATGTAAAATTAATAGCCACAAGTCATACTGATATAAATGCGGAGAAGAGACAAACTTTCTAAGCAGAATTCTAAATAATTTATGTAAATACTCTCAAGGAGGTAGAGCACACTTCCCACTACTTAAGGAGTAGACAAAATGACTTGCTCCCAAGGAGTACATTATGGAAAGGGAAAAATAATTTTATGATGGAGACACCTGACAAACAATACCTCCATGGAACAAGGTCAACATCAACAGTGTTAAGTCATGTTGACAGCAATATAACATAGTAAGACAGCACTTTACTTTTGTGGTCCTTCTCCCAAAACCCCAGTCTAATCTCAACAAAAACATTGGATAAATCCCAAAATATCCAACCAATACTCCCCCCCAACAGTCATGGTCATCAAAAACAAACAGAAACTGTCACAACCCAGAAAAGCCTATGGAGAAATGACAACTAAATATGTGGTGCACCCTGATGGGATCCTGAAACAGAAAAAGAATCTTAGTGGGGCACCTGGGTGGCTCAGTTGTTAAGCATTTGCCTTCGGCTCAGGTCATGATCCCAGAATCCTGGGATTGAGCCCCACATTGGGCTCCCTGCTCCGCGGGAAGCCTGTTTCTCCCTCTCCCACTCCCCCCTGCTTGTGTTCCCTCTCTTGCTCTGTCTCTCTCCATCAAACAAATAAAATCTTAAAAAAAAAAAAGAAAGAAAGGAAAAGAATCTTAGGGGGCACCTGGGTGGCTCAGTCGTTAAGCATCTGCCTTCAGCTCAGGTCATGATCCCAGGATCCTGGGATAGAGCCCTGCTCCACGGGAAGCCTGCTTCTCCCACTCCCCCTGCTTGTCCTCCCTCTCACTGTGTCTCTCTCTTTCAAAGAAATAAAATCTTTAAAAAAAGAAAAAAGAAAATCCTTAAAAAAAAAAAGAAAAAGAAAAAGAATCTTAGGTAAAAACTCAGGAAAAAGGAATCAAGTAGGGATTTTAGCTAATGTACCGATATTGATTCTTTAATTGTGACAAATGCACCACACAACTGTGAAATGTTAATAAAAGGGGGAACTGGGTGTTGTGGAGTTTATGGGAAAATTCTGTACTACTATCTTCATAATTTTTCTATATACCTAAAACTATTTTTTTAAAGTTAAGCCCTTTTTATTTTAGTATTTAAATACATTGCTTTGCAATGCATGAATGATATGGTTTTAAAATTTTGACTGTTTTCAGGAAATGTTCAGTGCTTAGAAAATACATCACAGGTGCCTGGGTGGCTCAGTCGTTAAGCGTCTGCCTTCGGCTCAGGTCATGATCCCAGAGTCCTGGGATCGAGTCCCACATCGGGCTTCCTGCTCAGTGGGAAGCCTGCTTCTCCCTCTCCCACTCCCCCTGCTTGTGTTCCTGCTCTTGCTGTCTCTCTCTCTGTCAAATAAATAAATAAAATCTTTAAAAAAAAAAAAATACATCACGTTGGATGAAAGAATTAGGACACCAAACTATATACAACTGACCTGTGAACAACACGGGTTTGAACTGCATGAGTCCATTTACACATGGGTTTTTTTTTTTTTTGGTATGCAGTACAGTACTGTACATGTATTTTCTTTTCTCTAATTTACTTTATTGTAAAAATACAGTATATAATACATATAACATATAAAATATGTGTTACCTGCTTATGTTATTGGCAAGACTTCCGGTTCAAAGTTAGACTATCAGTAGTTAAGTTTGGGGGGAGTCAAAAATTATATGCAGATTTGAACATGTAAGAGGTTGGCACCCCAAACCCCATGTTGTTCAAAAGTCAACTGTAATGTAATCCTAATTTTATTAGGAAAAAATGTGCCA
The DNA here is from genome assembly GCF_029215605.1 of Mirounga angustirostris. NCBI lineage: Eukaryota > Metazoa > Chordata > Mammalia > Carnivora > Phocidae > Mirounga > Mirounga angustirostris. The sequence goes on from NW_026991722.1 coordinate 65,268,770, forward strand.
AGATGTTGACAGCAGATATCCTTGGGTACTAGCACTACAGGTGAAATTTTGTAATTTTTTTTTTTTTTAAGATTTTTATTTATTTATTTGAGACAGAAAGAATGAGAGAGACAGAGAGCACATGAGAGGGGGGAGGGTCAGAGGGAGAAGCAGGCTCCCTGCCGAGCAAGGAGCCCGATGCGGGACTCGATCCTGGGACTCCAGGATCATGACCTGAGCCGAAGGCAGTCGCTCGCTTAACCAACTGAGCCACCCAGGCGCCCCAGGTGAAATTTTGGGGGTATATGTGCCTTTCTATATTTCCAAATTCTCTATAATAAAAAGCGGACACAATTCTCAAATCATATTATTTGGATGTTACAAATTGTACCAAATTCAGAAGAAGTACACATTCATCAGTTCTTTACTAAAGCCCTTGGAATCAGAGGTGTTTCAGAAGTTAGTACTTTTCAGATTTTACAAAGGTAATAGAATGCATATAGATGCAGCATACGACACCCCTGGCAAGGTCTGGTGCCATATCCACCATGTAATTTCTGCAGCAAATTATATGAACAATTACACTGAATGGGAAAAATAAAGGCTATAAATAGCCTCATGATAGTTCAAGTCATGTTTTAACCTGAAGGAGTTACAAAAGAATCCAGAAAGGCCTGAGACTCTAAATTATGTGAATAAGGACAGTGGACCTGTAAGAGGCTTTTGGTCCGTAGGAGGACTTCCAACCCATAGAACCAATTCCAGCGTTAACAGCCCCTCCCCTCATGGCTTTGCTGAAATAAGAACTCGGTAGTTCCAAGTGTGAGAGGTATAGACAATATTTGGAGATGATGAAATAGAAAAGGGCAAAGAGAATACACTTCAAAGATTTTATTTATTTGTGAGAGAGAGACAGGGAGCGAGCGCACAAGCAGGGGGAGCGGAAGGCAGAGGGATAAGCAGGCTCACCACTGAGCAGGAGCCGGATGCGGGACTGGATCCCAGGACCTGGGATCATGACCTGAGCTGAAGGCAGACGCGAGAATGCACTTGAGCAAAGGGCAAGGCAGAGGTCTCCTGTCAGAGGAAGAGCACAAGGGCTACCAGGCAGCTCTCTGAAGATCATCATTATTTCAACTAAGCCCATCAAGACTATACTTCTGATATGTCTGATATTTTACTTGAGTTGTGTCATTTTACAGCCCTGCTGAGCCCTGGAGATCTAGCCAGAATGCATATATATTTTTAAAAATTTAGATGTACAGACCCATTTATTAAAGATTCAAAATCCTAAGAATTATTAGCACATTTTTAAGAACAAGTGAGATTTATGTAGAATAAATGTAGCACTCAAATGGTTACAGAAGATGAACACTTAACATTACCTTCCAGCTTATACTTACCTCCTTCACAGTGTTGATATTTATAGATATAGAATGTAAATAAAATATTACCTACCCTTACACTGTAGCAACACGCTTACTTTTTTTGTGTGTTTTGTTGTTGTTGTTGTTTTTAAGTAGCCTCCACGCCCAACCTGGGGCTGGAACTCACAACCCTGAGATCAAGACCTGAGCTGAAGGGCGCCTGGGTGGCTCAGTCATTAAGCGTCTGCCTTCAGCTCAGGTCATGATCCCAGGGTCCTGGGATCGAGCCCCGCACCCGGCTCCCTGCTCGGCGGGAGGCCTACTTCTCCCTCTCCCACTCCCCCTGCTTGTGTTCCCTCTCTCGCTGTCTCTCTCTGTCAAATAAATAAAAATCTTAAAAAAAAAAAAAAGACCCGAGCTGAGATCAAGAGTCAGAGCTTAAGCGACTGAGCCACCCAGGCGTCCCTGCAGTAGTCTTTTTAAGATTTTATTTATTTGACAGAGAGAGAGACAGTGTGAGAGGGAACACAAGCAGGGGGAGCAGGAGAGGGAGAAGCAGGCTTCCCGCTGAGCAGGGAGCCCGACATGGGGCTCGATCCCAGGACCCTGGGATCATGACCTGAGCCAAAGGCAGACGCTTAACAACTGAGCCACCCAGGTGCCCCTAGGCTTACTTTTTAACATGGCTTTGCTACAACCAGCAATGCGGTGTCCACTCAAGGTGGTGGACATTATATTTCCAACAATCTCTGAAACCTCTATTCTATTTAGGAGAGTTTAAAAAGGCAAATATAGCTGCTGTGTTAGTTACAATTCCATTACATGACAATCTTACAGTGGATGACTGTCCTAACCTCCAAAGGAATACAGGCCAAACTCAGTAACTTGCCTCTAACAACAAAAGGGGTGGGGGTTGGGGGGTGGAAGTGATGGTATGTCTTTCCAGGCTAGGTCATAAAGGTATTCTTTCCCTCTGGGAGAGCCTGGCCAACCACAATGTGGTGAGGGCACTCAAACAGCCTAGGGAGAAGCCTCCAGGGGGAGAAACAGAGGCCTAACCTCCTACCCACACCCCCCCCCAAAAAAACCTGCCAGCCATGTGAGTGAGAAGCAGATCTCCTAGGTTCAGGCAAGCCCTCAGATGTCTGTAGCCCCAACTGAGATCTTGGCTGCAACTGGCTGCAATGTCATGAGTCCCTGAGCCAGAACTGTCCAGCTAGGCCCACTCCTCAATTCCTAATCCACAGAAAGTGTGAGGTAACAAATATTTATTGTTGTTTTAAGTCACTAAATTGTAGGGCATTTATTACATAGCATTAGATTAGCAACACAGCAATGGAACGAGGAAAACAAGATAATGGAAAACTTTATAGATACAATGTGGTCTGGAAAAGAAAGGGAAAGAATATGAAGAGTACCCAAGAACTTCCTCCAGATACGGAACATTAACAGCACTGCAAAGCCACAGGATCAATAACAGAAAAATGAGAAAAACTTTTCCTAGGCTGTCAGTAGTATGCCTTAAAAAGTAAAATAATTTTGAACTACAGACATACACAATATGGATGATTCTCACAATGCTGAATAAAAAACAAACAGACACAAAAGAAAACATACTGTAGGACCAATCTACATAAAGTACAAAACCAGGGGCACCTGAGTGGCTCAGTCGTTAAGCGTCTGCCTTCGGCTCAGGTCATGATCCCAGAGTCCTGGGATCGAGCCCTGCATGGGGCTCCTTGCTCAATGGGGAGCCTGCTTCTCCCTCTCCCACTCCCCCTGCTTGTGCTCCCTCTCTTGCTGTCTCTCTCTCTGTCAAATAAATAAATAAAATCTTAAAAAAAAAAAAAAGTACAAAACCAGGCAACTAATCTGCATGTTAGAAGGCACGATAATAGTTACTCTGGTGGGTGAGGGGTGGGTAGTGACTGAAACGAACACAAGCAGGCTTCTATAATGCCAATTACATTGTTTCTTGATCTGACTACTGATTACCTAGGTGTGTTCAGTTTGCAAAAACTCATTGGGCTGAACAATTAAGATACGTCTAGCACTTGGCTGTGTATTTCAATAAAACATCACTGAAAAAATCTTTGAGCAGATAAAATATTATTTATTATTGTTACTAGGAATAATAACTGAACCCATAATTAATGCTTTTCTTCAGCTACAGGCTTCTCATAAAAAACTTGACTACCACAAAGGAATTTGACAGTTTCATCCTATGCATTAAGCCATAAAAAATAATCAAGTTCATACTTACTATAGCAGCAAGGAGAATGCTTTCTATGCAGAAAATTCTGAGACTTAGGGAAGAAAGTAATACCTCTCCACCTCTACCTGGACCCCTACCCGCCACCCCCCAGATAAAGCAGGCTGGGCTTTCCCCTACCCTCTCAATATGTACTACCCTCTGGGTACTACCCTCTCCCTCTGCCCCATTAAGTGATAATAAAGAACTTGAGGGCAGTGCCTACCTTCTCCACCCTCAGGGAGGTTGTAAGCCCTGAAGGCTCCATCACAAGGCTGAGGAAAATGGAAATTCTAAGATTATGAGTCTCAGAGTATTTATGAAGTACAGTCTGAATAATTGGAAAATTTATCATAAGGTCTTTTAAAATTCCATTGAAAACCCAAGGAATAAAATATTCCTTAACTTTCAATGTTTAATGTCATTAATTCACTAACCACGGTGATACTATATGACCACTACTTTGAGAAGTACTTTTATAATTGTCTAGGAACAAAGGACATGCTAGGGAAAACACACAGTCATACACACACAGACTTCTAAATTTTAAGCGGCCTAACTTGATTTACGAAAGGCTCCTCTGAGATAAGCGTTGTGCCTGACTCATATTTTTATCCCAGCAAGTGCTTAACACTATTTATTGAAAGAGTCACTCCCATTTAACTGCCAAATAGCCACTGCTGACTGAAAGCACATCAAACATACAGGGCACAAGACCCATCAAAACAAGCTCTCCACCTCCCACCCATTAGGATGACTACTATCAAAACAAAAAAGAAAACAAAACAGAACAAAACAAAAAAAAAAACAGAAAATAAGTGATGGTGAAAATATGGAGAAATCAGAACCTTTGGGTGGGAATGTAAAATGGTGCAACTGCTTTGAAGAACAGTATGGTGGTTCCTCAAAAAATTAAACCTAGAACTATGAAACAATCTGGCAATTCCATTTCTGACTACATATCCAAAAGAAGTGAAAGCAGGGGGCACCTGGGTGGCTCAGTCATTAAGCGTCTGCCTTCGGCTCAGGTCATGATCTCAGGGTCCCGGGATCGAGCCCCATCGGGCTCCCTGCTCGGCGGGAAGCCTGCTTCTCCCTCTCCCACTCCCCCTGCTCGTGCTCCCTGTCTCGCTGTGTCTCTCTCTGTCAAATAAATAAATAAAATCTTAAAAAAAAAAAAAAAGTGAGGGTGCCTGCGTGGCTCAGTTGGTTAAGTGACTGCCTTCGGCTCAGGTCATGATCCTGGAGTCCCGGGATCGAGTCCCACATCGGGCTCCCTGCTCAGCGGGGGGCCTGCTTCTCCCTCTGACCCTCCCCCCTCTCATGTGCTCTCTCTCATTCTCTCTCTCAAGTAAATAAATAAAATCTTTAAAAAAAAAAAGTGAAAGCAGGGTCTTAGAGAGACATTTGTACATTTATGTTAAAAGTAGCATTACTGACAATAGCCAAAAGGTGGAAGCAATCCAAGTGTGCATGAGTGGATGAATGGATAACAAAGAAGGAAATCCTGCCATTTGCAACAACACGGAAGAACCCTGAGGACATTATGCTCATTTATGAGGTAAAATTCACAGAAACAGAAAGTAGAATGGTGGTTGCCAGGGGCTGAGAGGAGGGGAGAATGCAGTTGTTTAATGGGCAGAGTTTCAGTTTTGCAAGGTGAAAAAGTTCTATAGATCTGTTGTACAATAATGTGAATATACTTATATATATACACGTTTATATATATACTTTTTAACCAAAAATGCTTAAAATGGTAAATTTTATGTCATGTGCATTTTACCACTAAAAAATAATAATTTAAAAACCCCCAAACCAACCTTACAAGTTACCTACTTATACAGATGTCCAGACTATATCCCCCAGTTTTCATTTCAATGCTTTATTCTCTGGTCTCATATTGGGATGCAAGAAAAATTGCTCTCAGGATTATATAGTGATTTAGTTGATGTGTTCACTTCAACACTCATAAGGCATGATCCCTGCTTCACTGAAAAGTGAAATGAGACTCTGAGAAGTTAAATGACATGCTCTAAGTCACCCAGTTATTAATGCCTAAGCTGATTTTTTTTTTTTAAAGATTTTATTTATTTATTTGAGACAGAGAGAATGAGAGAGAGAGAGCACATGAGAGGGGGGAGGGTCAGAAGGAGAAGCAGGCTCCCTGCTGAGCAGGGAGCCCAATGCGGGACTCTATCCAGGGACTCCAGGTTAAGCGAAGGCAGTTGCTTAATCAACTGAGCCACCCAGGCGCCCGCCTAAGCTGATTTTAAATGAAGTTTCTAAACTGATAAATGAGACATGTTCCTTGCTCTCTCTCTCTTTTTTAAAGATTTTATTTATTTGCTTGACAAAGAGACACAGTGAGACAGGAAACACAAGCAGGGGGAGTGGGAGAGGGAGAAGCAGGCCTCCCGCAGAGCAGGGAGCCCGATGCGGGGCTCGATCCCAGGACCCTGGGATCATGACCTGAGCTGAAGGCAGACAATGACTGAGCCACCCAGGTGCCCCTGTTCCCTGCTCTCTTAAAGAGACTTATAGTTGAGTAAGGAACTTATTTCTTCGCTGAATTCAAATTGAGGGAATTTTCAAGTACAGGGAAATGAATGGAAATGTGAGAAGGTAGAAACTGTAAGGACAGCACAGAGTTAGCCAGCCTCAATGTATCATCACTGGTACTATTATATCTGGCTGATTCCACAAGTATTTGCTGAGCACCTACTATGTGCAATATGTGTACTAGGTGCTGGGGATACATCAGGGAACAAAGTCGTCGCTCTCAAGGAGTAGGGCCAGTCCACTGATTCATTTCTAGCTGACTTTCAAGCACAAAACAGCTGTCTCAAACTTTCTTCCCACTTTCCAAGCCTCTGACCCTTCATGCAATGCACTCTTAACAGATGCCTGACCTTACCTCCTACTGGTCTCAGAAGCTAAGGCTATCTGGCAAAAAAAAAAAAAATCTCTTACATATACTCAGTTTGGCATGGTTTTACAGTGACATCTGTTCCCACAGCACCCTGCAAAACTGCACAAGAGATAATGGAGGTACAACTGCCAAAGGCCTGTTCCTTCTTCCTTCCCTGGGGCCTTCTTCCCACAAATATCCCTTCTTCTAACACCACCAAACTAGCCAGCAGAAAATAGATGACAAGATGATGAAGTTCACTAAAGAACCCGAATCTGTGAAACAGAATCAGAAAGACTCCATCAAGAGCATGAAAAGGCAACTCTCAGAATGGAGAAGGTATATGCAATTCACTATAAAGACTCATGTCCAGGACCTATAAAGAACTCCTGTTATTTACTAAAGACAAAAATCTGTCAGTTATGTGTCCAACTTTGTTTCAGCTCAGGTCATGATCTCAGGGTCCTGAGATGAAGCTCAGCATAGAGTCTGCTGGAGATTCCCTCTCTCCCTCTCCCTCTGCTCCTCCCCATGCTTGTGTGCGCACTCTCTCTCTCTCTCTGAAATAACAGAATCTTAAAAAAAAAAAAAAGAAATCTCAATATAAAAATCTGCAAAAAACCTGAACACGTCACAAGAAGATGGCTAAAAGGGGCGCCTGGGTGGCTCAGTCGTTAAGCGTGTGCCTTCGGCTCAGGTCATGATCCCGGGGTCCTGGGATTGAGCCCCGCATTGGGCTCCCTGCTCAGCGGGAAGCCTGCTTCTCCCTCTCCCACTCCCCCTGCTTGTGTTCCCTCTCTTGCTGTATCTCTGTCAAATAAATAAAATCTTTAAAAAAAAAAAAAAGAAGAAGAAGATGGCTAAAAGACTATTAGCCAAAAAGTAATCTGAAGAGCTAAAATTATCAGGGAGAAGGCAAACAAACCCCACAGTGCAAACATACCATTTCACACCCACCAGCATGGCTAAAACCTCAGTTTTAGAAAATATCAAATGCTGTTGAGGATGTGGAGTGGTCCAAACTTAATACACTGCTAGTGGGTGTAAGTATGATTTAACCCCTTTGGAAAATTGTATGGCAACAGCCACAGCTGACTCCCCACTGAACCTATGCATCCCTAGGCACAGCCACTCTGCTCCCAGGTATATACCCAACAGAAATGTGCACATATGCTCACCAAACCACACTGCACTACAATGTTTATGGTAGCACTACTAATAATGATCAAAAATGAGGAAGAATCCAAATGAATATTAACAGGATGAATAACTGTGGTATAGTCACACCATGGAATATTAATACTACAATGAGAATGAATAATTCACAACTGCAAAAGCATGATGCTGAATAAAAGAAGCTAGATAAAAAAGAAAACAAATACGTTATATGATTTGGGGCGCCTGGGTGGCTCAGTGTTAAGCGTCTGCCTTGGGCTCAGGTCACGATCCTAGGGTCCTGGAATCAAGCCCTGCATCGGGTTCCCTGCTCCATGGGAAACCTGCTTCTCCCTCTCCCACTCCCCGTGCTTGTGTTCCCCCTCTCGCTGTCTCTCTGTCGAAAAATAAAGTCTTTTTTAAAAAATGTTATATGATTCTACTCAAATAAAGTACAAAATAAAATGAATGTATACTACATGTCAGGATAGAGGTCACCTATGTACCTATGGGGACTGATGGGAAGAAGAGTTCAAGGGGAGCTTCTGAGTTGCTGGGGTTCTGACTGTTGATCTGGACACTGGTTATTTACATGAGTGTGTTTAGTTTGCGAAAATTTATCAAGCTGTAATCTTATGTAATCTTTTCTGAATATATGTTATACTTCAATAAAAGTAAAAGATAAAAAGATAAAAAGGGGATGGAGGCTGAAAAGAACAATTATCACAAAATTTTGAGGATAGTGGTTGACTCCAGAAGGGGATTTTAGGAGGCATTTCTTTTTCTTTTTTTTTTAAGATTTTTGTTTATTTATTTAACAGAGATAGAGAGAGAGCATAAGTAGGCAGAGCAGCAGACAGAGGGAGAGGGAGAGGGAGAAGCAGGCTCTCCGCCGAGCAGGGAGCCTGATGGGGGGCTCGATCCCAGGACCCTGGGATCATGACCTGAGCCAAAGGCAGCCGTTTAACCAACTGAGCCACCCAGGCGCCCCCTAGGAGGCATTCCTAAGGTACCGACAATGTTCTAGCTTATAATTTGCATGGTTACATATATTTAACTTATTATTCTTCAAACAGTACATATGTTTGAATACCTCAAAATAAAATTAAGAGGTAAGAAAATACAATACTCCAATTAATACAGAAACAAACTCCTAGAAAAATATGAATCATTAAGAAGAAACAGAAAATGGAAAGTCATCTAACCATTTTTTTAAGAACTCTGAATCAGGGGGCGCCTGGGTGGCTCAGTTGTTGAGCGTCTGCTCAATATTGTAAGGGTGGTTTAATTTTTTTTTAAAGATTTATTTGAGAGAGAGAGAGAATGTGAATGGGGGGGGAGGGCAGAGGGAGAGGGAGAAGCAGACCCCCTGCTGAGCAGGGAGCCCTACCCGGCACTGGATCCCAGGACCCTGGGATCATGACCTGAGCCGAAAGCAGATGTTTAACCGACTGAGCCACCCAGGAGCCCAGGAATAAATTTAACTTATTAAAATTATTTTGTACATCATTTTACATCATTTTCTATTATTTTTGCACATCATTTCAAATGATGTACAAAATAACAGCACAAAAATTTGCTAGGAAAACAAGGTGGCATTACCTAGTGAACATGTTATGCATATGCCCTACCACCCAACAATTCTACTACTGGAGATGTGTCTAAAGAAACTCTTATACACCAGAACCACTGTACTAACAAGAAACAACCCAAATGTCCATTAATCCCTGAATGGGTAAATTGTAGTATATTTATACATGAGACTTATTAAGCCATGAAAATGAGTAACTATACTGAAAAACGTAACGAGTGAAAAAAGCTAGTTGAAGAATATGTATGGTATGATTCCACTCATACATATGATGGTGCTTAATGGATAATAAGCTCTCAAAGAAATGACAGTCATGGTGGTAGTTGTGCAGAACAAGCTGGAGGAGCAAGAGTGATGGCGAAGAGACCAGACAGAAACAAAACCTCAAGGAAACACAAAAAAGCACCAGGCCAATGGTTTCTTAGGGAAATTCTACCACTTAAAGATAAGGCAATCCCAATGCTATCTCAGAACACAGAAAAAGAAAACTTCCAAATTCACTTTACAAAGAAAGTGTAACAGTAACCCCCACACCTACCAAAAGATTGCACAAAAAAAAGATATGTAGACTAACATCACTTGTGAATATCAACACAAAAATCTTCAAACATTAGCAAACAGAATCTAACAGTACATTATAAAGAAGAATACAGCTTAACCAAGCAGAATTTATTCTAAGAATATAAGGGAGGTTCAATATAAGGAAATCCATTAATATGGATATAATAATGCTAAAGAGAAAAAAAAATCACATGATCATCTTCACGGAGGCAGAAAAGACATTCGACAAAATCCACTCATTTATGTTAAAAACCAACAAAAAAAGGAAGTGATGGGTACTTCCTTATATAAATAAAATATACCTCGGCCCAATGCCAGCAGCTTACTTAGTAGGGAAACATGAGACTTTCCTGTTGAAGTCAGAAACCACGTAAGGCCAAAATATTATCTAATTTACATTTGTATAGATTAGTATTAAATTCTAGGATGCTACACACACATTTACCAGTTCTTGAAAGCTACATTCTGCCTGCTGGGTTAACCAGAAACATTCTTGAAGTTTCTATAAACTTCTTACGACCAGTCTGTGTTATACTTTCTTGGTGGCAGGAAATAAATGGCTCTTCCGAGCAGTTACATCAGAGTGGACAAAGAATCATAAATGTTCTTTCTTTCCAGCTCCTCCTGGACTAAAGAAAGAATTTACAACACTTCTAAAGAATATCACTTTTATCACATGGATGGTAAGGAATCAGAGTTGTCCTAAAAGGACACTTGAAAACATTAGCAAAATACGTAACAGGCAGAATGGCCCAAAAAGGGGATAAACGTTCCTGGCAATAGTCTTAGATTAATCTAGTGTTGCTGTCAACTGGTTTTTCACTATGTGAAACATCATATCAAATATTTTTATATGCCTATATGGTCTTACAAAAATTAACTTACGGGAAAGGATTACATTGATCTTAAAAAAAAAATCTGCTTCAACTATGGGACAGAAACAAAGATGATTTAATGAAGGAAGTAAAATTTTATTTGAAGGTAAGTTCAGCATTGCTAGATTGAAAAGAGAAGGAACATTTCAAATAAGCCCCAAACTAAACATTTTCACATTTCTACTGAAACAATAAATAGCAGTACCCTCAACTCAGTTACTGAATCAAGATAAAACCCTGTGGCCAAAGTAAATTCTGTAGGTTTTGCTCCCTATTTTGCAAGCCTGACCTGTGTTCAGTGGAAATTTAGATATTAATTGGGGAAAATGTATTGGTTTTGCTTTATTTTCTTTAGCTGTTCAGTTAAAACTATTTCTTCTATAAATAAGACTGTACTAAGTTTTCTCTTTTTCAGAATTACTTGTAATCAGGGGCCCCTGGCTGGCTCAGTCAGCGGAGCATGTGACTCTTGATCTCAGACTTATAAATTTGAGCCCCACAATGGATGTAGAGATTACTTAAAGATAAAAAAAAAATTTTTTTTTTAAGATTTTGAAAGCAAGAGAGCTCACACGCACACACACGAAGGGGGGGGCTGGGGGGGAAGGAGAGGGAGAAATAGACTCCCTGCTGAGCAGGGAGCCCACTGCAGGGCTCTATCCCAGGACCCAGAGATCATGACCTGAACTAAAGGTAGACGCTTAATGGACTGAACCACCCAACCCAGATGCCCCAAAATAAAAAAAATTTAAAAAAAAAAAAAAGATTTACTTATAATCAGTTCTATTTAAGTATTTCCTATCTCTGAAGCTCTACATTTTCATTACCCGTTTGTTCCCAATGCCTATGACAGCATTAACATTCATCCCAGTCACCAAGTTTTTAAAAACTCACTCTTCAAACACACGTGAATAATCTAATCACTTGAGGTAAACCAGTACTCTGTACAGAAAGTTCCAACTTAAGAGCACAAAAATAATCATTTTCCTCAGGGTTTAATTTTGAGCTTAACATTAAATTATTTTGTTGGGGGTTTTTTTAATTCCATTTTTTTTTTAAGATTTTACTTATTTATTTAACAGAGAGAGAGAGTGAGAGAGAGAGCACAGCAGAGGGAGCGGCAGAAGAAGAGGGAGAGGGAGAAGCAGACTCCCCACTGAGCAGGAAGCCCAAAGCAGGGCTTGATCCCAGGACCCCGGGATCATGACCCGAGCCAAAGGCAGCCACTTACTGACTGCCCTATTTTGTTAGTTTTTGATAGGAAGTTTCCCCATTTCTTTTAGATCTCAGTAATGACTCTCCAGAGGTTTCTCCAGTAAACTACACTAAAATAGCTTTCCAATAACAAGGAAATAATCTGTGCATGAGTCTTCTTTATATATGTGTATGTACACGTATATGTGTGTATGTATATATATATGTGCTAACTTCACGGAAGGTCTCTGAGGGCAATGACAACATTAGAGGTGAAAGGGACTTTATAGAGTTTTACTAATCCCTTAATTTTCAGATGAGAAAAACTAAAATCTGCAGAAGCAAAGTGACTAGCATAAGCCCACGAAACATGCCAATGATGGCAGGGATGGAGACTCTGGTCCCCTGACACCCCGGCCAGTACTCTTTCACTTGGCTGAAAGATGCTTTTCGTGACTTGCCCCAAATTTCAGCACACCCTCACACAAGCACCTTCCAGAGACCGAACTCTTCGGTGAAAAGGAACTAAATCTCAAACTACAGAAAAATTGTAAATTTAGCTCATCAAATTTGTACTCTGAAACATCTGAAAGTAAATTTGCTAATATGATGCCTCATTACCCATAATACTTCAGTGTGTATTTCCTACAAACAAAGCAAGACCATTTTCCTACATAATCAATTTGCAAATATCAGAATTGTTAACACTGATACATTCTTACAATCCAGGCCCCATTCTATTGTGCCTATTCAGATTCACCCATCATATTTAGTTGTCACATCTTTTTGGATTCCTTCAGTCTGGAACAATTCCTTGGGTTTTTGTTTTGTTTTTTTTTTTTACTTTCATGACCTTAACATCTTCGAAGATTATAGGCTAGTTTATTTTGTAGAATATCCCTATACCAGGTTTTTCTGGTGTTGCCTCATGATTAGATTTGGATTATGCTTCAAATTTTAGCTGTCCCTGTTCTAAAGGAAAACATGGAGAGAGCAGAGCTATATATACCAAAACCAAATGAAAGACACAATTTTTTTTTTTTTAAGTGGGCAAAAGTTAGGACCAGACACTTCATCAATGAAGATATACAACTGGTTAATATGCACAGAAAAAAAATCATCATTAATCAGGAGGAAAATAAAAAGTGAAATTATAATGCAATACCACTTATAAACTCAACAGATAGGATATAATCAAAGATTTACTAAACCAAGTTTTGGTAAGGCTGTGAAGAAATGGAATGCCTCACACACTGCTGATGAAAATGTAAAATGGTGTATCTGCTTTGGAAAGTAGTTTGATGGTTTCTTCAAAAGTAAAAATACAACAATTTTCAAAAGTGTTAAGGTATTAGAGCCAAAGGAAGTCTGAGGAACTGATGAGCCAGAAGGAGACCAAAGAGACAGGACAACTAAATGAAACAAGATTGCTGAACAGGGTCTCAAGAGTAAGAAGTAATAATGTGTCAGTGTTAATTTCCTGATAGTGATGGTTATATTATGGTTAGGTAGGAGACATTCCCTGTTTGGTAAAAATACACACTGAAGTGTTCTGGTGAGAATGCAGCACTGTATCAACCATTTACTCTCAACTGGTGCAGGGAAAAACCTTTGTACTGTCCTTACAATATTTCTAAACATTTCAGATTGTTTAAAAAGAAAAGTTACATGTAAAAAAAATTTAAGTGTGTAGCATTAAAAATGTTTACAGAAAAAAAAATGCCTTCCCCTTTCCACTCTATACTCTTAACCTATTTTATAAAAGTTTTCTTCATAGCACTTACCAGTAAGTGAAACATTAGTCTACCTTCACTGAAGAGCTAACTCCTCAAGGTCAGGGACTAAGTTTTGTTTACCACACCATTCTCAGTACCTAGAATAAGGCCAGTACATAGGGTATTCAGATTTGTTCAATGAATTAATTTGTACTCTTATTATGGTTTAAACTAAAATCATTTTACCATCCTCTGCCCCAAAAACACACACAGAGCTTGTCCTATGACCCAGCAACTCCCAAGTAACCAAGAGAAATAAAACCAAATGTCCACACAAAAACTTATAGATGAATGTATAACAGCATTATTCATAACAGACAAAACCCAAAAACTTCCACATATCCATAATCTGGTATATCTATCCAAGTAATTACTATTTAATGACCAAAAAAAAACACCCCAATAAACTACAGATCCTGGCAATGACACGGATGAATATCAAAACCACTGTAAGTGAAGAAAACACCAGATACAAAAAACCGTATCTTGCATGATTCCATTTTCATCAAAGTTCAAAAACAGGCAAAACAGAAAACAGATCAGGAGTTGCCTGGGGGTGGGAGTGGGAGTGGGAACTGACTGCAAATGACAAGGAGGAACTTTTTGGAATGATGGAAATGTTCTAAAGCTGGATTGTGGTGATGGTTGCACAACTCAGTAAATTTACTAAAAATGATTGAACTGAACACTTAAAATATTATGAATTTTATAGTATATTGATATAGCTATTTTAAAAGGTAGAACGATGGGGCGCCTGGGTGGCTCAATCATTAAGCATCTGCCTTCGGCTCAGGTCATGATCCCAGGGTCCTAGGATCGAGCCCCGCATTGGGCTCCCTGCTCAGCGGGAAGCCTGCTTCTCCCTCTCCCACTCCCCCTGCTTGTGTTCCCTCTCTCGCTGTGTCTCTCCCTGTCAAATAAATAAATAAAATCTTTAAAAAAAATAAAAAATAAAAGGTAGAATGAAAGAAAGCTAGACACAGCCTCCTTTTGCTTGCTGTTTGGTCAATTTTTTAAAAAAAATCAAGTGTCATATAAAAGGATGAACAGGGCTACATCCTGGAAGGGGATATCAACATTTTAAAAGAGCTTGTTAAGCCAAATTAAGGTCCAAACTACAAAACCTGAGACCCTAATAATTAGTAGAAGCTGCAACCCTCATATTCTGTCCATTTGTTTGACCCCTCCAGTTGGCCTTAAAGGGAATTCTCAGAATCTGCATCAGATTCATACCTGGCCATCTCTCCCAACACCTAGGATAAGAGATTCTGGGAGTACCTATGCTTGGAAAAACAAATCCATTAATGCTAGTAATTGAAATAATGTTGCAAAATTGAGCTAAGGAGTTTGAATCTGTGTACAGGATACTGACTGGCTGAGAAAAAACTATTAATTTTCTTAGGCTATCCTACCAACTTTTAGTTGTCAACCACAGTTTTATTTCTTACAATAGAATATGATTCTTAAATAGGGAGGACAACTTTGATATGGCTTCAAATTCTCAAAAATTATTTTAGGGGACATGTGAGAAAAAAACATATGATCTGCTTAGTATAAAAACTACTCAGAGATGCTTTATTTTCATTTAATAATAAAAAGAATAACCCACTTAAAAAATAGGCTTGTGCATGGGGTGCCTGGCTGGCTCAGTCGGTTGAGCATCCAATTCTTGGTTTCAGCTCAGGCCATGACTGATCTCAGGGTCATGAGATCCAGCCCAGCGTCGGGCTCCATGAGCTCAGCTCAGAGTCTGCTTCAGATTCTTTCCCCCTCCTTTGCCCTCCCCCAGCTCCTCCCCCATTCATGCGTTCACTGGCTCGCTCTCTCTCTCTCTCTATATATATATTTTTTAAAAGAAAAGGATATTCAAAGAGACTGAGGTGAGAGAGGATCCAGGTCTTGCCAGGCCCATTTACTTCAAGGGAATAATTAGAGCATTAACCAGATACTGAGCACTCAGCACTTCACCTACATACCTCATTTAATCCTCACAATACTGAGGTGTACACCACTACTCCCTTTCTACAGATGAGGAAAACAAGGCTCAGGTTGGATAACCTGCCATAGCCACATATATAAATGGTGAAAAACCATGCCCTTACCCGCTCCACTGTACAGGCTCCCAGAAAGAAATTAAACCTTGGAGTGAAGGCTGTGGCCGAAGATCAGAATGTTGACCTCAGACAATATGGTCAAGAAGTCACTGAGGGAGGGGCGCCCCAGTGGCTCAGTGGGTTAAGCCTCTGCCTTTGGCTCAAGTCATGATCTCAGGGTCCTGGTATTGAGCCCCCCAGCATTGGGCTCCCTGCTCAGTGGGGAGCCTGCTTCTCCCTCTCCCTCTGCGCCCCCCCCCCACCCGCCGCCGCTGTGCAAATCAATAAAATCTTTAAAAAAAAAAAGTCACTCAGGGAGTGGTAGGTTCTTAAGTGTTTACTGTTAGGCTACCTAACTTACACATGCTACATATGTATCAAATACCAAATAAAGTTTAAAGATACCACCCAGTTTAGCTGCCACCCCCATAATACCAGAGACAGAAAAACAAAAGAACCCTAAAAGCAAAGCAAAGCTCTTCTGTCTCAACTACTTCTCCCTCTCCTCTCCTCTCTTCCTTCCCCACAGGCTCCAAAAAGCAGGGGAAAATTCCAGCCTGGAGAACAGCAGGGGAAGCAGCACCAAGAACTTGAACCTGGCAAGTCAGCAGTCAACAGGAAACATCTTTTGACTACCCCTACCTCATTCCTCATACCTTAGAGAAGTTCAGCCTTTTCAAATGACTCCACCAGCTGACTGGACCCGAGATGGACACTATCCCAAGCTGGATCAAATTCTCTCTCCCAGGAATTGGATGCAGAGTGCTCTCAGCCTCTGGTTGTCAATGTACTAAAGACACATACCTTGAGGAAGCTAGGATAAGCGCTCTTCTGCCAAATGCATGGGGATGGGGTGAAAGAGAAAAGAAAAAATCCCCAGCTGTGCAGAGATACAGAGTGCAAGAATATTTTGTAAACATCAAGATAGAGGGAGGTAGGGGAGTTGGTCTATTTTCTAGTTCTTGGTTACAACCGTATCCTGAAGCTTTAACTGCACTTCCCATCCCTGCAGTACCATGAGAAAGATCCCTGAATCTTAATCATAAACTCACTTTCCACAATTATTTTCTACAAGATAGTACATGAGACACTCCAGCACCTTACACCACCTTTTAATTAGCTAGCTCCAAGTCATTCCTCAGGTCCCAACTAATACCGCTTCCTCAAGGACATCTTCCTGGACTACTCAAAACCATCCTAGGGCGCCTGGGTGGCTCAGCTGGTTAAGCGACTGCCTTCAGCTCAGGTCATGATCCTGGAGTCCCGGGATCGAGTCCCACATCGGGCTCCCTGCTCAGCGGGGAGTCTGCTTCTCCCTCTCACCCTCCCCCTGCTTGTGTTCCCTCTCTCGCTGTGTCTCTCTGTCAAATAAATAAAATCTTAAAAAAAAAAAAAAGAATCTGGGCTATAGGAAGCATGTTTCCAGGTAGCTTGGTATAACAGAGTAAAGCCCAATAAATAAATAAATAAATAAAAATAAATAACCCACTCACAGGTTTGGGGTCGAGATAAATCTCAGTTCTGCTATATATTTATTGGCTGTGAACCTTGGACAAATTACATGAGACCTGGTTTGCTTATCTATAAAGTAAAAAAAAAATTACCTCAAAGATGAGAATGAAAATGAACTTGGAACCACAGTGACCTAAAACAAGGTAGGCATGCAACTAATGTCAGTTAATTGATCATGGCATACCCCTACACCCTACTTCTCAGCTCCTACTGGCCATGGATTCAGAACACAGAGACTGTCCTAAGACTGAGAATCCGAAAAGATTCTTGGAGAATATCTATCCTGCTGGCTTTCCAATGTGAGGAAGCCCCAAGTAGTGAAAGAGAAACAAAAGGGAAAAAACAGCATCTCAGGGTTAGATGAGTGGGTAGAGTGAACTGGATACAGGGTGAAACAGATCTGGGTTTGTTGGGGAACCAGGTTTTTTTTGTTTGTTTGTTTGTTTTACGATTTTATTTATTTATTTGACAGAGACACAGTGAGAGAGGGAGCACGAGCAGGGGGAGTGGGAGAGGGAGAAGCAGGCTTCCCGCTGAGCAGAGAGCCTGATGCGGGGCTCGATCCCAGGACCCTGGGATCATGACCTGAGCTGAAGGCAGATGCTTAACAACTGAGCCACCCAGGCGCCCTGGGGAATCAGTTTTTAATTAGCAGGTACCTTAATGTGAACAAGGTAGAGAATAAATTATGTATGGTTTCTAAGAAAACTTGGATGCTTTTCATAAAAAACTTTTCATAAATACTTGAGAAGTGAAAACCTACAAATTAAATTCATGGAAATGGCTTATCAGTTATAGCTAACCACCAGATTTCTACCATCAACAGGGATGTTATTAATATCAAAATTAATTTCATTGAGATACTTGTACTCAAAACTGTTCAGAAACATTGAATTTTCATTGCTCATGTAAAATGGTGTACTCAGATCTTTGAGCTCCCAAAATCGTACAAGACACTTCTTTATTAAATGTTAACAAGCAAAACTAAGAATCTGAATCCAGATCCACTTTTAAGTCTTGAGCTTCTACAGATGATACACACTACTGCTGGTCTTGCCTTTCAAACAGGTGGTACGAATACCCAGCAATTTCAGGAAGGGAGGGAGTGCTGCAGCCGACAGTAGTAAGGGTAAGTTTATGGAGAAGATGAGCCTTAGGGGAACACAGGACTTGAACAGGGCCCAATGTTTCTTGGGGGTGGACTGGAGGGGTGCACTACTATCATCTTGACAGGATGATTCTCAGCACAGGGACTGTACCATGCACTGTAGGTTGTTTAGCATACCTGCCTCCACCATATACACATGGAAGGCCTATAATATTCCCCAATCAATGTAACAACCAAAAAACAAAACCCATATACATTTCAAAATGCCGCTGGAAAAGGGATAGAAGTTACACCCACTGAGTAACCCAAGATAAGAAGAGAAAGTAAGCACAGCAGGTGGAAAGCATAAGAGACACAAAGAGGGGAACATAATTCACAAAATTTGACGAGGAACTGGCAGAGACAAGGCCATCTTTTAATAACTCTCACTTACAAAATCAAGTCTACTCCTCAGTAAACAATGTCCTTTAGGATTTGGCCCTGTCCATCCCAGCTGTCAACAGCTTTGTCCTTCAGACACGCTACACTCCTGCCATCCCAAAAAACTTGTGGTTTTCCTGACCTGATGTGCTGCCTTTGCATGTACATTCTCCTCTACCTAGAATGCACATCTCAAGGCAAATTCCTAGTCATACTACAACACCCAGGTCAAAAGTCTATGAAGCCATACAAAGACAGTCCCCTATCACTCAGGCCTTCTTTTTCTCATAGCACTACACACATTCTTTCTGAATGGACTGGTATATTCTCTTTATTACTCCATCCAACCACTTGGACTAAAGGATACTAAAAGGCAGGGACTGTGTAAATCCTGGCACATAATAGGTGCTCAATATTTTCTCAGTGAATGACCTTGCGTGGGAAGTTTTTTATTTTTTATTTATTTATTTTTAAAGACTTTATTTATTTATTTGATAGAATGAGAGAGCACAAGCAGGGGGAACAGTAGAGGGAGAGGGAGAGGGAGAAGCAGGTTCCCCGCCAAGCAGGGAGCCCGATGCGGGGCTCAATCCCAGGACCCTGGGATCATGACCCGAGCCGAAGGCAGAGGCTTAACCATCTGAGCCACCCAGGCGCCCCGAGTGGAAAGTTTTTTAAAAGGCTAAAAAGAGGGGCGCCTGGGTGGCTCAGTCATTAACTGTCTGCCTTCAGCTCAGGTCGTGATCCCAGGGTCCTGGGATCGAGCCCCGCATCAGGTTCCCTGCTCCGCGGGAAGCGTGCTTCCTCCTCTCCCACTCCGCCTGTGTTCCTGCTCTCGCTATCTCTCTGTCAAATAAATAAATAAAAATCTTAATAAATAAATATAAATAAAAGGCTAAAAAGAGGGGCACTAGGTGGTCCAGTCACTGGGCGCCTTGCCTTCGGCTCGGGTCACGGTCCCAAGTCCCAGGGTCCTGGGATCGAGCCCCACGCTGGGCTCCCTGCTCAGCAGGAAGCCTGCTTCTCCCTCTCCCACTCCCCCTGCTTGTGTTCCCTCTCTTGCTGTGTCTCTCTCTGTCAAATAAATAAGTAAAATCTTTAAAAAACTAAAAACTTTAAAATAAAATAAGAGGCTAAAAAGAGGGCGCCTGGGTGGCTCAGTTGGTTAGCATCTGCCTTTGGCTCGGGTCATGATCCCAAGGTCCTGGGATGGAGCCCTCCATCAGGCTCCCTGCTCAGCAAGGAGTCAGCTTCTCCCTCTCCCTTTGCCCCTCCCCCTGCTTGTGTGTGTGCGCACGCACTCACTCTCTAATAGATAAAATCTTTTAATAAATAAATGGCTAAAAAGCGGGGCGCCTGGGTGGCACAGCTGAGCACCTGACTCGGTTTCAGCTCAGGTCATGATCCTGGAGTCCTGAGATTGAGCCCCACGTCGGGCTACAGGCTCAGTGCAGAATCTACTTGGGATTCTCTCTCCCTCTCCCTCTGCCCCTCTCACTTGTGCTCGCTCGCTCTCTAAATGCAAAATCTTTAAAAAATAAAATACAAGGCTAAAATGTGATATAAGCAAAAGCAGGTAATAGGTATTTCCTACTGAAAAGTGTATGAAAACATACACTTTCTCAACTTTGACCTTTGGTTGAGTATCATTTAGGAACCAGACAGACTGGGATGCACTATCACTTACTAGCTGTGTATCCCTGGGCAAGTTAACTAATCTCTCTGTCTCAAGTTTCCTCACTTTTGTACAAAGTAACCATGTTTGCAGTGTGGTTGTGAGGATTAACTGACCCATATAAAACAAAGTGTTGACTAAATGGTAGTTCTACTAGTCTGCCATAATCAAAAAGCCTTAATAAGACAGGATATTGTACCATTTGGAAGGTGATCACACTGAAATTTTGCTTGCAACCATCTTTTTTTAGGAGAGTTGAAAATCAACAAGTCCAATAGCTTGTCTTCAAGTTGCATTGTCTGTCCTCTATAGTATCCAAGGTCAATCCCTTATGACCACAGTCTTCTTGGCTCCTTTGATGATATGCACTCCTGGTTGTCTGGTCTCTCTAGCCACACTTCCTCTGTCCTCTTCTGTTACTGGCCCTCTGTTGACACCTAAAGTCAGGCATTCCTTTGGCTCAGTTCTCACATCCCCCCGCCCCCATCTTAACCACTCTCAAAGTATCTCTATTTCAATTAGTATCTCTATGGAGATAACCTGATGACCTCGCAATCATATTCAGAAAGTGTTTCAAACTCAACTTACTCAAAATACTTATCTTAGTTAATAAATGATCAAGCATATACAGCTTCAGTTTCTCCTCTCATACATTTTTTTTTCCTGATTCTAATATGTCTCACCAGTCCTAAGGCTCTCATTCCTTTGCCTACCTCTTAAAAATATTTGTCAAGGGGGAGCGCCTGTGTGGCTCAGTGGGTTAAGCATCTGCCTTCAGCTCAGGTCATGATCCCAGAGCTCCGGGATCAGGTCCCACATTGGTCTCCCTGCTCAATGGGGAGTATGCTCCTCCCCCTAATCGTGCTCTCTAATAAACAAATGAAATCTTAAAAAAAATATTTGTCAAGGGGGCATCTGGGTGGCACAGTCGGTTAAGCATCCAACTCTTGGTTTCAGCTCAGGTCATGATCTCAAGAGTCGTGAGATTGAAACCTGAGTCACACTCCCAGTCAGCAAGGAGTCTGCTTAAGACTCTCCCTCTGCCCCTCCCCTTTGCGCACGCTTGCACTCACTCTCTCCCCCTCCCTCTAAGATAAATAAATAAATCTTTAAAAAAAATTTGTCTGGTTTACCTCTGTGGTCTTCCTGTTCTACCTCAGTTCTTAACCTTTCTGGGACAATGGATCCCTTTGAAAATCTACTGAATGTATGGAGTGTTTACTAAAAAGATGAATATACACATCTGCTTGCAATTTCACCTCGTCGGTCTCCTCAGATAAGAATGTGCTCTTCCATGCAAGACTACCACTTTCATAAATTTTCATCTCCAGATTCTACTTCCCTCTTCTAAATTTCAAGATGCCTCCTGGAAATAGCCTAAATGGCCTACAGTCATCACAACTTAGTAAGTCTCAACTCACTATTTCTCCCTAATAAACCTGCTTTGTCTGCAGTATTTCTTCCCTGATAACAGCAAAACCATCCTCCCAGGCTCCCAAAATAGAAGCCTTGGAATTAACAAATATACCCATATCCAAATTCAAAAATCCTTGTCTCAGAAATCCCTCTTAAATCCAAATCCCACCTCATTAAGACTCTTACCCTTCTAGATCTCATCATCCTTTGCTTCCTCCCATACTTGCCATAATTCAGTCTTTCTACCATTCTTCTGATAAAGAGCCCATATGGATTTTTTTTTTTTTAAGATTTGATTTTTAAGTAATCTCTACACCCAACGGTGGGCTCACACTTACAACCCTGAAATAAAAAGTCACATGCTCCACTGAATGAGCCATCCAGGCACTCCATGAATTCTTTCTTTTTTTTTTAAAGATTTTATTTATTTATTTGAAAGAGAGAGACATAGGGAGAGAGGGAACACAAGCAGGGGGAGTGGGAGAGGGAGAAGCAGGTTTCCTGCGGAGCAGGGAGCCGATGCGGGGCTCGATCCCAGGATCCTGGGACCATGACCTGAGCCGAAGGCAGATGCTTAACAACTGAGCCACCCAGGCGCCCCTCTTCTTCTTTTTTTTTTTTTAAAGTAGGCTCCATGCCGGGCATGAACTCACGACACAGATCAAGACCTGAACTGAAATCAAGAGTTGGACACTTAACCAACTGAGCCACTTAGGCACCCCCCATGGATTCTATCTAAATAAGGTCTCTCAACATCTCCATCTATTACCTTCCAATACCACTGTATCACTTCACCTCTAGACAGTTACAATAGCTTAATTGTAACATCACAGTTTTTTCTATATCACTTCCACCAGTGTTGATTTACCCCCCCAAAATCTCAGAATTGACCATATGACTGCCTGTTTTCAAAATCATTGATGCTTCTTCATTGCACAAATATAGAATCAAACTCAGTTTTGCCTTTAGAGTCCTCTACCATTTGCTACCTACTTTTCCAGGATTAGATTCCGCAGCTCAAACTGTCACTTGAGCCTATTATCCATCAAAATCATAACCACTCTTTTATAAATTTACTTTTTTTTTTTTTTTTTTTTTTTAAAGATTTTATTTATTTATTCATGAGAGACACAGAGAGAGAGAGAGGCAGAGGGAGAAGCAGGCTCCCCGTGGAGCAGGGAGCCCGATGCGGGACTCGATCCCAGGACCCTGAGATCATGACCTGAGCCAAAGGCAGACGCCCAACCATCTGAGCCACCCAGGCGCCCCATAACCACTCTTAAAATACCCAACTCAAACTCCACTCTTCATCTTTTAATACCCTCCATACAATGATTAGGAAAGGGCTCTGCACAAAAAAGGAAAAATTCCTAATTGCCTGAAAATCTTCAAATGTCTGGAAGTGTTACATTTTTAAAAATATCGCTATTTAAATAACATTTCATTCAAGAAACCCTCCATAAACCCAGCATTCTTTTTTTTTTTTTTTTAAGATTTTATTTATTTGACAGAGAGAGACACAGTGAGAGAGGGAACACAAGCAGGGGGAGTAGGAGAGGGAGAAGCAGGCTTCCCGCCGAGCAGGGAGCCCGATGAGGGGCTTGATCCCAGGACCCTGGGATCATGACCTGAGCCAGAAGGCAGACGCTTAACGACTGAGCCACCCAGGCGCCCCAAACCCAGCATTCTTAATCAACATTTATTAAATGCTAATAATGTGCAACATAGATTACATTCTTACTAAGATGAGGAGTAAAAGCTATAACCTGGACCGAGGATTCTACTTCCAATTATACTTGTTTTTGGATTTTAGGAAAGGAAAATTACTGTAAAAGTACTCAGCATCTCCCCCGACAGAGACTTGGAAGATCAAATATGTCTACAGCAATGACAGAAATAGCTACCCTATCTAAATTATCTTCAGACTAGTAAGAATCTCATCAGGAGAAAAAAGAAAAAAACCCTTTCAATTAAAGTATCCTAAACCTAAAGATTTTCTTTCAGTCCATATTTTAGATGTTAAATTTTTTAAGAAAGTTGAAGGACGTTATGGACAATTCTGAACCTCTCCTGACACGTGTTTACTAGCATACTTACCAGCCGGTGCAATAGCAATCAGATGTATGACAGAGAAGTGATGCTGTGAGCAGTACTTTCTAGGGCCTTATTTCTTTTAGACCTAATTTAATTCCTCTTTTGGCTCCTAAACCTCTGAGTTCACATTAATTTTCACAGTTGTATATGTGAAGCATTTTGCTCAAGAGAATGAAAATAGTCAAGATTCAATTAGTCTTTTTAAAATTTAACTAGTCTAAGATACTCGTTAAAACATGCCCTTTATGGCATTTCTATAATCACAATCATTCAAATTTGAATACATTTCTAAAACAGACTTGCTTACAACAGTAAAATATGCCAAACTCTAAAGCTATTAATAACACTATTTAAAGACAGCAGGGTTTAATGGAAAGAGCTGCAGCACTTGAGACAGGATCTCAGTCTACGATCTCCAGTCTCTCTAGTTGTATGACCTGAAGAATTTGCTTCACCTCGAAATACTTTCTCCCCTGAAAGAGGGATATCACCACCTTTCCTCCTTCGAGGTGGCTGTTCAAATAAAATGAGATAATATACCTAGTACAGTACCTGCCACCAAGTGTTCAATAAATATTAGTTTGCCTCCTTCACTCAGCACAAGACACACTCACAAGAAGAAATAGGTGTAAGGGAGTCTACACTTCCATAAGTCTTCATCAGCACAAAATACAGCTAATTCTATAAAAAGAACCAGGAACGTTTCTGGGGGATATGGATCAAGATAAGGGAGTGTGCATGTAATTCTGCAAGAACTCCATTAAAGCTGCATATATACTGACCACTAAAACATTAACAGGAAAAGTCCAAACAATTGTGCTAAAACGTCTGAATACATTTACGCTGTTAAGAGAGCTCACTCGGGGTAAAGAAAAAAAGTGAAATTAGGCCCAACTCCAAACGACTCTTTAATAAATCAAGAGAGCAGTGCGGGCTTATCCTTCCTGAAACGCAAACAGTAGGGTATTAAAATCCATTTTAAAAACTTCAAGATTAAAATATTTCACAACTAACAGTGATGCTACTGACGCTTTTTATAGAAAGTCTGCGCAGGAGAACACCGTTAGCACTACTGAAGATTCTTAATGAAAGCCGTTCTCAAAATACAGGCGAAGGGAAGAAGGTAATTATTTCGGCGTTGTGCACACATGCCGAGGCGAAGCGCTCTTAAGACCGCGGCCAACACCACCACCGACAAGCTTCTGAAGGAATTCCCAGCTCTACAATTGGATGTCAAAAAGAAGGCCACGATGCTAGCAAACCGGGGGGTTGAGGGGACGCTGGACCCCTTCCGTTCCCTTCCCGGGGTCCTGGCTCTAAAATCCGTGCTGCGCCTGAATCTGGGGGTCCCCGGGTACTGGCCTCCGCCCCCTATGCCCCTCCCCGCGGCAAGCGAAGGCCGGCCCGCGAAACGCCGCGAGCAACACCCAAACCCCGACCAGCCCCCGGGCCCCGCCCGAGGCCTCTGGCGCACCGACGACGGTGAAACCAAGGGTTGGGGTCGCGGCGGCCCGGGAGGCCGGGGCGCGGACGAGGCCACGGCTGCGTCCTCTGCGTCCCCGGGCGATGGGGTGGGCGGGCGTGGCCGGGCCTGCGGGCGGGCGCGGACACTCACCACACCATGCCGTAGGCGCCCTCGCCGATGTACGAGAGGTTGGTGTAGCGTGGCCCTACATCGAACACCTGCCCGCGGACCATCTCCGGGCCCGCGCCCGCCGCCGCCGCCGCCGCCGCCATGTTGGCTGCCGGGCCGCCGCCGCCGCCTCCGCCGCGAAGGGCTCGACGCTCCGCGGCCGCCGCTCGGCCCACGCCGCACCTCCCGGAGGGACCGCGCCGCTGCGGATGCAGCTGCGGACGCCGACCGGGAAGGAGCAAGGAGGGCACGGCTTAGGACAGCTGAAGAGGTTACGGCCACTCGGACCGACTGCCGCCCTGCCTGACTGACTGACGGCCTGCCTGACTGACTGACGGGCGGGCCAGCGGGCGGAGGGAGGGGCGCGCGCCGAGGAGGGCGCCGGGGCGGAGCCAAGAAGCGTGCACGCGGATTGGCTCCCCGCCGTCTGGGGGCGGGGCTGCGCGGGCCAGCGGAAGCGAGGAGGCCGGGGCGGAGCACTGCGGCGGCGACAGAGTCACCGCCCTGCTTGGTCACGTGCGCTCGCGGGGGAGTTGGCGCGGGAGGCGGCTCTCGAGACGCCGAAGGACACCGAGGCTTCGGGACGGGAGCCGTAACACTGAGCCTGAGAGACTGTCGGGGCAGGGAAAACCCCGGAGCGCGGTACTGACTGAGCCAGGGAACGACCTGGGACCGCGCGTGAGGGACGCCGACGCGCCACACACCGGCCGCAGGCCTGCGGCAGGCCTCCGCAACTCCGTACCCCACACACAAACTTAGAGGCCTCGAGACAAGGACAGGAACCGAAAGGCAAGACCGAGACCGCGAAAGATATTTGCATACTGAGAAAGTGTGACACACAAAGGTTGAGACTAAAGCGAGAGACTCAGGAACCAGTGTTGTTGAGCATCTACGTTCCTGGGCATCCACATTCTAGAGTGAGGATATAGACAGGTAGATAAGAAAGAAGGGAAGGAAGAGAGGTAAAAAAAAATATTCAAGTTGTGATAAGTGCTGTGAAGAAATATAAAGCAGAGTAAGGGGTCAGAGGGTAGTGGAGAAAGACCTGGAGATTCAGAGACTGAGACCCAGATTGGTACAGATGGGCAGAATCTCAGGACATACCAAAACATGAATGCAAAGGTGGAAACACCAAAACCAAAACATTAAGATCTAGAGAAAATGAGACACACTGGGGCCCTGAAGTACTCAAAAACAGCAGAGGATGAAAAATAAAAATAAATCCTAAAGCAGGTGAATACCAAGAATAGCTAAGACAATAAGACAATGAAACAGCCACTGCTTCTGAGCATTTCCCAGGCCATCTTTGAAGGGGGAATAAGGATGTAAGATCCTGCATCTCAATTATCCGACACTGTGATCTTGAAAGCCCTCAACTCTGGACTTCTAGATGTCAGCAAAGTTCAGTCTCAAAGGTAAATAGGCAAATCATGTAAAAACCTGGTAGGAAAAAAATATGTGACACATGAAATAAGAAAAGTGCTAGCGCCAAAAATTACTCCTTTGAAATATATTTAGTCCACTAAGCAGAACCCAGTTCTAGAATACACCTAATTTTTATTCTTTTTTTTTTTTAAAGATTTATTTATTTGAGAGAGAGAGAATGAGAGACAGAGAGCATGAGAGGGAGGAGGGTCAGAGGGAGAAGCAGACTCCCTGCCGAGCAGGGAGCCCAATGCGGGACTCGATCCAGGGACTCCAGGATCGTGACCTGAGCCGAAGGCAGTCGCTTAACCAACTGAGCCACCCAGGCGCCCTAATTTTTATTCTTGATTATAAGAGAACATTGTATCTTTTAAAGAACAGGCCAAGATAAATGGGGAGTACTATGAAATTAAAACCACAATAACCAAAGTAAAATTCAATAGTTAATGCAGTAAAAAGTAGATTTAACAATGCAGAAGAGCAAATCAGCAATATAGAAGATAAACATAAGAAATACTCAAAGTGGTGGAATTCTTTGAGAAAAAATGAGTAGGAGAACGTCATGAAGATTCAAGCTACAGGCATCCCTCAAAAGAAGACAGAGTAAATCAATTACAGGCAATAATTTAAATGATAATAAAATTTTCCTTAGGTCTAAAAAGATCTGAGTACAGGTAGAAATTTGAGTAAATTCACTGGGATCTAGAAAAATTAATAAGCAATAATTTAAATGATAATAAAATTTTCCTTAGGTCTAAAAAGATCTGAGTACAGGTAGAAATTTGAGTAAATTCACTGGGATCTAGAAAAATTAATAAGCAGAAACCAACTTCAAGACGTAATCTGGAAAATTTCTTAAATTTCAGGAATAGAGAACAAACACAGTATCCAATAAGAAAAAAATATATTTATTTTAAAAACTTTGTTTTTTTCAGATTCTTCCTTTGTAATAAGCAAAAGGAAAATGGGACAAGACTGACAGCACTCTGAGGTGGTAGGTTGTAACCTTCCTTGGATGGTTTCATTCTCTCCAATCCTGAATTCCTCCCAGGTCTTCAACCATTGCTCAGAATCCCATTCCTGAACTCCAGGCCAGCTTGTCTACCTGAACATCTTTATGTGACATCTCCACGGGTGCTTTAGCTCCACATATCCAACTTGCCCATGGTTAGCTGCAGGAAGAGTGCCAGAGGGTTTCAATCTTGGCTGCTCCACTTACTACTTGTATGACCTTGACCTCAGTTTCCTCACTCTTAAAATGACGATCACAATAGTACCTACCTCATAAGTTTTTTGTACAGAATAAATATGTAAAGAACCTGGCACATAGCAAGTACTTAATAAATGTTATCTATTATTGTTATCTACCCCACCCAAACCTGTTCCTCATCTTGTATCTGTGGATAGCATCACCACCCAGATACTCAAACTGGAAATTTGAGTATGATCCTGAACAACTCACTTTCCCTCGTTGCCAACTCTCCCCCCATCCAACCAATCAATCACAAACTCCTGTAATTCTGTTTCTTTAATATTTCTGAAACCCTGGGGCTGGCTCAGTTGGTGGAACATGCAACTTTTGATCTCGGGGTTGTAAGTTCAGGCCCCACGTTGGGTATAGAGGTTACTTAAAAATAAAATCTTTGGGTGCCTGGGTGGCTCAGTCATTAAGTGTCTGCCTTCGGCTCAGGTCATGATCCCAGGGTCCTGGGATCGAGTCCCGCATCAGGCTCCCTGCTCAGTGGGGAGCCTGCTTCTCCCTCTCCCACTCCCCCTGCTTGTGTTCCCTCTCTCGCTGTCTCTCTCTCTGGCAAATAAATAAATAATCTTTAAAAACAAACAAATAAAATCTTTAAAAATAAAGATAATAATATTTCTGAAATCCTTGCTAGTCAAAGTATGGTGTCCAGACCAGCAGCATCAGCATTATGTGGGAGTTTGTTGGGAATGTGGCATCTCAGGCCATACCCCAGAACTACTGAATTAGGATCTGCATTTTAACAAGATCCCCAGGTGGTTTGTGTGCATATTAAACTTCGAAAAGCACTATTTGTTTTTTATTGAGGTATAACTGACATACAACATTACATTAGTTCAGGTGTACAACATAATGATTCAATATGTATAAATACTGTGAAATGATCACCGTAAGTCTAGTTAACTCCAAGCATCACACATGGTTACAGACTTTTGAAAAGCACTGTTTTAAACGTACCCACTTCATCCCCACTGCCATTCTGCTACTTTAAAGCCTGCTGCATCAACTCTCTCACCTTAGAGTACCACGATAACCTTAGTCCTTCTGCTTTCAGTGTTGCCCATCTTCAATTGCTTCTCTTTGTACCCAGATCAATCTTTCCATGACATATTTGACCATGTCTTTTTCCCTCTTAAAGTAAATCAGTGGCTCCCCATTGCACTCAGAGTGAGGCCTTTGCCGACCACCCCTCCACCCCAGCTCAGCTTAATCTGCCCTCCTTACCTTCCATGTTTTGGCCAGATTGGACTACTCTCAGTTCTCTCTTGTCTTTCATTCTCACCACATACCAATCTCTCTTCCTGTAACATGTTCTCTTTTCAGACTTCCAGCATTCGTGGATGTTTTAAAGCCACCACACTATCATAGCATGATGCATCTGACCACTAATTTTCCTCAGAGGACTTCTCTTGCCTGGTTCCATGGGTGCTCAGTAAACTTATGATTAGAGTTTGGCCTGTTGTGGTTTTCAACAGGTTAAGTCCACTAACCAGAGGACAGCCCTGTTCAGGTCCTTTGGCAATTACTATTTATTCTAAGATGGGAATTAGATATACAAAAGTCTCTGCTGAGTCAGGTTAGCATGAGCCAGGCCCAGAGGGAACAACCATCTAGCTACACTGACAGCAACATATATTTGGAAGCACAAAGCTGAGAACTACGTTCTGGAACACTGTGAGACAATATGAAATCACTATCTAAGTACAAAACCCTGCGTAGAGGGGCACCTGGGTGGCTCAGTCGGTTAATCATCTGCCTTCAGCTGCAGTCATGATCCCAGGGTCCTGGGATCAAGTCCCACATCGGGCTTCCTGCTCAGTGGGGAGCCTGCTTCTCCCTCTCCTTCTGCCACTCTTCCTGCTTGTGCTCTCTTGCACGTGCTCTCTCTCTGTCAAATAAATAAATAAAATCTTCAAAAAACAACAACAACAAAACCCTGCTTAGATGGGCAGCTGACCACCTGGATGTCTTCTATGTTGTCTGTCTAGAGTGGTGACAATTCACAGATCTGTAGAATCTTAGAAAACCATGGGTGTCTGTTATTTTTGCCTGCCCAGCATCAACTCCTCCTTGTGGAGGCAACAACCCAATTTTTCTTTGGTGAACTGTCCCTTCTATACTCTTATATGGTTTGGAGGGCTGGCCCCACCCCCAAATGAAGTGTAAGCATGTGACCCAGGGCTCCCCAATCAGAGTCACAGACATTGGTTCAAAGGATGGGCATGTGACCTAATCCAGGCCAATGACACTTGGCTCAGACTTTTACAGAAACAATTGGAAAAAGAGTGCTCCCTTTCTGCTGGGGTTCTAGGGCAGTGAGTATGAGTTGGAGCAAAACATGCCACGATGTGAAAAATGCCCTTTGAGAATGAAGGCAAATTAGGGAAAGCAGAGTCCGGAAATGGAGACAATTTCCTGATGGCACATTTTGAGGCCATATTCAACTGAATCTGGACTTCACAGGATCATGAGCCAATATATTCCTTTTTTTACTGTAGTCGGTTTGAAGTAGGTTTCTGTCACTTGAAACCACAAGAGTTTCTGATTAATACACTACCCAATTAACTCCCTTTTCTGCAAAAATTGCTCAGAATTGTATAATAAGCCACTGAGACATGAATCAGAAACTCATGAATGATTAAATGAGGGGAAAGAACTGGCAATAAGCCTTGAAACTAGCTAAAGATAGAGAGATAACGGAATAAAAACACCACTCAGTAGAGACTGTTTGATGCTGATAAGTTGAAATAATCTTTGTTGCTATGGTAACAAACAAACTGCAAAAGAAAAACTGAGTAAGAGGATTTTGTAAAAATTGGATTTTTAACCTCAGATTAATACAATGAAAACCAGAAAGGAAGAAATAGGGTAGAAAAAGCAAGTCATTAAGTCTTTGTTTTACATACAGTGAAGATAAAAGTTATTTTATTTTATTTATTTTTTATTTTTTTTAATTTATTTTTTGACAGAGAGAGACAGCAAGAGAGGGAACACAAGCAGGGGGAGTGGGAAAGGGAGAAGCAGGCTTCCCGCAGAGCAGGGAGCCCGATGCGGGGCTCAATCCCAGGACCCTGGGACCATGACCTGAGCCGAAGGCAGACGTCTAACAACTGAGCCACCCAGGCACCCCAAAAGTTATTTTAAAAATAGTATAATTTCACATATTTTTCACTGTAAGAAGCCATACGTCTGTTTTATAAATTATTATAACAGATAAAAGGGAAAATGTAATTCATGCAGCAAAAATCAAGAGCCTTTACCAAGAAGTGTACCAGACACTTTTGTCACATTGTAAATGGAAAAGAAATAGCAAGGAATCATAAAAAATGACTTCAAGGCAAGGGAAAGAAAAGCAAAATTAAACTATTGGGACTACACCAAAATAAAAAGCTTTGCACAGCAAAGGAAACCATCAACAACAAAAAGGCAACCTACTGAATGGGAGAAGGTATTTACAAATGATATATCCAATAATGGGTCAATATCCAAATATCAAAAGAACTTATACAACTCAACACCAAAAAAATAAATAATCTTATTTGAAAATAGAGAACATAAATAGACATTTTCCCAAAGAAGACATACAAATGGCCAACAGATACATGAAGAGATGCTCAACATCACTCATCATCTGGGGAATGCAAATCAAAACTGCAATGAAATAATTACCTCACACCTGTCAGAATGGCTAAAATAAAAAACATAAGAAACAAGTGTTGGCAAGGATGTAGAGAAAAAGGAATCTTTATGCACTGCTCGTAGAAATGAAATTGAGGTACAGCTATGCTGGAAAATGGTATAAGTAAAAGGTTCTTCAAAAAATTAAAAAGAGGGATGCCTGGCTAGCTCAGTTGGTAGAGCATGTGACTTTTGATCTTGGGGTTTTAGGTTCAAGCCCTGTGTTGGGTGTAGAGATTACTTAAAAATAAAATATTTTTCAAAAAATTAAAAAGAGGATTATCATATGATCCAGTAATTCCACTACTGGAATAATGGAATATTACTTCAGCCATAAAAAAGAATGAAATCTTGTCATTTGCAACAACATGGATGGACCTAGAAGGTATAATGCTAAGTGAAATAAGTCAGTCAAAGACAAATACCATATGATTTCATTCATATATGGGGAATTTAAGAACCAAAAGAATGAACAAATAAAAAAGACAAAAAAACAGACTCT
Organism: Mirounga angustirostris; assembly: GCF_029215605.1. Classification (NCBI taxonomy): domain Eukaryota; kingdom Metazoa; phylum Chordata; class Mammalia; order Carnivora; family Phocidae; genus Mirounga; species Mirounga angustirostris. Next base: position 65,301,240 of record NW_026991722.1, read on the forward strand.
ATTTTTATATGTAAAGATTTCATTTATTTATTTGAGAGAGTGAGCAAGAGCACAACTTGGGTGGGGAGGAGCAGAGAGGGCGAGAAGCAGACTCCCTGCTGAGCGGAGTCACCCAGGCACCCAAAAAAATTTTATTTATTTATTTATTTATCTATCTATCTATTTATTTATTTAAGATTATTTATTTATTTATTTATTTGACAGAGAAAGAGAGAGAGAGCACAAGAAGGGGGAATGGCAGGCAGAGGGAGAAGGAGAAGCAGGCTCCCCTCTGAGCAGGGAGCCTGATGTGGGACTCGATCCCAGGACCCTGGAATCATGACCTGAGGCGAAGGCAGCCGCTTAATGGACTGAGCCACCCAGGCGCTCCCCCCCAAAAAATTTTTTTAATCACTGAAGACAGAGTTTCACCACAGAATGAAGAGTAAAAAAAAAAAAAAAAAATCAAAACACCAGAATATTAGTATTAGATGATGGAAGTTAGACTAGGTGTAACAAATAAGGCAAATGTAAATAAATAGAAAAATGTAAATAGGGGCGCCCCAGTGGCTCAGTCGTTAAGCGTCTGCCTTCGGCTCAGGTCATGGTCCCAGGGTCCTGGGATCGAGCCCCACATCGGGCTCCCTGCTCCGTGGAAAGTCTGCTTCTCCCTCTCCCACTCCCCCTGCTTGTGTTCCCTCTCTGTCAAATAAATCAATAAAATCTTGAAAAAAAAAGAAGAAGAAAGAAAAATGTAAGTAGCTAATGTTCTCATATAAAAATAGGAAAATCTCAGAATGGATCAAAAGACAAACTCTGAATATGCACTGTTGTTAAAAAAAAAAAAAGTGCTAAAAAATACATATAGTAAAGAAAGGCACTGGGCACCTGGGTGGCTCAGTCGGTTAAGCATCCGACTCTTGATCTCAGCTCAAGTCTTGATATCAGGGTTGTGAGTTCAAGCCCTGCATTGGGCTCCATGCTAGATGTGGAGCCTACTTAAAAACAAACAAATAAAATAAAATAAGATAAAATAAAATGGTATTGTGAAACCAAATGTACCAAAAAACATAGCAACATTAAACAGGAAACAATAATCTTTAGAAATACAAGTAATGGGGGCACCTGAATGGCTCAGTCCGTTAAGCGTCTGCCTTCAGCTCAGGTCATGATCCCGGGGTCCTGGGACTGAGCCCTGCATCAGGCTCCCTGCTCAGCGGGGAGCCTGCTTCTCCCTCTCCTGCTTCCCCTGCTTGTGCTCTCTCTCTCTCTCTCTGTCAAATAAATAAATCTTTTTAAAAATACAATAGAAACACAGTTATTGTAAACTATGTTATATACCATTCAGACTGTGACATATAAAACAACAATAAAGATCAATTCAATAATAGACTTGATAAGGCATAAAAATACAGGCTGAATTCTACGCCTACATAAAATATAAAAAAGTATCCTACACTGGACCACCAGAAGTTTTACAAATTCAAATAAGCAAATATTGTTCAGGTAAAACCCTCTGGTCAGCACAACTTAACAAATAAGTAAGTAATAACACAAACTTAAATTTCAAAATCCCCAACCAGTGGGAAATTAACAAACATTCTACTAAATAAAGTTTCAGTCAGGGAGGAAACATGATCACAGTCACACACTTAAGAAAATCATGAAAATAAGATGGCTACTACTGAAAGCTTGGAGGGCAATTTCTTTAATAATAGGCTGAAGGCTGGGCTGGCCACTGGCACCATTATTATGTAACATCATTCTGGCCCAAACAGAGCAGCTATTTTTCATCTCCTTTTCTGGGTTCCTTTTATCTGTCCATTCCTTAAATATCAGTATCCTCTGCTTGCCAGATAGAAGCTTTCAGTTGTAGGTTCAGGAAACTTGGAATCACACAGAGTCAGGATTAGGATAAGGTTTGCAAGGCACCTAAGGTGCAATATTTAAGGAGGCAATCACTCCCAGGGTCAGGCAAATATAGCCGCAGCATCCGAGGGAGGGTGCTTCCTTAAATGTTGCCTCCTGGGTTCCTCAATTGCCTCACCCTATTCCTGGCCCTGCCAAACCAAATTGTTACAAACAGTAAGGCCTTTCTCATCTAACAGGAATCCCACAGGTAAGGTTCTTGCTCCTCCTCTCTGCCCTTTTCCAGCCTCTGCCCAATTCTGTGCATTGGCATCATCCTCAGTCAAACAGGGAGATGGCTGTAGCATTTCCAGACTGCACATGGTGCTACACTATTCAAAGGCAGAAAAGGGATTGTGTCTTAGGGAGTCTCCTTAGAAGTGAGGAAACCACAGAGCCACCTAGCAGGCTTCTGCTCATGCCTCATCAACAGATGGGGTTATGTGCGCACCGTATCTAATCATCCTGAGGAAGGATGGGTGCCTGGGTGGTGCAGTCGGTTAAGCATCCAACTCTTGGTTTTGGCTCAGGTCGTGATCTCAGGGTCGTGAGATCAAGCCCTGTGTGTGGCTCTGTGCTCAGCTTAGAGTCCGCTTGGGACTCTCACTCTGCCCCTCTCCCACTCTAAAATAAATAAATAAATCTTTAAGAATAAGGAGACTATCATGAGTGCCTTAAGCCAATCAAGGTTTACCCTTGGAACCTAGAAGAGGGTGACTCTCCCCTAGTTGCATGGGGAAGGGTAGACACCCCAATCATATCAGGGTACTCAGCAAGAAAGAGGGAATAGATAGGCCACCGAAAGGGTTATCCCACTCCTTTCACATGATGTACTCATCCCAGAGTAGCCATCATCTTCACCCAAGTCTCCCTGTCTAGCGCAAATCACACATATCAGTTCCACATTCAAGCATACAGGCCTTCATTACAAATCTCTCCTTGAACTTCCCACCTGCCCACTCTCTGTTTCCAGCTCACCCAAGGGCCCCTCTACTTTTTCAGTTCCCCAAGCCAAAAAGTAAACACCTTCTTCAACCTTACTCCTTACCAACTCCAACATCCAATCCATACCCAAATCCTCCTCACTGGATTGCCTAAATATTGCTTGTTTTTTGTGTTTTTTTAAAGATTTTATTTATTTATTTGACAGAGAGAGACACAGCGAGAGACACAGCAAGAGAGGAAACACAAGCAGGGGGAGTGGGAGAGGGAGAGGCAGGCTTCCCGCAGAGCAGGGATCCTGATTCGGGGCTCGATCCCAGGGCCCTGGAATCATGACCTGAGCCGAAGGCAGATGCTCAACGACTGAGCCACCCAGGCACCCCAATATTGCTTGTTTTTTTAAGTAAACGTTATTTTTTTTAGATTTACAGAAAAATTGCAAAGATAGTACAGAGTTCCCATTATCCCACACTGAGTTTCTCCTGTTATTAACATCTTTTATTAGTGTGGTACATTTGGTAAAATTAATGAACCAGTACTGATACATTGTTATTAACTAAAGTCCATAGTATATTAAGATTTCCTTGTTTTTACCTAAGGTCCTTTTTCTGTTCCAGGATCCCACATTACATTTATTCATTGTGTGGTTGTGACAGTTTCTCAGACTTTCCATGTTTTTGATGACCTTGACAGTTTTGAGGAGTACTAGTCAAGTATTTTGTAGACTTTCCCTCAACTGAGATTTGCCTAATGGTTTTCTCATATGTGCATTTTGGGAGGAAGACCACAAGAGTTAAAGTGCCATTTTCATCACATAATATCAAGCCTACATGCTACCAACATGACATCACTACTGATGTTGACCTTGATCACCTGGCTGAGATAGTGTTTGTCAGATTTCTCCCCTGTGAAGTTATTCTTTTTTTTCCCTTTCCAGACTGTACACTTTGGAAGGAAGTCATGATGCACAGCTCATACTTAAGGAGTGGGGAGTTATGTTCCATCTCCTTGCAGGTGGTGTATCTATAGAAATTATTTGGAATTTTTCGGCATGGGAGATTCATCTAACAGTATTTGATTTTTATAATTTATTTTGAAACAATATCAAACTTAATAGTTACAAGAACAGTATAAAAACTTCCATATTCCCTTTCTTTGCTTTCTCCATATATACATATATATAATTTATGCATATAATAATATATGTATAGCTTAATAAACATACACTAATATATATTAATATATAATACATATAACATATATACAATATAATATATAAAGATATATAATTTATATATTACTTATTAATATATATAATTACTACCATAATTCTTTCATGAACTATTTGAGGGAAAGTTAAAGAGTTGATGCCCTCATCATTCCTAAATACCTCTGAGTGTATTTCCCAAACAAGAAGTTTCCTACATAGCCACAGTATACTCATCTGAATCAGGAACTCAATACCAAGGCAACACTGGCATCCAGTCCTGACTCTATTCAAATTTCACCGGTAGCTGCACAATGTCTCTTATTTTTCTGGTTTATGATTCAATTTAGAACCATAAGTTGCATTTAGTTGTTGTGCCTTTTTAGTTTTCAGTATGTAACAGTCCTTGGTCTTTCCCTACCATTCATGACCGTGTTTTGTTTGTATGCTTAGTGAACTATTTTTTAAATTTTTGTAATCTTTTAAGTTGACATACAGTAAAATTAACTTTTAAAATGTGCAGCTCTGGGGCGCCTGGGTGGCGCAGTCAGTTAAGCCTCTGCCTTCAGCTCAGGTCATGATCTCAGGGTCCTGGGATTGAGCCCTGCACTGGGCTTCCTGCTCAGCAGGGAGTCTGCTTCTCCTTCTCCCTCTGCACACCACCCCACCCTGCTCATGCTCTCTCTCTCTCTCAAATAAAGAAAATCTTTTAAAAAATAAAAAATAAATAAAATGTACAGCTCTGGGGTGCCTGGCTGGCTCAGTCAGTAGAACATGATCTTGGGGTTGTGGGTTCGAGCCCCATGTTGAATGTAGAGATTACTTAGAAATAAAATCTTTAAAAAAAATAAAAATAAAATGTACAGCTCTATGGATTTTAATACATATATAGATTTGTGTATCTATTACCCCCATAAAGCTATAGGACACTTCCATTAGCCCCCCAAAATTCCCTTGTGCTATCCATTTATAGTCAAACTCTCTCCCATCCCTTACCCTTCCAACCCACTAATCTATTTTCCTTCACTACAGTGTCATCTTTTTTTTTATAGGTGTATAGTAGTATCATTTATGTTTTATTCTATAAGTTTTATAGGTTCACATTTTACATTTAAATCTATGATCCATTTTGAGTTGATTTTGGCATAACATGTGAGGCTTAGATAGAGGGTTTTTTTGTTTTGTTTTTCATTTTTTGTTTGTTTGGTTTTTGGTTTTTTTGCTATGGAAGTTTAGTTATTCCAATACCATTTGTTGAAAGGACTGTCCTTTTGCCATTAAATTGCCTTTGCAGCTTTGTCAAAATCAATAGGCAAGAGGTGACATCAGAGAAGATAGCAGAGTAGGAAGTTTCAGGACTCCATTTACAGAACACTGAAGTGGCAGAACTGCCTGAAGCAACTATTTTGGAACTCTGGAGTCTAATAGAACCCTTGCAGTAGCAAGGGGAGGGGTTGATAAGAAGTCTGGTAAATTTCAGTTTTCCTATGGTAGCAGATGCCATCCCTCTCCCTTGTCCTGGTAGCAGGAAGCTGCAGGGACTGTAGCCTGCATTCCTGGCACAGCGTTTTGGACCCAAGGTGATCAACGACAACCTTGTCCTCCAAAAATTGAGATTGTGAGGTCTGACTACTAATTGCTGCTTTTGATTGCTGAGAAGCCAGCACTGAGTTTGGCCATTGTTTCAACTCCCACAGGCTGAAGCAGCTTCCCAACTCTGAGAGTATTTAAAGACATAGGACCTATTTATTTTTCCTCTCTTGGGAGCCAGACATTTAAGGAAATTTCATCAGATCATTAGCAGACCTTAGAAACAATGAAAGAAAAACTTCAGTGGACACCACAACAAGGAATACACACTGAAAAAATAGTTTGGAAAAGTCATAAAAGGATGGCTCCAGCTATCAACAAGCAAAACCCACAATCCCTAAAGAGTGAGAGAATTAGATCTCCAGAATTACCACAAAACAGTACTCAGAATGTCCAGTTCTGAACAAAAAGTTACAAAACATTTAAAGAAATAGGAAAATAGCTTATTCACGGGAAAACAATAATTTGACAGAACTCATCCCCAAGGAAGTCCAGACATTGGTATTATAAGTTAAAGATTTTATTATTTTTTTTAAAGATTTTTTTAAATTTATTTATTAGAGAGAGAGAGTGAGAGAGAGAGCACAAGAGTGGGTAGGGTTAGAGGGAGAAGCAGACTCCCCGCCGAGCAGGGAGCCCGATGTGGGACTCGATCCCGGGACTCCGGGATCATGACCTGAGCCGAAGGCAGTCGCTTAACCAACTGAGCCACCCAGGCACCCATAAGTCAAAGATTTTAAATCACCTGTCTCAAATATGTTCAATGAGCTAAAGGGAACCATGAAAAAGGACAAAAGGGGCGCCTGGGTGGCTCCGTTGGTTAAGCGACTGCCTTCGGCTCAGGTCATAATCCTGGAGTCCCGGGATCGAGTCCCACATCGGGCTCCCTGCTCGGCGGGGAGTCTGCTTCTCCCTCTGACCCTCCTCCCTCTCATGCTCTCTGTCTCTCATTCTCTCTCTCTCAAATAAATAAATAAAATCTTAAAAAAAAAAAAAAAAGAAAAAGGACAAAAGAACAAAAGGAAATCAGGAAAATTATGTCTGAACAAAATGGAAATATCAATAAAGAGATAGAAATTATAAAAGGGGTGCCTGACTGGCTCAGTTGGAAGAGCATGCAACTCTTGATCTTAGGGTTGTGAATTTGAGCCCCACATTGGGTGGAGAGATTACTAAAACAAATAAACTTAAAAAAAAAGAAGAAATTATGGGGCGCCTGGGTGGCTCAGTCATTAAGCGTCTGCCTTCGGCTCAGGTCATGATCCTGGGGTCCTGGGATTGAGCCCCGCATTGGGCTCCCTGCTTGGCAGGAAGCCTGCTTCTCCTTCTCCCACTCCCTCTGCTGCATTCCCTCTCTTGCTGTGTCTCTCTCTGTCAAATAAATAAATAAAATCTTAAAAAAAAAAGAAATTATGGGCACCTGGGTGGCTCAGTCAGTTAAGTGTCTGTGTTTGGCTTAGGTCATGATCTCAGGGTCCTGGGATCAAGTCCTGCATTGGGCTCCCTGCTCAGCAAGGAGTGTGCTTCTTCCTCTCCTCCTGCCCCTCCCCACTGCTCGTTTTCTCTAATAAATAAATAAAATCTTTTTAAAAAATTATAAAAAAGGTTCCAAACAAAAGTTCTAGAACTATAAAGTACAATGATTCAAGAACAGATTTGAGCAGGCAGAAGAAAGGATCATTGAACATGAGAATAAGACATTTGAAAGTATCTAGTCTGAGGAAAGTAAGAAAAAAGAATGAAGAAAAAAGAAAAGAAAAGAGAATGAAGAAAAATAACAGGCCTAGAGACTTGTGGGATACCATCAAGCATACCAACATATACATTATAGGAATTCAAGGAGGAAAAGAAAGAGAGAAAGGGGCAGAAAAAATATTTGAGAAATAATTACTGAAAATGTCCCAAATCTGATGAAAGACATGAATATATACATCCAAGAAACTCCATGAATTCCAAGCACAGTAAATTCAAAGAGTTTCACATTGAGACACATTATATTCAAATGGTGGAAACTCAAAGATGAAAAAAAATTTTTTTTAAAACAGTAAGAGAGAAGTGATGCATTATGTACAAAAAATTCTCAATAAGATTAATAGCTCCTTTCTCATCAGAAATCATGCAGGCCAGAAAGCAGCGGAATGACATATTTAAAGCCTTGAAAGAAAAATACTATCAGCTAAGAATTCTATATCCAGCAAAATTATCTTTAAAGAATGAAGGAGAGGGGGCGCCTGGGTGGCTCAGTTGGTTAAGCGGCTGCCTTCAGCTCGGGTCATGATCCCAGGGTCCTGGGATTGAGCCCCGCATCGGGCTCCCTGCTCAGCGGGGAGCCTGCTTCTCCCTCTCCCACTCCCCCTGCTTGTGTTCCCTCTCTCGCTGTGTCTCTTTCTGTCAAATAAATAAATAAAATCTTTAAAAAATAAAATAAAATAAATTTTAAAAAAAGAATGAAGGAGAAATGGAGATATTTCCAGATAAACAACAGCTGAGGGATTTCATTAGAGTAGGCCTACCCTACAAGAAATGGTAGGGGTACCTACATGGTTCAGACGGTTAAACATCTGACTCTTGGTTTTGGCTGAGGTCATGATCTCAGGGTTCTAGGGTTGAGCCCTGTGTGGGGCTCCTCAGTATGGAGTCTGCTTGAAATTTTCTCTCCCTCTCCCTCAGCCCCTCCTGCTCATGCTCTCTCTCTCTCTTAAATAAATAAATAAATAAATAAATAAATAAATAAATAAATAAATAAATAAATGTTTTTAAAAAATGGTAAAGGGAGTACTTCAGGCTGAAATGGAAAAAAATAAGATAGTTACTTGACATCAGAAAAAATTAAAGAACACTGGTAATGATAATTTCAAAAGTAAATATAAAAGCTAATACTCTTGGTTTGACTTATAATTTACCTCTTTTTCTTATATATGTAAAGGTAAATGCATAGGGGTACCTGGGCAACTCAGTCTGTTAAACTCTCTCTCTCAAATAAATAAATAAAATCTCTGGGTCGCCTGGGTGGCTCAGTTGTTGGGCATCTGCCTTCGGCTCAGGTCGTGGTCCCAGGGTCCTGGGATCGAGCCCCACATCGGGTTCCCTGCTCTGCGGGAAGCCTGCTTCTCCCTCTCCCACTCCCCCTGCTTGTGTTCTCTCTCTTGCTGTGTCTCTCTCTGTCAAATAAATAAATAAAAGCTTTTTTAAAAAAGTATATATGTATAAGGAGTTAAAAAATATATGAAGCAAAAATTGACAGAATTTTTAAAAATTGACAGAATTGATGGGAGAAATAGACAGTATTACAGTAATGGCTGGAGACATCAATACCCACATCCAAAAATGTATAGAACAGTCAGACTGAAGAACAATAAAGAAATAGAGAACTTGAACAACACTATAAACCAATTAGACCTTATATAAATAGAACCCTACACAACAGCAGAATACACATTATTCTCAAGTGCTCATGGAACATTCTCCTGCATAGATTGCGTGTTTGGCCACAAAAAAAAAAATTCTTTTTTTTTTAAGATTTTATTTTTAAGGGGTACCTGGTTGGCTCAGTCGGTTGAGTGTCCAACTGTTGGTTTCCACTCAGGTCCTGATCTCATGGGACATGGGATGGAGCCCTGCATCAGGCTCCACATTCAGCAGGAGTCTCCTTGGATATTCTCTCCCTCTGACCCTTCCCCCACTCACTCACACACTTTCTCTCTCCAAAGTAAATAAAGAGATCATTTTTTAAAAAGATTTTATTTTGGGGCGCCTGGGTGGCTCAGTTGGTTAAGCGACTGCCTTCGGCTCAGGTCATGATCCTGGAGTCCCAGGATCGAGTCCCGCATCGGGCTCCCTGCTCAGCAGGGAGTCTGCTTCTCCCTCTGACCCTCCTCCGTCTCATGCTCTCTGTCTCTCATTCTCTCTCTCTCAAATAAATAAAAATAAAATCTTTAAAAAAAAAAAAAGATTTTATTTTTAAGTAATCGCTACACCCAATGTGGGGTTTGAACCCACAACCCCAAGATCAAGAGTTGCATGTTCCAGGGTGCCTGAGTGGCTTGGTTGCTTAAGTGTTTGAGTCTTGATTTCGGCTCAGTTCATGATCTCAGGGTCCTGGGATCAAGCCCCATGTAGGGCTCTGTGCTCAGCACAGAGTCTGCTTATCCCCCTCTCTCTGCTCCTCCCCATGCTCTCTCTCTCTCTCTCTCTCACTCCCTTGCTCTCTCTCAAGTAAATAAATAAAATCTTAAAAAAAAAAAAAAAGAGTTGCATGTTCCACCAACTGAGCCAGCCAGGCATCCCAGCCACAAAACAAGACTTAATAAATTTTGAGATTAAAGTCATTCAGAACATCTTTGCCAATCACAATGAAATACAACTAGAAATGAATAACAGAAGGAAGACTGGAAAACTCACAAATATGTGGAAATTAAACAATATACCCTTAAAAAAACCAATGGGTCGAGGCGCCTGGGTGGCTCAGTTGTTAAGCATTGGCCTTCAGCTGAGGTCGTGATCCCAGGGTCCTGGGATCGAGCCCCGCATCGGGCTCCCTGCTCAACAGGGAGCCTGCTTCTCCCTCTCCCACTCCCCCTGCTTGTGTTCCCTCTCTCACTGTCTCTCTCTCTCTCTCTGTCAAATAAATAAATAAAATCTTTAAAAAAAATGGGTCAAAGAAGAAATCACAAGGGAAATTAGAAAATACTTTGAAATGACTGAATATGGGGGCACCTGGGCGGCTCAGTCAGTTAAGCATCTGCCTTTGGCTCAGGTCATGATCCCAGGGTCCTGAGATCGAGCCCTGCATCAGGCTCCCTGCTCTGTGGGAAGCCTGCTTCTCCCTCTACCACTCCCCCTGCTTGTGTTCCCTCTCTCGCTGTGTCTCTCTCTGTCAAATAAATAAATAAAATCTTTAAAAAAAATGACTGAATATGAAAACACAACATACCAAAATTTAAGGGATGCAGTGAAAATAGTGTTCAGAGGGAAAACTTTTTAAGATTTTGTTTATTTATTTGAGAGAGAGAGAGAGAGAACAGGCTCCCTGCTCAGGGATGTGGGGTTGGATCCCGGGACCCTGAGATCATGACCTGAGCCGAAGGCAGGCGCTTAACTGACTGAGCCACCCAGGAGCCCCCAGAGGGAAATTTATAGCTATAAATGCCTACATTAAAAAAGAAGAAGAATCTCAAATCAACTGGAAACCTTAAAGAATTATAAAGGAAGAACAAACTAGGAGAAGGAAGTAAATAATAGCAAATAGAATGAGGATAAATGATATAGAGAGTAGAATAACAATAAAGAAATCAATGAAACCAAAAGTTGGTTCTTTGAAAAAAGATCAACAAAATTGACAAACCTTTAGCTAGACTGACAAAGGAAAAGAAAAAGATAGCAGACAATAAATTAAATCAGAGATGAAACTGGGAAGGGGTGCCTGCGTGTCTCAGTTGGTTAAGCAACCAACTCCTGGTTTTGGTTCAGGTCATGATCTCAGGGTTGTGAGATCGAGCCCCACACTGGGCTCCATGCTGAGCTTAGAGTCTGCTTGAGATTCTCTCCCTCTCCCTCCCCATCTGCCCCTCCCACTGCTCACATGAGCTCTCTTTCTCTCTCTCTCTCAAAAAAGAAAGCAAAAGAAAAGAAAAGAAATGAAACTGGGGAAATTACTACTGACTTTAAGGACAGAAAAAGAATTATAAGAGAATCCTGTGAACAATTGTATGTTAACAAATTAGATAACCTAGAAGAAATGGACAATTTCCCTGAAACGCACAAATAACCTAAATTGACTCAAGAGGAAATAGCAGATCTCAACAAACCTAAGACAAGTAAAGAGATTGAATTGGTAATCAAAACCTACCAATAAACAGGGACAGCTGACTGGCTCAGTTGGTAGAGCAAGAGCATATAACTCTTAATCTCAGGGTCTTGAGTTCAAGCCCCATGTTAGGCATGGAGCATACTTAAAATTAAAAAAACAAAAACAAAACAAAAAAATCAAACCTACCAATAAACAAAACTTCTGAACCAGATGGCTTTGTAAATGAATTCTACCTTGTGTGTGTGTGTGTGTGTGTGAGTAAACCGATAGAAGTTTATTAAGTGAAGATACAGAAAAAGCTCTCAAGAGTGAGAGGGGTCCCGACAGGGTTGCCTCTACCAAACATTTAAAAAAGAGTTAACACCAATCCTTCTCAAACTCTTCCCAAAAATTGAAGCGGGGGGCGGGGGCGGTGCCTGGGTGGCTCAGTCATTAAGCGTCTGCCTTCTCTCTCTATCAAATAAATAAATAAAATCTTAAGAAAAACTGAAGAGGGGGGATCAATTCCTAATTCATTCTATGAGGCCAGCATTATTCTGATACCAAAGCCAAATAAAGGTATCACAAAAAAGAAAATCACAGACCAAAATCCCTTATGAATATACAGGCAAAAATCACCAACAGAATACTAGTATATAAAACCCAACAGCGTTTAAAGGATTATTAACCATGAGTGAGTGGGAATATCCCTGAAATGAAAGCATGGTTCAACAAGGAAAATCAATCAATATAATACATCACATTAATATAATGAAAGGAAAAACTACATGATCATCTGATACTCCTCATGATAAAAATACTCAACAAAGGGCACTTGTAGCTTAGTCAGTTAAGCATCCAACTCTTGATTTAGGCTCAGGTCATGATCTTGGGGTTGTGGGGTCGAGCCCCATGTCAGGCTCCATCTTAGCAGAGTCTTCTTCTCTCCCTCTCCCTCTGCCCCTGCCTCTGCCCCCATGCACTGTCTCTCTCTCTCTCTCTTTCTCTTACAAATAAATATTTTTTAAAGATTTTATTTATTTATTTCAGAGAGAGAGAGAGTACAAGCAGGGGGGAAGGGGCAGAGGAAGAGGGAGAAGCAGGCTCCCCACTGATCAGGGAGCCCGATGTAGGGCTCGATCCCAGGACCCTGGGATCATGACTGCAGCTGAAGGCAGATGCTTAACCACTGAGCCACCCAGGCACCCCAATAAATAAATCTTTTAAAAGATACTCAACAAACTAGGAATAGAAGAAACTACCTCTATATAATAAAAGCCACACAATAACTCACAGCTAACTTCATACTTATGGTAAAAGACTAAAAGCTTTTTCTCTAAAATCAAAACAATACAAAGATGTGAGCTTTCAACATTTCTATTCAACATCAATTCTCTGGTCTCTGGCCAGAGAAATTAGGCAAGAAAAAGAAATAAAAAGGCATCCAAATTGAAAAGGAAGAAATAAAATTATTTTCTGTTTGTACACGGCATTATCTTACAAGACCCTAAAGATCGTACAAAATACTGTTAAAACCAATAAGCAAATTGAGTAAAGTTGCAGGATACAAAATCAACAAACAAAAATCAATCGCATATTTATACACTAAAAATGAATGATTCAGAACGAAAATTAAGGAAACAATTCCACCTATAATAGTATCAAAAATATGAAATATTTAGGAAAATCTTAAGTAAGGAGACCAAAGGTTTGTGTGCTGAAAACTATGAAGCATTGCTGAAAGTAAAGAAGACACAAATAAATGTAAAGACATCCCAAGTTTGTGGTCTGGAAGACAATATTGTGAAGATGTCAATGCTACCCAAAATGATATACAGATCCAATGCAATCCCTACCAAAATTCCAATGATGTCTTTTGCGGAAATAGATCAATCCATCCTAGAATTCACAGGGGATTCCAAGGTACCTCAACTACTCAAACCAACCTTGAAAAAGAAAAAAAAAAAATTGTAGGACTCATGCATCCTGATTTTAAAACTTACTACAAAGCTACAGTAATCAAAACAACATAGACACATACTGGCATACAGACAGACATAGCAGCTGCTTCTAAGTCTTTGTCAGACATTTCCAACTTCTATGCCATGTCAGTGTTGATATCTATGGATTCCTCTTGCCAGGCAAATGGAGATTTTCCTAGCTCTCTTTGGGCTGAGTGATACATGTTCATTGTTACAAAATCACTGGATTGTATCCTGGACATTTTGATTATGTCATGGGACTCGGTGTTCTGTCTAAATCCTATGAGAATGTTGTTATTCTTGTTTAAATAGGCAATTGACTTGGTTGAGTTCGGGCTGCAAGTTTTATCCAGTTTTCTGTGGGTTGTGAATTGCTATCGGTTCCATTTACAAAGTCTTCGCAGTGCTATTCAGCTCTGTCCTCCAGATGCACCATCCAGTGGCCAGTCTGGAACCTGGGTGGTGTCTGCCCTAGTTTAGTTTTCAAAATCTGTGGTGTGCTGTTTAGAGTCAGACCCACAGAGTATTAACCCACAGTGGTTAATAAACCACTTTGCAATCTTCCCAGTCCTTTCCAGTTCCTTGGGGTTGGTTCCCTTTTGTGGTCCTCTGGCCAGAAAGGAATGGCTTTATTTCCCCCATTTTGCCACATTCTGCCATGACTGGACCCATATCTGGAGCCAAGGGGTGGGGGGCGGGGTGGGGGAGAGAGATTAAGGCTCTCCCTCTTGGGAATCACAGCCCCTCTGATCAGAGATGAAGATTCTCCTCACTCAGAATTTAGGCTCCCGAAGGTCCCTTGCTGTCACTGCTCCTGCTGCTGCCACCATCAACTCAAAATTGCCTAGGGGGTGAGAAAAGAAAGACCAGAAAAAAAGACAAAAAGAAGAATGGTATCTTCCCATATTTCTCTCCATGTTTAGAGTGCCCTTTCCCACTCCTCTAGCTCCTGGAGCTCTCCGTTCGTGCTGTGTGCATTTCCAGATTTCAGACTGTGTTGAGTCTAGACTAGGGGATACTTGAGGGGGAAAAGGAGGAAATTCACTACTGGTCCAGTAATACTTCGAATTCTGGCATTCTTCCCCAATGTGCCCATTATGGTTTATTTTTTCTCTCCAGGTTTTATATCTGCATTCAGTGGGAGAGACAGGGTGGAGTGTGCTGATTCCATCTCATCTGGAACATTTCATTTTGTAGGATGTCCTCAACACAGGGATGCGTTATGACTTTGGTAGGTCCTAGACACTTTTGCATTTGTGGGCTCCTTCCTCTATAAAAGAAAAATAAAATACATTTCATATCACTTTGGTACAAAGATGAATATAATCCAGGCTGGATTCATTACTATTAACATTCATTTATTTCTTCTGATTTCAAAATAAATTAAGACTTAAGTATTTTTGTGGGTCTCTAAAAATATCATGGATAAATTGGCGCCATCTCAGTCTGGGTCTGTTCAATGTTTCCTTGAGACTAGACCCAGAATGTGTCAGAGTACTGCTGAAATGATACTGTGTTATTCTCAGCATATCAAGATGACTTGATCATCATGGGAACCTCGACTGGTCATAGGAACCTTGGTTCCATTGTCAAATTGCTGCCTGCTGGACATTTTCTCCTTTGTGCCGGATAAGTTTTGTGGGGAGATATCTGAGACTTTGCCAATTCTCCAGTTGTCTCTATTTGCCTAATAAACTACCCTCAAATTTACTGCCATTACAAAAACCATTTTATTGTGCTTCTGGATTCTGTGGATCAGGAATTCAGACAAAGCACAGGTCTGCCTTGTCTCTGCTCCTCCATGATCTGGGGCCTCAGCTGAAATGACTTAAACTACCGGACGTGTCTTAAATGGCTGGTGGCTGGAGGATCCACTTCCAAGATGGCACCCAGGCTGGGGGGTGCTGACAGATAGGCTCGGTGGGGATTCTTGTCACCAACATGTGGTTTCTTGTTGTGGCTTAGGCTTTTTACAGCATGACTGTGTGGTTCTGAGAGTTCACAAGAACACCAGAAAGAGGTTCCAGGGGACGAGGGCAGAAGTTGCAGGGTTCTCCTGGTCTGGCCTTAGAATTCACAGTGTCATTCCTGCCATGTTCTTTTGGTTACTGGTGAATCTCTATGCTCCGCCCAGATTCAAGGAGAGGGAAACTATTCACCTTCTGATAGGGGTGTGCCAAAGAGCATGTGGAGTGGGGAGATTTTGTTGACACCAATTTTGGTTTTGGAAAATACAGTCTGTATTTTGCAGTATTCTGTTCCTCATCAAATCTTCACCTACCAGCCTTAGAGCATCCATGAAGTCTCCAGCCTGAATCAATCAACAACTGTGATGGTTTCTCTATTTCCATCACTCCCTCTATTTTTATTGGTTGGCTTTGTACTGTAAGGAAGAGGTTTCCCTTCTCCTTAAACAATATGACTCATGGATTTCTAAGTTACAATGTGTTGTAGTTGGTTATCATCATTTTTATTTTGATGCTCTAATTGCCCCAGACTTGGTCGGTGGGAGCCCCTTTATGTCCTTTTGGCATCTCATTATTATTCTCTTATTTTTAAATTTTTTTAAAAGATTTTATTTATTTATTTGACAGAGAGACACACAGTGAGAGAGGGAACACAAGCAGGGGGAGTGACAGAGGGAGAAGCATGCTTCCCGCCGAGCAGGGAGCCCGATGCGGGACTCGATCCCAGGACTCTGGGATCATGACCTGAGCCGAAGGCAGACGCTTAATGACTGAGCCACCCAGGCACCCCTTATTCTCTTATTTTTATTTATTTTTTTAAAAGTAGTCTCCATACCAAGCATGGAGCCCAACATGGGACTTGAACTCACAACCCTGATATCAAGACCTGAGCTGAGATCAAGAGTTGGACACTTAACCGGCTGAGCCATCCAGGTGCCCTGTCACTATAATTCTCTGAATGCTTTCTTATTTTCCAGGTGCCCCACTGACATTGGAATTAGCCTTTTCTTCAAGAAGACCTAATTCCTTTTGGTGAAGGATGATGTTTAGAAACCGGGATCTGGGTGTTCTGATGTGCTTGTTGCTAATGGGATGACAGTGTTTCTCGGCCCTCTCAGGGGGCAGTGCACACATACAAACATATGTGTATGTATATACACACACCTATACAAACACACACATATACATATACACACACATATACAAATATATTTGTATAATATATAATTTATATAATTATAATATATGTTATATGTATGTGTGTTGTGTGTGTGTGTATGTGTATATATATATATATATATATATATATATATATATATACACAACACACATACAATACCTACACACACATACAATTCACCCTGGCAGCTCCAATTCCTTAGGCCTGCCCCCTTTCCACATTTGTAATTCTCCTCCAGTAATGAGAAAAACCTGGCTCCCATTATCCTCAATAGATTTGCTCAATCCCCTGTGTGTAACTGATTTTCCAACTCCACCAGCTGCCCTCTTGGCTTCCAGCCATGTTGCCATCTCCAAGGGAAAGGAAGGGAGAGGGAGGGAGGAGAGGGGAGAGGAGGAGGGTTTCAAGCACTTGGCAAGCTCGCCCTCCACTCCATCCCTACTTCCCCTGCTTCAGTAGGTCTCTGTGGCTAGGGGCCCTCGGCTCTCTCTGCCTCAGCCTCTTTTTCAGCCCCTTCACTCCTTCTGGCTCCTGAGAGAGTTTCTTTTTTATTTTTTAAATATTTTATTTATTTATTTGACAGGGAGAGACACAGCGAGACAGGGAGCACAAGCAGGGGGAGTGGGAGAGGGAGAAGCAGGCTTCCCGCCGAGCGGGGAGCCCGATGTGGGGCTCGATCCCGGGACTCCAGGATCATGACCTGAGCGGAAGGCAGACGCTTAACGACTGAGCCACCCAGGCGCCCCTTTATAATTTTTTTTTTAATTACAAAAACATTTCATGCTCATCTTTACGAATTCAAATAATGCAAAGCATGTAAAGTGAGGCATGAAAGTGTATAGCTGCCCCCCTGGACTCCACTTCCAAGAGAGAACCAGAATTCTTTCCTGGGCTTCTAAGAGCACTCATGTATATTTATACAATTTTAAATATTCATAAGCTAGTTTGATATATTTTCATTGCTTGTTTTCTGGGTCTGAGCATAACACATCTGCCACAATCTTAAACAGACACATTGGAATCCATTAAAAGAATGTATAGTAATTTATCCTTTGACCTACAGACTGTTTTTAAAGGTAACTTTCACTGGTGCCGGATGCCCTTCATAACCACTGTCCAACCCCCCACCCCACCCCAGAACCCTGTTCAGCATCGGCAGGCGGGTTTTTGCCCGGATTTGGTCAGGGAAGGCGGTTAGGGATTTGGAAGGGGAAGGAGAGTGAGTTGTGGGTGCTTACTACTTCGCTTCTCCGCAGGGTTGCACCCGGCCGGCCATGACCGCCACAGCTCCTGCAGGGGGCGCTCTCCATACAGCTCCTCCTCGCATCCCTCCAGGCCCAGGGAGGGCTACAGCCACTGCCCGGTACTTTGTGGTTTCCCTCCACCTTTCCCACACTTGAGTAAATAGTCCCTTTATCAAACTCAGATTAGCTTATTTGCATGTGCGGGACGGTTGCACATGGGGACAGCACAGCATGGTCTCAGGGACCGTTTGCCAAGCGCTCACACACACCATGGCAGGCAGTTCCACCCGCCGAGGGCTCGCTAAAATGTGCATGCAATTACTGCCCCGCCCCCACCCCGGGAGACAATCCCGGGCTTGTTATTGCTGAAGAATAGAGAACAAAAACCCTCGGGGGCAGCACCGGAGGCCCCTGGTCCGCCGGGCGTCTGCACATACCACACCCTCGGCTCCCGCCACACAGGGGAAACAGGTCCCGGAGACGTCAGATCGCAGTAAAGCATGTTTGAGGCTAATTGCCAGCACCCAAAGAATTCTAACAGGTTTCTTCTATTCTGACTCAGCCATATGGACAGCCACGCAGCGCGGGCTCGGTCTCTAAGGCGCGCGGGCACACACACGCACCGCACAGCTCTCTGGCAGCCCCTGCCACGGCAGGTGGGGAAACTCAGTCCCGACTGTCTGGGAGAAGGCGGCCTGGGTTCTGCTGCATACTGGCCATGACCTTGAGTTGGCTGCCTCCCTGCTGCCGGGAGCCTCTCCCCAGGGATCACGAAGACCATCAGGGCCACGGTTATGAATGAATGAGGCCGGCACAGCCTCTCAAGCCCAGGGCACACAGCAAGTGCTAACTCCCTCCCAAGCTCCTCAGGGGCTCACTCGGATTCCCTTTGTCTCTCCTGGCCCAGGGGTCATCTCTCCACACAGACCATGGTCTAACCACCATTGTACCCTGGGCTGCTGGCCCACTGAATGTTGCTGACCACCGCCCCTGTGGCCACCTTATAGCTCCATGCACAGCCCTACTGGAGCACTTCCCTCCCTGGGAGGGCCTTCCCTCTCAGCTTTCTGGATTCTCCCAACCACACTACCCCAGGAGAGCCCAAAGTCTGGCCTGAGCCTTTTTTTTTTTTTTTAAGATTTTACTTATTTATGTGACAGAGAAAGAGAGCGAGCGAGCGAGCACAAACAGGGGGAGCAGGAGAGGGAGAAGCAGGCTCCCCACTGAGCAGGGGCTTGATGCTGGGATCATAAGCTGAGAGGAAGGCAGAGGCTTAACCGACTGAGCCACCCAGGCGCCCCAGAGCCTTTTTACTTTTTATCAAGGTGTGCACCCAGAAGAAGGGGCCTCTGTCCCCAGATTCTGCACTCTGAAGTCTGAGTGGACTCAGCAAGCAAGCACTTGTGAAGGAATGAACTGTTTTGGGGTCCTGAAATAACATTAAAGTTTTTTTCCCCCTTCTGATCTTAAAAGTACAACTACTTACCAAATTTTTGGAAAATACAAAAATAGTAATGCAAAACCAAAATAGAAATCCAACCACCCAGAGGTAATTGTGACTCCAATTGTGGTAATTCCTTTAGGTCTTTATTTTTCTTTTTAAGATTTTATTTATTCATTTGACAGAGAGAGAGAGAGGGAGAGCACATTCAGGGGGAGCGGCAGGCTGAGGAGAGGGAGAAGCAGGGTCCTGGGATCAAGACCTGAGCTGAAGGCAGACGCTTAACTGACTGAGCCACCCAGGCGCCCCTTCCTTTGGGAAGTAAGCTCTACACCCTACAGGGGGCTTGAACTCAACTCACTCTACACCCTACGGGAGGCTTGAACTCAACTCACAACCCCAAGATCAAGAGTAGCATGTTCTACTGACTGAGCCAGCCAGGCACCCCTCCTTTGAGCCTTTTCTATGTGTCTGTAGGCTATATATATATATTTCTCTGTATATTTGTACATTTATGTATATAATTAGCACATGCTTTCATATGCTTTGTGTTTTGCTTTTGTCATTTAACATCATTTTTCTCATTTTTCTCCTAATTTTAATTTTTCTGATTATTTAAATTTCCTATTTTCCTATGTAAGCCTTCTAAAATTCAGGAACAGCAGTTCAAAGGCTGAGTAAGATTCCACCCTATGACTCTGAAAAACAAACTGAGGGTTCTAGAGGGGAGGGGGGTGGGAGGATGGGTTAGCCTGGTGATGGGTATTGAGGAGGGCACATTCTGCATGGAGCACTGGGTGTTATGCACAAACAATGAATCATGGAACACTACATCTAAAACTAATGATGTAATGTATGGGGATTAACATAAGAATAATAAAAAAAAAGATTCCACCCTATGAGCAACTCCAGCTGGTGGAGATCTAGGCTGTGTTCCATCATTGGCTACAGTAGCAGCATGCTGGTAATTATGTTACTCATTGTCCTCACCTCTTGTGATACAGTTAGGCACTCAGACATGGGAGTGTTTGCATCTTGTTCCAGTTCAGTCATTAATAGGCCCTCGCTCACTGTCAGAGGTATCACCTTGTGGGGAATAGATTACATGGACCTCCCTCAGAGGACTCAGAGGCACCACAGGGAAGAAGGGGTTGGCAGGGTGGGAGGAGGCAGATGGAGGTGGTTCCTGGGTTATGTTGTGGGCACCTGGTTGGAGGATGGTGATGCCAATCCCTAAGATGTGGTGGAGCTTGCAGGGGGTGTGATGAGGTTTGGATAGGTTGAGTCAGAAGTGTCCAGGAGACTTTCCAGGACATTCTCTAGGGGCAGCTGGAGACCCATTCCTCGCCCAGCAGAGGTCACTCGGTGTGGGTGGGGGGTGGACTTTGCTTTCCATGGATTGCTCAGCAGCTCGGTGGAAGGAAGAAGCCATCCCAAGCACTTCGCCAACACCTGTGTTAGGGCATCAGTGAGTGGGGGAGGGGGAGGAGATGGGACACTGACGTTGCCGCAATTTATCATGACCTTCCCCTAAGCTTATCACACACAGGTCTCAGATGGTCAACACTGAAATACAGCATTGTTATAACCCGTACCTCAGTCCAAAAAAAGGGGCTGTCTCAGCTGGAGCTCTAGCTTGGCCGGCTTTACTTTCCAACCTCGAACCTCTGCCTCTCTAACTCAGTGGCCCATCAGCGGGGAATCAATGACGGCCCCCTCCCCTCCCTGACAGAGGAAAGATCTGATGCCCAGAGAGAAGAGCGACCCCTCAAGGTCGGGTCTGGGGGATGCATCCTAGAATTCCACGGCTTCCACATCTAAATTAATCCTCGCTGCAACCCTGGGAGGGGGCTGTCATCATCCCCATTTGCAGATGAGAAAGCAGAGGCTCAGAGAGGTGATGTCCCTTGGTTTCACTCCTGGGTATACACCCCAGAGAAACTCGCATGCACGTACTAGGAGACCCAGCAGGGATGTTCAGAGCAGCTCCATCTCTGCAAACGGCCAGAGAGCCACACCGCATGGATGAATCGGAGAAACAGAACGCTGAGTGACAAAAATGGGAAGAATGCACACAGCCAAGTCCCATTTTCATTAAAAAGACAAGCAAAAAGAATAGTGTTGTGGTGGGCGCCTGGCTGGCTCTGTCAGTGGCACGTGTGACTCTTGATCTCGGGGTTGTGAGTTGGAGCCCCACGTTGGGTGTAGAGATTATTTCAAAATAAAATCATGGAGCGCCTGGGTGGCTCAGTCAGTTAAGCAGCCGGCTCTTGATTTCAGCTCAGGTCATGATCTCAGGGTTGTGAGATCGAGCCCCACATCGGGCTCCACACTTAGCAGGAAGTCTGAGATTCTCTCCCTCTGCTCCTCCCCCAGCTTCTGTGCTCTCACTCTCTAAAGTAAGTAAATAAATCTTTAAAAAAATAAAATCTTGGGTGCCTCGGTGGCTCAGTCGTTAAGCGTCTGCCTTCGGCTCAGGTCATGGTCCCAGGGTCCTGGGATCGAGCCCCGCATTGGGCTCCCTGCTCAGCGGGAAGCCTGCTTCTCCCTCTCCCACTCCCCCTGCTGTGTTCCCTCTCTTGCTGTCTCTCTCTCTGTCGAAAAATAAAATCTAAAAAGAAAAAAATAATAAAAAAATAATAAAAATAATATCTTAAAAAAAAATCCTTTATAAAGATGATGCAGAGAGGTAGGTCCTCAAAGGCGCACGTGGAGCTTCGACATTGTTGGCCAGACCCTCTTGAGTTTGGTCGGTGGGTCTGTAATTATTCTGCGTTATATCTAGGACATCGATTCTCGAGCTGTTTAGGTTGAATACTGTGTATTTTGACCAGGGAAGGACCCACCTGGGCGTGCTGCGCTGTCAGGATCAGGCATGGAGAGACGGGTGGTTTGAGTGGCAGCTTCCTGATGGGAGGCCTCTGTTCCCCGAGAACATAATGCTGCAAAACAGACAGCAAATGGGGCACGTGGCAGTCTGTGTACATATAGCTCTAACTCTACAATTTATAGCTTTTGTATTTTATGTTTCATCGTCAGTGACTTTATATTGTTTTCATCTCTCTGGGCAAAAAGGTGCCTTTCATTTCAAGAGGTTTTCCTTTTTTTAAAAAAAAAAGCTTATTTAATTATTAGGAAGAGAGAGAGAGTGCATGCACACGAACTGGGGGAAAGGGGCAGAGGGAGAGGGACAAGCAGACTCCCCACTAAGCGGGGAGCCCAACTTGACTCGGGAGCTCGATCCCAGGACCCTGAGATCATGACCTGAGCTGAAGACAGATGCTTAATGGACTGAGCCGCCCCAGCACCCCTCAAGAGGTTTTCCTTTTTAAGCTGCAGTTCTAAACACTTACCTTGGTTATTTTGTTCTACACCCGAAATCAAATCTTGTTCGTCCTCTTCTCTTTTTTCCAAGTTTTGTCATGTTGTTCTATTACTTTTATAATTTCCGGAAGGAGCAGCGAGGGGAAGAAAAAAAGGGGGGAGGAGGGGCAGGACGCCACAGCCATAATGACTGAGGGGCCTGCCTGGGATGGGCAGCGGGGCCACCGAGGCCCCCTGCGCTGTGGCCAGAGCTGGTACCTGCCCAGGACCCTCTACCCGGGTTGGAGCAACCCCAGGGCTGCTCTGAGGAGGTTGTGCCCACTGCTTGGCCTTGGGCACTCAGATGTCTGGAACTCCATTGGCCCAAGTCCCCAGAAGCAGATCCCAGATGAAATGTGGCTTTGTGTGTGGGCCCGAGGCCCTGTCATTGACTGGTTCAGAACCTTGTTCTGCCCCAGACCAGCCGGCCAACAATGGGAGCGCCACGCAGGACCAGAGGGAGGTAGCTAGGCATTCTGGGACCCTCTGAGGGGAACTCTGGGGGCAAGGTAGTCATCAGCCCTCCCAGCTTGCTTCCAGTCTCTGTCTCCCTGGCTCTGTTGACTGTTGACCTTGCTTCCCCAGGCTGAGCGCCACCTGCCCCCCACCGCCGGGGCATAAGACCCAGTCCTGACCACCCTGCTCTCACCCTTCCTAAAGGCAAGGGTGAGACTTGGCTTCTGCGTGCAGGTCTGTCTCCCTGCTGGCAGAGAGCCTGATATCCCCAGCCCCCACCTGCCATCACGATGGGCTGGTCTGGCAGGTGAGTGACACCCATCTGCCCCAGAAACCACTCAGTCCCTGCCTGCCTGGTGCCTGGTCCCTCAGGCCTCCCCCCACTCTCACTCCCCAATGGCCCCAGAGAGGATGCTCTCTGGGGCTCGAAGCTCAGTGACAGTGGGGTGGGGGGGGCAGTGTGGAGCCACCATCTGGCTGTAGCAATGAGATTCACACGAGGCAATTCGTTTGTGAACAATCAAGACAGCATATACTTAAGAACGAGATTCTGCTGGGCAGATTCTGCAGGGAGCCACCAAGGAGGCGGAGAGGACCGGGCAGGGGGAAGACAGATGGGTGAGTAGGCGGGGCTGGGGGGGTGGTGTTCAGGGCCTGGTTGGGAGCCCCAGCCCCCTCTCGGTGACATGTTGGAGACAGATAAAGCTGCCTCCCTTGCAATGAGGCCTGGAGTGGGAGGGGCACGGAAAGCTCTCAGGGTGATTTGAGAAGGGACTAGAAGCTGGTCTGGCAAGGCCCAAACGTGGGCAAAGGCTTGGCATCCAGGGCAGGGCTCAGGGGGGAGGGGGGCAGGGACGCAGCAATCTGGCTAGCTGGCCCCAACTAACCCAAAACACAGGTGCCTCCCTTACATTTTGGGGAGTTCGGGCAGCATTCTGGGGCCATGGCTCAGCAGTGCCTGCATGGAGGCATTCTGGATGTTTTCCTGTTTCCCTGGAGTCTGAGTTCAGCCAGGAGCACAAGAGCCCCTGGCAGCTGCTGGCCTGCCCTCTCCCATCTGAGTGTTTTGCTGGGAGGGTCCCCATCCTGTGTCTCTGGGCCACTCCCGGCTGCCCCAGGCTCCCATGTTGTGAGGTGCCCCCCCGCCCCGGGGCCTCACCCCTCTCCTGTCAGCCCCTGCACAGGCTCACAGTGGCCCACGCCCTCATGCTGCAGGGACAGTTGTGGGCTTGGAGCCCAGAGAAGAGAACCAGGCCGGACTGGCTGGCCAGAAGGCAACGCAATCTCCTAAATTAGTCTGCCGCTTTTGCCTTTGGCAGATGGCCCCCCTCAGCGCCCCGGCAGCTTCTAAACGCACCCTGGACACTCAGGGGTACCAGGTGCTCAGGGGTGAGAGAAGGCAGGACTCAGGCGACAGGGTTTCAGAACTCATGATTTATTGACACTTATTGACCCCTGGGAGGAGACTGAGTTTCTGGCCCCCTCATCCGGGCACTCATCCCTACAGACAGGGAAAATGGCCATTCCGTCTCGGGACAAGATGCCTCTCCCAGGAGCCCTGCCAAGACATGCACAGATGAACCCTTGGCAAGGCTAGCATGGCGCATGAATGGCAAAGCTCGGCGCATTTGGCAAAGCTGTGGAGCCTCGGCGAAAAGCGCAGGCCTCCTGGGGCTGCCTCCCTTGGGCGACAGGCAGAATCAAACCCAAACCAGCTTATCTTGCACAGGCCCAGCAGGTTTCCATTGAGCCCTTGTCAGGGTCAGGCCTAGGAACCGGCGGAGCTGTACCCCAGGACCCGGGAATACTGCTGAGGTAGGCGGGCCATCCGCAAGGGGACACAGGAAGGGGTGAGGGCCGCATGCTGGCTGGGGAGGGTAGGGGGAGAGAGGGCTGCGGCCAAAGGCTGGCCCAGGACCTCACGGAGCTTGTGCATCTCCAGTGGGGCCTGCCCCCGTCACTGTTCCCCCTAAAGCACATCCCTTTCCTCGTCCTGGGTGCTGAGGGCAAGCGAGGTCAGGGAGAGCCCAGCTGTACCCTGCCCCTCTCCATGCCCTTCCGCCTCACACCTGTGGAGGGAGGGAGCCGACCCTGTCTGCTTCTCCCACCCCTGCTAGCTCACAATCAGCTCTACCTGTAAAAGCAGGGCCTGCTCTCTGAGCTTCTGTGTTCCATATAAGGCCCAACCCCAGCATCTGCAGCTCCATTCTTTCCCAGCCCACTTAACTGTAAGAATAGACGGGTAATAATACTTCATCACCCCTCCCTGCTAGCAGCCAGGGAGGGCTCCCCCGGCACGGGCAGCAGCTCCCCGGGACGCGCCAGGCTTGCCTCAGGAAGCCCCTGACCCTCCAGAATCACAGCTTCGGTGCAACCCTGTGCCCTAGAGAGGAGAAACTGAGGCCCAGGGAGGCTCCATGACTTACTCAGCTCATACAACAAGCTAGTGGCAAAGCGAGGATTTGAGAAGGGGACTGGGGCTTCCAGACCTGGGGCCCTCGTGGGACCGTGGCCCGGAGAGGAGAGGGCCCAGGGCTTTCAGAGGCTGAAGACGCCCGGTGGCTCCCAGTCCAGCCCGTCAAGAGGGAAGAGGCCTCTATGCCTAGGTGCTTGCACAGAGCTGGCGTCTGTGCAGGAGGAAGAAGGGCTCCCTCAGCCCCCAGGCAAGGATGAGCCGCACCAGACAGCAGAAGCCTCTGCCAGAGGGGGGTGGTCACTGGGACAAGCCTGGAGAGATCTCCTTATGGAGCCTTGAGCCAGGGTGCGAATCAGACCACCACACAGAGAGAGCCAGGCTCCATGTGTGAAGCCCCACTCTTGGTGGCAATCACAGGATCCGACTGGCAAATAAAGGAGGACAACAGAAGTCCACGCTTCCGCCCTCTGCTAAGGTCATGCCCGGGGCAGCCAGGCCGCTGGTGAAGGGCAGGCCCACATGCTGCCTCTGACCAGCCCTGTGCTGGGAAGAGCCGAAGAGGGGGCTTCAGACCCCCAGAAAGCAGCGGGGCCTTCAGATTAAGTGGGACAATTCTAGGTCACTGTTGGCTCCCACCAAACCTCTGAATTGCAGTGACCATGTTTAAGATGCCTTCAATCTTGAGACTTGGGGCATGGCATCGGCCGCATCATGTGGGCTCCCTTATCCCTACTGTGGGAGTGAGCAGTAAAGGCTAAGCCTGTAGGGGGCATCTCCCACTGCCTCCCTCCCTTCCTGCTGCAGGGTCCGGGTGGGGGGGGGCGCCTAGGCTCCCCTCCGTGCACTGGGATCAGGGTTCTCCCTGCACTCTCCTTGCTGGGGCCTGGCCACTGCAGGTGGATTCTGAGTACCTTCATAAGACCTCCCAGCCTGGGGGACCTGGTGCCAAGCATCCCCCTGCTGCCCACCTCCCAGCGACATTCTCCAGAAGCCTCAGCTAAGCCACCCACTGCCGTTCCCAGATCTGTAGGCCTGGGTCCTCCCACCAGAGACCCCTCTCTCTGGGCCCTTGACCTCTGCCTGGACTCTTCACCCAGCCCTGTCACTTCCAACTGGACACCAACGCCATATTTGCCTCACTGGATGTGAGCAGCCCGAGTCACCCAAGTTTCGTGGCTCCCGAGCCTCACCTGCCCAGAGCATGCTAGGGAATGTAGAGCTCTCCCCCATGTGGTCAGGCTGTGGGCAGAGCAAGATGGCAGAGGGTGCAGCCGTGGCAGGCGGGAGACAGGAGGAGGGGTTTTGGGGGCTGTGGGGCAGGTGGGCGGGATAGGCTCCAAACAGAGCCCAACGCCCCCAGGCTGCCCCCGGACTTGCAGGGGCCTCTAAGCGTATTTCCCAATGAAACCAATTTGGTTACTAACACAAGACATTCTAGGACATTCCAGTCAAACGAGGAGTCCGCTTCATGGAGCTCAGTCCCTCAGCCTGGGCACCAGCCAGAGACATGAGCAGTAGGGCCCAGGCGTGGAGGGAGGCTGGTGGGGCCAAGGTCACCCTGATCTCCCGGAGCCCCGCGGTCTGGCCCAGGCCGCACAGCACAGCCTATGTTCTTCGGGGCTGCTCTGCTGTCAGCAGCGAATGGAATCACAAGATACGGAAAGAACTCATCCGGGAAGAATTCTAGCCAAGATCATGCCACTATAACAAAATAAATCCTGCTTCTGTAAAAATGGAAACATGCCTGTTAGAATCCGTCCAGGCCCGGCGGTTCTAGCCTTACCTAAAGCTGTTTAAGGCACTTGAATGGCTTATTAACACCACCTGGAAAAGTTTTTGTTTCAATCCTGATTTAGAGAAAAAAAAATTCAGTAATACTGCAAAAGAAGTTTCTTCTAAAAAAAAAAATCAATACTTAAGTTTTCTAAGAATAAAATAAACGCTAAGCTCTGCTTAAGTTATATGACACAACAGGTCAACTTGGCACTGACAAAACAGACAAAAACCTGAAATACTGCTTCTGAGTTAGACTTCCCTGGGGAAAAAAAAAAAAAAGACCACAAACAGAAGACACACGTGTCATCATTCTGACCTTCCCCTCCCTGGGTGTGTGCGGGCTGGGAGGGAACCAGGGAGGCTGGGGGCCGCCGAGCACCCACTGCAGACCAGATCCCTGGTGCTCCCTCCTTCCCAATGGGGCCGTTCTCCCCACTCTGGGAAGCCGGCTTGGTAGGCCAGGACCAGCCAGGCACATCTGTACAGATGAGTCCTCCCAGCCGTGGCCAGTGAGGAGCCAATGAGAAACCTGGGCCGGACACCCAGGACACACCTGGAGATGTCCACGGCCCCTGGGTCTGTCCGGGGTCTCACATGCAGTGCCCTGCTGCCCCAGGCGCATGCCCAGTGTCTTTGGTCCGGCTGCGGCCCGCGCCTGTGGCCTCTGGTCCTGCCCCCTACCCAGCGGAGCCTGGAGAAGAGCTAATCCACTTCCCAGGTCATCTCTTTGGTGAGGTCTCCTCCCTAGGCCTCCTTTGGAGATCCGGGCCATTTCACTGCCTGCAGGAGCAGGGCATAAATAACCCCCCGTCCCCCCAGTGCAGTTCTGCAGCCACCAGGATGGACTGATGCAAGGAGCACAGGGGACTCGGGGCCCTGGGAAAACACTGTGAGGGGGACACCCGCCCGCCCACCGCTGCCGCTGCCACTGGTCTGGTCCTAAGGCATCCGAGGGGGATGGGCCTGGGGTGGGGGCAGGGGGCCTGCACCTCCTAGCTTCTCTGTGGAGTATTGGTCTCTGGCTCTGAGAGGCCAGAGGGCACATCCCCTGCCCCCTGGGTCCCGCCCGTCAGTAGGTCTCGGGGGTCCCTGAGGAAGACCACCATGACCGTGATGTTGTCGTGGGAGCCCCGCACCCGGGCTGCAGCCACCAGCTCCTCAGCCACCTGCAGCCCGCTGCCCTGCTGCCTGACCAGGTGGCTCTGGACAAGGCCAGCGACCTCCTGGTGGGGGACGACGTCGAAGAAGCCATCACAGGCCAGCAGCAGGTAGTCCTCGGAGCCCGTCAGCTCCCGAGAGGCCGAGTCTGCCTCCCCCGACACGTAGGGTTTCTGGAACACGTCCCCTGCACGCGGGAGAGAAAGGCCTCACGTCAGAGGGCCGGGCTGCCTGTTGCCAAGGGCCACCTGCCAGGCCCGGGCCTCACCACGGCCACTCCCCTCTGGCACCCATGCTCACCGGTGAAATTTGGTAATTTCACGCAGTGCTAAGGGCTATGAAGAAAACAAGAGAGGGCGACGTGGCCGACTTATTCTGGTGTCCCAGAGGGCCGAATTAGGGCCCAGCCAGGCCAGAGGTCAGCTCGACAAACAGCCTCTTCACTGCCAGTGGAGCGGGGCCCAGAGTCGGAGAGGGGGGATAGCTGAGGCGGAGGACCTCACTTTTCCTTCCTTATGCTCAGGTCTGCAGGTTCCCTTCCCCTCAGGACGCTCTCTGTGGGACCCCACATCCAATCCGCTAGCCAGTCCTGTTGACTTTACTTTCAAAGTGCAACCGGAACCCACCGCCCCCTCCTCATACCTTGCCGCTTCCTGACACGGACGTGCCCGGGGTGTCCCCCTCTGTGGAAGGAGTCTCTGCTTGGAGAGCCCCCCCCGCCGCCACCTCCCCACTGCAGTGTGTCCAGAGACCCAACAGCAGTGGCGGCAGCAGGAAGAAGGGCTCTAAGGCCCGCGTGTGCCGGGAGGTTAGGAGGGACAGATGCCACACTGCGGGGCTCAGCAGGAACAGAGTGGTGTCTAAGTACGTGGGGGTAGAGGTGTGGCTGCCGAGGCCCAGCCTGAGGCCCAGCAGCAGCAGGATGCTGACAAAATAGGATTGTGGAAGAATAGGAGTCTTCCTTTTTTTTTTTTTTAGATGGAGAAAAGAATCAGCATGAGTGGGGGGAGGATAATCGATAATCTTCATTTATGGAATATTTGAAAATGACCTTCCAGCACAGATAGTAGCTATCCAAGGGTCTCCTAGTAGGTTTTTTCTGAGGAACTGTTTTAACGAGGAGATAATCGCATACAACTTAAACTGGGATTATTCGTGTGAGATGGAAGTCTCTGAGGTGTTTGCACGTGGGCTATCTAAATTCACCAGAGGTCCTTCACAGTCTGATTACATGGCCCCACAGACCACAGGTGCTTTATCAGCGCAGGACGCTGCTGTCCCCAACAGCTGGGTGACCCTTGGGCTGCAGACAAGAGGCCTTGGTCTCCCGCCCCTTGCCTCCTTACCAATGGCTCTGGACACGGCCAGGGTCCCGTTGACTCTCCAGCAGTCCATGTGAGACACGAAGCCGCCCAGCGCCTCGATGCGCTCCTTCTCGTCCTGTGGGGGACAGCCAGAGTGGGGGCTGGGGCAGGGTGCCTGGCGAGGCTGCGCGAGCGGAGATGCATTGATTTCCGACGCCGAGCTGTGACCACAGCCCGGGAACGACACCCAGAGGAGGCATTAGGAGAACGGCGAGAAACCATGAAGAAGCTGCACATCCTCCTCCGAATGCAGGAAGGCCCACCTCAGACCAGCTGTGGCCACCGAAGCCCCGCTGCCTCACCTTTCACTCTGGGATACTGTCCCCTCCTTGCAAGCCGCTGGGGCGAGAGCAAGCCTGTGCTGTGTGTGGCCACCTGGCAGGCCTGGATGAAACCAGGCCCTGTCCTTTCTCAAAGTCCCCCTGCTCCCCCTCCTCCCAGAAGTGAAAGCAGCACGCCATGTTGGGCCCCAGGGTACCAGCATCCTCAGCTGGGAGCTTCCCATGCCCCACGGGACAGTGTCTGCTGGATAGGCCAGTCCCCTCTCTCTGGGACCACGGATGTGGACCCTTCCACCTGGAGACGTTCTCTGTGCACATACAGACCCACTGCAGGGTGGGAGGGAGGGGGGACACCGTACCAAAGGCTGGGCCACCCATGCGGTTCCCTGCAGAGGCGGCGGCAGTGGGACTCGGAAGGTTTGCAGCAGCCCTGACCTGTCTGCACGGCTCCCTCTGGGCCTGAGAAGCCACCGTGGTGTTGAGCAGTGCCAGAAAAAGGCAAAAAGGATCGTGAATGTGGGCAGGGAAGGAGGAGGAAGGAATGCGCAGGTGGAGGGGAGAGAGAGACTCAGAAGGGTCTAGGGAGAGGCAGGCAGATATGCAGGCTGGCTGGCTGTGCTCTTTGCCATGGTGCCACATGGCAGGGCTCCAGGAAAGGCTGCCCGGAAAAGTCCCTGCCGGGCCACAGAGGTGGCGCGGGACAGCAAGCTTGTGGGGACGCAGGTGGGCAGGAACCTAGAGGCTCGCATCTAGTCCTGGGGTAGGACGGTCCACCAGGGAGCAGATGCCAAATGGCCTGGTGGTGCAGTGACGGTGGAGGGACCCAGGACAGCTGCCATTTCTCAGCTGTGTGCTCTGGGCTAGTTACTTGACCTCTCTGAGCCTCAGTCCTCTCCTCTGTACGACAGGGAGAGCTTATGTAGGAGGTGAGGCCAAGGAATGCTGTCCCTCCTGGCTGTTGTGGTGATCACTGCCTGACACTCCCTGCAGTGCTTTCCAAATCCAGAAACCACGAAAGGACAGCTCCACTCAGTTACCTGAAAACCAAAGTGTCTACAAGGCAAAAGCCCATAAACATAGATAAAGCGGGGGGCTATTTGCAAATCGCCCTGCAGACAAGGAGCTGACCTACAAATTGATAAGGACAATAGCAGGAGACCAATGAGCCAAGGACAAGAAGGAAGGGCTCTCCAGAAAGGCAATGTAAATGATCTTCAGTGGTTGAGAAGATGCTCAGCCTCAATCCGTAATGGCTAACACCCCAAGCTTCAGGGGACCCCTCGCCCCCAACCCCAGCCACTCGAGTCACAAGGGCCCTCCCTCTGAGGAACACCAGGAGCTCCCTAGGAAGGTGGTCCAGGGCTCCTCTTACTTCGTTGCCCACCTGACCATCCGCTATCCTGCGCGGTGCAGCGTGATGGGGGCTGGGATGTCCCAGGCACAGAGGGAGGGGGCCCTTACTTGTCGCTCAGGTCTGTGAGGTTCCATCAGCTTCACCACCTGTCCCTGCTGCACCAGGATGACCTGGGAGTCCCCGAGCCAGGCGACGTGCAGGGTCTTTCCCGCGATCAGCGCGCACACCCCCGTGGTGCCACTCTGCAGCCGCTGCAGGGAAAGAGGGACGCCCGTCCAGGCTGACCGACTCCTGGAACAGGGCTCAGCCAGGTAAAAGGAACGGACTGCGGAAGCACACACAAGCACACCAGGAGTCTCCTGAGGGTTCCGCTGCATGACAGGAGAGCACAGCCCGTGGGGTCCCATTTGCACACAACTCTAGAAAGCACGAGCTCTATCATCTGTAACATCGGAAAGCAGACGAGTGTGTGTCCGGGGAGCACGTGGGCAGGAGGGTGGGGTAACGAAGGATGGCGATATGTCCGTTACTGTGGTGAGGGTTACACAGCTGTAGACAAATGTCAAAACCTACCCAACTGCACACTTTACATGTTATTGAACCAACTATACATTGTATGCTTGTAATACATGTGATCTGTTATGTGTCGATTATATGTTAATAAAGCTAGCTTAAAATAATAGTAACCTAATTTGAACACCTGCTTCAGAGAACTGTTACTCTGGGAGGTGGCCCGGGGGCTGAGGCATGTCAGTTTTTCACCGGGCTCCCATGTGACAGTTCTAGATGCTATACGGTTTTCCGTTAAGATGCAAGGCCTGGCTTTGCTGATTTCTGCTGGGGTCTGTGCTCAGAGTGTCTGATAACACTGTACCCCCTTCCAGGTCTCCCGATGAGCCATGTCAACTGGGGCAGGTCCGTTAAGCTCTCTGGGCCTCAGTTTCCCGATGTCTAAAATGGACACAATTTTAGTAGCTACCTGGCAGGGCTGCTGGGAGGGCCCCACGGAAGTTCTGCAGGTAAGGTTCAGTGGGTGGGAAGTTCACAGAGGAGGGGTTGGATGCGTTCTTTCAGAAACAAGTGCCCGATCCCTACAGGGCTACTATTCCCGAGGAAAGAACACACCCAGCAGGCACCAGCAGCCTGCCAAGACCCTGCCCGGGTGAGCAAGGGAAGAGGGGGCCGTGTATTAATCATGGGTTTTATTTTCAATATTTTCTTCTTTTTAAAAAAAACATTTTTTTAAGATTTTTAAAATTTTTAAGTAATCTCTACACACAACATGGGGCTCAAACTCACAACCCCGAGATCAAGAGTCCCATGCGCTTCCGTTGGGGCCAGTCAGGCGCCCCTATTTTTGGATGCTCTGACAAACTGGGGTACTTGCTAATGGTGGAGAGAATGCCCCTCCCAGGATGGCTGGTCCCTAAAGATAGCAAATGTCTCCCCCAGGCGCACAAACTTCTTGCATGAGCGAGCTGGTCTGAACCCGTGTCCTCAGCCACATCCTCTGTCTCTCCCGCCAGGCTCTTTCCCCTGGCCTGGATGGCTGGGGGCAGCCCCGGTAGCCCAGAGCCCAACCAGGTTATTCAAACTATCCAATCCTCCACTTGCCCTGACGTGCCTGCCCCGCCTCCCCCTGCCTCGCCCAGGCCTCGGTGTGAGGCCACCTGAAGGCCCCGCCATATGGTGCTCCCTCCCTCTGCCTCCGGACCAACCCTGGGGCCTCCTCTCAGGCACTGGAAGTAATCAAACTCCCCTTTCAAGGTGGCTTCTGTGCCTGTCATCTTGCCATATCTGAGCAAAACAGAATCCTTGGTGCATTTTACAACAGGCTGCCTTCCCTGGGAAGCCTGCACCCCCACCAGAGTGGGGCAGGTCCATGCTGCTGCGGGGCCAGGGAAGCTTCACGCTCCTTTATTCAAATGAAAAACCAGCCTCCCTGTACCGTAAGAATGAAGTCACATGATGGCCAGCAGAGTTTAATGGGGACCTTCTGACACCACCAAGTGCTCTGATTTCTCTCCCTCGGCCGGGGCCGGGCCTCTCCGATGTGACAGCTGTTGGCCCACACACTGCACGCAAGGCCCATTCACCGGTTCTCACCTCTCGCTTGGCTTTCCAGAGAAACATCTCATCGGTGCGCCGGAAGGCTTCTCTGAGGGCTCTGGCGGGGTCTGTGGGCAGCTCGGGCCGGCGGGCAACGTTGGTGTGCACGTGCACGGCGGCATACCGTGCGGCATCCACCCCTCCATGACCATCAAACACGGCGAAGTAGGCTCGGTCCACGGGGTCCTGGAGGGGAGTGCAGCGGGAGTCACACCGACCTGGCCCTGACCCACGCCGTCACCTAGCCGGAGGCTCTCATCTGGGGCTGGAGCCCAGGCGCGCAGTGGGGTAGGTCTGGGAGAATCAGCACGGCCTTGGCCATCAGGTAGGTCATCCTGACTCAAGCACTTAGGAGTGGCAAGACTTGGAAAAGGAAAGGACAAGCCTCCAGAGCCTCGGTTCACCTTCTGTTATGAGTTGCTGGAGTATAAAGTGAGGGAAGATACCAGGTGGCTCCTGGTGCCTGAGACAAAGCAGGACTCAGCAACTGTGAGTCTGGGGCGAACGTGACTCCTGGGGCCTCCCCTTCTAACAGGCTCAGGCAGATCATTCCCTTTCCTCAGTCCCTCAGCTGGGAATGCAAAGTGGCCCAGAAGTGCTGGGTCAATGACTCGGTCCTCTGAGCCTCCCTGTGACGTGCTTGGCCTTGCCCCCTTCAGAGCACAGCTACGGGCATCACTCCCGCCTCAGCTCTGGCTGGCAGCTCTGCTCGGAAGCCCGGGTGCCCCCACCCACGCCCTTCACAAGGCCTCTGTGGCTGTTCTGACTGGGGCCCGGGAGGAGGAGCACTGCAGGTGGAGCACTCACGGACAGGCCGAAGAGCTGGTTGAAGGTGGGAAGGCACACGTGCCGGTCCTCCATCTTGCGGCGCGTATTCCGGATGGCGTGCATGGAGACCAGCCACTGCCGCTGAGGAAGCCGGGCGATCAAGGGCACCTGCTTCTGCCACTGGCTGCACACTTCCCAGAGCTGGTTAAAGAAACTCTGCGCCAGGCCCTTGGCATCCAGCACTGATGCGCATGACAGAGAACTGTTAGGGAAGCAGCAGGGCTCCACTCAAGCTGCCTGCCCCCCTTCCCCGGGGCCCCTGCAGCTCTCCAACAGCGCCCCCAAAAGCCTGCACAGGCCCCACCAACCCATCAGCCCCAGGGGCATTCTGAGCCTCCCAGCCCGGTAAACTATGCGTGACAGCCTGTGTCATGGGCACCAAGCGATGTCTGCTTGGGCAATATGCACAGGAAGGAGCCTCCCATCCCACAGTGAGTAACTCCACTCATGGGAGCCCACCCCCAAGGAAAGAGCCAGAAACTCAAAGATAATTTCAGGACAAAGTATAAAATCATTTATAATTGCACATTAATTAGAAGTAATCGGTATCCAGTGACAGAGTAAATTATGGTCTATTCTCTTGATGAAGAATTAAGCTGCTATTAAACATGATTTTCACAACTAAACATGCAATCGCCACACTGCCCAGCAACTGCACCCCTGGGCATTTATCCCAGAGAAATTAAGACGGCACGTGCACAAAACCCTGCGTGCCCCAGGGTTCACAGCAGCTTCACCTCTAATAGGCAAAAACTGGAAATGGCCCAGATGTTTTTCAACCCGCGAGCGGGTAAACTTCGGTATATCATGCCACGGAATACTACTCGCGGAAGGAAGGAAGGAAGGAAGGAAGGAAGGAAGGAAGGAAGGAAGGAAGGAAGGAAGGAAGGAGCAAGTGAGCTCCTGGCGCATTACAGAAACCCAGATGAATCTCCCTAGAGTGATGTGGAGTGAAAAAAGCCTATCCCCAAAAGTTACATACTCTATGATCCCATTTCTAGGCATTCTTGAAATGACAGAATTATAGAAATAGAGAAGATTAATGGTTGTCAGGGTTAGGGACAGGAGCATGGGGCATTAGGGTGACCACAAAGGATAACATGAGGGATCCCTGTAGGATGAAACTGTTCTATATCTTGACTATGTCAAGATCCTGGTCGTGATAGTTTACTATAGTTTTTTAAGACATTACCGTTGGGGGAACTGGGTAAAGGATACGTAGAATTCCTCTGTGTTATTTCTTGCAACAGCATGAGAGCCTACAGTTATCTCAAAGCTTAATGGAAAAAAATTAAAGGGTAAAACAAAAACGGGCTTCTAAAGAGTGCGTGAGCATGTAAAATGCTATGTCACAATATTAAGGAAAAAACATTAAGGAAAAAAATGTCACTAAAAGAGGAGAACAGGGCGCCTGGGTGGCTCAGTTGGTTAAGCGACTGCCTTCGGCTCAGGTCATGATCCTGGAGTCCCGGGATCGAGTCCCGCATCGGGCTCCCTGCTCGGCAGGGAGCCTGCTTCTCCCTCTGACCCTCCCCCCTCTCATGTGCTCTCTCTCTCTCATTCTCTCTGTCTCAAATAAATAAATAAAATCTTTAAAAAAAAAAAAAAGAGGAGAACAGAAAATCCCACACACAGTTTGATCATGAGGACCTGAAAAGGCCTTCAACTGCTTGGACCAGAAAATTAAAGGCAGGAAAAGCATACAATCAAAATGTCAGCAGTGGGTGTCTGCAGGTGGGGCTCCACGGGTGATGTTTTTCCTTAAGAATACTTTTTTGGTGTTTTCTCAATTTTCCATCACAACTGTTAGCCCCAGGTGATGGTTTCAAAATATGTCCATTATTCTTTGATGCCTGATTGGGAGCCCAGTTCCCTCCCCTTGAGCATGGGCCTTAGGGACCTGCTCCTAATAAACAGAATCGACTGGAAGTGACCATTTGCTGCTTCCTAAGAAGCACTGCGGCTCCCACCTGGCACGCTCTCTCTCCCTCCCTGTCTGTCTCTGTCTCTCTCTCTCTTCGTCTCCTGGTGAGTCACTGGCCCTGAGGGAAGCAGCTGCCACGGTGTGAGGACACCCAAGCGGCCCCGTGGAGGGTCCACACGGGGAGGGACTGAGGCCTCCTGCTAACAGCCAAGTGACCGAACCCCTTGGAAATGGAACCTCCGCCCCACTGGCCACAAGCTCAGGACCACGATCCCATGAGAGACCCTGGGACAGAACCACCAGCTCAGCAGCTCCCAAATTCCAGACCCACAGAAACTATGGGATAATAAATGTTCATTTTAACCCACTAAATTTCAGGAGGAATTTGTTACACAACAACAGGTAACAGCCCCTACAACACCCCCCCCCCCCAAATCCTACCTAAACCTGCCTTCTAAAGAAAAGCTAACCAAGGAACTAACAATGGACAGGTCCCAAGGAATCCTCGGGTGGTGTGCCTCAGAGGCTCAGGCCATTTCCACACACAAAACCCTCCTGGGACTCTTGCTGACCAGGGTGCATGAAGTTGGCACAGGTGAGTCAGGGCCCGTCGCCTCGGAGGGGTGTTCAAGGGCAGACTCTGAGGAGAGTCGCAGGCCACACTTGAAGGACTTGGCGGGGGTGTTGGAGAAGGAAGAGCTCCTGCCCAAAGGTGAAGGCCGCAGAAGAAAAAGAGAAGGGCAGAGGCCAGGGAAGGCAGAGAGGGTCTGTGAGCATGAGAGGCCATGGAAGACATGTCGAGGGATTCCATACGTGAAGGCGAGGTGTGTGTGTCTAGAATTGGCCACCGCCAGCACACCCAGGACACAGACGCCATGCAGGTGTTTGGCAAGAAGTGGGAGACCAGCTGGGCTGGCCTGAGGGGCTGTGGGTACAGGAAGGCTTAGCTCCGGGAAGACAGGTCCACACGAGCTTGGCCCAGTGCATCCCCTGCCAACAAGTCAGAGACCCCTCGTTCAGCTGGACGGCACAGCACTGCCTCCCTAGCCTCCTCTCCGCTGTAGACGGCTGTGCTCAGAAGACTATCTGGGCCGCTGGGTTCCTTCCCTCTCCCTCTGGGCTCTGCTTTTTTTTTTAAGATTTTATTTATTTATTTGTCAGAGAGAGAGAGCGAGTGAGCAAGCACAAGCAGGGGGCATGGCAGGCAGAGGGAGAAGTGGGCTCCCTGCCGAGCAAGGAGCCTGATTCGGGGCTCGATCCCAGGACCCCAGGATCACGACCTGAGCTGAAGGCAGAGGCTTAACCGACTGAGCCACCCAGGCGCCCTGGGCTCTGCTTTTATTAGGCCTGAGACGCCCAGGGAGGCACAGGGTGCCGCGTACTCTCTTGCCTTAGGTTGTGCTACCATTTCCTTCAACACGTTTGAACTTGAATTTCGGCTTGAGCAAAAGCAATTACCACTGACAATGATAAGCAATGGATAAGCAACGGGAGAATCGGCCGCTCACTGACTCCTGATGCCGCCAGCAGAAGATGCCTGCTTTCCAGGCTGAGAGCCTCACCCTGGCGCCCACAGGTCCAGCCTACTGGAGAGGAGCCAGCTGGTGTTTCCCCATGACCCAGCCACAGAGAGGTCTTAGTCATATCTCTGTCCTTGAGCAGTGGTGCTTTTATCACCTGCCGGGAAGCCAATTTTGCAAGAAGGGCTTCGAGATGATAGACTTTACTATGTTCTGCTCCAGTGACAGGGACAGCTGATCAAGGCTGCGAGCCCAGGCCTGCACGGCAGGCGGGGGCAGGCTGTGATTTCCTCCCCCCTTCCCTGGCCTGCAGGCGCCCCCAGGGGTAGGGCTCGGCGGGTGTCAGCCACCGCCCGGGGCCTTCCCGCCAGCAGGTGGCGCTGGTTTCCCGCCGGGACTCTGGGGCGGCGCGCTCCCTTTGTGGGGCTCTGAGGAGGACAATAGCTGCCTGTCACTGTGGGCCACTGTCTCCCGCACCTCCCAGGCAGGAATGCGAGGCCGTGCTGGAATGGAATGTGGGCAGGGAGCCACGGAAAAGGCCGGGGACACGGACGAGAACTCAGCATGTGCTGAAGTGAGGGGCTGTGTGGGTTTGTCTCCCAGCCCACCCCCACCCTGTTCCTTGCTTTGCCCTCACCGCTCGCTCTCGTGCTAAGCTTAAAGGAACATAGATAACAAATATGGGACAAGATGGAAGTAATCATATGCAAAATATAAAGGGACCAA
Organism: Mirounga angustirostris; assembly: GCF_029215605.1. Taxonomy (NCBI): domain Eukaryota; kingdom Metazoa; phylum Chordata; class Mammalia; order Carnivora; family Phocidae; genus Mirounga; species Mirounga angustirostris. The sequence continues at coordinate 65,339,743 of NW_026991722.1, forward strand.
ATCAACAAATTATACAGTAGTCCCCCCAGATCCAAGATTTCGCTTTCCGGGGTTTCGGGCACAAGGCGGTCAACTGCGGTCTGGAAACGGGGTCATCCCATTTGTACTGTCGGAAGGTCAACAGTAGCCCAACGCTACACTGTAAAGCCTGCGTCACTCACCTCACTTCATCTTATCACATCACGCAGGCATTTTACCATCTCACATCATCACCAGAAAAAGGGTGAGTACAGTACACTAAGATATTGATAGAGAGGACCACCTTCATATAACTTTTATTACAGTATATCGTTATTTTAGTATCAGTTCTATTTTAGTATCAGTTATTGTTAATCTCTTACTGTGCTTAGTTTATAAATTAAAGTTTATCATAGGTACGCATGTATAGGAAAAAATGCAGTATATATAGGGTTTGGTACCATCTGCGGTTTCAGGCATCCCCTGGGGGTCTTAAAATAAATCCCCCTCGGATGAGGGGAGCCTACTGTATTAGGAAAGTGAAAGAAAGATATGCAAAGTAAGAGCCCTGACTTTTTATGAAGGGGTTCACTGCCCATTCCTGGGTTCCCCTGGCTGTGCCGGGTGGCTTGGGGTGCGCCCTGCTAACCAGTATCCCAGGAGGAGGCCGACCCACAGGCCCCTTCGGCCCCTCCCCAAGCTAGCCCTCAGATGCCGTGGAGCCCCCATCTGACGGGGTCCTGAGTTGGATCAGCCCGGGGAACAGGCCCAAGTGCTGGCATTTTCTACCAGCTGGACCCTGAAGCCGCCCCCAGGAGCCGTGCACACATCACCCTCCTGACTCCCACGCCACCCTGAAGCAGTGTCAGCTGAGGCAGAAGAGCAAGTGGGCGACCTCCCATGTAGAACGGGAAAAGCATTATTCATTTCCTGGGCAGTTCGGAAGCTCAGGGAGATGGCGGCTGCGCTCCCCCTGCCGACCTGATGCTGGAGTGGGCGCTCTTTCTGCATCCTGACCCCGCCGCACCGTCAGGAGCACGCGTGGCCGCTGCCCTTCCTTGGCCCTCAGCCACATGCTGCCCACGACCGCCCTTCCACCAGCAAACCAGGAAAGGCACCACCCCCTCACCCCCACCCCGTCCCTCATCTGGCGGGTGAGTCTGTCGCCTGCTAAGCCTCCGGGCCAGAGAGGGAAGAGAACTCACAGGTCACAGGGGCCTTCTCTTCCTTGTCGTCATCTTCCTCCTCTTCCTCCTCCTCCTGCCCTGGCAACTTCCTAAACTCAGAAAGGTCCGTCTGTAGCAGCCGGGAAACTGCCTCGTGGGCCAGAGATGAAGCAAGTGGTGGCGGGGCGCTCCTGGGGACAGGAACAAGGAGTGAAGTGGGGCTGGCACCTCGGCAGAAGCTAATACCCCAGTGCCTCCCCGAATGCTCCAGATGGAGAACCCCTTTCTGCTCAAGGAGGCCCTCCCGGAGGAGGCGATGACTGCTCGTGCCACAACGTGCGGCAGCAAGCAGATCGGCCTCTGGGCCTCGGGGAGCTGGATGGGACAGGTCCTGAGCTACACCAAACGTGGGTGGGGGGCTGGTGGTGGGGAGAAGATGTGTCTGCTGGCCCCCATGGCCGGGCTGCACACACTGCCCAACGTCCAGCCCGATGACAGCTCCTGGCCACCAATACCAGCTGGGGCCCTCTAGAGTGTCAGGAGTCTTATGGGTTGAATTGTGTCCCTCAAAATTCGTATGTTGAAGTTCTAGCTGCCAGTGTCTCAGAATGTGACCTGATTTAGGAACAGATGCAATTAGTTGTAGTGAGGTCGTACAGGAGGAGGGTGGGTCCCTAATCCAACATCGGTGTCCTTATAAAAAGGGGACATTCAGGGGGCACCTGGGTGGCTCAGTCGGCTAAGGGCCTGCCTTCGGCTCAGGTCATGATCACGGGGTCCTGGGATCGAGCCCTGCATCGGGCTCCCTGCTCAGCGGGAGTCTGCTTTTCCCTCTGCATCTCCCCCTACTTGGGTGCGCTCTCTCTCTGACAAATAAATAAATCTTTTTTTTTTTTTTAAAGGGGGACATTCAGACACAGATGCACACAGGGGGGAACTGTATGTGAAGATGAAGGCAGAAGGTGGGGTGATGAGCCAGAAATCACCAGAAGTAACCAGCCCTACGTCAGATCCACCCTGATCCTGGACTTCCAGCCTCCAAAACTCTGAGACAACACATTTTTGTTTAAGCTGTTTGGCCTGCAGTCCTTCCCACACTACGTCCATGGAAAGCCCTCCCTGGCTCCCCTGCGCATAAGGGGTCCATTCCTCTGCTGCCCCTGTACCTCTCGATGCATCCAGACCCTGGAATCTGCCTCCCCACCAGTGGGAACCCTTCATAGGCCAGACAATGTGTCTGTCCTCAAGGGCTGGGGGCCCACGCCCAGGGTAGCCAGTGATTCTCCACTGGGCAGACACACCTGGCTTTTCCCTGAGGGCAAGGACCTCCCAACAGCCAGGCAAATGGGTCACTTCCCTTTGGGGGCTGGGCATCCACGGTGTGTCTATAGATGGTCTCAGGAATTTACAGGGATGAATCTTTGATTTTTTAAAATGAGAGGGTGACTCAGGGGAGAGGCCTCTGGAACCGCCTTTGAAAAACAACCAGCTAAGACATGAGAAATGAGTTCCCCTGCCATTTGGGGATTTCCTGCTAACCACTGGGTTTTCCTTTTTCACAGCAGGGAGAAGGGGCGCTGTTCTCTTTGCTCCTGGGGAGGTGGTGCCGTAGATTCCTGCAGGCCTGCAAAGGTCACTGGGGCCAGGAAGCAGCTTCCGGCCTGGGGAACACAGACAATGCCTGGCCTCAGGCCATAGGCCTCGCTTCCTGGATGCTCCCTCCCTCCCCATCCAGGGGCTCCCCCCCACCCCAGCCCCCATACACCCTCCAGGCACTCAGGCCCTGCAGCAGTCAGGGCTCTTAAAGACTCCAGAAGATGCTGCAGTGAACAGAAGGTGGGTGCAAGGCCCAGGTACCCAAGAAACACTCTAGTTCCACCTGCTCTGGGGTTTTCAAGTTTGCTGCATAGCAGCCGAGATGAAAATGCAGAAGAATAATTATAGCATAAGGTGTGCATTGCTCGGGGACCTGAGATGGGACACAAAACCGCTCACAACAAGGGGGAAGACAGGACGTAAATCACTGCACCCTTGAACTTGGTGATCTGACTTCCCAACAGTCTCATGGAGGACACCATTTACAATCTGAGAAAACACCGTGCACCACTATGCTTGGGGCCCCGTGCGCCCAGGGGCCTACACGCCAGCCGCAGGGATGGGAAGCAGGGGACAGGGACAGGAGCGGCCAGGGAGCTGTGAGGAACGTCTGTGAGGGTGCTCCTGACAGTCAGACCCAGAGTAGACAACACGTGATCACACGTATGAACACTGTGTCTGCACAGGGAAGAAATACAAGAAAAGAACAAAAGGAACTGAAAACAAATCCATCAAGATGAGTAGAAAATACACTTTAAAATATTATGTTTTAAAGGTGTTTTAAGATGGATTTGTTAGGAAGTTGATGGGGGCCATGACCCTTGGCCTCTCCCTCATGGCTAATAGTCTCAGGCCTGCTCCACCATCCTGCTAATTAACAGGGTGCCTATTCAATGCCTGAGCCCAGGGCCTACCACCAGGGCCTCATGGGCATGCCCCGTCACCTCAAGCAAGTCCTGCTTTTCTCCTACGTGTAGCCTAGACACCTGCCCTCCAACATAACTAAAACCCGCTCACACCCAAGGCCCTGCACCCATCACACCCCTCTAGTCAGGCCCCCGACTTCTAAAGCTCAGGCCCCTCCCTGGGCAGGAGGGCCGGTCACCTGCTCCTGCTTGGCCACCCTCCTCCTCCTCACCTGCTTCCATCTCCACTTCCATGGAGCAAAACCAGCCCCACCTTCTGGGATCCTGCCCCTCTGGGCATGTCCCTCCTCTGCCTTCTCCTCCCCCCACCAGTGGACTGACTGCTTACCCTGGTGGCCCTCCCAGGCTTGGCCCTATAGCTTGCCCTCTTCTTCTTCTTTTTTTTTTAATTGTTATTGCTATGATGTAGTTAAGTTCTTTTTTTTTTTTTTTTAAGATTTTATTTATTTGACAGAGAGAGCGAAAGAGCACAAGCAGGGGGAGCAGCAGAGGGAGAGGAAGAAGCAGGCCCCCTTCCGAGCAGGGAGCCTGACGCAGGACTCGATCCCAGGACCCTGGGATCATGACCTGAGCCGAAGGCAGATGCCTAACGATCTGAGCCACCCAGGCACCCAGCTTGCCCTCTTCTGACTCTGAGCCACCAGCCTGGGGCTCTCCTGCCTCCGTCCCCAGGTCACTTCCTCTCTCTCCCCGCGGACAGGTCATCTCCAACACAGCAGGCTTTATGCTGGGTGCTCTCACTCTCCGCGGGCTCTGGGCTCGCGCATAGGGGCAGATAGGCACCAATCCTCCCAGGCCTGCAATTCCTCCCACCGCCCCTAAAGCCCCCACAGGAGGCCCAGTGGCTGCCGGTGGGACAGACCCTGCGGCCCCGGGCCCTGAGGTAGGCAGAGCCCTGGGAGCCCTCCCCTCCCCTCCCCCACATCCAGCAACTCTGACCTATTCTGTTCCACTGACTCGCCTTATGCCACCTGCCTCTAAAATATTTCCTCAACGCAGAACAAAACAGGCCAGTAACACCCTCTGCACATGCCACACCCTAAAGGGACATGGTCACTGGGCATGTCCTCCTGAGCTCTGTGGGGCCGTGGGGCTGTCAGGATGGACCAGGCCAGCTCACACCGACCTTCATGCTCAGTGACCTGGGCTCCCATACTGTACGGGGTAAAAGTCATTAACTCTGTTGGATCCTAGCAAGCAGGCCCTTGGGGTGTGTGTGCAGGGATCGAGCTGGCTCGAAGCATGCTTGGGAACACTAAAATGCCAGGATACTGAGGCTGGGGGCATGGTCTGACTTTAGGGGTGACACAGTGACTAGGGACTGTGGGCCCGGCCCCTGGGGAGGGATGAGGTTCACGCAGACGCTGCATGGGCCGCTAGCCTTTACTGTCTATTGCTTTCTCCCTTCAAGTCTCACCTCTGTGCCTCAGCTGCCTGGCCTGGGAACAGGGGACAGCACCATCACCTCTTGGGTCATTTGACTAGGGGCACATGGCCTGGCCCTGCCCCCACCCTGAGGCCTCTGCCTCCCAATTTGTGAAATGAGACAGAAACAGGATTGACTGCGCCTGTCATGGGTTGGACTGTGTCCCCCCAAAAGATATACTGAAAAGTCCTAACCTGCTCAGAATGTGGAATTAGGGTCTTTGCAGGTGTAAGATGAGGTCATACTGGCCCTCAATCTCATAGGACTGGTGTCCTTACAAGAGAAGAGACCTAGACAGGGAGGGAATGCCACGTGAAGACACAGACGTGCAGGGCAGATGCCATGTGACAAGAAGGCCAGGCTGCAGGGATGCCTCTACAAGCCAAGGAACCCCAAGGACTGCTGGCAACACTGGCAGCTGAGAGAAAGGCCTGGAACCAATTCTCCACAGCCTTTGAGGGAGCTCGACCCTGCCGACACCCTGATCTCTGACCTTTGGCCTCCAGAACTATGAGACAATCCGGGCTACTTTGTGACGGCAGCCCTGGGGAAGTGATGCGGCCCTGTCACGGGGATGTCATTAGGGAGCATAACTGGCACAGGACAGGGCGTGTGGGGTGAGCGGGAGTTGCGGTTAAGTTCAGCCGGTGGCACGTGCCAAGCCCCTTGCTCCCGGCCCGTGCTGTCCCCTCCTGGCAGGTCTGCCTCCTACCTGCTGCTCAGGAAGCCCATCACCAGCTCGGCCAGCTCGCCCTCCACCTCCTCCTGGCTCAGCACTGTCCCCGGGAGCTTCCATGGCACAGGGCTCTCTAGGCTCAGCGGCGCTGGGAAGTCGCAGAGGAAGGCGTCCAGGAAGCCTGGGATCTCCTCTGCCAGCTGGCTGCTCTGCTGGGGGGCTCGAGAGGCCATGCCCAGAGCATCCCGGGAGGTCTCTGCTGGGATTCCGGGTGGTCTTTGCTCTAAGGAGAGACGCGAGGGTCAGAAAACACATGGGGATCGGTGCCCTCACCCCACAGTGCTGAGTGTGCGGTGCCTTGCTTTCTCTCCTTCACCTCGAAGCATCATGCAGCAGGTGCCACGCCAAGCCCAGGGCCTCAAGGCAGAACGGCAGGGCCACTGGCCTCACAGAGTTCAGGGGACCCAAGTAAGGGGGAGGAACAACCCTGGTCAGTGTCCTGACACAGCTCTAAGAGGGGGCACTCGGAAGCCCAAGAGAAGTGGCTTCAGGAGACTGAGCTGGGATCAGGGGCCACATGGATGCCCTGAAGGAGAAGTGACAGAGAAGGCAGGCTTGTTCCCGGTAGGGGATGGCTGGTGTAGACAAAGGCGGTTAGGATGGGGGGACACCAGGGCCAGGCCATTGAGGCAGGAAAACACAGCAGGTAAAGGGGTTCAACCTGACCCCGGGACCTCAACAGCCAGAAGGTGAGGAAGTGATGCCATCACGTCTGTGAGCCTAGTGGGGAGAAGGGATGCCTGTCAAGGAAAGAAAAAGAAGGGCCAGGGTGGTGCCGGCGCTGGTCCTGGGATGTTTTGGATGTGGACAAGAGGGGGAGTAGGAAGGGACCCCAGAGGCTGCAGGGCACCCCAGGGCGTGGGCAGGAGAGAAGCCAGGAAAGTTGGGGACACCTGTGATGTGTCCTCTCCAACAGGAAGAGTCCTGGGCCTCCTGAGTCCCGGCTGAAGGAGAGGCACCAGGGACAGCCCAGGCCAATGACCCCACTGCCCTGGGCACTGGCTCCCACCTCTCAGGCTCTTCCTCCCCCGTCCTCAGGAAGGCTAAGGGCTTACTAGCTGCCAGGCCCTGTGCATTGCCCATAACAACCCTGGGAGCCAGGACGAGCCCCCATTTCACAGATGGGAACACTGAGGCTGGGAGAGGGGCAGCGGTTTGAGAGTGGAGGAAGGATTCTGGAGCCCATACTCATCACCATCCCACCCAGCTCTTCTCCCACGACAGCCTCACTCACACCTGGCTCCCGCCCCATCCTCCTCCCCAAGGTGGCCCTCCAGTTCCTCTCCCCCAGCTCAGGACCTCCACACACCACCTGCCCACCCTCTTCCCTCACCCTGCCTCCCTGGGTTCATGGGCCAGCGGAGGCCTGTCTGTCAGACTCCTGAACAACCCGCCTGGACTCCTACCTCTCCTGTTCAGCCCTCCAGACCCAAATGGTCCCAGAGCATCTCTCTTCTAGCATACACCCTCCCCCATTCGCTCTCTAGGGCCCACTTCCTACCCCACACCCAGGTGTGCCACCCCCTGGCCACCAACGCCGAGCACAGGCCCTTGTCTCGCCCATTCCCCTCCAGCTGGAGCCTGTTCTCTCTGAGCCTTCCCAGGGCTGGGGCACCCCCAGGGCCTCCATAACACCCAACTGGGAAGCTTGCTTTGGGAGCAGTAACAGCTTGACTCGAGGGTCCAATCCCAAGTTGCAGGCAGAGAATGTGGGGAGCAATTTCACAGTCCATCCCCTCCCTGAGGCCTTCCCGGTTGTGATGAGCGCAGGCAGGGAGAAGGCACAGGAGAGACTCTTCTGGAATTCCTCATGCCTGCAGATGTTACTGGAGGACAGCAGTGGACAGGGGTTGGCAATTGGAGGCTGAAGGGACCTGCCTCCGAGGGGAGGGATGAGAGCCGGCCTAGCACCCACACCATGGGCACGGCTGCCCTTGTCCAGAGTCACTAACTCAGCACAAGTCTGTGGCAGAATAAAGAAAAAAAAAAAAAAAAAAAACCACAAGAAGAGCATGGGGTGAAGGGGAAAGGGAAAGTTAAATGTCTAATCTGGGAAGGACTTGCAAGTGACGAGGAGGGTAAATGAAAAACGACAACAACAACAAACCCACAAAATCTCTCTTTCAGGGCCCTGTCAAAAGTTGACTTTTTAAAGCAGACACAGAAATAATACAGAAATTAGGGCACTTATGAGGGAAGGTTATGGGGACAGATTTAAAATCACTGCTATCCTCCATGCTTACTTATCAGTAGAAGTAAATACAATGCAGCCCCAGGTTACAAAAGGTGAACAGGTAAAAAGATAAAGAGGGTAAAATAAAGAAGCAGAAATTAGGACAAGAGCAGGTTGGACAACCGAATCATGACCACAAGGGTAAGACTTTGTGAAATGGGGAGATCCGAAAAGGCTGGGAGCCTCACCGGGGGTGGTAAGGATCACCTGGGGAGAAGGCAGGCTGCCCAAGAAGCAAGCCAGAGAAAAACAAGAAGATGGTGTGAATTTCCCAGCAGGCTCCGACACCCTTCGGCAGAGAAAGAGGCCAAGCCACTTCCTCTGCTAGGGAACAGCTCTGGCCTGTTGCTTAGGGGAGAGAAATGTGAATAATGCAGAACTGCCCTCAAGCAACACCCGGCGCCTGGGGTCAGGAAATGCTGCCTGGCTCCCTGCAAGTCCTGAGCCCATCTGAGCCCAGAAATAATGCTCTACAGGCACTGAAATCTTCGGCGGTGCACGCACTCCCATGTTCAGTCTATGATTGGGACCTAAACGAGAGGAGGGCTGGCTCACCGACCTCCCCAGAGTGCACAGGAGGGCCCTGCTTGAGAAACCCTGGCCCCCAGCATAAAGCACAGAATGCGAGACCCTTCGCCTGCGTCCTCACTTGCTGGTGGCGTCTGCTTGGCATTTTGGAATGCGGGTACCTCCTAGGGATGCTGTTTTCTGTGCCTGGAGCTCCCCCTAACCCCCAAGTCTGCCCCTTTCCCTGGGGGTCGGGGCCCCTCCTCTCCGCATTGCTGCCTCAGTACTCTGCCCTGTGCCCACTGACCCGTGCCCAGAATTGGGCACAGGCCCTGAGGGCAGCCTGTGACATGCCTGCTGAATAGGGTCGGGGGAGGGGGGCACGGGGGTGGGGAGGGAGAGGGCAGGCGGCGCGGGCGTGACAGTGCTTGTGTGCATGCTTGGCCTGCATCTGCCAGGGTGCGGGCTGCCTTATCCTCAGGGCCTGTGCCAGCCGCCCTCTGCTAGACAGGCGGGTGGCCCAGAGCCATCCTGCCAGCTGAGGACCAAACAGGCTGGTTTCTACATCAGCAGGCTGAGGCGAGGGGCAAGGAGAGGAACCAGGACATGGCTTTCCTTCTCTGGGGCCCAGCTGGGGAAAAAGACAAGAGTAAGTTCCTTCCAGGGTGCCTAGGTGGCTCAGTTGGTTAAGCGACTGCCTTTGGCTCAGGTCTTGATCCTGGAGTCCCAGGATTGAGTCCCGCATCCAGCTCCCAGCTCAGCAGGGAGTCTGCTTCTCTCTCTGATCCTCCCCCCTCTCATGTGCTTTCTCTCTCTCTCAAATAAATAAATAAATAAAATCTTAAAAAAAAAAAAAATTCCTTCCTTGCCCTTCTTTTTTCCAACAAACTCTGAATCTGTGATATAGGCCATACAGAGAGGAGCAAAACAATCTTGCTCCCAGGAGCCCGGGGCCTACAGATAAAGGCAGGAACTGGGCAGGAGGGAGGGATTCCCAAGGCAAAAGGGGCCCTCCCACAAGACAGCCCCGGTGCCAGGAGGGGCAGGGGACTGTGCCGTGATCCTGAGCTCTTGCCGGCCCACCAGGGGCGGACAGGGTCTCAGGGCTAGAAAGCAGGATAAGGTGGTGGGAGATGAGGCAGAGCTGGGTGCAGGGTGTCCAGCTGGATGCAGTGCTGAGGGGTGCTGGGAAGGGGGACTCGTTGAGTCTGGGTGAGTCATCAAGGACTGGGGGTGGGCAGGGGAGGAACACTGGGCTGCCAGCCCCCTTGTCACCTGCCACCAGACAGGCCAAACGTGGCCCAGGGCCCGGGGCCTCCCAGCTCCTGGAATGCTGCCTCTCTGCACTGCTCCTCAGCTGCCAGGCAATACCCGCCAGGGGCCCTCGGCTGCCAGCGCCCACGGCACTCTTCCTGCTGCTTCTCTTTCCACCTCCCGGCAACCTGTTGTCATTATCCCCACGTGGGGGTCACGACAGGTGGGAGCAGCGGGGTGCGGGGGGTAACAGCAAAAGAACCAAGCAACTTGTTCGAAGTCCCTTGGTGGGGTTCACGCCTGCTGGGGAGTCACCCGCCCACCCCCCACTGGTCACCAGCTTGGGGATTCAGTCTCTTGTGGCCTCTTCTTTCATCTCTACGCCCATCACCCTGTTCCTGCTCCTCACCTCTGTGCTCCTGTGCCTTGCCTTGTGGCATTCCATTTTGGGCCCCCCCACTCCGATCCAAGCTCTGCTGAGCTGTCACACCTCTGGGGTCCAGCACACTGTCTTCCATGTGCTAGATCCCAAAGAAAAAATATTTATTTTCTTCTAGTTTATCAGTTTTGACTCATAAGCTCAACTAACGCACATTTGTACAACTGCCTTTTTCTTGATTTTTTAAAAAAGATTCATTTATTTACTTGAGAGAGAGAGAGCACGTGCATGAGCAGGTGGAGGGGGAGAGGGAGAGAGTGAGAGAGAATCCTCAAGCAGTCTCCCCACTGAGTGCAGAGCCCAACCCAGGGCTAGATCTCAGGACTGAGATCATGACCCGAGCCAAAATCCAGAGTTGGCTGCTTAACCGACTGAGCCACCCGGGCACCCCACCTGCCTTGTTCTAGATGGTAGGGACAAAATACTTGTTGAGAGTCCTGCTCGACTTCAGAACCCAGGAGTACAGCAAAAAATACAGCAAAAAACAGTAATCCTTAAGAAAGGAAACTGCATCATCATTACAACAGTGTTGCCTTCCTTCTTAAAAACTTCTCTGTAAATGGAGAATCTTATTTGTTCATAAGTAACCACTGGGAAGAATATGGCATCAATTTTCCAGAGCTTTTCCTACACACGTATCTTTTTTCTTTAAAAAAAAAAAAAAGTAGGGCAAAATACATGGGACACGTCATTTATCGTTCTGCCCATTTTTCCGTCTCCAGTTCTGTGGCATTAAGTACATTCACATTGCTGTGGTTGGGTGCAAGTCTACAGGCTTGACTTTCTCACTAGATGCTCCGAGTCAGGAAGCCCACCCCTGTCCTCTCAGGCATTAGTGTGGCCCTCTGTGCATATGGTGTCTGGCCAGTGCGATGGTGGAGGGAAGACGGGGGCTGCCTTCTGCCTCTGCCAGTGGGTGGTGTGGCTGAGATAAGCAGCCTGAGGCCTGGCACCTTCCAAGAGGAAGTTAAGATAGCCTGTGGAGAACAGTGATCGGAGGAGAAAGGTTTTAAACACAGGGATGGCCGCCGCAGGCAACATCTCAAAGGAATTCTACAAATGAACTTGTATGGAGCTTTACAGCTTTCAAAGTGGTATTCAAAGTGGCATTTGTTTTGTTACCTCTTGCACAACAATTCCAAGAAGTACAGGCTGTCAGGCCACATTGCGGATGAAGAAATAGGCTCGGGGAGGGTAAGCTACCCGCCTAGGGTCACAAAGGTAGGAAATGGCAAAGCCGGACTCACATGAGGTCTTCTGATGCCTTTTGTCATTTCCAGTTTGGTTATAGGAGGAAAAGACTGAGATGTGACAACAGGCCAGATATGGGCATAAAGGCCAGGAGTGAGGGGCGCCTTGTGGTGCAGTCGGTTGAGCGACCGACTCTTGGTTTCGGCTGGGGTCGTGATCTCGGGGGTTGTGAGATCCAAGCCGGGTTCTATGCTCAGCGGGGAGTCTGCTGGGGTTTCTCTCTCTCTCTCTGAAATAAATAAATCTTAAAAAAAAAAAAGGCCAGAAGTGTGACCTCAGAGTGCTGGCCTTACATTCTATCTCCCATGGTGGGAGTACAGCTCAGCCCACAGGACTTGCCCCAGGAAATACCATGAGGACATGTGTCACTCAGGCCATGTGTCCCGCTGGGTGGAAGGCTGTGGGGGAGGAGTCCATCACCATCAACTAGTCCTGGCTATGTGTTAGGCCCTGCATTAAAATCTCTACAATCAGGTGCCTTTTCTCCCTCCCTACTGCAGAGAGGTTAAGAGGCTTGCCTGAGGTCACACAGCTCCCAGTGGTGGAGTCCATCACCTCCCTGCCTGAGAATTCTTTTTTTTTTTTTTTTTTAAAGATTTTATGTATTCATTTGAGACACAGAGATACAGAGAGAGAGAGAGAGAGCATGAGCAGTGGGAGAGGCGGAGGGAGAGGGAGAAGCAGACTCCCGGCCGAGCCAGGAGCCCGATGCGGGGCTCGATCCCAGGAACCCGGGATCATGACCTGAGCCGAAGGCAGACGCTTAACCATCTGAGCCACCCAGGCGCCCCCCTGCCTGAGATTTCTATCTCACACACCTAGGGCTTAAAGTGCGGCAACCCAAGCATTCGCTTTCACTAAAACACTCGCTTTAAATCACTTGGACGAGGGCCACGGATGGGGGCAGGCCATGGGGTAAGGGCACGTGGGCAGAGATGTGGACCGGCAAAGGTGCAGGGGCTGGTGGGGTAGGAGTCAGGACAGTGGGCCCGGCCCAGATGCTCCTAAGAACAGGGGCTCGGCCACGGGCAAATGGGGGCACGTCACCCCTCAGCATCCATTCTGCTTCACAGCCCTCGGTTCCCACCTGGCCTTCGGCTTGGCCACACCCCCGCCAGCCCCTGGCCCCCCAGGTCTGCACCCTTGCCTCCCTGGCCCTTCAATTCTCTGCCTCGGGTTCCTCAGGTCTTCAATTGCTCCCCTCCGCTCTTCAGCCCCCCACTCGGCCCCCGAAACCCTTGGGTCTTCCCATCTCGGCCTCCCTGCCTCCCCAGCCCCCCTTTTCCACACCCTCCGGTTCCTCAGCGCCCCGTTTCCCCCCTATACGCCTCAGGTCTCCACCTGAGCCTCACTCCAGCGCGGTCAGCCCCCCAGTCCCATGCCCCGGGCTTCCTCACCCCCGGGAGCCCCAGGGCCTCACCTGCTACTCCTCCACTCCGGGCCCCTCGAGCCGCTCCCGGCCAGCCCCGCCCACTTCCCGTCCCCCGCCGCCGCGGGCTCCGCGCAGGCGCAGTCGGACCGCGGGCGGGCGGGGTCGGGCCTCTGCTGCCCCCTGGCGGCCTCGCGGCCCTTTCATTACAGGTGGAGAAGAGCTGCGCTCCACCCAAAGGGTCGCGCGGCATCGCGGCCCACATCCTGGGTTCTGGAGCAAAACCCGTGATCACTGGCGAATTGCCTCGCTTCTCGAGCCTTGGGTGGTTGGTAGATGGGGACAGCAATCCCTACCTCACAGCGCCCAGACATTAAGCAACATGTGCTGTAGGGAGCTGGTGAGCCGCGGAGCAGGGATGCAGACCCAGACTGCCCCAGAGCCCGCGGGCCGTCAGGCAAGGAGGCACAGTACCTGGGGCCCAGCATACTTTTAGCGGTTGTGTTGGTTTCTTATTGCTGCTATGACAATTACCACAAACTTACACAAATTTATTATTTACAATTCTGGAGGTCAGAAGCCCGGAAGGTCTCAAATGGGCTCTAAGTTTGAAGTGTCAGTAGGGTGTTCTAGCAGGGAATCCGTTCCCTTGCTTTACCGGCTCCTAAAGACTGCCCATTCCTTGGCTTGCGCCCTCTTAAGACTATTTTCAAAGCCAGGAACATCCAGACGAGTCCTCGCGCTGCCTCCTCGGATTCTCTGTTACTTTTTTTTCTTTTCTTTTCTTTTCTTTTTTTTTTTTTTAAAGATTTTATTTATTTGACAGAGAGAGACACAGTGAGAGAGGGAACACAAGCAGGGGGAGTGGGAGAGGGAGAAGCAGGCTTCCCGCGGAGCAGAGAGCCTGACGCCGGGCTCCATCTCAGGACCCTGGAATCATGACCTGAGCGGAAGGCAGACGCTTAACGACTGAGCCACTCAGGCGCCCCTCCCTCTTCCATTTTTAAAAAACTCTTGTGATGCCATTGGGCTGCCCGGATGAGACAGGATAATCTCAGTATTGCAAAGTTAGATGATGGGGTGCCAGAGTGGCTCAGTGGGTTGAGCAGCAGACTCTTGGTTTCAGCTCAGGTCATGATCTAGGGGTCCTGGGATCGAGCCCCGCAGGGAGTCTGTTGAAGATTCTCTCTCTCTCCCCCTCTCCCTCTGCCCCTCCCCCACACGCCCATGGGCTCTCTCTCTCAAATGGATAAATCTTAAAAAAAAAAAAAAAGTGAGATGCGAAATCTACATTCTGTCTGCAACCCTGATTCTCCTTTGCCATGTAATCTAACACAGGTTCCAGGTATGAAGACATGGACATCTTTGGAGGGGGCATTTTTCTGCCACTATAGAGGCCCATGAAAACATTTTCTTTTCAAGCTAGAAGAAATAAATGAACTTTTAGATAAAAAAGTTTTAATACATATTAATATATTCATCTTTATATTAATGCAGTTGTACAGTATAATTTAAAAAAATTAAAAAACATTTTTATGGAAGAAGGGCCTTCAACAGCCTTACTGCAGCCCCACCTCCTTGACTTTCAGGCCCACATATGGGCCTCTGTCCTTTCCAGGAATCACAGTCTCTAGGATGCTTCACTAATAGGAGGGATTCAGTGAAGCAAGAAACCTTGGAGAACTAGCAGTTGGCTGATATGAAAGGAAACCATTTTGGGTAGACGTGAGCCTGGAGGGTAGGAGGTATTTAGGCAGAGAAAGCAGGGTGGGAGAGGGGCGCTGGCTCATGCCATTCTCCTACTTACACCTTCCTGGATCCTATAGGCCCCTGTCAGTGTGGTGACCCCAAGCAAGGCTTCAGGTTACTTCTTATAACTTGTCCTACCTTGGACATACATGTTCCTTAGCTCATCTGGGCCTGTTTCCTTACCAGAAAAATGGGGACTATAGCAACCAAGCTATCTCATGGGGTCGTTGTGAGACCCTGCATCAGTGTTTCTCAAAGTCTGTCCAGAATGCCGGCATCAGGGTGACCATGGGGTGAAGTTTGAGAACCAGGGCACAGGTGAAGCGGTGCTTGGCACAGGGCCTCCCACACCGTGAAGTGGGGTGCCTGTGAAAGCTGGGACACCTGCAGGCCTCTTCAGCGAGGGCCCACATTCAACTCTTTGAAGCACTGATTGCACTCAAGATTCCATTCAAGGCTTAGAGATGACAGCAAAGTGAGGCACTGCCACTTGGCCAGGAGCTGGCCCCTTAGGGGCACTAGGCCAAGGCATTGCCTTTGAGATGACTTGGGCCCTGTGGCTTCTGTCAACCCCTCTCCGTCTGCATTCCACCACGCCTCAGCTTCTGGCTCTTGGCTTTCACCCTCGTGAAAGGAAGCTTTCAACGTCATCCACCCCACCCAGCCACTGACTTCCAGCTCTGCCTCTCTTCCCAGGCTGCGCCCCTGGCGTTGGTGAGCCGAGCTCACGGAACTCCCAAAGCGTTCAGCCTGGGTTTCCTCCCACCTCTGCCCCCTCTGACTGAACCCTCTCCTGGTCCCCACATGTCCATTATTCCAGATCCCCACCTGGAACCCTCTACTCCCCCCGCCGTAGGACCTCCTGCGTCTGCGGGTGGTCACACCTACCTCTTCCTATCTTCCCGCCCCACCCCTTCTCACATTGCCAGACTCATTGCAGAGGTGGGGTAGCCTTGCTCTTGGCTTCAAACCATCAGCGATGCTGTGACCTTGGAAGGAAGGTAGAAACTCTCACCCCTGACTTCCAGGACTCCCGCTTGGCTTCCTGTTGCCGGCTGCGCTGCTTTCTTGAAGGGGGCCCGTAGAGCTTCCTTGGCTGCTGGTATCTGCAGGTCTTCAGGGGTCTGACTGATCCATGGTGGAGGGGGAGTAGGGTCCTAACCGCAAATCTACGGTGCCTTCTCCTGTCTAGCAGCTCCAGAAGGGGTGCCACACTCAACCGAGCAAATGCACATGAGGCACCTAGTGGCGATGTGCACCAGAGTCTCGAAGTGACCGGAATAGGCGTTGTCCGGGGCAATGGTCTGTGTCCAGCCAATTCAGCCGGACAACCAGGACCTGCTTCTGTGGGTCACGCACAAAGGCCTGGTCTGCAGGAGTTCTGCCCCCTGCTCCTCCAGAACAGGACAGCCTGAAGCTATGGACCTCCCTGACCTCAAGGGCAGAAGGTGACGTCCTAAGGAGCACGGAAGGCTGTTCCAGCCAGAATGGGCCTAGTGTCTTGCTGTCCTCCTGGCTCCGGCAGCCACGTTGGAAGAGTTGTATGCTGTTGGGGATACGAGATGAAGGGGCCCAGAAGGTGGACTCCAGCTTTGAATGCCAAGGACATTCATACACAAGGGACAGTTGCAGAGAAAAATGAATGAACCCTTTATGATTAGTCCTGCTTGGGGCTGAAACCTCAGTGCAGAATCCTGGTAAGGAATAGGTAGTTTGGATTTAAATCCTAAGGTAGTCTCTGCCCCCCTCAGCCCCTCTGGCCATCCACCTGGGCTGCATGTGTGTGTGCGTGTGCGTGCGTGTGTGTGCATCTCAGAGCAGAATGGAGTTGGGTCACCCTCCCATGGAGAAGACCCTGGGGCCACTTGCTATGGATGGGGTGGCAGAGCGGGCACAGCCCCGTGCCAGGGACACTACCCACTGGCAGATGTGGCCTTGCTGATGCCCGAGTCTGGTCCTAGCGAGGGGGGGGGGGGCAGGAACACAAGCATCTGAGGGCCCCCCTTCCCCAGGGACACCATCCTAGCAGCTTCCCAGGAGCCTGCCCTCAGGTCACATCGTCACCTCCCCAGCTCACTGCATATTTTCTTTGAACTTCTAGAGTGCTTCCACAGTGTTCCAGGGACACCCAGATTGGTTTGCTGGGGCCTCCCAGAAGAGGGAGACTGGAGGGTGCAGTGCCTGCTTAGAATGCTGGATGGTCACAGATTTATTGATGGAAGCTCTTCTCAGAGCCTCAAACATTCCAGTACCTGCTACCCAGATGGGGAGTCCTCGTGCAAAACGTCTCTGACCTGCCCCTCACAGAGGTGTGGCGCCACACTGCTTGGAAAGCTGTTTTACCACCAGCCCGCAAGGGCCAGAGTGGGAAGGGTGGCAGGTGCAGCGCAGCCCACAGGGCCGTCTGGCTGAATGATTCTCTTCTAAATCGGGCATGCAGACGGCTTCCGTGGGGCTCCCTGCGGCTCAGCATGGCACCCTGGCCCAGCTCCTCCGAGGAAGTGGCTGGCCTGCCTCTGTCTGGGACAATAAGGGCTCGTGGGAGAACAGGAATCAGGACAGGCCCTGGGAGGGCGCCAGAGTAGCACGCACCACACACAGACCTGCTCAGAGCCGCCCTCTGACCCAAGCAGTGGGCTGCGGGGATGGCCAAGGTCCAGTGAAGACTTCTTTCAGCCCTGCCTCCTCCCACAGGCCGCCCTCCTATGACATTTGCCTGGGATGACAGGCCGTTGGGGCCTTCCTTTCTTCCTTGCCTTGCAGACATCGGGACGCCTCCTGCTTGCGCACACAGCTACTGTGCTGTCCCACACATACTGAAGAAAGGTGTGAGCCTTGGACAGGGCTCAGTCCCCCTTCCCACACTTGGTGGCCTCCCAACAGGCAGCACCGTGGTGTGGGCTGAGCAAGGGCTCTCAGGTGGTGTGTGCAGAATGAAGGGAGAAGTGGGGCAGGGAGACTGGGAAGGGCAGGGAGGACACCATAACCCTCTGGCTCCAGTGAAAGGTCCTGAGCTGTTTGCTTTGGAGAAGACAAAATGCATTTTAATGATTTCCATGGCCCATGGGACACCTGGGTGGAGCCTGGTGAGGGACTGCGGGGCCATCATACAAAGTAGGCAGCCAGGGCTGACATCTTGTCCTTGGGCCGCCTGGCGCTGGGCCTTCCAGGGGGCCGCCGGCCCCGGGCCCGCCCTCGGCCCTGCCTCCTCCCCGGCCCACCGCGGTGCATGGGGTGGCAGGAGGCCGCGTGCTTCAGCTCCACGAGCTCCTGGAAGATGGGGTCGCAGAAGACACAGCCCGTGTGCTGGGTCTTGTCGCCCGGGAGTGGGGACTTGGCCTTGTTGAAGTCCACGGCGAGCAGGGCAGCCTCGCAGCTGCCGCAGGTGTCGGCCGACACGCGCACTCGATAGGCATTCTCGAAGCAGTGCGCCACCACATTGCACTTGTTGCAGGCCACCTTCCACTTGGGGCCTGAGGTGGGGTCCAGCACCAGCACGCCGCTCTCGCATTCCACGCACTGGCCGATGCCCAGCATGCTCAGCGAGTGCTGGCAGGTGGGGTGCGTGCACTCATTGCAGCCCATGCCTGGTGGAGAGAGGGCAGCCTGATGAGCACCCCCAGCCCCGCCCACCGCCCCCAGGGGCCTTCTCCAGGGCCTCATGGTCCAGACCCCTCATCCCAGCAGAAAGCGTTCCTCTCGGCCTTGCACACCCTGGCTCTGGATTCCCCTGCTGCCACTGCCCCTGCTTCTCTACTTATCTAAAACCTCCTCAACCTCTGAGCGCCAACCCCCCAATCATTTCCAGAAGGCCTTCCTGGTGGCCTCCAGCCAGGTTCAATCTCCCCTTCACTTTGCTTCCACAGCTCATTATGCCACTGAGTCACACGGGGCCGTCGGCTTCCCTGGAAGCTGCTGGAGGGCAGGGAAGGACCTCAGTGACCCCAGCAGCTCAAATGCAGACTGTCCCTGCCTCACAGGTGAGGCTTGAGTCAGGAGAGGTGAATTGAGACCCCTGAGGGCTCCCAAGACCCCCAGATGAAAGTGGGTAGATGCCTCTCGCTGTGCCTCGCTCCTGTCTATAGCATGGGGTGTAAAAGAGACGGCACAGGCCAGGGTGAGTGTGCTGGGCCCTGGGCCCCCTCTAGACTCTCGGTCCCACCTGGACACATGCTCTCCTTTCTCCAGTAATAACCGTGAGGAGAGAGAACAGTGGTGGACGCTGACTGAGGGCACACCCCTTGCCAGGAGGGGTCCCCCAGCCTGCTGCATCCTCTCATTCACCCTAGCCTGGGAGGGGGCACAGCACGCCTACTGCCCAGATCCCGAATGAGCTGACTGTAGGTGCCCACTTGATTCTGACCAGCATGGAGAGGGGCAGACGGCTGGCTCCGCCTCAGCAGGGCCCAAATCCACCCCAGGTCTCCTACCCCCACGCTGGTGAGGAGCCGGGGCTGGGGAGGGGCCCCTCAGAGGCCAGCATGGTGTGGGGCAGGGGCAGGGCCTGTCTCTGGAGGGAGCAGCCAAGGCCCAGAGACACGGCACTCACCTTTCTTCATGTCTCGGAAGGGCGGGTGGTTGGAGCAGTAGGGGCACAGTGGGTAGCTCTTGCCCCGAGAGCCCGATGACCACAGGACCAGCTCGAAGTCATCCAGCGGGCACCGGAGCTCCTTGTAGAGCTTGATGGTGCCGTTCTGGGGGAGGGTGTAGGTCTCGTCACAGTGCGAGCAGTGCAGGCGGCTCGGCTTGGCCTGCAGTAACACCAGGGAGGGGGTTCGGGGTCACCGAGGCCACCAACTCTCCTGTCCACCCTCACTCTCATAATACCGAAGTAACCGGTAACGTGATATGTAATGCATGTAACACGTAACCTGTAACATATGCTACACAACACAGACTATGGAACATGTAATGAGTCATGCATAACATGGTATGTGATACAGAAAATGTAACATGACACACATATACCATATACACAGCCTAATACACTGTTTATACAACACATGAATACTATGTAACACAAAATACTAATGCATAATGCATAATACCTATGTATACCTCCGCAGATAATGGCAGAATACAGACCTATGTGATACACGTGTCACATGTAATCTGTAACGTGTAACACATAATACACAATAGATAATGTGGAACGCGCTGCCAGGCAACAATCTCTCAGGCAAGGACCCCTGGCCACGAGTCTCAGGACACCTGCTGCACGCGTGAAGAAAAGCAGTTCTAAATTCCCCGTGTGTATATGAACATCCAGGACAGCAAATAAGGTGTTGTTGGGAAAGAATGGACAATGTGTTTAAGTGGCCTCACAGCTTACATGCTCCTGGGGTCAGGGACACACTGTGGGTGTTTGTGGGCAAGGCTGCAGTAGGCCTCTCAAGCGTGTGTGACCACCAGGACCAAGACTATTATTCCTGTAGGACTGAAGATAAAGCAGAGGCCTCCAGAGGTGACAAGACTTGCCCAAGCCTGCGCACAATGGTGCCAGAGGCCAGAAGGGGCGGCCACAGCCCTTCACCCCACTTACCTGAATGTATTTCATGAACCGGTGGCACTTCCCGCAGCGGGACAGGGGCTTGCCCGTGGCCGCCAGGGGCGAAAAAGACACCTCCATCAGCTCGTCCATGCCTGAGGGCAAGCAGTGCAGGGAAGAGTCACATCCTCCGGGCCCGGCAGCCCACCTCCACCTTGGACAGGCGGGTGGAGGGGAGGCCCCCGTGAGTGGGCAAGGATCAGAGTGAGCGCGTCTCTATCCCCAAGGGTGCGGGGATCACGAAAAGGCAGAGCTGCAGCCGCATTGGTCACCTGAGCCGGGTACCTCGCGTGTGGTGTTGAGATGCCCACTCTTTAACCCCCATGATGATGAGGATGGCCCAGCAGTGAGGCGCCACTGCCTCGTCCGCCCAACGGAGCCCCAGAGCCTGGAGCCCAGATCTGGATGCTGGTCCCGCACGGCCATGGCGGCCCTGGCCCAGGGGTAGGGAAGAGGCAGGCCTCACCGGCAATAGAGTCCACGAAGTAGTGGAACTTCCTCTTGAAGACATCCAGTGTGTGGCCCAGGACCTGGCGGTAGTCGGCCTTGCCCTGGGCGATCAGGTTCAGCTGCTTCTCGACCGCACTGCGGATGGTGGGGAGCACCAGCTCCGCATCTGCAGGGTGGGGTGGGGGTGAGGTGCCACTGTGAGCACTCGCACTGAGGGGCTGTGGCTGCCCCCCGGCCAGCGCAGGCTGGAGTCCCGTGACCCCAGGCCTTTCCTGATCTCCTACCCAGAAAATCCTGCGTGGAGTGGCCAGGGACATCCTGTCTCTAGGACGGTGTCACAGTTCCTGGGAGTCCTCGGGCCAGGCCTGTGCTCTGACATCTCCCCTGGTCCCCTGGGAACCTCTCGGGGACAGAGCAGACAGCTCCACAAGGAGGACCTGGGCCCCACCAGGAGCCGGTCTGTGGGGAAGAGCCCCCCCGCAACGCCCCTTTTGGATCCTTTGCACATGACCATTCATGCATCAACCACACAGAGCCCCTACTGGGGCACGTCCTCAGGGGGGCCGGTGTAGCACCCTCGCAGTGGGAGTTTATTGGCCCGGCAGAGGCTGTGGGCCGATAAACGCAGCGCCACAGCTCAGCCAGACTCACCGATCTTGTAGTAGCCGTGCACCAGGACGATGCCCAGGTTGGTGGGTCTGAGCCGGCGCCCACTCTCCACAGTGACATAGTTGCGCTGACAGATGTTGTTGATGTGCACGGGGATGCTGGCGTCCGTCCCTGAAACACATGGCAAGGCCCCGGGCTTCCTTGGGCTGTGCCCGTCACGCTGCAGGCTCCATGTCTGCCCCCACCCACCACGCGGGCCCTGGTTCTCAGCTCCTTCCCCTCTGTTTTTGGCCAGCACTGTGCGGGACACCACAGTGTGTGTTTCGAGAATGGTCTTATGAATCAAAAAATGGCCCTCCCAGCGCCAGCGCTCAGTGCTTAATCCCCCTCTACAGACAACAGGGGCTCATAGAGGTTAAGGAACTCTGCCAACATCATGGGAGCTCATTCTACCTGCCCCTCACACCTGGGAAATGTGACCTCCTCGGCCTCTCCTGCCTCGATGCTGAGACACTCGACCCTTCTAGAACCAGGGCTCAAGACCCCTGAACATGGAGGAACTCCCATGCTCGCTGCCAAATCGTCCCCTCTGAAACCTGCTCAGTATTGCCCACTTTCTGGCTCCTAGGTCCCTCGTGGTCAGTTTCCGGGGCAGCCCCTTCCCCGGAGACCTCAGGGATGCTGCCCTTACTGCTTCGCCGTGCTGAGGAGCCTCCTTAGAGGTGCTCAGAGGCTGGGACCACCGAGGTACCACACTTGAAGGATGATGCTGGGACTGGGATCTGAACCAGCACACTACCCGCCATGCCCACTGCATTCCTGCCACCCCTGGAGTGGCGCCCCCCTCCCCCGGGGAAAGCGTCTTCACGCAGCCCTGGGGGCGCCTGGTCAATAGCGGCACTGTCATGTTCAGAAGGTCACATGAGCCCTCTTCGAGGACACAAATTCATTTTGGTCATGGGGTCTAGGGAGACATGGATGTCTTGTCAACAGGGAAGGAGAAAGGATGCCCCCACCCCACAGCATCTATACCTGAGGACTCAGGGCAGGACCCACCGCAGGCACCCAGGCCCCTGGAAGAAGCAGGCTCAGCTCTCCAGCTGAGGCCACCACTGTCACTAGAAGCCTAGCCTCAGGTGAGACATCACCTGTCATGACTGTTAGTGATAGAGCCGAAACCAGGTACAGCAACCTGGACTGTTCGCAGCCTTCTAGAGCCTGGTCAGCTGGTGCAGCACATCAGGGAACAGGCAGTTCCCATCAGAGTGATCAGTCCCTGGGGAGCTGGCCACACCCTGGGCCCCGATTACCAGGTGCTGGGCACGGAGGGGTCATAGAGCAGCTCTGGAAGCACCGTCTCCTGGACCCCGGTCCTGGGATGGGGACCCTTGGGCCTGGGGCCTGGGCAGGCGGGAGGGTGGGTGCACCCACCGATGCCGTGCTTCTCCATGAGTGTGATGAGCTCAGCCTCCGTCAGGTAGTCGGGCGGGCTCGTCTGCTTCTCCAGCATCTTCATCTCACTCACGGGAAAGATATCGCCCCTCTGGCAGGTGGGCAGGCTCTCCTCCAGTGGTATGCTCTGCCAGGGCATGATCTCCGTGAAGCCTGGAGACACAGGGTGCTGCCACTCAGGGTCCCATCCCAGGCAGCCCAGGCCCAAGACACTGAGACCCCCTCCCCAGGTCCGATGGAGAACATTCTGTCCGTCTGTGGAGGTGTGGGAGGAGCCACGCTGGGACTTGCAGTTCTACCTGGAGACATGACGGTTTTCCCTGTGCAGGTGAAGTGCTCGGGCCCGATTCGGAAGGAAATGGTGCTCTGGAGGTACCTGCAGTCGTAGCTAACCGTGGCGATGAAGTGTCTGGTGATGTACTCATACAGCCGCCAAGCCTCGCTCCCTGCAACGGACACGGAAGCTGGTCACCGGCCGGGGACTGGCTCTGAGGACTACCCCCCGGCCAGCGCTCTCACTCCAGCAGCAGGGCCCTAGCTGTTGGCACGGGATGCCAGGGCTGGCCTGCACCGAAGCTCGAGAGAGGAGGAGGGGAAAGTGAGTCTCCCGGGCCGTGGCGGTTCCTTCACAGCTACGGCTCCCACCCCCCACCTCCCACCCCTGCTTTGAGGTGGGACTGCTCTTCAGAGCCTGGCCAGTCCGCAGCTAGGGACTTGCCACCGTCACTTCAAACTTGGGCTGTGCCCAGTGGCTCCTGTCTCTACCTCTCCCCTTCCCTGACTCCTCCCCCAGCCTCGATCAGGTGGGAAGCAGGCTGGGCCCTAGCACTCCCTGTCTCGCTTGGTCCTGTCCTGTTCCGTCCTTGCCCATCTGTCTCACCTTCCCACTCGCCTCCTGCGAGCAGCCTCCTGCACCCTGCACTCAGGCACGCCACCACACACCTGCCGCCACTTCACTTCTGTCCTGTCCCTCGGCCACAGAACACAACTTTCAGGCGACCCCCTCTGCCACAGCCAGGGGCAGGTGGGGGAGGGAGGGAACTCCCATATTGCCATCGGGGCCTGACACTGTCCAAAGGTGCCATGTAGCTTCCCACCCAGAAGCTTGGAGAGAGTGTGTGTGTGTGTATGTGTATGTATGTGTTGGGGGATGTGCCCAATACCTAATTCGGCCTCTGTGGCAGACCTCATGGGGGTGATGGGGGGATGGTCGCCAGCGTCATGGCCCTTCCGTGGACGATTGATACCTTCTGCTAACAAGCGCTTTACCTGAGGGAGAGAAGACAAGGTGGTGTGAGTCCTGTCTGCGGAGGGAGCCAGCACCAGTTCTGGGTTTGGCCAAAGAGCCTGGGCTGGGTCCCAAGACCCTGGCAACAAGTGTGCCCAGTGGCTCTGCTCACCGTGTCGGCCCAGTAGGGGTGGTTGGCCTGCTGCCGCAGAGGGCCCTTCAGGTCAAAGTTCTCGGGGTAGTGGGTGGTCTCAGTCCGCGGGTAGCTGATGTAACCTTGTGTGTAGAGTCGCTCGGCGGTCTGCATGGCATGCTGTGGTCCCATGCCTGCGACAGAGGGCAGGCTCAGCTGGACCAGAATGCTGGGGATGGCCAGGTCCCTGCCCAGGGGCTGGGCACTCAGGCTCCCCACCAAAGGCGGCCAGGGCCTCCTGGTAGGTGAGGAAGGCTCTGGGTGGGCACCGCGAGCGCACGGAGCTGCTGGCCAGGCACCTGTGCCCGGGCAGCATCCTCCAAGGCCGAGGTCCTGAACCTGTGAGGTGGACCCAGGATGGGGACGCACCACAGTGTCACCCTCATGACATGGCTATGCCGATTAAATGTGGCCTGCAGAGTGCTGATGTCACACGCTCTGGCCATGGTGCGCATGAGGTCTGCCTCAGGGTTGGCTGATGTCCCACTATGAGAGCAGAATTAGCACACGCCCCCCCATTCTGAATCCCCTGGGTGTTTCTGTCCTTATGGCACTCCGGGACCACTGAGGGAGGGCTTGTCCTCCTGCTTCCTCTGACCAGCAGAGGCTGGCCCTCAGCTGTCGGTCACTCGGTGTCATCGTTGCCCTCTGAGGATCCCTGAAGGTGACACTCTGCGAGGACACTGCCCAGCTTCCCGGGGCTGCAGAGGCCACCAATACCTTGAGGGCAACAGCTGTCAGAGAAGGCCGACTTTCCAGTCCCCACCTTCTCACTACTGTGGAAACAAGGCTCAGAGAGGTTACGTCAACACTGGTCACACTTGCCCTTGCAGGAGACGGGCCTGGAGCACCAACCTCCCATGGCCTCTCCCTGCACCAGGGAAGCTGCTGTGGGATGCTAACGCCAGGCTGCCCCTGTCGGGGAGTGGATTGCCTCTGCTCTTGTGAGGATGCACATTTCAATCATTTCATCCTCAGAACAACCAACTCCAGTGATGGTCGCCCTGTGTTCCTGTGAGGAAACTGAGGCTCCAGGACAAGAAAGAAAGTAGCCAAGCTGAGATTGGACCAGAGTTTGGGTCCGGAGCTGGACCTCCATGGTCTAATGCCTCTGAGGGGACTCCACTGAGCCAGTGACAAGCGAGGGTTGCCCCACAGGGGGTCCCTGACCATGGCCTTCCATGTACAGCCCAGGCAGCAGCTGCATGGATGTCTAGTAATACAAAATGGTCTGAGTTTTCCCCACATAAATTCAAAGAAGCTGTTGAATATTAACCAATTATCCTCTGAAATGGGATCCTCTCGCGTGTTTGTTAGTTTATTAGTTATTTTCACTCTGAAATTTAAGAGAAATGAACGCTGCATGAGGCTCAGATTCTCACTAAGCCTCACAAGACACTGCAGGTAGGCTGTTCCTTGGCACAGGTGAGCACAGAGGGAGTTACTCGTCACAGGTGAGCACAGAGCAAGGGGCCTCGTCACAGGTGAGCGAAGAGTGGGGGCGCTCGGCACAGGTGAGCACAGAGCAGGGGGCACTCGGCACAGGTGAGCACAGAGCAAGGGGCCTCGGCACAGGTGAGCACAGAGCAAGGGGCCTCGGCACAGGTGAGCACAGAGTGGGGGCGCTCGGCACAGGTGAGCACAGAGCAAGAGGCCTCGGCACAGGTGAGCACAGAGTGGGGGCACTCGGCACAGGTGAGCGCAGAGCAAGGGGCCTCAGCACAGGTGAGCAGTGGGGGAGTTTGGCACAGGAGAGCACAGAGCAGGGGGCACTCAGCACAGGTGAGCAAAGAGCAAGGGGCCTCGGCACAGGTGAGCGCAGAGCAAGGGGCCTCGGCACAGGTGAGCAAAGAGTGGGGGCGCTCGGCACAGGAGAGCACAGAGCAGGGGGCACTCGGCACAGGTGAGCACAGAGCAAGGGGCCTCAGCACAGGTGAGCACAGAGCAAGGGGCCTCAGCACAGGTGAGCAGAGTGGGGGAGTTTGGCACAGGAGAGCACAGAGCAGGGGGCACTCAGCACAGGTGAGCACAGAGCAAGGGGCCTCGGCACAGGTGAGCGCAGAGCAAGGGGCCTCGGCACAGGTGAGCAAAGAGTGGGGGCGCTCGGCACAGGAGAGCACAGAGCAGGGGGCACTCGGCACAGGTGAGCACAGAGCAAGGGGCCTCGGCACAGGTGAGCACAGAGCAAGGGGCCTCGGCACAGGTGAGCAGAGTGGGGGCGCTCGGCACAGGTGAGCACAGAGCAAGGGGCCTTGGCACAGGTGAGCAGAGTGGGGGCGCTCGGCACAGCTGAGCAAAGAGTGGGGGCGCTCGGCACAGGTGAGCGCAGAGCAAGAGGCCTCGGCACAGGTGAGCGCAGAGCAAGGGGCCTTGGCATAGGTGAGCACAGAGCAAGGGGCCTCGACACAGGTGAGCATAGAGCAAGGGGCCTCGGCACAGGTGAGCAGAGTGGGGGCGCTCGGCACAGCTGAGCAAAGAGTGGGGGCGCTCGGCACAGGTGAGCGCAGAGCAAGAGGCCTCGGCACAGGTGAGCACAGAGCAAGGGGCCTCGGCACAGGTGAGCATAGAGCAAGGGGCCTCGGCACAGGTGAGCAGAGTGGGGGCGCTCGGCACAGCTGAGCAAAGAGTGGGGGCACTCGGCACAGGTGAGCGCAGAGCAAGAGGCCTCGGCACAGATGAGCACAGAGTGGGGGCACCTGGCACAGGTGAGCATGGAGGGAGAGTGCTGGCAGAGGTGAGAGCATCAGCACTGCCTGCATTCCCAGGCACCGCGCACCAGGGCTGAATGGCTCACCGCGTGCCCGTCCCGAGAAGTCTTTTGTGGGCTTTAGAGGAGCGCGCTTACATACCCAGAGAAGAGCTAGCTACTCGCAGCATCTCCACAGTGTTCAGGGCGAGGGGCCTCTGCTTTGCCTTCTCTTTCTTGCTTGTGGCCTCCACCTAAATAGAAGACAGAACAGATTCAGTGATTCGGGTGGCAGGGGGAAAGATGCCGTAACAGAGAATCCGGATGTGTGGGCAAAGGGTCTCGTTTCATTCATTTGGTCTCCCTGCTTCTCGATTTCACTCTTCACAGTGCTCTCAAGACTTGAATATTTATTTAGACCCAGGAAGGGAAAAAGAAAAAAAATTCTTTTTTAGAGAATTTCTAGGGAAAGAGAAAACTTGGAAGAATGGCAAAGAGCCAGGAGAAGGGGTTGCAAACTCAAAATCCTCCAGGAGCCAGTGGTGGCCAGGCCAGGGGGACGGCAGATGAGGCCTGGGCCAGGCCACGGAGCACGGGCCCACCTCAGAGGCAGCCACTTGCCCTTTGCTGCACCCGAGCACTCCCACCAGGGCCTACTGGTGTTGCTCCATCTTCCAGGTCGTCAACAAAAGCTGCAAATCCGGACTCTTACGTGAAATCTTGTAATTTTCTAATGTTGGTAACTATTTTAAGTATTTGTAAACACCATGCAGTTTAAATAAAATACCGGTCAGCTTCAAACTCTGGGCTTGAACGGCTGTCAGAAGGGATGACTGTTTTGCCCGTGGCAAAAACAATCCAAACAACTCAACTCTGATGCCTTGCCCCTCCCAATCCCATGGAGACCTAGCCACGGGTCAGTGCAGTGCCTTCTGAATTCCAGATGGACAAACGTGGGGGCGAATTTAGGCCAAAATGGGTGTGTGCTGCAGTGGAGGCTGGGGTCACAGGGGGCACTGTGGGTGAGATCTGGAGATGGTGGTGAGGGGGTCTCTTGAGGAACATGACCGAAGATAAAAGTATGAAGCAGCTTTGGAGAAAGTTCTGGAAGCCTGAGTCAACTGCATAGCTGAGCAGAGGGCACCCAAAGAAAGCTTGAAAAGGACAAGAGGAGGCGGCTAAAGGAGACCAGGCCGCACCTCCACGACTCTGGTAGCTGGTAAGGCTTCAGGTAATGGTGGTGGAACTCCTCCACCTGGGGCACCCAGCCCCTCATCACCCTCTTCTAACAGCCAAGCACGTGACCCTCAAATTCATAAAGACCCTGAGTAAGAGCCACAGTACCATAAAGGCCATGAAAGCTGACCGAGGTGGGGACATCCCATGCTAGCTGTGGGACCCCGGACAGGGCCACTGACGTGCACACAGGTCCCTCTGGAGCTGTTAGCATTCAATATCACAGAAAAGGGACCTCTGTGTGAAATGGAGTCCTGCCAAAAGGAGAGAACGCCCCTGGGGTCACGTGGAAAGGGGCTGGCAGGTGGCGGATGTGGGGCAGTGCCCAGGGCGGAGCAGGGGCATCGCACACCGCAGTGACCGCAAGCGTCAGTAACTGTCCTTTCCGAAACATGTCTGTTTCCAAAAAGGAGACAAAGACGGGACCCTAGGTCACGAGGTGCTCTTCCAGCCAGAGGCACCTAGAAGCCTACTCCCACCCAGAGCAAACATGACAGATGTGGGCGGCGCAGGCCCACCTGGGCTTCCTTCTCCAGCTTTGTCAGGTTTAAAAACATCTGTGCGATCTCCCGGTCGAACACTCGCACCCGGTCCCAGTCCAAGAGAAGAGACCTGTCTTTATCCACATTAACCTGCAGGAAAAAGGGTAAAAGAAGTCGGGAAAGAAAATATCCAGGTGAGCACACTGCCAGGGAAGAGAACTGAGTAGATGAAGCAGCTCCTTGTCTGGAGGAAAACGGTCCCGTCCCTACGTCTCACGGGCCTACGTGTACAGGTGTGCGCAGGTACACAGACACGCAGGCGGAGACCCCGCCCCGCCCCAAGGGAAGGCTGCTCTGATTCCAGGCCTCCCCCCTGAGATTAGGGAGGTGGTCTCACAAGGGGAGCCTGAAGCTGAGGCTGCTGTGTCCTTAAGGAGTGTGGGAACCTCCACCTCAAACACCATCCCTGCCAACCCTCTAAGGCCTGGCCAGCACGAGGTGTGGCCCTTCTGGGGGTCCCCAGCCCTATGTCAACCAGACCAGCTCTGTGTGATTTAAATCTTATAAGCAGCTTATGTGGAGGATTTTATTTGAAGAAAGGGTTCTAAGGCTTCAAAAAGTTTGAAGTCACTGGCCTATGGCCCTCAGTCCAGACCTTGGACCTGACCATCACAGCTGACGGCCCTGAGGCGTGACCTCCCCTCTCTGCACTGCCAAAGCGGACTTCATTCCTGCTTCTCTAAGTTCAATGCATCCAGGCCTATGTAGGCTGGGTTCCCTTCTCTGGGCACCCCGCAGACCAATCTGGCCTCCCTTCTCTGTGCCCGTGGCCTGGGGGGCTTACAAGGCTATGATGATGATGGAAGACCCTCAGAGTCCATAGCCTGAACCCGGGAAGACCCGCGTGCATAGGGAAGGGAAAGCAAACCTTGGCCTGCAGCACCCAGTAGGTCTCCGGTTTGAAGGACTGGATTTTATCATGTCTCTCCACGCAGAAGCCCAGGGTAGGGGTTTGACATGGCCCAAAGGAGATGAGGGAGCTGTCCAGATTGCCGTATTTTCCCTGGAAGTACTTAGTTTGAAACCTACAAGGAGGCACGGGGCAGAGAAAGGTATTCTGGTCATGGATTCACTCCAGACACCATCATTCACCAGCCATGTGAGTCCAGCACCGGGCCAGCTGGTGGCGGCGCCCAGCTCAGAAGACAGGGGACAGGGTGAGGACACGCTCAGCAGGGGGCCTGGGGAGGGT
This sequence comes from Mirounga angustirostris, assembly GCF_029215605.1. NCBI lineage: Eukaryota > Metazoa > Chordata > Mammalia > Carnivora > Phocidae > Mirounga > Mirounga angustirostris. The sequence continues at coordinate 65,369,489 of NW_026991722.1, forward strand.
GTGTGTGTTGTGTGTTGTGGCACACATGGCGGGGAAGGCAGGAGAGAAGAGTAGATGGGGCTGGGAAACCTTTCTATTCCATTCAATCCCCTCCACCCTCTTCTCAAGACCCACACAGTGTAGACGAACACCCCGCTCATCATGTGGTGCCCTGTGTGGTCTAAATCAGCTAGATCGTTTCCTTCATACAATGTTGACATTGGCCTAGAGCTAACCAGGCCCAGGGCGGCCAGTGGGGACCGGCGAGACAGGGGCTCTAGCCAAAGGGCAGGCAGCCAGTACCTGGTGAACGCACAGCCGATGCGCAGGTCCAGCTCTTGCCTGGCGTCCACCGACAGCGCCTCGTTGTGGTCGGGCTCGCCCAGGCGGGCCATGGCGGCGCAGATGTCTGTGTCTGTGATGGAGCTGAACCTGGCCCTGTACACTGTCTTTTCGCCACCATGGGTTGGATTCATGACTGGCAGCACAGCGTCTAGGACCTGGGGGAGGCGGCCCAGCGGTCACCCACCTCGGAGGCCTCTGCCCCCAGCTCTGTGTCCCACCTGTGAGGCCGCGGCTCCTGTCCTGGCCAAACCTCGCTGTGCGTGACTCAGTCTCCCTCCTCCGTCCCCTTCCCCGTCCAGAGGCTTCAGTCTCTCCACAGCACTCCTTCTACATGGCTTCCTTTCCTTCCGCTGACAAACCTGTTCAAACACCCCCCTCCTTCCTACCACCCTTTCTCTCTTCCTTCTGCTTTCATCCCCGCTAAACCAGGAAATGCTAATGCCACGGACGCCAGGGGGCGCAGTCACGAAAGCCACCCCACTTGACCCATCTCCCTTCCTTCTAGAAGGCAGAGTGCCTCTAGAGGGGTGGGTGGAACTTTTAAGAGACTGAAGAAAAGCCAGGGAAGGAAAACAGAATGAGGAGGAAAAGGCAGAGGGCAGGAATGGGGAGGGCACAGGGAACTCCCAAAGTGGGGGCTTCGGGGGGCTCAGGGCTAAAGCACAGCGTGGGGCCTGGAGCCAGACTCACTAGGAAGGCCGTGCAGTATATGGGGAAGAGGTACTTTCGTTTCGGAGGGGAGAAAGCCCCATGAGCCTCCACCCCCAGATGCAAAGGCCCCCCAGGGGAGGAGCAACCCTGTAGGGGAAGGGCCGGGAGAGGAGTGTCTGGGAAGGGACAAAGCGTAATCGTGTTTACTGAGGGTGCTGTGGAACAGGGGGTGCCCCGAGCTCCCTCTGTCACACAGGAAGCATTTCCTGAGCCCCAAGGTGTGCCAGGCCCCAGGTGAGAGCTGGGGATGCAGAGGCAGGAGGGTGAGCGGCACCAGAGGACACCTGCAGTCAGGACCCACGTGAGGGCGCCACAGCTGCAGGCGAGGCAGGCTAGAGGGCATCTTGGGTGGGGCAAGGACAGTGAAGGCCAGAGCTGAGGAAAGGAGCAAGGAACGCGGCCGAGTGGCAACCAGCCTCAGCTGAAGGTCCCTAAGAGGTGCCCAGTAGGCTGGGATGCTGAAAACCAACGCTCTCCTATCCACCAAGAAAATTCTGCCCTTTCTGTTTGCTCACACAGTGCACCCCGGCAGGGGAAGTAACACCCCTTCGCCCTTGGTAGAGTCCATACGTTTGAAAGTGTCTCTGCAGTTTCCAAAATAAAGGAGGAAAGAAAAGGCATTTCTAAGGCAATGTAGTGGATTCCTGGGCTGCAGCCTCCGGAATGGGGTGACTGCGGGTACAGCTGGCAGGAAGGCCCGAAGTGAGGACCACAGTGGGCCCCCCTCTCACCTCAAAGCAGATGTTCTCCCCCTCCTTGTCACAGTCCAGCCACAGCACGATGTAGTCGCAGCCTTTGCCCTCCACCTGCCACGCAGCACACAGCGACTGGCACCTCCGTGGCCCGGCCCGCAGTGCCCACCCACGGTGCTCCCACCCAGTCCCTGAGCCCCGCGGAGCAGGACGGGTGCCCAGAGCAGCGCCTGGGCAGTGAGGTTGCCTTCGCCACTCAGAGAACTTTGCTCAGAACTTAGTTTTTTGGACACAAAATGGTTATAAATGCAATATCATCTTAACCCCAAAACCGCACAGAAGAGGACTGAAATGAGATAAGCTTAAAGGTTAATGGTGGTTGTCTTAGGTTGTGTGATTATAGATAATTGTTTCTTCCTTCTACTTTCTAATATTTTCCATAATATGTATGCATTTGTTTTAAAACTAGAAAAACCACTACCACCACACAATTTAAAAAGCAGAATTTCTGCTCTCCAGGGCTGAGTGACAGGGCTGCCCTGGTGGGCCAGTCAATGGTTCTAAGGCGAGGAACAGGCCTGAAAGGTGCCTCATGGGCCAGCAGGGGCGCTCAAAGAAAGGGTAGGGAGGCCCGCCCAGGGCTTCCAGCGAAGGCCTCCAGGTTCATGAAAGGGGGAGGGACCGGGGGAGGCCGCCTGCAGTGCCCGAAGCCCGGGATGGAGACTTCCCAGATGTCGGTGCCCTTCCCCGCCCCACACACCTGCAGGAACTTCACCATGTTCAGCTTGGGGTTAGCTTCCTTCTTCTCTGTTGGCGCTTGGCTGAACAGCTCTGCGGGGTCCACCTTGTCCCATTTGTTGTACTTTCCTACAAACCACAGCCACAGTGACATCTAAATCACACTTCTGGGCTCACAGAGCTTGACCTCTGCAATGGTCGTAACCCCAGGAGGAAAGGGACAGCTTGAACAATTTGCCCAGGACAGCCCCACAACTGGAGGCAGAGCTGGGCCTTCGTTCCCCTGGGCTGCTGAGGTGACACCACACCGTGGCCACCCCCAGGAGCCACCCCTGGCCAGGGCCACCGCTGCCCCAGCCTCACTTCAGGACGTGCCCTGTGGCTGGTAGCGCCATTCCTGGGCTGGCTCACTTTGCCAGAGCACCGAACCACACCACTCGTACTTCTGCCTTCTCTCCCAGCCTGAATTTCTGCAACTCTCCCCCCACCCAGCACGTGACCGCACACAGGCCAGGGGCTCAGATGATCCCCGTGGGAAATCAATCTTTTGAGCCTCATGACTGGTACCTCCACCTACTAAGCACTGAGCCCTCTTTTAGTCCCCATTTCGTGCAGCCTGGGAGAACAGGGTCAGATAGAGTCAAATTCAAATCCCAGCTCCCCACCTGCTGGCTGGTGACAAAACTCAAGAGTCCAAATGCTTGGCCACACAACTGAATCAATGTCATTGTTGTCACTGAGCAGCAAGAAGTGTTGAGACTTTGTTGTATGCTAAGCTCTCTACCTTTCACGGTCACACTGAGTCCTCAAACAATCCTGGGAAGTGGATGGCACCGTCGGAAGAACCACTTCACCCATGTGGGACAGAAACTCATAGAGGCCCCAGTCCCAGCCCATGAGCCCCTGGAGCAGGGGTCAGAGCCCAGGCCGGACTCTTGTCAACCACAGGGCCCTGCATTTGGCTCTGCTGGGTCACTAAAGCTGGCTCTTCCAAGGTGACAGATAGCAAAGATACAAGGATGACAATGACGGCCACCGAATGACCACTGGGCAACAGTTACATTCAGCAGGAACCACCTCCTGAATGCCTGCATGGGCCAGGCCCCCCTGAGTTGGGCATTCACCACCTCTAGGAAGCACAGGAAGAAGGAGCATAGGGCATGCAGTGACTAAAGGGTGTCTCTGGGATGGGAACCCAGAGGGCACTAAGCTCCAAAACCCGGGTTCTGGGCACCTCACCCAGGGACCCTGGGTCACCTCTTCATGATCCGTTGGCCTCAGGACTCATGGGTTCTGCACACTTCTCTGCCTGAAGCCCTCCCCTGGCTCCAACTAGACCCACGGCAGCACTCTGCAGGGCTTCCCTCAGAGGGATGGGGGGTGGGCAGGGGCTTGGGGGCTCACCCAGGAAGTCCAAGGTCATCACGTGACCACAGACAGATGTCATCTTGAAGCGGACGGACTGGCCAGCGAAGGTCCCGCTGTACTCGTGCACTGAACACGTTCCGTTCAGCCCTTTGTGTGAGGACATGTTTCCTGCAAGGGAGAAGTACAGTGATGGCTCGCCATGCAGAGCCCTGGGTCGGCTGAAGGCCAGGAGCGCCCTCTCTGAACGCTCTCAAGAGCAGGCACTCTTTTTTTTTTTTTTTTTTTAAAGATTTTATTTATTTATTTGAGACAGAGAGAATGAGAGAGAGAGAGCACATGAGAGGGGGGAGGGTCAGAGGCAGAAGCAGGCTCCCTGCCGAGCAGGGAGCCCGATGCGGGACTCGATCCAGGGACTCCAGGATCATGACCTGAGCCGAAGGCAGTCGCTTAACCAACTGAGCCACCCAGGCGCCCAAGAGCAGGCACTCTTGGGCCCTTCGCTGCATTTTCTGCCTCACTTCTTTCCAACTTCACTTGAAGGCCTCTGGGGGCCTCCTCATTATCAAGTCCCTCGATGTCTTCTCATGCTCCCCACTGACGGCCCTTGGCCTCTGGGGACTGGGCACTTCTCAGCTCTCCCCTTCCCTTCGGAGAGAAGCCAGCCCGCTGTCCTAGCCCAGGGGAGGTCACGGTGGGCGTGTGCCATTTCTAGGTACCCAGCACCCAGGCACCCTTCCTGTCTGCAGGGAATTCAGAGATACGAAGGGAAGCAGCACCCTACCCGCTGCCTCAGTAGCCGGAGCGGGGCTAGCCTGGTGTCTCAGGAGGGCTGTAGACAAGGGTCAGCCTGGTGGCTACTCTCGAGTGACGCGAGGCACACCAGCTGCAGATGTAGCGGTTCAAGGCAGGGGCAAGGGTCCTGGGGTGACAGTGTCCGTGGCATGGCCTCAGACTTACTCTGGGGTCTAAGTTCGGGGTCAGACTTAGAGTAGGGTGGGCTCCTGGCTCTGTCTTCTTCCTTCCAGTGAATTCTCTTTCTGTGTGAGTTACCAGGGCTGGTTGCTGCTTACGCCCAACAGCCTGACAGGTGCAGTGCTCTTACAGGGGCTTGCCTCTGTGACCTCGGCCTGGATCCCTTGGGAGTCCCAGACCTGGCCCGCACCGGCTGCGGCAGTAAGTGCATCCCACAGTGACCAGTACCGAGGGGCTGCAGTGGTGCCCGCTGTCCTGAAGCACGTCAGCTCCAGAGGCTGGGTCACGCTTGGGGAAAGAAAGAAACGACCATGCTTACAGTGCCCCCTCCGAGGGCTGTCCTCCCTACCTCGAGAGAGGATTTTAGCAATGGACTGGGCCAAGGATGGCTTTTCTGCAACCATGAGCACGGTCTTCATCTTGTGTTAAAGCTGCCAGGGGCTTCGGCCCTTCACACTCCAGTCTCAGAGAGATGGCAATGAAGGTCAGAAACTTCTCTTCTGCAGCTCAACACTACTGTCAGCGCTGACTCCTGAAGAGAAGAAGAGACACACTGAAAACAGAGATACTTCCAATGGAACCTCTACCACTAAGAAGGAAACTCACTTAAAAAAATGAAAAACAGGGGCATCTGGGTGGTGTAGTTGGTTGAGCATCTTGGTTTGAGACTCTTGGTTTCAGCTCGGGTCTGATCTGAGGGTCGTGAGATTGAGCCCCTCGTTGGTCTCCACGCTCAGTGGGGAGTCTACTTGGGTTTCTTCCTCCCTCTCTCTCTGCCCCTACCCCCGCTCGCACGTGCTCTCTCTCTCATAAATAAATCTTTAAAAAAAACACCCTGGGGCGCCTGGGTGGCTCAGATGGTTAAGCGTCTGCCTTTGGCTCAGGTCATGATCCCAGGGTCCTGGGATCGAGTCCCGCATCGGGCTCCCTGCTAGGCGGGGAGCCTGCTTCTCCCTCTGCCTCTGCCTCTCTCTCTCTCTGACTTTCATGAATAAATAAATAAAAAACATTAAAAAAATAATAATAAATAAAAAAGACACCCCAAAAAACAAATAAATTTCTTTGGGGCGTCTGGGTGTCTCCGTCGGTTAAGCGTCCGACTCTTGATCTCAGCTGAGGTCTTGATCTCAAGATTGTGAGTTCAAGCCCTGTGTTGGGCTCCACACTGGGCATGGAGCCTACTTAAAAACAAAACAAAACAAAAAAGGGGCACCTGGGTGGCTCAGTTGGTTAAGCAGCTGCCTTCTGCTTAGGTCATGATCTTGAGGTCCTGGGGTCAAGCCCGATGTCAGGCTCCTTGCTCAGCGGAGAGTCTGCTTCCCCTCTCCCTCTGCCCCTCCCCCTGCTCAGCTCTTTCTGTCTCTCAAATAAATGAATAAATAAAATCTTTAAAACAAAACAAAACCAAAAAAAGTAAAAAAACAAAACCAAAAACGCCCAAACCCCCAAAATAGGGGTGCCTGGCTGGCTCAGTCAGTAAAGCATGCAACTCTTGATCTCAGGGTTGTGAGTTCAAGCCCCACATTGGGTGTAGAGTTTATTTAAAAAACAAACAAAAACAAACCTGAGGTAAGAAAAAGAAGTTAGGGAAACTTGAAGACATTGGACAAACCAGGGCAATGGAACTGGCTTAGAGATGAACACCTTGGGAATTTGGGTTCCTTTGGGAGAAGCTGATGTGGCTCCATGATCTCAGGTCAGTCTTAGGAAGACTTTGGGGCCTTTGGATCTGGACTGATAGGCTGGGGTAGGGCAGATGGCTGGCCCTCCTCCTAGGGCACAGTTCTCTTTGCTCCCCAGGGCTGAGAGCAGCCCCTCCACCTCAGCTGAGAATCGGGATGCCCTGGGACATTTTTTTGTTTTTAAGACTTACTTGAGAGAGAGAGAAAAAGAGCGCACAAGCAGGGGAGGGACAGAGGGAGAGAGAGAGAGAAGCAGACTCCCTGCTAAGCAGGGAGCCCAACCTGGGGCTCATGATCCCAGGACCCTGAGATCACCACCCGCGCTGAAATCAGGAGTTGTCAGATGCTCAACTGACTGAGCCACCCAGGCGCCCTGCTCTGGGACATTTTATAAAATGCAGATGCCAGGCCATGTTACCCAGATCGTTCTGATCCAAAACTAGGGCCTGAGACCCACTGGCCAGGAAATCCAGACCTCAGCAGAACTCGACAGCCCTTTTCCAATGGGCTCCGATCTACCTTCCTGCCTGCCCCACGCAACCTCTAGCCTTGCAGACCATCCTCTGCCCAGTTAAACTAGACACCACTGTTCCCAAGCCTCTGTTCCCTTGCTTGGAATGTACCGCCAAACCCAGAGAATGCAGCTCGACTGCCTGAAGGCCCGGCTCTACTGCTAACTGTTGTTTAAAGAGCTCTCCCAGCACCCACTGGCAGGCCGAGAAGCTTCCTGCTGTCCCCCCGCCTATTACAACAGACTGCGCACCTGCCGTGGTTAGTTACCGTCTCATCTCCCCAGCAGCGCATCAGTGGCCTGAGGTCTGGATCACTGTTGGCAACTGTGACAGCTGGTTCCAAAACTGCTACAGGACACTTAATTCCTGCTGGCTAAATAAAAGAAACACAAGCCCTCTCTTTTTTGATCATTATACATATGGCCTTGACGTTGACAAATATGACATCGTAATAAACAACACTCAGCATCTACTGAGACAACTGGGCAACCTTTGGTGGTGGGGGGGCGGTTAAAGCTAGACTCCTACTTTACACTTTCCACCAAAACAGATTCCAGATCTAGCAGAAATTTGAGCAAAAAGATGAAACTAGAAAAATACTAGAAGAGAACATAAACTTTGGTATGAAAAGCAGAAGACACCTAAGGATTTCAGAAGCACAGAAACACACCTCTTCATGTTTAAAAGCATTTGCCTTCCTTTTCTGTGAATGAATGCCATTTTTTCCCCAGCTAGACTGCTGTTTTCTTATTTTTAGCAATGATTTTAGTTGCTAAAATAACTTCCTACATAATATTTCCTAAATAATGAGGAAATCGGCCGTTTGTGATATGATGGCCAATAACACCCATCACGGTAAATTAGGGGTAAAATGAGCTTGTGCCTGTCTCACCAGCAATGATCACAGGATGAGCACACAGATGGGTGAGGGTCTGGTGACAGGCAAACTCGAACAGAGGTGGTGTTAAGTTCAATTGGAAAGACCTTTACGTGGAGTGATTTGACGATGTCTCTCAGAACTCCAGGAGCACATCCCCAGCAATCCCACTGCTGGGAATTAATTCAATCATCCCACAATTATTTACTGAGCACCTACTACATGCTCAATACGTGTCGCCATGTGCCACATGGGGTGAAGCAGAGCCGGGGTGGGGAGGGACTGCAGGGTGAGCCCTGCAGTATCTGGGGGAAGTCCAGGGAGGTTTGGGGGACAGTGGGGAGGGTGGCTTTGGACTTTGGGTTTGCCCTGAGGGAACTGGGAGGTAGCGCAGGAGCAGGATGACCTGACTCCAAGTGTTCAAGGGATTCCTCTGGCTGCTCGAAGAAGGGAGTCACTGGGCCCCTGGGGAGCAGCAGCGGAGGTGCTGAGGGAAGCTTGGGGTCTGGGCAGATTCTGCAGGAGGCGGGAGTGATCGAGAAGCAAGATAAGGCCATCGTCTTCCTTTTCACCTGCCAAGAAATTACTGCCCCTGGATTCCAGCTAATTAGTTCACAAAAGGACCCTCCTTCATCTCCATCAACAACAACTGAGAGAAACACACCAGGGTGCCCTCAAGACTGAGCCGGGGCCCAGGGGACAGCGAGTGGCCCACTGCCTCCCAGAACCTCAGTTTCCCTACCTGTGACAACAAATTCAGACAACAGGAACAGGACTGGGAACGGGAAGTGAGGCGAGTGGAGAATGACTCCAGGGCTTTTGGCCTAGCCAGTTATAGGACGGGATTCCCATTTGTTGAGATGGGAACTAGGAGGAAGGAGCAGCCCGGGATGAAGATGCAGGAGCTGCGTCGTCGGGTGTGTTAAATGTGAGCTGCCTGCTGGAGGACGCCGTGGCATGTGGTGGCGGGTGGAGCGGGAAAGGAGCCCAGGCTGGGGGTAGGGGAGGTGAGCTGACTCAGGAGAGGTGGGATCCTGAAAGCCCAGAGAAAAGGCACTTCAAGGGGGAGCCACCACCATGTCGAAGGCTACAGATACCCGCAGGCCGAGTGAAGTGACAGCAGAGACCTGACCTTGGAGTCTGGAGACTTCCAGGTGCCAGGTGACCCTCAGGGGCGCTGTTTTGTCAGTGAGTGCTAGAGGTAAAAGCACGAGTGGGGGGAGCTCAAGAAGGCCTGGAAGAAGGGGAGAGGGAACAGTGGGCTTTTGCATTTTAAGATGGAAGATACATCAGCATGTTTGTCCGAGGATAGACCTGGTCGAGGAAAGAGGGAAAAGAGAAGATGCAGGAGGTAAGGAGGGAACTGCTGGAGAGATGTCTCTGGGTGGGTGAGAGGGTAGGAAGCTGTGGTTGTCCTTGGCCCGAAGGAGGGCCACTCTTCTCTTAAGGCAAGTGTCAACAGTGAGGACAGGAGGTGCTCTGGGGGCAGGCTGACAGCCGGGGGAGAGCTAGATTGAGCAGGGATAGGATCTGCCAGGTCGGTATGAGGGACAGAGAGGGGCCGGGGTTGAGGGGAATGATTCTCTAAGATGGGTAAGGAGGAGGGAAGGACGTGGGAGGGTGCAAAAACTGCAGGTGCTAGAGTGGGGAGTCAAAGAAAATAGAGGTCAGAGGGCAAGGTGCCTGGCAGGGCCCTTTTTTCCTATGGTGTCAAAGTTTCTAGAAGTTTTGTATTTCTAGTACTCCTCTTCATACCTAAGGATCCTAAACACTTTTTCAGTAAAGAATTAACAGATTCCTCTCCAAAGATCCCTTTAGAGAGAAATGTTTTGCCGTGGCATCTTCAAAGGGAGTACCTCATTTATCCAGGGCTAGGGATACAACTGGACAAAGGCACACCAGCATCTGTCCTGATTTCAGATCACCTGTCCACATGTCAGACTAGTTGCTATTCCACATTGATACATGTACGTCTTTAGCAGCTTTGGCTCTAGTTCAACAATTTATATTTCAGTTCTGCATGAGTACTTTGTAATGATCTCAGTATCACTATTTACTAGGAAAGAGATAGGACTTCCTTTAAGGATTCAGAATCATGGAATCCTGGGAAAGGGATCCTGGGAAAGGGACTCTGGTGATGAACTGATACAGCCACCTCAAGAAAGAACAAACTAAGACTCAGAGAAAGATTTTCCAAAAGTTACCTGGAAGTTTGCTGAGTTGTGGTTGAAACTTCTGCTTCCTTACCAGGTACTTTTTTTTTTTTTAATTGCATCAGCTTCTACATCTTAAAAGAATTCTGCAGTCTTAACTGTGATTAATTTTCTGTGATTATCTTGGGGCCTCTCCATTTTTCCATTAAGGCACACTCCAATTTCAAAAGGGAAGTCAATGAGGAGAATAAAAGCTGAAAGCAACGGTTTGCAAACTTTGATCATACCGTCATTATACCATATAACATCTTAAAACCCTTTTGCTCTACCGACGTCATTACTCACTTAAGTTTTTGCTTTTTAACAAATGCTTAAATGTATATTTTTTTAAAAAGAGAAGTAATATAGCCTCGTAGGACCTGAAAGCCTGTAATCAATGGTCAGAACCAGGTTCATCCGTAACCTACATGGTTAATCAAGTTTGATCCTGTTGCCTGCTAAAGCTGAGTCTGAAGTTTGTTCTCTTATTTCAAAAGGGGAGATCAGCAAGTGCTAAGGGAGTTAGCACCCCAAACTGGAACTGTAATTAGGAGGGCCCAAAGTGAAAGAGAGTAGCAGGTTAGCCTGTTACTACCTGGTCAGCTCTCACCAGCAATACCACCAATGGTGTGGGGCCTTCGGGACAGTACATAAAGTCCTTTCCTGTCCGTCTTACGAACAACTGAACTTAGCCTGGGAGTGGAGACCTAGCAGTGGTCCAAACAGCATTTGGAGCCCTAGGATCTCCCACCTTAGTAACTTAACCCAATACCCATGGAGTCAGGAAAAGAGGGAAAGAAAGCTCTTCCTCTGCAGGCAAGCAATTGCTATAAACTGCTACTTTGTTTAATCTTGCCAACCACTCTACAAGGCTGGACTTGTAAATTTTAACTATGAGTAAACTGAGGTTCAGAACAATTCAGACTAGTGTCAGGTGACCTTTGCCAAGGTCCTAGGGACCCCAGGGCTAAATGGCCATCAAGCCCACGCTGGACTTTCTCCACGTCCTGTTCCCAAAGGCGGGAGTGATAGAGAAGCAAGATAAGGCCATCGTCTTCCTTTTCACCTGCCGAGAAATTACTGCCCCTGGATTCCAGCTAATTAGTTCACAAAAGGACCCTCCTTCATCTCCATCAACAACAACTGAGAGAAACACACCAGGGTGCCCTCAAGACTGAGCTGGGGCCCAGGGGACGGCGAGTGGCCCACTGCCTCCCAGAACCTCAGTTTCCCTACCTGTGACAAATTCAGACAACAGACCGCACCTCAAAGAACTGCAGGGCGGTTCGATGAAGGGGAGTATAAACTGTAGCGCCTATTCCTTCCAGGCACCGGACTAAGCCATCATCACCTCCCGGAACCCCCACTGCAAGCCCTCGGGTGGGGGTCCACCCCCTCCGGGAAAGAGGCGGCGAGAATATGCAAGAAGCCCGGATCCTTTCCCATGCCCCGGGGCTGGGGACCGCCCGGTCAGCATTCGGGAAACGTGCCCGAAAAAGGCCGGTGCTTCCCACTTCCCGGGGTAGCCCGCCGCCCGCCGCTCGCCGCTCACCCGCAGCCCCACCGCAGCTCCCGCCTGGCCTCCCGCTTCGGCTTTCGCTCTGGGGGCGGGCTCAGCCACCTCTACTTCCGGGTCCGGCCGCCGCTGGCGTCCCCTCGTTTGCCTTCCGGCGCGCGCACGTCCGCTTCCGCGGGTTCCGTGGCTGGCGCGTACCGGGAGCACCGCCTCCAGCTGGCCCCCGCTCAGCGCGGTCGGCTGGGACCCCCAGCCCTCCACCCAGACTCCTCCTCACAGAGGTCGTGGCGAGGGGGTCCCAAACCTCCATCCTGACCCCTCCCCGCGGCCTCCTCAAATCCTCCACCTTATTCTTCCCCGCCACGGGGGGAGCAAAAATGACATTTTATAATGATTATAAAAACTGGATGATAAACATGAAAAAAAAAAATATATATATATATGCTGTTAATAATTAAAACTGCAGATATGTGTATAGCGGGCTTTTTTCAATGCTATGAACGTTTGTGGAATGAATGAATGAACTGTAAAATATATCTGGAGGGCGAATTGGGCAACAAAAGCAATTTTTTGTGTCTGTTAAAGCATTAGGATTATGGAAAGCTTAAAATAATTTTCATGACCTTATTTAAGTATCTCTTAAATAGTAGTACACACGCATTTATTTCCCTTGCTCCCTGTAGACACTTTCCCCAACCTGCCTTTTTTGGAATAGGAGCCCTGATAGATGCTCTGGAAAAAGAAACGTCTTATGGTCAAATTAAGGTTGGGAAATGACAAAAATCAAAAGTCACAGTGAGATTCATTTTCAAAACAGAACTCCTGATTCCAAATCCATTCCTTGGCAAGGTCTCCTTTTCCAAAATGGCAGCTTCATCCTTCTGATTGCTCAAGCCCAGTGCCTTGAAAGCACCCTGCATTCCTCTCTTTTTCTCACCTATGACCCATCTGAAAATCTTGCCATCCCTGTCTTCAAAATACGTTTGAGATCCAATCAATCCTCCCTGCTTCCACTGCCACCATCCTGATCCAAGCCCTATCTCCCTCCTGGTCTCCTGGACTGCACCCTGCGCCCTACAGTCTGTTTTCTACACAGTCTGTTATAGTAGTCAGGTCTAAGATTGGATCTAAGGGGTGCGACCAATTGGCAGAGAGGCAACACCAGAGCCCCTCTGCTCTTTTAACGCAGTTTGGGTTCATTCTGTGCACCGGGAGATAGGACCTGCGGCCTGGACCCAGCAGGGGGCGCTGCGTGCTCAGCTCTGGGGGCTCTCAAGCGTGTTCTTGTCAGAGCTGAGAAACTGCAGCAGACCTCTGCTCTCGCCCGGAGAGCCCTGCCGCTGAGCCCTCCGCACAGATCTCCCAGGGAACTGCGGGGCAGGCCTTCCTGTGGACCCTTAGGTTGACAAATGACCCAGATTCAGAGGACCCCTTTGACCTTCCTTCCTTCCTGCACAGGTGCCTAGTAGTGGTGGATGGGATACCTGAGCACTCTTGGCTCTCTCTTCTCTCTCGTTGGGCATAGGCTGGGCCATGGTCCCGATAATACTGTTAACCCACCCAGTACTTACTCGTTCTAGGCAACTTTCTATTATTAGTGCCTTTAATTCTCATTTCAACAATGATTAATATCATTATTATCTTTATTTTACACATAAAGAGACAGGTCACGCAGATGTAAATGGCAGAGCCAGCTTTCAAGACGAGGCAGCCAGGTTCCCGAAGCCAAGTTCTCAACCACTGGCTGTGGGGCTTCTCACTGCTTTCTCATCCTCTTTATCTTTTCAGGCTCCGGGGCCCGGTCTGTGCTGACTCAGCTGGCCTCAGTGTCGGGGTCCCTGAGAGACCTGATCACCATATCCTGCACAGGAAGTGGCAGCAACATAGTGATGGTACCTTAAACTGTACTGGCAACTGCCAGGTCCCCAAAGTCCTCACCTACAAGAACAACAATCAGCCCTTAGGATTCCTGACTCGTTCTCTGGCTCCAAGTTGGGCACCAGGACCCTCCTGACTATTGCTGGGCTCCAGGCTGAGGACAAAGCTAGTTTTTTTTTTTTTTTTTTTAAGATTTTATTTATTTATTTGACAGAGAGAGCACAAGCAGGGGGAGCAGCAGGGAGAGGGAGAAGCGGGCTTCCCGCTGAGCAAGGAGCCTGATGCGGGACTTGATTCCAGGACCCTGGGATCATGACCCGAGCCGAAGGCAGACGCTTAACCAACTGAGCCCACCCAGGCGCCCCGACAAAGCTAGTTATTACTGTCACTCCTATGACACCTCAGTTAAGCCTGCATGGCTCAGAGCTCCAGACCCCAAGGTAAGTGAGACATAAATCTTTTGGCTCTTACAGCACATTCATGACATCTGCTGGGTAAATTTTACCTTCTTGTCACCAAGATGGTTTGTAAGTCAATTCTGGCATTTTTGTGTGTTTAGATTCACACCTTATGTATGCCGGCTCCACGAGCATCTCTGCCTTCATGGCTGATGATGGCATATGGAGAACTGTGGCCTTTATGCTTGGAAGTCAGTTTGGCTGGACCTAAACTCCTCCACTCACGTTTTCCTTCCTTGAATATCTTAAATATGTCATTCCAGTTTCTTCTGGGATCAAATGTTGCTCTCAATAAGTCTGATCATCTGATTTTTCTTTCTCTCGTGATTCTTTTTGCCTCGATGCCCAAAGTCTATTTCTTTTTCTTTTAAGTTTATTGATTTTACTAGAATACATCCTCGTGTTCGTCACTGGGATCAGCTTTCTCAGGTTCACCGTTTCCCTTGGAATATATGGTTTCAAAGATGCTTTTTCAAATTTAAGGGAAGTTTTCTTGAATCTGTACTATTTGTACTTGACTTTGTACTATTCTCTTGTCTTGGTTTTCCTTCTCAGGGTCTCCTATTATATACATATATATTATGATGGAATATCAGTCAGTTTTTAAGATGATAATGAATCTATTTTTAATAAAACGAGATAGAGACACCTGGGTGACTCGGTCGGTTAAGCATCTGCCTTCGGCTCAGGTCATGATCCCAGGGTCCTGGGATCGAGCCCTGCATCGGGCTCCTGCTCAGCAGGGAGGCTGCTTCTCCCTCTCCCACTCCCCCTGCTTGTGTTCCCTCTCAGTGTGTTTCTCTCTGTCAAATAAATAAATAAAATGTTCAAAAATAAATAAAACGGGGTAATTTAGACAGGCTATTATTTTTTTTTAAGTATGAAAAATGTTACTATGTAAGTGACATAGTAGGTGACATCCCAGGACTCAGCTGCTTGGAGGAGACGGGCACTGGGGCAAAGGCAGGAGCTGCCTGGTGGCCAGCCCGCTGTGAGACCAACTGGCCATCGTCACCAGGGGGGACACAGGCATGAGAAAGGCCATCGTGACTGAGCTCCTGCAGCTGGGGTGTAATGTGGTCATTGCATCTTGTAGCTTTGAGAGATTAAAATCTACTGCAGATGAACTGCAGGCCAGCCTGCTCCCCCTCCAACCAGGCTCAGATCACGCCCATAAAATGCAACATCGGCAAAGAAGAGGAGGTGAACAATTTGGTCAAGTCCACCTTGGATATTTATGGTAAGACCCTTTTTTTTTGGTAAACAATGGAGGCCAGTTCATGTCTCCCGCAAAACACCTCAGTGCAAATGGATGGTATGCTGTGATTGAAACCAACTTGACCGGCACCTTCTACATGTGCAAAGCAGTTTACATAAAAGAGCACGGAGGCTCTATTGTCAGTATTATTATCCTTACTAAGAATGGATTTCCAGGATTTGAGCATAGTGGAGCTGCCAGAGCAGGGGTTTACAACCTCACCAAATCTTTCACTGCAGAATGGGCCGGCAGTGGAGTACGGATCAACTGTGTGGCCCTTGGAGTCATTTATTCCCATGGCTGTAGACAACTGTAGTCCTTTGGCAAAACACTTATTTGGAGGGTTCTTTAAGACAATCCCAGCTAAGCGAATCGGAGTTCCTGAGGAGATCTCCCCATTGGTCTGCTTCCTGCTGTCCCCTGCAGCTTCCTTTATTACTGGACAGTTGGTGGATGTGGACGGGGGCCGGTCTTTGTGTATGTGAGTATTTGATATACCAAATCATGACAACTGGCCTCAGGGAGCAGGGGACGTTTCTGTTGTCAAAAGGATGAAGGAGTCTTCCAAGAATAAAGCCAAGCTCTAAGCTAAGGAAACTAGAGGTGTCTTTTGTCCCCAAATGCCTTAACATCTCAAGAATGCACTTTGGATGGGGCACCTGGGTGGCTCAGTCAGTTGGGCGTCTGCCTTCAGCTGGGGTCATGGTACCAGGGTCCTGGGATCAGGTCCCACATCAGTTCCCGGCTCAGCAGGGAGGCTGCCTCTCCCTCTGCCCCTCCCCCTGCTCATACTCTCTCCCTCTCTCTCTCAAATAAATAAATAAAATCTTAAAAAAAAAAAAAGAATGCATTTTGGTACTTTATAGGAACTAAAAATTTGTATGGACCAATCACTTTCTGCCTTTTTAATGTTATCGATTATGCCCGTGCAAAAACTATTCCTGAAATAAATGCATTTTTAAGCCCCAACCAATGTTGTTTAGCCTGTGATTAAAGATTTTTTTTATGAGCGGAACTTAACATACTTTGTGATTAGACTTTTTTTTTTTAAGATTTTATTTATTTGACAGAGACAGAGACAGCCAGAGAGGGAACACAAGCAGGGAGAATGGGGGAGGGAGAAGAAGACTCCCTGCTGAGCAGGGAGCCTGATGCAGGGCTTGATCCCAGGACCCTGGGATCATGACCTGAGCCAGAGGCAGACGCTTAACGACAGCCACCCAGGCGCCCCATGATTAGATTTTCATGTCTAAGAAAGATGTTTAACAAATAAAATAATTTCAAATTAATAAGGAAGGCAATAAATCTAAATTGTGGCATCATTATGATTCTTAAAACTAGATTTATACATTTTTGATGGCAAATACTTTTGGATCCATAAAGCTTTATGGTAATTATCGATGTGTGGTTTGTTTTGTTCATGAAGTCAAATTTGTATAAAGCCTCTTAATTCAAAAGAAAAATAAAGTTATGTGTAATAAAAAAAGATTTTTTTTTCTTTTTTTTTACTATGTAGTGTGTTTGATGCTATTAAGATATATATGCTCCTTAAAGGAAAGACAGCAACATGTTATTGTGGCTGGTTTTCACTCTCTTCACACAGTGCTGGAAACATTCACATCAGCTCACACATTCCTTTCAGCTGGCTTGTGCATACTTCCCTTTAGCTCAAGGGTTGGGGCAATGGTTGGAAGTGTACATGAAGCGCTTTTTGTGATAAATTGTAAGCAGGCATACATCCAGCCAGAAGCCTTCCAGATTGGTTAGAGACATATAAAAACATGGAGGGAAAAAGAAAATGGAACTGAATGACTACCAAATTTCTACCCAGTACAGCACATTTTAGACCTACAACAGTAGCTCTAAAAGCTCACATGAAGCACGTTGTAACCACTATCTCATTTAACCTTCACACACACAACACACACACACACACACTTTACGAGGTATGTAATACCATTGTACAGCTGAGGAATGCTTTGCTTGAGGTCATGCAGCTAGTAACTGGAGCTAGGCGTTCTTAACCTTGCACGCTCTTCTCCCCCTGTGGGAGGTACTCAACTCGGCAGTTCTGAGGATTAGGTGTGCTAAGTCACATTTCTTTCCTTAGCCCAGTGCCTGCCATGTACTAAGTAGTCATTAAATGATAGCTATTATTAATAAATTATTAATAATAGTTTTATTAATAATATTAATATTATTAATTTTATTATTAATATTAATTTTATTAGTAGTATTAATATTATTATTAATATTACTTGTGCATATCTGGGGTCCCGTGTAGAGGTTTTCCAACCATTTTGTTTAATCCATGTACTTCAATATCATATAGCACACAAGTGAGAATACCTCCAATGTTGTGATTCCATAAATTAATAGAGTTAAGACTAGGAAGATAGAAGCACTCACAGTTGAAAATTTTTAACTCACCAGTTAGTGCAATTGTGGGTCAGGATGATGTAAGAGAGTAATGAGCTAATGGGGCCATCCTAGTTGCTGGACGATGTTCTGGTCAGGAGTCCACGATGGCAGTACCGTGGGATGGGCACCACATTCTGGAGTCTGGCTCTCAGCACTTGCAGTCCAGAAATTAGATTTAGTCAGCATACGGAGAATTATTCAAGCTCTTGGAAATTATTAAAATGAACCAAGCTAACCAAATAATAAATCTTTTAAATCCTATTGTCAATTATGTATGTATAATTAGAGATATACCTCTCCTAGAATGGGCTATGCTAACCCCTTATTGCCCTAGCAATGAGAACGAATTCTTGCTCCCAGGTTGTCCATGGAAATCACTTCCCTAACCAGAGCTCTTCCTCTCCAAATCCTACCAAAGCCTACTATGTGTTTTATTTTTCTGTAGCATTTATCACTATCTAAATTATCTTATTTCCTCCTAGATTGTCTGCCTTCCTCTACTAGAATGGTAGGTTCTTGGATGTTTGTTCATCACCATATCCCTAACATCTAGAACAGAGCTTGACACATACTAGGAACTCAATATATGTTTGAATGAATGAATATAATCTGGTGACTGTAAATCCAAGTTAGATGAAAGTCAATTCAAAGTTCTTTCCCTCAACAGACAATAATTCCCTTGTAACTGAACTGAGTCAATATGTGCTCTCAGGAATCCTCCCTTAAAATACAATTTATTAGGTTTAAGTGGACTAATAGAATAACTTGATTTTTGGTTCTCCTTACCACTCATTAGAAAGAAGGCATGAGAGATTGGGGAGGGTTGGCTATGGCAACAGGGTGTGAAGTCCATTCATTTCCTTATCCTTTTAACACATAAATTTCTTAAGCTCCTATCACTGTCAGCATCTTGTTGGATGTTGGAAAAGGGGGGTCCTGTTGCCTCATTACTCTGTGATGAAAAAACAAAAAAGCAAATTTTTAATAATTTTTCCAGCCAAAGGAAAATGCCCTTCAATGAAAACAGCTCCATACAGCTGCTGTATCAAAAGAAAGAAACAATCTCTATAAAGTATTGGATTTACCTTAGGTACAAAGCAGTTACTCACATAAGGTAGTGGGAATTCTGCCCAGAGACTGCTAACTCAAATGTGGGAAGTTCAGGAATGCTTTGCAGAGCAAGCAGTACAAAAGCCAAGACCAAAAGGATGTGTGGGAATAAGCCTGGAGAGGAGCGAGAACACGTTTGTGAAGCTAACAGAAGAGCAAACATGAAGGCACAGAAGCAAGGGAGATTTGGGTCTGCTTAAAGAATCAAAAGAAGTTCCACCTGCTGGGAGCTTAGATTTTGATAAGGAATTTAATCTATTTCTTGCATTAAGTCCCATTTCAATATATGGTTGGAAACTCTCCAGATGTGCCTGTCTGCTCTTCATTTTTCTGTAGGATCTCTCAGTATATATATCTAGGTCCTGTCCTGTTTGTCTTATCATTTATTTTTCCTTGTATTTTTCCTTGTCTCAATATCATTGTTCCTGTCTCTATCCTTAGTTCTTCATAACACACAACCTTATTATTTTTTACTTGCTCTATTTTTAATATTCCTTATTTTTAACTGGAAGCAAATAAAGCTTATTGTATTCATTATTTTTCAAATGTAAAACAAAACGTAGACGTCATGCCTTAAGAAGTCAATCAGATCGGCCCTGATGTTTTCTGTTCTACAGTACAGATCTGATTAAATGGATGAGGCTGGGCGCCTGGGTGGCTCAGTTGGTTAAGCGACTGCCTTCGGCTCAGGTCATGATCCTGGAGTCCCTGGATCGAGTCCCACATCAGGCTCCCTGCTCGGCAGGGAGTCTGCTTCTTCCTCTGACCCTCCCGACCCTCCCCCCTCTCATGTGCTCTCTCTCTGAGTCTCTCTCTCTCTCAAATAAATAAATAAATAAATAAATAAATAAATAAATGGATGAGGCTTTTGGAATAGTTTGGCATTGGAATTTTGCCTCTACTGCTTACCCGCTCGGTGACACTGGCCATTTTACTTAAGCTAAGCTTCAGTTTCCTCATTCATAAAATGCGTATACAAATAGAACGGGTGAAACAGTGTTGAGGAGAAAGTCTTGTCTATCATTAAATATCTCAGGATGAGAACTCCTATATCTCTAATTTGGAGATGACTTTCAGTAACCCATTTAACATCTTTGGATTCAGGATGCTTACCCCAGGAATGTTTTAGGAAGGCAATGGGCCATCATTTAAGAATATAAAGCACCAGGGGCGCTTGGGTGGCTCAGCTGGTTCCTAGGGACTGACCGAGGCTGAGGCTCTTAAGGCCCAGGCTGTGCCCTGTGCCAGATGACCATGGATGATCTGTGTAGCCAGGGCTGAGTGGGGCCTGAAAGGTCCAGAAGGCGGGGAAGCCGAGGAGTGACTCAGTGTAGTGCGGCAGGGTGAGAAAAACCGCTTACTGGACTGGAGGTAAGGAATTTGCATAAAGCCCCTTACTAACTGGAGTCTTGGTTAAAGCAAAAGAAAGAAGATGAAAGAAAGCTCAAAGGGGGCTGTGGGGTCAAGCATCTCCACCACGGCATAAGTCTCAACCTTTCCTCATGAGGTTTCTCTTACCTCTTTGTACGGTTAGAGCAGCACAGGCTGTGATCTAAAGTCACACAGAGGGGCGCCTGGGTGGCTCAGCTGTTGATCGGCTGCCTTCGGCTCAGGTCGTGATCCTGGGGTCTTGGGATCTAGCCCCGCATCGGGCTCGCTGCTCGGCGGGAAGCCTGCTTCTCCCTCTCCCACTCCCTCTGCTTGTGTTCCTGCTCTTGCTATCTCTGTCAAATAAATAAATAAAAATCTTAATAAATAAATAAAAATAAAAGGCTAAAAAGAGGGGCACTAGGTGGTCCAGTCATTGGGCGCCTGCCTTCGGCTCGGGTCACGGTCCCAAGTCCTAGGGTCCTGGGATCAAGCCCCACGCCGGGCTCCCTGCTCAGCAGGAAGCCAGCTTCTCCCTCTCCCACTCCCCCTGTTTGTGTTCCCTCTCTCGCTGTGTCTCTCTCTGTCAAATAAATAAATAAAATCTTAAAAAAAAAATTAAAATAAACAATAGGTGTTGGTGAGGATGTGGAGAAAGGGGAACCCTCTTGCACTGTTGGTGGGAATGCAAACTGGTGCAGCCACTCTGGAAAACAGTATGGGGGATCCTCAAGAAGTTAAAAATAAAACTATCCTGGGGTGCCTGGGTGGCTCAGTCATTAAGCATCTGCCTTCGGCTCAGATCATGATCCCAGATCCTGGGATCGAGCCCCACATCAAGCTTCCTGCTCAGCAGGAAGCCTGCTTCTCCCTCTCCCACTCCCCCTGCTTGTGTTCCCTCTCTCGCTGTGTCTCTCTCTGTCAAATAAATAAATAAAATCTTAAAAAATAAAATAAAATAAAGTCACACAGATCTGTGCTTAAATCCTGGCTACGTCTTGCTTCCTGTGTAATTTTGGTAAGTTACTTAAGTTCTCTAAAGCTCATATTTTTATCTTTAAAAGGGGGGAAGTAATTATACTTGTTTTAGAGTTACTGTGAGAAAATATATACATCACACAGCACTGAGCTTTATGCATAGTGAGTACTCAATTTACACTTGCTCTTTTAACATTATGTGAATTAATGAAAACGTTTGCCTGGTTTGCTTCATCTTGTCCTAGCGGCCTACGGCACTCTCTTGGAAAACCAGTGAGGCCAAAACAAAGACTCATCACATGTTGAAAACTGTTTAATTTAGGAAAGTATGAAGTGGGTTCACATTGCCTTAAAAAGGGCAAAAGAACACTAAAGGGTAGATTGTCACCATAGTTTACAGTCTTTAGGTTCATGAAAGGATAATCAGAGGAAGAGACCATGGAAGGAAAAGAAGAATGAATAAACATTCCAGACAATTGGAATAGCATGTGAGAAGTCCCTGAAATGAGCTGAAGCATGGTAGGTGTGGGGAACTGAAGTTAGCCTCGTTTGAACGGAGATATTAATGAGGGGATGGAGAGAAGTGAAGATCAAGAGGAAAGCAGGGCCGTTTCTTTTATGGCCTTGTAAGTCCTGTTAAACAGTGGTCATTTGAATTATCCTTCCTGATCATGTATTTATAATGTATGCATTAGATTAAGAATCTTAGGATGTAGACAGTGCGGAATTGGCAAATTACAGCTGCCCCATATGGTAACAGAGGCCAGGTTTCCACAGAATACAGGTAAAGTGCCATCTCAGTTCCATACATGATGTCGCATGAAGGAATGCTCTACTTCAAGTGAATTATTGATTTTTAGGGAGTTCCCCTCGAGAGGATCCTGGAGGTGTCTGGATAAAAGGTAACAGCTACTGCCAATTCAGCCCCATTCAGCAATGGTTTTGAAGATGAAAATTCCTAATGCTGCACTGCAGGAAGAGGAGACTAAAAGGGAATTGCGCGCTCTTACTTTGTGAGAGAATCTTCCCATTGTCCTACTTCAGGTATTGGCAGCAAGATCTAAATGAGATATCCCAAGGATGAGAAAGAAACCACCAAAACTGCCAAAGAAACAGGGCCTCGGTGGGGCGAGGGGTTCTGCATGGAGTCAGCTGGTCTGGGGTGAAACCTCACTCTCCAACTAAGTTAACTGACTGTGTAATCTCTTTGACCCTTAATTACCTCATTTATGAAATGGGTATGGTATTACCTTGATCATGAAACTGTTGGCAGGAGAGCTCTACCCTAGTGCCTGGCATGTAGTGAGACCTCAGGAAATCCTAGTCATTATGAGTAGTTTTCATCTTACACCTTTTTGTGAACATGTGATCATTTGACCCTCACAACTTTGGTAAAGTGAATATTGTAAAATCAGAAAGCCATACTCAGCAAACTCACCTGGCATTTCTTTAAATTATTCTTTTTTTTTTTTTTTTTAAGATTTTATTTATTTGAGAGAGAGAGCACAAGCAGGAGAAGTGGCAAGCAGAGGGAGAGGGAGAAGCAGGCTCCCCATGGAGCGGAGAGGCTGATGTGGGGCTCCATTCCAGAACCCCAGGATCATGACCCGAGCCAAGCCACCCAGGCACCCTAGAATTCATTTATTTCTTGAAGTCATTTGTGTTAGTTTACCAGGGCTGCCTGGTAACAAAATACCACATAACAAAATTCCTATAACAAAACACCACAGATTAAGTGGCTTAACCAACAACAAATATTACTGTCTGACAGTTCTGGAGGCTAGAAATCTAAAATCAAGGGGTTGGCAGGGTTGGTTCCTTCTGGGGCCTCTCTCCTTGGCTTGTAGATGGTCGCCTTCTTGCTCTGTTCTCACATGAGTTTCCTCTGTGTGTGCACGTCTGTGTCATGATCTCTTCTTATAAAGACACCAGTCACAACGGACGAAGGCCCACCCACATGGACCTTATTTTACTTTAATTACCTCTTTCCAGGCCCCCATCTCCAAATACAGTCACATTCTGAGGAACTGGGGATTAGGACTTCAACATACGAATTTTGGACGCAGGATGGGGGGGGGGGCACAATTCAGCCCACTATAGCAGTTTTTCAAAAAAAGCCTTTTTCAATGGAAATGCAAAGGTAGAAAAAGAAATAGTACAATAGATCCCACATACTCATCACTCAGCTTCAGTAATTATCAACTCTTTGCCAATCCTTTTGCATTCACACCCACACCCTCCTCTTTCCTTCTGTATTTTTTTTTTTTTAAAGATTTTATTTGTTTGACAGAGAGAGACACAGCGAGAGAGGGGACACAAGCAGGGGGAGTGGGAGAGGGAGAAGCAGGCTTCCCGCATGAGCAGGGAGCCCGACGCGGGGCTCTATCCCAGGCCCCTGGGATCATGACCTGAGCCGAAGGCAGACACTTAACGACTGAGCCACCCAGGCGCCCCTCCTTCTGTATTTCTTGGAAGCAAATCACCAACATCACATCACTCCTTCTGCAAATAGTTCAGCATTTACTTCCAAAGTATAAAATATAACCACAATATCATTTTAGCACATGCAAAGAACTTAATTTTGTTCTTTGATTTGATATTGTTCTTTGATTAGATATTGAACTAGATATCCAATATCTAGTCGGGGCTCAAATTTCCAGTCATCCCATAAGCTGTTTACTTAAATCAGGATCTAGATAAAGTCCACATGATGTTTGGGTGATATATCTTTTCAGTCTTTTTAAATCTATAGTTTTTTTTCCCCCTATAGTCTTTAAAAAATATAACGTAGAGGTTTAGTCTTAGCCTGCCTACAGACACTGTGGCTTCCCCCTTCCCATTTTCCTTCATATTTAATACCTGTCATGTTATATATTACATATCTGGTGTACTGTGTCTTCATCTGCCTATCATTAGAATAAAATCTTCATGAGGGCATGGGAAACTTTTCTGGGAGCAAAAACTGGAATGTGCTTGACCTATGGCCCCTTCTAATAGTGATTTCCAGAACTTGTGTCCTTGAGACGGGGAGGCTGACAGAGAAGTATTGCATTTATTTTTAATGATTATTCTCTTCTAAACTGATTTATTCAGGGTGATCAGCCTAGCAAGAATTGGTCTGATGGCTGGATGTTAATTTTTTTTTTTTTTTTTCTGTTTGAGGTGACACTAATCAAGATGTGAACTTCCAAGATCAACCTGGTAGGGTTAGAGAGGAAAAGTGGAGAAAAGTATGGCGATGGGGTAAAGGGGGTGGTTTGGAATGGTGATGTGTGGGGTGGTGGCTTTGGCCCGGAGCAGGAGGTAGCCCAGGGTCAAAGATAAAATGCACTGGACAGGTAAGGAGATTTTATGTAGCCTGTTGCAACAGGGAGAGCACCCCAGATCCAAAGATCTGAGTGTCTCAGCAGAATGGGTCAGCCTCACACTTTTATAGTGAGGGGTAAACAAGTTGCAGATGAGATTGTCAGTAGGGGAAGTCTCAGTTGTCTGACCAGCAAAAGTTTTTCTTTGTGGTTTCAGGGAGACAAACATTTTTCTTTTTTTTTTTTAATGAAGGTTTAACTTTATTATTTATTTTTTTTTAAGATTTTATTTATTTGCAAGAGAGAGAGAATGAGAGACAGAGAGCATGAGAGGGAGGAGGGTCAGAGGGAGAAGCAAACTCCCCACTGAGCAGGGAGCCCCATGCGGGACTTGATCCCCGGGCTCCAGGATCATGACCTGAGCCAAAGGCAGTTGCTCAACCAACTGAGCCACCCAGGCGCCTGAGACAAACATTTCTAATCTCACCAGGTTCAGGGTCTGTGTCTGGCCTTGCCACAGGTAAACAAGGGAGTCCTAAGAAAGAATGGGGAGTGAATCTTATCTAAGTCACATGGGGAAAGGTAATTCTTTGAGGTAAGCTGTTTCCTAGAACACAGCTTTTCAGAAAACAAAAGGTTGGGGGGATTTCTTCACCACGGCGGTTTTCTGGGTGCACAGGGCTCAGGTAAAGTTCGATATTGTCAACAGCTTGCCTGTTAGATGGCAGAATAGGTAGGGAACTGCTGGAGTTTCATTGCCCTGAGAGAAACTACCCACAAACCCGCACTTTGAACCACGCGTAGTCAAGCTCTAAAACCAGGGCCGTTGCCCAAGGCCAGGCGGGTGCTGAGCTGCGGACAAGTGGAGACTGTCTGATCTCAGGGAAGTTGACTTCCCATCCTTCTACCGCCAAACCCACAGAGCCGGGTAGTTACAGTCTGAGAGTCTCCCCCTGATTCTGCTTCTCCTGAGAGGCAGAAGGTGATCAGACGTAATTGATTTTGGGTTTTTTTTCTGGTGTTCTCATTCACTGCCCACCCCTTTAGCTATTTGGAGCCGACGGGATCCCAGTCTGGTCTTCATCCATTCCTTTGCCCTATTGTGTGTTATTTTTATGTTCAGGAAATAATTTACTATCAGTTGTATAATGCTCTCAGTCAAATGAATGGGAGAAAATCCACCAAAGCACGGACCCCTTCTTTGGGCTTAAGTGGTCATTTATTTATGCACTTTTAAAATTTCTGAAATAACTATTGGCATACACAGCCCCCTCAGCCCCCTCTTTTTACAGATGCTCAGCCTGGGCCTGAAGCAGTGCTCAGGGACAGACTGGAGAAGGCACTGGGTGGGGGCCAGTTTATGTGAGCAACCCTTAGGTCAGTAAAAGGGTAGAAAGGCCTACAGTAGCCCAGCCCCACTGCATCTCCCACAGCCTACTTGGTCTCCTCCTGTGCTCCTCTCATTGTATGGGTGGGGATGGTTCTCAGAGACCTGGGGGCTGCTCCCCAGCATGAGTCAGCCCCCTCTGGCTCAGACCCCAGAGCAGGCACATCCTGGCCCAGCCTAGTGATCCGTGTGTCTACTCTCCCACCCTATGCTAAGTCAGCTGGCCTTCCTCTCCATATCCCCAGGATCAACTGGCCACACTAACCTCCACCCTGAGCCACAGCTTCTGGGTTGGTGGCTACAGGATGTTCTGGTATAAGCAGAAACCAGGGAACCCTCCCAGTTTCTCTTAGCCCTTTCTTTAGACTAAAGGAAGCCTCAGGCTTTGGGTCTCCAGTTGCTGTTCTGGACCTAAAGATGCTGGTGCCCAGGTATCTGCTTCTGTCTGTCTCTAACCAGTTCTGGCCCAACAGTCTCCTCACTGTGACAAAGAGGGGCTGGGATTCACAGATTCTCAGTACTGTGATCCTTCTTGGTTGTTAAAATAACTTTAAAGTTGTTACGGTACTAATTTATGCAACTGAAAGTGAATTTGTGCTTATGGTCATTGACTCTCCCCCTCCCATGGTCCCATTAAATATGAGAACTCAAAAGGCTAACTCTCAAGACCACCCTGAAACAGTGTCCTCCAGTTTTTTGGGTTTTTTTTGAGATTTGAGAGCGAGAGCGAGCACAAACTGGGGGGAGTAGCAGAGGGAGCGGGAGTAGCAGAGGGAGAGGGACAATCAGACTCCCCTCTGAGCACCGAGCCCCACAGGTGGCTCGATCCCAGGACCCTGAGATCGTGACCTGAGCTGAAGTCAGATGCTTAACGGACTGAGCCACCCAGGCGGCCCTAGAGTCCTCCAGTCTTCCTTCAACACCTGTGGTACTACAATGAAGCTCTCCAACACTGGTGTCCTAGAGCTGTCCCTTCAGAGGCCACACTGAGAGTGACAGGCAAGCAGCTGAGCCCTCCTGTCCTTCACACCAGGCTTCTTCCATTAGAGGCCTGGGAGACTCACAGGCAGTCCCGCCACTGGGTGACCCCTGCCCTTGTGGGAGGCAGAGATCGAGCTTCTTTCTCAGCCAGACACACGTGCCTGAGAGGCTGCCGCGCGCGCGGCATCCCAGGCGGGGTGCTCTGTGCGGAGTCAGAGGTAAGAAACGCTCCCAGGGGGACTTTGAAGGGAAGCCAGAAGCTTGGGAAGTGTGGCTGCTCTGAGAGTCAGAAGGAGCTCAGCGTGGAGGAAGAACAGGGATGGTATGGAGGACCCCGATCCCATCAGAGAATGTATTTGGGTCCTGGGGGTCTCATGCAGGACTGGGGTGCCAATCCAGGAGAGACTTTTTTTTTTTTTTAAGATTTTATTTATTTATTTGAGAGAGAGACTGAGATAGAGAGAGCATGAGAGGGGGGAGGGTCAGAGGGAGGAGCAGACTCCCTGCTGAGCAGGGAGCCCGATGTGGGACTCGATCCCAGGACTCCAGGATCATGACCTGAGCCGAAGGCAGTCGCTTAACCAACTGAGCCACCCAGGCGCCCCTCCAGGAGAGACTTTATTCAGCTCTGTTGGGGCACGGAGACACTATGTATCCGGTGTTTTCTGAGAGCCATCCGTTACTGTCTTCTCTTCATTAAAGTGAGGGGAAGTGATTTCTTTAAGTTGGGTTTTTAAGATCAATTGAACTACTTTTCAAATGACTGAATTCACAAGGCAGATCACAGACTATCTTAGTTCAGGAAACAATTACCTGCAATGCATGTAACCTCTTACCCACCAAGTCCATTGTTTACTCCTAGCCACACAGTCTTTCACTCTGGGTATCACCCTAATCTTGGTGTGGCTAAATACACGTCCCTTGTTTTCACAGGTTCGTCCATTCCTTTCATGGTTCTACTTCCTGTTTCTTCTGCATCCTGTTCTGTGCTGTTCCCAGCTGCTCTGAATCTCTGCAGTCTCTTTAGGGGAGTGTGCTGACGTCAAGATGCTCCTGGCATCCAGGTGGTAAGTAATGCCATCTAAAACCTGGTTCAAAGTTCCATGCTATCCCACGATGTCACAGGAGCTGAGGCCTGTCTACACAGTGACCTACTTCACAACCCCCAGAAACAGCCTATATTCCATAAAATGCAGGGGGTGGGTCATTACCAGGAGACTGGAATGAAAACTTAAAAATAACTCCATCAATCCAAATAGGATGGGCCTGCCCTCTGTTTTACTTTCCTTTCTTTTCTTCCTTCCCTGAGAGAGGGAGAGCACAAGCAGGGGGCGAGGGGCAGAGGGAGAGGGAGAGAGAGACTCCTAAGCAGGCTCCACACCCAGCATAGAGCCCGACGTGGGGCTCGATCTCACGACCCTGAGAACATGACCTGAGCTGAAATCAAAAGTTGGACACTTGGGGCACCTAGGTAGCTCAGTTGTTAAGCGTCTGCCTTCAGCTCAGGTCATGATCCCAGGGTCCTGGGATCGAGCCCCGCATCGGGCTCCCTGCTGGGCGGGAAGCCTGCTTCTCCCTCTGCCACTCCCCCTGCTTGTGTTCCCTCTCTCTCGCTGTGTCTCTGTCAAATAAATGAATAAAATCTTTAAAAAAAAAAAAAAAGTTGCGAGCCACCCAGGTGCTCCTCAGTTTGTTTTTCTCCTGACCCTCTTAAGATAGAGATCTTATGCATAAATGAGCACTATCAAAGACCAATGGGTGGGGCGCTTGGGTGGCTCAGTCGGTTAAGCGTCTGCCTTAGCCTCAGGTCATGATCTCAGAGTCCTGGGATCCAGCCCTGTGACAGGCTGCCCGCTCAGTGAGGAGTCTGCTTTTCCCTTCTCCCTCTGTCCCTTCCCCAGCTCATGCTCTCTCTCTCTGAAATAAATAATCCTTTTAAGAAAAAAAAAAAAAAAAAAAAAGACCAATGGGGCTCACGATGTGGTTGTCTGTCCTCAGTGGTGCTGGGAGCAGGTCTCTGCAGACTTAACACTCCCAGCGTATCACAGGGAGATGGTCACTTACAGGTCAGGTCCTCAAAAATGTGAAATTAATCCAGGCAGAGGTAGAAGTACTTTCTAGAAATTGAATTTAATAGCACCTGTTAGGGGAAAGAAAAGTCTCCATGAAGATTGTTCAGAATGAGGTTCATGGAGTCAGAAGATCTGGGGAAATCCACAGAAGAGCCTACGGTGTGGCACTGTGGGGAGAAGGGTTCCGGCATCGTGGGGAAGAAACGCAGAATCTGAGGAACCGGAACTGGGAAATCAGCTTTTCTGCTGCCCACGACCTCAGCCAACTCACCCCTCCTGCCCATTCCCTGTCCTGGGCAGGCGGTGCCTGTAACAGTGAACCCAGGAAAGGAAAAGACAGCAGGAAAGGGAAAACAGGAATAGAAAAATGGAAAGAACAAACAGAAGAAAAATAGTAAGTGAGAAGAACGTGTGGTTTTTTTTTCTCTGATACCAAATACATGTTGTTTTTCACACCAACTAATTCTGACACTAACTGGGTATCTAAAAATTCAATTCAATAATGACATGGTCTACCTGGAGTTAGCATCCGATTCCACAAGTTAAATGGCTCAGTCCCACAAGACTATGTCCACTTCAGATGCCAGCCACACTTCTGCCTGGCCGATTACAAATTTGGGGGCTCCCCCTACCCCCTCAGGTTTGATTAGGACTCAGAACTCAGGAATGCACTTTACTTACAAGTACTGGTTATAAAGGCTACACCACAGTAACAGCCAAATGGAAGTGATGCATAGGACATGGGGTAGAGGGTGGGGGACACAGAACTTCCATGTCTTCTCCAGGGTGCCACCCTACCAACACAGCCGTGTGTTCACCAACCCAGAAGCTCTCTAGAACTTGTTTTGAGGATTTTTTTATGGAGGTTTCATCATTACATAGGCATGATTGATTGAATTACTGGCCACAGGGATTGAGCTCAATCTCTGACGCCTCTCCCCTCCCAGAAGGTTGGGAGTGAGGCTGAAAATTTTAGCCCTCTAATTATGTGGTTGGGTTTTTTTTTTTTTTTTTAAGATTTTATTTATTTATTTGAGACAGAGAGAATGAGAGAAAGCACATGAGAGGGGGGAGGGTCAGAGGGAGAAGCAGACTCCCTGCCGAGCAGGGAGCCCGATGTGGGACTCGATCCTGGGACTCCAGGATCATGACCTGAGCCGAAGGCAGTCGCTTAACCAACTGAGCCACCCAGGCGCCCCCTTTTTTTTTTTTCCAAATTTAAATTCAATAGCCACCATATAGTACATCATTAGTTTTTGATGTAGTGTTCAATGATTCATTAGTTGCCTATAACACTCAGTGTGGTTGGTTTTTCTGGCCACGAGCCCACATCCTGAAGCTATCTAGGCATTCCTCCCCCTAGGAGTTACCTCATTAACATACAAAAAACAATAAACTCCAAGAGTTTTAGAAATTCTGTACCAAGGACCCAGATAATGTTCATTATTATATTATATCATATAGACATAAATCCCACCACACCAATAATTACATTAAATACATATGGCTTAAACACATTAAGACTCTCAAATTTTATTTTAAAAAAGATCCAGCTATATGCTACCTACAAGAAACCTACTTTAAATATAGTGATGTAATTGAAACAAACTTGACATTTGTAGAACTCTCCACCCAACAACAGCAGAATACACATTCTTTCTAAGCACTAAAAGAGACTATATTCTAGACTATAAAACAAACTAACAAATTGAAGAAAACTGAAATCATATAACGCAGGCTTTTGAACAAAATAAAATTAAACTAGAAGTCAGAGAAAGGTACCTATAAAATCTCCAAATATCTGAAGATTAAGGAAAGTCAACAGGAAGTCAGAGGAGAAATTTTAAAGTATTATGACTAGAAAGAAAATAAAAATACAGTTAACCCTTGAACAATGCAGGGATTAGAACCAAACCCTCACACTGGCAAAAATCTGTATATAAATTTGACTCCCCCAAAACTTAACTACTAATAGCCTGCTGTTGACCAGAAATCTTAAGATAACATAAACAGTCGATTAACACACATTTTGTATGTTATATGTATTATATACTGTATTGTTATAATAAAGATAGAGAAAATGAAATCATAAGAAAAAACACATTTATAGTATTGTACTGTATTTGTCCAAAAAAAAATCCAGGTATAAGTTGACCCCTGAAGTTCAAATGTGTTGTTCAAGAGTCTACTGTGCTATATATCGCCATTCACAGGATGCAGCTACAGCAGTGCTTAGAAAGAAATTACTAGCATTAAGTGCTTATGTAAATATGCCATAGACAACATGACCTTATACTGGATGTGAACCTCAATCTGGGAGAGAGTTTGGCGCTCCCTGGAGGAAAAACAGCCACCCATGAGCCTGGTCATTGGGTTCCTGAACTTTTCCCGTAACTTCCCAGAAGGTCTACAGTAGGAATGGTTGGACAGAGACAGAAACTGAAAGCTAGGAGTTTATGTGGCTAGAAACCCAACATATTCTTTGTACAAAGAGAAAGGAGAAGAAAGAGTGGCATGGCAGAAAAGGTAGGATTGTAGCACAGGATGGTTTTGATCCATTGACCTTGGGTTATGAGTCCAGAACCCTTTTGCTACCTGTGCACCTCTGTTCTAACAAAAATCCCTATTGTCAGGGCTATAGGGAAAAGCACCCGTGGTATCCCTGTAGCACAGTGAAAGGGTTAATTCAAACTAAACTTAAACCCAGGGTCCTTAAACACTATAAAGCGACCATACCCTGAGGGAGGCCCTTAACCATGAGGGTGCTAATTGGAGGATCTTTGGAGAAAGAAATTTATACAGATGAGGAGAAATATACGAGAACCCACTGAAGTATATACCCAGTAATTGGAAGGAGAAAGAAAGAAACCTGGACACAGTGAGGGAACTATAACAAAGGCTAAAATAAGGGTCCACAATTTGACCCAACTGAAAATTCAAAATAAAAAAAATTTGCTACAATAACAAAAAGGCACAGATTGGCTTTGCGCCTCTGTAACATAGGTTCTGAATTAACTTTAATATCTGCTGAAATGTGCCAGTTGGTAAACCTTCATGGCCTTAATACTGAGGCTCAAATTATAGTTGTTGTTGTTTTTTTAAAGATTTTATTTATTTATTTGACAGAGAGAGAGATAGCAAGAGAGGGAACACAAGCAGGGGGAGTGGGAGAGGGAGAAACAGGCTTCCCGCGGAGCAGGGAGCCCAATGCAGGGCTCTATCCCAGGACCCTGGGATCATGACCTGAGCCAAAGGCAGACGCTTAACGACTGAGCCATCCAGGCGCCCTTCAAATTATAGTTGTATCTAGAGGCCCCAATAAATTTAACCAAGGTACTCCTTATAATCCTTTAAGGGAGTTACATAAAGTGGAGGACAAATAGGCTTTATCTTGACCATCAGAACTATTATTGTCTTGCCTAAATCTTCATGGTCATAGCACCCACTATCCCCTGGTGGGTAAGAAAGCTCTGCCCAAATGAGTAATAAATTAAAATTAAGACTTTGGCAATTATAGGGTCACCTGGCTGGCTCACTTGGTACAGCATGTGACTCTTGATCTCAGGGTCATGAGTTCGAGCCCCATGATGGGTGTGGAACTTACTTAAAAATAAGAATAATAAAAAGACTTTAGCAGTAACAAATCGTCTTGACAAAACTGAACCCCCATGGACACCCCTCCTCCACTAAAATAGTTAATATAACCCAAGTAAATTAAAATAGGCTTTTTTTTGGGCCACCTGGGTGGCTCAGTCAGTTGTGTCTGACTCCTGGTCTCAGCTCAGGTCTTGGTCTCAGGGTTGTGGGCTCAAGCCCCATAAAAAAAATAGGCCTTCCTTCAAAGATTGAAATTAGAGAAGATCTAATGAGTGAAGAAGTGATTATCCCCACTACTGACCAATTTTGCCTGTTCTTAAACTTGTAAAGAAGGGAGATACACCTCATGGTAGATTATATGAAGTAACTATTTTTGAACTCTGACGTCTATTAGAAGGTTTGCGGTTTCTAGGGGAAGGTTTGACTGGTAAATAATCAGTTAATTTTGGTCACTTTCAGCTCAGTGCAGCAACTGATGTAGGAAAGACGTTATTAAGATTCGAAGCTGATGGCCAAGAAAGAATTCTTGAGGCGTCTTTGGTGCAAAAAGGTGATTTCATTAAAGCACGAGGACAGGACCCATGGGCAGAAAGAGCTGCAATGGGGTCATGAGGAGTGGCCCATTATATACTTTCAAATTGGGAGAGGGTTAGGGATATAGTGAAGTCTCTAAGAACTTGGAAGCAAGGCTCCCAGGACCTTGAGTGGGCTAGCTATTGTTGGGAAAAGGCCATTTATTACCGTCTAATAAAACCTTAGTCATGAGGGTGCCTGGGTGGCTCAGATGGTTAAACGTCTGCCTTCGGCTCAGGTCATGATCCCAGGGTCCTGGGATCGAGTCCCGCATCGGGCTCCCTGCTCAGCAGGGAGCCTGCTTCTCCCTTTGCCTCTGTCTCTTGTGAATAAATAAAATCTTTAAAAAAAAAAAAAACCTTAGTCATGAGACCCTTCGGATGTATATTGGTGGGCCATATGCCTGGGGGATGATTACCAACACGTAACTTCTGGGGAGGGGTGGGGTGTTTAGAGATAAAGGAAGTTTCCAAAGGCATTCTTATACGTTAAAGTAAACTTACAGGATTGGGGGGGGGGGGGCGGGAAATGGAAGGTCAGGCTAGGATTGCCTTTTGCCCTTAGCAAAGTATTAACATTGAAGCAGTTGAGTCCCTAGAGCAATGTCTCTCGGCCTGTTTCAAGGACATGTCAATGGGCTGTAGGTAGTAAGGAAATTTAGTAATTTTTCTTCTGCCTTTGTTTCCCCCATCAGCAACAGCTACCCATTCTGCACTCCCCAACCCCGTGGCAGGCAGCTGTGCCAGTGTTCCTAGTGTAGCTTGGGGTAACTGTCACCAGGGAGACCCCCTAAACTCTGGAAGCTCCTAGAAGCTTCTACCCTACTATCAATTTTATCTTTTAGAATTAACAAATTGGGGTGCCTGGGTGGCTCAGGCGGCTTAGTGTCTGGCTCTTGGTGTCTGGCTCACATAATGATCTCATGGCTGTGGGCTCGAGCCCTTATCGGGATCCCTGCTCAGCAGGGCATCTGCTTGTCCCTCTCCCCCTAACTCACACTCTTTCTCTCAAATGAATGAATTAAAAAAAAAAAAAACTAATGAATTGTTAGAACAGGAAAACTAGTATTTTGAGTACGGCCTCCAGGAAGATGCCTACACAGATGAATCCTCAAGTGCCTAACAGCTACCTCAGTTTCATTATAATGTTAAAATCCCTGGGAGGGGCATTAAACTCGTAACAGGACATACAGTACGAGTGCTGAATGCGCATGTGTACCTTTTTGCCTGTAATGACAAGGCCTCCACCTCTGAATATTCATCCCGATCCTAATAAAAGAATCCCTGCTCAGGGAATTACAGCTTTGGAAAGGAGTCCCTGTGATTTCCTTATTTGCTGCAAATAAAGATGACTTTGCGAGGCAACTCCACCTGGTGTAGTCTCTATAATTCACCAAAGAGCGACCTGCATTGGTTGGGTAATACAATCAGGATGGGTAATAAGGACTTTGTCCTCCACAAATCTGGAATCTGTGTTTTGATTGCTCTTGATCGTACATGTGTAGGCAGAAGCCGGCTGACATTGTGGTAATTCCCATGGGCCAAAGCAGCTTCCAAGGAGTTTAGAAAGACAATGGCTATTTTTTCCCCCATTTTTCCCTTTTCCCTTTTTGGGAGCTAAATATTGAAGGATTTAGATATTCAAAATCAACAGCTTCAAAAACTTTAGAAAATCATTGCATATATCCTGAAAAGATGCAGGCTTAAAGAAGAACAAAAGAGACCTTAGATTTCTCTCTCAGGTGATGTGATCCCCAGCAAAGAGATTCCCTACAACAACAACCCCAACCCAGTAAACCGGGGGGAAAGGGAAGAATCTGATTTATGGAGTTCCCATATTGTAAGATTCAAATGTCTAGTTTTCAGAAACAACAAAAAAATCACAAAGAAACAGGAAGGAATGTCCCATTCAAAGGAGAAAAAAAGAAATCAACACTTTCTGAGAAAACTACATGGTGGACATACTAAATAAGGACTTTAAAACAACCATCGTAAAGATTGCTTAAAGAGCTAAAGGAACAGTGAACAACATCCAGAAAACAATATATAAACAAAGTAGGAATAATTTTAATGTTTTCTAAAACATAAAACAAAACCAAAAGGAAATCCTGGAAAGTACAGTAACTGAAAAGAGATATTCACTGAAGAGATTCAAAGGCAGACTTGAACATGTAGAATAATCAGTGGACTTGAAAATAGGACAACTGAAATCAGTATCAGAAAAAAGATATGAAATAGAGCACATGCACATAATAAACCAACTTGATCTAATAAAAATATACAGAACACAACAGACATTCACATTCTTCTCTAACACATATGGGACATTCATCAGGACTGACCACAAAACAAGACTTAACAGATTTAAAAAGATACTATAGAAGGTATCTTATCTGACCACAATGGGATGAAGTTAGAAATCAGTAACAGAATGACAGCAACAAGATGGAGGGTGAGGAGATCCCAACTCTAGTGCCCCACAAAAACAATTTAGCAATTACCCAAGCATGAAAATAGCTTTGGGAGAGATATGGACTACAGTTAATGAGTTCCAACAACCCAGCAAAGCACAAAAACTGAGAATAATCACATAGAAAAGGGGTAGGAAGCATTATTCCTGTGTCACCACATCCTCCAGGCTGGACCATCTCACTATCAAGAGGAATTACCTTGGCTGACAGTTCCCTTGTGGGGAAAAAGAGGACGACCTCAGCAGTCTTTACCTCTACTGCAAATCCCCTCAGTTTTCAGAGATGTGGATCCCAGCTGCTGGAGGAGCTAGAGTTGTTGTGTGCCACCCAGAGTGGATGCTGCCATGTGATCCTACCCCTAGCCAACACCATGGTGCTCCCCCCACTGCTGGCGCCAGCATATGCCTACCATGAATCTTGCACCCACATTATCCCCTATATCCAGTGCCAACATGCACCCCCACCTAGCCAGCGGCCTCATACTCACTTGCAGGTGGTCCTTCCCTAACAAAGCCAGCCTGGAAAGCCTAGAAGAGGTGACTGCTTCTTAAAATGCAAACACCACTACAAGGCCACAAGAACACAAATATCAGGGAAACATGACACCACCAAAAGAACGTAATGTATTTCCAGCAATCATTCCCAAAGAATGGGGATCTAGGAATTGCCTGGCAGAGAATTAAAATTGTTTTAAAGAAGCTCAGCAGCCTTCAAGAGAAGGAAAAAGAATGGTGAAAGCCTACACGATTTATGGGATACTATCAAATAAGCCAATATACACATTACAGAAATCCTAAAAGGAGAGAAAAGCAGAAAGATTACTTAAATAAGGACCAAAAACTTTCCAAATCTAGGGAAGGAAATAGACATCCAGACTCTAGACACTCAAAGGACCCCAAATAATTGAACATACAGAGGTTTACACTGAGAAAGATTGTAATTAGAGTACTTTTCTTTCTTTTAATTTTTATTTATTCATGAGAAAAAGCACAAGCTGGGGAAGGGGCAGAGGGAGAAGGAGAACCAGACTCCCCGCTGAGCAGGGAGCCTGATGTGGGGCTGGATCCCAGGACCCTGGCATCATGACCTGAGCCGAAGGCAGACGCTTAACCAACTGAGCCCCCCAGGCGCCCCAAGAGTAGTCCTCCTTTATCCAGTTTTGCTTTCTGCAGTTTCAGCTCCTGTGGTCAACAGCTGTGTGGAAGCAGATGACCCTCCTCCTGTTGTGTAGTCAGAAGGTCAATGGTAGCTTAAGCTACCATCACAATTTTTGCAACATTCACTTCATTTTGTCTCACTGTATAGACATTTTATCATCTCACATCATCACAAGAAAAAAGGTGAGTACAGTACAATAAGGTATTTTGAGACTTGAGAGACCACATTCACATACTTTATTCCAATATATTGTTTATAATTGTTCTGTTTATTAGTCGTTAACGTCTTACCATACCTTATTTATAAATTAAACATCACAGATATGCATATGTAAGAAAAAAAAAGTTACATATAGGGTTCGTACGGTACTATCCACAGTTTTAGGCACCCACTAGGGGTCTTGGAACATATCCCCTGCAGATAAAGAAGGATTACTATAAACTGTCAAAGCAGCAATCAGATACAATTTTATCTTATATTTATATTTTTAGAGAGAGTGAGTGCGGGGGGTAGAGGAAGAGAGAGAATCTTAAGCAGGCTCTATGCCCAGTGTGGAGCTTGACGTGCGGCTCGATCTCACGACCCTGAGATCATGACCTGAGCTGAAATCAAGTCACACGCTTAACCAACTCAGCCATTCAGGCGCACCTCAGATAGAATTTTTTTTTTTTTAAGATTTTATTTATTTATTCATGAGAGACAGAGAGGCAGAGGGAGAAGTAGGCTCCCAAGGAGCAGGGAGCCCGATGTGGGACTCGATCCCAGGACCCTGAGATCATGACCCGAGCTGAAGGCAGACGCTTAACCATCTGAGCCACCCAGGCGCCCCTCAGATAGAATTTTAAAAGCAGCAAGAGAAAACCATCTCATAAGGAACCACCCCCTCCCCACCAATAAAACTATAACTGGATTTCTCAAAAGAACCTTGCAGACCAGGTGACAGTGGGTTGATATATCCGAAGAACTGAAAGAAACAAACTGCTGGGACGCCTGGGTGGCTCAGTCGGTTAAGTGTCTGCCTTCGGCTCAGGTCGTGATCCCAGGGTCCTGGGATCGAGCCCCCCATTGGGCTCCCTGCCCGGCCAGGAGTCTCCCTTTCCCTCTGCCTGCTGCTCCCCCTGCTTTGTGCACGCTCTCTGACAAATAAATAAAATCTTAAAAAAAAAGAAAACAAAAACAAAAAACCTGCCAACCAAAAATCCTATACTTGGCATACTATTCTTTAAAAATGAAAAGTAGAGGGGCGCCTGGGTGGCTCAGATGGTTAAGCATCTGCCTTCGGCTCAGGTCATGATCCCAGGGTCCCGGGATCGAGTCCCGCATCGGGCTCCCTGCTCTGCAGGGAGCCTGCTTCTCCCTCTGCCTCTCTCTCTCTCTCTCTCTCTGTCTGTCATGAATAAATAAAATCTTTAAAAAAAAAGAAAAGTAGATAGTGGAAGGAGGATTCAAGATGGTGGCATAGGAAGATCCTGAGCTCACCTCCTCCCATGGACACAACAAATATACAGCTACATATGGAATAATTTCCTCAGAAAAAGACCTGAAAACTAGATCAACAGAACCTCCACAATGAGGGACAAAATGATAGCATTCTGACAGGTAGGACTGGCAGAGACAAGGTCTCATCAAAAAAAAGAAAAACCCCACCTCAAGTGCAGTGATCCACAATGGGAGGGGTATTAAAAACACAGAACTTCTGGGCGCCTGGGTCACTCAGTCGGTTAAGTGTCTGCCTTCGGCTCAGGTCATGATCTCAGGGTCCTGGGATCCAGCCCGACGGGCTCCCTGCTCAGCAGGGAGTCTGCTTCTGCTTCTCCTTCTCCCTCTGCCTGCCGCTTCCCCTGCTTGTGCTCTCTCTCAAATAAATAAAACCTTTAAAAAAACAAAACAAAAAAACCACAGAACTTCTCCCTGAGGAGTGAGGAGTTGAAATTCCACATCAGGAACTGCAACCCTTAGGTCCTACACAGGAGACAGGAGCCCCCAAAAAGCTGGGTTTTGAAAACTAACAGTTTATTACTGTTAGTTTTTACAGTAGTTTTATTATTGTTAGTATTACAGAGCTATAGAGAACAGAGAACCCACTTTCCTAAAGGGTTCACAAGCGGTCTTACAATAAAACACCAGCTGGAAAAACGCCTAGAACATAGGTGAAGGAGACCCACTTCTCACCCTAGGGCATCTGCTGGAGAGGCAGGAAACTGCAGATATACACATACTCTCTAGGGAGGGAGACACTGCTGGGCGCCATTTTTGCTGTCACTTTCCACCTTGCTAGTGCCAACACTGGAAGGTGGCATCTTGGAACTCTCACTCCAACCTGCTGATGCTGATAGGCATGCACTGCTGAGAATCCTGCTCACCGCCCCAGCCAGGGCAACAGTACTGCAACACCTCAGCCAGCGGCCCAGGGAGGAGCCCTGCCCACCACCACAGCCGTAACAGCAGCCTCAGGGCCCCAGCCAGCCAGGCTAGGGGGAGAGCCCTGTCCCCCCTGCAGCCCCAGCCAGCTGTGCTGAGTGGGGGATGGGGAGTCCCACCCACCAGAGTCACAGCCACTGTCCTGCCAAAACAGACAGATGCACACAGCTCACACAGGGCGGTCCCTTGAGCCCCGGGCTCTGGTGACAGGGGTGTGGGGTGTGGGGTGGGGTGGGGGGGTGGGAGGGGTGGGGGCGTGGGGATGGGGATTGCTACTGGGCCCCATGGCACATCTCCTGCACAAGCCAACTCCTCCAAGACTGGGAGAGGTAGCCAATTTGCCTAATATATAGAAACACATCATCAGGCAAAATGAGGAATCAAAGAAACATACTCCAAACAAAAGAACAAGATAAAACCTCAGAAAAAAGACCTCAGTGAAATAGAGATAAGTAATCTACCTGATAAACAGTTCAAAGTAACAGTCATAAAGATGCTCACTGTCCTCAGGAGAAGAAAGGAGGAACACAGTGAGGACTTCAACAAAGTTAGAAAATACAAAAGTACCTAGCAGGGGCACCAAGCTGGCTCAGCCAATGGAACATGGGACTCTTGATCTTGGGGTTGTAAGTCTGAGCCTCATGTTGGGTGTGGAGATTACTTAAATTAAATCTTTTTTAAAAAAGATTTATTTATTTTAGAGAGAGAGCATGTGGTGGGAAAGGGCAGAGGGAGAGAGAGAATCTTAAGCAGACTCCCTGCTGCACGTGGAGCCTGACATGGTGCTGAGATCATGACCTGAGCCAAAATCAAGAGTTAGACACTTAACTGACTGAGCCACCCAGGTGCGCAGAGGAAAAAAAATTAAGTGAGGATAGCTTAAGGGACCTCTGTGACAACATAACATGTACTAACATTCATAGGAGTCTCAGAAAGAGAAGAGGGAGCAAAAAACTTACTTAAAGAAATAACGGCTGAAAACTTCCCTAACCTAGGGAAGGAAACAGACATTTGTATCCAGGAAGCACAGAGAATACTAAACAAGAGAACCCAAAAAGATCCACACAAAAACATACTATAATTTAAATGGCAAAATTTAAAGATAAAGAGAATCTTAAAGTCAGCAAGAGAAAAACAAATTGTCACATACAAGAGGAACCCCCCCATAAGGCTATCAACTCTTCTTTTTGAGAGAGAGAGAGGGTGAGGGAAGGGGTAGAATGGAAGGGAGAATCTTTTTTTTTTTTTTTTAGATTTTATTTATTCATTTGAGACACAGAGATACAGAGAGAGAGAGAGCATGAGCAGGGGTAGAGGGAGAAGCAGGCTCCCCGCGGAGCCAGGAGCCTGATGTGGGGCTTGATCCCAGGACCCTGGGATCATGACCTGAGCCGAAGGCAGATCCTCAACCAACCGAGCCACCCAGCCACCCCGCAGATGCTGTGATTTAGATTGGAAAGTCTGTGGTAACCTAGTGTTGAGCGAGTCTATTGGTGTCATTTTTTCCAACAGCATTTGCTCACTTCATATCTGTGTGTCACATTTTGAGAATTCTCACAATATTTCAAAATTTCTCATTATTGTATTTGTTATGATCTGTATCAGTGATCGGTGATATTACTATTGCAACTGTTTTGGAGTGCCATGGACCGCACCTAAGGACCATTTAAGAAGGTGAGCTTCACTGAGAAAGCTGTGTTCAACAGCTCCACTGACTAGCTGTCCCCTCTCCCCCTCCCTCTCCTTGGGCCTCCCTATTCCCTAGAGCATGGCAATATTGAAATTAGGCCAATTAACAACCTAAATGGCCTCTAGGTGTTCAAGTGAAAGGAACACCTGTTCGTCTCTCACTTTAAACCAAAAGCTAGAAATGATTAAGCTTAAGCAGCATGTTGAATGCCTAGACAGGCCAAAAGCCTGGTCTCTCGCGCCAGTTAGCCATATTGTGAATGTAAAGGAAAAGTTCTTGAAGGAAATTAAAAGGGATACTCCAGGGAACACACGAACGGTAAGAAGGCAGAAAAGTCTTACTGCTGGTATGGAGAAAGTTTTAGTGGTCTGGATAGAAGATCAAACCAGCCACAACAATTCCTTAAGCCAAAACCTAATCCAGAGCAAAGCCCTACCTCTCTCCAATTCCATGAAGGCTGAGAGAGATAAGGAAGCGGTAGAAAAAAGTCTGAAGCTAGCAGAGGTTGGTTCCTAATGTTTAAAGAAAGAAACCATCTCCATAACATAAAAAGTGCAAGGTGAAGCAGCAAGGACTGATGTAAAGGCTGTAGCAAATTATACAGATCAAGCTAAGACCATTCATGAAGGTGCCTACAATAAACAATTTTTTTTAAAATTTATTTTAGAGAGAGAGCATGTGCTCATTTGTGAGTGCACAGCGGGGAGGGGCGGAGAGGGAGAGGGAGAAACTCCAAGCACACTCCACGCCGAGCACGGAGCCTAACGTGGGGCCCGATCTCACAACCGAGATCACAGCCTGAGCAGAAACCAAGGGTCGGACACTTAACCGACTGAGCCACCTAGGGCCCCACAACAAAATTTTCAATGTAGACAAAAACCGACATATTGGAAGAAGACGTCACCTGGGACTTCACAGCTAGAGAAGAGAAGTCAATGCCTGGCTTCAAAGCTTCAAAGGAGGGGCTGACTTCCTTGTTAGAGGCTAATGCAGCTGGTGACTTTAAATGGAAGCCATTGCTCATTTACTATTCCAGAAATCCTACGGCCCTTAAGAATTATGCTAAATATACTCTATAAGTGGAACAACAGAGCCTGGAAGACAGCACATCTGTTTACAACATGGTTTACTGAATATTTTAAAACCACTATTGAGACGTACTGCTCAGGGGAAGGAAAGAAAAAAAAGATTCCTTTCAAAATATCACCACTCACTGACAGTGCACCTGGAGATGCCTTCTGATGGAGTTGTACAGTAACATTAATGTTTTCATGCCTGCTAACACATCTGTTCTGCAGCCCATGGATCAAGAAGTATGACTTTCAAGTCTTATTTAGAACTACATCTTGGGGGCGCTTGGCTGGCTCAGTTGGAAGAGCATGAGACTTGATCTCAGGGTCGTGAGTTCAAGTCCCATGTTGGGTGTAGAGACTACTTAAAAAAAAAAAAAACTTAAAAAAAAAAAAACATTTTGTAAGGCTAAAGCTGCCATAGTGATTCCTCTGATGGATATGGGCCAAATAAACTGAAAACCTCTGGAAAGGCTTGACCATTCTAGATGCCATCAAGAAGACTCTCATGGTAGCCATGCAGGAAAAAATCTGTAATAGATACACAAAAGATAAAGAAATCATCAAATAATAAAGACAGCAAGAAAGAAAACAGAATTGCAAAACAGGCAACAATTAACAAAATGGCAACAGTAAGTCCTCATCTATCAATAATTACTTGAAATGTAACTATTAAATTCTTTTATTGAAAAGATTTATTTATTTGAAGAGAGCACACATGCACCTGCGCGGAGCAGGGGCAGAAGGAGAAGAGAGAGAATCTCAAGCAGACTCCCTCCTGAGTGAGGAGCACAACACAGGACTCAACCTCAGGACACTGAGATCATGACCTGAGCTGAAACCAAGAGTCAGACGCTTAACCGACTGAGCCACCCAGGCGCCCCACGGTTAAC
Source organism: Mirounga angustirostris (assembly GCF_029215605.1). Classification (NCBI taxonomy): domain Eukaryota; kingdom Metazoa; phylum Chordata; class Mammalia; order Carnivora; family Phocidae; genus Mirounga; species Mirounga angustirostris. Next base: position 65,412,161 of record NW_026991722.1, read on the forward strand.
GTCTTTATTCAAAAGGCATAGAGTAGATAAATAAAACAAGAACCAGTAACATGCCGTCTGTAAGAGACTCATGTTACATGAAGAATACACACAACCTGAACCCAAAAGTGAAGGAATGGAAAAAGATATTCCATGCAAGTGGTAACTATAAGAATGGATGGCTATGCCTATGTCAGACAAAATAGACTCTAAGTCAAAAACTGTCTGTAGAAACAAGGAATGTCATTATGTAATGATAAAAAGATAGTAAAATATAAGAACTGTAAATATATATGCACCCCATATCACAGGATCACAGTGAATATACAGTAGTCCACCTTACCCATGGTTTTGCTTTCCATGGTTTCAATTACCCACGACTGACTGTGATCTGGAAGCAGATGATCCTCCTCCTTCTGACGTAAGGTCAGAAGGTCAACAGTAGCCTAACACTACATCACAACGCCTACGTCATTCACCTACTTCATCTCCCCACATAGGCATTTTATCATCTCGCATCATCACAAGAAGAGTATGGTCCTACAAGATATTTTGAGAGAGACCACATTCACATAACTTTTATTAGCGTATATTGTTAAAATTTTTTGTTTTATTATTAACTTCGTTGTTAATCTCTCACTGTACCTAATTTATGAAGTAACCTTTATCATAGGTACGTATGTTTAAGGAAAAAAATAGGATATACAGATGATCCTCGAACACCACAGGTTTGAACTGCGTGGCTTTTTAAAGAGTTGACAGCATAAGCCATGAGGCATTTATTTACAACTGCATTAGATCAAACTGAAGGCCTTTGGCACTGAGGTCATGCCTGCTGCCCTCTGAATACCTAGAGAGGCTTAATGAGGCTGCCAGCATCCCCCCTAGGGGGACCCAGGACTGGGCAGGGTGCAGGTTGCCTCATGTACTAATGCGGTGGCTGGGTTGAACTCCTGGGGCTGGCAGGAAGGAGGCTGGGCTCAAGTAGAAGAAGGTGCCCAGAGGGCGGAGACAGTGCCGCAAAGGGAGCCCCACAACCCTGGCGCCCCCATTCCCAAGTCCTCCATGCACTGGGCTCTAGGGCTGTGCTGGGGTCACTGCAGGCCTTGGCCCCTCTTGGGCTGGGTGTGGACTCCTCTCTGTAGTGGTGCCCTGGCCCCATGGCCTCCTGGAGGCCGGCACACTCAAGCTTGGCCACAGTGGCTGTTGACCGTGGCTGGTGGTACACCTGCGGGCAGATGGGGTAGCAGCTATACTCTAGCTCCAGGTTATTGCTGCCACCTCTGGGCCCACCAGCAGCTGCCACTACTGAGCCGAGGCTACAAGCTGCCGAACGTTGCCATCCCAGGGCCGGGCCTGCCACTGCCACCACCCGTCCTGACCCAGTACACCGATACGCAAATTTTTTTCAGTAAGTATAAGTACAGTACTTGTAAATGAATTTTCTTTCTCGCTCTCTTTTTTGAAGAGAGAGTGTATGCACAAGTCGGGGGGAGGGGGAGAGGAAGAGGGAATCTTAAGCAGGCTCTATGCCCAGTGTGGAATCCGAGGTGAGGCTCAATTCATGACCCTGAGAGCAAGACCTGAGCCGAGATCAAGAGTCGAACACTTAACCGACCAAGCCACCCAAGCGCCCCCGTCTTCTCTTCTTTATGATTTTCTTAATGTTTTCTTGTCTCTAGTTTACTTCATTGTACGAATACAGTATATAATACATATAACGTATAAAATATGTATTAATCATATTGGTAAGGTTTCTGGTCAACAGTAGGCTATTTTAGTAGTTAAGTTTGAGGGGAGTCAAAAGTTATACAGATTTTTGACTGTGTAGGGGATTGGTGGCCCTAACCCCCATGCTGTTCAAGGGTCAACCATACTACCAAACTAAATTCAATAGCACATCGAAAGAGTCATATACCATGACCAAGTGGGATTTATCCTTGGGATGCAAGGTTGGTCCAACACATGCAAACCAATCAATGTGATACACAATACAAACAGAAAGAAAGACAAGTATTACATCATCTCAATAGATGCAGAAAACACATTTGACAAAATTCAATATCCAGTCATGATAAATAAAGTCTCTCAAACTTCAACACAATAAAGTACATCTATGAAAAATCTACAGCCAATATCATAACCAATGAGTTAAAACTGGAAGATTTTCCTCTAAGATCCAGAACAAGGCAAGGTTCCCCACTCTCACTACTGCTATTCAACACTGTCCTGGAAGTCCTAGCCAGAGCAATCAGCCAAGAAACAAAAATACACAGTATAGAGGAAATCGTAAAGAAAGAACTAAAATTATCTATTTGCAGATAGAATCATCATATATGTAAAAAACTGTAAAGAATCCACAAAAAACTACTAGAACAAATTCAGTAAACTTAGAGGCTACAATTATCAACATACAAAATTCTCACTTCTAAAGACTAAGGAATGAACTATCTAAAAAGGAAACTAAGAAAACAAGCATTTATAATAGCAACAGAAAAAATACTTAGGAAATAATAAAAGAGGTGCAAGACTTCTATGTGTTGAAAATTATAAAACATTGATGTCTTTATAAATTACAAAGCTTCATAAAATTATAAAACACTGTGTCTTTGAAAATTTCCTTCATCAATGTTTTAGAATGTCGTGGATTGGAAAAATATTGTTAATATGTCCATACTACTCAAAGTAATGTACAGATTCATTGCAACCCTTACCAAAATCTTTTTACAATGACACTTTTTACACAAATAGAAAAACTGAAAAAGAATTAGTATGGAACCATGAAATACCGCAAATACCAAAGCAATCTTGAGAACAACAAAGCTGAAGACATAATGCTTTCTGGTTTGAAATCATATTACATAGCAACCACCACATAAAAACAGATAAAGCAATGGAAAAGAGAGAATCCAGAAGTAAACCCACACATTACAGCCAACTTCTCTTCCACAAGTGTGCCAAGAACACACAATGGGGATAGGATACTCCTCAACAAATGGTTCTGGGAAAACTGGGTAGCTACATTCAAATAATGAAATTATACCCTTAACATCATACACAAAAATCACCTCAAATGGATTAAAGAATTAAACCTCAGGCCTGAAACTACAAAACTCCTAGAAGGAAACAGGGAAAAATCTTCTTGATATTGGTCTTGGCCATAACTTCTCAGATAGGACACCAAATTACAGGCAGCAAAAGCAAAAACAGACAAATGAGACTACATGAAATTAAAAAGATTCTGCATATCAAAGGAAACAAGGTGAAAAGGCAACCCACGGAATGGGAAAAAATGTTTGCAAACCATATATCCAATAAGGCATTAATAACCAAATATATATAAGGCACTCCTACAACTCAATACTAAAAGTATAAGTAACCTGATTTAAAATGGGCAAAAGACCTAAATAGCACTCTTTAAAGAAGAAATTCAAATGGCTAACAGGGACATGAGAAGGTTCTCAACATCTCTCATCAGGGAAATGTAAGCCAAAACCACAATGAGGTATCACTGCAGGCCTGCTTGGTTGGCTTTTATCAAAAAGACAAAAGATAACTAGTGTTCGTGAAAATGTGGAAAAAGGGAGCCCTCATACACTGCTGGTGGGAATACGAATTAGTACAAACATGGAAAACAGTATGGAGATTCCTCAAAAAATTAAAAGTAGAACTATCAAATGATCCAGTAATCCCATTTCTGGGTAAATGTTTCCAAAGAATTGAACGCAGAATAGCAAAGAGGTATCTGCACTCTCATGTTCTTTGCAGCATTATTCAAGATAGGAAAATGACCTAAATGTCTGTCGGGAGATGAATGAATAAAGAATATCACATTTCCTTTAACCATTTGTCTGTTGAAGTACATTTATATACACGTATGATGGAGTAATAGCCTTAAATAGAAAATCCTGCCACTTGTGACAGGATGGATGGAGCTGGAGGACAGTATGCTAAGCAAAATAAACAAGATACAGAAGAGAGATACACTGAATGATCTCACATGTGGAGTCTAAAATATTCAAAGTTGGGTGCCTGGGTGGCTCAGTCGGTTAAGGGTCTGCCTTTGGCTCAGGTCATGATCCCAGGGTCCTGGGATCGAGCCCCACATTGGGTTCCCTGCTTGGCGGGAGGTCTGCTTCTCCTTCTCCCCCACTTGTGCACATGCATGCTCTCTCTCAGTCTCTCTCAAATAAAAATCTTAAAAAAACAGTAATAAAATAAAATATTCAAATTCACAGAAGCAAAAAGTAGAATGGTGGTGGCCAGGGGTGGGGTGGGGGGGAAATGTGATGATGTTGGTCAGAATACAAAGTTTCAGTTATGCAAGATGAGTAATTTCTGGAGATCTAATGTATGTACCTCATGGTGCCGATAGTTAACAATAACGTTTTTTTTTTTTATGTTTTTATTTTTAAAGATTTTATTTATTTATTTGACAGAGAGACACAGCCAGAGAGGGAACACAAGCAGGGGGAGTAGAAGAGGGAGAAGCAGGCTTCACATGGAGCAGGGAGCCCGATGGGGGGCTCGATCCCAGGACCCTGGGATCATGACCTGAGCTGAAGGCAGACGCTCAACGAGACTGAGCCACCCAGGTGCCCCCAATACTGTTATTTTACGCATGTTATCTGCTAGGAGAATACATCTTGAATGTTCTCCCTACACATGCACACACAACCTAAGTAGAAGTAATGTATATATTAATTAGGTTGACTGTGGTGATCATTTCACAATATATACACATATCGTGAAACACCAAATGCATAACTTAAATATATGCAATTTTTATATGTCAATGATATCCCAGCAAAACTGATTTAAGAAGAAATAAAGGATTATAAGAAAGAACTATGAACAACTGTATGCCAACAAATTAGGTAAGCTAGAAAAAATGGACAAATTCCTGCAAACATAAAACCTACTAAGACTGAATCATGAAGAAATTAAAGTTCTGAATAGATCTAGAACTTTTAAGGAGACTGAAACAATCAGAAAGCTTCCAGCAAAGAAAAACCCAGGACCAGACAGTTTCACTGGTAAATTCTACCAAGCATTTAAACAATTAACACCAATGTTTCACAAATGCTTCCAAAAAACTGAAGAGGAAGGAAAACTTCCTAACTCACTGTATGAGGTAAGCATCACCCTGACACTTAAGAAGGACAGACACTACAAGAATTGAAAACTACAGGCCAACGTCCTTCACGAATACTGATTCTAAAATCCTCAACAAAATACTAGCAAATGCAACTTAACATTTATTTATTTATTAATTTTTTAAAGATTTTATTTATTTATTTGAGAGAGTGAGAGAACGAGAAACAGCATGAGAGGGGAGGGGGTCAGAGGGAGAAGCAGGCTACCCGACGTGCTGGGAGCCCGATGTGGGACTCGATCCCAGGACTCCGGGATCATGACCTGAGCCAAAGGCAGTCGCTTAACCAACTGAGCCACCCAGGCACCCCTAACGACATTTAAAAATGATTATACATCATAACCAAATGGAATTTACCCCCAGAAAGCAGGGACAGTTTAACATTCAAAAATTAATGCAATACACCACATTAGTATAATGAAGGGAAAAAGCTCGCATGATCATTTCGACTGTTGGGTATCTGACAAAATCCAATACCCTTTTATGATAAAAAGCAGTAGTTAATAAACTAGAAAAAGAAACAGAATACCTCAATGTAATAAAGGCCTTTAAGGAAATACCACAGGCAATGCTGTAGTCAATGGTAAAAGACTGAAAGCTTTTCCCCTAAGATCAGGAACAAGACAAGCATGTCTGCTTTCAACACTTCTATTCAACACAGTACTAGAAATTCTAGACAGTGTAGTTAGGCAAATAAAAACTAAAAGGCGTATGAATTGGAAAGGAAGAAATAAGATTTTATCTCTGTAAAGTTGCAGGATATAAAAATCAGCTGTATTTCTATACACTAGCCATGAACCACCAAAAAAATTAAGAAAACAATTCCATGTATAATAGCATCAGTAAGAATAAAATACTTAGGAATAAACTGAACTATGGAGGTGACATATCTGTACACTGAAAACTACAAAATTATAAAATAGAGATAAAATAAATAAATAGAAATAAACTAAAGACCTAAAGAAATAGAAAAATATCCTATGTTGTTGAATTGGAGGACTTCTTATTAAGATGACCATATTACGTTGGGGTTGAACTGTGTCCCCCCAGAAAGATTACCTGACAGCCTAATTCCTGGTACTTGTGAATGTGACTATTTGGAAGTAAGTCTTCACAGATGCAATCTAACAAGAAGTCATACTTGATTAGGCTGGCCCCTCCTCCAATATGACTGGTGTTCTTACCAGGAAAATTTGGACACAGACAAGAAGGGAAGACAATCATGTGAAGATGAAGGTAAAGACTGCAGTCACATGCTGCTACAAGCCAAGGAATTGCCTGGGCTACCAGAAGGTCTAATAGGCAAGGTCTAACAGGTCTATCAGAAGGTCTAATAGGCAACATATGCTAGGGATTTCAGAGAGAGCACGACCCTGCCAATACCTTGATTTCACACTTCTAGCCTCCAGAACTGTGAGAGAATATATTTGTTGTTTTAAGCCACTTCATTATGGTGGGGGGGGGGGGGCGGGGGCGGATAAGAAGTACTGTGTAAAGGTAAGAGACTATTTGGAGTGAAGAAGTTTTGGAAAATAGTAGTTCTGGTTGCAAAACACTGTGAATGTAACATGCAACTGAATTAACAGATTAACTTCCATAGAAGGAGTAGAGAAAGTTATCAGAATCTATCCTATAGGATGCACCAAGCCCAGAGAGTTTCACAGAGAATTCTACTAAACTTTTAGAGACTATAGATTTCCCCTGCTATCCAAAAGTAGAGCATTCTATTTTTTTCTTGAAGATTTTAATTTGAGAGAGAGAGTGCGAGCGTGCGCACAAGCAGGACGAGCAGCAGGCAGAGGGAGAAGCAGGCTCCCTGCTGAGCAGGGAGCCCAACGTGGGGCTCGACCCCAGGACCCTGAGACCACAACCTGAGCTGAAGGCAGACCCCTAACCAACTGTGAGCCACCCAGGCGCCCCCGAAAGTAGAGCATTCTTATGAAACCTTTCGTAAGTTGAAATGTCCGTGTAAAGCACAGCAAATACCATTAATTTATATGGAAAACATCTTCATGTTCCCAGACCCAAAAAATAACCTCTTCTAGACTTGTCTTTAGCACACATCTTGCTAACAAAAGCACAAAATAAACCAAGATAAAGCACAGATGCTCACAGACACAGTTCACAGCGATGGTGGCTTGACGATAAGATGCTGAGCGGAGTTCCCAGGGGGCACTTGGCAGGGGCACTCTCGCTGCTCAGGGTGCCGGCTGCCTCTATAATGGCTTGCTGCAAAACAAACGCTGAATGTTTTCGCTTTTTTTGTAAAACTGAAAATCCTCTTCAGATTTCTTTCGATTAGCGGGAACAGGTACTAATGTAAGTCTTTCACTCAAGTGGCATAACGCAAATTTTCAAAAAGCAGGGGACACCTGTGTCTAGGAAAAAAAAACAGCCAAAGTGAAAATCATCCTGAATAAAGCAGCATCATTTCAAACTGCCATATGCTGGAGACATAGCTTACAACATCAGGAATGAGACAAGGACACCCACTCTCGCTCATCAACATATTGGAGATCCTAGGCTGAGTGATAAGGAATAAAACTTGTAATGGAGACACAGAATTGGAAATAAGCAAATAAAACTGCTGCTATTGCAGATGACAGAGAAAACACAAAAGTATAAATTGTTAAAAATAAGAGGAAGAAGTGAAATGAGCCCAGAAAGTTAAGGGCAGTTCTTGGGAAGAAGTGCAGGACAGGAAGTAGGGTGGGGAAGAGATACGCGCTTAGGTATCACCATTTATTATGAAAGAAAAATTAGAACGATTCTTCTCCATTACCCTGCCCTCCACCTTAATCACCTTTGTTTCAGCTCAGTTCCTTTTCTCCAGGGGACTCTATGCAAAGGGCCACTCCATGAGAAAGGATTCTCCGTTTTCACCATCAAAGGGTTTGACATAGCCTTCATCCTCCATGTCCTTGACTCCTCACTGTACCTCTCATTTCTCTGCCTGGGAGGGCTCTCCCCAGCTCTCCTGATATCTGGATGCTTCTCCACACTCACCTATCAGTTACTGGTATGTTTCCAGAGAAGCCTCGATTCCCTGCTCTCCCCCTACCAACTCCCTCAAAAAGAGCAGCCACTGTTAAGGAAAACTCCAGTTCTGTCTCCCTCCCTCATAGGGAAAAACCCAGTTCTTCCCTGCTGGGAGTCTTTCTCCTGTGTCTCTTTTACTCCTCACACAAAACACTGCACTCTTGACACTTCTGGTCACCAAATGTGTGGTGACTTTTCCCTGCAATAAAAACAAAGTCACACCACATCTCTGACACCATCCGCCGGGAGATAGTGGCGGGCCCCAGCTGAAGGGCTCAGTCCCACAAGACTGCCCCCACCCTACTTCAGATGCCAATAGCAAGTAGTTAAGTCCCCAAGTTACCCACAACTTGTCTGATTTAGCTACAAATCAGAGACTCCCATGACCCCCTCCTCAGGTTGAGTAATTTGCTAGAGTGGCTCACAGATCTCAGGGGAACACTTACTTAGGTTTACTAGTTTATGGAAAGGATGATAAATAGTAAGGATGAAGAGCCAGATGAAGAGATACACAGGGTGAGGTCTGGGGGGAGGGGATCCAAGTGCAGGAACTTCTGTCCTCGTCCTGTTGGGGTGCATCACCCTCCCAGTATGTGGAAGCTCTCCAAACCCCCTAACTACTGGGGTTTTATGGAGGTTTCCTCACGTAGACATGATCAGCTCACTCCAATTCCAGCCCCTCTTCCCCTCTGGAAGATGAGGGGTAGGGCTGAAAATTCTAAGCTTCTAATTATGGCTTGGTCTTTCTGGGGACCAGCCCCATCTGGGAGCCATCTGAGCACCCACCCTGAGGCACCTCACTAGAACAAAAGATGATCCAAGCGTTATCACTTAGGAATGTATAAGTGTTTCAAGAACCCTGTATCAGGGGTGGGGTCAAAGGCCAATTGTTGGAACAAAGGATGCTCCTAGTGTTATTACTTAGGAAATGACACAGGTTTCAGAAGCTCTGTGCCAGGAACTGAGGACAAACCAATATATTTTCTCAATCACCCCACAGTCCCCCACTCCAGTAACCCCTCATCATACAGGTATTCTGCTGTTCTCATGGCACTCCTCTGAAACCAGCTTTCTTACGGGTTTGCTGACCTGTCTAGTGGTACCCCCATCCCCTTCCAAAGCTAAGTTCTTTGTAGGCAGACACCTTGAATGTTTACACTCTGTCTCCCTCAGTGAAAGCAGTTTCTGAACAAGACAGGAACTCAACAAATATTTGAATAAATAGGTGCATGAAAGCTGTGTGCTCGGCACCTTATATTCATCTATTCCCTTGATGAACACGTCAATGACCCCACTTTATTAAAAAAATGTTTTGAGAAGAAACTCACCCAACTGCGTGCTGTTCAAAGTGAGAATACTGAAGCAAAATGAAAGGGAAATTGGGTAAACAGACCAGAAGGACAAGTGCTGGGAGAAGCTCTCTGTTTATATCCAGCATTAGAACAACACCTGTACAGTGTTATTTCTGACCGCTGCTTGTCGATGTCATGAATAATGGAGCCCCAGGTGGATCCAGAAACAGCAGTCCCGACCACAGCGTTTGTTGTGTTTTTTCTTGTTTTCGTAGTTTTCTTCAAAGCCACACCATCCAGTCGGAAAATCCACTGCCCCGGCTCCAGGACCCACTGCTGCACCTCTTCCCCATCAGGTCAGCTGTGTGTTTTCCTAAGTCAGGCCACTGAGGCCGAATTCGTCAACTCCGTGTCGGCCCACTGTAGCGCCTGCAACATTTCCCGCAACTTGGCGTGCATGCGGGCGAGCGCCACTCTGTTGAGGTTCCCCCACCCGTATTCATCCAACACACTCGGCAGGGAAAGGGTACTGCACGCGCTTCAGCTCTGTCAGCCCTGCCAAGTGCTGCAGCATGCTCATGATGCCCGAGGTGGAGATGACATTGTTGCAGAACACCAGAGAGCGGAGGCGGGAGCTGCAACCCAGGGCAGGCAGCAGGGCTCGGGGCTGGGCCTCCTTCAGCCAGCAGCTTCTCAAGTTCAGGTGCTGCAGAGTGCCGGACACCTCCCCCAGCAGAACCTCCAGGGGCCCAGGAACCATTTGGGACAGGTTATTACCACAGAGGACCAACTCCTTCAGGTGGGTGGCATGAACGCTCTGGGACAAGTAGGTGATGTCATTCTCAGTGAGCCTACATCCATTGATCACCAGCATCTCCAGCGGTTTTCGCAGGCCACTGTGGAGAGATGGACACTGTTTACTTCTTAGAAACTGGAGTCTAGCACTACATACATTTGGGAAAGATCCAGAAATCTGGCCTGAGAAATTTGCACTACGCCTACCTCAGTCTGGATGCAAATGGTGGGAGCCATCTTCTGTAGTGGTTAAGAACACAGAGCCTGGAGTGAAACATTTCCCCATTCCCCACAGGACCTCTCTGTTTTCAGAGTATGGTGTCAGGCACACCTCTTAGCCTCAGCTTCCTAACGAGCCACATCAACACAATTATTACTCATGCTCCATAAAGTGTCGTAAAATTAATGAAATTTAGATATAGCTCCTACACATGGTAAGGCCTAGGTTTTATTCCGTGGAAGATTCAGGAAGATGGTTCCCCATGCTTTTATTCACTCAAAGACCAGGCCCCAGGAGAACAGCTCCCTATTCCAGGGCTTGCCACAGAGAAGTCTGAGAGACATAAATGAGGGGAATGAATTCACCAGATCAGCTGAGCTTAGATGTTGTGGGGGCAGTTCCCTCTCTCAAACACCACCCTCACAACTTACCATACTTATTCACCTTCTCTACAGAAGCTCTAGGAAGACAAGACCCTGATTTTGTTCAGGGTTTCATATCCATTCTTAGCTGTCTGCTTGGCATGGACTAAGTGCATGAGTGAAATGAGTGAGTGAGTGAATGCGTGAGTGGATGAGATGCCAGTTTCAAATGTGCGTCCTTCTCTTCTCTAGCAGTGGAGAGCCAATGGCTGGCCCAGGACCCCTGCCTTGGAGTCTGGGTCCAGCAGTGACTCTGTGGACTTACAGAAGGGGAAGTCCAGACCTGTCTCTGCACCGACGCAGCAATTCCCAGACACCCATCCCGGGATCCTGGCCTCTGTACCTTCAGACGACTTGCCGCATACTCACCTCGGCATCTGGTCCGAGAGACAGCCAAAGATGAGATGGAGCTTCTGAAGGTGGCCCAGCAGACTTAGCAAAGAGAAACAGTCTGCAGGGAAATCCCAGGGTATGTCGTTCATGACGAGGTGGCCCAGACTGCTCATCTGCCCTACATGGGTGAAGAACTGGATGAGGTCCGACTGGAAGCAGAACCTACTCCTGTGATGAAGCCTCACCTCTTGGATGGTCTCCAGCTCCAGCATTCCCAGGATCTCTACGAGGCTGCGGAATGGCACCTGGTTGATGACCACGGTCCGACAGCGGAGGCGCAGACAGCCATGGCTCTTCTCGACTCTCTGCAGTATGTACGAGGAGAACCCCGACAAGTGGAAGAAGCCAAACAAACCACCAAGAGAAAAAGGTCTGTGTGGATTTCCACGGGTTCTTGGTGATGTGGAGGCTGTTCTCTGGAACTGGGCACAGCGGTTCTGCCTCCGGCTCTTCCAACATGTGCGTGATGACAAAGGGGGCGGGAGTAGTCTCAGAGCACTCCTCCCAGTTGGAGTGCTCAAAGTCATGGGTAAAACCCAGCACCTTCAGCTTCGATCTCCTGTGAGGAATGAGGAGGAGAGCAGAGACTGGGACTTTCCAGCCAGCAGAGCAGGGCTGGTAGGAGACCAGTAGCAGGAGACCCTGGGAAGGGGCCTCTGGGCCAGCCAGCAGCCCTGCCCACTGCCATCCACTATGACTTCGAAGGGCCCTCCTCAGTGCCCACCTTTCATACAGTGTGGGGATACCACCCAGGAACCTAGCCACACTCTTCACCACCTCAGCAGCATGATCAGCTCTGAACCACCCCAGGGCTCTCTTCTCAGAGGGACCCTGAGCAATGGCCTCAAGGCCTCACAATGATCGATGCTGTACCTGGTGGCACATGCTTGGGCCCCACGTCCCTGAATCCAGCTCCTGCTTCCTCAATTCACAGTGCCCCTACCAGCACCCCGTCTCTCCACTTACCTGGGGCATGCAGCATTGGTAGGAACCAATTCCAGCCCATCGAGGACAGCTTCCAACTTCTTGAGTTATTGACTGATCTCTTAACGATCCCAGACAGAGGCAGGGGAAGGGCCAGGCCTGCACCATTGCTGTCACAGTCTTTGTGTGTCCCCCATCAAAGGCTGCCGTGGACAATGCTGGGAAAAGGCCCACAGGGAGCTCCTCCAGGGCACAGACAGCTGAGTACTCATTATTCAGCAGGCTCTGTGCTGCAAGATCCAAGAGACTGGGAGGGTCTTGTCCGCTCATCTTCACTGACCTGGCACAAGGTAAGGGAAAATCCTGAGTGGATTTTCACAGACCTCAGCCTCCCTCTTTTGGGCCAGGACAACCCAGCCTCCACCACCCTTCTCAGCAGGAAGTGAGATCCCCGGAGGTCTCCCAGCCCTCCTTCCATCCTACAACTTCTAGTCCTAAATCTGCAGCTCACTCTCTCTCTGCTGGTGGCACCTGGTGTCCCTTACCCTGATCCCAGCTGGCTTAAAGAATAATTAGGGCTTTATCTCTGTTCCTTATTGTGCTTCAGAGAGCATAAATTGTTTCAAACTTAATTTCCTGAACTTTGCCCAAGATCATCCCCAGCTCCAAGGTGATTTTAAGGAGGACTGAACAACCCATCCCCTACCCTAGTCCAGTGTAAGAGCTCAGGTTCTGAGGTTTTGTTTGCCTTCTCTGGCAGGCAGGCCTTCTAAAACAGTAATGGAAACTTCCCACATGTTCAGATCTGGCCTCCTTCCTGCTCTATAGAGTGCATTCCTACTCACATTCCACCAGGCTTCAACGCAATTCAAAGACAAGAAAATTATTTTCAAAAAATCAAAAAGATGTAAATCTCCTCTTGTGGGCCTAGTAAAATTCTGCACAGACCGTCAAAAAAGACAAGAAAAAGGAAAATTAAAGCACCATCCCAAGTATAAGTAGATACAACAGTCCTAAATAAACTATTATTAAAGAGAACGAAGCAGTGTCTCATAACGAAGCAGAATCACAGAGCGTTTCTTCCAGGAACAAAAGGAGAGTGACACAGTAGAGAATCTACCCGTGCACTCTGATTACACTTGGAAGACTGAACACGAGTGCTCTGAGCTGCCACCCGAAAACCCAAATGAAGTAAAGGAAGAGCTAAAACCAGAAAGTCAGAGAGAAGGAGTTAGACATCCCTGCTCTTCAAGAAAAAGCCAAGTTTTGGTATCTGGAAAAAGGTGGATCAGGGGAACTAGTGTGCAGTCCACAGAAGCCAAAACCTAAGCCTGTGTGGACGGTGAAGTCAGAAATCAATTGCCAAACCTGCAAAGGCCTCAGGAGTGATGCCCACAAGCAGGGCCCAGGGCAAGGGCCAGAGAGCGTGGCCGGCCCTGTGGTACCGGAGGAGTCTCTACAAACACGGGCACTTCCCTCCACCACCAGCACAGCCAGCAGTCCACACCTGGGCCCAACCTTCCTCTGGGTCCCACCCTGACTCTGCTCTGCGGCTCCCTGGAGCAGCTCTCAGCTCTCATCCTACAGCCCGCTGCTCTCGTGTGTGCTAGAGCTGGTTCGGTCGATGATCATTCTAACCACCGAAACACTGGACTCTGACCCGCCTGAGCATTTTCCACCTATGTATGAGTGAGAAGGGGCACCTGCTCAGAACTGAGGCCCGGTAGGCAGCATGGAGCAGACAGGGCGGGAGAGGGAGCACCAGGCCCCTGTCACAATCCACCAATTGTTCTGACAGCAGAGCTCCTCTGAAGCAGCCAGGGCCCTGGCTGCAGAAGTGGCTGTGTCTGAAGCTTCCCCCTGGACTTCAGAAATGTCCCATTTCTCTGAAGGAACAGCCCCAGGGAAGCCGCATGCCTGCGACCCTCAGGGGCGTCTCTGCCCTTGCCCCTCCTTCATGCCCCTCTCACTCCGCCAAAGTCTGTCCCAATACCAAACTCTTCACGACGGATGTATAATCTACTGATACCTGCACAAGACACAGAGAAGAGGTTCCCCAAAACTCGGCAGTGAGAATTCCTCATACTTTCTGAGACAATCTCGCTTCCCCTCCCTCAGCCTGTTGCCTTCCTGCCAGATGCCTTCCTTAGGAGGAGCCATTCACACCTGCAGCTTCTCCCAACTGAAGCCCCTAAGCATCTCCCTGCTGCACACCTAAAGGATCCTCACCCACCTCCCTCCATGGTGGAGGGGCATGTCATAAGCACACATTCTACTTGTCACACTGATTTCTCAGGGCCTTCTCCTAGGTACCAATGCATCGTTTCCACTGCATCGGGATTTTCAGCCCAAGGCCCACGGGTATCAGCCCAGCAGGATATGATGAGCTAAGGCCTCTGGCTCCTTTACTTGCCCACAAAACCCAGGATCTATTGCTGGCCAACTCCTACCACGTGCACTGCCGGAATGCACTTCACCTGCTTGGGAAGCATTTCCTCCTCTGGGATTCCAGTGGCCTCTAATCCTAGGGGAGACTTAGAAGAGGCGGGCTAGTGAGGTAAAGGACAGTCTTGGCCACTGCAGCTGGTCTTGGGCTGCAATGGATACTCATCTTGTCTTCCCTGCATTATTCGTTGTAGGTTCCCTCAAGGTCCCCATCATCTCCGCTGTCCTTGCTGTGTGCCAGGTGGCCTGCCTCACACCTTGTCTCTGACGGCTCCGAACCTTGTCACTGTGCCTCTTGCAATGAGGGCTGCGGCACCTGTCTTTTTACTGTCACAATGGGGCAAGGGATACCTGGAGGCCACTAAATGGATCTCCTGGTTTAAAAGCAGCTCTATCCTCTCCTAATCTGGGTCAGTTACTCCCACCAAGATGGGGGCTCCTTTTTCTTACCAGCTGGGTGCTGGACACAAAGAGGATAAAGTGTTCAGCTCACAGCCCCAGCTTCTAACTCAATGGGACTCCTCTGCTTCACAATGAATGGCGGCCGAACCTAACCAACTTTATGACTTGGTGGGTTTGACAGAACTTACCTCATGACAAGCAGCTCTGGCCATGGGGTCATGTCATGTCTGATGGCCCTCTGCCAGGGCCCAGCAGCACTCCAGAACTGCTTTACAAAACACGCATGAGTCATCTCTGCAGACAGCACAGCCGGGCCCCAGACCCCTAGAAGGTACCTTTTCCTTTTTTTTTTTTTTTTTTTTTTTTTTAAAGATCATATTTATTTATTTGACAGAGAGAGACACAGCGAGAGAGGGAACATAAGCAGGGGGAGTGGGGGAGGGAGAAGCAGGCCTCCTGCCAAGCAGGGAGCCCGATGTGGGACTCGATCCCAGGATCCTGGGATCATGACCTGAGCGGAAGGCAGACGCTTAACGACTGAGCCACCCAGGCGCCCGAAGGTACCTTTTCCTACCACTGATACCCCTGGTCCCCTCAGATATGCGCAGTCTTGTGGCCCAAGCTCCAGGACTGCTCTCACTGCGCCCCAGATTTTGCTACTCTGCAGAGAATGTTCCTATTCTGGGATACGCTCAAAGTGGCAGTCTTTTCAGGCCCTGGGTGGCTCAGTCGGCTAAACAACTGACTTCAGCTCAGGTCATGATCTCAGGGTCCGGGGATCCAGCCTGTGTCAGGCTCCATGCTCAGTGGGGAGTCGGCTTCTCTCTCTGCCCCTCCCACTGCTCGTGCGCACATGCACACTCTCTAATTAATAAAATCTTTTAAAAAAAGTGGCAGTCTTTTGTGTCACCTGGTATACAGGCCAGAGAAGTGTTCTGAGATATGGAATATGTTGTCTCCAAAACCTGAAGAGTCCTACCAGGCATTGTGCTTCCTTCTTTGCCATAGAAGGTGCAAGTGGTGATAATTCATCTTTTCCTTTGGATGATATGACCCAGCATGTCCTTGACTGCTGGGGCATTCCAAATTGTTCTCGTGCGGCAGATCCCTGAATCTTCACAGGCGCTGTCTCTCCAACGATGCAGTGCATGCTTCTTACCAAGGCCTCCAACACGCCAGCCATTTCTCACTAATCTAGCTTGATTAGCATGCTGTCAGAATAGTGAATCGGTGCCATGTTCTGTGGATGCCCAGGTGGTAGGTGGTCCAGATCTCTCTAAACTATGACAGAGGGAGGAAGGGCACAATCCTGGGACAAAATTAAACGTATACTCTCGCCTGTTCCATATGAATGCAAACGGTATCTGATAGGGATAGAAAGGAACACATTTGCCAATTAATGTTTGTACACCATATACCCGAGACTTCATTAATCTGGCTCGAGCAAAGCAAGCTGCATCTGTCATAGCAGCTTTGGCTGGGGCTACTATCGGGGTGAGTTTACAGAAATCCTGGCCAACCTCCAGGATGAACCTGGTTTCTGGAGGGGTAGACCGCTGAATTAAATGGAAATATGACAAGGTCCACCACTCTAGTCCTCTGCATCCTTAAGAGTGACAATATTATCTGTAATTCCTCCTACCATGTGATACTGTTTCATATTTACTATCTTGACCAGGGACGGAAACAGGTACAGAGGCCTCCACTTGGCCTCTCCCGTCATGATAGTTCTTATCCCACAGATGAAGACCCAGTGTGGGTACTGCATTGACTTCCAAATATTTTATTCCAATTACACATTTGCAAACCGGGCAATGACACACACAGGGTTACCATTGTGAGCTGGATCCTGACCCGGGATTCTATTTATTATCTGGCTCCCCGTAGGCCCCCCAATTCTAACAGTGGGCTACACTTATGTTTTGTAAGTCCAGATATTAATGTCAACTCTGACCCTATACCCAACGATATTCAATTTGTTTATATATCGCCCTTTCCCCGATCCACTCCTCAAATTGCTTGTATATTCCAGTCCCCCTTGTTTACATTTACCCATGTGTGGTAGGCAGCGCCCAAAATGGCCACAATGATTCTTGCCTCCTGCTATCCATTCACGCCTTTGTGAAGTCCCCTGCTGCACTGAATAAGGCAGACCTGTGATAATCTGTGGAAATTACAGTGTGTGACTTCCAAAGTTAGGCCATAAAAGGCACTGTAACTTCCACTGTGCTTCTCTTTGGATCACTTGCTTTCATGTCACAGAGACACACAAGCGGCCTTATGGAAAGGTCCATGTGGCAAGTATGAGGCCTCTTGTCAAAAACTGACCGGGCATGTGAGGGAGCTGCCTTGGAAGTGGGTACGCCAGGCCCAACTGAAACTTCAAATGACTGCAGCCCCAGCCCAGGTCTTGCTTGCATCCTCAGAGACACCAATGAACCAGCACCATCCAGCTAAGCCACAACCAAATTCTTGGCCACAGAAACCATGTGAGATAAGAGCAAAAAGAACTGGGCGCCTGGGTGGCTCAGTTGGTTAAGCGACTGCCTTCGGCTCAGGTCATGATCCTGGAGTCCCAGGATCGAGTCCCGCATCGGGCTCCCTGCTCAGCAGGGAGTCTGCTTCTCCCTCTGACCCTCCTCCCTCTCATGTTCTCTGTCTCTCATTCTCTCTCTCTCAAATAAATAAAATCTTTATAAAAAAAGAGCAAAAAGAACCAGTTAGGCTGCGAAGTTTTGGGCTAACTTATTCCACAGCAACAGGTAACTGAGACACTGAGTAAATGTGGGTAAATTCCTTTGAGAAAATTTGAGTCCCCTTGCATAGAGTTACATGGTCCTTCCTTCTGGGGACCTGGCCTCTTCTTCAACCAGATGGTTTCAGGCCTAAAAACTGACTCGGGTCTAGAACGTGGCAAGGGATCATGCCTTTGTATTGGGCTGACTGCCCTCAGCCTCCTAACCATCCAGACTTGAGTTCTTTTGATAGTAAGACTATTACTCTTGGTGGCTGCCCTTCCATTCTGCACCTCAGGACACTGTGTTCTTTAAATCATTTCTGTAACTCTTTGTGGGTCAGATGCCTTGGCTGCCACTCCAACATCATGCTCACAGTCAACGGGGTAAACCTGGCTTCTGATGGTTAGCTGCCACCGCCTGACTTTAACTGTTTCAGGGTACTACCATCTCTGTTTCTGTGAGTGAGTCTCTCTCTGTGACAGCCCCTCTTACTGTTTGTCAGCACTGGCCTACACAGGTACACCACCACTGAACTGTTTAATGACGCTGCTGCCCCTCATCAGCATATTCCTAGAGCCTTGGTAAATGGCGTGTTCGCCAGGGCTTCCTGTGGAATAGACCCATTTGCTAGGGTTTTCTGGCCTTACACAGTAAGCACAGCTATACCAGCGTGACAATTTCCCTGACTGTGCTAGCCCAGACTTCAGCTGCCACCTGTCAGCAGTCCTGAAACTGCAACCTCACTGAGCACCGGCCATTGCTTTCTTTCATGCTCCGGGAATCCATCCTAATAGCAAGTTGACACAGTCTCCTGGGGTCCCTGAGAGGATGTTAAATCTTCTATCTCAGAAAAATACTCCCAAATCTATAAATTCACCTTACCCAATCTTAACCCCCCCTCCCCTTTATCAAGCACCCATAATCCAGTCCCAAACATAGTCCTCAAGCTGGTACATGCTGGTTAGGTCTTTCAGCTTCTTTAGGGTCTGGTACCTTTATCTCCCTTCTCAGCCTAAGCACATCTCCTGCTGTTAGGCTGGGACACAGCCCTAGCTACACGCCAGGAGGGAAACTGGGGAAGGGAGCAAGAAAAGCGTATTTTGTCGTAGTGAAAGATGCCCCTGCAATGTATTCAAATAAAAGGTTTTAGGATTTTTGTTGTTGTTGTTGTTGTTTTAAGTAGGCTCCACACCCAGCATAGGGACCGACCTCACCACCCTGAGATCAAGACCTGAGTGGAGATAGAATGGGACACTTAACCAACTGAGCCACCCAGGCGCCTCAAGATTTTGGGTTTTTTTTTTTTAAAGATTTTATTTTATTTATTTGACAGAGACAGTGAAAGAGAGAACACAAGCAAGGGAAGTGGGAGAGGGAGAAGCAGGGCTCCTGCAGAGCAGGGAGCCCTGATGTGGGGCTTGATCCCAGGACCCTGGGACCATGACCTGAGCCGAAGGCAGACGCTTAACGACTGAGCCATCCAGGTGCCCCAAGATTTTGGTTTTTAATAGGGTGGGTTGGCCCACTCCTGCGGGCTCAGAGGCTTAAGGAGAATTTCAGATCACAGGGCCTTATTGCAGATAACTCTCTCAACATGCCAGGGTGCCATTCTTTCCCAACCAGGATGACTTTGGTATAGCAGACCTGCGGTGGCTGGGAGTTCAACCCTCTTTGGAACTCCACTTCCCTGAAGATTAAGTCCCAGCCAGACCCTTGGCTTTTCTCCCCTGAACCCCCCACCCCCACCAAGATGAAGGCCTCTTTGTTTGCTACCAAGGAGATCCTGAAGGTGGCTTTCAATTGCCAGTTGGCTCTCTGCCTTTATCCTTTACTACGGTGTCAACCCAGCCTAGCACTAGCCATTCAATCCCATCGTTCTCATTACTAATTCGTCATGCTTTCCAAAATGCGTCACCTACTGAGCTCGCTAGTGCACTCCCTTCCATGCGCATACTATCCCAATTCCCCACCAGCTGAAGCTCTAACTGTGGGGCCACCATCCTGTGCCTGGGCTACCTGAGCTCCACTCCCTGCCACCAGTGATGGCTGTCGATGCCAGCAGGCGGTGTGCTGCATCTGGAGGCAGGGCATGGCGGGCTGTCAGGGTCAGCCCATCCTTGTAGGGCCTTGTAGGTGCGGGCAACGCTGGGAATCGGGCCTATCATGTGCCCTCTGTCCCACCGCGTTGGTGGCTGCCTCCCAAGGAGGGCACCACCTGCGGTCTTTGGTCAAGGGTAACACGCAGCGCAGGTGGTTACAGCAAGAAAGAACGGCTACCTTGGCCCTGGGATAAGAAGTCTGCACCCACCTGGACGTCCGCCCATTTGGCTTTCCTCTGGAACTTCTCCGTACCCCCCATCAAGCAAAGCAGACAGGGCGCGCCCCGCATCGCGCACGCCCACCTGAACCGCAGGTGAGCGCCGGACCCCGGGGCCCAGGCAGCTTCACATCCCGGCGTCCTGAGGCCTCGGTGCGGGAGCCCTGAGCTCCTGTTCCACATTTTAAGGACCCAGGCGACCCCAAAGCCTACGAGGCAACTGAGGAGGCCGACCTGGGGAATGAAAGTCGTCCGACACAAAGAGCCCAAAACGGAAGACTCAAAGCTTGACTGCAGCGCCTCGAAACTTCCTAAGGCGCGGGCGTCTTCCTGGGTCACGTGGGGCGAGGGCGGGGAAGGGCTGGGAGCCTCTCGCAGGTCCCGCGGGCAGGGCCTTCTCCCCCTCACGTTGGATCACGTGAGAAGCAGGGCTGACCAGCTCCCCACCCCTTCTGCGGGTCACGTGGGCGGGGAGGGGCCTGCCTCCTACCAAGGGAAGCTTGGGAGGAGGGGCGGGGCCTGCTCCCCTAAAGGCATCTTGGGTGGCTGGGCGGGGCCTGAGCGCCTCACACTGGTCACGTGTTCCTCCCCGGGGATCACGTGGGAGGTGGTTAGGGCCTGCTCCGCTCGCACCAGTCGCCTGGGTGGCGAGTGTGCTGGGAAGGACAGAGAGGCACCCACCCGGACTGCAGTGTGCGGGTCATAGCGCCCATATGGGCTTGAAAACCTGGAGGGCTGAGTGAGATCGGGTCTGCAAACTGGGCGTCCAGGCTCTGGTGCTGGCCTACAGCCAGCCCAGACCTGTTGGGAGAGACTGAGGAGGGGGCATGGAGGACCCCGGAGACATCTGGACCCTGGGAGGGTGCCTCTGGGAACTGGGCAGAACGAGCTTCCGAACCTTAGAAAAGGGTTTTTGCGCACAGAAGTCCCAGCACTTGGCGTAAGGATTAAGGCTGGAAGGCGGCCCTGCCTCAGTGAGCAGCTTGAAGACCCCCATCTTTTACCTTGTATTTTGGTTTCCCAGTGGAGTCACTAGGGGTCTGCAGCAGGCCTGCTCTGAACCGGATTTTGTAGAGAGAGCAGGTTCTCAACCTTCTACTAAGGCATCAGGAGCCTGAAAGAAGTAACTACCTCTTAATAGACGTTTGCCCTGTGCCAGGCACCCCGTTAAGGGCTTGCTGTACCTTATTTCCCCCCAAGAATCCTGCTGGAGGTTCCACACACACCCTTCCTTTTCTCATGTCTAACCCATATAGTTTTCTCCTACTGGAACATTCTTCTTAACTTCATTAAGGATATTGTTTTATATATATATATATATATTGTTCATTCCAAAACCCTGAATGTAGACCATTCATGTATGCTTCCTAGAATAAATATTTTGTAGGTAGTGCCTCTGGTGCATTCTATGATGATTCTGCACTAAATAAGACTGCTTCAAAATAGAACAGGGGCTTGGACATAGGGGTGCACTGATCCACCCTATGGTGATTTATTGAGAATCATGTGTACACCGTGTGCCTTTCTGGGCATCCTTAATAGTGTGGTCAACAGGATAGGTTAAAAAAGAATCACTCTCTCATTCATTCCTTCATTCATTTCTGTGAAGAAGATGCTTTCCTTTTCTCCCACCCAGCTGTGGCCTTGGCAGCACAAGGATCTGGGCTTGAGGCAGGACTGCAGTCAGGGATCAGAGAGCAGATTAGCAGGGAGGCCACTCCCTCACCCCCAGTGGGAGAGAAAAGGCAGTGGAGGCACCTTCACCTCCATCTTGAGTTCTCAGACATGTGCTTCCCTCCTCTCAGCATCTAGAATTAGGTTGCATAGACTCTGCTGCTCATAGGATCAGGGACCAGAATCAGGACACTCCTTACTGCCCTGGCTGCTTTTTTGTGGGTCTGGGTGTCTATGTTAGAACCATCACCCCTGGGTTTTGTCTTGGTTTCTTGCTGGCCTTAGAGGTTCTGAATCACTGTGTTTCACCTTGGGCGAAGTTATAGAAGGACCCTTCTTGAGTACCTGTCCTGCTCTTTGCACCCAAGAGATGTTCCTTCCATGGGCATCCTCGTGGTAACCTTCGAGAGAGCAGCTTCATGGTAACCTCTTGTAAACCACACAACCTCAACTAAAATCATTTGCAGCAGTTGAGGCTGAGCACCCTCCTCTGATCTTAGTTCTTACCCAGGACTCCCTCTCCTCCACCAAAATAAATCCAACTTCAAAAGTCTGCAGGTATAATGTATATTGTCTTCACAGGGGACAGAGGTGGAGGTTCCCAGGGTAATGGCAGTGAAACCTCCCACTTTCCATGAGTCAATCTCTCCTTCCCTCCCCCAGCCTGTCATCCCGGACATGCTCCTTTATTAGCAGAAGGCATTCACACCTCTAGCTTCTCTCAGTAGAAACTCCAAATTAGGGATGCCTGGGTGGCTCAGTCTGTTAAGGAATACCTTCGGCTCAGGTCATGATCCCAGGGTCCTGGGATCAAGTCCCACATCGGGCTCCCTGCTTGGCCGGCAGTCTGCTTCTCCCTCTGCTGCTGCTGTGTGTGTGTGTGTGTGTGTGTGTGAAATACATAAATAAAATCTTTTGGGGAAAAAAACTCCAAATGACCTCCCTGCTCAGCACCAGCAGGAGCCCCTCAGATCCCCCCTCTCCGGTTGAGGTGGGTGTTGTAGGTAGCATGCATTTTACCCACCACACTGATTTTCTCAGGACCTTAAGTTCCAATGCAGCTTTTCCTCCCACTTTCTGGCCCAAAGCCTATGGGTCTCTGCCCAGCAAGATCTGGAGGGCAGGGAGAACTAAGGTCTTTGATTTCCCCTGGACTCATCAAATTTCAGGCACTTTTCCTAATCCAGGTGTCTTGGGGTTTGGGGCACCAACTGTGTCATGAACTTGGCACAGGATCAAGGTCAGGGAGCTCCTGATGGAAAAGAGGCTTCAAGTAGACATTTGGTATATAAGGCAAAAAAAAAAAGTGCCTGAAAACCAGTGGGGAAAAAGATGATTTGTTGATGCTATTATTAAAATTGGTTCTCCATAGGGAGAAAAATTATGGTGGGCTCTGTACCACACAGCATTAAGAAAGAAACCCAAGTGGGATTAAAATAAAACTATAAAGATAATGAGTAATCTGCAGGAGAACGTTTTTTTCTGGAACCTGGAGGTGCTGCTTGAGCATGGCACTAAGCAGAGGGGAAGGAAATCAGTGAATATCAAACTAAAATTTTCTATTCAAAAAAATAAAAGAGACAACTGTAAATGCTGGATTATAAACTGGGACAAGATATTTACAAGGCAGGTGATTAAGTTCTGGGAAATGAGAAAACCACCAATCAAGAGAAGGAAAAGGGGTCTCATGGAAATATACACAGACATATACATGGGTAGCTCCCAGAAGGTTAAGAGGTAAAGGCCAAATGCACACCTTCATGGTAATAACAATGCTGAAAATTAGAGAAAAAAAAATCTATGAAAGTGGCAGACATTAGGAAGACCTGATGATGTAGGTGGCGATAGAATGATGTGCAACATTCTGGGAGCAATCCGTCAGTATGAGTGAAACGAGTTGTCCCCCCATTTCTTCTAGTTGGCAGCTTCTCTCTCATGTGGGGCTCTGCTGGGTATGTTCCCTGCCCCTCCCTTCCCCTGTTTTGTGGGGAGATGTGAGGTGCATGTGACCGCAGAGTTGGTCAGTCTCCAGGGCAGCAAGAATCACAGCAGAATCACTGAGGAGCTTTAGACATTATGAAAGCCTGAGCCCACCCTCGGTGGTTCTTATTCTTTGGTTTGGGAGGAGTTCAGAGAACAGAATGACTTCTGGAAATGCTTTCCTGAAGTTTAGCCTACAGACAAGTGCACGAAACACAAGTGTACAGCTTGATGAGCTCTCACCAAGGGAACTCTCCTGTGTGACTAACACCCAGATAAAGAATTAGAACATGACCACTGCTCCATTTCTTAGGCAACAGATTTTTAAAAGAACCCCCCAGGTGGTTCTAACAAGCAGTAAGTACGATTTGCAGAAGTATCACACAGGGCAGGCGTTTCCAAACTTTGTGGCATCTTGGAATCACTGGGGAACTTTAAAAAACATTGATGCCTGGCTTCAACCCCCAGATGTTCTGGTTTAGTAGGTATGGGTGAGACCCAGTCATCCAGGTAATGGAGTGCTATGCAGCCATAAACAGAGAGATCTCTACATGTACTGTAGAGTAAAAAAAAAAAAAGTGACAGATTGGGCACTGCGTAACAATAACACTGATGCAAATTTAAAATACTCATAAAACCATGGTCGCCTGGGTGGCTCAGTCGGTTAAGCGTCTGCCTTCGGCTCAGGTCATGATCCCAGAGTCCTGCAATCGAGTCCCACATCAGGCTCCCGGCTCAGTGGAGAGCCTGCTTCTCCCTCTGACCCTCTCCCCTCTCTCATGCTGTTTCTCTCTCTCTCAAATAAATAAATAAAATCTTAAAAAAAAATAAAATAAAATACTTATAAAACCAGTATCATTTTCCTTTTTTAGAGAGAGGGAGAGACCCCACTCGAGCAGGGGTGGAGGGGCAGAGGGAGAGAGAGAATCTTAAGCTCCAACTCAGGGCTCGATCTCATAACTCTGAGATCATGACCTGAGCCAAAATCAAGAGTCGGATGCTTAACCAACTGAGCCACCCAGGTGCCCCTTTTTTCTTAAGATATATATGTGAGCAAGAGAAAGGTAGCTAGCTCCTGACAGCTGGGAGCCTGGCTGGTCCTATCAGCCAGGTCTTGGGCTACTGGGAGTTGGCCTGGCCCCCCAGCTCCCGTGAACATAAACAATTTCACAGAACACCAGCCTCAGACATGGCCAGTGATGGATCAAGACAAAACAAGACCATGCCACAGTCATATCTGAACACAGACAAAACATGAGCTGTTGTTCAAACCACAAATGACCAAATACCCCCCACCTTGGGTGGCTCCTATGAGTGACTGCTGCTTCTTGACTGGCTACAGCTTCGTACCTGTTCTACGCTCCTCCTCTTAGGTTAGAATTAGGACACTCTTCAATGATAGAATCACCCTGCCTGGGCGCCTGGGTGGCTCAGATGGTTAAGCGTCTGCCTTCGGCTCAGGTCATGATCCCAGGGTGCTGGGATCGAGTCCCACATCGGGCTCCCCGCTCAGTGGGGAGCCTGCTTCTCCCTCTGACCCTCTCCCCTCTCATGCTGTTTCTCTCTCGCTCGCTCTCTAAAAAATAAATAAAATCTTTAAAAAAAAAAAAAGAACCACCCTGCCTTCCTGACAGCGTCCAGCCACCCAGCAAAGCCCTGCTCCCTTGAATCCTCTCCAAAATTCCCCAAAGCAAACCCAAATCCTAGAATTCTTTCCTAACACCCTCTTACTGAGCCACCCCACCGCTTCCCAGGATATCCAGTATCCGACATTGCAACAAGTCCATAAATCCAACCCTGTCTGGCTACAGGTGTATCCTGGAGGCCTTTGTCTGGAGAACATTGACAAGTACACAGGATCACAAATCTAACTGTATTGAAGCACAATTATCAGGATATTAGAATGAACAAATCTATGAGATTGTAGCAGCCCTTCTAATCTACTAACCACCAGAATTTAACTGTGGTGATAAGTGTAAACTATGTTTGGAAGTTGGTCAACAACTGTAACATGATGTGAAAGTAACTGCAATTTCTCTTGGCGATAAATAGGTATTGCCAAGACTGCGGTGGTCTCGTGCCTATATTCTCCCCACGGAAGGAACTGCTAAATTTTAGTGAGAGGCGAGTTGTAATAAAAGTATACAATTTAACTCCCCTCTCCCCCGCCCCAAGTTCACGACCCACAGAATTCTACCCCAAGCCCGGTTAAAGCCCTGTGCTGGCGCTCGCTCATCTTTGACCAGCAGGGGGCGCTGTGCAGCTGTCCTGAAGGGAACATCTGGTGGGCGCCTCTTACCGGGGACTTCTCAGGGGACTCTAAGGTAGTTGAACCAACATAGTCTTCACTGGGGTGTGACTGATCGCAGCTGTGCCCTGCCAGGACCAACGGGGTCCTAATGGGACCAGGCGCCCCTTCCCTGCTGTCCCCCGGGCACTGAGGTGGCTTCAGGAGGCCAAGCCCCTCCCCCAGCCCATGCTCAGACTGGCCAATCAGGAAGCAGCATCTTTCTGCGTCTCCGCCCCCCACGTAGGTGTTAGCAGGTATTAGAGGCACCTGAGAGACCAGCCTCTGCTGTGGACTGAGGGCCAGAGCTCTGTGGTGCCTCCACCGTGGCCTGACCCCTCTGCTCCTTCTTACCTTCCTCTCTGCCCAGGTGACCTGCTGATGGGGTCTCAGTAAACAGCACCTGGGCTTCTCTCCTGCCTTCCTCTGTGTTCAGTGTGGCTCTCAGCTCCGGGGGACTGCTCTCTGTGTCTCCCTCCCTCCGGGGTCCTGGACCCAGTCAGTGCTGACCCAGCCAGGCTCGGTGATGGAGGTTCTGAGACACATGGTCACCATCTACTTAATAAAATCAGAGCCTGATACAGAGTTTGGCACAGTACTCAGCATGGAGGAACCACCCACAACATGTACAAAGTGGAACTTGGATGGATCAAAACCTAAATGTAAGAGCTAAAGCTGTAAACTCTTAGAAGGAAACATAGGAGCAAATCTTTGTGGCCTTAAATATATTTCTTCAACACGACACCGAAACCACAAGCAACAATGAGACAGATAAATGGGGTTCATGAAAACTAAAACCCGTGTGCATCAGAGGACACTGTCAAGAAAGTGAAAATAAAATTCACAGAATGGGAGAGAATATTTGCAAATCTGGTAAGAGTCTATTGTCTAGAGTATGAAAAGAACCCCCAGAACCCAACAATAAAAAGACAAACAACCCGATTTAAAAGTAGGCAAAGGACTTGCATAAACAGTTCCCCAAAGAAGATATCCAAATGACCAATAAGTACATGAAGAGATACTCAACATCATCAGCCATTTCACAAGGAGGTGTCGCTTCTTCCCCAGTAGGATGGCAGAGTCAAAACGTTAGACAATAACAAAGGTGAATGAGGTTATGGAGAAATCAGAACCCTTGTGCATTGCTGGTGGGAACATAAGATGGTGAGGAATTCTACACTATGTGGATTTTATCTCAATTAAAAAAAATTGATTTCTACATCTTCCCCTTAACTAGATGAGAAATTCAGCCCACTCACATGCCAGTCATGATGGTATTTCTCCCAAAAGTGTTTCTTCCTGCCGAACTAGGGTGTCAACATTTCTGAGGCCTTTATGACAGAGACTGATTCTATTATGCTATAATATTATGCTCTCTCATTCATAAAATTTGGCTGGATATAAAATGCTAGGCTTAACTTCTCCCCCATTCATTACATTGAAAATATTTCTCTATTTTTTTTTAAGATTTTATTTATTTATTTGAGAGAGTGAGCACGAGAGGGGGGAGCAGGAGAGGGAGAAGCAGACTCCCCGCCGAGCAGGGAGCCCGATGCGGGACTCAATCCCAGGACTCGATCCCGGGACTCCAGGATCATGACCTGAGCTGAAGGCAGTCGCCCAACCAACTGAGCCACCCAGGCGCCCTCTCTATTTTTTTTCTTGCATACAAAAGTGTGTGTGCAGTCAGCCTGATTCTTGTTCCTTTGTAGGTGATCTTTTTCTCTCTTGAAATTTTTAGACTTTATTCTTTTTTTAACCCTTAATTTTACTATATGTCTTGGTGCAGGGTTTTTCTTATCTCTTATGGGCCATTTCAAGCTGAGGCCTTTCATGTTTCTTTAATTTTGGTACATTTATCTTCTACTGTTTCCTCAAATATTTATTTCTCTTGGGCTTTTCCTCTCCTTTTATATCTCTTACCTGCACTTCAGCTGCCCATCTGACGGCTTGAGATCATTCTAGAATCCCCTTTCTTACTCAACAATCCATCCTTCACCACGCTGTACCAGTGCATCCCACAAAAGACAAATATGGTTACAGTTATTTGGAAAAACCTATCTTCTGGAAGACCCAGCATTTTTTTCTCCTCAACCTGACACGGGAAGTTCATTTTATAGAAAAGTGACAGCAAGAGAATGGCACAGACAGCTCTAGTATGTCTAAAGTACTGCATGTAAAAATGATTAATTGCTCATAACAGCAGCACTGAAGCACGGAAAGTTACCAAAGTACTTTCTGAATCCAAAAAGTACTAGATTGTACTCATTATGGTTTTTTTTTTTTTAATTTTTAAAAATATTTTATTCAGGGCGCCTGGGTGGCTCAGTTGGTTAAGCGACTGCCTTCGGCTCAGGTCATGATCCTGGAGTCCCTGGATCGAGTTCCGCATCGGGCTTCCTGCTCGGCAGGGAGTCTGCTTCTCCCTCTGACCCTCCCCCCTCTCATGTGCTTGCTCTCTCATTCTCTCTCTCTCAAATAAATAAATAAAATCTTTAAAAAATATATTTTATTCATTTATTTGAGAGAGGGAGAGAGCATGAGTGGGGGGCGGGGGCAGAGGGGCAGAGGAAGAGGGAGAAGCAGACTCCCCACTAAGAGCAGGGAGACCGACATGGGGCTCGATCCCAGGACCCTGAGATCATGACCTGAGCGGAAGGCAGATGCTTAACCAACTGAGCCACCCCGGCACCCCTCATTATGGTTTTAATGTCCTTCTATATCTCAAAGTTCTAATATACCAACGTTTGGTAAACCAGATAACCAGAACATTCAACATCCAAGTCTTCTGGCAATACATAAACTTACCCATACTCGTCTGGTATTTTGCCACGCAAATATTTTAAAATTCCAATTCCTTGGCTAAGTGATATATTGCTTGAATTCATTAAATATGTTTAGGCTTCTCTATGAAACAAAGTTAAATGTGCAATTAAATTAGTAAAAAAGTGCTCACTGTGGTTTTATGGAACATTAATATTCTGACAAAAATGTTTATTAATGTACTCTGTACATTAGTAATATTGCCTTTTTAATTTAAATGTTCCCTTCTATTTTATAACCAGTTTGGGGGGAGGGAGGGAGGTAAGAAATCTATGCCCTTGTAATTCTTACAGATTCTTCTCTTTTTCTCTTTCTTAGCTTAAATTCAGTACAAACTTTATTGGTATCTTAGGCTTTGTGCGTATACTTACTCCAAAATAAGAGCAGTTCTTCAGAGACGCAGATTTTTTAATTTTTTAAATTTTTAATTAATTAATTTATTTATTTATTTATTTATTAAGTAGGCTCCACACCCAGTGTGGAGCCCAATGCGGGGCCTGAACCCATGACCCTGAGATCAAGACCTGAGCTGAGATCAAGAGTTGGATACTTAGGGGCTCCTGGGTGCTCAGTCGGTTAGGCATCTGCCTTGAGCTCAGGTCGTTATCCTGGGGTCCGGGGATCAAGCTCAGCGGGTAGTCTGCTTCTCCCTCTCACTCTGACCCTCCCCCCTGCTTGTGCTCTTGCTAGCTCTCTCTGTCTCTCTCAAATGAATAAGTAAAAAATCTTTGGGAAAAAAAAAAGAGTTGGACCTTACGCTTAACCCACAGAACAACCCAGGTGCCCTGAGACCCAGCTTTTTAAAAAAAAAAACTTTTTTTGGATATATAATTGACATATTATATTAGTTTTATGTGTACAACATACTGGTTCAATGCTTGCATATATTGTGAAATGATCACAATAAGTCTAGGTAATATCCATCACCCCACCTAGTTATGAATTTTTTTCTTGTGATGAGAACTTTTAAGATCTACTCTCTTAGTAACTTGCAAATATATAGTATCATGAACTATAGTCACCACGCTGTACCAGCTTTCTTCTTAGAGCTCAGCACTGTTTGAAGTGATTACTTGAATTTTTAAGTTGCAAAAATTGTAACAGTACATTTGGAAATATTTTTAAAATGTTGGCAAATAATGAAATATAATTGCGAAGGGCACCTGGGTGGCTCAGTTGGTTAAGCGTCTGCCTTCGGCTCAGGTCATGATCTCAGGGTCCTGGGATCGAGCCCCGTGTCGGGCTCCCTGCTCTCAGTGGGGAGTCTGCTTCTCCCTCTCACTCCCTCCTGCATGTTCTTGCTCTCTCAAATAAATAAATAAATAAATAAAATCTTGGGAAAAAAAAGAAATGTAATTGTGCAATGTATATGAAAGTTCAGATTTAAGATTTTCTCTAAAATGATCAATACTGAATAAAGAATAGCAAAGTATTGTTTTTAAAGAAAAGCCTTGGGGGACCTGGTTGGCTCAGTTGGAAGAGCATGCGACTCTTGATCTCAGGGTCATGAGTTTGAGCCCCACAGTGGGTATAGAAATTACATAAAATAAATAAATAAAATTTAAATAAATAAATATAATAAAAACTTAAAAAGCCTTCACTTGGGTTAAAATACAAGAATGATGAATATGATCAAATTTCTTTGAAAAATAACTAAATATTGCAATTCCATATGAGGAGAACATAAGGATGTTAATATTATAAAAGGTATTTTTGTTCTTTTCATAGCGTTGATGAGAAGCAGATAGTTTGCGACCGGTTGATCCAGGATGCCTCCTTGCAGGCATCATTAGAATCTGCACGGATTGCATGCTCTGAGCAATACCCTTGGCTTCAAAGACCCAGTTGCATTTCATGGCAAGACTTAGTGTCTCAGACTCAGTCTGGCAGCTTTGAACTTGTAAACCCTCCTTGGAGTTTCTCCCAGCCCTCTGAGATGGGGTCCTTTACCTCTGGACAGACAGGTGATACCTGAGCAGCAGCAGCTGGGTATGGTGTCAAGGAAGGGGGTAAAGGTTCTTTTTCTAGCATAATGCCAGGAAAATGCTGCTCCTGGTGAGGATGAGAGCCCTTGCTGAGGATTTCCTCGTTCTTCTTCCTTCTCCAAAGAAACCTTGTCAGCCTCTCTGCAAATGGCTTCTTCGTAGCCAGGATTCCTTCCAAACCATGGGTCATAATATGGAGCAGTTTAACTTTCTCCACCACCACCACCACATCAAAGAGTCTTTCTGCATCTCAGCTTCAAGATAGACTTCTGGGGGCTGTGCTCCCCGTTTGCAGCATTGACAAATATTCTATAATTATCTTCTGGTGTTCAGATCCTTGTGCCCTCCAGTGAAACTGGCAGTCTCCAGGGCTATGTCTGATTCCTTCTTTCCATTCCCTAAAAAATAACACTGTGGGTGGGGTTTTTTCCTGTATTTTTGTGGACTTTCTTTGGTTCAGTGTTGTGGGAAAAATAGTTAGTGAAGATTCATCTTCATCTCCTGAACCACCATCCTCACGATGGTGCAAGGGTAAGAGACTCTCAGAATCATTCTCTTGACCCTGCCTTTGACCTTGCACTGTGATATCTCCTTGTAAAAACTTTCCTGAGCAAGGGAGCCCATAGTCTCATCTGAGATATGATCTTTTTCCTCTCCATATGTGACCCTGCCTCTGGCTTACTGTCAAGTTCACCCATCAGGTTTTCTTGTCTCTCCAGCTCTCCCAGCCGGGCCCGGCATTCTTCATCCATAAGCAAAGCATCCTTGGACTTTAAGTCATTTTCAAAATGTGAAGTTTTGGGTTTCAAATGAGGTTTGCGTGCAATTTGGGGTTTTCTTTTCAATACAGAGTTGTTTTGAATGTGTTCTCTTATCTCAAAAAGATCACCTGCCCCTTCTTGAAAATTAAAAAAAAAGATCACCTGCCCCCACACCCTGTCCTGCAAATCCACTGTGAATCCAACTTCAGATCCAAAGTTTTTCATGGTTTTTTAAAAGTCATCCAGTGCTTTCCTTACATGTTCCTTCCTGTGTTCTACTAGACCCACTATTTGCTTTGCAGAGCATGGACAAAACCACTTGTCCCCAAGGAGGACCGTGATTTTGTTGATAGCAACAAGTCCCGGAACAAAGGCCAGAGGCTCAGAAGATAAGGCCAAGTTCTTGGATGGTATCTATTCGTTGCCAGTGTGAGATTCGCTCTGGCAACTAGAGCCCCTCCTTTCCTGTTCTTGGAGCTTCACAGCCTGTGGGGCATCCAGCTGCCTGGAGGTGGCCAGGGAGGCTGGGCTGGGGGGCGGACACCCAGGCTCCATGGCTTCTGCTTCTGGGTGTGTGTGGTGATCATCTCCGTTGGTTCTCTAGGCCCCAGACACATTGGCTTCTTCTGTCTCCAAACACTCACCACATTCTCCAGGAACAGGGTTTCTCGCACACACACATCTCTGCCTGGTTCATACACCTGTACAAATTGTGGAGCTGGATCTTGCTACCCTTCAGGTATCACCCTATTTTTCCCTTCTCAGGGGGACTTTTTTTGTTTTGTTTTGTTTTTTAAAGATTTCATTTATTTATTTGAGAGAGAGAGAATGAGAGAGAGCACATGAGAGGGGGGAGGGTCAGAGGGAGAAGCAGACTCCCCGCCAAGCAGGGAGCCCGATGCGGGACTCGATCCAGGGACTCCAGGATCATGACCTGAGCCGAAGGCAGTCGCTCAACCAACTGAGCAACCCAGGCGCCCTCTCAGGGGGACTTTGATGACTCCTACTCCATAATGGGCTCCTGGATATTCTCTCTCCTGACACTTCCTAAAATATGTAGCTGTAATTACACTTGACCCTTGAACAACATGGGGGTTAGGGGCACTGACACCCCACACAGTTGAAAATCTGCATATAACTTCTGAGTCCCTCAAAATTTAAGTGCCAACAGGCTACTGTTGACCAGAAGCCTTACCAATAACATGAACAGTCACTTAACACGTATTTTGTATGCTACATGTATTATACACTATATTCTTACAATAAAGTAAGCTAGAGAAAAGAAACTTTTTTTTTTAAGATTTTATTTATTTTGACAGAGGAGAGAGAGGGAACACAAGCA
Organism: Mirounga angustirostris; assembly: GCF_029215605.1. Lineage (NCBI taxonomy): Eukaryota > Metazoa > Chordata > Mammalia > Carnivora > Phocidae > Mirounga > Mirounga angustirostris. Next base: position 65,445,134 of record NW_026991722.1, read on the forward strand.
GGGGGAGTGAGAGAGGGAGAAGCAGTCTTCCCACGGAGCAAGGAGCCCGATGCGGGGCTCAATCCCAGGACCCTGGGATCATGACCTGAGCTGAAGGCAGATGCTTAACGACTGAGCCACCCAGGCGCCCCAAAAAGAAAGGATTTTTAAGAAAATTATAAGGAAGAGAAAATAAATTTATAGTACTGTGCTGTATTTTTTTAAAAAAAGAAAATCCACATATGGGGTGCCTGTGTGGCTGTCAGTTAAGCATCTGCCTTCGGCTCAAGTCGAGATCTTGGGGCCCCGCGATGGAGCCCCCCAGGCTCCCTGCTCAGCGGGGAAGTCTGCTTCCCTCTCTCCCTCTGTCCTTCCTCTCTCCCCTCCCCCGCTCATGCTCCTCTCTCCCTTCTCTCAAATAAATAAATAAAATCTTTAAAAAAAGATCCGCATATCAGTGGACCCACACAGTTCAAACCAAAGTCGTTCAAGGGTCAACTGTATTTACTTAGGATTCCCTACTAGACTCTAAGTTCCATGGGGACAGGGACCATGGATATTCACAGTGGCTGCTCTTAACCAAAGACTCGCAAAGAATGGCCTGTGTGGAAGAAGAGGTCATATTAAAAGCCCAAATCCCAGGCGCCTGGGTGGCTCAGTTGTTTAAGCGAGTGCCTTCGGCTCAGGTCATGATCCTGGAGTCCCAGGATCCAGTCCCAGGATCGACTCCCGCATCAGGTTCCCTGCTCAGCGGGGAGTCTGCTTCTCCCTCTGACCCTCCCCCCTCTCGTGTTCTCTCCCCTCAAATAAATAAATAATACTAATAAATCTTTAAAAAAGATAAAAAATAAACCAAATCCCAATTTCTCCTAAGATGTCAGTAAATGAGACTTCCCTAGTTAGGACCACCAGCCTGTGATATTGTGATTTATGATAAGAAATCTATATTTGATCTTCTTCCAGTTCCTGGCACAGAGCTCCTGAAACTTTTGGAGTTTCCTTCCTTCCTTCCTTCCTTCCTTCCTTCCTTCCTTCCTTCCTTCCTTCCTTCCTTCCTTCCTTCCTTCCTTCTTTCCTTCCTTCCTTCCTTCCTTCCTTCCTTCCTTCCTTCCTTCCTTCCTTCTTTCTTCTTTCTTTCTTTCTTTCTTTCCTTCTTTCTAGGAAATAGAAGTATATTGAATATACCGCAAGGGAGCTGAGGGCAGGACAGCAAAGGAGAGACTGTCTGCCTGGAGTTTCTTAAGTGATGAGAGCTCTGGAGGTGTCTTTGGCTATTCATAATAAGCCCCCAGATGACCACACCCATAATTGTGGGGTGTGGTAGGTACGTTGCTGGTGGGCAACCCCTCCTGCTTCCTTTCCTGCCCTGGAAGAGGATTTCTTTCATTCCAGGTGGGAGCTCTCTGGGTCCCCACAGTCAGTATGGCCGAGAAGACCTTCAGCATGGACACCAGAAGGAGCCACTGGCAGACTGCCAGTCCCACGGGGAACTAAGTCACAGCCAGGAGATTTCCTGCCCTCTGCCCTGGAAATTATTGAGGTGTGGCTCACCTTGCAGCCCCTTCTAGAATTAAACATGTGTTCTCTTCTCAGTGGCTGGTTCTCCTTATGCCTTTTGAGGAGAAACAGCAGCTCTGATAACACACCCCCTGGAGTGACCCCTTTTCTTTTTTTCTTTTCTTTCTTTTACCTCCACCAGAAGAGAGACCTTGCCTTAGAGCCGCCTGAGAGGGCACCTGGGTGGCTCAGTCGGTTAAGCGTCTGCCTTGGGCTCAGGTCATGATCCCACGTCGGGCTCCCTGCTCAGTGGGGAGTCTGCTTCTCCCTCACCCTCTGTCCCCTGCTTGTGCACTCTCTCTCTCAAATAAATAAATCTTAAAAAAAAAAGAGCCTCCTAAGAGCTGAGGACCCACTTCACTTCCTGGGCTTCTCTCTATGGCTGTGTGAGAAAGTTCTAGAATGAGATGAGGAGAGAAGGGATGATGAAGTGTGATGGTTGATCTCATGTATCAGTTGGACTCGTCAAAGGATGCCCAGACTCAACGTTATTTCTAGATGCGTCTGTGAAGGTGTCTCTGAGTGAGATCAGGATTTGAACCAGTGTACTCAGTAAAGCGGGAGGCCGTCCCTGATGTGGGTGGGCATCTTCCAGTCCGTTGAGGGCCTGAATAGAACAGAAAGGGGGAGGAAGGTGGAATTGGTCCTTTTCTGCTTCCTGTCTGCCCGCTGAGCTGGGACATTGGTCTTCTCCTGCCCTTGGACCGGGCTTCACACCACCGACTCCCCTGGTTCTCAGGCCTTTGGACTCAGACTGAGTTACACCACTGTCTTTCCAGGGTCTGCAAGATGGCAGGTTGTGGACAGCTGGGTGCACGATCTTGCAGACGTCTGACAGATCGTGGGGCTTCTCAGTCTCCATACTTGAGTGAGGCAATTTCTCATAATAAATCTCTTCATATATATATGTGTGTGTATATATATATATATATATATATATATATATATACGTATATATATATACGTATATATATATATATACATATATACATATACGTATATATATCCTATTGGTTCTGTTTCTCTGGAGAACCCTGATTAACGTAAGGACATTAGTCTTCATCTGAGCATCCTGACAGCCTCCGGCCGCACAACCTGCAGGGCTTTGTGAGCAGCACGGAGCAGAGAGTAGGCCTCAGGCCTCCCGGACGTGCTTGGTGATGGGGTCAAACGCAGGTGGGGCAGGGATGGGACACACAGAACCTGTGCAGGTGCAGGGACTGGCCAAGGAGTGGACCGAGGACCAGGGGGACACTGCTGTACCCACTCCCTGGGCAGACTCTTGTGAAGAGGAGAGTGGTCAGGAAGCTGGGGCCAGGCCCCTGCAGGACCCGATGGGGGAGCTACGTCTGCCACCACCTGCCCTGGGCCGCACCTGCCCCCCTGCCCAAAGTCCCTCGTGGTGCTTCTTTCTCAGAAGCTGTGAGTCACAGCTACTTCATTCTAGGAGGAAAGGGGGCTGGGTTTGGAGGGAGGGAGTGGCAGGAGCGTGGAAGGGGACAGAGTATCCCACTCACCCCAGGGCCCCAGCATTTTCTGCTGCACAAAGCAGGTGTTTTCAGCACCCTGAGGTTGTGTTCTCTCTACTGGTTCACCAGGCATGTAAATTTGGACAAGAACCATATTACTGTGGGGTTCAGCTCCCTCAGGAGGACGTTGAGGTTACCCTACCTCAGGGACCCAACCTTGCAGGCTGGCCTCCTGGGCACTGGCCCGTGAGTTTCCAGCAGGTGCTTCCTCCGCGAACGCTTCCATGGGGCCGAGGCAAGAGCCACAAAGGCAGCCATGGGACCGTTCCCCAACCGACGCGCAAACTCTAGAAAGTTCGGGATGGTGGGGGCCAGGAAGCAGGCATGCAATGGCTCCACCCCTGGGAGGGCACAGGAGGGTGCTGGCCCAGCCCTGAGAGGGCCCAGGAGCCGTGACAGCACAAGGGAGACAGAGCCCAGCACGTCTACACCATGTCCTGGACTCCTGTCCTGCTCGCACTCCTCGTCCACTGCATAGGTGAGAACACCCCAGAGCTCACCACCCCCGGCCCCGTCCCCTGCCCTCCTCTGCTCCAAATACTCATGTGCTTCTGTGTCCCCAGGCTGTGGCTCTCAGCCAGTGCTGAACCAGCCACCGTCCATGTCCTCGTCCCTCGGAACCACAATCCACCTGCCTTGCACCTTGAGCAGAGACCATGATGTCAGCATTTATAACATCTACTGGTACCAGCAGAGGCCCGGCCACCCTCCCAGATTCGTGCTAAGATATTTCTCCCGCTCGGACAACAACCAGGGCTTCAAGATCCCACCTCGCTTCTCCGGATCCAAAGATGTGGCCAAGAACACGGGGTATTTGAGCATCACTGAGCTGCAGCCTGAGGATGAGGCTACGTATTACTGTGCTGTGGGAGCCCAGGGCATGGAGAAGGTGAGGGAGAAAAGGAGGGAAGAAAAGGAGCCTGCTGTTCCAGGGTCGCAGGCACCTCAGGACACACTTACCATGAACTAAAGAAAGACGAGCATGCATCCTCAGGGAGAGGTGGGTGTGGGCAAGGAGGGCCTGGGCCATGAGCTTCACAGGGCTGAGGAGAAGAGTCCTGGCTCAGCTTTTCTTGTCTGGCAGTCTTGCTTAGACCCCCCCGAAGGCCGGATTGGGGGATTAAAGTTGCTTGTGTCCTGGACAGTTGCTTTGCTGAGTTTGGTGCGCCTGGTGTGCTGAATTGTACTGGGGAGGCCCCCGATGTTCTGTGAAAGGTCAGGAGGAGTGGGCCGCACCCAAGAACCGACATAGGGTAAAGGGCCCAGGAGACTGGCTGCTCACGGTCTGCTGGACCCCAAGCCCCTGCTCTGGGAGGTCCTACGGGGTCAGGGGCTGCACCCGGGGGACACTCCTGTTGAGGACAGGAGGCTGTATTGTGCAGGAGTTACAGGGTAAACCAGCCTCTGGGGGGGTCTGTAGGTGCCGAGTGATAGGTGGAGAGCAGGTACTCCACCTCGGTTCTACTGACATTCGAACACGGTTCTCTGTGGTGAGGCTGTCCTGCTGAGCAGCATCCCTGGCCTCTAACCCAGCGGATGCCTGCTCCTTCCTGCCCCTAATTATGACAACCAAAAATGTCTCCAGACATTGCCAAACGTCCCCAAGGTGGCAAAATTACCTTGATTAAACATCATTGATGCAGGTGAAAGAAATGCATGGATTCTTCTGGGCAAGAGAGTGGCAGGAGCTGGTAAATATGTTCTATAAAGGGCCATATAGTAAATAATTTGGGCTTTTTGAGCCATGTGATCTTTGTCCCAACTGCTCAATTCTGTCCTTAAAACAACGTGACAGCGGTCACAGACAATACGTAAACGGGTAGGCATGGCTGTATTCCTATTTAACTTTATTACAGAAACATAGGGCTGCACCAGATATGCACGCAGCTTGCTGACCCCTGCTCCAAGGAACCCCTCTGCCGCTGGGTTTCAATCAAGCCACGCCTGGTGGGGCGATCAAGGTCAACCTTGATTCCTCCTGCCTGATAACTCCATGGAAACCTCTAGACCCATGGAAAAACCTGGAGGCGGGGGGCGTAGCCTTGCTAACGGGCTTATTGGGTGAAGAGGAAACAGTGGGTGTCTGCAGCCCTGACCCATTGTGCAGCACCCTGAGCCCCTAGGTGGTGGGTCAGGACGTGCCCTGCAGAAAGGGACCCCCCGTACATAAGAACCTAGGGGGGACATGCCGCATACTCAGAGAGATGCCAGGCAGGTTATCTGTCCTGTGATCCCAAACTTGGCTGAGAACATCCATTTCCCAAGGGGTCCTCCAGAGAGGTGGGCGCATGTCAGTACTGGACCTTTCACGGGTGTAAAACAATGGTCTCAGCTCGTGCCTTGTTCTAAGTGCCCTCTGAGCTTCTACTTCCTCAAATGCACTGCGTTCTTATTATTATATTATTTTCTCATCAGTCACCAGGCCTGGACTGCCTCTTTGTCAAGTCCTTCCCTTTAGCCTGAGTCATTTCTCACCTTGACCATTATCTGGCTTCCTGCCTGTCCCCACTGCTGCAGCCTGTGCCCTCCGTTCCGCCTCCTCATTACTCCCAGATTCAGCCTTGCCTGCACTCCCCCTCCCTAACCTTTGATTGTCTCCCACCTTCGAAGTCACCCATGCAAACCACAACTAGGGCGCCTGGGTGGCTCAGTTGGCTAAGCGACTGCCTTCGGCTCAGGTCATGATCGTGGAGTCCCAGCATCGAGTCCCGCATCGGGCTCCCTGCTGTCAGCAGGGAGTCTGCTTCTCCCTCTGACCCTCCCCCCTCATGCTCTATCTCATTCTCTCTCTCAAATAAATAAATAAAATCTTAAAAAAAAAAAAAACCACATCTATAGTTTTTAACTTTCTGTTGGCTACATTTTTTTAAAAAGGTAAAAAGAAACAAGTGAAATGATTTTTAATGGTGCATTTTATTTAAGCCAACACATCCCAAATGTTATCATTTCAGAATGCAGTCAATATAAAAATTAGCTATGATGATTTTAAACTTTTTTTTCCATATGAAATCTTCAAAATCCAGTGTGTATTTTATACTCGTGGCTCATCTCAATTTGGACCAGCCACATTCCGAGTGACTAACAGCTGCCTGTGGCTTGAGCAGGACAGTACAGATTGAAGGGAAAAATTCAGACTCCTTAACATGACGCAGCCTTTGGAGGCTGGCCCAGATTTGGTTCCAAGTCCCATGTCTTATACAGCTCCCCCTAAGTGTTTCTGCCGCATTAAGCATCTGCAACTGATCCAATACCTCATTCCCTCGGTTGCCTCCAACTCTTTTTCCAAGCCGTTCATTTGCAGACAGGACTTTCTGTCCCTTTACAGTGTCCTCCAGCTGGCTTCCCAACTCAGGGTTCCACAACAATCTCAAATCTCACTCCTTGGGCAAGATTTCCCTGACCTCTTTACGCAGTTACCAGCTTCCTTCTGTGTGTAAACATTGTGTTTTCCTAACTAAGCACCTACCATACAGATCTAAATTTATTTTGCAAGTCTCTCTCCTTTACTAATCTGCAAATTCTTGGTGGGCAAGATCCATTCTACTCATTTGATGTGTCTGATAAACACAAGGTGCTGACAGAGTTGAACGAATAGATGAATGAGCAATTGATCACATGACTGAATGACTTCTTGAGTTCCAAAGACCCTGCCATTCTAGGATTCCCTGAGATGGCTGGGGTCATTGTGATTCCCTAAGAAGGGAAACCATGTCACATCAGTGACTGGCCACATTCTGTCGGGCTGTCTGTCTGTCTGTCTGTCTCTCTCACACACACACACACACACACACACACACTCCTCTGGTGCCTTGCATTTGAAGCTGGTGATTATATATAGCACCCGGGAGTGTGTGGGAAGGAAAAGGTCAAAATAGGCCAATGCAAGGAAGGGAACATTTGGGGAACTTTCTGAATCAGTAACAGAGGAGAGAGATGCCAGAGAGGGTGGAGTTCCCAGATTGTTGGGATCTGGCAAAGAGCTCCCTGACCCCCTGCCACATCTAAGCATCTACAACGCTCCCAGCTGTGACACAAGACAAGAACCTGGGGTGCTAAGAACTGTGGTCTATGCACAGAAATGCTTGACACAGATCCCAAATTTGACACAGAAACACAGAACCCAGTGGGCTTGGATATGGCACCAGTGGTACTGAAGACAGCGGGCCCAACATTCTGATCTGAGACCTCTGACATCTGAGGAAGACCCAGGGATCTTGGGGGATGGAGCATGCCAATCAGATAGAGTGAAAATGCAAGGGGGCTCTCGGAGCATACAGAAGGCCAGCTCTGTATGGCTGTGACACGGTTTGGCAAGATGAGCTGGGGGAGGTGGCCCCACATAACAAGGGTGGTGGAATTAACATGAGGTCACCCATTAGGACATGGGGGGCCCTTGCATTTCATTCTAAGTTGTGTTTTTGTGACGTAAGCACAATGCCCTAATCCATTCCTTTGTTACTGGATGCAAGCTGGAGATGTCCTCATTCCTGCATTCCTCCTTCGCTTTGGTAAGAAAACTTGCCCTCATCAGTGATTCAGTCCGCTGAGGAACTATGTGTAAGATAAAGGCAAGATAAATGTTTGATTTTTTTTCCCTCTTATTTACCAACTATCAAAATAACAAGTCAGTGTGCCAGCTTCATCCAACTTTGATTTGCTAGTGTCATGATAAGCCCATGAGTATAAGCATATTTGAGGTGTTTAAATCCATTGCAATTATTAGAAGTTTTTCTGTCTTTGACCAGTACAAGCGCATTCAGATTGGTCTGTAATCAGGAACATGTGGAGGTGTCAAAAACAGTACATTTAATTTTATTTTTGGTATTTAAAAAATGTGGGCAAATTTTCATTCCGACTACTTCTCAAGGGGATGATGATTTAGAACACACTGAATAGAGAAGTGGGTCTCACACATGGAGAAAGACCCCTGCGATGAGAAAATCATTCTTTTGCAACCCTTAATGTGATCATTGTAATGATTAAGGCAAGGACCATAAATGGGAGCCAAAACCATTGGGTGTTTGGTTACCGGGACACAGAGCGTGCGTGTCACCCCACATATTCTAGTCACAAAGGGAACACAGACATTTCCACTAGAGAAAGTTGGCTGTCACTCTCCATGTGGCGCTCAATCCTGGCTGCTCTCTTAGTGGGATGACCCAACACCGGTCCCGTCAGGAGGGCATAACAGGAAGCACTCTATGCCCAGGGAGCTGGAAACATTGCACCTGAAGAAACTCAAGCTTCCAGCCTTTACTGCCAGTTCTCAGGAAATACAGGGGCCCCAACAGCCAGACAAACCCAGACTGTGGAACGCTAGAAAAGAAAATTGGCTTGGTGAGTATCAAGAAAGAAAAGGTGTAGACACTTACAGATGAAAAGAGTCCAAAGAGATCTAACAAGTAACTAGAATACAGGAACTGAGATTAGATCTTCTCTGAAGACCAAACCAAACAAAAAATAGTCACTATAAATAGCAGCCATCTTGTGGACCATTGTGGAAATTTGATTGTGAAGCAGATATTAGCTATTATGGGATTATAATAATTTTCTTAGATGGGATCATGATATTGTGGCTTTTTAGGAGAACGTGTCAAAAAACTGCAACTGAATTTTTCCAAACTTTTAATTTTGAAATAATTACAGATTTCCATGAAGTTGCAAAGTAATGTACAAGGATGTTCCATGCACATTTTCTCCAACTTCCTCCAATGTTAGCATCTTGCGTAATTACAGTACAGTATCAATACCAGGAAATTGACATTGGTATCATCCAGAGCTTACTCCACTTTCTCCAATTCTACCTGCACTCATTTGTGAATGTGTGTGTGTGTGTTGTGTGTGCGTGTCAATGTAATCACATGTATATCTTGGCACGATCACCACCAGTCAAGATATTTAGCTCTACCGGGGCGCCTGGGTGGCTCAGTTGGTTAAGCCACTGCCTTCGGCTCAGGTCATGATCCTGGAGTCCCAGGATCGAGTCCCGCATCGGGCTCCCCGCTCAGTGGGGAGTCTGCTTCTCCCTCTGACCCTCCTCCCTCTCATGCTCTCTGTCTCTCATTCTCTCTCTCAAATAAATAAATAAAATCTTAAAAAAAAAAAGATATTTAGCTCTACCATCACCACAAGGCTCCTTCATCCTACTCCCTTATAGTCACATCCATCCCCTCATCCCTCCCATCCCCAACCCTTGCAAGCATTAATCTGTTCTCCATCTCTTTTTTTTTTTTTTAAAGATTTTATTTATTTGACAGAGCACAAGCAGAGGGAGAGAGAGGGAGAAGCAGGTTCCCTACTGAGCAAGGAGCCCGATATGGGACTCGATCCCAGGACCCTGGGATCATGACCTGGGCCGAAGGCAGCCGCTTAACTGACTGAGCCACCCAGGCGTCCCTGTTCTCCATCTCTTTAATCCTCCTTTCGAGAGGGTCCTAGAAATAGAATCATATAGTAGGTAACCTTTTGAGGCTGGCTTTTTCCATTCAGCATAATTCCCTTGAAGTTCACCCAATTTGCTGCATGTATCAATAGTTCATTCTCTTTTATGGCTGCACAATATTCCATGGAATGGATTACCACATTTGTATAACCATTCTCTCATTAACAAACATTTGGGTAGTATCATATCCAAAAATTATTTCAAAATATCCCATAGCCCTAAATAGAAATCCTAAAACTATAAAACTTCTAGTAGAAAATCTTTGTGACTTCAAGTTAGGCAAAGATTTCTTAGATATAACAACAAAAGTACTGTCTGTCCATAAAATAACAGGTTGATAACTTCATAAAAATGAAAAAATGTCAGCTCTTCAAAAGACACTGGTGAGGGGCGCCTGGGTGGCTCAGTCGGTTAAGCGGCTGCCTTCGGCTCAGGTCATGATCCCGGGGTCCTGGGATCGAGCCCCGCGTCGGGCTCCCTGCTCAGTGGAGAGTCTGCTTCTCCCTCTCCCTCTGCCTGCCTCTCTGCCTACTTGTGCTCTCTCTATCTCTCTGTCAAATAAATAAATAAAATCTTAAAAAAAAAAAAAAAAAAAAAACACTGGTGAGAAAATTCAAATACAAGCCACAGCCTGGGAGAAGATATTTGCGAAATATATACCTGATAAAGGGCTTGTATCTAGAATACATAAAGAACTCTCAAAACTCAATAATGAGAAAACAATCCACTCAATTTTAATAAGGGAAATGTTTTGAACAGATACTTCACTAACAAAGATATAGAGAAGGCAAGTAAGTACATGAAAAGATACTCAATATTGTCAATCATTAAGGAATTAGAACCACAAATTAAGGGCACCTGGGTGGCTCCGTCAGTTAAGCGTCTGACCCTTGATCTCAGCTCAGGTCTTGATCATAGGATTGAGAGTTCAAGCCCTGCGTTGGACTCCATGTAGGGTATGGAGCCTACTTAAAACAAAACAAAACCAAAACCAACAAATTAAATTCACAACAAGATAACACTAGACATCTATTAGAATAGCTAAAATAAAAAATCTAACAATGCTAGGGGCTCCTGGGTGGCTCAGTTGGTTAAGCGACTGCCTTCGGCTCAGGTCATGATCCTGGGGTCCCTGGATCGAGTCCTGCATCGGGCTCCCTGCTCGGCAGGGAGTCTGCTTTGTCCTCTGACCCTATCCCCTCTCATGAGTTCTTTCTCATTCTCTCTCTCTCAAAATAAATAAATAAAATCTTTAAAAAAAAATCTAACAATGCTAAATGCTTAAAGCATGTGGAGCAACTAGAACACTCATACATTACTAAAGGCATTGCATGACGATACAGCTATTTTAGAAAACAGTTTGGCAGTTTCATATAAAGTTAAATATACACTTACTTATGACTCAACAATCTCACTCTTAGATATCTACCCAAGGGAAAAGAAGACATATCTTTACACAAATGTTTATAGTGGCTTTATTCATAATCACCAAAAACTGCTAACAGACCTGTCCTTTGATTGGTGAATGGATAAACAAACTGGAACATTCATACAGTGGAATAATAACTCAGCCACACAAAGGAATGAATGACCGCTGATATATGCAAGACATGGATGGTCTCAAGGGCAGTAGGCTATGTGAAAGAAACCAATTTCAAAAAGGCTACATATTGTATGATTCCATTTACATGACACTCTAAAAATGCAAAACTATGGGGATTAAAAAAAGAGAGACCAGTTGATTGCTAGGGGTTGCAGGTGGAGGGATGGGGTGATGACAAAGGAGCATGACGGGTTTTTAGGGGTTATGGAACTATTCTATATTTTGATTGCGGTGGTGGCTACAAGACTGAATGCATTTATTCAAACTCTGAACTATACACTAAAGAGGATGCATTTTCATATATCTAAATTATATCTCAGTATGCCAGATGTAAAAAAAAAATTTTCACATACTAAGTGCCACGTTGATCTGTCCTGGTAATGATACCACATCTGGAATAACTAGGGTTGCCACTTGATTAAGTTTACCACCATTCTCAGCCCTAATCTAAGTAGAATTTTCAGGGACCAGATGAGTGATTTAAAAGATGGGGATCCCTGTATCTACTTAAAGTTTTGGGGTTGGGAACACATTTTGCAATTCCACCTAGAGTGCCATATTGGTTTTTGTTGTTGTTGTTGTTTGTTTTTAAGAAAGATTTTATTTTTGGGGTGCCTGGGTGGCTCAGTTGGTTAAGTGACTGCCTTCGGCTCGGGTCATGATCCCAGGGTCCTGGGATCAAGCCCCGCATCGGGCTCCATGCTCGGCAGGAAGCCTGCTTCTCCCTCTCCCACTCCCCCTACTTGTGTTCCCTCTCTTGCTCTCTCTCTCAAATAAATAAATAAAATCTTAAAAAAAAAAGAAAGATTTTATTTTTATTTATTTATTTGAGAGAGAGCGCGAGAGAGCAGGGGGAGGGGCAGATGGAGAAGGAGAGACAGAGAATCTCAAGCAGTCTCTGTAACGAGCCCAGAGCCCCACACAGGGCTCAACCCCACAACCCCGAGATCACGACCTGAGCCGAAACCAAGAGTTGGACGCCCAACTGACTGAGCCACCCGGGTGCCCCCACATTGTTTTTTGATGACTTACATTGGCTTTGTGAGGGTGAGGCAGGATTTCAGGAGCTTGAATTTGGCCCTTTCCATCATAATGGCTCCTACTCCACAGGTCATGAATGAACATGAGGATTCTACCAGCTAAGTATGTCCATACAAATTATATGTCCAGAAACAGGAAATGATCACCAGCCAGTTTTGCAGATCCATTGGACACAGTGTGAAACTGACATGGGAGAGGAATCCATTAATCACCAGTCCTCTGTATTATAGTTACCTGCAAACGAACAGGATGGCATTTTTGTTGCCCTGCCTTCTCTATCACCTCAGAGGCTGTGTCAACAGCTCCCAAAAGTGTCTGGATATTCCCATTTCCTGTCAGTTATTGGGTAAATAATGGGAGGGTCCCCTTGGGGAAGGATTTCTGAAATATCGTAAGGTCCTCCCTCAAGTACACCTGGCTTTCCTATTGATTTGTTCTGGATCTGGGAATAGCTTATATCTGGAAACTGGGAAGGACTCGTGACTCTCCACTGGTGTGGCTGAATCACTGGTATGACTCACCCACTTGCGATCACTAGTCAACCCATATGTGACTGCCCCTACATCTGATACCTTGGTGCACCGTGGTAGATTAATCATTTCCACATGTCCCTGTGGACCAGAGTCTCTTGGTTGCCATCTCAACTTTTCTGCCTGTGTCAGTTTGAATCTTCTGAGGGTTAAACACCAAGCTGGGACTGGATATGCACCAGAGTTTTTAGGGCAAATAGCTGTAAGGGGGAAGGGGCAGGAATCGGTAGGGATAGCCCTCAGACCATACTACTGGTCTGAGACCTGGGAAAGGAGAAACGGAAAGAAGGAATGGTGAAGAAGAGTCTTAGGTTGCAGTTCTAGGAAAATCTTATCCACACTGATGGGGAGTCCCCAGGCAAAAGTTATCCATTAGGGGTGTCCACGTGGGGAGGAGTGGTCCATCACTTGTAACTCGGCCAGTAAAGTGATGGGGACGGCCTGGATGAAGCAGCTGAGGGCTGTCATTCAATTGTCTTCTCTCAGCCCTCCCCCCAGGAGCTCTGGAAGGAGATCCAGAAGGGGCACTTGCATGAGGCCACCACACTCCCTTCCCAGTAAGTACTTCCACCTGGTCTCTGTGCTTTGGTGCTGTCACTGGGGCTCCTGCCATACTCATTGAAACAGACTAGTCCAATTCCATGGCAGCATGCCCACCACGAGCCCCAGCCTGTGGAAGACAGCCACAACTGAGCGTCTCCAGAGTGGCAGCGCCTCCCATCAGCTTCATTTCAGGAAGGGAGTGTCATCTGAGCCCTCTGGAAAACAGTCCACTGGTGTTTCTCTGGTCCTTTATAATAAGCCCACTATAGCATGAACACCTCTCTCTGATCATTTTGACCCTGTTCCTCAAGGTTGAGGAAGTTCCAGCATCCCCATCTTTTTGACAGTAAGGTCCCATTTATCCAAGTTTCAATCACCATCCCATTAGGACCAGACCCTAGGTGCCTTAATCATGAGGGGACTGCACCAGGATCAATAAACTCTCCCCATCTAGCTTTTTACCCTTCTCTTGATCCAACAACCTCAAGACACATCTAGGCATGAACTCCTAGGTCCTTTTTGGTCATTCCTCCTGTCATCCAGAGATAGTACTCATGTCAAGTCATTTTGAGACTTGAGGTTTCTTATTAGTCCAAAAGAAATGATGGGATGTAGGACATTTCCTGAGTAAGGCAAGCATAATCCTGAACCAGCCTGCGGGTGAGGTCTCCGCAATGTCTCCAGATAAAAGTTGGAAGCTCCAGACCTGTAGCAAGGAGGAAGCCTCTTGGCCCAGAGGTTTTAGGGAATCAGAGTTACCGGTTAAGTATATGCAGCTAGATGTGCCCATGCCAAGTCCCAGGTCCCATGCCTTCCCTATCACAGCCTGACTTTGGTGTCAGAGACGCTGGGGCTGTGAAATCTGTTGACTTGTTTCTCCATTACACTCTGCCCACAGATCTTGACCTTCCCTCTGCCCACAGGTTACAAAGGTCTCTAAGCACAGCCTAGAAGCCATCTGTCTCCCACATCAGTTGGCTGTCCTGAGCCCACCATTTTCTTCTGGTGCTGTTGGCATTTAGCAACAACCAACCCACTCCACTGTTTTTTAGTGATCATTTCCGCCATTTTGCTCAAATGTTGGAGATACTGCATTAGTCAATGCAACCCCTTCCATCTGAACTTGCAGATCCACCACACGCGAAGGTCTTATTAGGTAAATGTCTTATTACTTGGGGAACTGAGCATGCTAGAGTCCTTACTTCTATTTGGCTGGTGAGCTATCCAATTCCAGAATTTCACTCTGAAGATTTGCTCCTTATGACCACCTATAACACAATCATCTACTTAGGGTTTCACAAGAATCAGATCCCGAATCAAATGCAAGTAGCTTATTTAGGAGGCGATCCTACGAAACATGGATAAGGAAGGGAAGGATGGCAGGAAAACAAGTTACCACTCTTGGGCAACTGGAGTTTAATCCCACTGGGGACTCCTGGGAAACATTCTAGAACACAAACCTCAGACTATCCCTGTGGAAAGGTGGGAGAACTGAGGTGTCTATGTACCAACTCTCATTGGTCATTCGTTGAGAGCAGCTTCTGGGAGGAGCTAATTTCTTGCACCCCTGTCCTCCCCTGCACACAGGCACAGATGGTGCTGGTGGCCAGAGATGCCCGGGTGATAGCAACTAAAAGTCAAACAGAAATGCAAGTGTTGAGGGAATACAGGCAGGTCCCTGACAGCATCTACTACAATCTCCAGAGGCTGAATGAAGGTACTAGCAGTGGAAACCAAAAGGACTATGTTAATTCGAAAGATGTTGGAGGCAGATGGAGAGTCCTGATGTGTAGACCGAGGGTCTGGGTCTAGGTGAGTGTCTGTCAGGGTTGACTAGAGAAGCAGAATCACTGCGAGGGATGCAGAACAAGGGATTACTCACGCCGTGGAGTGAGCGGTGGAGCAATCTTCGCAGGCTACTGCATCTCTTCTAGCGTTGAGCCTGTGCTCGCTCGAGGTCATCCACATCCACAGTTGGGATCAGATCGCAGTTGGATACCCATCTCCTCTCCCACATCAACCTCGGTGCTGGCAGTGACCCGTGGAAGAAGCTGGCACAGAAATGGTGATGGCAGCATTGCATTCAACTTCCAGATCTTCCATAAGTGTTCCCCTACACCTCACCCTAGCCAAGCCGTGCAGGGAAGAGAATTCTGCTAACGTGGTTTAGCTGAGCTCAGCCAGAACTGTACAAAGCCACCCTCAAGGGACTGAGGAGGAGAAAGCTGCTCTAGAGAAATCTGATAATGTGTCTATTTTGGTTTATAGTTTGTAAGATTGTGGAGCGTAGAGGGAAGTCAACAGAAATGGGAAAATAACATTGCAAAGAACATGAACACTGCCCATAATGATTGGCTGGTTGTCTGCACGTAGGTGGTGGCCACAGCTACAGACAGGGGGAGGGTGAGGCAGAGGAGCACCCTTCAAAATCAGCACTAATCTGGGACACTGGGATGGTTGGGGCTTGACACAGGGTTTTCCCCATGACAGGGACAGGGAGGAAGCAGCTGCTGGGTCAGTACGCAAGTCTAGGTGCCGTGGACTCTGCCACTGAGTCCCCATCAGTGAGCCTGAAGCCCAATGCGAGACCGGTAGGCTGCTATAAGTCGCCCTCATGAGAACACCCTGGGACAAGGCCACAGCGCCTCCTGCTGGCCACAGGTCAAATTTCAGTCTTTCCCCGAGGGGGTTCTTAGATCCCAAACCCCAGCATCCGACAGTGATTCAAACTCTGGAGCTGCCAAAGCTGCTCTGAGAGATGGGGTGGCCGAAGAACGAACAGATGGGGGGTTCGTTCCGGGCAGCCGAACGTTTCCATCTTTTCTTTCTTGGCTCCTGCGTCTTGTTACATAACCCTTCCTAATTCTAGGTTTGAAAATGCACTAACTTGGGGTGCCTGGCTGGCTCTGTCAGTGGAGCATGGGCTCTTGATCTTGTGGTCCTGAGTTCAAGTCCCACGTTGGGTGTAGAGTTTACTTAATAAAAAAAAAATTTTTTTTTTAAAGATTTTATTTATTTGACAGAGAGAGACACAGCGAGAGAGGGAACACAAGCAGGGGGAGTGGGAGAGGGAGAAGCAGGCTTCCCGCCGAGCAGGGAGCCCGATGCGGGGCTCGATCCCAGGACCCTGGGACCATGACCTGAGCTGAAGGCAGACGCTTAACGACTGAGCCACCCAGGCGCCCCAATAAAAAAAATTTTAATGCACCTTTTTTCTGTTTATTTTGCTTTGCTTTTAGCTGTTCAATATATCTGAAATATATCTTTGCATACAGAGAAGATTAGTAGTTGCATTTTTTTAAATGTGGCAAGTTCTGTTAAGGCTTAATAAAAAAAGACTTAACTACATGCTTATATTGTGCTTCAGATTTCACTCTTTAAGGGACTGATGAGTCTCTTCTGCTTTTATTTGTTCAGAGAACAAGCAATTATATTATTGATGTTCAATCTAATGTGCTTCTCTCATTGGCTAAGATAAATAAAACACTTTCAAATTATTTTTGCTATTAAGAAGAGTAAAATGATTAGCTTCTTACAGTTTAATTAAATGGCAAAACATTACCACAACAAAGGGAAAATCAGCTATGTATCTATAATCCAAAAGGTTGTACATCCAGAAAAATATAAATACCCCCAAATAAACAGAATCTTGAATTTCATTTAATATTTGAAATATCATGTCTACGACCATACCACCCAATCTCATCTGAAATATCATCCCACTTCTTTTTGGACGTGCTTCATACATCAAAATGTATTTTTAATTGAGACATAACTGACATATAACACTGTATTCATTTTAGGTGTGCAATATGATTATATGTATCTATTGCAAAATGATTCCCACTGCAAGTTTGGTTAACTACCATCACCACACATAGTTATAATATTTTTCTTGTGATGAGAACCTTTAAGATCAACTCTCTTAACTTTCAAATATATACATTACAGTGTTGTTAACTATAGTCCCCATGCTGTACATTATATCCCTAGGACTTACTTCTCTTACAACTGGAAGCTTGTACCTTTTTTTTTTTTTTAAGATTTTATTTATTTATTTGAGAGAGAGAGAGAAGGAGAGCACAAGCAGGGAGAGCGGCGGAGGGAGAGGGAGACACGGGGCTGGATCCCAGGACCCGAAGATCATGACCTGAGCTGAAGGCAGACGCTTAACCGACTGAGCCACCCAGGCCTCCCCAGAAGTTTTTACCTTTTGACCACCTTCATCCATCTTGCCCACCCCCCCATCCCCTTATTTTTCCCTAATGGACAAGAACTTTATTTCTTCATTCAACAAACACTGAGTGAGTGTCGACTGACAGGCACATCCAGCACAGAAGACGCAGTTGTCAGGAGGCAGTGTTTTTTCCCTCGGGGATCTCACATTGTGGTGGAAGGAGACAAAAACTGACCAACTAAGCAAATATATCATCTGTAAGGTGGTGATAAAACAAGGTTGGGACAGAGGGTCATGGGAATGTTGTCCTGATCTGGGGCAGGACAGGCCTTTCTGGGGGGGGGGGGGACACCTTAGCAGAAGCTGCTGTGGGGAGGGTGTGAGCCAGGCAGACAAGAGGACGGCCAGACCAGAGGTGAGGGCATCCAGGGCAGGGTGGTGCCTGGTGGAAGGGCGATCAGGATGTTCTATGAATGTTCTCTGAACAGCCAGACCAGGAGTACTGAGAATAGGAGGAACAAGGTCGCTAAGGGGCAGGCTGAGGGCCCGGAAGCCATTTTAAGAATTCTGGCCTTTTCCCTGAGTGAATGGAAAGGGAATTTTATTTGATTGGTTTTGTTTTTAATGCTTAACTTCGATTTCTTTTTAAAATTGAGATTGTGGGGCACCTGGGTGGCTCAGTCGGTGAAGCGTCTGCCTTCAGCTCAGGTCATGATCTTGGGGTCCTGGGATCGAGACCTGCATCGGGCTCCCTGCTCAATGGGGAACCTACTTCTCCCTCTCCCTCTGCCCCTCCACCCCCCCGTTCATGCTCTCTCTCTCTCAAATAAATAATAAATAAAATCTTTAAAAAATAAAATAAAATAAAATTGAGATTTTGCTTCAGTTGAAGGCGCTACCTATATGACCCAGGTGGTGGCCGATCCTAGGAGAGGACCTCTGGGGTGCATGAAAGGGTAGGCCAGACAGAGCGGCCTGTGCAACCTGAGCCCACCCCTCCCCCCCAGGCATGTGTCAGGCTTGCGTGTGTTCTAGTGGTTTCTGATATAAATATTTTTAAGAGCTTTGCTCAGCCTCTGTATCTCGGAGAAATCTGACTTCCCACATGTAACACAGATGTCTTTTTCAAAGGCTTTCCCTTGGGTATTGTGTTTTGGGCTATTTGCAAGTCAGACTGAGGTATTGCCAAGGTCAACCCCTGTCAAAGGCTGCTGAATAGTCAATGAGCTGGGGTCTCATCTTCCCAGTGGTGCTGACAAGGCAGGGAGAGATGGACAGGGCTGGTCAGGGCTGGTGTTTCTCTGTGGGTCCCATGGAGCCACTCCTCTGGCCCCAGTCAGCTTCTGCGGGCGGGGGGTGGGGGTCAACCTCATCCTTTGCCTGAAAGAGCTGCCATTCAGCCACCACAGGCCAGGACTACAAGGGTCACAGACCCCTACAGAGGCGGGGGCTCAGAAAGGCTCCTTCAGCCAGGTGGAGGGTGCGGGGATGGGACAGCAGACAGGAGAGGCCCCACGCCTTTGTTTGGTTTGCTTATCTTAAGCTTCTGGAAACAATGCCTGGCATTTTAAGCACTAGGGTATTTTGAATGAATGAGTGAGTGGCCATCACTTCAAACCGCATCACTCATCCGAAGCAACCAGCTCCTCTTCCGAACTGGCTGACCTTCCGCCTGGACACACAGGGGCCCAGTGAGCAATGATGGCTCAGCCTCCTGGGGACATCTGGCCCATACCCCCCCGTCTCTCCCCTTCACATCTTCCCCGTCATCTTCAGCCTCACACCTGCTCAGCCTGATGCCCAGAGCCCCCCTTTCTTCCGGTCTCTTGGAAATACCCCCCAGATCCTCCTCCCTCCTCTCTTGATTAAATTATATTCCCCATGTGCCTTAACTCAGCCATAAACTTCGTTTATGGTGGATTTGCACATGCACAGGTGGAAAATTTAATTAGTGAAATTATAGATGTTCTTATATACTTAAAATTATTAATGGAAAATTGCATTCAAACAAAATGTTACCCCATCCCTGACCCCTATGTTCTTCTTGACCTTGACCTTTATATTAGTCAGGGTTCTCCAGAAAAACAAAACCAATAGGAGTTATAGATGGATGGATAGGAAACAGGCAGATAGATATAGCAATATCTAGAGACTTATTATAAGGTATTGGCTCATGTGATCATGGAGGCTGAGAAGTCCTATCGTCTGTTATCCACAGGCTGGAAGCCCCACAGACTGGTGGTGTGGTTCGAAGGCCCAAGAGCTGGGGGGTTCAATGGTGTAGATTCTAGTCCAAATCTGAAGGTTTGGGGACCAGGCGCACCCAGGGCAGAGGAGGATCAGTGTCCCAGCTCAAGCAGACAGGCCGAGGGAGAGCGGTTCCAACCTTCCTCTGCCTTTTTGTTCTATTCAGGCCCTCGATGGATCAGATGGCGCCCATCCATATTGGGGACATGGACGTGGGGAAATGGCTGTTCAAGTCCCTCACATCTACTGTGATGCCTACGATTAAAAGAACAGAAAATACTAATGGGGGTGAGGATGTAGAGAAATCCGAACCCTCGTGCCCTTGGTGGGAAGGCAAAATGGCACAGCTGTTATGGAACACCATTCAGAGTAGCCTCAAAAAATGAAAAACAGAATTAGCATATAATCAAGTAATTCCACTTCTGGGTATATAACCAAAGAATTGAAAATAAGATCTCAAGGACCTATTTGTACACTTATGTTCATGGCAGCATTATTTACAATAGTTAAAAGGTAGAAACAACATTTGTCCATCGACATATGAATAAACAAAACATGGTCTATCCATACAATGGAACAGCATTCAGCCATAAAAGGGAAAGATGGACCTTGGGAACATTTTAATAATAGACATCACAATGGATGTGAAGTGGCTTCTCATTATGGTTTTGGTTTTCATTTCCCTAATGATGAGTGATTTTGAACTTTTTTTCATGTACTCGTTGGTCATTTGTATATCTTTGGGGAAATGGCTGTTCAAGTCCTTCGCTCATTTTTTAACTGGGTTGGTTTTGTTGTGTTTTTTTTTTTAAGATTTTATTTATTTATTTGAGAGAGAGAGCACATGCGCGAGTGGGGGCAGACAGAGGGAGAGAGAGAATCTCAAGGTGACTCCCCGCTGAGTGTGGAGCCCAACATGGGGCTCGATCCCAGGACCCTGAGATCATGACCTGAGCGAAATTGAGAGTCGGACACTCAGCCGACTATACCACCCAGGTGCCACCCACCCCCCGGGTTAGGATTTTTGGTTTTGAGTTGTAGGAGTTCTTTCTACACTCTGAATATCAATCCTGTATCACGTATTTGATTTGCAAATATTTTCTCCCATTCTGTGTACTGCCTTTTCACTCTCGATTGTGTCCTTTGACTCATGTAAGTTTTAAATTTGATGTAGTCTGATTTGTCTATTTTTTTCTTTTGTTATCTGTGCTTTTGGTACAATATCCAAGACATCATTGCCCACAAGTTTCGGCATGTTGTGCTTTCGTTTCCATTCATCTTAAATATTTTCTAATTTCTTTTGTGATTTCTTCTTTTGCCCCATTGACTATTTAGGAACATGTCCAATTTCCACAGATTTGTGAATTCCCCGAATTTGCTTCTGTGATTGCTTTCTTGTTTCAGTCCTTTGTGGTTAGAGACTATACTTTGTATTATTTCAATCCCTTTAAATTTAGTAAGACCGGTTTTATCACCTACAACCTACCAGGGTCTATCCTGGGAAATGTTCCATGTGCACTTGAGAAGAATGTGTACACTGCTATTATTGGTGGATGGACTGTTCTAGAGATGTCTGTTGGCTTACAACGTTGTTCAAATCCTCTATTTTCTTGTTGATCTTCCATCTAGTTGTTCCATGTACTACTGAAAGTGGAGTATCAGAAGCTGAGACTAATATAACACTGTACATTATGCACTGGAATTAAAACTTAAAAACTTGGGTTGCCTGGGTGGCTCAGTCGTTAAGCGTCTGCCTTCGGCTCCGGTCGTGATCCCAGGGTTCTGGGATCGAGCCCCGCATCGGGCTCCCTGCTCAGCGGGAAGCCTGCTTCTCCCTCTCCCACTCCCCCTGCTTGTGTTCCTGCTCTCGCTATCTCTCTCAAATAAATGAAATCTTAAAAAAAAAAAACTTAAAAATTTAGTAAAATTAACAAAACAAAAAGATCACAAATGAATCCAGAATGAAATGTTTCAATAAACAGCCAGATAAGGAAAAAGAAAGGAAGAAGAAGAAGAAAGAAGAAGAAGAAGAAAGAAGGAGGAGGAGGAGGAGGAGGAGGGAGGAAACAGGGGTATCAGAGTCTCCAACCACTATTACTGAATGAAGGAACCTGTTTGAACAAATCCTGAATATGGTTTCTGATATTTGGGATCAGATCAAGGGTGGGAGGAGGGTAGGAGATGCAAATAGTTTACCCTCCCAAAAGAAAAAAAATAATGAGAATAAATTCAGGATAACATTAGCCCGCCTTACATCACTCCCTCAAAATGAAAAATATGAAAAAGAGTTAAAGTCTAAAGAAAACACTGCCATCCCCTGCAAGCCTCCTGTCCCCTTCCCTGAGGCTTCATTTCTCATCACAGAGCTAAGGCATAACGCTAAGGAGGCCCGAAGTTGGGGAGCAGGAATTCTACGCGGAACTATCTGGAATGCAGCTGAGGCGGATGGAGCTGGGAGGGTGATTGTCCGTACAAACCAACCACAACTCTTCCCTCCGCCTCCAGGGACTACCTTCTAACTGGGAAGTGTGGAAAAGTCCCTCAAATCGGCACTCTCCTCTCATTTTCTGCATCTCAATACTACGCCCGCGAAGAGGCACGGGCTTCCGAATGTTATACCCTCTGACGATCCAGTTCGATCTCGACTTCAGTTCAGCGGACGTCAGATCTGTCCCACAGAGTCGCACCTCTGGCCACAGGTGACCACCAGTGGTCTCTATTACCTACAAACACCATTCAGCTAGGCCACCAGGGGGCAGTGCAGAGCTGCATTTGCACCTTGTTACTCAAAGTGTGGTCCGTGTATTGGCTGGCTGCCACCGCACCACCTGGGGGCTTGTTTAAAAAATGCCTCGTTTCTGGGGCAGCCCAGACCTGCTGAATGTGAATCCACATTTTCACAAGGTCCCTGGTATTCTCTGCCCATCGAAGTCTGAGAAAGCACGTCCTTAGCCCTCATCATCTGGTTCAACCTCACCTGCTGAGAGGCTTGCACTCAACCTACACATGTGGGCAAGAAAAGTCACTTCCCCTTGGTCTCTGGCACCACTGGGTTCTAAACTGCACACCCCTTCCCTCCTACTCAGTCTGGGCTATTTTGACATCCTGACCAAGTCTCCGACTGGAGTTTTGCAGCCCTGCTTCCTTGATTGCTGCGCCCCTCCTGGGAGCCAGCTCCCTCCTCCAGCATCCGGTCTCTCCTGTGGCCGTCCAGAGGCTGTGTCAGGGCAACCGGGATCCCTGAGTTTAGGTCCAGCCCCTCCTTCTCCCTGAGACCTGGGGCTGTTCCAAGTGGAACCACAGCTTCTGAACCCTGGGCAGTGGGTGAGTGTCACACCCTCACAGGGGTGCTGGGGGGGAGCAGCTTCAATCTGGACCCCTGGGACAGACCCGTCCCCAGCTCCAAAGGTGCTGAAAGCCCAAGGTCAGAGGCAGGAGTGGGCCCAGCATCACAATGAGGAAAAACCAGGCTGAATCAGGGGCCTCCCAAGGTCTGCCCCTGTCCCTTGTATGACGTCTGCTAGGGTGCTGGCCCCCGTTATTGTTCCGTGCTGTGCCCATCTCCCTGTTGACCCTGAGCTATCCAGGACACAGTGCCTGGCCCTTGGGGATGATCGGTCACGGAGTGTGGGACACAGGGAGCCGAGCAGAGTCGTAATCCTCCATGGAGTTCGACCTCTCTGTGGTCCTCATGAGCTCCATGTGATAGGAGGAAGTCAGTATGTCTGTCTGTTACAGCATCCCAGCACCGTGGCTGGACAGATGCCAAGGGAGCACCTGGGATGGCCTGGCTCCACTAGGGCATATGGCACCCATGAAGTTCACTCTGGGAGACCCTAGGGGGGAGCCTCACAAAGATGGACGAGCCCCCAGGACCACACTGCTCCAGGACACACTGGGATACAGAGGACCTAAAACAAAAGGTTGCAAACCTGAACTCTAGGCCAATCAGCCGGGAAGGGCAGGGTGGACCTGCCAACTAGCTTCTGCTGGCATGCGCAGCCAAACCAGTGTGCTTCTAGACAGCGTTTTCCACAAGTTTTGCCATCAAAACTCCCGGTAAGAGATGCACTTCCCATCATCATCCAGAGTACATCTATGTATTTCAATTACTGAAGCAAAATCCCATGAACTGTCACCAGCCCGCTCCTTGCACGGGGCACTCTCCGTTCTCCCACCTGCTCTAGGCTACTTCACTTTTGCAAAACACTAGTTGCAACCACTGAACTGCTATCACAACCCTCTGAGTTACAAGACAAACTTTGAAAAGTGACAGGTGATATATATATAATGAAACTAGGGTTTCATTTATTTTTTGAAGCTGGTGATTTTTTTCTCGGCCCCACCAGATGGACTGGCTGGTGGCCACACTAACAATAACAGCAATAAGAAATGTGATCATAACAGTCGTCCTCCATATGTGTTATGCTCGCTGTACTTCTCCATTTATTTTATTTATTTTTTTTAAAGATTTTATTTATTTATTTGAGAGAGAGAGAGTGAGAGAGAGCACATGAGAGAGGGGAGGGTCAAAGGGAGAAGCAGACTCCTTGCACAGCAGGAAGCCCGATGCGGGACTCGATCCAGGGACTCCAGGATCATGACCTGAGCCGAAGGCAGTCGTTTAACCGACTGAGCCACCCACGTGCCCCTGTACTTCTCCATTTAAAAGGCATGTTCACCATACACAAAAATACTCAAAATGGTTGAAAGACTTAAATGTGAGACAGGAATCCATCAAAATCCTTGAGGAGAACACAGGCAGCAGCAACCTCTGTGACCTCAGCTGCAGCAACTTCTTGCTAGACACGTCCCCAAAGGCAAGGGAAATAAGGCAAAAATGAACTATTGGGACCTCATCAGGATAAAAAGCTTTTGCACAGCAAAGGAAACAGTCGACAAAACCAAAAGACAATCGACAGAATGGGAGAAGATATTTGCAAATGAAATATCAGATAAAAGGCTAGTATCCAAGACCTATAAAGAACTTATCAAACTCAACACCCAAAGAACAAATAATCCAATTAAGAAATGGGCAGAAGACATGAACAGATATTTCTCCAAAGAAGACATACAAATGGCCAACAGACACATGAAAAAATGCTCAATATCACTCGGCATCAGGGAAATACAAATCAAAACCACAGTGAGATACAAACCTCACACCAGTCAGAATGGCTAAAATTAACAAGTCAGGAAATGACAGATGTTGGCGAGGATGCGGAGAAAGGGGAACCCTCCTACGCTGTTGGTGGGAATGAAGATGGTGCAGTGACTCTGGAAAACAGTATGGAAGTTTCTCAAAAAGTTGAAAATAGAGCTACCTTACGACCCAGCAATTGCCCTACTGGGTATTTACCCCAAAGATACAAATGTAGTGATCTGAAGGGACACCTGCACCCCAATGTTTATAGCAGCAAT
Source organism: Mirounga angustirostris (assembly GCF_029215605.1). Taxonomy (NCBI): domain Eukaryota; kingdom Metazoa; phylum Chordata; class Mammalia; order Carnivora; family Phocidae; genus Mirounga; species Mirounga angustirostris. Next base: position 65,470,203 of record NW_026991722.1, read on the forward strand.
GTCCACAATAGCCAAACTATGGAAAGAGCCCAGATGTCCATCAACAGATGAATGGAAAAAGAAGATGAGGTGTGTATATATATATATATATATATATATATATATATATACACATATACACAATGGAATACTACTCAACCACCAAAAAAATGACATCTTGCCATTTGCAATGATGTGGTTAGAACTAGAGGATATTATGCTAAGCAAAATAAGTCAATCAGAGAGACAATTATGTGATCTCACTGATATGTGGAATTTAAGAAACAAAACAGAGGATCATAGGGGAAAAGAACAAAAATAAAACAAGAAAAAATCAGAGAGGGAGACAAACCATAAGAGACTCTTAATTATAGGAAACAAACTGAGGGTTGCTGGAGGGGCAGTGGATGGGGAGATGGGATAACTGGGTGATGGACATTAAGGAGGGCATGTGATGTAATGGGCACTGGGTGTTATATAAGAGTGATGAATCAGGGGCGCCTGGGTGGCTCAGATGGTTGAGCGTCTGCCTTCGGCTCAGGTCATGATCTCAGGGTCCTGGGAACGAGTCCCGCATCAGGCTCCCTGCTCCTTGGGAGCCTGCTTCTCCCTCTGCCTTTCTCTCTCGCTCTGTCTCTGATGAATTAAAAAAAAAAAAAAAAGAGTGATGAATCACTGACCTCTACCTCTGAAACCATTAATACATTATATGTTAATTAATTGAATTTAAATTAAAAAAAAAAAAGCACGTTCAGGGGTGCCTGGGTGGCTCAGCCAATTAAGTGCCTGACTTTTGGTTTCGGCTCAGGTTGTGATCTCCTGGTGATGAGATGGAGCCCCAGGTCGGCTCCATGCTCAGCGCAGAGTCCTGCTTCAGATTCTCTTTCCCTCTGCCCCTACCCCCCAAAATAAAGAAATAAAATGAAATCTTTAAAAAGCATGTTCAAAGGACAAATACTATATGACTCCACATATACGAGGACCCCAGAGTCAGATTCACGGAGACGGAAAGTAGGATGGTGGGTGCGGGGGGTGGGGAGGAAGAATGGGGAGTTACCATGTTTCAAGCGGACAGCGTTTCAGTCTGGGAAGATGAACAAGCTCGGAGAGGGACGGTGGTAAGGCTTGCACAACAGTGTGAATGTGCTTAATGCCACTGAATTGTACACTTAAAATGGCTAAGATGCAAACGTCATTTTATGTATATTTTACCACAGTTTTTAAAAAACTAAAGGGCAAAGAAGCAACTTCACATCCATTCTCTGCCAACTTGGACCTCGCCATGGTCCTGAAAGTGAGCAGAGCCGGCAGTTGCTGCCAGCCCCACCTCCCAGACGCCTGGAAGCCCCAGAGGTGACCAGAGCATCCCTCCCGGGAGTGCCAGCGCAGAGCCAGGCTCTTGCCACCCCACGCGGGGGCTCGGTCCCTCTTCATTGCCGCTGCTCACCCCACACCGAAGCGGGGTTCCGGGACGGACAGTGCGTGGGCATTCGGGGAAATGGGAAAGGAGTCTCACGGAAACCATTACTGCATGCAGTGTGCCAACGCCATGCTCATGATGGTGACCTCTGGATAAAATCTATGAGGGTGGGCACCTGGGTGGCTCAGTTGGTTAAGCGACTGCCTTCGGCTCAGGTCATGATCCTGGAGTCCCTGGATCGAGTCCCGCATCGGGCTCCCTGCTCGGCGGGGAGTCTGCTTCTCCCTCTCCCACTCCCCGTTTGTGTTCCCTCTCTCACTGTGTCTTTCTCTGTCAAATAAATAAATAAAATCTTAAAAAATAAAATAAAATTAAAATCTATGGGGGTGTGAGGGTGTGAGTGTGTGCGTGTGTGTGTCAGAGAGAGAGATGACACCCATGAGGTGCTGGACATGGTGCATTAAACCCTATTTTTATAATTGTATCATGATTCCCGAACTTGAACATCGGCTTCCTGCTAAACGACACCTGTTTCCTCCCCTGTCACCACCCCTGCCCCCAGGCTGGTCAGAACAGCAGCCCCAGCCCCAGCCCACTGAACGCAGGCAACTCCTACCCCACCGGCATTTCACTGCCTCCATGGCCTCTCCAGTCCCAGGGGAGAGGCTCCACAGACCCAGGCACCCTCTGAGAAGGAAGGCAGGAGCAGGTGTGGCCCACCCAGGGCCCCAGGGACAAGACCAGGCTTGCAGCTGTGGTGGGAGACGGTTGAGCTCTGGATGCAGACCACAGCAGGGCAGTTGGCCAATGGCCCGCTGGGAGAGACCCCCCGGAGTAACAGCCATGGGCCTTGGAGAGAAGGTTCAGGCAGAGGACCGGGCCGCTTGGGCCAGGGAACACTGGGATAGCCACTGCCAGTAAGAAGGACCAGGGTACTCACTGACTCTCCTCCAGGGAGCTCAAGCCTGCAGGTCCTTTGACCCTGAGGGCAAATGAGGCTGGGAACAGGTCAGGTGGGCTCTGAGGCCCCCTGGGGGCAGAGCCCTGGCCCCAAGCCATGCTGGCCCCTGCTGCTGCTGGGCTTGGCTGTGGGTGCCCATGGTCGGCTGCCCCCACTGACAGTAGACCCACCGAACAGCACCCCAGACCCTGGAGCCCCAGCAGGAAGGAGCTCTCGGAGCCCGTGGGACAGGTAAGGGACTGAGGGAGTCATGGGGGTGAGGGAGGAGAGGGTCTTTGCAGCCAGAACTGGGACTGGGACAAAGAGCGGCTATGAGGGGGACAAGAAGGACAAGGAAGAATCAGTGAGAAGGGGGCAGCCTGGACAGACACTGGCTTTATTTAAAGTGTTGACATTTTGTCCATGGTGTATTCATTTGCATTCATTTGTTTTAGTATTGTATTAATATATTATTTGTCTTAATTACTGAGCTTTTTGGCATTCCTAAATTTTGCACCCAAGGCTAGTGCCTCACTCACCTCACCCTGGTCTTCTGGGTAGGGAAGAAACAGGAGGCAGGGGCAGGATACCCACGTAGGTGGTAGGTGCTGTGACTGGGTCAGGGTGCCCAGGCCGCCTCCTCTTAACTGATGAGCCACCTCCTTGCCCTTCCCCTGCTGGGCAGGGGCCACCCCCTGGAGCACTAGGGTGCAGGCTCCAGCCAATGCTTCTTTTCTTTTTTTAAAAAGATTTTATTTATTCATTTGAGAGAAAGAGAGAGGGAGAGAGCACAAGCCGGGGGGAGCAGCAAAGGCAGAGGGAGAAGCAGGCTCCCCACTGAGCAGAGAGCCCGATGTGGGTCTCAATCCCAGGACCCTGGGACCATGACCCGAGCCGAAGGCAGCCACTCAACTGACTGAGCCACCCAGGCGCCCCTCCAGCCAATGCTTCTTACATCAGAGTGGGCCTTCCCTGCTGTCCCTAGGTCACCAGACCCTCAGCCAAGGACCTTCAGCCAGGGCCGCTTCCTGTGACTGACCCCCTAAGAACTCAAGCCCACCCAGGGTGCAAGCGCCTCCATGGGAAAGGCCCCTTCGAGTGTCTGTGGGGGCCACGGTCTGCCACCACTTGCTGAGTGACCCCAGGCCCTTCTCTCTGTGTGCGGTGGGAAGTCCCTGGACTAAGTGCCGAGCATCTGGGTCCACTTATGATAATGAGTGACACAACAGCACGTTCATTGTGGGCACTAATCACTTTAGGGGCAGAACATCCCTCAGCAGCCCCACAAGGCAGAGCCTGCTATCGTCCCCATTTTACAGATGAGGATAGAGATCCAGAGAGCTGAGGGGACCTGCCCAATGTCACACAGCCTGTGCAGACTCCAACACGCAAGCCTGATGGCTGCCAGGTCTTCCCACCCCCATCTCCTAACTTGTGGGGCTGACAAGTCTGCCTCTCCCAGCCTCAGTTGCCTACCTGCAAAGCTAGGGGTCCTAGTTGGGTGAGGGCCTTGTAGCCTGACACCCACCCCAAGGATGCTGGTGTTGCCATGGTGCAGGACTGGAACAGGATGAGATGCTTCTGTTCTGTATTAGCAGGCCAGCCATGAAGGGTGGGTCAGCACCTGTGGGTGTTGGGCAAGGACTGGCATCTCAGCATCCAGCAGGGCCCTGGGAAACACAAGGAGAGATGGAGCCCCCATGGGGGGTCAGGCCTTGTGCTGGGGCTGGGATCCCAGGGGAACAAAGCTTTGGCCCCAATTCAAGGTCCAGCGAGAGAGGGGGCAGGTGAAGCAGCAACCACACATAAGGACAATGGTGAGATAATAGAGGCACAGAATGCCCAGGAAGCTCCCAGTGGTCCGCAGGGCTGGAACGAGTGGGTACTGGGGCCAAGATGGTCTGAGAGAAGGCTGAACAGGTGACCAGCCCCTGACATAGAGGACCCATCCCTGGAGGACAGACTTCATCTGGGGCATCCTGGGGAATGTTTGCAAGGAAAGGACATGACCAGACTTGGGTGGTTGAGGGTGGGAATCCAGAGCTAGAGAGACATTGAGGAGGGTGTGGCTGTGTCCTTGGCAGAGTGGACGGGCAGTTGGAGATTCAGGAGGTGGGAGTAACAGGAAAGAGAGGAGCCAGGATGCCCCCCTGGCTTTTTTGCTAGCCAGTTAAGAGAGCGCTGTGACTGCACCAGCCTGTCCTGCATCTTAATAAAATGGGCCAAGAGAAGGGGTGGTTTGCAAGGCCTTGGTCTCCCCCAAGGAAGTCTACTCACTTTCCGGTCACTCAGGGCCGGTGGATGTAGAGACGATGGGGCTGAACCAAGGGGGTCACGTGCAGTCTTGAGGACAGACCGATAGACCATTTTTAGAGCAGTAAGGTGGGACGGGGGGAAATGACCAAGCTGGTTTTACAGATGAAACGCTGTTGGCCAGTGATGGGGTGTCTCCAGGCAAAGGGAATAGCAAAGGCTGAAAGGAGAGTGAGGCGCGCAGGCACAGCAGAGATTGGGGGAGGTGAGGAGGGTGGCAGACCGCAGGGGGTTTCACGCCCCCATGATTTTTCCCGAGGTCCTTGAGGGACTTACATAAGGGACTCTCAGAGTCAGATTTGTGTCTTGGGAAAATGGATCCAGCTTTTTTGACGGCAGATGAGAGCTGCAGAGAGGGGGCTGTCCACACAACGACCAAGATCACCTGTGAAATTGGCAGGTGAATTTAAAGTGATGGTGCCAGAGGTTGACGGGGGAGGACTGGGCACTGTCATGGATGGTCAGTGGGAGAAGAAATTCTTGGAACAAATGACACCGTGTGTCAAGATGTATAAAAATCTGCATTCCTTTTAACCAAGTAATTCCACTCCTAGAAATTTATCTTGAGGAAATAATCAGAACTTCAGCTAAATATTGTAAGTGTGTTCAGAGGAAAAAGTAGAAAGCCCTTCAATGTCCAACAATACGAGAAGGTAAAATAAACTATGGTATATCCATGGAAAAGAATTATAAACTCATTATATATATAAAATATATATATTTATATATATATAGCGACTATAGTAATGTAATAAAGATTTCTATTTTTATTTTACTTTAATTTATACAGAGTAAAATTCCCTCTTTTTGGTATAGTAGTTGTATAAATTTTAATAAAATCATAGAGTCATGTAACTACCACCACAATCAAGATAGAGAACATTTCCATCACCCCCCAAAATTTCCTTGTGTCCCTTTTGTAATCAGTCCGTTTCTCTGCCCCAACCATGGCAACCACCGATCTCTCTGGGACCCTATAGTTTTGCCTTTTCCAGACTATCACATAAATGGAATAATGCAGTATATAACCTTTCTGTAAATTAAACTTTTTATTTTGAAATCATTGTAGATTCACATGTAGTTGTAAGAAACAATACAGGGGACCCCATGTCCCCTTCACCTGGTTTCCCCCAATGGTAATGCCTTGTAAAACTATAGTAAAATATCACAACCAGGATATTGACATTGATACAGTTAAGGCACAGAACATTTCCCTCACTGCAGATTCCTCATCTTGCCCTTCTATTGCCACTCCCATTTCCGTCCCTTCCAAGCCCTTTCTTTATCCGCTGGCAACTACTAATTTGGTCTTCATTTCTAATTTTGTCATTTCAAGATTGTTCTATAAATGGAATCACACAATTTGTAACATTTGGTGTTAGCGTTTTACACCCAGCCTAATTTTCTGGATGTCAGTTCAGATTGTTGGGTGAATCATAGTTTGTTGGTTTTTTATAACTGAATAATAATATTCCAAGTACAGAACCTTTTGAGTCTGGCTTCTTTAGTTCAGTATAACGGCTTTGAAGTTCACCCAGGTTATTCCATTTGTCAATAGCTTGTTCCTTTCTATTGCTGAGAAGTATTTCATTTTTCAATGTATTACATTTTGTTTAGCCATTCACCAGTATAGTGTTGAACTGAAGGGGCAAAAATAGGCATCCTTGTCTTGTTCCTGACCTTGAGGGAAAAGCGTTCAGTCTTCCACCAATGAATATGATGTTCAATGTGGATTTTTCATAGATGGTTTTATAAAGTTGAGGAAGGTGCCTTCTACTCCAAGTTTTTAAAGTCTTTTGTCATGAAATTGTGTTGAATTTTGTCAAATATTTTTCTGCATCAATGGAGATGATCACCTGGCTATCATCCTTCATTTTATTATTATGATATGTTGTGTTGATTGATTTTCTTAAGTTGAACCCCCTTGCATTCCTGAGATAAATCCCACTTGCTGTATGATTCTTTCAATATACTGTTGGATTCGCTTTTCTAGTTTTTTATTGAGCATTTTTGCATGTGTATTCATAAGGGATAGTTTGTAGTTTTCTTGTGATGTCTTTGTTGGGTTTTGAAATCAGGGTAATTCTCAAAGAATGAGTTAGGAAGTGTTCCTTTCTTTATTATTTTTCAGAAGAGTTTGTGAAGGATTGGTGTTAAATTTTCTTTAAATATTTGGTACAGGGGTGCCTGGGTGGCTCAGTCAGTTAAGTGTTTGACTCTTGGTTTTGGCTCAGGTCATGATCTCAGGGTCATGGGATCGAGCCCCACCTCAGGCTCTGCGCTCAGGGCAGAGTCTGCTTGAGAATCTCTCTCTCTCTCCCTCTCCCCCCTGCACCCGCTCATGTGCCTGTATGCACTCAATAAATAAATAAATAAATAAATAAATAAATAAATAAATAAATATTTTGTACATACACACATGCATACATAAAAATATTTGGTAGGATTTTCTGGTGAAGCCTTCTCATCCTGGGCTTTTCTTTATGAGAACGGATTTTGATTACCATTTTAATCTCTTTAGTTGTTATAGGCCTGTTCAGGTTTTCTATTTCTTTTTGAGTCAGTTTAGGTTGTTAGTGTCTTTCTAGGAATTTGTTCAGTTCAACTAGGTTATCTGATTTGTTGGTATTCCATTGTTCATATTATTTCCTTATAATCCTTTTCAATTTTGCATGGTGTGTAATAATGTCCCAACTTCCAGTTCTGCCTTTTTTTTTTTAAGATTATTTATTTATTTATTTATTAGAGAGTGAGCAGGAGAGAAACAGCATGAGAGGGGAGAGGGTCAGAGGGAGAAGCAGGCTCCCTGCTGAGCCGGGAGCCCGATGTGGGACTCGATCCCAGGACCCTGGGATCATGACCTGAGCTGAAGGCAGTCGCTTAACCAGCTGAGCCACCCAGGCGCCCTAGTTCTGACTTTTTTTAAAAAAAGATTTTATTTATTTATTTGACAGAGAGAGCGAGGCAGAGGGAGAAGCAGACTCCCTGCTGAGCAGGGAGCGTAATGTGGGATTCGATCCCAGGACCCTGGGATCGTGACCTGAGCCCAAGGCAGATGCTTAACTCACTGAGCCACCCAGGTGCCCCAGTTCTGACTTTAATAATTGGAATCTTCTCTGTTTTGTATTTGTCGATCTGGTAAAGATTTCTCAGAGCTGCTAAACTTCGAAGAACCAGCTTTTGGTTTTACTGGTTCTCCTTATTGTTTTTTATTCTCTAATTCATTTATTTCTACTCTAATCATTATTATTTCCTTCCTTCTGCTAGCTTTGGAATTAACTTGCTCTTCTTTTTCTATTTCCTTAAGGTAGACTTAAGTTATTGGTTTGAAATCTTTCTTCTTTTTTAATAGAGACTTTTTATAGCAATAAATTTTCCTTAGAACACCACTGTCACTGAATCCCATAGGTTTTAGTGTGTTGGGTTTTCTTTTCATTCATCTCAAAGTATCTTTTAGTTTCACTTGTAGTTTCTTCTTTGATCCACTGGTAACTTAAGACTGTTGTTTATGATTTTGACTACTCTAAATACCTCACATAAGTGGAATCATGCGGTATTTGTGCACCAACATTACACAAGGGTTCCAATTTCTCCACATCCTTACCAACACTTGTTTCCTAGTTTGTTTTTTTAATAGTAGCCATCCCAATGAGTATGAGGTGGTATCTCATTGTAGTCCTAATTTGCATTTATCTAATGATTAGTAATATTGAGCATCTTTCATGTGCTTATTGGCCATTTGCATATGTTCTTTGGAGAAATGCCTGTTCAAGTCCTTTGCCCATTTTTGAATTGGGTTGTTTGTTTTTTTCTTGTTGAGTTTTAGGAGTTCCCTATATATTCTGGATATTAACCTTTTATTACATATATGATTTGCAAATATCTTCTCTCATTCTGTGGGCTGCCTTTTTACCCTGTCAAAAGCATCATTTGATATACAAAATTTTGACATTTTCATGAAATCCAACTTGTCTAGTTTTTCTTTTGTTGCCTGTGCCTTCAGTATATCCAAGAAGTCACTGCCAATCCAATGTTGTAAAGCTTTTGTCCTATGTTTTCTTCTAAGAGTTTCATTGTTTTAGCTCTTATATTTATGCCTTGCATCCATTTTGAGTTTATTTTTGTATATAATGTTAGGTAAGAGTCCAACTTCATTCTTCTGCATGTGAATATCTATGTTTCCTAGCACCATTTATTGATAAGACTGTCCTTTCCCCCATTGAATGGTCTTGGCACCCTTGTCAAAAATCATTTCATTGTATGTGTGAGAGTTTATTTCTGGGCTCTCTGTTCTATTCCATTGGTCTGTATTTATGTCAATACCACACTGTCTTGATTATTGTAGCTTTATAGTAAGTCTCGAAGCCTTGTGGTGTCATTTCTCCAACTTTGTTCTTTCCTTTCAATATTGTGTTAGCTATTCTGAGTCCTTTGCCCCACTATATAAACTTTAGAATCAGTTTGCCAATATCAACAAAATAATTTGCTGGGAATTTGATTGGGATTGCTTTGAAGCTACAGATCTGGCCTGAGGTTTGGGTAGTGAGAGCACTCATGGTCATGTGTGACAAGATGAAGACAGAAAAAAGAGCTGGATTGGGGGGAAGGTGGTCAATCTCACTTGGATATGGTAAGTTTGAGATTCCTGTTGAACATCCAGCTGGAGATGGTCAGTAGGCAATTTAGGGAGAGTCAAGGAGAGGGTTTAGAGCTGGCCTAGACTTGAACTTCACCAAATGGGCAGTAGTGGGAATCCACAGTATAGGAAGATGGCAAAGGAGGACCCAGGGTGCCAATCTGGGAGTCAGCTGCCATGCATGGGCAGGGGTGAAAGAGAAGTCAGGGGAGGAGAATGGGAGGTCTCAGGTACCAACAGGAAGAGAGTCACTGAAAACAGAGGCTGATTCTATGTTGCATCCTGTAAAGACATAATGTACAACAGGAACTGGGGAACTGCCCAGGAAGAAGGCCTTGTTGGCCCTGACTTGAGAGCTTTCAGGGAGAGATGGAGATGAAAGCCAGGGAGGCCCTCCATGTCCCAGCATATGAAACAGTGCCTGGAGCTACTTTTGGATGGATAGATGGGTGAGTGGATGGATGGATGGATGGATGGATGGATGGATGGATGAACACATGGACAGAGGCACAGACAGGTGGACAGAAAAACAGTGGTCTGAGAGATTACAGAAAGCTTCATCAAAGAGGTGGGATTGCATTGTGACTTGATGTGTAGAGAAAAAGTGGGGGGTCTACACATGGAAGTACAATGAGTCAGGAATGACCCAGTCCCAGACCAGTAGGAGCAGGAAGGAAGCCACCTGGCTGGACCATGGGAAATTGTAGGAGAGGAACCCTCGGAAGCTCTAAATGAGACCGTCAGGCAGGTCTGAGCCAGTTGAGGACTCGCTCTGCCACACCACATGAGAGGACAAGGCACCCAGGGATTTACTAAACACCCACTCTATGCAGTGTCACCATCAGACTGAGGATTAGGAGGTGACCAGGACAGCCTTGGAAAGGGGGGAAATATACAAGACATGGGTAGAGTCTGCCTCAATCGGGGGCTGGGCATGGGGACACCTCTGGGCTGTGGGCTCATCCAGGTGTGCCACAGCCTCTAGGAGGCTGGCTGCCCAGCCCCACCTGCTACAGCCTTATGCCCATCACAGGTTCCTGTTCTGGCCTGGCCCCCAGGGGGCAGGCCCCAGGTGCTGGCCTGGTGGGTTTTGGCCTGAAACTCAGTCATCCTGGTTTGTTTTCAGTGAAGGAACCCAGCTCACCGTCCTAGGTAAGTGGCTCTCACCACATTTCCCAACCTGCCCCACCCCTCTGTTGTCTTGGGAAAGTTACTTTTCTTTGGGGGCTGCTCCCTGTCTACCCTCCCAGCCTTAAGGACTGACCTTCTAGCAGATCTGTGGGATCTGGGGAAGTGGATTGGTCTCAGGGAAACCAGTAGGAAGGACCCCAATAGTACAAGTATTTACCTTTAGAATCTGACGATTGAATGTGTCCAGATTCCAGGGCCCTAGGCTGGGGGTGAGTGATCCAAAAATGGGGGCTCCTTCCCTTCTTCCAGGGCAGACACCTGTGTGGGGTCTGAGGCTGGTTCTGACTAGGGGCACTGGGGTAGCCTTAGAGAGTCCCTTGGGGTCTTGGCTGCGGGCTTGATGCCCATCCAGGCTAGGAGGACCACACAGGAGGCTAGGGACATGGCTGGGGCTGTGAGCCCAGCCTCTGGGCACACAGAGGGGCAGCCAAAGGGGAGGCCCATAGGAGGGGGACAGAACAGTCTGGTTTGCTCTAGGCTGAAGTGCTGAGGGCCTCTGCTAGGCCATGGGGACATGGAGACAGAGACACAAGCAATGCAGGGCAAGGTGACCAGAAACACAGCCCTCCCAGGATGTTGGTCAGAAGGGAGCAGGTACCATGGGGCAGAGTCTTACCTGTCCCTGGAGCCCTATAATCCCCAGGTGTCTCACCTGTCCCAGGGGTGGCCTCCTGCCTTCCTCAAAGGGTACTTTAGACTCAGAAGATGACAAAGTGGAAAGTGAGTGGGGGCTCAGAGCTACACAGCTGCCCCTTAAAGTCAGGAATCATCAGAAGTGCTGAGGTGGCCATGGGGCCACCCTGCCTGTCGTCTGCGGGGAGTAGCCCCAAGAAGGCTGCAGAAGTGAAGGGTCCTGTGGTCAGGGCAGGAGAGATGTGGGAGATGGCAGAGCCTTGGAGTACCCAGCCTTCCCAGGAGGCAGGGACAGAGCTATTCCTGAGGGGGACAGGGGCTCCTTGCCCCACTGGGTGCAGGGCTCGGGACCTCCATACATACCGTCAGAGTTGTCCTGGCAGGCTGGGTAGGGGACTCCAGTTCACAGGGGAAGCACCTGGATCCAGAAGAATGAAGTGATATGGGGCCCAGATGCGGGGCTGAGGAGGAAACTGAGGCTGCAGATGCACCTCTCACACATCTGGGAGAGGTGACATGGAAGAGCTGCTGGGAGCATGGGGGGCTGCTTGCTGTCCAGGGCTGGAGTGGTAAGGAGGATCCCCTGGGTGAACAAACATGGCCACCATGGGAACAGTCACAGAAACTGTAGATAAGGGAAGGGCTGCCCAACACTGGGACTCTCCCTGCATCTCTCCACTCTCTCCTCTGTCCACACAGATCAGCCCAAGTCCGCGCCCTTGGTCATGCTCTTCCTGTCATTCTATGAGGAACTCGGCACCAACAAGGCCACCCTGGTGTGCCTCGTCAGTGACTTCTACCCCAGTGGCGTGACGGTGGCCTGGAAGGCAGACGGCAGCCCCGTCACCCAGGGCGTGGAGACCACCAAGCCCTCCAAACAGAGCAACAACAAGTACGCGGCCAGCAGCTACCTGAGCCTGTCGCCTGCCCAGTGGAAATCATACAGCAGCGTCAGCTGCCTGGTCACGCACGAGGGGAGAACCGTGGAGAAGAAGGTGGTCCCCGCAGAGTGCTCTTAGGTCCCTGACACCCTCCCCCATCCAAGGGGGCCTGGAGCCACAGGACCTCCGGGCGGATCTGCCCTCCCACCAGGGTCACCCCAGCCCTTCTCGCTGCACCCGCTCGACACTCAATAAAATGTCCTTTATTCAATCAGAAATTGTGCTCTCTGCTCATTGTGCTTCTAACACTTTGCATCCTGAACTCAACCATCCTCAAATGTGAACACAATTCTTTTCACCCTGTGGGAAAAGAGTCAGCAGAAGGCATTGTCATGTTTTTGCAAGGGGTAGTTTTACTCTCACCCAGAATTGCCAGAGAATATTCCAGAACAGGAGATACCAACAGCAGAACCAAGATAGGCCATCCTCCACCATGTCTTTATGCTTACTTTTCCTGCACGGACCACGTCAGTCACCAGCAGTACCAAAGCCCACTGCTCGTGGTTCCCTGTGGACTCCTGGATAATGTCTGAGTTCCTCCTTGGACCTGGGGCCTCACTGTCAGGGACTAGCTCTCTCCTGAGATGTCCACTCTCCTTTCCTGGTAGGCCCCTGCTCGACGCCATGTTTTCTCTGGTTTCCTACCCCATATGGACCTTCCCCATCATCACAGCCTAGAGTGTCCCCTCTTTCTTAGCAGTCCCCTTGCTCCTGCCTCCCCAGTGACACTGTCCTGTGCCCCTCCCACAGACGTCTCTGTCACACTCACTACAGGACCCTCAGTCCCTCGACCCTAGCCATTCAATCCCACACTCCCACTGAGGGCTCCTCCTCCCACGTGTGTCATGGGGGCCCCAGCTGCATGCAAGGTCCTTGGGAGGCAGGGACCCTGTAGAGTCCAATCCATCACTGACCCACCACAAGCACTAACCCAAAATGTCCATGGGTAGTCACTGGGGCCTTGAGTTAAATGTCAAGATCAGATTCTGGATTATGCCCTGGACAAATCTGGGAAACTGATTCACCTTCTTAGGAGTTGGGAATGGGCCCTGAGAACCAGGAAGACGGCCGTGCAGGGAGCTAGCTCAGGGTGGCGGGTCCAGGCTCCGCGTCCCGCACACAGACTGGGCACGTACACACGCACGATCAGGTTGCATGCACACGCTAGTACACACACAAACATGCTATTGCACGCACGGCCGTGTGGGGCCTGTGCCTAGGACGTGTGGTAGCATCCAGAACCCTCCACGGGCCTCAGCTCAGCAGAGGGCACAGGCCCCATCATGTCTGTGTTGGAAACAGGACTGTCAGTTCTTCCAGGTGACATTCCCCAAGCCAGCCGGGCCATAGACCGAGCTCCTTCCAGGAAGTTACCTGGGATGTGATATGTCACTCAGACATTCCTTCCTACCCCTCCATGGCTGGGGATGCGAGGAAGCTCACCCCACAAGGAACTGAAGATGTGGGGGGAGGGGGCCCCCTCTCAAGCTCCCATGGGCCAGACCAGCCCCCACAAAGAGGAGGCTGGACTTTGAGCCTCCCAAGCAGTGGCAGGTGGGCCTGGGTTTGGCGGGGAGGGGGTGTGCTGCCGGGGGTGACCGAGGATTTGTGTTCGAGGCTGTATCACTGTGTTACGTGTTCAGTGGAGGGACCCAGTTGACTGTGCTTTCTCTCTCTTTGGGGACCAAAGTGAAATTTGGATTTGAATTTCTCTCCTTTCCATTCAGTCTAGGACTGGGATTTGAATCGTTCTGACATTCTGGAAACTTCACCTTCTTGTCTGGCCATCTCACCCCCTGTAGCCTATTCCTGCTCTGAAGCATCTGGTGGGGACAGGATGGGCCAGTTCCAGTGACCCCCCCCATACACACCCCTCCTCGCTGTGACTCAGAGCTGCTTCTCCAGTTGACCATCTCCTCTGGCCTCTGGGATAGTAGGAATCCTTAGTTTTCCTTATGGGGCAGTTTCATTCTTACCCAGAATAGCCCAGAGAATATTCCAGAATAGAAGGTAGGCCAGCAGGACAGGACAGCCCATCCTCTGCTCCCTCCCTATATTTATCCTTCTTGTGCAGACCATGTCCACCCCGAGCAGTCTCAGGGCCCATTGTCCATGGTTCCCCATGGCCTCCTGGTTAATGGCTAAGCTCCTCCCTGGAATCCTGGGGTCTCACTGGCTGGGACTGTGAGGCAAGAAGCTTCTCCTTGGAAGGGAGGAGAGCCTGAAATATAGATACCGTGTTAAAGACAGACAGACCAAGCCAGCCAGACAGAAGATACTAGGGAGAGTTACCTGGGGGGGAAATCAGACAGACCGATGCTGGAGGACAGATGGATTTCTCAAGAAGCTCTGAGGTCTCAAGGCTGATGCCAGCCAGGAACAGGGCAGCTCAGGGGTGGGATGGCGAGTTTGAGGACCGGTGAACCTGCAGAGGGACTGAGGCCAAAGAGGGTGCCAGGGCTCCCCTGATTTGGGCATTGGGATGCTCCCGACAGACCTGGGGGGCTCTTGCCAGGGCTCACGCCTGTCATCCCCAGCCCTGCTCCCAGCACCCAATCAGCTCTCAATAAAATGTCCTTTTGTCAATCAGAAATCATGCTCTCTGCTAATTTTTTTTTGGTCTTATATTTAATTTGCAGCCTCTTGAGGATTCTCAGGGTGAGATGCATGGGATCCTAGGCACCCAGTAGGAAAGTAGCCCAAGAGGAGAGGCTTACAGTCTCCCTGGGGCATCTCCCAGAAAATTGGCCGGGACATGAGGAGTATGGTCACTAGAACCTCAGTCCCTCTGTCCTGTCCTTCCACCATTCCTCTTCCAGCACAGAACCATGCCCATTCCCTGCTATCTCTCTGGTCGGAGAGGCCATGGCTGGTGACCTCCAGATAAGCCCTCCCTCCCTGACCTTGTGGGGACCCTCTACACCCTGGTGTCCTCTCTTTTCTCAGCCTGGAAACTCTGCTCTGGCCTGGAACCCCTCCGCTCCTGGCCCTCGCCCCCCATATGCCCTCCACCCCCCACCCTGCCCAGCTCAGCTTCTGTCCATCTTTACCCCCTCCCTGTCGCTCCCTCAGTCTGGACCACCCATGAGGTCCAGGACACCCCAGTAGCTCGGCTTCACAGGCTCTTGAATCTGGGGACCACTTCGATTCCTCACCGGATAGCAGGTTCAGAAATGTAAGAGGAATAGGAGGGGGCGCCTGGGTGGCTCAGTTGGTTAAGCGACTGCTTTCGGCTCAGGTCATGATCCTGGAGTCCCTGGATCGAGTCCCGCATCGGGCTCCCTGCTCGGCAGGGAGCCTGCTTCTCCCTCAGACCCTCCCCCCTCTCATGTGCTCTCTCTCTCTCATTCTCTCTGTCTCAAATAAATAAAATCTTCAAAAAAAAAAAAAAAAAGAAGAATAGGAGGAAGCCAGGAAGGAAACTGTCACACAAAAGGCCTGCCGGGGGAGTTGGGCACCAGCAAAATAAGCTCTGAGCTCCCCAGGAACCAGTGCAAGGAGGGAAATAGGTGCCCCACAAGTTCTGTGGAAAGGACACCCTGCTGGAGGGAAACTGGTGTCTCAATGCTGAGGCCAGGCATCTTGTACCATAATAAAAAGTGGGGACCTGTTTCACCCGAGGCCTCCCCTTTGATGGGACTCGGGCTCTGACACACACACACGTAACCACCTGGCAGCCTCGGGATACGACAATGACCATGAGGACGCTACCGCTGCTTCTGCACGGGGAGCCCCCCCACTCGGTGTTCCTGTCTCCGTTACCACCAGGTCACCATGGCCCCGCGGGGCGGGGGTGGCTACCTACTTACAGTCCCCTGATTTGGCCCAGTGCGGCCCAGCCAGGCAAGCTCCTGCCCCTGGATCCAGAATGGACCCTTGGCGCCAAGTCACAGCGCCCTGCACCCGCTGCACGTCCAGCCCACGCCCCCTCTGCCTGATGGCCCCTTGGGTATTCCGGGGCCCGTGCGCCACTGTCCCGCTCGTGCCCCAGCTCTGCCAAAGAAAGATGGGGAACTGTCTCAGATGTGTGGCTCAGAAAGTCACCTGCCATCTTCTGGCGGAGGGGAAGGCATCATTTATTCCGAATTCTCTCCACCCAACCCTGGAAGTCACTGGGAAGAGCAGGGTCAATCTGGGGAGGCGCCGTGGGGCTCGGGGGGCCTGGGGTTCCGGCCGCTCTAGGACATAACGGGTCGCAACTGGACCGGGCCCCTGCGCCCTCAGCCCTTTGTGCTGGGCCCCTGGGCTCCCGCTTCCGCCAGAACTCTGGGGGGCTACAGGTGGTAGGTCAGGTGTGTCACTGTGGGCGGTGGCCACGGACAGGTTGACGGTGACCCCCTGGCTGAGTGCTGCTTGAGGCTCGTGCTTTACCTCACGTGACGCGCAGACCAGCCCAGGCAGGCGTTAGTGCCCCCCCCACTCACAGATGAGGGGAACTGAGGCTCCCCGAGCACCAGCAGCCTGCTGAGGTCCAGGTGGTCAGAGCCACAGAGAAGGTGGGCACCCAGGCCACTCCCTCAGCCCGAGGTCACCCTCCTTCCCGAAGAGACCATGACTACCAAGCTGGGAGAAGGTGCTGAGCACACAGACCCCCTCGTCTCCAGAAATCAGAGCTAGCCTTAAGGACCTGTGGGGTGGGCGGATCTGGGCTCCTTGGCCCTCTGGTCTCAGATGGTGAGGAAAAGAGCAGCACTGGAAGGTGGTGAGTGCGGCAGCGGGCGTGTCCCTGTGTGCCCACATCTGGAGCCGCGGGTGTGACCGGCTGTGAGTGTGCCGTGCGGGTTTGTGCCTACCCCTCTGCCCCTCGCGGACAACTTCTCAGGGAACAGGGTCAGTCAGAGAGCTCCGCACACTGGAAGCGGCCCCTCTGTACCACAGCCACGGACCCAGCGGTCTTCCCCCACCCCCTCCTTCTACTAGACCCGCAGGTCAGGGAGGTGCTGGCCACTTCCTGACCATCTCCAGAGGCCTCCTCCCTCTGACTTTCAGGTTCCCAGGGCAGGCTCCACACTCCTGTCCTCTCAGCCAGGGGGTGTCTCAGCAGGCCCACAACCCCCCAGCATGCTGAGTCTGAGCTCCCCCGGAGACCTGGGATCTGAGGGTGTCAGAGCCTGTCAGCCGGCCCCTTGAGGGCCACAGACTCCTGAACAAAGCAGAGGCAGGTGTTGTGTGCCCATTTCACAGACGAGAGAGCTGAGGCAGCACAGCCCCATCGAGTGCTCTGTGGGCCAGCCTTGGCAGAGGCACCACGATGGGACCCGCAGTCCCCTGGCTAACCTCACCAGGGGCCACACCTGGTGGTCACCATGGGGTTCCTGGTCCCCGTGGGCCCCACCCAGAGCCCCCGGGTGTGAGCTCACACCAGCCGAGGCCTGAGAGACCCGGGTGTGACCTGGACTCTATTTCCCACCCAGTGACAGTACAGCGTGTGTGGGGACCAACAAGGGACGGGTCCTCTGGCAGCCCTGTCCCCAGGAATCCAGCAGGAATCAGGGAGAATGTCTTGAGGAACCAGAAAAGGGCCCAGAGATAGGGCTGGGTGACTTCTGTCACAGAGCTGGGGTCATCCGACGCCCCTGTGTCCACTTTAGGGACAGAGTAGCTGATGGTCAGTATGACCCACCAGGGCACACCTTTGTCATCACACCCTCTTCCTGTGGCCACATGAACGCCCTTGACTTGGCCCCAGGTCCCTCCTGCTCTTCAGCGTCCAGCCCAGGGACATCTGATGTCAGGGCTGATGGCTACTGAGGGACCACTGAGCATCCACTGTTCCCCTTTGCTTTGTGGTCGGAGCCTGGACAAGCCATGTGTCCTCACCAGGTGCCCATCCTTTGTGGGGAGATGTGGGGTCTCCCGACCACCCTGGGAGGAGAGAGGAAGCTGCGGCCAGACCCGGCCTGACTCCCAGCAGAGGACAGAAAGGCTGCCGTGGGCCAGGCGGTGGAGCACGGCTCTCTGAGGGAAGGGGTGCTGGGCCCGGGGCCGCAGGGCTGGAGAAGGTGGGACCCCAGCCAGGGGAGCCCCATCCTCAGGGGGCCCTAGTCAGACAGGGGCTCCAACTCAGTTCTAGTGTGAAAGGTGAACCTTCCCAATCACTGCCCTGGGAACGCAGAAGCACAGTTGTCCCTCAAGAGACTGGCCAGTCACTCATCTGACCATCCACCCCTCCATCCATGAACCCTCCCTGAGGCCTCCTGGGGCCTGGCTTGTGTGGGGCTCTTGGTTCCTTGTGCACCGGGCAAGGTGGTGCTGGCCCAGCTGAGGCCAAAATGAGACCTGGAATGTGCTTCTTTACCCCAGGAAGAGGGCGCTGTGGTGCTGGGGTGCTCTGGGGAGACTTTTCCAGGCATGTGCTGGAGCTCATGGCACTGAGACCACTGTAAGGAAGGCAAGGGTGGGGGTTCTAGGGGTCCTGAGTAGTCAGCAAAGGTTGCCTGGCAGCAGCAGTGACTTCAGTAACCTCAAAACAGGACCTGGGAGCCGGACCCCCAGGGCTGGAAGGACAGAGGTAAGGAGGGCATCCTGGGGGGGCAGCATGAGCAAAGGCGCAGAGGGGGACCGTAGCACCCCTCAGCTGGTGCTCTCCAGCCCCACTGAAGCACCCTGACCCCTCCACCTTAAAGACCCCAGACTCCTGTCTTCCATGCCGCCTGGCCCACCCTCCTGCTCACCACCCAGAAAGCCCTTGGATTCTGTGCCACGCGGCTGGGTCCTGCCCTGGGGAGGAAGGAGAATCAGACCCAGACAGTGACCACGGGGCAGGGGATGCTGGGAAGCCAGCCAGGGCGGGGTTGCAGGGGCATGCAGGAGTTCTCCGGGGTGGACGAGTGGTCAGTGCCGCAGGTAGGGGACAGCAGGGCGAGGGCCTGAACGCGCATGCTGAGCCCAGCCGGCAGACTGGAGTGTGCAGAGCCCTGGAGTCTAGCAGAGGGGCAGGGGCAGGGCCCTGAAGGCCTCAGCACTGACTAGATCCTTGATTCCAAAATCAACTGATCCCTGAGACCCTAGTGAGTGGCCTATTGTCCCTGTAGCACTTACAAAACATGGGGACATGTGGTATTCAGCTGAGCCACTCAGGGATTCTGTGAGGCTGACAACCAGGATCATCAACCCATTTCACCGGTAGGGAAACTGAGGCTCAAAATGGTTAACCTCCCAGAGTGAGCTGGAGCACGCCTGCATGTCCCGACTCTCAGCCTGGGGCCTCCGATCTGATGGAGGGAGAGACTGAGGCCAGCAGAGGATGGGGAGAGCTGCTCTCTGCCAGGGTCCAGACATGCTCATGGGGGGAGACCTCCCTCTATTATCCTGTGGCCCCAACTCCCTTTCAGGGGTGCAGAAAGGAGGCCCAAGAGTGGACATCAGGCGGAGCCAGGACTGCAGACCCCTGAGAGGAGAGAGGGCCAGCCTCCCACGGCTCCCATTTGCGGTGGGAGCCCAGACCCCAGGGTCCCCACCCACACACAACCCTTTTCCGCCCTTGACCTTGGGTGATTTGCATCCCCTCTGTGGGCCTCAGTTTCCTCGTCTGTACAAGGCAGAGCTAACTTGTCTGTCCCCCACAGGGTGGGTGTGGGGATTCAAGCCTGTGACGTGCCTGACCCATGGTGACCCTCAGCAACCACGAGCTATTGCTGTCATCTCCTGGGCTCTTGCCCAGGGGACACCTCTGATATGCTCTGTGACCCTGGGCAAGTTGCTTCCCCTTTCTGCACCCCAGCCTTCCTTTCTGCTCAAGGAGAGCTGGGTGAGAGGTTCCAAGGGCCAGCCTGCCAGGAAACCATAAGATTCCTAAATGAAGGCATTGGGCAAGGAGGCCCTGGGCCTACAGGGGCCTTGAAGCCTGAAGGAGAAGGGGACTAGGCTGAGTTGCCTTCCCCAACCCTGGTGGCCTTGCTTCCTACCCTGGGAACCCCCAGGCTAAAGTTAATTCTAACTTTGACCTAAACCAGAACTCAAGGTGATAAATGGGGAGAAGTAAGGGGAAGAGAAACTGAGCCCATGGTCAGCAGGGCGTGGAACAGGTGACAAACACAGCCAGGTGTGGCCCGGGAAGAGGACACAGCAGACTCAGGGCTATAGCTGGATGTTCGTGTAGCTCACAGGAAGGAGTAGAAGAGCCCTCCCCCTACAGCCAGCCCCCTCCCCCACCCCACCTGGGCCTGGTGCTACCCCCTGGCTGCCTCCCTGAGCGCCACTCTGAATCCCGGAATCCTGGAGGCCCGGACCTCAGGGACTCTCACCTTCTCCTTCCAGGACCCTCACTGACAAAGGAAAAGCTACTGCCCACATGGGGTGCAGCCCCTTCCTGGGTCTACAGACTCTTTATCTCATCCTTGGCTCAGTACCTGGGAACTGCAAGGCTCCCAGTAGACAGTATGAATGAGGGAAGGAAGGAAGAGATGGGTGAGCAGATAGATGTGTGTGGGGGTGAATGATTGATGGATGTGTGGGTGGATGGATGGATGGATAGGTGGGTGGGTGGGTGTGTGAACAGATGGAGAGATAAGTGGATGCTTGATGGATATGTGGGTGGATGGGTGGATGGGTGGACGGAGGAGGGATAGATGGATGATTAATGGATAGGTAGATTAATAGGTAGAGTGGGTGGATTGGTGGGTTCATGGATAGGTTAGTAATTTGATGTGTAAATGGATGGACAGATAGTTGGGTGGAAGGGCAGATCCATCCTGGCAGTTCTGTGCAAAGTGACTGAACCCGACACTTGGGTTCTGATGCTGATGCTGATGCTAACTTGAGTGTGACCTTGGGGCTGTCATTACCTTAATGTCTCTAAGCCTTGTCCACTCACGGGCAACAAAGTTGTGGGTTAGTACCTGCCCTGCCCACCTCACCAGCTCAGCTGCTGGGTAGTCAGCTGAAAGGATAGACAGGCATGAAGGTGCTTTAGGAACCGTAGAGGGCTTCCCAGGTATGCTCTTGTTGTGGAAGGACCTTGCAGGACATTGAGCCGACTCCTCCCTCCCCGCCTCGAGTTGGATCACAGCTTGTGGGAAGAGCCTGAGCTTGGAGCAAAGACAGACCTGCGTTCTAGTCCTGACTACATCACTTTCCAAGTGTGCGACCTTGGGCAGGTGACTGAGACGATATACTAGTACCAAACAAAATAGACTTTGGGACAAAAATTATTACAAGAGACAAAGAAAAAATATTATATTTTGATAAAAGGATCAATCTGCAAGGAAATATAACAATTAACATATATGCATCTAACTGCAGAGCCCTAAAATCTATGAAGCAAGAACTGATATAACTAAAGGGAGAAATAGACAGTTCTACAACCATAGTT
The DNA here is from genome assembly GCF_029215605.1 of Mirounga angustirostris. Classification (NCBI taxonomy): domain Eukaryota; kingdom Metazoa; phylum Chordata; class Mammalia; order Carnivora; family Phocidae; genus Mirounga; species Mirounga angustirostris. The sequence goes on from NW_026991722.1 coordinate 65,491,569, forward strand.
GGAGAATTCTATACTCCACTGTCAATAATGGATAGAACGTCTAGACAGAGGATTAATAAGAACGTAGAGGAGCGGCGCCTGGGTGGCTCAGTTGGGTAAGTGTCCAACTTCTGATATCGGCTCGGGTCGTGATCTTAGATCCCCACGTGGGGCTACACTACATGCTGGGCATGGAGCCTGCTTAGAATCTCTCTGCCCCTCCCCCGCTTTCTCTCTTAAAAAAAAGAACATAGAGGAACTACATACATTATAAAACACATCTAATAATACATATCTAATATCTACAAACTGGTGGCCTAACAAAAATCTATAGAACATCCATCCAACAATAGAACATACATTTTTCTCAAGTGCACATGGAACATTCTCCAGAATAGACTATTTGTTAAGTTATAAAATAAATCTCATTAATTTAAAAGAATTAAAATAATACAAAGTATCTTCTCTGACTTCCTTGGAATAAAACTAGAAATAAATAATACAAGGACATTTTGTGAATTCACAGATATGTGGAAAGTAAACAACACACTCCTAAGTCATCAGTGGGTCAAAGAAAAAAATCACAAGTGATATTGAAAATACTTTGGGACGAGTAAAAATAAAAGCCTAAGCTGAGATCATGACCTGAGCCAAAACCAAGGTTGGCCGCTTAACCAACTAAGCCACCCAGGTGCCCCAATCATTTGTATTTCTACGCACTAGCAATGAACAATCTCAAAAAGGAAATTAAGACAATTCCAGGACACCTGGGTGGCTCAGATGGTTAAGTGTCTGCCTTCGGCTCAGGTCATGATCCCAGGGTTCTGGGATCGAGCCCCGCGTCGGACTCCCTGCTCCGCGAGAAGCCTGCTTCTCCCTCTCCCACTCCCCCTGCTTGTGTTCCCTCTCTCGCTGTGTCTCTCTCTGTCAAATAAATAAAATAAAATCTTAAAAAAAAAAGACAATTCCATTTACAATAACATCAGAAAGAATAAAATACTTATGAACACATTTAACCAAGCAGGTGTGAAGTTTGTACACCGAAAACTATTGCTGAACATTGCTGAAAGAGATTTGAAGAGACCTAAATAAATGGAAAGACCTTCCATCCAATCTGTTCGTGGATTGGAGACTTGCTATTGTCAAGATGGCAATACTTCCCAAACTGCTCTGCGGGTTTAACAACCCTACCCCAATCCCAGTGGCCTTTTCCACTATGGAAATGGAAAAGCTGATCCTGAAACTCATATGGAAATGCAAGGACCCTGAAGACCCCCCAAAAATGAAAAAATAAAAATAAATAAATCTTAAAAAAGAAGAACAAAGCTGGAGGGCTCACACTTTCCAATCTCAAAGCTTACAAAATCTACAGGAACCAAAACCACACAGTGCTGGCGTGAGGATCAATGCGATGGAATCAAGAGTCTGGAAAGAAAACTACACCTGTGGCCAGCTAATTGCTTTCAAACACTTCACCTTTTTGAGCAGTTTTAGGCTCAGAGCAAAACTGACAGGAAGGTGCAGACATTCCCCATATGCCCCATCCCTCCCACACGCACAGCCTCCGTTGTGATCAGTCTCCCCCTCCGGAGGGGCGACAGGCCTACGCCGTCATGGCCTTGTTACCCAAAGCCCGCAGTCGACACTAGGGCTCCCTTTTGAGGTTGTGCCTTCAAAAGTTTGGGAGTCAGCCCAAGGACCTGGAGGGGCTTATCTTGGGTGGAACGATCCAGGCCTGGGGAGATATTTCTCTCCTACCTCGGTGCCATCCTGTTAGAAAGGTCTGGGGAGCCTCTGGGGCCCCCGAACTTCAGGCCCAGGTGGAGGCAATCGAGTGTGATGAGCTCAGCTCAACACAAGGGAGAATCGCCTTATTTGTTTTCTGAGTTCCTTTTAAAATACAATTTATTCATCTTGGCCTTTAGTTTAAAAATAACAACAGCTCAGTCAAATAATGTAGAAAGTACAGAACACCAAACAGGAGAAAAAAATTCACCCCTCATACTTCACCCAGAAGAGCCACTGCTGATGGTGTGATGTACTTCCTCTATTCTAACCATAACTGTAAGGACATATACAGGAAATGTATCTGTAAAGTTTAAAAAGTAGTAACAAAATCGCTGTCACGCGCCACCTATGAACGAGAACGTGCCCGGGACCTCAGCGGCCCCCGGCTTAACCGCCCCTTCACTCTTTCCCGTAGTTTCGGGGCTCTGTGTGCCCCTGAACCAACTACTGCTCAGCTTCGCCTGGTTTTGAACTTCCCGTAGAGCCAGTGAGACTGCGTGTGTTTTCTCTCCCGACGCCGCATCTGTGCTATCCGGCCCCGCGGACCCGACCAGGCTCCTCTGCTCGGCCGGCGCCCACGAGCCACCGCCCGGTCGCGCCCGGTCCTGGCGACACTGGGCAGCTCTGCCCCCCGGGGCCGGCCGCCGACACCTCTGCAGCCCGGAGCGAGGCTTTCTCCGGGGCCCTGGCACCGGGCAGCGTGTTGTTTTCGTTTGTTCTCTTTTTAAAAATGGAGACAGCTTAGGTTTTTTCCTGATTACAAAAAGAAATTCAAAAATCCTTTTAAGAGAAAACAGAAAAAAGTAGAAAGAAGTTGCCAGCGCAGCCTGGAGACTGTGCTGGTCGTATGTGGTGTATGTCCTTCCAGGCCTGACCTTGCATGTCACACGGACAACAAATAGATGACAGACGATAGACGACGGACGACCGACGATGGACAAGAGATGATAGACAAGAGCCAGGAGATAGACGGACAGCTTCTTTTGTCACCGAACGGGACAGCCACACAGGGGTGGGGAAACCTGGGCGTGCATCGCACTTGTGAGCCCGAGGTCCCAGTGACACTCAGGCAGCCTGTCCCGGGTCCCGCCAGCGCCACCGTTCCACACAAGACGCAGCCAACGCCCCGGCCTCCATCCCTGTGCATAAGTACCACCACGGACTTCGGGCTGCCCGTCGCCGCATGGATCGAAGGTCACGCCTGTCCGAGGCTCTGGAAGCACGTTACAGACCGACTTCCAGAAAGGCGGCACATCCCTCAGAGCCCAGAAGTCCCGCCTGGGTCCTAACAGCCGGGGCGTGGACAGAGAGGCACCCGAGGACACTGTCCTCCCAGCAGTCCCACTCTGACCTCAGCTCTACTCTGAGGCAGAGGGCACAGGGGGCTCCGAGGACTCTTCCCAGCTCCTTGGCGCCCCGCCATGGGGTGGCCCCTCCTCAGCGCCCCGCCATGGGGTGGCCCCTCCTCAGGAGGACTCAGACCCCTCTCCGCAGTGGTTACTCTGTGTCTCCTTGGCAGCACCGAGCCCCGGGTGGGAGGAGAAGGCTCAGGGCTCTGAGCTCGGCCTCTGGCAGCTCTGAGGGGGCTGGGAGGGCGTGAGTGCTGGAATGGGGGGCTGTGGGCCAGTGGCTGTGAACCTACATGTGTGGGGCTCTGGGAAGGCACCAGAGGCCCTGCTGGTGGTCCCCACAGTCAGGGCCCCAGGAGGGGATTTAGTCCCCTCTGCCCCAGATAACACATGGCCCCTCTGTTTCTGAGGCCAGAGACCCATCTGGCCTTCTTTGGGCAGTTGCCCTTGATGTGGAGGTTGGAGGGGAGACCTCCAGCAGCAGGGCCTCGTGCCTCCACCCTGGCGGGGAGGGTCTCAGAGCCTGGGCTGTCAGGCCCATCAGGGGTCCTGGCTGCCCCAGGAGCCAGAGAGGAGCTAGGGGTGAGGGTCACTGGGAAAGTTTCTAAGGTTTGGGCTCCACGCACCCAGCTTTCACAGGAGAAACCGAGGCCCACAGGGGGTGAAAGGTTTGTCTGGGTCACGCTGTGAGCCCGGCTACCTGCCTCAAGGCTCAGTGCTCTTTCTCACATGGTGCTCAAATGTCCTTGGCCCCGAGGGGGGCCCCCCCTCTCCACTGGGCTCCAGCCCCGTGACCTGTACCCTAAGATTCAGCATTGTTTCTGGGCTGTAGAACTGAAGCACATTTAAGCACATCCTGGCTCAGTTGACACTTGTCATTGTGCAAATCAGTAAAGGAAAACCTCACTAAAGCATACTCTGGAGGATAGAAGGGGAGGCTGGAAAGGGGAACCCTACCACTCAATGTCAATTACAGGATGCATGGTCAGTTACAGATCCCAACAGAAGAATCATCAACAGGAAAGAATGATTACAGGCCCCAAAAGGACCAGACCTACTTTGAATCTTCTGTAAGAGATCCACTACCTCAGGGCGCCTGGGTGGCTCAGTCGTTAAGCATCTGCCTTCAGCTCAGGTCATGGTCCCAGGGTCCTGGGATCGAGCCCCGCATCCGGCTCCCTGCTTTGCGGGAAGCCTGCTTCTCCCTCTCCCACTCCCCCTGCTTGTGTTCCCTCTCTCGCTGTGTCTCTCCCTGTCAAATAAATAAATAAAATCTTAAAAAAAAAAAAAAAAAGAAATCCACTACCCCTGCAACTCAGCCAAGGAGAAACCATCTTCACCCTCCCCTCCTGCCACTCCTCCTTCCAGGCCTGGGGGAGCAGAGTGAGCCCACTACCCCACACCTCACATGCCAGGTCCCTTCCCCAAGGGGCCTCAGGTCCATACCTGAGGAGAGGAGCTTGGGCCTATCAGGAGTTGATGGCCCAGTGATCAGGAGCCCAGCCAGGAGGTCACCGTGCACGGCGCAGAGGTGTCACCCACACAAGGATGTCACAAACTCCCCTGACTGTCCTCCATGGGCCACACAGTGTCCCAGATACATTCCTGGCCAAGGTATCCCGAATGTCCCTGTACAGTGTCCTGTCACACATACACCCCCCCCCCCCCCAGTTCCCAGGACCCTGCCAGAACCCAGGGGAGGGGCTGGGGCAGAGGAGCTGGCAGGCTCTTACCCCACCTCCCTCACACACAGGGTGCATAGTCCCCCATGAGGAAGAAGGTACCTCGGGGAAGAGGAGTTTCCAGACCAGAGAGTCCCTGGGAGGGGTCTCCTCCACGCTAGATGGGGGGGACACAAAAATACCAAGGACACTGACAGATACAGCACACACAGAAGCACCAAATCCTAACCTGTGGTCAACCAACTCAGATCTTTCACTAAGAGAAGAAAAAGAACTGGTTGGGGCACCGGGGTGGCTAGGCAGGTTAAGCGTCTGCCTTCGGCTCAGGTCATGATCCCAGGGTCCTGGGATAGAGCCCCACGTCGGGCTTGCTGCTCAGTTGGGAGTCTGCTTCTCCCTCTGCCTGTGCCCCTCCCCCTACTTCTGCATTCGCGTGCTCTCTCTCTCCCTCAAAATAAATAAATAAATAAAATCTTTAAAAAAAAGAAAGAAAAACAACTGGTCAAGCTGGACTCCCCTTGTTCCTGCCCTTGCCCCCTAGTCCCATGTACTCCCTACTTTCTGGAAAGAAACCCAGTGTCATTCATTCCCCAGGGAGAAACTGATCTGCTGCGAAGACTGGCATTGCTGTAGGGCTTGAACATGGCTGTGGCCTCAGACACCAAGTCCCGGAGCAAAGTTCCAGAGGGTGACAGAGGCCAGAACAAACAACACGTTCTGCTCTAATATGTGGTGTGATGAGTTCCTTAGGGAAAGAAGGGGTTAAGGGGGGCAGAGTGACAACTGTTAGTTTAGACGGATGATCAGGAGAGCCCACCCGTGAAGGAAGTGAGAGGACCAGCCCAGGAAGGTGCTTGGGGAAGAGTGCTCCGTGCAGAAGGAACAGTAAGTGCAAAGGCCCTGGGGTGGGGTGTGCCTGACGAATTGCAGGAATAGCAAGAAGGCCAGTGTGGCCCCATCCAAGGAAGGGCAGGAGGCAGGAGAGGGAGCCAGCATGTCCCTGGGGCCTTGCAGTTTAGGCTGAGCACCTTACATTTTATTCCAAGTTTTCAAATGTACCCAAACATCACGTCGACATATCGTGCTCCTTCTAACTTGCTACACAGATAACGACTGGGATCTAACCACTGAGCTGGATGCCTCTGTGTGTGAATAGACAGCACGGTACTGGCCATCCTAGTAGATGGATGAACATTGGGGCAGTTGCGGTTCCTCCTTCACAAACACTGGGCCAGGGAACCCCGCGTCCCCGGCGCACACACCAGCGCTTCTGGGGGGCGCGCACCAGACCTGGAACCGCAGGAACCCAGGGCGTCCTGCAACTGCGGGGACACGGGGCGTCTATGGTCACTTTTACTCTGAGCATCAGCCGGCTCTCCGGAGCAGCCAGACTCATTTGCAGCCCGGAGACAGGTCACGGCCCCCGTTCCCCATGTTCGCGCCCTTCCTTGGACTGTTGACGCTCGCAGGTTGCTGCCCCCGCGGTGCGCATCCCCCCGCGGCATTGAGAACCCCCGGTAAAACCCCTAGGCGTCAATCGACGGTCACTAAGCCCCACCATCCTGGTCTCCATTCTGACCCGCCTAGTGTGACTCTGGACTCTCGAGCCTCAGTTTCCCGTGGCGTCACTCGCAGGTCCCTGAGCCCACCCCACGGTCCTGGTCTTCGCTTGTTTGGGTCTGCGCGCAGGATCTAGCGAGGGGACAGAGACCCCTGGTGGCCGATGAGAGTGAGGCGGGTCCGGGAGCCCGGGCGAGATTAATGGTGGCTAGAGCCGGATGGTGCAGGGCGAGCCCCCTGGGACCCACACTCTGGGCAGAAGCTGGGCCAGCGGTGTGCGCAGAGAGGCCCTCTCCAGGTCGCTCCTCCGTCGTGAGCAGGGCAGCCGGGGTTGAAGGCAGACGGGCCTGGGAGCCCAAGGAACCCCTCCTCCCATCAAGGCGCGCGGGTCATCGCCAGCCTCGCCCACCCTCCCATCAGGTTCCCATCCTGTGTGGGGTTCTCTTCCTAAACCCGAGGTTCTTCCATGTATAGCACGGATCATCCCTTGGCTCCAGAGGACCAATGAATGAGAGTGAAAGAGTGTGAGGCTTGTACAGGAGTATGAGGGGTGGAGGAAATATCACTCTGAGATTGTGTGAGTGGGGGTGTGAGTGTGTGCAGGTGTCTGTGTGTGTGAGGAAGTGAGAATGTATGTAGGTGACGTTCATTCTTCTCCTAGTTCACACACACACACACACACAGAACAACCGGAGCTGAACAGAAGTTTGTGAAAATTGATCAAGGGGAAGCTTGCTGAAATGGAATGGCAGGAGCTGACTTACGCTGGACTCAAGGGTTGTCAATTACAGACCCCCAACAGAAGCATAAACAGGAAAGAATCATCAATTACAGGCCCCAACAGAGAAAGCTGTACACAGCATTTCCTACAAGAAATTGACCACCCCAGCCACTCAGCCAGTGAGAAACCATCATCACCCTGAACTCTTGCCTTTCTCCAGTGTACTCTCCTTCAAAACAATCTCTCCCAACTTCCTCCTCCTCCATATGGTGATGTTTCTCTCCTTTGTTTGTTGGACTAGCCTGTGGTTTTTGCCCTAGTTTGCTTGTTCCAAATTGTAGTTCCCTAGCAAACCCACTTTTGCTGCTAAAATAAACTGCTTTATTTTTTTTTAAAGATTTTATTTATTTATTTGACAGAGAAAGAGATAGTGAGAGCAGGAACACAAGCAGGGGGAGTGGGAGAGGGAGAAGCAGGCTTCCCTGCCGAGCAGGGAGCCCGATGTGGGACTCGATCCCAGGACCCTGGGATCATGACCTGAGCCAAAGGCAGACGCTTAACGACTGAGCCACCCAGGCGCCCTAAACTGCTTTATTTTTAAGGTCAACATTACTTGAAGATCAGAAGTGGGATCCAGAAAAGACCCCCAACAACTCTGAGGCTTGTGAGCAAACAGGTGCTGGGACCCACAGAGCTCACTGTTTTCTTGCTGACCCTGGAGTTTAAGGGTAAGTCTCTCCGGGATTTTGAACTCCTCCTTCTGTATTTTGAGCTCTCCAGGCTTCATTTGGGATCTGTTGTAGAGCTTTCTCCTTTCTGAGAGTACTTGTGTGGCCTTTGATCTAACTCCTTTTTAGAACCTGACTATTTCTATTGAAACTGTTCTAGCTCTTGGTCTGATTCCTTCTGGAACCAGGCTGTTCCTATTGGAACTGTACTGTTGATGATTTTTTTTTTTTTTTCTGCTCTAGGAAATAAAACCTCTAAGAAATGGGATCCCAGGGGCGCCTGGGTGGCTCAGTCGTTAAGCATCTGCTTTTGGCTCAGGTCATGGTCCCAGGTCCTGGGATCGAGCCCTGCATCAGGCGGGAAGCTTGCTTCTCCCTCTCCCACTCCCCCTGTTTGTGTTTCCTCTCTCGCTGTGTGTCTCTCTCTCTGTCAAATAAATAAATAAAATCTTAAAAAAAAAAAAAAAAAGAAATGGGATCCCAATCCTCAAAATGCTTTAAGAGGGCCCTCCCCTTCTGGGACCCAGGCCAGTGTTATTTAAGAACTGTGGTCCCTCCTCACGCACATTTTTTTTTAAAGACTTTATTTATTTGACAGAGAGAGACCCAGCGAGAGAGGGAACACAAACAGGGTAAGTGGGAGAGGGAGAAGCAGGCTTCCCGCGGAGCAGGGAGCCCCGTGTGGGGCTCGATCCCAGGACCCTGAGACCATGACCCGAGACGAAGGCAGATGCCCAATGACTGAGCCACCCAGGCGCCCCTCCTCACGCACATTTCTAACTAAATGGGCTGACTTAAAGTCATTTAGAACAGCCATGGTCATTATGGGAAATTGGAGGCCACTCTGGCCATTATGGGGAATTTTCAGCCTCCCCAAACTTCCTTTTCTCAAAACTGAATTGGGCAGCCATGCCTTTGAAATTGTCCCCACTGCACGCGATGCCTATTTTGACTGGTATTTTGAAGCTTCCAAATATTATCAGGAATCTAAAATTACCTCTCTGCAAGATACAATGTCTAGACTGAGGCAAAGACAAAAAGGCTTCTGAGGTCTCTTTTCCCTGTTTTGTCTCCAAACTCACTGCAGGCACCTTATTATGCTCACACCCCACTTCTGGTGCCACCATCCTCCTTCCCGTCTGCACCTTCTCGATGTCCTTGTTTCCCCATTCCAATTATCCTGTCAAAATTCCCGGAACCTCTCCCTCTTCCTCCTCCTTTGAAACTGTCCCTTTAAGCTAAACTTTCTGAGCATCCAAATAAATCCCAAATATCTTCTGTTCTCTTGACTAAGGCTGGATTTGGGGCCATAATCAAAGAGTTTCCTAAAGCAAGGTAGGACTCCCATAGGTTTGCTGAGGGATGTAATAATAGAGTTATTCAAACTTACCAACCTGATTTCTAAGATTTAGAGGAATCAGTCCAGTGATTGGGGGAGGAAACTTGCCCAAAGGGAACATCCTGAGAGAGAAAAACAAAACCTAACTTTTGGTGAAAATGGCAGAACACTTGCTGACAACCTCCACTGAGCAATTGCAGTAGCTTTTTGTAAGCCTGTTGATGGGAACGAAATTCAGGCTTTGCACGCAAATCTGATGAACCTGTTTGTGACTATTGTAATCAGTGTGCGCTTGTTTTCAAAGAAAACAATCCTGGTCTTCCTTTAGATGTTGAAAACCCTTGGAGAGCCTTAACTCCATGTTTCTTTTGGGGCTGAACTTGGATCTTTCTCTTTTAGTTAAGAGGACCAGGATGGAATGGGAAACTATGTCCACTCCTCACTGCAAAGAGCCAGGACATGGAGGAAAAGATTGTTACAAACTGAAGTGCTCCAGGTGCCTTCAGCTCTCTAGCCAGCTTCTCCAGTGTCCTCCTAAGTCCCAATGATGGGGCCATCCCCAGTCCTCCCTCTTAATGGGCTCAGAGAAACAGCGCTCCAATTTGGCAATAAATCCGTCATTATTCACACTGGAGCTACACTCTTGATGCTCAACCCCACTGCTATAAAGCAGCTCCTGCCTCAGAATACTGAAGCAGTTCAAATAGTGGGGGGCTCTAATAAGCCTTGAAAGATTCCTGTCTCAGAACCTATCCCCTTTTGCTTAGGTCCTTTGAGAGATGCCCACCCTTTTCTCCTTAGTTCTGCTCCTCCTCATTTTGGGAGCCAAGATTTCTTAGGAAATATCAAAAGGGGGAAATAATTTTCTAAAACTTGACAATGGTAATCAAAGAAGCCAGCCAAGGGGTGCCTGGGTGGCTCAGTAGGTTAAGCGTTCTACTCTTGATTTCTGCTCAGATCATGACCTCAGTGTTGTGAGGTTGAGCCCCTCATTGGGCTCCTTGCTGGGTGTGAAGCCTGCTTAAGATTCTCTCTCTCCTGGGGCACCTGGGTGGCTTAGTTGGTTGGGCATCCGACTCTTGATTTAGGATGGGGTCATGATCTCAGGGTTGTGGGATCGAGCCCTGTGTGAGGCTCCGCCCTTGGCAGGGAGTCTGCTTGGGATTCTCTCTCTCCCTCTGCTCCTCCCCCTGCCCTGCATGTGTACTCTCTCTCTCTAAAAAAAAAAAGAAAGAAAGAAAGAGAAAACCAATAGCCAAACCTCTGTCGTGGTCCAAAGAGATGTTTTTCCAAATGATAATTTGGAAAAACTGACACCCAACAATTGGCCCCAAAAAAGGAAAAACGAAATTGGAAATCTAATAGCTGTTTGATTTATAAACAGTGAGAACTCTGATTTGGATGAAATAACAATCCGGCCTGATCAGAAATGCTAAATTTTCCACTACCTATAACTGTACATACGTTAAACCATTGGTGTACTGACAAAATTATGGCATTCATGAACCAATACCGGTGGGGAAATACTAAAAAGGCTGCAGAAACTGCCTACCTCACTTGTCCCTACTGTCCAAAGTACAGTCTGGGGAACCCTGTTTAAACTGCTCCCAGACACGTTGAACTGCCCATTGGACCATTAGAGGTTTGGAAAATGGATTTCGTACAGCTTCCCCAGTCTCGTGGATAGGAATATGTTTTAGTCATGGTTTGTATGATTTCTCACTAGTCCCTTGTAGACAGACTGCTGCTTCTTCTGCAGCTAAAATTCTCTTAGAAAAGATTATCCCTATCAGGGGAACCCCTGTAGAACTTCATGGTGACCAGGGAACCCATTTTACCAACCAGGTGCTTCAGCAAGTGTCTTTGGCCGGTTTTACCACACTTCGTGATGAATACCATCCTCAATCTTCAGGGTTAGTTGAACACACTAATGGCACTATTAAGACAGGACTGACGGGGCGCCTGGGTGGCTCAGTCGTTAAGCGTCTGCCTTCAGCTCAGGTCATGATCCTGGGGTCCTGGGATCGAGCCCCGCATCGGGCTCCCTGCTCCGCGGGAAGCCTGCTTCTCCCTCTCCCACTCCCCCTGCTTGTGTTCCCTCTCTCGCTGTGTCTCTCTCTGTCAAATAAATAAATAAAATCTTAAAAAAAAAAAAAGACAGGACTGGCAAAATTTGTAGAGACCCTGCAAATACATGGCCAAAAGCATTGCCATTGGACCTTCTAAATCTCAGATCTACCCCCTTTGGAACTTGTAGACTCTCACCCTTTGAGATAGTCCCAAGACATCAAATGCACTTGGCGCCTGTCTCCTTTGACCCACAATTGATAGAAGATATATTTTGGTATTGTGAAGGTTTAGTTGCTTCTGTTAAAAATAACTGCTTCGGTAGGAGCAGTCTGTCCACCGTGCACTCGCAGGAGATGAAGATCTTAAGCATCATGCCTTGCAACCTGGAGATTTTGTCTGTTGGAAAAGACCCCTCCAGAAAGACTCGTCAACCTTGCTGGAAAGGTCCTTATCAGGTACTGCTAACCACCCCTTGTGCCACCGAACTCCAGGGAACAGACTCTTGGATTCACATAACGTGTAAAGAAAGCACCAAACCTTCACCGGACCTGCACGGCACCTGGTGACCTGGAATTGAAGCAGACGTCATCTGACAAGACCACTTTGCCAAGATATCCAGACCAGGCCTGATAGAAGGTTCCAGATTCACAGAAGTTTCTCTTTTTCATCTGGACCATGGAATGACTCTGGATTCTTATACAAGTTCATGGTTTCTGAATTTCTTTATTAAATACATTCTGGGGGCACCTGGGTGGCTCAGTTGGTTAAGCGACTGCCTTTGGCTCAGGTCATGATCCTGGAGTCCCGGGATCGAGTCCCGCATCGGGCTCCCTGCTCGGCAGGGAGTCTGCTTCTCCCTCTGACCCTCCTCCCTCTCATGCTCTCTGTCTCTCATTCTGTCTCAAATAAATAAATAAAATCTTTAAAAAAAAAAACAACATTCTGTTCCAGTTTGAGATAACAATACTGTTCTAAAATGTCTCTGAAGTTTTGCTGTTTTGCAAAAAATTCATCAGCTATGGCTTCACATTTATGCCTGTATTACATCGTCTCAGACACACTTGGCTAATTGCAAGTAAGGGTGCTCTTGCAGCAAACATTATTCTGCTTTCATGGCTGCTTTAAATGGGGACTTCCAGGAGGCATACGTGACTCCCAAGTTTGCCTCCACAAAGGGAACTTTTCTCCCCTAAGTCAGAATAAATGCCAACAAATATTTTCAGTTGGCTGCTTTCAGACCTAGGTCTCAGGACTCTGAAACCTTAGGATCATCATGCAGTTGGAATTGTCCTGTGACTTTTGATTCTGTACTTGTTGGCTGTCAAACCTTTGTAAAAACGAGGTACCCAAGGAGGAGATGATCTCCAGTGCTTACAATCTCAGTAAGTATGGACTACAGATGGGAAGTGCCTGAGAGTTCTCCTGCTCCCCCTTCTTGTTACTCGAACATGATCTCAGTAGGTTTCCAGTAGGTACAATTTCTCTCCAACGTGACACATGACACCCAGGGAAGGTCCTTCCTGGCACCAAGGGACAAAAGGCCAACGAATTTAAGAAAACCTGACTTGATCAGCAATGTTTTCAGAGAAAGATTTTGGTCAAAAAGAAGGAAATGTGAAAATTGATAAAGAAAACCTCACTGAGATGGAGTCAGGAAGCCAGAAGAGGGAAGCTCTGGTGTCATACCACTTGACTCAAAAGTTGTCAATTACAGACTACCCGCTCCCCGCAAAGAAGAATCCTCAATAGGAAAGAATCATCAGTTACAGGCCCACAGGAAAAGACGTACTTTAAATTTCCTACAAAAAGGGCGCCTCGGTGGCTTAGTCGTAAAGTATCTGCCTTCAGCTCAGGTCATGATCCCAGGGTCCTGGGATCAAGCCCCGCGTCGGGCTCCTTGCTCAGCAGGAAGCCTGCTTCTCCCTATCCCACTCCCCCTGCTTGTGATCCTTCTCTCGCTATGTCTCTCTCTGTCAAATAAATAAATAAAATCTTTAAAAAAAATAAATTTCCTACAAAAAATAGACTACCCCAGCAACTCAGGCAGTGAAAAATGGCCATCACCCTGAACTCTTGCCTTTCTCCATTGGACTTTCATTTAAAACAATCCTTCCCAAGTTCCTCTTTCTTTTCCATGAAATAATGTTCCTCTGCTTTGTTTGCTGGACTGGCCTATGATTTCTGCCATAGCTTACTTATCCCAAATTACAATTCTCTGCTGTACGTAATGCCGTTTTTGCTGGTAAAATGACAGTGACTGCCTTATTTTTAAGGTCAACAAATTAAAGTGGCAAAAACAGGTTTTATCCAGGAACTACTGCGATAGGGGGAAAGAGACTTAACATAGAGCCAGGCTCAATTCAAACAGCATGGGCAAGAGCGCATTTGTTACCAAAGAGCAGGGTGAAGGGCAGTGGATGGAAGATTACTAACAGCGGACACCATGGGTAAGGCGGATTCTGGCTGACCTGAACCTAACTGGATTCTTTGCTGAAGACAAGCCAGGGCGATCAGACCTCACCTGGGGGATGGCAGAGGATGAGGAACCCAATCAATATCAAGAGTGCAGGATTCTGGTAAAATTGACTTCGGGGAGTTCTTGCTGAAAAACAGATTTTAGATGGGATGCCTGGGCAGCTCAGTCAGTTAAATGTCTGACTCTTGATTTCGGCTCAGGTCGTGATCTCAGGGTGGTAAGATCGAACCCTGCATTGGGGGCGGGGGGGTGGTCTGTGCTCAGCAGGGAGTCTGCCTCTCTCTTTCTCCCTCTCCCTTTCCCACTCAAGCTCGCTCTCTCTAAAATAAATAAATCTTGGGGGAAAAAAACAGATTTTAGGGCCCCCTGGGTGGCTCAGTCAGTTGAACATCCGACTTTTTAAAAAGATTTTTATTTATTTATTGAGAGAGAGAATGATAGAGAGCATGAGAGGGAGGAGGGTCAGAGGGAGAAGCAGACTCCCTGCTGAGCAGGGAGCCCGAGAGCATCCGACTCTTGATCTCAGCCTTGAGTTCAAGCCCTGTGTTGGGCTCCCCTTGGGTGTAGAGCCTACTTTAAAAACAAAACAAAAACAAAAACAGATCTTAGAAGGAAGTGTACAGATGGGCCTAGGAGAAGGTTCAGGAGCCTGACTACAGTTTGGTCAAGGAAAGAATCTTTGTCAACACACACACACGCATTTGATACCTGTAACTCAGGTATCAAAATAGGTTACCCACTATTAATACATCTAGCGTTAGGTTGCAGGGAGATGGAGGGGGGCTGTTACAAATACATGCAGGGGCACCTGGCTGGCTCTTTTGGTCGAGCGGGCAACTCTTGATCTCAGGATTGTGAGTTCAAGCCCTATGTTGGGTGTAGAGATAACTTAAAAAAAATAAACTCTTAAAAGTAGGGGCACCTGGGTGGCTCAGTCGGTTAAGCATCGGACTCTTGATTTTGGCTCAGGTCATGATCTCAGGGTTGTGAGAGCACACCCCGTGTTGGGCTCCGTGCTGGGCGTGGAACCTGGTTGAGATTTTCTCTCCCCCTCTGTCCCTCCCCCCGCTCCACCTCCCTCTCCCCCACATGCCTGCTCTCTCTCTCTCTCTCTAAAAATAACTGAATAAATAAAATCTTAAAAAGTAAGTAAGTAGGGGCGTCCGGGTGGCTCAGTTGTTAAGTGTCTGCCTTGGGCTCAGGTCATGGTCCCAGGGTCCTGGGATTGAGCCCAGCATTGGGCTCCCTGCTGGGTGGGAAGCCTGCTTCTCCCTCTCCCACTCCCCCTGCTTGTGTTCCCTCTCTCGCTGTGTCTCCCCCTCAAATAAATAAATGAAATCTTTAAATATAAAGGAAATAAGTAAATAAATGCATGTATGTTCATGTAGAAGCAAGAAAAGAAATGCTGGGAACTACCCTTTTCTATGCCTGTTTCTGGCTATAGCTGGGGTTTCTTGCTCCCACTGCCCATTCTGTATTCCCTTTGCCTTCAGCAAGCACCCCAGCGGTCCGGGTCACTTGTCCAGTGAGGTAACGCAAATCTCCATCCTGGAGGATCTAGGACAGGAGCACTTCTGACTGAAGGAGGGGGGTAGTTGGCATGAACTGTCCAGCTCCAGACACATTCCTCCCAGTCCCCAACACCGACAGGCTGATCACCCACGCTTGTTGTGCACTGGCACGAGATACCCACAGTGGCCAAGGGGGCGTCCTTGGAGAAAGCATGCTTCTCTTGGGAATGGAAACTTCTCAATTAGCAGAGCCTGAGTGTGTATGGGAAACACGTTCTTATCTGCTGGCGTCCCCGCCTGTAAATCCTGGCTAGGGGGCGAAGAGGCACCACTTTTTCTGTTACATTTTTATGGTTTCTAGCATCATTGTGCTGGATTCCAAGAACATAATCTGTACTTCGGCCTAGCCCAGCATGTGTGCACTTTTGTTCCATGTGTCCTTGGAAAGGATGTGTGTTCTGCACTTGGCACACTCTGCTCCATGGATGGCTGTGAGGCTGTCTCGTTCGGGTCCTCTCTAGCCTTTTTCACTCACAGCCCTCTTCTATCAGTTACTGGCAGAGATGTGTAAAAATCTGGTAGCACCCATGCATCTAGTAGGAGTCCCCAGGCTTGGCTTCCTGTGGCCCCACAGCTGGCGGTGGGCTTCCCCCAGGCAGGCCTGGCTTCAGACCAGTGGCATGGCTGAAGCAAAGGGCAGAAGGAGGTGCTGGATCTGCACCTGTGGAGAGGCGGGGAGGGGAGGCAGCTGCAGGCCGTCCCATAGGCTGGTGAGCACCAGGCGGGGGGCAGGGTCCTGCTCCGGGGAGCTCTGCGGGACAGGCTCCTGGCGCCCCCTGGTGGCCTCTTGCTTCATGTCAGCTACTTAGCCTCTGGAAGGCACTGAGGTCTCAGACAAGGAGACCCCGCTGTTGCCCCAGCCCCGGTTCTCCTCTGTCCCCGCGGATTGGCGGGTCTCTTCGTCTCCCTCCCTTTCACTTCCCTGCTCCAGGTACTCTGGGGAAACAGGCTCCTGCTGGCATTCTCAACATCGGTGCCTGAGAACACCAAACACTAAGGTCTCCTGGTACAATTTTGAAACTGACTCCAGGCTCTTCTCCACTTCACTCTTCTATGAACCGGATTTACCTCGAAATTCCTGCTGGCCCCTGGTTCCATCACACTGGGAAGAAACCAAGGATGAGGTGAGCTTCAGTCACTGTGAGGATCTGAGAGTCCTGGCTGTCTTGGGCAGGAGATAGGCTGTGGAGGGTGAGGGCTCAGGCACAACCTTTGTTGGGTGTGCTTGGGGTGCTTGTAAAGTGACTTTTAGGAAATATATAAATATGCCAGGTCTTACGATGTGAAAGTGTCACAGCGAGACATAGAGGACAACAGTCACCCTATCTTGGACCTGCTCTTATCTTCTCATTCTCCACTAACCGAAGTGTTGACCCTCACCCTAAACTTGGCCTTCTTCCCTGGTCCAGCTGCACCTGACACCTAGAATACAGCACAGGGCCGGGAAGGGCGCAGTGGGGGAATCTCGCCTCAGAATACCTGACCCTGGAGAAGGATGCCCCATGTTCAGCCCATGTTCTTTCTGTGGGTGGGAGATAGCTGCCCCCTGAAGGCCACCCTTCCGCTCTTCCCACCAGAGGAAGGCATATTTGGGAACATAGGGGTTCAGTGTGGCTGGAGCATGGAGGGCCTGGGTGAGGAGGAGGAGTCACATCAGGAAGGGCCTACAGGCTGGCTCAACACAGGTTTACATAGAAACCAACGGGGATGTTTGAGGAAGGGAGTGACCCCATCAGACTGAGAGAACGATCACTCCGGCTGCTGAAGGGAGTGGGCAGAGGGGAAGTCAGGCCAGTGGTGGGAGGCCAGGGGACGGGGCTGTGCAGTGGGCCAGCAGCGGATGGCAGCAGCCCCGGGTAGGAGCCATCAAATGACAGGAGAAGGTGGCATCAAGAGATTAAGGGCCAGACTTTTGGGGTGGGGATGAGTGAATGAGAAGGCAGAAGATGAGGTGGTATCTGGCTCTTGGCTTGAAATTGGCAAGTCTGGAGAAAAGAACAGATGATAGAGCGCTGAAAAGCATCCTGAATGGGCAGAACGGGCAGGAGTAAGTCTCATTCACACAGCACAGGCTCCAGTCCCCAGCCTGCTGTGGGACATGGTGGCAGGTCCCTCCCCTCCGGGGCTCAGTCAGGTAGAAAGGAAGATGGGCAGAGAGAGAGGCCTCTATCAGGGAACTCCAAGATGGGCCATCAGAAGGAGGGATAGGCCTTGGGTTTTATTTATAAGACCCACATAAATCGCCACCGGCCTCCAGGAAGGCAACTGGGGTTGCCCCCCAGCACGAGCCCAGGACAGCTCTTCACTTTTGAGGGTGCCTGTGGTCCTAGGAGAAGATCCATCCAGAACCACACAAGGTGCAGCTTCCTTTTCTGAAAGATGAGACAACGTGAAGATTACACACGTTATTAGCACATTATTACTTGGTTGCTTGTGACTCTCTCTCACTTCAGGGGTTCCAGGACCTGGAAGACCTAAGTGAGGTCCAGAGGGCAGAAACAGTGGTGCTTCCGGTGATCTCCAGGGAGAAGACGAAGCCTGGCTAATAAGTGAAAGACACTTCACTTGGAGAGCTCGTAAGAGCCTTTCATGTGTCTGCAAGTCGCCACCAGAAGGCGCTCTGGACCTCAGAGGGCAGGCACCCACCAGGGAGGAGGCCATGGACACTGGAGGGTCTTCAGCGGATGCCCCCCACCAGCATTCTGAGTGTTGTGCAAGTGTGTGGCCTGTGGTGGAGGATAGGTCCATGTCCTGACACCCCAATTCCACACTCACCAGGCAACCTTCTGATGTGGCATCCTGGGTTGTTAGATACTGAAGATGGGGTTCTCCCACAAGAAAAGGGCTTCTCGGGCGCCTGGGTGGCTCAGTTGGTTAAGCGACTGCCTTCGGCTCAGGTCATGATCCTGGAGTCCCGGGATCGAGTCCCACATCGGGCTCCCTGCTCGGCGGGGAGCCTGCTTCTCCCTCTGACCCTCCCGCCTCTCATGTGCTCTCTCATTCTCTCTCTCTCAAATAAATAAGTAAAAATCTTAAAAAAAAAAAAAAAAAAGAAAAGGGCTTCTCTCTCCCCACCCCCAGTAACTCTGTGCATTGGCATTCTGGCAAATGTGTGTATGTATGTGGAGATATATATATATATATATATATATATATATATATCCACCTTGTGTAATGTTGGCGGACGTCCACTTGTACAAGGGCTGAGCAACTCTGAGCGGACAGAGTACTTGGTTTTCACTTTATTCACTTGGCCTATGGTGACTAAATCACTTGCCACCTGAAAAGTCCTGGCAACAGCTGCCCAAGGCTGCACTATAACAGGCGAAATTGTTCTTTGCCACGGCTGCCGGGTAGGTCTGACACTAAAGCACCTCACTTCTGCTAAATCATGGCCTCCGTTTCCCCACCTGCCACAGGAGTGGCCAGAGTGACCATATTCTCTAATCTCTGCAATTGTGACAGTGCTTCTCCCCGCTACCACAGAGGAAGGGGGAGGGCTGACAAGGGGACCCACCTGGGACAGACAGGTGATGGGGATGGGGGTTATGAGATCAGGTTCCCTGCTGCTTGTCCAGATTACTGTACACATTCACTCAGGGAGTGTGGGATGGATCTGTGAGGTCTAATTCTTTGTTACATCTGGCAGTGTTTCCTAAAAAGTAAACCACAATATACTATTCCAAGTTATGCTGAAAGAACTTTGGGAGGAAGAACAGAAAAAGAAACATTTCAAGAAAACACTAATAGCGTACTAATCCTCTATGCCCCCAGTTTGCCATGCAGGTTTGTATTTCTATCTCCTCTGAGCTCCACAGGGCTGTGAGGTGGCATCATTCCTCCGGGTTAGAGCCAAGAGCACTGAAGCCACTTTAAGAGTGGGATCAGGGGCGCCTGGGTGGCTCAGTTGGTTAAGCGACTGCCTTCGGCTCGGGTCGTGATCCTGGAGTCCCGGGATCGAGTCCCGCATCGGGCTCCCTGCTCGGCAGGGAGTCTGCTTCTTCCTCTGACCCTCCTCCCTCTCATGCTCTCTGTTTCTCATTCTCTCTGTCTCAAATAAATAAAATCTTTAAAAAAAAAAAAAAAGTGGGATCAGGACAGAGCCTGGCACTGACAAAGGCGGGAAGGAGCAGGTGTGCCCAACGGCAGACCATCAGCCTCCCCAGAAATAATATTCCACACATGGTGAATAACTCCTAAAGATGGACATTAAATGAGCACGGCCTTTTTGGGTTAAATGAGTTCATCTGGGCGCCTGGGTGGCTCAGTCGTCAAGCGTCTGCCTTCGGCTCAGGTCATGATCCCAGGGTCCTGGATCGAGTCCCACATCGGGCTCCCTGCTCAGCGGGAACCTGCTTCTCCCTCTCCCACTCCCCCTGCTTGTGTTCCTGCTCTCGCTATCTCTCTCTCTGTCAAATAAATAAATAAAATCTTTTAAAAAAATAATAAATAAATAAATAAATGAGTTCATCTATATTAAAACAAGTATGAAGATAAATTATGCCTTACTCTATAAATTGTGATATGAGAACTTCTTGCATAAAAAAAAATTACAGAAAGAATCAGAAAATAAAATCCAACACTTTGCTGTTTGTAAGTTATACAGCAAAATATATACACAAATTTTAAAAATGCTGAGCAAAATCAACTCTCATGCAGATGCAAATTGAAAAAAGCAAGGGGCTTCAATTATGGTATCTGGAAAAGAAAAATTTAAGCTAGAAGAATTAAAAGAGGCAAAGGCACTAAAAGGCACAATTTTGCAATATATTACTATTAAATATATATGCTCCAAATATCCTGGTACTTACTTAATGATAACCCTGCCTATTTCTCAAAAAGGATTTGAGAAAAGTGCACGTCTAACATTACAACAACGAACATAAAATAGAAGCAAATTTAAGTGAAACAAAGTAAAAAACACAAAATCAGACTATGATTTGATCATGTCAATGAGTGTTCTTAACTATTTTGAGGCTCACAGAGCCTTTCCAAAATGTGGTGAATGCTACAGGCCCCCCAACCCCCAGCCCCGAACAATTCTTTCACGTATGTAACCACCCAGTTTTGTTCCATTCCTCTCTGCTGCCTCTAAAATAAACCTGTGCACCCACGGACTCCTAGGCAGTCTGCAGACCCAAGTTAAGAACTGTAAACAACAGAGAAAGTATGAATTTGAGTAACAAATAGAACTGATGGAGTACAAACCCATTTCTTGAGATTGACAAATGCTTTATAAAAATTGATCATATCTTCAGGCCCAGAGTAGGTTCCATGGACACTTAGAAATGTTGACACCACAGCACAGTAAGAAAGAACAGCAATGACCTATGCATTCATCACTTAGAAATATAGAAAAAAACAACCACCCTTGGGCCAAAAGGAAATTCCTCATATGGTAACAAAAACTTGCACATGTCAAACTGACAGAGTGCAGAAAAAGCTCTAAGAAAAAAGTCCTAGACCAAAGTACCTGCATTTACTAGAAACATTAAAAATATGATTAGCTATATCTAAATAATTTCAGAAATGTAAAATATGAAGTAAAAAAAAAAAAGGAGAATACATACACTTCGACAAAACCATTCGATTAGTCAACAAAACCAAGAGTTGGAGCTTTACAACACTCAACATCTACCATAAGAAGGAAAAAAATGTAAGACAAACATAAAACAACTAAATCCAAGGACGATTAAAATACTACCAGGATGTTCTCTTGTAATATTACACTGTTCAAGAACCTAAATAAATTGAAGGATTTAAAAATACATAAAACAGTAAAGGAATGTGAACAGAAGGTACTAGGTTCTGCTCACACTTTGAAAAGTACCTGGTCCTACCATGGTTTTGTGAGAATCTGTCAACCCTTCAGAAAGGGGGTCTCAATCCCCATGTTACATAAATTGTCGACAGGAAGGAGGAGATGGCGGGGGGGACCAGGAGGAGGAGAAAGTGCATATTCCAAAATGCAAGAATGGCATAAAATGAGGTAAAGGAAGCTGAGAGAGGAGGGAGCATCTGGGCAGGGTGGCGTGAACCCCCTGTGGTCTGTTCAGGAGCAAACCAGATTGGCTGAAATAGGGGCTTATGTGCAGAAAAGCCCCTGAGGGTTGGCTTTAAGGAGCATGGTGGCATGTGCAAAGAGATGCTTTAAGAAAATCAATTTGGCTAGGGCGTGCAGAAGCACACGGAGAGACATCAAAGGTAGGAAACCGATGACTGCCGGATAAGGACAGGCCTGGCCAAGGCGAGGCCGAATGGGGGGCCGGGGGGGTGCGAGGAGGTAGATCTTGGGGAGGGGGCTGCTCTCCCACCCACGCAGAGCAGGGGTCTCAATTCTCTCTGCACTCTTAGTAAGTGACTGAAGACCCGCAGTGCAGGCCACATGCAAGCAATCCCCAGGGCCAGCCAGTCAGGCCACTCTAGCTGGTGGTACGGTAGGTTCTAGGAGACCCGGGTGCTGGCTCAAGGTTTCACACATTCACGCAACAGAGAGGAGCTGGACAGGAATGGCTGCTGTCCTCATGGCTGGGACGTCCACTGTCATCCCCCCAGCTGGAGACCTGGCCTTTTAAAATCTCCAGCCTGCCAAGCTCCACTTGCTAAGTAACAATTACTTGTCCATTTTTATTCATCAAAACTATACATGAGCACCAAGCTGAGCTTCTGATTAGCTGAAATAGCCAGTGTTCCCATGATGCGGGTAATGGGATTCCAGCTATAAACTTTTGGAAAACTTCAGAATCGCTCAGCCTAGGGGCGCCTGGGTGGCTCAGTCGTTAAGCGTCTGCCTTCAGCTCAGGTCATGATCCCAGGGTCCTGGGATCGAGTCCCGCATCGGGTTCCCTGCTCGGCAGGAAGCCTGCTTCTCCCTCTCCCACTCCCCCTGCTTGTGTTCCTGCTCTCGCTATCTCTCTGTCAAATAAATAAAATCTTTAAAAAAAAAAGAATCGCTTAGCCTGCCTCGGAGGAGCCTGGGGGAAGGCAATACCCAAGAGATCCTGGTGGCCACACGAAGGCCTGAGGACCTGGGACAAACACCTCTCCACCAGCCAGACACGGCACAGCCTGAGCCCATTCCTGGCGGATGGGAGGCATGGGGACTGAGACAGAATGGCCACCTTCAAACTCTGCTCACGGCAAGCAGGCCTGATATTTGGGAGATGCTGGGGTTGCAAGATGCCTAGCATAGAGCTCACATCCTGGCTACCTACTGGAACATTCTAATCACCTGGGGAGCTTTAAAAACATACCACTGTCTGAGCCCCACCTCTGGGGATGCCGACTGAATTGGTCTAGGCAGGGAATAGGCAATGGTACTTTTTGAATAATGCCTGAGGAGAGAGGACAGAAGTACGGGGACGCAGACCACACTGCTTCTGGGGATAGGTTGAGGATGGCATCTGGAAAGGGTTCCTGTCTGGGAGGTGGCCCCACAGGGCATCCACAGCCCAGGATACAGACTGGAGGGAGTGAAGAAAAGCCTAAGCCCTGGTTCAACGAGAGGGTGGGCTGCAGGCCCTGCCATCCGGGGAACAGCAGGGATGCCTTTTGGGCCTTTAGGAAATAGATCTCTGGGTGGGGCAAGGGTCCCTCTGGGTCTCCATCCTCAACTGCCAGTTGCCAAAGCACTTCATGGGTGGTTTCATTCTGAACAGGAGTTGGCCAGGTCCCAATATCTCCATCTCATAGATAGGGAAACAGAGCGTTGGAGCTTCCTCAAGATCACACAAGTAGGAGGGGCAGACCTGGGATCTGAACTGGGACCTCTGACTGAATCGCCCTGCTTCCTAGGTCCCCCAGCACTGGAGAGCAGAGAGGTGGCTGAAGAGCCCCCAGACCAGAAACGGGCCCTGGGGCCAACCAAGGCACACTGTGGTCTTGGGAGCCCTAGGTCTTGTGGAGGAGTTATAACTGGAGGGCACTGATGCCTTATGCCAGGCTGAGTCAAAGCCAGGGTCAAATGTCCTCTGGCCTACAGGACCAAACCTCTACCGTCCTGTGAAGGCCATCTGCCAGAAACCACCCTTACTCTAACCCAGAACAGGGATTAAGAGACCATGCCAGGGGCTCACCACTCCCTTCCCCAACCCAGAATGAATCCTTCCAGACCCTCCCTCTCTTCTGTAACCTGTTTTGGTTGTCCCCACCAGTGCCCAAGCCAAATGGAAGATTCCATTTTGCTGTTAACATATCTACTTTCGGATTCATTTTTCTTTAGCAGATTCAGACTGTGAGCACAGTTCTGTCTTCTCAAAGTGCCAGACTGCAGTTGACGTTAGAGAGTTCATCTGATATTTTTGTGCGTTTAACTCAACTTTCTCCCTCTGGTGTTTATTCTTCTGGATTTTGACAAAGGCGAAGAGATGGCAAAACTCAATCTCACAGGCTTGGGAGTCAAATCAGAGGCCAGCTCTCTTTTTGGGCATGCCTCTTATTCAGCGGCCTTCCCATTACTCCACCCTCCCACTCAGTAAACCTGCTGCATGTGGGGCGCCCAGGGTGGGGGGGGCGCGAGGGGGCCTGGCTGCCAGCGTGGGTGGCCAGAAGCTCTGGGGGTGGCACATTTCCATTCGGCCCTGGGATCAGGGAGGTGGGTGGGGTCTTACAGACAAGGCGATGGGGTGTGGGTTCCATCTGGGAAAGGGTTTCAAGCTTTGGTGTGAGCTCCTCCTTCTAGAGCTTCTCCCCAGCATGGATTTTCTGATGCCGAATAAGATGTGAGCTTCCCCTGAAGGACTTGCCACATTTGTTACACTCATAGGGCTTCTCTCTGGTGTGGGTTTTATAGTGCTCAATAAGGGCTGACCTGTGCCGGAAGGCTTTGCCACACTCGTTGCATGCGTAGGGTTTCTTCCCGGTGTGGATTCTCTGGTGCTGAATCAGGGCAGAGCTGTGGCAGAAGGCCTTCCCACACTGGCCGCACTCATAGGGCTTCTCCCCAGTGTGGATGCGCTGGTGCTCGATGAGGGAGGAGCTCTGGCTGAAGGCTTTCCCACACTTATGGCATTTGTAGGGTTTTTCGCCGGTGTGAGTCTTGCGATGTTCAATGAGGTTGGAGCTCTGGCTGAAGGCCTTCCCACACTCTTCACATTTGTAAGGTTTCTTCCCAGTGTGAATCCTCTGGTGCCGAATGAGGTGGGACCTGTGACAAAAGGCTTTCCCACAGAGAGTGCATTCGTGAGGCTTCTTCAAGGTGTGGATTTTCCGATGCTGGCTCAGGCCAGAGCTCTGATTGAAGGATTTCCCACATTCCTTACACTGATAAGGTTTCTCTCCCGTGTGGATTCTCTCGTGTTTTCTGAGACTTGAGCTCCGGCTGAAATCTTTCCCGCATTCCCTACACTCATACGGTCTCTTCCCAGTGTGGGTTTTCTGGTGTTGTGTGAGGGCTGAGCTCTGACGAAAGGCCTTTCCGCATTCCCGACATTCGTAGGGCTTCTCCCCAGTGTGAATTATCTGATGTCTGAGAAGGTGTGAACTCTGGCTGAAGGCCTTCCCGCACTCACAGCACTCGTAGGGCTTCTCCCCAGTGTGAATCACCAGGTGCCTGAGAAGGTGTGAGCTCTGGCTGAAGGCCTTCCCGCATTCCCGACATGCATAGGGTTTTGCGGGTGGCGCAGTTCTGTGAGGTTCGTTAGGTCCTGAGTGTGCCCTGCTCGCCTTCTCACAACTGTGTTTATTGGGTTCCTCTCCACTGTGGGTTATCGGACACATACTAAGGTCTGATTTCTGCAAGAAGGTTGGGCTGAAGATTTCATCATCCTGGGATCTGTTTACTGGGGGGGTACTCTGATGCTGAACAGGGCTTGAGCACAGACTGAAATTGCCCTCATAATCATCATGTTCCTCGTCTTGCTCCCCGAGAGGGATCTCCTTATAAATAACAGCCATTTGCTCTAAACCTCTTTCCTGAAGAAAAGGGTCCCCCAGGTCCTCCTCTGGGAAGAGTTCTTGCTGCATCTCTAAGCTGTCCTCAAACACAAAGGTCTCACCAAACTTGGCTGCTGGGGGAACCTCCATTGTGACTCTAGTATCACCCCCCAATGACTGTAGTTCTTGAAAGATAGTCTTCTTAAGGACACACTTACTGTTCTCCCAATCTGAGAAGAAAACAAGGGATATTGTCAAATCAAGCACCTAGTATGTACCTCCTTCCTGTGCCAGAATCTTTCGTGGACAAGACAAAATAAGATACAAGCTTGCCCTTGAGATGATCCCCACTGAGTTAGGGACAAGTCTGATTGATCAGAAAAAACTACAAAGAAGAAAGACAGACAGAATCAAGTGCTACACCATGGGGTCTAGAATCTAAAGACTGAAGGTGCTCAGAGAGGTAGATGAGAGCAGGAGTGGGGCCATTGTGGAAAGGAGGCAAGATTCTGGCTAATGGAGGACCTTGGGGATGGGGGTTTTGGAGACAGCGCAAACTTCCCTCCTATACTAGGTTAGCTGCACCCCCTCCAGCCAGGTGCCCAAGCCACAACCCTGGGAGTCAGCCTAGACCTTCCCCCTCTCTCACCCCATACGCCTAGTCTGTCCATTTCCTGAGGCTTTATTAAGAGGCTTCTGCCTCTCTGTCAGTCCGCAGCCCAGGCCTCAGGGCAACTCCCCAGGATTACTTCCATACTCACCTCCCAAATGACCACTTGCCTCCAGCTTCTACTCCTCCCTCAGGTCTGTTGTCTACATCGACACCAGCGTCAAATACCCCAAACACAGGCCTGATCATCGGTCTCAGGATCTTGCAGCAGCCCAAATCCTTCCCAAAGCCCTTCACAGCACTAGCCCTTCCAGCCCCATCTCCAGCCTCTCCTTCCACACAGCCCTAAATGCTTCCTCCTCCTAACAGGTCCCCCTCTCTTCTCAGACTGCCACTGGATCATCTTCCCAGACTCAGTCCTAACGTCCCCTTTTCTGCATCCTAAGACTGGTGGTCTCAGGCACACCCCCTCAGTGCCTGCAGAGCTCAGTGCACGTGTGCAGCACGAGTGCTTCACCATCCTGGATGGCAAACATGGGCCCTCAGGACTCCTGCCACCACTGCCTGAGAGCTCCCTTCATTGTGGAGCCCCCAGCCCCAGCCCCCAGCACAACAGGACAATCTCCACACACACTGGTTGCATAAATACAAGACTGAATGGAGGAAAAGCCACTTGGTTTTGTGCTAGGACTGATGGCCACACTTTTTGGAGGGGAGGGGAGCACAGAACTCTTTATTCAAATAAATCGTCTCGGAGATATAAATAAATAAAAGACAAAAGCAGAGCTGCTCCAGTTAATGGGGGTTGTTTTCATAGGGACATGGACGGATCCTGGAACACCCCCCATCCCACTGTGGTGGCCTCTGAGGGAGCCCCTCAGGACCCCATTCAGAAATTGCCATGCAAGCTAAAGGGAAACCCCAGGTACCATGATAATGATAACCGTTCATGTTTATTGAGCATCTACTATGTGCTAGGCACTACTAGACCTTCTATAAGCACATTTGCATTTGATCCTCACAACTCTATACAAAGGTACTATTAGCAGTACACTGAAACACAGATAGTTAAGCAGCTCAAAAAACACACTAAGTTGGGGCGCCTGGGTGGCTCAGTCGTTAAGCGTCTGCCTTCGGCTCAGTCATGATCACAGGGTCCTGGGATTGAGCCCCGCATCAGGCTCCCTGCTCCGCGGGAAGCCTGCTTCTCCCTCTCCCACTCCCTCTGCTTGTGTTCCCTCTCTCACTGTGTCTCTCTCTGTCAAATAAATAAAGTAAAATAAAAACACACTAAGTTAATCAGCATAGTCACGATGGAACTCATTCCTACTTGGAAATGATTTTTTTTTTTATGAATTATAAGGCAGTAAAAAGGTCAGGTGTGAAAAGCACAGAACTGAAGTAGTCTCAAAAATTCTTTGACCACTTAACTCCCTTTCCCTCCCTCTTCAGCAACCATAATCTCCAGTCCTTCAGGTTCTCTAGATTGATCTCATCAGGTCTAACAACCCACCAATTTCGCCCTGGTTCTCTCTTCTAGTCCACCCTTCCCTGTCTAGCTTAGACTCTATCATGGATCGAACTATAGACTCTGACCAGCATCACGTTCCTCGCCTCCCTGCCCTGCAACCAGCTGCCAAATACCAACATTCTCCGTCAATTCCTCCTAAGATGTTAAATGTTGCCAAAGAAAATCATAGGACTGTGTACCGCACGGAGACAAATTTCAAGTTTCCAATTTCAGCTGGGACTTCAGCATCTTCAGCTCTTGCATCCAGTGACCTCCTTATGGCCAATCCCTCTCTTCTCAGCCCTCACTTTCCCACCCCTTTTGGCAGTGCTCACCAATAGCTCCCTTCTCAAAACCCTTCATTTCAGAAGTTGCAAATTGGCAGCCTGGGGATCCTGCCACAGACACGTTTTGTTTGGCTCGAAAAGAGTTGGAATCTTTTTTTTGTTTGACTTAGCTGCCAATATTGGAAACTCTGTGTTTCAGGCTTTCTCTTGAAAACCTGGAAGATGTGATAATACGGGTCCACCCCTTCATTAAACCCACCTTGCCTACCTGAACGCCTCAAGGTTTTGAACCCCCCAGCCCCCTTCCCACCTCCTGCTTTATTCCCTTCATTTCTGAAAGTTCTCTCCCTTACCCGCCGCCCCCCCCCCCCAGTTTTAATGCTCTCTGATCCCCTTTTCTTGGTATCTGTGATTGCAACTCTTCTTCCACCCACCTGTTAAATCCTGGTGTTTCCAAGTTTCCCTCCTTAGGGGTTTTCCATTCCCACTATGGACCGCCTATATGCTGAAGTCTCCACTCTGTTTAGAAAGTTGGCAATTCTTTATCTGTCCTCAACGTTTTAAATATTTTTGGACCGAAGATCCAAAGGTCAGGAACCCCACCTTCCCACCTCTCTTGGGGCCTCCTCGGCTCCTCCTGCATCCGTCACCCTTTGCTTCGGGGAGCCCTCAGGGCCTGGGCACCCCGGAGACCCTCGGTCCGTAGGGTTTCCTGGCTGGAAGCCTGCGAGCGGCTGCGGACACGCACACGCCGCCCGAGCGGCGATGCGGGAGCCCTACATGCTTCCCACCGATGAGGGACGCCCACACCCCAGGCCACCGGAGGGACAAGTGGTCAGACCGGCCGACGCCGAGCCACTCACCTGGGCCGGGGCGGGGCCGCTCACCTGGGCCGGGGCGGGGCCGCGGGCGGGCGGGGCGGGGCCGCACCTCAGCTGCTCCAACCCGCGGCCAACCCGGCCTCGCTCTGCGGCGGCTGCTGACGCGGAGCCCGCGGCGGCCCGAGCGCCCGGAGCCCCGCCCCCTAGCCCGCGGGCACTTCCGGGACCGCTCTAGGCCGCGTGGAGGTCCTCGCGTCTCGGTGCTCCTGCGGCGCCTGGTGTCGGCGCCCGTAGCCGCTCCTGCTCGCGGCGCCA
Source organism: Mirounga angustirostris (assembly GCF_029215605.1). NCBI lineage: Eukaryota > Metazoa > Chordata > Mammalia > Carnivora > Phocidae > Mirounga > Mirounga angustirostris. Next base: position 65,520,248 of record NW_026991722.1, read on the forward strand.
GGACAGGGACTGGGCACCGGGCCTTTCCCAAAGCAAATCCTGGTCGTGGGCAACACATCTGGTCAGCCGTTGGCGGGAGTGAGGAAGAGGCAACTGAGGCTGGGAAGGGCGGGCGGGCCTAGAGCCGCAGGCAGGCGGCCGAGTTCCTGCGGCACTTGCCCTGCGGGTGGGGGCGAGCCAGTGGCCGCGGGGGGTGGGGTCTTCAGGAGAAGGGAAGGGGTTCCCAGAGCTGTGGAGTCCGTCACCCCGCACAGGCCCAGAGGTCCTGCATGATTCACCCTTCCTGGGTAGCCTCGGTCCTGCCTGCCCAGCTGGTATCAGCAGAAACAGAGATGAGAAGGGGCCAAGTGAGGGCCCAGGAGACTGCTGGGAGTGTAGGCTGGACCCTGGAGACCCCCAACTCCAGTGCATGTGAGGGATGACCTCGAGACATAAGGAACCGGGAAGGAAGAAGAGTGTGTTCTTGAGCCCCGCCCCCCCAACCCAGACGCTCGGCTCTGCTTCTAATAAGGATTGCTCTTCCACTCAGTGCTCCCCACTCGGCTCAGCTGCTCAGGTACAACCTTCCCTGCCTGTGGGAGAACTGGTGGGGGAGGGGGCACAGCCCTATCACGGGACCAGTAGAACACACATTCGTAACTGGAGAGATGCTGCCCACCTGAGCCGACCCGGCCTCGCTCCGCGGCGGAGTACCCTCCATCTAAGCCCTGGGGTGCCTCTGAGTGCCCCCACACCACATACATACTCACACCTGCCTTCCTGCCCCATCAAGGAGTAAGCAGGAGCTCCCCTCGGCCCCCAAGCTAGCAGCCTGGGCTCCATGAGGACCCTGTCCAGTCACCCCTTGAGCGTTGAACCACAACCAACCATGCAGAGCTAGGAGCAGCAAGAGCTGGTTCCTTTTTCTCTTCCTCCAGCTCCTCAGGTCACAGGAAGCCCAGGCCACCAGTCTAAGCCCCCTGGGGGCCAGTAGAGAGGCTGGGCCCTGCCCCAAGGGTCTCAGGTGCTTCCTCTTCTGTAACAATCCCCAGAATCCCTACCCCCACACTCCCAGTCACTTTTTCAGCAGGAATTTCATGGCCCTCCGCATAGTTATTGTTCACGTTTGATATTATTTTTTACAGATTTAATATTATTAACCCATTTTACAGAGGAGCAAAATCAAGATTTGAAGAAAGAGGGGGGCCCAAGGTCAGAGTGCAGAAATGAGAGGCAGACGAGAGGCACTCATCCCACACTCCACCCCTAGGATGTGTAACCCACAGAGCAGTAATAATCTGCGTCGTCCTCAGGCTGCACGGGGCTGATGGTCAGGATGCAGGCATTGTGGGCGGCGTCTGTGGCTGCCGAGAAGCGGTCAGGGATGTCAGGCGGCCGGTGGTAGTTGTCCTCTGAGCGGTAGTAGAGGAGATATCGGGGGGCACTCCCTGCCCGTTGCTGATACCAAGACACGCCGTGCTCCCCGACAGTGGCATGGCGGGGGCTGAGCATGCAGGAGAGTTGGGCCACCTGGCCTGGAAAGACCAGCAGTGCATCCGGCTGGGCCAAGCCTGGCTGAGAGACTGAGAGAGAGAAAGAGAGAGACCCATGGGCTCCTTTCTTCCTGTCCCCACCCCACGAAGGCTTGATCAGATTCCAAGGAGACTCTGACTCCCGAAAGCCTCATAGCCCAGTGCCTTGGAATTGAGAGGGATGGGGAACAAAGATGGCAACCCCTAAGTCCTCATTTGTTTTATGTTCGCAAGAATCTGTGTTCAGTTGAGCACCTAGAGTTCAGAGTATGGGGACTGGTGGCCTCTGGGTCCTTCTCTGCCCACCCCCGTTCCTTACCCTTCAGTCACACTGGCTCTTCCAGACTCTGGCTACCACCACCAGGAAGCCTCCTGGGCTGTCCCACCCATCAGCTCAACCTCAGACAACTGGCTGCTGAGAATCTTCTCAAGGAGAGTTTGTCCCTGAAGCCCTTGGGATAGCTTCCCATGTGAAAAACTAAAAAGGTGACTGACCACTTCCAATCTCTTCTGAGTCCCCAAAGAATCAGAACCTGAAGGGATCCTAACGATCTGGTCATTCACAAATGAGGAAACTGAGGCCCACACAGAGAAGTGACTTGCCCCAGGTCTAGGGCAGAGCCAGCTGTAGCCAGTTCTCCCCTCCACCTTAATGCCCCTTCTAGAACCCTCCCACTGCCCACATTGATTTGCTTCCTTGCAGGGGCCTTCTGGAGCCAGTGCCATCCCCCACCCCACCCCAGGTGAGCCAGGCCTAGGGGGAGCTCACCGGACAGGAGGGCCCCAGTCAGAAGGAGGGCCAGATGCCAGCAGGCCATGGCTAGAGGCAGGGAGGCAGACAGGAGTTGTTCTGTTGGGAGTGCTCCAGGTGCTTCAAGAGCACAGGCAGGGGAAGCCCCTGGACCATGACAAGGCATGCAAATCAACCCATTGACTAGGGGTGGGGGCATGGGGGTATAGTGGCTGGGGCCCAGCAGCTGGGCCCTATCTTCCCAAATGTCGGGATCCTGGCCCCACAGGGCCCTCTGAGAACAGGAGTCCAGAAATCCACACATACACATGCAGTTATAGCAGGTAGATGCTTTTTTATTGAGGTGTAACTCACGTAGGATAAGGTGCATAGATTTTAAGTGTATGGCTTAATGATTTTATTTATATGGAGATATATATATATATATCTCCACCCCCGCAACCTCTACCCAGATGACGATTTAGAATGTTTCCATCTCCCCAGAAGGCTCCCTCATGTGCCATCCCCATCAGTAACAGGCTCTCTAACCCCAAGAGTAACCATCATTCTGACTTCAATCACTTAGATCAATTTTGCTTGCTCTAGAACACCAACTCTAAGTGGAATGACAGTGTGTTCCTTTTGCTCCTGCTTCTTCTGTTCAACATTAGGAGAGTCATCCGTATGTGTGCAGCAATGTCTAATTCATTCTCGTACTTACATGTGGATAAACCACAGCGTATCCACAGCTTCTCCATTCTCCTGTGAATACACATTTGGGTGCTTTCCAGTCTTTAACCATTACAAATAAAACTGCTGTGAACATCCCTGTCAGTGTCTTTGGTGCACCTGCGTTCTCATTTCTTCCGGTAGACACCCAGGACTGGAGTTGCTGGGCGGAGGGAAAATGTACATTTAGCTTTAGTAGATACTACCAGTGTCCCATGGTTGTACCGATTTGCACTGCCACCAGGAGGTAGGAGAGGTCCAGAGATATCCTCGCCAACACTTGACATGGTCAGTCCCTTTAATCTGCCAGACGGGTGGAGGAGCTGACTTCCCAAGTTGGGGTTCGAACTTGACTCTCAGATCCTCCTCTTCTTAACTACACAACTTCAGCCGAGTTCCTTCCCCTCTCTGGAAAATGAAGATGAGCATAGTGCCAGCCCAAGGGGTGTGAAGAAGTAGGTGGGATTTATTTGCTCAGTGCCAGGCACAGTGCGTGTATTGATCATGCCTTGCATTTTCTGTATTTTGATGCTTTGACATCTGGGGCCTTGCGGACCTTGGAGGGACTGACCTTCCCAGGGCTACCCAGTTCCTAGAGATAGTAAATAACTCACCCAAGCGGGTATTTATCAAATGCAAACCAATCCAGAGCCCACATCCCCAACCACCTCCTCTATGGCTCTCATACTCTGGGCCACTGTACTCCTGCCTTAGTCACCCAGGGCCAGGTACCTGACAGCCAGGGACAGCCCCGATGCCCCAGAGCCCTGAAATTATTCAAACTAGCCACTCTGGAGCCTGCTCACTCTGCCTCACCTGTTCTTTCCCTCAGAAACCATAAAGCTCCCTCTCGCCCTCTGCCTGCTGACCTACCGGGTGCTTCCCCACGTGTCCCTCTGTGGTGCGGCATACCCCATCCCCTAGAGATCTGTGGGGAACAAACTGTCTTCTCAATGGCAATCTCTTGGTCTGCTGGCCTTAGCATACCTAAATAATAATAAAAGTAATTAAAACGGTGCGTTCTTATTAACTCAAAGCCTTGAGAGTTCCCTTGGGGGAGGTTATAAAGCCCCCCTCCAACGGGTCCCATTCTGTTTCTAACATCTCCCTAGGGCATCTCCAAAACACTCAAGATCAAAGACTCTGTTAAGGCAGCAGTGAAAATGAACCCTTGGGACAACAGTGATGGTTGTTGGAGCTGAGGCTCCAGGGCTCGGCATGGACATTTTTCTGGAATATGGTTGCAGCCCCTCCTGAGTTGTGCTCTGCAGGACACAGGGCCCCAGTGACAGTGGTGTCCTGGGAAGAAAGTGTCCTGTGTTTAAATAAATCTGCGAAACACTGCTTGTTCGCACAGTGCTGATTCTGAGCGCTTCCAGCATCCTGAGCACCAAGGTAGCACTTTAAAGTGTTACCACGTTTAAGGGGCACCTGGCTGGCTCAGTTGGTAAAGCATGCAACTCTTAATCTCAGGGTTCAAACCCCACACTGGGTGTGGAGTTTACTTAAAAAGAAAGAGAAAGAAAAAGAAAGAAAGAAAGAAAGTTACCACATTTAATCCTCACAAGGACTCTGCTGAGCCGTGTTCTTACCACCCCCCCAACCCCCCCAACCCCCCCGCTTTCTACAGGGGGAAGCACTGAGCTGAGTGCTTATCCAGAGGCAGAGTGTGATGCTCGGCAAGCTGCGCGGAGGATTCAGTCTTCCTCCTGAGTCAGTGGCCCAGAGGGCAGGACAAATAGCCTAATCACCCTGGTGGTGGGGGGGGGTGGGGGTGGGTGGTTGCATTTCCAAAACCTAGGGGAAAGGGAGCTGGCAAAGGTAGGAAGCCTGATCCAGACGCCTACCTGGCACCCTGGCTGAAGGGGTCTGGTAGGGGCTCATAGACAGGGGGTACAGGAGACAGAAACTGAGAGAGACAGAGGGGGTGCTAGGGGGAGGAAGGAAAGGAGATGGTGAAGAGAGAGAGAAAGGGAGAGAGAAAGTCAAAGAGAGGATGGACATGGATGGAGAGGCAGAGAAACACAATATCCTGTCTGCCAATGTCTATATGGCTTTGTTCATAATTGCAAAAAACTGGAAACAATCCAAACAATAGCAGGTGAATGGATCAACAAACTGGCACATCCAGACAATGGGACCCTCCTCAGCAGTAAGAAGGAATGAGCTATTGATTGAATCTCATGCTAAGTGAGAGAAACCAGACTCAAAAGGCTCCATGCTCTATGATTCCTTTTATATGATTCTGGAAAAGGCAGGGGCAGAACACAGAGCCATGGTGGCCAGGGACTGGCATGGACTACAAAGGGGCGTAAAGGAATTCTGGGGGGTGAGGGAGATGATCTGCTTCCCAACTGTGGTGGTGGCTCTATGAGATTTGTCAAAACTCGAAAACACGAAAAAGGGTGAATTTTACTGTATGTAAATCATACCTCAAGAAACTTGCCCAAACAAGGACAGAGGAAAGAGAGGGGAGGCTGGAGGTCAGGAGGAAGGCAGAGAGGGAGAGGAAAGACAGCACAGGGAAGAGGGCCTTAGTAGGTAGGGAACTGCAAGGGTGGTAAGAACCCCTGCTTCCGCCATGGCCACAGCCCTACCAGCTCATAGTGGGGGTTTTCCCAGGGCCAGGGGCCCTGATCCAGGAATCTCCCCCCTTTCAGCCTGGGAGCTCTGTCTCTACTGGTGGGGGGATGTGGTCTTGGGCTTGGGCCATCCCTGGACCACAAGGCTTGAGCCCCCACTGTAGCCCTGCCTTAGGGAGTGCCCATACTCCCGCCCCAGATCCTGTTACCAGGATACTGCAGGGGAAAGCATTTCCTGCCTAGATGACTTGGCAGCTCCCACTGCCATGGAGACCAGCTTGGAAGCTGGGAGGGCCTCAGTCTCCTTGGGCTGCTCTGACCCACAGGCGGGAGGAAGAGGAAGCCAAAGGGACCCCTCTACACCGGTGGGGTCCAGCCCCAAGGGTAGCCAAGCAAGGACCTAAGCCCGGATCCACCCACCCATTCCCACACACATACACATTTCCTGGCAGTGCCATCCCTCCCTGAATAGATCTCAGCCGTAGATCCTTCCTTAGTTGGAAAGTTGGGGGTTAGGGGATCAAAGCCCCCACATCTGTCTCCTCTCCCCTGCAGCCATGTTTATCAAAGTGATGTTTGGAGGTAAGTGGGGTCCCCTGTCCCTCAGATGGGTAGGGGGGTGGTACATTCAGAAGCTTGCTTCCCTTTGCCCTGGGGAGATTGGGGAGGCAGTGTGGGGAAGAGGGATGCACTTGCATAAGAGGATGGGGGTGGTTAGGGAAACAGCTCTGTGAAGAAGCAGACAGAATGCTTGGAATCCCTTGAGGGGCAACCCTGATGGCTGGGTCCTGGGAAGTTCCCACGGGCTCCTCTAGAAGAGCACCCACCACATCACCATGGGGTGTGTTTTTAAATTACACAATCTCTTAATTCGGTCAGTGGTCCTCAAGCTTCAGGGTACATCAGGCGCAGATTTCCTGACTTCTGGTGGCAGGTGGGCCCGGGATGGGAGGTGGGGGTTCCAGTGCTGGAGGGAGGTCTTGTGCAGAGGCAGCGTTGGAGTGGGAGGGGGGCATCCAGTGCAGGAGGCAAGAGCTGTGTGCCCTGGTCACCAGCATCTCAAGAGATGGATGGAGGAGTGTACAGTCTTAATCCTGGAGTCCTATTCCCTGCTCTGGTTAGAGAAGAGATGGGAGACAGATGGTCCCAGATCGGGGGGAAGCAGAGGGTACCATTTGCTCACCTCTGCCCCGCCCCTACAGCTGGCTGCTGGGAGCTGGTGAACACTTGGTGCAGCCCGGTGACCCTCACCGCCCACTTGAGGCAGAGGGGGCAGGTGCCCCCAGATGGTGAGGGGGCAGGGAGGGGTGCTGGGGAGGAGGGGCCGAGGGCTCTCCAGGCAGAGGTACCAGCCCTGCCTTCCCTCCCTCTCTGCCTTCCCAGCGGTCATTGCCCTCCTGGCTGAGGATGGGCACTTTGTGAGTCTGGATGAGGGACTGGAGGAAGGGGCTTCCCAGGCCCCTTCCATGGGCAGTGCCCTGCTGCAGGAGCGTGGGACCTATGTCCTCGTGCAGATCATCAGTAAGTGGGGCCCAAGATTTCCCCCTGGAGTTATGCTGGAATGTGAGAGGGGGGCAGCAGTTCCAGAGACCACCCAAGGCCCTGGCCAGCACCCCCTACTTTGGCCAGGACCTAGCCCCTGACCCTTCCCATCCAATGCCTTGTTGGCCCCAGCCAGGACCAGCAAACAGGTCCAGAGTGAGAGGTGGAGGTGGGGACCAGCAGGACAGTCAGGAATTGGTCTTCCTCCCTCCACAGAAGGGGAGGGTGGGGCCCCCACCCGCTATGAGTCCCTCCTGGAGAACCTGGATGACCAGTATCCAGAGCTAGCAGGTGAGTGTCACGGTTGAGCCCCAGGGGGAGGGTGCACCTTCTCCCCAGCACCCATAGGTAGGGCTTCCTGGGCCTTCCAGAGGAGCTTCGCTACCTGTCAGGCCTATATCCCATGAGTGATGGCCGGAAGAAGCGCACAAGCACTCGGCGTGGCCACCAGGAGCAAGGCCCCTCTTCAAGGCCACGAAGGATGGGCTCCCTGCCATCCAGGATCCGCTAGCTGGGGCCAGAAGCCAGCCAGGTAAGGAGGAGACATGGATACCTGGGGGGATGCTCACACCTAAAAGTCCCAGGGGACAGGCTATGTGTGCTGATACACCACAAACACCACCCCCACACCCTGCAAACACATATACACATAAATACCCACAAGGTGGAACACACTGCATGAAGAGACATCCCCACCACTCCACTAGACGGTAAGTAACCAAGGGCAGGGACGTCCTCAGTGCCCTGGAGATATTGAATAGAGCCTGGCACACAGTAGGTGCTCAATGCAGAGCTGAACTCAATGAAGGCAGCAGCCCAGAGCACATGATAGTGAGGTCTGCCTTGGGTTTGAAGGGCCTGCTTGTCTATTCCGGCAGGTCCTGTGATCTGGCACATCACAGCCAAGTGGCTGAGCTGGACTCTGATCCAAGGGGGTTGGCTGTGACCTCTGCCGTGTGTGATCAGGCCCAAACAGCAGCCCAGGGGCATTCTTCTTGCAGAATCTGGACTTACTGAGAAGTTGCATCAGCCCGAGGGGCAAGGTCACAGACCGGATGTGAGGCCACCAAGGGGGGCCCCCCAAGATGTGGGTGCAGAGAAAGGGATCCAGAGGCAGAGACAAGGAGGGTGAAGGAGGAAGCATCCCTGAGAGCAGGAGGCAACAAACAGGCTCGTCCTGGGATTCCAGTTCCCAGAGTCAGATGCCTTTGGGGTCCCTACTAATGCCTCACTCCTAACTGGACTGTCCAAGGTCATCAGATTACGACAGGGCTCCTCCCCCTCCCCCACCCAGATGTCATCTTAAGGTGAAGGAATTGCACCTCACAGTTGGGACATTCATCCGTGCTCCTTGACCCCACCCCAGCAGACAGGCTAGTGAGAGGGCACACAGCAGGCTATGGTCTAAAATAAACTCTTTTAATTGCACATTTGCGTCTCCGGTCATCTGTGGGGTAAGAAACCTCCTCCTCACTCCCAATCCCAGCTACATGGGTACAATCTGATGTCATGGTCCGGCTGTCGGTGAAGGGGTGAAGGTGGGTGCAGGGCTGGCTCACGGATCTGCACCAGTCCGCACCTGTCTCTTCAGGGCAGGGAGCTCAGACCTGCGGAGAGAGGAGTGGCACAGGCTGGTGGTCAGCCTGCAGGTGCAGGATGAGGGGCTGTCCCTCCCACTCCTGCCTGGGTCAGGGGCTGCTCACTCACCGTGGTTGTACTTGCACTGTTTCAGGGCCTCGCTGAAGCCCTCACACAGGGACAGGTCACTCTGAGAGGTGGAGCAGTCCAGGAACTGCTTGATCTCGTAGGCGCAGGGCCCCATCTGCAGGGGCTGGGGGCCAGTGCGGGTGGGAGCCTGGCGTATGTTAGAGGACGCAGCAATGTCAGCTCCAGGCTGGCACCCGAAAGTGGGCTCCAAAGCCGGGGGCTGCCGGCCGCTCCCCACCCCCCCAGCCCAGGTGCCCCTGGGATCCCTGGCAGGCTGACGGACTCAGACTGGCCTGCCCTGTCTAGCCCCAGCTGCTCCATCTGTGAAACAGAAGCAGCCCACAGCCCTGTCAAACCCACTCAGCTTATGCTAGTGCCGGTATGGACAGCATTTCCCAATTGCCTCATAATGGGCTCGCTGAGCAAGTAGGGCCTGAGGGAGGGAAAAGACTCTAGAAAAGCAAGGTGCTGTGGTTGTACTCTTGGAGTATAAGCCCCACCTCCACAAGTACTAGCAGCTTCCAGGCTCAGCCACAGCGATCCTCATGATCCCTGACCCTGCCACTAAGCCGCATTTGGCTCAGGACTGGTGGGGTGCCCAGTAGGGGAGAGGTGAGCAGGAAGTGGGCTCAGAGCTGCTGGCTACCCCCTTGCCCTTGGGATGCAGGGACTGTAGGGCAGAACCTGGGAATGGGACGAACAGGGCCTCAGAACTTCAACATCTCTCCCCTCCACTAGGGTTAGGTTACCTTGGGCCAGTCTCTGAACCGCTAAGGGCTTTGGTTTCCCCATTTTTAAAGGTCTGCTTGGTCCCTGGGAGTCTAGGGACCTTGGCCTCAGGAAAGGGGCTAGGAGAGCCTGCCTGTGAGTGACAGGAGGCCAAAAGCAGAGTGAGGAATATGAGTCCTGGGCCTGAGGCAACTCTGAACACGCCAGGGCACTTCTCACTGGACATTCCAGTAGCACCCTACTACATGACCCTTGTGGGAAGTCGGCCTCAGTTTCTCCTGAGCCCGCTGCTCACCTGCTGAGCGGCAGGCTGGGCGGGCTCTGAGCTCCCCCCGCTGAAGGCTCCGGTCAGGGCGCTACCCACGACGTGTCCCACAGCCGAGCCCACGGCCATCCCAGCAGCCGTGGACGCCATCTGCGCCATCAAGCCGGGCTGGCCCGACGGGGCCGGGGCCGCTGCAGCCGCCGAGGGCGGCGGGTGCGCGGGCGGGTGAACAGTGCGGCTGCGGGGTGGGGGGGGAAGTAGGGTTAATCCCGGCCGGACCCCTGAACTGGGGCCCCAGGGGCCTGCAGCTCCCGGACACGAACCCCGTCCTCCTCTTCCGTCCCAAGGGTGGGCGACCACAGTCCTAGACACGTGGTTGCGGCACCCCCGCCCCTCCCCCCACCAAGATGGCGCAGCAGCCGCCAAGGTCAAGCTATCGCGCCCTTGCAGGGGAGCGCCCGCGCTTCCCTAGCCGCCCCCCCCGCCCCTGTCCCGCTCACACCTGGCTGGCCGGGCGGCCGCGCTTCGGCTCCCCCGGGGCATGGTTGTGGCGGTGAGACTCGGCCAAGCGCAGGCGGAGACGGCGACAGTAGCAGCGGTTCTGTCTCGGGGACGAACGGGGCACCGCTAAACACCGCCGCCGCAAGGGGGCGGGGCCTAGGGGACACGCCTCCAGAGGGAGTCCCTGGGCGTCCGGCAGCCCTCACCTTCACCTCCGGGACCCGTCCCTTACAGCATCACCTCGTCTCAGTGCCCTTCTTAGCTGGCAGTGTTACCCTGCGGCCTCCCCGCGCCTGGCCCCAGCTGTGTGGGCCCTGGGGACACGGACCAATGGTGCAAAGTGCCGAGGGCTTACGCCGGGGCGTTGGGCCAAGTCCCTTCAAAAACCACCGCGGGGCGCAGGGAGTGGAGTTGGTTTGCTGTCCGAGAGCCAGGGCAGAAATAGACAGGGAGGCGACCGATTGAAGCCAGCAAGGGAGGGGCACGAGGCGCCAGGCCAGGCTCTGGTCCCCCTCCTACGGACTGGGTTTACCGACTACGACTTGGCCTCAGGGTCGCGGGCCGGGGGTGGAGGAGTGTGGAGGAATAGAGCTGGGAAGAAATACCCAGAGGAAGGCCTGGCGCGACCCGTACCCAGAACCCCCGCCAGGGGGCGTCCGGAGCCTCTCTTCGACTCCATCCCGGTTCAAAGGCGCTGCAACCCCGGGAAGCCTTGCGCAGCACCCTCCTGGGGTGGGATGAACCCCTCCTCCCCATGCGGCCCAGCACCCCGCCTGACACCCTACCCCGCAAAACGGATGCAGCGCCGGACAGTGACAGCGTTTACGGGACATACAAGCAGCATGCCCATTCCAAAGGTGCCCAGAGGCGTTTGCGCAGGTTTGAATCCTGTGGCCTCGCAATTTTACCACCTTGGTTCCAGGCCAAGGGAAGGGCGGAGGCATGGATTTAGGACGCTTCCCAACCCTTCAGGATCTTGAGGTTTATGTTTTTTTCTGAGTGATTTCTCGGTGACCGTATCATTACCCTTGGGCTGGGAGGAGCTCTGATTTCTTTACCCTTCCCTATCACCGTCCCCCGTGCGGGAGGGTTGGTGGGGGGAGGGAGGGCTTGTGGCACCAGGATTGTAGGGAGGATGAAATCACCCCAAGCAAAAGTGAGTCACTTTAAAGAAACAGATTGCTAACACTGCAGGTGGGTCTTGTGTCTCCTCTCCTGGCCCTCTAGGAGTCTCTGTGGAGCCTTCCTGGAGAGGCTATGAGGACTCCCTGGACTGGGACCTGGAGGGAAGAGCTGAGTGGGTCTGATTGCCCTCCTGTCCCTCTTGGACTCCTTCCCTTATTCGGCCCAGGCTGGGTGCCCACAGCCTCACCTTGCAGCTTCTCAGGACCCTGCCTGGCAGGATGGGAGCCACTACCTGGATCTGGGCTCTACACGGTTGCCCATGATGGAGCAGACGGCCCTGGTGAAGTGATGATGCCCCAGGTCATGAGAGTGGAAGATCCCTTCCAGAATATGGACACCACCCTCTCCTTTGATTTTTACCTCCTCTCTCTCAGTTCTCAGGAGGCTGGCCCCGAGGGCCCCTGTGGAGCACGTTAGTCTCTTGGGCAGCCGGTGCGTCCCCCCCACCTGCCACAGCCTGCTGATAGCACCTTCCCTCCCAACCCCCTCCACTTGCCGGCTGGTCTGGGAAAGACTGATCTGGTCCCTTCCTCTTGGGCCCTCAGTTTTCCCATTTATAAATTGTCTGTAGTTCTCTTCTAGGCTGGGGGGCTGGCCAGCCTCCTCGTTATGCCTCAATTTCCCTTGGGACACATCCCTTGTCTCAGCTATTGTACCAGCTAAGGCTGTAAGGGGTAGGAGAACTTGCCCATGGGAACAACCACCTGTCAAAGGCTAGCAGTAGGTCAGAGGTCAGGCCATCAGGGAGACCAGCTAGGGAAAGCCTTCCAAAGGTGGGAGTAGGGACCAGGAGGGGTGAAACCCAACTTCTCCAAGACTCCCCAAAGCACAGCGGGAAACTGAGGCACGGAGGAGCAGCAGCTAGCCTGGGTCACCCCGCACCAGGCCTCAGAGACGTCAGGCTCCGCCGGACCCCGGGAAGGACTGGGTCTCGGCCCCCGGCCCCAGCCGTGCCAGCCCCTCCCCGTCCACCTCCCCCACCCTGGCCGTGGCCACCGCGGGGAGAGTTTAGAACAAAAGGCGCGAGGGGCGGGACCGGGGCGGGCCAGGGGCGGGGCGGAGGCTATAAGGGGCGGTGGCCCGGCGCGGCCCAGCAGGCCCAGCAGCCCCGGGGCGGATGGCTCGGGCCGCCCGGCTCCGCGGCGCGGTCCTGCGCGCCCTCCTGCTCCCACTGGCGCTGTTGCTGCTCCCGCCGCCGCCGCTGCTGGCCTGGGCCCCGCGGCCCCCGGTGAGTGCCCGCCGCCGGTCGACCGCTGCTCGCCGAGGGGGTGTCGGGCACGCGGGCTGGGCCCAGTGGCCGAGCTGGACCCACGGGGGCGCCCGGGGTGGCCTGGAGTGGCCCGTTCCCCGAAACGCTTTCTGGGTCCCTGTGGACGTGAAAGATAGTGAGCTTCCCGTCCCCGGAGGTGTGTAAGTGGAGCCTGCGCCTGGATCGCTCAGGCTGGTGAGGCGGGACTCCGCGCTAGACGCACGCCCCCTCCCAGCGTGGGGACCTGCTCCTCGGCGTCCCAGCTGCAGATGCTGGGCTGTGTGCGGCGCCAGGTAGCAGAGGGAGTGGTTGCAGGGCCTCCTATTCATTCCGGGGACAAAGCCTCAGGCTGGTGTCAGCCTCCAGGTGTGTGGCCTCAGTGAGCACACCTCCAGGCGTGCAGTGAGCTGGAGGATTAAGGAAGAGCTGAGAGGGCAGCACTGCGCTGGGACAAATGGGGTCTGAGCCCAGAGGAGGTGGCAAAACCTGGGCACCTACAAGTGGCAAGTTTGGGAAGTGTGCAGCCAGGACAGCATGAGTGTGAGAGCTACGGGGAGGGTGTATGTGTGTGCATGTGTGTGCGTGTATGTGTGCCAGAGAAAGAAAGAAAGAAGAGCCGAGAGTGGGCAGCAGAGACCCTCAGAAAGGAAGAGGGTGGGGAGAGAAAGGGAAGAAAGAAGAATGTGTGATCAGGAGAGAAGACAGTCTGGGTGAGAGGGCAGCAGAGTGACTAGAGGAAAGGCAGGCACGGGGTGTTGTGTGATGGCCTGTGTGTGCCCAGCTGGGGCCTCGAGGAACCACTCACGAGGGTGGCCAGGCAGAGCCCGGGCAACCGCAGGCCCACAGGCCCCTTGGACCTTGGCTGTGGCATCCAGACAGCTCAGGCTAGGATGGGAGCATTAGGAGGTGCGACAGGCAAGAGTCCTAGGATGGTGAGGAGGGATCTCTGACCAGCTGGGCCCCCTCTGTCCAGTCACACCAGCCTTGCCCCACCCTGGCCAGCCTTGCCCCATCCTGGCTGTGGGAGCAGAAGAGGATAGGATGGGTGGGTTAGGGAAGGGGGGGCACCTCAGTCCGGAGGCTTTGCCTCTTCCCCAACTCCTCCCAGTCCCCTTGAACTTGGGGCAGAGTCCAGAATCCCCGTGGGTAGCCAGTTGACCCCCTGGGTTCAGGAATTGGAGATCTGGGTTTGAACCACGTGCCCTAGCTGAGTCCTTTTGTGTCTTAGGACCCCACCCCTCAGTCTTGGGGGGGGGTGGATAACAGTGCCCACTGCTGGGCACTGAGGATTAAATGAGGTCATGGGAGGAGAGGGCACAGCCAGTCAAACCAGACACACACTGTCACCTGTGACTGCCACTTTGATGCTCGTGCAGGGTCAGTTGGGGCCGGGTCTGAGCTAGGCTGTTGTCTGTCACTCTGAAGATATGCAGGGAGCATTTGGGGTCGCCTTCGCCGTGTTTATCCCCAGGCTGCCATCCGCAGGGCCAGGAAAGCTCTGTAAATATTTATCCATCCCAGTTCACAGCTTTCAGGACTGATGAAAGCCCTGCAGCCTGGTGGGACCGATGCTGCGTTCCCTCCTGGAGCCAGCAGGGGAGGGGGGCAGTGGATGGACCTGCCTGTTGCCTAGTGCATGGCTTGGGCAGGTTGCTTGACTTCTCTGAGCCTCAGAGGGGCGTGGTGCTCCACAGAACGGTGCGGTGATGCTCCCCATTCTTTCTCACCGCCTTACAAAGTGCCCTCCCATCAGGGTCGCCTCCTGCTGACTAGAGGGCAGAGCTGTTACTAATTATCCCCGATGGACCAATAGCAAACTGAGGCTCAGACTAGCCTGGCCTTACCCAGCAGTTTTCTGGTTTGGGGTCCTTTATCTCCCCTCTGTGGGGTGCCTCCCATTTCCTAGATTGGAAGTTGACCCAGGCGCTGACCCCAAGCCTCTAGTTCAGCCAGGAGACGGAGTCAGCTGAGAAGTTCCTCAAGTATGTTTGAGGCTGTGGTTTGGTGCCCCCAAGAAGAAGGTGGGGTGAGTGAGCTCAGTGCCCACCACAGGGCAGGCCAGGGGAAGCTCCTGTCTGAGGAGGAGGAAAAGGGAAGGCATCGGAAAAAGAAACACTTCTCAGGAATGTGGGTTTTGGAGATAGGCCAAGAGTTGAAGAGGTGGGGGGAGGGGGGCACTATTGGGGGGAAGGGAGGCACGAGCCCCAGGTCTAGGCCCAGCTCTTCTCTGACATGCTGTGTGACCCTGGGCAGTCCTTGACCTCTCTGGGCTCTGTTTCTTCCTCTGAGAAATGTGGTGGTGCCTGCTCCCCAGCCCTCCCAGGGCTACAGATGAGGCCAGGCATGGTCTGTGCCCACCACCTCATCTCACTGAATCCCAGAAGCCTTGGGAGGATGAAGCACACCTTAGGGATCAGCACGGGGCTTTGTGCCAGGCCTTGCAGTTAAGGTGCCTGACCCCAGGCCAGAAAAGACTCAGACAGACGAAGTGTGGGAGGTCTGCAGGGCAGGGAGCATGTGTCCCATTCCAGTAATGGGGAAACTGAGGCCAAGAGCCATTAAATGATGGGCTCCAAACACCCAATATTTGAAAGGTGACCTTGATTCTAACGCCTCCTGCTCACTCACTCCAAGACCAGTGAATGTGACATGGACAATGAGCCTGAGCCTCTGGCTTTGGGGGAGACCCTGCACCAGTCCCTCTTCTCTCGGCCTGCAAGCTCCCTGCTGCTAGCTGCAATTCTGTTTATGACTTAGTCTGGGAACTTTGGCAGGGCTGGCCCCCAGGCGAGCGCTGGGAGCTGTAGCACAGTTGACAAGAGCAGATTTCTGGGTGTGGGAGGGGAGGGCCCACAGGGGCAAGGAGCTGGGCCAGGGAAGAGGCTGCAGTAGGCAGGAGAGGAGGTTATTTAAAGCCCTCTGCTATGGTGCCATCCCCATTGGACAGAGATGTCAAAGCTAAAAAAGGGAAGGGACTTGCCCAGGGTCCTTCCCTCCAGGGTGACCGTGGCATAGGACTGGGGCCTCTGAATCTCAGACTGTGGCTCTTTCTGTTGGACTGGGAGAGTACTATGCTCCAGGGGTCTGGGCATGGACCTAGAGCTTCATGCGGGCAGGAGAGGAAGGGATGGTGTGTGTGTCCATTACCCACCCTCCCTCCATGGCCGGCTGCTCCAGGCCTCACTGGAGGGCAGAGGAGATGAGAGAATTCTGCACAGAGGTGTGAATAGAGCTGGTAGGCTGGGCCCTGGGCTGTCTGGGGCTCCCAGGGGACAGCCCAGTCCTGCCCTTTCCAGGGTTGGGTGAAGGAATCTGTTCATCCAGGAAGTCAAGGGGGCAGTGTGGGGAGGAGAAGGGGCAGGCTCTCATGGCTAGGCACACAGACCTGGGGTCCACATCCTCAATGTGAGACCTCGCTTATGTAACTTCCCCACCGTACTGGGGGTGTGGGGATGGAAGTTCAATGAGCTGACAGAGTGCCTGGGAAGTAGCAGGTGCTTAATAATTTCCCATTCCTTCTCTTCTGTCACCAAGGTGAGGCCAGCCTGGATCCCTCCTCCAGGGGAAGGGTGGCTCCAGCCTGAAGAGCACAGCAGAGGTAGCAGGTAGGGAGTGGGTTGTGAGCACAGAGAGCCTACCACCTGCCAGTTGTTACCTGGGCAAGTTGCTTAACTTCTTTGGGCTCTGTTTTCTCATCTGAGAAATGGGGGATGATGACAATGGAGTTAGTGAGAGATCCCATCAGGGGCTAAGAGCATGTCTGTGGAACTGTTGGTAGGGTCCTAGCCTAGATAAAGGTGAACCACAAGTGATAAGTACTTAACTAGCAGTAAGTCCAGTGTTGACCGGAACCTATAAGCCAGTGAGGCTGGGCTCTGCCAGATAACTAACCAAGCTCTGAAATTAGAAAGCTGGTCCAGGCTTCTTCTCATACCCCAGGTAGCTGTGTCCCTGGGTGTTGAGAAGACCCCTTCCTAGTGGGCTATTCTTGGGGTTGAGTTTGGGTGGCCCTGGGAGGTTGAGTTATTGGTGGCTCCAGAATTGGGAGATGGGGGGTGCTGGGACAGTGATCAGAGTCCTGGGATGCCTAGGGCCTGGGAGAGCTGCCAGAGGCTAACGGTGAGGGTGGAGCCTGCGTGGCCTGGCTCCCACCCCAAATATGGCTATGGGGAGGCCCCAGCCACCCAGACCAGCCAGCCCCAGACCAGACAGGCACTTAGTCTCTAACAAATAGCATGGCTCCATGCCTCTCCAGCTTTGCGTAGTATCCCTAGCCTAGCCTTTGCCTCCCGCCTGGGACACCAGAGTCCTCACCTGGCCCCGCCCGTGCCCTTACTAGGTGACCTTGAAGGGTCTCCCAACCTCCCCGAGCTTCTGTTTTTAAGGTATGAGAACTGTGACCCCCGCCCTGGATGTTGCAGAGGGTGGGAGCTCCAGGTCAGAATCCCCATCTGTGGTGCTGGGGCTCCAGCAGGTCAGGGCTGGGTGGGCCTGGGCATCTGGTAATTGTCTGTCTCCCCACCCCACCCCACCCCCGCCCACACATGGATAACACTGGGGAGGTATTCTCCCCATTTGTCAGGTGAGCAAATCAAGGCTGCGCTGCAGGGCTGCAGCTCTTCCACACTTGGGAGTGGTGGTAGTGGGTGTCCTGGGTGGGAGCCCATTCAGGTAACAGGAGAGGGCGGAGTTGGTGTGGCCATGGGAGGAGGGGGGAGGCAGGAAGAAAGGAAGGGGAAAGAGTATTTGCTGGGTTAGGGGCCAGTAGGGGGAGCAGGGTGAGTTCCTGGGTGAGTGTGGAGAGTAGTCCAGGGCTATACCCTGACCCAGACCTTACTGGCCTAAGGGGCTGGATAGGCAGCCCAGGCCCTCCAGGAGGGGGCAGGAAGGCAGCAGGATGCCTCAGAACAAGGCCTCAGGAAATCTGAGCCAGTCCATGTCAAGGGGCCCTGCCGTGTGATGGCTTGCACACCTCGCCCTCAGTTTGCCCATCCACAGGATGGGCTGGGGTTGAGCATGGGTATGCTGATGGGCCATGAGGACCCGGGGCCTGATCAAGCCTTTGCATCCTATCTCCTGCCCAGGATGCATACCGCCGCCACCCTATGAGGAAGGGGCCACAGCCTTGGCATGAAGCTGCTCCTGGCAGCCTGGCACCTGCCCCTACCGCCCAGGAGACTCCCCAGCCTGCCAGCACCCCCAGACCTCCCCGCTGCGGTGTGCCTGACCCGCCTGAAGGGCTGAGTGCCCGCAACCGACAAAAGCGGTTTGTGCTGTCAGGCGGGCGCTGGGAAAAAACGGACCTCACCTACAGGTAGGGGCCAGCGGCTATTCGAGCAGGCTCTAGACCTCTACCTGTGTGTCTGTGTGTGAACTGCCACCCTCTTCTGCTTCTTGACACATGCGCTGGAGCTAGATCTCTGTGGTTCACAGACCTGTGTGTCCACTGACCCCCGAGCCATCCGTGGACCAACTCCCTAAACCCCAACTTAGATGCACACACAGGCAACACCCTACCACAGCCAGGCCTGCCCACGGCGGAGGGGCAGTAGGTCTGTCAACATGTCAAGTCTCAGTACACAGCTGGTGGCTCCATCGACATGTGGGGCATGGCCTCAGTCACCCAGGCAACCTCTAGTGGGGACCTAGTAAGTGCCAGGCCCTGGGACTCTGCGGTAAATGAAGGAAACATGGCCTGCCCTCTCGGGGAGCTAGGCATTCACCATGTCAGTGTTCAGACCTACCATCAGTACTTGGAATCCATGCGGGTGGGAACGGTGGTGAGCGAGCAGGACAGGTCACGCTTGGAGTGACGCAGAAGCTGAGCTTCTGCAGGTGGGGAGTTGGCCGGGACAGAAAGCATGTGAAGGATGATGGTGTCACACAGATCGGAGCTCAGAAATGTCCTGGATGGGGAACTGAAACCAAGGTGGGGTCAAGGGGCCTGGGTCTCCCCACAGTGAGTGGCACAATCAGGTCTAGAAAGTGGGTCTTGGGGCTCCTGGTTCTGCATTCTTTCCACCAAATGCAGACACCTATGTGCACCAAAGGACATACAAACCCACACAAAGATGTTCCCCCGTGGAAGAGGGACCGCAGCTGAGGCCCAGAGCACACCTGGCTTGTGTCCCACGTGCATGCATCCCCACTGAGCATCCAGGGGCAACTCCTGGCCCATCAGCCAGCAGGGGGCTGTCCCAAGCGAGGCCCAGGCCCCTCCTCCTCCCCCCAGGATCCTTCGGTTCCCGTGGCAGCTGGTACGGGAGCAGGTACGGCAGACGGTGGCAGAGGCCCTACGGGTGTGGAGCGAGGTGACACCACTCACCTTCACCGAGGTGCATGAGGGCCATGCTGACATCATGATCGACTTTACCAGGTGAACCAGTGGCCTAAGACCCCGCCAGGCACCAGCCCCACCGGTCAGTAGCCACTGACTCTGCCCCACCCACCCGCAGGTACTGGCATGGGGACAACCTGCCATTTGATGGGCCTGGAGGCATCCTGGCTCATGCCTTTTTCCCCAAGACCCACCGAGAAGGAGATGTCCACTTCGACTATGACGAGACCTGGACTATCGGGAACAACCAGGGTACGGGCTGGGGACCCGTTTTCCATATGGGGCAACTGAAGATCATAACGAATGGGGACAAGTCCTTGAGCTGGGCTCTGGGGCTTGGGTGTCCTTGCGGCAGGAAGTTTGGGGATTGCTGGGTTATCTCCCTTTTTCAGGCACAGACCTCCTGCAGGTGGCGGCCCATGAATTTGGCCACGTGCTGGGACTGCAGCACACGACGGCTGCCAAGGCACTTATGTCCCCTTTCTACACCTTCCGCTACCCGCTGAGCCTCAGTCCAGATGACCGCAGGGGCATCCAGCACCTCTATGGCCAACCCCGACCAGCCCCCACCTCCAGTCCCCCAGCTGTGGGCCCGCAGGCTGGGGTGGACACTAACGAGATTGCCCCCCTGGAGGTGAGGCTCTGCTCCCAGCTCCCTGCACCCTCTGGCCTCCGTGGCTCCGATGTGGGCTCTTTCTTAGCCCTTCTCTCCCATGCCAGCCGGAAGCCCCACCAGACGCCTGCGAGATTACCTTTGATGCAGTCTCTACCATCCGTGGCGAGCTCTTCTTCTTCAAGGCGGGCTTTGTGTGGCGGCTACGTGGGGGCCGGCTGCAGCCTGGCTACCCTGCACTGGCTTCTCGTCACTGGCAGGGACTGCCCAGCCCCGTGGATGCAGCCTTGGAAGATGCCCAGGGCCACATCTGGTTCTTCCAAGGTGAGGGGGAGGGCGTTCCTGCTCAGGAGACTTCCAGGAGCCAGGAACATCATGGCCAAGGAGAGGGCCCGCCAGCCAGACATACTGGGCAGGGGGAGGGTGCCCTGAAGCCTGAGGGCCAAGGGAGAGCATGGCTCACTTCTCCAGGTGCAGCTGGGAGGCTCCCAGAGGAGATGGCTCTCAAGATGGGAGTAGAATAGAAGTATTACCAGTGGGCCATGCATCAGTGCATTCAACCCTTGAAGCCTGGGTGATTAGTATGCCTGTTCTAGAGATGAGATCTCTGGGGAGTAGATGTGGTGAAGCGACTCGCCTGAGGGCACAGTGTGGAAAAGACAGAGCAGGGATTCCATCTAGTTCTGGCAACCCCAGAGCATGTGCTGTAACTTTCAACTGGGAGAGACAAGAGCCTGGAACATTCTAGTGGCAGGGACTTCAGCAACAGAGGCCCAAGCCTGCCGTGGCACGGGTAGGGCCCAGGGACTGGTCAGAAGCACTTGTCGCAGGTAGCTAAATTCCAGGGGATGGAGTGGGGTGGGAGCTCAGGAGGCCTCCTTCCTGTCTAGAATGAAAGGTACCTCCCAGAGCACGCATCACCCCAGCTTATCCCCACTGGCTCTGACTTCCCTCTGGGGATAAAGGGTGCCGAGCAGGATTACTGGCCCAAGTGTTTTATGGACAAGGAAACCGAGGCTGGGGAAGTCTGTGGCAGTGGGGGTGGCCACATGGGTCCCCAGGGGTTGGGCACAGCAGTTGGACAGCTCCATTGCAGCCTCCCCTCTCCGGCAGGTGCTCAGTACTGGGTGTATAATGGCGAGAAGCCAGTCCTGGGCCCTGCACCCCTCTCTGAGCTGGGCCTGCTGGGGTCCCCCATCCAGGCCGCCTTGGCCTGGGGCCCCGAGAAGAACAAGATCTACTTCTTCGGAGGCGGAGACTACTGGCGCTTCCACCTCAGCACCCGCCGAGTGGACAGCCCCGTGCCCCGCCGGGCCACTGACTGGCGAGGGGTGCCCTCTGAGATCGACGCCGCCTTCCGAGATGCTGACGGTGCGTTGGGGTGGAGAGGCTGGTATGAGTGGTGCAAGAGCCACGTCTCCCACCCGGTGGTGGCTGGGCCTTAGCTCCTCATCATAGGTCCTCTGTCCAGTGCTTTCCCCATCCACCCTCCTCCTTGCGCCAGGCCAGTGCTATGCCCCCATGCTACAGATGGGAAGACTGAGGGCCAGAGTCATAACTGGTAAAATAATAACTGCTGCATGCTGAGGACCGATGATGTTCTAGGCACAATGCTAAGCTCCCTGTGTGTCTCTGGCAGTTCTCAGAACAGCCCTCTAACATAACACCTGCTACGAAGCCAGTTTCGAGAGGGGCAAACAGAGATTCAGGTGATGAGGGCCACTCAGGTGGATCATGGGGAACCAAGCCTCCCACCCAGGCAGTGCCTGCCCCTAACCACCGAACCACCTGGCTGGCCTCCCACAATCTCAAAGGACTAGAGTAGGACTGACTTGCAGTCCAGACTTTCTCCCCCGTACCCCCAAGCTTGCTTCTGTGCTCTCCCACCTCAGGACCTGCTGGCAGAGCAATCCTGTGGTGGCTCTGGGGCTCTGGGTCACCTGCATGGTCCACCTTGCCTCAGGATGTCTGTCTATAGTCTGGCTGGCAGGTACAGGAGTAGACTGACATGGGGGGGGGGCGGGGAAGGGGTGTGGTGAGGGGAGGGAGCCTTGCTTTCCCGGGTTGAGTTTCTGAGACTCCAGGCATCTGTCAAGCTGGACAACAGTCCAGCTTAGACCTGGGGGCAGGTAGGATTCTGAAGGATGGAAAGTTCTGGAATGGCCACCCTGTGGCCTGCAGGTTTCAAGGAATTCAATAGTGGTCAAGCCCTGGCAATCTGACCTCCCCCTGTGCCTGTCCCTGGGCACATCCTGACTGGCAGGTGCAGGGCCCAGTGTCTACTCACCCCAGCCTGACCCTCCTCTCTCCTCAGGCTATGCCTACTTTCTGCGCGGTCGCCTCTATTGGAAGTTCGACCCTGTGAAGGTGAAGGCCTTGGAGGGCTTCCCCCGCCTCGTGGGCCCTGACTTCTTCGGCTGTACCGAGCCTGCCAACACTTTCCACTAACCATAACTTCTCTCAGGGCTCCTGACCCCTGCCAGGCCACTGATATCGGATAGAGACCAGTGGCCATCTTTGTGGCTGTGGGCTCAGGCACAGGATAGAGCCTGTGTTTCCTCAGGGGGGTGGGGAGGGGGTGCTGTCATCTTGACAACTGCAGGGAGGGCCACGCAGGTCGTGGTCACCTGCCAGCAACTGTCTCAGACTGGGCAAGGAGACGCTGGTGTTCCTTGAGGGTGAGGGTTTTCTCAGGCCAGCCCCACTCAACCTGTGCAGGTCACAGTCAAACCCTGCTGCCCTCAGTCTCCATCCCTGTCCCTCAGGTTAGCACCTCAGCAGGGCTGGGGGAACTGAAGCCCTTATTCTGTCCCTGCTGTGAGGTCCCTGCAGGGTGCTGGCACAGGGGGGCCCTTCTGCCTTTTCCTGAGAGGTCAGCTCTGGGTAGGTGCTTGGAACTGGCTGCTTTCTAGTTGGTGATCCTAGAGATGTGTTCCCCAGGATGCAGGCCAAAAGGTCCAGAGTCAGCTGGGGGAGGGGGGTGTTTCCTGCTAGAGACCCGGGCCCTGGAAGCCCCAACATACCTCAATCCTGTCTTGGGCTAAATCCTTCCCAGCCCTCATTCCAGCACTGGGACCCTCCAAAGTCATGTAAATGTGTGTACAGTGTATACAAAGCCTTTTTTTTTTCTACTGAGGACTGTCATTAAATATGGTTATTTTCTACTTGCCTGCCTGAGTTCTTTCTGTAACTATGAGGCCAGGAGGGGAAAAGAGCTGGGGAGGTGGGAGCGGACTCAGGACCTACTCCACCCACCCACCCAAGCTTCTGGTCCTTGGGGCCAGACACAATGTGGACGGCTCCTCTTGCTCCATTCCTCCATCTTGTTTGGCTGGACACCTGGAGTGGCTGTGTAATTGATTCCAGGCTTCCCCTGCTGGCCCCTCAGGGCATCCTCCACGAAGTGGTGGTCACTTTATCTGAATATGTCCCACCCCAGCCCTGATCCTGTAATACTTTGTTTCTCACTGCTGTCAGGACACAGAACAAAACTCAATGGTTACCACAGCCGACTCCACTTAACTCTGAAGGGTGGCCTTGCCCTGCCACCAAGCCTTACCTATCACAGCTGCAATTGTGCTAGACTGAACCACGTGAAATTGTCAGCAGTGGGCCGTTTTTGATCTGCTGCCTTGTGCAGCCGGACACACGGACGCTTTGATGCTTTCATTAATGTCAGCTCCACTCCCAGCTGTAAGCTCCGCAGGGCAAGGCTATCTAGTTTCGCTCACCACCCCACAGCTGCGCCTGTTGTAGGCACAAAGTGCAGAGTTAAGGAAGGAATGGAGAAGTTTGCCTCCCTTCCAGCTCACTGATGCCCTAGCCAAACCAAACACCACCTGGGCCCTGGAATGCTGCCAAGCCTGGGGAAACTTTGCCCATGCCACTTCCCCACCCAGTGTTGTCATTCTGCCCATCTCCACAGCCGCAGGAACAGCTGTGGACCCGGAAATAGGGTATCTGTTCCTAGGATCCCTCTTTTTTTTTTTTAAGATTTATTTATTTATTTATTTGACAGAGAGCACAAGTAGGCAGAGTGGCAGGCAGAGGGAGAGGGAGAAGCAGGCTCCCCGCAAGGAGCCCGATGTGGGACTCGATCCCAGGACCCTGGGATCATGACCCGAGTCGAAGGCAGTTGCTTAACCAACTGAGCCACCCAGGCGCCCCCCTAGGATCCCTCTTATCTACTCAACTACACTGCGTTTTCCAGGTGGGGAAACTGAGGCACGGATAGCTCTGGCCTCCTACCGGCCTCAGACCTCATTTCACTCCTCCTCCACTGGACTGAGTGTCCAGCTGTGAGGCTGGGAAAACCACCGCTTGAGCCAGGGCCTCGGTTGCTATTTCTGTCCGTGAGAAGTTCTGCCCGGTACCTCCACTTGGGAAACAGCCTGGAGGAGAAACGGGTCGTGGTTCCTTTAAAGGGCCCGAAGGGGCGCGCCCCGGCCTTTTGTTTGGGCGGCGGCGGCGGCGCGCGCGTCAGCGTCAACGCCCCGCGCATGCGCGCTGACAGCGGCCTGGTCGTCGTTTGCGGCGGCGGCTGAGGACCCCGGCGGCGGCACGAGCACCGGATCGGCCCGCCCGTCGCCTCCCGGCCTCGGCTCTCCTCAGCTCGGCACGCCGCGGCTCCTCCTCAGTCCTCTCGATCCCTCGCAGCCCGGCCCCGGCCGCCCGCCTCCGCCGCCGCAATGATGATGATGGCGCTGAGCAAGACCTTCGGGCAGAAGCCCGTCAAGTTCCAGCTGGAGGACGACGGCGAGTTCTACATGATCGGCTCTGAGGTAGCCCGCGGCGCGTCCTCGCCCTCCGGCTCCCGCCCCGCGGGAGCCTCGGGGCGGGTCTGTGCGCCGGGAACGCGCGTCTCCATTCATCGCCGCGGGCGGGCGCGCGCGCGGGGTTGTAGGAAGGGGCGGGGCGGGGCCTGTCTGGCTCCGCCCCGCGCACCTCCGTGTTCAGGGCTTGCTTACTCTGTTTGCTGCCAGGGCTTAGGGCAGCGCGATGCGCCGCTGGTTCCGCCCTGAGTTGGTACAACTCCAGGCAGCCGCCGAGAAACAAGATGTTTCGGTTAGCCCCTGGAGCGCCTGGGGGAGAGATTTTGAAAGCTTCCCATGCATCCCTCTTCTGTTGCTACATCTGGGATCCTGAAATCGCAGGTTGGAAACAGGGGCTTACTGACGTCTCATCCCTCACTGTGTTGGTTATTTTTATTTACCAGTGAGGAAATAAGGAGGAGGATGCTTGCTTTTGCGTAGATAAGGCCCCAGTCCCTGAGCTAGATCAATCAGCAGTTCAGAAGAAATTGACACTTGGACTATCCTGAACTTACTCTGAATTTTGAGGGAGAGATTCTAAATATTTTCAATTCTTTATTTTATTTTTTTTTAAAGATTTTATTTATTTATTTGACAGAGAGAGACACAGCGAGAGAGGGAACACAAGCAGGGGGAGTGGGAGAGGGAGAAGCAGGCTTCCCGCAGAGCAGGGAGCCCGATGTGGGACTCCATCCCAGGACCCTGGGATCATGACCTGAGCTGAAGGCAGTCGCTTAACCAGCTGAGTCACCCAGGCGCCCAATATTTTCAATTCTTAACCAGAAGTGACAGCATTTTTTTTGAATCAGCTGGACAGCTGACTTTAGGAAAACCCTACAGTTGGTCTTTCTGTGGGAGTTTATACTAAAAACTAAGCTTTTTTCTAGATTGCCTCAAACTAGCCCTTTTTGATCCAAAAGTAATCCCAAGCTAGTGTATATTCCTTTTTTTTTTTTTTAAATTGGGGATATGCAGTTCAGATGTGCAAATACCCAAGCTGTAGAGTCTTTCCTGGGTAATGAGATAAGTGCCAATCCTGGAGAGCTAAAGCAGTTACAAGATGCCCAGGGTTGTTTCTCCTTGTAGCAGTGTTCAGTATCATATGCCAACATTTCATTCCCGTTTTTAAAATAATGGGGGATTTTTTCCTTTGCGATTGAGTATAGCATGAATGAATGGAGCCTCATGATGGTCACACTGAGGCTTTCAGGATACCCTGTGATTCCTGGCTTGTTACAATTGTATCAGGTTAGGAGACGAGTATGTCAGTAGCATCAGGAGTTTATTGTCCATTTTTCAGCAACTTTTATAAAACAAAAAGGGCAGGATTTATAAATCAGTTTTTCACATTATCACATCAGTGCTGTTCTTCAGACATAGCAGGGAGGCGGAGTCCATGCCTGTCCGTGTGCCACAGCTCAGTGACCTGTAGGAAGCGCCTAAATGCAGGATACAGGGCATTTGAGGAGTTTCCTTTGATATTGGGCACATTATTTAAAGAAGCCCTTATCTGATCTAATGGACAGGAAAAGCACTCAGTTTGGCCTTGACTGTGAGTGGATGCTACTTGAAAAGCAAGCTTTCAGTTAATAGGTGGAGTATATTGAGAGATGGGAAGAAGAAGGCCTGGTTCCAGCCCTGCTCTGCCTCCTCACTTTTCTCATGTATATGAGAGATGCTTAGACTCGATGGTCTCTAAGATCTTCCCCATAACACCTCTTAGTTTCTGGAAGGCTAATTGTAGGCTTCTTTTTCAACCCTGTTGAGTGAGAATCGTCCTGAGACCCAGTCTTTAGAAACCTAGATGGGCGAGGGGAGTGGCATCTGCTCTCTTGGGCCGGGCTGAACAGTTGTCAGATCTCTGGAGGTCTGCAAAGGATTCAAGATCAGGAGGCTGACTATTGATAACCAGTAACTCCTGTCACAGCATTGGGTAGATGGCCTCTGGGCCCCTTCCCCTTGGAAAACAGACACCATATTCAGAGAGGTTGGGTCAGCCATAGCAACAGCCCCAGGGCTGCCCTTCCTCGTCTGTGGAGCGACTCTGGGGAGGCATCTGCAGTTGCAGCAAACGTGTGTGTCCCTGTTCTCCTGCCATCTGCCGACAGCTGTGTTCACCAAGCCAGAGTCACAGAGCTGAGAGCACCCTAAGAAATCCCCAGGTTCACACCTTCGTTTTTTTTTTTTTAAGATTTGTTTACTGGGCGCCTGGGTGGCTCAGTTGGTTAAGCGACTGCCTTCGGCTCAGGTCATGATCCTGGAGTCCCAGGATCGAGTCCCGCATCGGGCTCCCTGCTGGGCAGGGAGTCTGCTTCTCCCTCTGACCCTCCCCCGTCTCATGCTCTCTCTCTCTATCTCATTCTCTCTCTCAAATAAATAAATAAAATCTTTAAAAAAAAAAAAGATTTGTTTACTTATTTTAGAGAGAGAGCACGAGCAGAGTGGAAGGTGCGGAGGGAGAGGAAGAGAGAATCTCAAGCAGACCCCCTGCTCAGCATAGAGCCGGACTCGGGACTCGATCTCACAACTCTGAGATTCTGACCTGAGCCGAAACCAGGAGTTGGACGCTTAACCGACTGCGCCACCCAGGCGCCCCAACTGTCATATTATGTTTGGGACACTTGGCGTCAAGAGAGGGTGAAGTCCAGTTTAGGGGAAAGCCAGGAAGGCAAGTCCCGGTCTCCCAAGTTCCAAAGGGGTCTTGGGAAGGATCTAGGTGTCCTGGAGCCCTACAGGACCTGCGAGGTAATGGTGGGGGGCATTGTTGTCAATTTCTTTCCAAAAACCTAGTGGAAACTATCCATTTGCCCTTGGATGATAATGGTACTCAAGCCAAACAATGCAGAGGGGTCTTTGCCTTCTGTGTGGAGAATGAGCAACTCGCTGTGGCCACTCTTCTGTCAGGCTGTTCAGCAGCCCTGGTTGTCGATCATAAAAATCTTTGATTCATGAAAAAGGGAGAAACCCATTCTAATTTAACAAATAATATCGTGCTGGGTAGGTAAATGGGAAGAATAACAGAAATGGTCTCCATGGGGCAAAGTTCAGAGTTGCTGCATGTTTGACGGATGAGTGAGGAGACCCAGAAAAGGGCTGTGCTTCGTGGCCCCAGGTGGAGCTACACATGGCACTCGGTCTACTGACTGTCCCCTTCCAGGGGACCCAAGTGGTCACTGTCTGTGAAATAATCGAGTTTTGTTTTTTTTTTTAAAGATGTTATTTATTTATTTGACAGAGAGAGGGAACACAAGCAGGGGGAGTGGGAGAGGGGGAAGCAGGCCTCCTGCTGAGCAGGGAGCCCGATGTGGGGCTCCATCCCAGGACCCTGGGATCATGACCTGAGCCGAAGGCAGACACTTAATGACTGAGCCACCCAGGTGCCCCAGTAATCGAGTTTCTTGACAAAAACTTGGAGACTAGATTTCTTTTCATTAAGGAAGTCATACTTTGAGTATCCGGTACAGACAAACTGAAGTAGTTGTTTGGGGCAGCAATGATTTATATAGCAATATGCTGATTGCCAGTAAGTGCTTTTTAAACTCTTTGGAAAATTCCTTTGGTGTTCCTGGTTTGAGTTTTGTTACTAAACAAAGCCAACAGGGGCTATGGGGAAAATTATTCTGCATCTGTCTAAAATTAAAAGACCTTTTTGGTGTTTATTACATCATGAAAATATCAAAGTCTATTCTTAAGATAAAAGAAAGTCAAAGAGGCCTTACATTTCTGGAAAGGGCCTGGGATCCTTAGTCTAAAATCAAAATCACCACGAGCTTCTCAGTGAGCTCTGGGGGCCTGCCTCAGAAGCGTCTGGTCAGGCCTTTCAGAACTTGGTCCTGTCATCAGGATGCAGATGTTATGGCCCCTGCCTAGAGGGGCAGATGTGGGCCAGATGTGCACTATTGTTGAACCCTCGATGTCAGCAGAATGTGTTTTTATGGCTGCAGAAAGCCTGGTGCCCAGAGGCTAACTCGTGTTCTGCTCGTCACTCAGTCGGGCAGAGCCTCTGCACCACGACCCTCTCTTTCTGCGTCGAGACATGACCCTCATAATGAGCCTTCTTGCTTTACTCATAGGTGGGAAACTACCTCCGTATGTTCCGAGGTTCTCTGTACAAGAGATACCCCTCGCTCTGGAGGCGACTAGCCACTGTGGAAGAGAGGAAGAAAATAGTTGCATCGTCACATGGTAAAAAAACAAAACCTAACACTAAGGGTGCGTCTTCACGAGGGTTTGTAAACCTGTTTCAAAACCACTCGCTTATGTCATGAAGATAAAACGTTTTCACTCCAGAGTGTCTTCACTGCAGCCGTGACCTTAGTGTGGCAGGGAGCATCCGAGGGGCAGGGTTGCCCCGGAGCTTGCCGCGCAGCTCAGGCGAGAAAGCGGCTCCAGGGAGCCGGTGGTCCCTTGTCAGGTATTTTCAGCAGGGCCAGCGGGGTGTGAGGGTGGCGGGGCCGTGAGGGCGGTGGGGCCGGGACACGAGTGGGTGCTGTGAAGACATGTTGGTCTCAAAACGTTTTAGGAATGCTGTGATGCTCTGCCATCTGCCGTGGGCTTGTCGCCATAGTCACCCTCCATGCAGCCCGAGCGGCGGGTGGTGGCCCCAGCTCCCACTCCCCTCTGGGGCTTTCACCGCTTCGCTTCCCAGAGCACATCCATCCCATAGCACCTCATTCTGACGACCAGCGTGCTAGTGCTCATGTGCATGTCCCTGCTTGGTGTGACTGAGGTGTGCCTGGGGCTTGCTGGCTGAACTGCCCAACACTCGAGAGCTGAGTGGGCTTTGGCAGTGGCAGCTCTGCGCAGGGCCAGAAGATGCTCTGCAGACGCTTCGAGGGCTCCGACGGGAGCGTCTCCCCTTACCTTTCGGGTTGGATGCGGCGTGGCGTTTGGCAGGTGGCAAAACTGCTTCCGCTTGGCAGTGGCGCCTTATAGAGAGCTGCCCAGGCCTGGGTGAAGACTCTGCCTGAACCTGTGCATGCGTGTGTGTGTGTGTGTGTGTGTGTGTGTGTGTGTGTGTGTGGACGCGCGTGCACGCACGTCCGCCTGTCCTGTTTGGTTGTGTCTGTAGGTACTGCTGTGGTCTTGTCCACTGTGGGCAAAGTAGTGGTTCTTTTAATGCAGGAGCCGGAGCTTCTTTTTTTATGTGCTGCTATAACATTGCCACTCACTTGCTTTAAAAAGTCTCCTTTTTTGTCCTCCCTCTGCCCCCCCGTCCCCCCGAGTGGAGCACCAGTCACTAACGCAGTGAGTTCCTAGCTTTGCTTTCACCCCCGCAAGCCTCAAGTGAAGTCTCAGTGGCTCTTCTGCCCTGTGCTTTGGAGACACGTTCCCCATAACCGACTTGTTTCTCCAGGAGAAGCCAGGCTGGATGCGCAGACAGGTAGCAGCTCTTGACCAAGGTTCCCTAGAAGAGCTATGGGTCGAGCTGCCTAGAACCTGTCCTGCTTCCCAGACGGCGGGCGTTGACTGGCACAGGGCCGGAAATTGACGTTTGGTGTGAAGCAGCTCTTTCTAACTCTCTGGGCTCTTGTTTTAAAAGAAAAGTATTTTTCATCTTTCATTCCATCTCTCCACTTTGCTTCGTGTCGTGGATTGCCATGGTGTCAGACCTCTTCCCACTGGTGGTATTACTCTGGAGCCTCCTTCCCACCCCCCCCGAGGACCTGTTGGCTGTGCCGTGCCGTGGCTGCTGCCGCCCCGGGCGCTGCCTCTGTGCCCCGAGCCGATGCTCCTGGCACAAATGAGCGTGAGTCAGTCCTCTGGGAGTGCTTCCTCAGTAGGACCCCGAAAGCACTCCGTCCAGATTGCCCTTTTGGAAGAGGCCAGCATTTAGCAGTAGTAAGGTTGACACCTGCTTGTCCCTCCTCGTGCATGTGAGGACCTCGATGTGCTGCATCCACCGGCTGCCGCTCCTCGCTGCCCCGCCAGCAGGGTGACCGCAGCGGCATCTCTGCTTGCAGATCACGGATACACGACCCTGGCCACCAGCGTGACGCTGTTAAAAGCCTCAGAGGTGGAAGAGATTCTGGACGGCAATGACGAGAAGTACAAGGCGGTGTCCATCAGCACGGAGCCGCCCACCTACCTCAGGTAGTACACCCCCGGCTGGGGCATGCTCTCGGGAGACAGCCACAGGTATTTTTCTCATACTCTAGAACTGATTGCGATTCGGTGGAACTGAAATACTTTCAAAGGTGTATTTATTTGAGAATGAGAGAGAGTGCGCGCACAAGTGTGTGCGTGCACATGCAGGGCGTGGGGTGGGGCAGAGCGAGAAGGAGAGAGTCTTTTTTAAGCAGACTTCCCTCTGAGCTTGGAGCCGGATGCCGGGCTCAATCTCAGGACCTGAGATCATGACCTGAGCCAAAACCAGGAGTCAGAAGCTTGACTGACTGCTCCACCAAGCACCCCTGAACCAAAATACTTTTAAACACTTCACCCACTATGCTTAAAAATTGTCTTAGCCAGGTTTCCAAGTTTTTTCTGTATCTTTGGAATTTCTAAGAAACATAAGCCCAGTCTTGGGTTCTGGAAAGTCATTAGGAATGCTTTGAAAGTGGGACTAATCTGTTCGAAAAATGAGTGGCCCAGATAAGTTCACAGAAGAAACGAACAGTAGCTTTTAAGATTTATTTATTCTTTTATTTTAGAGGGACAGAGCATGCATGTGCAAGCCTTGTGGGAGGCGGGAGAGGGAGGGAGAGAATCTCAAGCATACTCTGTGCTGAGCGCAGGGGGGCTCAACCCCATGACCCCGAGATCATGACCCGAGTGGAAACCAAGAGTTGGATGCTCAACCGACTGAGCCACCCAGGAGCCTGTGAATGATAGATTTTTTTCTTTTAAGATTTTATTTATTTATTTGACAGAGAGATGGCGAGAGCAGGAACACAAGCAGGGGGAGTGGGAGAGGGAGAAGCAGGCTTCCCGCCGAGCAGGGAGCCCGATGCGGGGCTCGATCCTAGGACCCTGGGATCGTGACCTGAGCCGAAGGCAGACGCTTAACGACTGAGCCACCCAGGCGCCTCGAATGATAGATTTTAATATAGAAGCTTAGAACCTTTGAAAGAGTATTTACAATAATAATTAGGTAAGTAATTGGAGGGTGGTTACATTATAGAGTCTGTTCATTCAGATTTATTTTTTAATTTTTTTATCTTTTCATTTTCATAGGTAGTTTTATTTGGTTTTTACACATTCACATTTATAAGAGAAACCTGGATACCCCGGTAGCTAAATAGGTAAAGAGTGGGCCCCCCTGGAAGCACATGGAGTAAACAAATAGAGGAGACGATGTTTGGCCTTGTGTAATGTTAAGAATTCAAAGTAAAAGAAAATAAATGACCAGCGACATAAAGAATTGGGGAAGGTAGGATAGAGCTGGCACACTCAGGCACCCTGCAGAGGCTTTGTACAAGGCCATGGTGATGACACCAACCTGTTTTTGTTCTCTGGCCCATTAATGTCACCCCTGGGAATGTGTCTCAGACAAATAATTTAAAAGGCCGCCACCACCAGCGGAAATCATTATATGCACCAAGAGGCACTTGGTAGCATCATGAGTAATGACGGACAGTATGGAGCCACTTGAGCATCCAGCCTTAGGGAGAGGCTTGAGTGAGAGAACGTGCAGCCAGCTGAGTAGACTAGGGTGTGACAGACTAGGCTATAGACCAGGAGAGACGATATCCTGGAACCAGATAGTCTGGAACATAGGTAACTGTTTAGGTCATAGTTAAATAGACTCTGCGGCAACCAGAAACATGGTTCACGTGAGTGAGCTGTGCAGGATACCTCCGTTACCCTCTCAACTCTCAAGAACACATGCATTTAGATGCACAAAACCCTGGGGACACTGAGGGTTGGGGGAAGGAGGCTTATTGTTTTGAGTGATGTGGTTATGGAAAAATCATTTCTTTCCAGATTGTCTTTCAACTTTACTATTGGGTCGTTTTTGTAATCCTCCCCCCAC
This sequence comes from Mirounga angustirostris, assembly GCF_029215605.1. Lineage (NCBI taxonomy): Eukaryota > Metazoa > Chordata > Mammalia > Carnivora > Phocidae > Mirounga > Mirounga angustirostris. Next base: position 65,552,714 of record NW_026991722.1, read on the forward strand.
CCCCACCTAAAGGTGACACACACCCCACCTGGCCAGTGTTAGAGATGTGTGCTCTGCAGATTCCTCTTTCCCCGAGGGATGTGGTAAGAACATAAGGACGGCTAGACTTTCCCAGGGAAGTGGCAGAAGGAAATCATGTACATATGGCTGGGGCTTTCAAGTCTGCACATGTCAGCCAGGAACCTTTTATGGGGCAGTAAACACTTCTTGAAGATCGTGTCATATGAGGAACAGCTGAGGGAATAGAGTATTGTAGTTACCCCAGGGCCCAAAACCACTGGGAGGCAGGCACCTGAGTGGCCTCATCGGTTAAGTGGCCAACTCTTGGTCTCAGCTCAGGGCTAGATCTCAGGGTCGAGAGTTCCAGCCCCGCATTGGGCCCCTTGCTGGACATGGCCTACTTAAAAAAAAATAAATAAAACTGCCGGGAGGGTTGGGGGTAGAGGTTGAGTGAAGCTGCTTTCCTCGGGCCCTGTGCTCAGGAAGTGCCTTCCCACTGCCCAGTCAGCTCCACAGGAGGACTGGCAGCCCCCTCCTTGTCACACAGTCAACGCTGCCCTTACATTGCTCAGACTCACCAGGGAAGGTGGCCCTGAGGATGATAAAGTGATAACACAGGGCATAGTGGGAACCCGAGCACTTGTCTTACAAACCAGGCCAGCTCTGGAGCCTCGGTTTAAAATAGCCTTTTGGTATTTTCCTGGTAGTAAGAGGAACCTGTAATTTGCAGAGAAGAGTGAGCCCTTTTATGGTATGCTACTTGAATTACTTTGAGCCTCACTTTCTAGAAAGTTTTCACTAACACAGGTTCTCATCAGCCCTACTGGTCTGGAAACCTGGAAGCCAGAAGCATTGCCTTGTCCATCTCAAGCTGGCCTGTGTACCTAAAAGAATAGTCTGATCGTGTCTCTCCCTTCTTCAAACTCCTTGGGGACTCCTAGCTGCCTGCCGAGTGCAGTCAGTTCTCATGGAGCATGCCAGCCCCTGGGATCGGGACCCTCTCCTTGTCCCGCCTCTCCAGCCCCAGCCAAGCCCACAACCTATCCAAGCTTCCTCTCTCCTGCCACCTGTGCGCTTCCGGAAATGCCCTACCCCCCACTCCCAGTGAGCCCCAACTCAGTGCATAAGGCTCCACTCCAGGGTCTGCTCCCCTGGGAAGCCTCCTCCTCATGTACATTCCCTGCAGAGGGGATAATGCTTCCATGGAGTCATGCCTAGCACATACCATGTTATACTGCGACTTGTGTGCTGGGCTGGGCACTGTTCTGCTGTGTCTGGAGCCCCTCTGCACCCTTCCCCTAGCATGGGTGACTGAATGGGTGCCAGTGGGAGCCTCAGGAGTAGACACGTGCAGAATCCGGGGTGCTTAGGGGTCCCCATAGGGTCCTGGAGCCTGGCAGGGGTGCAGTGGGTGTCCACTGACCATGACTTGGAGGCTGATGGTCAGTAGTGGGTTCCTAGACTGAGCAGGGGCATTTCTCGTGTCTCCCCAGGGAACAGAAAGCCAAGAGGAACAGCCAGTGGGTGCCCACCCTGCCCAACAGCTCCCACCATCTGGACGCGGTGCCCTGCTCCACAACCATCAACAGGAACCGCATGGGCCGGGACAAGAAGAGAACCTTCCCTCTGTGGTGAGCATGCCTCACCCCCCCCCCCCCCCCATGGATTCCACCTCAGTTTTAGCTTCCCTCTGCCTTGACCTTGTGTTCCCTAAAACACTATGCTGCCTTCTTGAAACTGTCCCCTCGGCTTCTGGGACAGCCAGTCTCCGGCTTACTCCAGCCCCGGGCTCTGCCTGCTTTAGTCTCGCTGCTCTCTCCTGTGTCCCCAGCGCCTCCAGTGGGTGCTCCTGAAGGTGCAGCCCTTGGATCTTGTGGTTTGAGATGCCATCCCCCTGCCATCCCTACTGTTAGTTCCCTGTGGCTGCTGGAGCACATCACCACAAGCTGGGTGGCTTAAAACAACACAAATCTATTTCTTACGGTTCTGGGGGCAAGAGTTTCAGTGCAGCAAAATCAAGGTGTTGGCTGGACCTCACTCCCTCTGGAGGCTCTCGGGGGGAAGCTGTTCCTGCCTCTTCTGGCCTCTGGTTGCTGCCAGCATTCCTGGGCTTGTGGCTGCATCACCAGTTTGTCTCAGTGGGTCACAGGGCCTCCTCCTCTGTGTATGTGAAATTGCCCTGTCTTCTCTTAAAAGGACGCTTGTGATATGATTCAGGGTTACCTGCAGAATCTTCTCTTAAGATCCTTAGTTACATTTGCAAAGTCCCCTCCCCCGCCTTTTGCCATATAATGGTCACAGGTTTTAGGGATTAGCACTGGATATCTTTTGGGAGGCATTTTTTCAAGTTTCCACTTTCATCTCTGCAGCCCAGCCTCACCCCTACATGCTGTCCTTGGGTGTCCGTCACACACTGCTTGCAGACTTGTCCAACCCAGGACACAGTAATCCCATCCTTCCTGCACTCAGGCTGAAACCCCAGAACTTCCTCCTTCTCATGCCACAGAGCTAGTCTCAGCAGATTTCTTCCTTCTCAGCGTGCCAAATGTTTGGAATTGGACCGCCCTTGGCCAGCCCCCACTCAAGTGTGGGCCCCCTTGCCCAGGGCAGATGGCACCACTCCTGTCGCAGGTCTTCCAGATACCCTGTCACGTGTCCGCCAGGGAGTCCTCATAGCGCCACCGCTCTCTGGCTTCTTCTCTTGCCACCCTCACTCACCCTCAGGCCCATGAGCCTCCACGCTGCTTTGAGAGCCACCCAGAAGCTTCTGCCCTTGGAGTTCCCTCTGCCGAGAGCTCACTCCTTGCCACCGTCTGCATGGCCAAACCCCTTCTCCCTCTTCCTTCCCGTCACTATTTGAATGTCCCTTTCCCAGAGCTGCTTCCGCCTCTTTAGAATGGCCACTCTTTTCCCTTTCCCTGTCCATGCTTTCCAGAGCATGGTGTCTGGCATACAGTGTGTTTTCCTCATTTATTTGTCTGTCATCTGTGCCCCTCCTGAGAGCAGGTCTCAGCCCTCTGTATTCCACAGACACCCTTAGGGTCCCCTTACCCTCCAGCATTCCCCCATCCGCCTCACCACCCCAACTTGTTCCCTCTTTGTCTGCCTACAATACAGATATGACCTGCCTTGCTCTGGTTCTCCTGGGGCTCCCTCAGGGTAGAAGCTGGATTCCGTAGCCTGAGGTGGAGAAGCATGGGTACCTGGGTACCTGGACACCCTGTAGCTTCTCTGTGTCTTCCACGCTGCTCCCCCCACTCCTCCCAATCTGCACCCCGCCTTCGGTGTTCTTGCTCTCGCTCCCTCAATAACTCCTCACCGCTCCTGCCCCTTGGCTTTTGCTCAAGTATTTCCTCTTCTGGAAATACCCTTCCTTTCCTACAGTTTTCTGTGAAAGTTAGGCCTGCTTTGGGGCTTAAATCTCCTTTCCTTTGGGATACGTCAAGGTCATCTCCCGCTGCCCAAGGCTGCAACTCCCTCTCCCTTCCCTGTGTGCCCTTGAAGTGTGGAGCTCTGCCCCTGTGGCCGCAGGACCCCTGCTGGCTCGTCTCTGCTGGCTCAGCCCTTAGTTGACAAGTCGCCATAAGAAGTGGGCTTTTCCCCTCTGGCCAGGTTCGCAGTGACCAGCAGTGCAGAGAGGGAGGCCCTGAGCGTGGAGACCCCCACCACCCCTTGCTGACTTTGCTGCCACTTCACTTCCAGCTTTGATGACCACGACCCAGCTGTGATCCATGAGAACGCATCCCAGCCTGAGGTGCTTGTCCCCATCCGGCTGGACATGGAGATCGACGGGCAGAAGCTTCGAGATGCCTTTACTTGGAACATGAATGGTACGTGGGCGGTTGGGCCGTGCGAACAGTCCTTTTTCTTGACTACTGCTCGTTGGGATCTTGGACTCTGAACACGACATTCAGAGCCTCATGGCATAGATGGGGAGGGTGTGGACTCTGGGTTCAAATCCTACTTCTGCCCCCTTTTCCTGTGGGTTGGGCACATGAGCTTCAGGTTCCTTCCTCTCCCAGTGAGCTTGGGTGGGTCAGGGGCCAGTCATGATGCAGGCTGTCTGTCCACAGAGCTCGATGATGACCTTGATGCTGCTTAGACCAGTTTGGCCGCATGGCCCTCCACACACCTCCCATCAGCCCTGTGCACCCCTCTGGTCTTTCATGATGCTGTGTGTGTATGTGCTCATACCTCTCTCGGCCCCTCGAGGTCTGCCCTCTGTCTGTTCTTCCTCCTCCCATCCTCGCTCCATAAGTCCCGGGTCAGGTGCCTGCTCTTGCCTGGCTCCCAAAATCTGAGCATGACTCCGTGCAAAAAAGCAAGCGAAAGCATAGGAGATGTTCGCCAGAGCGTTTCGTCCTTATCCCATGCAGGAAGGAGGATTGCACCTGTGCTTATTTTTTCTTTATTGTTTTCCTGAATCTTTCAGATTTTTTGCAACAAACACATTATTTATATTCAGACCAAAACCAAACAACAACAATGAAAAACCCCAGTGAGTATCATTTTTAAATGAAGAAAAGTTGAGAATCCCCGGAATCTCACCGTCCCTACTAATAGTTTCCCTGCCAGTCACTTGCACGTGCAAACATATTTAACAGAGTTGTAGTTATAGTGCAAGTATAATTTTATTTTTCTTTGCTTAGAAGTATCTTCCTGGTTTCTTTGGGCTTCATAATTGGCGCACAATTTTCTGATGAGTTGTAGCGCCTCTGTTTGCTAAAACTCCTTCTGCTATTAGACGTTTCCAGGGCAGAGAACATAATCGCTAACAACTTTTTTCTCCCAGAGGGCATTTCCTCATGGAGGAACGTGTGTAGTTGTTGATACGTGGTTGCCTGGAACTTTCTGGAGGCATTAGCCTGCTTCCTTTGGTCGTGTCCTGGCACTTGATGTGCCAGGCCTGAGTCCAAGGGCCTCTGCCCAACTCTGGGAACAAGGCCTGAGACCCGGGTGCCTGTCCTCCAGGGCCCATGGGTTAGCTGGCGAGAGAGGATGTGGCCAAGGGGAGATGTGGTGAGGGGTTCCAGGACGTTGTAATGAGTGTAGACAGGGCAGACGTGGTGCTCTGGTGATACTCCAACATGGGGACAGGACAGCTGATGAGCGCCAGCCGGTGGCCTGTGCTGCACATTTCTGTTACACCATTCTCTGCTCATCTCAGCTGGTGTTTGTTAGAGTTAATTGTTAATTCATCTTTCTCCCCATTTCAATCCCTTCAGGTCAGGGAACATGTTTTTTATCACTGCTTTTATTACAACATTTAGCATAGAAACTGGCCATAGGCCATGGCATAGGAACTTAGCTGTTCAGTTGACTCCCTACATGTATTATCATGTTACGTTTCTTTCGATAACATGTAGAAAGCTCAGACTATTTATACTCCCACCTTAGTCCAGAAGGGATAAGGCATCTTACATGAGAATGCTTGGTAGGAAAGAATAAAGCAAATGCAAAAGATGTCGTGAGGAAAAATTGGATGAAGCGGAAAATGAAATGAGAAGATACAAAATGAAGCCAGTACTCTGGGTCATACTCACAGTTCAGTAGGCGTACGTTGCGAGGGCAGGGCATGACGCTTGGCCCTTTAGAACCAGGCAGAGAGCGACAGGATGATCGGTTCTGCGGTTCCCAGTGTGGTCAAGATGAGCATCCACTCATGGCTCAGAAGCCACAAAATCACACATAGTACTTGAATCCAAGAGAACCTTTCCCTCTGGCCCTCAGGAGGACACAGTATAATTCAGTGAAGACCTATATCTGTCTGGGAACCCTGCCATGAGTTTCTCCAGGCTGTTCCTCAAAGGAGTTCTCCAGTAGCATACCATATACCCCACGAAGTATAATTTGGTACAAATCCTTGGAGAACCAAAATAATTTTGTTCTGTGAACTCTTCCTCAGCCCACAGTGGTATTTAGCATATCTAAGAGCTGTAATTCTTAACTGGTGGTTAGGAAGCTGTGCCCCTGGCATAAGAGTTAAAATTGCATGTTCAAAAAAAAAAAAAAAAAATTGCATGTTCAAAATCGCTGGTGTTTTTCATGGTCATATCTAATTTACTTTGAAATTTCAAGTAATCATAAAGGTGGGTGTGAGACATTTTATCACAAAGGGACTAAAAATGTTGAGCTGTATGAATGAACTACATGTCCTTCAGAACCAGGACGTTCTTCATAACCAGGATTTGTCTCCGACAGACTTTGGGAAGGTATCTGTTAACAACGAGCTCAAGGTTATCTTCTCTTAGAAGGACATGAAAGAGCGCTTATCTGTGAGTTGCTGGTGAAGTATGACATTATCTGTCTCAATAGCCAGCCTCCTTGGGGTATGTTGAAATCCTCCAGAAAGGATGAGCTGCTGAACAAGAACACATGGATGCTAGTATGGCCCCACCAGGGGATGAGGGGATCCCAAGGCAGGGCCCTGAGCTGCCTCAGGAGAAGGTGTGGAATCTGCTCCTGCACCCAGGCCAGGGGTGACCCGGGCCCTGCAGGTTAACTTTGCCAGGCATGGCTACAGGAAGCAGGTTCTAGAGATTTGTGTCCATGTGTTCACTTTGGATGCCTAAAATCCCCAAATGACAGATTCAGGAAGCTGAGTGGATCCCAGCAATATAAACCCAAGGAAATCCATGCCAAGACTCATCTTAGTTGAACTTCTGAAAACTAAACACAAAGAAAAGATCTTGAGAGCCAAGAAAAAGAACACCTGACTTAGAGGGAAAGACCTGGGATGACAGCAGATTTCTTATCCAAAACCACGGAGGCTGGAGGAAATGGCACATGGTTTTTCGAGCCCTGGAAGAAAAGGACTGCCAATCTTGAATCTTACACCCAGTAAAAATATCCTTCAGGAATGAAGGGGAAATCCTCAGATGAAGGAATACTATCGCCTTTAGATCTAACCTAAAAAAAGGGAGATGATAGGGCGCCTGGGTGGCTCATTCGGTTAAGTGTTTGCCTTCGGCTCAGGTCATGATCCCAGAGTCCTGGGATCGAGCCCTGCATCAGGCTCCCTGCTCAGTGGGGAGTCTGCTTCTCCCTCTGCCCCTCTCCCTGCTCGTGCTCTCACTTGCTCCCTCCCTCTCAAATAAAATCTTAAAAAAAAAAAAAGGGGGGAGATGATAAAAGAAACTGGAACATCAGGAAGGAAGAAAGAATATGATAAGCAAACATACGGGTAAATATAATCTTACTTTCTCCTCTTGAAATTTCTAAATTATTTTTAGTAGTTGAAGCAAATGTGGTAATGCTATCTGATATGGTTCTAAATGTATGTAGAAGGAATATTTTAAGATACTTATAAATGAGGAAATGTAAAGGGACATGATGAGAGGTACAGTTTCTATACTTTACTTGAACTGGTAAAAATGAAGAAACCAGTAGACTGGTAAGTTATGTGTATATGATGTTACATAGAGAAGGGCACTTAAAAATTCTACACAAAGAGGGGCACCTGGGTGGCTCAGTTGGTTAAGCGACTGCCTTTGGCTCAGGTCATGATCCTGGAGTCCCGGGATCGGGTCCCGCATCGGGCTCCCTGCTCGGCAGGGAGTCTGCTCCTCCCTCTGACCCCCCCCCCCCCCGTCATGTGCTCTCTCTCTCTCTCATTCTCTCTCTCTCAAATAAATAAATAAAATCTTAAAAAAAAAAAAAAAATTCTACACAAAGAGATATACTCAGAAATACTATAGATAAATTGAAATGGAGTCCTAAAAAATGTTCAAGTAACCCACAGGAAGGTAAGAAAAGAAAACAGGAAAAACAAAAACAAAGTGGCAGATATAAGACTTAATATGTCAGTAATTACCAGTTAAAAAAAGCAAGAGATTCTCAGAGTGCATTTTTTTTTTTTAGTATTTTATTTATTTATTTGACAGAGAGAGACACAGTGAGAGAGGGATCACAAGCTGGGGGAGTGGAAGAGGGAGAAGCAGGCCTCCCGCGGAGCAAGGAGCCCAATGTGGGGCTTGATCCCAAGACCCTGGGATCATGACCTGAGCTGAAGGCAGATGCTTAACGACTGAGCCACCCAGGCGCCCCCAGAGTGCATGGTTTTTAACACTTCATTTTTTTTTTTTAAGATTTTATTTGTTTATTTGACAGAGAGAGAGCACAAGCAGGGGGAGCAGCAGGCAGAGGGAGAAGCAGGCTCGGGAGCCTGATGCGGGGCTCAATCCCAGGACCCCGGGATCATGACCTGAGCTGAAGGCAGCCGCTTAACCGACTGAGCCACCCAGGCGCCCCTTAACACTTCATTTTTTAAAGTAACCTCTACACCTGACATGGGGCTCAGCCTCACAACCCCGAGATCAAGAGTTGCATGCTCTAAGAACTGAGCCTGCCAGGCAGCCCTGGCAGAGTGCATTTTTTAAATGACCCAATGATATATTATCTACAAGAAACTTCTTTCAAATATAATGATTAGGTAGGTTGGATGTAAAGTCATAGGAAAAGATAGGTCATGCAGGCATTGATCAGAAGAAAGCAGAAACGGTAGCATTAGTATCAGATAAAGCAGACTTAAGAGCAAAGCAAATTACCACAGGTAGAGAGATTAAATACAGTAGTACCCCCTTGTCCACAGGGAGTATGTTCCAAGGCCCCCAGTGGATGCATGAAACTGCAGGTAATGCCAAGTCCTATATATACTATGTTTTTTCTTAAGCATTCCTACTTATGGTAAAGTTTAGCTTATAAACTAGGTACAGTAAGAGATTAACAACAATAACAGGACAATTATAATACTGTAATAAAAGTATGAATGTGGTCTCTCTCAAAATATCTTAGTGTACTGTATTCACCCTTGTTCTTGTGATGATAGAAGATGATAAAATGCCTACGTGATGAGATGAAGTGAGGTGTAGGATTAGCCTACTGTGATCTTTTTTTTTTTTTTTTAAAGATTTTATTTATTTATTTGACAGGGAGAGACAGTGAGAGAGGGAACACAAGCAGGGGGAGTGGGAGAGGGAGAAGCAGGCTCCACGCAGAGCAGGGAGCCCGATGCGGGACTTGATCCCAGGACCCTGGGATCATGACCTGAGCCGAAGGCAGTCGCTTAACCGACTGAGCCACCCAGGCGCCCAGCCTACTGTGATCTTCTGATGATGATTCTGATGATGAAGGAGGATCATCTGCTTCCAGACCAAAGTTGGCTACAGATAACAGGCTGTGGAAAGCAAACCACAGATAAGGGTTGGGGGGACTACTTTAATGATAAAAGGGTCAGTCCACCAAAAAGACATAGCAATCCTAAGTATGTATGCACCAAACAGCAGAGCTGGGAAAGATGTGAAGCAAAAACTGATAGAACTGAAAGGAGAAACGGACAAATCCACAATTGTACTGGAGACTTTGACACCTCTCTATCTCAACAACTGAGAATAACTAGACAGAAAATGAGCAAAATGATATAAACCCAACAACACCATCAACCAACAGTATCTGGCATTTATAGAACACTGCGTCTATCACAGCAAAAAAACATATTTTCTTTACTTCATATGGGACGTATACCATACAAACCATGTCATGGGGTCATAAAACAAACGTCAACAAATTTAAAAGAATTGAAATTTTAAATTATGTGTTCTTCAACCAGAATGGACGCAAATGCTTGTTAGCTAAATAACGCATTTCTAACTAATTCATGGTTCAAAGAGGAAATCTAAAGGGAAGTAAATGTATACATGGACCTGAATGAAAATATCACCTACCAGAATTTGTAGGATATAGCTAAAGTAGTACTGACAGGGTAATTTGTAGTATCAGTGTTTACAGTAGAAAAGTTTGAAATCTATAAGCTCCCACTTCAAGAATTGAGAAAAAGAAAAGCAAAATGAAACCAAAGTGAGCAGAAAGCAAAGCATAAGAGAGCAGAAATCAATGAAATTAAAAACAGAAAAACGGGAGAAAATGAATGAAGTACACATGATAATTTGAAAAGCTCAGTAAAGCTGACAGACCTAGCAGGACTGACAACAAAAGATGAAAACAAAAATTATCAAATTCAGGAAAGAAATGGGCTATCATTACAGGCCCTGTGGATATCAAAAGGGAGTACCACAAAAGCTCTCCACACATAAATTTGACAATTTAGATAAAATGGAGCAATTTCTTGTAAAACATATACTATCACAGTTCACTCAGTATCAAATAGATAATTTGAGTTGCCCTATCACTATTAAGAAGTATGATTCATAATTTAAAAACCTCCCCAAAAGGAAACTTCCAGGCACAGATGTGGCTCTGGAGAATTTTACCAAACATTTAAAGAAAAATTAACATCAATTCTCTGCAGTCTTTTCCAGAAAATAGAAGAGGGAACACTTCCCAATGAATTTTATTTTTTTCCCCCAATGCATTTTATAAAGCTCGTATTACCTTGATATCAAAACTAAAGACAGTACAGGAAAAGTAAACTATAGACCAGTATTCTTAATGATTATAGACATAAATTCCCCCCCCCCCCCTTTTTTTAAGTAGGTTTCATGCTCAGTATGGAGCCCAGCGCAGGGCTTGAACTCACAACTCCAAGATCAGGAACTGAGCTGAGATCAAGAGTCAGACACTTAACCGACTGAGCCACCCAGGCACCAGGACACATAAATCCTTAACAAAACATTAGCAAACAGAATTCAGCAATATATAAAAAGAATTATACACCATGACTCAAGTAGGGTTTGTTATTCCGGGGATGCAAATCTAGTTAGTTAAATATTTGAAAATTGATCAACACAATCCACCATATTAACAGACTAAAGAAGAAAAACCAGGATCAATTTGATGCAGAAAAAAAAAATTGACAAAATACTAATTCTTGATTAAAAACTTTAAGAAAGATGGGAATAGTGGGAAACTACTTCAATTTAATAAAGAGTATCTACAAAATATCCTATAGCTAACATATTTAATGGTGAGAGACTAGATGCTTTCTGCCTATGATCAGGGACAAAGCAAAGATGTTTGCTCTCATCACTCTTGTTCCTAGCCAGTGCAGTCGGGCAAGAAAATTAAATAAAAAACATACAGATCAGAAAGAAAGAAATTAAACTATCCCTGTTTGGGGGCGCCTGGGTGGCTCAGTCAGTTAGGTGGTTGACTCTTGATTTTGGCTTGGGTCATGATCTTGGGGTCCTGGGATTGAGCCCCATGTTGGGCTCTGCACTCACCGGGGATTCTGCTTCAGGATTCTCTTTCTAACCCTGCCCCTGCCTCTGCTCACACACTCTCTCTCTCTTGCTCTCTAAAATAAATCTTAAAAAATAAATAAGTAAACTGTCCCTATTTGTAGATGACATGATTGCCTACATAGAAAATCCCAAGAGATCTACAAAAAATCCTGCTAACACTAGTGATTGAGTTCATCACAGGATACAAGATAAACATGCAAAAATCAATTGTATTTCTTTTTTTTTTTTTTTTAAAGATTTTATTTATTTGAGAGAGAGAGAATTAGAGAGAACACATGAGAGGGGATAGGGTCAGAGGACAAAGCAGACTCCCTGCCGAGCAGGGAGCCCGATGCGGGACTCGATCCCGGGACTCCAGGATCATGACCTGAGCCGAAGGCAGTCGCTTAACCAACTGAGCCACCCAGGCGCCCCAATCAATTGTATTTCTTGTACTATTGGTGAACACATGGACACTCAAAAATACATTACCATTTATATTCACTCAATAAGAAAAGGAATACTTCAGGGGCACCTGGGCAGTGCATTTGGTTGAGCAACCAATTCTTGGTTTTGGCTCAGGTCATGATCTCAGGGTCGTGGCATTGGGCTCCACGTTTAGTGCAGAGTCTGCTTGGGATTCTCTCTCCCTCCGCCCCTGCCCCCCACCCCGTGCACACACGAATTCTCTGTCTCTAAAAATAAATAAATCTTTTAAAAAAGAAAAGCAATACTTTGGTGTAAATCTAACAGACACGTATAGGACTTGTATGCCAAAAACTACAAAACACCAATAAAATTAATTAAAAAGATCTAAAGAAATGGACAGGCATACCATTTTTATGGATTAGAATACTCAAGATGTTAGTTCCCCTAAATTGATATGCAAGTTGAATGCAATTCCTGTGAGAATTTCAGCAAAACTTTTGTGCATAATTATCTAAAATTTATATGGAAAGGCAAAGGAACTAGAATAATCAAAGCAATTTTGAAAAAAAAAAAAGAATAAAGTAGGAGAATCAGTTTCCCCAGTCTCAAGTGTTAATATATAGCAACAGTAATCAAGCCTGCATATTAATCTACAATTATCTCAAACTAAAAAGTTTAATAATGTTCTGTTCATTGTACTCATGGGGTGCTTCATAGGGCACTTCAGCTCCATGCTACAATCTCCGAAATTAACTATGCTTGCTTGCTCTATGAGTTACTGATCATAGACTGGCTGAGTGTTCTGGGTCTGTCCTGATGGTATTGTTAGGATGGCTGGTCTCTAGCCCTTCTGGGCTAGTGAGGAAATAGTGGGGTAAGTTGTTAAGCAGATCTGGTTCTTGATGATGGAATCATGCCATGTACCAATAAGGGGATTCATCCTTGACTTTCTTCTTGTCTGTGGCTCATCCCAGAAGTGGTGCGTGGCTGTTAAATTTGGGTTACAACAACAGGGCAGAACAGAGAGAAAACATTTGACCACATGGGACCTTGCTATAATCTGGCCAGTTGCAGATGGCCCCTGCAAGTTCATACCTGGTATGGCTATATTTCCAGGATCCAGGGTCTATTTACACCTGCATATTTGTCACCTTGTTATGTGTATGTGCTGCCCAGAGAGTCAGAAACTGAGGGAAGGTCCATAAAAAGCCACAAGCAGCCTAATATCTCAGGGATTTCTCTACTGGGGAGGAAGTTGGTGAATGATTGTGTGCCAATGGGACACTAACCTCAAAGTGACTTACCTGGAAGGAGACTGTGCTATTTTGCTCGGGCTTCCATATCGAAGTACCAGACTGGGTGGCTTAAACAACAATTTATTTCTTCTCAGTTCTGGACTCTAGAAGTCCCAGATCAAGGGATCAAAGGATTGTGTGTGTGGAATGAGGGCCAGAAGGGGGTGATGCTCGTCCTGTGCTTCCTCCCCCAGCCCCATGTCTGGGAGGGTCACCCTCAGTTATCATTCTTTGTTGGGGATGTCTAGCAGAGGAGGAAGGGGATGGGGAGGCTAGGGCCAAACATGGTAAAGTTAGGTCCTGTAATCAGCTGGCAATTCCTGATTTCAGAGAAGCTGATGACCCCTGAGATGTTTTCAGAAATCCTCTGTGATGACCTGGATTTGAACCCACTGACATTTGTCCCAGCCATCGCCTCTGCCATCAGACAGCAGATAGAGTCCTATCCCACGGACAGCATCCTGGAGGACCAGTCAGACCAGCGTGTCATCATTAAGGTGGGCAGCTCTTCACCGTGCTCCGGGGTCTTCCTTGTCCTGGGTGGGTCATAGGGTGCTGAGAGTACATTGAGGCCTTGGACCCCTGTGGTTTTGGGTCCATGCTGTGGGATTGGACTTCTGGAAGGCTGTCTTAAAGGTAGTATGTGGCTGTTTACCCCAGGAAGGGTTGTGGGCTTTCTGATTTCTCTGAGTAAGAGTTGTATTCTGGATGTATTCAGGGCACCACCAGGTGTTGAACAGAGCCTGGGTGGTACAGAGGAGATGAAGCCACATGCCAGGCAGAGCAGGGAAGCCCACAGTGAGATGAATAGCAGTGCGACACTCTTCCTGTGGACTAGCTGGGTCAACCACACTTCCCAGTGTCTAGTAACCCACCTCAGTTCTGGAGGAAGTTGCTGCCTTACCCGTTGTGTTACAGGTAAAGAGGTTGCCACATGGAGAGGTTACACATCACCTGCCCCATACTGTCCAGCTGATAAGTGGTAGTGCTAAGATTTGGGCCTTAGGCCTGCCTGCTGCAGAGCCTGCTTGGTGTGAGGTGTTATCTCATTGTGGCTTTGGTTTGCATTTCCGTTAATTAGTGACATTGAATATCTATCATGTGCCTACTGGTCAGTTGTAGACCTTTGGAGAAATGTGTGTTCAAGTTCTTTGCCTTTTTTAAATCAGATATTTTGTTCTTTTGTTGTTGAGTTTAACAAGTTCTTTATATATTGTGGATATCAATACCTTATCAGATATGTGATTTGCAAATATTTTGTTCCATTCTGTAGGTTGTGTTTTTACTCTTTTTTGATAGTGTCCTTTGATGCTTAAAAGTTTTTATTTTATGAAGTACAATTTGTCTTTTCATTTGTTCCCTGTGCCCTTGGTCTCATATCTAAGAAATCACTGCTAAATCCAATGTCATGAAGCTTTTTTCTGTTTTCTTTTAATAACTTTATAGTTTCAGCTCTTATATTTGGGTCTTTCATCCGTTTTGAGTTAATTTTTGTAAATGGTGTTAGGTAAGGGTCCAACTTCATTCTTATGGATGTGGCTAGCCTCTTTCCCCAGCATCGTCTGTGGGAATGATTGTCCTTCCCACATTGAGTGGTCTTGACACCCTTGTCAAAAATCATTTGCCTGTATATTTGAGAGTTTATTTCTGGGATTTTGTTGGTCTATATGTTTGATTTTTTTTTTTTTTAAGATTTTATTTATTTATTTGACAGAGAGACACAGCGAGAGAGGGAACACAAGCAGGGGGAGTGGGAGAGGGAGAAGCAGGCTTCCCACTGAGCAGGGAGCCCGATGCGGGGCTCGATCCCAGGACCCTGGGATCATGACCTGAGCCGAAGGCAGATGCTCAACGACTGAGCCACCCAGGCGCCCCTATATGTTTGATTTATGTCAGTACCACACAGTTTTGATTACTGTAGTTTCTGAAATTAGAATGTGTGAGTCTTCCAACCTTGGTCTTCTTTTTCAAGATTGTTTTGATTCTTCAGGGTACTTTAGATTCAGTTTAAGTTTAAGATGGGTTTTTACTCTATTTCTGCAAAAAACATTGTTCAAATTTTGATAGGGATTACAATGAATTGTAAATTGATTTGGATAGTCTTGACATCTTAGTAATACTCAGCCTTCCAATCCATGAACATGGGATGTCTTTCCATTTATTTATCCTTTCTTTAATTTCTTTGAGCAGTGTTTTGTAATTTTTGTTATACAAGTCTTTCACCTCTTTGGTTAAGTTTAATTCATAAGTATTTTATTCTTTTTGATGCTGTTCTGAATAAAATTGTTCTCGTAATTTTTTTTTCACATTGTTTATTGGTTGGTGTATAGAAATGCAGCTGATTAGTTGTGTGTTGACTTTGTATCTTGTTGCTTTGCTGAATTTATTAGTTCTAACAGTTTTTTGTGTGTGTAATCTTTAGGGTTTTCTACATATAAGATCATATCATTTGTAAATAGAGGTAACTTTACTTCTTCCTTTCCAATTTGGATCCCTTTTATTTCTTTTTCTTACCTAATTTCTCTGGCTAGAAATTCCAGTACTGTGTTGACTAGAAGTGGTTAGTTCCTGATCTTAAAGGAAATGCTTTCTGGTTTTTACCATTGAGTATGATGTTCATTGTAGGTTTTTCATATATGGATTTTATTATGTTGAAGTAGTTTTTTTGTTTTTGTAGTTTGTTGAGTGTTTTTATCATGAAAGTTTGTTAAATTTTGTCAAATGCTTTTTCTACATTGGTTGAGGTGGTCATGTGGTTTTTCAGTCTGTTAATATGGTGTGTTACATTGGTCAGTTTTTGTATTGAACTATCTTTGCATTGCTAGAATAAATCCCACTTGGTGATGGTATATAATTCTTTTAATATGCCACTAAATTCAGTTTGCTAGTATTTTGTTTAAGATTTTTACATCAAGTGTATAAGGAATATTGGTCTGTAGTTTTCCTTTCTTGTAGTATCTGGCTTTGATATCTGGACAACGAGTTATGAAGTATATTCTCTCAAATTTTTTGGCAGAATTTGAAAAGGATTGGTGCTAATTCTTTCAGTGTTTGGTAGAATTCGCCAGTGAAGCCATTGGGACCCAGGGCTTTTCTTTGTGGGGAAGTTTTTGTTTACTCATTCAGTCTTCTTACTAGTTAATTTCTTTTTCTTTTTCTTTTCTTTCCTTTTCTCTTTTTCTTTCCTCTCCTCTCTTCTTTTCCCTTCCATTCCCTTCCCTTCCCTTTCCTTTTTCCTTTTTCCTTTCCTTTCCTTTCCCCTTTCTTTTTCCCTTAACATTTTTCCTTTCCTTTCTTACGTGGAGCTTGAACTCGTGACCTGAGATAAAAAAAATTGTATGTTCTGGGATGCCTGGGTTGCTAAGTCGGTTAAGTGTCTGCCTTCAGCTCAGGTCATGATCCCAGGGTCCTGGGATCAAGTTCCGCATTGGGCTCCTTGCTTGGTGGGGAACCTGCTTCTCCCTCTGCCTGCTTCTCCCCCTGCTTGTGCTCGCTCACTCTCTCTCTGACAAATAAATAAATAAAATACTTAAAAAAAAAAAAAGACACCTGGGTGGCTCAGTCGTTAAGCATCTGCCTTCGGCTCAGGTCATGATCCCAAGGTCCTGGGATGGAGCCCCACATCGGGCTCCCTGCTCAGCGGGAAGCCTGCTTCTCCCTCTCCCACTCCCCCTGCTTGTGTTCCTGCTCTCTCTCTCTGTAAAATAAATAAATAAACTCTTAAAAAAAAAAAAAAAAAGAATTGCATGTTCTACTGACTGAGCCAGCCAGATGCCCCACTGGTTAATTTTTTTGAGAGAAATACGAATCTTTTTCTTAACCCATTTTAGTTTCATATTATGGCCAACCAGCAGCAAAAGGGCCTGACTGAGAAAGAAGAGGAACTTCACAGAGAAATGGGAGCCTCACCTGCATTCTTCATGCCTAGTCTCTCAGCTCTAAAGGATGGCCCTGAGGACTCTGCTCTGTGCCAACTCTTTGTCCTGTAACTGTAGTGGGAAAGTGGTCTCATGGAGTTAGCCACACCCACCAGCATGCTGCCAGATGGATGGGGTTGGCCACGATCAGGGTCCTCATGAGTCTGACCAGCTGGCTTCCTGATATTTTTCTCAGAATTTTTTTTTGTTTTAAATCCTGATGGAGCTTGTGGGCAGCCGTACAGAAAGTTGTCAGGCAGTTGCAAATCTGCCAGGAGTTGCCACCATCCCTCCTGACCAGAGGCTTTCTTGGCTACTGGACAGCTTTGGGGCCCCTTCAGGCCCTCCATCCCACCTGTCATCCCCACCCCCAGGTTGGGTCTCCTGCCCGGCTCTGACGCAAGGGCTCGCTGGCACCAGGGTCGGACACAGCTGGCCCAGAGAAGTTTTGCTGCTATAGGACAGTGCTGTGTCTCTCAGGTCAGAGCCCTCATGGGCATGGTGGCCTAGGGGACAGTGCCCATCTTGTAGGTGAGGAAACTGAAGGTAACACCCCAGGTTTGGGTCACAGGGACTCAAGGAGAGCTGGGTACTTCTGTGAGGGTATTCTTTATTGTCTGGCTCCTGGGACATGGTGGAGGGCCAGGAGCTTGGCCGCAGCGGCACCTGAGGAGTGTCTCTCTTCACGAAGGGGTGCCTTAGTGTGGAGTGGCCATTTACAGATGTTCTTGTGGACTCTGGGACTACAGCCCAGGCCTGGCTGCCTTTACCAGGGCACCTGGAGCAAATTGGCTCTGCTCAGTCTCAGGGGGCTGGGGGGCTCAGTGTTTCTTACACGTCAAGCCATGAGGCTCTGCGGGGCTGACCGGGCCCATTCTGTGCAGGTGTATGTGGTGATAAGGGTTGGAGGTTGGGGAGATGGCTGGAGCCTGGCCCCGGTGCTGCATGCCTACTTAGGGGTCCTGGCCCTGCCTCGTCTCTGAGCCCACTCAGAGTCCAGCCACTCCTCACCACCCCACCATCCCCACTGCTAGATGGCTCCCTCCAGCAGAGGTCTCAGTGGCAGCCAGTGTCTCTTCTCTGCTCAACACACTCCCCAGGCCTTCCAGATCCCTTTGTGGAGGCTGGAGCCCTTCCAACAGCCTCAGGCCCAGCTCTGCCCAGGACCCTTCTCTCCAAGGAGCCACAGGGCCTGCGCTCTTTGCCCATTCAGTTCTTCCTAAAATGCCACCTCCCCCAGGGAGGCCTTCTTGGGCCTCCTGGCTAACGTGGCCTCCTGTGCACTTTCTATCCTTCCCCTCATTTTCTCTTTAGGACTTGGCCACACATGACAGGTACCATACATTCACATAATTAACTTGCTTAGGTATCTCTCCCCCAACTGGAATGTCAACCCATGAAGACAGTGTTTTGTTGGTCGTACTCACCATTGCATTCCCTGTGCCTCTTCCTTGGTAGGCACACAATCTGTATTTTTGAATAGATGCGAGCATTAATGACCAGTTACTGGCGGGGCACAGGCACCCCAGTCCGCGCAGTGCCGCCTGGTGGCTAGGAGGACTCCTGCCGTTGCAACCGGGGCAGGGCTTGCTGGGGCTGCATGTGCACGGCTACACCCGTTGCTCCTATTTGGCCCTGTTTGATGTTTTTCTGTGGGCTGCCTGCTGCTTCCCATCTTTTTGGTTCCAGCGTGCCCTCGGGGCTCACTGGGCATTCGGTTCCTATTAGGCCAAGAGGCAGCTCTTCTGGTTCCATTCTGTTAACCATCATTGGTCGGTCGCCTAGCGTGAGCAGAACACGGAAATGGGAAAGGACAGGGGGCTTGTTTGCAGAGAGTGAAAAGTGGTGTGCGGGGTCCAGAGGTGCAGGGCTTTGTGAACGGGGACAAGGAGTGAGGTCCCACGCTTCTCTGAGGGCAGCAGGGTGGGCCCTGAGCAGTGGCCACCCTGATCTTTGTCTTAAAAAGCTGAGCACGGGGGGTGCCTGGGTGGCTCAGTTGGTTAAGCAACTGCCTTCGGCTCAGGTCATGATCCTGGAGTCCCAGGATCGAGTCCCGCATCGGGCTCCCTGCTCAGCAGGGAGTCTGCTTCTCCCTCTCCCGCTCCCCCCTCTTGTGCTCTGTCTCTAAAATAAATAAATAAAAATCTTAAAAAATAAATTAATTAATTAATTAACCAAAAAAAAACTGAGCACGGGGGCGCCTGGGTGGCTCAGTCGGTTAAGGGTCTGCCTTTGGCTCAGGTCATGATCACAGGGTTCTGGGATCAAGTCCCACATCGGACTCCCTGCTCAGCGGAGAGCCTGTTTCTCCCTCTCCCTCTGCTGCTCCCCCTGCTTGTCTGCTCTCTCTCTCTGTCAAATTAAAAAAAAAAAAAAAGCTGAGCACACAGGGATAGTAGGGTGAACGGGCAGGTGCATTGTGGCCTGCTTACCTGGAGAGCAGCAAGGGGTGCTCCCAGCCCCACAGAGCCATAGGAAGGAGACTCGTGGACACGGCGCCCAGTGAACACAGCCAGACCCTGATGAGTCCTTCCTGTTTCAGAGCAGGCCTGCTCATCTGTGGTGTGACGAGTAAAGATGGTGCTTCTGAGTGCAGCTGTCGGTGGGGAGCTCCTGGGGCTCCGGCTGTGTCCGTCTTGGTCTGGGTGCTGCACAGACAGGGCCCGGACTCTCCTCTCCTGGCGGCAGGTTGCATGTCAGCAGGATGTCTGCTGGGAGCGTGGTGGGCGGGGCTGGCCATGGGCCTCTGCTGCCCACCCAGGCTTTGCGGGTGCCTTGTGGGCTATTCAAGTGGGGTGTGCATCTGTGATCACACTTACTAAGTAAGATGGGTGACTGTGCCATGTCTTGAGCCAGAGCCCCTTGTGGCAGTCCCAGTAGGTATGCGGTGTCATCTCCCGTTTTCTGGATGGGGACCTGTGGCCAGAAGGACAAGGGCCAGCCCCAGTTCTTAGCTAGTAAGTTGTGGGCAGGGTCCAGCCTGGCCTGGTGGCTCCCTAGTGGGCTGTCCCACCTCCTTGAGGCCTCCCAAGGCTGGGCACCGTTCTGACTCCTCTCATTTGTGTTCTTTGGTTCTTGCCCCAGCTGAACATCCACGTGGGAAACATTTCGCTGGTGGACCAGTTTGAGTGGGACATGTCAGAGAAGGAGAACTCACCAGAGAAATTTGCCCTGAAGCTGTGCTCAGAGCTGGGGCTGGGCGGGGAGTTCGTCACCACCATTGCATACAGCATCCGGGGACAGCTGAGCTGGCATCAGAAGACCTATGCATTCAGGTAGGAGACCAGATGAGCCCCGCCCTCATTCCTCTGCAAACATGTTTTGGGGAAAAGACGGCTCCCTATGTGTGGTGACGCTTTCGGGTCTCTCTGGAGCCTTAGCTGATCAGCGGCCCTTTGTTGGCTCGCTCCTCCTGCCTCATGTGTCTCAGTAGCAGGGCTCCCCATCCTCATCACGGTGGGGGGGGTGTATCTGCCCCCTCTACCCAATAGTGTGTCCCCCGCCGCAGCTGCCCAGGGCCACGCTCGGCTACCAGCAGCTCCTCTGCACGCTCCCGCCCCGCTGCCTCTGTACTCTTGCCCACACTCTTCCCTCCGTCAGGTACTGATCGCCCACCCCAGGAGCTGTCATCTGATGGACTTGCTTTCTATCTCAAATAAGGGCTGTCCCAAACAGCCCTCCCCAGCTCGTGAGAGTCCGGGATCTCCAGCAGTTTCTTTCTTTTTTTTTTTTGAAGATTTTATTTATTTATTTGACAGAGAGAGACAGCGAGAGAGGGAACACAAGCAAGGGGAGAGGGAGAGGGAGAAGCAGGCTTCCCGCGGAGCAGGGAGCCCGATGCGGGGCTCGATCCCAGGACCCTGGGATCATGACCTGAGCCGAAGGCAGATGCTTAACGACTGAGCCACCCAGGCGTCCCCAGCAGTTTCTTTCTACTATTCTAGCTCTCCGTCATTAAGTCAGAGATTAGTTGAGCACCCATGTTGGCTGGACCCCGAACTGGGGGCCATGAAAGATAAAGAGCCACATCCTGTTCCCTGAGCTCCTTTTCAACCCTTGGGAAAGTGCAGTCTGGGGGTGGCGTGGAGTATCCCTGCATCAAAACAGGATGTTAGGATTTATTCTGCTCATCAAACTGTCATCGTCTACATTTGGCAAACATTACTCAGGGACGGGAGCCCAAAATGGCACATGAGGAGCCCGTACCAAGGTCTTTTTGCAAAGATAGGACAGTTAATGGAGCTCGTGAGTATGTTTGTGTCTCAGCTGATTTTCCCAGAAATCCCAGGAGGCTGCTTTCTGACTGCTTCCTGTAAATGTGAGCAAGAGAGAAGGAATGACTGTACACTTTCAGGCCTTGAGGTCCTGGCCCCGGGAAACCACTGAGCTCCGTGGGGGTCCAAGCACCGCCTGCACTCCCGGCATCTGGGCTGAGACAGCACATATGTTCCCTCCCGTAACCTCCCAGCAGCCCTGCCGACCAGGTGGTCTTGCTTCACAGACAGGGTCCAGGCCCTGCCTGGGCGGAGGCGTCTGTGAGCCACGATGTGGCGGCGTCTCGCTCTTGTGAAGAGTCTGGCTGGAGGTGCGGCCGTGCATGTCCGTTCATGCTGTGCTTGAGCCAGGCCGATGGGCCTGAAGGCCAGGCTGGGGTGGCCTCGCTCCCTGGAGTGCCCCCCGGGGTCCTGGGAGGTGGTGATGTGGCACAGGTCATGGGAGTGACATCGACCCCAGGTACCTTATCCCCGAGATGCTGATTGGGTCAGAATCCACATTCTGACTGGCAAATGCTGTGTGGGGTGCGGTTGTCATGCTGCTCAAAGCAGCAAGACCCGGAGGGTGGCGGGATATGTGGTGGTGTCCCTCCTGCTCTGATCCCGGGGTGATCAGACCAGATGAGCCCCGCCCTCATTCCTCTGCAAACATGTTTTGTCCTCCTAAGAGCCCCCGCCTCCTAAGAGCCCCCGCCAAGGCTTCAGGCCGTTGGCAGTGTGCCAGACAGTTCCAGAGCAGGCCCCCCTCGGGAGTCCCTGGTGGCGGCAGGTCAGGACTTACAGACGATCCCCCCCGCCCCTCCATCTCAGAAGCCACTTAATGAATTCCAGCTGGGTGGATGGGGGCATCGCAGAGCCCCGGGCCGCTGCACTCAGCGAGTGCTCAGTATGCAGGTTTCACGTCCTTGGAATGGAAGGCAGGGCCGCTTGCCGGAGACCGGGGTGAGCACACATCCCCCCGCCAGCAGCCCCGGCCCATGGGACACAGCCTGCCTGGGATCTGGGAGGCAGCCTCAGCGCCTCTCTGGCATCGGGACGGCTGCTTGTGTTTTCCCAGCTGACCAGGCCTCCTGAACTCCTCCTACTAGGCCCAGCCCGTCGTGTGTGCTGTGTGTGGCCTGGGCAGCTGGACGCCCTGGAGAGAGCTTGCAGGACAGAAAGGGGAGCTTAGGGTCAGAGGCTGGCTTCATCGTCCAGGGGACAGAACTGTGGCCTTGTAAGGCAAGCAAGGAAGGGGACTGCAACTTCTGTCTCTTGACCCTGACCCACATTATCACCACTGCACCACGCCATCCTTTGGGAGCTCCAGCCGCTCTTTTTTTTAAAGATTTTATTTATTTGACAGAGACACAGTGAGAGAGGGAACACAAGCAGGGGGAGTGGGAGAGGGAGAAGCAGGCTTCCCGCGGAGCAGGGAGCCCGATGCGGGGCTCGATCCCAGGACCCTGGGACCATGACCTGAGCCAAAGGCAGATGCTTAACGACTGAGCCACCCAAGCGCCCCTCCAATTGCTCTTGACTCTCCCCAGGGAGACCAGTGTCAGTCCTTCTCTCTGGGCCACTGCCTGGGGAGAGTAGAGTGGGCTACCACGTCTCCAGGGCCAGGGACCACTTGGTCTATGGAGGGTGGGACCAGGAGCCCCGGCCTGGTCTCTGCTACACCCAAAGCTTGGCAACTGCTGAGTCACATGACTCCTTAAAAGGGGCTTTAAGTCCTGGGCCTCCGTCATCCTGTGTTGTAAATGCTCTGACTTTCCGCAAGCCAGTGCCGTCTGTCTGCCCCCAGACCGAGCCCACTGTTGGGCTCCAGTGCCTTCCTCAGCGATGGTGGCACTGAGTTGTGTCCGCGGTGGAGCAAGGCGAGCTGCTGGTCACAGGGCACATGTGAGCGGAGGCAGAATGCCCACAGATAAGTCAAGGGAGCCAGGGCAGAGAACAGGCTTCCCTTCAGCCGTGGGGGGAGCAGGCCTGATGTGGGCAGGCATGAGGAGGGGCACGGCATGTGGCAAGTAGATTGGGGGCCCCAAGCTCCTAGAGGAGAGCTGAACTGGAACAACACACATGTCCAGGGGCCCGCGGAATGGAACAAAGATGGTAAGTGGGAGGAGGGAGACAGGGCTCCACTACGGGAAGGGCCTGGGCTGAGCAGTCCATGCGAGGCTGTCAGACATTCACCCAAACCCGCGAGCTGCTACCTATGAGAAAAATTGCATCAGCAGAGTTCCTGCCCCCTCCTGTACCTGCGGCTGGGGGCAGAGAAGAAACAGTACGCTGTCTAGTAGAGGAGACTTGGGTGTGGCCACCGAAGGTAATCGGCAGGGAGCATGAAACCCCGGAGGGAGGTGGCCGGGCAGAGTGCTGGCCGGGAGGAAGCTGGGGACAGGCAAGGGAACCTGCCAGAGAACCTGGCAGCTGGGCCTGATGGGGGACAGAGAGGCAGTGTCACTGGTGCGTCTCAGGGCTGAGAGACACCAGGGTCACTTTGGACTTGTTGACCAGGAGCCACAGAGGTTACTGCTGGAACTCTGCCCACCTGACGGCTGCAGCGCTTGCTTGCCTGCTTGTCCGTTGTTAGAACCACTTCCTTGAGGTATAGTGTGCGTACGGGACAGTCCAGCCAGCTAGCATGAGCTTTGTAGGATCCGCAGTGGTGCAGCCATCACAGTTCGAGAGCGTTTCCATCACCCCAAAGGAAGCCTCGCCCCCTTTCCCGGCCATCGCCCTGCCCCCACGGCTCTCAGCCCTGGACACCTACTGATCTGCTTTCCATCGCCTTGCCTGTTCTGGGTACTCAATATAAATAGAATCCTAGAACACGTGATCTTTTGTGGCTGGCTTCTTAGTATCACGGCTCCCTGTGGTAGCCTGTATCGGAGCCTCATTCCTTTTTGGGGCTAAGATCTTGTCATACAGATGGACCCTATTTTATTTACCCAGTCAGCAGTTGATGGACAGTTGGGTTGTCACTTTTTGGCTGTTAAAGAGTAGTGCTGCAAGCATTCGTGTACAAGTTCTTGTTTCAACACCTCTTTTCAGTGCTCTTGGGTAGATGCTAGGAGTGGAATTGCTGGGTCACGTGATAGCTTGTTTAACGTTTGGAGGGACTGCCCAACCCCTTTCCAGAGGAGCCACCCCATTTTACTTTCCTACCAGCAGAGCCAGGCTTCTGGTCTCTCCACGTCCTCGAGCAACATCTGTTATCTGACTTGTTGATTCTAGCCATCCTAGGGGAAGGGGGTGGGAGATCTCATGGTTTTGATTGGCATTTCCCTGGCCACTAATGACCTTGAGCATCTTCTCAGGTGCCATTGGGCATTTGTATATCACCTTTGGAAAAATGGCTGCTCAAGTCCCCTGTTTTTTAATTGGGTCATTTGTATTTTTATTATTGAGTTGTAAGTGTTCTTTATATAGTCTAGATATGAGTTCCTTATCAGAGATATGATTTGCAAATATTTTCTCCCACTTTGCGGTTTGTCTTTCCACTTTCATGACAGTGTCCTTTGAAGCACAAAAGTTTTATTTTTTTTTTTGTTTTGTTTTACATTTTATTTATTTATTTTTTAAGTAATCTCCACACCCAGCGTGGTGGGGCTTGAACCTACAACTGCGAGATCGAGAGTCGAATGCTCCACTGACTGAGCCAGCCAGGTGCCCCTGAAGCACAAAAGTTTTAAATTTTAATGTAGTCCTTTATTTTTTCTTTTGTTGCCTGTGCTTTTTTTTGTAAGATTTTATTTTTAAGTAATCTCTACATCCAGCGTGGAGTTCGAACTCACAACCCGGAGATCAAGAGTTGCACGCTCCACCAACTGAGTCAGCCAGGAGCCCCCACCTGTGCTCTTTTTAATGCGATGCCTACGAAACTGCTGCCTAACCCAGCAGGTCATCTTGTCCCGGCGCCATTTGTTGGAAAGACTGCTCTTTCCCCATTTTGTGGACTTTGACACCATGTAAAAATCAGTTGACCATGAAGAGGAGGGTGATGTCAAGTTTTGTCCCCCCTGCTCCCAGTTGAGTGGCCGTAGACAGGTCATTTCCCTCCAAGATTCTGTCCTTCTCCTTTGTGAAGTGGGTATAGTAGTGCTTCTTGGCTGGCATTTTGTATCACGTGAGGGCGTAACAGTAAGATCACCCAAAGATAACCCTACAAGCTATGGCCCCGGGCCGTCTGTCACCTCAGCCACAGCCCTCTCCTGCCTAGGCTCTGTGTCGCCACCTGGACTCTGCAGGGTGGTAGGAGCATCTGGGATCCCAGGTAACCTTGAAGCCATGATGCAGAATCCGCTCAGAGGAGTGGGAGGCAAGGTGACTCCCCCGCCTGTGTATTTGTCCCAAACCCGAGGCAGGCCTGCTGGCTCTAGGCCCATTCTTACAGGGTTGGATCGAGCTAGTTCTTATTTTAGAACAAACCCACTGGAGTGGAATCTTCCCAGAGCCAAGGGGAGGTAAACAAAGGGGCCTCCAGGACCTACTCACAGCTCTTGTTTAAATTAAGAGAAAAACATGTTTTGCTCCCCTCAGCGTGGGCTTGGCGCCTTTCATGTCTGTCCTCCCGAGGAAGGCGGCCGGGAGCCCTTGAGGTGAGGAATGATGTTTGGGTCTGTGGCTGGGGGGCTCAGGATTGCCAAACCACTGCACTGGCTGCAGAAGAGCTGTAAGGAGCTCCTGAGGAGGGCTGGCCTCGGGGAAGCACGGGTGGGGGCTTGGCACTGCCCCTGTCACTGGCCTCTGAGTCACCAGCACAAGCTGGGGCTTTGGGGCCTAGCTTCGGCAGCAAGAGCTGAGCCCCACTTCTGCAGAGGAGCCAGGGGTAGCCCTGGGTTGTGGTGACAGCCTCAGCCCACACGCTGGGACTCCCGGCTGAGGAGAGTAGCCCAGGGGAGGCTGGAGCAGGCCCTCGGCCGCTGTGGGTCAGCTGGCAGCGTGAGGAGCAGAGCCTCTAGTCAGGCCTGCGTGGATGCCCCTTTCCAGTGGGCCACTCACAACCTTGGGTACACGTTACAGGGAGACTCCATGACAAGGCGCCTGGCCCATAGGGAGTTCCTTCGGTGGACGTACATTGGCTGCTTTAACTAATAGTAATCCTCCGAAAAGCTGTCACAGCCATGATACTTTTCCTGTTTCCCAGATGAAGTATCAAAACCAAGGCCGCCAGATCAGGGGCCCATCCCCTTTTATTCTTTCCATGTCCTCCAGGTGCCTCCCCTGGGCCCTGCCCGCCTTTAGTCTTCCCAGAGTGAGCCGTGTCCTGCAGGTGGGCAGACACCTGATAGGGCTGCAGTGGAGCAGGGCTGGCCTGGGGGTGCTGAGCCTTGGGACACAGGTGCAGGACGCCCAGCTGGAGGACAGAGAAAAGGGCCTGGTGAGGCCGGGGTGGTGACGGTGGGAAGGGGCTGGGAGAGGTCAGTGTTAGGGCCATGCTCTGAGGCTTGCCTGCCAGGCCAGGAGTTTGAGCTGTCAGCTCTGAAGCATCCTTGCCTCTTCAGCCTCCTGTCACATAGGCTTGGAAACCAAGGCCCAGAGAGGCGGCAGCTCAGCTGTGTCCTCCCTCCCATGGTGCTCCTGTGTGTGTCTGCCCCCCCACACACACACCCACGCTGTGTCTCCTTGGCAAGAGGGTGCACAGGTGGCCATCGGGGTGGTCACTGAGGGGCTGTGGAGTGTAGTGATCAGGGGACCAGGGGACCAGGGTCCCAGGCCCAGCTGTCTGCCCTAAGCAAATAGCCCAGCTCTCTGGGATTTAGTTGGACCAGTGAAGTGGGCTGAGGGGCAAGTGTGCAGAATATTCAGGAGCAGGCCGGCCCAGCGGCCTTCAGTGATGAGGTGTCGAGGCTGGTGGGTCCAGGTCCTGGGCACTGAGTGGGGTAGACCGCCCTCCCCTGCCTCCCCAGCAACACTGGTCATGGGGAATGCCCTCCCCAGGCTTATAGACCAGAGACACCTAGGCAGCAACAAAGGGCCTGTTTGAGAGTGCTTTGAAGAGAAGCTGTTGTTGTGGGGGGACCTGGCATCTCCAGTGACTCTGCCTTGACGTTTGCGTGACCGGTGATGACCAGGCCACTCCTCTCAGGAGTGCTGTTCTGAGGAGCCAGGCACGGAAACGGCCCAGTAGGGAGGAGGCAGAGGAGGTGGCAGGAAAGGCCTGGGCCTTCCTGCCGTGCCCTGGCTTCAGTGTTCTGGCAGGGGGTGGACGCTGGTTTCTGGTGGCCTTTCTAGCTGCTGCTCTGTGCACTAGCAGTTACTACCCCCCCACCCCACCCCGGCCCACAGTGAGAACCCCCTACCCACGGTGGAGATTGCCATCCGGAACACAGGTGATGCTGACCAGTGGTGCCCGCTGCTGGAGACTCTGACGGACGCCGAGATGGAAAAGAAGATCCGCGACCAGGACAGGAACACAAGGTACCCCTGACCCCCCCCAGGCTCCCTACAGCTGGCTCTGCCCAAAGGTGACCTGGTTTCTGGGAGGGTACCGAGTTGCCAGAGGCAGGCCCCTGAGTGGTAAGTCCCAGTCTAGCCCCTGGGTGGGTTTCCCTGCCGGGAACAGAACTAAGCCCTCAGGTTGGGTCTGACCACAGCCCAGACCTGCGTGTCTGGAGCCCTGGAGAGGTAGACAGGACCTGAGCAAGCTGGAGAGAGGGCAGCCTCAGGGCCTTAAGCAGCAGACAGGCTCAGAGCAAGCAAGGGGCTGGGGACCCCGCCCCTTTCCATGTCCTGTCTCTGTCCCCACTCCCCTGGCTGCACTAGAGATCCCCGGGGGATCTGGGTCACCGCCTGCTCTCCTCCTGCAGGCGTATGAGGCGTCTTGCCAACACTGCCCCAGCCTGGTAACCAGCCCATCGGTGCATGGCTCCCACGGAGCGTTCAGAAGATCGGACCACCTCTCCTTCATCTTCTGGAAAGGAGGGCGGCCAAGGGGGCAGGCCGGGGCCATCCTGAGAAGCATGGGGTGTGGGGAGGGCTTCCACTCACCCTTCCCTGGGCACACATTCCATTTGTTGAGCCCCAGTCCCCACCCAAGTCTCTGGTCAGAAAGAGGCCTCGTTTTTGGGTTGTGTTTTGTTTTTGTATAGGAGCCCCAGGTAGGGCTAGCAACACTTTTTAAATAAAGACAACAGGTCATGTTCCATTTTTTCAAAGTGGTAGCATAAAAATAGAGGGGACGAGGAGCAGGGTCTGGCTTGGGTGGTGTGTGGCCAAGGTTGGCATGCCAGGCCTCTCGCCCTCCTGGGCCTCGGAACCCCAGCTGGGCAGGTTGGGGCTGATACGGCTGCAGCCAAGGCCAACGGCAGCACAGTCGTGCATTCCTCAGGCCCGCCGCCCGCCACCTGTGCCGTCCTCGTACCGACGGACAGAATTGAGGTCACGAGGCTCAGAGGGCAGGAGGCCCGCTTACCTTGCAGTGACAGCCCCGCCCCGCCCCCTTAGCTTGGCCTCGCGAAGCCGCTTAGGCTTTCCTGCTGTCTTTGGGCTCTGCTGTGTCCAGACTGTTGTCGCGCCCCCCCCCCCCCCCCGGAGCATTGCTTCTCTGGAGTCCCTTGCAGCAGCCATGTCCTTCGTGGGTGCTCCGGGGGTGTCAGCAGCCTGGGTGCCCGAGGGCCCACGCCTGGCTGTTCCAGCTGCACCCCGGCTGGTGCCATGGGCCAGGCCAGCCCTTCTCTCAGGCCGGGTGAGCAGTGAGGCGCGCGGAGCAGCACACCTGCCTAGGGCCGGCCGTGGGGGGGATGTGGTGTGTCGAGGAGGAGGCATCGCCCTGGGCCTCTCCTCAGCTCTGCCTCCAGTGAGCTGCTTGCCCCGTCTGCATCCTTGTCTCATGTGGAAGTGTCCCCACTCTACAGAAGGGATGTGGGCTGCGTGAGGGTGGCATGTGTGGGTCTCCTCGCGGAGCCGAGCAGCGCTTGGTGAGTTGGGCACACAGCTGCAGTCTTACCGAAGAGAACAGACCCCCAGCTCTGGGCTGGTGCCTTCAGGTGCTGCTAGGTCTTCGCTGTCAGGTTAGGGCTGCTCTGCTCCCCAGGAGCATGGCAGGAGCATGATGCCACCTGGCTTCCAACCTGAGCCCCACACTGGCCAAGGGCAGAGCTCTTGAGTAGGAATTGGGGTCTTGATTACCAGGATAATAGGGGTAGATGGGCCGGGCCCTCTGGGCTGGGGGTCCTATGATCATGTCCTGGGACATGACGGCTCCTACCTCCCAGGGAGTTTGTACTCAAGCCCCTTGCCCTTCATCCAGGAGTGCAGCTTGCTGGAGCTCCACAGCAAGGAGATGGTTGGGCTTCACTGGAAGGCCCTGAACAAAGAGGAAGACTCCAGGCCCAGGCTCCGCTGGCCTTGGAGACAAGTGGGCTCCATTGCTGAACGGTTTGCTTGGTCCATGTGCCCCTACAACTGGTGGGATGGAATGAAACTGCCCACCTCAGCCCCTCTGGGCAGGCCAGCCCACCAGGCCCGCCCAGAGGCTGAGCCCTCACTTGGCGCACTGCTGCAGAGCCAGCTGCGACTCCACGCGGTTTCCCTTCAAAATTAAGGTCAGACTCCATGGTGAATATTTAGGCCATCCGTGAATGTGACAGCCTGCAGCTGGAGGAGCCCCTATGCTGCTTATCATCCAGGAATAAAACAGAGTTCCGACTGGTCTAGGGCAATGAGGAAAGTTGGTCAGGGTGTCTAGTGCCCGCTTTACCAAAGAAAAAAGTGAGCTGTGGGATCAGATCAGGCTCCCATGGTTCTCAGCTAAAAACATAAGGGAGAGAGCTTTGTAGAACTCTGCCAAGATGAAAACTTCTCAAAGCTTTGGGATTGCAGAAAGGGCAGAGGACCTGGTCCTGGCCCTCTGCCGCACCTGACCCCATGGAGCCTTGGCCAAGTCCATTGACTGCTCAGCTGGAAAGTGGGGCAAAGGTCCACTTGTTGCCACTAAGGGACAGGAGGAGCCAAGTGAGGCATCAGCCTGAGGGTACCACGGGCAGGAGCCCCTGCAAACTGGGCTTGGCATGACAGGGACATCCCAGTCCTGGCCCCAGCCAATGAGACCTGGCCAGCCCCCTGCTGCCTGGCCCGGAGCAGAGATCAGTGCAGGTAGGATTTGCCCAAGGCTCCATTAAGGCATTGGCAAAGCTGGAGTGAGAACCCCGAGTATGCCATCTGTGAGCTCAAAGCTGCTGGGCAACTGTGGGCAGGTTCTTGACCCCCTCTGGGCTTCCCATCCTACCACCTACAATTGGTCTGAGAGGGCAGACCAGGCTTGGTGGCCCTAGATCAAGGCCAGTAACACCTGCCCAGCGTGGAAGGATGTGGCCAGCCAAGGCAGGGAGCCAGTGCTGTGGGCAAAGAGACGCAGGTCATTCTGTTTATTTGGGTGGGCCCTGGGCACCAGCCCAGTCTCCAGGACAGGTTGCTCTCCTGTAAGCGGGAGTTAGGGGTGGAATGGAGGCCTACCAGAGGCCAGGAAAACAGGCCGCTGGGGTTGGGGCTGGCCTTGGCCCTGGGTAGGGTCATTGCTGCAGGGGTCCTGGCTGCTCCTCTGGGAGGGGCAGGTAATCGGGGTCCTCCTGTGGGGCATCCAGTAGCAGCTTCCTGTAGGGAGGGGCCCATGCTGAGCTGAGGCCAGCAGGCATCCCCACTGGTATAGGAAGCCATCTGAGGGAGGGCAGCGGGAGAATTGTCATCTCTAGCACTCACAGGAAGCTGGGGGTCAGCAGCAGCCTCTTGCCTCCAGGTTGGTTGGGGAAGACATCCTCTAGGAAGTAGTAAATGTGGCCCACAGCAATCCCTGTAGGAGAGCCATGAATGGCTGAGGCCACTCTCCACAGTCCAGAGCCTGAGGCCAGCATAGCCTGCTCCCTGCCTCCAGTCACAGTTCCGGAGGCACAGTCAGGCCAGGCAACCTCAGGCCCCAGAGTATGAGCCCAGTGTTCTGCACAGACTGCCAGCCCCCACCCCAGGGTGGGAGAGCAGGGTTGACCCTGAAGGACAGGCTTACCTGGCCCAGAAGTGGGCAGGACCTGGGGAGGGGAGGGCCTGAGAACAGGGGAGGAATAGAGCCAAGGCTGCGAACTTGACACACCTATCCCCACCCTGGTCAGGACCCACATGGGCATCAGTACACCGAAGATGGGGAGCCTGTAGCTGGCTGGCTTGTTCAGGGGCCAGAACAGAGGAGCTAGCAGGGCAGGAAGGGGGGGGTGGGAGGACAGGTGAGAGGTCCAGTGCGGGTGGGAGGGAGGGCTCTGGCACAGCACACAGGCCTGTCTGGGGAGGGCAAGTGCACAGGCAGGCTCACCCAGCAGGTCCACGAGAATCGAGTTGCCCAGCAGCAGAGAGAATCCCATGAGTGCCCAGGGCAGGAATGGTGCCTGGAAGGTGAGGAGGCCGAAGAAGTTGACCCTCACTCGGGGGTTTCGGCGGCTCCATACATACACCAGCATGACTGTGAGGGCCTGGCCCAAGAAGAACAGGCTGCCCAGGAGCCCTAGCAGCTTGAGCCAGAGTCAAGGTGCTGGAGGCCTTCTGGTGCAGGCCTCAGAGCCCCTGCCCAGGACACCTCTGACTTGCGAGCCCCCTGGAATCCTCCCTAGTTTCCCTTCCCTCATCACCCCTATGTGCCATTCCAATCAAAGGCCACACTTCAGGCCCCCCGTGATCTGCCCTGCTTGTCCACCGCGCCCCAGCCTCCAAACACTGCCGTCATTGCCCCAGTTTCTCCTGGCTACTGGCATGCAGGGTACGCAGCCAGTACCCCACCTGGCTCTCCTGCACATCACCCTGTGGTATTTTGTGTACAGCACTGAAAAGCTGGCGCTGACCTCCGGAGCTGAGCACACGATGTACGCTAAATACATCCTAAGCTGGAGTGAACTACTCTGTCCCTCCCCGGCCCGGGCGCTCATGTCAGGCCCCAGGGCCAGCACAGGCTGGCCCCAGAGGCGCTGCGGCCTGAAGTTTCAGAGCCCGGGAAGGATACGGTCATGAGGACGCCCCCGAAGAGAAACATGAAGACGAAGTCGGCTGTGCGGCCGCGGAAGGAGCCCTCCTCCAGCATGCGGCAGTAGCGGAACCTGCGGCCTCCGTAAAGGAAGTGTCACAGGGCGGAGCCTCAGTTTCCCCACTCCGGGCCGCCCTCCAGCCCCGCGAGCCGCCCACCGCCCTACGCCTGGGTCCGCGCGGGGCAGGATACACGAAGAGCATGTTGAAGAAGAAGCTGAATCCCAGGGGCCCGAAGAAGAGGAAGTTGGTGACGAGCCTCCAGACCTACGGAGATGGAGGGAAGGCAGGAGGTCAGGCGCAGGGCAGGCAGGGCCTGTCAGGTGCAATGGGTGGGGCCGCCTCACCTGGAACTTCCGGAACACGAGGTGCGGGTTGAAATAGAGCTGGAAGGGGCTGAGGAGCTCCAGTTGCTGCGGAACCAGGGGCGCGTCAGGTGCTTCCCCCGGGAATCCAGCGGTAACCATGACGACACCCCTCCCGGGCTGCAGCCATGGAGACACCCCCGCCCGCCCGGCCAGCTTACCACAGCAGCGGTGGTAAGGACGCAGGCCGCGGTATAGGCCCGCGTCACCGCGGGCACCTGCAGGAACTCGGCCGTCAGCCCCTGCCACGCCATTGAAACTTCTCTGACACGCGTGGCGCAACCTGCTGCACGCTCTTTAACCCGCCTCCAAACCCCGCCTCACTCCCGAATTCGGCCAATCCGCGTCGGAGGCGCAGCGCGCTCAGGGCCGAGGGAGGGGCCCTGGGCCCGGTAACCAATAGGAGGAGGAAGCGGGAAGCCGAGGGCGGGACAGGGGAGTGGGCGGCTCGGGACTCGGGACCAAAGAGCAGGCCCCACAGGTGAGCACGTGGCGGTTGTTGTGATGGCTGTCGTGGTGGCGCGGGAGAACGTGTGGCCAATGAGGAACGGGTCGCTTCGCGGCAAGCTAGAGAGAACCAACAGCAAGGACCCACAAGACTTTGGGGGCGGGGCTAAGATTACTCCGAGAGTGAAGATGAGACGGGACCGAGTAACTGAGACCGGAAGGGGCGGGGTCACCCTGGGGCGTGGGCAAGGCGGGACCAATGCGAGTCTGGTCTGGAGGCTCTGTGAGGCCCCCTGGGGCGGCAGCGACTCGGTCCGGTCTTTCTCCCCTACTGAGAGCCAATCAGTGCCACCTGGCCCACAACAGAGGAGGCGCTCAGCACTGTGTCCAGCCACCCCCCACCCCCGCCGCGGTCCACTTCACCGCGCGCGGACTCCTGCGGGGAGTCTTCCCAAGGACCCCAGAGTGCCGACACTGGCCAGAGCAAGTGGGCGGCCTGGAGAGGGCCTCATCGTTTCTTTTTTTTGAAAGATTTTATTTATTTATTTGACAGAGACACAGAGCAGGAACACAAGCAGGGGGAGTGGGAGAGGGAGAAGCAGGCTTCCCCTCGAGGAGGGAGCCCGATGTGGGGCTCGATCCCAGGACCCTGGAACCATGACCTGAGCCGAAGGCAGACGCTTAACCGACTGAGCCACTCAGGCGCCCCAGGGCCTCATCATTTTGATGGAAAAGAGAAACTCCGTTTATTCATTCATTAAGTCAACCTTCAACACAGACTGTGCTTTTCTGGATGTGGGAGATACAGCAGCCAAGAAAAGATGAGAAGACAGGCAGTCATAGGCCTGTACTAATATGAGAGCTGGTGTTCACAGGACAGTGAACTGATGCAAATAATGCCAAGAGTGGAGGGTTGGGTAGTGAGCCATCACTGTAGATGGGGTGATCTGGGAAGCCTCTGTGAGCAAGTGACACTTGACTGTCACTTTAAAGATGTCCCTGTGGCTGCTGCAAGGACAGTAGACTGTCAGAAGAATCCGGGAGCAGGGGGAGGCGGCAAGGCACGTGGTGGCTTGGGCAGGGTGGAGCCTGGAGAGTGGGGGAGGGGTGGGAGGTGGGTTTGCCCATGGATGGGACAGAGCTGTGAGAGAGGAACCAAGGGTGACTTGACTGTCTGAGCCACAGGGCGGATGGAGGGTGGTGGCCTTTACTGAGATGAAAAACGCTTCGGGAAAAGGCAGGCAGATGGAATCCCATTCTGGCCTTGTTGAGTTTGGGGCATCTGTGTGACATCCACCTGGAGAAATCCAAGGGTGGTGTTGGGGGAGAGATTGGCCAGGCAGTCCAGTTGTGGATGTCAGTCCTCAGTAGGCCAATGGAATTTGTAGTCTTGGGCCTGCATGAGGGGTCCAAGGAGCAAGGCTAAACGGAGAAGAGAAGAGGCCCCGCCTGGGCAGCTTACCCTTCCACAGTCAGAGAAGGCAGACCTGGCCAGGGAGGCCAGGGGAGGCTGGAGAGGGCTTCCAAGAGCTGAGCCAAGAAAGAGCTTCAGGAGCAAGGCAGTGAGAAGCTCACAGAGATGAGGCCTGGGAACAGACAGTGGGATGCAGCCATGCCAAGGCCCCTGTAACCAGGATTATGGAGGATAGGAGGGAGAGGAAGGTGTCCACAACAGATGTGCCTTTACCAACATGGGGAGCTCAGGTGTGGACGTAAGTGTAGGAGATGCAGCATGCCCTGGACAGGGCCCTGAAGTCCCCCGAGGAGATTGGAAAGGCCGAGAACCAGCTGACAAAGTTATCTCAGGTGGATCCTAAGAAAACAAGGGTGCTAAAAGGGGTTCCCTAGGGAGTGGCTCAAGGAGTCCCCAGGGGAGGGGAGGGAGAGGCTGGAAGCATTGAAGGGGGATGTGCATTTGGCTCTGGAGTGAGAACAGGTCTGGCCTGATACAGGGGGAATTGGACCAATGTGCTGAGAGTTCGGGTGGTGGGAGCCCCCCCCAGCCCCCCCCTCCCCCCCGCTGGCCTCCATTTTCCAGCGAATCAGGCCAAGGTCATGTTTGAGGTGGGCCCCGCAGAGTAGATCCCATCAGGTGGAGGCAGGGCAGCAGGGTGGGGATGCAGAGCCTCAGACGCCAGAGCTGGCGCCTGCCATTCATGAAAGCCATCCAGGGAGGTCAGGTTTCATGTCAGCATGGGTAAGTGGAGGTTATTCCTGCCTCCAGGCACCCAGCAAGCTCTGGGCCCTCCACTCAGGGTCAGGCCGGGGCTAATAGGAGGGGCTGTCATTGCAGACAGGGGCATCTGTCTCCCCTTTGATTGGGGCCGATAAGGCAGGCGCCTGGCTTGGGGACGGAGAAGCACATTCCCCGGGAGGCCGGGATAGGTGGGGACTGCCAGCTGAATGGGACATCCAGGGGAACAGTGGCTGGATTCCACTGCAGATGCTCCCTCCTCAGAAGCCTGGGTATTCTCAGATGGGGAAACTGAGGCCCGGCAGGAGGCCCAGCAGAGCCTGAGGCAGATCTCCGTCACCAGTCCAGGCTTTTCCTGTCCGGTGTCAGGCCCAGGGCAGGTCCACTTCTCTGACTCAGGCACCTGCAGACAGTTATTTATGGAGAGAAGCCCTGGACACCCCACGGTCCCAGGGGCCTAGAGATGTAGGTAGGCAGTGTGCCGGATGCTAATGTCTATTTGCCTGCCCGTCCTAAGCAGGCAGACCTGCCAGCTGGGCCCACCCTCCCTCCTGGGCTGAGGATGTGGCTGAAGGAGGGCCTGTGGTCCCTGGGCAAGGTGACAATGAGCCCTGCTCCTCAAGCTGCCTCTCGGGCCTTGCGGTGTTTTCCTTTTGACATAAACATGCCCCTTTCTGACCCTGGGCCTCCTCCGTCGGGGGCTTTTCCTCAGGGGCTGTGAGCTCAGTGCCCACCCACTTCCAGCACATGGACCCCAAACTGCAGTGGAAAGGCCTCCCCCGCCACCGCAGCAGCTCCAGCCAGCCCCTCCCAGGAGCAGCTGTGTCCCTGTTGGCCCTTCCTGTCTGGGTCATGGGGTATTTTTAGCACCGAATCCGGAACCTACGAGGCTGCAGCTGCTCATGGCCAGAGTGCAAGAACAACAAACTGTCCAGGTGGGCTGTGTCAGGCCTGGGCCTGGCCCTCTGAGCTTGATAGCAGATTCCAGACTTTCCAGGAATCAGCAGGTCTCTGGGGTGGATGGGAAGGGAGGAAGCAGTTTGGGGCAGAGGATGAGTAACATGAGCCAGGCCCATCAGGGGATCAGCCTGTGCAAAGGTCCTGAGGTGCCATGGTGAGGGTGCAGAGAGAAGAAGGCATCGCAAGGAGGGGCTGTGTGCAACATGAGGCTGAGCAGGGCTGTGTAGGCTGCGGTCTCCGTCCCAAGGGCAATGAGGAGCCCTCAGAGTGTTCAGCATGGTGGTGGGTGACGATCAGATGGCAGCTCTCGGGAGGAAGGAGACAAGAATAGAAGCGCTCATCTGAGTGGAGGAAGATGGCAGCGGCCTGCAGTAGGGGTGAGTGACAGAGGGAGTGAAAGGGTCAAGGAGGTGGAAGCCACAAACCTTAGTGAGTGATTGGCAGACAGGTGAGCGTGGGTTTCTGAGGGAGACCTCCCACTGGCTTGGGACAGGTCAAGTCTGGGGTGCTGTGGGACATGACCACCTTAGGGAAGCCCTCCCTGGCCACCCCAGCTTGGTCCTCCCAGCACCTTGTCACTTAGAATGCGCCTCACACCCACAGACGTGCTGCACCATGCTCTCTATCCCCGGAAGTCCCCAGTGACCTTTGAGCCTCGAGAAGGCTGAGACCTGTGCTAGAGGGCTGGCACTGAGACCTGACTCCGCCAGGTCCCCACCCTGGGCCTCTGTGTCCCGGTCTGTGAAATGGGCTGGTGGGAAGAGCCCATCTGTACAGCCTCCTTCAGCTGTAGTCTGTCCTACTGTGGCAGGGGGGGCGGTAATCAGATTTCTGGGCAGGGGCCCCTTCCTGTGACCCAGTCATGGCTGCCCCTCCTCCAAGGCTGGTCTCTGCCGTGAAAGAGCGAGAATGCACCAAGGCAGGACTCTGTCCCCGACGCTGGTTTTCTCGCCTGCCTCCTCCTGGCCCAGAGCTCTCACAGAGCTGCAGTGGAGAACATTCCTGGAGGCCTCAAGGGCCTGGGAGGGAGGCAGCAGGGTCTGGCTCCGGTGGGGTTGTGGAAGAAAACCCAGACATCATGCAGGGAGAGGACAAGAGTTGTGGTGGGGAGAATAGCTTGAGCAAAGGTGTGGAGGCATGAAAGAATCCATGTCTCGGGGCTCCTGGGTGGCTCAGTTGTTAAGCGTCTGCCTTCGGCTCAGGTCATGATCCCAGGGTCCTGGAATCGAGCCCTGCGTCGGGCTCCCTGTTCAGCAGGGAGCCTACTTCTCCCTCTCCCACTCCCCCTGCCTGTGCTCTCTCTCTCTCTCATTCTGTCAAATAAATGAATAAAATCTTTAAGTTAAAAAAAAAGAATCCATGTCTCATGGGGAAGGCAAGGACAAGTGGGGGCCTGAGAGCCAAGGTTGATGCCAGTCACCATAGTCAGAACAGCTGTTCGGTGACCCCTCACCAGATTCTGCACCCCTCACTTAAGCCCGGGTTCCTGGACCCAGTTCTGATGCGTGTGTGGGGGGGGATGTGTATGTGTGTGTTCAGGCTTCCCCACACCAACAAGCAACTCAGACACCAACAGGGTGTCCAAGAATTCAGCTCAATTCTGACACTCTACCCTGAGATAGCATCAGATTCCACAGGTTAAGGGCTCAGTCCCCCCAAGACCGCCCCCCACTTCAGGGGAGAGTCAAAAGGTTATTACCTGTACTTCTTGGCTATAAACCAGAGGTTCCCACGACCCCTCTTTGGGCTCCATTAATTTGCTAGAGTGACTCACAGAACTCAGGAAACCTGTTTCCTCACTAGATTACTGGTTTAATTCAAAAGATATTAAAGGGTACCAATTGGGGCGCCTGGCTGGCTCAGTCAGTACAGCCTGCCACTCTTGATCTTGGGTTTGTAAGTTTGAGCCCCACATTGGGTGTAGAGATCACTTCAAAAAAAAAAAGGATATCAATCAGCAGCCACAGGAAGAGATACCTGGTGTGAGGTCCCAAACAAAGGCACTTCTGCCCTCGTGGAGTTTGGAGTTCTGCACAGTGGTACAGGGAAGCATTCTGGTTTCCCAACCTGGACGTTCTCGGAACCCCATCATTTGGAGGCTTCATTACCTAGGCACGATTGATTAAATCACGGGCCACGGGTGATTGAACCCACCTCCAGCTCTTCTCCTCCCCCCATCCCCATGTCACGGGGTGGGACTGAAAGTTCCCCTGGCAACCAGCCCCCATCCTTAAGTGCTTTCTGAAAGTCACCTCCATAACATAAACCCAGTTGTGATGGAAAGAACCTTGTTATGAGTAATAAGACACCCATTTCACCTTTATGGCTCTGAAGAGTCTTCAGGAATTGAGGATGAGAGAACAAATCAAAAGATGCTCCCCTTGCTCTTATCCCTCCAGGAATTTCAAGGGTTTGGGGAGCTGTGAGCAAGGAACTGTGGGTGAAGACCTAATATATACGAGAAATATATTTTGGTCATCTGAATGACCAAATATATCTATTTCTTATGAATCACACTATCACACGGCCACCTTACCAAGGAGGTTACTATTACAGATGAGGAAACAGGCTCAGAGAGATTAAGTCACCTACTTGAGGACACTCAGCTAGAGAGAGGGAGGTACCGAGACACCAGGGGCCAGCGCCGGCTTGGCCACCATGAGGCGTGATGGAAGGGGCTGGTGGCCAGGCGGTGAGCTGCTCCTATCCTATTGTGGGGCACGGGGGGGTTCAGCGCGGGGGGCCGAGGGCCATCACCTGCAGGCACCTGTGAATGGTACCACCAACCAACCAGCATCGTGCAGCCTCAGACTCTTCTCCAGCCAGAGTTTGGAGGCAAAACCTCTTAGCCACCTCTGGGCTTCTGGAGTGTCTCCATCATGAGCCTCAGCTCCCTCAGTGATACCCCCCTGCTGAGCAGTGTGGGTGCCTGGCTCTCTGCCTGGGCCTCAGTTTCACTGTCTCTGACCCTAGATAGCTGGATGAGCTGGTCCCTCCCCAACTTCAGCTCCCAGGCCAGCCCGACCTGGGGCCCAGCCGTCTCGATCCTCAGCAACTGCCCTTAATTCCCACTTCCTTCTGTGGCCACTGCCGGAATGTCAAAGCCACCTCCGGCCTGCCCCTCGGAGCCCCCAGCGCGTGTGGCAGAGCCTCGTTCTCCCCGGCCTCAGCTGTTTTGGGGCTCAGCGCTGTGGGTGGTGTTTCGGGAGAAGCGGTCAGTCAGCCACCTGGCAGGGCCAGGATGCCAGTTCACTGAGACAGGAGAAGCGCGAGGCGTGGTAAAAAGACCGGACAGCCCCGTGAGTGTGTGCTGCTTTTCTGCACACCCAGGGGGCCACAAATGTGGGTGTGGTTCGTGTGGCCCTGAGGCGAGTGTGTGGAACCCGGAGCCACACTGTCTTCCTGCTCGTTAGCAGATCATCAGGCAGTGCCGGCCTGTCCGCCTGTGGCCGTGGCCTGTCCACCTGTGGCCTGTCCGCCTGTGGCCGTGCCACCAGAATTCTGCCTCCATGCCCTTGGCTTACCCCAGCGACTGGGGCCTCTTTAACAAAACAAACGCAAAATGAAAATGGCAAGATTCGGTGCAAAAGGAAGCATTGCCTTAGAAAGAGAACTCAAACAAAACAAACACTAAATTCATAAAGGCTGGCAAATACCACCCAACATCATAAAATCCAGAAAAATAATCCCTCCAAGGGGTGCCTGGGTGGCTCAGTTGGTTGAGCGACTGCCTTCGGCTCGGGTCATGATCCTGGAGTCCCGGGATCGAGTCCCACATCGGGCTCCCTGCTCAGCAGGGGGTCTGCTTCTCTCTCTGACCCTCCTCTCTCTCATGCTCTCTCTCTCTGTCTCTCTCAATAAAATAAAATAAAATAAAAAATCTTTAAAAAAAATAAATAAATAAAATAATCCCTCCATCTTGAGAAGCCTGTGGCCAGACGGCCTGCTGTGGCAGATCAGGCAGGGACTGCACGCGTCCCCTTGTCCCCTCCGGGCCGCGGAGGGGTGGGGAGGGCTCCATGAAGGGGTGAGGGGGGACCCAGGAAGGGCTGGGAGGCCTGTCCAGCTCCCACATCCCCACACTGTGGCAGGTGGCCCGGCCACAGGAGAATGGCCGCTTTGGTGCCCTCCCCTCTCCTTCTTCGCTGGGCCCTGCTGGGAGGGGGTCCTCTCCTCCCCGAGGAAGGCATCCGTGCTTCAGACTCTGGCCTGGCCACCCCCCAACCCCCCCCATCCACCCTTCCCCTCCAGATGTGGGCACAGCTGTATTTTTAGAGCAGCCAACCACAAGGACATTCTTTCCTCTAATTACGAAGGCTTCAAATTTCCCAGCCGCAGCCAGTCTCATTGTCCAGTCCTCAAATATCAAAGGGTGGCCAGCAGCGGCTGCTTCGGCTGCTTGTAGCCTGCCCTCCCTCCCTCCCTTCCTCTCTTCCTTCCTCTCTTCCTTCCTTCCTTTTCTTCTTCTTTTTTTTTTTGACCCATTAAGTTGGAAATGAGACCCAGAGCTGGAATGAGTGCCCGCCAGCTCTGAGGAGGAGGGTGAAGCAGGATTTGGGGTAGGGCCTGCACCCCGCCCCCACTGGGGATGGCCAACTAGGCTGCAGCCCCCTCTGTGTTCACATACCCGAGGGTAGGACCTGTTTGGGACAAGTGTGGGGATCGAGAGAGGGACCGGTGCCTGTCCTCAGGATGCTCAGTGCAGGGAAGGTCATCAGACACACACAGGGGCTTGGAGACACAATGCCTGTGCAGTGGGCAGGCCAGTTGTTACGATGTCCCCATTTTACAGTAAGCAAACAGAGGCTCAGAGAGAGGAGGTACCTGTTAGAAGTGCAGGTAGCGGGCACCTGGGTGGCTCAGTTGGTTAAGCGACTGCCTTCGGCTCAGGTCATGATCCTGGAGTCCCGGGATCGAGTCCCGCATCGGGCTCCCTGCTCGGCAGGGAGTCTGCTTCTCCCTCTGACCCTCCCCCCTCTCCTGCTCTCTCTCTCTCATTCTCTCTCTCAAATAAATAAATAAAATCTTAAAAAAAAAAAAAAAGAAAAGAAATGCAGGTAGCTGGCATGCTGTGCTTGGTGGCCGCTCGCTGCCACCCTCTCAGTCTGGTGTCCAAGGTCAGCAGACCTCCTGACCTCTGCCCCCCCACCCCCTACCTCCTTGGGAGGCTTCTGGGGGTGGGGCAGAGGTGTCAGTCCACGTAGGAGGAACAGGAAAGCCTGCAAGGAGGAGGGGCCTTTGAGTGGCCTTGAACCAGAGGGATAACAGGCTGCTCCCACTGTGCGGCACTTTCGGGAAATAGAGGCCCAGAGAGGCTAAGAGGCAGGCCCAGAACGGGGCCGCCCTAAGTCAGGTGCTCGGTACCTCGACCTGGAGTAGTGGTCCGGTCCGCCCACCGCTCAGCCCCAGCGATGGCCTGGCCTTGTCCTGGCCTGAGCCTCTGGGTCCAGAGTGAGCCCCGGTGCCAGGGGCGGAGGCACTAGCCCAGACCACTGGCCCGCGCTCAGAGACGAGGGGGTGGGGTGGGGGTGCGGAGGGCCAGGCCCCGGCCCACGGGGTGTGACACAGGCTGGGTGCGCGGGACAGAGCAGGGGAATCACCCAGGGGAGGAGGGGGCGCCTGGGCCCGGGCGCACAGGCCGGGGTTCAGACGCCCAGGGTTTATGGGGGCAGCCCCCTCCCCTGAAGTGCCACCGCACCGCGGGGAGCACTGACGGAGGCCTTTTGGTTTCCCGGCCAGATCAGACCCCTCCGGAGGCGGCGGAGCGCGGTGGAGCCCGCTCCGGCACAGCCTGGGCTTTGTCGCCCCCTCGTGGCCAGAGCGGGTGGCGGCGGTGGCGGGGAAATCTCGGGAACCCAGCAGGGAGGGTGCAGGCTGAACGGGTCCCTGGAGGGTCTGGAGGCCGGATCTCTGGGACGCCACCCACCCACCCACTCCCCCCGAACGCGCCAGCGCTGGGACCCAGGCCCGGGAAAGAGGCAGAAGCATTTTCTGGGACAGGCCGGGGGGGAGAGGGGGCCCTGCCGCTTCTGTAGGGTAAAGAGCAGCAGAGCCGGCTGGTTAGGGGTGGGGCGCGGACCCCCATGGAAGTCTTACTGGCTTTACTGTATTGATTATTATTTTTTTATTTTAATTTCAATTAATTAACATATAATGTATTACTGGTTTCAGGGGTACAGGTCTGTGATTCATCAGTCTTATATAACACCCAGTGCTCATTACAACACATACCCTCCCCTATGTCCATCACCCAGTTGCCCCATCCCTCCATGCCCTCCCCTCCAGCAACTCTCAGTTTGTTTCCTATGATTAAGAGTCTCTTGGGGCACCTGAGTGGCTCAGGCGGTTAAGCGTCTGTCTTCTGCTCAGGCTCTGGGAGCGAACCCCACATCATGCTCCCTGCTTGTCACTCTCCCTCTGCCTGCCTCTCTCTCTCTCTATCAAATAAATAAATAAAATCTTAAAAAAAAAAAAAAAAAAGAGTCTCTTACGGTTTGTCTCCCTCTCTGGTTTGGTCTTGTTTCATTTTTTTCCTCTCTTCCCCTATGATCCTCTGCCTTGTTTCTTAAATTCCACATATCAATGAGATCATAACTGTCTTGCTCTGACTGACTTATTTTGCTTAGCATAATACCCTCTAGTTCCATCCAGGTCGTTGCATGTATTGATTATTTTTAAACAGACTCTTTTTTTTTTTTTTTTAAGATTCTATTTATTTGACAGAGAGAGAGAACATAAGCAGGGGGAGCTGCAGAGGGAGAGGGAGAGGCAGGTTCCCCGCTGAGCAGGCAGCCGGATGTGGGACTCGATCCCAGGACCCTGGGATCATGACCTGAGCCAAAGGGAGACACTTAACTGACTGAGCCACCCAGGTAGCCTGTATTCATTATTTTTAGTGTGAGCAGCACTCCTCCCTGCTTCCTGCTGAGTGCCAGGGGCAGATCCCCGCCCACTCTGGGCCTCAGTTTCCCTATCTCTAGAGTGAAGGGCCCTAGCTTGTACGAGGGGGCATGGAGGTGTGGACTCGCACCGAGGGAGAGAGTGGTCGCTGCGCCTATTGTGAGCGGCTGGTGACTGTGGCAGGTCACCCCTCTCCCCTGCCCCTCACTTCCACCTTCTCGGGAAACCAACTAGGTGAGAATCAAATGCAGAAAGCCAAGGGCTGGAAGAGTCAAGCGGTGTTCTTCCGACGTTCCCCCCAACTCTTTTGTGGTTTGGCGGCACCATTGGGACTGGGCGGGCAGGGCTCCCCCATCTGGCAGGGTCTGCATGCCTGACTTGAGATCTGAGGAAAACCAGCTTCGACTTCTGGCAGGGTTGTTGTGGGTCCATGCTTGACCTTGTGAAGTCTCAGATGATGTGGGAAACACAGGCAAAAGAAAAAAAATCCTTACTACCTACAGCCCATTGACAAGTCCTTGAAACAGGCAGAGTGACCTTCCTCTGGGAACTCCGTGGCCTCCATGTTAACACTTTGCTAAGGGCAAAAGGCCCAACCCCCCAGGATCCTGTAAGTCTTCTTTAACATATAAAAGTTCCTTTGGAAACATCCTTTATCTCTACTCCCCAAGATGCACGTTGGCAATCATCCCGCAAGCGTATGGCCCACGGATATACACGTCTCAAGGATCTCATGACTAGGGTTTTACTAGACAGTAATAAATGACCTTTTCCTAACAGCAGCTAGCCTCTCAAGGTCCTGGAAACCTTGCTTCCAAATTCCTTACAGACTTACGCTCTCCCTAACCCCCTCCCAACTTAAAAGTATATAATCAGCCACTTGTCACAAGCCCAGTGCATCTTTTTCTGCCCATGGGTCCTGTCCCAGTGCTTTAATAAAACCATCTTTTTGCACCCAAGATGCCTCAAGAATTCTTTCTTGGCTGCCGGCTCTGAATCCCAACAATTTCTACCTCATCAGGGACTCGTTTGCAAAGGAGACTGAAGCCTCCCACAGAGGAATTGCTGAGAGGATTAGCATATAGCACGGGGCCACCAACTACTCACACCTTGACCTTCATACTCAAGGTTTAACTCCCAGTTAATGTTTGCTGAGGAGAAACCTCAAGCTTCCTGGCTTAAGGATAATAATTAAAGGCTGGGGAACC
The DNA here is from genome assembly GCF_029215605.1 of Mirounga angustirostris. Classification (NCBI taxonomy): domain Eukaryota; kingdom Metazoa; phylum Chordata; class Mammalia; order Carnivora; family Phocidae; genus Mirounga; species Mirounga angustirostris. Next base: position 65,596,866 of record NW_026991722.1, read on the forward strand.
CAGGTACCTGGGTGATGTGTCAGGTGGCATTTCAGGGAGAAGGGAGGGGCAACTGAGTATTATCCAAGTATTAGTTGTGGTCCTGGACACAGAACATTAAACCCAGGGGCTCCTGGGTGGCTCAGTCTGTTGAGCGTCTGACTCTTGATTTTGACTCAGGTCATGATCTTGGGGTCCTGAGATGGAGTTCTTTGTGGAGCCCCGTGCTCAGCTGGGAGTCTGATGGGATTCTCTCTCTCCCTCTACCCCACCCCCGCTCATGCTCTCTCTCTAATAAATATTAAAAAAAAAAAAAAAAAAAAAAAGAGGGCCTCCTGGGTGGCTCATTTGGTTGGGCATCTGCCTTTAGCTCAGGTCATGATTCCAGGTTTGTGGGATCGAGCCCCATATCAGGCTTCCTGCTCAACGGGGAGCTTGCTTCTCCTTCTCCCCATTGCTCGTGCCCTCTCTCTCTCTCAAATAAATGAATAAAATATATTTTTTTCAAATAAATGAGTAAAATCTTAAAAAAAATTAAAACCCAGTTCTGAATTTGGTACTTATCCCATGCACACCCTCAAGCTTTTACTACATATGCATATATTCCTACCTAAGACATAGGTATGATTTTGTATATTTCCAAACTTAATATAAAGACTTTAGGGTTGCCTGGCTAGTTGGGTTGTGGATTGTGCAATGCTTGATCTTTTTTTTTTTTTAAGATTTTTTATTTATTTTTTGACAGAGAGAGAGACAGCGAGAGAAGAAACACAAGCAGGGGCATTGGGAAAGGGAGAAGCAGGCTTCCCACGGAGCAGGGAGCTTGATGCGGGTCTCGATCCCAGGAGCCTGGGATCATGAACTGAGCCGAAGGCAGACGCATAACGACTGAGCCACCCAGGCGCCCCATGCAATGCTTGATCTTGAGGTTGTGGGTTCAAGCCCCAGGTTGGGTGTAGAGATTACTTTAAAAAATAAAATCCTTGGGCGCCTGGGTGGCTCAGTTGGTTAAGCGACTGCCTTCGGCTCAGGTCATGATCCTGGAGTCCCAGGATCGAGTCCCGCATCGGGCTCCCTGCTCGGCAGGGAGTCTGCTTCTCCCTCTGCCCCTCCCCCCTCTCATGTGCTCTCTCTGAAATAAATAAATAAAATCTTTAAAAAAATAATAATAAAATAAAAATAAATAAATAAATAATAAAATCCTTAAAAATATATATAAAGGGGGGCACCTGAGTGGCTCAGTTGGTTGGGCGTCTGCCTTTGGCTTGGGCCATGATCCCGGGGTCCTGGGATTGAGCCCGGGGTCGGGCTCCCTGCTCGGTGGGAAGTCTACTTCTCCCTCTCCCCCTTGCTCATGTTTTCTCTCTTGCTGTCTCTCTCTCACTCTCAAATAAATAAAATCTTTAAATATATATATACATATATAAAGGCTTTATAGTCTGTGCAACTTTCTGCAACTTTATTCATGCCGTGTTGATTCACCTAACTTTATGCTAATGCTGTTCCTCCAGTTCATCACTCTCCACTGATGAGTGGCATTCTCCTATAAACCACAATTCACTTCTCTGTTTTCCTGATGATTGACATCTGGGTTGTTAACAGTTTTCCAATATCACAAACAGTGCTGCATGTGTATACAGAAGTCCTCTTTTTTTTTTTTTTTTTAAGATTTTATTTATTTGACAGAGACACAGCGAGAGAGGGAACACAAGCAGGGGGGAGTGGGAGAGGGAGAATCAGCCTGAGCTGCTGAGCAGGAAGCCTGATGTGGGGCTTGATCCCAGGACCCTGGGATCATGACCTGAGCTGAAGGCAGGCGCTTAACGACCGAGCCACCCAGGCGCCCCTAACATAGATTTTTAATTTTATAATTTTATTACTATTTCTTAAGTAGGCTCCATGCCCAACATGGGGCTGGAACTCATGACCCTGAGATCAAGATTCGCATGCTCGAACACTGAGCCAGCCAAGTGCCACTAGATTTCTATTTTTATTTTTTTTAAAGATTTTATTTAGGGTGCCTGGGTGGCTCAGTTGGTTAAGCGACTGCCTTCGGCTCAGGTCATGATCCTGGAGTCCCTGGATCGAGTCCCGCATCGGGCTCCCTGCTCGGCGGGGAGTCTGCTTCTCCCTCTGACCCTCCCCCCTCTCATGTACTCGCTCTCTCTCATTCTCCCTCTCTCAAATAAATAAAATCTTAAAAAAAAATAAAGATTTTATTTATTTATTTGAGAGGGAGAGACACAGCGAGAGAGGAAACACAAGGAGGGGGAGCGGGAGAGAGAGAAGCAGGCTTCCTGCGGAGCAGGGAGCCTGATGCAGGGCTCGATCCCAGGACGCCGGGATCATGACCTGAGCCGAAGGCAGACGCTTAACGACTGAGCCACCCTGGTGCCCCTAGATTTTTATTTTTAATGATGTTAAATCCTCATAAGAAACCTGTATGTTTTATCCTTGTTATCCTGAGGTTATTGTAGAGGCCACTTTTAGGCACCAACTTGAGCAATGGACACCTGAGTAAGGTAGAAGGGCACACAGTGACCACCTAGCCCCTGGGTGAATACAAACAGGCCCATTAAGTGACCCACCTCAAAATATCCATAAGCCCTAGCTGATCAACACAGCTATTTGTGGGGAAAAAGAAGTTTTTTTTTTTTTTAAGAAATCTATTGGGGCGCCTGGGTGTCTCAGTCGTTAAGTGTCTGCCTTCAGCTCAGGTCATGATCCCGGAGTCCCGGGATCGAGCCCAGCCTTCGGCTCCCTGCTCTGTGGGAAGCCTGCTTCTCCCTCACCCACTCCCCCTGCTTGTGTTCCCTCTCTCGCTGTGTCTCTCTGTCAAACAAATAAAATCTTAAAAAAAAAAAAAACTATTTCAATATTAGCAACCAAAACCAACAATGTGTTAGTAGCAACAATGACAACACTATGAGCAAGTTGTGTTTATCCCAAGAATTCAAGGATTAATTACCCTTAGAAACTCTATTGATGTAACTGAGCTCATAAACAGTAAAGTAGAACCCATATAATCACCTCAACAGGTGCAGAAAACGCATGCAACTAGCAACTGCTACTATTTTATTGTATTTTTCCCTAAAAACGCATGGTGTTTTTAGAAAAACATTTTTAAAAGATTTTTATTTATTTGTCAGAGAGAGCACAAGTGCGGGGGGGGGGGGGGGGGCAGCAGGCAAAGGGAGAAGCAGACTCTCAGATGCTGAGCAGGGAGCTGGACTCGGGGCTTGATCCCAGGACTCTCAGATCAGGACCTGAGCCGAGGGCAGAGGCCCAACCGACTGAGCCACCCAGGCGTCCCAGTGGAAATCTTTTAAAAGTTCAGAGCAGCAGGGACTCCTGGGTGGCTCAGTTAGTTAAACAGCCGACTCTTGATTTTGGCTCAGGTCATGATCTCAGGGTCTTGCGATGGCGCCCCCCAGCGGGGCTGGGCGCTGAGCGGGAAGCCTGCTTGGGATTCTCTCTCAGCCTCTGCCCCTCCCCACTCCCGCGAGCTCGCTCAATCTCTCCCTCTCTAAAAAAATTTTAAATGTATTATTAAAAAAAAAAGTTCAGAGCAGCAAAAATCAAACAAAAACCAGGCATGAGCAAGAGAGATACTGCGGTCTCCATTATGGGGTATGTCCTAGCACAGTCTTTGCTCAAAGGGCTTCCTAAGGCCATTTTCGGGTATACGTTTCTATGACCACAAAGAGCATCTTTGGCAAGTCTGGTTTCGGTTTGGCCTTTATCCACGTCCTGGATTCCATGCAGGGTCTGAGAAGCCCCGAGAAATAAAAGATTAACCAGACCCAGTGGACCCTGTGGTTCCTCACCTCCAAGGGCCAGCCTCTCATGCCTTCAACCCCAAACCGGTTCTCCCCTGCACCCAAGTCACTGGCTCTGCCGCGACTAACAGATGAGAGCGCTCCAGAGACTGGTGGGTCTGCCCTTCAGTCCCTCCTAATTCTGCCCCTCCACTGGGTCAAGGGTGGGGCACCTGGATTGGGGGAGGCTGGGGACGTCGGTGGGGACAGGGGCCTCCCCAGGACTGGGGGCTCCCGCGCCCTGGAGGTGGCCAGGGGGGCGCAAAGGAAGCGGGGGGAAAGGGGCCGGGAGGGGCAGCGGCGGAGGGCCGAGGGGGAAGGAGGCGGGCACCGGCAGAGTCACACCTGGGGCGGCAGAGGGAGAGGGGACGAGAGGCCAGGACCGGGTTTCGGGTGAATCTGGAGCTCAATGGGACCTCCCGGGGCGACTGCAAGGGGTTGGCTGTGGTGACCTCGGACCAGAGCTCCCTTCCGCTTTGCGGAGATGGGCCCCAGGCTCGGCCGACCAAGGAATGTGTCGGTTTTCAGCCTCAAAGCTACGGAAAGGGCGGGATGGAGGTGAACAGTAACGGCCCTTTGGGCCTCGTTCCCAAGTGACGGCTGGAAGCGCCGCACACCCCTTAACCGCGCTGTGCGCCTGCGCCTGTGTCTCGGGCGCGCGCTCGGCGCAGAGGTAGGCTTTGCGCGAGCCTTCCGCTCCCCAGGCCGCCCTCAACACCCACTGCGCTTGCGCATCCGCTCCTGCCTCGAAGATGGCAGGCGCTTCTACCACGCCCACTGCGCGTGCCCCTCCGCGTCCGCAGCGGGGGTCCTGCCGGAGCGACTGCACTTCCCTCCGCGCCGCGCGGTTACGGCGGCAGCAGTTGTGTATCGCAAACGAGTGTCGCAGCGAATGCTCGAGAAATGTGTACGTGCTCGATGCCCTCCTGCGATCGGGAAAGGTCTGAATTCCGAAGCACGCCCGGCCCAGGCGTTTCAGACGAGGGCTTGCAGACCGGCGGGAATGCAGGGGCGCAGCCGCTCTGGAAGGCTTAACGGAGTGTATAAAAGTGTATAAAAGTAGCTGGCGCTTGTTTGCCCAGTGGAGTTAGGTGCTGGGCTCAGAGGAGCATAAGCAGGAGGTCGCGCGCAGGGATGGCCTGGGGGCCAGTGCAAGGTTGCATGGGGTCAAGTGTCTGCAGGAACCGTGGCCCGGCAGCATCCCACGCGAGCAGCCGTCGCGCTGCCCGCGCTGTTCTGGAGCCCTCTGGCGGGTCGGACAGGCCCGGGGAGGCAGCAGCCCTTGGGCACTGCGGTCCTGGTCGCCTCGCCCCCTCCTGCGACCGTTTCCCACTCTCGCCTCACTCCCCAACCTTCATTTCCTCCTCCACGCTCCGTCTGAGCCCTGTCCTGATGTCCTGCTTCACAGAGAAATGGGGGGCAGCCAGAAGAGAACGTCCACGCCACCCACCACCCATCTTTGGATGCCCTTTCCCCCTCCCCCATACCCCCAGTGTTGCCACTCCTCTGCCAGCCTGCACTGATTTCCTTCAAATACCTGCATGGCACATGCCTCCATGTCCTTCAAGTCCTTGTGCAGATGTGACCTTCACAGGGCGTATTCCCTGGCCACCCTCTCCAAACATTCCCTCACACCCCTTCCCTGCTTTATGTCTCCATCACACCAGCTGACATACTATGTAATTTCCTTGTTCATGTTATTGCCCGTCTTCCCTGGCTGGAAGGAAAGCTCTGTGAGGTCACGGATTTTGTCTCCTGTTTCACTGGTTATATCAGTAGCACCTAGAACAGTTGGTTTATTGTCCACAGTAGGGAAGCAAGAAATATTTGTTCACTGAATTGATAAATCACCATCATAGCTAATGTTGTAAATGCTTTTCATGATCAGGCACAGGACTAGGCAATCTCCATGCATGATCTCAGTGAATCAAATAATTTCCTGAGTCGCCTGGGTGGTACAGTTAAGCTTCCAACTCTTGGTTTCTGCTCAAGTTCTGATCTCAGAATCCTGAGATCGAATCCCGAGTGGGGCTCACGCTCAGCACGGCCTCTGCTTGAGATTCTGTCTCCCTCTCCCTCTCCCCCTCCAGCTTGTTCTCTCTCTCTCTCTCAAATCAATCAATCAATCTTTAAAAAAGATTTCCTGCTATCTTGGAGACCCACCAGCATCTCCTGCCCCATGGGCTTAATGGTCATCAGGCTCTGTGTCTCTCTTTTTTTTTTAAGTTTATTTATTTATTTATTTATTTATTTACTAATCTCTACACTCAACATGGGACTTAAACCCATGATCCTGAGATCAAGAGTCGCATGTTCTTCCAACTGAGCCAGTCACCTCTTGCTGCTTCCTTTTTTTTTTTTTTTTTAAGATTGTGTTTGTTTATTCGACAGAGAGAGGGAGAGAGAGAGCACAAGCAGGAGGAGTGGCAGGCAGAGGGAGAGGGAGAAGTAGGCTCCCCGCTGAGCAGGGGCTCCATCCCAGGACCCTGGGATGACCTGAGCCAAACCGACTGAGCCACCCAGGCACCCCTCTCTCGCTGCTTCCTGCAGATCTAAGTGGAACACTCACCTCCATGCAGCCCACATGGAGCTTTAATGTGACTCCAGTGAGACCAGAGTCCTGGGTCCTCACCTGGCTGCCTCTTCTGGCTTCCAGAAGGAAGTTACTTAGGCCTTATGGGATCTGTGGGCAGGTCCTCTGCTGGACCTGTCTGTAGACCTGTGGCAAGATCTTTGGCAAGATCCTGCCCCCCAGAGCCTCTTCCTCAGCCTCCCCACCGCCAGCACAGTATCTCACCAAATGGAGAATGCACATCAGTTTTTGGCCCAGCTGTTTCTGCCCCCTAGCTCAGCTCCTATCTGGGACAGGCACTGGGTGTTTGATAAAATGAATAAATAGTCCTCAGGTTCTGGAAATTCCTCTGTAAATCTTTAGCCAAACATCCTTCTGCCATGAAACTTGTATGTAGGTACTTAAAAAGTCATAAATTTGACTTAGAGGACTTCAGATTTGCAGGATGATTTGCTAGAACAAGAAAGGCGGTGTGATTTACTAGGAAAAGATCAACGATTTGATTTTTGTGTGGTCAACTACTTTGTGCATGCCTAGGAAAGTATCTGAGAGGAGCAGTTCAATGCTGTGCCTTTGGGTCAGTGGAGAACTTTCAGCATATACTGAATTTTCGAACATTTTAACAAGCATGTTGTTTTGTCATTAAAAACTAGAAGAGGAAAAATATTAATAAAATTGAGAATCCCGGGACACCTGGGTGGCTCAGTCGGTTAGGCGTCTGCCTTCGGCTCAGGTCATGATCCCAGGGTCCTGGGATCGAGCCCCGCATCAGGCTCCTTGCTCAGTGGGAGCCTGCTTCTCCCTCTCCCTCTGCCTGCCGCTCCCCCTGCTTGTGCTCTCTCTCTCATACACACACACAAATGAATAAAGTCTTTATTTAAAAAATTGAGAATCCCTAAAAAATATACTGACCTAAAGGGATGAGACCTCAGAGTGCTGAGCTCTCATGGCTGGGTACTCTGGAGAGTTCTCTCTCCATCTCTAAGGGGGATGAAAACTGTTCTCTGTTGTACCAAGTGTGTGTGGCACATGTATACCTTGGCTGCCTCCCCCCCCCTCCCCTGGAGGTAGGCATGATCATCTCCAGGTCCAGCAAAGAAGTGACTGAGTGAGGACAAGTGAGTAGGGGCAGAGGTTGCATTGGGACCCAAGCACGGCCACCAGCTGCGTCCATTCTGCTGCTTCATATGCCCCACAAGTCCCCACACATACAGGTCCACGCGGCCCCTTCTGTTAGCCTTACTGCAGAACGGGCTGGCAGGCGAGAGAAGGAGGCACAGCCGCTCTGTTGGAGCATGTTTTGCTGGGGCAAGCCCCTGGGACTGGGGGGGACTCCAGGGGCAGAGTTTCACTCTCCTAGGGCCCCAGCTCAGAGCTCTGTGCTCCAGAACCACAGCAGGCCCGGCCTGGCATGGAGGGCCAGAGAACTGTTGTCTATTTCGGGAAAATGCTGATGGGGGAGAGGGGGGAGGGGGCAGCGGGGTCCTGGGGTTCCTCTGCTACCCGCCGGCCATGTGACCTAGGTAACCCCTCTCCTCTGTGCCTCAGCTGCACAGTGGAAACATCACTGCCTGGTTCAAACAGATTGCAAGGCCATGATTGCTAGGTTCGAGCCCTGGGAACGAGGCGGAGGCTGTTAAAGGCCATTCTGTGTCCTCCCCTCTCTCCTCAGATTCAGGGCAGGGTCCTGCTCCTGACCATCTGCGCGGCTGGCATTGGCGGGACTTTTCAATTTGGCTACAACCTCTCCATCATCAATGCCCCAACTTTGGTATGTATTTTCTGTGCCCACCATCACCATCCCAGTGGGTGCAGGGTGAGGGCTAACGGCTGCCCGCTGTGGGGCTTCAGGCCAGCATCCACTTGGTGGTGCTTTCACCCCATGCACCAACCTTCACTGAATGACCCACAGGTCCTGCAGATCCAGGTTCAAACCCAGCTCTACATCCTCCCTTGAACCTGCATGTCCTCCCGGGTCCCTGATGTCAGCGCATAACTTTACTGCTTGCCTGGTTGGGGGCCAGCCTTGACTCTGCCTCCCTGCCTCCAAACACCAAGCCCTTCCTAACTACCTCTAGCTAGCCATTTCTCCCCGTGTCTCTGCCATGACTCCAGTTCAGGACCCGTCTCTCCTACCTAGATCCCTGGCTTAGCCTCCTCACTGGCCTCCCTTCCTTCAGCCTCGAAAGTTTGACCAAGCCACTCCCCTGCCCAAAAACATTCTGTGGCTCCCCAGTACCTATAGGGATAAGAACAGACTCATCCACCTGAAGTTCAAGGCCTCCTTAGATCAGAACCTGTCCACCTTTCTCCTACCTTCATTCCCTGAACCCCACTAGCAAAGCAAGTTAAATGCAGTTCCCCAAATGCACACAGCCCTCTCTCTAAGCCTCTTTTGCTTGGGAAGCCCTCTCTGCTGCCCCTGCAGAAGCCTCTCAAGGACCACGCAAACACCATCACCATCCTGAAGCCTTCCTTCGACAGCCCCACCCCACCCCAGCTGGAAGTCGCCCCTCCCTCCCCAGGCCTTCAAGCGGGCTGTCCCCACTCAGGTTGCATGTTGGTTGTGTGGGGCCCGTATCATCCTCCTGCTGGTTTGCTTTCAGTGTCTGAGTCATCCTTGTGCCCCCAGCGCCTGGCGCTGACCTGGCCCAAGGGACTTTCTTGGCCTCAGAGACTCCTCCTAATCCCTCAAATGGATTTCCAGCCAGGGACAGGAGAGGCTGGGCCTGGTCCCAGCTCCCCTAGATGGTCCTGCCCCCAGAGGGACCTGGCAGGCACCAGGCTGACAGTCATTACCCTGAGCTGGCCTGAGCAGAGGAGAGCTGGCCCAACCCCTAAACCTGCTGCCCTCCTCACGTCCTCCCTCATATCCTGTTGGGAGGCCTGAGACCAGTCAGACGCTGAAGTGTGTCCAGGTCTTCCCCGAGTGCAGTCATTCCTAACCCTGTGGCCTCTGTTTACTTACCTAGAACTGCAGCTCTGGGGGTGGGGGCCTGGGGTGTCCTGACCACCCGCGGCAGCCCTGACCTGTGGCTGAGGCCGTGACAAGTCCTTTCACCTCTCTGGGCCTAATCCCCCACCCCCAAAGGGACACGTGGAAGGAGCGGTTACCGAACCTGGAAGGAAAGAGCCGTGTGGCGTAGGACCCCTTGAGAGGAGCCAGGACGCCTGGTTGAGTGTCATAGCCGGCCTGAGGTGACCCCCCGGCCTGAGGTGACCCGGAAACAAACACCCCTCCCGCCTCTCTCTCATGTCCTGCTGGGGCTCACCATTGGCCAAGCCCCACAGAAAGCCAGTCAGCAGGGGGCCCACTGATGTGAGCCATACGGGTGGATGCTTAGGCCAAAAGCAGGGGCCCGGGGGGTGGGGGGTGATCGTGGACTCTGACGGGCAAACAGAGACTGGCCAGCACCAGGCTCCAGGAGACACTGTATGTGAAGGAGATCTGTCCGGTGCCCTCAAAGAGGAGGAGCTCAGGTGACTCTGTTCCTGCCCCACCGGAGTCTTGCTCGGGAGCCCTGGCGCCTGCTCTCTGCTGAGGAAGAGCCCTGTGGGCGAGAAGGCTTAGCCTGTCCAGCCTGTCGCTGGGAGGCTGACTGGCATCTCTGTCCACAGCACATTCAGGACTTCATCAACGAGACATGGGGGGTGCGTACCGGCCAGCCACTGCCCGATCACCTCGTTCTGTTGGTGTGGTCCCTCATTGTGTCTCTGTACCCCCTGGGGGGCCTCTTTGGAGCACTGCTTGCCGGGCCCCTGGCTGTCGTGCTGGGAAGGTAAGTGCTTTCTGTGTGTGCCCCGGAGGCCCCTTGATGAGAGGTGCCCCAGTCTGTAGGCTGAGGAATGTGGGAGAAGGAAGAGGCCCTGAGGCCCAGGCCCAGGCCAGCTCTGCCCGCCCTCCGCCTTCTACCCTACCAGCGGTTTCATCACAAGAGTCATACGTCTAGGGGCGCCTGGGTGGCTCAGTCGTTAAGCGTCTGCCTTCGGCTCAGGTCATGATCCCAGAGTCCTGGGATCGAGCCCCGCATCGGGCTCCCTGCTCGGCGGGAAGCCTGCTTCTCCCTCTCCCACTCCCCCTGCTTGTGTTCCTGCTCTCGTTATCTCTCTGTCAAATAAATAAATAAAATCTTAAAAAAAAAAAAAAAAGTCATATGTCTAAGCTGATTTGGTAGACGGAGGAGCCTTGTGCTCTGAGGGAGAGAGGACTCCTGGTCTCTAGTTCCATGTCTGTGGGCAAGTGCTATTGGACCATAAACTAGGTCCTCTTCAGGCCTCATTCCCCTCTCTGTATCCAACTGAGGCAGTTCTTGGGGTGCAAACAAGAGAGACAGGCTCATACTAAATACATACATACATACATACATACATACTTCTGGCCGCCTCAGTCAGTGGAGCATGGGACTCTTGATCTTAGGGTTGTGAGTTTGAGCCCCATGTTGGGCAGGGAGCCTACTTAAATAAAACTTTTTAAAAAGTCTACTTAAGGTGGGGCGCCTGGGTGGCTCAGTTGTTAAGCGTCTGCCTTCGGCTCAGGTCATGATCCCAGGGTCCTGGGATCAAGCCCTACATTGGGCTCCCTGCTCGGCGGGAAGCCTGCTTCTCCCTCTGCCACTCCCCCTGCTTGTGTTCCCTCTCTCGCTGTGTCTCTCTCTGTCAAATAAATAAATAAAATCTTAAAATATATATATAATAAAAAATTAAAAGTCTACTTTAAAAAAGAGAGAGAGAAAGACAGGCTTGGACTGATCTGATCGAAAATTGTAATAACTGGAAAGATGGTGGAGCGGCTCATAGAATGAAAGGAAATACTCAGAAGCCAGGTCTTCAGAACGGCAGGATCCAGGGCAGTGCTGAGGATCTCAACAGCCAGAGCTTTGGGCCATCCTCCCAGGGAGGATGCCTTTGGAGTGCATTAGCTCCAACAACATTCTATCTCCAATGTCTTCATTCAAGATTCAGAATCCAGGAAGACAGATTGTTACCGACCCACCATGGGTCACACATTTACAACCATGAAGCAGTACTGGGCAGAAAAAGCAAATGGCTACCACGGTCCACCCCTTTGCTAGCCACCCTGCACGCGTAGACACGTTTCTCCCGTGTATTCAGCTCTATACGTGCCCCTCCTAACATTCCTCAACCATCCCATCATATACACCATCATATGTATTCACCTCTCCCTGAGGGAGACCACTTAGAGCCTTGTCTTGTCTGGAAAGCTACCATAGTGCCTCACCCAGAGGCAACATTATCAAGCAGAACGGGGACTTCTTCCTGGCTGATGCTTTATATCAGAAAGAAGAAGAAGAAAAAAAAACTTTTCAAAAAAGGTGCCATGTCTCATTGCCCAGCACCGGGTCACTAGCATAGAGAATGAGATCACCAAGTCTGGGTTAGATGGTCGGGTTCATACCTGAACCTTAAGGGGTAAGGGCACATTCCCAAACAAATTTAGGCTCTTCCTGCAAAAGAGAAGGAATTAGCTCTGACCCCTGGTGTGCCTTAGGGGAGGGGTGGCAGTATGGTCAAGTAGGCATGCTGACACGAGTAACTTGCTCGTGAGAACCTTTGGGGCCCACACGAGGCATCACCGAAATAGTGATCAAGTGCTACTGGGCACACCCCACCTTAGCATAGGAGTGTCATATGGCACGCAGTGCGTGATGGATACACAACCACCAGGGCTGGGGTAGGGACTACCGACAAGGCCAGGGTTCTTTCTTTTTTTTTTTTTTTTTTAAGATTTTATTTATTTATTTGACAGAGAGACAGCAAGAGAGGGAACACAAGCAGGGGGAGTGGGAGAGGGAGAAGCAGGCTTCCCACTGAGCAGGGAGCCCGATGTGGGGCTCGATCCCAGGACCCTGGGATCATGACCTGAGCTGAAGGCAGACGCTTAACTGACTGAGCCACCCAGGCACGCAGGCCAGGGTTATTTCTAATTAAGAGGATGGTAATTCACTGAAGGAGAGTGGCTTTGCCCCAAAGCTCTAGGTCTTGCATTGTGAGTCTCCTTTTGGATGGCTGCCACAGCCACTCGGAGCACCATAGGCTCTCCTAGGTCTAAAGGGGCGAGTGGCAGAGCTCTTTGCACTGAGTGGACCCACTGGAGGATACTCTTCATGCTCAGCTCCACTCGAAGCTGCCAGGTTTCCAAGTTACCTGGTTTGTGTGCCAGAGCGTGACACCCAGGGTGGTACGTACTCTCTCTAAAATGGGAAGGAGCTCTCTGAGGTTTGCCCTTCCTTCTTAGAGGGGTGGCAGTGATTTCTCATGCACTTTGGAGGAAATAGGCTGATGTGCATTAGTCCGGTGAGCTTCGGGAACTTCACTGATGGGGCGGCCCGCTCCGTTTGAAGTTTCCACTCTTTATCATGTTTGTGCCTTACAAGACCTCTAGTGGACTCTTCTGGTGCTCATTCTCCCTGTCCTTTCAGTATATAGTCATCAGAGAAGTGGGCCAGCAGGATGCCCTGTGGAAGGGACTGTGGCCCCGAGCTGGAGAGCTGCTCTATCCTCAGGCAGGTCAGTAAAGGTGTATTACTGCCCCTGCTAGGTGGAAGCTAAGCGTTTCCGGTATTGTGTGTGTACGGAAATGGAGCAAAATGTATTTACCAAATAAATACCCCACAACTGAAGTACTTTATTAACTTACAGCACTGAGGAAACCATAGGTGGTTTTCAGTTGGAGTTACCCCTGGACCAAGTTTGCTATAATCTATGCCATTCTCCATTCTCTAGACACAGGAGATCTATGCTTTAGTCTGGATTCTCTTGCCGGTGTGCCGCTGACTTTGGGCAGAAGACTGGCCTCCTCTAGGATCCAGTTTCCCTGTCTGTACAGTGAGCTCTCCCGAGTACCCTGTATGACAGCACTTCTGTGCTCAGTATCAGGAACCCCAGACCTGAGGCTTCATCATGGTGGAGCAGCTGACATTTCTAGTGGCCACTCCCTGGGCTGCAGTCTGTCCCGCTGAACTAGGCATGGGCCACCCAGCCATCCTGAAAGTTCTGAGAAGTGACTCTATAATACATGGAAGAAAATGTGCGGGGACTGTACTTGGCTTTCAATGCATCTCTTCCCTTACTCTGAAAGTTTTATTGAGTCTGAGAAATCAGACATTAGGCCTCTCATCTTACAAAGGAGTGGGAAGGGGCGCCTGGGTGGCTCAGTCGTTAAGCATCTGCCTTCGGCTCAGGTCATGATCCCAGGGTCCTGGGATTGAGTCCCATATCGGGCTCCCTGCTCAGCGGGAAGCCTGCTTCTCCCACTCCCACTCCCCAGCTTGTGCTCCTGCTCTCGCTATCTCTCTCTGTCAAATAAATAAAATCTTTAAAAAAAAAAAAAGGAGTGGGAAGAAAGAAATGCTTCATCTGAAGAGATGAAGCATAAAATACAAATGTCATCTCAAGCTATGATGCGGGTGGAAAGGAGAGTAGCTTAGACTCCTTGATGAATCTCACACACGTGCACACACGGGTCTGATCCGGGCTGGCTGGAGCTGCAAAGGGGGGGTCCCCAGGGAGAGTCCCCCCGCCCAGACTGAATCTGAGCCTCTCTTGCCTGCATTCCACTTCCCCCCAGGAAGAAGTCCCTCCTGGTGAATAACATCTTCGTGGTGGCCGCGGCGACCCTGTTTGGCTTCAGCCGCAGAGCAGGCTCCTTTGAGATGATCGTGCTGGGCAGGCTGCTCATGGGAGTCAGTGCAGGTATGCAGGGAGGGCAGCTCATCCTGCCTCTCTATTCCCACTCATTCATGTATTCCATTTATTCATTCATTTGTTCTCTTTATTTCTTTCATCCATTCATGCATTTTCTTTCTTCATGTTTTTCATTCATGCCCACCTCTTCTTTAGCAAAATGATTATGGTTTATCTCAAAAGGCTCATATAACTAGACACTTAAAGTGGCTATAGAGACATGAAAAAGTTGTACAGGGCTGTGGATACAAGCATCCCCAAGCCCATGCTAACAGAGATCCTGTATTTGAGCCACACTCTAAGCCAGGAGCTTCCTGGCAGCCAAGGTACAAAGGCAACAAGGATGAGTTCTCAGATCTTCCCTATAGAGGCAGAGTAGCCTGTTAGGGGCTCCTCAGTTTCAGGGGCTTGGCATGTGAGGAAGCCCATCAACCTGGGCTTTTAGGGACACCCATCAGCAAATCCCCTCTTGACTTGCTACTGTTTATACACCAGGTGTCTCTGTCTATATTAGTTATTTATTCCTGGGAAAGAAAGTACTCTGAAACTTAGTGGCTGTGCACACATCTAGGCTTGAGCATGAATGTCCAGCCCATGTACCTGGGGGAAAGTGCCCCCAAGGAGCTCCGAGGAGCCGTGGCCATGACCCCAGCCATCTTCGCTGCCCTGGGGATCGTGATAGGTCAGGTGGTCGGACTCAGGTAAACACCCTGTCTCCATGTGCCCTGAGTAGTTTGAGGGGGGCCAGAAAAAGCCCTTCGCCTAAATTTCTCATTAAGTGTATTAAGGCATTGCTTCTTTGAATTAAGAAATCTTCTTTGTATTGAAATCCTGTCTACACCCATCTGGCCAATACACAAAATGGGTATTAGCCAACTACCTGCCAGTGTGAATCAGCATTTTCCCTCCTCTCTAGATCAGGGAGCAAAGAACAGGTCTTAAAAAGAGAGAAGGTGAAGGTTTGGGCTTTTAAAGGGGAGCATGTCCTGGTCATCCCAGAAAAGAGAGGGGAGGGCAGAGCCTGGAACCCTGGGAAGAGGAGTTGCTACAGATAAGGTGGGGTCATGGCCATGGGATGGGAGGGATCTTGGTGTCCAGACCCAGAACTGGTTAGAAAGAAGCAGAGAGCAATACAGGTCCTCTGCCCTCAGGAGGGCAGGCAGGCAGGGGACTGGAGGGTGCGGGGTGGGGAGGTCAGGGGATTAGGGGGCAAGTGGGCAGGGTCTTGGCAAAGAAGCGCCTGGTCCGGCCTCTCCTCTGTCTCCCCAGGGAGCTCCTGGGTGACCCAGGGGCCTGGCCCCTGCTGCTGGCTAGCTGCCTGGTGCCTGGGGTGCTCCAGCTTGCCTCCCTCCCTCTGCTTCCTGAAAGCCCACGCTACCTCCTCATTGACCGTGGAGACACCGAGGCCTGCCTGGCAGGTGAGTCCCTGACTTTGGGTCCCCAGACCACCCTTGACCCAGGGGCACATCTGTCTGGAGCATGTGAATCCCCATTTCTTGGATTTCATTTATCAGGGAAAAGCTGTCCCTCACTTTTGTGCCATCCATCCTTCTCTTCAAAACTCTTTATTGGGGCGCCTGGGTGGCTCAGTTGGTTAAGTGTCTGACTTCCGGTCAGGTCATGATCTGAGAGTCTTGGGATCAAGCCCGAGTCGGGCTCTGCACTCAGCGGGGAGTCTGCTTCTCCCTCTCCGCCTGCCCCTCCCCCCACTCATGCTCTCTCTCCCTCTCTCAAATAAATAAAATCTTAAAAAGAAAACCAAACAAAAAAACCCAAAAACTCTTTACCAAGGGGCTGTCCTAAGTGCCAAGCCAGCGGGACAGAGCAGACCCGGCCCCTGACATCTAGGAACTGCAGGATGGTGCCAGTAAAGAACCCTCCCCTCTACCACATACGCAAGATGAAACACTGTGTCACCTGGGTGCCGATGGGCTGACTCATTAGCTATGGCCATGGTAATGATGCCCAAGAACAATACCCAAATCTCTGGCTTAACATAATCCATTACTGTGTCTTCTACTCATTTGCTTGCTGGGCTGGCTGCATGACTGCTGATCTCAGCTGGGCGGCTCATGGTGTCTGGGAATCAGCCGGTGAGCCAGTCCAGGCTGGTCTGGGCCCGAGCTGTTCAGTTCTGCTGCACACACCTCTCTCACTTTTGGTACCAACGGGCTAGCCTGGGGATGTTCTTATTAAGGTGATGGCAGAGGCCCAAGAAAGCAGATTCAGTTGCACAAGCATTTTGCAAATCTGTGTTCCCCGTGCCCATGAACAGGCCATCAGCCATGTCACTGAACCCAAAGTCAAGGGATGGGAAAATCAACGGCCTATCCTCTCACATGGCAAAGGGTGTGGATTCAGAGAAAGGTGAAGACCAGGGCCCACTCATGCACCTTCTCAGCTTGCCACTGTGGCCGCAGCTATTACTGATAGCCCTGCCCTGTGCAAAACATGCTCAGTGTCATCTGGGGCCCCCACAGTCTCATCCAATCATGGCATCCGTCTTGTAGCCCCAGATCTTAAGATCATATCAAGTCTATATGTGCCTTCTCTTGATCCAGAGACCTAGGAGCTAAAAACACAAGTCTTCTGCCCCTCTGAACTCAACACACAATGGTGAAGGTGGGATGGTGTAACCAGAACTCAGCCTCATTTCAAAGGGAGCAGAAAGCCATCACCAGTCCTTAATGCTTAGGTGCTCCTGGGAAGATGGTGCCAGACCTCCCTGCCTTGCTGGTAGGGAATGTTCCATGATCACGTTCTGGCTCTGCTCCCTGGGAGGGGCCCCCTGGGCTGTGGTGTCCCCAGGTTCTGGCTTCTGCCCTCTGAGTTAGCCTTCCTTAACACCTTCTGAAGAGGGCATTGCAAATGTGCTCATAGAAAGTTGGGGCACACAAGTCTTTATATTTCAAATTGTCTTAGTCCCTTTTCCCCGGGGCTGGTGGAGTTTTTGTCAATATAATTTTCTCAAAAACGATGTGATTCTTCTATGTATTTGACTGATGTGCCCAAAAGCCACATCCACAAGTCTTTTTGAGACCTGCTTCCCTCTTGAGACCGAATGACTGGAATTTGGGGCATGTCAGGCTGCTGGGGACCAACACCCTTAAGCCCTCCAAATGCTCCTTTTCCAGCCATGAGGGTCTATGAGGTGCTGGCATTAAGCCACACCTTTAATTTGGTTGTTACCCTGAGTCCATGGCTCAGTGGCAGGGCTCTGGATTTGATTTTTGCTTTCAGGCCATAACTTAATGTGGAACTCTTTTTGCTAACTGGAGGGGCTAGAGATGAGAAACAGGTTTTTTTGTTTTTTGTTTTTTTGTGGGGTTTTTTTTTCATTTTTTATTAAACCAACCTAGTGAGTTCGGAATAAGTTAAATTTAATTAAATCTTGTTCCCTCTGAAGGTCTTTTTGAGCTCATGTTTTTCTTTTTCTTTTTTTAAGATTTTATTTATTTATTTGACAGACACAGAGAGAGTACAAGCAGGGGGAGCTGCAGGCAAAGGGAGAGGGAGAAGCAGGCTTCCTGCTGAGCAGGGAACCTGATGCGGGGCTTGATCCTAGGACCTTAAGATCATGTCCTGAGCCAAAGGCTCACGCTTAACCAGCTGAGCCACCCAGGCGCCCTTCATGTTTCTCTTATAGTAAGCTTGGAATACTCAGCTAAAAGCAATCAGTTCATGCTTTCACCACATAGGGATCTCTTCCCTCGAGTCCAGGAATTCATGAGGTCTGTTTTCTTTCTTCCTCAATACTGCTTGGCATACCCAGGCATCTATTTTTCTAGCCTCCTCACCATCTCTGCCTGGTATTGGAATCAGTACCATAGATTACAGGTCCTAGTATGGTAGCACCCCTCCTGGTACCCATTAATTAAGTCATCAGTTTTCTGTTGCTGCCTAATAATCATGTCTCAGTGGCAAATCAAAGAAGCAATCACTTAGTTCAAGCCTCTGTGAGTTCCCTGGGTTTGGCTGATGTAGGCTGTGCCTGGCTGGTGGCTCTGCTGGTCTTGGTCGCTCATGCAGGTCTGCTGGGCATTGGCTAATTTAGGAGGGTCCCAGCTGGGCCTTCTCTGCTCTTTCTGGGACCAGTGGGCTAGCCCCACCACACCTTTGTATGATGATGGGAGAAGAGCAAGAAGAAATGAGCAAGGTCTCTTAAGGCTTGGGCTGAAATTTGCATACCCTCCCTACAACCTCATTCTATTGGCCAGAGCGAGTCACATGGCACAGCCCAATGCCAAGGGGCGGGATACATACTTGCCCCTTTGGTAGGGACCACTGCAAAAATCACCTAGCAGAGGGCCTGGATACAGGGACGGATGGAGAATTGGGGACGTTGGATAATGGCAATCTGCCGCAATCGTGTCTGGTCTGATGTATCCGCAGAACCCGGAGCTCCTAAAGCCTTTATTGGTCCGTGATGCCCTGAAATGACAGGGACAGGGGAAGCTCATCCCCATCTGATCAGGGGGCCCCAGAGAGAGAGAGAACAGAGTTGATGGTGGGAGCTCACTGCGGGGGACCAAAGAGGGGCTGGGGGAAGTGGGGCTCAGCACCCTCTCCCCCCGCCCCAGCCCTGCAGCGGCTGCGGGGCAGCGCGGACGTGGCGGGGGAGTTGGCGGAGCTGGAGGAGGAGCGCGCGGCTTGCGAGGGCCAGCGCGCGCGGCGCCCATGGGAGCTGTTCCAGGATCGCGGCCTGCGGAGGCAGGTGACGAGCCTCGTGGTGCTGGCCAGTGCCTTGGAGCTCTGCGGGAACGACTCAGTGAGGCACCCCGCCACGTCCCCTGCCCCGGGTCAGGAGGCTGCGGGGCCGCAGGCCACTGGCAGCCCGCGCCCCTCTGCCCTTCGTCTCCAGGTGTACGCGTACGCCTCCTCCGTGTTCCGGGAGGCCGGGATCCCCGAGGGGAAGGTCCAGTACGCCGTCTTGGGGACTGGGAGCTGCGAGCTGCTCGCGGCCTGCCTCAGTGTGAGTTTGTCCTGGGCTCAGGCTGACCCTCTATCAGCCCTGCGGGGGGGTTGGGGGGCCCTGACTCTCGGAGGACTTAAGTCCTCTGCCTTGAGCCCTTTTCCACTCCAGGTCACTATGCTCAAGTGGGGCGACTTAGCTAGCATTTATTGAGCACCAACTGTTGACCGTGCCCTTAACACACCTTTTTGAGATGAGGAAACTGAATGGAGTGACCAAATTAATAATTAAAAAATTAATAGGGGCGCCTCGATGGCTCAGTCGGTTGCGCTTCAGCTTTCCGATCGTGGTGATTTCAGGGTCCTGGGATTGAGCCCCCTGTTGGGCTCCCTGCTCAGCAGGAAACTGCTTTTCTCCCTCTCCCTCTGCCCCTCCCCGCAGCTCGTGCTCTCTCGCTCACTCTCGCTCTCAAATAAATAAAGTCTTAAAAAAAATTAATAGTGTCTTAATCTCCTGAAGCAATCAACTGCTCCTAACTGCCCCCCCTCCCCACACCACCAGCTTCCCACTGCTCGCCTTTAAACCAAGGGAAGCTTCCAGGGCGGGGGTCAGTGACCAGGGCTCCTTTCCTTTGCAGTGTGTGCTGATCGAGAGGGTGGGCCGCCGTGTGCTGCTGATAGGAGGGTACAGCCTGATGGCCTGCTGGGGAAGTATCTTCACAGCGGCCCTGTGCCTGCGGGTAGGTGGGCTGGACGTGAGGGTTGCGGCTTGGGGCAGCCTGATCTCCACCTCACTGCACCCCCTCTGCCCCTTTACTACAGAGCTCCTTCTCCTGGATGCCCTACCTGGCCATGTCCTGCGTCTTTGCCTTCATCCTCAGCTTTGGCATTGGCCCCGGTGAGTGGGCCCCAGGAACCCTGGGCTTTGGGCTTTGTGGAAGGAACTCGAATGTCTGAGTGCATGATGGGTGGATGTGAATGCAGTGTCACCCGCATGTCCCTCCCACCAGCCTACCTGTACTGAGGCTTCTGGGAGGGGGTGGCTGGAGGAGGCCAAGGGGTCCCCACTCCCATGTCAGGGACAAGGTGGGGGGAAGCCTGGGCAGGGAGTCCTGGCTGGCAGCACCCTGTCCCCGCTCCTCCCTCTAGCCGGAGTGACAGGGATTCTGGCCGCGGAGCTGTTTGACCAGAAGGCCCGGCCTGCTGCCTATATGGTCAGCGGGTCGCTTGTGTGGACCTTGCTCTTCCTGGTCGGGCTGGGGTTTCCCTTCCTCAAGGTAGGCCTGCCCCGCCTTCCCCCAGCATTGAGGCCCTGGCCTTAGGTTTTACCTCTGTCAGCGGGAGGTCTCCATCCAGGGAGCCTGAGGCTGGAGTGGTCGGGACTCATCTGAACCAAGTTGGACAAATCCCTCATCACCACCTGTCATGAGGCCACAGAAGTCTGGTGGCTGAACATGGCCACACCAGGTCTCCGGGTCTCTTTTCACCCGTAGGAGGGCTTGTCCCACTTTCTCTATATGCCTTTCCTCGGTGTCTGTGTCTGGGGGGCCATCTGTACTGGCTTCTTCCTCCCTGAGACCAAAGGCAAGACCTTCCTGGAGATCTCTGAGGAATTGCACAGACTCAACTTCTCCCGGCAGAGCCAGGGCCCTGAGTGGACAGGCCCAGAAGTCATCCTGTCCACAGAGCTGTAACTCTGTAGGTACGGTGAGGGCCCAGATCCAGCTGTTGCTGTCTCCTTTGCTTCCTGCCGAGGGTCCTGGCCCTCTGCATTCCCTAGTTCCTGCATCCATTTGTTTAATAAGGGCTTATTAAGCACCTACTGCATGCAGGCTTTGTGCCCGGTGCTTAGCAATCCGTGGTGAGCCAGAGAGGTGGGATCAGGACCTGCTGGTGGCTCCCTGTCTAGAGGCAGTTAACAGGAAACCTGGCGCGAGCCAAGCTACTCATGCTGTTTGACAAAGTCCAAGTATGGGGAACGATCCTGAAAAAGGAGACTCCACAGCTGGCTCCTGCTATTCTCTTTCATTTTGTTTATGGCAATCTTTATAATTGTGGGAATATTTCTGGGCTGGCTCCTGCTATTTTCTTTCATTTTGTTTATGGCAATCTTTATAATTGTGGGAATATTTCTGGGGTTTCATGATAAAGTGACTACTCATCTTAGTTACGCCTATCTAAGCAATCATAATGAAACTAATTCCATGAAGAATTACTTTCTATAGAACAAAGTAACCAGACGGTCACGCTCTGTCTAGCACCTTTCTCTTTGCGAACTGTTTTTTAGCTTTAGCAAAAGCCAATAAGCAGAAATCAACAAAGGTCATGTTAATCATTACAAAGGAAAAATGAAAGAAGGTTATGGCTGTAATCCAGAAAATGATCTAAGATTTGGAAAAACAAAAATATCCTAACATATAAATAAAGTTCCTCCGAGGCTGTCAGGAGGAGATGCTTGCAACCTGATCCTGTGTCTGTGTCTCCTCATTCGCCGACGCCGTCCTTTCCTACGAGAGACCCACCCCAGCTGGAGCTGGACTCCGGCAGAAACCAATAAAAACAATCACAAACTCAGGGAAATGCAGTGAGAGAAAAATACAGATTTGAAGTGTGTGCATACTAGGGAGCTTGACCTAGTTTGAGGAGGGTGGCCAGAAAAAAATTTTCTGGGGGTACCTGGCTTGCTCTGTTGGTAGAGCACGCGACTCTTGATCTCCGGGTTGTAAGTTTGAGACCCATGTTGGGTATAGAGATTACTTAAAAATAAAATCTTGGGGCGCCTGGGTGGTTCAGCCAGTTAAGCGTCCGACTCTTGACTTCAGCTCAGGTCATGATCTCAGGCTTGTGAGATCAAGCCCCACGTCAGGCTCCACACTGGGCATGGAGCCTGCTTGGGATTCTCTCTCTCCCTCTGCCCTTCCCCAACCTCCACCTCTTAAAAAAAAAAAGTATACATTTGATGAATTTTGGCAGATGTATATGGCCATGAAACCACTGTCACAATCAAAGTAGAACATTCGCATCACCCCAACAGGTCCCTCATGCCCCTCCGTAATCTGTAGGCCCCCCACCTGCTGCCCCAGGCACCCACTGACCTGCCATCTGCCACAATAGTTCACATTTACTTTTTTTCTTAGAGTTTGATATAATTCCATACTATATGTATGCATTTGTGTCTGGCTTTGCTCCAAATAAAGTTTTTGAGCTTCACGCATGTTGTCACATGTATTAGCATTATTCCTTTGTGTTGCTGAGCAGTATTCCACTGTATGGATGTATCATAATTTGTTTACCATTTACCTGTTGTTGGGCATTTGGGGCTGTTTCTGAATCTTGGCCATCATGAATACAGCTGCGATAAACATTCCTGCACAAGTTGTTGTGTAGACAAATGTTTTCATTTCTTTTGGGTAAATGAATTGCTGAGTTTAATAGCAAATGTATGTTTAGGGGTGCCTAGCTGGCTCAGTCAGTAGAGTGTGTGACTCTTGATCATGTGTGACTCGATCTCTGGGTCGTGAGTTTAAGATTTTCTTTTTTTTTTTAATTTGAGAGAGGGAATGAGATAGAGAGAGCATGAGAGGGGGGAGGGTCAGAGGGAGAAGCAGACTCCCCGCTGAGCGGGGAGCCCCATGCGGGACTCGATCCCGGGACTCCAGGATCATGACCTGAGCCGAAGGCAGACGCTCAACCAACTGAGCCACCCAGGTGTCCCTCTGGGTCATGAGTTTAAACCCCACGTTGGTAGTAGAGATTACTTAAAGCTTTAATAAATAAATAAATAAATAAATAAATAAATAAATAAATAAATAAAAGCTTTAAGGGCAACCCTCACTGGTCCCCTCCCTCTTTGGGAGCTTTGTACTCTATCGGTTAATAAACTTTACTATCGCTCAATAAACCTTGCTTTGCTGCCCACCAAAAAATGAATGAATGAATGAATGAATGAATGAATGAATAAATTAAAAAATAAAGCTTTAAAAAATAGTGAATATATGTCTAGCTATAGAAGAAAAACAAACAAAACAAAACTATAGAAGAAACTTTTCCAAAATGATTATACTGTTTTATTTTTTTTTAAGATTTTATTTATTTGAGAGAGAGAGTGAGAGAGAGAGAGCATGAGAAGGGGGAGGGTCACAGGGAGAAGCAGACTCCCTGCTGAGCAGGGAACCTGATCCCAGGACTCCGGGACCGTGACTGGAGCTGAAGGCAGACGCCCAACCGACTGAGCCACCCAGGCATCCCTGATTATACTGTTTTAAGTGCCCACTAGCAACGTATGAGAGTTGTGGATGCTGTAGAGCTTCATCAGCACTTTGTATTGTCCATCTTTTTAATTTAGCCATGCTGCAGGCTCTATAATGGCATATCATTGTGATTTAATGGTGGCATTTTCCTGATGACTAATCATCATAATGCTCATCATAATAAAGTTGAGTATCTTTTCATGTGCTCAACATGGCCATTCATGTGTCTTTTGTGAAGAATCTGTTCAAATCTTTGGTCCACTATTTTTTTAAAGAAGTTAAAATTTGGGGTGCCTGGGTGGCTCAGTCAGTTAAGCATCTGACTCTTGGTTGCAGCTCAGGTTGTGATCTCGGAGTCATGGGATAGAGCCCCTCATGGGGCACCAGGCTCAGTTCAGAGTCTGCTTGAGATGCTCTCTGCCCCTCCACACCTCAAATGAATAAATAAATGTTTTTTAAAAAGAAATTAAAATTTATCAAAACTTACGCACACAACTTAGCAGGCAGACCTACCTTTGGACTTCCAACTGGGAATGTCAAGTATAGACCTAAATGCTTCGGTTTTCTGACTCTTCATCTATAAAATGAGGCCTGCTAGGAGGATTGAGACTGCTGTACGTGTATATGAGCATTGACATAATGGGATTAACCGGGGAGGATCTCCTTCCTGGAAATGGTCATTCTGCAGGTCTGTCTGCGGAGGGCTTTCTGGAAGTCCTTGGGCAAGTGTGTGTGTGTTCCTGGCTGAGAGCTGCCATGAGTGGCCTGTGTCCTGCCACATGGCTCCTGTGGGGGCTTCCAGGCCCTGTGCCCACAGACACCCCTGCTTTAAGGATGCTTGAGACACACAGAGCACTGTAGCGGGGCAGGAGGTGGTCTGGTCAGGCTGGGGAGGGAGAGAGATGCCAGAGGGCCACACCTGACTTTGTCCTGCCAAGGAGACAAGTCGGGGCCATGAGGAGCCCTGCAGTGGGTTGACTATAACCCTATAAGTGATTGTCTAAGCCAGGGCACTGGTGAGTGGAGGGGTGGTCTTGGTAACCCCAGTGGGATAGCAGGTGTGAGTAGGGCTGTCCTGCCCCCTTTCAGAAAAAGAACAGAAAAACAACTGATGGGGCGCCTGAGTGGCTCAGTCGGTTAAGCATCTGCCTTCAGCTCAGGTCATGATCCCAGGGTCCTGGGATTGAGCCCGGCATCGGGCTCCCTGCTCGCCAGGAAGCCTGCTTCTCCCTCTCCCTCTGCTGCTCCCGCTGCTTGTGTTCCTGCTCTTGCTATCTCTCTCTCTCTCTCTGTCAAATAAATAAATAAAATCTTTTTTAAAAAAATAAATGAATGAATAAATCTTAAAAAAAAAACAACTTATGCACATAAATACTTAAAGACCATACATAGCACCATTTGCAGTTGAGAGAAGTGTGAGCAAACATAAAGGTGCAATACTAAATTGTAACTGCATAAAATAAACTGTAGTACCATACTGTATCACTGTAACTGAAAAAACTAAAAACTAAACAAAAAGAACACAACTGGGATGCTTGGGTGGCTCAGTCGGTTAAGCATCTTCTTTTGGCTCAGGTCATGATCCCAGGGTCCCGGGTTCGAGCCCCGCATCGGGCTCCCTGCTCAGCGGGGAGTCTGCTTCTCCCTCTGCCTTCTGCTCCCCCTGCTTGTGCGCTCACTCTCTCTTGACAAATAAGTAAGTAAATAAATAAATAAATAAAATCTTGTAAAAAAAGAGCTTAAAGAAAAGAGATTTTATTTTTAAGTAATCTCTACACCCAGCATGGGGCTTGAACTCACAATCCCGAGATCAAGAGTTGCTCGCTCCACCGACTGAGCCAGCCGGGCGCCCCTCTTCTGATAACTTTAATGTGCGTGGGCTGACCACAATGCCAGGATTTTTGAAGAAATGGCGGGTTGAGTTCCCATTTGACATTGTTCTTCATCCCCACCTCCAGGTGACAGCTTCTCAGAAATTCCCTGTCAGCTCACCTGCCCTGCTCTGGATCTTAAGTTTCCTTCTTGTCTCGGCAATGTCTCCTCCTCACCCGGTTTCTCCGTGGCACGGGATGCCTATACAGACAGACCTTGAGGCAGTAGTGGATTCCAGCTCAAAGATTTCTTCCCCGAGACCAGGTCACCCCAGACTCCAAGTCCTTCCAGCGACTGCGTGAGGAGGAGCTCCAGGTTGCCTTTGGGCCCGTCTCTACCTCTGCCAGCCGCAACCTCTGGCCCTCGCCAGCCACCAGTGCTCCCCGACGCCAGCGCCCTGATTGCGACAGAAGCTAAAGTCACACTCCGGGTGGGGGGGGGCCTGCCAGGGGCCATCACAGCAGCCCCCAACTGCTCCTCCCAGCAGGGCTCTCCCCGAGGCTGCCACCATGTTCACAGAGCACAGGGAGAGCCTGTCCACTATTTTTTTTTTAAGATTTTATTTTGGGGGGTGCCTGGGTGCGACCCACCCCTGATTTCGGCTCAGGTCACGATCTCAGGGTCGTGGGATCGAGGCCTGCAACCAGCCAGGGAGTCTGCTTGGGATTCTCTCTCTCCCTCTCCCTCTCTGTCTGCCCCTCCCCACCCCTTTAAAATAAATAAATCAATCTTAAAAACGTTTTAAGAGATTTTATATTTCTCAGAGAAGTTTTCATTTCACAGCAAAATGGAGAGGAATATACAGAGATTTCCCATATACCTCCTACCCCCTCACATGCAGGGCCTCCTTTATTATCAACATCCCCCTACCAGAGTGGTCCATGTGTTACAATGCATGAACCTACATGGACGCATCATTAACATCCATAAGGCCATGCTGTACATTCTCTGGGTTGGAAAATGTAGAGTGACATGCACCACCATTGTGATATATACAGAGTATTTTCACTGCCCTAAAAATCCTCTCTGCTCTGCCTAGTCATCCCTCCCTTCCCACTGATCCTTGGCAACCACTGAGTTTTTGCTGTCTTCATAATTTTACCTTTTGTAGAATGTTCTATAGTTGGAATCAAACAGTATGTAGCCTTTTCAGATTGGCTTCTTCCACTTAGTAATATGCATTTAAGTTTCCTCCGTGTCTTTGCACAGCTTGCTAGCCCATTTCTTTTTAGCACTGAATAATATTCTGTTGTCTGGATATACGACAGTTTATTTATCCACTCACCCGGTGAAGGACATCTTGGTGGCTTCCAAGTTTGGGCAATAATCAATAAATTTGCTATACACATCCGTGTGCAAGTTTTTGTGTCAACATAAGTTTTCAACTCCTTTGGGTAAATACCAAGGAGCATGACTGCTGGATCATAGGGTAGGAGTATACTTTATTTTGTAGGAAACTGCCAAACTGTCTTCCAAAGTGTCTGTAGCATTTTGCATTCCCAGTGGCAATGAACAAGAGTTCCTGTTGCTCCACATCCTCTGTAGCATTTGGTGGTGTCAGTGTTCTGGATTTGGGCCATTTAACAGCTGCTAGTGATATCTTATTGTTGTTTTAATTTACATTTCTCTGATGACATATGATGTGGAGCTACTCTTCATATGCTTTTTTTTTTTAAGATTTTATTTATTTATTTGAGAGAGAGAAAGAGAAAGAGCACATGTGTGCATGAGGTGGGACAAGGCAGAGGGAGAAGCAGACTCCCCACTGAGCAAGGAGCCCGATGTGGGGCTTGAGCCCAGGACCCTGAGATCATGACCTGAGCCGAAAACCAGAGTCTGTTGCTCCACCGACTGAGCCACCCAGGCGACCCTATCAGATATGTCTTTTGCAAATATTTTCTCCCAGTCTGTGGCTTGTTTTTTTTTTCATTCTCTTGACAGTGTCTTTCACAGAGCAGAAGTTTTTAGTTTTAAGGAAGTCCAGCTTCTTTCTTTTGTGGATCGTGCCTTTGGTGTTGTATCTAAAAAGGCATCACCAAACCCATGGTCGGTCACCTAGATATTCTCCTAGTGTTCACCATTTTAATTAGGTTATCTTATTATTTTTGAGTTGAGGACATTTTTCATACATTTTAGACGTCAGTATTTTGTCAGATATATGTAATGCCTATATTTTCTTGCAGTCTGTAACTTGCCTTTTTTATGTTCTTAATAGTGTCTTTTTAAGAGCAGAAATTTTTATTTTGCTAAATCCAATATATCAATTTTATCTTGTATGATTAATGCTTCTTGTGCCCTAAGACATCTTTGTCTATCTCAACATTGCAAAGATTTTCTCCTAAATGTTTGATGGTTTTAAATTTTACATGTATTTTTTTTAAGATTTTATTTATTTATTTGACAGAGAGACACAGCAAGAGAGGGAACACAAGCAGGGGGAGTGGGAGAGGGAGACGCAGGCTTTCCGTGGAGCAGGGAGCCCGATGCGAGGCTCGATCCCAGCACCCTGGGATCATGACCTGAGCCGAAGGCAGACGCTTAATCATCTGAGCCACTCAGGTACCCCTACATGTATGTTGAGGATCAATTTTGAATTCATTTTTGTGTATGGTATGAGATGATTTTGTGATAGTGACGTCAGCCATCTTCCCAGGCCTGGGGATCCTGATGGGACAGGCCACACTTGGGCAACCAACACCAGCAGCATGGGGGCTTGGGGACACCAGTAAGTCTTTCTGTCCTCAAATGATTTTTTAAGTCCTGTGGCTTGAAATCTCCTAGTTTGGGTTAAGGCTGTCATTAGCCTTCCCATCTGAGTGTGAATTGCCTGGTGAGGCTCCACAGGGCAGGGACGGTGGTGGTGCTGGTTGGGGGGGTGGTGATGGTGATGGAGAGATTGGGTGCAAGCCTCAGAGCCTTCTTTTTTCAAGACAGGGAGAGGCTGGGCCTAGGTCTCTGGGGAAATGGTGATGACACTGTGAGAGAGGAGAAACTCTGCCCCACTGGCTCTCTTTTGGGCGCCCTCCTGGGCTGACATCCTGATCTCGAGCTGGTTAGGAAGAAGCACAGGACAAAGCAGACGCTCTGCAGGCATGGAGCAAGGGAACGAGGGGTATAGGCAGGGTTCTATCAAGGATGCATCTGGCCTGGACTCTCCTCTGCCTCCCCAGGGAGCTCCTGGGTGACCTATGGGCCTGGGCTCTGCTCCCTGGGAGTGGTACTCCAGCTTGCCTCCCTGCCCCTGCTCCCTGAGAGCCCACGCTATGTCCTCCCTGACTGCAGAGACACCGAGGCCTGCCTGGTGGGTGAATCCCTGATTTGGGCCCCCAGACCATTCTTGATGGAGTGGTCCTACCAGCTGGCCCCTTCAAATCCCTGTCTACTGGTGTCTGTCAGTCCCCACATCCCCCTGAAATGCTCTCCTCCACAGCCAAAAGCCCCCCAGCTCTGACTCACCTGCCCGACCCCAGATACAGTGTGGCTTCTCCCCTCCTCCAGAGCACCAGGTTGGCTCCCTCTCCCGGCCCACACCCACCACACTCCCTTGCTTGCTAGTTACCTGGATTTTTTTTTTATTATTATTTTTTAAGACTTTATTTATTTATTTGTCAGAGAGAGAGAAGAGAGAGAGAGCAAGCACAAGCAGGAGGAGCTGCAGGCAGAGGGAGAGGGAGAAGCAGGCTTCCCGCCGAGCAGGGAGCCCGATACGGGACTCGATCCCAGGACCCTGGGATCATGACCTGAGCAGAAGGCAGACGCTTAACCAACTGAGCCACCTAGGCGTCCCTAGTTACCTGGATTTTGAACCTCAGCTTCCCAGGGAGAGGCTGGGCCAGCAAACCTGGCTACTGGGCCCCATGCACTGCTCACAAGGGTCAGGACCGCACGGCTTCCAAAGGGCTGCATCTGATTCTGTGTTCGCCCTCACCCACTCCTCTCCCGACCCTGACAATCGGTTCCCTCTTGATAGGACACAGGTGGTCCTCTCCATACCTCAGCTGAATCGTTTATTGATTTCATTGATTCCTTCAGTGTATCCATCTTCTCTTAGGACCCACTACATCCCAAGGTGTCCACCACTGTCCCTGTCCTCGGGCGGCACCAGCGTTGGGAGGAGCGGTGACCCTCCCCTAGAAGAAAGTCAGTCTCACATGGGCGCCTGTGTGGCTCAGATGGTTAAGCATCTGCCTTCGGCTCAGGTCATGATCCTGGGGTCCTGGGATCAAGCCCCACATTGGGCTCCCTGCTCCTTGGGGAGCCCGCTTCTTCCTTTGCCTCTCTCTCTCTGTCTCTCATGAATAAATAAATAAAATCTTTAAAGAAAAATTTATTTATTTGAGAGAGAGAGCACAAGCAGGGGGAGGAGCAGAGCTGAGCAGGGAGCCCAATGCAGGGGATCGATTCCAGGACCATGGGACCTGAGCTGAAGGCAGACGCTTAACTGACTGAGCTGCCCAGGCGCCCCAGAAATAAGTACCTTTAATTTCCTTGTTTTACACAGGAGAAGAGAGGCACACGAAGGCCGTGGCTTGTCTAAGGTCCGAGGTCACACCACTAGGTGGCGGGCCAGGACTGCACCTGGGTGGTCTTGATGGGGTGGGGGGGGCACCACCCTGCTTCCGCTGCCTTGGCTGTTTGGCTCCCTGATCCCATTCTGTGGAGGAGGGCCAAAAGCCACCTGAGGGGGCCAAGGTGACACTGTGGATTAGTAGTGGAATCAGGCTTCAGCCAGCCCTAAGGGTGGGGCCAGGACCAGTGGCAGGGCGTGGAGGCCAAGGAGGCCACGCGGCCACAGCTCAGGCTCTGCAGAGGCAGGTGGGGAGGCAGCCCACAGCGTGGCCCTTCACCACAGAGCCTGCAGGAGGTCAGAGTCATGTGCCACGGGTTCCGTGGCTCCATTCTGTAGGCAGCAGGAAAGGAAGGTAAGGGACACCCAAAGAAGGACGAGGATACTGAAGGGGAGCCCAGGTCCCACAACCGAGGCTCTGGGAGTGGAGCAAAATTCCAGGGGCAGGTGCCAAATTTGCAGACACACACACACACACACTCACCCCCCCCACCCCCACCCCCACAGTTTTCTTTGGAGGCAGACCATGAAAATGCATCCACAGAGGCCCAGGGTGATGAGGCCTAGAGAGGGGTGGGTTTCCAGCTGGAGGTGTCAAGAAGGCTTCCTGGGGGCCATGGCTGCTGCTGGATGGAGATAGGAAAGCCCGGGACCGAGCAGAGGTGCAGGAGGGGATGCCCAGCATCCATGGGGGAGAAGAGCTCTGAGATAAGGTGAGGGGCCCTGAAGGCCAGATAGAGAATTTATCCTGCAATCAGAGGGTGCCAGACCCTCCAGTGGTCTCTTCCCACGACACTCCAATGACCAGTGGCCCCACACTCTCTGAGGTGCCCACCCCTCTAAGGCGCAGACTTATGTCCCTTCTGGGAGGTGAGGATTTCCGAGAAGCCCAGGACACCACCTTTGTTGGCTGCTGTGAGCTCTCGAGGATGTGGGTCTGAGCCGGGCTGCACCACGGTCACCTCCAGTGTGGCAATGTGGGCAGGTTTGTGCCCTGGGGGCTCCTGAAAAGCCTGGCCTCGGCTTTGAGGGGATCCCCTGAAGGTAGGAGCAGGTGAGGACAGGACGTGGGACACCATGGAAGGAAAGCACAGTCACCCTCTCTGTGCAGGCCCGCCACTGGGGTTCAGACCTATTAGCTCATTTCCTGCTCCAGGACACTCGGTTACAATACAGTAAGTCCAGGTAGCATTTACTGAGCCCCTACTGTAAGTCAGGGACTTTGCACTTGTCCTTTCAGCTCCGTTAGCCTTCACACAAGTCAATGGGAAAGGAATTACCACCCGAACCCCCCGCCCCCGCCCCCGCCCTGTTCTGGAACTGAGGCTCAGAGCGTTTAAGTGACTGCACCCAGATCACCTGCTCTGAACCATGTTTCAGGGTCCTGTGGGGGTTAGGTGGCCGTGACTGTGGGCTCCCCCACCACGCCTAGGCCCCTCCTTTGCAATGTGGTGGTCTCCTGGCAGACAGCCCTCTTTGCAATCCTGTACCTTTAGGTACACCATCACCAGTGGGCGTGATGACACCCCAGGTCTTTTTCCACTATGACTAGAAGGGGCGACAATTGTGTTTGCTTGTCTGTGCTGCCAAGTTACCACATTCAATGAACAAGGGCACGGGGACAGTTGAGGGCTCAGGGCCGGCTCAGTTCTTGCTGTAGAGGTGATGAGCCTTGAGTGACCGAGGGAGGGATGCTGAGGGAACCGAAGCTGGTGGGAGCCAATGGAAGAGTGGACTGCCCATGGACAGGGGCTGCCACGTGGGGGGAGGGGGAGGCAGCAAGGGGAAGAGCAGGTGGCCCCCCAGTGGGGTACCAGCAGCCCTCTCTCCTCCCCAGACCCTCCTTCCAGCTCCATAACTCAGATCCCGTCCCTGAGATGTTCCCTGCTTTCAGGGTCTGCTGGGTGCTCACGTGGGCCATATTCCCCCTTATCCAGCTGGCCTTTCCCTTCTTTGGGAGGTTTTCTTCCGTCCCACTTCTGTGCCCAGCATCTCTTACCCACTGGACAGTTCTAGGTAGTTTTCCTGCAAGCTTCTTTGCTGCAAGCATTTTGCCACATAATTGGCTGTGAGACAGTTTTGCCGTAAAAGATTAAAAAAAATAAATAACTGGTTGAGTTCTTTGGTTTCATCAACTGGTGGACAGTTTGGTTTCAATGCTCCATTGACACAGTCCTCCCGTTTGCATATTACATAAATCTTAGCCCTCATGATGGTCTATACGGTGGGGCAGAGTATTGAACCAACATTTCCCATAGAACTATGGAACGGCTATCAATGGACGTGTGACAATCCGCCAAAACCAAATAACAGTGTAGAAGCTTTTACAATGTAAAACAAAACCAAACAAAACCAACTAAAACTAAACTAAGACTAAAAATAAATAAATAAAAATAGAACTACCTTACAATCCAGTAATCACACTACTGGGTATTTACCCAAAAAATACAAAAACATTAATTCAAAGGGATACATGCACCCCTATGTTTATAACAACATTATCTACAACAGCCAAATTGTGAAAGCAGCCCAAGTGTCCTTCGACTGACAAATGGATAAAGATGTGGTATATATATACAATGGAATATTACTCGCCATCAAAAAGAATGAAATCTTGCCATTTGCAAGGATGTGGATAGAACTAGAGGGTATTATGCTAAGGGAAGTAAGTCAGACAAATACCATATGATTTCATTCATATGTGGAATGTAAGAAACAAATGAACAAATGGGGGAAAAAAGAGAGAAACCAAGAAACAGACTCCTAACCATAGAGAACAAACTGATGGTTACCAGAAGGGGAGGTAGGTGGGGGATGGGTGAAATAGGTGATAGGGATTAAGAAGTGCACTTGCGATGAGCAATGGGTGTTGTATGGAAGTGTTGAATCGCTCTATTGATTCTAAAGAGAGAGATACCTGTTTCCAAACACTAGGATGCGTATTTATTTATTTATTTATTTTTAATTTATTTGAGAGAGAGACAGAGCATGAGAGGGGGGAAGACCAAAGGGAGAAGCAGACTCCCCGCAGAGCGGGGAGCCGACTTGGGACTCGATCCCGGAACTCTAGGATCATGACCTGAGCTGAAGGCAGTCGCTTAACCAACTGAGCCACCCAGGCGCCTCTCTTAATGAAGGAAGAAAGTTTAGCAAAAAAAAGAAAAAAATGTGATACGAGATGAATAAAAATAAGACCAAAAAAATGCGTAATACTAGATTTTGAAAACAAGTGCATAGGTACAATCCACAAAACAAAACCAGTTATTTGCACAGAATCTCCACCCGTTTTATTTATTTTATTTTTTTATTTTAAAGATTTTATTTGTTTGACAGAGACGCAGCGAGAGAGGGAACACAAGCAGGGGGAGTGGGAGAGGGAGAAGCAGGCTTCCCGCCGAGCAGGCAGCCCGATGTGGGACTAGATCCCAGGACCCTGAGATCATGACCTGAGCCAAAGGCAGATGCTTAACCGATGGAGCCGCCCAGGCGCCTCCCCCTCCACCCATTTTAAATGTATTCAAATATTTTACATTTCTCAGCAAAGTCTTGGTAATTGTTTTCCATGTTTCATTAGGTCCTTTTTGCTGAATGTCCCTCTTTTACGTTTCTTGATTTTATCTTTTATGGCAACACTGCCTTATGGCCAGTCATGTGGCTGTTTGCCACGGAAATGCTTGCAACAAGGACGCTTGCAGTAAGAATGTCTGCCGTGCCACTGAACGTGGCCACTCAGGAAGCCCTCAGCAGCAGCCAGGACCTGCAGTGGGGCTGTGAATGACACAAACCCTGACCAGCAGTGCTCTGAGTAGAGAGGGGCTCCTTTTTCTATTGTGACTGAAAGGCAGCCGAAGGGGCTGGGCAGAGCTGTCAGAGCCCCAGGCTCCGCTGGGCTGCCACTTCCTGCTCCCTCGCCCCGGGGTTTTTCCAGCTCAGTGTTGCCTGACATTTGCTGCGCACCTGGGGGTCATGTCCAAGTTCTGGGGTGGGGGCAGAGGGAAAGAGGCGCAACCCTGCCTCCATCAGCAAAGCAGCTGCTTCTCCACAAACCCCACACATTGCATGAGCTTCATGTGGCTATGCCTGGTTGCCAGGGGCAGCGAATGTTCTAACCAGACAGTCACTGTCAGTGAGGATGAATTCAGAGAGGATTCCAGGCAGGTCAGCCTGCCAACACCGCCCTGTGCACACGTCCTGCTGTTCAGCACATAATTATCGAGCCCCTATCGGGGCCAAGTGTATTACCTTTCTATTGCTCCTAGAACAAACGACCACAAACTTAGCAGCTTAAAACAACACAGATTTATTATCTCACAGTTTTTTTGAGTCAGAAGTCCATCATCAAGTGACCGGGTCTTCTGCTTAGGGTCTTGTATGGCTGAAGTCAAGATGTCTCTAAGTCAACTAGGGAAGAACCCACTTCCAAGTTCATTCAGGTCGTTAGCAGAATTCAGTTCCTTGTGGTCGTACCGCTGAGGCTCCTGGCCCCCTTATCTTCAGAACCAGTAATGGTACATTGAGTCCTTCTCCTGCTTTGAGTCCACTTCCCCTTCTGCCGCATCTCACCGAGAGTCTAGCTGGAGAAAATTCTCTGCTTTTAAGGGCTCATGTGATTACATTGGGCCCACCCAGATAATCCATGATGATCCCCCTATCTTAAGGTCTATAACTCTAATTACATCTGTGTAGTGCCTTTTGCCACGTAACGTAACATATTCACAGGTTCCAGGGATTAGAGCGTGGACATCTTTGGAGGCCTTCTGCCTACCACTGAGGCAACGAGCCAGGAGGTGGGCATACAGCAATGGCCGAAAAGAGACAGTCCCCTCTCTTATGGAGCTTAACCATCCAGCAAGGAAACACTAACTCACAAATAGAAATGTGGTGATGGCCTTGAAGGACAGGAGAGGTGCTGGGCACGTTACAGGACCACATTACAGCCTGAAGCTCTGGGGCTTTCCCAAGGAACTGAGGCAGGTGAGGGAAAGTGAATGCAAACTGCATTTCAGGACCAATGCAAGAGCCAAGAGCCAGGAGCATGGTACTGAAGGACAGTGCACAAGACTCAGGGAACAAGGGAGGGTGCTGCTAGACGTGGGGTGGGGAACTGCTTACCCAGGGCATTGTGGCAGTACCACCTCCCGTATCAGTGGGGACTCTCATCAGTATTTAGGCCACGTGGTCCTCACAACACTCCTCTGTAAGGCAGACACTATCATCCTTAAATTACAGGTGGGGAAACTGAGTCTCAGACAGGTTAGTGAGGCGTCCACGCTAGTAAGGGGTGGGACGGGGAATGAGATCACCTCCCCAGATGCCCTTCTAGAAAGATGGCACTGACTGCTACTGGGGAGGGTCAGAGTAAATGGTAAATAGCTCGGAGGCTGTCTGGATCAGGGAAGACTGCCCTAGGCTAAAGAAACAACCCGAAATTTGCAGTGGCTCACCTACTGGGGCATCGCCCATGTTTGCTCGTTTGGATCCATCTCGGCACATTCCACCATCTCAGAGAACCAGGTGCTGGCTCTTGAATCTTCTGCCTGGAGTCACTCTTGTCCCTTCTGTTCACATTCCATTGGGCCAGGCAAGTCATATGGCCAGATCCGCTGCCAGGGGGGCAGAGAAATAGACTCCTCCCCCAGGAAGAGCAGTCCACCATGGTGTTATCAGAGTCCATGCTAGGCCAAAGATGAAGCCAGCTAGCTTAAACTAAGGTGGTGGTGGTGGGAGGGGCTGGGATCGGGGTGGGGGGGGCAGAGAAGGGAGGTTAAGGGTGACAGTGGGGGGAAGCACATTTCACTGGCAGGCCAACAGGTGTGGGAAGAAAAGTCACACACTTGGATTTGCACACAGGGGACAGGAAGTGCCGAATTGGCTACTGAACTCGGAGGAGGGCCCCGGGCTGTAGACAAGGCATGGAGTGCATCAGTCCATCAATGGTAAGCGAGCCCTGGGCGCAAGGTGTGAGAGTGAGGAGGGAGGTAGCCTGGGGCCCAGCCGGAGGAAGCAACACTTGCAGGTTATTTGCACAACCGGGCCATGGGACCTACTTGATTGGATGCTGGCTGGTCCCACAGGCACGAGTGTCCTTGCTGTATCACATGGCCACAGTCAAGGCCAGTGTGTGCTGTGCCCCCTTAACCAGATAGCACCTGCCAGGTGCCAAGGAGAGCTCTGTGCCCCCTCCAGAACCCGAGAGAGATCTGCTCCCCAGCACAGCACCCTGACCAGCGGGGCTCCTCAGAGGGGGAGTGGGTGGCCGCTTAGCCACAGGCCCTTCTGCCCAGTGATGGCAAGGCCTGCAGGCATGGCCAGGGCCCCAATCCAGCCACTGCTCTCTCCTCTTCCTGCCGGGTCATGGCTATCTTCATTCACCCATTCGTTCATTCAGCCAATATTTAGTCTGTGTCTCTTGTATGCTTGGCACCCACTAGATGCCCCCTGAGCTTACCATTAGTGGAAAAGACAGAAAGAATTCTCTAAGGACTCTCAGGAAGGGCATCCCTACAGGACTTAACTAGGGTGACGCTTCCCTGAGGAGCAAAAGCTCGCAGAACTGCAGAGAAGTTGTTCAGGGGAGCAGGGGCTTGGGGGTGGGCTCTGAGACTGAGTTGCTGACCACCTCTGGCCTATGGAGCCCTGTCTAAGCCTCGGCATCTCCCAGCGTCCTCACTCACCTTAAAGAGCAAGGTGCAGGGAAGGCACCTGGATAGTGACTCTGACTCTGACTCTACCTTGGATGCCCCCCTTCTGCCTGCAGCAAGGACTACCTCTCCCCATCTCTCTCTCTCTCTCTCTCACACACACACACACACACACACACACACACACACACACACGGCCGAGTAAACATCAGTGACTAAATGAAAGGACTAACAAAGAAACGAAAGACAAGCAGATTTCTGGCCGCCACGGGGAGAACGGCTTTCAGAGGGTGCATGGGGCCGGGACGCCAACGCCCAAAGTCCCGCCAAGGGGCGGGGGGGGGGGGGGCAGACTCCTCCGTCGGCGATGACGTCACCAGTCGGATGGCTGCGGCCGCACGGGGGCGGAGCCTCTGCCTGCGGTGACGTCACCAGTTGGGAGAGACCCGCAGTCGCACGGAGGCGGGGCCTCCGCCGGCGGTGGCGTCACAGGAGGCGGGGCCGCGGCCGCGCTAGGGGGCGGCACCGCGCGGCGGTCACGTAGCTCAGGTTCTCGGGCTGCTACCGGACGCGCGTCGGTTAGTTCCTGTGCACCAGTCCCCGCCGTTTCTCCGCCAGCATGCCGATGTTCGTGGTGAACACCAACGTCCCCCGCGCCTCCGTGCCGGACGGGCTCCTCTCCGAGCTCACTCAGCAGCTGGCGCAGGCCACCGGCAAGCCGGCCCAGGTTTGCCGGGAGCGAACAGGGAGGGAGAGGGGGTGCCGGCCGGACGAGGTGGTCCCGGGCTGGGGGGCGGGGGAGGCGACTCCGGGTTGAGGCTCTGGACGGGGAAGGGACGAGGTGGGGGGTTGTCCGGGGCCGCCTGACCGCACCCCGTCTCCCCACAGTACATCGCGGTGCACGTGGTCCCAGACCAGCTCATGGCCTTCGGCGGCTCAAATGAGCCGTGCGCGCTCTGCAGTCTGCACAGCATCGGCAAGATCGGAGGCGCGCAGAACCGCTCCTACAGCAAGCTGCTGTGCGGCCTCCTGGCCGAGCGCCTGCGCGTCAGCCCGGATAGGTGAGTGGGGCGGCGGGGGTCCCCGAGGGGCGGGTGGGGGGGCCCTCAACCCCCCTGAGCCTGGCGTCCACGCCCCGCAGGATCTACATCAACTACTACGACATGAACGCGGCCAACGTGGGCTGGAACGGCTCCACCTTCGCGTGAGGGCCACGCCTGCCTGACCCGCCTGCACCAGGCCCTGCCACCCGCAATATTGTGCCCGCTTCGCGCCCCCCCCAGCGACCTCCACCTCCAAGTCGGGATAAATAAACGGTTTGGAGGCTGCATCTGCCTCGGGCTTCCTTGGTTTTCGGAGGAGTGGGTGCAGGGCTGGAACAGTGACCTGGGAACCGAGGCCGGGAGGGTTGCCCCCTTGGAATCTACTGTTACGGTCCTTTCTCCTAGTTTTGCCCCATCAGAGGCCCCAGCCTTGATTGGCATCTTGCCCGGGGCCACAGACCCAGGAATCAGACTCAGATCGGAGCCTTCCATTCAGCTTGCGGCTTTGGCCTCCCAGCGCAGGTTCCTGATTCCGCCCTTGGCGGGAACCCAGAGTTTAATCCATTCCCGCCCACAGGGGCAGGGCAACCACGTGGGCTCCGGCTGGCTGGCAAAGAGTGGGAGGTAGAGGTGGGGATCAAAATCTGATTGGCCTGAGGGGTTGGAGAGTCCGCCTGGTCTGGACCTTTCTCCCAGCCCACCTTCCTCCATCTTCCAGATGGGCAAAGGGTACCCTGGGAGAGAAAGCCTTCCCCCGTGTGCCACAGGGTCAAACCCTGCTAGGCTGATGCCCTAGTTTCTTGACCTAGAAAGTCCCGTTGTTCTGGAACTTTGGGACAGTTTTCCAGTGGGGGTGGGGAAGTGCACAGGAGACAGAGTCCTTGGTTATACTGCCCTGTCTGCCCCGGAATCTGGGCTCTGGTCTCCTCAGGCACCCAGGTCGCCACCACAGCAGTTCCTGGAGACAACACGCGACCTGTAGTTTTGGTGCCATTCATGTTTACCAAACAGTGGCTCTGGAAAGCCTTCAGGTGTTAGTCAACCCTGCAACGGAACGTCCTGGCCATGGGGGCACTGTCAACAACAAAATCAGTATCAAGGCACAATGTGCCTAGAGTCTAACTGGTCCAAGGGCCCTCCAGCCAAGGGCACGGGCTCCCCTATGGGGGTGACGGATAGGGCAGTGGGCAATTCTATGCCCACACTTGGGCTGTAGGAGCCTCAGCTGCCTTGCCACTTCCCAGAGCCAGGTGCCTTTGCGCTAGAATGCCTCGGTGGCCTGCAGTGTGAGAGGCTCCATGCGCCCTGGCAGCAACTCCTTCCAAGTGAGCCCCAGCCACTAGCCCTGGGAATTCATGTGCCTGAAGCTGGCCCAGGTCAGCCAGGGAGGACCAGCTCAACCCTTCCTGCACTGCCTGGCCTATGGGAGAAGTTCATTTCACCTGCTTGCACAGGGAGGGGGTTCCTCTGGCCACATGAACCCCATTCCTGGGGTCTCGGGAGAGGTGGGGGCCTCACTTCTGGACTCCTGCTGGCTCTGCACCTTTGGGACCCCTTACTCTTTCTTGCTCAGCCTCTAGTAGGCCAGCTTATCTTAGATGGAAGATGGGTTTTTAAAAACACTGAATTTAAGTGAATTTGCTTTCGAAAGCTGAGGGGCTTTGGGGAAAGGGTTGCTGCCGGGGCAAGCCTTTGGAGGCTGTTACTGCCTTTCTGACATTGGGAGTGAGGAACAGGCCTGCCTTTTGAGCCACAGGCAGTGACAAGGGCCGCCTTGTGTGTGTAGAGAGGCCTGGGGCCGGCAGTGGCCACGGGCTCCTTCCTTGAGATGGCTATCAGTGGTCTAGCCCCTGCAGCACCCACCATCCCTGCATGAGTCCCCTCTGTGGCATCACCATGAACAACACTGCCCATCCCAGGCTTGAAGCAGAAGATGAGTCACACTTGTCCTCTGATTATGGCAACCTCAGAACAACCCAGGCCCCAGGGCTACGGAGCCCAGGCAGCCCAGGCAGCCAGCACTTCACACAGGGATCCACTCCCTCTCTCCCTCCCTCCCTCCTCTCCCATCACGGAATTTTTGGCAGTTTGTCCTCTGAGCTAGCCCATCCTCACTTACCAGTTTGCTAGTCAAGATGCCTAAGGACTACTCTGCTTCTCAGTTTAGGTCTGGGGGGTGGGGGTGGGGGTAGTCTCCCCTTCAGCCCCATGTCAACTCAGGCCTAGGTAGCAAGGATTTATTTCCAGAGAACGGTAGTAGTGATGGTTGGGGTCACGTTTCAAAAGAGGAAGGAAAGTCGGTTCAAGGGAATCTGGAAAGGTGTTTGCCCATCTTTGGGGGTGGAGAGGGGATGCTCCTCTTCCACAAAGATCTCTGAGGGTCTTGCTCCAGCTCCCTCAGTGAAAGGGCTGGTGAGTTGGGCGTGGGGGGGATGGTGGCATGGCTCCAGCTAAAGCCAGAAGGTCTACTGCCTGGCTTGTGAGCTGGGGCCTCCTTCATGGATCTGAGCACCTGCTGCTCCCACCCCAGCCCTGGCCTTTGTCACAAGCCCTCAGCTCCCATGTGACCCCCGCTCCCAACACAAAACCTTTTTCCTCTGCTGGCTGCGTGCAGACCTGCCATTTGTGTCTGCCTCTCAGATCCTGCACCATCCCTGGTCAGGAGAGTGCAGGGGCACGGGTCTCCACGAGTATCGAGCCCAACTCCCTCATTTCACAGATGAGGACATCGACCCCAGCTGGCCTGGCCACCTCCCAGGACTCAGCCACACATTATCCCTAGTACTCCCAGTTAGGGCTCACCTTGTGGTCTCACATGAGCAATGGGGGTCTTCCAGGGCTGAAGGGGCAGACAAGACAGTCTGGGCTCCCGCTCTGTTTGGGAAGACCGAAGCCCACAACCAGGAGGGCTGAGCACAGCCTGCTGCCCCCACCCCACCCCCAAGAAACCGGGGAGTGTCAGGCTGAGGCCAGCTGGGGCATCAAGGCAGTGGCTCTTTGGAATCCATGGAAAAGGTGGGGCATCTGTGAGTCAGGAACCCCCTTGTTGGCCCTGCCCACTGCTCCCAAGTCCCCTGGGACCGGCAATGCCCCTTACGCCGAGAAAGGCTACCGCTGCATCCCATTCAAGCCATATCCTGCCCCCCCTCAACCCAGTCATGCCCTGGCCAGCCCCCTTTATTCCAAAGTGTGGGCTCTGGTGCCCATTGAGCAGCCTGTCCCTTCCTTGAACCCCAGTGGCTGCCCCAGGGCATCCTTGAAAAAGGCTGCAGAAACTCATTTCCAAATAATACCTCAAAGTGAGGTGTGGAACAGATGGGGGGCGGGGCACAGACTGCCTCCTGCTCTCCATCAACCCTCCAGTGGTACCATGTCATCTGCCAATAAAAACCTGACTGTCCTCACAGCCACTGTTTTCGAGAGAAGGCCGGCCCTGACAGCCTCCGACCTCACCTTGCAGGTGCTGTTCCTTCTGCATGGAATGCCTGTCGCGTCCGCCCACTTTGAGCCCCACGCCATGCCTTTCTGGAAGGAAGCCCTCCCTGAGGCCACCCAGTGCAGGATGACACCAACGCCCCTCTGCTTCGGCCTAGGCCTTGTGAGCTGGGGTTTCTCTTCCTGTATCCCCCAGCAGCCTGTGCGCATGGCGAGGCGGCGGCCCCCGGCTCTGACTTTTGGGCCAATGCCACAGGAGCCTATCAGAGCTGGTCTGTTCTGGGGAGCCGGCAACGCAGGTCTCCTCCCATCCTGTCACCCCCACCCCCACATGCCTTCATTGCAGACCCCCCACTGCTCCCTCCCCCAGCCTCAGGAGAACCCTGCCCTCAGGGCCACCTCCCCTCTATCCACCACTTTTGGGAGCCAGGGCTAGGGGAAGGGGCAAGGTTAGCAGGTAGCCTATGCCTGTACTTGGGTCTTGATAAATTGTGAAGCCCCTTCCTTGGGTGGGCAGAGAAAAGACCAGGGGGTGTGGGCAGGTATCTTCGAGGTAGGCCCCATCCAGAGCTTGGAGGTGCCCACGGGGAAGGAGGGGGGAGGGCTGAAAGGGGGCAGGGCACATGGCCTCTGCAGGAATAGGAATGCAGCTGAAATGTTCCCTGTGGACTCCGGCCCACACCGAGGGGCCCACCAGCCACAGGAGCTGGTGGGTC
The DNA here is from genome assembly GCF_029215605.1 of Mirounga angustirostris. Classification (NCBI taxonomy): domain Eukaryota; kingdom Metazoa; phylum Chordata; class Mammalia; order Carnivora; family Phocidae; genus Mirounga; species Mirounga angustirostris. The sequence continues at coordinate 65,638,374 of NW_026991722.1, forward strand.
AGACCATGGGGCTTACCCCGCAGCCTCGAAAGCAGTAGGTAGAAAGAGTGCAGTTTTCTGGGGGAGGTCAGTTGACCCCCCCCAGCCGCCAGAGATTAGGAGGTTTCCAACGTTTCTGGGCTTCTATCTTCCTTGACTTCTTGCCCCACTGAGCAACTAAGTGTTGGCCCCCCAAACTGTGTTTCTGTAAAGCTTTCTCTTGCCGCTCCAGCTCCCTTCCCAGCTGAGCGGTTGCCCAACCCGATCCCAACCCTCCAGGCCTCCCAGGGAGAATTCCAGAACTAGGGTGAAGGGGGAGGGGAGGGGTGTGGCACAATGCAGACCCACCAGCCATTTGCCCAGATTTCCCCTCCTTGTTAAGTGAGCCCACCTCTCTTCTGTGTTTGAAGGGCACATATAAGAGCCAAAAAGTTGTGAGTTTTCGGAAATTGGCTCTGTCCCCTTGCTCCTGGAGCCTGAGTCTCCCATCTCGAAACAATGGGGTCTGGCCTCAATATGCCCATAGGTCTGACACCGAAGACAGGACTCCAAATCCAAAAGCTACAAGTGAGAAGTCTCAGCCCCCTTGTTCCCCTATGACTTCATCCCCCCCCCCCCCCGCCCCCAGTGACCCAGTTTCCTGTGTATCTAATTCTATTCTCATTTTAATCAGTGATATCTTTACACGGCTCAAATTCAAAGCATTCCAAGGATCCCCAAAGAGAAGGCTCCCTCCCACTCCCTCCCTCCACAGGATTAGCCTCTCAGAACCACCCCCCCCCATATTTTATGCATATGCAAGCAAATACGCATAACATCTCCTTCCAGTGGTAGCATATTCTAGGCTAGTTTTGCACTTTACTTTTTTTTTTTCCACTTGAAAATTTATGTTAGTACCTGAAGAATCTCCAGTATTCCCTTGTTTAGGACCAGCCACGTTTCCTTTCAACTAGTTTCTGTCCTGAACGGTTAGGCTGATTCCAGCCTTCTGTTCTCAGCTCTGATATACTGAACTGAACATGTGTAAGTATATCTGTAGAATAGGCTCCTGGAAGTAGAGTCGTCTGGCCAAGGGGGTGCTGTTTTAATATGACCTGACGTCCCGCTTAGAGCTGGGGCTTCTGGCACCACCCAGCTGGGTGAGGGAGGCTCTCCCAATCCAGGTTTTGACTTTGGGCCACCTGATGGGGAAAATGCTTTTCTCTCCAGCCAGATGGTTTTAATTTGCCTCTTACTATGAAGTTGAGCTTCCTTTCACGGTGTCAGTAGTCATTCCCTTTTCCTTTTCTGGGGACGAAGTCAAATCCTCAAGCCCATTTTCCCACTGGATTGGTTTTTTGGTTTGTTTTAAAGCTCTTTATATATTAGAGAAAGTAACCCATTGCCATGAATTGCACATATTTTTCCCAGGTTGTCATCTGGATTTTGATTCTGTGGGTCGACGCAGGAGACACATTTCTTATCAGCCTAGTCTTGGGATTTATGTCATTCCTCGGTTTTCCCCATTCCATGATTATCAAACTATTTTCCCTGGTTTCTTTCAAGATGTCGTGTAAACTTGTTTTCACATTGACGTTTTTGCTTCTGGAATTTCCCGTGTCAGGTCTGAGGTATGGCTCCAGCTATTTTTTAATCTTTTTTTTTCCTTCAGGTGGGCTCCATGCCCAAGGTGGGGCTTGAACTCACCACCCTGAGATTGAGAGTCACATGCTCTACCGACTGAGCGAGCCAGGTGCCCCTGATCCATCTTCACTATAGCCGCCACCTACCTGTCTGTCCCCTCACCGTCTGCTAAATTATCCAACTTACCCCACTGATGAAATGCCACTTTTAGTCCAAATGAAATCTGCTTTGTACTTGGGTACAAAAGCTCTTGACTCTGTTTCCCTGATGAGTCCGCTGGATTTCCTTTGTAACAGACGGAGCTTGTTTGCAGACTGCCCGGCACCTGGGGGGCAGTCTGCGAATGAGGGGAATCTTGTCCTGACTCTCCCAGGGCCCTCCCTCCTCCAGCTCCTCCCCAGTGCCCTCAGTTTCTCCCACCTGCCTTCCCACCTGCCAAATGTCCACCTTTCTGGTCTTGCTGTCTTGGAGGGACTTTGCCCATTGTGTCCATTAGACAGCCTGCAGGAGCACAAGGACCTCAGCTGTGGACAAAGTGTTCTCACAACACATGGATGCTCTCAGCAATAAACAAAAAAGCTACAACAAATTCCAAAGTTTTCAACTTGCCTTATGAATTAGGAACTCTGGCTGGTGCCAGATTCCTCCTCCCTTACGCCAGCAGGGGAGGCAATGCCCATCTACAATGGTTATTTTAACACATGATCCTCAAAGATGGTATGAATTTCAAAGTGTCCTGGACCTTCTCGAAGATAGGGAAAAAAGCAATGTGACGTCAGGACCTCTACAAAGAAGAAAATCACGTGGAACTCTGTCAGAACCTTCCAGGTTTTCTCCAGGACAACACTTGACTTCAGGTAGTGAGTGTCCTCTTTTGCTCTCTGAGAACTCAGAAGCTAATATTCTTGGTTTATAAAATAAGGCCATTTCCATCTTGTTCAGAGAGAAGTGAAAAGACCCTTTGGATTGAATTCCTTTTGACTCTTTTTTAAAATTCTGGTGAATACCCAGACTTCCACTCCAACATTGGGTCTGGAGGGAAAGGGGAACCAGGAGCCAGACCCCTTCCAGGGAGCACGGAGCTTTGGAGAAGAATGTGAATGAATCCACCAGCCAGAAGGTGGGGCTGATGAAGATCAGGTGACATTGCTCCTGAGCGTCCTGTTTGGGGAGCCAGACTGAAGAGAAAAGACAAGAGGAAGCAGCCAGGTAAGAGGTGGACGAAGCTTCCCCTCAACCTTCTGCATTCGGACCATAACTTAGAACCCCTAGCCCTCTCGGACAACACACAAACAGGGGACAACACACAAACAGGGCCATAATGCTTTATGACAAGAGGTGAGTGGCTCTGAGCCTTTGAACCCCATCCATCCACAAGGCTCCTCCTCTAACAGCAAAGTACGAATGAGAGTTGTGTACCAAGAAAGGTTCTGGAAAGGAGCCCTGTTTCCAGGAATAAATCCTTCAGTGTTGGGGTGATTCCTTAGTGAGTTGCCGCCAGTCAAAACAAAACATAGCTATGAGGCAGAGAAGAGAGTTCAGTCCTTACAGTCCCTCTATTGCCATTTCAAAGTGTAGAGAAGGATCACCTGTGTGTTGACTGAAGGATGCCAGTGATCATGAGTGGATTTAAAAAAAGCCAAAGAAGGACACGAAGGGTGTGAATTTATACAAGTTTAACATCTTGAGCCCATGGGGAGTCACTATAATAACGTATCTACCAGACAAGCAAGACAAAGAATATTTAGAATACGTGCATTGAGTATTGATGCAGAAACGGACATTTTTCAGAATAAGATATGACTTTACAGATATCAGATAGAATAGGACTTCATACATACAAAGAAAGAAGGGGTGGGGTAAAGGGAACACGTGAACAATTAGCGAGTAAGTTGCCCCATACCTAGGAATAAACCGCAGGTGTACAGATTTCTAGAAAACAGACACACTGGGGGTCACTGAAGGGCTAAATAAAATGGAGGGACCATTTATTGTAACGACGTGACTTCTCCCCAGTCTGGTTTATGACTCAACACAGTCCCACTAGAAATGCCCACATTTCAATGGAATTTGAGAATCCAATTCTACCATTTACATGTGAATCCAAAGGACCAATAGGAGCCAAAACATTTTCTTGAAGAAGACAAAGTGGGAGGACTTGCTTTCCCCATAACAAGGTTTGTTACTGAGTTCCGGAGTTCCGTAATCAAGGCAAAGTGAAATCAGCATGGGGGCAGACAACCAACCAATGGAAAGAAGAGAAATCCCAGAAGCAGAGCTCTCCACACATATAAGGGCCTGATATATGATCAAGGCCGCACTGAGGTCTATGTGAAGGGAAGCATTGTTCAGTTACGGGGGCTTGGCAGGTGACTGCCACACCACACGGGCAGAAAGATCAAACTGGATTCCTATTTCATATCCACACACAAATCAGCTCTCCATGAAATAAAAGCCATAAAGAAAAGATTGCAGTGACCTTAAAGGATCATATAAGAGAACATCATCTTACTGATTCCTTAAATGAGATACACAAAGCACGCGTGACTAAGGAAAAGACGGACACCTCTGACCTTATATTAGTAAAACACCATGAACAGAAGGAAAAGCCATGCCAGCTTTTGCAACTCGTGTGATTGACAAAGGGCTCATATCCAGAAGATATATTTTTTTAACTCCTACAATAGACAACCAATAGACAACCCAATAAAAAATTAGCAAAGGACTTTAGCCGTCACTTCACAAAGCAGAATATCCAAATGGAAAAGGTGCTCGACCTCAGTAGAAGACAGGGACATGTGATGGAGGCCACCGCAAGATACCACTAACCACCCATCACGTTGGCTATAATTAATATACCCACAGTCCCACTCCTAGGTATATATACTGTAAAGAAACTCGTATCTGGACACAAAATGTCCACCAAGAATAGAATGGATAAATAAGTTGTGGTATATTTATGTGCCGGAATACTATGCAGCCGCGAAACAGGTAAGCGATGGCTACACAGATCACCAAGGATGAAACTCACAAGCATAGGATGTTGCACAAAAGATGCAAGATACAGGTAATATGAACTCATTTATTTAAAGTTCAAAAATAGGGAATGCCAGACTTCGTGGTTCAGACGTCGGCGCCTCGTGGGTGAAGCTGTGATGGAGGTCAGGAGACCGTTCCAGTCACAGTCAAGGACGGTGGTGTCCCCGGAGAGGAGGGAGGGCAGAGACTGGTGTGGGCACACGGGCGGCAGTATTTTTTTTTTCCTTGCTGTTCTCACAGGTGTCTGCGTTACATTTGTTAAACTGCTATGCATTTTTCTGTGTGTATGTTGTACTTCGATCATTGCGCGCACACACAGAACAGAGGGAAGAGCACAGCCGGCACACCATACAGAGGTGCCGCCCGACAGCTGTATCCCTCTGAGACCTTGTCCCCACTGCGGGCCATGCCAAGGGCTGCCCCCACTTCACTGCCGTCTCCCCGGCCCTCCCCCAGCCTCCCTGAGCTTCTTGCTGCTGGTGTTCCTGCTAGGGTTCAGGGGGCTCTTCCCCCTCAACTCCTTACGTTTCCCTGTGAGGTTTTTCCATCCTTGGAGAAACCCCCCAGGACCCTCTCTGCACCCCTGAACTGCCCAGCTTGGCCCTACTGGGCCTGCTCCGCAGTGTGCAGCTGCCTGCCCTCTGGCACATGCCAGGACTCCCCCCGTAGCCGCAGAGAGGCCCCGAGGTGGGACTTGGAAGAAGACAGTGTTCTGTTTAGGCCCCCTTAAGCCCAACATCTTGTGCACTGGCTTTGAGCTTTGAGTCCACACCAGTGAAGGCGTGGGAGTTGCCCGGTGTGTTCATGGGAGCTTCCTACGGACCACACCGGCTTCTGGCCTTGGTTGTTCCCCACGGTCTCTGGTGCTGGAAGTGGTCGAGGGGTTGGCGTCGAATTCCTGGTGAGAGGCCCTCCCCGACCGCATGAGCAGGGTCCCATGTCAGGGTCTGGTGCTTTGGGGGCGGTCACAAGCTCACAGCTGTGCGCTTTAATTAGCGAGGCCTCAGCAAGCCTTGGCCGCTGGGGTTTGGTGAGCAGAGGCCGGCCTCCAGAGAACCTTGACCTGTTCCAGAGGCAGCTGCAGGGGGCTTGCTGAGGCTGGGCTGGGGTGGGGGCAGGGTGTTCTCAGGTAGGTCACGTGTAGGCACTTTCAACTGCATAGTGCACCTGGGTGGGAACCTTGGGCCGCACAAAGGGAGGTGGTAACCTGGTAACCGATGAGTTCTGCTAGCACAGGGGCTATGGAGGGTCCCTCCTGCATCCTCCAAGTACATCAGAAGCTCTGGAGGATTAGTCCCCTGGAACTGGGAGACTGAAGGCCCGGATGCACCCACTGAAGGGTGGTAGTTTGTTCATGGACAAACGCAGTCAAAGGAATCGGGGCCCTTCAGAGAATATGCCACTTTCTTGCATTGAGACAGAAAGACAGCTCAGTGAAATCACTGCACACTCCAAAGCTAGCAAGGCTGTGCAAAACCTTGTGCTGGGGACTGTGTGTCCCAGGGAGTCAGGGTTTGTCGGAAGATCCAGAAGGAACTGGAATGGTTTGAAAAACATGCCACAATCTTACTCTCAGAACAGGAGCAGTGGGAAATGAGAGAGACCAGCTGTGGAAGAGGAATGTCCTCAGGTGTGAGGTGTCAGGAGACTGGCAAGTCCCCTGCTGAAAAGGGAGGGTGGAGGTTTGGGGAAGAGGCAAAACCTCCCTCCCCCTCCCCCTACCACCCCCCCTCCCCGGCCCTCCCCCTGCCCTAACCCAACACACAGCCACCCGGGAGCCAAGTGACCCAGAACACTCTTGAGGGGTTGGCCCATGCTGCAGACAGGAACTCTGTTAAGATCTAGAAGCCATCCCATGAGCCTGGCAGCTCTGAAGAGGCCATAGAGGATCTGAGCAAATTCAAGGACAGAAGATCAACATCAAATACTGAGATTTGGCATGCGTTTTGGGTGGGGGTCTGGGGACTGCTCAGACCTTTAGGGAGTATGTTTTAAAATGTATGGGGTAGGCTCAAGGAAGGTTCTGCCGAGCCCTCCCGACCGGAGGAGAGCAGACCCAGGCGTCAGAGGCGAGCTGCCTGCAGGCAGAGTGGCCACTGGCTGGCATCCCCTGGGTGGAGCCATGAGAGTGTTTCAACAGTGGATGCTTGTGATGAACTCGAGATTGACTTTTTTTTTTTTTTCCATTGCCATGGGAGACCCCAAGAGACAAAGTCTAGAGGAATAGGTCAGAAAAAAAGTACAAGTTTGGGCCAGAGAGCAAAAAGGAAGAGGAGGGAAGGCACTGGAAGCCAACCAAAGCAGTTAGCCCTCTGTGTGGTGAAGAAAAGGGATTTTAAACCACTGCCAGGAGCCAGCACAATGCAACTTCTAGAGGCTCAGCCGAACCATCCTGGAGCCGCCAGCCGTAAACAGTGTGAGGAAGCACACAGTGGAGACAGATCCTGGCTCCCTGGAAACTGTGTTGCAAAAACAAATGCCACTCGAGGCCAGAAGCATCCCAAATGGAGGACAGCTAGGGTCCTGAGAACCAATGGGGCAGAGCGGCGGATCCCCGGCCCTCAGTTCTGGAACCTGCTCCACGAAGGACATGCCCACATGGGCAGGGAGTTCAGCACTGGGTGGAGCCCAGGCTCGGAAACCGTGTCATGAAGCAGAGCTTAGCACTGGGCACACAGGGAAACGGAAATGACAAAGTTTCGAATATACTGGGAGAAAGAAGATATGCCTCGGAGAGGAGGAGGAGGAGGGTGGAGGTTGTCCCCTGCCCCACCCAACATGGTGGAGGGGGCTAAAGCTAACTCTCCGCACTAGGTCAAACTCCCAGGCCGTGGCGTCTGGGCTATCACTCTTTTCTGTCCATTTTCCATCAGTTGCTGGGGCATTTCTACCAGGGTCTGGAGGCAGTGGGAAGAGGTGCCTACATGGGGCTCGCTGATCACTGGATTCTGGGGACAGCCGGCAGCCTGCAGGCCGCTGTAGGATGTCCCTGTGGCAGGCAGGCCTATGAGTGTCACCACCTCCTTCAGGGTCTTTTAAAAGCTCAGCACATGACAGAGTCTAATTGAAATGCTGGGATGTGGAGAAGGACCCTATTCCTGGAGCCACCCACCCCTTGCGTGCCTGCTGGGGTGCGGGGTGGGGCTGGGCATGGAGCCTTGGGCAGTTAACACCCCTGGGCTTCGACAGCCAGCGAGGCTCCCTGTGAATTGCTTCGGGCTTTCATCCTTTGCCCTTAAGGCTTCAGTTTTTATTTCTTTGAACTTGAACCTAAAAGGGCAAGGGAATTTTTTTTTTTTTAAAGATTTTATTTATTTATTCATGACAGACAGAGAGAGAGAGAGAAAGAGGCCGAGGGAGAAGCAGGCTCCCCGCAGAGCAGGGAGCCCGATGCGGGACTCGATCCCGGGACCCTGGGATCATGACCTGAGCCGAAGGCAGTTGCTTAACCAACTGAGCCACCCAGGCGCCCCATTTTTTTTTTTTAAAGATTTTATTTATTTATTCATGACAGACAGAGAGAGAGAGAGAGAAAGAGGCCGAGGGAGAAGCAGGCTCCCCGCCGAGCAGGGAGCCCGATGCGGGACTCGATCCCGGGACCCTGGGATCATGACCTGAGCCGAAGGCAGACGCTTAACCATCTGAGCCACCCAGGCGCCCAAGGGAATTTTTTTTAATTTGAATTTCACCCTAGGAAATTCATAATGAGAGAAGGCATTTCTACGTTGACTTTCTTACTAGTGCATCTTTGTCATTTGATCTCTTTGCACAACCTCTGAGCCACATTTGGACTTTGAGGTTGGACCTAATTTAGGATGGGAAAGAGTAGGGAGAGAATTTTTAGTTTGGGGTCCAATGTGCCCTTGAGAGTTCAATAATGCTGCGTTCTCGCCCATCCTAAGGCCTAGGAGGGGGGGATCTAAACTAAACCCCCAAATCAGGAGTGGATGGAATGGGTCACGGCCTCCCCCTCCCCGGGGGACCTTTTCATTCCCCATCCAGCCTCACCCTCCACTCTGCTCAGCAAGCAGCAGCCGTATCACGGACCCACGAGTTTGGGAAACGAAAGTGGACCAGTTCAATTCATCTTCTTCGGGTCCCCTCTTGGGGTCTGGCCTGCCTTGTCATGGGCCAAGGTGCCAAGGGCCGAGGGTGCCTTAGAGCCACCTGCAGCCGGGTCCTTGGGCAGTGGTGACATCTGGATCTGTGGGCCTAGAGCCTGAAATGAACCTTCGGCTTTGCAATCCCCTGCTGAATTGGACCCCTTGGCTCCTCAGTGCCTGGTCCAGCCGTAGGGCCTCCCTGTCACGGTCTCTGTTGACTGTCCTCCTGCATGCACTTTTTTGGGGGGGAGGGTTCCTCATCCTGGTCCCCTGCCTCCCCTGGTCCCTTTCCCTGGAGCCCCTTGCAGAAGCAAGCTGGGCTACCCCAAGCAGCTGGGATCTGGCTAGACCAGAACAGCAACTCCTCAGTTTTCCAGGCTTCTCCAACGGGCCTTGGCCAGTTGGGGCTTGGGCCCTGGAGTGCCCACAAACAGCTCAGAATTTCTGACTTCGCTGTCAGTGCTCTCTCGGGGAGCACCCACCTGCACCAGGGTGTGGCAGGTTGTCAAGCAGGGCTACTCCTCCTAAGGCAGGGTCAGCTTTGAGTAAAGGCTAGGGTGATTTTCCCAAAGAGGCAAGGCCCAGGCCTGGGTCCAGGGCCGCTGACTCTACTTTCCCCCTTTGGCCAAAAGCATTACAAGAGGGTCCCGTGTGAGTGGTCTTTCCCAATTTCCCAAGCAATTTCTTCCACATCACTTCGTGTTATCCTCACAACAACCCTGTGAGGTAGGTCTTAGCAGCTCTACTTTAAAGGGGAAACCGGGGCCCAGAGAGGTCAAGTAGGAGGCTTCTCCCAGGGTCACACAGCAAATTAACGGACAGCGCTGGGCAGTACTGCCCTCAGGCCCCTGCAGCTTTGCACCCTCCTCCCACTGCCCTCCCTTCCAAACCCCCGCGCCTTTTCCTTTTTTCCAATTCCTCTTCTTCTTCTATGCTTTCTCTCACCCGTTTTCCCTCCCCTGCTGATATGTATTTTTTATACTTGTGGATGAGTGGTCTACAGCTCCATTCGACAGTCCTGTTTCAGAACAGGCCGGGGACAAGGGAGCTGGCACGTGGATCTGCAAGGACCCTCTGGGACCCTAACTGGCTTTTCTGGCCCTCACCCTTTGCCCTTTCAGGAAGAGCACCTGTGGTTCAAAGGTCAGCTTGACTACCTTCCTGTGTGCGAGAGAGAGCAGGGTGGGCTCAGCAGGGAGAACCCTGCTCAGAGCTAAGGACCTTCTTCCTGTCCAGAGGATGGTTCTTTGAGGTGTGTGTGTGGGGGGGCGGTCCAATCCCAGGAACTTCCCTGCTGTGTGTGTGGCAGGTGAGTGGGTGGGGTAGCTTGTACGTCAACACAAAATTAGGCAAAATCCTGTGGGAGGAGCTGTGGGGGTTTTGGGTGCGGCTAGGGCAGGGGAGGGGGAGGGAGGTAAAATTGGGTGGCTCCTTAATGTATGGGTTGAATGGGATTATTTATGTGCTTTGAAGTCACTTGTGAGTCTACTTAATTACAGCTATCTTAGCTCATAAATGGCTTCCAGGGACACTTTTTGCCAAAGGAAAGATGTAATTATCTTTCTAATCACTCTGTAGGAAATATTACAACATCGTTGTCAGATAAAGGTGATCAGCATTCAAAAGATACGGGAGTAGGGAATATTTTCAAGGTGAAGCTGTGTCTGGCAGTTAATAAAAATGTCAGGGTGTTCTTGACTTTGTGATATTTGTATTTGTTTCTAAAATTCGTAATTGCTTTACATAAACAAGAATCACTTAGCATTTTGAGTGTGCCAACCGGTTATCTGTTCAGCCTCCTGTTCCAACCACCTCTTCACTTATGACTCAATGTCCCCCAGTGTTTATTGGTCAGCTATTCAGGAGGCCCCAAACTTTCTGCGTGGCTCTGTTCTCATGTCATGCCATCTACCGCTCTCTGGAACTGAGAGCCCACTTAATGCATTTAAGCCCACTTAATGCATTTAAACTGGAACGTGACCGAAAAGCTTCCTTATCCTAAGCTTACTGATTCCTCCAGATCATCAGCCCCAAGTCACACGTGAGGAAATTGAGGCCAAGGCCAGTGCTAAGGCTAAAAGAGGTCAAGACAGCCAGCTGTGGTGCTTTGTCCCAAGGCCATTCCAGTTGGTGACAAAATAACTGTCTCTAACAGATTCCCAGCCAGGGGCTCCCTCCCCCACAGCGGGGACATCCTTCAGGAGCCAGAAATGCCTTGGTTTCTATGGTTTCATTCACAAGCCATCTTAGCTCTACGTAAGCAGGGAAGCTGAAATGACTTGCCCAAGATCACTCAGCTAGTAAGTGACAGATCCAGGTTTCAAATCCAGGTCTCTGGACTCAGCAGGGCCAGGGAGAATGAGGGCAAACAGATTGGCAGCCGATGAAGCTGAGCTGGCCCTTCTGGCAAATGGGACAGCAGGCCACAGCCTGAACAGGTTGTTTCCAGCCCCTTCTTTCCTCAGGGGCTCCCCAACCATGTGGCTGGAACTTTCTGGTACCACATCCTTGCATTTGAGGGCCCCCCACCCTTTAACGGCACTTTCAGTGTCTCACTAGGTCTCTATAACAATCTAGGAGAGGGTAGAGCTGTGATTATTTTACAGATGACAAAGGAGCCTCAGAAAACTTTGGGAGCTCAATAACCTCCCCATCTGGATGTTCCTTGGTGTAATCAGCAGTAATGGGACGCAAGCCCAGGGGCCATTCACCTAAAATCCTAGCTGATTCCCTAGGGAAATGCCCACCATCATCCTCCCTGAGGGAGGAGGGCTGAGACCCCAGGGCACCCTGGCAAAGGATGAACAAAGCATGAACAAATGATGGACAGAGGGGAGGCCACGTCCAAGAAGTGGGTCCCATGTGAAGTCTCCCTGTCGACAAGAATTACGCCAGAGGAGTCTTCTCCTGAGCTCCTAGTCTCGGTCCACTTGGTCCACCACACTCAGAATCCCTGAAATGGGAAGGGGTATTCATGACACAGATTTCTCAGTGTCTAGTTCTCACCAGGCTTGGTCCCCATGGTGTTCTCGCCCTCACCTCCCATTGGCATCCCTTCCTCGCATTGCCACCGTCCATCTGACCCTTCCTCTTCCTCACACGGGAAAGGAAGTCTCCCAAAGGTAAAGGTAAGTCTCAGGGTGGGTAAGAGGGAGTTTTAGGCACCAGAAAGAGCTGTGGTCAGACTTCCAACTACATGTGAAAGCAACCTCTGAGGTCTCTTCCTGTTCCAGAACTAGGCTCTTGATTCAGGTCAAAAGGGCTTTTTAAAAATTTTCTCCTATATGCCCCTCCCCCCCTTCCCCTGACCTTACCCCTTCCAAAAATTAGTAGGAGTCTTTCGGGGTTTGTTCAATGACTGGGTTTATGAGGCTGGGGAATGATGCCATAGGCTCATCTTTGCCGGGAGACCTCCCCAGCTCAGTCTCTTCCATCGCCCCCTTTCCCCCTCCACTTTTACACTGAGTCCACCCCTCCTCAAGCCTTCCTGTCCTCCCTTCTTTTTCTTTCTTTCTTTCTGGGACCCTGCGCGGTTCTCTCCACGCCACACTCGCTCGACCTGAGATTCTGGACTCCAGCTGAAGGCCTGGAGGGGCTACTTTCCCTCGCCCGGTGGGCACCCTTCTGCCCAGGGTCTGAAACAGTCTGGGGCCCCCAGACCCTTCCCTTCCTGCCTCAGAGGCTCCCCAGCACTAGGCAGGCTCCTCAGTCTCGGGTGCTTTTCCCGCCCCTTCCCTCCAGTCTGGGGGGCCGCCGGGCAATAACCGAGACACTCGGCGCCCTAAGAAGGCGCTGGGCACAGTGGCGGTGTCGGATCACCCGAGCCTAACGGCCCCTACGCCCCGGGCCGCCCGTTGCCAGCGGCGCCTGTTGCCAGGGCAACCCGCCCACTACCGCCCCCCCCCTCCCAGCAGGCTCCGCGCACCAAGCCGGGTGCAGGACGAGGGCGGGCGTGGTGAAGAGGTCGCGTCACTCCCAGCATGCTCCGCGCGGGGCGGGGCCGAAGCGGGACCAGCGCGGTCTGTTTCCCGAGCCTCTCCGGTGTCCGGGTGCCTTGGCGACGCCAGCCCAGCGGGCAAAGTGGTGGCTAACACGGTGCTACGCTGGGGGGCCGGGAATGAGGCAGGCGTCCAGAGAGGAAGCTTATCTGACTTAATTTATTTTTACAGTGAGCTTTTTGTTAGCATCCTGATTTAAATTTGTTATGAAAGAATAATGTACAAGTGACGCCTGGGTGGCTCAGTAGGTTAAGCGTCTGCCTCCAGTTGGGGTCACGATCCTGGGATCCTGGGATCGAGTCCCTGCATTGGACTCCTTGCTCAGAGGGGAGCCTGCTTCTCCCTCTGCCTGCCAGTCCCCCTGCTTGTGCTCTCTCTCTCTCAAATAAAACCACTAAAAAAAAAAAAGAATTTAAATCTTTTTTAAAAAATATGATTTTATTTATTTGAGGAGGGAGCGAACGAGCACGGGGGAAGGGGGCAGAGGGAGAGGGAGAAGCAGACTCTGCACTGAGCAGGGAGCCCCACTCGGGGCTAGATCCCAGGAACCAAAGGTAGGCGCTTAACCTACAGAGCCACCCAGGCACCCCAACAGGTGTTTTTATTAAAGTACAGTGGGCGACAGGGCCCAAAGGCAGAAAGAGCTGTATTGGGATTGTGTTCTAAATTCTCTTTGGGGCACCTGGGCGGCTCGGTCATTAGGCATCTGCCCTCGGCTCAGGTCATGATCCCAGGCTCCTGGGATCGAGTCCCGCGTCAGGCTCCGCGGAGCCTACTTCTCCCTCTGCCTGCTGCTCTGCCTGCTTGTGCTCGCTCTGTCAGATGAATAAATAAAATCTTAAAAAAAAAAAAATTCTCTCTTTTAAAAGATTTTATTTATTTATTTGACAGAGAGAGCACAAGCAGAATGAGAATCAGGCTCCCCCCTGAGTAAGGAGCCGGATGTGGGACTGGGTCCCAGAACCCCAGAATCACGACCCTAGCCCAAGGCAGACGCCCAACCGACTGAGCCACCCAGGCACCCCTGGGATTGTGTTCTAAAAAAAGATGCACGACAGCGGTACTTTCGGTTTGGAAAGGGAAAAACACTTTATTGACGTAAAAATCTGATAGAAACAGAAAGGGAAATTGGCACGTAGATAAGGGTAATATCAGTAAATGAGAATAGGACAAAGTTACATCAAATCGGGTACTTACAACATCCAACCTCATTAGCTGGGGAAGCCCCAGGGGAAACAGCTGGGCAGGAGTCCCAACCGAGAGACCTGGGCAGAGTGACCATCCCCATAAAGGCCCTACTTAGAGGACAAATGACGGGGTTTGAAGTTAAACATTTGTTCCCCTACATGGAGTTTGGAGCGAACTGCATTTCTATGTTATCATGTTTTTACATTTTCAAGGAGACGGGGCTATGGGAACCTGCCTCCCCTCCCGGGTTCCATTCCCAGGGGCCAGACCAGCTTGGAGCAGGAGGGGATATGAAGCAAGATTTATAGCTCTCTGTGTCCAGAACAGAAGGGCCAGTTCTGACCTGGAGGCCAGCTAATATATTTCAAATAATCAGGCTCCCGAGGTCATTCATGCAGCACGAGTCTCACAAACAGCATTCCTTAGCCTGCCTGTGCCCCTGCAGTTCTGGGTGGTCAGTTATGCAGGATATATCACAGTAACCTCCATCCATATAGCACAGATTTTGAGGAGCAATTGATTACTTTTGAATTGGGGGGTGAATAGAAATAGAGGAAGTTTCCAAAAGTATTTTTTGTACTTAGATTTTATTTTTAAGCAATCTCTACACCAACAGTGAGGCTCGAACTCACAACCCCAAGATCAAGAGTCGTGTAATCTCGGACTGAGCGGGCCAGGTGTCCCCAGAAGGATTTTCATATCAAAGAGGATTAACAGGACGCTGGAGGCCTGGCTATTGTCCAGCTAAGGTTGCAAAGCATTAACATTAAGGCAGTTGTGAATTCTCTGAGGAAAGTCACACTCTGTGTGTCTCAGGTATCTATCAAAGGGCTGCAAGTTGTAAGGAAATTCAATTTTATCTACATTTCTTTTGCCTTGGTTCTCTCCAAAAACCACTCTGACTTTCCTTTTTCTTAAAAGCTACAGGTGGGAGAGTCTGCGTCGTGTGACTGGAGGTCTCAGGTCTTGGACTCCCCACGGAAGATTTACCGCAAGATTTACATGAGGATCACGCTGGAATAAAGACAGCCAGAAGGAAAGGAGCAAGCACAAAGCAGTTTATTAAGGACAGTACACTCTCAAGATGGACAGTGGGCGGGCCCAAGGGTGGCAACGCACTGGGGCTAAGGGTTTGTCTGGTTTGGTCATAGCTAGGGCGGTGTCCCCCTGAAGTTGTTGACAATCATCTGAAGGACTCCTCTTACCGGTCGGAAGGGGGAGTTTTTGGCCCTAAAACGTTCTTGCCCTAACAGTCATGGCCATTTTCTCCCATGGGGTGTGTGTGTGTGAACTGCAATGTAAATATAAAGAAGCTCTAGGTTACCCTGGGGCAGAGGTTGAAGAAGAGACTGCATTCTGCACCTGTGGCTCTCCGTCTGTCAGTCCCCAGGTGTCGGAAGCCACAATGTCAGGATGTTGTGTTCTCAGGCTTCTTCCTTTTTTTTTTTTTTTTTTTTTTAAGATTTTATTTATTTGACAGAGAGACATAGCGAGAGGAGGAACACAAGCAGGGGGAGTGGGAGAGGGAGAGGGAGAAGCAGGCTCCCTGCTGAGCAGGGGCTCGACAAGGGGCTCCATCCCAGGACCCTGGGATCATGACCTGAGCTGAAGGCAGATGCTTAAGGACTGAGCCACCCAGGCACCCTGCCCTCAGGCTTCTAATGTGTCATTATTTATCACCGTCCTTGCCTCCAGTTCTTGTGTAACTACCTCCATCAAAAGCAGGAGATGGGGGCACGGGGGTGGCTCAGTCGGTTAAGCGTCTGCCCTTGGGCTCAGGTCATGATCTCAGGGTCCTGGGATTGAGCCCTGCATTGGGTTCCCTGCTCAGCGGGGAGTCTTACTTCTCCCTCCAGCTCACGTTCACTTTATCTCAAAAAAAAAAAAAAAAAAAAGGAGGTGAAATTCCATGCAGAAGATATCCTCCCGGGGCGCCTGGGTGGCTCAGTCGTTAAGCGTCTGCCTTCAGCTCAGGTCATGGTCCCAGGGTCCTGGGATCGAGCCCCGCATCGGGCTCCCTGCTCGGCAGGGAGTCTGCTTCTCCCTCTCCCACTCCCCCTGCTTGTGTTCCCTCTCTCGCTGTGTCTCACTCTGTCAAATAAATAAATAAAATCTTTAAAAAAAAAAAAAAAAAAAAAGAAGATATCCTCCCTGGAGCAGAAGGGAAATAACATTCTTATGGAGAAGTTCAGACCAAGAGAATTCTGTATTAGACCTTGTTAAAATAGTTATCTTCCTTAAGCCTCCCCACATAGTTTACTTTCCCACAATTGTTTCACTGTGTTCAACCTAGTATAAAAGCATGTAGATTTTGCCATTTCTTTGGGTCTGAAGGCTTCCATGTCACATGAAACTTGTATTAAATACATTTGTATGCTTTTCTCCTGTTGACCTTATGTCATTTACTTTTCTCCTGAAAAAACTCTAAGAGGGTAGAGGTAAAATTCTGCCTCTCCTACATGGTGTTAAAAAAAAAAAACACAAACCCCCAGAAACGTGAGGGTGGGGGAATGCCGATAGAGCATTTGACTGGATCTTGGGTTCGCCCATGTTGGGTGTAGAGATTACTCAAAAATAAAATCTTAAAACACACACACCCACACCCACACCCACTCACAGGCCCCATTTAGACCGATTTCCCAAACCGGGGGCTTAATACATATTCTAATGGCAATGTCAATCTCCTCCAGAAACGTAGCCTTAAATTGGTCAGTTAGTAATCTAGTATAATCTTTCAATCATTATCAATGACTTGGCCACCTGGGTCCTCTCTACCCTCCAAAGAAAGATGAGGTAATCTGCATAAGACAACTTGCTTTTCCCCCTAGAAAGCGGCCTCGTCTGGAACAAGACTTTTCTTTTGCTAAGAACTTTTCTTGCCCCTACTGTCCTTGTATAAAAACCCTCCATTTTGTACAACCCCTTGGAACACCTGTCTACTTCCTCAGATGGGATGTTGCCCATTCATGAATCGTTGAATAAAGCCAATTAGATCTCCAAATTTCCTTGGTGGAATTTTCTTAGGTAACAGTGGTTTGGGTTCCCTTTTAGCACTTTGCTGAATAGCTGGTCTGAGCTGCTTCCCACACAGGGGTGGGCGCGCGATCTTTTGCGGAAGTGACAAGTTTGTTTGCCACCCGCAAGGGACACAAAGCACCGTGTCACGCCGGTCATTTGCAGAAAGCTGTATTGCAAAGCGGCCTAGCAAGGAGGCAGGAGGCTGGCTCAAAAACTCTGTTTCCCTCACCTGAGCTTAGAACATGATTTTAAAGGTTGGGATCACAGACATATTGATGAAAAGGGCGGGGAAATTTATGACTATTAATGAGGAAGGATAGAGCATGCGCACTGAGCAAACCTACATCTGTTCACTTCGGAGTGGAGATTTAACATTGAAATTAGGCAAAATGAGGCCCCTGATGTTAGGTTGTCACCTTTGGACAAGGGAGGGGGCTATGTACATGCTTTGAGAGCCCGTATAAACTAGAGGAATGCAGGGTTTCAGGGAGAAAAAGGTCATCCTCTACCCTCAAGGTCTTCCGGCTGGGGTAAGAATTCAATTTACATGAGATAGGTTAACAGGAGAAAAAAAACCAAACAAGTTTTATTGTAAGTTCATGGAGGTCCATTAATGAAACCAAGACCCAAGGAAATGACCAAGGCAGGAAAGTTTTATACATTTTAGACAAAGAGACAATACATTTGTGAAACAGGATAAAGAAAACAGGTGTTTGGGAGCTTTAACTAGTCAGGAATTCTAAGCAGAATTTAGGGTGACAGCAGATCAGTAACAAAGTAACAAGGTTTGTCCCTACCTCTGGTGATAAAGATGTCTTTTCTTTGTAAAGGGAGGGCACCTTTCACATGGAAGATTTATTTCCTGCTTTCAGGGGAACAGAGGAGGCTCTGAGAGTCCTTATTGCATAGATTGTCTCTTAAGTAACGTTTATTTAAAAGAACCAATAAGACAAAATGGCACAATTGGGAGCAGCCTGCCCTTGGCCCCTACAGTACCCCCTCTGAAACTTCCCTGGGAGTTTTGTATATTAAAAGCTGAATTGGCAGATTGTTCCGTCTTATTGAATCGGTCTCAGTTCTGACAATAGGTCCGTTTCATTAACTTCACTTCAGGAGGTGGTGAAGCAGGTATGTGGTTGAAGTTAGGCCTATTTGTTTAAACAATCAGGGCATCAAGAAGAGGCCCATCAATGGAATAAAAGAAAAATGGTGGTTAATAACTGGATCAAATCATAATCCAGTTTTTGAGTTTTTAGGCCAGGCACTCAAGATTTCCAGATGTCCGGCTCGAAGCATTTTCAGAGTGACAGCAGGTCGTGACGATCTGACGGAGACTCTCCTGGTTTGTAGGTGGAGTGTCTCTGGTGATCTTCTAAGGGCTCACAAAGCAATAGGCATGAGGATTGTCTGTGCATGAGCCGTTGTGGTTATTTCCCTGAAGTTTACATCAGGTTGGTCATGTTTAATTTGCAGGGCTTCTGGAAAAAGGGCAGTTTTACTTCTTAAATGAATCCAACTCAGAAGGTGGAAGAAAAACTTAAAAAATGTTAGTTTGGAGACTAACATTTGTGTAGCCAGTCATTGGAGGAAATCAGGATCTAATTCAGTATATAATGAGCGGTATCAGAATTTAATATTTACATAGGTGTTTTACTGAAACATATTTTCTCTCTATCACCCTCCTTTTTGCCAAAGATAAAACAAGACTAATTTGCTTGCAAAATAAGTCTAGTTTAAAAAGACCAACAACTTGGCTTGATTATTGACATAAATGCAGCAAGAATAGTAGTTGACCATACAGGATCTTTTAAATCTGCTTTACTGGAATTTTTCATAAGGAATCTCTAGATTGAACTTTTAATAGCCTCTCAAGGCCAGGAGCCAAGCCAAATACTTGTCATCATACTTCGCCTGCAGTACCTATAGATTTGGGTTAATTCCTCTCTCTCGAGGTCCCCAGCATATTCTGAGGTTCCTGCATCTGCCAGGAAGTGACCTTCTTTACTCCCTGGTGAGGCTGCTGGGAACTCTGTAAGAAGGTACCAGGCTGGTATTTCCAAGGGGCTTTATTGGCTCTGTAAAGTCAACCTTAGTTCCTTAAAGCTGTCTGGTCATATCTGAGACTATGCATGTCTCTCTCAAACATGACATTCCAGCAAAGCCTTGGGAAAAAACCCCCAGTGTTTCTTTCCAATGATGTCTTGTTATAAGGAGAACACATTCTTACTGCACTTATGCAAATAACTATAATTACCATACAACAAAGAATATTCACTGAGAATTTCTGAATTCTGGAGGGTTTCAGGTAGGGAGAAAAAGACAACTGTTTCACATTTGGTTACAAAGGAATATTTTATCAAATTGCTGTAAGCCACAGCTTAAGAGAAAACAGTTTTAAATCAGGAAAAACAAAACTTAAAAAAAAAATCAGCAATGTTTTCAACAAAAATGTGATAAAATTATAATTATCTTCCTCAGTTTATTCAGTCTTATATTATTAATTCTTCTGCTTGAATCCAGTTTTCTGACTAGTCCCGGAAATTCTTACTTCAGTTTAATGATCTTAAGGTTATAAGAAACCTGTACTCAGAGTTCTTCCCATGAGTTTCAACGGAAGCACATTTGCAGAAAGCTTTTTAAAAAGCATCTGAGTAAAACTATAATTGTCTGTAAATGATAAAACTTAAAGGCCATGGTCAAAGATCTGATTAGAGTCCATTACAATGCAATTGATAAGAAAATCTGCTTATTTCTGTGACATACAACAGTTCAAGATAATAACATGTTAGGACATATCAGATCCCCAGGAGTTTTGTGTTTTTTTTTTTTTTAAGATTTTATTTATTTATTTGACAGAGAGAGAGACAGCGAGAGAGGGAACACAAGCAGGGGGAGTGGGAGAGGGAGAAGCAGGCTTCCCGCGAAGCAGGGAGCCTGATGCGGGGCTTGATCCCAGGACCCTGGGATCATGCCCTGAACCAAAGGCAGACGCCCAATGACTGAGCCACCCAGGCGCCCCTTCCCAGGAGTTTTATACAATTTTTAGAACACTTCTTTTAATAACATATCTATGCAAACATAATCTAAGAAGGTTTAGTTTCACTTATTTGACAATACTTCCCATGAAACTTAACAAGTAAGCCACATTAGTTTCATTTTTACAAAAAAAATTTTTTTTAAGATTTTATTTTTAAGTAATCTCTACACCCAATGTGGGGCTCGAATTTACAACTCCTAGATAAAGAGTTGCAGGCTTTACCGACTGAGCCAGGCAGGCGCCCCTTCACAAAATTCTTGAAATGTTCCCAGGGCCTTCTGGAACATTTCATTTATACTGTGGTCAAAAGACTTTATTTTAGAGTTTGACTTTGGGAAGTATGTCAAAAAATATCAATAGGTTTGAACATTTCATTAATCAAAATCAATATATCAAAAGGTTGAAACATGTCATTAGATTAGAGATCATTAGGAGACAATATTTATCTATTTAACCAAAGTGATAATAAAAGATTTCAAAGGAAATTACAGATGATACATAGTTGTGAGCAAAACTTAGCTCTTAATACTAAGACTCAGTTTTTTTGAATAATCAAAAATCTGATAAAGAGAAAACATAGAATCTTTGTTTATAAAAAGGTATTTATACAGGTGTTTATAAAGGTAATCTTTAATGTAATCTTCAACAGAAAACTGTTTACAAAAAGCAAACCAATAATCTAATAAAACGTTTCCCTTTTAACAGAGAGAAAAAACAAATTTTAATTTTGCATCAGCAATACATTTGATATTAAAATACACTTATTTTAACCTTAGCCACTATTGACCACACATAAAATTCCCTTCCAAAGGTGTTTTGTTTTTTTTTAAATAAGCCTTTTACAACTTTTTTTTTCACATTCAGATTTTGTCCTGTTTTCCCTCTTTAAATAATTAGCCTTACTTTAGGAAAAAAAAACTTTCTCTCAACAAAAATATTTTTTCATTTCTTAGATTTTTTTTTTATATTTTCTTTTTTTTTTTTTAAAGATTTTATTTATTTATTTGAGACAGAGAGAATGAGAGACAGAGAGCATGAGAGGGAAGAGGGTCAGAGGGAGAAGCAGACTCCCTGCCGAGCAGGGAGCCCGATGCGGGACTCGATCCCGGGACTCCAGGATCATGACCTGAGCCGAAGGCAGTCGCTTAACCAACTGAGCCACCCAGGCGCCCTTCTTAGATTTTTTTTTAACCAAAAACACGTATCTTACTTTCCTTGCATACAGTTATTTCCCTTATTTTTCCAGTAGTTTTAGTGATATTAGAATTCTTAACTCATGGAAACCTTGATTTCTAGTGAAACTTAATTAGTACTCAATTGTGAACTGTTACATTAGAATTCTTTTTTTCTTTTTTTTAAAGATTTTATTTATTTGACAGAGAGAGACACAGTAAGAGAGGGAACACAAGCAGGGGGAGTGGGAGAGGGAGAAGCACGCTTCCCGCTGAGCAGGGAGCCCTATGCGGGGCTCGATCCCAGGACCCCGGGATCATGACCTGAGCTGAAGGCAGACGCTTAACAACTGAGCTACCCAGGCGCCCCTACATTAGAATTCTTTAGGCTGACAAATTTATGAATACATTTCATTATTCAGAAGCATGTGTTTGTTTGTTTGTTTGTTTTGCATAGTATAAGCTTCTAATAAAGCACAAACAGGTTTTGTTAACACTCAAATTTATCTTTAGTTTCTCTGTGTAGTTAAGACAAAAGTAGATAAACCTATCTTTTAGTGTTTAATGTTTATAATTTTATCTTATTTGGAGATGAGCCCAGATATTAAATGAATTTAACTTAACTCAGCATTTAACAGTACAACTTTGAAGTTTCAAGGTTACCAAAGATTCTGGAAGCTATTTAAAAGTTTACCTACAGGGGCGCCTGGGTAGCTCAGCCGGTTAAGCGGCTGCCTTGGGCTCAGGTCATGATCCTGGCATTGGGCTCCCTGCTCAGAAGGCAGTCTGCTTCTCTCTCTAACCCTGCCCCTCCACCCGGCTCGTGCTCTCACTCACTCTCTCTCTTAAATAAATAAAATCTTTAAAAAAAAAAAAGTTTCCCTATAACCCGCCCCCCCAGCCTTTTTTAAAGTAGGCCCCACACCCAACATGGTGCTTGAACTCACAATTCTGAGATCGAGGGTTGCGTGCTCTACTGACTGAGCCAGCCAGGCACCGCCCCCAACCCCTTTACATCTATTTAATTTACTTGTTCTTAACATTTATGCTTAAATTACCCATAAAAACTTCAAGAGACATCGGACAAAGTCAGTCATACTTTCAAACTACTATTATTATTACTTTTGAAGATTTTATTTCTTTAAGTAATCTCCACACCCAATGTGGGTCTTGAACTCACAACCCTGAGATCAAGAGTTGCAAGCTGCACTGACTAAGCCAGTCAGGCACCCCTCAAACTATTATGATTATTTCAATTTGTAACAGAGATCACATCAACTTATTTGACTTTTAGTAAATCCAGGCAGAATAAAAGTTTTAGTTTTAATGTTGATAACATTAAGCCATTTCCTTTTAAATTAAACCAACAACCTTAAATTAGCTTTAGTACCAAATATTTTCCCAGATCACCTGAATTTGAAAAATATTTGGGGTAGTCTCTCACTTTCTGAGAATTTTAGAATGCCCAATCCTTACACAAGCATTTGCCTTCAAACCAAGTAAATAAAACCCTTTTACAAATTAATTTTAGCAATACGATCCAGAGGTAGAGAAAAGAGATCAGATATATCTATATATCTAGATCTAGATCTACGTATCTGGGTACGACTCTCTCTCTCTCTCTCTCTATGTATATAGAGAGAGACATATCCAGACAGATGCAAACAAAAATTGTTACCATTAGCAAATCTGTGCACCCCATGTGCAATAAACCGATGTCTGAGACACTGGTTTTGTTTTTTAAAGATTTTATTTATTTATTTGACAGAGAGAGAGATAGCGAGAGCAGGAACACAAGCAGGGGGAGGGGGAGAGGGAGAAGCAGGCTTCCCGCCGAGCAGGGAGCCCGATGCGGGGCTCGATCCGAGGACCCTGGGATCATGACCTGAGCTGAAGGCAGACGCTTAACAACTGAGCCACCCAGGTGCCCCAAATCAGGGAGATTTTTAACAAAAATGGAAATCAAAGGATTTCTGCCTTCTAAAATCTATAAAGCAATTTAACAAAAGCCTTCTTTCTGAGTACACAATTTAACGTTGGCTTCTATCAGCCTCTGAGTATTGACCTTTGGGAGATCATTTGTAGGAGGGCTTAGGAGAAATTTTGGTCCCGTTTCCTCTGTGAAGCAGGGGAGGCATTCTTCCAGGGGCCATGGGGCCTGCCTAATAACCACAGTGTAATCAATCCTGGGCCAGAAAACTCCCTGTGGCAGCCAGTCAAGGTCTTTGTGAGTGCTGTTGTGAATACCATTAATTTTTAATTTATTTTTAAAATTCCTTTATTAAGTTTTTTTAGCTATTAATTAAAAAAAAAAATTCCTCTCTGGGGCGCCTGGCTGGCTCAGTGGGTGGAGAATGCAACTCTTGTCTTGGGGTTGTGAGTGTAAGCCCCACGTTGGGTGTAGAAATGACTTAAAAAAATAATAATATAAAATCTTTAAAAATAAGTAAATAAAAATTCCTTTCTAAGTTTGGTAGGATATTCTGAAAGTGGAGGAACAAGGGCTTCATCACTTAAAAGATCTGTGGCTGTTCAAGGGATAGGAATCCTTCGCAGAGTCTGCGTGTGTGTGTTGGGCGGGGGAGCTGTGTGTAGGATACATCTGTAAGAGTTATTGTACAGAAATGCCTGAAGCTGGCAGAGCCTGATTATAGCAAAGCGAGCCGTTCCGTGCGTCCCAGGGGCTTCTGCTGAATTCACTTTCTGTCTCTCGGCATTTGCAAGAGTAATCTGTATACTTAGAACCTAGAGATTAGGCTGGAGTGCTGTCTGCAAATCTTGTAGGGCAAGGAAAGTTAAAACAGGCGAATGGGGCCAGACTTTAAGAAGGGGAATTTTCAGTGGGTGTGGACATTGATTTGCCTTAAGTCTAATTTTTGTTCTTTTATCTTGTCAGGGGAGTCCCTAGTGATGTGGAGAACAAAGGCAAAAGAAATGTGGAAAAAATTAAATTGCCCTACGACTTCCAGCCCCTTCACAAGTACTTAAGAGAGGCAGAGGGCCTTCCACCAGGAACTCAACTGCCTCCATGTTAATACTTTGCTAAAAGCGAAAGTCAACCTTAGCTTGACATTAGCCCGACCTCCAGGGTCCTGTAAGTCTACTTTAACATATGAAAATGCCTTTGGAAACTTCTCCAAGATACATGCTAGCAACCATCCTCCAAGCATATGGCCCACTGATACATATGTGAAGGGTCTCATGACTAAGGGTTTACTAGACAGTAGTCAAAGCCCTTATCTTTTTTTTTTTTTTTAAGATTGTATTTATTTGCGAGAGAGAGAATGAGGGACAGAGAGCATGAGAGGGAGGAGCAGACTCCCTCCTGAGCAGGGAACCCGATGTGGGACTCGATCCCGGGACTCCAGGATCATGACCTGAGCCGAAGGCAGTCGCTTAACCAACTGAGCCACCCAGGCGCCCTCAAAGCCCTTATCTTAATAGCAGCTAGCCTCTCAAGGTCCTGGAAATCTTGCTTCCAAATTCCTTAGAGACTTACCCCCTCCCAACTTATATAATCAGCCACTCCTCATGACCCCAGTGCAGCTCCGTCTGCCCACGGGTCCTGTCCCCATGCTTTAATAAAGCCACCTTTTTTTGCACTGAAGACCTCTCAAGAATTCTTTCTTGACTGTTGACTCTCAGACCCCGAACATCACATCACATTACCCAAGGTTAGCTGTTATTCTAATTAGACAATTCAGAATTCTCTCTAAAGAATATTTAATTACTTATTTAAATACAGCCAATTTAAAGGATCTATCATCTGGCCATTGGTGGATAGGATCTTATTAATTTCGGTAATGACTCAAACCAATAAGCTTTTTGATGGCTTAACCCAAAACCTAAGCGGCCTCTAGACAAGGCACAGATGATGTAGTCCCCAAGATCCAAAAGTTTATTCCCCCAAAATAATCTAAGAAAGCAAAGACCTTAGTTGCGTAGGTGGTGAGGATGATGTGGTGAACACCGCGTCTCTGGCCTCCCACAAATCTGAGATGCCTCCAGTCACAGACCCGCTAATCTGTGACAGCAGGCAGGCACTAATGGGAATGGGACTTTTCTCGCACTGACCCCTGAGACCACAAATGCCCCTTACGGGCTGCGACTTATGATAAACTCTCCTGAGAGGTGGCACGGCTGGGCAGAGTATGCTTTTTGTAACTGTGTGTCCAGGATCCCCAGCTTATTTGACTGGGCACCAAGGTGCACCCCAGTCAGTGCACCCTCTGGATGATGGAGACCGGAGAGAATGTTCTCATTGGACACAAAGGCAAGCTCTTAGGACATCGAACAAGACAAAAGGAAAAACTTCCATCTGGTTTTTATATAGGGGACTCACAGCAGTTTGTTCAAACAGACGATGGTCTGGTGAGAACCGGGAACTGAGCAGTCTGTGAGGCTGGCTCGAAAAATCAGACTTCTAGGGTCTTATGCCAGCCCTACGGTCATTCCTTTTTATGAACAAAGGACACAAAGGACACAGACCAACAAAGACCATCCCTGGGAGCAAATGGATCAGCAACCAGAGTGTGCTGCCAATTCTTTCCCACAAGCTGCTAAGCCCAAGGAAGCAGTCCCACAATATTTTCTCCTGCTAATCTAAATTTAGAGAGAGTAAAAAAGCTTCTCACCATTCTTGTTCCATTAGACTCCGCAGACAGAGATTCCAGAAGGCTCACACGGTAAAAAATCTTACCTTCTGCCAGCCGTATTGTCAGATGTCCCAGGATCTCAGCGGTAGCAGTGTCTGGGGCGAGCAGTTGCCCAGCAGAAATAAAGTATCCTGCCCACTATGCTAACTACTGGGGAGGGAAAATTCCTCCCCTACCCCCAAGGTCTTCCAGCTGGGCTAAGAATTCAATTTACATGAGACAGGACAGGAGAAAAAAACCCCAAACCTTTGTTACAAAGCCCAATAATGAAATCGAGACAAAGCATGACCCAGGCAGGCAGTTTTTACACATTTTAGACAAAGAGACAATACATTTGTGAGGAATTTACAGGATAAGGAAAAAAGGTGTGGGGCTCCATCCCAGAACCCCGAGGTCATGACCTGAGCTGAAGGCAGTCACTTAACCAACTGAACCACCCAAACCACCCAAACCACCCAGGGCCCCTGGTATTCAGTACTTAGTAGGTAGCACTAATGTCTACCAAGAAATCTGTTAAGTGTCTTGTTCACCAAGAAGGTGACCCGGGGCTCCACGTGGGAAATTTCAGTGAAGGCTGTAGGGCTGTTAGGAGTCTCTGGGCCCCATGGATTCTGGATAGTTCTTGTGGGCGAGATGGGGGGAGGGCAGGAGAGTGGGGGCATCTGGAAGGTTGGCTAATAGTCACCTTCACGATACCTATTCAGAGAGGGGCACTCCTTTTTCCAGTGTCCCTCTCGTTTGCAATAGGCACACTGGTGTGGTCCTACAGTGGGGTGGCCTCTGGATCTAGAATTTGAGGGCTTCGGGTATCTTACCTTGGGACGGGCACCAAGCTGGTTTGGACATTGGTGAGGTTCTGACCACACCTGCCTCAAGGCATCCGCCAGCAAGGCTGCCTCCTGCCACATCCTGCGCTCTTCCTCCTTCCGCCGGACCTCGTCTCGGTTTCGGAAAACATCGACAGCAATCTCAACCAACTGATATGTGGGCATTTCTAAAGCCCCTCTCACTCTTTGCAATTTCTTTTGAATGTCAGGGGCAGCTTGCCTTATGAAGGTGTCATTTACCATTTGTAGATTCTCTGGAGCTTCTGGGTGTATACCAGCATACTGCCGATAAGCCTTAAACATTCTTTCCAAGTAGTCAAAGGGGTCCTCGTCAGGCTTCTGTCTAACATGCAGAATTTTATTTAAGCTTCTTTGTTTGGGGACTCCATTCTTCAGCCCTTTAAGGATGCAGCTCCGGTAATGCTCAAGCTTGTCTCTATCCCCCACATCATTAGGGCTCCACCTAGGGTCGGTTGTGGGTATGGCCAGGTATCCGATAGCTCTCACCGGAGTATACGGTGCTTCCTCGTGCATCTTATCAGCTTCAGCGCGCGCCTGTTCTAAGATCATACTACGTTCCTCTGATGTGAGGAAGAAATTTAGGAGCGTCTGAATATCTGCCCAAGTTGGATCGTAGGTAGCAAAAATAGAGGCAAAAAAATTCTCCATTTTGATAGGGTCATCTAGGTACGGAGGCATGTTGGTCTTCCAATTCAACAGGTCGGAGGTGGAAAACAGGGGACGTACAAAGATGAAACCGTGTGGCTGCCCGTTCCCGTAAACTCTGATCAGCGACTGACCCAAAGGTAATCTCCCTGCCTGAATTTGGGTGGCCCCCTGGTCCAAGGGGGTAACCTGGCAGGTAGGACAGGGAGAGACCACTAGCGGTCCTGCGGCATCAGGAGGGGAAGGGGATGGAGTTGGGGCCCGAGGTGCCGAATGTCTTGGGACAATTGCCCCGGCCCCTCCAAGCGGAGGTGACGGAGTGGCAGTATTTAACCGAATGGGTAATGAATCATCTATCCTAGCTTGAGAATCAGGTGAAATTACCTCCTTCTGGGGACTCTGTTTTTGCGCCCAAATCACTGATTTTCTCTGAATTTCCTTATTCTGGTATAATAACATAAAAGATCGTACATATTGGATCTCCGACCATTTTCCTTCCCTTTTGCAAAATAAATCCAATTGCAAGATAGTATCATAATTTAATGAACCATTCTCAGGCCATCGTTCTCCCGAATCCAGGGAATATTGTGGCCAGGCAGTATTACAGAAAAATATCATCTCTTTCTTCATCATGAACTCATTGGTGAGCACTGCCCAGTTCCGAAGGATGCAGCCCAAGGGGGTACACTTTGGGATTGAATTCTTATTTCCCATTTTGTCTTCGTATTTGCAATACTAATTCTCAGCAGCTCACACAGAGCCACTCTCACAAAGACAAGTTTTCCAAGAAATCCAAATAGCCAAGAGAACCTCTGTGAGAGTAACTCCTGTTTTCCTTTCTACCAAAGGGAAAATTCCTTACCCAAGGCCTCTCGGCTGAGGTCGAACACAAAGAAAATTATCAGCAGTCGACTGACTGCTGTACCGAGATTACTCACCCAAGGGATGGCTTCCGAACCCCAAGCAAGTTTCTCTGCCCCAAAGTAAAACTAGAAAGCACCGAAGGTTGATTCTGCCGTGCGGAGAGAGTTCGGAACCCAGTCCCCCACACGGGGCAAAGCAGCCACCGGCAAAAGTACCCAGTTGGATTTAGAGTCCCCTTGCAGTCGCCATACTTGTTACCGAGCTGAAAAGTTTATTTGCTCGCGTGCCACGGAAAAGCCAAACACCCCAGCACCAGGCTCTTGCAGAGAAGAAGGTCTGTTGCAAAGCGGCCAAGCAAAGAGACAGGAAGCCGGCGCAAAAACCGGTCTCCCCGCCTAACTTCAGAACAGTTTCTATAATCACAGGGGTTGGCACTACATATTGATGAAAAGGGCGGGGAAATTTGTGACTATTCATGAGGAAGGAAGGAGCACGGAGCATGCGCACTGAGCAAACGTAGAGGCCACATACCTCTCACGTTCACTTTGGGTGGAGACTTGACGTTAAAATGAGGCCAAATGATAAAATCTTTTTTAAAAATTTTATTTATTTATTTGACAGAGACACAGCGAGAGAGGGAACACAAGCAGGGGGACTGGTAGAGGGAGAAGAAGGCTTCCCACGGAGCAGGGAGCCCGATGTGGGGCTCGATCCCAGGACCCCCGGATCATGACCTGAGCCGAAGGCAGTCGCTCAACCAACTGAGCCACCCAGGCGCCCCAATAAATAAAATCTTAAATAAATAAATAAATAAATAAAATGAGGCCAAATGAGGCCCCTGACAATGGGTCGTCACCTATAGGACAAGGAGAGGGCTGTGCATATCTTCTGAGAGCCAGTGTTAACTGAATGGGGTCCTAGATTGGATGAGGACTGCAGGGCCTTGCTTGTTCATAGGCTGAACCTTATCTGAAAAGAAATATGGGCTGACCAGAGAGAAGTAGGTCTCTGAAAAACAAACTTTAAGTTTTCTGCTAGTCTCAGGGAAGCCTGGCTGGCTCAGTTGGTACAGCAGATGACCCTTGATCTTGGGCTTGTGAGTTCCAGCCCCACGTTGGATGTGGAGGTTACTAAAAATCAAATAAAACCGAAACTTGCCGTTAATTTCAACCTCATAAACTCCTCGGAGGCACAGCTTCTAATCCACTAATCTTTAAATTTATTTTAAAGTAGGCTCCACACCCAGTTTGGAGCCCAACATGGGGCTTGAATTCACAACCTTGAGATCAAGACCTGAGCTGGTATCCAGTCAGATGCTTAACCAACTGAGCCACCCAGGTGCTCCTAAATCCACTAATTTTCACTCTGCACCATGTTCTGTTTTCTTGCTAATGGGTATTTAGAACATTTAAAATTTTTTGCCATCACAGGACCCTGAACATGTATATATATATTTTTTAAATTTGTAAAAGATTTTATTTATTTATTTGACAGAGACACAGAAAGAGAGGGAACACAAACGGGGGAGAGGGAGAGGGAGAAGCAGGTTTCCCGCTGAGAAGGGAGCCCAATGCAGGGCTTGATCCCAGGACTCTGGGATCATGACCTGAGCTGAAGGCAGATGCTTAACGGCTGAACCACCCAGGCGCCCTGACCCTGAACATATTTTAAACATACCAACCTAATGGGTGTGGTGTGGAGTGATACTAATAATTTATTGTAACTTTAATTTGCATTTTTCTACTTTTAATAAGTTTCGGCTTCTTTTATGTGTGTTTATTTTTATTTATTTATTTATTTATTTATTTGCCCCTCAGTTCTCACAGTCTGTGAACTGCCTATTCATATCTTAACTGACTGAGCCACCCAGGCGCCCCTTCCTATTCATACCTTTGGCCCATTTTTCTATGGAGTTGCGCTTTTTTTCTTGTTGACTGTATAACCTAATGGAAGAAGAGTTCATCTGCCTCACGTGAACCAAAGCCAACAAGTGCCCCACTGAGTGTTTGCAGCAAAGAAATCAAAAAGCTATTTATTGGATTGTTGCCAACCAGAACAGGGAGCTAATGCTCTAAAGACCCAATTCCCTGAGGGCTTACAAGCAGGGCGTTCTCTCTTTTCTTTCCGTTTCCTTTTCTTTTTTTTAATTATGTGTTTTTAAGTAGGCAACATGCCCAACGTGGGGCCGGAACTCACCACCCTGAGATCAAGAGTCGCTTGCTCTACTCCCTGAGCCAGCCAGGTGCAGCCAAGCAGGGTTGTTGTTGTTTTTTAATAGAGATTTTATATATTTATTTTTGTGGGAGACAGAGAGCACAAGCAGGGGCAGGGACAAAGGGAGAAGCAGGCTCCCCGCTGAGCAGGGAGCCCGATGTGGAACTTGATCCCAGGACCCTGGGACCATGACCTGAGCTGAAGGCAGATCAGACTGAGGCACCCAGGCGCAAGAGCAGGTGTTTTTAAAGGGTGAAAATTCACAGTAAGGGTCCTGGGGTCATTCAGTTAGGGATTAGGTCAGCTTTTAATATTTCTTTCCTTAATGGTTTTGTCACTCTTGGCGTCACCCTGTCTGTCTTTGGTGTGATGGTGGTGAGGCAGTCCTTCAGGTTCAAGGGCCTGGGATTGCACAACCTTGGTGCCAGATTGCATCAGTCACCTTTTGAGTACAAAGGCAGAAGGTCTACATCCTGTGACTATTCCTAAGCTGCAAACAATGACTATTTTTTGCACACGCAGGGCCTTATGGTTGTCACCTCAGGCAGAATAGCATCCCACACACTTTCTCAGAAGCAACTTCATGTTATTTCCTGAGGCCACTTTAAAGGTTTCTTTAGGGGCGCCTGGGTGGCTCAGTCATTAAGCGTTTGCCTTCAGCTCCAGTCATGATCCTGGGGTCCTGGGATCGAGCCCCGCGTCAGGCTCCCTGCTCAGCGGGAGGCCTGCTTCTCCCTCTCCCACTCCCCCTGCTTGTGTTCACTCTCTCGCTGTCAGATAAATAAATAAAATCTTAAAAAAAAATTAAAAAAAAGGTTTCTTTAAATGGTAACTAAGGAAAATTAAATAAGTAAAAAATAAACGGTAACTAAGGGCTACTTAACTCTGATCAGAGGCAGCTAGGAGCCATATATCTAATTGTGGGGCCTGCTGGGGGCTTGTATTCCTGGTTTCAATTGGCAGAAATTTTTATACTTTGTTTTTAAAGATTTTATTTTGGGGGGCACCTGGCTGGCTCAGTCAGTGGAGGGCATGACTCTTGATGTTGGGGTTGTGAGTTCGAGCCCTGCGTTGGTTGTACAGATTACTTAAAAAATAAAATCTTTTATTTATTTATTTATTTATTTATTTATTTATTTATTTATTTATTTAGGCTTTTATTGTTAAGTAATCTCTACACCCAATTCGGATATATCTATATATTTATATCTATATCTACACCACGTCTTCTTTATCCATTCAACAGTCAATGGACACTTGGGCTCTTTCCATAGTTTGGCTATTGTTGATAATGCTGCTATAAACATTGGGGTGTATGTACCCCTTTGAATGTGTATTTTTGTATCCTCTGGGTCAATACCTAGTAGTGCAATTGCTGGATCGTAGGGTAGCTCTATTTTTTAACTTTCTGAGGAGGCTCCATACTGTTTTCCAGAGTGGCTGCACCAGTTTGCATTCCCACCAACAGTGCAAGAGGGTTTCCCTTACTACTCATTCTTGTCAACATCTGTTCTTTCCCATGTTGTTATTTTTAGCCATTCTGACCAGTGTGAGGTGGTATCTCTTTGTGGTTTTGATTTGCATTTCCCTGATGATGAGTGATGTTGAGCACTTTTTCATGTATTTGTTGGCCATTTGTATGTCTTTGGAGAAATGTCTGTTCAAGTCTTCTGCCCATTTTTCTTGATTGGATTATTTGTTCTTTGGGTGTTGAGTTTAATAAGTTCTTTTTTTTTTTTTTAAGATTTTATTTATTTATTTGACAGAGAGAGACACAGCGAGAGAGGGAACGCAAGCAGGGGGGCAGGGAGAGGGAGAAGCAGGCTCCCTGCTGAGCAGGGCTCCATTCCAGGACCCTGGGATCATGACCTGAAGGCACACGCTTAATGACTGAGCCACCCAGGCGCCCTCTATTGAAAGTTTTTCACATGTAGGTATTTAATCCACTTGGATTAATTTTTATGTATGACATGAGATAAGGGTCCAATCTGAATTGCCTGTGGGTAGACTGTTCCGGCATCATTATTTAATAGTCCATTCTCTCCCCACTACTCGATCATATATCAAGTTTAGACTCCACTGTTCTGTTGGTACGTCTGTCTGGTGTTAAATTAATTCCCTATAGTCTTCAATGATGTCGCTTTATAGAAAATCTTGGTACCTTTGTCAATGAGTCTTACCACTTCAAAAGTGTCTTGGCTACTCTGGACTCTGTTTCTTTCTGTAAATTTTAGAATTGGCTGGTCAAGTTTGAAGAAAATCCTACTGGGTGTGCCTAGCTGGCTCAATCAGTAGAGCATGAGACTCTTGATCTCAGGGTCCTGAGTGTAAGCCCCATATTGGGCATGGAGCCTCCTTTAAAAATCCTGTTGGAGTTTTGACTGGGATTACATTTGAGTTACAGATCAACTTGGGAGAGAAATGACATCTTTAAGGTATTAGCGTCTTATCATAAACATGGTATATTTCTGAGGTCAACTTTAACGGTTTTCAAAACGGTATTATGACTTTCTCCATAAAAGTAATGCATATCTTAGCTCAGATTCAGTCCTTTTAATGTTTGTGGGCCCTATGCCTGGGGTCTCAGGGAAGTTACACTTTAACTTTTACCAAGGTCAGAATGACTTGACCAAACTTCAAAGCATGGGCTCTATTTCTGTCCTGGGCACACATTGTATATCTGCTTTGTTGACAATCCATAAAAACCCATTTTGGGGGCGCCTGGGTGGCTCAGTCAGTTGAGCATCTGACCCTTGATTTCAGCTCAGGTCATGATCTCGGGGGTTCTTGGGATCTAGTCCTGCATCGGGCTCCTCTGCACCCAGCGGGGAGTTTGCTTCTCTCCCTCTCTTTCTCTGTCTCTCTCTGCCCACCCCTACCCCCACTTGCATCATCTCTCTCTAAAATAAATAAATACAGGGACGCCTGGGTGGCTCAGTCGTTAAGCGTCTGCCTTCAGCTCGGGTCATGATTCCAGGGTCCTGGGATCGAGTCCCACATCGGGCTCCTTGCTCAGTGAGGAGCCTGCTTCTCCCTCTCCCTCTGCTGCTCCCCATGCTTGTGCTCTCTCTCTCTGACAAATAAATAAATACAAATCTTTAAAATAAATAAATAAGGGGCGCCTGGGTGGCTCAGTCGTTAAGTGTCTGCCTTCGGCTCAGGTCATGATCCCAGGGTCCTGGGATCGAGCCCCACATCGGGCTCCCTGCTCCGCGGGAAGCCTGCTTCTCCCTCTCCCACTCCCCCTGCTTGTGTCCCCTCTCTCTCTGTGTCTCTCTCTGTCAAATAAATAAATAAAATCTTTAAAAAAAAAAAATCTTAAAAAAAAAACCCCAACAACCCATTTCAAACATAAGGAAGAAGACCTCCCTAAGTTCCCATGAGACTGAAGTCATTCAGCCTTACACATAATAAAAGCTTAAGATAAGGTCTGTAACTTTCTGAAATGTCTTTTCTCTAATGGTTTGTAACTTTTTATGTAAAACAACAACAACAACAACAATATAACTCTACACCAAGTGTTTCTTCCCTGGAGCACTCTCTTCTTTGTGAAGATTGTGTGTCCTGGGCAGCTGTCCTCTCTTGGGCCCAAATAAAACTCTTTCTTTCTTTTAGAGATTCTAAAAGGTTTGTTCATTTTGCATCAACAATATATTTTATTTTATTTATTTATTTTTAAAAAGATTTTATTTACTTATTTGACAGAGAGAGACAGTGAGAGAGGGAACACAAGCAGAGGGAGTAGAAGAGGGAGAAGCAGGCCTCCTGCTGAGAGGGAGCCAGATGCGGGGCTCGATCCCAGGACCCTGGGATCATGACCTGAGCAGATGCCCAACAACTGAGCCACCCAAGCACCCGACAATATATATTATAAATAGCTGCTTTTTGCATTTGTATTTTACATAGTAAAAGAAGAATCTCTCTCTCTTTTTAAGATTTTATTTATTTATTTGACACAGAGAGAGAAAGCGCACAAGAAGGTGGAGCAGCAGAGGGAAAGGGAGAAGCAGGCTCTCTGATGATCAGGGAGCCCGATGTGGGACTCGATCCCAGGGCCCTGGGATCATGACCTAAGCTGAAGGCGGACGCTTAACCAACTGAGCCACCCAGGTGCCTCATAAAGGAAGTATCTTATTCATAATGTTATAAACATGTCAATATTGTTGCCACTGCTCAAATGCATTTTATTTTATTTTTTAAAGGTTTTTATTTATATAGGTAATCTCTACATGCCACACGGGGCTTGACCCTGAGATCAAGAGCTGCATGCTCTTCTGACTGAGCCACCCAGGCGCCCCCAAAATACATTTTAGAATAGTTCTGAATCTAATTACTTTCACAATGGGCGTTGTGGGTTTTTTTGTTTTTTTTTAAGATTTTATTTATTTATTTGACAGAGAGAGACACAGCGAGAAAGGGAACACAAGCATGGGGAGTGGGAGAGGGAGAAGCAGGCTTCCCGCCGAGCAGGGAGCCCGATGCGGGGCTCAATCCCAGGACCCTGGGACCATGACCTGAGCTGAAGGCAGATGCTTAACAACTGAGCCACCCAGGTGCCCCGGGCGTTGCATTATTTTGAATATCCTCAGCTATAGGAAATCTTCACCCTCTGACCACACACTTGAGTTTTGAGAAAAGCCCCTGGATCTTAGACTTTGATTCTAAGGTCACATTCCTCTGTACCTGAAATACATCCTTTAGAGGTTCTCCAGGCAGGGAAGCTTAGTTGTTTCTCTGAAAATTTACTGTTTACCTTTATCTTGCCCCATTCTTAAGAGATTCTGCTATTCCAGGTTGACAATTGCTTTCCTGCAGCATTTTAAGGATTTTATTATTTTTTAAAGATTTTATTTATTGAATTGAGAAAGTGAGTGGGCAAGAGAGTACATGAGCAGGGGCAGAGGGAGAGGGAGAAGCAGACTCCCCAGCTGAGCAGGGAGCCCAACATGGGGCTCGATCCCAGGATTGTGACCTGAGCCAAAAGCAAATGCTTAACAGACTGAGCCACCCAGGCTTCCCTTAAGGATTTTATTTTTAAATACACCCAAATTGGGGCGCCTGGGTGGCTCAGTTGGTTAAGCGACTGCCTTCGGCTCAGGTCATGATCCTGGAGTCCCGGGATCGAGTCCCGCATAGGGCTCCCTGCTCGGCAGGGAGTCTGCTTCTCCCTCTGACCCTCCTCCCTCTCATGCTCTCTGTCTCTCATTCTCTCTGTCTCAAATAAATAAATAAAATCTTAAAAAAAAAAAACCCACCCAAATGGCCCTCAAATTTACAACCCCAAGGTTAAGAGTTGCTTGCTCTACCAACTGAGCCAGCTAGGTGTCCCTCTTGCAGCATTTTAAAGATAGGTTCCACCCTCTTCTGGAGTCCTGTGGTGCTTTTGAAGTTATATAGTTGGTTTCCCTATTGCAGTGTTTTCTCCCTCCCTCTCTCTCCCTCTCTCTCTTTGTCTTTAGTATCCTACAGTTTCAGTACAGTATGTCTAGGTGTGGATATATTCATTTTGATCCTGCTTGAGATTTGTTGTGAGTTATGGGTTGAATTGTGTCCCCCAAAATGATATGTTAAAGTCCCTCTGAATGTACTTTTTTTTTAAAAGATTTTTTTTTTGATGTTGTGTTCCATGATTCATTATTTGCGTACAACACCAGTGCTCCATTCAGTGCATGCCCTCTGTAATACCCATCACCAGGCTAACCCATCCTCCCACCGCCCTCCCCTCTAGAACCCTCAGTTTGTTTTTCAGAGTCCATCGTCTCTCATGGTTCATCTCCCCCTCCGATTTCCCCCCTTCATTCTTCCCCTCCTGCTATCTTCTTCTTCTTCTTCTTTTTTTTTTTAACATATAATGTATTATTTGTTTCAGAGGTATAGATCTGTGATTCAACAGTCTTGCACAATTCACAGCACTCACCATAGCACATACCCTCTGCAATGTCTATCACCCAGCAGCCCCATCCCTCCTACCCCCCACCACTCCAGCAACCCTCACTTTGTTTCCTGAGATTAAGAATTCCTCATATCAGTGAGGTCATATGATACATGTCTTTCTCTGACTGACTTATTTTGCTCAGCATAACACTCTCCAGTTCTATCCACGTCGTTGTAAATGGCAAGATCTCATTCCTTTTGATGGCTGCATAATATTCCATTGTATATATATACCACCTCTTCTTTATCCATTCATCTGTCGATGGACATCTTGGCTCTTTCCACAGTTTGGCTATTGTGGACATTGCTGCTATAAACATCAGGGTGCACGTACCCCTTCGGATCCCTACATTTGTATCTTTGGGGTAAATACCCAGTAGTGCAATTGCTGGATCATATGGTAGCTCTATTTTCAACTTTTTGAAGAACCGCCATACTGTTTTCCAGAGTGGCTGCACCAGCTTGCATTCCCACCAACAGTGTAGGAGGGTTCCCCTTTCTCCGCATCCCCGCCAACATCTGTCATTTCCTGACTTGTTAATTTTAGCCGTTCTGACTGGTGTGAGGTGATATCTCATTGAGATTTTGATTTGGATTTCCCTGATGCTGAGCGACGTTGAGCACTTTTTCATGTGTCTGTTGGCCATTTGGATATCTTCTTTGGAAAAATGTCTGTTCATGTCTTCTGCCCATTTCTTGATTGGATTATTTGTTCTTTGGGTTTTGAGTTTAAGAAGTTCTTTTTTTTTTTTTTTTTTAAAGATTTTATTTATTTGACAGAGAGAGACACAGCGAGAGAGGGGAACACAAGCAGGGGGAGTGGGAGAGGGAGAAGCAGGCTCCCGGCCAAGCAGGGAGCCCGATGCGGGGCTCGATCCCAGGACCCCGGAATCAGGACCCGAGCCGAAGGCAGACGCCCAACGACTGAGCCACCCAGGCGCCCCAAGAAGTTCTTTATAGATTTTGGACACTAGCCCTTTATCTGATATGTCATTTGCAAATACCTTCTCCTATTCTGTTGGTTGTCTTTCAGTTTTGTTCACTGTTTCTTTTACTGTGCAAAAGCTTTTTATCTTGATGAGGTCCCAATAGTTAATTTTTGCCCTTGCTTCCCTTGCCTTTAGCGATGTTTCTAGGAAGTTGTTGCGGCTGAGGTCGAAGAGGTTGCTGCCTGTGTTCTCCTTTAGGATTTTGATGGACTCCTGTCTCACATTTAGGTCTTTCAACCATTTTGAGTCTATTTATGTGTGTGGTGTAAGGAAATGGTCCAGTTTCATTCTTCTGCATGTGGCTGTCCAATTTTCCCAACACCGTTTGTTGAAGAGACTGACTGTCTTTTTGCCATTGGACATTCTTTCCTGCTTTGTCAAAGATGAGTTGACCATAGAGTTGAGGGTCCATTTCTGGGCTCTCTATTCTGTTCCATTGATCGATGTGCCTGTTTTTGTGCCAGTACCATACTGTCTTGATGATGACAGCTTTGTAATAGAGCTTGAAGTCCGGAATTGTGATGCCGCCAGCTTTGCTTTTCTTTTTCAACATTCCTCTGGCTATTTGGGGTCTTTTTTCTGGTTCCATAAAAATTTTAGGATTATTTGTTCCATTTCTTTGAAAGAAGTGGATGGTATTTTGATGGGGATTGCATTGAATGTGTAGATTGCTCTAGGTAGCATTGACATCTTCACAATATTTGTTCTTTCAATCCATGAGCATGGAACTTTTTTCCATTTCTTTGTGTCTTCCTTAATTTCTTTCATGAGTATTTCATAGTTTTCTGAGTACAGATTCTTTGCCTCTTTCGTTAGATTTATTCCTAGGTATCTTATGGTTTTGGGTGCAATTGTAAATGGGATCCACTCCTTAATTTCTCTTTCTTCTGTCTTGTTGTTGGTGTATAGGAATGCCATTGATTTCCGTGCATTGATTTTATATCCTGCCACTTTACTGAATTCCTGTATGAGTTCTAGCAGTTTTGGGGTGGAGTCTTTTGGGTTTTCCACATAAAGTATCATATTATCTGCAAAGAGTGAGAGTTTGACTTCTTCTTTGCCAATTTGGATGACTTTTATTTCTTTTTGTTGTCTGATTGCTGTGGCTAGGACTTTTACATTTACATTCAGGGTGACCATTGAAAGATATGAATTTAGTGCTATTGTATTGCCTGTAAGGTGACTGTTACTGTATATTGTCTGTGTTCCTTTCTGGTCTATGTTGCTTTTAGGCTCTCTCTTTGCTTAGAGGACCCCTTTCAATATTTCTTGTAGGGCTGGATTTGTGTTTGCAAATTCCTTTAGTTTTTGTTTGTCCTGGAAGCTTTTTATCTCTCCTTCTATTTTCAATGACAGCCTAGCTGGATCTAGTATTCTTGGCTGCATATTTTTCTCATTTAGTGCTCTGAATATATCCTGCCAGTCCTTTCTGGCCTGCCAGGTCTCTGTGGATAGGTCTGTTGCCAGTCTAATTTTTCTAACATTGTAGCTTACATATCTCTTCTCCCCGGCTGCTTTCAAGATTTTCTCTTTGTCTCTGAGACTTGTAAGTTTTACTATTAGATGTCGGGGTGTTGACCTATTTTTATTGATTTTGAGGGGGGTTCTCTGTGCCTCCTGGATTTTGATGCCTGTTTCCTTCCCCAGATTAGGGAAGTTCTCTGCTATAATTTGCTCCAATATACTTTCTGCCCCTCTCTCTCTTTCTTCTTCTTTTGGGATCCCAATTATTCTAATGCTGTTTCTTCTTATGGTAT
This sequence comes from Mirounga angustirostris, assembly GCF_029215605.1. NCBI lineage: Eukaryota > Metazoa > Chordata > Mammalia > Carnivora > Phocidae > Mirounga > Mirounga angustirostris. Next base: position 65,677,437 of record NW_026991722.1, read on the forward strand.
CGCTTATCTTTTGAATTCTGCCCTTGTGATCCAGTAGTTGTTTATCTCTTTTTCTCAGCTTTTTTATTTTCCATCATTTGGTCTTTTGTATCACTAATTCTCTCTTCTGCCTCATTTATTCTAGCAGTTAGAGCCTCCATTTTTTATTGCACCTCATTAATAGCCCTTTTGATTTTGACTTGTTTAGATTTTAGTTCTTTTATTTCTCCAGAAAGGGTTTCTCTAATAACTTCCATGCTTTTATCAAGCCCAGCTAGTATCTTTAAAATCATCATTCTGAACTCTAGTTCCGACATCATACTAATGTCCGTATTGATTAGGTCCCTGGCAGTCAGTACTGCCTCTTGTTCTTTTCATTGAGGTGATTTTTTCCGTCTTGTCATTGTGTCCAGAGGAGAATAGATGAATGAGAGAACAAAACGCTCACCGGGTAATGACGTCCCCAGAAAGTATACACTAAACAAATCAGAAGAGACCTGAAACTGGGGGAAAAGAAAGGGAAAGGAAGAAAAAAGAAAAAGAAAAGAAAAAGAAAAAGATAAATACAAACAAAAACAAAACAAAACAAAAAAAACAGAATATGATCAAATATAATCAGGCTGGTGCATAGATCAGTGCCACACACTAGATTTTGGGTGTATTTTGGTCTGTTAGAAGGAAGTGCCTCCCAAAATTTTAAAGAAAGAAAAACTTATATATGTACAAAAATAAGGGTTAATATGATGAAGGGATGGAATGTGACTTCCAGAAAGTGGTCGCTTTTCTGTTCAGAGAGTTGTTGCTATTCTTTTCTTCGATCTCCTGTTGAGTTCGTAGGTGTTCAGAATGGTTTGATCCTTATCCAGCTGAATTCCTGGGACCACACGAAATCCAGGTCTCCTACACCTCCGCCATCTTGCTCCACCCCTTCTTTTTTTTTAAAAAAAGATTTTATTATTCATTTGAGACACAGAGATACAGAGAGAGAGAGAGTGCATGAGCAGGGGGAGAGGCAGAGGGAGAGAGAGAAGCAGGATCCCCACTGAGCCAGGAGCCGGATATGGGGCTCGATCCCAGGACCCTGGGATCAGGACCTGAGCTGAAGGCAGATGCTCAACCATCTGAGCCACCAAGGCGCCCCTGAATGTACTTTTTAAAACTCCCAGTACCTCTGAATGTGATTTTATTTGGAAGTAGAATCATCACAGATATGATTTATGTGGGAAACAAAGACAGAAGAAAAATTATTAAATTTCCTTACTACCTACACCCCACTGATAAGTCCTTGAAACAGGCAGAGGGACATTCCTCTAGGGACTCAACTGACTCAATGCTAATACTTTGCTAAGGGCAAAAGGCAATCCTAGCCTAACCATCCTCCCCTCCCTCTCCCCGCCCCAGGATCCTGTAAGTCTACTTTAATGTATAAGAATTCCTTTAGAAAATTTCTTTATCTCTAAACCCCCCAAGATATATGTTGGCAATCACCTCCCAAGCTTATGGCCCACTAATACACATCAGAAGGGTCTCATGACTAAGGTTTTATTAGATGGTAATAAATGACCTTTTCCCAACAATAGCTAGCCCCCTCAAGGTCCTGGAAACCTTGCTTCCAAATTCCTTAGAGACTTAAGCTCTCCCTAACCCCACCCCAACTTGAAAGTCTATAATGGGCCACTCCTCATGACCCCAGGGCAGCTCTTTTTGCACCAAAGACATCTCAAGAATTCTTTCTTGGCCATTGGCTTTGAACCCTAACGTTTTTCCTACAGCATATGGCACCCAACATGGAGCTTTGAGTCCAGAGTCTCATCTGGACTCTGAGCCTCGGTGCAAACATGGTGAGCACTTACTTCCTCTTCTCTTTCTTTATGTTCATTTCAGGGGCTTTTCAAGGAGTAGTCTTATTGGGACACTTTCATGTTGATTGCTCAGGCTGCAATCCTCTAGCCTGTGGCTACTCTATGGGGAGGAGAAAGCCTGCCTTTTGGCTGGAAGTTAGTATCCTGGCTGGGATGGTAATAAGACCCAGAAACTTGATGCCCTCTCTTTATTCCCGTCCTTATACAAAGTCCTGTGTCTTGGGCATGGGACGGCCACCTAAGCCACGAGCACGGCTATGTGAGGTTTCCTCCTGATTGATCTAATGTGATCCTCTTCACATCCCTGGTCTAGCTGCTTCTGGGCAAGGGACCTCCACTGGGAGCTGGCCAAAACCAGTACTCAATTGAATTAAAACTCAACCAGGGACTGTTTCCTAGGGAAGTTGGCTCTAAGGACTACATATGTTGGAATGTCATTTAGATCATGATGGATTTCTTTTTTTTTTTTAAAGATTTTATTTATTTATTTGACACACAGAGAGACAGAGCACAGCAGGGGTAGCAGCAGGCAGAGGGAGAGGGAGAAGCAGGCCCCCCGCTGTACAGAGAGCCCAACGTGGGGCTCAATCCCAGGACCCTGGGATCATGACCTGAGCCGAAGGCAGATGCTTAACCAACTGAGCCACCCAGGTGCCCCAATCATGATGGATTTCTATTTTTACTGTTTTCGGTCAATATCCTCTACTAACTACTTAAAAGCTACACAATTCAGTTATTTCCCCTTGTAAAACTTCTCTAGTGTTCTCCATGGATTAAAAATGGTGGGTTCCTCAAGGCAAGGTAAAATAAGGTGTGACCTTCACAGCATGACCTTCAAGGCATGGTATTTCGGTCCATATGCCAGGCATCCATCTGCAGCCTCGGATGCATTGGGGAAGCTGGGGGACCCTAGCATCCCTCCTACAGGGGCCTTTATCGGCAGCGGTGTTCATAGCGATTTTGTTTGGGGGACGCATTGGGTTGCTTTGACACCAGGAACCTCTGACATACCCTGTGCATGGGACGCCACCTGGGAGTCAGGGTGGGTGGGGGATTTTCTAGGTAATGGACCTTCTCTTTTCTTCAGTTCCCAAGGACTGTCCCTTGGGGTGCCTTTTAACCCACTGGAAACAATTCAGATTGCAAACCTTAGGAAACGACTGAGCTCCTGTAACCCTGCACGGCCTCGGTGGGATCCATCGGTTAGTTCGCTTCTGCAGGAAATAGGGCAAATGGACCTAAGGTACCTTCATTGCTCTACACCAGGACCCTGACCTAAGGACCGCTTGCAGAATGTGTTTGCCTGAACGTGTCGGCTAGTAAAGCACCACACCCCGCCCCGACATACTGGATGATAATTACCTAAATAGGCCTCCTCCAAATAAACCTATGTTGCTTGAGGAAACACAGGCCCTCCCTAGCAAAGGGGACTCTGACTCTCTCTCTCAGTTTCTCCTCCTAATAGATGTGGGGGCTTCTCCCTCCCTCATTTCCCCAGTTAATGGCTATAACTGGAGCCAACTGTGGCTAGGCTACCTCAGGATGGGGACTTTAAGGCATATTCCCAAGCAGCTGCTGAAACTCTCTTTGTTTCGAGGAAATTCCCTGTCTTCTCCGGCCTGACATGGACTGCCTAACCCCCTTGCTCGCGGGAAAACATGGCGTCGGCTCCTCTGGGGAAAATTGGCTTCTAGACCATCCTCGGTGCCTCAGGCACCATGGCTCCTTCTCCCCTCTCTGTCATGGAGCTCAGGACATGATCCTGGAGTCCAAGGATGGAGCCCCACATTGGGCTCCCTGCTCAGTGGGGAGTCTGCTGCTCCCTCTGACCCTCCCCCTTCATACTCTCTCTCCACTCTCTCTCTCAAATAAATAAATACAATCTTTAAAAAAAATCCTGGGTACCTTGTAAAATGTGTGTGTATATACGCGAGAACGTGTGAGAGCGCGCATGTGTACACATACTTGGGAGCATCTATGTATGCTTGAGTGTATAAGAGCATGTATGTGTGCATTTGCTGTGCGCGTGGGTAGGTGGCAGTGGCTCTTTTTCCTCTAACTTGCCTGACCACAAGCGCCTGAAATTCTCCCACAGAGAGGATCACTCTTTAGGGCTGAGTCAATTCCCCAAATATTAACTGACACTTCTGCATGCTCAACACCCTGTGGGCTGTGGGGCAGTCACAAGGAAGGCACCCTGTCCTCAGTCACCAAGCTGGTTAGTAACTTATGCATTGTCCTTTCCAGGAACCTCTTTAAAAATTCTCATTTCTGCGGCGCCTAGGTGGCTCAGTCGGTTAAGTGCCTGCTTTCGGCTCAGGTCATGATCCGGGGTCCTGGGATTGAGCCCCGCATTGGGCTCCCTGCTCGGCGGGAAGCCTGCTTCTCCCTCTCCCACTCCCCCTGATTGTGTTCCCTCTCTCTCTCTCTCTGTCAGTAAATAAAAAATAATTAAAAAAAAACTTCTAAAAAACAAATAGCTTTTTTTTTTTTTTTTTTTGAGAGACAGAGTGCGGCCAGGGTGGAAGGGGGCAGAGGGAGAGGGAGAATCTTAAGCAAGCTCCATGCCCAGCACAGACCCCCACGCAGGACTCCATCTCACAACCCTGAGATCATGACCTGAGCTGAAATCAAGAGTCGGACGTTTAACTGAATGAGCTGCCCAGGCACCCCATAAATAAAGGAATTTTTTTTAAAAAGATTTATTTATTTATTTGAGAGAGCGAGAATGAGAGAGAGTACATGAGAGGGGGGAGGGTCAGAGGGAGAAGCAGGCTCCTCGCTGAGCAGGGAGCCCGATGCGAGACTCGATCCCGGGACTCCAGGATCATGACCTGAGCCGAAGGCAGTTGCTTAACCAACTGAGCCACCCAGGCACCCAAATAAATGAATTTTAAAACAAGAGCAAGGAATAAAAGACTATTCAAATGACACGGCAGACATGAAAAAGAACAAAATAGGACTTGTAGGGGATCCTGGCTGGCTCCGTTGGTGGAGTGTGCAACTCTTGATCTCAGGGTTGTGGGTTTGACCCCCATGTAGAGATTACTTAAAAATAACTTTTAGAGGGCGCCTGGGTGGCTCAGTTGTTAAGCGTCTGCCTTCGGCTCAGGTCATGATCCCAGGGTCCTGGGATCGAGCCCCACATCGGGCTCCCTGCTCAGTGGGGAGCCTGCTTTTCCCTCTCCCGCTCCCCCTGCTTGTGTTCCCTCCCTCGCTGGGTCTCTCTCTGTCAAATAAATAAATAAAATCTTAAAAAATAAATAAATAAAAATAAAAATAACTTTAGGGGCGCCTAGGCGGCTCAGTCGGTTAAGCCTCTGCCTTCTGCTCAGGCCATGATCCTGGGGTCCTGGGACCAACCCCATGTCGGGCTCCCTACTCAGCGGGAAGCCTGCTTCTCCCTCTCCCGCTCCCCCTGCTTGTGTTCCCTCTCTCACTATCTCTCTCTCTGTGTCAAAAATAAATAAATAAATAATCTTTAAAATAAAAAAAAGGAAAGTAGCATACAGAGAGAAAAAAATTAAAATTATGAAAGAGAAGTTAAAAGACAGGATCATAGGATGAGGTCTAACATAAGCCCAACTGAAGTTCCAGAATGAGAGGAGGAGGAAAGAGGAGAGGTAATATTGAAGATATGGAGGTGAGAATTTGCAAATTAATGAAAGACGTGGACCCTCAAATTTAGGAAACACAATGTATTAGATTTCTAGGGCCAGTGTAACAAAGTACAACAGACTATGTGGCTTAATCCACAGAAATTTACTTGTTTTTCCCTAAGATTTTTAATTTATTCATTTGAGATTGATTGATTGATTGATTTGACAGAGAGAGCACAAGCAGGGGGAACAGTAAAGGGGGAAGGAGAAGCAGGCTCGCCGCTGAGCAGGGAGCCCAATACGGGGCTCGATCCCAGAACCCTGGGATCATGACCTGAGCCGAAGGCAGACGCTTAACCAACTGAGCCAACCAGGTGCCCCAGAAATGTATTTTCTTATAATCCGAGAAGCTAGAAGTTCCAGATCAACATTTGGGCAGGGCGGTGCTCGTTCTGAAGGGTTCCAGGAGAGAATCTGTTCCATGCCTTTCTCCCAACTTCTAGCATTGCCTTGGCATTCCTTGTCTTGTAGATTCGCTACTCCAATCTCTGCCTGGCACGCTCATCACCTGGTGTTCTGTGTGTGTCTTCACCTCATCCTTTCTCCCTCTTCTGTTCTCATCAGGACGCCAGTTACATTGGGTTAAAGCCCACCCTACTCCAGTATGAGCACATCTTAACTTACTACTGACGTAGGAAAGACGTTAGGGTTCAAAGCCAATGACAAAGAAAGAGTTCTTGAGACGTCTTTGATGCAAAAAGATGCTTTTATTAAAGCACGGGGACAGGACCCGTGGGCAGAAAGAGCTGCACGGGGGGGGGGGGGGGGGCGGTCATGAGGAGTGGCCCATTACAGACTTTCAGGTTGGAAGGAGGTTAAGGAGAGTGTAAGTCTCTAAGAAATTTTGGAAGCAAGGTTTCCAGGACCTTGCGGGGGCTAGCTATTGTTGGGGAAAGGTCATGTATTACCATCTAATAAAACCTGAGTCATGAGACCCTTTGGATGTATATCGGTGGGTATTATGCTTGGGTGGGGGGTGATTGCCAACACGTATCTTGGGGGGTGGTTAGAGATAAAGGAAATTTCTAAAGGAATTTTTATATGTTAAAGTAGACTTACAGGGGACCTGGGTGGCTCAGATGGTTAAGCATCTGCCTTTGGCTCGGGTCATGATCCCAGGCTCCTGGCTCAGTGGGGAGCCTGCTTCTCCCTCTGCCTCTCCCCCTGCTCGTGCTCTCTCTCTCTCTCTCTCTGTATCTCTGTGCCTCGAATGAATAAATAAAATCTTTAAAAATATATATAATAAGTAGACTTACAGGATCGGGGGGGGGGGGTTGGGCGGGGTGTTGTCAGGCTAGGATTGTCTTTCGAGTCCCTAGAGGAATGTCACTCTGCCTGTTTCAAGGACTTGTCAATGGACGTAGGTAGTAAGAAAATGTAATCATTTTTCTTCTGCTTTTGTTTCCCACATCATTCCCCCCTGAACAATTTTGACCCTTAAATCTTGGGTGGAAGGTCTCATCTTCTGTAACTTCTTCCTGCTGAATAGGAGTGTAGAGATGTCCCTATCTATGGATCAACATTGGTCAGCTGGGGCTTACATAGATGTGTGAGTTACAAAAGGCAGAGCAGCTGAGTCCAAGGGAGACTGCATGCGTGGATCTTCCCGAGTGGAAAGGATCATCTGTTGGCTTGAAGTTATGGCAGCGAAGGAGTCTCGGCACCAAGTGAAGAGACATGGGAGAAAACAGCAAAACATGCTTAGTGTAACAAAATGAAAAAGAAGCCCAAGTGAGAGTCCTTTGATAGTTGCCAAAAACCCTCTTCCAGTCCAGAAGTTTAACCAATCATGAAAGGAAAGAGAGGGATCGTTTAAAGTGCCAATTTGAGTATTCACGTCAGAGACCCAGAAATCGTTTGCGGTCATCTGGAACATACGCATAGCGTTTTGTTTTTGTGATAGCAAACATTCCACCTTGTGCAGCAGTTAAAACATCTACCGCCAGCCCTTCGGCAGAGTATCACTTGGGGCCTTGACTGTGTACTTCTTTTTTTTTTAAGATTTTATTTATTTATTTGAGAGAGAGAGAGAATGAGAGACAGAGAGCACGAGAAGGAAGAGGGCAGAGAGGGAAGCAGACCCCCCGCTGAGCAGGGAGCCTGATGTGGGACTCGATCCCGGGACTCCAGGATCATGACCTGAGCCGAAGGCAGCCGCTTAACCAACTGAGCCACCCAGGCACCCGACCTTGCAAAAATGCAAAAATGCATTTCCATTCCTTATATCTTTCTTACACATACAGAGCTGCTTTTCTTATTTCCATCAGTCTTAATTAGCCAGTAGAATTTTTTTCACTCTTAGAAACCTTAGTGTCCAGGGGTGCCTGGGTGGCTCAGTTGGTTAAGGGTCTGCTTCTCCCTCTGCCCCTCCCCTTGCTCCTTCTCTCTCTCTCTCTCTCTCACTCTCTCGGCCACTCTCTCTCTCTCAAATATATAAACAAAATCTTTAAAAAAATAAAGACATGTCTATCTTAAACCAACAAACTTAACTTAGTTTAAATGCCAAATTATGTTCCACCTGGATCCTCCCCATTGTCAATTTTTACCTGAGACACTGGTGGGGAAATCTGGCGTGTTTGGTGTTAGGTCCACGGGGTGCTCTTCTTGCTCCATGACAGAGAGGGGAGAAGGAGCCATGGTGCCTGAGGCACCGAGGATGGTCTAGAAGCCAATTTTCCCCAGAGGAGCCGACGCCATGTTTTCCCGCGAGCAAGGGGGTTAGGCAGTCCATGTCAGGCCGGAGAAGACAGGGAATTTCCTTGAAACAAAGAGAGTTTCAGCAGCTGCTTGGGAATATGCCTTAAAGTCCCCATCCTGAGGTAGCCTAGCCACAGTTGGCTCCAGTTATAGCCATTAACTGGGGAAATGAGGGAGGGAGAAGCCCCCACATCTATTAGGAGGAGAAACTGAGAGAGAGAGTCAGAGTCCCCTTTGCTAGGGAGGGCCTGTGTTTCCTCAAGCAACATAGGTTTATTTGGAGGAGGCCTATTTAGGTAATTATCATCCAGTATGTCGGGGCGGGGTGTGGTGCTTTACTAGCCGACACATTCAGGCAAACACATTCTGCAAGCGGTCCTTAGGTCAGGGTCCTGGTGTAGAGCAATGAAGGTACCTTAGGTCCATTTGCCCTATTTCCTGCAGAAGCGAACTAACCGATGGATCCCACCGAGGCCGTGCAGGGTTACAGGAGCTCAGTCGTTTCCTAAGGTTTGCAATCTGAATTGTTTCCAGTGGGTTAAAAGGCACCCCAAGGGACAGTCCTTGGGAACTGAAGAAAAGAGAAGGTCCATTACCTAGAAAATCCCCCACCCACCCTGACTCCCAGGTGGCGTCCCATGCACAGGGTATGTCAGAGGTTCCTGGTGTCAAAGCAACCCAATGCGTCCCCCAAACAAAATCGCTATGAACACCGCTGCCGATAAAGGCCCCTGTAGGAGGGATGCTAGGGTCCCCCAGCTTCCCCAATGCATCCGAGGCTGCAGATGGATGCCTGGCATATGGACCGAAATACCATGCCTTGAAGGTCATGCTGTGAAGGTCACACCTTATTTTACCTTGCCTTGAGGAACCCACCATTTTTAATCCATGGAGAACACTAGAGAAGTTTTACAGGGGGGAATAACTGAATTTTGTAGCTTAAGTAGTTAGTAGAGGATATTGACGGAAAACAGTAAAGATAGAAATCCATCATGATCTAAGCGACATTCCAACATATGTAGTCCCTACAGCCAACCTCCCTAGGAAACCGTCCCTGGTTCAGTTTTAATTCAGTTGGGTACTGGTTTTGGCCAGCTCCCAGTGGAGGTCCCTTGCCCAGAAGCGGCTAGACCAGGGAAGTGAAGGGGATCACTTTAGATCAATCAGGAGGAAACCTCACACGGGAATCTTAAGATTGGCAGCCATGCTTGTGACTTAGGTGGCCGTCCCGTGCCCAAGACAGAGGACTTTGTATAAGGCCGGGAATAAAGAGAGGGCATCAAGTTTCTGGGTCTTATTACCATCCTGGCCAGAAAACTAACTTCCAGCCAAAAGGCAGGCTTTCTCCTCCCCATAGAATAGCCAGGGGCTAGAGGATTGCAGCCTGAGCAATCAACATGAAAGTGTTCCAGTAAGACTGTACTTCTTGAAAAGCCCCTGAAATGAACATAAAGGAAGAGAAGAGGAAGTAAGTGCTCACCATGTTTGCACCGAGGCTCAGAGTCCAGATGAGACTCGGGACTCAAAACCCCATGTTGGGTGCCATATGCTGTAGTAAGAATGTTAGGGTTCAAAGCCAACGGCCAAGAAAGAATTGAGACTTCTTTGGTGCAAAAAGAGCTGCTCTGGGGTCATGAGGAATAGCCCATTATAGACTTTCAAGTTGGAGGGGGGTTAGGGATAGCATAAGTTTCTAAGGAATTTGGAAGCAAGGTTTCCAGGACCTTGAGGGGGCTAGCTATTTTCGGAAAATGTCATTTCTTGCCATCTTATAAAACCTTAATCATGGGACCCTTCCGATGTATATCGGTAGGCCATATGCTTAGGCGGTGATTCCCAACACATGTCTTGGGGGTGTTAGAGAGAAAGGAAAATTTTTTGAAAAGATTTTTATTTATTTGACAGAGAGAGACAAAGTGAGAGAAGGAGCACGAGCAGGGGGAGTGGGAGAGGGAGAAGCAGGCTTCCCGCTGAGCAGGGAGCCCGATGTGGGACTCGATCCCAGGACCCTGGGACCATGACCTGAGCCGACGGCAGACGCTTAACAGACTGAGCCACCCAGGCGCTCCAGAGATTAAGGAAAATTTTAAAGGAATTTTTATATGTTAGACTTATAGGATCCCAGGGAAGGTGGGGGGAGGGGGGTCAGGCTAGGATTGCCTTTTGCCCTTAGCAAAGTATTAATACTGAGGCAGTTGAGTTCCTAGAGGAATGTCACTCTGCCTGTTTCAAGGACTTGTCAGTGGGCTCTAAGGAAATTTAATAATTTTTCTTCTGCCTTTGTTTCCCACTTCACTCATGATGCCCACGTTTCCCTCCTCTCTCCTGACTTCCAACTTCAAGTATCCCAGGGAAGCCTTCTGATCCATCTGCTTGGGTCCCCAGTCAGAGGGGTGGGTTACTCTCAAAGACTGGGCTAGAGGGGCGCCTGGGTGGCTCAGTCATTAAGCATCGTCGGCCTTCCGCTCAGGTCATGATCCCAGGGTCCTGAGGATGGAGCCCCGCATAGGGTTCCCTGCTCAGCGGGAAGCCTGCTTCTCCTTCTCCCAGTCCCCAGGCTTGTGTTCCCTCTCTCGCTGTGTCTCTCTGTCAAATAAATAAATAAAATCTTAAAAAAAAAAAAAAAAAAGGACTGGGCTAGAGCTGGGTTGCCGGCCCTAGATCCTCAGAGCAGCCTCTGGGATCATATCCAGGGTAGGGTGAGGAGTGAAAAGAAAGGGAAAAGGGACATTTTGGCTTTTGCCAAAATGCTTTTGTCTCCCTGACCCGTGATCTGGGCATTTTCCCTTCGCACACCCTCACCAACCTGCAACTCACACTTTTTCACGCCAGCTGCTCTGTTGGTGGGCAGCTCCCGACTGTAGAAAGTTCTTTCCTAAATTTAGCCTCCCAGCCTAGGTTCTCACCAACCTGGGACACACCTGCAAATACGCTTATCCCACTGTGTGCCCTTTAAGATTCCTTCCACAGACCCGATGGCTGGGAGGAGCATCCCAGTCATCCTCTACCCTTCTGCCAAGTGGCAGCGTCCAGGAACAAAACTCTGAAGGAACACTCTGATGTCCGTGGGTTGTGGGCTTCCCAGGTCCCAGAGCCCTGCCGTTTCCAAGCCAGGGTGAAGCCCGGGACCCGCCAGGATCTCTGGCACAGGCGACCGGAAAAGCAGGCAGGTACGTACCAACTTGCCCAAAGCCTACCTCATCCGCTCCCCATCTCTGTCGGGAGCCCCATCTTGAGAGACCCTTCCTCCCCGATCTCCCCCTCCGCCCAGCGCCCCTCTCCCCAAGCTGCGCCTCCTCCCCGCCAGCCACCCCTGGAGAACTTTCCTCCCAGATCTCCCTCTCCGCGGTGAGCCCTCCTCCCAGCCCAGCGCCCCTTCCTACCCGCGCTCCCTCCCCTGCTTGCGCCTCCCATCTCTGCGGTGCGCTCTATCCTCCCTGCGCTCTCTTAGCAGTGCGGCCCCCTCCCACCCTGCGCTGCCTTCCTTGCGGTATGCCCCTTCCCACCAGCGCGCCCCTCCCCGCAATGCACCCGGGAGCTGCTGAGAAACGCGGGCGGGCGGGCAGGTCACCGCGCCCCGCAATATTAGCAGCTCGGTGTGCACGGAACTCTCGCACAACACCTGCGATCCGGCGCCGCGCGGGCTCGGCCCGGAAGGACCAAGTCTAGAGCCCGGGCAGGGTCGCAGCTGGAGCTGGGGGGGCGGGGGGGGGGGGCGGGGCGGGGCAGGGTAGGCACTGGTTGGGGCAACTCCCTGGGCAGTGCTCTCTAGCCCACTGGTGGAAGCCCCAGGGGGGCGGGGCCCGAGACCCTATATCTCAGAGCGCCCTAATCCTGCCATGGTCGCTGTACTGGAGTGCTGTCGTCTCGTCCGCGCTGCCACCGCCATGGGCCTGGAGCTCTACCTGGACCTGCTGTCCCAGCCCTGCCGCGCCGTCTACATCTTCGCCAAGAACCGCATCCCCTTCAAGCTGTGCACAACGGAGGTGTTAAAAGGTGGGTCCAGGCCAGCTCTTCAGGTGTCCATAATCCCCGCGGGAACCACAGGCTCCTGGCCCTGCAGCTTCCTTCTCTTCCAGACAATTCCAGCTGCCCGTAGCCCTGGGAGCCCGCAGGATGAGGAGAACAAAGGCAAAGGAAATGTAGATAAAGATGAAATTTCCATACAACTTGTAGCCCATTGACAAGTGCTTGGGACCCGCAGAGTATGACAAGCCTCCAAGAACTCACACTGTCTTTTTTTTTTCCTTTTTAAAGATGCATTTATTTTAGAGAGAGTGTATGTAGGTGGGAGGGGTAGAGGGAGAGGGAGAGAGAGTCTCAGGCATAGAACCCACACGGAGCTCCATCCATGACCCTGAGATCACGACCTCAGTCAAGAGTCGGGTGCTCAACCAACTGTGCCCCCCAGGCACCCCTACAGATGATTTAAAAAAATTTTTTTTATTATGTTCAGTTAGCCACCATATAGTACATCATTAGTTTCAGATGTAGAGTTCAGTAATTCATCAGTTGCATATAACACCCAGTGCTTATCACATCAGGTGCCCTCCTTAATGTCCATCACCCTATACCTCCGCCCCCCCTCCCCTCCAGCAACCCTCAGTTTCTTTTCCATAGTTAAGAGTCTCTCACGGTTTGTCTCCCTCTGATTCTCCCCACCCTTCAGTTTTCCCTCCCTTCCCCTATGGTCATCCATGCTACTCCTTACATTCCACATACGAGGTGAAACCATATGAAAATTGTCTTTCTCTGCTTGACTTATTTCACTTAGTATAATACCCTCCAGTCCCATCCATGTCGATGCAAATGGTGGGTATTCATCCTTTCTGATGACTGAATTATCCATTGTGTATATGTACTACATCTTTATCCATTCATCTGTTGAAGGGCATCTCTGCTCTTTCCACAGTTTAGCTATTGTGGACATTGCTGCTATGAACGTTGGGGTGCTTGTGCCCCTTCTTTTCACTACATCTGTATCTTTGAGGTGAATACCTAGTAGTACAATTGCTGGGTCGTAGGGTAGCTCTATTTTTAACTTTTTGAGGAACCTCCATCCTGTTTTCCAAAGTGGCTGTACCAGCTTGCTTTGCTACCAACAGTGTAAGAGGATTCCCTGTTCTCCACATCCTCTCCAACATTTGTTGTTTCTTGCCTTGTTAATTTTTGCCATTCTAAGTGGTATAAGGTGGTATCTCATTGTGGTTTTGATTTGAATTTCCGTGATGGCTAGTGATGTTGAACATTTTTCATGTGTCTGTTAGCCATTTATATGTCTTCTTCGGAGAAGTGTCTGTTCATGTCTTCTGCCCATTTTTTGACTGGATTATTTGTTTTTTTGGGTGTTGAGTTTGAGAAATTCTTTATAGATCTTGGATACCAGTCCTTTATATGTAATGTCATTTGCAAATATCTTCTCCCATCCCGTGGGTTGTCTCAGTTTTGTTGACTGTTTGCTTTGCTGTGCAGAAGCTTTTTATCTTGATGAAGTCCCAAAAGTTCATTCTTGCTTTTGTTTCTCTTGCCTTTGGAGATGTATCTTGAAAGAAGTTGCTGTGGGGGCGCCTGGGTGGCTCAGTTGGTTAAGCGACTGCCTTCGGCTCAGGTCATGATCCTGGAGTCCCTGGATCGAGTCCAGCATCGGGCTCCCTGCTCGGCGGGGAGTCTGCTTCTCCCTCTCCCACTCCCCGTTTGTGTTCCCTCTCTCGCTGTGTCTTTCTCTGTCAAATAAATAAATAAAATCTTAAAAAAAAAGAAAGAAAGAAAGAAGTTGTTGTGGCCGATGTCAGAGGTTACTGCCTATGTTCTCTTCTAGGATTTTGATGGATTCCTGTCTCACATTGAGGTCTTCCATCCATTTTGAGTTTATCTTTGTGTAGGGTGTAAGAGAATGGTTGAGTTTCATTCTTCGTATGTAGCTGTCCAATTTTCCCAGCGCCATTTATTGAAGAGAGTGTCTTGTTTCCATTGGATGTTTTTTCCTAATTTGTCAAAGATTAGTTGACCATAACGAGTTGAGAGTCCATTTCTGGAGTCCACTAACGTAAGTGCTTTACTAGAGATAAAAAGCAATCTTAGCTCGACAATAGCCAGACCTTCAGAATCCTGTATGTCTACTTTAACATATGAAAATCCTTTTGGAGGGGCGCCTGGGTGGCTCAGTTGTTAAAGCGTCTGTCTTTGGCTCAGGTCATGGTCCCAGGGTCCTGGGATCGAGCCCCACATCGGGCTCCCTGCTCCGTGGGAGGCCTGATTCTTCCTCTCCCACTCCCACTGCTTGTGTTCCCTCTCTCGCTGGGTCTCTCTCTGTCAAATAAATAAAATCTTAAGAAAAAAAAAGAAAATCCTTTTGGAAACTTCCTTTGTCTTTACCCTTTCCCAACTCAAAAGTATATAACCAATCACTTCTTACAATCCCAGTGGAGCTCTGCCCACGGGTCCTGTCCCACACTTTAATAAAAACACCTTTTTGTACCAAAAACATCTCAAGAATTATTTCTTGACCATTCACTCCCAGCTCACATCAAATCTTTTTGAACCCTGATCAGGGGGCCTGAGTCTTCTCATCTGGACTCTGAGCCTCTGTGCAGACTTGGTGAGTGCTTACTTCCTCTTCTCTTCCTTTATGTTCATTTCAGGGGCTTTTCAAGGAGTACCTCTTATTGGAACACTTTCATGTTGATTGCTCAGGCTGCAGTCCTCTAGCCCGTGGCTATTCAATAGGGAAGAGAAAGCCTGCGTTTTGGATGGAAGTTAGTATTCTGGCTGGGATGGTCATAAGACCCAGAAACTTGACGCCCTCTCTTTATTCCCATCCTCATACAAAGTCGTCTGTCTTGGGCATGGGACAGTCACCTAAGTCACAAGCATGGCTGCCAGTCTTAAGACTCCCATGTGAGGTTTCCTCCTCATTGGTCCAAGGGGATCCCCTTCACATCTCTGGTCTAGCCACTTCTGGCCACGAAACCTCTGCCCAGCACCAGCTGAAACCAGTACCTGATTGAATTAAAACCCAGCTGGGGGTGGCATCTGATTTTGGCTGAGGTCATGATCTCAGGGTCCTCGGAATGAGTCCCCTGTCATCCCCCTGTCAAGCCCTGTGTTGGGCTTCACGCTCAGTGAGGAGTCTGCTTCTCCCTCTCCCTCTGCCCCTCTCCCCATTTGTGCTTGTGCACTCTCTCTCTCTCAAAATCTTATTTTAAAAAAAGATTTTATTTGTTTATTTGACAGAGAAAGAGAAAGAGCACAAGTAGGGAGTGCAGCGGGCAGAGGGAGAAGCAGACTCCCTGTCGATCAGAGAGCCCAATGTGGGGCTCGATCCCAGGACTGTGGGATCATGACCTGAGCCGAAGGCAGATGCTTAACGACTGAGCCACCCAGGTGACCCTCAAATAAAATCTTAAAAACAAAAACAAAAACAAAAAACCAACTGGGGACTGTTTCCTAGGTAAGTTTGCTGTAAAGACTGAATGTGTTGGAATGTTGCTTAGACCATGGTTGATTTCCATCTTCACTGTTTCCTGTCAATGTCCCCTACTATTTAAATTACAAAATCAGGTAATTTCCCCTTGTAAAACTTTTCTAGTGTTTCCCATGGGTTAAAAAGGGCCGATTCTTTGTGGCTCAGTGTTTTGGTGGATGTTTTTGCCTGGGATGCAATGGGGAAGCGGGGGTGGGGGAATGGGAGGGGACATGCTGGCATCCCTCCTACAGGGCTGGGTGGTGGTCATAGCCATTTCTGTCCAGGGATGCCTCCAGTCTCTTTGACACCAGGAACCTCTGACATATCCTGCATGGAATAATCCCTGGGAGTTGTGTGTGTCGGGGGGGTTCCTCGGTAATAGACCTTCTCTCCTTTTTTAGGAGCATGGGATCTTCTTCATTTCCCAAGGACTCTCCCTTGGGATGCCTTTTTTTTTTTTTTAAAGATTTTATTTATTTGACCGTGAGAGATACAGCGAGAGAGGGAAACACAAGCAGGGGGAGTGGGAGAGGGAGAAGCAGGCTTCCCGCTGAGCAGGGAGCCCAATGCGGGGCTCGATCCCAGGACCCCGGGATCATGACCTGAGCCGAAGGCAGACACTTAACAATGAGCCACCCAGACGCCCCTGGGATGCCTTTTAACCCCCTGGAAACTATTCAGATCTCACG
This sequence comes from Mirounga angustirostris, assembly GCF_029215605.1. Taxonomy (NCBI): domain Eukaryota; kingdom Metazoa; phylum Chordata; class Mammalia; order Carnivora; family Phocidae; genus Mirounga; species Mirounga angustirostris. The sequence goes on from NW_026991722.1 coordinate 65,693,788, forward strand.
ATTTAAGAAAAAGATGACTGATCTTCTGTAACACTGCATGGCCTCAGTACTCCTTAGAGACAAGGAAAAATGGCCCATTTAAAAAAAAAAAAGATTTTATTTATTTACTTGACAGAGACAGCACAAGCAGGCAGAGTGGCAGGCAGAGGGAGAGGGAGAAGCAGGCTTCCTGCTGAGCAGGGAGCCTGATGCGGGGCTCCATACCAGGACCCGGGATCATGACCTGAGCCGAAGGCAGATGCGTAACCCACTGAGCCATCCAGGTGCCCTGGAAAAATGGCCCATTAACGAGACATTAAACTTCAATAAGATCTATCAGTTAGATCTCTTCTGCAGGAAACAGGGCAAATGGACAGAAGTATGCATGGCCCTAAATCAGGACCCTGACCTAAGGATCTCTTGTAGAATGTGTTTGGCTGCCAACCAGGCTAACAAGCCGCCTCCCTATATATAGGATAATGATAATGTAAAGAGGCCACTATTTAGAGGAGGCCACTATCCTCCTCTATTTAATAAATACAGATTGCTGGAGGAAACCCAGGCCATCCCGACGAAGGGGATGTTGACTCTCTCACTGGGCCTCCTAATAGACCCAGGTTATTCTTGTTGCATGTGGGGCTTCTCCCTCATTCATTTCCCAGGTTAATGGTTATGATGATTGGAGCGAATTGTCTCTGGTTAGTCTACCTCTGACGGGGACTTTAAGGAATATTCCCAAGCCACTGCCGAAACTCCTTTTGTTTCAGTGAAGTTCCCTGTCTTCTTTGGCCCAACATGAACTGCCAGTCTTCACTTGTTGGTGGAAGAAAAGCATGTATCTGCTCTTCTGTCTGAGCTGATGAGCTTTAGAACTGGGAGTCCTTTCTTTGCCCTCTGGGAGAAAAACATTGAGCTGATGAGCTTTAGAACTGGGAGTCCTTTCTCTGCCCTCTGGGAGAAAAACATGCATCGGCTCTTCTGTCTGAGCTGATGAGCTTTAGAACTGGGAGTCCTTTCTCTGCCCTCTGGGCATTTCTCCACCTCCAGCCTTGTTGGCCGCACCTCACCTCTTCTGCCATCCTCTTGCCTTCCTGTTTCTGCACCACCTTGGGTGCGGCCTGCATCACTGGCTCCTATGACCAGCCTGGTGCCTGCTCCTAGCCTCGCTGCCAAGGAATGAGGAGCACCCCCTTGGACTTACACCACCCACTTCAGATTTCCCCACTGGTGTCCAGGTAAAGATTGACAGTGGGGAACAACTTGATTGACTTCTAAGTAGATGCCAGTGGAACAATTTGGTATTTACACTAATTTAAGTTTGTTGATTTAATTATGATAGACACATTCTTTAGACTTAGCGTTAAATGTAAAACTTTTATCCTACCAAGGGTTACTGAAGGTCAAACAAGCGTCTATTATCTCTTTTGCAATTTGTCAGCAAAAAAGATGGCTTAAAATGATGATTGATTTTTGTCCGTCTCCAAGTTTTCATGGGTCATTGTTTAGATAGCTTTCAAAGTCTTTGGTAACCTGAAACTTTAAAGTTGTGCTTGGATGCTAAATTGGACTGAATTCATTGGACATCTAAGTCTTTTCCAAATGAGATAAAATACTAATGCATTGATTACTGAATGTAGGTTTGTGCTTTTGGCTTATTGTAGAGAAGCTGAGGATACTTGGGTTTGTTGGTAAACAGGCTGTGTGCTTCACTGAAAGATTGTAGTATGGAAACACAGGTTTTTGATTTTATTTATTTTTAAGATTTTATTTATTTATTTGACAGAGAGATAGCGAGCGAGCACAAACAGGGGGAGAGGCAGAGGGAGAAGCAGACTCCCTGCTGAGCAGGGAGCCTGACTTGGGGCTCTAACCCAGGACCTTGGAATCATGACCTGAGCTGAAAGCAGACACTTAACTGAGCCACCCAGGTGCCCCTGGAAAAACAGGGTTTAAAAATGATGAGGGGTGCCTGAGTGTGGCAGAGCTCCCAGGTAATGGAGTGGGGAAGCCGGCTGCAGAGACGGAGCCGAGGCGTGGGCTCTCAGTTCAGGGTTGCCATAGACCGTGATCTGGGGCACAGTCGGGCCACTGCTCCTCCAGCAGGGACCCAGCAAGCGGCGGATCCGGGGAGACTCCCTTTCCTCCCCCGGGAGGAGCAGCGAGGGAGCGCACTGCAGGGATCTGCTGGGTTTGGAGATTCCACACGGGGTCGGATGCCCGAGATAGAAACGCAGGGTCACAGGCTGGGTGAGCATGGAGTGCGGCCGGAGCCAGGGGAGACTGGAGTGACTGACTGCTTTTCTCTGGGGGCTCACTGAGGAGTGGGGCCCCAAGTTCTCGGCTCCTCCTGGGGCGGAGATTGGGAAGCCACCATTTTCACTCTTGGCCTCCAAAGCTGTACAGAAAGCTTGCAGGGAACAAAAGCTCCCAAGAGCAAACCCGAGCAGATTACTTAGTCGGGACCGGGCAAGGGCGGGGCAATTCCGCCTCTGGCAAAGACATTTGGGAACCACGGCAACAGGCCCCTCCCCCAGAAGATCGGCAAGAACAGCCAGCCAAGACCAAGTTTACCGATCAATGAGAACGGCAGAACTCCAGTGCTAGGGGAATACTGCACATAGAATCCATGGCGTTTTTCCCATGATTCTTTAGTCTTTCAAAGTTAATTTTTAAAATTTTCTTTATTTTTTTTCTTTTTCTATTTTTTTTTCAATTTTTCTTCTTTCCTTTTTCTTTTTAAAGATTTTATTTATTTATTTGACAGAGAGAGACAGAGAGAGAGGGAACACAAGCAGGGGGAGTGGGAGAGGGAGAAGCGGGCTCCTGGCTAAGCAGGATATGGGGCTCGATCCCAGGACCCTGGGATCATGACCTGAGCCAAAGGCAGATGCCCAACAACTGAGCCACCCAGGTGCCCCACCCCCTTTTTTTTCCCTTTCTCCCCTCCTCCCCCTGGTTTCAGGTCTCTTCTGATTTGTTTAGTATATATTTTTCTGGGGTCGTTGTTACCCTTCTAGCATTTTGTTCTCTATTCTTCTCTGGACAAAATGACAAGACAGAAAAACTCACCTCAAAAAAAAAGAACAAGAGGCAGTACCGACTGCCAGGGACCTAATCAATATGGACATTAGTAAGATGTTGGAACTAGAGTTCAGAATGACGATTATAAAGATACTAACTGGGCTTTGAAAAAGCATAGAATATACTAAAGGATCCTTTTCTGGAGAAATAAAAGAACTAAAATCTAACCAAGTCAAAGTCAAAAGGGCTATTAATGAGGTGCAATAAAAAAATGGAGGCTCTGCTAAGATAAATGAGGCAGAAGAGAGAATTAGTGATATAGAAGACCAAATGATGGAAAATAAAGAAGCTGAGAAAAAGAGAGATAAACAACTACTGGATCATGAGGGGAGAATTCAAGAGATAAGTGATACCATAAGATGAAATAGTATTAGAATAATTGGGATCCCAGAAGAAGAAGAAAGAGAGAGGGGGCAGAAGGTATATTGGAGCAATTATAGCAGAGAACTTCCCTAATTTGGAGAAGGAAACAAGCATTAAAATCCAGGAGGCACAGAGAACCCCCCTCAAAATCAATAAAAATAGGTCAACACCCTGACATCTAATAGTAAAACTTACAAGTCTCAGAGACAAAGAGAAAATCCTAAAAACAGCTCGGGACAAGAGGTCTGTAACCTTCAATGGTAGAAACATTAGATTGGCAGCAGACCTATCCACAGAGACCTGGCAGGCCAGAAAGGACTGGCAGGATATCTTCAGAGCACTAAACGAGAAAAATATGCAACCAAGAATACTATATCCAGCTAGGCTGTCATTGAAAATAGGGGAGATAAAAAGCTCCCAGGACAAACAAAAACTAAAAGGATTTGCGAACACCAAACCAGCCCTACAAGAAATATTGAAAGGGGTCCTCTAAGCAAAAAGAGAGCCTAAAAGCAACATAGACCAGAAAGGAACACAGACAATATACAGTAACAGTCACCTTACAGGCAATACAATAGCACTAAATTCATATCTTTCAATGGTCACCCTGAATGTAAATGGGCTAAATGCCCCAATCAAAAGACACAGGGTATCAGTTTGGATTAAAAAAAAAAAGACCCATCGATATGGTCTCTGCAAGAGACAAATTTTAGACCCAAAGACACCTCCAGATTTAAAGTGAGGGGGTGAAAAACCATTTACCATGCTAATGGGCATCAAAAGAAAGCTGGGGTGGCAATCTTTATATCAGACAAATTAGATTTTAAACCAAAGACTGTAATAAGAGATGAAGAAGGACACTATATCCTACTTAAAGGGTCTATCCAACAAGAAGATCTAACAATTTTAAATATCTATGCCCCTAACATGGGAGCTGCCAATTACATAAGCCAATTTTTTTTTAAAGATTTTATTTATTTATTTGAGAGAGTGAGAATGAGAGAGAGTACATGAGATGGGGAAGGGTCAGAGGGAGAAGCAGGCTCCTCACTGAGCAGGGAGCCCGATGCGGGACTCGATCCCGGGACTCCAGGATCATGACCTGAGCCGAAGGCAGTTGCTTAACCAACTGAGCCACCCAGGCGCCCACATAAGCCAATTAATAACAAAATCAAAGAAACACATCAACAATAATACAATAATAGTAGGGGACTTTGATCCCCAAACCAGACAAAGACCCCATCAAAAAGGAGAACTACAGACCAATATCCCTGATGAGCATGGATGCAAAAATTCTCACCAAAATACTAGCCAATAGGATCCAACAGTACATTAAAAGGATTATTCACCACGACCAAGTGGGATTTATTCCTGGGCTGCAAGGTTGGTTCAACATGCACAAATCAATCAGTGTGATACAATACATCAATAAAAGAAAGAACAAGAACCATATGATCCTCTCAATAGATGCGGAAAAAGCATTTGACAAAGTACAGCATCCTTTTTTGATTAAAACTCTTCAGAGTGTAGGGATAGAGGGTACATACCTCAATACCATAAAAACCATCTATGAAAAACCCACAGCAAATATCATTCTCAATGGGGAAAAACTGGGAGCTTTCCCCCTAAGGTCAGGAACATGGCAGGGATGTCCACTATCACCACTGCTATTCAAGATAGTCCTAGAAGTCCTAACCACAGCAATCAGAAAACAAAAAGAAAGAAAAGGCATCCGAATTGGCAAAGAAGCCAAACTCTCACTCTTTGCAGATGATAAGATACTTTATGTGGAAAACCCAAAGGACTCCACCCCAAAACTGCTAAAACTCATACAGGATTTCAGTAAAGTGGCAAGATATAAAATCATTGCACAGAAGTCAGTTGCATTTCTATACACCAACAACAAGACAGAGGAAAGAGAAATTAAGGAGTCGATCCCTTTACAATTGCACCAAACCCGTAAGATAACTAACAATAAATCTAACCAAAGAGGCAAAGAATCTGTACTCAGAAAACTATAGAATACTCTTTTAAGAAATTGAGGAAGGCACAAAGAAATGGAAAAACGTTCCATGCTCATGGATTGAAAGAACAAATATTGTGAAGATGTCAATGCTACCTAGAGCAGTCTATATACATTTAATGCAATCCCTATCAAAATACCATCCACTTTTTAAAGAAATGGAACAAATAATCCTAAAATTTGTATGGAACCAGAAAAGACCCCGCATAGCCAGAGGAAAGTTAAAAAAGAAAAGCAAAGCTGGTGGCGTCACAATTCTGGTCTTCAAGCTCTATTACAAAGCTGTCATCAACAAGACAGTTTGGTACTGGCACAAAAACAGATGCACAGATTAATGGAACAGAATAGAGAGCCCAGAAATGGACCCTCAACTCTATGGTCAACTCATCTTTGACAAAGCAGGAAAGAATGTCCAATGGAAAATAGACAGTCTCTTCAATAAATGGTGTTGGGAAAATTGGACAGCCACATGCAGAAGAATGAAACTGGCCCATTTCCTTACACCACACACAAAAATAGACTCCAAATGGATGAAAGGCCTAAATGTTAGATAGGAATCCATCAAAATCCTTGAGGGGAACACAGGCAACAACCTCTTCAACCTCAACTGCAGCAATTTCTTCCTAGAAACATTGCCAAAGGCAAGGGAAGCAAGGGCAAAAATGAACTATTGGGACCTCATCAAGATAAAAAGCTTCTGCACAGCAAAGAAAACAGTCAACAAAACCAAAAGACAACTGACAGAATGGGAGAAGATATTTGCAAATGACATCAGATAAAGGGCTAGTGTCCCCCAAAATCTATAAAGAACTTATCAAACTCAACACCCAGAGAACAAATAATCCAATCAAGAAATGGGCAGAAGACATGAATAGACATTTCTGCACAGAAGACATCCAAATGGCCAACAGACACATGAAAAAGTGCTCAACATCACTCGGCATACAAATACAAATCAAAACCTCAATGAGATACCACCTCACACCACTCAGAATGGCTAAAATTAAATAAGTCAGGAAACGACAGATGTTGGGGAGGGTGTGGAGAAAGGGGAATCCTCCTACCCTGTTGGTGGGAATGCAAGCTGAGGCAGCCACTCTGGAAAACAGTATGGAGGTTCCTCAAAAATTTAAAAATAGAGCTACCCTATGGACCCAGCAATTGCACTACTGGGTATTTACCCCAAAGATACAAATGTAGTGATCCAAAGGGGCACATGCACCCCAATGTTTATAGCAGCAATGTCCATGATAGCCAAACTATGGAAAGAGCCTAGATGTCCATCAACAGATGAATGGATAAAGAAGAAGTGGTATATATATACAATGGAATATTACGCAGCCATCAAAAAATGAAGTCTTTCCATTTGCAAAGACGTGGATGCAACTAGAGGGTATTATGCTAAGTGAAATAAGTCATTCAGAGAAACACAATTATCATATGATCCCACTGATTGAAGAAATGTGAGAAACAAGACAGCGTCATAGGTGAAGGGAGGGGAAAATGAAACAAGATGAAACCAGAGAGGAGACAAACCATAAGAGGCTCTTAATCTCACGAAATAAATTGAGGGTTCCTGGAGTGGAGGGGGGTGGGAGGGATGGGGTGGCTGGGTGATGGACACTGGGGAGGGTATGTGCTATGGTGAGCACTGTGAATTGTGTAAGACTGATGAATCACAGACCTGTACCCCTGAAACAAATAATACATTATAGGTTAATAAAAAAAAAATAAAAAAATTCTTCTGCTCAATGTAATTAAGACTGATGGAAATAAGAGGAGCAACTTTGTATGTAGGAAAGTAGGAGGGGTATCCAAGTAAGCGCTAAGGAATGGGAATACACTGTATAGAGGGTAAAGGAAAGTAATTTTGTCCTAAAATGAGACTGGTTGGTGAGAAAAGGCTTAGGTCAAAATTTGAATGAAAAAGAAAGCTGTAGGTTTATGAAGGGAAATGTTTGGAAAGGAATTTTATATGTGGTTAGGACTAAGGTTGAAATGAATGGATTTTAAAAGTACACTGTGGGGGGAGGGGCTCCTGGGTGGCTCAGTCGTTAAGCATCTGCCTTTGGCTCAGGTCATGGTCCCAGGGTCCTGGGATCGAGCTCTGCATGGGGCTCCCTGCTCATAGTTTGGCTCTCATGGACATGGGGAGACTGCTTCTCCCTCTCCCACTCCCTCTGCTTGTGTTTCTGCTCTTGCTATCTCTCTCTCTCTGTCAAATAAATAAATAAATAAAAGTACACTAGGGGATGCCTGGGTGGTTCAGTTGGTTGTGTCTGCCTTCGGTTCAGGTCTTGATACCAGGATCCTGGGATCAAGTCCGCATCAGGCTCCCTGCTCAGCAGGGAGTCTCCTTCTCCCTCTGCCCCTCCCCTGACTTGTGTGCTCTCTCTCAAATAAATAAATAAAATCTTTAAAAGGGCTTTTGACAAACACAGGCTTTTGATATCTTTAAAATCATAAAACCAAAATGGATAAGAATTTCCAGAACTGGGCGCCTGGGTGGCTCAGTTGGTTAAGCGACTGCCTTCGGCTCGGGTCATGATCCTGGAGTCCCTGGATCGAGTCCCACATCGGGCTCCCTGCTCGGCAGGGAGTCTGCTTCTCCCTCTGATCCTCTTCCCTCTCATGCTCTCTCTCATTCTCTCTCTCAAATAAATAAATAAAATCTTAAAAAAAAAAAAAGAATTTCCAGAACTAACTAAAAAAGCTGCATTCAAACTGAACAAGACTTAATTACAGGACTGAGGAAGATGACAATAGTTTTTGTGACTCTTGTTTTTTTTTTTTTTTTTTTTTTTTAAAGATTTTATTTATTTATTTGAGACAGAGAGAATGAGAGACAGAGAGCATGAGAGGGAGGAGGGTCAGAGGGAGAAGCAGACTCCCTGCCGAGCAGGGAGCCCGATGCGGGACTCGATCCTGGGACTCCAGGATCATGACCTGAGCCGAAGGCAGTCGCTTAACCAACTGAGCCACCCAGGCGCCCCTGTGACTCTTGTTTGAAACATTGCTGGTTCTCTGTTTCACTCTTCTAGATTAAGGAAACTTTAAGATATCCATGATATACAGAAATATGATAAAATATTCCTTTGTGAATATGTTGAAGCATTTAACTTTTCTCTACCTGAACCCTCTGAAATCCAGAAACTCTCAGTGATTGGGTGGTTCAGTTGGTTGGTGTGTTGGGCTCTTGGTTTTGGCTCAGGTCATGAGATCCAAGCACAGTGTAGAGTCTGATATTCTCTCTCCCTCTTCCTCTGCTGCTCGCGCGTGCTCTCTCTCCCTCTAAAATAAATAAATCTTTGGGCGCCTGGGTGGCTCAGTTGGTTAAGCGACTGCCTTCGGCTCAGGTCATGATCCTGGAGTCCCAGGATCGAGTCCCGCATCGGGCTCCCTGCTCAGCAGGGAGTCTGCTTCTCCCTCTCCTGCTCCCCCCTCTTGTGCTCTTTCTCTCTCTCAAATAAATAAATAAAATCTTTAAAAAAAAAAATAAATAAATCTTTTTTTTTTTTAAGATTTAAAAAATTTATTTGTATGTCAGAGAGAGAAAGAGCACAAGCAGGGAGAGCGGCAGGCAGAGCAGGCAGAGGGTTGGAAGGTGCAACTGATCATATATTTTGGAATTGGGGGGTGAGTAGAGACAAAGGGAGTCCCTAAAGGGATTTAAAGAAGACTAACAGGACCCTGGAGGTCTGGCTGTTGTCGAGCTAAGGTTGCAAAGCATTAACATTAAGGCAGTTGTGAATTCTTTGAGGAATGTCACACTCTTCCTGTCTCAGGTATCTATCAAAGGGCTGCAAGTTGTAAGGAAATTCAATTTTATCTACATTTCTTTTGCCTTTGTTCTCCTCTGGTATCTCCCACCAGAGATTGCTCTCTGCTGTGTGGCCTTGGATAGGTCGCAAGCCCTCTCTGAACCTTAGCTTTCCCCTCTGAGAAGGAGGATAATGTTACTTCTACTCTGTGGGATGGGTAGTAAATACCGAACTGGATTTTCACAGTTCCTGCCTTGAAAGCCTGTATTTTTTTTTTTTTTTTAAAGATTTTTTTATTTATTTGACAGAGAGATACATAGCAAGAGGGGAACACAAGCAGGGGAGTGGGAGAGGGAGAAGCAGGCTTCCCACCGAGCAGGGAGCCCGATGTGGGGCTCGATCCCAGGACCCTGGGATCAGGACCTGAGCTGAAGGCAGACGCTTAACGACTGAGCCACCCAGGCACCCCACCTGTATTTAAAGTCCTAAAGCCCTAAAGACCCTGAGGAGCTGGCCACCATGTGAGAGTTTAGAGGTGGGAATTGCTGAGCCTCGCCTCTTTGCCTCCCTTCCCCCTGCTCACCCCGGTCTGGCCGAAAAACTCCCTTTCACTCTTCGGGAGCACCTGGCTGTGCCCACCAAAACCCCTCAGCCGCCCTGGGAGGTGGTAGGGCAGGGAGGCCATCCCCATTCCTGGCCCCAAGGCCCGGCTGTGGCCCCACACAGCTCTCCCCAGAACCCCAGCTATTTCTTTTCGCCCAACCTGGCCTTGGGCTTCTGGCTGCGGAAGGGAGAGGGAGGGCACAGCGGCTGTGGTTCTTGCCCTGAAGGCCTTTTTTGACTTCTTCCTCCACAGGGCAGCTCCTGAGCAAGGAGTTCTTCCAGATTAATAGGCTGCAGAAGGTGCCCGTCCTCAAGGATGGTGACTTCATCTTGACTGAAAGGTGCTCTCCTTCCCTCTGTCCTCCTAAGCCCCCAGCCCACCTGGCCTCTGGCTGTCCCGCTGTGTGTCCTCTTAGACCCCATGTGGCAGGTGAGGGCAGAGGGAGGGGTGTGGTGAGAGCTGATAGCTGGGGTTGGGGGTGACCAGGATGCCTGGAAGCTGATGCAACATAGCTCTGTACCTCTCTTGTCTTCAGCCTCCTCTTCTGGACCCCAGGGCCTCCCCACCCCCAGATTGAGGGGCACTAGAAGAGGACATGAGGGCATTTGTCCAGTTGGACAGAGAGCAGGTTCAACACATGGAAGCTGAAAGGGCCTCTCCTGACTCCTCAGGCCACTCTCCAGAGTCGGCCAGGGCCTGAGGGGACAACTCATGGTGAGGGCCAGCCACCAGGCAGGTAGAGGACAAAAGGTCAGGCAGCTACAGGCGTGATGGCTGGGGGACCCATCAGAGGGGACCCACGACAGATCTGAGGACATGCTTCCCCTCCTGGTCCCCAACCCATACACTTGGACATGCAGGGGACTTGGTGCAAGAATCCAGAGGCCCAGAGAGCCTTTTCTGAGCTGTGTGGCCTCGGACAAGTCACTTAATTATTCTGAACCTTAGCTTCCTCACATGCAAATGGGATAACAAATCTCTACCTCACAGGGCGCTGCTGTGGTACCACAGAGATGAGCCTCTTAAAGGGCAAAGCGGACGGTCTGGCCAAGCGCCCATGCTTGAGACAGCAAAGGAAGGAGACTCAGGAGGGTACCATCAGGGAAGAGAGAGGAGGCAGTGCCCAGGGGAGCTGCAGAGGGGAGGCCACCAAGTACAGAGAAGCCCCAGAGCCGCTGAGGGAAAAGGCCATGAACCAGGATCCTCACAGCCACGGCTCCTGCCCTTATCTCTAGCTCCGCCATCCTGATTTACCTGAGCTCTAAGTACCAGACGGCGGACCACTGGTACCCATTTGACCTTCGGGCCCGAGCTCGTGTCCACGAGTACCTGGGCTGGCATGCTGACTGCATCCGTGGCACCTCTGGCGTGCCCTTGTGGACCCGGGTGAGGAGAGCCATCTGTGGGTTGTTGACTGTCAGGGACCTGGGAGGAGGCAGGGACCACAGCCTGAGCCCACCCTCTGCCCGTCAGGTGATAGCACCACTCATCGGGGTCCACGTGCCTGAGGAGAAGGTGGAGCGGAACAGGACCGCCATGGACAGGGTGCTGCAGCAGTTGGAGGACAAGTTCCTGGAGGACCGGGCCTTCCTCACAGGCCAGCAGGTGTCGCTGGCCGACCTCATGGCGCTGGGGGAGCTGATGCAGGTGTGAGCTTGGCCGGGGGAGCAGCATCTGTGGGCGGCATCCCTCCCGTCGCCACCCTCACTAGACGGAAACACTGAGGCACGCCTAGAGACAGCTAGGAATTTGCCCAGAATCACAGAGCAAGTTTCTGTCCGAACTGGTGCTCTCGCCCTGAACTTCTGCTTCCCTCCGGGGTGTGGTGTTTCATGCTGGTGCTCTCGGGCCCTGAGGCTGGCCACGCGTCCCTGGGCCTCACATGGGGGTTAGGGAGGGGACCTGACATCTGTGCCAGTGGTTCTGGTACTGGGGCCTCAGTATCACTGTAACTTTCCCATCCTTGTCCCTGCAGCCTGTGGCTATTGGCTATGACCTATTTGAGGGATGGCCGAGACCGGCAGCATGGCGTGAGCGAGTGGAGGCTTTCCTGGGTTCTGATCTGTTCCAGGAGACCCATGGTCCCATCCTAAACATCCTGGAGCAGGCGGTCAACAAACAAGTCCCGAAGCCGCCCCCAGAAGTCCATCCGTATATGCTGCTTCGTATTTCCAGGATCCCCTGAGGAGTCTGGAAGGGGGGCTGATGGTTGGAAGCCAGGAGATTAGCAATAAAGATCCATTCTTCGTTTCTTACTTGTCCTTTTTCATCCTTTCTATCTTGCCTCAGTCTCTTGTTTCTGACTCCTGGAGGAGCTCTGCCCAGGTAGGACATCTGATGTCCTTGGCAGTGCTGCTTCTCAGGTGGAGCAGATCTAATCAATAGAAGACTAAAATCCACCATATATAAAGAGATCTGCAAATTCAATAGCATGAAGAAAAACAAATCAACTTCAAATCAGCAAATGTCATTGGTCTTTTAAATATAAAGAAGACTTGCGGTGCCTGGATGGCTCAGTCGGTTAAGCATCCGACTCTTTTTTTTTTTTTAAAGATTTTATTTATTTATTTGACAGAGAGAGACACAGCGAGAGCAGGAATACAAGCAGGGGGAGTGGGAGAGGGAGAAGCAGGCTTCCTGCCGAGCAGGGAGCCCGATGCGGGGCTCGATCCCAGGACCCTGGGATCATGACCTGAGCCAAAGGCAGACGCTCAACGATTGAGCCACCCAGGCGCCTTGAAGCATCCGACTCTTGATTTCGGCCCAGATCATGATTTCAGGGTCTGAGATGGAGTCCTGTGTCCAACTCACACTCACCATGGAGTCTGCTTGTCCCTCTCCCTCTATTCCTCCCCACACTTGCACTCTCTCTCTCTCTCTGAATAAATAAATAAAATCCTAAAAAAATATCATGAAGACTCAGACACTTGAATAAGAAACCAAGAATGATTGGTTTTGTTACACTGTCATATTATATGTATGTAATAAAAGTATGTCCCAGTAACTCTCACCATAGTTAATCAAAGCAACCTCACAGATAACAAATCAATATATAACATTGTTACCGGGGCAACAAAATGTTAAGAAATCCATTAGAATGGCAAACTACTAAAGGATATGGATGATGTTTGAAGGGCTGTGGTAGTGGTTTTTGAAGTCTGGGAAACATACAAGACTTAACAAGCACTCCTGTCTTCCAGTGCGGTTTCAGTTAAGAGCAAACAGTGGGGTTATAGGGTTGTTGCACAAGCCACCATGTCTATCAGCTGGATTTATCTGTGTGACAGAGCCCACACCAGTTACTTTAACGGAGAGAATTTAATATAAAGAAATGGTGGGGCGCCTGGGTGGCTCAGTTGGTTTAGCGTCCCACTCTTCATCTCGGCTCAGGCCTCGATCTCAGGGGTCATGAGTTCAAACCCCGCATTGGGCTCCATGCTGGATGGGAGCCTCCATCACCATCATCATCATCATCAAAACATTAAGAATTGGTCACTGGGCATTATAGAACTCCATAGGCAGAGAAACCCCAGATTATCACAGAGACAGCCATTCACCCTAGGGCTGGGGCGGTGGGGGTGGACCAAGGGAGGAAATTGGAATTCTCAAAATGTAGGTGCTGGAGGAGACGCCCTGTGGAAGTCAGACTTCTGAGGAGGGTGCTGCTACCTCCAAAACCCCGAGGAGAGTCCCATGGGGCTGAGATTAGACCTTGGAGAAGGAGCACTGGTTGGAGGGTACTCCCATCTCAGGGTGAATGAAAACATGGGTCCTAGGAGTGTTGGAAAATTGCAAATCGAGTTCAACTGCACTTATGGGAGAATTCCTGACACCTGAGCAAAGACTTCTCGGTGTGGGCATGTTGACAGAGTCAGGAACCTTTGACCTCCTCCAGCCTCCCACTCAGTTCATGGTATTCGATGTTTTTTAGGGCAAGGCTTAACCCTGTCTCTAATACCCCGCGGTGTATGGCACGATCTAAATTGGAGAAACCAGTACCCAGTTGCCTCCTTGTAGCCGTTTCTGCCTGGGAATCAAAATGTCTCCATCTATTTGAACAGGAGGGCTAGAATAGAAAAACAACGCTGAGGACAATGGGTTTCCCCACAGGAGATTTTATGCCTAACCAAAATAGCACTCTTGTGGGAAGGTAAAAAATGTCAGCTGTGCACCTGTCCCAGGCTACCTAACAAAAACGAGGTGTGTCCGAGTGGGGCAGTTCAACCACACGGGAGAGAAGACGTTGGTCCAAGACTCTACTGACATCTGGAATTCTGGGTAGGAAGCAAAAGGCTCAATCCCAGGTGTAGCCCCCCGCCGCCCCGCCAACTGACTGTGATGACGTCCCTGACAATGATGGAGGGGGGCTTGAAACAAAGCCCTGGGCTAGGTGGGAGGCTTCTGTCTTCAAGTCCGTGAGGTGGACTAGCTTTGGCTGATGGTTTGACGTTTCTTCTGTATTCCCTGGAACTGCCTCCTAATCTTGGGCTCGTTGCAGGGTTTTAGTTTTGATGTGTCAGGTTCCTGCATCTTCATTCTGGAGTGTCCTTCCAGGCAGTGAAAGAGTCAGCCTCCAGCGGCCCTCCTGGTGAATCCCCAGCTGTGGGAACAAGGCGCCCCCCAAAATTTATTTATTAAAGTTGGTGGGTTTTTTGTTTTGTTCTGTTTTTTTAGCAGACACACAATGTTATACCAGTCTCAGGCATACAGTGTAGTGATTCGACAACTCTATACATCATGCTGTGTTCACAAATGTAGGCACCATCTGTCATCACCCAATGCCATTACGGTATCATGGACATATTCCCTATGCTGTGCTTTTCATCCCCGTGACTTTTTCATTCCGAAACTGGAAGCCTGTACCTCCCACTCCCCTTCGCCCATTTTGCCCACCCCCCACCCCCTTTCCCTCTGGCACCCATCAGTTTGTCCTCTGCATTTAAAGGTCTGATTCTGCGATCACGTGCCCTTTTTCGCTAGATATCACCACATTGCTGTCTGTGGAGATTGTCCTTAACACTTGTGGATTGCTTTTGTTAGTGTGCTTGGGGCGCCATACCAAAATACCACAGATGGGGGTGGGGTGGCGGGGAGCTTAAACAACAAACTCATTTTCTCACAGTTCTGGAGTCTGGAAGTCCAAGATTGAGGTGTTGGCAAGGTTGGTTTCTCCTGAGGCCTCTCTCCTGGGCTTGCAGACGGCCACCTTCTCCCTGTGTCCTCACGTGGTCTTTCCCCTGCACACGTGAGACACCTCTGTGTCTCTCTGTGGGTCCTAATCTCTCTTCTAAGGACGCCAGTCAGATCGGATTAGGGCCCACGGCGGCGGGGGGGGAGGGTTAGGACCTCGACATAGAGGTGTGGGGGGAAGGACGCATAACATGACATGCATGCACGTGCTCTGTGCTGAGAAGCTTGACCGTGGCAGGCTGATGGGGACAGAGTGGATTCTTATGCTAGTTTCCCTGGGGATTTACATTTTTAGAATAAAACTGGGTACTTTTCAAGTGTTAGGAGCCTTTTGCATTTCTTCTCCTGTGACCTTTTCATGTCATTTGTGAAGGGCCCTCATACCTAAGGATGGCATTTGGGATCTGGATGGATAAGCATCTTTGAACCCTCCGCTCTAATTGAGGCTTATACTGGTACAGCAGCAAAGTCCCCTGGCCTCACCCAGCTGTCGCTGGCTTCCCCGAGATGGGATTTCTGGGGGCCGTGCCCGGCCAAAGTCCTGCCACCCCAACCGTTCGCACTCCTCTTTTGTAGCCCCACGTCTGCCCTGTGGGCCTGGAGACTGGGGCTCCTTCCCACAGCCCCGCCTTAGATCTCCTCATCTCCTCATCTTTCTTTTCTTCCTGCTTGTACGCCCTTCTATTTCATGCTAGTGGGACCGAACCCAAGTTCATGTGTCCAACGCACAGCAGAGCCCATCACTGAGACACTGAGTGTGAAGGCTGCCACACAAAGATACAGGGGGCAAGCCTCAAACCTTCCCTAGTGTTGGCAAGGATGTGGAGAAAAAGGAACCCGTGTGCACTGTTGGTGGGGATGCAAACTTGAGCAGCCACTCTGTAAAACAGTGTGGAGGCTCCTCAGAATGTAAAAAATGGAAGCATATGGTCAAGTAGTTCCATTACTGGGTATTTCCCCAAAGAATTTGAAAACATTAATTCAAAAACATATATGCAACCTTGGGGTGCCTGGGTGGCTCAGTCAGTTAAGTGTCTGCCTTCGGCTCAGGTCATGATCCCAGGGTCCTGGGATCGAGCCCCGCATCGGGCTCCCTGCTCGGCGGGGAGCCTGCTTCTCCTTCTTTCTCTGCCTGCCACTCTGCCTACTTGTGTTTTCTCTCTCTGTCAAATGAATAAATAAAATCTTAAAAAAAAAAGAAACAAAAAGCAACAAAAAAACATATATGCAACCCTATGTTTATTGCAGCATTATTTACAACAACCAAATTATGGAAGCAGCCCAAGCGTCCATCAATAGATGAATGGATAAAGTATATATATATATATATATATATATATATATATATATATATGCATAATGGAATATTATTCAGCCATAAAAAGAATGAAATATTGGCGTTTGCAATGACATGGATGGAGCTATAGAGTATTATGCTAAGTGAAATAAGTCAGTCAGAGAAAGACAAATACCATATGATTTCACTCATATATGGAATTTAAGAAACAAAACAAATGAACAAAGAAAAAAAAAACCTAGACTGTTAACTCTAGAGAACAAACTGGTGGTCACCAGAGGGGAGGTGGGTAGGGGGATGGGTGAAATAGGTGTTGGGGATGAAGAGTACACTTACCATGATGAGCACGAGTAAAGGATAGAATTGTTGATGGGGCACCTGGGTGGCTCAGTCGGTTAAGCGGCTGCCTTCAGCTCAGGTCATGATCCCAGGGTCCTGGGATCGAGCCCCACATTGGGCTCCCTGCTCTGCGGAAAGCCTGCCTCTCCCTCTCCCACTCCCCCTGCTTGTGTTCCTGCTCTCGCTGTTTCTCTCTCTGTCGAATAAATAAATAAAATCTTTAAAAAAAAAAAAAAGAATAGAATTGTTGAATCACTATATTGTACACCTGAGACTAATATAATACTATATGTTAACTAAACTGGAATTAAAATAAAAAAATAATCTATCTGAAGGAGATTTTAAAAAACTAAAATAGGGGCTCCTGGGTGGCTCTGTTGGTTAAGCATCCAACTCTTGATTTCGGCTCAGCTGGTGCTCTCAGGGTGGTGAGATCTGAGCCCCTAGTCTGGCTCTACGCTCAGCAGGGAGTCTGCTTGAGATTCTCTTCCTCTGCCCTTCTCCCACCTCGTGCATGTGCTCTCTCTCTCAAATAAATAAATAAATCTAAAATAAGATAAAATGAAATAAAATAAAATAAAATAAAACAAAACACATGCACACATCCCCGCCTACCTGAAGGGGTAGAGTCAGGGATTTTTAAAGGCCAGCAAGGGCCTCCTGCGTGGCTCAGTCGGTTAAGCATCTGCCTTCAGCTCAGGTCATGATCCCAGGGTCCTGGGATTGAATCCCCCATCGGACTCCTTGCTCAGTGGGGAGTCTGCTTCTCCCTCTGCCTGCAGCATCCCCTGCTTGTGCGCACGCTCTCTCTCTCCCTCTCACAAATAAATAAATAAAATCTAAAAAAAAAATAAAATAAAGGCCAGAGAAAGAGGATCTGGGTAAAGGGGAGAAGAGTCATGCGACTCAAGATCAGCCCCAGGGAGTTGCTGAGTATGGGAGGGTCGATTTCATTTTGTTGTGATCAAAGAGGAAGTCAGTGGTCCTGGGTTCTGCTGGCTTCTTTATGAAACCTTGAGCTCCTGCAAAACAACTAAATTAAATTCTGGTTATCATGTGTCAAGCATGAATATTATCTTACAGAAACAAGGTGACAGGGAATAAGCAGATTTGGGGGAGAGAGTTGAGCTGCACTACCTGCCCTGTTAACTATTTGGTGACCGGTTTCACTAGCATCCTAGTGGGCTCTAGGGAGGAAAGAACGTGGGCTCTAGGGAGGAAAGAACGTGGGCTCTAGGGAGGAAAGAACATAGCGTCTTTAACCATCACAAAGCCTACACCCTGTTTTTTTTTTTAAAGATTTTATTTATTTACTTGACACAGAGAGAGAGAGAGAGTCAAGCACAAGCACAAGCAGGGGGAGAAGCAGGCAGAGGGAAAGGGAGAAGCAGGCTCCCCACTGAGCAGGGAGCCCCACGTAGAGCTCTGATCCCAGGACCCTTAGACCATGACCTGAGCCAAAGGCAGACACTTAACCCACTGAGCCACCCAGGAGGTCCTACACCCTGTTTTATAATCAAGGGCTTCTCATCACCAACCAAGTGCCTGAACACAAAACTGAGGAAATTGAACTTATGTAATAGAAACAGCACAGGTCAAAGCACACAGCACTTTCAAGTTTCTCAAAGTTCCATTTGCTAACATTTGTTTTTTATTGAGTAATTTGTTTTCCTGGGAGAGGGCCAAGGTCCCCAGTCTCTCAGGACACTCCGCAGGAGGCCATGTGGCTTATGTGGCTGCAGTTCTTAGATGTGACAGTAGATGTCACTGCCAACCAATAAATGGGGTCCTTAACCTTGGACTCTGAGCCCATCTTTCCCTGGGCCTTTGTGCCCCTGCTCTACCCATCCTTGTGTCATTCCCAGCTTAAGCCCTGAGCATCTCCCATATCACATCTGTCCTGCCCTGGGGGTCCCTGGTGGTTGTCTTCCCTCTTAGATCCTGTTCCGGTGACCTCCCTTCCAGAGATTCCTCATACTTGCTTGCTTTCCTGGGCCTTTTCCATCTTCCCCCGGAGGGTTGGGGGTGGAGGCAGCCTGTGCTTTCTAGATCCACACCAGCTACTTTTTTTGTTCACAATCGGATGGTTTTACTTTCCAAAGATACTGCAATAAAATGTAAGAAGTAAACGAACAGTAAACAGTCCCTCTGAGTTCAGTGTAGGTGACAGCTTTGTCCTGGAGGGTGGCCACCACTGAACTAGCCACGCTGGGCACCATCGAAGGAGGGGGGCAGCAGGATCCTCAGGTCGCCTGCCAGGATGAGAGACAGAAGAGACTCCTGGAAGTGACCCTGAATCCTGAACTGGTCTTGGCAGAGGGAAGGGCCTGAGCTAATGCTGGAAGCAGGAAGGTTGAGCGTGTTTGGGACTCTCCAGCAGCTGGACATAGCGAAGGGCACGCTGACAGGCCAAGGTCTTCATGGCAAGAGGAGCACGGGCTCTCGAGCCATGCTGAGGGCAGGCCGTTAGTTACTAGGAACTATTGTTGCTCAGGTATGTGACTGGCCAGGGGCATGGCCTGACTGCTGGACCGTGGAGTGGGGTGGGGAGAGCTGGGTGGAGGACAGCATGAAGGGGACTCTATCAGTGGCAGAGACTTCTTCTGCCAGAGGCCTGCAGGTTTCTGAGGGAGGTGGGAATGGCTGGGTACCAGGGTCCTCAAGGTCACTGCCCCACGCCGCCTGTAAATACCAGATGGTGGCCCACTGGGGCCATCCTGCCTGTAGGCCCACGACCGCATGAATGAGTGCCCGAGTGGACATGATGACGGTGCCCAAGGTGCCTCGCGCACGCCTACGTGGACCCCAGCAGGATGGGTGATAAGGGAGTATGACAGGTGTGGGCAGGACCAAGGTGCTGGAGAGTGGGGGCTGCAGACTGAGCCCACCCTCCTCCCACCTGGCAGATGCTGGTTCTGCTCACCTGTATGCAGGTACCCAGGAAGAAGCTGGGCAACAACATGGACAGACCAGTTCCTGAAGGCAGGGCTTTGACCTCCAGTCCCCAAGGGATGCTGGCGGAACTTATGGGGCTGAAGGAGCTACTGGTGCAGGCCTGGGCTCAGTAGGGCAGGCTCCCTCCACTGACCCTGCCGGGTGGGGGGTGCCAGGGGTGCCGTCTGTCTGACAGATGGAGAACCACCCTCCCCCCACCTTTTGCCTGCCCCTGGAAAGGGGTGGTGGGATCCCTCCCTGGCTTCCCTCAGGTCCTGTGGCTGCCTTGGGTCTCAGGTGGGGTCAATGGCCTGGCTGTCCTTGTCTCCTGTGCTGGTGTCCCCAGAATCAAAGCCTCAGCACTGGCCTGTCCATGATCCCTAAGGCTGTGGGTCTTGGCTGTGTTGTGCTGAGAAGTGTGGCCATGGCAGGTGGCTTGGCAGGAGTGAACCGGGGCTTTCCTAGGGGCCCACAGCCCCAGCCCAAAGGTCCTGGTGCAAGCTGTCAATCCCTCCGGGGAACCCCACCAGGGTTACATCACAGGTCCTGCTTGGAGAGCTGGGAAACATAAGACTCCTCTCTGGTCCCTTATCCTTGTCCTTCTCCCTCCACTGCTTTTTGTCTGCCTCTGAGTCGCACTCTCTGTTGGATGAGTGAATGGATGAGTAAATGAACAAACGGAAGTGTTCCTCGCTGCCCTCCTCCCTCTCTCTGTCCCCCCATCTTGCTTCCAGGTTACTCTCTCCCTGTCATCCTTCTCTCACTCCTCCCCTTTACCGCATGGCTGGGACCCCTGTCCAATATGGTGGAGCCAGCTGGGGTTCTCTGTGCAGGGTCGGGTTACAAGTCCCAGCCATTGGACTCAGGGCTCCCTGACAGCTCTGGGCATGCCAGGTCTGAGCCCAGCCTCCCATCTACAGCCTGGCTGGGCCTGCCTGGCTTCACTCCCTTCTGCCTGGGCTCCAGGATGGCTGGCTCTGGACAGCCTGGCTCCTGGGGGCTGCCCGGCCCTGGGCCTCCCTCTCCACTGGGGAAGAGTCTCAGCCAGCTGTGTTCCTTCTGCAGCCGGTGGCTTCCGGAGCCTCTCCCTGGGAAGGACCGTGGGCCTCAGCTGGGGTCAGCTTTGTGCCTGTTCCCAGCCCCTCTTTCCCAGAAAGTCCTGCCACAGCCCTAGGACCCTGCCTGATCCGATCAGAGTGGCCAAGGGGTATAGGGTGTTCACTGGCTGGTCTGAGCCATGAACTGTCCTGGAAACCAAGGGTGGGGACAGCCCTGCCCAAGTTACATGTCCTACAATTATGTGTGTTTGTGGAGGGTGGAATTTGTCCCTAAAAATCCTGCCTGGCTGACTTCAGTTCCTGTGAAAACAGTGGGGAAGGCATTACAGTTGCCTTGCATGGGCCAAGAAAGTCAGGGAGTGGCTCTGAGCTCCTCAGGTCCCAGAATGGGGCGGGGGCAGCTTCCGGGGAGGCCATCGCTCAGTTCCCAGGGGGCTGCTGTGGCTGTTACCTGTGCCATGACCCACCCCACCAGCATGGGCCAGTGTGGAGGCTAGGCCCCAGCTCCCAAGCCACTCACGGCTGTTCTCTGGGTCCGGGGAGGCGCTGCCCACAGCCCAGCCCTCATCATCTCAAGACTTGGGTTCTGACAGAAAAGAAGTGCATGGGACATTCCAGGAGGAAGGCCAAGAGGCAAATGGACAAGGCTGGGGAGTGTGGCTACACTGGGTGAGGGGTGGTAGGGTGTCGCGCAGGGGAGCAGGGGATCTGATTTGGACTTGAGGATCCCCCGTGGTGCTGTGTGGACCAGGACAGAAGGTCTCTGGTGGAGGCAGAGGGGCTGGTCAGGAAGCTGGTGAGGTTGGAGGGATCAGGTCTGGGTAAGGAGGAGGGAAGACTCCAGGGGGCTGGCCTGAGCCCCAGGGGGTGGGGGTGCTACACCTGAGGTGGGGGGCACCAGAGGAGGACAGGCAGGAGAGAGATGCCTTGAGGTGCCTGGGTGGGGCAGTCGGTTAAACGCCCGACTCTTGGTTTTGGCTCAGGTCCTGATCTCATGGGTGGTGGGATGGAGCCCTGAGTTGGGCCTCCGCGCTCCGCAGGAGTCTGCTTGGATGCCCTCTCCGTCTGCCCCTTCCCCTGCTTGCGTGCTCACATGCTCTCTCGCTTGCTCGCTCCCTCAAACAAAACAAACAAATAAATAGAGAGAGATGTCTTTACCAAGTCAGGATGTTAGGACAGTTACTCAGACCAGAGAGAGGAGAGACCTGGGCTGGGAGGGTGAGGGTGGGGTCATATAATTGAGAGTGTGTGTGTGTGCGTGTGAGTGTGTGTGTGTGAGTGCGTGACTGTGTGTTTGTGTGTGTGTGTGTGTGTGTGTGTGTGGACAGGCACGGGCTGGGAGGAAAGACACGAAAGGCCTTAAAGACCAATAGTGCGCGTCTGCCAGGGAGCCTCCCACCTCAGCTAGATTGTGAAAGCCGCCCTGGCCTCCAGGAAGCAGAGATAAGGGGGCAGAAGGAAGCAGCAGGCCGGGGGGAGGGACAGGGCTTTGTGGAGGAGCAGGGTCAGGCTGGGGACCCTGCGCTGGAAAACCAGTGACAAATCTCCAACAGCCCACCGCGCCTCATCCCACAGAGGCCAGAAGGTGTGGAGGCTTGGCGGGGCGGTGCTACTAGCTCAGAGGAAACAGCTTTCAGGGAAGGAAACACATTTCTTCGGGCCCCATTTTGGAGGGACCAAACCAACCCCAGGAGGCAGACCTGAGTGGAAGGTAGGTGAGGACAGTGGGAGGTGCAGCCATGCCGCTGGAGCTGTTTCTGGACCTGTACTCGCCCCCGTGCCGTGCAGTCTACATTTTTGCCCGGAAAAATGGCATTCCCTTCGAGCTGCGGCCTGTGGAGCTAGGACGGGGTGAGCCTTGACTAGGCTGGGCTCCATGGAGGGGGTGTCTGTCCAAGGGCCAGAACTTGCTGAGCCACTCATCTCCTCCACCCCTCAGGGGAGCACCTGAAGCCTGAATTCCTGAAGGTGAACCCCCTGGGGAAGGTACCTGCTCTCAAAGATGGGGACTTCCTGCTGGCGGAGAGGTAATGGGGTCCTGGGGTCTGCAGAGGCTTCTGGGTTGGGGTGGGGGTGGAGGGAGGAAGGCAGAAAGCTGATGACCCCTCACTGGGAGATTTTTCCAAACTGGTGTGACCCCCCTCCCTCCTTCCAGCTCACCCAGCTTGGAGGCAGGGGGGCTGGACTGGGGGCGGCTTTGGGGCTAAAGTTGGTAGCTTCAGCCTGGGAAAGGGGCATAGGTCACTCAGGCAGTCCCGGACAACCTGGAGCTAGCTGGGGAAGATCCAAGCTTGAGGTCAGCTCTCCTCAGATGTCCCAAACCCGGGCCTTTCAGTCACAGGAGCCAGGGGCCAGGCAGCCCCAGATCTGCACTGGGCTCTGAATCCCAGGTCCCCCCACCCTCGTTCTCTGCCATGGATAGGTCACAGAACTTTGTGCTCCATGTTTCTCCTCTGTAAAATGGGGGAGTAACGTAACCCCCTCCCAGGACTTGCCTGAGAATAGAAACTGGTCACCAAGTACCAGGAGCCCAGGAGAGATCAAGAAAAGGGTTTTGGGGAGCACTGGCCTGGGAGGGAACTGGGAGACCCCTCGGGCAGGCCTGCCTTCCTCCCGCTCAGTAGGACCCCGATGCCAGAGAGCGGGGCCTGGAGACAGAGGGCTGGCTGGGGTAGGAGAAGGGAGGGGAGGTCGAAATGTGGGCCCATGGGGGAGCACTTGAGGAATGGAGCAGTTTGGTGGGGAAAAGATGACCATTGGTGGGGATGTGGGAATGGGTGGGTCCTCCCTTAGAGGTGCCATTGGAGAGAGATCCAGTCAAATCACCCTATTTGTGAGAGATGAGGCTGCCTAGCGCTGAGGGCTGGGGAAATCTCCGACGCCTCCTATTTGCAGTGTGGCCATCCTTTTATACTTGAGCCGCAAGTACCGGGCGGCGACCCACTGGTACCCAACCGAGCTGCAGGCCCGCGCACGTGTGGACGAGTACCTGGCGTGGCAGCACACGGCCGTCCAGCTGCCTGCTTGCAACGTCTACCTGTGTAAGGTGAGACTCCCTGCCCTAGCGTGGGGCTTGGGCAAGAGCTGGAGTCCCCCGTGCTGGAAAGAACCCGCTGGCCCATATACACCTCCCATCCACTGTCCCAGGTAGACATCCGTAATCTATCACAGCACTCTTTCCCCCGGAGTCTGAATGATGGCTTCAGAAGCCTTCTGAATACAGTGCCCCAGGGGGTATCACTGACAGATGGTGGGGATGGTGGCCAGGAGGGGTGGCAAGGTGGTTGAGATTGTTTGGAGGAGACTGGGATAAACTGCCTCGATTCTCCCCCCGCCCAGTCCCTCCTGCCCCATTTCTCGGGGCAGCCTGTGGACCCCGTGCGGCTAGACCGGCTATTGGGGAAGCTGAAACCAGCTCTGCAGCATCTGGATGGGCAGGTCCTGGCCACCAAGCCCTTCCTGGCCACCAAGCAGCTCTCCCTAGCGGATCTGATGGCATTCACGGAGCTGATGCAGGTGAGCTTCTCTTGCCTGCTTGCCCCTGGGGGGACTCCGGGCCCAGGGCTGAGTCCCCTGCTCCAGCTGCCTTGTCTCCCCAGCCCACTGCTGTTGGCTGCGACATCTTCCAAGAGTGGCCCCAGCTGGCAGCGTGGCGAGCCCGAGTAGAGGCTGCTCTGGGCCCTGAGCTCGTCCAGGATGCGCACAGGCTTGTGCTACAGCCTCGGGACCCCCGAGATGCCCAGCGGGACCCCAAGCTGGCCCAGGAGCTGGTGCAGAGACTGCTGGAGCGGCTCAGCTGAGAGGGGTACGGCCGGATCAGCTGAGAGGGGTACGGCCGGGCCCGCTCCCCTGCACTCTCCTGCCACAATAAACATGCTGTGTGCCCTCCACTTGTCTCCAGCCTCACTCGGCGTTAGGAGGTGGGGTTTAGAGCAGAATCTACAGGGACAGATGTCCCGCGATGATGCAGCCTAGAGTGAGCAACACTCAGACTTCTCCATGTGCATCCAGTTACCTTCCTGAGTTGCCAGGTACTGAGCTCCCCTGGCCACTGCCAGTCCCAAGCCAAGCCAGAAGTTTCTGGGCTTCTCTGCATGGCACAGCCTGACTGGCTGACCCCTGACACCCCTGTGACATTGTCCCCGGTGCCCTGACTGCTCCCCAGGCTCCTGTTTCTTTTTCTCCCAACACTTTTCTAGCTACAGTTCAGGCTAGACTGACCTATGCCTACCCCCAAGCCCTGCTTCTGAAACCCTCTGTGGTCAGTTCTCATTGCCCTGTCTTTATTCTGGACCCCGCAGAGCCCGGGGTCACGGGCTGCAGTGAAGTTCCGGCCCTGAGAATTCCCGTGTGTAAGTCCTTTTTCAGAAATGGGCCACAAGGACAGACAGGCACCAAGTTGGAGGGGAGGAGCAGGGCTGCAGGAGGCCCCCACCTTCTGCCCCCGAGCCAGGGGCATCTCCCTAGTCTGCTCCTGAGTCTCCCCAGAATCCTTGCTGCTGTGAGAATTCCGGGCTTCCTGGCCTCATGACACCACCAAATGAAACAAGAAGTTCCAGAACTCGGGGTCCTGGGCCTGGGTTAGAGACGGCTGAAGGGCACAGGGCCAGGGCCAAGGGCTCAGGCTGCATATAGGTTCAGGTTCAGAGCCTGGTGGCTGGCTGGTGGGGGTGCCCAACGTGTGTCTCAACATGGGCCTGGAGCTCTATCTGGACCTGCTGTCAGCATCCTGCCGTGCTGTGTATATCTTCGCTAGAAAGAACAGCATCCCCTTCGACTTCCAGTTTGTGGATCTGCTAAAGGGTAGGCACCCCCTGCTGCCGGGCATAGGTCTGGTCCAGAGGGGAGGCAGGGCACAAGTTCAGGGTGTCTCTAAGCTGAGACACAGAGGACACTCCCCCCATCAAAGTCCACAGGGGAAGAAGCATTACCCAAGGGAACTATAGGCTGTCCATCCTTCCCACATATTCTACCCTGCTATCAGGTAAAGTGGAAGGCAGAGCTGCTGAGCGTCCCCCAGGTTCCCATCCAGTGCCCTTGGCTTTTCCTTGTGGGGGTGTAGCGCTTCTTAGCTGCACTACCTCTGATCAGGTGGCAAAGGCTGCAGAAGTGTGTGGTCATTCACATCTGAGTGAAGACCCCTGCTTCAGTCTACACCCATCCTCCCCACCGTGTTCACACCTGCCCAGGGTGACACAGACCCTGAGTGAGGTACAGGGCACTGGTCTCCAACACTATCCTAAGCATGGAAGGGATTCTTTTTTTTTTTTTTTTTAAGATTTTTTATTTTTATTTATTTGTGAGAGAGAATGAGAGACAGAGAGCATGAGAGGGAGGAGGGTCAGAGGGAGAAGCAGACTCCCCGCTGAGCAGGGAGCCCGATGCGGGACTCGATCCTGGGACTCCAGGATCATGACCTGAGCCGAAGGCAGTCGCTTAACCGACTGAGCCACCCAGGCGCCCATCATGGAAGGGATTCTTAAAAGCTCAGGTCGCAGAGGCAGAAGTCTCTAGAACATAGAGGAGGAGACCTGATGCTCTGAAATGAAGTGTGAGTCCAGCCCCAGAAATGTTTCCAGCTGGAGGCAGCTGGCTGTGGAAGGGTTAAGACTCCCAATAGATCGGGACACCTGGTTGGCTCAGTTGGTAGAGGGTGTAGACTTTTGATTTCCGGGTTGTGAGTTCAGGCTCATGTTGAGTGGAGAGCTTACTTTAAAAAAAAAGAAAAAAAAACTGAGTTCAAGTCCATGTTGAGCAGAGTTCACCTTTTTTTTTTTTTTTTTTTTTAAGATTTTATTTATTTGAGAGAGAGCAAGCAAGAGCAAGAGGAGGGGGGAAAGGCAGAGGGAGAGGGAGAAGCAGACTCCCCGCTGAGCAGGGAGCCCAATGTGGGACTCGATCCCAGGACCCTGGGATCATAAGCCGAAAGCAGATGCTTAATCGACTGAGCCACCCAGATGCCCCGAGCAGAGCTTACTTAAAAAAATAAAACAAAACAAAAAAAATAAGGTTCCTCAAAAAGTTGAAAATAGAGCTACCATATGACCCAGCAATTGCACTACTAGGTATTTACCCCAACGATACAAATGTAGTGATCCGAGGGGCACCTGCTCCCCAGTGTTTATAGCAGCAACATCCACAACAGCCAAACTATTGAAAGAACCCAGGTGTCCATCAACAGATGAATGGAAAAAGAAGATGAGGTTTATGTGTGTGTGTGTGTGTGTGTGTATACACACACAATGGAATACTACTCAGCCATCAAAAAAAATGAAATCTTGCCATTTACAACGACATGGCTGGAACTAGAGGGTATTATGCTAAGCAAAATAAGTCAATCAGAGAAAGACAATTATATGATCTCACTCATATGTGGAATTTAAGAAACAAAATGGAGGATCATAGGGGAAGAGAGGGAAAAATAAAACCAGACAAAATCAGAGAGGGAGACAAACCATAAGAGACTCTTAATCATGGGAAACAAACTGAGGGTTGCTGGAGGGGAGGGGTAACTGGGTAATGGACATTGGGGAGGGCACATGATGTAATGAGCACTGGGTATTATATAAGACTGATGAATCACTGATCTCTACCTCTGAAACTAATAATGCATCATATGTTAATTAATTGAATTTAAATTTAAAAAATGTTAAAAAAATAATGACCTTGAAAAAAAACACCAAAACTCAACCACAAAACAAAACTCCCCATAGATTGATTGCATATGAGAGGTTCCCTTTGAATTCCAGCTATGTGCTGGGGCTCCTGGCTGCCCTGCCCCTTTTGGAGGGGGCTATAAGGGGTGGGATCCAGGCTTCTCGGGCTTCTGCTGATTCATGGGCTGTGGCTTCAGGCCTGGAGTTGGGAGTGGGGGCTGGAGGCCTTCAACTTCTGTGAGCCAACAGGTTGTCTTGGTCACCGAGCCTGGGATGGGGGCAGGAGTCTTGATCCTAATCCCTGTTCTGCCGCTGACTTGCCCTTTGACCTGAAGAGCCATGGTATTCCTCTGGGCTTGTTTCCTCTTCTAGAGAAAATGGGGAGGAAGGCATTCTGCCTCTGGGAGACCTGGTTCTCTCTTCCCTGGAGTCCCGGCACCCTCAGACCTTTACCTTTCCTGCCCCTCTCAGGTCACCACCACAGCAAAGAATACAGAGAGATCAACCCCCTGAAGAAGCTACCCAGCCTCAAAGATGGAAAATTTATCTTATCTGAAAGGTAAGTCTTTCCTGGGGCCCCCCACCCCACCATCTGTCTCTGCTCCTCCTGGGAGATCCACGTGGAGCCGACTGCTAGTACTTATTTTTTATTTACTGTGAACAATTTTATATGTATACCAAAGTAGAATGAATACTAACTAATGAGGATTATAGCGACCTCCACATGGTACCCCTCACCCATTCCAACAGTGATCCTCTTGGGGAGCCCATTTTTTCATCACCTGTAGCCCACTCTATTCCCCTGCTTGCCAGCCACCCTATCATTTCATCCATAAATGTTTACGAATATACTTTTAAGAGATAAGGGCTCTTAAAAAAAAAAAAAAGCATCAGGGGCGTCTGGGTGGCTCAGTTAAGTGTCTGCCTCTTGATTTCGGCTCAGGTCATGATCACAAGGTTGTGAGATCAAGCCCAGTGGGCTCTGCACTGGGCATTGAGCCTGCTTGGGATTCTCTTTCCTTCTCCCTCTGCCCACCCCCCCCAACTCACATGCCCTCTCTCTCTCAAATAAATCTTTTTTTTTTTTTTTAAGATTTCATTTATTTATTTGACAGAGAGAGACACAGTAAGAGAGGGAACACAAGCAGGGGGACTGGGAGAGGCAGAAGCAAGCTTCCCGCGGAGCAGGGAGCCCGATGCGGGGCTCGATCCCAGGACCCTGGGATCATGACCTGAGCCGAAGGCAGAGGCTTAACGACTGAGCCACCCAGCTGCCCCTGCCTTTGCAATTTTTTTAAGGTTTATTTATTTGAGAGCGAGCGAGCACAAGCAGGGTGGAGGCAGAGGGAGAAGCGGACTTCCCGCTGAGCATGGAGCCTGACTTGGTTTCAATCCCAGGACCCCGGGATCACAACCTGAGCCAAAGGCAGACACTTAACCTACTGGGCCACCCAGGCGCCCCTGCCTTTGCCTTTTTTAAAAGTAGTCTCCACGCCCAACTTGGGGCTTGAACTCAGGACCCTGAGATCGAGAAGCCTGAGCTCCGCCCACTGAGCCCGCCAGGCGCCCCTTGCCTTTGCGTTTTTGTTGTGGTTGAAGAAACCGAGTCCTTTGTCCTGTGCAGTTTCCCACAGTCTGAGTTTTGCCGATCACATTCTCAGGGTGTCATGTTTACACGGTCTTTCTGTCCTTTCATTTCCTGTGAACTGGTCACTGGAAGTAGAAGTTTGGTAAGATTTGGGGCAGACTGTTTTTTGGGGTGCCTCCAAGGCGGTGTCTTAAAGCACATCTTCCAAGTGGACCACAGGACTTCGGGGGGCCCAGGGCCTGGATTATTTTCCTAGGGTTGCTGTCGCAAATTACCACTGATTGAATGACTTGGAACAATAGAAATGTATTGTCTTACAGTTCTGGAGATTAGAAGTGAAAATCGAGGTGTTGGTAGAGCTGTGCTCCCTCTGAAGCCGGGGAAGCTTTATTGCAGGCCTCTGTCTTAGGTTCTGACAGCCTCAGGCATTCCTTGGCTGGGAGAGGGCCATCTTGCCTTCCGTCTGTGCATGTCTCTGTGTCCAAATGTCCCCATTTCATAAGAACACGAGTCATAAGGGATTAGAGTTTACTCTAAGACCTCACATTATTTTTACTTTTATATTTTTAAGTAATCTCTACACCCAGTGTGGGTGGGGCCTGAACTCACAATCCTGAGCTCAAGAGTCACATGCTCTTCCGACTGAGCTAGCCAGGCCCCCCTCTAAGACCTCATTTTAACTTGATTACCTCTGTAAAGACCCAATTTCCAAATCAGGCTACATTCTGAGGTACTGGGCGTTAGGATTTCAACACATCTTTGGGGAACACAATTCAACCCATAACAGTCTGTCCCCTGGGCCCCCCGAATTCATGTCCTTCCCATGTGCAAAATATATTCACCTCATCCCAACATCTCCAAAAGTCTTAATCACTCTGGCATCAACTCTTAGCCCAAAATGCCAGTGTCTACATTATCCAAATCAGGTATGGGTGAGATTCATGGTATGATTCATCCCGGCTCAAAGTTCCGCTCTCCCTGTGAACCTGGGAAACCAGATGACAAGTTGTCCTGCTTCTAAAATACAATGGGGAGGGGCGCCTGGCTGCCTCAGTTGGTGGAGCATGTGACTCTTGATCTCAGGGTCTTGAGTTCAAGCCCCACATTGGGTGTTGTAGACATTACTTAAAAATAATGATAAAAAGGGGTGCCTGGGGCGCCTGGGTGGCTCAGTTGGTTAAGCGACTGCCTTCGGCTCAGGTCATGATCCTGGAGTCCCAAGATCGAGTCCCGCATCGGGCTCCCTGCTCGGCAGGGGGTCTGCTTCTCCCTCTGCCCTCTTCCCTCTCGTGCTCTCTGTCTCTCATTCTCTCTCTCTCAAATAAATAAATAAAATCTTTAAAAAAAAAAAAAAGGGGGCGCCTGGGTGGCTCAGTTGGTTGGGTGACTGCCTTCAGCTCGGGTCATGATCCCGGAGTCCTGGGATCGAGTCCCGCGTCGGGCTCCCGGCTCGGTGGGGAGCCTGCTTCTCCCTCTGACCCTATCCCCTCTCATGCTGTTTCTCTCTCTCTCTCCCTCAAATAAATAAATAAAATCTTTAAAAAATAATAATAAAAAAAAAATACAACGGGGGGACGTGCACAGGATGGATATTCCTATTCCCAAACAGAGACATAGGAAGGAAAAAAAAAATCTTATGCATCCCAACCAAGTCTGAAACCTAGCCGGTAAATTGCTTTACATATTAAGGCTTGAGAATCATCCTTGTTGGCTCCATGCTCTGTGCCTTGGGCCTTTTAGGGTGGTGGCCCCACCCTCTGGAACCAGGAACACCGAGGCTTGGTGCCCACCTGCGCTGCCCCACTCTGGGCCTGCTGGTGGCAGGACGGCCCTACTGGCTCTGGTGACCCTCACCTCCCCACCCTTCCAGCTCAGGGAATCTGGGCTAGAGTGTCCCCTGCCCATCTCCGTGTCCCTCTGTCTAGAGAAGGATCAGCCCCTCCTTCTCAGGGTATCTGATGTTCCTAGCGAAGGACATGCATGGGCATAGTCTGAGCCTCCTCTTGCCTGTGGACCACTCACTGGCCATGGCACTGGGACCCCTGACTACCAGCAACCGCCCCCCTCCCCCGAATCACTGGATTAAAGATGAAAGAGCAGGACACTGCGAGAAGAGTCGGTGAGAGGGTGCTAGGCAGACAGAAGGCCAGGTGCCCACTCCAGGGTCAGACCAGGAACTGTGATGCCAGCCGGGTGCCTGCCCCCCAAGAGATGGGGCACCTCCGGGCATAGCGAGCTCTGGCCTGCTACGGTGGCAAGAAGAGTTCGAGAATATGCTGGTGGGCCCCACTTGGCCCCGGCGCTCCCGGTGCAGGAGCCAGGAGGGCTGATGCCTAGAATGAGCATTGGGGCCCCAGCCTCAAGGTGCTGGACAGAGACACAGAGTGTGGCAGTGGGGGCTGTGGGCTTGGTTAGAGTGGCACGGGCTACAGACAGCCTGGGAGGAGCCAGTTGGGACTGGCGGCCGCCGACAGGTCTGCCCAGAACAGTCATGAGCCGGGATTCCCACCAAGGGTGTGTTCCCAGAGGTCACAAAATGGGGAGGGGCATTGGGCCAGTGAGGCAAGCCTTGGCCTGCCCCTCAGCTTTTCGTGGAGGCTAGGGACCATCCTCTCATCTCTGCTGCCCATTCACTCTCCTCCCACCTGACTCCATCCATTTCTTCCACCCCCCTGGTCGGCCTGGCCAAGGTCACACGCTATGCCAGGTGGTCAAGAACAGTGGCGGGGCTTGGGCTCAGGCTCAGGCTCAGGCTCAGGCATGGGGCCTGGCTGCTGGGATCAAACCCCGATCCTGTCACTCATGGGCTGTGTGTCTTTGGCAAGTTAGTTGTATCTCCAAGCCTCAGTTTCCTCAAATGGAAGCATACTGGTACACACCTTACAGGGTTATTGTGAGATCAGCTGAGATGATTTAGGATTTAGGATTTTCATCCTTGATATTTCCCCCCTTCTTATAGAGTTGGGCCTCTGGGGACTCCCCCCTCCCTCCTCCCTCCCAGGCTGCTCCTTCCTGTCCTCTCCCCCTACCCATCTCTGCTCCTTCCTCATCTTCTGACTCTGCACAGATGGTGTTGGTTGGGGCGGGGGAGCAGGGTAGGGCGGGTAGGCACCTGCTCCTTGGACTTTGATGTCATATCAGGACTCTCCAGGTCTCCAGATGTCCTAGACACCTGTGTCCACCCTGCATTCCTCCCTTCCTGCCCTCCGCCAGCCAAGAGCAAGACCATCCCCTCCAAATGGTGCCTCCAGTCTGTACCCTCCGCATACCTCCGTGGCCTCTGCCCTCCTCAGAACCCCTCCACCCAGTACCAGAGGGATCTTTCTTTCTTTCTTTTGAGATGTAATTGCCATACAGCGTTATATTAGTTTCAGGTGTACAACATCATGACTCGATTTATGTATATATTGTGAAATGATCACCACGGTAAGTTGTAGTTGATGTCCATCACCACATAGAGTTGTAGATTTTTTTCCCTTATGGTAAGAACTTTTAAGATCTACTCTCTTCGCAACTTTCAAGTATACAATACAGTCTTATTAACTTTGGTCACAATTACATCCCCGTGATTTATTTTATAGCTGCAAGTCTGAATCTTTTGACTCCCTTCATCCATTTCACCCCCTCCCCCGCCGCCTCCTGCAACCACCAATGTGTTCTCTGTATTTACAGTTTTGTTTTTGTTTGTTTGTTTGTATTTAGATTCCACATATAAATGAGATCACGCTGTATTTTTCTCTGTGTGATTTCACTTAGCATAACCGCTCAATGTCCATCCATGTTGTCACAAATGGCAGGATTTCCTTCTTTTCTATGGGTGAATAATATTCCATTGTATCTTTACACCACATGTTCTTTAGGCATTCATTCATCGATGGACACTTAGGCTGTTTCCATGCCTTGGCTCTTCTAAATAATGCCGCGGTGAACATGGGGGTGCAGGTATCTTTTTGTTACACTGTTTCTGTTTCCCTCAGATAGATATCCAGAAATGGAATTGCTGGATACTATAGTAATTCTATTTAGGAATCTCCAGATTGTTTTCCACAGTGGCCGCGCCAGTTTGCATTCCCACCAACAGTGCAGAAGGGTTCCCTTCTCTACACATCCTTGCCAACATTTGTTATTTCTTGTCCTTTTGATGACAGTTATATCATGGGCGTGAGGTGATATCTCATTGTGGTTTTTGTCTTGCATTTCCCTGCTGATGAGTGATGTTGAGCATCTTTTCATGTGTCCATTGGCCATGTGGAGGTCTTCTCTGGGAAAATGTCTCCTCAGGTTCTTTGCCCATTTTTGGTTGGATTATTTGTTTTCTTGCTATTGAGTTGTAGGACAGAGGGATCTTTCTAAAAATCAAGGCAGATTTTCTCATCCTCCTGCTTATGTAACCATAACCTTGAGGATTAAGTCCATACCCTCCTGCATCTCCGGGGGCCTCCCTGAGTGCCTCCACAGTGTCTCTGGCTGTCTCTGACCATTCTCCCCACCCTTCTTCTGGTCACCCTTTTTCTTTTTCTCCAAATTGCTACCTCTTACTACCCCTGAATTCCCGTACATGTTGTTCCCCACCGAGACTGCCTTCCTGATGCCATCTCCACCAACTCCCATCACCCTGCTGGCCTCCCTCTTGCACTCACTGACTAGCAGACTGACTGCCTTTCTTGGCACCCTTTGGGTTCACCCTTCCCCTAGAAGAATGTCAGTGCCTAGAGCCCACCTCCGGCTGGAGGTTCTGCATTGGGCCCAGGCCACACTGGGGTGGTGGGCGTAACAGGATCGGGGAGGGAAGGGGCAGTGTCCCTGGCTTTCTCTTCCTGCAGTGTGGCCATCCTTTTCTACTTGTGCCGTAAGCACAGCACACCGTCGCACTGGTACCCACCCGACCTGCACACACGCGCCCGCGTGGATGAGTTCATGGCCTGGCAGCACACTGCCATCCAGCTGCCCATGAGCAAGATCCTCTGGATCAAGGTGAGTGGGACCAAGGCTATGGCTGACCGCGGGTGAGTTCAAGCAAGTGTCCCTCCCTTCCTGCGCCTCATTTCCTTGGCTCCCTCCCCTGCCTGCCTTACAGAGCTGATGGGAGTGTGGAATGAACGACTGGGTATGAAAAAGCCTTGTAAAAACAAGGGGAAGGGCACCCAGAAGGAGCTGGTGGTACTCAGGCTGGGATAGGAGTCAAGAAATTTCATTCTGAATTAGAAAACATCAGAGTCAAAGGGCCCATAGAAACCACCAAATTTGGGCGCCTGGGTGGCTCAGTTGGTTAAGCGACTGCCTTCGGCTCAGGTCATGATCCTGGAGTCCCTGGATCGAGTCCCGCATTGGGCTCCCTGCTCGGCAGGGAGTCTGCTTCTCCCTCTCCCACTCCCCCTGCTTGTGTTCCCTCTCTCACTGTGTCTTTCTCTGTCAAATAAATAAATAAAATCTTTAAAAAAAAAAAAAAAAAGAAACCACCAAATTTGAAGATGACCAGTAGCCCGTATAGGTACCCTTACTTCTTATCTCATGCCTGTGACAGACATCACTAACCAATCACAGGATTACTTCCTGCTGGGATCTCAAAATCCCCCTGAACAATGGCCCTAGGTGATCTCTATCAAGCAGAACCACTACAAGAGTTGAACCTACTTTATGTCCTTGGTTCTGTCCAACACCTCTCCAGCGGACAAGGAGGCTGAAGACGGGAGGGTCAAATGGGACTAGAGTGCAGCCTTTTCTTCCCTCCCCTTCCCCACCCCGGCCAGATGCTGATCCCAATGATCACAGGTGAGGAGGTTCCAGCTGAGAAGACAGAACAGATGCTGGCAGAGGCGAAGAACAACATGCAGCTCTTTGAGGAGAAGTTTCTGCAGGACAAGATGTTCATCACTGGGGACCACATCTCACTGGCCGACCTGGTGGCCCTGGTGGAGATGATGCAGGTGTGGAGTGGGGTGGGGGGGGGCACAGAGCCTGGGCACAGGTGAGACTCCTCTGTGACCATTGGGGCCATAGCTTGAGGATAGGCTGGTAAAGGAGGAGACATGGAGGGCTGTGGGAGCCAGGGATGGGGTGCCTGGACCCCACCCAGGGGTAACAGGAAGCACAGATTTTGAACCAAGGAGGATCGCTATTATCCATGCTTCACAATGATTTTTCAGCATGGGGAGGGGCTGGAGGGCAGGCCTGGGACAGGGAGAAGAACACAGCATTTCTCAGTGAGTCCACCAGGATCCTGGATGCCTCCTCTTCCCGTTGGACTCTCCAGGAAGTGTACAGAGGCCTCCAAAGTGTCCTTTGGCTGAGTGCTTCTTTTCTAGAGCTCCAGGCTTATAGCTACACAAAGCAGCTCCCATGGCTCTGGATCTGAGGGGCATCCACTGTGCGTTTGGGGGGCATACCTGGGTGTGGGGCATTTATGTGGGTTCTACCTGAGGGGAGGGTGGCCACTTCTGACCTAGCTGTGCAGGATGGCCAGTTTAGAACCTGGCCAATGTCTTGAAAGGCCAACATAATTTCTGGCCAGTATGCAAAGTGTCCACTTTAGTCCCTGGTCAGGGTAAAGGGCAGACCATCACCAGGAAAAACCACTTCAGTTTTTCTGCCCCAGGTGGTGTAGTCCCCTACATTTCATACCCTACCCCTTACATTTCACCCACACCCACCCCCTTGTGGGACCCCCAAGCTTCTTGGGTGCATGTTTCTTAGACTACCTGCTGGGTCTCCCATTCCAAGCACTGTGCCTGATCACAGAGGAAGGCTCAATGTAGAGAAAAAAGAACTGAATTCTTCCCACCCTCATCTGAGGATAAGGGATTTCCTGGTAGAAGGCAGGACTCATGGAAAGTTTCATGCTGGAGAAATGGGAGGTAACACCTGTGTTACCTCAGAGAGGGATTCCGGAGCTTTGGAGCAAGACCAGTGGCCAAGAACCCTGGAGATTCTGATCGATCTTCCAATGCTCCCCCCACGTCTATCACATAGCCTCTGACCTCTTGCCCAGGCCTGGGGGTGCAGTGGGTCACAGACTCACTCTTTGTGGGAGGCAGATGCGGAGAGCCCCTGAGGCTGTAGGAGGGGATGCAGGTGAGGCTGGTCTGTCGCCCCCCACCTCCTCCTGGCTGACCACTCCTTCCTCTTTGTCTATCTACAGCCCATGGGAAGCAAGTATAATGTCTTTCTCAACAGCTCCAAGATAGCTGAGTGGCGCATGAGGGTGGAGCTGGCTATTGGCTCTGGCCTCTTCTGGGAGGCCCATGACCGGCTGATGAAGTTGGCAGAGTGGGACTGTTCAACGTTGGATCCAATGGTCAAGGAGAAGATCTGCGAGTTGCTGCAGAAGTTCAAGTAGAAGCAGCCCATCCTTCAGGGCCTGGCTGACTCAGCCCTTCTGAGCTTCCTTCCTTAGAGGAGATGTTGAAAACAACTCTGTTTCTTTGCTTAATAAAGTACTGTAACAACCACCAAGGCTGCTGAGCCCAGGACAGGTGGTGTGAGCATAGGGTATGCATGGTGTGGGAGATGGTGGTGGTCATGATTCCCCCCAGGTTCCAAAAAGAGTTTAAAAACTAAAAGTTAAGGGCGCCTGGGTGGCTCAGTTGGTTAAGCGACTGCCTTTGGCTCAGGTCATGATCCTGGAGTCCCTGGATCGAGTCCCACATCGGGCTCCCTGCTCGGCAGGGAGTCTGCTTCTCCCTCTGACCCTCCCCCACCTCATGTGCTCTCTCTCTCATTCTCTCTCTCTCAAATAAATAAATAAATAATCTTAAAAAAAATAAAAAATAAAAAATAATAAAAAATAAAAGTTAAATATGATTAAGGGCGCCCTGCTGTCTTAGTTGGTAGAGCATGCAACTCTTGATTTCAGGGTCGTGAGTTTGAGCCTCACATTGGGCATAAAGTTTCCTTAAAAAAAATCAACTGGGGTCGCTTTGGTGGCTCAGTCAGTTAAGCATCTCACTCTTGATTGTGGCTCAGGTCATGATCTCAGGGTTGCAAGACTGAGCCCTGCATCAGGATCCACGCTCAGTGCAGAGTCTGCTTGAGATTCTTTCCCTCCCCCTCTGCCTCTCCTTCCACTCATGTGCGTTTGCATTCGCACACTCTCTCTCAAATAAATAAATATATAAAAGTAAAAAAAAAGTCAACTGGATTTGGGGTGCCTGGGTGGCTCAGTCGTTAAGCGTCTGCCTTCGGCTCAGGTCATGATCCCAGGGTCCTGGGATCGAGCCCCGCATTGGGCTCCCTGCTCGGCGGGAGGCCTGCTTCTCCCTCTCCCTCTCCCCCCGCTTGTGTTCCCTCTCTCGCTGTATCTCTCTCTGTCAAATAAATAAATAAAATCTTTAAAAAAAAAAGTCAACTGGATTTAATACAACTTAAAAAATAAATATGATTAAATTATCAATAATAATAGTTGATGAATTCAATACTCCATTCTCAATAATGGATGAACCAAGACAGAAGATCGTCAAGGAAATAGAAGACTTGAACTATGCTGTAAACCAATGGACCTACCAGATATATACACAGAACACTCGACCCAATGACCAAAAAATACACATTCTTTTTTTTTCTTTTAAAGTTTATTTTTTTTTAGTAATCTCTACACCCAACGTGGAGCTCAAACTCACACCCCTAAGATCAAGAGTTGCATGCTCTTCCGACTGAACCAGCCAGGCACCCCGGAATACACATTCTTCTCAAGTGCACATGGAATATTCTCCAGGATAGATCTTATGTCAGGTCACAAAATAAATCTCAATGAATTTAAACAGACTGAAGTCATATAATGTATGTTCTGGAACATAATGGAGTG
The DNA here is from genome assembly GCF_029215605.1 of Mirounga angustirostris. Lineage (NCBI taxonomy): Eukaryota > Metazoa > Chordata > Mammalia > Carnivora > Phocidae > Mirounga > Mirounga angustirostris. The sequence goes on from NW_026991722.1 coordinate 65,731,461, forward strand.
AAATTAGAAAATAACAGAAGGAAAACTAGAAAGTTCACAAATATCTGGAAATTAAACAGTATATTCTTAAACAACCACAGGGAAGTTAGAAAATACCTCTAACACATGAAAACAAAAACACAGGGGCGCTTGGGTGGCTCAGTCAGTTAAGCGTCTGCCGTCAGCTCAGGTCATGATCCCAGGGTCCTGGGATTGAACCCACAGGGAGCTCCCTGCTCAGCAGGAGCCTGCTTCTTCTTCTCCCTCTACCCCCCCTTCCCCCCTCATGCTCTCTATCTCTGCTCCTCCCCCACTCGTGCCCTCTCGCTCCCTCATGCTCTCAAATAAATAAATAAAATCTTAAAAAAAAAAAGAAAAAAAAGAACTAACACTAAGCCTTCACAAACTCTTCCAAAAAAAAAAAAAAAAATGAAGAGGGAACATTTCCCATCTGATTCTATTGTTACTGGGCAGAGAACTGGTTCCGAACTCAGGTTTTGCTTCTGGTAGCTTGAAAATCAGTACTTGAGAGACAAGTGATGGTGGGAAAGGAGAGTTGGCTTTATTCAGGAAGCCAGAAACCTGAGAAGATGGTGGACAAACATCTCAAAGATCATCTTCCCCGTCCAGATGAAGCCAGAGGGTTTTAAATGGGAAGGCAAGGGAAGAGGGCGGGGGGTTATACAGAGGAGACGCAGGTGCCCAGGTGGCTAGTCCTATGTGGACATGACCCTGAACAGACTTGCTGGCCTCACTGGCAGCTGTTTTTGAATGTAGTCAGGCCTTATTTTTTGGGAAAGTTTGGTCCTTCACTCCTCATGGCCAGTGGTCTGCAAATCTCAAGGAAAGTTCTGCTACAGATCAAGGGACTTAGGTCAGCAAGCAAGGAGCACATAAGCTTGAAGACTGGTTGGAGTGTTATTAGGAACCCAGTATAAGCCTGAGATCAAAGCCAAGAAAAAGAGCACAAGAAAATAAAATTACATGGCAACACCACTTATAAATACAGGTGCAAAAATTCTCAACAAAATACCAGCAAATCATATCCACAGCATATTTTTTTTAAAAGATTTTATTTATTTGACAGAGAGAGTGAGAAAGCACAAGCAGGGGGAAGCAGTAGAAGGAGAGGGAGAAGCAGGCTTCCTGCTGAGCAAGGAGCCGGATGCAGGGCTCGATCCCAGGACCCTGGGATCATGACCTGAGCCGAAGGCAGACGCTTAACGACTGAGCCACCCAGGTGCCCCATATCCACAGCATATTAAAAGGATTACATATCGTGACCAGGAACGCAAGGGTGGTTCAACATAGGAAAATCGATCAATAAAACACGCAATGCTGATAGAATAAAGAACAAAAATCCCATGATTATCTTAATAGATGCAGAAAAAGCATTTGACAAATCCAACACCCTTTCAGGATAGAATTTCTCAACAAACAAAGAATAGAAGGGAACTTCCTCAATTTGATAAAGGGCATCTATGAAAAACTCACAGGTAACATCATACTTAGTGGTGAAAGACTGAAAGTTGCCCCCACCCCCAACAGGAACATACAAGGATGTTCAGGGTCACAAGAGGGACAGACCAGACCGAGTACCGTCCTTCGCAGAGCTACGTGGGAAATTAAGACTATCTGATAGGGGCGCCTGGGTGGCTCAGTTGGTTAAGCGACTGCCTTCGGCTCAGGTCATGATCCTGGAGTCCCGGGATCGAGTCCCGCATCGGGCTCCCTGCTCGGCAGGGAGCCTGCTTCTGCCTTTGACCCTCCCCCCTCTCATGTGCTCTCTGTCTCTCATTCTCTCTGTCTCAAATAAATTAAAAAAAAAAAAATCTTATAAAAAAAAATCTTTAAAAAAAAAACCTATCTGATAGCATGGTGACAGTGCAATTCTGCCCCACTCCCTGGTTTCTTTATTTATTTTCCCAGCTTTATTGAGGAATAATTGACAAATAAAAATTGTATGTATTTTAAGTGTACAGCATGATGTTTTGATATACACATACATTGTGACATGATTACCATAATCAAACTAAGTAACATATCCACCATCTCACATAGTAACCATTTCGTCATTGTCGTTGAGAACCAAGAGGATGTACTCTGTTAGCAAATATGAAGTGAACCATATGGTACTGTTAACTATAGTCACCATGTTGTACATTAGATCTCTGTAATTTATTCGTCCTGCATATCTAAAACTTTGTACCCTTTGATCAACAGCTCCCCATTCCCCCATCCCCTGGTAACCATCTAGTCTCTGCTTCTAAGAGCTTCATTTTTTTTTTTTTTTTTGGATTCCACATACAAATGAGATTATGCAGTATTGGTCTATCTGTGTCTAGTTTATTTTACTTAGCATAATGACCTCCAGGTTCATCCCCGTTGTTTCAAATGACAAGATTATCTTTTTTTTTTCCTTAAAGATTTTATTTTACTTTAAGTAATCTCTACACCAACGTGGGACACGAATCCCAAGATCAAGAGTTGCATGCTCTACTGACTGAGCCAGTCAGGTGCCCCAAGATTACTTTCTTTTTAAGGCTGAATAATAATCTGTGTGTGTGTGTGTATGTATGTGTGTATATATATATTCCAATAATACTATATTTATCTATAATGGAATATCTATATATCTACAATGGAATATCCATCCATATCTATGTCTCCTAACCTCACTAAAACGGAGTCTGGAGGCTAGAAGGGAGACCTCTCATGCCATAGCACTTGACGTCAATTACAGGAAGAATTGTCAATTACAGACCCCAACAGAAAGAGACCTCTAGCGCTTCTCCTATAAGACATCCATTACTCCAGGGGCGCATGGGTGGCTCAGTCGTTGGGCGTCTGCCTTCGGCTCAGGTCATGATCCCGGGGTCCTGGGATTAAGCCCCACATCAGGGTCCCTACTCAGCGGGGAACCTACTTCTCCCTCTCCTCCCTGCTCGTGCTCTCGCTATCTCTGACTTTTTCTCTCAAATAAAAGAAAAAAAAAAAAGAAAAGAAACCCAGATCCATTACCCCAGTAACACAGCCAATGAGAAACTCTCACCACCCTGAATTCTTGTTTTTCTCCGATGGACTTTCATTCAAAACAACCCCTCCCAACTTCTTCCTTCTTAATAAAATACCATTCCTCCCTATCATTTGTAGGATTTGTCTGTAGTTTTTGCCCTAGCTTGCATGTCCTGAGTTGCGATTCTCTGCTATTCCTGAATAAACTCATTTTTGCTAGTAAAATAACTTCTATTTTGAAGCTCAACAATTTCCATCAAGCTCATGGTCAAGGCTGCTGCTTCTGCTCTGAGGACCACAATGTGAGTAGCAAGTACCTAGGTCGCGTAAACACTTCAATGGGAAAACATGTTTTTTTTTTTCCTGAAGATGTTTAAAGGCACCTATGTTCCTTGCCAAAGATGGACGCGGTTTAAGTGTCAAGAGGGTGAGATGCCACAGGGGAAGAGCTGGCCCTAGGAGAGGGACCGCAGAGTAGCTCCTAGTCAGGTGCTCCTGTCCCTGCCTGGAGCAGCACCCTGTCTGGCTTTCTGAGCTCTTTGGACCCCTTGGACAGGACTGGCTACAAATGAAAGTGAGGGGCCCCTTGATCAAAGATTATTAAGAACTTGAAGATGGCAATAGCAAAGCATTGAAACAACTGTGGGGCTAGAAGCAGGGGGCTGGGCAGTTGCACAGGTTGCACACCTATGAAGCCTTGGAAGTTGTGGTGGACAGACTCTAAACTAACCCCCCGTGGTGCCTGGGTGGATCAGTTGGTTAAGCACTTGCCTTCGGCTCAGGTCATGATCTCAGGGTCCTTGGGATCGAGTCCTGCATTGGGCTCCCTGCTCGGGCGGGGAGCCTGTTTCTCCCTCTCCTTCTACTGTTCCCCCCTGCTTGTGCTCTCTCACTATCTCTGTCAAATAAATAAATAAAATCTTAAGAAAAAATAAACTGACCCCCCAATGACCTTACCCAATGTCACATCTTTATATAATCCCTTCCTCTTAAGTGTGTCCAGGGCCCGTGACTTGTTTCTAAGCCACCGAATGTGACAAAGGTGATGGAATGTCACTTCTGAGATTATGTTTTGTTATACAAGACTCCATCTTGCTAGCAGACTGGTTCTAGAGACTCTCTCCCTTACTGGCTTTGAAGAAGTAAGCAACCATGTTAGAAGGTCCCTGTGGCAAGGAGCTGAGAGTGGTCAGCAAGAAGCTAGGGCCCTCAGTCCTACTAGGGAAAGGAAATGAATTCGGGCAAAAACCTGAGTGAACTCGGAAGTGGATCCTTCCCCATTTGAGCCTTAGATGAGAACCCTGTCCTCGCTGACACTTGGATTGAAGCCTTCCTGAGGACCCATTGAGCCCATGCCCATACCCCTGATCTACAGAAAGTGTAAGATAATAAATACGTGTTGTTTTAAGCCATTAAGTTCGTGGTAATTTGTTATGTAGCAATAATTAATGAATACAGATGGTTTTTCTAACTCTCTAAAGCTTTCAGTTGGAAGGTGCCTTGCAGGTGGTCTGGCTTGCTTTGTTCTCACTCTGTTTCCCCAGATTTGCTGGGAGACTACACTTCTACAGTGCTCTGAGCATTGGTTGGGAGCATTATGTCTAAATGGCCTTTATCTCTTTTTCTATAAAATAAGAAATCCATCAGTCTCTTGTGAGTTCAGATCCTAAGAAAAAGATTAATTCTGGAACATGGTCCAAATTAGATTTTGAGCCTTCAAGATTGAGGCTGAGCCCTAGACAGGATCCTGCCCAGCTCCTCCTGGGGTGCTGATTAGGGTCAGCGGGACATGAGGATCGAGTAACTTGCCTCCTCTGAGTGTCTAGCTCCTTTTTCAGACTTCAACATCTGAAATCTGAAGTTCTCATCCCTCCTTAAATATTTTTTTCAGTTGAAAATCATTATTATCAACATTTGCTTTCTTTGCAAAGAGCTTTCTTATTGTGTAGAAAACGTTATGTTCTTGCGGATGCATTTTCATTTGAACTTATGTTAGGAAATGACACTGACGCCATATGACCAGCCAGGTGGCATGCTCTGGGGGATCCCGGGGTAGTAAGGAACAGGCCTGAGACTGAGGCTCAGCAGGTGAGTCCAGGGGTGATGAGTTGTAAGGGCCCTGTAGGGCTCTAGCCTCCTCATTATTTTATCTATCTACATATTTATTATTGAGATATAACTGACATAACATTGTGGAAGTTTAAGGTGTACAACTTGTTGATTTGATACATTTATATATTGTAATATGAGCTAACACTCTATTATGTCACCTAATTATCATTTCTTTTTCATAGGGAGAATAACTAAGATCTAGTCTCTTAGCAACTTGGAAATTGTAATACAGTTGTTGTCTATATTGTTGACAACAAATGTTGACTAATAACCATTATGTTGTGATAGATCTCCACAACTTATTTATCTCCTAGTTGCAAGTTTGTACTCTTACACATTTTTCCAGTCTTCCCACCTTCCAGCTCCTGGTGACCACTTTGTGTCTATGAGTTTGGCTTTTTTTAGATTTCACAAATAAGTGTGATTACACCGTATTTGTCTTTCTGTTTGACCTATCTCACTCAGCATAATGCCCTCAAGGTCCATTCAGGTTGTCACAAATGGCAGGATTTCCTTCTTTCTCATGGCTGAATAGTATTCCATTGTGTATATATACCACATGTTCTTTATCCATTCTTCCTTGGCGGACACTTAGTTATTTCCATGTCTTGCTATTGTGAATAATGCTGCAATCAACGTGGGGGTGCAACTATCTCTTTCATATCCTGTTTCCATTTCCTTTGGATATATGCCCAGAAGTGGCGTTGTTGGATCTCTCCCCATCATTTTAAAGATGGAGAAACTGAGGCCCAGAGCCGGGAAGAAACAAATTCAGGGAATGTGATGCACTGTGCTGGCAGGAGCAGGAAGACAAAGGCTGCCAAATTATAGGAAACGCAATCTGAGCCGAGTGAGTTACCACAAAATGCTAAACATAAGCCCCGAGGCTGTGCCACTTGCTAGTATCACGGTCTCGGGGGTGTTCTTAGGAACAGCGACTCTGGAACCAGACTTTCTGGGTCCATAATCACTTCTTGCCTCAATCTCGACATCTCTAAAATGGAGATGATAGGAAATTCTGACAGCGACAACGTGGATGAATCTTGAAGACACCATGGTAAGTGAAATAAGATAGTCACAAAGGACTGGGGACTCTCGGCGGGACCCTTGGAGGGGCGACCATCGCGTCACCACCCCGCCGGCTGGGCCCTGCGCTCTTGGTCCCAACCCCTCAGACACGCCCCTAGCCGCTCCAGCGATTGGACCAAAGTGCCTGGGCCCGCAGCCACCCAACGGGGAGCATGGCCCCACGACCGAGTGAGTTTCCTGGCTGCGCTCCGGTTCGCGGAGTCCCTGGGGTCGCGAGTCCGGTCCTGCGGCCCCCGCCATGGGCCTGGAGCTTTACCTGGACCTGCTGTCCCAGCCCTGCCGCGCCGTCTACATCTTCGCCAAGAACAGCATTCCCTTCGAGCTGCAACCGGTGGACCTGCTCAAAAGTGGGCCCAGGCTTGGGTTTGGGAACCAAAGAGATTGGGGAGGAACGGGGAGGCCAAAAATTGCTTGAGAGGACGTCCGGTGCCAACCCCTTCTTAGGGCCATTGCTGAAAAAGGTGAGCCACCAGGGACATCCGAGATTCGGGTAATCCCCCAAACTCTGCTCGGTCCCGCGGGATAGACGATGGGGCTCCGCCGAGGCCAAGTGAAGGGGTGGGGAGCTTGAGGAAAAAGAGAGACCTGGTGAACAAAAACAGGGTGTACCTGGACATAGGGAGAGAGGACCTCCAAAAAAGAGATGGGGGCAGGAGGTGGGGGGTTAGGGGGTCGAGCATGGAGACTGCGGCAGAGCCGAGTCCCTCCTTTGTGGTCCCCAACTGCCGAAAATCTGCCACAGCAGTCACCAGGGTCCCGACCTTCCAGCCCTGCGCTATGCATCGGCCCAGTTTGCATTGGGGGTCCCCCTCTGTCCCTACTTCTGCGTTGCCTTCTCCTGCTTTACCTCTGCCTTCTTATTTCTGCTGGGAGGGGCACCCCAGGGGGTATGCCGGGAGCCTGAGGGGAGACTGCAGGGGAGGCTGCTGGAGCTTGCTGAGCCGGGCACTCTGAACTGGAGGGTGTGTTTCTCTGGCAGGCTCCCAAGGCTCCAGGGACACAGCAGGCATCTGGGGGGAAAGAGGGAAGCAGAACCCAGGTATTGCCGGGTGGGCAAGTAGGGTAACTCTACTTGGCTGAGACTCCCCACCACCATCACTTCCCCACCCCACCAATAAGGAACCACAGTTGGGCCCTTGCCTGCCTTTGTGCCTTTGTACTGGCCTGTCTCTCTGCCTGAATCATCATCTTCTCCCATCTTCTCCTGGGGGGATTTCCCACTTGTCCTGCCCAGGGGTTACTTCTGCAGAGTATAGGGGACAGCGCATGGGGACAAAGGAACATCCCAGCCAGACTGTTAAATAAAGGGTGCAGAGGGGTGTGTTTCACTAGGAGAGCAGAGCAGGTGTGTCTGGTGAAGGCTCAGTCTGAAGGGAGGGAAAAGGAAGGATAGTGGGTGTATTTGAGGCTAGAGTGTTAAGGCAATCATGTATGGCTTCGAGGAGCTTCCACCTGATCCTGGGGTAATGGGGAGCCACTGAAGGCTGTTGAGCAGGGTGGCGATAAGCCTAAGTGCTCTTCAGAAGCTTCTCTCTGACTGCATCTGCAGGAGTAGGAGCCACGCCCACAAACTCAAGCAGAGGCCAGGATCCCAGGGGACATGGGGCTGTACCTTTTGGGAGGCTGTAGGTGGGACAAAAATGTGACTGTTCCAGCTCCAGCAGAGCCTAAAGGCAGGGCCAGCCCTGTGTCCCCAGTGGCCAGGGCAGGGTGAACAAGGGGACACAGAGGAGCTGGTGGAAGTTGTTTGCAAGTAAATAGATACCAGGAAAAAGCCACTTCTCTGTGTTTGGTGACCTTACCTTAGAGTCCACAGGGAAAGGGGCAGTGTAAGAGATCAGAGTGCCGTTCGGGTGACCAGCCACCCTCCTCTGGCAGCTTGGGGCACCCTGAATGTGTACTTAATGAGGCCGGGGATGGTGCAAAGGTGGTGGGTGCGGTGAGTGTGAAGGCCCAGCTGAAGCATCATATCCCGCACCTTGGGCTGCGGGTAGAGCTTGGGCCCAATGGGACTTGGCATGGGCTGTCGAGGTCCATTTTGCAACATTTGGCAGAGCAGTATCCCGTTTCTCCCAAAGTGGCCCTCGCTAGCCTTTCATGCAGGAGAGCACCTGGGGGCTGGAGAAGAGCCATGAAATTGGGGCCTGGGCATGGTAGGGAGTGCGCAGGGCTCAGTGTTTCCTCCTTCACCCACCGTGATGGGCTCTCTGCAGGCCAGCACCTCAGTGATGCCTTTGCCCAGGTGAACCCCCTGAAGAAGGTGCCTGCTTTGAAGGATGGAAACTTCACCTTGGCTGAGAGGTAACTGGGGCCCTGGGGCTGCTACCAGAACTCACTGGAATCATCTTGTCCTAACCCTCTTATTTTAATTAATTAATTAATTAATTAATTTATGTGTGTTAAAGAGAGAGAGAGCGCTTGAGTGAGCAGAGTGAGAGGCAGAGGAAGAGGGAGAAGAGAGAAAATCCACAAACAGACTCCCTGCTGAGCTCAGAACCTGACACGGGCTAGATTCCAGGACCCTGAGATCATGACCTGAGCCCAAACCAAGAGCTGGCTGCTTAACTGACTGAGCCGCCCAGGCGCCCCCTAACTCTCTATTTCAGAGACAAGAAACTAAAATCCTCAGAGGTGAAGGGCTCTTAGCCCAACATCCCATAGAGAGTCAGGGCTGGAACCCGGACCCCTGCCTGCCTGCCCGCTGGTCCAGTTCACAAGGATGCTTGGACAAGTAAACATCTATTTTACTTCTGTACCCATCCTGTGGTTGTTGGTGAGAGTACCCCAGGGCAGGGGTGCAGGGCAGGGCAGGGGCAGCGCTCTGGCTCGAGATGGCCCATGGGCGTCTAGGCTACCCAATGGCTCCAAGTCGGCTGCAGCCTCCCTGAGTGGGCGTCACCCGAGGGAGGACCATGAGACAAGTGGGTGTTTTACATCACAACAGGTCCCAAGAAGTGAAAAGGTCAAGTCTTTTCCCAGTTTGGCCCCTTTTGTCACCTGAGTCACCCCTCCCATAACAAGCAGAACTTGAAGTTTTAGAACGTATCTCTGGAATTGTGAGATGGGTGCATCCCTCCAAGAATTCCTAACATTATGCCAGTGTCATTTTTTTCTTTCTTTCTGCTGCTCTCTACTGTCCTGGGTCCTTGTGTCACCCAGTGTTGAGCACCCATGGTACCTGCCAGGAGCATTGTGTGATTTCTGCATTCTTCTGTGTCTTTTCTCACTGTCAGGAGGTCTGTGACTCCCGGGGACCTGCAGCCCTCCCCAGAGGTGGTTTGAACCGTTAGCTGGGAGGAAAAGGAGCTCTTGTACAGACAAGTGAGTTGTTAAGCCAGGGCATGGATACAGGATTCTTAATAGGGAACAGAGGTTTTCTGCCCTTATTGGCTGGGGTGCACAACCCTTGGGGTACCCCAAGTTCCTGAAAGCTTTCCTATGGCCCCAAATTCATGCATTCTCAGGGCCCTTCCAGGTCCATCCCTGTCCCACCACCATGGTAGCCCTCATAACCTAGGGCAGGAGGAGAGCTCCAGGGGCCTGGTCTTTTCTGCTGTTCCATGATCCTGCAGCAGCCCCAGTGCTTCCTACTGGGTGCTTTAGGGAGAACAGAAGGATGAGAGGAATGCCTTTTTGAGCAGTCAGGCCATCTGAGGCTGGTCTGGATGCCAGAGGATGAGAATGGATGCAGACTGGAAAGAACTGAGCTTATTTAAGGCTCAGCTTTTGATGTCTCCTCCAGGAAGCCCTCTGACCCTCTGATCAGAGACTGTCTCTGAACACTTGGCAGGATACTCTGCTGTGGGCTTTTGCCTGGTGGTAGGATGAACTCGTGTGTTAGCCTCAGAAAGACTCTCAGCCCTGCCACCAAAGGCTCTGTGCCCTGGGCAAGTCCCTTCACTGTCTAAGCCTGGCTTCCTTCTCTGGAAAGTGAGGCAAATACCTTGACACATCGTCAGGAAGATTAAAGAAGGGACTCTGATTAAGCCCCTAGCACAGTGTCCTTTCTCCACCCATCATGTCATCCCTCCCCTACAGCGTGGCCATCCTGCTCTACCTGACCCACAAGTATAAAGTCCCCAACCACTGTACCCCCAGGATGTACAGGCCTGTGCCCTTGGGGATGAGTACCTGGCATGGCAGCACACAGCCCTGCGGAGAAGCTGCCTCCGGGCCCTGTGGCATTAGGTGAGGCCCTGAGGTCATTGCCCCAAAGGGGCTAAAGCACCATTGCATTCTGTTCCATTTGGATAGTCTCTATGAAATTAACTTTGACTCCACTAATTCTTTCTTCTGTTGTGTCCACATTGCTATCCAACCCATCTAATACAGTCTTTTTTTTTTTAAATGTTTTATTTATTTATTCATGAGAGTGAGAGAGAGAGAGAGAGAGGCAGAGGCAGAGGGAGAAGCAGGCTCCCCTCTGAGCCAGGAGCCTGATGTGGAACTCGATCCCAGGACCCTGGGATCATGACCTGAGCCGAAGGCAGACGCTTAACCATCTGAGCCACCCAGGCGCCCCTAATACAGTCTTTTTTTGAGACATGTATTTTTCAATTCTAGAAATTCCATTTGGTTCTTTTTTAAGTTTCCATTTCTGTGCTGAAATTTATCATCTGTTTACCCATTTGGTCCATCTTTTCTTCTAAATTCTTTAACATATTTTTGATAGTTACTTAAAAGTCTTTGTCAGCTAATTTTCATACGTTGGTCCCCCGTGGGTCTATTTCTATTGGCCATTTTTTTATCCTCCTGATTATGGGTCACATTTTCTTCCTTTTTTTATGGTGTGCTAGACATTAGGTTCAAAAAAAGAGCTTTACGGATGAGGTCCGAGTGCGACTGGGACAGTCACCTTCAGCTTCTGCACGCAACCAGATGATTTGCCTTCAGGCTCTAAGCCTTAAGAGCACTTCACTTGATCTTTATCTGCATTGGCCCAGGCTCTTCAGTCCAGCAGAAAGCTTATAAGGCAGCTTTGACTAAAGATGACGTCCTTGTTTGCTCAAGAAATTCACCTTTATAAAAGACATGAAGAAATAGTATCACAAAGATTAATGTTACTTCAACAAATGGAGAATAAATTTATGGATGAAAACAAGGAAAAGGCATCTCAGATGCAAGCAGCTGAGACTGCTTGTAAAAGGAACCTTGGTCTTTTAATGGATATAGAAGCATCAGAAAAGTCTCTATAGACCCGGATTCACCCAATTCCATCACCAGAGGTGGTTTCTCTTGAGATTCTTTTTTTTTTTTTAAGATTTTATTTATTTATTTGAGAGAGAGAGAGAGAGAGAATGAGAGAGAAATAGAGAGAGAGTGCACAACCAGGGCAAGTGGAAATCAGAGGGAGAGGCAGAAGCAGGCTCCCTGCTGAGCAAGGAGCCCAGGACCCTGGGGTGGCACCTTTCTCTTGAGATTCTTTACTGGACATCAAGAGAAGAATATATTCCCAAATGGGAACAATTTCTTTTAGGAAGAGCACCATATCCTATTGGTGTTGAAAATGAAAATGAGGGGCACCTGGGTGGCTCAGTTGGTTAAGTGACTGCCTTCGGCTCAGGTCATGATCCTGGAGTCCCAGGATCAAGTCCCACATCGGGCTCCCTGTTCAGCACGGAGTCTGCTTCTCCCTCTGACCCTCTCCCCTCTCATGTGCTCTCTCTCATTCTCTCTCTCTCAAATAAATAAATAAGATCTTAAAAAAAAAAAAAGAAAATGAAAATGAAGCAGAAAATACCATTCAGAATGAGGCGCAGTGATAACTTCTTCACATACTCTTTTAAAAAAAACCTGTTTAGTACAGCTGAATATTAAAGAATATGTGGGTCATTTACGGTATCTTAGGAATCGAATATGTTCATATTGTCCCATTACCTCCTCGATGACATGAAGATAGGAGAATCGGTTGACAAGTCTCAGGTTTTATCACTTTGAGACCTACTATTACTTCAGGGTCACGAATTTGCTTTCTGCCAATCCCATGGAAGTGTTAAGAGCTAATATTGAAAGGTGGACTGTTTATTAAGTAAGTCTTTAAATAAGTGTTATGCGGGGCGCCTGGGTGGCTCAGTCGTTAAGCGTCTGCCTTCGGCTCGGGTCATGATCCCAGGGTCCTGGGATCGTGGGATCGGGTCCTGCATCGGGCTCCCTGCTCGGCGGGAAGCCTGCTTCTCGCTCTCCCACTCCCCCTGCTTGTGTTCCTGCTCTCGCTGTCTCTCTCTCTGTCAAATAAATAAATAAAATCTTAAAAAAAAAAAAAAAAGTGTTATGTGTGTCATTTTTTTAAAAAAATCATTTATTGTCATTCTCATCTAAACAGTGAATACTGGTTGTTCTGATTTTTAAAAAAAAAAAAAAAGGTAGAGGGGCACCTGGGTGGCTCAGTCATGATCCCCAGGGTCCTGGGCTCCTTGCTCAGCAGGGAGCCTGCTTCTGCCTCTCCCTCTGATTTCCACTCGCCCTGCTTGTGCACTCTCTCTCTATTTCTCTGTGTCAAATAAAAAAAAAAACTTAAAAAAAAGAAGAGTCACATGCTCTTCTGTCTGAGCCAGCCATGTATGATTCCAGTTATATGAGATCCTTAGAGTAGTTCTGTTCCTAAAGACAAAAAAGTAGAAGGATGGCTCTCGGGTTGGGGGAGGAGGGTATGGGAAGTTTTGGCTAATGGGGACAGTTTCAGTTTGGGATGATGAGTAAGTTCTGGAGATGGTTGGTGGTGTTACTCAACCCCTGAGTCTAGGTTCCTGAGTCTCAATGTCATAGAAATGAACATTGAACTTGAGAGAAAGAAAACAGGTGGAGTTTATTAGAGATAGCTTGTATAAAAGGGGGCCGACAAGAAAGAGGAATGTCGCTACCCACCTCGGTAGCGTGCGAGGGCACTTTATAAAAAGGTACTTCTCCAAAGGGTGAGGGGCTGGGAATGGGGAAGCGTCCTTCAGTCCCACGGTCATTATCTTGTGGGCGTCACTTTTTAGTGGACACAAGACAATCACAAGATGCTTTTCTTCATGGTCGACATTCTTCTAGGGCTCCTGGAAAATAGAAATACTTGTGCAAGCAGGCTTTAAATTGTTACTTCTAATTTTGCCCAGGCAACCATTACTCCCTCATGGCTCTTATCTCTCATTCATTCTCTTTCCCAGAGGAGATATTTGTCTCCAAGCTTATGGAAACTTTTTTTTTCTTATGGAAACTTTTAACCCTTGTCTCAGACTGGTGACTTTCACAGGAGCTTAGTCCCTCTTGCTTTCCCTATACTATCTCTGCAGTGATAGTTGTACATGCTTCTGGTGTGAATGTGCTTAGTGCCGTGGAACTGTACACATAAATATGGTTAGATGGGAAATTTTATGCTACGTGTCTCTTACCATAATTAAACATTTAAAAAATTATAGTAACATGTAATCAGTAGAAAAATCATTAATGCACTATTTTGCATTCTTTTCTTGTACTGTGTCTTCGGAATCTGGTGTGTATTTTGCATGCGCAGCACAACTCAGTTAGGACCGGCCACGTTTCAAGAGCTAGTCACTAGCGGCTACCATATCAGATATCATAGGTTTTGGCTTTTTTTCTTTTCTTTTTTTTGCCCTTTCTTTTATTTTTTTATTTTTAAAAGTTCTATAACTCTTTGATAGCTTTAAACAAAGATAAGATTATGTTCTTTCCACCGTTGTTATGATGGGAGCTATGGTTTTTGTGATGTTGATGTCCTTATCAGAAGTGGGATTCCTACCCAACTTTTACATCAGCATGGATGGGACTGAAGGAGATTATGCTAAGTGAGATAAGTCAAGCAGAGAAAGTCAATTATCATATGGTTTCACTTATTTGTGGAACGTAAGGAATAGCATGGAGGACATTAGGAGAAGGAAGGGAAAAATGGTGGAGGGGGGGGAATTGGAGGGAGAGATGAACCATGGGAGACTATGGACTCTGAGAAACAAACAGGGTTTTAGAGGGGAGGGGGGAGGGGGGATTGGTTAGCCTGGTGATGGGTATTAAGGAGGGGACATACTGCATGGAGCACTGGGTGTTGTATGAAAACAATGGATCGTGGATCACCACATCAAAAACCAATGATGTATGGTGACTAACATAACATAATAACATTAAAAAAAAAAAAAGAAGTGGGATTCCTTATTTTTTTAAAGTGTATGGCTAATTGTGGGTCATGGGCTTTATTTCTCTGTCTCCTGTCATTTCTTATATAAAACAGAAACAGAGGACAAAAATTCAAAAGACCTCTTCGTTGCCCTCATTCCTTCCTGAGAGGCCATTCTGCTCTGGGATCTGGTGGGAGTCTTTCAGTTCACGATTTTATGCATTATTACACTTAGGTGTCGTCATAGGCAAAATAAAGTTTTGCCTTGAGTGTTTAAAATTTTATATAAATGCTCTCATATCACTCTGCAATGTGCATTTTTCTGTATTGCCATGGGTGGATCTAATTTATCCATTTTAACTACTCTATAGTAATTCATTATATAAATAAATCAGAATGTATTTATTACCCTACAATGATCTTTTATATTTAAAGAGGAACAAAACCACTCTTTAAAACCCTAAGAATTGGGGCGCCTGGGTGGCTCAGTCCTTAAGCATCTGCCTTCAGCTCAGGTCATGATCCTAGGGTCCTGGGATCGAGCCTTGCATTGGGCTTCCTGCTCTGCGGGAAGCCTGCTTCTCCCTCTCCCACTCCCCCTGCTGTGTTCCCTCTCTCGCAGTGTCTCTGTCAAATAAATAAATACAATCTTAAAAAAAAAAATTAAAAAAAAAAAAACCCTAAGATTTTTGGATCAACCAAACCAGAACAGAATGGAAATGTAGACAATCTCTTGCAGGGGCGAGGACGATAAAAAATGAGGGAGGAGGGCTAGGTCGGTTGTGCAGAGTGAGAGCCCATTGTGCCCTCCTGAAGGAGTGGCTTCTCCCCAACATCAGCCTTAGATACTGAGCAAGGATACTCTGGCCAGCACCCTTTACATGAAAAAGAAGCTGGAGGGGCACCTGAGTGGCTGTCGGTTAAGTGTCTGCCTTTGGCTCAGGTCTTGATCCCAGGGTCCGGGGATTGAGCCCTGAGTTGGGCTCCCTGCTCAGCGGGGAGTCTGCTTCTCCCTCTCCCTCTGCCCCTCCACCCACTTGTGCTTGCTTTCTGTCTCTCTCTCTCAAATAAATAAATAAAATCTTAAAAAAAAGAAAGAAAAAGAGGCTGGAAATCTGGACTCCTATATGAAATGTCCCCATTTTTAAATGTCAGCAACGGATCTATATTTTTATTTTTATTATTATTATTTTTTTAGAGAGAGAGTGGGGAGGGGAGGGACAGAGAGAGAGAGAATCTTAAGCAGGCTCCATGCCTAGCGTGGAGCCCGACGTGGGGCTCAATCCCACGATCCCGAGATCATGACCTGAGCTGAAATCAAGAGCTGGACATTTAACTGACTGAGACACCCAGGCGCCCCTGATCCATATTTTTAGAAACTCTGTAGCCAAAGGAATGTCATTAGCTTAGGGCTGGCCTTCAGGCACCAGCGGGTGACTGCTGATTCTGTCTACCTTGTATGGAGGAGGAAACTGAAGCCCGAAGCCAGGGCTCATGTACAATCCTAGTCCTGTTTACCTAAATCCCAGGCTCCCCCAAGCAACTTTACCAAATGAAGCATGAAGCATTCTTCCCTTGCTCCCCATCCACTAGTATCTCCCGACAGCTCTGCCAACCCATGAGGCTGTTGATGGCTTCCCCCTAAAACACCTTCCTCCCAGAATCCTGGACACCACTCTTTCCTGGCCCTCCTCCTTAGTTCCTGGTAGCTCGTTGCCAGAAAATGTCGGGCGCCTGGGTGGCTCAGTCGGTTAAGTGACTGCCTTCGGCTCAGGTCATGATCCTGGGGTCCCTGGATGGAGTCCCGCATCGGGCTCCCTGCTGGGCGGGGAGTCTGCTTCTCCCTCTGACCCTCCCCCCTCTCATGCTCTCTCTCTCTCATTCTCACTTTCTCAAATAAATAAGTAAAATTTTTTTAAAAAAAAGAAAGTGTCCCTTCTACTCTTGGCTTAGTCTTTTCTTGGCTGTGCCGTCTCGGGCAACTGACCGTCCCTCTCTTTCTGGGCCCCACTTTTCCATTTACAAGAGGAGTCATGTACTATTATTTCTATATTGTAGATGAGGAAATTGAGGCTCAGAGGGTTTGGGTATTTTGCTTTAGGTCACACACGCTTTGTAAGTGGCAGAGTGGAAACCTTACAAGCTCATCCTCCTAATTATACAGTAAGAGGTACTGATTTTACATTCAGGGGGAAGGAGGTTATAACATAGACTGTCCCTAGGCTAGATTTATACTTCCAAAGTATAAAATTCATGGTTCAAGTCCCCCTCTGAGTTTGGGTCCTTCTGTCAGATGCCCCCGAGGCTCAGCCATCAGAGAACACGGAAGCAGGAATATTTTTGGGAGAGGTGGTCCTTTGGGAATTTCCCTGCAGGCCTAGCCCAGCCTTAGAAGAAAGGTGCATGGAACCAGAAAGCAGCTCAAACTGGGGCGGGGGAGGCACACTTGCCTTCCTGCCCCTGAGGCTGGGCTGGCCCCTAACCCTCTACTTTGCCTCCCCACCTCCCAGGTGATGTTCCCTGTTTTCCTAGGTGAGCCAGTATCTCCTGAGATGTTGGCAGCCACGCCAGCTGAATTGGATGTGACCGTGCAGTTGCTTGAGGACAGGTTCCTCCAGAACAAGGCCTTTCTCACCGGGCCCCACATCTCGCTGGCTGATCTGGTAGCCATCACAGAGCTGATGCATGTGAGTGCTATGGATAGGGTGGCCTGCCAGGCAGGGAGGGCCCTGGGCTTATGTTGCCCCCCACCTGGCCATGTGCCAGGCTTATGTGTGGAAGCCTCTTCTGGAGCTCTGGGGCCCCCAAACCAGGCAGATGCTGCCATCCTTGACCTTACCCATCCACCCTCATCCTGTTCCCTTTATCCCTGCAGCCTGTGGGTGCTGGCTGCCAAGTCTTCGAAGGTCGACCCAGGTTGGCGGCATGGCGCCAGCGTGTGGAGGCAGCAGTGGGGAAGGATCTCTTCCGGGAGGCCCATGAGGTCATCCTGAAGGCCAAGGACTCTCCACCTGCAGACCCCACCATAAAGCAGAAGCTGATGCCTCTGGTGCTGGCCATGATCTGGTGAGCCGGGAAGCCCAGTCCCCGTGCTTGACCGTGGCAGTTCACAAAGCACCTTCATTTCCACTGTCCCATGGGAGGCAGGTTCAGAGGAGTAGTGATTTGCCTGGTCAGTCCCACTGCACCTGTGCTCCCAGGTCAGGTCCTTACACCTGTACCATCTTGCACAGCTGCTTAAAAGCCACAATGAGAACGGAATAGCCCGCTCTTATCTCCTTTAATCACTGCATCTCGTTTTCAGTTTGGGAAATAAACCTGGGCTAAGCCTGAGCCTACACTTCTAACTCGGAGGTGTGATTTATTTGACCTTCTGTCTTGGCCCTGGTCTTGGTCTCTATCCGAAAGACAACCCCCCTTCTGAGGCCCTATGGGTCAGCTTCCCCATGATGGTTGCCAAGAGTGAAATTAACAAATGCCCTCTACTCTTCTAATTCTTGGAGAAAGTGATTTATCAGACAGCATAGGAATCAGCAGGCATCCCATATGTGGTGACTATAGGCATGGTGATCAATCAGTTGGCTGGGCCAACCTCCCAGGACATGGCCCTTTGGCATCAAGTACTGTAGCTCATGAGTCCTGCCTCTGTTCTGCTGAACTGATCAGGAGGGGTAAATCTAAACAGCAGCTCTCCTGGTCAGGAATCAGTCATGCAGGGCCTTAAAGGCCATGCCTATGATCTGTAAACCCTAAATAGGCATAGTGTGCCTGTCAGATTGCATTTCTTTCTTTCTTTATATTTTATTTTTTTTAAGATTTTATTTATTTATTTGACAGAGAGAGCGAGAGAGCACAAGCAGGGGGAGCAGTACAAGGAGAGGGAGAAGCAGGCTTCCCGCTGAGCAAGGAGCCCGATGCAGGGCTCGATCCCAGGACCCTGGGATCATGACCTGAGCTGAAGGCAGACGCTTAACCATCTGAGCCACCCAGGTGCCCCTCTTTATATTTTATTTTAAGTAAGCCTCCACACCCACTGTGGGGCTTGAACTCATGACCCTGAGATTAAGGGTTGCATGCTCTACTGACTGAGCCAGCCAGACACCCCACCACATTGTATTTTAAAATAATATTCTGGCTCTCCGGGGTTGGGTGAGAGGGCTTGCACTTGAGGGTGACCAAAGAGGAAGCAGGGAAATTGGATATTATAGTGATCCTGCCAAAGTGATTTGTGCAGGAGGGCAGGGCAATGAAGGGGATGGAGAACATGGCCCCTCCCAGACTGGAGAGGGCTCTAGCCCTAGCACAGGAAGGCAGTCTCCTGGGGGTATAGGTTTTACTTAAATCTTACTTAAATTTTCCAATAACATCCTCTTGCCAAGGGGTTTTCTGTGAATCTTGGTTTTGGGGGCAGGGTCTTCTTACCCCAAGAGCCTCTCTTAGGGAATGGGGGTTCATAACCACTGACCTCAGGGGCCAGATGGTGTCAGTTGGAGGGACTTGGCTCTGCAAAGGAAGTGAGGAAGTTTCAGGCCCCCCTGCAAACCTCTGGGTGGGCCCCACTGGCTTCCGCCTTTTGCTAGAAGGATTAGCTTAGCTGGGTTGTAATGAATATGACCCCAGGGATTAGGGAGGGGTGGCTCATTCTTTACCTGGAGTTTGGGCCAGGGCTCTGTAAGGAGCTGGGGTCCAGAAACCTCCGCAGCCTCCATCCTGGGCACTGGGCCCAGGGGAAGCTACTGTACCTCCGTTCTCTGCCTCCCTTTGTGTTTCTGGGGACTTAGAAGCTCCTTCTCTCTCAGTCCCCTCCTTGAGCCTGGGGAGGTGGTTTGGGCCAACTGAAGGCAGCCGAGCCCTTTCGATCCTAAATTCACTGAGGGTCTGTGCTGGAAGCGTCCTTGGCGTCCCGTTCCCATTACCATCATCCACTGCACCATTTGACAAAGGTAGACACTGAGGTCCGGGAAAGGGGTGTGACCTGGCAACGAAATCTCAGGTCAGAGGCCAAGTCTCCCAGCGTCCTCTCCACCAAGAGAACTGCAGCCCAGATTCCAGGGAAGGGAAGGAGGGAGAGCTGCGGCGCCGCTGATTGGCCCAAAGTTCTCTAGAGCCAGCCAGTGGGCGGGGAGGGTGTGGCGGGGCTCAGACGCCCCCACCCCCCACCCCCACCCCTCTCCCCCGGATTGCGCTCCGATTTAGGCCCGGTGGCCTGGCCGTTTCTGTTGCCAGTCTTATACCCTGGGCGCGACCCCGGGGGTGGTCCGCTGCTCCCGCCATGGGCCTAGAGCTCTACCTGGACCTGCTGTCCCAGCCCTGCCGCGCCGTCTACATCTTCGCCAAGAAGAACGGCATCCCCTTCGAGCTGCGCCCGGTGGAGCTGCTCAAAGGTGGGCCTGGCAGGGAGGCAGGCCCTGCGGTCGGGGGCGCCTGTGTGGTGACGGATCCCCCGCCCCCCCGCCCCCCCGCCGCCGCCGCCGCCGGCGCGGCAGACCGACTGGAGGACACACCCTCCAGTACCGAAACTGTGTAATCGGTTATCGGTTGTGTCTTTTTCAAGAGCCCCGATCTTTGCCTAGTGAATACGAAACGTTTTTCAAAATACAGTTGAGGGGCGCCTGGGAGGCTCAGTCTTAAACGTCTGCCTTTGGCTCGGGTCGTGAACCCGGGGTCCTGGGATCGAGCCCCGCATCGGGTTCCCTGCTCAGCGGGGAGCCTGCTTCTCCCTCTCCCACTCTCCCTGCTTGTGTTCCCCCTCTCGCTGTCTCTCTTTGTCAAATAAATAAATAAAATCTTTAAAAAGAAATACAGGTTGAGAGGGAGCAGAGCCGAGAGAGGGAGCAGTGGGGGGCGTGGGGTGCGGGGCGGGAAGGGGGGGTGTGGGGAAGTGGAGTGAGTGCCCCAATACCTCCCCCACGCCCGCCCTCGCCCCCGGGCTTGGAGAATACAATGAAACTGCCTCCTCATTTCTGAATTGGAGTAGCCTGCATCTCTTGAATGGCTGCGGCTGCCTGCAGAAGGCGGTTCCACCTCAATCTGGTCTCCTCTTTACTTCTACCTAGGCCTGCCTACCTCCCCTCCACATTTACAGGATCCAGTGCAGGGGCAGGGCTGTAATTGGACCGCAGGACAGTTGGACAGCAGGCCTACCCTTGGGCAGGCCAGGGGGGGAGATCTCTTCTTGGCTGAGCCTGCCCACCTTCTGTCTTTGGTGCCCCCAGCTTGGGCCACCAAGTGCTATGCTGCCACCTTGCTCCACCTTTCCAGCCCTTCTTGGGTTGGGGGCTGGGCACAGAGGCATTTTCTGGAGGGAGAATGGGTAGGGCTGATTCTCTTCACCCAGGAGAAGGGCAAAGAGGCCCATAGGTGGGCCTATGGCCAGGCTGGAGCCTGGTTCCACGGAGGCCCTCTGACTCCACACACAGTAATTGTACCCTCCAGCACTGGCCCAGCTCAAGGAATGCAGAAGTGAACAGACCTGCGAACCCCCATTGGGGAAGAGTTTTGAGAGTTTGGCACGGGACAGAAAGAAGAGCTGAGCTGCTGGAGGCTGGGTGACTGAAGAGGGCAGGAGGTCCTGGAGAGAATGAGGCTGGACTGGGGGCCGCGGGCAGGTGTGGTGTGGACAGGGCACCCAGCTGGCATAGGAAGATGGATTGCAGGGGCAAGCCTAGAGCCCAGGGAGGAGACTGGAGTGTCTGACATATGGATGAATTGGCTGGGGCTAGGGGTGGGGGTGACTTGCAGCTGCAGGGACTCACCCTCCCTTCATGGCCAAGCTGAGATGCTGCTTGGCCCGGGCTCCCAGCGGGGTGGACGCAGGAAGGGTGGGCCTCTAGTGGTGTCAGGGTCTGTGATCTGGTGGCCAGGAGAGTGGTCTCTTTCCTGTTGCCCACCTGGATAGGGGCCTCAGAAAGTTGGGGCCTGGATGTTGGGGTGGCGGTGGGGGAGAGGCCTCAGGGGGGCTCAGAGTTCTCCTCACCGGCCTCACTGCTCTCTCCCACAGGCCAGCACCACAGCGATGCTTTTGCCCAGGTGAATCTCCTGAAGAAGGTGCCAGCCTTGAAGGACGGGGACTTCACTTTGGCCGAGAGGTATCAGGTCCCCAGGCTGCTACCCAGGCCTTGTGAGACCAGTCAGCCATCTGTGTATCTACTGTTGATGGCTTGGATCACGGCTTGTGTGCCCTGAGCACCTGTGGCAGCCCCAGCAGGCAGAGGAGCCTGGGGCTGGGAGGAGCTATTGAAGTCATGGCATCCCCCCCTCCAGCCCCTCTCGCCCCTCTGGCCCATTGTATAAAGGAGGAAACTGAAGCCCAGAGAGGAGGGGCTTGCCCAAGGTCACAGGGCCCAGCCTGTGTCCAGGCCTCCTCTCTGCCAACCCAGCCCCCAGATGGAAGGTGAGCTAAATTTTGAGGAGTAGCTGTACCCTACCACTTCTACAAATCTTGGGGGCAAGTACTATTGCCCTGGGAGTCAAGAGAGCACCCAGAGAGCTTCAGTGGCTATTTGCTGAGCACCCACCAGGGCCAAGAACCATCTAGGATGTGGCGCCAAAGCAGTGAACAATTCTAAGCCCTTGGCCTCCTGGAGCTTATATTCTAGAAGGGGGGACTGCTAATCTCTGTTAGGTGTAACCCATGGAGAAAATAGGCTAAGAGTGGGGGTGTGTGCAATTTTGAGTAAGATGTTGAGTGAAGGGCCCCTTGAGGAGGAGGCATCTGTGCAGAGACCTACAGGAACAGAGGAGCAAGGTATTTGGGAAGAGTGTTCTGGCTGGAGGGAACAACAAAGCCAAAGGCTATGAAGGGGGACAATGCTTGGGGGACAGGTTGAAGAGGCAAGACATCCAGCATGGCTGGGGTGAGGGAGGGGCAGTAAGCAGGGCATGAGGTCGGAGGGGAGCATGTGGGGCCAGGAAGACTTTGGCTTTTACTGTAGGTAAGATGGGGCCATTGCAGGAGTTTAAGCAGAGGAGAGCTGAGATCCAACTTAGGTTTTAAAGGATCCCTCTGGCTGGGGTGAGAAGGTACTATGCTTATCCAGGAGAGAGGTGCTGGGATCCCAGACCAAGGTGGTGGTACAGGGGGATGTAGTGGTCAGTTCTGACTGCGCTTGAAGGTCAAGCCCAAGAGTGTGCTGAAGAGATGGAGGTAGGTGGGAGAGATGAGAACCCAGGCCAGCCTCCAGGTTGGTGACTGAATAGTGATATCCTTTACTGAGGCCACATAGTACCTCTGTGGTAGAGCCAGATTCACGTTCCACTTGGCTTCAGAACCTCTGGTCCTTGGACAGTCCAACATACATGGAGGCATGGTGCTCTGGCCAGACATGATGCACAGGCCAGACATGGTAGAGGGAGAGGGGAGGGGAGGAGGTCAGAGAGGGCTTCCTGGGGGAGGAGGCTGGAGGTTTTGGGCAGGTAGAGAGGAGAGTGGGACAGGGTGGGAAGCAGTGACCCATTCACCTGGGAGGCTTTGTCCCAGCCCCAGGGAGTGAGGGGACAGCTCTCCTTGCTCCTGTCGTGACCATGCATGGGATATGGTGGGGAGTGCTATCTGAGTTGCTGTTGTCTTTCAGGAACCATGTTGGGCCCCCCTTCCTCCTGGAAGCTTTCTCTGAGTACCCCATCACCCTCCTTCTGAAATCCCAAGACATTTTGTTTTTCACTTGGTGCCCTTAGTTCAGATGATAGGATGACCCAACGTAGAGCTGTGTGACCCTAGGCAGTCACCTAACCTCTCTGAGCCTCACATTCCTACTCTGCATCATGGTGCAGAGAGAGTATAATGCTCCACCCATAGGAGTTGGGGAAATGTGAGCAGTGGGGGCCAGCCTCCACCTGGGGCCTAGCCCCTGTGGAGTGGCTGGAAAGTGACTAGTACATGTTCCTCACCCCCTCCGTGTCCCCCAGTGTGGCCATCCTGTTGTATCTGAGTCGCAAATATGAGGTCCCCGACCACTGGTACCCCCAGGACCTGCAGGCCCGTGCCCGTGTGGACGAGTACCTAGCCTGGCAGCACACAGCCCTGCGGAGTAGCTGCACTCGAGCCATGTGGCAGAAGGTGAGCTATGGCAGGACGGGGACCCTTTGAGGATGCTCAAGCGACAGTGCTTCCTGTTTAAAAAATTCTGTTCAGGCGCCTGGGTGGCTCAGCCTGTTAAGCTATCTGCCTTCTGCTCAGGTCCTGATCCCGGAGTCCTGGGATCGAGCCCCATGTCGGGCTCCCTGCTCTGCGGGGAATCTGCTTCTGCCTCTGCCTCTGCCTGCCACTCCCCCTGCTTATGCTGTCTCACTCTCTCGCTCACTTTCTCTCTCTCAAATAAATAAATAAAATCTTGAAAAAAAAAAATTCCGCTCAGACCTGAGGCCTTAGAACACCAAATTGTAGAATGCCAGAGACTCCAGTCCAGCCAACTTGTTTCCCAGAGGGGAAGCCAGGGCAGAGCCAGGGAGTGATTTCCCCCAATGTGCCCTGATTCCTGAGCTGCTGGGATTCAGAAAAATCTCAAACTAGGAAGAAATGGGGTGTCATTTCAATAAAGTTGATCTGATTTCTGGGTGTTCAAGGATTTCTAAGCCTAAAAACACTGAAAGACTTAAAGAAAAGCCTAATAGATTTTATGCATAACAATGACATTTTGTGTAAGGAGGAAAGGATTAAACTTAAAACAAGCAAAAAACTGGCAAAGATTTGTTAGAAGTAAATTTTGCATGCCTGGGTGGCTCAGTCAGTTAAGCATCAGACTCTTGATTTCAGCTTAGGTCTTGATCTCAGGGTCTTGGGATCAAGCCCTGGGTCAGGCTTTATACTGAGCATGGAGTCTGCTTCTCCCTCTCCCTCTTCTCCTCCCTCTGCTTTTGCTCTCTCTAAAATAAATAAATAAAATCTTAAAAAAAAAAAAGAAAGGGGTGCCTGGGTGGCTCAGTCAGTTAAGCATCTGCCTTTGGCTCAGGTCATGATCTCAGGGTCCTGGGATCGAGCCCTGCACTGGGCCCTCTACTTAGCGGGGAGTCTGCTTCTTCCTCTTCCCATCCCTCTGTGCTCTCTCTCTCTCAAATAAATAAATAAAATCTTTTTTTAAAAAAAGAATAACACTTTTTTTAAAGATTCATTTATTTGAGAGACAGAGAGAGAGCACACATGAGCATGCACACGCACCCACCCATGAACTGGGTGCAGGGAGGGGCAGTGGGAGAGAATCTCATGTAGACTCCCTACTGAGTGTGGAGACTGACTGACTGGGCTCCATCTCACCACGCTGAGATCATGACCTGAGCCCAAATCAAGAGTTGGATGCTTAACTGAGCCATCCAGCTGCCCCTGAAAGAAGTAACATTCTTAGTATTTAAGATGCTCTCAGAAAGCCCTCAAACAAAGGCACAGGAGAAAAATGGGCACAGGAAACCAGCGGAGATTTACTTGAAGAACAGAGAGAAATGGTCATTAAGTGGATGAAAATACATTTAACCTAAGTAAGAATCAAGTAAATGCACACTAAAACAGCACCCACATACCATTTTTACCCATCAAATGTACGGATGTTTTTGAGATGTGTGCTCTGAATTGTTATTTGTAGGGTACTTACAAAGGGCCTGGCACACAGTGGGTGCCCTGTTCATGGGAGGGAGCATGAGAAGGGTATGCTCATACTCTGCTGCAGGTAGAGTACCACCGTTATGAAGGGCCCTTGGGCAAAGTGCAGGTTTCTATAACCTTAGAAGTGTCTTCCTCGAGCCTCTCGGGGCTAGAAGAGGAACCCCGAAGAGCTGGTAGAAGCAGGAGCCTGGTGGGTTTGAAGGCAGAATGGAGAGAAGTCAAACAGAGTGAGTATAGACCTTAGGTACTCAAATTGTGGTCCAGGGACCAGGAGCATCAGACCACCTGGGAACTTAGAAATGCAGAGTCTTGGGGCACCTGAGTGGCTCAGTCGTGAAGCGTCTGCCTTCGGCTCAGGTCATGATCCCAGGGTCCTGGGATCGAGCCCCGCATCGGGCTCCCTGCTCCACGGGAAGCCTGCTACTCCCTCTCCCACTCCCCCTGCTTGTGTTCCCTCTCTCGCTGTGTCTCTCTCTCTCAAATAAATAAAATCTTAAAAAAAAAAAAAAAAGAAATGCAGAGTCTCAGGCACTACCCAGGCATTCAGATTAGGAATGTGCACTTTAACCGGATCCCAGAGGGATTCACATACATCATCCCATTTGAGAAGCCTGGGGTGGATAAGGAGGTGGGGAATGGGGAGAGGGTGACTGCTGCACTGAGGAGGAGCCTTGTGTTGAGGTCTTCATGGTGAAGGTAGTGGAGAGCCATGGAAGGCTTTATGCAGGGGGTGTTATGGGCAGACTGGGATTCCAGAAGTTCCCCCCATTGGCTGCCTTGCATGAGGCCCTAGGGAGAGTGGAGGCTGTCCATGTTGGAGTAGAAGATGACGCCTGGGCTGGTGGTGGCCATGGGTGGAAGAAGTGGGTCGGAGTGAGGAGAAATTTGAAGGCCTGGTGGTAGATTGGATGAGAGCAGGAACTAGGCTAGGCTTTGAGCAGACCCTAAGCCCTCTCTCTGCCTGCCCATCCAGCAGATGATGTTCCCAGTGTTCCTGGGTGAACAGGTGCCCCCTGAGACATTGGCATCTACCCTGGCTGAGCTGGACAGGTGCCTGCAGCTGCTTGAGGACAAGTTCCTAAAGGACCAGGACTTCGTTGCTGGACCTCACATCTCAGTGGCTGACTTGGTGGCCATCACAGAGCTGATGCATGTGAGTGCCATGGGGTGGTCCACTGGGCAGTGGGGTGTCCTGGGAGGGAGCCAGTGTTGCCCTTCCGGGTTGTGGGACCCTGGGCAAGTCACTCCCCTCTCTGAGCCTCAGTGTTCTCATCTGTAAAATGGGGCTTCAGACCCTATCCTGCAGCAATACTGAGAAGCTTCCAGTGTCTCCCAGAGAACATCCAGCCTATTACATGTTGTGGCCAAGGAGGGAAAATCCATCCTGGGGAATTACTCAACTAGGTCATCCTGGCTTGTGCTTGACCATGCCTACCCCCTCCACTTGGCTTCCTGTCCCCATAGCCTGTCAGTGCTGGCTGCCAAGTCTTCAAAAGCCGACCCAAGCTGGCTGCATGGCGCCAACGTGTGGAGGCCGAGGTGGGGAAGGATCTCTTTCAGGAGGCACATGCAGCTGTCATGAAGGTCAAGGACTTGCCTCCAGCTGACCCGGCCATAAAGGAGAAACTGAAGCCCTCTGTTCAGGGTTTATTGCAGTGAGTGGAAGGCCAGGCTTGCAGAGATGATGGAGACTCTGTTGTCAGAATGAAGAGGTGGAGTTGTCCCTCCTAGGCTGTGAGCAAGACATACTCTCCAGTCTCTGGTCCCTGGTTCCCTCCAAGCATCAGGTCTTCGTTCCTTCTTCTGTCTGTCTCCACACTCCACTCCCACCCCTTCCACTCTGACTTCGTGTCACCCCTGGAAAGAGCTTAGTAAACACATATTTGACCCTGTCTCTCCTGTGTTTGAAACTTTCTATGGTGCTGAACTGCTCTGGGGCTAAAGTATGAATCACTGAACTTTGCATTCAAGGCCTTGCCCACCCCTCCAGGGCACCCCCTTCTGGTTGCACACAGTAGCCCATCATTTTTAGACCCCTTCTCCCAGCTCCCACCTCCACCTCCTGGCCTTGGCTCAGGCTGTTTTCGTGGCTAATAGGGTCTGTCTTCACCTTTGCCCGGTGCCCCTTCTGGTCTTTAGGCATTTGTCACCTTTCACTTCTCCAGGGAGGCTTCCCTGACTTCCCCAGCTCCAGGCCAAGTCAGATGACACCCCCCCCACCCCCAGGCTCCTTAGCCCCAGTGCTTCCCTCCCCTCAACCCTGGAACAAAGCTGGTTCAGCAACCCCTCGACTGAGCACATGTCATAGATGGGGTTCACGCTGGTGAAGAGATGTCTGAATCAGGCATGGCCTTGTGCTCTTAGGTCACTGTCCTCCCTCTGGGGTGATGCTGTCTCCCACAGGTGGGTTGGGTGCAGGGCTGGTTTATGAAGCTCCTTGCAGGGAGGGAAGTCCCAGGTTAGTTCCTGGCACTCTGGGTGCTGCTGCTGATGAGGGAACAGAAGGCAAGCTGAGGACAAAGCAGAAGCTGACACCCCGTACCCTGCCCCCCCATGGGATATATGTGACATTCCTCAGGCACTCCTGGATGCCCAAAAGGAAAAACAAATAGTTAACTAGAGACCCCAATCCTGCAAGACCTGAGTCTCCCTCAGTTTACCTACAAAAGCCTTAGCAATAGCTTCCAGAAGGGAATGCAAATACAATTAAATGTCCTTATAACCTGCAGCCCATCGACATACTTGAAGTGGGCAGAATGTAATGTTCCTCCAGAAAGTTCCCAACTATCTTAATGTTAATGCCTTGCTAGAGGGGAAAAACAACCTTAACTTGACAATGGCAAGGCTTCCCTATCTTGTAGGTCCTCCTTAGCATATGAAAGTTCTCTTGAAACCTTTTTCCTTACCTCCCCCAACCCCATGGTATATAATCAGCCACCCCTAACAACCCCAGAGTTGCAGCTCTTTCTGCCCACGGGGCCTGTCCCCGTGCTTTGATAAACCACCATTTTGCACCAAAGACGTCTCAAGAATTCTTTCTTAGTTGTTGCTCCCGACACCACCCCACTGAACCTCACCTACATTCCAAAACCCCATCAACTGAGAGGCCGTGCTCTCCCAAACCTACTCAGAACCCAGCCACTGTCTTATCTGTGCCCCACCCTGGGTCCCAGACTTGCCACCTGTCCCCGTCCTTTCTCCTCAAGACTGTTAGAATCTACCTGTCTTGTGTCCTAGACCCTCTGATATCTTAGTTATCCAATAAACTGCCTGCCTTCTCATGGAGACTCTTTTTTTTTTTAAGATTTTAAATCTCTACATGGGGCTTGAACCTGCAACCCTGAGATCAAGAGTCGCATGCTCTCCCGGCTGAGCCAGCCAGGCGCCCCAAGGCTCCTTTAGTGTGCACACTCATATAGAATTTTAGAAGTGTAATTGAAATTATTCATACACACCCACAAAATTTCAATTGCATTTTCATTTACAAGTCAAACAAGTTTGCAACACTGATGAGAGTGCCATGTTTAGCCATATCAACAGGATTTCCATGTTTTTAAAAAATATTCCTGAGAGAGAGAGAGCTCACACAAGCGGGTGGGGGGTGGGGGGAGGGGCAGAGGCAGAGGGAGAAGCAGACTCCCTAAGGAAGCCTGATACCAGGCTAGATCCCAGGACCCTGGGATCATGACCTGAGCCAAAGGCAGACACTTAACTGACTGAGCCACCCATCCACCCCCAGATTTCCATGTTTTAAGTGACACATTTTGTTTTGACCATAAAAATATAGGGTACTGTAAACATGGCTGGTAATTTGACTAGGACCTGGCTTTCATCCCTTGATGGACAGTACTTCACTATGAGACAAGGTTACCACAGGTGCAAGAGGCCACAAAGGCAGATGTCTGTCAGGGCCAGGTAGGGATGTAGTGAGCCAGAGGGTCTCTGTCCAGCCCCACCTGAACTCGCAAGTGTCACCTGGCTCCTGGTCAAGAGAAGTGTAGATTCCTACATATAACGTGAAGTCGCCTTATTTGGAAATGGTAGCAACACAGTAAAAAAAAAAAAAGAATTAGGATGGAGCCCGGTAAAGGCCCCTACAGGTGTGTATGTTTTGGGTGTGTTCAAACCCCCATTTTATGAAACGGCATAAAGAAAACCTCATTTACAATAAACTCGGGAGGCCAGAAGGGGGAGCTCTCACACCTACTACTCCTTGCAGCTCTTTGCAACCTCAACAGGAAGAACCCTACCTTGCATCCCGAAGGGAAAGAAGACTACATACTACCAGCAGAGGAAAGAAAGATACCCCCAACCCCCCTGCCCCGTCCATCCAGTGCGACACTGTCACAACTCAGCCACTGAAACGCGACCACACTCTTTCAGCTTATTCCCGCGGACTTTGTGTTTGTAACAGTCCCAACTCCTCCCTTTCCTCTGTTAAAAAACGCTTCTCTTCTTTGTTGGTTGGACTTGGCTGTGGTTTTGTCTTCGGCTGCGTGTCCCAAATTGCAATTCTCTGCCATCCTCGAAGAAACCCATTTTTACTGGTAAAATAACTGGCTATTTTATTTTCGGGGTTAACAATCTAAATATGGGCTAGGAAGCAGAGGACTGCACCACCCAGCAGCCCAGGGAGCCAGAAAACCCCCGGCCAGTGTGTCGGGAGCCGGTAGAGGCCGGGACACTGTGGGCCGGGCCGTGGCTCAGCCAGTCGGCTCGGGACGGCGTCAGACACCTCACTCTTCCCCCTCTCCCGGTCCGGCCTTAGCACTTCCGGAAGTCAGCGCCAGCAGAGGAGGGGTGGTGTAGACTATGCAGCCAATCCGGGGGCGCTGCTGCCTGCCCAGCCAATAAGGAGCCTGGTTTCCGTGGCGCCCGGCCCCTGCTGCCTAGTCCGCTACCCTTGCGAACAGCGCCCCGGACTTGGTGCGTTCTTTCTCTGCTGCTGTGGCCCACCTGTTCCTTCCGGCCAAACATGCCGTTCGTCGAGCTGGACACGAACTTGCCCGCCGGCCGTGTGCCCGCAGGACTGGAGAAGCGGCTCTGCGCGGCCACTGCAGCCATCCTGAGCAAACCTGAGGACGTGAGCGTGGGCCGGGGAGCATCCGGCGGGAGGAGGCTGGTGGGCCGGGGGTCAGGCTCTGTCCGCGCCCCGGCTTCCCCACCGCGACCCGGGCTCTTCGTCGCAGGGGTCCCCGCCCGCCAGGCCCTGGCCTCCCGCTCTCCCCACCCCTCATGTCTGCTCCGTGCTGCCTTCCCTGGCCCTGACACCGACGTGACCGTCAAGGACCCCGCCCCGAGCCTCTAGCCCTGACCCCAGGGGCCGGCGCTTGTCGGCTCTCGTCCTCCCGGGTCCTCAGCGCGAACTCGGCCTGCACCGGCTTCAGGTGAAACTTTCGTGTTCCCCGCAGCGCGTGAACGTAACGGTGCGACCAGGTCTGGCCATGGCGGTGAACGGCTCCACGGAGCCCTGCGCGCAACTCCTCATCTCCTCCATCGGTGTGGTAGGCACAGCCGAGGACAACCGTGGCCACAGCGCCCGATTCTTCGAGTTCCTCACCAAAGAGCTGAACCTGGGCCAGGATCGGTGCGTGGGGGCAGGGAGAGGATGGGGGCAGTGATCCCATACCAGAGCTCCTTCTAAGGTTGGGAGAAAAATGCATTCCTCGCCCTGCTCAGATGGGCCTAGTGCCCTGGGCCCTCGGATGGTGGGTCCACCCTCAGAATGGTAGCGGAATTGAATGAATTCCTGACTCTGCTATGGTCCTCTTGACACCTGGGCAAGGCGTGGCCTTGCAAACCTGTTAACATCTGTGCTGTGGGAAGGCTCTACTTTAACCGCTCCCTGGGGGAATTGCTAGAGTCCTGTGGGATGGCCATGCACTGTATCTGCCTTGGCACTGGGTAGGGTAGAACGTTATTAACCTGACAAAGCTATGGCCATTTATCATCCGCCTTTAGTGTTCTCCACATCTTAGAAAATCAAGAATAATTTTCTAGGAGAACTTCTCCAGGCTGGTTGGGAGGAATTCTGGGTATGTCCTGAGGCTGTGTGACCTTTGGGCCTGTAGCCAACTAGGTCCCAGGTGGCTCCCAGCCTCCTAGGAGGCTCAGGAAGTAGTGGAAAGAACATTGGCTTGGATGTCTGGAGACCTGAGTTCTGGGTCCCTCACAGCTGGGGGATGCCTGACAAACCTGGAAATGAACCATCTCTGGTTTGTAGGCTTCTCTTCTGTGAACAGAGGGGAATGTATTAAATGATCACCCAAGAAGCCTGAACAGCCTCCCAACCTGGGATTCGGTGTCAGAGTTAGTTTTTTTCTGGGTGAAAAATATTCCTGAGCCAAGCCCATGCCTATGAGGAACTAAGAGCATGAGAAGCTTGAAAGAACCTTCTAGAATGGATCCTTTGTTGGCCCAGGAAGACTGGTGAGGAATGGTTATTCCTGGGAGTGCTCAGACCTGGTCCTCAAGTTGGGGTGAGATAATAATTGTAAGAACAATACGTAACATGTGAATGCTTACCGTGTGCCACATTATCTCTAGATACCTTATGTGCATCATCCCATTTGATCCATGCAAGCTCTGTCCCTCTGTTCACATCACCTTGTGCAGACATGCCATCCCTGTGAGGTTTACAGATGGGAAAACTAAACCTGTCACACCAACCCTTCCCCTACTACCCTTCAGGTTACCCCAAGTATCTTGCTCTTCACCAGGAACTTCCCATCACTTCTATGAAAGAGGCATGTTTGTTCATTCCATAGACATCAGTGGGGGGGAGGGGGGCTCACCTTGTGCCTGGTTTTGAGCTAGGCTTTGAGAAAACAAAGGTGGCTGGGGCACTGCACATGCCCCCAGGGAGCCTGCATTTTGGAAGCAGGAGGGCTGCCCCTTTGAGTCCACAGACAGCGCATACAGTGACCATAGAGGCTGCTGTGTTGTCTGGGGCAGCCACCATCCTGCCCCTGACTGGCCCACAGTGGGAGATCATTAATGGGTTGGGGCAGGCTTACAAAATGCCTGCTAGGTTAAGGCAGGCTGGTCTGGGAGCCCATGGTAGGAGTGCCCAGCTAGGCATTGGAATATAAGGCATTAGCCAAGGAGCTGATAACATTTTTTTTTTTCTTTTTTTCTCTTGAAGGATGATTATCCGCTTTTTCCCCCTGGAGCCCTGGCAGATTGGCAAGAAAGGGACAGTCATGACTTTCCTATGATTGGCACAGAGGGCATCAGGGCATGCATCTGTCAGCTGTCTGCCCCTTCCAGAGAGGCCTCCTGGCAGAGTAAGGGCCTGGTGGATACCAGCTTCTGGCACTCCTTCATGCAGATGTGCCTGTGACCTCACAGTCATCATCTTCCCCATCCTCATGTCAAATAAATGAAGAGATTTCGTCTTTCTTTTTTTTCCACCCCACCCCGAGACCTCTGTCTTTCAAACATGATTTCTTTATCTCCCTTTACCCCTCCCTGGCATTCTGGGTCACCCTGGGCAGCAGGGTTGGTTTATGAGGTGGGAACTTTAGGGAACCTGAGAGGTGGGATGTTTCCTGTCTTCCGGGCCACTGTCTCATGTATTGTAGGTAGGCTGCTCAAATCCAAGGGTGGAAGGTGCAGCCTGGAGGTCCTGCTCTCCATGCCTGTGTGCTGGCTGATAGGGCTGGCAGCTGGTCCAGGCTGGGTGTTCCTCCAGATTTTGCTGACCAGATGGATGTTCCTGTCCTCAGCTTGAGCTGGCCCATGCAGCCTGCTGCCCATAGAATGCTGTGCCCAGCAGGGGAGCAGAACATCTGGGCTTCAGAAGGGACCTTTCCTGGGCATTCCCAAACTCCATCTTCTCCCATGAGTCTTGCTGAGAATCCTCTGTAGCTGTGCACCTTGTAAAAGCCATGTCCTGGAATAGCAAACCTAGAAATGCAATGTCTGCCACTAGAAAAGGAATGAATGCAATTGCCATCTAAATACTATACCATGCTTTCACATTTCAGGGGATATATGGGCAGGGTGGGGGAGTCTAAAGGGTGTCCTTTTCAGTTTCCTTCCAGTTGCTTGATGCAGAGTTTACATACCATGACCCTTAGACACGGTTGTGAGCACTGTATTTACCTCTAGAGTTGAAAGTCCCATCTTTCTTGTCTTAGTACACCTGTGAAATACCAAATAGAGATTTTTAGCCTGTGCTGTCAACATGGTAAAGTTAGTTTCCAGTGGCGTGTTCTTGTGCTTGTGGTGTGTGTACCTGACCACTACTGTGGACTCTCATTAAAACCTAGAGCTTGGAGTTCCTTCCTTTGGCTCCATCCCAAATGTTCCTGCGCTCATTCCTTCTGCCAACATGGGTGTCCTGCTTCCCAGAGGGGCTCAGGGAATGTTCATGGGTTGAATCTGAATGAATGGTTGAAGTGCCCAAGGAGGGGTTCAGGTTATGTCCCTAGACGGGACATAAAGCAGCAAGCAGCCTCCTATCTGGTCCACCTTAAGTGTCTTAGCCCAACTGTAGTGAGAGTGATGTCATCTGGTTGCTGTGGGCGACTGTCCCCTCCCCCTCCATATTATCCCCACTGTGGCCCTGAGCTTTGCACCCTGGTATTACTATGCTGCCTGAGGATCCTGCATGGCCTGCCCTGTTTCTCACCTCCAAAAGCTTGCCACACAGCTCCCTGCTGCGTGGACTACCCTTCCCATCTTTTTTTTTTTTTTTTAAGATTAAGGGGGGTGGACTGAGAGAGGGCACAAGCAGGGGGAGCAGCAGGCAGAGGGAGAAGCAGGGTCCCCACTGAGCAGGACTCTGGGATCATGACCTGAGTGGAAGGCACACACTTTTTTTTAAAAAAAGATTTTTAAAAAATTTTATTTGACAGAGAAAGACACAGTGAGAGAGGGAACACAAATGGGGAGTGGGAGAGGGAGAAGCAGACTCCCTGCTGAGCAGGAGCCTGATGCAGGACTCGATCCCGGGACTCCAGGATCATGACCTGAGCCGAAGGCAGTCGCCTAACCAACTGAGCCACCCAGGCGCCCGGAAGGCACACACTTAGCCGACTGAGCCACCCAGGCGTCCCACGACTCCATTACTTTTGCAACTCCTGTGTATCACTAAAGCTTTATTGTTCTGAACTGAAGCTATGAGTTCTTCACCATGATTTTATCGTCTTTATGTACGGTCAAAGAGAAAGCCATAATATTCATTCCTATTTAAATCATTTTTGCTGGACTCAAGCAACTACGAATTTCAACCACCACTTGTGAAACCTTTCCCTAAAAGGCTTAGCTCCCAAGGGTTTAACCTCTCAACCCGAGGCCGTTTCCGGAAAACTATAAATGCTGACTCCTCTTTTCAGGTTTGGAATTCTGTCACTCCCTCCTCAGCCCGTTCATTTACCCGATCTTGAATTTTTGTTTTTGTTTTATCTTTCTTTCAATAGTTCATTGTATCTGTGCCTTTTGGGCTTCAAATCCTCTTCAGAAAGAGGTGAGGCACAGGGTATATCAAGGAGAACGCTCCTTCTACCCTGGTTCCCCCTAAGTGTTCCTCAAGTTTCCATTGCCTTCAGAGCACCTGTCCCAAGTTGTATCAAATAGTAACACCTCCCATCATTTAGCGACTGCTCGGGGCCAGGCACCAAATTCGGCGTTTCCCAAATATTACAACTGGTGGGGAACAGAGGTCGGAACCTCAAGCCGGCGCTCCGAGCCCACAATAGTTCGAGTGCCCAAATGCAGGGACTGGAACGGTTTACACTCGCGCGGCTGGCTTCACGCAGCCCCCGGTGTCCCAGAGAGCTCGCTCCGTGGGCGAGCGGAGCGTGCGCCCTCGCTGATTGGCTAGCGGAGCCGGTACCGAAACCAATGGGAGCGCGCCTTATTGTCAGGCGCGCAGCCGGCCGGCGCGGGGGTCGGGGCAGGCTGGCCGTTGCCGTGGAGACGCCTGGTGAGTTCCCGGGTGGCTGGTTTGGGGGCATCCCCCGGGTGGGGGCGCGGCTCTGCTGAACCAAGGAAGGGAGCCGGGGCGCGGGCTTGAGGGGCGGTGGGCGCGGGGCCAAGGCCGGTGCGGACGCGGGGGAGGGGGCGCCTCCGGTAGCCTGAGTGCCACATTCGGGGAAACCGAGGCTGGAGGGCGGGAGCGGCGAGGCCGGGGCTCTTGACTTCCTCGCGGGCCTCTTCATGGCTCTTGCCGTCACCCTGGGGTGCCTAGGACGGGCTCCAGCCTCGGGAGTGGTTCTCGGTGACAGCAGCGGGAGCCACCATTGATTGTGCGTCTGCCGGTGTTGAGCCCGGTGCTAACCCTTTACTTCACTTACGTCCTTTTAGTTCACCTTCCCAGCAGCCCCGCTAGGTGAGTGCTGTTAATAGCGCCATTTATACGGGTGGAAACGGAGGCCCAGATGAGGTGAAGGGTCTTGTCCAGAGTCAGCCAACTAACTGTGTCAGCCCAAGTCTAGACTGAAAAAAAAAATTTTTTTTTTTTAAAGATTTTATTCTTAAGTAGTCTGTACACCCAACGTGGGGCTTGAACTTATAACCCGGAGATGAAGCGTTGCATGCTCTACCGACTGAGGAAGCCAGGCACGCATAGACTGAAAATCTTGAGTGCACTGCTTCCCAGGAGGTGGAGGAGGACCCCAGTTAGGTAGAGCCTACTGACGCTCAGGTGTCTGCACAAGTGATTTTGGAGCCACGGAACTCTTTGGGGCCTGGGTTACTATGGGTCTGTGGTTCATAACTGTGGGACTTAGGGTTTCATGCAGCTACAGTTCCTTCTCTGAGATTCGTAACTGTGGTTAGAACTAAAATATCCTTTGAGTGGTCTCCTTTAGAGGTCGGCAAACTTATGTTGTAAGTGTAATAATACTTATAATATTAATATAATTATATCATAGTATGTTGTGAATATAATTGCATATTTATAATAGTATTTTAGGCTTAGGGGGCCTACTCTTGTCTACTCAGTTCTGGCATTATACATTGGATACAGGCAGAGACAATAGGTAAGCGAGTGGCAGTGTTCCAATAAAATTTTATTTATGGACACTGAAATTTGAATCTTATGTAATTTTATATAATTTTCATGTGTCACGAATTTTTTCATCCATTTAAAAATGTTAAAACTGGGGTGCATGGGTGACTCACTTGGTTAAGCTTCTGCCTTCGGCTCAGGTCATGATCCCAGTGGCCTGGGATCAGCCCCGAATCAGGCTCCCTGCTCAGCAGGGAGCCTGCTTCTCCCTCTCCTCCTGGCTTGTGCTCTGTGTCTCTCTCTTTCTCAAATAAATAAATAAAATCTTAAAAAGTCAAAACCATTCTTTGCTCCTAGGCTGTACAAAAACGGTAGGCTAGTTAGCTTGCTGACCCCTAATCTAGCCCCAAACCTCATAGGATAAAGGAAACTGAGATTCAGAGAGGGGTCTCTTATGCCAAGCTAACCACACAGCCAGGAAGTAACACAACTCGGCCTAAAATCTAAGCTTCCTGACTCCCAGACCAGAGCATGTCAGGAAACACCACTGCTTATCACTGACTGGGTCAAGATGCTGAGGTACTTAAGGTGTGCTGTTCTTTATCATGTGTTCTTAAGGCCATGGAAACCATGGTCTAAAGAGTTTGGAAATTTGTGACATTAAACTCCTGAATGTGCTATTCTAGGATAATATGATTGCTGGGCTGGGAGTCTGAGAAATGAATAGATACTTTCTTTCTTTATTCAATAGCTGCTTTTTTTTTTTTTTTTTTTGTGCTGCTTTTAGTGGGTTTCTGGGGTTTCTGGTGAATAATACAGACATGGTCCCCATCCTCACATTGCTTACAGATGATGAATACATAATCTCAAGTGCTCAAGTGGCTATTTCTTTTTAAACTGTTTATTTTAAACTAATTTTAGATTTAGAGAAAAGTTGCAACAATAATACAGAGTTTCCTTATTTCCTTCACCCTGCTTCTAATGTTAACATCTTACAGAATCATAATACAACTATCAAGAGCAGGAAACTAATATTAATACAGTATTATTAACCCAATTGTAAACCTAGTTTGAATCTGACCAGTTTTGCACAATGTTCTAGTTTCCACTCTATGATTCTAACTTCCCATATTGCATTTAGTTATTGCTCCTTAGTCTCCTTAGTCCTTAACGATCACATAGTTGTCTTTCTTAGCCTTGATATTTTTCAAGAGTACTGATCAGTTATTTTGTCTAATATCCCTCAACTTGGATTTGTCTAATGTTTTCTCATAATTCATGTGAGGTTATGCATTTTTGGCCAGAATAACACAAACAGTGTGTTGTCCTCAGTGTATCATATCAAGGAGTTCAAGATGCTGATATGTCTTATTACTGGTGATAGTTATCTTCATTGCTTGGTTTAGTCTGCCAGGTTTCTATACTATGAAGTTACTATCTTTCCCTTTAGTAACTATCTTGGGGGAAATACTTTGGAAGGATGGGAATTCTGGTTCTCACAAATTTATGCCCACTGACCATAGTTAGCATCCATCTGTGGGTCTCTGTGGTGTTTGCCTAAAGGTAATTACCTGTTTCTTTCTTTCTACACTTATTAATTCAAATTCAGTTAAAGGAAGAACTATCCCTTCTCTCATTTATATATATTAGTATGGGCCCCATAGATACTCATTTTATTCCATGGGTTAAAATCAAATGTTACCATTATTTTGTTCACTGTTCTGGCTTTGTTTGTTCAGGATCTCCTTCAGGTTAGCTGCTGTGTCCTCTTAACGAATCCTCATCATTTTTTGGAGCATTTACTTATTTTCTGGCACCTCAAGATGTTCCAGACTCATCTTGTGTTTTCTCTGCCCCAAACCTGGAATCACACTTCTTGTTGTCTTTAGCCTTCTAGTATCCAATCAAGATACTATTCTGCACAGTTCCTTAGGTTAGTTCTTTTCTTCCTCATACCCTTCAGTGTGGTTATGTAATTTGTAATACAGTAGGTTCATTGTTAACGTTTATATTTCATTTTGGGTTCCCTGTAGATCTCAGTTGGTTTTAATTATCTTTTGACTGGGAAACATGACTGTGGTTCTAAGAGTAAGAACTGTAACAAAGGTATACTCAGGGAGGTGTCACTCCCTCCCCTACCCCTGCCACCTTGTTCCGGTTCTCCCCTACATTTCACCCCTTTCCCACTCATCCCCTGTAGCTAACTGATCTCTTTGGTGTCTGGATTATCTTTTCTTCTGCACAAATGAACAGGTGGTTGTGTATTTTCTTATATCCTCTTCTTTCGTATATGAAAGATGGCATGCTATAGATAATTGTGTTTGCTTTTTTCACTTAAAAATGTCTTGAAAATCACCCATATGTGTTCATAGAGATCTTATTCATTTTTAAAAACAGTTTTATTGAGATAAAAATTTATACACAATTTGCCTATTCATTGAGATAAAATTTACATACAGTTCTGTGGTTTTTAATATTCACAGAGTTGTGCGTCACCACAATCAATTTCAGAACATCTTTGTCATGCCAGCAAGAAACCCTGTACCTGTTAGCCATCACTTCTCATTGCCTCCTCCCCTAGCCCTAGGCTGTTACTAATACTTTCTGTCTGTATAGATTTGCTTGTTCTGGACATTTCATATGAACGGGATCATGCAATATGTGGTCTGTGACTGGCTTCTTTCACTTAGCATGATGTTTTCTTTTCTTTTTTTTTTAAAGATTTTATTTATTTATTTGACAGAGAGAGACACAGTGAGAGAGGGAACACAAGCAGGGGGAGTGGGAGAGGGAGAAGCAGGCTTCCCGCAGAGCAGGCAGCCCAATGCAGGGCTCGATCCCAGGACCCTGGGATCATGCCCTGAGCTGAAGGCAGATGCTTAACGACTGAGCCACCCAGGCGCCCCTAGCATGATGTTTTCACGGTTCGTCCTGTTGTCAGGAGTCTATTACTTTTTATGGCTGAATGATATTCTGTTGTATGGATATACCACATTTTATTTATCCAATTATCAGTTGATGGACATTTGGATTGGTTCTACTTTTTGGTTATATGAATAACGCTGCTATAAACATTTCCTCATTAATTTTTACAGCAGCTGTATATTACTTCATTGTGTGGATGTACCATAGTTTATTCATCCACTATACTATTGATAGCCATTTAAGTTGTTTCCAGTCTCTTGGAATTGCAAACAGTGCTGGAATGAATAACCCTGCGTATACGTATTTCATATTGTTGGAGGTACCTCTCTAGGATTGATTCCTAGAAGTAGAATTGCTGGGTTGAAAGGTAAGGGCATTTGTAATTTTGTTAGCTGTTGTTAAATTCCCTTCCAGAGTGGTTGTGCCAGTTTGCATTCCCATCAACAATGTATGAAAATAGTGCCTGTTTCCTGACAACCTCCAACATGGTATGCTGTTAATTTTGTGAATTTGAATTTTTTGTGAGGGCAATAGTGTGATAGAAGTAGTGTCTCAGTGCTATTTTAATTTGCATTTCTCTAATTATGAGTATGAACATTTTTTCATATCCTTGAGGGCCAGTTGTATGTCTGTTTTTGTGAATTGTCTATTCATATAGTTTCCCCATTTTTCTATCAGGTTTTTTTTCCCTTTGCTTGTGTTATAATACACTTAATATGAAATATAATTTTTAAACTATTTTTAAGTGTACAGTTCCATGGCATTAAGTACATCTACATTGTTGTGCATCCATCACTAGCATATGTCTTCCAGAACTTTTATTTCCATCTTCCCAAACTAAACCTGTGTACCTATTAAACACTCCCCATTCTTCCCTTCCCCCGGCCCTTGGCAACCACCATTTTACTTTCTGTCTTTATGAATTTGACTGCTTTAGGTATCTTGTATAAGTGGAATCACACACTGTCATTCTGTGCTGGCTTATTTCACTTAGCATGTCTTCAAGGTTCATACGTATTATAGCATGTGTCAGAATGTCCTTCCTTCTTAAGACTGAATAATATTCCATTGTATGTATATACCACATTTTTTTAAAAAGTAGGCTCCATGACCAGTGTGGAGCCTAATGTGGGGCTTGAACTCATGACCCCAAGATCAAGACCTGAGCTGAGATTGAGTCAGATGCTTCATCGACAGACATCCAGAAGCCCCTTGTTTATTCATTCATCTGTGAGTGGACACTTACTTGGGTTGCTTCTACCTTTTGGCTATTGTGAATAATGCTGTCTCCCTCAGTTTTTAAGAGCTCTTTATGTGTTTGTCTACAGTATATGTTGCAAATATTTTCTCCCAATTTATCAGTTGACTTTTGACTTTTTTTCTGATTAAAAAAATTTTTTTTTAAGATTTTATTTATTTATTTGACAGAGAGAGAGATAGTGAGAGCAGGAACACAAGCAGGGGGAGTGGGAGAGGGAGAAGCAGGCTTCCCGCTGAGCAGGGAGCCCGATGCAGGGCTCGATCCCAGAACCCTGGGATCATGACCTGAGCTGAAGGCAGATGCTTAACGACTGAGCCACCCAGGTGCCCCTAAAAATTTTTTTTCTGATCAAATTTTTTTTCAATTTTATTGAGGTATAATTGACATATAGCGCTATGCAAGTTTAAGGTATATAGCATAATGACTTGACTTACATGTATTGTAAAATAATTATCACAATTAGTTTTGCTAACATCTGTCATCTCATCTCACCTCATATAGATACAAAAAAAAAAAAGAAAAGAAAAAATGTTTTTCTCTTGTGATAAGAACTCTTAGGATTTACTCTCTTAACTTGCAAATATATCATATAGCTGTGTTAACTATAATTATCATGTACATTATATCCCTAGTACTTACTTATAACTGGAAGTTTGTACCTTTAGGCCACATTCATCCAATTCTCTTTCCCACCCCTTCCCCACCTCCTGCCTCTGGTAATGACAAATCTGATATCTTCTATGAATTTGGGTTGTTTTGTTTTTATTTGTTTGTTTGGTTTTTATTTATTTATTTATTTATATTTTTTTAAAGATTTAATTACTTTATTTATTTGAGAGAGAGAGAGAGAAATAGCATGAGAGGGGAGAGGGTCAGAGGGAGAAGCAGGCTCCCTGCTGAGCCGGGAGCCCAATGCGGGACTCGATCCCAGGACTCTGGGATCACGACCCGAGCCAAAGGCAGTCGCTTAACTAACTGAGCCACCCAGGCGCCCTGTTTGTTTGGTTTTTAGATTGCCATATAAGTGAGATCATATAGTATTTGTCTTTTTCTGTGTGACTTATTTCACTTCGCATAATGCTGTAAAGGTCCATCCATTTTGTCACAAATGGCAGGGTTTCCTTCTTTTTTTATGGTTGAATAATATTCCATTGTGTGTGTGTGTGTGTGTGTGTGTGTTTGTATGTACGTACATATATATACACACATGTAATTTCTTTATTCATCCATAGATGGACACTTACATTGTTTCCATGTCTTGGCTATTGTAAACAGTGCTGCTAAGAACATGGGTATGCAGATATCTCTCAGACATGGTGTTTCCATTTCCTTCAGATGCATTCCCAGAAGTGGGATTGCTGGATCATATAGTAATTCTATTTTTATTTTTTGAGGAACCTCCATTATTTTCCATAGGAGCTGTACCAATTTACAGTGCCACCAACAATACACACGGGTCCCTTTTCTCCACATTCTCACTGGCGTTTGTTATCTCTTGTCTTTTTGGTGATAGCCATTCTAACAGGTTCGTGAGATGATAACTCATTGTGGTTTTGATTTGCATTTCCCTTATAATTAGTGATGAGCCACCTCTTCATGGACCTGTTGGCCATATTTTATTTTCTTTGGAAAAATGTCTAGTCAGATGCTTTGCCCATTTTTAAATTGGATTATTTGGGTTTTGTTTTATTTTGTTTGTTTTCTTGCTATTGAATTTTATGAGTTCTTTATATATTTTGGATATAAACCCTGATCAGATATATGTTTTGCAAATATTTTTCCTAGTTTATAAGTTGTCTTCTCATTTTGTTGATTGTTTCTTTTCCTGTGTAGAAGCTTTTTAGTTTGATGTAGTCCCACTTGTTTGTTTTTGCTTTTGTTGCTTGTGCTGATGTTTTTGTCATGCAAAATTTAAAACATTTATATGTAGTTAAATTTATTAATTTTTTTTTTTTTTTTTACTGCCTCTGGATTTTGGATCATTGTGAGAAAGCCTTTCCATATACAGGGTTAAAGAGGAAATCATCCATGTTTTTCTCTAGTATTTGTCTGGTTCCTTTTGTTTTCATTTAGATCCCCAATTCATTTGCAGTTTATTTATGTATATGGTGTGAGTTAAGGATCTAATTTTATCTTTTTCCAAATGGCTACTA
This sequence comes from Mirounga angustirostris, assembly GCF_029215605.1. Classification (NCBI taxonomy): domain Eukaryota; kingdom Metazoa; phylum Chordata; class Mammalia; order Carnivora; family Phocidae; genus Mirounga; species Mirounga angustirostris. The sequence goes on from NW_026991722.1 coordinate 65,773,656, forward strand.
GTTTTTCCCAGCGACTCTTGTTACAATGTTCATTTTTTTTTTTTTTTAAAGATTCTACCCATTTATTTGAGACAGAGAGAATGAGAGAGAGATAGCACATGAGAGGGGGGAGGGTCAGAGGGAGAAGCAGGCTCCCTGCCGAGCAGGGAGCCCGATGCGGGACTCGATCCCGGGACTCCAGGACCATGACCTGAGCCGAAGGCAGTCGCTTAACCAACTGAGCCACCCAGGCGCCCTACAATGTTCATTTTGACTCCAGTGATTTGAGATACCACCTTTTTCATATTTTACATTTTCATATGTACTCGAGTCTAATTCTGAACATGGTTTCTCTATCTATGCATGTGCCAATACCACAGTTTTAAGTACTTAGGCTTTATATAGTATTCTTTAATGTGTGTTGGGGCTCATCGCCTCCTGTAGCTTTTCTTCTTCACTGTTTTCCTAGCTATTTGTACATTTTTGTTTTTCCATATGAACTTTAGTATCAACTTGTCTAGTATCTTGTTGGTATTTTTATTTGTATTGCATTCACTTTATAAATTAACTTAGGGAGAACTGACATTTTTATAATGCTGAATCCTGTCCAAGAACAGAGGATGTCTTTCCATTTGTTCAACTTTACTCTTGTATCTTTTGGTAGCATTTAAAAATTTTTCCTTGCATAGGTTGCACATTTCTTGTTAACTTCATTTCTAAATATTTAATCATCTTTGTTGCTATTACTAACAGAACTTTTCTCTATCATAATGTCTTCTGTTTATATTTTGATTATGTGAAAGCTGTTGACTTTTGTATGTTAATTTTGTATCATGCTACTTCATTGAGTTCTTTTAAGTTTTATCATTGATTTTGGGGGTTTTCCAGGTATTCTATTATATTGTATAAAATTAACGATTGTTTTACTTCTTCTTTATTCATTCTTATACCTCTAATTGGTTTCCCTCTTCTAATGGCATTGCTAATACGCTAAATATAGTGGTGGGTAGTAGCAGACATAATGGACATCCTTGCTTTGCTCCTGATATTAATGGAAATGCCTCTAGTGTTTCTCTATTAAATAAGATTTTGGCTTTAGGACTAAGGTATATAAGAAAGTATTACTTAATTCCTATTTTCTTGAGTATTTTTTATCATGGGGGGTGTTGAATTTTGTCAAAGGCTTTCTTTTCTATGGGGATAATCACAGGATTCTCCCCCCCTTAGGTGATTTTGTTGTGTTTTCACACATATGAGTATTTGTGTTTTCATGGTTAGTATTTCTTTACATTTCTCCAATTTTAGCTGGATTTCCAGAAGTTGTTTAATAGGAAGTACATAAATTTTTAAATAGAAGCACCTATCTTCTGTTGTTGTTGATGGTGGTGGTGATGGCAGTGGTAGTGTTAGTAAATTCTAGTTTTAATGTGTTGTGATCAGAGATTTTTAAAAATGTTTTTATAGAAGATGTTTTCTTTGTGATTTAATATATGCTCGATTGTTTTGTGAATATGCTGTAAGTGCCAGAGAATGTGTAGTCTCTGTTAGCAGAGTATAGAGTGGTATGCATCTGTAAGTTTTCCTGTAATCATTTTGTTGTTTAGATCTTCTGTCTTCTTACTTATTTTTTCCTCCGTTTGACCTTATACTGATAGTGGCGAATGAAAGTCTCTTATTATTAGTGTGTTTTTATTTATGTGTCCTTGCATCTCCTGTGTTTTTGTTTCATACAGTTGGTTGCTGTATTTGGTGTGTATTCCTTTTTTTTTTTAAAGATTTTATTTATTTATTAGAGAGAGAGAATGTGTGTGTGTGAGTTGGGGGAGAGGTGGAGGGAGAAGGAGAGAATCTTAAGCCGACTCAGCGCTGAGCACAGAGCCCAGCAAGGGGCTTGATCTCAGACCCTGAGATCATGACCTGAGCCGAAATCCAGAGTCCGGACTCTCAACTGACTGAGCCACCCAGGCGCCCCAAGACTGGCTTCTTTCACTCAACATAATGCCTTTGAGATTCATCCAAGTTGTTACATGCATTAGTTAATTTGTTTCTTTTGATGGGCAGTATTATTCCACCTGTTATATTTGGTTTGTCTCTACTTTTTGGTAATTTGAATGAAGTGCCTTTTAAACATTTACATACAGGCTTTGTGTGAACATTTCTCTAGGGTAAATAGCTGGGATGAGATTGCTGTGTCATATGGTAACTGTGTGCTTAACTTTGTAAGAAACTATTTTCCGGCATTGGTGGTACTGTTTTGCGTTCCTTTTTTTTTTTTTTTTAAAGATTTTATTTATTATTTATTTATTTATTTGACAGAGAGAGAGAGAGAGCACAAGCAGAGGGAGTGGCAGGCAGAGAGAGAAGCAGGCTCCCCACTGAGCAAGGGGCCTGATTTGGGGCTTGATCCCAGGACTTTGGGATCATGACCTGAGTGGAAGGCAGACCCTTAACCGACTGAGCCACCTAGGCTCCCCCCGTTTTGCATTCCTGTCAGCATTGTGTGAATTTCAGTTGCTCTGTATCCTCACCAGGACTTGGCATTATTGGTTTTTTTAAAAATGTGGCCATTCTAATAGGTGTGTAGTAGTATCTCATCATGGTTTTAATTCACATTTCTCTGATGACTAATGATATTGGATATCTTTTAATGTACTTATTTGCAGTGTGTATGAGGTATCCAAGTCTTTTGATAATTTTTTAATAGTTTTTTTTGAAACCCCAGGTTTTGAAGATTTTCTCCAATGTTTTCTTAGTTTTATATGTTTAGATATGATACATTTTGAGTTAATTTTTGTATTTAATTTTTGATCAAGTTTTTTTTTTTAATTTTTATTTTTTCCATTTTGGTTGTGTACTTGTTCCAGTACCATTTCTTGCAAAGAAAATCTTTACTGCATTGACTTGTCTTTGCGTTGTTGCTGGTAATCAGTTGGCCATATTTGTTTGGGTTTATTTATGGGCTCTATTTTATTTCATTGATTTATGTGTCTATCTCTTCATCAACACCACAATGTCTTGATTTTATTGTAGCTTTATTGTAAGTCTTAGAATTAGGCAGCATGTTTCTTCCAACTTTATTTATTTATTTATTTTTTCAAAACTGGATTATTCCCTGGGCACCTGGTTGGCTCAGTAGGTTAAGCGTCTGCCTTTGGCTCAGGTCATGATCCCAGGGTCCTGGGATTGAGCCCTGAGTCCCGCTCCCTGCTCAGCGGGGAGTCTGCTTTTACCTCTCCCTCTGCCCCTCCCCCCTGCTTATGCTGTCTTTCTCTCAAATAAATAAAATCTTTAAAAAATTTTTAAAAATGGGTTATTCTAGTACCAACTTTCCATCTGAATTTTTTTCTTTTTATTTTTTTGAAAAAAAATTTAAAAAGATTTATTTATTTGTGAGAGAGAGGGAGAGACAGAGAGCGCACAAGCAAGCATGAGTGAGGGGAGGGGCAGAGGGAGAGAGAGAATCCCAAAATAGACCTACATGCTGAGCACAGAGCCCGACTCAGGGCTTGATCCCAGGACCTGAGCTGAAATCAGGTCGGCTGCTTAACTGACTGAGCCACCCAGGCGTCCCATCCATCTAAATTTTATTTTATTTTTTTTAAAGATTTTATTTGAGAGAGAGAGAATGAGAGAGAGAGCACATGAGAAGGGGGAGGTATCTTTACTAGGTTGAGTCTTTCAGTCCAAGAATATGGTATGTCTTTCCGTTTATGTAGGTCTTCTTTGAGTTCTTTCATTATTGTTTTCTAAGTTTCAGAATATAGACTCTGTATTTTTTTAGATTTATACCTAAGTATTTTATTTTTTTGGAAATATTATAAATGACTTTTTTTTTTTTAAATTTTGATCTCCAGTTGTTGCTAGTATATAGAAATAGAGTCACTTTTTTGGGTGTTGACCTTTACCCTGTGGCTTTGCTACACTCACCTGATACTTCCAGGTCTTTATTTTATAGATTCTTTGGGATTGTCTATGTGGACAATTATGTCATTTGTGAATATGAGCAGTTTCATTTCTTCCTTTCTAATCTCTTTGCTTTTATTTCTTTTTCTTGTTTTATTGTAGTGACTAGGACTGTTGAATAGGAGTGATGAGAGTGGACAGCCTTGCCTTTTTCCTTATCTTAGGGGGGAAAGCATTCAGTCTTTTATGGTTAATTATGATGTTAGCTGTAGGGGCGCCATGGGTGGCTCAAGTTGGTTAAACGTCTGACTCTTGATTTTGGCTCAGGTCATGATCTCACGGTTGTGAGATCGAGCCCTGCATTGGGCTCTGCACTCAGCACGGAGTCTGCTTGAGATTCTCTCCCTCTCCCTCTGCCCCTCTACCTGCTGTCTCCTCCACCCCGTCTGTCCGCCTCTTTCTCTCAATAAATAAATAAATAAAATCTTTTTAAAAATTATGATGCTGGCTGTAGCTTTTTTGGTAAATGCCTTTTATCAGATTGAGGAAGTTTCCTTTTATTCCTGGTTTTCTTTCTTTCTTTTTTTAGATTTATTTATTTATTTTAGAGAGTGTGTGCACGAGTGGGAGGTGCAGAGGGAGAGGGAGAGATAATCTTAAGCAGACTCTGCACTGAGCGTGGATCCCGATGCCAGGCTGGATCGATCTCACGACCCTGAGATCACAACCTGAGCTGAAACCAAGAGTCAGACACTTAACCGACTGCATCACCCACGTGCCCCAATTCCTGGTTTTCTAAAAGTTTTCTTTCTTTTTTTTTTTTTTTTAAGATTTTATTTATTTGTCAGAGAGAGAGTACAAGCAGGGGGAGCAGAAGGCAGAGGGAGAAGCAGGCTCCCCACTGAGCAGGGAGCCCAATGCAGAACTCGATCTCAGGACCCCGAGATCATGACCTGAGCTGAAGGCAGACGCCCAACCAACTGAGCTACACAGGCGTCCCTCGTTTTTTTTTTTTTTCTTTTTTAAAGATTTTATTTATTTATTTGACAGAGAGAGACACAGTGAGAGAGGGAACACAAGCAGGGGGAGTGGGAGAGGGAGAAGCAGGCTTCCCACTGAGCAGAAAGCCCGATGCGGGGCTCGATCCCAGGACCCTGGGACCATGACCTGAGCCGAAGTGAGACGCTTAACGACTGAGCCACCCAGGCGCCCCCCCTCGTTTTTTTTTTTTTTTTTTTATCACTAATGGAGAACACAGTGTGTGATGATCATGTGCAGTAGGGGCCACATCAGAGGGGTAGGGGTCAGGGAAGCTCCTTGATGAAGCCCCTTTTGAGTTGAGATGGGAATGTTTCTCTTCACTCAGGAATGTCATAGTTCACAGTGTCACCAAAGCCATCAGTGAGCCGTTCCTCTGCATGGCTTCTGCAGCTTGGCTTGTCATACAAGGGGTATCCTGTGAATGACAAATGCTGGTCTTGGAGAAAGATTTGACTGAGAAATTAAATATGTCTCCTACTAAAATAGACAAGCTGCCTAGATACCACTCATCTGCTTGTTCATCCCTTCCTTTCCGGAGCACCTGTTTTGTGCCAGACATGGAGGTGCAAAGATAAGTAAGATAGGACTATTTAGGAGCTTAAAGGCTGATGGGTGGGAGAGACCCAGGGTATTTCCAGGGTGGAGGTGAGAGTATGTAGGGGGAATTGAGAAAGAACCTGCTCTTGCTGTAATAAGTCAGTGTAAGATTGTCAATTTTGAAAAGCTGTTTTATTTTTATGTCTTAGGTGAAAATTCTTATATGTATTGATATTTAAAAATCCAAGGTCAGTTTCAAGATAGTGATTGCTATGTACTATTGTGGCAAAAGTAAAGGGGATAATACAGTCCATGCTGCAGAGTCCCTGCAGTTACACCTCTCAGTGTGTATTAGAGTACCGTATTCTGGCTCATTCTTTCTTTTGCTACTGGGAATTGAGGGGGCTGAGGAAGAGTGGTAATGATAGGACGGAATTGAGGGTCTGTGGCAGAGGGGATCCTGGTCTCATGGGACTAATGTACATGATGAGTCCTTGGGAGGATCATTTTTTAGGTTCCTCTTGAAATGTTATGTGGACACTCACAAGTATGCCTCAGTTCCAGTATGTATCTGTGTCCAGCCCTCCCGCCTGCCAGTCTTAGGAGATAAGCATTATCATACCCATTTTGCAAATTAGGCTGAGCTGCCCAAAGTTGCAATGCTAAAGAGGGACGAAAATATGACTCTAAGCCCTGTATTCTTTCCAGAGGCTGTTTTGAGTTTAAGTGAGATAACACAAATGTGCCTTGTAAGTGTCTGGGATGGACTATAGCAGTAGAAGTGTGGAAGGTACTGTATTTTTAGATTACATTAAAGTTAGCACAGGAGCCCTTTTCGGTGGGGACAATTGGCTTGAGTTTTAGCATGCAACAATTTCTAAAGAACCAGGAAGCCTTCTATTTTCTCTTCAGCACCGTGGGCTCTGTGAGGGTCTTCTGGCCCTGATCATAGTGCCCAAGGAGCTTTTGTTTCGAGGAATCTAGGGGCTTTCTTTATGGAGGCAGGTGGGCAGAGGGGTGGGCAGGGACTTGGGCAGCAAGTGGGGCCAGAAACCTCTCTCTCGACTTGGAACTCACTGTTTTTCCCCTCCGACTTGACTGGTCATCTTACATTCAGTCTGTTCTGAGGAGGTATCTCCTGTCAACTCTGAAATGTGACCTGCACCCATCCTGCTCCTGGGTGACACAGAAGCCCCAGGGGAAGGCACTGGCCCATCTAGCACAATCCCAGTGGTTGTTGGGTGCCTTCCTGCAAGGTGCTGCTGAGGCAGGAACAGGTAAGCTCTCCTCCTTCAGCAGTAGGTCGCCCCTGGCATGATGGCTGTATTGATGTTCTCCCACCTATGGATGTGGGTCCTGCTGCTGCCACACAGACACCTGATCTCTCAGTCATCCTTGGGTCCTCCTCTTATTTTTCTCTCCATGAGGATTCAGGTGGCATCTGGGAAGACTTGCTGTGACCTGGGGCTAGCACCTGCCCTTTGGAGAGCTGGTTGGGAGATCTATGGTTAGGTATCAGCGCCAACCTATGACTTCTCTCCTGCACTCTTTACCCCTGTGTATAATTGTTTGCCCCTGCTTTCAGTTCTTTTGGGTATATACCCAGAAGTGGAAATGCTGGGTTATAAGGTAACCTTATGTTTAAGTTTTTGAGGAACCACCATACTGTTTTCCACAGCAGTGCATGAGGGTTCCAGTTTCTCTACATCCTTGCCAGTGCTTGTTATTTTCTATGTGTGTATTTTTTTTTTCTTTTTCTAAAGATTTGTTTATATATCTGAGAGAGAGTGAGGGGGCAGTGGCAGAGGGAGAGGGAGAGGGAAACTCAAGCAGACTCTGCACTGAGTGAGGAGCCTGATGCAGGGCTCGAGCTCACGACCCTGAGATCAGACCTGAGCTGAAACCAAGAGTTGGATGCTCAACCGACTGTGCCACCCATGTGCCCCCTATGTATGTATGTTTTGTGTTTTCTTTTTTTTGCAGACAAAACTTTAAAAAATTTTTTTAAATTTAAATTCAATTAATTTTTTTAAAAGGTTTTTAATTTATTTTTTAATTTGAGAGAGAGAGTAGCACGGAGGGGGGTGGTGGGGAGGGGCCGAAGGAGAAGCAGATTCCCCATGGAGCAGGGAGCCTGATGCGGGGTTCGATCCCAGGACCCTGAGATCATGACCTGAGCTAAAGGCAGCTGCTTAACCAACTGAGCCACCCAGGCGTCCCATAAATTCAGTTAATTAACATATCATGTATTATTAGTTTCAGAGGTACAATTCTGATTCATCAGTCTTTTTTTTTTTTTTTTAAAGATTTTATTTATTTATTTGACACAGAGAGAGCGCACAAGCAGGGGGAGTGACAGGCAGAGGAAGAGGGAGAAGCAGGCTCCCCAAGGAGGAGGGAGCCCGATGTGGGGCTCTATCCCAGGACCCTGGGACCACGACCTGAGCCGAAGGCAGTTGCTTAACCAACTGAGCCACCCAGGCGCCCCCTGATTCATCAGTCATATAATACCCAGTGCTCATTACATCACGTGCCCTCCCCAATGTCTATCACCCAGTTACCCCATCCTCCAGCCCCCCTCCCCTCCAGCAACCCTGTTTGTTTCCTATGATTAAAAATCTCTTGTGGTTTGTCTCCCTCTCCGAGTTCATCTTGTTTTATTTTTCCCACCCTTCCCCTATGATCCTCTGTTTTGTTTCTTAAATTCCACATATGAGTGAGATCATATGATAATCGTCTTTCTCAGATTGACTTATTTTGCTTAGCATTATACTCTCTCTCTCTTTTTTTTTTAAAGATTTTATTTATTTATTTGAGACAGAGAGAATGAGAGACAGAGAGCGTGAGAGGGAGGAGGGTCGGAGGGAGAAGCAGACTCCCTGCCGAGCAGGGAGCCGGATGCGGGACTCGATCCCGGGACTCCAGGATCATGACCTGAGCCAAAGGCAGTCACTTAACCAACTGAGCCACCCAGGCGCCCTAGCATTATACTCTTTAGTTCTATCCATGTCATTGTAAATGGCAAGATTTCATTTTTTTGATGGCTGAGTAGTATTCCATTGTGTATATATATACCACATCTTTATCCATTCATCTGTTGATATGTGTATTTTTTAAATGATAGTCTAGATGCAGAGTTTTAATCGTACAGTTTCTACTTTTCTCTCTCTTTTTTTTCTGTATTGTATGGTGGTCACAGTTTTCATCATGGCATAACTTATGGTGAAGCAGCAGCTTCCAGACTGGGCAGCAACATTCTTTTTTCCTAGATGTAGAACCCAGGAGATAAAATAGCTATTAGCCTAGGGGAGGTTTGAGTCTTCCTTGTCTGTGAAAAGACGGGACTTCCTTTCTTTCAGGAACCCTTGGAGAACTCAGAGCCCGTGCTAGAAACCATGCTAGAAATCATTGCTGCAGTGCCGTTGGAAACAGTAGCAGTCAATTCATGTTACCTGGAGGAGCATGCCTTCAGTCTGTCTGCCCAGGCTCACTCCCACTGCCTGCTGGGCCCTTCCAGGGCCTTCTGCCAGCCTCTCAGATGGGACTTTTTCTGACTGTTCCTGCCATATCTGCCTTGATGGAGGTGCCCCCTCCCTGCTCCGGCCCTTCAGGCCAGAACCCTTGGTGTTCTCCAGAACCCCTCTGCTCCCTCCACCCTCCAGGTGCCGAGTCCTATGAGTCTGTCCCCTGGAGTGTGTCCCTTCTGTCCACTGGCCCATCCAGGTTCCTGGCATCTCTTTGTTTAACACAGCATGTAATTCACATACCTTGTAGTTCACCTGTGTGGGGTGTATAAGTCAGTGGTTTTCAGTGTATTCACAGAGTTGTGGAACTATCACCACAACCAATTTTAGAACATTTTCATCACCCTAGAAAGAAACCCTAGTCATTCCCCATTTGTCCCTCTCCCGCAGCCCACTATCTACTTTCTGTTTAGATAGATTTGCCTATTCTGGACATTGCATATAAATGGAATCAGACAGGGGCACCTGGGTGGCTCAGTTGGTTAAGCAACTGCCTTCAGCTCGGGTCATGATCCTGGAGTCTCGGGATCGAGCCCCGCATCGGGCTCCCTGCTCAGCAGGGAGTCTGCTTCTCCCTCTGACCCTCCTCACTCTCATGCTCTCTGTCTCTCATTCTCTCTCTAATAAATAAATAAAATCTTAAAAAAAAAATAAATAAATGGAATCAGACAATACGTGGCCTTTTGTGACTGGCTTCTTTCATTTAGCATCAAGGTTCATCCATGTTGTAGCATGTTTCAGTACTTTAGTCTATTTTATGACTGAAGAATAATTGTTTTTTTAAATATCAGTACATACAAGGATTTTTACCTAAGACATAAAAATAAAACAGCTTTTCAAAACTGACAAGAAGTTTTAGCATTGAACAATTTCTAAAGAACCAGGAAGGTTCTTCACCTAGAAGTTTTCACCTTGAAGCTGTTATGAATAATGCTCTGTGAACATTCTTGAACCAGGTTTGGTGTGGACATATGTTTTCATTACTCTCGGGTAGATACCTAGGAGTGGGACTTCTGGGTCTTACGGTAACTCCGTGTTTAACATTTTGAGCAACTACCAGACCAGTTTCTACAGCGGCCTCACACTTTGCCTTCCTATCAGTAACGTACGAAGTTCTAATTTTTCCGTATCCTCACCAATCCTGTCTTTTTTTTGCAGACTTTAAACTGGTCTGCCTACCTCTAATGCTTTTTCCTTTATATTTCTAAAATTTTGTTTTCCCAACAACTCTCGGTGGCTCCCCTGTTGCCCACAGGATGATGTTCCCTGTTCCCTGGCCCGGCACTCTGCCATCCCCCACGCCCGTCTCTGCTCTAAGGTCTGACCATGGGCTGTGTTGGCTTCTGCGTGTGTCCACATTTCCCCATCACACCACACACCCCCTACCTCTTTGTTTCACCACTCCCTACTGCAGTGCTGTCTATTTCCCAGGGCTTACCACAAGGGCTGCCTCCCTCACTGTCCTGGATCCTTTCAAGTGAATTGTTTTCCACCTATAGATGTTGCCTGGGTTTCTCTTTGTTTCATTCAGTTTTTGAAAAAAATAACTGTTAATAGGTCTCTTTCCTCTGCTGAGCAGTGAGCCCTGGGGGCAGGAGTTGGTCTCACTCTTCTGTCTCCCCGGTGCCTGGTGTCTGCCTGGCTAGGGCAGAAGCTCTGGCCATAGGACCTGGGTGACAGGTCACACAGCCGTCCTGAGGCAGTTGCTCACCGGCTATGTGCTTAGAGCTGGGTAGGCCCCTGGATTTGGGGACTGCTTTGTGATGGGCCCCTGGAACTGTGACGTTCCTGGATTTTCCTGGACACTTTCTCAGTCTCTCCTGTTCCCTGTCTAGGAGACTGTGGACCAGCACAGCCCCTGCCAGTGATGGGAAGTGGTGTTCAGTGGAAGCGCTGAAGCTCTCTGAGTATGGTAAGGACCGGTGCTTGCCTATTTTGCTGGTGTCAGTGTTCTTTTTTTTTTTTTTTTTAAAGATTTTATTTATTTATTTGATAGAAACACAGTGAGAGAGGGAACACAAGCAGGGGGAGTGGGAGAGGGAGAAGCAGGCTTCCCGCGGGGCAGGGAGCCCGATGCAGGGCTGGAGCCCAGGACCCTGGGATCATGACCTGAGCCGAAGGCAGATGCTTAATGATGAGCCACCCAAGTGCCCCTGGTGTCAGTTGTTCTTTAGTCACTTCACTCCTGGGGGTGAGGGGCCTTTTCCTGGGTGACACTAAGTATGGGACAGCCTTCCTCCTGGGAGAGCTGTTGGTACAGTTGAGGGTAGGGATGTTTGGCCTTCTGTTGGAGTGGTTTGCCGGGCCTCGTCACAGTTGCGAGAAAGGTACAAAGTTAACATGTTTTGTTGGTGTCTGTTATTCAATGTCTAGGTCTTCTGTTGTGTCTGGCATTGCGGGGGTGTTCCTTTTGCAGTGGATAGTACCCAGGACATGCTCCCCAAGTAGCTTGTTATGGTCCCCCTGGACATGTTCTGGTCTTTGTTTTTCTCCTCGATGATCCTTTATTGTTCATTACATTCTGAGAAGGCCATAGCTGTTCGAGTTACAAGATTATGTGCTGGAGCAGAGTTGTATTCATTGTAGGTTGTTAAAGAGACAAGTGACATCTCAAAAGCAACTTTTTTCTTCCCTCAAATCCCTGTTTTTAGATTCGAATTGCAGCCTTAAATGCCAGCTCTACAGTTGAGGATGATCATGAAGGAAGCTTTAAAAGTCACAAAACGCAGACCAAGGAGGCCCAGGTATGTAATCCATGGTCTTCCTTCGCAGGTAGACCTTGCTTTTCATTTCTGTAGATGGTACCTCATTTTAAATGCATTCACAAGACTTAATAGGATTTTAGCTCTCCCTCTCATGTTACACCTTCACTTGGGGGTGATCACACCGAAGAGAAATTCTGTATTCTGTGAGCACTGTTTGGGCCGGTTCAGCCCCTGGGCCCACTTGTCCAGTGGGGCCTCACTTTCTGTGCAGCCCATTCTTTGTGCTCACTTCAGGAGTTGGCACACCCAAGGGATGGTAGCGTGTTAATGGTAGGCAGTGCTTTGAGGTTTCCTGGTGCATTGCTCTCATGTGCCAGTGTGAGGGGGCCCTTGATGGGAGCTGTCTTGAGGGGGTCTCACTGAGGGTCAGTGAGGGGCCAGGTTCAACTTCAGCTCTCTAGATTCTCGGTCTTTCATCTCTTCCATGAGGCCTGGTATCACTTCCACTTCAGCCTGGCTCTCTTCTTCCCTCCACCCATCTCTCCACCCATCTCTGTACCCGTGTCCTGCCGTAGTATCGCAATGGTTTGCTTCTTTCTTGTCCCCATCTTTGTTTTCCCTGGAATAAACATGTGCCTCCCCTTTCACAGGAGAAACACAGGCAGTCTGGAGCCCTCTCAAAAGTCTACTAGTCAGCGGTCCCTGGTCCTCAAGGGATGTCACTGGGGCTCAGCCTGCCTAGTGCCTCTCCGTCCTGGAGGAGGTTGTCACCCTCCCTGGGCAATGATCAGGCTAGGGCAGAGTGTCAGGTAGAAAGCAATGGAAACCATCCATATTGTCTAGGAATCTCTGGGTTATTCTGGCTGGTGTGGCCACTCTCCCAGCTTCACCCAGAAAAGGCCAGCTGAGTTCAAAACCTTGCCATTGCTCTGATCCTGTGTCCCTGGGCCAGTGTGTTTTTTGCTGTTAGACTCATGTGAGCCTATGTTGCTCGTGTCTCCTTGGGGGACTCTTGAGGGGTTCTTCTCCCAGTGATGAGCTCCTGGGAGGTTGGAGTGTTAGGACTGTTTCCATTACAGTTGTCAGTTAATATGGCCTTGACTGTACCTCCCGTTACACACTTTTGGCTTAAAAAAGACAAACCTTTGTAATCTCCTGTCTTGGTTCACAGGAAGCAGAGGCTTTTGCCTTGTATCACAAAGCCCTGGATCTCCAGAAACATGACCGGTTTGAGGAGTCAGCCAAGGCCTACCATGAGCTCCTGGAGGCGCGCCTGTTGCGAGAGGTGAGGCACCACAGGCCAGGTGATGGGCTTGCCCTCTGCCCTCCCCTTCTCGGCTGGGTGACCTTGGACATGTTACTTCCTCTCTCTGCCCCTCAGCTTTCCCACCTGTAGAGTGTCAGCCTCCTTGGGTTGCTGTGAGGGTTGAGTGAATCCAGTGAAGCATGTAGAGTGGTTCTCGGTATATAGTAAGAGCTCTGTGTCGGCTATTTTGTTACATTCTCTTTACAACTACTCTGCCGAGAAGGTGGGGGCCACTGTCCCCATTTTACCATTGTGATAGCTCAGAGCCACCCAACTAGTGAAGCATTAGAACCAGGATAGGAACCCATGGTTTCCTGATACTTAATGATCCTCATTGTTGGCAATGCATCTTGGCAAATGCCGTTGAGGTGATAGCCCGTGAACTCAGGAAGCCTGTGTAGGTGCTCAGAGAAAAGGCTGGAAGAGCAACACAGAGCCCATGGAGGGCATAGGGTAAGGGTATGGCAGAGAGGGGCAGGCAGGGCAGGACCCAGTGATCCAGCGTGGGGGCCATGCTAGTGGCAAGTGAGTTCAACCTGAGTTGGCTGGGTCCTGGAGATGTTGCCTGGAGGTTTGAGAATGAGTCTCAACTTGAAATTGATTTAGGAAGAATTATGTTTGATTAGGAGGAAAGGCTTTTGTTTTTAAGTACCCACACACACAGACATGCAATAAGGAAGCAGACAGACTCCATCCATGGGCATTTTCTGGAATGCGGTCCTTCAGTTGAGCAGTCTCCTACACCTCTAGGAAGGCAGACACTTATGTCTGAAGCCCCCACCCCTGGACAGTTTTTACCACGGATGAGACAGAATGCTAACTGAGTTCTCCTTGTCGGTTACAGGAGTCCATCCCTTCCCTCACTTGTGGATGTCAGGATTCTCTGGTGCTGGTGATAGTGCCTTGGAATTAGGACTGTGGGAATTGTGACCCGCCCCTCCCCCATTAGTAGGAAGTGAGTGAGGGCCCAGAGACGAAAAAGACTTTATTCCACTTTACTGAGCTCCAGCCATAGGCCAGGGGCTGGGTGTGTTTCAGGAGGAGGGGGTGTTCCCTCACACCATGGTGGAGCGGGCCTCAGAGGTGTGAGTGGGTGAGCAGAGCAAAATCGGAAGGATGCTGGTCGGCTTTGTAGTCGTAGGTGTGTCCACCTCTCTCTCTGTCACTCTCAGCCTTGAAAGACTGCTGTGGCACTCTCCCCCTTGGCTTGTACAGGTAAAACATGGTCATCGTAAACAGTTGAAAAGTACAGAAAATGTACAGAAAAGTTTATTTTCACATTCATCTGCACTGGTATACTTACTATTAAACTAAATTGTGTAGTTCTAGTCTCACAAACACTTGGCATAAACAGGCCCTGGAACACAGCTGACTCCTAAGAAGTGGATAGCTTCATTGGGGTGGCTTGTTGGGGTGAGCCCTTCATCTTCTGTGGGCGTCAGCGTGTCTGTCTCAGAGGGTGGAGAACGGTGCTGAAACCAGCCGGTGGGGTGGGGGTTAGTTATGAGAGCTTCTGCTGTCATGTGCGGAGGCACGCTGACTAGTCTCCGAGGTAGACTCATGCAGCCTCTATTGAAGGGATCACACCAGATTTTGAACAGTTCTGTACTTGGAGTGGTGAAGGTACCTGGTGTCCAGCTGTGGTCAGCCTGTTGTTGGGGATCTTTCAGCAGTATAAGCCAGACGACAGGAATGAGGAATAAGGAATAAGGAATAAGGAATGAGGTTTGATTTGAGCTTTTTAGTCTTCTTGTTGGGATTCCATAAGAGTGCTAGGGTAGATTTCTTGGATTAGTCAAGGGGTGCTTCCTAAAGGTTGCATGTCCTCAGGTCTTATCTGTTCTTTTTTTTTTTTTTTTTTTTAAGATTTTATTTATTTATTTGACAGAGAGAGACACAGCGAGAGAGGGAACACAAGCCGGGGAGTGGGAGAGGGAGAAGCAGGCTTCCCGATGTGGGGCTCGATCCCAGGACCCTGGGATCATGACCTGAGCCGAAGGCAGAGGAGACGCTTAACGACTGAGCCACCCAGGCGCCCCAGGTCTTATCTGTTCTGATCATGAAGAAGAATGTCATGTGAATGTGACCTGTCCCAGGACAAGGCTGAGATACGGACCCGCCCCTGGAAAGAATTTCTTTGTGCCGCCGAGTTTTTCTGTTAGAAAATGTTTTACTTTGTCCCATGGTTAGAGCAGTAGTTTTTCTCATTGGTGGTGTCTTAGAAGTGGTAGGGTTTTCTGAGAGTTTTCATAAAAGCTGTAGTGAAATAACTTTTTATATGAAGCATGTTATTTATTTATTTGACAGAGAGAGAGACAGTGAGAGAGGGAACACGAGCAGGGGGAGTGGGAGAAGGAGAAGCAGGCTCCCTGCTGAGCAGGGATCCCGATGCGGGGCTCGATCCCAGGACCCTGGGATCATGACCTGAGCTGAAGGCAGACACTTAACGCCTGAGCCACCCAGGCGCCCCTGGCTCACACTTTTGATATTTAGGGTAGGATTTACTGTCCTTGTAATACAGATGTCGTCAGGGCACTAACTTCTTAAAGTAACTTGTCTACAGTTACGTGATGAGTTACACAGTTGGGAGCTCAGCCTCCTGATTCCTAATCTGATGTTCTTCTTGCTGTGGGATGTGTAGGGATGTGTAAGTTGGCTGCCTGGCCACCTCCAGACCCTGCCGCTGCCCCCAGGTGGCCTCCTCCTGTCCTGTCCTCCCTCTTAAGGCCTGCTGCCGGGGAGCTGCAGGCTCCAGGCTTGACCTTTCAGGCATGGCCGTAGCGATGGGGAG
Source organism: Mirounga angustirostris (assembly GCF_029215605.1). Taxonomy (NCBI): domain Eukaryota; kingdom Metazoa; phylum Chordata; class Mammalia; order Carnivora; family Phocidae; genus Mirounga; species Mirounga angustirostris. Next base: position 65,789,442 of record NW_026991722.1, read on the forward strand.
GATTCCCTGTCTCTTTTGGTGCCGAGACTATCTGCAAACTGCCTTGTGGTGATCTAGCTTTCCTTCTCTGTCTGCTCGGAGCTGGAGGTGTCCCCCAAGAACATCTAGTGTAGAGCTTTCATTTTCCAATGGAGGGTGGCACTGGACTGGGCCAAGGGCCTCTGCAGCAGAGGCCAGCTGGGAAGCCAGGTGTCCTGCTGACTGCCTGCTGAGGCTTCAGGGCCTAGGTGTCACTCTTGACCTCTGTTTTTGTTCACAGGCAGTTTCGTCTGGTGATGAGAAAGAAGGGTTGAAGCACCCTGGGCTGATGCTGAAATATTCCACATATAAGAACTTGGCCCAGCTGGCAGCCCAGCGAGAGGACCTGGAGACCGCGATGGAATTCTACTTGGAGGTGTGGTTTTGGCAATGTTTATTAGCCTCTTGGGATTTTTGAAAGCTCTTGGTGGAGGGGGTGAGGTTGTGGTCTTCTTGGCTAAAAAGAATTTGTAGTGGTGCATCACCAAGCTGTGGTCCCTGAGACCCTTATCAGCTGACAGCAGTGCGTTCAGAGAGAGCAGGGGCCTGCATGTGCGTTGGTCTTCTGCCACTCAGGGCACGTGTGGCTGCAGCTAGTTGCTGACTCTCTCTGGGTCTCCAGGTCTACACCACTATAGTGGGCATGGTAAGAAAGAGGGCGGTTGTGAAAACCGAATGAATTGGTACTAAGAACACAGCCTGACCTCTGGCACCCTGTACCTGCTCATAACAGTATTGCCATGATCTCTATGTTACCATCACTGTCTCTGTGGGCACCTCTGTGGTGCCAGACACCACGCGGACTCCTTTCCACATATGCGCTAACCGTACGTCATCTTGCAGGGAAGGTGTCTTTATCTTCATTTTCATGGTGGGGGGACTGAGGCTCGGGATCATGCTGCCAGTCAGTATAGGAGCAGGGATGTGAACTGAGGTCTGTCTCCAGAGCCCATAATCTTCCTAGAATCCCATAATTTAAAATTAAATAAATTTTTTTTTTAAAAGATTTTATTTATTTGACAGAGAGAGACACAGCGAGAGCAGGAACACAAGCAGGGGAAGTGGGAGAGGGAGAAGCAGGCTTCCCGCCGAGCAGGGAGCCCGATGTGGGGACTCGATCCCAGGACCCTGGGATCATGACCTGAGCCGAAGGCAGACGCTTAACGACTGAGCCACCCAGGCGCCCCTAAAGAAAAATTTTGAATCCCACAAAAATACCCTACAAATCCCATTTGCTTTTAATGGTATTTTCACTTCCTTTATCAAATATGTAAGGAGTACAGATGTTCAGAGTGACAAACTATGTCAAGATGTTCTGAATTCGATAAATTGGTTCATGTAACTTGTGTTTGCCATTTTTCTGGGTGGTTTGGGTGGCTAGGTTGGTGCTCTGCCCCTCCCATCACCATGGGCACCCGCTCAGCAAGAGAGCCAACTGAGCGTGTGCGCTCTCTGTGCTGCTTCCAGGCAGTCATGCTGGACTCCACCGATGTCAACCTCTGGTATAAAATCGGACATGTGGCCCTGAGGCTTATCCGGGTCCCCCTGGCTCGCCATGCTTTTGAGGAAGGGCTGCGGTGCAATCCTGACCACTGGCCCTGCTTGGACAACCTCATCACTGTCCTGTACACCCTCAGCGATTACACAAGTGAGTCAGGCTTTGATGGCTTTCTCCCATGCGTTCGTGTTTTGCGGACAGAGGAGGGAGGGCAGCTTGGGTAAGTTGGAGGCCAGGTTAGCACTGAAGTGCTTTCTGCCTGTCAGGAAGGGAGATGGCTTTGCATTCCTGCTTTATCGCATGTGTCTTTCTCACTCAGTTGAGCTTTCTTGAGTGCATTGTGGTGATAGGTAGCATGCTCTCTGAGTGGTTTTCCCTTCGCTTATTTCATTTCATCCCTGCATTGTGCCATCCTGCGCCAGAACCCGTTTCTATAACTTGCTGACAGATGGCCTAGCAGTTGCAGCTTGACTCCTTCTGGTGCTGGGGACCTCACTACCTCTTAGGGTCCATTCCTTTGTAAAGCAGCAGGGCTACTAGAATGGTCTCTGCCAGATGGAGCCCCAGCCTGCCCTCCAGTTGCTCAAGCTCCTTGGCTCCAGCCTTTCTGTCTGCTCTGCAGAGAATTCCTTTGTCCCTTGCATGGGCTGGTCCTGAAGCAGGCACTGATTAGGTGTTCTAGGAGTCAGCCTCCTCTGGGTGTCCTCTGAGGCCAGAGAGGAAGGAGGCTCTCCAGGAGTGCTCGGAGCAGGACTGAGCAGAGTGGGAGCCCAGGGCTCTGTCCACTGTGTATGCTGCAGGTTGGTCCAGTGTGTGAAGGTGCACTGTCCCTGGCTGGGCCCAGTTACTCTTTTTAGGACAGACATGCCCATGACCACTTGCTATCATTTTAAAGGTTTAGGCCTGGAAGACTGACTGGCAGAGGCTTTTTCCTTCCCTTCCCTTTTTTAAAGACAAATAGTGTGGAGTGTTTAGAGAGGCACTAGGCCCTGCTCACGCTTCCCCACCTCTGGTTCTCCACAACTACTTTTTAATTGAGGGAGCACACACACACACAGTAGAGTGCACAATATGTATATGTGAAACATGTCCAAGATGCAGAACATTTCTAGAGCCCCAGAAGGCAGGCTGCTTTCGCTCCCGTTCCAATCATTCCCACCCGGGAGGTGATCTTGATTTCTCCCTTTTGTCACCAGAGAGGAGCTCTGCCTGTTGTCGAGGCTCCTCTAGGTGGCATCAGGTGGCAGCGTGTACTCTTCTCACCTGGCTCCCTGGGCTGTGGTCTTCCCATCTGTGAGGGCACCCGGGCCATCACTCGGGCCTCTTTATTGCCGTGTTGTCTGTTATGTGCGTCTGCACAATTGGACCATTCTGTGCTTGCACATCGGGTCGTTTGCAGAGTCGAGTCCGTGCCTAACACTGCTGTGAATGCTCTGTGTGTGTCCTTCAGCGGACACGGCACTTGTTCTGCTTGCCCCAGTTTTCACGCCCACCAGCACAATGTGATAGCGCTTGTGAGGTGCCCTTTGGACTCTCACAGCTCCTTCTTCGAGAGGTGTTTAGGCTCCTCTTGGAAGCTTTTCTGGCAGCTTGGGGGCCACCTGAAGTGGACAGTCTTGTGTTCTGCCTTTCTTTCCCCAGCCACCGGGTTTAAGTTCTTTGTACCCCTCTCTCGTGGTAGGAGAAGTTGTACTTGGTAAACTTAAGTCCTTGGGGGCAAACAGGCCTGGGGGGCTGAATGGCTGCTCTGTCTGGGGGAGCCCCGCCCTGAAAGACCTGACACCATTTATTGATTTCTGTGTGTGTGTGTGTGTGTGTGTGTGTAACTATAGACCCCATGCCCAGTGTGGAGCCCAAACCAAGGCTTGAACTCACGACACAGATCAAGACCTGAGCCAAAAAGTCAAGACTCAGACACTTAACTGACTGAGCCACCCAGGCGTCCCAGACCTGACACTCATTTAAACCCCAAAGTAAAAGCAGCATGTTAAATCGACTCCCAGTGGCTTTTATTCACTTGCGATGAGTAGGCAGTGGTGCTTGGGGTTGATGCCTGCTGACCACCTCTTGTTCCTCTGGAGCTTCCCAGGCCCTGCGTCTGTGGGAGCGCCACTGTAGTACAGCTAGTGCGGTGAGCTCTACCGCCGCCGAAACGCCTGCTGGGAGCCGGCATCTCCAGGTGCTCCGGGCCTCCCTGGGTTTCTCTCTGGGCATCTCTGATGGCCACTGTCATGTCCCGCTGTGGTCCCAGAGAAACCGTGTTCTTGTTTGTGTGGGGCAGGAGCCTCTGGGTCGTCTGTGCATCTGTTCGGTCAGCAGCTTGCTGGGCTCTGCCGGGACCACCCAGACCCTCCCTGTGCATAGGTTGCACAGCCTTCATGTGCCTTGCGGGGGACAGCGTCGTACTGTGCAGCTTTGTGATGGGTTTCTGCTCTCTCCTTCTATGGCACTCTAGGAGGACACTACTTCCTTCTGTCTCTCAGAGCTTCCATGCCCACATCTCTGCTTCTGCTCTCCCTTTCCTTCCTCCTCACCCCTGGCTCCTTCTTTGTCTGGTTATTCTTGACAGCAGTGGCTTGCAATCCATCTACACCCAGACTCTGAAGCTGAGCAGGGCATGGTAGTGGTCCCAGTGCCCAGTCGGAGCAGAGCTGGTACTTGGCTGCACTGTATTGGTTTTCCCCGTGTATTCACAGGTGAGGCCTGGTGGCGCCAGGCCTGCTGGAGACTTATTTATGGCAGTCACGTCTGTCAGGGGCTATTCCCACTTATAAATACCAAAGACTTTCCTAGTTCACATCGCAGCTCTGCTTCGTGACTCCTTGCCGTCCCGGTTTTTCTCTTGTGTTGCTTTGCCTGTGACTGTCTCCACTCCTGGAGGAGCTAGAGAAGGATAGGCTTTCCAGATCATTGATTTGAGAAGGCTTGTTGACATGAATGATGTACATGCCTTTAATTGCAGGCAATAACTTTTTTGGTAAGAACAGTTAAAAAAAAAAAAAGAGAAGGAGGAAAATTGGAAAATGCAGATAAGCAAATGGAGCAGAAACCAGTTTTATGTGTACAAATGGAGTCACACCATGTGGCTGGTTTGTTTCCTGCCTTTTTCCCAGGCTGTCTTGTGGCCTTCCTTCTGGTCAGCGAAGACACCCCTCAACCATTGGTACAGCAGCTCCTCAGCAACCCAGTGTGTGGATTGGGGACGCTTTCCTTAACCAGGCGCCCCTAGTGGTGCTGAGTGCTTTCCTGATTTTTTGAAGGCTCTTTTCCAATTAGCCAATAGCCAATCACTGTGGGCCTGTAGGTTTTTGCAGCAATTCCTAGAAGTGGATTGTTGGGCTAAGGGTCTGTGTGTAATACGCGCGGCTCTCTGTTAAGGTCATCATACAGTCTGTCCTTGCCCATCAGCATTTGGCTTTGCCTCATCTGCTGTGAGTAGGGGTATTTTCAGCATCCCGTTATTGTTTGCCAACATTTCTTTGATTCCAGAGTAGGGACGTTTTCTTGGTGTTAACTGGCAAGGCCAGAGGTTGGGATGCACACTCAGATATCATATCATTTCTTTCCTTACCAGCATGTCTGTACTTCATCTGCAAAGCTTTGGAGAAGGACTGCCGGTACAGCAAAGGACTGGTTCTCAAGGAAAAGATCTTTGAAGAACAGCCTTGTCTCCGGAAGGACTCCCTCCGAATGTTCCTTAAATGGTGGGTTCTGCCTCTTCCTGTGCTGGTTCTGCACTCCCCTCTCCCCCAACAGTGTGTGGCTGGTGGATGGCAGGAGGCGTGTGCACCTCCTTCTCTCAGGTCCTGACTCCCTGGCAGTTGAGCCCCTGCACTTCATCCCCCACTGCACCCCCTCACCTGGCTTTGATCCTGCTTTGCCTATTACTCGCCTGTGTGCCTAATCACGGCGGTGCCTCCTTGGCTCTCTGCTGCCCGCCTTTCCCACTGCCCTGCTGGCTCTTGGCATTCACCAGCTCTCCTCTGGGTGCTTGTGGTAGCTTGCTGTATACCTTATCTGCCCGCTACCCACCGTTTCCCTTTCCAGGGCTTTGCTCCCAGGTGCTTCCCAAGTTCACTGTCCTAGATATGACCTTGACACCCTGCCTTGCCTCCAGGACAAAGCTCATGCTCAGAGCATCACCCAGGAGGTCCTTTACAGTCTGACCCCCTTAGTTCTTCTCCTTGCCTCCTATTTCTCCCTGCCCCAGGAGAAGACTGCCCTAGGTCCCTGACAGATTCCAGGCCTGGCCCAGTTGTGCCCTATCCTGTCCCTGTGCCTTGGCTCCCTCATGCCTTCACCTGGAAGGCCAACTTCCCACCTCTCCACCTGTCATGCCATTGCTCCTTCTTCATGTTCCAGCTCCCAGGTCACCTCTGGGCAGCTTTCCAAACTCTGGCTGCGTCCCTCCCTCAACCCTTCCAATGAACCAACTCCTTCATCCTCTGGTCCCTGGCCCCTGGCCCCTGCAACTCAGCTGGTGAGGGGTTAGTGGTTATTTATCTCTGTGTCTATCCCTCATAAGACTGTATTTCTTGTTCATATCTGTCCTGATGGTACTAACCATCTTAAGAGAGAGAGATAAAAGGGAAAAGTAAATCTGTAAGCAAATGGCTTTGTGGTAGAGCCCTGCTGAGAGGCGTCAGGACAGCCGGGCAGGAGAGCCTGCAGGTATTGCTGGGCCTGCCTCAGGTGGACGTGTGTCTGTGTGAGGGCACCTGAGGCCTCACAGCCCCTGCCCTTTCTGTAGTTTGGCTATACCAGGGACTTTGGTGAGCTTCGGTAGTCTGATGACTTTTGGGCTGGGCAGGATGGGAAAGTTACATTCTTTTACAGTTCTCTGTAAATAATTGAGAACAAGGTTTTATTTTTCTGTGGCTTTTCGGACATTACTGTGATATTGTTAATACATATGAAAACCCTTTGCTCAATTTTAATTGTAGAGGGAACAAAGGGTATTAGTCACTTGTATTGTATGTGGGTATTAAGAATGCTAATTACTGGGCGCCTGGGTGGCTCAGTTGGTTAGGCGACTGCCTTCGGCTCAGGTCATGATCCTGGAGTCCTGGGATCGAGTCCCGCATCGGGCTCCCTGCTCGGCAAGGAGTCTGCTTCTCCCTCTGACCCTCCTCCCTCTCATGCTCTCTGTCTCTCATTCTCTCTCTCTCAAATAAATAAATAAAATCTTTAAAAAAAAAAAAAAAGAATGCTAATTACTGCCCTTAGAGGCCAGACTCAAGGGGTTATTTTATTTGTAGGAAGAATTAATACAGATTAAAGGGTATTAACTGCATCCCTGTCTGTAAAATTTCAGCCTCTGCTCTAGTTTGTAACATTGTAATTTCTCTCTGTCTTACACGCTTTAGTGACATGTCAATCCATGATGTGTCGGTGAGCGCAGCTGAGACGCAGGCCATTGTAGAGGAGGCCCTGGGGCTGCGGAAGAAGCGACAAGCGCTGACCATGCGGGAGAAGGAGCCAGACCTGAAACTGGTGCAGCCCATCCCCTTCTTCACGTAGGTCATCCGGGTCTGTGGGGGTGCTGGGTCAGCTGGTGGGCCCTGCGCAGGAGGGAGAGGCCCTGAGGCCTACCCCTGCGCTGATGGTGTGAGTGGGGGTCGGGTGCATGCTAGACAGACACCTAGAGGCGTGCATGCACTTATTGGCCGCCAAGAGGCAGGCCAGGCCTCTCCCAAGTACGCCCAGTTGAAGTCTCTCTTTGCTCTTGCCGTTCTTGATGACAGCCACCTGCCACATCCCTGCAAGCCCCCTCTCAGTCTGCCCTTCCCAGAGGGGAAAAGGAAAGTAACGTTTGCTATACACTGGACTGGTGGAAACGGGGTTCAGAGCAGTCAGATGGTGAATGGAGAGTCTGGAGTTGATCCCAGGTGTGGGTTCCATGGCTCTTGAGCGCCTGCTGTCCCTCTGGGGCCACGCGGGATGCCCTGGAGAATGGGCCTCCTCATAGCCCTTGTGAGTCCCACAGTGTGTGAGAGGCCCCCCAGGGAAGGGAAAACGGGTATTGGCAGCCTCCCAGAGTTGGGGTCATTCAGCCCCTTAGTGAGATCTGGTGTGTAGTTTTTGTTTTTTAAAATTCTGACTTTGAATCTTGAATCTTTAAATTTAGCATGCCTTGACAGCAGTGTTCTCATACTCAGAGGTGTTGTCCCATAGTGGTCTGGGGCTCCCACCATGGATCAGACAGGCCTGGGGCCAGTCCTGGCACCCCTAAGTGGGTGACCCTGGGATGCTACTTGCCACTTCTAAAAGCAAGGAGAGCAACCATCTCTTACAGAGTTGTTGTGATAGTGAAATAGAACCGCTGGGGGCCAGCACAGAACCAGCGTTTCTGCACGCACTCAGGAGGGGCTGGCATTTGATCCAAGGTACAACTGCCTCTGTGTTTCCACATGTTGAGTGTCCCAGGAATGTCTCCTGCCCGGACCCTGACATGGTCAGGAAGTTGGGGCTACTCTCAGACTCTTGTTAGTTGCCCTTCCCATTATTTGGTCAGCTGGGTCAGGAGCCCCATCCTGTCTGAGTGTGGGCTCCCTAGCTGGGACGTTGGGAGTTTGGGAAGAGCCCTGAGTGCCTCCCTTTACAGCGAAGGAGGGGAAGGCCTGAGAATGCTGGAGAGGGCTGGAGAGGGTCCTGGTAATAGGACTAGAGAAGCTGTGAACTGGTGTCACGGCCACCCTCATGCAGGGGGAAGGCCAAAGGGAAGCATGAAGGAGATGGGCTTGGCTGGAGTGAAGTCTGGGATTGGGTTACTAGAGGAAGAGTGTGGAGTCCCTCCCTGGGAGGGAAGGGGTCGGGCTTTTAAAATAACCACAATCTATCGTAGGGCTTGGCACACTTCTCCCGCAAATGACCAGGTGGTAAATGCTTTAGGCTTTGTGGGCCAGGTACCATCTCTGTTGTATATTCTCCTCAGGGTGTGTGTTGTGTGTGTGTGTAACAACCCTTTAGCTGGCTCTTAGCTTGTGGGCTGTATAAAACAGGCTGTGGGCCACAGTTTGCCACCTCTTGGTCTAGTCAGTGCCTACTAGACAAGGCACGAGTAAATGAAATTGTGTACTTAAGGCATTAGACATAACCCAGCTGTGAGCAAATTCTTCCCGTGTGCATGTAGCCTTTACTGAAGACAGGGAAAGAACAGGTAGGAGATCCCTTCCAGTCTCAGGAGCCTCCATTTGGTTAGATTCTGGATTTTAGAACACCTTCCGTTTTCATTCTTTCCTCAGCATTTACTGGATGCCAGCTTCATGCCAGGCACTGTGCCCTGTACTGCCAACTCAGCATGGTGGGCACGTCCCTCTTTGAGGATGATCTGAGGGGTAGTCAGTCACCCAGAAGAAAAGGCACATGCCCCAAGCTGATGAGCCCTTTGAGGAGAGGAGCACAGCGCCTTGGGGGGAGCTCATAATGGGGTTGGCACTGCTTTGGGGGTCAGGGAAGGCTTAGGTACTGGAGCTAGAGTCTGACAGAGGAGTGACATTGACCAGGCAGAGAGGCTGGGATGGGGGTGAGGGCCTCGTTTTGGGGCAGAGAGAAGCTTGTGCAAAGGTCCTGTGGTATGCAGGGGTCTGATTTTGTTTGCAGAACTGAAAGAAAGCTATCATGGTGGGAGGGTCGGGGTGAGGGTGGGGTGTGAGATGAGGCTGGGTCAGTTGGCTAGGTCAGGCCATGCAGCACCCATGAGGCTGAGGGTGTAGTTTTAGCCTGAGAGCATGGGAAGACATTCAGAGATGGGTGGATGGATATATCATACCACACCATATCATACCACAGCACAACATATAACACAACATAAAATGGGAAACAAGAGACACTCTACAACATAACACACTGCACCCCAATAAAACACACAAGTGACACAACACATATCACGCGGCATACAACATAGCATGCAGTAAAACACACAATGGACTTGGTGATGATTGAAAAATTCAGCTTTGTAGGGAAGGAGCTTTTGAAGTGTGTCAGTGGTTTTCATGCCCGCCTGGTGGAGTCTGAAGGTGCCTGGGCCAGGGTGAGGCTTGTGCTCCTGCTTGGTCTGTTCCACCTAAGTGGTGTTAGACTCAGGATTTTGTCCATACCCATGACAACAAAACCAGGAGCGCTCCTGCCTGCCCTCATGGAGATGGCAGCCGTGGGGCCGTTGCCGCTGCCTCTCCCCAGGCCAGCTGGCCCTGTGCTTGGAGCACCCAATGCTGGGTGCTGACCAGGTGCGGTGACCCTCTCTTTGCAGCTGGAAGTGCCTGGGAGAGAGTTTGCTGGCCATGTACAACCACCTCACCACCTGTGAGCCCTTGCGGCCCAGCCTTGGCAAGAGGATTGACCTGTCCGACTACCGGGACCCCAGCCAGCCTCTGGTGTCTTCTGTGGTGGTGGCCCCTGTCAGCGTGATCCAGCCAAGCCCTGTCCCCGCCAACCCGGCCGTGGCTGTGGCAGAATCTGTGCTCTCCTATGCCCCCGTGGCTGCGGCCAGCTTCCCGCTGCACAGTCCCAGCCTGCTGGAGACTGGCGTCCCTGCAGGTGAGGAGCCCTCCTGGGGTCAGCTCTGGGGGAGGCCTCCCTGGAGGGATGGGTCTTGCTGCAGCTTCTGGCCCAAGGTTTAAGTGGGGGCCCCCCAGCTCTGCAGGGGAGGCTGAGCCTACGCCCGGGGCTGCGGCTGGTCAGGGGCCGCTTCAGCAATGAAGCTCTGACCCTCAGAACCACAGCTTCTTGGGACTGCTAAACTCCTGGCTGCGAAGTCCTGGCAGAAGGGTGGCCCTTTTCACTGGGAACGTGGGAGCTGGCGGGGCCCTCTGCTGGTCCTGCTGTGCTGTGCGCTGACGCTGAGTTGTTTGACCTTAAGAAAGCCGGCAAAGTGGACCACTATATGTGGTAGTATATTTTTTAGTGGTTTTATTGATTTTTACTATCAATCAAATTGTAAAAAAAATTTCAGACAGCAGTTCCCAAGCCTTTTCTTGGTTTCTGTGTCCCTGAAAAAAAGGCTACCTGGCCGTTAAACGAGTTTCTGAATGAACATATACGTGGTTGTTCTAACTTTTTTGCTTGATCATATGTGACCCTCCTCTGCTCTCTCTGTAATTCTCATGATTCTCTTGCTCACGTCCTGTCAGTGGGTGCTCAGAAGGTCCTGGGTGGTGGGCAGAGTCAGTGTCGCTGCCACTGGCTTGGTTGTGTCCCAAGTACACGCACCGAGGCCCCAGAGGCTCTCACGGCCAGCGGTGGGGGGGTTGGGGGGAGGGACTGCTGGAGCCCCTGGTGTTCTGTAGCCGTGGAGAGTAATCTTCACATCTGGCTTATGGGTTCTGGGAATTTGAAGTGATTTGAGTTTGAAATTAACTTTACTCAGGACTCTTGTTAAAGAAAAGTTGGGAGGTTTCTTGAACATCAGAGATAAAGATGAAACATACTGGTAGAGTTAGAAAATTAGGGGCACTGATGTTCCTGTGTGGTGCATTTTCTTACCCCTGCCCCTTGTAAGATTTCAGTTTGCACTCTTTGTGAAGGTGATGTTTCTGGGGGAGATAAATCCAAGAAAGGAGTAAAGCGGAAGAAGATTGCAGAAGACAGTGGAGAGACAGCAAAGCGGCGGTCTGCCCGTGTCCGAAACACCAAGTGCAAGAAAGAAGAGAAGGTAGACTTCCAGGAGCTTCTGATGAAGTTCTTGCCATCCAGGTACCGTGCACACTTTTTCTCATTTGTGAAAATAGGCAAACCTACAAACTTTCAGCCTATACCACTGATAAAGTTTCTCTTTCCATTGCCTCCCCCTCCTCTGGGCACCTCCTTTGTTTTCCCATAACATTTGTGCCAATGGCTAAAGCACAGATCTCACTTCTCTTTCCTCTGAACTTCCTGAAGGCAGGAACCATGACTTACACATCTTTCAGAGAACCAAATACTCCCTGGGCCCTCAGGAGATGGATGGATCACCGAGCTGGAGGCCACTCATGTCCTCATGCACACATAGACATCCACTTGCTGGGAGGCCTAGGGCTGCTGCTTCTTGGGTGCAGACTCTGGGAAACTCCAGAGAAGGGAGCACCCATTCCACTTTCAGGAAGAGTGTGCATGCTTGGTTTCTCAGTAGGGTTCCCTCAAATTCTGAGGAGGAGGAGGACAGGCTTAGAAATCCTCCCTTGATTTCACCAGTTCTTAATGTTCTCAGAGAAGAGTCCAGGAGGAGAAGAGTCCAGGCTGCCCCTAGCTGGGAGGGGCCTGGGTGCCCGTGCTCCTTAAGTCAGTTTTCACCAGTGCTCTTGCTTTTTCTCCTTGCCTCCCCAGCTCCTCAGAGGCTCCAGGGCCCATTGTTTATGATGGCAGTGCATGGGCTTCTTCATGCCTCCTCCCCTGCCCTTAGCTGAGTGAAGAGAGCAGTTCTGTTTCTGCTGCTTCATCATCTTGCTGCCATCTGACATTTGGTGTACACATTTCTTGTCTGCTGGGGCTTCCTCTCCTATCCCCTGTACCTTTTTATCCCTTCACAGTTTCTGGAGTGGAGTTTGGAAGGTAACCATGTGTGTTCAGTATGCATTTTTTTAAAGATTTTATGTATTTGTTTGACGGGCGGGGGGAGGGAGAACAAGCCAAGGGAGTGGCAGAGGGAAAGGGAGAAGCAGGCTCTCCTCTGAGTAGGGACCCCCCCGCCCCCATGGGGCTCGATCCCAGGATCCCAGGATCATGACCTGAGCCAAAGGCACACATGAACCGACTGAGCCACCCAGGCACCCCTAAAAATATTTTTTCCCCCTAAAAATTTTTTTAAAAGTAATCTCTATATCCAATGTGGGGCTTGAATTTACAGCCCCGAGATCAAGAGTTTCATGCTCTATCCACTGAGCCAGCCAGGCACCCCTCTTGCCCTCTTCATGTGGAATGTTTTCTACCTTCCTTATCTTTATTTTAATTGTTGGTTTCCATGTCTGCTTCTTCGAATGGCCAGGCAGGAGCAATGTGAGAACTTGCCCAGAGTAGTCACCCTGGCAGTGTGTGTGCATAAAAAATGAAGCCATCAAAGAGTGCCTGTTTTATGTGTTTATGCCCCAGGGCTCCTTGGTTGAGGGGAAGCTACAGGATGGCCAAAATGTGGTCCTTGGGAGGTGCTTGAAAGAATGTTCCTCCCCAGGCCCAGGGCTTTGTGGGGAGCCATGGAAGATGCCAATCTATGGCCGTCTATGCCCCCATACTCCACTCACTCCACTTTCTTCTTGCTTGCTGGGCTCCCCTCAGGTCTTAGAACATACCTGGTGCTCTTCTGGCCTGTGCCTCTCCACCTGTCCCTGTCCTGCTTCTTTGCACGGCCAGCCCCTTTTCCTCCTCCATTGTCAGCATGGGCATTATCCCCTCTGAGAGGCCTTCCTGATTCAGCTCTCCAAAGATGTCCCCTGTGACCCTCTGTTTTAAGCACTCTGTGGTGGTTGGTCCTCATTTGGGCTCTTTGTTTCTGTGTTTCTGTTTATTGTCTGTCTCCCATTTAGAAGGTAAGCTTACTGTGGGCAGGGTTTGCCACACTCACAGCTGAATTCTAGTGCCTGACACATGCTCAGTAATCAACAAGTCCTGTTGGTGGAATGAATGAATGAGTGAGGGTATAGATTAGATGCCAGCTTGGAAAGGCATGGAAAGAGGCAGAGCCTCCCAGAGGCCTGGATTTTGGACCCCTCCATCTGCTCGCTGATTGGCATCTTCTTCTGTCTTGCTCTTTCATTTTTCTAATTGGAAGAATTCAAGTGCTCGTGTCAGAATGTGTTGGTATGGCTTTTGTGATTTTGGTGTGTTCCATGCAGGCTAAGAAAGCTGGACCCGGAGGAGGAAGATGATCCCTTTAATACTTACGAAGTCCAGTCAGAAGCCAAACTGCAAAGTTTCCCGAGCACCGGTCCTCACCGACTGTCATACGACTCAGCTACGTTCATGGAATCTGGTAGGAATTGAGCAACTTGATCATTCCGTGTTGGGAATTCTTCCTCCCGTTATCCTATAGCCTGCTTAGGTTTTGTTCTGGGAAAATAGTTCTGGGGTGATCTTTAAAGCATGTAAGGGGTTTGCCTGGATTTGTCTTGGGCCTGAGCTCCATAGTCAGCTGGGAGGTCTGTTGACATGTCTAGGCTCATACTTGACTGTGCTCCGTGAAGGACGTGTGCTTCAGGCCGAAGCCAGGGGCCTGGCTTTGCAAGTCAGATGCACATGACCCAGCTATCGAGTGCGCATCATGAGGCAGCGCAGGTAGGTTGGCCCTTCAGTACCTACCTCAGAGCTGGAGGTTCAGAGCGGTTCGCTCACAGCCGGTGAGGGCATGGAGCTAGGGTTGGGGCCCAGTGGCCTGGCCTCAGCACCACCACATGGGAGGACATAGGTGCTCTCCTGTTTCTGCCCCTGCCCTGCCCCACCCCTGCCTCTCTCTTCTCCCAATGAAAATGGGAGACCCTGGCGTGGAAGGTCCTTCATTCAAGTCTGTTGTTTCTCCCTCCCCGGGCAGAGAAGCAGGATGTACATGCATTCCTGTTGGAGAACCTGACCAACGGGGGCATCCTGGAGCTGATGATGCGCTACCTGAAGAGCATGGGCCATAAGTTCCTGCTGAGGTGGCCACCGGGCCTGGCGGAGGTTGTGCTCAGCATCTATCACAGCTGGAGGAGGCACAGCACCAGCCTGCCCAACCCGCTGCTGAGGGACTGCAGCAACAAACACATCAAGGTCAGGTGGGCGGGGGGCCTCTGGAGGGCTGGGGTCAGGGGCTGGGCACATGGACCTTCTGTGGGTATGGGCTTGCTGTCACATTGAGCCTACTTGGCTGCATCCATTTGTGGGCCTAGGACCTGGGCCTCTGGGGAGTTACGGGGCCTGGTTTGTGTCTAGAGAGATCCCTGGTGGCTGAGTGGAGGCTGTAATCGGAGGTGAGAGTGGGCACGGGGCCATTAGAAGGCTGTTGCCAGGTGAGCGACGGTGGCAGTAGAGTGGAAAGTTCTGGAGGTAGAGCTGACAGGATGAGCTGTAAGCGGAGGTGCGGGAATGAGATGGTGGACAGGGCTTCTGGGGCTAGCCCAGGCACCAGGGCTGGTGGTGGGGTGGCTTCCTGAGATGGAGGAAAGCCAGTGGAGAGAGTGGGTGGAAGTGAAACATTCGGCTGTGTTCCAGGTGCCAGGGACTGTTACCAATCTTTTTAGCGGGTGAGAAGATAGAAATGCAGAGGCTAAATAGGTTGCTTAGGGAAGTGGTGGGGCCCACTGTCAGTAGGGGGCTGGCCCATGCTCAGCCTACACGCTGACTGCACTCCGCACCCCAGGCTCCTCCCCTCGGGGTTTCCTGAGGCTCAAGGGAACACTGGGTGCTCTGGTCCCCTTCTCCTGTTACAGGAGGAAGGCTGGATGCCCGCGAGGGTGCCCTGGGAGCCTTTAGAGCCCATCTGGGTGGTCTTTCTGGCTGGGGGCTCAGGGGGTTTGGCAGGTCCTGAGGGCCATGTGAGTCCGTGCCCCCTCCACAGGGACAGCTCAGGGACTGCACCCTGCCAGCTGCTGCCCATTAGGCCTGCTCCCCCAGGGCTGGTGTGGAGTGGCTTTGGTCTCCAGACAAGCTAGGTTGGTGATTTCTCAGCTTTGCCCACTTGGCAAGTGCCTCCTTATTGCTGAACCTCAGCTTCCTTGTGACTCTGGAGGTGATGCCTGACCTAGCCACTTCGAAGGCTTGAGCGCTGTGGTATGGGTGCAGCATCTGGCCTGGCATTCGGCAGGTGACAGAGCTGCCTCTTCCAGAGGACAGTCCCTCAGGACTGAAGACAGGTCTCCGGCTCCTCCCAGGTCTTGTCCCAGTGTAGATCCATGTGCTTCTTTTTATGTCCTGGCAAATAGCCATTGATTATAAAATGGAAAGTAGGTTGAAGAAAGAATTATATCTTTATCAAAGTAAGTTTTAGTTTCATTTCGCCCCATGCCTCACCCTTTGATGCCTCTTTGTGGCTTCATTCCTGACCTTCTGGTGCCTGTCCTGCAGGATATGATGCTGATGTCTCTCTCTTGCATGGAGCTCCAGTTGGACCAATGGCTGCTGACCAAGGGCAGAAGTTCTGCAGGTAGGAAGCATTCTGTATTCTGTGGTAGGAGTAATTTTCTCAACCCTCAGCAGCCAGGAGGAAACAGGAGTGGGGAGGCTGAGTCATGGAATTCAGACTTACACCTGCAGTGGGCACATTTCCTGGGTTGGCTTGTTGGCCTAGGGAAAATCCAGGGTCCCAAAGAAGTCCTTTAGACACTTAAGAAGTAGTTAGTTATAGCTGAGCCCCCAGAGGGAGCCACCTACCTGCTTTTTCTGTTATTCAGGATTGAAGGAAGTAGGATCTCAGATTTCTCAAGTTATCACCTGACACTTTATGTGTCCCAATAGTTTTCCTAGGTGATGTGAATCATTCTGACTTTTAAACCACTACCTGGTGAACAAAGTTCAGTATGTAAAAAGAGGACCCTTGGGGTCTCTGCATCCTCTGTCTGGTTTGTCTGACTTCTCTGATGCTTGCCATTTGAGGGGCTATAAGGCTCCAAGGGGCTCAGGGTACTCCTGGACACTAAAGCAAGTATGGTGAGGGCTAAGGGCAACCTCTAGGGAGCAGAAGGGTGTTTGGAATGTGTACATGAAGTTGACTTGTTCTGGCCTGAATGGTTTTCAGTGTCTCCTCGGAACTGCCCTGCTGGTGTGGTGAATGGCAGGTTTGGGCCTGATTTCCCTGGAACCCACTTCCTGGGAGACCTTCTGCAGCTGTCATTTGCCTCATCCCAGCGGGACCTGTTTGAGGATGGCTGGCTAGAATTTGTGGTCCGCGTTTATTGGTTGAAGGCTCGGTTCCTGGCACTGCAGGTTGGTTCTGTGGTCAGCATTCCCTGGCACCCAAAGGGAGGGAAGAGAGCTGGATGTCTTGTTGAGGATATGTGTGCATGTGCACACATGGCACCTGCCTGGTACTGGTCTCAGGGTGAGGAAGTGGGATGTGGTGGGGAATCTTGAGATCTCAAATATCCCAGCACAACCTCCCGTCTGTACAGCATATCAGCACGACCACAGAGCTTGGGAAGGGATCTCCTGTGCACCCTGTAGACCTCCTCACTCAGGATTACCCTGAGGCCTTGAACCCTTTGCCTTTGTTTTCCTGAGAGCACCTGAATGTGTGCACAAATGGATGCAGAGCTTTCTAGAAGGGAAAACCACTTATCTTGTATGAATTCTCAGAAGGCTTCCTGTCAGAGCCTGGTCTGGATGGCCGGGGTGGACTGGCTGTTACCCAGCACCTCACATGCTGGTACCCGGTGCACTGTGGTAGAATGAGTAAGATTGTCATAGTCGGTTCTGGAATTAGGACCGGTCTAGGTTCGAATCCTGGCTCTGCTATTTATTTGCTCATGATCTTGAACAAGACATTCAACCTTCCTCAGGTGTCCTCATCTGCAACATAGGGTTAATGATACCTTTCCTTAGAATTGTGGTATGAAGTAATCATTCGTTCAGCAAATACTTGTTGAGCCCCGGCTGTGTGCCAGGCCCCCTTGTAGAGGGTATAGCAGTCACTGGACAAAACCGCCCCCCTAGTGCCTACAGTCTAGTGGGATCAGGCAGGTAAGGCACCTGCCACAGCACAGGGAGTTTTCTTCCTTCTGCTCCTGTCCCTTGACTGCTTTTCCTCTGACCAGGGAGACATGGAGCAGGCCCTGGAGAACTATGACATCTGCACAGAACTGCTCCAGAGCCCCACTGCCATCCAGGCAGAGGCAGGGACTGAGCAAAGAGACGTCGTCATCCGCCTGCCCAACCTCTACAATGATTCGGTCGTTTCCTTGGAGGAGGTGGGTGGGAGTTATTTAATGGTGTTTTCTTGGTCAAAGATTTATTCTGGGTTGGCCCAGTTAGACCAGGCCTGTTGTGTCCCTGTGGAGCAGGAGAGCGGCCCACGCGCTGAGCGGGGCTCCTTCCTCCCAGGGGAGGGTGAAGGGGCCTGGGAGAGGCAGCTCTGGTGCATGAGGGCGCCTTGGACTCGCCAGCACACCCCCCTGAGGGAAAGCTCATCCAGGCAGGGGGCAGGGATGGAGGGAGGCCTTTATCAGCAAGATCTGGAATGATCATTGCTTGGCTCTCTGGGCCGCATGCTGCAGCAGCTCCAGCGGGATTAGAGGGAAACTGCTATAGAAGCCTGCAGTGCTGGTCTGGCTGTGGGTTGGGTCAGCGGTACAGGGCATGTGTGTCAGGCTCTCTCCGGTTCTGATCCTGTTCTCACTGCGCAGCCTCAGACCCTGCCACAGTTCCATGGCTGTGACATGTCCACATCAGCTGAGTGGCCTTCAGACTGTTACAGAATTTTCTGGACAAGGCCAAGTGCAGTGCCCCTGCTGCCTGCGTTCTGGGGGCCGCAGCAGAACTCTTGCGAGGAGAGGGTTCTATGGGTCAATGCTGTGTGTCAGCTTCTGGACCAGGGCTCACCCAAGTCTCCAGTGGTCTCTGGTTCCTCGGTTCCAGGAGTCTGGTTCACTGTCCAACTATTTTGGCAGAGAATTTTCTGGAACCTCTCTGCTTCTGGGGTAGTTTTGTTTTTTTGCTATTTTTTTAAGGTGTTTAAGTAATCTCTATACCCAAGGTGGGGCTCAAACTCACGGCCCCTTTAAGAGTTGAAGAGTCGCATGCTCTTCTGACTGTGCCAGCCAGGCACCCCATTTTTTGCTTTGTTTTTAAAAGAATAGAGTGCCTTGACCTTAATAGAAGTACTTTTTTTTTTTTTAAAGATTTCATTTTTTATTTATTAGAGCGTGCACACAAGCAGGGGAGCGGCAGGTGGAGGGAGAGGGAGAAGCACCCTAACAACTGAGCCACCCAGGCGCCCCAACAGAAGTACTTTTTAAAAAGCATTTGTTTTTTTTTTAAAGATTTTATTTATTTGACAGAGAGAGACACAGCGAGAGAGGGAACACAAGCAGGGGGAGTGGGGGAGAGAGAGAAGCAGGCTTCCTGCGGAGCAGGGAGCCCGATGCGGGGCTCGATCCCAGGACCCTGGGATCATGACCTGAGCCAAAGGCAGACGCTTAACGACTGAGCCACCCAGGCGCCCCTAAAAAGCATTTGTTTAATGTAAATGCTGGTGTGCTAACAGGGAGTCCACTTTCGTACTCCTCATCTGGGTCTAGTAAATGCAGACACTGGCCAGATTCAGAGAGGATGTGAGGGGTTTGTCATCGGGCAGAATGTCTGGGCCTTTTCCAGATTGATAAGAACCTGAAGTCACTGGAGCGGTGCCAGTCCCTGGAGGAGATTCAGCGGCTATACGAGGCTGGGGACTATAGGGCTGTCGTGCATCTGCTTCGCCCCACCTTGTGTACCAGTGGATTTGACCGGGCTAAACACCTGGAGTTTATGACTTCTATTCCGGAGAGGCCGGCCCAGCTGCTCCTGCTGCAGGTGTGTGCTGCCCACGGTCCCCCTTGCCCTGATCGCTTACCTTCTTTGCTTGGTTGTGGGTTTCTTCTCTGGAGGCTTTGCGATGGCCCTCAAGAACACGCACCAAAAGAGAAAAATAGGAGTAAGAACTGCTGACTGGCACTCAGGAAGATGCTAGTTAGAAGACATGGTCAAGACTGGGGGAAAGCTGGAACCTAGGAGTGCAGGTTCCAGGGTTCTGTGTGGCTCAAGATGAGCCCATACTTGAATTGGAATGTCTGCCTGGCAGACAAGGAAGGAAGAATAGGCAAGGATGGCACCCATCGATCCACCTGTTTGTTCATCTGCCTGTCTTTTTATATTACCTTTGAAATTAAGTCTTGAGTAGATGTTAAAATGGACAAACTATACATTATAATCAAGATCAAATAAATACCATGTGTACGAAAAAAGAACACCACTGTGGTGTTTGAAGCCATGTGCCCTCTCGACTCCCTCCGTGCCTGCCTTCTTTAGGAGGTAAACACTGAGCACTGGGCATCAGGATCTGCTGGGTGCCAGGCAGTTACTCAAGTCTCTCTGTGCCTTGGTTCCCTGTCTCTAGAATGGAGATGATTGTTGTCCATCCCTCAGAGGCCCGCTACAGGGGTTATACAAGTTAGTGTGTCTTGGCACCATGCCTGGCATGTAGCAAGCACCATATGGGTGGGTGCTGGCTCTCACCAGTGCCGCCATCCTCGGGAAGCGTGGGGTTGGATGATAAACATGAATGGTGATAAACATGATGTGCTTAGGGGCGTTGGGTGGTCTGGTGTCCTGTCTCTTATGGTTCACGCACTAATCGCATTCTGTTTATTATCTTACTGGGTTCTTCCCCTTCAGTTTGGAAAGAGAGCCCAATCTTCTCCCAGGCTTTTTGCTCCCATTATGTGAGACATTTGAATGAACTTTCTTGAACTGGGAAATAGTTAAGGGGTGCGGCTGTAGGAGCAAATGGAGGCATCTCCATTCTGGTGAAAGGGGAGGAAAGAGTTGGTTCTGGGAAGAAAGGGAGGGTGGGAGGGAGGAAGGGAGGTTCCAATTCCTGGCAGAGGAGGGTCAGGCTGGCCCATGCTGAGAGCAGGGATGAGCTGTGTCTGACCTCAGTTACCATGACAGGCTTGTGGGGGTGGATTGGTGGGGAATGGAGGAGTGTCCAGCATGGCTGCATATGGGAGGGGTGGTTGGGTGTACCAGGGAGGCCATTAGGTAGGGAGAGGGAGGGGAGAGGCTAGCCCCCACTGCGCCTGTTAAGATGGCCCCAGGGTTCAGATGTCCGTCTGCTGTCGTCCAGAACCCCTGGGTATGGCAGGGTGCTCCACGGATGGGTTGGATGGGCATTGAGCAGTACTTGAGAGGGCTGTGGTGAGGCCTGGGACAAGTGCTGTGGAAGCACCTGGTTTTTATTTTGAGGATAAGTGACTGTTGGTTTTTCCTCAATTTCCCATTGAGGGGGTGTGTTTTCTTATTGATTTGGAGTACTTTTTATATTTTAAAGATATTAATCTTTTTTTTCTTTTTTTTTTTAAAGATTTTATTTTATTTTTTTTTTAAGATTTTATTTATTTGAGAGAGAGAATGAGAGAGAGCACATGAGAGGGGGGAGGGTCAGAGGGAGAAGCAGACTCCCTGCTGAGCAGGGAGCCCGATGCGGGACTCGATCCCGGGACTCCAGGATCATGACCTGAGCTGAAGGCAGTCGCTTAACCAACTGAGCCACCCAGGCGCCCTTTTTTTCTTTCTTTTTGTTAAAGATTTTTTTTTCATTCGAGACACAGAGATACAGAGAGAGAGAGAGAGAGAACATGAGCAGGGGGAGAAGCAGAGGGAGGGGGAGAAGCAGGCTCCCTGCCGAGCAGGGAGCCCGATGCCATGCGGGGCTGTATCCCAGGATCCTGGGATCATGACCTGAGCCGAAGGCAGATGCTTAACCATCTGAGCCACCCAGGCCCGCCCCATTAAAGATATTAATCTTTTTTTCGTCAAATGTTGCAAATATTTTTTCCCAGTTTGCTTTTAAATTTTGGCCTTTTTTTTTGACATATAAGAGTTTTGAATTTTATGTTGTCAAATCTTTTGATATTTTTAAAAGTTTGTGATTTTGTTCATTATGCTTAGATAGCCTTTCCAAGACTAGAAGAATATTCATCCACTCATTCCACATACATGGATTAAGTTCCCGTAGTGTGTCTGGCACTGGGCAGGGGAGAAAGGCCCCCTTTGGCCAAACCTCTATTTTAGAAGGGAGGCAGACAAGAAGCATGTCAACAGATAGATAAAAAGTGTATTTGCCTTTGTTTTCTTCCCTTGGTGTTAGTTTTGCATTTATTGTCCTTCGTCTAGCTTTTATGGAATATGTCTGTGGAGGGGGTCTGATTTGGAATCCTCCCCTCTAGCAATTTGATGGCTCTCTCTCCCTATTTAGGCAAGCTGCTTTTAATGTTCTTTGATGTAATTGTGTAGTTTTTTTCTGGTTGAATTGATTCTAAGTTCTTGGTATTTTTGGTTGCGACTTTGAGCAGGATCCTTTTGTGGTCATTATATGTTCTAACTGTACATTTCTGGTTTATAGGAACCCTATTGATTTTTGCATGTTTATTTTAAATCTAGCCACTTTGCTGCATTCCCATTATTTCTGAAAGTTTCTGTTTGGGGTAGATGATCATGTTGCCCACAGTCAGTGGTCCTTGGTCTCCTCATTTGTTGGCAGTTATTCTTGTGCTTTTGAGCTCTTTCTAGCCTTGAGCCCTGGGGATTATGTCACATTAGAGCACTGCTGGTGGGTCCTTGTCTTGTCCCTGACTTTCGTGGCAACGCTGGCTGCACTTTCAGGTCTGTAGTCTTTATCTTGCTACACAATAAGCCCCTGCCCCTTGCGTGATTGGTGTTTGATCAGGAGGGGTCAGCTTGGGCCTTGGGGTTCCATGTCTGCACCCTGTAGTCTCCTTTATGGCTCTGGCCTCCTGCTAAAGAGTGTTGGCTTTCTCTAAAGAAACACAGACTCCGTTTTCCTGGCAATTAGGGCTTTTAAATTGAGGATGGCTTTGATCTGTGTTCAGACATTGCAGCACATCCCAAAGGCAGTTTTGGGCACCCCTGTCTGCATCCCCTTGGAGAGGGGCAGCTGTGCCTGTTGTGTGGAGCTGCTGCCAGGCCTTAGCTGCAGTGAGGTCAGAGCCTGATGGGGCACCGGGCAGCAGGTGCTTCCTGCTGGTCTGACAGGCTGCCCGCCAGATCTGCAAATTCACAGCCAGGCTGAGTTTCCCTGCACAGTGGCATGGTGATGAAAGTGGCTGAGACTGAGGTGCCTAAGTGGGTTCTGTTCTAGAGCAAAAGGAAAGGGGGCTGCACAAAAAGCGATGGCTCCCAAAGAGAAGATTTTAAAATAGTGTGGTGTACTGAGAGCTCTTCCACGTGCCAAGGCACGGCACTGAGTGTGCTAGGTATAGCAGCTCATTTCCTGTACCCGGTACCTTGTTCCACCTGGGCACCTGGGTCGGGCGGGGCCTCTTAGAGCCATGACCTCAGCACTGCCGGGCTACTTGCCTCTGCTGTGGCCTTGCTCAGGCCCTCCTCTGCAGAAAGAGTCCCTCCCTGGCAGCCTGCCCTCCCTGCTGAGACCCCTCCGGAGCCACGGTACCAGATGAGTGCATGACTGGGTGGCCTGGGGCACGGTGGCTCGGGGTGAGAGCTGACAGAGGTGGTGGAGTCACTCACTCAGTCTCACCTTGGCTGCTCACCGGCTCTGTGGCCTCATCCATGTCCCAGCTTTATAAATGAGGAAACTGAGGTGCAGAGGTCAAGCCCCTTTCTGAAAGCCCCCTGGCTGGCACACGCTGTGCTGTGATTGCCCTCACAGAGGCCTCAAGGCCTGTGGAAAGCCCTCTTTTTGGACTGCCCCTCATGTCTTTGTCCCCAGCCACCTGGCCCTCAGTCCTGAGGACTAGGCGTGGAGAGTGCCATCATAGTCCTCTCATGGTATGCCCTGCTCCTCCTCCTCCTCGCCCCTACCTGTGCTCAGGACTCCTTGCTCCGGCTAAAGGACCACCAACAGTGTTTCGAATGCTCCGATGTGGCTTTGCACGAGGCCGTCCAGCAGATGGTGAATGCAAGTGAGTCTGCAGCCAAGGAGGAGTGGGTGGCCACGGTGACCCAGCTGCTGCTGGGCATTGAGCAGGCGCTCTCGGCTGACAGCAGTGGCAGCATCCTGAAGGAATCGTCTTCCTCCACTGGCCTCACCCGGCTCACCAACAACCTCATCCAGGTAAGCCACTACTCCTTTTTTCAGACATCCCCTTTCTTCGTAGCTCACCGGCTTTACTGCAGGCTAGGCACCCCAAGGGGATGTGTTGGCTGCTCTGGCTGCAGGAAGCGGGCACCTGCTCTGGCTGTGCACTGGCTGCACACCTCCATGGGGCTGGTCGGGTCTGTGGGGGTGAAGACTGCTGAGCACTTGGTACCACAGGGTTCTTCCAGACCACCCATCCCCAAAGGGTGGACTTAGGCTCAGAGCAGGAGGCCCTGACGTGTGTGCTGTGAGCAGGAGGTGGAGCTGGGGCTGGAACCCCAGGCCCTCTGTTTCCCCACCGGGGCTCTCCACCACCCCACGTCATCCTGGCCCTCATAGCCAAGGGGTGATCACAGCACTCCAGTCGTCCAGGTGGGCTTCATAGCAGGGAACTTTCCTTAAGCTCTTTCTTCTGACAACTACTACTCAGGCCATCAACAGGTCCTGCCAAATCCACGTCCTTAACGTGCCCATTCTTTGTTTCTCCTCTCTGTCTGTAGTGCTCTGCCTTAGCCCAGGCCACCGCTCTCTCTTCTTTGAACTGTGGCAGCTTGCTCCCTGCAGTCCTCCTTGCCCCCTCTACCCTCCCAGTGCAGCCATCACCGCGACATGGGAACATCAGTGTACTCCTCCCTCTCTTCAACCCTTCATACTCCTCCGGGTTGCCCATCACCCAAGGTGCACGATTCCGCCCAGCCTCCTTTACTCATCTTTTGCTTCCTCGGCTGCCTCTGGGCCTCTGCCTGCATGCCTGTCCTCTGCCACCCACCCATTCCTGCCCTCTTCAGTATTGGTTCCACCACAGCCATTCACCTGGAGTGTCACCTCCACTCCAGGAAACCTCAGTTGCCCACCCCCTCCTTGGCAACCCCACTGTGGCCCTCATTTACCTTAAATGCAGTGGCCATACTGATTTTGATTCTTAATTTTTTAAAAAAGATTTATTTATTTATTTATTTATTTATTTGAGAGAGAGCAAGCATGCACGTAAGCAGGGGGAGGAGTAGAGGGAGAGGGACAGACAAGCCGACTCCATGCTGAGCGTGGAGCCCACCGTGGGGCTCAATCTCACGACCCTGAGACCATGACCTGAGCCAAAATCAAGAGTCGGCTGCCTAACCAGCTGAGCCACCCAGGCGCTCCTGATTCTTAACTCTTGAGTGGCTTGTCTGTGGCTCTCTTCCCTCTGTGCTATCAACTCCCTCCCTGCCCCACTCACCTCTGTAACCCTCACATCTGGCACGGGCCCAGCACACAGTAGGTGCTGAGGGCATCAGGAGCTGCACGTGACATAAGGGAGGACTATCAGAGCTGGCTTCTCCGATGCCTGGGCTTAACTCTGTTGCTGGGTACTCTGGGACGCTGATGATGTGCTGGAATGCTTCTAGGTCAGTGTCCCCACCTCTGCCCTGAGGAGTCATCCCAGAGGGTGGGAGCGACAGCTGGCCCTACTATGACATCCCCTGTTCTTCTCCCTCTCCCAGGTCATTGACTGTAGCATGGCCGTGCAAGAGGAGCCCAAGGAGCCCCATGTCTCCTCAGTGCTGCCCTGGATCATCCTGCACCGGATCATCTGGCAGGAAGAGGACACCTTCCACTCCCTCTGCCACCAGCAACAGCTCCAGAACCCAACAGATGAAGGTGGCAGGAAATGGGTCTGGGTGGGGGCAGGCCTTGACAGCTCTATCCAGGTGTTGAGTGGACTTAGGGCTCAGTCATCAGGGTTTTGTGTGGCGCTCAGAAGAAGCAGAAGCTCCTTTGGGGAGCTCATTGCCCAGGGAGGTCAAGAGGCAGTGGGGTGTGGTATTTCATGTCTGGTGCCGATGGCAACACAGAATGACAGCGTGGCGAGTGCTTACAAAGAGTGCTGACACTGCTCCAGGCAGTCTCACACTTGCTTACTCCTTTAATTCCCAAGGCAGCCCTGTGAGATGGGCAGCTACACACTGGCCCTTGCACTTAACCACCATGCTCTGTGACCCCTGCTGGTGTGAGCCCGTCAGTGAGGGAGGTATGGAGTGAGCACAGGTTCCAAATCCCAACTGTCACGTCTTGACTGTGTGACCTTGAGCAAGTCATACAACCTCTCAGCCTCTATTCCCCAGGTACATGCTGGGAATAATGGTACCTATCTCAGAGGATTGTTCTGAGGACAAAATGAAATAATAAAGCTATCATTTGTTGAATCAGTGCCTGGCACATGGGAGTGCCAAATGATGAGTAGTTATAACAAGAAACCGAAGAGGGTGAGCCCAGGACTCTTCATAGAGGTGGTACTTGAGCCAAGTCAGTGCAGTGGTAGGAAATGTGGTGAATTGAAGAATTAACAATAACAACTAAATGACATTTAAACAAAGATTCCCTATCATTCTACCAAGTGGTAGAATGTTCCTGCATTTTCTGTCTAGACTTGGCCAATGACACAAATTTTTTATATAGCTGAGATTTTAATACACATATTTATGTATTCAGCTAAGTTTCAGATTAAATTTATTGGGAATCTTTCCTCAGTGATTTGAAAAATCAGAAAAATGGAAAGGAAAGAAAGTCATCCCTATTCCAACAACCTAGAGAAGGCCAGAGTTAACATGCAGTTTGTTTCCTTCCATTCATTCTCTCTAACTCCCCCAGTACTTATCAGCTGCTCACTGCATGTCAGACCTCTGGGAATAAGGCACTTCACTCTGACAGATTCATGGTGGGAGGAGACAGACCAGAACACCCACAGTGCCAAGCCAGGGTGGCCTGCTGAGAGAAGGGTGCCTCATGCTGCCTGGGTGGGGGCGAGGGGCGGGGTGGTATTGGGCTGAGGTTTGAGAGAAGAGCAGGGGCAGAGGAGGACACTGGGGAGATGGAGCAGCGTGAGCAGGGTTGCAGGAGAGCTGGACCATGTGGGTTGGACATGGGAAGTGCCAGACTGAGAAAGGCTTTCAGGACCTATTTTATGAAGCTGTTTCAGATTTTGCTCTGTAGTTTTTGTAATGCTGTTGAGAGGTGTCCTGCTTTACTGAACCATCCCCCCTGCTGACCCCTCAGGATGCCTGCAGCATTTCTCTCTTATAGGTCACACTTCGATGAACCTCATGTATACCTTTTTGCTTCTGCCTAATTGATTTTTTGGATAAATTTCTAGGATGAATATCTTTTGAGCTTTTGACAAGTAGTACCTTTATATTTTCCAAAAGGGTTTTAATAGTGAAAAAAAAAATTGAGGTTTACAATTATGCTTATTGTTTTTCTTATAAATATAATACAGAGAGACTCCTGAATTAAGAGTATTCTTTCCCCTCTGATTAATTATATAAACAAAATATAGATTTTAAAAACCTGCCAGTAAGCAAACAAGGAAAGGGGGACAGTGGAATGCCATCAACTTGAGAGGGAAGGCCAAGGAAAGAATAAGATTCTGGTGGACTGGCAGCAGGTGTGGTTCCTGTCCCATCCTCTCCCACTGGTAGGAAAGTTGAGGGAAGATGGGAAGTTGGCAAAATCCTGGGAAATATTATTAATGTCCTCTCATTTGTAGAGAGTGGGCAAGTGGAGAAGCCCCTCCATATCACCCTGGGCTCGACAGAGACAGGAAGGGCTCCAGGGCCCTGCCACCTTCCAGTGACCAGATCACGCTGAGGGGAGGGATCCAGGGATGAAGCACATTACTGGCTGGGTGGGGAGAGGTCCGGTGTAGGGTAGAACATTGTCATATTGAGTTCTCTGAGCCAGTTCACTGGGGAGAGGAAGCAGGATAGAGCAAAGGAAAGTTGATCTGTGCTTCAGGTCTGACCCAGGCCTTGGCCAACCTGGCAGGCAGCTCTGGAGCCAGAGTGGCCCATCAGAGCTGTCCTACCATGTTGGACTCAAGTAGCTGGTCTTTAGACTCCTATCTTGCTCAGTCATTGCATATGGACTCCCACAGAAAGTGCATGACCTTGGGTGAGGTGCATCTCTGCAGCTACAGAAGAACCTGAAGGAGCTGACAGCTGGGGGCTGTCTGCTGACTGCACTCCTCTCAGTGGTTAGCCAGTCCTACCTTAAAGGGCATCTCAGAGAAAAGACGAAATCCAGGTGTCCCAGCGAGGACCGTGTGCAGCACTCGCCCAGTAATCTCCCTTCTACCTCCGCAGACACAGGTTACAGGAAAGTGGGTTGAGAGCAGCACCTACTTTAAAATTATGGCTTTAAGGAAAGGGCAAATTGATCTTATATTTGGGAAAGTGCCCCAGAAAATCCATTGCTGATATGGAGGAATTACGTTGTATGGAGGAAGTGCCCTAGCAGACCATGAGCAGGGTAGAAGAAGTGACGTGGCAAGTGTGCTGACCTATTGTAGCTTGCCCCCAACCCTGTGTGGGGGACGAAAAAGAAATAGATGACCTCAATCAGGAAGAAAACTTACACCAAGGAACAGAGTTGGGGCCCTGTAACGATTTGCACAAGAAATCACTGATTACCAAATTGGAACTAATAAGCAGAATGAAACGAAATGGAAAATTGCAAAACTAAGGGAAAACATTGCAAACCAAGCCTCACCATTATAAACTAATAAAGCAGGCTGCGAGGAGCAGAATGAGTATATGTAGAACTGAAACCAGGGATACAGTTCAGAGCCAAAAGCGTTGATGAGAAGGATAGATGTGGGAAACAGGTGGTCCGTGTGAGGATAGATTGTGCTTCTGATGGAAAGACTCTAGCAATGAAACAGGACAAGCAGTCAACCCACTGTCAAACACAGGAATAACATGAATTTCTCTGTAATAAAAACTGAATGTGCAGATTCAAAGTTTTCGGTATATACCGTGAAAAATTTGATACACAGCAAGATACATCCTGGTTAAGGATCTACTTTAAGAATAAAGATTTTTTAGATTTCTAAACTGAAAAAGCAATTTATCTTCACGGGATAAAACATGAGACTCATTTCAGATTTCTCCCTAGCCGCATTCAGGCAGTTGAGGTGATATTTAAAAGTCTACGCTGTTTTCAAGGAAAGATGGTGCAAACTAGGACATCTAGCCAAGTTGCTTATAATTAATAGTGGTAACAGACATTTATAAACAGGGATTCCAGCTTCTGTGGGTGCTTCTAAAAACACCACTGGAGAATGAAGTCAGTAAACCAACATGAGTCAGAATGAAATTCGTCAGGAGTGGAAAAGCCACAGGCAAGATTTTTTGATGAGCACCAAATCCATAGAATTGGAATTGAGAGAAAGCAACTATGCTAATTATGGTCACAGAACAGAGTGTCAGTGTTACGAACCTTGAAGTGCTACAAATAATATGTACAAAAAAATTGGGAGAAGGGGAGAAAGGAAGTGTTATAAGCTATCATCCATCTTGAGTAATAGAATCACTTGATGCTGTTGAAAATGGAGACTAAAGGACTGGCATGGCTTAATTTCTTCATGATTTTCTGAGTTGTTTTTTTTTTTTAAATCCATGCCTCATACTTTTTTTTTTTTGAACATTTTATTTATTTATTTGACGGAGAGAGAGAGAGAGCACAGCAGGGGGAGCAGCAGAGGGAGAAGGAGAAGTGGGCTCCCCGCTGAGCACGGAGCCCGATGTGGGGCTTGATCCCAGGACCCTGGGATCATGACCTGAGCTGAAGGCGGACGCTTAACCAACTGAGCCACCCAGGCACCCCATCATACCTTTTTAAAAAAATTAAATTAATTTATGTTTTTTTTATAGCAAGTGAGAGAGATCGAGAATGTATGAGCCGGGGGGAGGGGAGGAGGAGCAGAGGGAGAAGCAGGGGCTCCATCCTAGGACCCCGGGATCATGACCTGAGCTGAAGGCAGACACTTAATCAACTGAGCCACCCAGGTGCCCCCCTTTCACACCTTTTTGACTGGGGCTGGCCAGTGGTCAAAAAGTATGAAACAAATTTCATGAAAGAATCCTTATTCTACTTGGTGTGAGCCCCACTGGTATTTTCTGTCCTGTGTTCTATCCTAGTCCTCTTTAAAAATGCTAATTACAAGCCCACCAGTGGGTAATAGCCTAGAGTTTCAAAAACACTGAAGAATCTTTAAGGAGCTAATAATAGTTCTAGTGAACAAACACTTAACTGAAATTTGGTCATTCTATTTTTTTTCTATAATACTCCAGTAGGCCTACGTATAAGAATCTTTAAGAAATGGTATATGTCATACGGGTTTCATTGTTAAAAATTATCTTTCTGGACGAATCATGAGACTATGGACTCTGAGAAACAAACTGAGGGTTTTAGAGGGGAAGGGGGTGGGGAGATGGGTTAGCCGGTGACGGGTATTAAGGAGGGCATGTATTGCATGGAGCACTGGGTGTTATATGCAAACAATGAATTATGAACACTACATCAAAAACTAGTGATGTAATGTATGGTGACTAATATAACATAATAAAATAAAAAAAAAAAAATCTGGGGGGAAAATAAATAAATAAAAATTATCTTTGTCTTTCAAAATGTTTCATATATGTGCCCAGAAAGATGCTTCCAGTGATGTCCACCAAATGTCAGCATGGTTATCTGGAGGTGGATGAGGCATTCCTTATGTCTTCTTGTATGATTTGAATTGTTTTTTGAGAAGCGTGTATTGCTTTAGTAAAGCCAGTCAAGTCATTACTTACTTAAAAAGATAAAAAAGGAAAGAAAGAAAAATCTGTGGCCGCTTTGGTAAAGACAGAAAAGCCTGCAAAGGAAAGGCTGAGCCTTGCAGCTCCCACACATGTCCCCATGCTAACTCTGTGCCGGTCTGTCTTTCCCTAGTGATGGCCGAGACGCCCATGCTCCCATCCTCCCTCATGCTGCTCAACACAGCCCACGAATATTTGGGCAGGAGGTCCTGGTGCTGCAATTCCGATGGGGCTCTGCTGCGATTCTACGTAAGCACTGCCCTCTTGGCCAGGGCTGGGGGCAGGGCGGGTGCGGGGGAGGAGTGCAGGGTGGGATGGGTTGGCACCCTGAGGCTTGCTTGCTTGGCCTCCCCCTGCACTGGGGCCTGCTGTGCTTCTTTGATTTTGTATCTGACTACTCAGAGTTGCCAGAAAGTCTGAACTTGGTTCCCTTGTGCACCTGAGTTCAGGGGTTCTGGATCTGGCTTGACCTACAGGTGGATTTAGAACCATTACTTGTTACTGCATCTGTTATGTGTGTGTCAGGCATAGGGCTGGGCCCTTCATAGTAATTTTAGAAGAAACAACTGCATTCACCACTGCCTTCCATTGAGTCCTGTTTGCCAGGCACCACTCATACAAGGTAGGAGTTGCTGAATCAATAGCTATTTAGCAAGTAAATATTTGGTGAGTGCAAATAACCTTCCCTCACTTGGCAGCTGTGATTGACTGGGCATACTGGGGATAAGCAGCATGATTCTGTCCCCAAAACTCGCTGCTGAGTGTGAGGCCAAACAGCACACAGACAGGTTACAGAGCACAAGAGGGTCACCCAACCCAGCCTGCAAGGTCTATTAATAAATATTTCAGTGGAACATGGCCATAACCATTCATTTACCTATTAACTATGGCTGCTTTGGCAATACAGTGGCAGGGATGAGAAGCTCTGATAGAGTCCATATGGTACGTGAAACCTAAAATATTTATCGTATGGCCCTTCAGGAAAAGGTTTGCTGACCTCCGCTCTATACCTTTTCAGTGAGCAAGCATATCCTCTCTACAACCGCAGTCTGCCTCCCCAGTGCTGATCTTCCTCCTCTGCCCTATGCTTTCTGCGTGGCTCTTACCACCTTCTAGCATGCCTTATAATTTATTTATCTAGTGTGTTTATTGTGTACCTCTTCTCCATTGAAACGTAACTTCCATGAAGTAAGGATTTTTGTTAGTTTTGTTCACTGCTGGATCCCAGTACTTAGCACAGCGCACCTAGCCCATAGTAGGTGCTTAGTGCATAATGGGTTGAATGAATGAACGAGACTGAGAATATTTATAGAGCTCATGTATGTGTAAGGCTTGACAGTTTGCAGAGCACTTGTGCTGAGGAGGCAGAGACTTGGCAGGAGCCCTAGCTGTAGATGCCTGAGTGTCTGCTCTACCCTGTAAGTTCTGAGGGCCTCCCAGGTGCTCACCTTGGGTCAGCTCCACGCTTCAGGACCATTTTTGGAAGAATTGTGCTAAGCTTAGACTATATTGCTGCCCAGGAATTGTCGACTTCCTTCTTCTGCCTTCCCTCTCCCAATTAGAGAGTGTGGAGACATTGTCTACTTCCACAGGGTCACCTCCACAAGGCAGTCAGTCACCCTTATGCCCTTATGCTGCTTGGGGAAAGTCAAGAATGAGGTAGCACCTTTGCAAGCTGGTACCCAGCAGGAGTGGTGCTGAGGAGCGGCCTTCCAGCAGGCAGCAGGGGTGATGATGGGACGATCCTACTCCAGGTTTTCCTTAGGCTGCATCTTCTTTGGTGGAGCGTGTATTCTAGCTGCCAGGATCTGCCAAGTGAATTTGAGGGAGTGGAAGTAATAGGAGTACCTCCATGTTTCATTTCATAGCTCCTGACTTTTCTACCCAAGGCCCAGCTTTTCTGTTCCTGCTGCAACTTTGCCTTTGTGGACTTGGCTCCTGCTTATTGACTTCCCTCTCTGCTCGGGGCCATCTAGGTGTCCGCTAGCGATTTGCTTGCTCATGTAATTTGCTCATTTTTCTGTTGGGCTTTTTTTCTTTTTCCTATTGATTTGTAGAGTTTTTATGTACTCTGAATTCCAGTCTTTTGTCTGATATGTATATTTCACCAGTTTTACGTGTCCGTGTGTGTATGTGTGTCTGTGCACGCGCACGTGTGTATTTAGTTCTAATTTCTATGCAATTTTATGTGACGTGTCTTTTAACTTTGTGTATAGTGTTTGTCTTACAGAATTTAAATGTCAAATTTATTAGTCCTTTATGGTTTGTTGGGTTTTTGTTTTCTGGGTGTGGTTTGTTTTGTTATTTGTACTTTAAGAAATCCTTTCCTCCCACAAGATTATTAATATATTCTTCTCTATGTTAATCTTAAAGTTCACTCTCATTTTTCACATCCGGTCTTTATTCCTTCTCAATTTTGGTTTGTTTATGACATAAGGTAGGGATCCATTTTACATTCTATATGGATGGCCAGTTGGTTTGTACCAATCATCAAAGAGTCTGTTCTTTCTGCACTAATTTGTAAGGCCCCCCTCCATCTTCTGTCCATACGTGTGAGGGTTTGTTGTTGGACTTTGTTCTTTCTATTGGTTTAGGTATTCCTGAGCCAGTATCACCCTGTCTTTGAGGTATACTGATACCTGCTAGGATTAATCGACTTACCTATTTGTCACATTCTCTTGACTGTTCTTTGCCCTTTCCTCTTCTAAAACATTGTAAGGACAGTTGGTAAAATTTTGTGACCCCCGCCCACCCACTCCCTAATCCTCGCCACCATTGGAATTTAATTGGAATGGCATTAATCTCACAGATTAATTTGGGGGAGAGTTGCCATTTTTATATGATTCTTTCCAGTCATGAATGTAGTATATCTCTCCATTTATTCAGATCTTATACTTTCATGTCCCTTGATACAGTTTTATAATTTTCTCCTTAAGCTCTTATATATATTCTGTTAGATTTATACCTGGGCATTATTTTTTTATTCCTGTTATAAATAAATATTTAAAAATTAAGTTTTCTGTTTCGTGTTTGTGGACAGATAGGAACACTACTTCTTATTTTTTTATTTTTTATTTTTTAAAGATTTATTTATTTATTTATTTGAGAGAGAGAATGAGATAGAGAGAGCATGAGAGGGGGGAGGGTCAGAGGGAGAAGCAGACTCCCTGCTGAGCAGGGAGCCCGATGCGGGACTCGATCCCGGGACTCCAGGATCATGACCTGAGCCGAAGGCAGTCGCTTAACCGACTGAGCCACCCAGGCGCCCAGGAACACTACTTTTTAAAAAATAAGTTTCTCCTGTCCCTAACTCCTTTACTACTGCTTTTATTAATTCTGATGGATTGTAGATTTCTCAAATTTTCTCCGCGGACTTATATCATCCATGAATAACTATTTTTTCCCTTCTTTTCAATCCTTACAGTTTCTTTTTTTTTTTTCCCTTGTCTTAATGCTTTTGGCCTAGGGGTTGGCACAGCTTTCACTGTAAAGGGACAGATGGTAAATCTTGTAAGCTTCTGTCGGCCATAGGGTCTCTGTTGCAGATACTCAGCTCTCCCATTGCAGCACAGAAGCAGTCCTTGTCAGTATGTAAAGATAATATGTAAAAGCTTGTGAATGCTGAAATTTGAATTTCATATGTTACAAAATAAATTCTTCTTTTGATTTTTTTTTCAGTCATTTAAAAAATATAAATGCCAATCTTAGCTTCTGAGCTATACAGAAATAGGCAGTTTTCTCCCTGGGCCATAGTTTGTCACCCCAGCCTAGAGCTCTCTCTCTCTTTCTTTTTTTTGGGGGGGATAAATTTTAAAGATTTTATTTATTTATTTGACACAGAAAGAGTACAAGCAGAGGGAGCAGCAGGCAGAGGGAGAGGGAGAAGCAGGCTCCCCGCTGAGCAGGGAGCCCGATGCGGAACTCGATCCCAGGACCCTGGGATCATGACCTGAGCCGAAGGCAGCTGCTTAACCGGCTGAGCCACCCAGGCATCCCAGGGGGGATAAATTTTAAACTACTGACCCTTTCTTTGGTGATTCTAGGCCCATTTAGATTTTCTTTTCTTAACCCAATTATATATATATATATATTTTTAAAGATTTTATTTATTTATTTATTTGAGAGAGAGAAACAGCAAGAGAGGGGATAGGGTCAGAGGGAGAAGCGGGCCTCGAGCAGAGCAGGGAGCCCGATGTGGGACTCCATCCCAGGACTCTGGGATCATGACCTGAGCCGAAGGCAGTCGCTTAACCAACTAAGCCACCCAGGCGCCCAACCCAATTATATTTTTGAAATAGTGTCCACATAAGCATAAAGTTGTTCATGAAGTGTGCTTATGATTTAAAAAGTCTCTGTGGTACCTCTGGTTATGCCTCTGTTTCAGTGCTAAAATCATTTATTTGTGCTTCCTCTGCTCCTTTTTTATAAGTCAGTCTTTCCTGAAGCTTATCTAAATTAGTTTTCTCAGGGGGCACCTGAGTGGCTCAGTTGGTTAAGTGTCTGCCTTCGGCTCAGGTCATGATCCCAGGGTCCTGGGATTGAGCCCCAAGTCAGGCTCTCTGCTCAGCCAGAAGTCTGCTTCTCTCTCTCCTGCTGCCCCTCTCCCGCTCAAGTGCACGCACGTGTGCGGGGTCTCTCTCTCACTTGCATACTCTCAAATAAATAAATAAAATCTTAAAAAAGTTATTTATTTGAGAGAGAGTGAGCGAGAGAGAGAGAGCACGCACAAGTGGGGGGAGGAGCAGAGGGAGAGAATCCTCAAGTAGACTCCCCGCTGAGTTTGGATCCCGATGCAGAGCTTGATCTCACGACCCTGAGATCATGACCTGAGCCGAAATCAAGATTCAGTTGCTCAAATAACTGAGCCACCCAGGCACCCCAGTAACTTCTTCCTTTTATTAAGATGTAAGTGTTACAAATTTATGTGTGAAACTTATGGGAAAAGCTATACGCTTACCCCCTTGAATTACATGGTGCTTAAACCATCCCTCAGGTAACATCTTCCTTTCATTAAGGTCTAAGTCTTTTTCAACCTATGTTTAGAAGCATATGGGAAAGGCCTGTGCTAAGTCTTTGGAACTACACTGTGCTTAGATGGCCACTCAGTGACAGTGTTCAGTCTTCTAGTACATGTGTTGAAGGTTATGTTTTCTCCCAAGTACGTTTTTAGCTGCATGCTGTAAGTTTTGACGTTTGGTATTTGCTACCTTTATATACTGATTTCTAATTTTACTGACTTATGTTCAGAGAATGTGGTCTGTATTGTTTCTCGTCTTTAGTACTTGTTGAGATGTGCTTTTTGTCTATTTTGGTAAAAATCCCATGGATGCTTGAAAAGAATGTGTAGCTGCTAACATTTGGGCATAACTAATCTCCATAGATACATGTTGACTGAGTTGTTTATATCCTCTATAATCCTTATTAATGTTTGGTCTGAGAGAGACAATTTATTATGTCTTTGGATATATTTTGTGCTTTGGATATATTTTGTGCTGTATTTTTATACTTTATGCTGAGAGAGAGGGAGTCACTCTCAGACTCCCTCAGCCCTAATGGGATTTACCATCTTGCATTATAACCACTTGTTTAACTGCCCCTCTATTGGAATCTGAGCTTCTTAAAAGCAGGGACTGTGTCACACTGTGCCTAGCAAAAGAAGGTGCTCAGTAAATATTTGGGAAGCAAATGAATGGCCAATAAATAAGTAGAGAAGTTCCCAGAGGGCATATAATATCTCCTTCTAGCAGCTGGTAGGTACTGACTGGGCATGCTGGAAGGAAGGCAGTTTGGCCAGCAAGCTCCTCAGGAGGTCATGTCAGAGCTGCACCCAGAATGGCTCCTGTGAGGGTAATAGGCCGTTTCCAGGAAACAGGTCCCACAGACACGGCCTCCTCAGGTTGACAGAGTTGACAGAGTGGTGGTCTCCCTGGGGTCCCACTGTGCCAGGGAAGCTATGGGCCTTCTAAGGCATCTCTTCCTGCCTACCATAGGTACGAGTTCTCCAGAAGGAGCTCGCTGCGTCCGCCTCGGAAGACACACACCCCTACAAGGAGGAGCTGGAGACGGCCTTGGAGCAGTGCTTCTACTGCCTGTACAGCTTCCCTAGCAAGAAGAGCAAGGCCAGGTACCTGGAGGAGCACTCGGCCCAGCAGGTGAGGGTGCTGCCCAGACCCCCCGCACTTTGGAGTGCGCAGAGGAGTGGGGCTCAGAGAAGTAGGGGCTCTGAGCACTCTTTAAGGACATCAGACGCATAGCTCTTGCACCAAAAGAATGAGACTGGTCTGACATAGTCTGATCACAGGAAAAGGGTTTTCCTTGCAAAAACTACCTTCGCAAATGTTGACTAATCATTCAAAAGTGCAGCATGGCAATTTTCAAAGGATTTCTTTTTCCAATTTGGATAATACAAATAATTCTTTAGAGGTTTTCATTTGTTCTTGTTTGGTTTTCAGAGCAGTGTTGGGTATATTACCTCATGGCTTGTCATTTATTCTCTAATCTTACCAATTCCATCCCCTGAATGTAAGCTACTTGGGCAGGGCCCCCACAGGGCACTATACAGAATGCAGAACCATCCTGGTCCAGAGCAAGCAGTGGAGTAGCTGAGGCTCATGGAGAGGGTCAGTGGCCTGGCCACAGTCCCCACTCGTGCTTGAACCTACCCTCTGGCTTGGCCACATGGACTCACAGAGTGCGGCCCTCAGTTTCCAATATTTGTCTTTATCAAGGCCCGTGCGTATGCCAGTTTGCTTTTCTGCTCTTCAGACGTTTGGTTTCGGGGATTACAGTGGGTATGCAAAATTTTAAGGGTATACAGGTCTGTTTCTAAACTCTAATATGTTGTAACCTCATCTGTGTTTTTCCCATGGAAGAACTTCTCCCTTTCTGCTTTACCCTGACTGCATTATGATCTGCCTTCTGTCTTTTCTCAAGGTGGACCTTATATGGGAGGATGCCCTGTTTATGTTTGAGTATTTTAAGCCCAAGACCCTTCCTGAATTTGACAGCTACAAGACCAGCACTGTGTCTGCTGACTTGGCCAACCTTCTGAAGAGAATCGCCACCATTGTACCCCGCACAGAAAGGCCAGCGCTGAGCCTAGACAAAGTCTCCGCCTACATTGAGGGTGCCTCAACTGAGGTAGGAACTGTGTGTGATGGGGCTGTGTCCTGTCATTTTTTTCCTCCAGCATTGCTGTTTATGCACCTTGGCTTCTTTCCTTGCTTTATACCAGAAGTCAGGGCCATGAGAAGCCTAGGGTCTGTCCTGTGCTAATGTGAATGGTCCTGTGTTTACAGCATGACTGGTCACATCTGAGACCCTGACTCCATCTCTCCTTATCCTTGGTCCTTCACCTGCTAGGTGCCCTGCCTTCCAGAAGGGGCTGACCCCTCCCCTCCGGTGGTGAATGAGCTCTACTACCTCCTGGCTGATTACCATTTCAAAAACAAGGAGCAGTCCAAGGCCATCAAGTTCTACATGCATGACATCTGTATCTGCCCCAACAGGTCAGTGGCCTGGGCATCAGGCCAGGCAGGGAGGGCTGGGGTGACTCCAGCTCAGCAGGCTCCTTACTGGGCCAGTTTGGGGTTTCCCTGCCCCAGCAAAGAGACCAGGGAAAAAGGAATGAGAAAGTGTGTTTAGCAATCTGCAGTTTTGGGGAAAGGCAAGTTCTTCATAAAAAGAAGAGCAATGAAGAAGGCTTCTTTCCAGAAGGTGCCTGGGATGAGTGTTGGGATCAGAGAAGGTATGAGCTGTCCATCTGGGTCCAGGCCAGCAGGGGAAGGGGATGCCACCTGGCTCTATCCTGTTGGTTGTGTGCTGCCTCCTTTCCTGGCTCCTGGCCCCGGGAAGTGGGCTGATGTGCTCTATGTGTCTTTAGTTATGGTTGTTTCCTTATTTGGGGGTAAGGGCCCTACTCATAAAGTCTGATTCATTTGATTGAGAGGGAACATTTTCTCACGGCTACCACATCTAGGAGGTTAGCCTGGGGTCAAGGTAAGCCTTGTGTCTAAAGGGTCCAGAGTAGTATCTGTAGGTAAGTACTCAGGGGCCAGGCCACAGTGGCTGCCCACCCTCAGGCGAAACCAGCAAGCTCCATCTTGTCAGGATCCACCTGGCCCAGGGGAGAGGGGCTGGGATCTGAATGAAGAAATCAGTTTACACAACTTCTGTAGCTTGGGGGAAAGGTTCTCCCAGATGCCCTATTGCTCGGCCTCTGGTTTCCTCCAGGCAGGGAGCCATGTGCCAATGGCCCTGGATGTCCTCTCTGGAGTCACTGTGGGCCAGTGTGGTGGCTAGAGCTGTGAGCACTAGACCGCGAGCAGTCACCTCCTTTGTACTGCTACCTCCATGTCTGAAAAGTAAGGGTGATAAAACCCACCTATCCATGGGGAAGTGGGAGCTTGGCGTGGCACCTCTCACTCAAAAGCCACTTGGGCTACAAGACGAGGTTCATGACGGCTCAGCGGGGCCTCATTCGAACCTATACATGCACCTGTTCAGAGCCCTGCCAGAGAGGTGGGAGGTCCTGTGAGGACTGGCCCCAGGGCCAGGAGGAACTTGGTGGCCCACTCCTGGGCCTCCTTCATTCCAGCCCTACGTAGCAGGCAAATGTCAGGGACAGCTTGGGCTCAGTCTCATCTTCTGTGCTAGTTAAGATGGAAGTTTGGATACTGGTTTTTTCTTTAAATCTTCTGAGCCCTCTAGGTACAGGTGAAGCCCATGACAGACAGCTGGGTGGATGGTGGAGTGTTCCGGCCACAGTGTTTGTTGGTGGTTCCTGTGGGGAAAAGAGTCTTGTGAGGATGCTAGCAATAGCTTTTCTCGACCTGTGTTCATTTCACTCTTCCATCTGCTCTTGCTCAGCTGGGATTGGGCCGCCTCGGCCAGGCATTTCATAGAGTGGCATTTGGGGGGACAAGATGGGAGTAGGCCACAATACAGCTCATCCGTCTGCCAAAGAAACAACTCTGGGCCCAGTGCTAGGAGCAGGCCTGCCCTGCATGAGTCTAAGAGCCCAGCGCATAGGTTCTGGGCACTTCCTCCTCCTGAGTTCATGGCATCACTGGCCCTTGGGCTGGACCCCATTGTCCCTGTGGGTCAGCATTCCCAAGTGTGGGTTGTGCACTGCTCTGCTAGGATCAAGAACCCATGGCAGGACTTTGTTTTTGTTGACACATAGAGGAGCATTTTGAGGTTTTATGATGATGTGTCTATGTTCTTGGTTACTCATGTTTGTGACTGCACATAGTGGTTTCCATTTGGGTACTCCTGCAGGCTTTTGGGCATACACTGTGATGTAGTCCTTTCCCTCAAGGCAAGGGCAAAGGGAGTTGCTGAAGGCTCAGTGTGGAAGGAGCTGGCCCTGGTAGAAAGTCCCTGACAGGGTTCCCACCATCTGGAGGGGAGCTTGACACCTACCCCCATGCTTCCTCCTGGAGGTGACCTGAGCAGAGCCCTGGATCCCCAGGCCCTGAGGAGGAAAAGGTACACTCGGGACCTCCACACAGGGGCCGAAGCCTTCTTTTTTGCTATCTCTGGTTACCATTTAAGCCTTCAGGCCAGTTTACTGCTCCTTTGTTTGCACTTTCTCATCTCCAGGTGCCTGGAGTATGGCAGAAGCACATGTGAGCTTCGTAAGTTTGCTGTGTCCCTACATAATGCCTTGGAGACTGTCAAATAGTCCAGGAAGCCAGTTAGCCAGTTTTAAAGTTAGTGTAGCAGTGGGTCAAGAATTGTTAGTGTTCATGGAGGGTAGCATCTGTCATGTGATTGCTGCCGTTTCTGTTGTCTGTACTTGCACTCAGGAAATTTCACTCTCCCAAGTGCCCAGAAATCATCTTAGCCTTGGTTTCCATCTCAGAGAACCTTCTGCATTTTCCCTACCACTTTCTTTCAGGCGATCTCAGAGCAGTGGGGTCTTAGCCATCCTGTGGTCCCCTCGCTCTCATCTTACTTCTGGGAACTCAGCTGGAGAGGGCAGGATCTGGTCAAGGTGCCAGAGGGAGAACTATGTAGAAGCTACCTGGTTGTGTTTTTGGGGTCTTGGCTGCCCCATGCTTTTGGTCAGTGAATGTGTTGATGCCAGGTGCTACCAGTGAGGGGTTAGGTGAGGTGGCAGCAAGATGGGAGCTTCCCTATCACCTTGGATGGGCAGTGCTTTGTAAAGCACCCCTTTTCCTTTCCATCAGAGACATTCTATAGGTAAGCCTTCCAAGCAAGGAAGCAAAAGGGAGCAGAGTCCAAGAGCCCACAATGCTGGTGAGCACAATTTGGGCTCGAGTTGGTGGGGATCCTCTTAGAACACTTACTGAGTACCTGTGAGGTGCTGGATGACCTAAGATACATATCCCAGCAGCTCTGCTCTCTTGAGGTGGGTTTTCTTTTTTTCTTCTTTCAGATTTTTATTATTTATTTACTTGAGAGAGAGTGAGTGAGGGAGAGAGAGAAGGAGCACGGGGAGGGGCAGAGGGAGAAGCAGACTCCCTGCCTAGCTGGGAGCCCGATGTGGGGTTCGATCCTGGGAATCCTGGATCATGACCCGAGCCGAAGCCAGATGCTTAACCGACTGAGCCACCCAGATGCCCCACTGAGGTGGGTTTTTTTAGCCATATTTCATAGCTCAGAGACATGGTGTCACTGGGTGGTGGAGCTAGGCTCTGGGCCCTGGCCTGGGAGACGGGCTCCCACAAATCCCTGGGGTCACCGCCCTGCAGGCTATCATGTCTGCAGTGCTGTAAGGGCAGTGGTGTGTTTACTGGTGCTTTTGTCGTGACCACAGGTTTGATTCCTGGGCAGGCATGGCTCTGGCCCGGGCCAGTCGCATTCAGGACAAGCTGAACTCCAATGAGCTGAAGAGTGATGGGCCCATCTGGAAGCATGCCACGCCTGTCCTGAACTGCTTCCGGCGGGCCCTGGAAATTGACAGCTCCAACCTGTCCCTGTGGATCGAGTATGGTACCATGTCCTATGCCTTGCACTCCTTCGCCTCACGCCAGCTGAAGCAGTGGAGAGCTGAGCTGCCCCCTGAGCTCGTGCAGCAGGTGAGGTGGGGCTCTGCAGAAGAGCTGCCATCCTGCTATCTGACTAAAGTGCCCTCAGGTGGCAAAGTTCTGTCCTATCCATTCCTTGCACTTGTCCTCACAACCCTGCTGGGAGCTCACAGATGATTCTCCTCATGAGACTGAAGCCATACTGTGGTCAGTGACAGCTTGGTCCTTGGTCTTTAGACACCTAGTCTGGTGTGGGTGAATTTAGGGCCAGGCTCTTGTGATCTAGCTGGTCAGCCATCAGTTTCCTGGCAGTGGAGAAGCAGGGGAGGCGTGTTGGCCACCAGAAGTAGTTGTGTCTCTTCCCTGTTCCTTCAAAGGAACTTCCTGAGTCCTTGTAAAATTTTTGACACTGTGTTGGGAATTTTGAAGTCCGTCTTGGTAGGGGGTTCCCCTAGTGCAAGTCGCTGGGTGTCTAGCCTGAGGTGTCTGTTGAGCAGGGCACCCTTGCCTCCTTGACTTGGAAGTGAAGGAGTCCCACCGACGTGTTTAAGGCTGACGTGGCAATAAGATGCCATGGTCCAGAAGGGTTTCTAGGAGAGCAGAGTGCTGAAGGGGACTGTTTCTTATAGTGATCATATGTGGTCAAAATCCAAACAAGATAATGGCCTTGTTAATGCTGCCATTGGATTGTTATGGGAACTCAGTGAGAGCAGCCTGGTCAGTGGGGCCGTCCTGACAGCCCCTTCGTCCTTGAGATTAGGCCTCCGTTATCATGCCCAGCTCCCTACCCCCGGCCCCTGCGACCCTTCAGAGGCAGGTCACAGGCTTCCAGAGTGCTTGGCCTCGTGATGACCCTGACCTTCCCACATTGTGCTAAGTAGGGGAAGTCCTAGCCTTGTGCAAGGAGGTAACAGCTCTTTGTTGCTTTTACTGATTTTATATAGAAGTGAGGTGTCCTTAGCGTTAAAAATTCAATTGGTATGGAAAAGCGTAAGTGGGAATGTAATAATGACATAAATGTCACCCTCCCGCAGTGGCCCCTTTTGTACCTGGGCGACATCCCTACCCACTAGCGGGGGTGTGAGGGGAAGGAGCTGCTGTTTGAGGGCAATCAGCTCTAGCAAAGAGTCACAAAGTGAATCTACTCACAATGGGACTCAGTTATCCTAGTGAATAGTGCCTACAAGGTGTGATTGGGACTTTATCTTAGTAATTAAAGAATGATGAAATTAACTCCTAAATCTTACCTTATTAGGACTTTGGTGATAATTGCAAGGATGTGTTAATTCTTCAAATGAACCAGGAATGACTGAGTTTGGTTGGCTTGGGGGGAGCTTAATTTTCCAACAGTTTTATGCTAGCATGCTATGATGCCCCTTCACCTCAGCAGCATAAATTTACGCAG
This sequence comes from Mirounga angustirostris, assembly GCF_029215605.1. Taxonomy (NCBI): domain Eukaryota; kingdom Metazoa; phylum Chordata; class Mammalia; order Carnivora; family Phocidae; genus Mirounga; species Mirounga angustirostris. Next base: position 65,831,725 of record NW_026991722.1, read on the forward strand.
CTACCTTTGCAGAAATATTCGAGGGCTACTTCCCTCTCACAGGATTCTCTGATGTCTTTGTGCCTTAGAAGAGTGTCTTACGGTCTTTTCCTTGACCAGTTGTCCTCCCTTTGGGTGATTGTCAACCATGGTAAATGTGCCTGGTGCTCATGTATAAAGGCTTTGTCCACCTTTCTTTCTTTTTTTTTTTTTTTTTAAGAGTTTATTTATTCATTTGAGACACAGAGATAGAGAGAGAGCATGAGCAGTGGGAGAGGCAGAGGGAGAGGAAGAAGCAGACTCCCCGCTGAGTCAGGAGCCCGATGTGGGGCTCGATCCCAGGACTCTGGGATCATGACCCGAGCCGAAGGCAGACGCTTAACCATCTGAGCCACCCAGGCGCCCCTGTCCACATTACTTTCATCAACTTTATGAAATCCCACATCTTTTGCAAAATTTGCCATTTACCTTTGCAGTAGGTCTGCATTACACCATCAGACTAGGTATAGAAATCAGCAAGAGACTGGCCACAGAATGAAGGGAGTGAGCTGGGTGGGGATGGGTGTCCGTGAAAGCGCTGGGGGACTATGCTAGAAGAGCACGAGTGGAATCCGAACGTTCCCATGCTGTCGTGACTGCCGTGGGGGCCTCGGAGTTGACACACAAGGTCCTGCCGGACATTGGAGTGCTGTACGGTACACTTTGAGAAAGCCACAAAAAGGCTGAAATCCTCTTTTCTCTCCACACATTTCCTGGTCTCCACATGTCACCCACACTTGGCAAGGGCGACCTGGGGCTCTACCTCAGGGTGTTGTTTGAGGAATGCCAGTGACTTCACCTTCTTCCCATGAGCTCTGCATGCCACCGCCCGTGCACCCAGAGGGTTGTCTCAGGGGGCTGGACTCTGGGCACCTCGGCCCTAAGGTTGTCCCTCTCTCTGTCTCTGCCCGGAGTGCATGAACCCTACGGGCCAGTGAGAACAGTAGCTCCCCCACGTGACTGGGCATCAGAACCTTTCGGGGGGAGTGGGGAGCTTGTTAAAAGGCCCCATCAGGGACTCACAGTCAGAAGCTGCCCTTGCGCAGGCTCCCTAGGTGGATTAGACATGGTATCCCGTGGACGAGCCTGGCACCAGTGGCAGAGGACAAAGGTGGTGGCAGGAAGGGTAGTGTGGCCACGGAGCAAGGACAGGTATTGTTCTGTGACAAGGCCAAACCCTGGAAGAAAATGGGCGAGAGCAGAGCAGCCTGGCCCTTGTTTTAACCATCGCCTCCGTTATAGAAACCACTCTTCACTCATAGAAGAAACACCTTCTTTAAAACAACTGCCACAGTAGGACAAAGATAAAATCTTTTTGGCTCCTCCCCATCCCCCACCCCCCCCTTCTAGTCCCTGCTTCAGAGCAACTTACAGTTAGGCTTGTATCTTTCCAGACTTTAAACAAACACTCTTTCTTATGTATACATATACTCCTGGAAGGAATGCCGTTATTTACCTGTTCTTTTCTTCTAGCCTAAATGCTGTCATGCTGTGTATGGCGTTGAGCTTCCTTTTCATTCAGCACCATGTTGTTGAGTTCTACTTACGCCATGCAACCCTCTTTCATTGTGACATCCCTACGCAGAGGCCCCTTGCTCCATTCTGTTTCTAGTGTAGTGGCCCCAGGGCTGAGCAGGCTCGGAACTAAGTCCCTGGTAGCACCAGGAACACTTGTTACCCTCTGCTGGGACTCACTGGGGTGGGTGGGGCACGGACCTTGGGATTCTTTCTCTAATCCTCCACCAGTGAAGCCCAGTAGGATTTAGCAGAATAGAGGTTTTCCAGGAAGTAAATATGATGAGAAATCAGAGTGCCCTTTCTGCCATTGGTACTTGAAGGTTTTGTTTGTAGAGCTCCCCAAGAGGAGGGAACTTTTGGCTCTCCCAGGAAGGGACAGGGAAGGCAGAAAGTGGGCGACAGACAGGAGACCCAGGTTGACTCCCTGCACACCTCTTCCCCTTGCCTATTCTTTCTCTTGCATAGTTCGTGGCCTCTGTGGCTGAACTCCATTCTGATCCTCTGGAAGCCAGTGGCCCAGGTAGTTCAGGGCCTGAAACTGGGCTCCCAGGCCATCTTGCCAGAGTGTTGGGGGTGGTAGGAGAGAGATGGAAATCCACCAGGCGTGCCGGTGTCCCAGTAGGCAGGGAAGGAAGGAGGTTTTGCATTGTTGCCCAGGGTGAAAACTGCCTTGCAGGGCTGCCCTGTGCCTCCTGTTTTTTTTTTCCTCCTCTAGGTAAGGCAGTTTCCTACCCTGAAGTATGTCATGGGGACACAGCCCCTTGGTTGCTAGAGCGGTTTGGGTTTATTGTGTCTGATCAGATGAGCTGTAGGACACATGTTGATAGCTGTGCACTTTAGCTTCTGCCTGCAAACTTGCCAAAGGGGTGTGTTACAGGAAAACCAGTGGTTTCCCTTGTCAGTTCTCAGGCGAGGGCAGAGGCTTTGGAGCCAGAGCCTTCTAGCTGTGTGGCCTGAGGGAGGAACTGGATGTCCCTGCTGTGGTTTTGGTTGTTAAGAAGGCTGACCGTTTCTCCTGTGTGGCAGTATGGTGAGAACTGACATCCCCTTAGCCCCTCTCATGGGCCGGTCCTGGGCCAGGCACCCTGGCCACGAGGTGAATGAGGTGCCACAGCGGCAGGTGCACATCTCGCTGCACCTGTCCTTACAGGTGGTGTGAGGTGTCTGGCAGAGCTCTGGAACATGACGGACCCTCGGTGGCTCTCCCTTCTGTTCCTGTCGGAAGTGTTGTGACCGCCGCACCTACTGAGGACAGGGACACTGGCAGCATGTGTTTTATGTGGGGGAGGGAGGGGCTTGGCCTCTTGGTGGGGATCTGTGTGGTACCAGACCAGATGGGGCGCTTCACAGTTGCCCTTCCTTTCTCAGTAGGTGGCTTTATGAGCCTCAGTGGCAGAGCTGGGTGGGCAACGGGCTAGTGACTTGGTTGAGGCTACATGGCTACAGAGCAGTCAGAACAGGACTCCAGTGAAGTGGCTGCCTTTTGCTTGCATAGATCTGCTACAGAATCCTATTTTGGAGGCGTACGATGGGGTCATTTGGCTTGTGCTGTGTCCTGGCTCTCCACTGTGATTCTTCCTATCGTATCTCACCCATTGATGGTGTCTTGATTCCTAGATGGTAATTTTCTTTCCCAAGACGTGTTTGACGGAGCACTGGGGTTCTTTGTGCCGGCCCCAGGGCCATTGCTGCAGGAGATTCCCGTAGCTCAGTGCCCACTGGATAAACGTTCGTAGAGTAGCCTTTGCTCAGTGGGGCATGGGTACTCCTCCCGTAGGCGGCAGGCAGCGCCCTTGCCAGAGCTTAGCACCTGCAGCCTCTCCCTTCCTCTGGGCCCCGAGATGAGACTAGAAGAGGTCGCCGCTTCCCTGCTGTCGAGCTAGGGCCATGGAGATGAGGGGCCAGAGACCTGGGCTTCTGGGAATAGCAGCCCCTCTAGCCCCACACAGGCAGTCTTCATTCCAGGTCCTAGCCCAGGAGCTCTGGGATGAAGGGACGCGGGCACATGATGGCTGACATTCCACGTGGATAGCACCTAGGTGCTGGCCCGTAGCCCTTATACAGGGCCTGGGAAAAGTGATCCTCTGAGTTGGAAAGCATCTTAGAAGCTGATCCTCTGTCCTAGCTGTTTCCACCCTTCAGTGTGCGAGAGGGTGGCTGGAGGCACAGCTCCAAGGCCATGGGTGTTGGATGGGGCTCAGGAATCTGCCATTTTGTAAGCACCCCGGGTCCCTCTGGAAGGGTGCAGAGGACAGGGTGGGAAGTCCCGTGGTACCCTCTCCAGTGCTGTGTTGCTGGGTGTTGGGTGCACACCCTGTCCAGCTCTGCTTTCCCACCCTAGTGAGCGCGGGGGAGAACGAAGCGCTCCTCAGAACATTGGTGCTGGCTCTTGGCATTCTCAGACCGACACAGCAGAGCTGCTGTTGGCCTGGTTCTCCTGGCAGCCCTGGCCTCGTGCTGGCTCCCCCTCCCAGGCAGAGAACCTCACTGCAGCCGTAGTGAGGGTCACCGTTGGGACCTGTAGAAGGGGATCAGGAGGTACTTCATAAACTCCTGAACTGTGTGGGGCTGATCCTGCAGGGGGACGGTAAAAGAAAGGACACTGGGGTTGACATGAGGAGAGGTTTCAGTCCAGCTCTGTGCCTTACTTGAGGTGTGCCTCGCACGGGTCCCATGGCCTCTCCACACTCAGTGTCCCCAGCTATGAAATGGTGATGGCACTTCTGTGTGTCAGGCTCATTGAGAGGATTGTAGCTTTGCAAAGAAGACAGCAGGGCCTCCCGAAGGATAAGGCGTGGGCCTGTGCAGTTTCGGGCCCTGGGCCTGGCCCAGCCTGGTCTCGCGCTCTCATTCCAGATGGAGGGCCGGCGCGACAGCATGCTGGAGACAGCCAGGCACTGTTTCACATCCGCGGCCCGCTGCGAGGGCGATGGTGACGAGGAGGAGTGGCTCATCCACTACATGCTGGGCAAGGTTGCTGAGAAGCAGCAGCAGCCACCCACTGTGTACCTGCTGCACTACCGACAGGCCGGCCACTACCTGCACGAGGAGGCCGCGCGCTACCCCAAGAAGATCCACTACCACAACCCGCCTGAGCTAGCCATGGAGGCCCTGGAGGTGACACCGTGCCGGCCCCGGGCGGGGAAGCAGGGCAGGGGCGGGCCGGTCTCCCTGTCTCCCTGGGGATGGGGCATGAGGTCCCAGTGACTCCCATGCAGCCTGTTGGAAACTTCTCTGTGTTCAGCAGCTCTGTGTGCAATGAAATTAAAGCAGCCTTTCCTCTCTCTTCGAAGGGGTGCTTACCATCCTTTCTGGGGGAGGGAGTGTCTTTCTAAGGAGTGCCTTTCCTCCTTAGCACGTGCAGGTTGCCGGAACCTGATTCAGTGAGGACGTTGATGCGGCACAGTGTTTCCTGGTGCCCTTGTTCCCGGCGAGGGCACAGGCTGAGCCCAGAGCACCCAGCTTGGCAGGACAGGGCCGGGGCGAGAGGGAGGGGGGCTGCCTGCTCTCTTGGCCCCAGATTTGGGGTCTTGTGCTGCTCCTCAAGAGAAGAGCAGTTGTTTACTGCTCAGATTTGCTTTTATGATTTCTGGAGCACTTCACACCATGCTCTCCTCCGATGCTCAGGGCAGTGCTGGGAGGCAGGCTGGGAGACTGCAATCAGCACATTTTGTAGGGAGGAAACCGAGTGCACGGGTGAGGATCCATGTATGCTTGGCCCGACCCAGACCTCTCTGCTTCCTGAGCACGTTAGCTTTGCCCTTTCTGAGGCTGCGTGCCCAGCCCCTGCTGGTCCCCTGTGCCAGGCAAGCTTTTTGGAGTTTGGGGCAGAATCTGCTTGTTTATTATGCCTTGTCTGCCTTGATGTTTTTTTTTCTCATTATAAAATTAACACATATTCGTGGTTAAAAAATATATAAGAATCCAACATTCACAAGTGTTTAAAATGAAAAACTAAAGTCCCTGGTGATCCTAGCCCCCCAACCCAATAATCCCTGTTAACAGTTTGGGCATGTCCTTATCGTTCTAGATTTTCCCCCTATTAACGTATAGATACACAGTAACATTTTATCATTTTGTACCTGGCATTTTTCACCAGACAAGATGTAGTGCAAGGTGTTGTGGGCTTCCTTCCCTGCCCCTGGGCCCTCCGGTCTGGCTGGATATCCATTTATTTGTCCAGTCCCTCCTTCATGGGTTTGGCCTTCTTTTCCATTTCTTCCTCAACAGGGTGCAGACGGGCTGGCCTGCATGTCAGGGAGCACTTACAGGAGTATTTCCAAGGGTCTTTTAATGTTGCATCCACAGTTTCTTATTGCCCTGAAAGGTTATACTGATCTATGAGCATGTCTGTTTTCCCTCAACCATGGTTTCCCTCTTTTTAATATTTGCTAATTGTGTGAGCAAGCAAAAAAGTCTCATTTTTAAGAGTCTCATGCTCTACCGACTGAGCTAGCCGGGCACCTAAAAAAGTCTCATTTTTATAAATTTGCCTTGGAAAAATGGTTCATGCTGAGTGGTTGGCAGCAACTATCTGGGGGCCACATGCATAGGGTTCATGGTGAAATGTGGAAGCGCAGTTTCATACTGAGCATGTCCGTCTTTGGCAGCTTCCAGGTTGCTGTCATTCCCAGCCCCAGGTCCCACGTCCTTCCTATCACAGCTCTTTTGTGTTTTCCACTCAGGCTCACGGGCCTGTCCCTCGAGGGACTTCCACTTTGGGGCTAAGGAGGCTGAAACCCAGAGAGCTGGTGTGACTTGCCCTAAGTCAGCAGCAGAAGAGAAGGGCGGTTAGGGCCGGCTCTCCTGAGCCCAGGGCCCCTGTGCAGCATCTCTGGTGAAGGGAGGTGGTCCAGCCCTCAGGAAAACGACAACTGGGTTTTCCTCCATGCTGTTTCTTTGACATTTGGCTTCTGCTGCCTAATGGAACCATTGAGCAGGCAGGATGGTATCCCTGTGGGGCCCTGGGACTTTGAGGTGAGGAACTGAGGCCTAGCGCACTGTGCTGGCTCTCAGGAGAATGAGCACTCAGCTGCTTTAAAAATGACATTTCTCTTAAGACTTTACCCCTGCCCTGGTGAAAATTCACCTTTGCTGTTGAACCTTCAGTCAGAATACTGAACCTGCCACTTGGTTAAACTTTGCCAGTTGAAACACTCTGCGCTTCTCCAGGAGGAGCCACCCGCACGTGTGTGGGGGCCTCAGAGGTCTTCTGCGGCTGAAGATGGACTTGGTGGGCTAATCGCTCTGAGGGCCACAGGTGGGCTAGAGGTGGAGAGGCTCTGGGTGCGGGCGTCTCTGTCTAGGATGCCCCCTTGAGAGTGCTACCCGGGTGGACCACCTGGCATCTCACCTGGGTGGGTCCTTGGCAGCGTCTCTTGAGAACCACCTCTGGGTGAGGGGAGGCTGGTTAATCAGGGTCTGCAGCCACAGGGGATCCCAGTCTTGGTGACATCCTTTGTGCCATCTGTGGGAGTCTGTGCCAAAGGCGGGAGCCCCCGTTGCACCCACCTCTGGGTGCGAAGGTCAGGCCAGGTCACTGTGGAGGTGCCTGTGTGTGATGCGGTGTACACTTGGGAGAAGTAGAGGGCAGGGGGGACCTGAGTTTAACCTGGCCCTGGGCTTTGCTGGCTGTGGGGCTTTGGGGCTTTGGGCAACTTACCTCACACATTTGTAAATGGAGGATTTCGGTGAGGACTCAAGGAAATGAAGAAAAGCACAGGCCCTGAATGGTGCAGCGTGCCTCCTACCCATCCTGCACCCCCGGGGCAAGCTTTTCCAGGCCTATGGTACCTGGCTGGTCCAGCTGCGGGCACACAAACAGAAGTCAGCTGTTCTTCACTTCAGGGAGTCTGAAGTGCAGTGGGAGACAGGTGTGGAGGCTCCCTTTTTATGGGTGCCAGGAGAGAGGCCCACAGAGGGTGGTAGGGGCTGTGGTAGGAGGAGGTGCCCAGTGAGCGGGGCTGAGGGTTGTTACTCTCATTGTCTTACCACCACTTGCCTGTGTTACTGGCTAAAAATTTAAGCTGGACCCCTGAGAGTTCGTGTCCATTTTAATTGTCAGAGCTTGCTTTGAATGACTTATAGGTTGGCTGGTTTAAAAGTGAGTGAAAAAAGGCAGTGTGTGGTGGCCTGTCTCCTTGGTCAGGGGCTCTTTTCCAATGTGGCTGACTGGCCTGTGGAATGAACCTTAGCAACTGGGAGGGCTGCTCACACCCGAGTATCATTCTCCTAGGTGTACTTCCGGCTCCATGCTTCCATCTTAAAGCTCCTGGGGAAGTCCGACTCTGGGGTCAGTGCAGAGGTCCTGGTCAACTTCATGAAGGAGGCTGCAGAAGGACCCTTTGCCAGGGGCGAGGAGAAGAATACGCCCAAAGCTTCAGAGAAGTGAGTAGCATGCTTTCACCCAGCAGCTTACCCCATATGTACCCTGATGGCTCATTTACCACAAAGTGGCATTCAGGGGACATTGCTGCTGAGTAAATTAGAGCTCATTGAACCTCTGTAACTCATCTGGAGACTCCTGGTTGCTAGTCTGAGTTACTTCTGTTGAAACTGAGAAGGAGAGGCTGAGTGTGCAATTCCAGGTCACCTCGCGCTGGGGCCATGCCCAGTGCCACCCCACTCTCAGGGGCAGGCCCTAGGGAGAAGCCAGCTCCTTCCTTCTCCCCACTGGGACACAGCTCTGTCCTGTGCAGAACACTGTAGGAAAGCAGTTTTCACGTTTCAGGCTCTTACTCCTGGGTCCTTTTCCACAGCCTCTCCCAAGAGTGGGGCCTTGTTAGGGCCTGTGTGCTGCCTGTTCTTCTAAGAGGCAGAGAGGGGCATTGGAGGCTCTTCCTGTGGTGCCAGAGAGCGTGGGGATGCTAGGGCCATGGTGTGGTCCCTTCACTGGTCCAGGGAGGACCCCTGGGCCTCCCCTTGATTGTGGCCCAGACTTCTTTTGCCCCGGTATCCACATCTTGGAGCTTCAGCTCAGCTTGCCTCACCTCTTGCAGGGCTCAGCCAAGTGCCAGAGAGACCTGCGCCCAGGCTCTGTCCTTGAGGCCCATTGCCTTATGGGAGAGATGGGCATGCGTGTGGCAGGTCACCCAGGTGGGTGCGGTGTGCCCTAGAAATTATAGGTGTATACTTTTTAGTCACAAAGGGCCCCCTCGTATAATGATGTTCTCTTATATTGATCGTAACTCTTTAAGAAAAAATTATTGGGGCACCTGGGTACCTCATTCAGTTAAGCGTCCGATTTAATTTCGGCTCAGGTCATGATCCCAGGGTCATGGGATTGAGCCCCGTGTTGGGCTCCACGCTCAGCGGGGAGTCTGCTTGGGATTCTCTCCCTCTCCCTTTGTCCCTCCCCCTCGCTCATGCACGTGCTTGCTCTCCCTCTCTCTCTCAAATAAATAAATCTTTTAAAAAAATTATTAAATTATAGGGACGTCTGGGTGGCTTAGTCGGTTAAGCATCTGCCTTCGGCTCAGGTCATGATCCCAGAGTCCCAGGATTGAGCCCCATGTCAGGTTCCCTGCTCAGTGGGCAGTCTGCTTCTCCTCTCTCTGCCCCTCCCCCCACTCATGCTTTCTCTCTCACTCTCTCTCTCAAATAAATAAATCTTTAAGAAAAATTTTTAAATTATACAAATAATACATGAATATATTCTAGTTGTGGAAAATTCTGGCAATATATAGGCTAAAATGTGACAAATCCCTTCTCGTCCCCAGAATTAGCCACTCTTCATAGTTTATTTTCTCAAATAATTATCTGTGCATTTACACACGCTTACATTTACACGTACAATTATAGAGTTTCTTTTATTTTATAAAAACAAACTACTGCAGGTACTATTCTAGAGTTTACTTCTCCCCTGACAAGGGGTCTGGGACCCCATCCATAGAGATAGTACCCTGCTCACTCCATTCTTTCTAGTGGCTCTCAGCAGTCTGTGGCTATGTATTATTACTTAGCATGGGTGCATCATGTTTTCTATAGCCATTTTGATAGAACATTTCAGGTGTTTCTAACTTTTTTGCCCAACAGTGTTGTAGCAGATATCCTTATACACATGGGAGCTTTCAGTAAATCCAGATGTTTTCTCTGTCTGCATCTTGTTGGGGATTAAATCTGTTAGGCCTCAGGCATCACATGGAAGGGTCCTGACTTGGCATGGAGGGGACCTGGGGTGGGTGCTTCTGAGGAAGGGCTTGTCAGCTCCCCTGCAGTCTCTCTGGGGCCTGGGGCCTGAGATGGTTGGACAGTGGCCAATTGGGGGCCAGAGCCCAAGTGGGTGCCGTAGGGGCAGCTCCTTCAGCACCTTGGACCACCAGCCAGAGGGGCATGTCATCTGAGGTGTGTGGGAGCAGTGGGCCCTAGGAGGGCAGAGGAGGCCCGAGGAGGCACTTGAAGGTGGCATGGGGTCCAGCAGTCAAGAAGGGCACTGTTTCAGACCAGCACATGTCCTGTTTTGGTGGGATGTAGAGATTCTGACCTGCACCCCAACCATCTTCCCACAGAGAGAAGGCCTGCCTGGTGGATGAGGACTCCCACTCTTCAGCTGGGACACTGCCGGGCCCCGGAGCCTCCCTCCCCTCCTCCTCTGGCCCAGGTCTGACATCCCCACCTTACACAGCTACTCCGATTGACCACGATTACGTCAAATGTAAAAAACCCCACCAGCAGGCGACGCCGGACGGTACAGTCCCTGTTCTCCCTACTGCCAGCCCAGGGCGGCACGCCAATCACGGGGGAGGGTGCTTCGGGTGACAATTCGCTTTGTTTTGGTGAGGGGGGTTGCTGGGTCTGGGGTGACACGGGCAATGTTGCGGCTGTTCATTAACCTCATGGCCTCACGGTGATTCTGTGCTTCCAAAACATGCTCAGGGTTGCCACCTGCTAGCCCACCTGGGGGCTGGGAAGGGGCAGGACAGGCTAAGGCACCTTGCCTCTCTGAGACTCTGTGGACTAGCTGTCGGGGTCTGCAGGCTGCCTGGAGTGGCCTCTGTGCAGTCAGCCCAGTGATGCTGGCATCGTGCCTGCATTATTACGGCATGTCCTTCTGACAGCCGCGGAAAGGCTGAGTCTGTCACCCCTGGGAGTCCAGACGGGGGTGGTGGGAATCCCCGGGGCCATGAACGAGGCCGTCCCACGTGGGATAGGGCAGGTGGCGACCTTTGAACCACATTTCTTACTAACATTAGGAGGCTCGCATGCTGACCTCATAGCTTGATTTCTTCATGTTCTCCTCACCTTTACAGCGCTAGGCTGTGATAAAGTCTTTGCTGGAATGAGCCAAATCAGTGGCCCGAGAGGGTGTTAAAGTGGAGCCCTGGCGGGGGCAGTGACAATGCCGACAGGCGCATAGGCCCTCATTCACAAGTCAATGATCGCATCAGGCTGTGGGGAAACAGGCCTTGCCCTGCCTTCCCCAAGGCGTGGGACACCCCTCCCCCATGGCATGGGGTCCCAGAGCTGGTGTGAGAGGGGTGTGAGAGCAGGGTCAGGCAAGCACTGAGGGAGAGTGGGCGGGCTGGGATTTGATGATCTGAGAGGAGAGGAGACTTGCAGCGCCCCCTCCTCGGTCCTGCTTGGCCTGCGGGGAATGTGTGGGGAGACCAGTGTAGAGCTGAGTGAGTGCGTGCTGCATGACTGCGTCACCTCCCTGTGCCCCAGAGGGCCAATTCAGTCCCACACGCAGCCTGAGCAAGGTCCTGCTCCTGCTTGCTTAACCCGAGTTCAACAGGAAAACTTCCCTGTTCCCCACCTTTTATCAATCTGCTCTGCAAGTTAGTTTCTGCCAGGTACTCCTGTGACAACTGAACCTCATGTCAGCTTTTGTGAGAAAGGAGTGCCTCTCGTGGCTGTACACAGGCCTGTGGCCGGCACCCCTCCCAGCCCTGCAGGTTCGAGCTGAGCTGGGGTTGCAGGGCCTGGGTAGCAGGAGCCCCTAGAGCTGAAAGTGGCTCCCCTGGTGTGGGCACACCCCGGGAGCAGAGAGGAAGGGAGGCAGGGAGGGGCCGTGATGCCACCTGGCACCGCTGCCCAGCTGTCCCATGCACGTGGAGCTGTAGGGAAGCAGAGCGTGGGGGGCAGGCACTGGTGTGACATGGCCTGAGTGCCAACATAATGGTTATTTGTTCTGGAAGTTTGCAGACGGAGCCATACGTACAAGCTCAAATATCATTTTAGTGGTTGTCCATTTTTCAATGATGGTAAAAAAAAATATTTTTTTCAAAGTGATTTCTGTCAATGATGTGGAACCATGGTATACCTTCACCCAGTCCCAGCCCAGTGTGCCAGGAAGCTCTGAACTAGCCCTGTTGTGCTCCACATAGGCCTGGCTGCATAGCGCTTTCAGAATTCCTGCCCTCCTCACCGCAGAAAGAAAGCAGTGTCTGCAACAGGAAAATGTTTGGGCCCTAAAATAGCCATGCTCTTAGAACGTTAAAGTGGCCCTTTCAGCCGTTATAATAGCTCCTAGGGAAAGGCCCTGGCTCTGGCCGGAGCAGTGGACTGCTCGTGTCAGGGGATATGCTGGTAGCCCCAAGGCCTGCCCACCTCTGTTCCTGCCTCCCGTGACCCAGCCAGGGCTGGCTAACTAGCCCTAGGAGGAGAACGTGTGGCCTCCCACTTTCCATACAACTCCTCAGCCTGAGGACAGCCTCCCTTGTGGTAGCATGGGGCATTAGTGTTCATTCTAGGCCATAGCTGAGCCTTTCTACAGGAAGGCTGGTGGGTGCTTCTAGCCCTGTTACCGACCAAGAGAAGCAGTTCAGGGACCCACTCGAGCTCAGACAGGGAGGCCAGGGCAGAGCAGGCCTTAGAGTCAGGGGGATCTGCATTTCAATCCCAGCCCCACTACTATCTTGCTTGGCCACCATGGGTAAGGGACTTCCCTCTGAGCCTGTTTCCTCACCTGGAGAATGGGAGTAATGTTCTTGTCATGGGTGTTAAAGGAAGGTGTGCACAAATTGTAGCCACATCCTAGACACAGTCAACCCCCGGCCACCAGAGTTGGCACAAGGGCCATGCAGCACCGCACAGCGGGAGGAGCCTGGGTCTGGGGCCAGTCATCCTTGGTTTGCACCCTGTCTCTCTCAGGCCAGTGGTGTGGCCTCAGAAGAGGGGCAGGCGGTGTCCTTGGAAGCAATAGCCCCCGAGTAGACCTGGGCCTCTGGCTTTCTGGGCCCAAGTCTCACGCACCCTGAAGCCTGTCAGAGGCTAACTTGTTACCAACTAGACAGGGAGCCAGGCATTAGGACTTCCCTTGGGGACAGTTAGGATACCCTGCCTCCGAGCTGCCCTTCTACTTTTGTATACCTGTGCTTCAAAATCAGAAATCAGCTGGGGTCAATTCTTACTTGGTGTAAATCTTCAAAAGAGATTTAGAAAAATAGCTTCACAACATTTCATAATGGCTTCTTAGTGGGACCCAGATTTGCTGTCTGGACTGGCCCCACCTGCACCCTTGTGCCATCCTACACTAGCGTTGGGAGCTTCCTACAGCCTGTCCACAGCTCTGGCTAAAAACCCTTGGTACTGGCCCTTTAGTTGCTCTGAGACTTCACCATGGTCAGGTGTGAAAGCCAGCCCTTCTCAGGGCGGCTGGGAGGGTGCCCACAGCTGACCTGAAGAGGGGCCCTTTGGCTAAGCTGAGAGAGAGACCGAGACAGAGGATGAACTAAGTCATGGCTGCCACTATTGGCAACCGTGCCTGACCCCCTGCTCCCTGGCTGCCTTATTTCTCCCTGCCATCTTGGGACTTGTCCAAAGTCCTGAAATCCTTAGCGTTAACACTTCCTGACCAGGAAAAGGAAATCACATAGGGAATACATTCTGACCCTCAAGAGGCTCCCAGTCATTGCTGTTTACACATGTTCAAACATAACATAATGAGATTTCTGAACAAATTCTATAACCCCTCTCTGGCATGGAGTATGTGAGCGTGTGTGTGAGTAACAGGGCCCCACCACACAGCAGTGTATGTTTGCTCTGGGCTGGACTCTGGGAGAGGTGCCTGGGGTCCCATTCTCACAGCTGCCCTGCGGGCTTGGCCACGTGTCCGGTTTCCCAGGAGGAAGCCGAGCTGAGGGCAATTGGGCACTCATCTAGGGCTGCCCACCGAGCCAAGGGAGAATTGGGGTCTGAGTCTCCTTCCACCCCAGGCCAGAGAAGGCTAACACTGGGAAGGTCCTGTATTTGCTGACCTGATGGAGACTGGATCTGTGTGCATTTCCCTGCTTTGCTTGTTGGAGGTGTGTCAGTAGCAGGGCCCAGGGAGCAGGGTTGTTAACAGGACACCTTGGTCCATAGCTTCGCTCAGCTCAGCCAGCCTTTGGGATGTGTGCATAGTGGCTCTGTTGGACTGCCAAGACCCTTGCTGTCTGCCTGCCATGCTCCATTGTCACCTGAGAATCTCAGAGCCACAAAGGGCCTCAGAGAGCAGAGGCTTTGCCCTGTGGTCAATCTGAGGCTGAGCCTTCTGTGGGGTTCTTCAGCCAGCCCATGGCCATGCCCATCCAGTGCCCATCAGCATTGTGCTGGGTGCGTGGAAAATCCTGGTTCCTGCTGCAGGTGCTTGGGGGAGGCAAGTGTGAAGCTGTGAATCAGCTAAGGGTCAGGGTGCAACTGAAGCCCCCCTAAGAGACCTGGCCTGGCCTTGGTGGGTGGGAGGCCTTCCTGAGGAGGCAAAGCTTAGCCAAGATCTGGGGGGGTGTCAGTGTTTACTGTGAAGGGTGGGAAGAGAGAACAAGCCGGGGGTCAGAAGAGTGGGAGCCATGGAGGCTGGTGTTCAGGGTTGCAGGATGCCCATCTGACCCCACTTACAGCACGAACAGAGCCTGCCCTGAGCCCCAGGCTGTAGGGTGTAGGCCATATGGGAGCCTAGGGTGCCCTATGCAAGCTCCCATGTAACCATCTGTCCTCACCCACCATGCTGTCACTGTTTGTGTCGTGTCCCATCTGTGCTCATCCTCGCCTGCTCACCCACACTGCCTCCACCAATATTGCCCGTGCTGCCCCTAACCCTGACCACACTCTGTTCTCCAGGCTTTGTCTTTCTGCTTGCACTGTCACGGCTCGCTTCAGGGGACAGCGCAGACCGCATGCTTAGTCCTCAGTCCGGCTCCCTGCTCCCCCTGTGACCAGGAGCTCCTCCACATCTGCTGGTCCTGTGACTTGGAGAGTGTGTGTTTGATGTGCTTGGCTTCTACCCACAGTCCATGTTCTCAGTTCTGGCCAGATGCAGTGGTGGCCTCCTCCCACCGCCTGTCTGCCTGGCAGGTGGCTTAGTCCTATATTTCCATTGCTTTGCTCTTTCCGGCTTTAAAAACGTAACAAAGGCGACAGACTCTAAGATACCAAGCTATCTTCACAAGGACAAGTGTGTAAAAATGCACATCGTGCACAGTAGCCAAGATGCTCTGAGGTGGGCCCTCAGAGCCCTGTGTGCAGTGCGCGGTGTCCAGGCTCAGGGCAGGGGGCTGCGTGTGGCATCAGTCTGCGCCAGCCTCCCTTCCCAGGGCGAGGGAGAAGTCAGCTCACGGTGGGCAAGCTACATTCCATGAACAGACGTTTTCAACGTGGGAGAGGCTCAGAGTGGAGCTTAGGTGGCCATGCATGTGCCCCTGCAGGGGGTGGGGGGGGGCAGGGGGACTGATGTTGGGGCAGGGAGGGAGACTGTCAGAGGGCAGAGCCAGTCACCTTTGTTCTCTTCTCCATTCTTACCTTCCAAGAAACCTCTCCAGGCTGAAGCTGGTCATGGCATATGTTGAGTGCCTGCTGTGTACTGGGCATGGAACAGAGCCCCATGAGGAAAGCCAGGAGGGGGGCACCCTGATCCCTGCTGCCTGGTTGGGTCTATGTATCCCTAGGTGGTGTCCTGGGGCAGTGGTTGGTGCCAAGAGGGAGTCCCATGAGCTGGCTGTGGGGCCTAGTGGGTTGGGAGGACTTCCTGAAGGAGATAGCCCTCCAGAGAAGCCTGCAGGGCCATTTCAGGTGAGGGACAGTGGGAGCAAAGACATGGAGGTTGGAGAGCCCTACCATGTTTGGATACTGAGGTGATTGGGGTGGGAGGAAGAGAGACCTTGCAGGGAGAGAGCTTGGGAAAACCAGCTTGGGAAACCAGCTGGTCCGAGATAGGGGCACAAGGACTCTTTGCTCTAGGCACAGTGTGACAGAGTGATGCATGGTGAGGGTCACATGGTGAGCAGTGCACACAAGGCCAAGTCTTCTCCCAACTCTGAGCATGGGGGGCCCAGAGGGGTGGCACTGCTGTCTGACCACTGGCCGCAGTGATACTCTTGTGCCCGCCTGCTGCCTCTGTGTGTCTGCCTCTTTTTCAGGGGTCCTCGTGTATCTGGTATCTCTCTTCTCTTGGGTGTCTGTCCAGGCTCCTTGGCCTGCCAGAGGGCCCCCCTCCCACACAGCTAGCCTAGTTTCCGATGGATGTGTTCTTTCCTGGTGGTCATCAGGGACCCACTGGGGCAGAGTTAGTCCGTTTGAGAGATTTGTCAAAATATTGATTCCACTCAAGTTTACTGTTCTTAGAAACCTGTTGCTTTCTACTTGGCAGAGCATTTGTGATCTTTTCATAGTTCACTAGTCAAAGTTGCTGCAGATTTTGATGGTATAACCATGCCTTTTCCCACAAACTTTCATTGAACTGAGCTGATGGAATAAATGGCTGTGAGCTGTTTCTAGTCTTAACTGCTGGAGCAAGTGGAGAAAATGTACTAGGAAACATGTGTCTTGTAAGCAAAGAGCTCTTTTAGGTTGGCCTGGAAATCCTGAGAATGTTCAAGGGATTTGAACTGAGTCAAACTTGAACCAAAAAATCCTCAGAATGCAGTCTGCTCTCACACTCAATGGAACGGACAGCCTCTTTGTCACCAAGCCAGATCTCTTTCCCTCTGTGTCCCCAGCTGCCGTTCCTTTGCAGTTGGCTCTGCAGGTCCCACCTCAGAAGTGAAGGGTGTCATCAGCAGTTGGCTGGCAGATGAACATCCCTCTAAGGATTCCAGGGAGGGGCTAGGGTGGCCTAGAGGCAGAGATGTGGAACATATCAGTGATTAACAGTAAGAGAGGGAAATATTTATAATTTTGCCACAAATATTAATTAGTGTGAACAGGTTTTGTGTGGGCAGACTTTTAAAAGAACATTCTGAAGAAGAGCAGAGCCAGCCTGTCCAGTCTGTCCACTAGTGTGTCTTCTTTCCTGTTGATCTCTAGGCAGCTCCTTAAGGAAATCAGGATCCTGGGCTGTGGGCAGTCCCTGGGGTCCCATTTTAGGTACGTGCTTACCTGGAAGTCCCTCTCCACCCAGTCCTGTAGGAAGCCTGGCTCTTCAGCTGAGTCAGGCTCTCCTATGCAGAAGAGCTTTCCATCTGTCTCCTGCTCTGGCTCAGGACCAGGAGGCCAGGAAAACCCCCAGCCCAGGCCAATCTGCAGGACCTCCAGGTGGTGGCAGAGGCAGGAAGGCAGCCAGTTTTGCTCGCCTCTGCTCTCCCCTTCTGGCTCTGCTCCAGCAGGCAGGTGAGAGGGGGGAGGGCCACTGCCCCGCGGCTTGGCAGCCTTTGCCTGCCAAGCCCCAGCAGCCCCACCTGGTTATTCTCTGAGCATCAGCACAGGCCAGCACCCTGGGGGTGTCCTGTGGTGCCCAGAGGATGGGGAGGAAGCACCCCAGGCCATTAATGCACACTTACACAAAGCCGGATGTCAGCTCATTTGGACCCTTGGCCCACAGTGTCCCAGAAAAGGAATGTGATATCCATAGACCACTTTGAGGAAAAGGTGGGACTATAGCCAGGCCTGGAGGGAAGCTGTGTGCTCTTTAAGCCAGAAGTGCCTCCCCGCCCCCACAGACACCTATGGGCTCCCCATGCCCCTTTCTCAGGGCACAGTGCTAGCATCCATGCCATGCACAGTGCGGCTTGAGCCTGTGCTGAATTGGGCTGGCCAGGAGGCAGGCAGGACATACTCAGGGTGGTTTGGGCCTTGCCCAGAGGCATCGTCTGCCCAGTGATAGTCATTCTTTAAGAGTTTTTCATTCCTCTGGTGATGTAAAAGAAATGAACTTAGTTTTCTTTTAATCTGACTTGCTTCTTGGTGTAAGACCTTGGTGTAGGCCGCTTCCTAGTATTCAAAATCAGGATGATTTTAAATAGCTTTGTGCCAACCCTCTCCGAGAGGATTGAAGAGAAACTTGGCCCTGGGCTCTCATTTGTAGTGATGTGCTTGTCCTCTGTTTCCCAGACACGTACCTCTCTCAGGCAGCGGTGGGCAGGAACCTTGGCAAGCACCCCCCACCCTCTTGCTTTACAGGTCTGGTAAGGAGGGGGTCCCAGCTCCAGCCAGGGCACCTCAGTGTGCAGAGCTCCCGCCTCTCCAGCTCTGACCCAGCAGCCCGCCTGCAGGGGGCGCCACCTGACGGTGGTGGTGGGGGTGCGGCTTCCATTCCCTGTCACTTCCCTCCAGCATCGGCCTTCCTCAGGGGTCCTTAGGTGCTCTCGATCACCCCTGGGACGAGGGCTTGTCTAGAATCACCATGGTGTCCCCCAGGGCTGATGTTAGGGGTGGGCTGTTCTGGGTTCTCGTGCGTATGTCTGAGAGCCTCAAAACGGGAGGCCTGGTCGCAGTCCCTCAGCTTACATGTGTCCTGCTCCTTGGCTGTGGCTGTTGTTGCTGTGGGTGTTGTTTTTAAAGTCTCAGCAGAGGCCCCACCTGCTGATTTTTGCTCCCGGGGGAGCAGCCCCCTGTGAAGCCTGATGCTACTCTGTCTTGCCCACGCCACTCTTAGGGCAGTCTGCTGCCTTCCCTGCTCGCTCCGGTGCATTAGAGGTTCCCTCAGGAGGCAGCATCAAGAGGGTATTAGCATGTTGGGAGTAAATATCCACTTGCTTAAGCCAATTCGTGGTTTTTGTAATAATCACAACTGGGATTCCAGCAAATTAGTGATTCTTTAGGCCCAAAGCCCAACAGCTTGTGAGTGCATGAGCTCATCAGGCAGCGTGCCAGTTCTCGTGAGACCCTCCCGTCTAGGCTCGCTTCCCAGATGCTTGCCACACGATGTGCTGCTCAGCCGTGCAGTGACTACAGCTGCTCTGGATGCTGGCGAGAAGCGCCTGCCCTGGCCTGACTTTCAGAAGGACTTCTTCACTGCAGGAGCGTGGCCTGCCATCTTGTCCGAGCCATGGTGTTCTCTTTGTCGGGGCCAGAGCAAATGCTGCAGGGCGGGATGGGTCACTGGGCTGCCACGCCTGCGTGCCAGGCACTAGGCCAGGCCCCTGTGGGGATCCTATTTGTGTGTTGGGGACAGAGCAGGGAGAGCAGTGATAAATATGTTGGGAGACCTGGAGCAGCCCAAGTGGCAGATCTGGAATGTGGGTCTGAGACTCCTGGGTCCTGAGCTCCTGCAAGTGACCCTGTGTGGGCTCCGGAGCCAAGGGTCTCCTTCCCACAGAGACGGCAAATGGGCTGTCCCTGCAATTTCTCTCGGAGAAGTGATCCCCTCACACTGGGGACTTGGGTTTGGGACCCTCAGGAGGGCTGCAGGCCTGCCAGGAATCCCCATTTGGTGCTCATAGAGCCTTGGGGTCTGGCTTTGCAGGTCAGGGAAGAGCCCCTCACTGAGTGTGAGACAGAGGGGTCCAGCCAGGTCCCTGCTCCCGCATTAGTGAGACACAGAGCTTCTGTGTTGGGTGCTGAAGGGTCTCATATACACTTCTACTGCCCATAGGCAGCTAAGGAGGAAGGGCTATGGCAGGCACTGTGAGGCTGCCTGACAGGTCGCTGTCTCCAAACCCTGGTCTCTGATCAGACATGGGTGAAGGGGGTGGAGCAGCAGAGCTGCCTTTGGAAGCACAGGCCTGATTCCATGTTTCTCTGTGCAGGCAGGACCACTTTGGACAACGCTGTCATGTCAATAAGAAGCGATTACCACCCCATCCACATGATGCTGCTCAGGTGTGATCTGCAGCCTGGCATATGCAGAACCCTTTGCCCATTCAGAACAAAATCTCTAACGTCAAGTTTGAGACATTACTGGAAAAAAAAATCAATCCAGGTTCTCTGAAATAATAATACTGATAATCAAGGTGATATTTTGTCAACACTTACGGTGTATCAGGCCGTTTCAAGCACTTTCCATGTATTAACGTATCTAATCCTCATAACAATTCTACAAAGTGGGCATTTGTATATCTCGCAGTTTTACACAGGAGGAAACTAAAATGTAAAGAAATTATGGCAATTGCATAGGCTCTCCAACCTAAAAAGTGACTGAGCAGGATTTGAACTGAGGCAGCCTGGCTCTCCCAGAGTCCAGGACTTTGATTTTGTTGAAACAACTTCACGTTTTGTTGCAAGTTTTTTGCCCACCAGCCTGCTCACTTCTGCCCTCCTAGGGGGCCCCCAGTATTTGAGTTAGTTGAGCAAAGGATTGGAGGGTCCTGGGGGCCATGTCTGCCTCTCTCCCTGTGTCCCCAGATGCTGGTATACCATTGACCTCTCTGAGAGGATATGTAGTTGCAACTCATAGGTGGGCAAGGGCTTAACCTGTTCAAGGTCACACAACTAGGGAGTGGCATGAGAGGGACTTGAACTTGGCTCTCTTGATTCCTATTTCACTGAGCTTCCTCTTTCAGATACACAAAGTTGGAGACAAAGTTTTATTTTTTAAAGTTGTGTTTTGTCTTTTATTATTGGTTTATTATTTATATCTCTTTAAAAATGACTGCCTGGACGCCTGGGTGGCTCAGTTGGTTAAGCGACTGCCTTCGGCTCAGGTCATGATCCTGGAGTCCCCGGATCGAGTCCCGCATCAGGCTCCCTGCTCAGCAGGGAGTCTGCTTCTCCCTCTGACCCTCCCCCCTCTCATGTGCTCTCTCTCTCCTCTCATCCTCTCTCTCAAATAAATAAATAAAATCTTTAAAAAATAATAATAAAATAAAATAAAATAAAAATGACTGCCTTAGGCTTAACAATATATACATGTGTAAGTGATCATAGTCCACCTTCAAGTGATATTATACTACTCAGGTGCACTGAAGGAAACTCCCATTTCTTGTACCCTTGTTTTCATTCCTTTTACTTTTACATAAACTATAAACTCACAATAGGCTGCCACTAGTTTTGATTTAGACAGTAGACAGGAATATTTTAGAGGAACTACATGTGAGGAAAAAGAATGTCTTTTCTATTGTTACTTTAACCATTTCTGAGGAACTTCATTTCTTTATGTTGATCCAGATTTCTGTCTGGTTTCAATTCATTCTACCTGAAGAACTTTCTTTAACATTCCTTGTAACTCAGATTTCATGGTAAGGATTCCTCTCAGCTTTTGTTTGTCTGAAAAAGTCTTTATTTCTCCTGCATTTTTGAGATATTTTCACTGGATATAGAATTTGGGATTGATTTTTTTTTTTTTTTTTTTTTAATTTAAGTCGTCTCAACACCCCACATGCGGCTTGAACTCACAAGCCTGAGACCAAGAGTCACATGCTCTTCTGACTGAGCCAGCCAGGTGCCCCTGGGGTTGACTTTTTTTTTTTTTCTTTCAGCACTTTAAAGATGTTGTCTGGGGCACCTGGGTGGCTCAGTTGGTTAAGCGACTACCTTCGGCTCAGGTCATGATCCTGGAGTCCCTGGATCGAGTCCCGCATCGGGCTCCCTCCTCGGCAGGGAGTCTGCTTCGTCCTCTGACCCTATCCCCTCTCATGTGTTCTCTCTCTCTCATTCTCTCTCTCTCAAATAAATAAATAAAATCTTTAAAAAAAAAAAAAAAGATGTCTGACTTGCATGGTTTCTGATGAGAAGTATGCTGTAGTTCTTAACGTTGTTCCTCTATATATGATGTGTCTTTCTCTGCCTTCGAGATTTCCTCTCTGTCTTTGGTTTTCAGCAGTTTGAATATGAGACCTCTAGGTGTGGTTTGTTGTTGATGTTTTTGTTTGTTTGCTTTTTAAATATGTGTGGAGGAGTCTTTGCCCTGCTTGGTGTTCTCTGAGATTCTTAGTGATTTGATGTCTTTCATTACTTTTGGAAAATTCTCAGTCATTATCTCTTTAAATATTTATGCAGACATGTGTCCGTCCCATTTCCCTCCAGGATTCTGATTAGTATGTTAGATCACTTGGGTGCTCTTGGCTGCTCTGTTCTGATTTCCCCCCGACTCTCCCTCTTCAGTTTGGATGATTTCTACTGCTCTGTCTTCAAGTTTTGGTTATTTTTCCCCTCAACTGTGTCAGGTATGCTGAGAAGCTTGACAAAGGCATTCTTCGTCTCTGCTGTTGTGTCTTTTATTTACAGCATCTTTATTTGACTCTTGCTCATAGTTTCCATCTCACTCCCCAAACTCCCCCTCTCTTCATGCATGTGTCCACCTTTTCTACCAGAACCTTTAACATACTAATCACATTTATAAATCATATTCATCTTAGTTGTTTTTTTTAAAGTATATTTATTTAGTAATCTCTACACCTGATGTGGGGCTTGAACTCAACCCCAAAATCAAGAGTTGCATGCTCTTCCAACTGAGCCAGCTAGGTGACCCTGACCTTAGTTACTTTTCAATTTCTCATCAGGTAGTTCCAACATCTGGGTCACCTCTGAGCCTAGTTCTGTTGATAATTTTCTCTTTTGACAATGTTCTTTTGTGTGTGTGTGCCTCATTTTTATATTGAATATCAGATATTATGTGTAGGACAGAAGAAACTGAAATAAGTTGTATTTATGCCTGGAATGGGCTTCTCGCTCCTGTTTCTAGGCTGTTAGGAGGGGGAGTTAGGCTAGTCAGAAGTTGAGCTGGGGTTGGGTTTTTTTGTTTTTAGTGTACCACTGGTTTCCAATGTCCATGATCTTACCTTATGCTTACAGCAGAGCTGATTTGCCAGAACGTTTTCTCAATGTTCCATCCCCACCTTCAGCCTTAGGCCTTTTGTGTACACCTCAGGGAGGGTCTCTCTCCATGTTTTTGCCCCTTTTCCTGTGGTAGACTGCTTTGCCTGTTACTTGTGCTTGCTAGGCTGGCATAGGGGCAAGGCTGGTTCTCTGTTGTCTCTGTCCAGCCTCAGACTTAGGCAGACTGTGTCCCTGCATCTCAGGAGTGGGGCTTTTCTTCCCCTAGTGAAGGGAGACCTCAGATGTTTGGGCCCTAAATGGTATTTCCTGCCCCTCCCTCGGGAGGTGTTTCTTTTCCCTTCTCACAGCTGCAGTGGGTCCTCACCTGTACCCTGGAGGCAACAAGATTTGCTCTCTCTCCCCGGCTGGCTTAAGGGTTTTGTTCTCCAGGGCCAAAAGGTCCCATCAGCACTTCCTTCCTTTCCTGTAGCAACAAACACGCCTCCTCTCCAGGCGTGCACCGCCGGAAGGTTTCCTTCAGTCTCTCTTCCTGCACTGCCCCTCATCTTTCTCATGAGCACATGTGGAGGTCCGAGGAGAGGAGCAAACACGTGGGTAGCAACCTCCCTTGTGTCTGTGTCTCCCAGGGATTGCGGCTCTCACTCTAGACTGCACTTGGCCTATAGCAACCAGCTAAAAATGTCTGCAGGACTCTGACCTGCTTCAGTTGTTTATGCCTCTTGTCTCTGTGTGGTAGAAAAGCTATAGAATGGTGTACTACTGTGCATCTCTTTCCAGCTCTACCTTCAGCAAGATCATGTTGGTTGGTAGCCTGAAATTGGCCATGGTGGGAGTATTTACACCACAGGAATGAGTAAATGCTACAAACGCGGGTTTCCTCCCCACCCTGAGAGCCAGTTGTTAACCATTTACCAGAACCCCACCATTTGGGGAAACCCCACAAGGTTGACCGTGAAGATTGGTGCCTTTGGTGAGTGGCTTAGTGGCCTCCGGCACGGGTCGGGCTCAGCAGGGTCATAGTGGCTGTGCTCAGACCATCTGCTCTGCAGGGCAGTCACCAGGACACTCACCCTGGGGAGGCCTCTCCATGTTGGAGCTGGTGTAGATTCATGCTGCTGCCCTCTCTCCCTCCTTTTCCCTTCAGAGCGCAGCCAGGACAGCACGGCCGTGGCACTCTCAGACTCCAGCTCAACGCAGGACTTCTTTAATGAGCCTGCCAGCTCATTGGAGGGCTCCCGGAAGCTCTACATGGAGAAGAAGCTGCCTGTTCCCAGTTCCCAAGCAGGACCGACTGGTAAAGACCTTCAGGGGGCCACAGAGGAAAGAGGTATGAAGACATAGCTCTGAGCGTTAGAACTGCTTTGGTGACGTGTGCCAGGCTAGGCAGTCTGAAGAACATGGGCTCCTGAGTGGCCCAGGCTGGGCCTGGCTCCTGTTCTCCCTCCTCCACCTGCTGCTCTGGGACCTCAGTTGGGCAAGTTACGCATCTCTCTGGGCCTCTGTGCTCCCTGTAGGGTGGGAGCGATCCCGAGGCTCACTCCGGGGGTTGTGAGGATGAAACGAGGCGGCTCAGGAAGGTGCTCGCATGATGCCTGGAGTACAATGTGCACTCAGTGACACTTGTCGTTGTTGTGACCCCCGTGGCCCAGTGTGGGAAAGCCACGTCCGTGACGTGAGTGCCGTATTTTTTTTTCTTGCTACACAGTTATTAAAAAAGTCTTTGGATCCTAAATGTCACCAATGTGTTTTCTTTTTAGTCTGAATTACATCAGGCCTTTAGGAAAAAGTGCCCCCTTTTTTGGGCAGGGGGCCCTGATCCAACCCCGGGGCATGCCCAGCTCTCATGGGGCCCCCAGGCCCCCTTTGTGGAAACCAGTGGGCAGAGCCCCACGCCCAGCTCGCAGGAGAGCTCGGGCAGGCTGCATGTCCGCGGTGCCGCTCTAGGGCTGCGGCTGGGCGGCTGGCCATGGGTTTTGAGAGCTCTCCCACCCTGGCCAGGGTTTGCCAAACAATAACAACAACAACAACAACCCAGACCCATGCTCAGCAGCCCTGTGCCAGGCGCTGTTTGAACTCCTTTTGTCCTCCCAGCCAACCTAGGAAACAGCCCTGCAGCTCTTCCCATGTTACAGGTGAGGAACCTGAGATTCAGAGAGGGGCGGGAATTTGCCCAGGGTTAGTCTTCACTCTAAACCTCTGCCCCATTCCCCCTCTCTGGGTGGGCTGGGAGGGGCAGCTAGGGTTGGCAATGACCCCTCCCTAGGATGTGTCTGCACAGGCCCTGGCTGGGAGAGACGAGGCTCAGGGGTTCACGTGTAGATGTGGCCAGAGCCCTTCATGCTGGCAATGGCCTATCCCAGCCCTGTGTTCCTCGCCTGCCTCCCCTAGCTGGCCTTAGCAGCTGGTGAGGCTGCATGGCCTGCAGGTTGGCACAGGTGCCCTCATTAGGGTCAGGTAAGAGGACACGGAAGGTGAGGCCAGTGCCCCACTTTCCCACTAGGCATTTTTTATGCTGTCCCAAACCGATGTTGACATTCTACAACTGACATAAACACGCTGCAGGGAGTTTGGAAGGGAAAGGAAAAAGTTACCAATAGTGCCCACGCTCTAACACAGCGACTCTTGTTCATTTCCAGTCTTACCAATAAGATCATTTTAACTCTTGGACAGGTGGGGCCTGTTGTCTGTGCTCCGTGGGCCATCCAGCAGTGAACTGCTGTGGGTGCTGTTGTGTTGTCACAGGCCTCTCTCCACTGTGCTTGGGGAAGTGGGGGATGGAGGCTGGGGTGCTAAGCCAAGAGAGGGTCGGGTGTGGTCTGGCCCGGGCTGGACTGGACCTTCCAGACACACAAGGGGCATCCCACCCCTGCCCTTCTTCCATTCAGAGCCAGTGGTTTAAGCGGACAGTGTGGGGGCTTGCCACCGGTAAAGAAAGTTCAAGTAGAACCAGAGTCACCGCAGTAGCTGGTGGGCTTGAAGGGAAGCATCTTACTTCTGTGGATGCATCTCTCTGCTCTAAGCCCAGCTTTTCCTCGTAACCACAGTGAAGTTGGTGAACTTCCTGTCGGGAGTGTAGGTGCAGCAGGGAATGTGTTCTGAGCCCGCACCAGGCAGACAGCACAGGGAGCAGTGGGTTCCTCTAGGCCTGGCTCTGGTCAGTGGTGGTCTCTGACACCCCCTCCTCCGGGCTCCCAAGGGGTGGGAACCCTGGCCACCAGAACTCCCGCAGCTTTCGGCCCCCTGCAGAAAACCAGGATGTGGTTCTGGGCCAGGGTTGGCTGTGTGCCCCTAGTGTGCTCCACACCCCAGCCCTTCAGGTGCACCCTTGTGGGTGGCCCTGCCACCAGCCCGCTGCTTCTGTCACGGTCAGTGGCACAGGGCTCACTCACAAATTTCATGGGCATTGTTGAGCTGCAGGGCGTAATGGAACCCAAGTCTGTGCCAGGCCGCGGGTGCCAAGGGGAAGTAAGATCGGCTCTGACAGCCGTGCCCTTCCAGGTGCCCTCTGTCCCACGGCGTCCAGTGGGCGCCGGCTCCCGAGGACTCGTCTCCCCTCTACTTCTCCACTCTGGTTTTTGACAGGCGCCTCCAGGAAGGAGGTTTCTCCACAGGTGACTGTTACAGCTAGTTGAAGCTCACCTTCTTAGGGGTCAGAGCTTCAAAAAAATGTATATAATGTGAATGTAGCCACAGTAAAGGTTTATTCTTTTTAATAGAGGAAAAAGCTGCCCAGATTTCACTACCTAAACACAAGGGCACTCTGTTATATCACTCTGACGACAGCAGAGTTTGTCAACAGCTTGTGGTCCAGACAGTGGACACGGGTGCCTGGCCTGGGCCCTCCCTGCCACCTGGGCCCAGGGCAGGATGTGGGTCGAGGATGCTGATATGGCTACCAGGCACCTCGTTCAGGGACCGCCATCCCGTGGCTGCGCGCCTGCCCCTTGTTGGTCAAGTAGAGGCCTGATGACCATGCCTGAGTGCCATGCTCAAGACGGATTGGGTGGCAGTGGCTGGAGTGGGAGGTGGCCTAGTGCACCATGGGCATTCTAAGGCAGTCCTCTTTGCCAGCAGCAGGCACCAGGGTGGCCAGAGCATTTGCTTCGCTTGCTTTTTATCTTAGGAGGAAGTCTTCTCACTTTCACGCTGCCAGGGTTAGGATTGGGCCTCTTGGCTGGGAAGCGCTGTGTGGACTGACATTTCTGACCCCGTTTCTTCCACTGACGTGACCTGTGAGGCTCATTCAGCCCTAAGAGTGGATGCTGTGGGTGAGGCGTATCACCCAAGAGGCCATGCAGATCCCAAAGCCACTAGGTTTTTTCACTTATTCTGGCGTCTCTATTTTTTCCTATGTGTCTTCAGACATGTCTTCTGAGCTCTTTGGATTAATTCTTTTTATTTTTTTTAATTTTAAAAAGATTTTATTTATTTATTTGACAGAGAGAGAGATAGCTAGAGCAAGAATACAAGCAGGGGGAATGGGAGAGGGAGAAGCAGGCTTCCTGCCGAGCAGGGAGCCTGATGCGGGGCTCGATCCCAGGATCCTGGGATCATGACCTGAGCCGAAGGTGGACGCTTAATGACTGAGCCACCCAGGCGCCCCTCTTTGGATTAATTCTTGATCCTCTGCCCACTTTCCATAGGAAACCTGTTCCTGTGTGTCTTTGTGTGTGAGCACATGCTTAGCATCTTATTTGAACCCCTGGGAGGCCTGCATCTTCATCCTATTTCCCTATCTCCCTTGTGCCTAGCACAGGGCTAGGCCCAGAGTGGTTGTTCAGAATGTGTTTGTTGAGCTGTATTTGAAATGTGTCCCTTGAATTGAACACTAGTAATCAGGCACATTTGTGAGTAAGGCGCTGGTGCCCCCTGTAAGATGCCGGCCCTGAGCAGACTCCTGGTTGCAGTCATTGAGCTCTGAGTGGGTGCCTGTGGGACCTGCATGGTTTGCTGAGCTCCTCTGAAAGGAGAGCATAGTGTCAAGATCAGATGTGATCTGCTTTCCAGGCATTCAGTCAGCTTCAAGCTAGACCCTGTGCTAGGCTCTGGGCGATGGGGGAGAGGGAGGCATCCGTGCATAAATACAGTGGGATGGGTGATACCAAAAAGCTGGGCGCACAAGGCTTTCTGCAAACCCCACCCTGGGGCTGAGGAGGCCTGCAGGAGGAGGTGACACCGAGTGGAGTCCTGAAGAATGAGAGCAGTGGGCAAGTCAGGGAAGGGAGTGCAGACGGTGTGTCCAGAAGGAGCAGCAGTGGAGAGGTAGGAACAAAGAGCGAGGTGTTTGTTCCCCATGGTTGGTCTCAAGGTGTGAGGCCAGGAGGGGAGCTAGGAGGAATGGCAGGACTGATGGGAGGTGGCCTTGCATGCTGTGCTGAGCAGCTTGGCTCTGTCTTGCTCAGATTCTTTCCTGGGCAGGAAGAGCTTGATGTGCACCTGATGGCTGCGTGGTTTTGCTTGGGGGAACTTGGGACCTTAGTCCTTGACCACTCTGCCCTTTCGCAGCAGGCCCCATCCTTCTCCTGGATGCCACTACAGTTGGGAAGGGGCCATCAGGCTAAGGGCGGGAAGGGGCTCAGCCCACTGTGGCAGACAGGCTTCAGAGTTGGTGCCGGGCTGCTTCTCTGGCCTCCTCCCCGCAGGCCTTGCCAAACTCCCGGGTGCCCAAGGAGCCCCCTTACCCTTGATGCTTGCCCCCACCCTCTTCCTTCTATCCCTCCCTCCTGGTCCAGTCATCTTCTGCAGCCCCTGCCACCCAGCTTGGGCTCTCCTGCGTGTGAGCTCTTCACCCTGGAGAAGGGTGTCGGGTAGGCTGTGGGCTGAGGTGCTAAGTGGTAGAGCAGGTGCAGTCCTTTGTGCGCCTTTCCTGGCTATTTTATTCCATGGTGGTGGCGGCCACACCTTCCTTCTATGGACTGCTTCCCCAGGCACCTGCACAGGCCTCGGAGGCGGGACAGCCTTGTGCTGCCATTCAGAGGGGGGGCCCAGAGCCCCGCTTGCAACCCCTACTGTCTGCAGCCTCGGGGCCCCTCTGCTGTGTGCCAGCTGGGACACCCTGTTTCACAGGGGAGGAGACTGGGAAGGCTGTGGAGGCCTCAGCCGGCAGGGGCAGAGCCAACGCCGGGCCCCATGCCTCCTACTGCTGGGTCTTTTGAGTACAGCACCTGTCTAGCAAGGGCACAGGCCTAGCTGTGCCTGTCACCTCACTAAGGCACCTCTTTTGCTGGTGGTGGACCACTACCGAGGTGACTTTGTTTTTCTTCTCACCCATAGGGAAAACTGAGGAGTCCTTGGAGAGCACAGAAGGCTTCCGGGCCACAGAGCAAGGCAGCCAGAAGCCTGCCGCAGACCCCCCAGCCTCTGCCTGCATTGCTGTCAAACCGGCAGCATCTGCACCTGCCCTGTGGGATGGGAGGAAGAGAGCTGACCCCCTGGGGGAGCCAGCAGCCTTTCCCCAGGGGTTGCCGGCCGGGGCAGAGGAGCAGCGCCAGTTCCTTACGGAGCAGTGCATCGCCTCCTTCCGCTTGTGCCTCAGCCGCTTCCCCCAGCACTATAAGAGCCTCTACCGACTGGCCTTCCTCTACACCTACAGCAAGACTCACCGGGTGAGTGAGCTGCCAGCCCGCTGGGGGCAGGAGAGGGGTTTGATTTTCCCAGGGCCCACGAGCATCTGAGTGTTGATGGAGCTGCTGAAGATCTTGGGTAGTGGTGCATGGAAGGGACGGGACAGGAGAGATGTAGGAGGCAGGTCCTTACAAGAGTGGTCCAGCTTTCCGGGTGAGAGTTGGTGAGGACTGTGGGTCGCAGCAAGGGATCAAGGGAGGAGTGGCTCCCGGGATCCCGAAGCAGGATCTCAGGCTCCAGTACTAGTTGTGGGCTGAAGGATGAGGACCTACACACTCATCAGCTCTTGTCTGTGAGGGCCTGTGTAGTGACTCTTACTCCACTGTCCTCAGCATGGCCCCGCATGCACATCCCCCAGATGCCTTACAGAACCGCCCCCCACCGCCCCCCGTCCCAGGGCCTTGCTGCAGGCTCCGTCTCCTCCAGACGCATCTTGCAGAGAGGCCTCCGTGCCATCATCCTGCCCCTGGGCTCGCCTCTCCAGTGCAGCTGCCAGAACCATCTTCACAGCCTCTGCTGCATGGGGGTTGGGTGCTGACAGCCTCCTCCAGCTCTTTTTGGAAAGCAGATGATGTAGCAGTTCTTAACAGCTGTGCCCCAGGCTTAAGCGCTCTCGGGGGCTTCCCGGCCGGCTCGCTTCTGCTGGCATGGAGCATCTGTGCAGGGAGTGTGGCATGTGTGCTCTTCCACCCCCTTCTCACGCACCTGGGAGGCACTGGAGAAAGTGCCCTGGGCACAGCGCTGGCCCCCACCGAGCTACCTTCTAAGGGACAGGCAGATTTTAAAATACGCAAACAAGCAAATAAAGCTAGTCCCATTGTGACACATGCTACAAAGAAGATAATGGGGGACACACAGGAGTGGGGGTGCTGCTGCGGCGCCACAAAGGCACCCGCGGAGCTGAGACCTGTAGGGCGGCCATGGGCAGAGTGGGGGACAGTGGGCAGGTTGGAGGACAGGGAGAGAGCCCCGATCAGGCAAATTGCCTGGGCGTGTGGCCGTGCTGGCTGAGCCAAACTGGTGTGGGCGAGGGCCAGAGAGGGCCAGGGTGGCGGGGCAGGGGCAGCCCTTGGAGTCTGGCTGTAGTCTATAATTTTGTCTGGCTCCCCTATTCAGTAAGGTCCAGGCTCAGAAACTTCTTCCTCCCAGAGGCTCCCCCCGCACTCCCCGCTGACCCCTCCTCACCAGCCTCTGTGGGACCTCAAGACCCAGGAAGGGCAGTTGGCTGGAGGGATGGCTGCTGGCTTGGCGCTGGTTACATGACAGGAAGTTGTTACTTGACAAAATTCTGTTGGGGACTAGGCACAGGTAGGTGCCCTGTCACAGTCATGACTGCCCAACATGCTCACGTAGTTTGGTTGATTTCTGTCAGAGCAGTGGTGTTGGTAGGCCTGGGGAACGAGGGGATCTCGTTCTGGGCTTTGTCTCTGCTTCAGGGCGTCTGGCTCTCCTGGCTGCCGCTGAACCCCCTGAGCCTAGTTCCCTCACTGCCCAGCCTACATTTTGCAGTGGACCTTACCTCTGGTGCCCTGGGCCTTCAGAATCCAGGTAGACCTGGGTTTTAATGAAACCCCCTCTGCAGCAGTCTTCGGGGGCCCAATGGCTGACACTGCCCCTGCCCCCCACCATGTTCCAGTACTGCTCTGGGAACTTTCCTTCTTCCCTCCTTTGAGAGCAGCAGAGTTCAGTGCGGGAACTCTTATGAGTCTTGGTTGGAAGGGACACTAGCATCCATCATCTGGATCTCCACCGCCTTTGGTGTTCCCTTCTTCAGATGCTCCCCCCAGCTGTGGTCAGCTCTTAGCAGGACTTGGAGCTTCCTGTGCTGAGCCCAAACCTTCCCCACACTGCGGCAGATGCTTTGACAGAATTTGGGGTACAAGATGCCTCTTAGGGATCAGCCGCAATGGAAAGGAGGGGAAGATGCAGGATTGGGTGGAGGGAGAGTTGAGTTGCAATGCAGGCCCCACAGAGCCCCCAGCACCCAGCTGCAGCCTCCGCATTAAATGGCTTTGAGCTCAAAGGAGCCGATGCATGTAAAGGGCCCCACCTGGTGCGAAGCAAAGGCTGTCGTTTTCCCTGCCTGTCCCTTGCTGGATGAGTTTTTTAAAAGTGAAAAATAGTATCTATGTCAAAATTAAAAATTAGGGGATATCCACAGTTCTACCACCCTAAAACAAAAGCTATTTTATATGTGTATTTTTTCCAGTTCTCATACACACACGCCGTTGACTGTCACTTTTGAAGCTCTCAGATACTTCAGGTCCAGGAGGTGGGGGTCTTGTTCTCTCTCTACTTCACATCTGCATACCTGGCTTAGGGTCACACAGAGGAGAGGGACAGCCTGGCATGGGCTCAGGTAGCCTCACCCTGGCCCAGTTGCTCCTTTGCTCCCCCTGCCATTAGAGCATCTGTGCTCAGTTTGCCATTTTGTTGCCATTTCTGTGAATGTCCCCCAGGTCATCTTGGTCACCCTCGGATGGCCTGTGGGGTGGGTGGACCCCAGCTGATCCAGCCACCCCTGGTCGTGGGGACGGAGGCTACCTTTTCTTCCTTCCCGGAAAACCTTCCCACAGCCATCACACTCTGTTTCTGCTGGCTTTTCTGTTAGCTGCGTTCCCAGGCTGGCTCCTTGGCTTTCTGAGAGGGAATGCTGGTCGTGATTCTGAGAGAGACCCCCCCTTACATGGCAGTTGTGTAGGTGCCAGGTGTGCCTCCGGAGCTCCAGGTCGCCACACCCTAGGCCCTGGTGCAGCCCGGGGGCTCCGCTGGCTCCTTTGCCTACTTGACTCAGAGACCTTCGCTGAGCAGCAGGTGTCACCCCAACTTGAAGGGCAGGTCGTTAACACCTCGCTGCACTGAGAGCCTGAGTTAAGGCTGACCTTGTCTGGGGCATGCCATTGTCCTGGGGGCTGGGCAT
The DNA here is from genome assembly GCF_029215605.1 of Mirounga angustirostris. Taxonomy (NCBI): domain Eukaryota; kingdom Metazoa; phylum Chordata; class Mammalia; order Carnivora; family Phocidae; genus Mirounga; species Mirounga angustirostris. The sequence goes on from NW_026991722.1 coordinate 65,863,652, forward strand.
GCTTCTGCCCAGGCCCGGGTGTCAGTTTGTCCCCAGATATGGGGGACACAACCAGTGCTCTCAGTGACTCATGTGGCACCATTAGCTGACAAGCAGTGACTGCCTTCCAAACACAGCTGTTGGTAACAGACACTTCCCGCTATGTATATTTAACAGCAGCACATTTCTTCATAAAATCCGCCTGTGGGCTTGGCAGTAGCATTTTCCTGTTGCCATCTCATGGCTCAGTGGCCACCTGGCTGGAACATCCATCATCCCTGCCTTCAGAGAGGCCCCAGGGGCTGTGCATGTTGCTCCAGATCCTTCGGGTCTTTCACGTTTCCCCAGCTAAAGCTCTGTTCCATAAGCTTCCCCACCCCCAGGCCTCTACAGAGAAACTACCCTCAGGGTGCAGGGAACCACTTGCTTAGCTCTTGGCCGCAGGAATTCTGGGGGAGGGAGAGGGAATGTGGGCTCTGAACGTGGGCTCACCTGGGTTCAGATCCCAGCTGGCGGGGGAGGGGGTAACACGACTCTTCTCTTGTGGTATTCGCACAGGATTATTGTAACAATGAGGTGAGGGGTTGGGGGCCTTCCCATTGAGCTTCTCACCAGGACCCGAGTCCATTTCCTCAGTGTCAGCATCTCCCATGGCTCCTAGCCCCTCTACTAGGTCTTCTGATGCCTGCCTAAGGCTGCGCTTCTGCCCAAGGTTGGCTTTGCTGCACACAGGCTGACCCCCCCCGGGCCGCCCAAGGCAGGCCTCCTGCTAGCCTACATCGAGGGCCAGGGGCACCTGAGGAAGCAGGGCTCCCTAATGCTCTCCACACCTTAGGGAAGATCACACATGCTGTTGGCCATAAGGGCCCTAAGTGTAGCTATTACATCACTTACAATCTCCAAGATTACAGTCTCCACCAGGATTTTGAGCCCTAGACTTTCAGTCTGTGCTCAGAAAAAAACTGTTTCTTGGAGTCCATGTGAGTGGCCCAGGAGAGAGGCCACATGGCATTGGGGCCTTTTATCATGAGGCTTCTGAAATTCACTAATGAGATCCAGAAAGAAGGCTGAGGCATGGGCACCCCTATCCCAGTTCCTGCCACCCACTGCCTGTGGCTCAGCTGGGGAACTTCAGCACCACCTGCTGCAAGGGGTCTAGGACAGAGTGGGTTATAAGATGGTTCCTAGAGCCAGATAGTCTTGAAAAAGAACAAACTTAGAGGACTCCTATTTCCCAATTTCAAAATTTACTGCAGATCTACAGTAATCAAAACCGTGGAATACTATTCAGCTTTAAAAGGAAGGAAATTCTGACATGTACTACAACGTGGATGAGCCTTGAGGACATTATGCTCAGTGAAATAAGCCAGGCACCAAAAAAAAAAAAAAAAAAAAATCAAACACCCTATGATTCCACTTACATGAGGGATCTAAAGTAATCAAAATCAGAGAGACAGAAAGTGGAATGGTGCTTGCTAGGGGCTGGGGGAGAGAATGGGAGTTATTTAATCAGTATAGAATTTCAGTAAATTCGTTTCATAAAATGAAAAAGTTCTAGGGGTCTGTTGCACAACAGTGTGAATATACTTAACACTACTGAACTGTACACTTAAAAATGGGTAAGATGGTAAATTTTTATGTGTTTTGTACCACAGCTGAAAATAAACAGTTTGGTTGGTATTAGCCTAGGGGTAGATGTATAGATAACAAAATAGAACTGGGAGCGCAGAAACAAAGGCATATATCTATGATCAACTGATTTTTGACCATAGATGTGGTTTGACCAGGCAGTGGTTTCTCAGATAGGACACCCAAAAGCACAGGTGATAAAAATAAATGAATAATAATAATAAACCGGACCCCATCAAAATTTAAAAGCTGGCCTGGGCCAGCTCCTCAGTGTTGTTTCACATAGCACCCTGCCCAGCCGAGTGAGCGGGAAACCGAGGCTCGGAGGGGACAGCAGCTTGTCTCGAACCCCTTGGGGAGGATGTGGCAGCGCCTGGACCTCCTGGGGCTCAGATGTTTCCTTTGCCTCTACTTTCCAGGTGAAGTGCTTCAAAAGACATTATTGAAATGAAAAGATGGTCCACACAAAAGGAGAAATATTTACAGATCACGTGCAGGCAGGCACACCGTGTTTTACTGTGCTTCACTTGGTTACAACTTGCAGATACTATGTTTTTTTTACAAATCAAAGCTTTGCTGCAACCCGGTGTTGGGCAAGTCTTTCAGCGCCAACAGCATTTGGTCACTTTGTGTCTCTATGTCACATTTTGGTAATTCTCACAATATTTCAAACTTTTTCATTATTATTATAGTGATCTATGATCAGTCATTATGACTTGCTGAAAGCTCAGATCATGGTGAACAGTTTTTAGCAATAAAGTATTTTTAAATTAAGGTATATACATTGTTTTTTAAACATAATGCTATTGCACACTTAGTAGACTATAGTATAGCATAAACATAACTTTCATAAGCACTGGTAAACCAAAAGGTTCATTTGACTCATTTTATTTTGGTATTCACTCTTGTGGTGGTCTCGAACTGAATCCACTCTACCTCTGAGGTATGCATATATGTAGTAAGGGACTTGCATTTAGAATATATTTTAAAAAACCTCTTACAACTCAATAATTAAAAGACAACCCAACGTAAAAGTAGGCAAAGGATCTGAATAGACATTTCTCCAAAGAAGATGTACAAATGGCCGATAAGCACAGGAGAAGATGCTTACCACCATTAGCCATTGGGAAAATGGGAATCCAGATCACACTGAGATACCACTTCATACCTGCCAGTCTGGCTAGAATGAAACACTGTAGCCTCTCCTCCTAGGGGTCTGGGGGTGTATAAGCAGCCACTGCCTCGCTGGCAGTTCTGCGGGGGCAAGGGAGTTGGGCACCTGGCCTCTAGGCAGAACACTGGTGGTGCTTTCCAGAGCTAGTTTCCTCCGGGGAGCCTCTTGTTTAGGTTACTGCCTCTCTTAAACTTACTTTGTTTTGTGCTCATTGCTGGGTCTCAACTTGGAGAATGTTCTTCCCATTCTTTGCTTTTGCTCGTCCTCCCAGGTCACTTGACGTCATAAGAGAAAGGTCAAGAAAGCAGACTCCAGTGCGGCACTGAGGTAGCCTGGCCTGGGCCAGCTCCTTGGTGTTGTTTCGCACAGCACCCTGCCCAGCCCGGTGAGCGGGAAACCGAGGCTCGGAGGGGGCAGCAGCTTGGCTCGAACCCCTTGGTGAGGATGTGGCAGGGCCTGGACCTCGTGAGGCTCAGATGTTTCCTTTGCCTCTCCTTTCCAGGTCGGGGAGACCGAAGCCTTCTAACTCAAGTCCTTCACCTGGCCGGGTGGGTGGATGCCCGGCTTCCTGCTATAGCCACATGGCTACTGACTGGCTACGTCAGGCTGAGCCAGGAAAGGGGAGGCTGGAGCTTTAGCAGAAGCAAGGCTGACCTGCTGGCTCCTGTGAGCGCAGTGTCCACAGTCACTGGGCTGCTGCTGGTCAGTGTGGCAGGAGGCAGGCAGTGAGCCAGGGGTGCGTGGCACCCAAAGTGAGGAAGGAGAGGAAAGGAGAAGGGCCTGTTCTGTGGGAGAGGCCACCTTCCTGGGGCTTGGCGCACAGCTGGCTTCTGGGCCCTGGGCTGGGGCTCTGCTCATCTGGCCCCAGCACTGCCCAGGTCAAGGCTTGGCCTTCATTGGCCCTACACTTGACCAAAAGGTTTTCCTCCCACCCTCCAGGGTGGGCGTGAGCCTTGCTGGCTCTTCTGTGGGATGAAGCCCACCTTTTGCTGTGTGGCCTTTCCCCTCTGAGCTGGAGCAGTTCTCTGACAGTTAGCATCCAAGTTGTCACCCAGAGGTGACACCCAGGTGAGGAATGGTCAGGAGCCTAAGGGCTGTGAGATGGGAAAGGGGCTATTCAGCCTGCCCTGATCATAGGCCTGGCCCTTCCCCAGACCCTGTGATTAGAGTGTGTCCCCCTCCCAGCACTTGTGCCCTTGGTGGTGTGCATGCTGGAACCTGAGCCACCTCTCCCAAGTGTCAGCTCCCAGAACCTCATTCAGGCTCGGCCAGCTAGATAGCCGGCTTCCAGTTTCAGTCCCATGGACAGGTTTCTTAACTTGTCAGGTGGGAATAATGGCACCTTCGTGGTAGGTTTAGGTTTTGTTGTGAGGAAAATGAGTTAATAGCGCTTTCCCAGCTGGGAAACATGCATACCAATGACACGAGAGCAGCCTGTCTTGCAAGCCCCATGTGCACGCTGCTCTGATGGGAGCAGAGGCCGCTCGCTGTGAGCAGTCCTCTAGACCAGCTCAGGCCTCCATCCCTGTCCCGCTGTCCTCCTGGAGGCAGCTGCGTGGCGTCGTGGCTGAGCACTGTTGCAGTGCATCCCCCTCATGGTAGATGGCAAGGCCCTGTCGATGGGGCATATGGCGGGATAGCGGCCTGGCCGCTCCAGCCCAATCAGACCCAGAACCTGTATGGGATGAGCCCAGGCCCCAGTGTCTGTTTAGGATTTGTTTGGTAAGCTGCCTCCTGCCAGGAGAGTCGGACAGTGCTGCTGCTGCCTGTGATCTCCAGAGAAGCTGCTGAACTTTGACTTCAGGGTTAGCTTATGCTTGGGCAAGGGGCTAGCCGGCTGGGCTGTGAGCCCCTGCCCCTCCCCCATCCATTGTGGGCAGTTGCCCACCTGCCTGTGCCACCATTCATATCTGGACCCTGCAGAGTCAGGTTAAATGAGAGCCCACAAGGAGAGCCATGCGCTGTCGGGCTGGGTGGGTGTGAAGGAATTGCGCCTTCAAGCTGTGACACAGCCACCCCACCATGCAGACAGTGAGTGTCCCAGGAGCAGGTGGTAAGCTGTGCGTTTCGTGCCAGACGGCAGGACCAGGCATGACGGGGACGTGCCGGCCACAGAGCAGGGCGTTCCCCTCCATTCCTTCAGCCCCTGCTCCCTTTCTGCATACACAGAACGATGCTGGGCCTCAGGCTCCCCACGCACAAGCCCTGGGCTGCTGCCCAGCCCGGCCAGCCAGGTTCTTAGCAGGCTTTATTTGTATGATTTGCAAAATGAAACTCGAGATTTTTCTCAACTTCAGAATCTCGATTATGCATTTCAAAGTCTGTCTGCAACATGGCTTGAAGATTTTGCTGTGCCTTTGGGGGCCGGGGGGGGACAGATGGCCCCCATAAAGGCCCACTGCCTTCCTTGTTCTCTCTCAGGGAAGAGGAGAGAGATGGATCCCAGCAGTTTGAATGGGTTGAGTACTCTGCTGCCAGCACCCATTACAAACCGTATTCCAATTTGGAAGAAACTACCACCACCGCATCATCCCATAGACCACGACATGGCCGAACCCCTGTATTTTAGTGTCGTCCTCTGCCCTCCCCCGCCCCCCCAGCATGGTGCCCGTGCATCTCTGCAGGTTCATTCATTCAGCAGCTGTCTCCTGCATTGTCACGTGCGAGGCCCTGCCTGAGGGGCCGGGATACAGTGGTGTGCACAGCCAAGCTCCTCCCCTTGAGTGCGCACAGAGGGAATGGAGGGTAGAAACACACCTAGCGGCGGTTAGTGATGCGTCTGGGAGAAAGATAAAGCTGGTAAGGGGGTGCAGTGGGGGAGTGTGGCTCTTTAGGCAGGGAGGTCTGGGAAGGCATCTCTGAGCAAAGACCTGAAGCAGGTGAGGGAACTAGGCAAGGTGATACCAGGAGAGGCTTCTGGGTGGACAGCACAGGCCACATGTGTGCCTTGAGATAGGAATGGGCCTGGCAGGACTAGAATCAGCCAGAAGCCTGTGTGACTGGCTGGGCAGGGAGGAGAGGGGGGAAAAGATGTGGTCAGAGCTCATGAGGGCCTGGGGAGGCAGGAAGGAACTGTGGGGCATCATTCTAAGTGTGGTTAAAGCTACCTCAAGGTCGTGTGTGTGAAAGACTCGGCTGCTGTGTAGAGAGTGAGGGCGTTTGTCAGTTCAGGCCTCAGATGGCTCTATCCAACCGCTAATCCGAAGAGCCTTAATGAAGGAGGGATTTACAGTGGCCTGGGTGGACATCAGGAACCCACAGGGTAGGGGTAGTGCAGGGCCCCGGGCACCTCTGCAGCAGGCTGCCTGTCAGAGCTTTCAGTCCTTGGTGGCCAACCCTCAGCACCGGAGGGAACTTGGGATAAATGCTCTGCTCTCGTCCCTGCCCTGCTCTGCTCTCTCACTGGTATCTCCTGCTGGTCAAACCCACCCAGCAGCCAGGGGGTGCACTTCAGGCCTGGCTTTTTAGGTCCATGTGGGGAGGGCGGAGGAGGAGCAGTGGCAAACTTTGCCAAGTTCAGGGGCAAGGCCAGGTCCTCGGAGAAGATGTGGGAAGGCCCGGCTTGGCAGGGGGGTGGGCTGCATGGGCAGGGATGTTCTCCCCAAGGTGCAGGTGGGGAATTGGTGTATTTGTAGACAGTTGCTTCCCATCTGCTATTTCTGGCATTCTTCAACTGACCCTAAGAGTGGCCTGATGGTCACTGCCACCCCCACCCTCCAAGTGGGCAACTGAGGCCCCAAGAGGTTAGTCATAGGACTCCAAGACTACCAGGCATTCATTCATTTATTCCTTCAACAAAACTTCAGTGTGTACCACTGCGTGCCCTTGTGAAGAACTGCCAGGCAAACCTAGGGCTTCTGAATTACTGTTTTGAAGAAAGAATAGAGAAGGGTGTCTTGAAAGATGGACTTCATGTTCTAGCCTGACCAGCACATGAGCTCTTTCCCAACACCTTTCTTGGGTAAAGGAGCACAGGGTGATGGCTCTGCCCCAGCACTCCTGCCTCCAGTCCTGGGCCCCCTACGCCCACCATGTACGGCTGGCACTCTCCTGCCTCGGCCCCTCAGACTGTCCTGCAAGCTCAAACCCTGCCCATTCCTTTCACTCTTCCCAAATATCTGTCGCATCCCTTCTGCGGGCCCCATACTGGTCTAGCCCCTGAGGGGCCATTGGTGAAGAAGTCAGATGGTGTCCCTGCCCTCACAGGGCTGACACACAAGAGGGAGCAGACAACAAAGCCATCTGAGGGTCAGCAGAAGAGGCTGTTTAAGGTGGCCATGGGGCTGTGGGGACAGTATTGGGGGGCAGGTAGGAGTGGGGTGAGATGGCGCGAGGCAGAGAGACCTGCAGGGACAAAGGTGGGGGCAGAGGCAGGTATGGCTGCAGGGCCTCGCATGATGGGAGAGGGGAGGGAAGGAGAGGAGCCTGCGTGTGTGCGGGTAAACTGAGATATGGAGCTGGCTCTCACTCTGAAGGAGCTGAGGCCTTCAAGCAGAGGAATCAGGAGGGTCCCTCTGCCTTATGGCAGGTTAGGGGTGTCTAGGCTACAGGCGGTGGAGGACATTGAGGTGCCATGTGCTTCTAGGGATTCTTCTCCCCCCCCCATCAGGACTCCACTCTCCATCTGCCCCCTGTTTGGGCATTTAGTGTGTTCTGCCCTCTGTCAGAGGAGGGTCTGTGCACCAAGCTTCAGGGGTCCCACGAATCCCAGGAAGATTGGTGCTGTTATCTGGCAAGTGGCCCCGTGGTATTTCTCCTATTCCCGGGGTGATGGTAAACTGAGGCTCCGGGCCAGTGGCATGGTGACAGGTTGCTCAAGGCCTGAGACAGGGCAGCCTTGGAGCTGCACATAGCATGACCCCAGGCAGATTGAGAAGGGTGGGGAAATGAGATCTGAAGAAGCATCTCCATGGTGGCCATAATTTTCATAAGAACATCAAGAAAATAAAATACAACCAAAACTTCCATGTGGCTTGGGGACACATGAGAGAGAACAGCGCCAGGGCCAGGGTGGAGAGAGTGGGGGACCCTGGGGTGGGGGTGCAGGGTAAGAGCCCAAGCCTTGAGTCCTTCGGGTCTGGACCGGAATGCAAGTCTGGCTCTGCCACTTCCTGGCTTGGGGGACTCAGACCGACTCTTGGACCTCTCTGAGCCTCGGTTTCCTCTGTAAACTGGCAGTACATAGGATGAGGAGTTATGAGGAGTTATGTGCTGTGCTTGGCCCAGGTGGCATCGTGCCTCACAGCTCCCCATAGCATGAAGCTGCAGGGCAGAGTCTGCAGTACAGGTGTGCCGTGGTGGGTCAGCTCCCCCTGCTCCTCCCCTCCCCTCCCCTCCCTAGCCTGGCACTTGTCAGTTCTCCGGGCAGGTTTCCTTGTCCCTGTCAGCTCCCATCCGGGGCCTCAGACATAAATTAGCTAAGGTCTCCTGTGAGCCGTCTGGACGCTTTGTGCCTTAGCCATCGATCGGCTATCTCTGGCGGGCCTGGGAGACGGCTGAGGAGCCTTGCTTTCTGCTGGTGTTCAGGGGCCAAGTCTGCAGGAGGCTAATTGACAATCCTGATCGGGTTTGGCAGGCCTGCGTTTTCTGCACTCTTCTCAAGTGGCTGGTTTTCAGGTCTCCACGAGTGCTGGGACCTCTCCCCCAGCCTCCTCCCTCCCTGGCCCTCCACCTTCTTGCCTGACTGTTCAGGTGGGAAGGGCCGTCTTGGTGCAGGTGTCATGGGAGAAGCTGCAGAGTGATGGCAGAAACAGAAGCCTTGCAGGGATGTGTGTTCCTGTCCCACAGCCTTGGGGCCTGGAATGAGACACCTAGCTCAGGGAAGCAGGGTCCCCCACTCTCTCCACCCTGGCCCTGGCGCCGTTCTCTCTCATGTGTCCCCAAGCCACATGGAAGTCTTGGTTGTATTTTATTTTCTTGATGTTCTTATGAAAATTATGGCCACCATGGAGATGCTTCTTCAGATCTCATTTCCCCATCCTTCTCAAACTGCTGCTAATTGGATACTTCCCTTAAGTCCCAAAGGAGCCCTGAAAGGGGCTTTCATGTCATGGCTCTAGGGGCAGACCATAGCTCAGGTGTCATCTCCCCTAGGAGCCTCACTCACCTACATACACTGGACCAGAGGTGGGTCTCCTTTGTGTCCTATCTCCGTGGTCACGGTCAGGTGGGCTCACCTGTCATATTTGAAGTGCAGGTATCGGTCTTCTGTCTCATGTTCCTTTCTGTGAGGGTCCCCTTCATGGCTGATTAGACTGGCAGCCTCTCACATCTCACTTGGGAGAGACTTTGAGCCAAGTGGCACTGAGGCCAAGGGATCATGGCAGAGTACTGATAAAGGTTGTGAGCTTCTCTCCTGGGCTCCCCGAGTGGTTGCCCTGCCTGTTGGAGGTCTGAGGCTTTATCTTCTATTTGGATCCCGTGTCCTGGGCCCCTGAAGAGCCCTGATCAGCTTGAACTAATCTGAGTTGGATCTTATTCCTTGTAATGAAGCACACCTGACCCACCCTGTTTCCCTGCTCTGCGCTCCGTTTGTCCATGGCCAACCTTCCCTCCCCTGGCAGAAGTATCAGGCCAGGCTTGTAACCAGCCTCAGGAGGCTTCTTAATGGACTGGTCTGGGAGGCAGGGTCTCTGAGCCAGACTGCTGGGCACTGCTGGGACTGAGTAGTTCACTCTTCTTCCTATGTATAGGGCAGAGTGGCCCGTGTGTTCCTGGTCAAGGGCCCGGGCTGAGGGCCAGGGACTGTTGCTGCCTAGGTAACCCCTCCCCCCTGCCTGTTTCTGCCTTCCCCATGTGGGGGCAGAGAGGAGGTGCCTTGGCCTTCAGGAAGCTCGTCATTCACCATGAATGGCTGTGGCATCTGTCCCTGAGGCCCTAGAAAGGCCTGAGAGTCCTGGAGAAGTAATGTCTCAGGAGACTGTAGCTGTGGCTGCCCCTTCCTGACAGCCGCTGAGCCTTAGTGAGAGCAGCCCCCACACGGCCCTTGGTGTGATTCCTACTCTGGGCTTGCCTTGCTGTTTTGATTGGAGTCTCAGTCTGCTCCTGATCTCAGCATGTCAGATGTATCTGAGCAGGTGTCTGGGCTCAAGGAGGGCTCTGAGCAAAAAAGCCAGCCTCCTGAGTGCTGGCTTAGAGGGGTCAGCTGTGCAGAGGGCTGTGGACAGCATGTGCCCTCTCGTCCAGCTGGGATTGGCCCTGCTCTCCTATACGCTGGGCTGCCCATGGCCCTCTAGCCCCCAGCCCCACATTGAACCTGCTTAGACCAGCCTGGGCTGCAGCCCTGCTGGGCGAGGGCAGCCCTGACTTTACAGGGCCTCAGCCTTCAGCCACTCTCAGAGCCAGGCCTTGTCCCCATAGGAAATGGCCTTAGAGTCGCTGCCAGGCTTAATCATCCAGGCTTCTCCCAGGAGATGATGTTCTCCCTCGGGCTTCCACGGAAGAGCTAGCTTTGTCTGCTGTGAGTGTGTCATCCAGGAGATGTGTGCTTGAAATTTTACCTGTCTCCATCCCAGAGGGATCCTCAGTTCTGTGTCCCACCCCCTTGCAGCTGCAGGGTCTGGCCTGGTGCTGGGTGCAGAGCAGCCCTCAGCCCCTATAGCAGCCCCTGGGGCGTGTCCCTCTGTGCCAAGGTAGGAGCAGAGGCTCAGATGCAGGCCAGCAGGGGCCCCCAGCCAGCAAGCCAGGGAGCTTGCACTTTTGCCAGAAGTTGTGACTAGGGGGACTGTTTCATAAGTTCAGCCTGACCAATACTGAGCACAGTGGGAGCAGGTGAGACAGGCTTGCAGGCTGAGATGTGAGAAGGCATTAAGCAATTGGGACGCGAGGTGATAAAGACCTGGCACCAGGGGTGAGAGAGGCAAGGAGGGGGCCTGAATGGGGGTGGGGAGGAGTACTGATTGGCTGGGGGTTGAGAGGGGAGATGGGTGCTGTGGAAAAGAGGAGGGTCTGATGTTGGGCCGTCCAGGTTCCAGTCCCAGCTCTGCCCCCTGCTGGCTTCTCCCTTGTAAGACAGCACTGTCCCAGGTGCTGGGGTGAGATGGTCCTGGCGTGGGAGCCTCTGTGGGAAAGACCTGAGAGGGGAAGGTGGCAGGCCAGGCATCCGGTGGGGAAGGGCTGCCCTCTGAGTCAGTGAGAAGGCCCCAGAGAAGGCCAAGGCAGCCAAAAGCCCACACCCAGCCTCTCTCGCTGCCCCGGAGTCCCACAAGGGCTAGCAGGCTCTTGTTCCCACCTTACCGGGCCCCTGGGCCTGGATTACAGGAGGTACCATTGCCCAGAGAGCACTGGCCTGAGCACTATGGGTGGAACCCCCATCCCTTCCCAAGCACTTGGGCCCCTGGCATCCCACAGGGACCAGCTCTTCCAAGCCTAAGGTGGCTGTGTCGCCAGCTGTGAGGAATACTGCTGACACCCTGACAAGTCAGGGCTGACCCTTTGGGCCAGCGGGGGTCCCCCTGACAGAAGGCGGGGCACTGGGTCCATGTAGCAGCTTTTCAAGGCCAGTCCGGACCAGGGGTCCCTGTCTGTGCCCTTCTGGGGCAGTCTGAGGCCACACTCTCCTAAGTCAGCTATGCTAGGCAGGAAATCAGTTCCGGAAATGTACCCCACAGCCAGATGATCAAAGCCCGCAGCCAGAGCTCCCTGGAGCTGCGGGATCGGTGTCTGCAGGAGCCGCTGCTCATCGCCGCTCTGCCAACGCAGCCGGGAAGGAGGGGACTGCCTCCCTTCCCCGTGGGCGCCGCGAGCTGCCCACACACTCACTTCCAACCTACTTCTTGTTTCCCCAGAACCTCCAGTGGGCCCGCGACGTGTTGCTAGGCAGCGGTATCCCGTGGCAACAACTGCAGCACATGCCGGCACAGGGGCTCTTCTGCGAGAGGAACAAGACCAATTTCTTCAACGTGAGTACTTTGCCTTGTTGATTTCCGAGGCTGCTTGCTGCCCTGCTTTGCGCCAGAGGCGTGCGAATGGCCCCCCTGGGCGGGCGTTCCCAGGACCACATCTTTGCGGCATCCTCAGAGGGCAGGCAGGGTGGCGCAGTCGAGAGTGCGCCAGACTCGGGAGTGGGGCCGTGCCTGCCGAGCCACTTCTGCAAGTCGCTGCCCCCTCTCGGCACTGGTTTACCTGTCTATGGGGAGAGGCATGGATGGGCTCAGTGTGTTCTCTGGAGCCCCAGGTAATCTGGGGCCCCAGCAGGAAGTGGTGAAAGGGTTTCCAGGCTCATGGTCTGCTTCTCCTGGAGCAGCGCCATGTGCCCTCATGTGGTCTCGGGTGCCTAGGAAATTCTGACTGAAGCTGGGTCTACTGCTTAAAAAACAAGTTTGGCCAGTGCTGGGCTTTCAGTACCCTTCCAGCCTTGACATTCTGGATAGGGTAGAGACCCACCTCTTGGCCAGGACATGGCCTGTCGCCAAGGCCTGTCTGCTTTCCATCCCTGAGGCCCCCTAAAGCCCACATCTACCCTTCCTGGCCACCCCACCCAGGCCCATCCCTCCCTCATTTGCTCTGTCCTGCACAGAGATAGCTGGCTCCTCGCTCTACTCCACCAACAAGTCCTCATCCACCCCTCCCAGCACAGCCAGCTCCCGCTGGGTGTCTTTGGCAAGTTACCCAGACCCTCTGAGCTTTGGTGTCTTCCCTGATGCCCTGTTACTTGTCAGGAAACTGAAGGGTGGGGTTGGCCTGGACAGGAGCTGAGGAGAGCAGGTCTTGGGTCTGGAGGGGGGTGTCAAAGGCTGGTTCTCGAGGCACATGGCAGTGGGGCCCTTCCCACTGAGAGCCAGCCAGGCGCCAAGGGGTCTGGGTCCCATGGCTCTTCTCTCCTGGGCTCTGACCTTCTAGTGGCTAGGCAGGGGCCATGGAGCCTAGGAGCTCTGCCTCTGCCAGCACTCCCCTCCCCGGGTATTTTATAGACAAGCAATAGATGTAACCTGTAACCAGTCTACACAATACCAAGGGTTTGCAGAGAAAGGGTTTGCAGATGCCCAGGCTGCAGCCACCATCCCTCAGCAGCCACTGTTCCTCATCCTGTGTGTATCCTTCCAGAGGGTGTCTGCCTGTTTATAAGCCAGGGCACAAACATGTACACAAAGGACAAAGTACAAGTGCTTCTGACTTCTGTTGTTGTTGGTTTTTTTTCTTTTTCACTTAAAAATATATCTTAGAGAGTGTTTAAGAACTGGTTCTGTCTTTTTAATAGCTGCATAGTATTCCCAACATATGGATTTGCCACAATTTACCTCCCCATACCCTACCTATTGATGGGCATTTAGATGGTTTCCAGTCTTGTTATTTCCGTGTTTTGTGTATACATCTTTGCTATGTGGAAATCCATTCATAGGATAAATTCCTAGAAACAATTCCCTGGTCAAAGGGTTTGTGGTGCTTTCAAGTTTTAGAAGATAGTACCCTCCAGAGATCCAGCCCACATTCCCAAACACAGATTCATTTTTTTCAGACCTCTTCTACACTGTCTTACTTAACTGTTACATATTTGCTCTTCAGTAGGTGAAAAATGCTATTGTGTCTCATTTATTATTAGTGGGATTGCCCGTGATATCACACTAACAGTTTTTTGTTTTTGTTTTTTTTTTTTGAAGACTTTATTTATTTATTTGAGAGAGAATGAGGGAGAGCACATGAGAGGGGGGAGGGTCAGAGGGAGAGGCAGACTCCCCGCCGAGCAGGGAGCCCAATGTGGGACTCGATCCAGGGACTCCAGGATCATGACCTGAGCTGAAGGCAGTCGCTTTAACCAACTGAGCCACCCAGGCGCCCCACACTAACAGTTTTAATTTCTTCTTCTGTGCCATTTCTGCTCATGTCAATTTTCTTACTAGATTGTTGATCTTTTTCTTTTTGATTTATAGGAACTCTATATATTGATGAAATGGGCTGTCAGTGTTGTGCAAACCTTTTTTTCTGCAGTTTCTAAATTGAAGTTAGAGCCAGGCAGCTAGCTAGTTTCCCTGAGCTCCTTTATCAAACGAGCTAGCTACCGTTAGTACCTGCCTTGAAGAGTAATTGTAGGGATCAAGTTATATAATGGGATAATGACCCTAATTCAGGATCTGGCTCATGGTAGGTGCTCAAGAATACAGCTTCCCTCCCTCTTCCCTCTCCCATTGTTGGTATTTGCCCTCAAAGACTATACAGTAACGTTGGAAGGAGAGAGCCAGTCTCCCTCTCTTCCTCATAGGTGGAGTGCTTACCCTTCCTAATGATAGAGTTTAGGAGACCAGCACCTCAGATGCCTGTAAACCCAGGGCACGTCTGAGCTGGCAGCCGGGTGCTCCAGGCCCCTTCCCCATTGGGCTCACTCCCCATAGCAGCTCTTGTGGTTCCTGGGGCCTTCCAGAAAATGAGTTCTGCAGAAGGACAGTCAGGCTGTGCCTGTGGGAGAGAAGGTGGCAGTGCCTGGGTGAGCCTGGCACCTGGGCAACGCCTCCCCGTAGCCAGTAGCCCCTGCAGATACAGGCCACCCAGCCTGGACTATATGATGTGGGTGGTTTTAGCTCCACTGTGTCAGCTATTTCTCCATGCTTCCCAGTGACCTGCTGCTTTTACCACCCCCAGGCCCTCTCCAGCCCAAGTCCTGGCCATCTCTGCTCTCTCGGCTCTTCTCTTTGGAGGTGCCTTGGGGCTCCTCGTGCTTCTCCGGCCCGAAATGTTAACCTCTGGGGTGGAGGCCAGACACTTGCACCCCTATTTGTGAAGTGCCCAAGGGACAGGTGCTCCCAGCTGCTTGTGACAGGATGGCCCTTGCTGAGTGCCCCCCCCACCCCCCATCCTTGCCATTGCTGCAGGAGGACCCTCAGGGTGGACACTTCCTCCAGCCCTGCCTCACACCGAGAGTGTTGACCCTGTGTGCTCTCAGTACAGGAATTTGTTTAGCAGGTGTGACCAAGTGTGAGGAAATGGTTTTCTGCCACGTTTACAGAGGAGCATTTAGAGCCCCCTCAGCTGACTGCTGGGATGGGGCCATGGCTCTGACAACTGGGGCTGTAGGTCGGGAGGAACAGGCTGGCTCTTCTCCCTTCTGCTGTGCATTGGGGTTTACTGCTTCAGCCTGGGGTGGGGGCAAAGGCATGGGGCTGCTGGCCCTTGTGAGGAGGTACAGGGGGGGTGAGGGTGGGGGCTCTAGGCACCCTGACCTGCCATCCCTCAAAAACCCCACTGTCCTGGGCCACCCATGCCACCCAAGAGGCTGTCTGGACAGCCCCCCTCATCATCCTCAAGGGCCCGGGCTAGGGGACCCTCCTGTTATTGATAATTTCTGAAAATTGTGTGAGTCTTATAGGGCCACACATTGTCCCTGCAAACAGTCCTGACACACAGTGGGGCCCAGGCGCCACGGCCTTCTCAGAGATGCTTCTGTGCGTGGTTGGGCTGTTCTCTTATCTTAGGTGTGTGTGTACAGAATCAGACAAGTTTGTTGTGTAGCTGTACAAAATTGTGTGTGCTCACACCCGCGAGCTTTTCAGCAACCTGGGGTTGTTTTTGTTGTTTTTTGAGGGTTTTTTTTTTTTTTTTTTTTTTTTTGCTGACATTAAGTCTGAGAGAAGTTTCCCTGTGAGGGCACAGGCCGTCTCACTCAGCTGCCTCCCAGTATTGTGCCGTGGGAGGGCCACGGTCTCCTTGAGTGGGCACATATGTGGGGCCCGGCTTTGTGCTCATAAGGAGGCTGCAGCAGGCCTCCCTGTGCCTGTCTCTGTGCCGTAGCTGTCCCAGCCTGGCCCAGAGAGGTGCTCACTGTTTATGGACTGATTCCATTCGTACCTTTTCCCTTAACAGCTGGTCTCTAGGCGCATCCTCCGGGTCCAGCCAGTGCTGGTTGCTGTGGTGCCCGTGCCCCAGGATGCTTGCAGGCTTGCAGTAGAGCCCTGCACATGGGTCCCTCCGTGGAGGGCCTCTGTAGGACACCATGGGGCACGTGGGAGAGTCGGGGGAACTCTTGAGTTTGGGTGTGCTGGAGGCAGGGTTCCCACTGCAGGGCGGGTGCCGCCCGGCCAGGAAAGGGCCAAGCGATGGAGGCCAAGGTTAGAGGCACCCTCAGGGGGAGCTCCTCAAGGCTGGGCCGTGCCTGAGGCAGTGCTGGCTGAGTCTTCATGGGGCGGGTGAAGAGCCAGACAGAGGGATGCTGAAGGGCGGGTGAGTGTGACCTGGGGCTTTGATGGCAGCCCTCCTCACGGGAGCTCTTGCACATGGGGCTTAGCGGGCCTGCTGCACAGCTGGCTGGGGCCCCGCGCAGCGTAGACGTGGCGTGTAGCAGGGCACAGCAGTGCGGTTGGATGAGCATGTGAGGGAGAGAGGAATGAACTTGGCACATCTCCAGTCCCACTGTTCCATAACTTGGCTGCGAGGGAACAGTTCCCAGCCCACCCCCTTCCTCCGCCGTGGAAAATCCCTGCTTGCGGGCTGTGTGCCGAGCAGGTTGGAGCTCCTGGGCCGTGGCTCGTGCTCCAGAGCAGGCCCGGGCCCCGGCTGAGGGCCCCATTACCTCAGCCCTCTCCCACCGGGCAGAACAGTCTGGTCTTTGCCAAAACAGAGCCAGGGTTGTTGGACGTTGTTGGTTGAGGTCCTGCGGCCTTCCCTGCCCCAGCAGGGCCTGGCCTGGGCCCCGGTGCCTGTTTCTTCACAGCATCGGGCGGGACTGGCGGAGGCATGTGGCTGTGTGATTCAGACGTGGCTCCTCAGGCCAACTGTGCAGAACAGGGAGCAGGGAAGACAGGGAGGCCTGGGGCTGGGGCTGTGAGGTGGGGATTGGGCCTGGGGTCATATGAACCCTCCTGAGCCAGTGCCCAGCCCTGAGTGGGCTACGGGGGAGGGAGGAGCAGGGGGCTGTCCCTCTCTGGGCAGAGGGGGCCAGGAAAGCAGGCTCCAAGCACACGGTGGAGGCTGAGGGCTTGTCTTCCGAGTGCCCAGAAGCTTTTACAGCTTCCTGTACTGGTGTGTGTACTTCTGGGCAGGTGGGCCCAGGCACAGGCTGGAGCTGGGCTGCTCTGTCCAGAGCGAACTTCTCTCCCTCTTAGAGTTGCTTCAGAAATGTTCCCATAGTAACCAAGCCAGAGATGGCTCTCCTTCCTTTCCCAAAATGTTTGCTTATTTTAGCAGGCAGGGTTTTTTCTTGTTTCAACCCAGTTTCCAGCCCCTGTGAAAGAAGCAAAGGGAGCTGAGGGCCCAACTAGCACGGCTTCCTGCGTCCGAGACTGCGTGGGGTGGGCAACAGCTGCGGCTCGAGTTGGAGGGAGTGGAGGGGAGGTGCTGCCTGGCTGGGACTTGGCTGCCCTGCCACGGTGCCCCCATAGCCACTCCTGCCCCATGTGGGGGTCTGCCTGAGGCCCAGGCGAGCAGCCCGTGGCCAGTAGCACCCAGGGCAGGTCCCCAGGCTCCGGGCCACTGAGTAGAGCAACAGACTTTGGACTTAGGTAGGCTTGGCTCCTGGCCACTCCACCCCCTCCCAGGCCCCGCATTGGGCACGGGGCTGCCTGTTGGCAGGGTGGTCACAATAGGCGGATGGAAGCCGTCGCCCAGCACGGGCTTGGCACATCACACAATTCACCCTTGGGATCAGGAGTCAGCCTGCGTGGGGCTTTGGGGCTCTTCTGTGGATCCCAGTGGTGCCGCAGGAGGGCAGTGCTGGTACCAGAAGGGGCGTGGCTAGAGCCAGTGGTGGGAGCCCCATCTCTCACAGGGCTGGGGCCCTCCAGACGCTCAGGCCCTGCCCTGGCTCAAGTGGGGCAGTCTGAAATGCGGAGCTGTCTGCCCACCATGCAGGCCCCTTTCTGCAAGGCCTGGCTTGGCCTTTGGTGCCTGTGGATGCAGGTCGTGCGTACTCCTTGTCAGTGCTGCATAGTGCTCTGCTGTCTGTCCTCCAGCTTATCTACCTGCCCTCTGCCCAGGGGAGCATTAGCTTCCAGTTCTCCACTGGTACAAAAACATGGCCTTCCCTGGTCTCCCTCCTCACTGTGCAGGTCTCCAGGACAAGGTCACAGGCCCTCCAAAACCAGTGCCTCCACACGTCGGAAGCCAGGTGGTTCTGCGGATCCTGTCCAGGTTCCCTCTCACCAGCCCCCTCTCCACCCTTCCTGGCACTCAGAACCACAGATGACTTTCATTTTGGCTTATCTATGGGGTGATTGGGAAGGCTGAGCCCCTTCCTATACCCATGGCTAGTGCCTCTGTCTGCCCCGGCTCTGGCGTGTGCTGCTACCTGGCAGCCACCACGTGGGCTCTGTGGTTCTGTTTGTCCTGAGTCCATGTTGCTTTAAGTGTTGGGAGATACAGTTGTCATGAGCCGTCTTTGTTCTTCAAGCGATTGTGTTGTGTGGTCCCCAGCCCTGGTGCCTATGTGCTCACTGAGGGCCCTGATGTGAGAGAAAGGACCCCCACAGGCTGGGCAGCCAGCTCGGGGGAGAGCCACCCCACCAGAGCTGGGGGAAAGGAGAAAAGGCCTCTAAAACCCCCGGCACCCCATCTTTCTAGGCAAGAATCAGTCACACCCCTTCTACCCTTAACTTGCCTCCAGTTGGCTGTGTGATCTTGGGGGAGTCCCCCTCCACCTCCACAGTGAGCAGATGACAGGTATTAGGGAGGGGCAGGCACAGCAGGCCCATCTCTGAGGCGGGTAGCCCAGCCCCTGAGACAGTGCCCCGGCCCTCGGGAGGGAGCCGGGGGTCCAAATGGAGGCCGGTGGTGCCAAGCAGGGCACAGCCTCTGGAGCCCAGCACACCGGGCACACTCCCAAACAGCAGGGACCTCATCTAGAACAGTGTCTCTGTCACCCCCACCCCCAGCACATTCCCCTGGCAGGAATTCTCCCCACCCTTGAGAGTTCCCTGGGACAGGGTTAACTGGGAAGCCAGTAGCCCCAGAGTGAGGGACAGCAGGCATCATCCTGGCTTGGGTGAGCCCTGGCCAGGTCCTGGGGTCTGTGCCCAAGACATCTGCCTCCTGCTGCAGGGCTAGACTTGGCCCTTCTTTCCCACTACCCGCCCCCTCCTAGTTCCCGAGAGGCACGGTGCCTGGTGGGCCTGTGGGCAGCCCTTGCCTCACTTGCACCTACCCCTGGAGCTGAGTCACTGCACCCACCCCCGGATGCCAGCCCCAAGTTTGGGGCCTTTTGCAACAGGCAGACATCAGGGAAGACCAAGGCACGACCCAGGGATGAGGTGTTGGTTTCCCCAGTTAATTATACCCTCTATGGCTCCTGACAACAGCAGATCTGTCCTGCCTCCCGGCAGTAAACAAGCCCCAGGAGCATCGGCATGTGGTGTTCCAGCCCGTGGGGCGCTCCAGTGCAGAGTCCCACCCACCCTCTCCGGTCAGGGCCAGGGAATGTCGGAATAGGAAGCCCCCGGTTGGCAGCAAACCCACACCTTTCCTGAAATCAGTCCACCCATGTCACCTTTGCTGCTCTCAGGACCGGTTGTGACCAGTTTCGGTTCCACCTCTGCTTGTCCCTGTGCCACACCTCAAGGAATGTGTTGCCCCGTTGTTAAGCCTGCTGTGTGCCAGACCCTGGCCAGCTACGTTGTCAGGGAGGTCCAGTGTCCACAGGCCCATTTCATGGAGGTGCCAGGAGGTAAAGTGCCTTGGCTGAGGTCCCACGACCAGTCCATGTTGGAGGACGAATGTGAACCTCACTCTGTCTGGTGCTGAAGCCCGTGGGTGGTAGCCCGCAGTTGCACATGAGGGAAGGAGAGCAGAAAGCCAGGGACAGGTTGGCTCCTACACTGGGATCAGCCCAGCTGCTCCCAAGCAGGAATGTTGCCTGCATGGTTCATTGGCTGGGTAGGGAGGATGGTGTGGCTCTGGGCAGGGGAACAGGGGCATCTAGCCCTGCCCTAGCAGGTGGGGCTGCGATTCCAGATGGAGGCTGGAGTAAGTAGCTGGGCCATGGTAGAGGCTAGGACTGCATTGTCGGCTGGCGTGGGCACCGGGCCTGTGTGGGCACGATGGGGTTGCCCCACCTGTCTATGGTAGACAGTCCCTGCCTGGCTCCACCCAGGGGCTGGGGCTCCTGAGGCAGAGCACAATAACAGCGGAGGCTGCCATGGTTGCCACAGGCCCAGAGCATCTGTACCCAGCTGGGCCCACGGCAGCAACGGCAAGACTGGCCCCATTTACAGGCACTCACTGGGGGCTTCATTTGGGGTGCCGCCTTTGATCCTCCACAGCATGTGTGAGTGGCTTAGATGCTATTATTATCCCCATTGTACAGATGGGGAAGTTGACACCAGCAGGTACCGTAGGCTGTCAAAATCAAAAGCCCTTTTCTGTCCTCTGCCCACCAAGGCTGACCTGCCTTCCCCTGTTGGACAGCAGAGCTTGTGACCCTATTTTCAGGCCCTGTTCAAAGGCCACTCCCTGGCTGATGTGCTTGCTCCGGGTAATGGGAGAGAATGGCACTGAAGGGGCGTTTGTGGGGTGTGCTTCTGCAGCAGAGGTGGGGGGACCCTGCAGAGATCGGTTCCATCTGTCCCCCTTCGAACAGTGTGCAGAAGCCAAGGGAGTGAGCCAGGATCACACAGCTAGCAAGTAATGAGGCTGGAGTCCAAATCCAGGTCTGTCCTACTCCATGACCGGCTCCTTTAGCTGCTGTGTTGGGAAATCAGTGGCCACATCCAGGCTCTGTCTGCTCCATTAGTGATGTCTGGTGTGGGCTGTGGCGGACTGTGTCCTGTGCGTCTGCCCCCTCCTTCGGGGGTGGAGTCCTTTGCCCCTCCCTTGCTCTGAGGCCTCCTCGTGGTTGAGGCACTCTCTGCACGGCTCTTTGTCACCTTATGGCCCATTTTGTCTTCCTTCAAGCCATTAGAGAGGCCCCCTCTTGAGGGGTGCCCAGGTCCCTGGGGGAGGTGAGCTGGTGAACAAAAGCTGTGGGAGCCCAGAGCTCACGGTGGGTTTTGGGTAGGACTGGCTAGACGGGGAAGGATCGTGAGGAGGTGGGGACAGGGGTGGGTTTGTTTAAGCCAAATGTAAGTAAGTCCTGCCACCCTTTGGCCTCCCTTTTGGAACCTCGCCTGGCTGTCATTGTCCCTCCTGCCTGCAGGCCTGTGGCTTCAGTGCCTTCTTCAGCCTCTGAAAACATACTGGTTGAGGGCCATTTTGCAGTAGGGTCTTCCCTCTGTGGTCCCCTCACGGTCTTTTCCATACATGGGCTCGCCGCCCAGCCCAGCCTTCCGAAGCTTACCCCACCTCCTCTGGACACTCCCCCCACCCCAACCCTGCCCTAGGCTGATCTCCTCCAGCAAGTGTCAGGACCTGCCTGAGCCCCACCACTGCAGTCATTTTTGTACACGTGCTCTTTGAGACCCTCAGGCCTGAATAAACCCCGACCCTTCCTAGGGCTGAGACCCCAGAATCGGAGGGGGAGCTGACAGTGGGAGAAAGGCAGAGGAGGGGACATTGAGGAGGTGCCTGCTCGGCGGGCTTCTGAGCGGAGGGAGGTGCGAGCCGGTGTGGGCATCAGGCGGGTGCCGTGTGCCTGCAGAAGCACTGGCTGGGCCAGGTACGGAGTGTGGACCTCCTCGTAGGGCAGAGGGGCTAGGAGGGGGATCTTCAAGACGTCACGCTTGCCCTCACGATGTACTGGAGGGGCCAGACCAGGGCAGGACCCGCAGCGCTGCCGACCTGCTTCTATTTGGGACTTCACTACACGTGACCGCTCACTGAATCCCTGTAAGTCATGGCATGTAGGTAGTGCCGTTATCCCTGCCTTACAGATGAGGACACCGAGGCTTGGTTAGCCAGCTAGTCTGCACCTGAGTCAGGACCCAGGCGGTGGGAATGGCAGCCAGTGGATGGGCCCTAGGGACAGGCAGAGGAGGGACACGGGGCTCCCTCAGACCAGTGGGATGATAGGCAGGGCTGTGCGGACAGGAAGCATGGGGGTGCAGGCGGGGGTGGGCTGGAGCTTAGCTCTGCTCCGGCACACCAGGTCCACTGGCTCACACACTTCTACCCGGTGTGGTGTGGGCCTTGAGTCTGCGTGTGTGCATGTGGGACTCCAGGACGCCACCCGTCATCCCACTACTTCTATGCCCCCATGTCATCTGATTCTCAGAAGAAATTATCTTGGAGTTTATTGTGGCTTTCCTCTTCCCCCATGGTACCTGCGGATATCCCACCTGGCCAGTGAGGAACGGATCAGGCTCTGCCCCTGGCCCTGCCCTCGGCAGAGGTGACTGTGGCAGGTGTCCTGGCCTCCCCCTCCTCACTGAGATGCCTGGAGCTGTGCAGCAGCGCCGTCGTCGGGCCTAAAGGGAACCCAGTCACACCACAGTGGGAATTAGAGAACAGAAAAGAAGGGAAAAGTTTAAATTGAGGAAATCTGAGCTCCTTGGCTGTAGTAGAAATTGCTGCAGTGGTGCTATTTTTAGCATTGTTGAGATGATCTATGGGCCAGTTGCAAAAGTAAACAAAAGATTCACTTCAAGTTCTCCAGGGAAAAAAGGTCCAGTTTTTAAGAGTCTTAAAAAGGTTAGCAAACTTGCGTGGCTTCTTAGCTTATCCCCGGGTTCTCTTTCCTTCCCATGTCCTGGGCTCTGCAGGTTCTGTTGAACTTCACAACTCTTCCGGCTTGCTGGACCCAGGTTCAGCCTGGAACAGGTGCTGTAAGCTTCCTGTCCACATCCCTGTCTCCCTGTCCATGGGAACCTTGTGAGCCCAAGAGGTGGCAGGTGGTGGGAGGTGGGGGGGCTGGTTCCCACCTGAGAAGCTGCAGAGTGTCCCAGCCCAAGAGGCTGGCATGCAGTGGGGCAGTGGGGACAAGGCCACAGGATGCCCAGGCCCCTATCCTGACAGGACCACAGCATAGTCCTCAAGCCCAGCCGCCCTCATTCACAGCTAGAATTTTTTAAAAACCACCAACAATCAAATGTAAACAGCCTTTAGATGGTCATCCCCCAGTGTGCAGTCTTTTCTGGCCGTTGGAGACAGTTTCCATCTCCAGATATGGATCCACAGTTGTGGCAGTGCCAGGATGCCTGGGCAGAGGGAGAGGATATGTTTAAGCCCTTGGCGTTTGTGATCCCGCACAGCGTGCCCGTCCTGCAAGGGGGTGCGGAGACCCCTGCAGATGGTACAGCTGTGACTTGCCCTGGGCCACACAGCCAGCAAGTGGCAGAGCCCAGACTAGAGCCCAGGCCTGGGACCCGCATCCTATGGGCCAACTTCCATGCCGGAGTTTCTGGCCAGCCCGGGGGGATGGCAGTGATTGTGTACACATCCAGAACTGACCTCAGCCCACAGCCCCCTCCACCCAGACACTGGGGGTGCTCAGTCAGGAGCTTGCTGTTTAACATTCCTGAAGAGAAGAACATTTTCCAGGGTAGACTTCTTTTCCCACTGCACGCTAGCTCTTAGAGGCTTGCTCTTGGGTACATGTCCCTGCTGTGTCTTTCTGGGGCACTGCATGTAACTGCCTCAGCTCGGGCAGAGAGCTCTGAGCTTTACCCCCTGGGACACTGTCCCAGGCCCCGGGCCACCATCTGGAGGGGCAGCACCGTGGTGCTGAAGGCAGCACGGGTGGCACACTTCTAGGAGGAGGCCCAGGCCTCAGCAAGGCTTTGGAAAGTGGAGCAAGGACCTGAGGATGGCTGGGAGCGAGGGGAGAGCCTGTGGGAGGGCTCTGGCTGCCGAGGCTGTAGGCACCCCACCTCAGGGCCAGAAAGAAGATGGGGTTCCCTGGCAGGGCCTCCTTGTGTCCCCGTCCCCAGGCTGCAGGCGGCCAATTGGTGGGTATGGCCTGATGGAAAGCCAAAAGGTACGAGAGAATGCCAGTGAGTGGGCCTCTACCAGGGAGAGGATGGAGGCCACAGGGCTTGCTTCCATGGGTGCAGGGACTCGCGGGGACTTCCTTCGTTATTCCTCCCTGCAACCCCATGATCCCCATCTCATGATGAGCAAGCTGAGGCTAAGGACAGTGGCAGCACGGCACAGCATCCCTCAGCCCGGAAGGAGCAAAGCTGGGATTCCCACCCCAAAGAGCTCAGACCTCTCCCTGTCCCCCTTTCCCACTTCCCACCGACCCACCCTCACCCAGCCTGCACCCGGCCCGGCAAAGTTTGTGGTAAGACCCCACGCTGTTGGCCACGGTGCCCAGGGCAGACAGGAGGGGGCCTGCAGACGTGACTGCCCACCTCTGCCCTGGGCTTCATCCTGCTTGCCAGGCTCCCACCAGTTGGCCCCACCCAAAGCCTGCGGGGAGGAGGGGTGCTGCATTACCCTGTTCGCAGATGGGGAACCCGAGGTGGCAAGCCCCGGGCCCCTGAGCCAGGGAGTGGTAGGGTAGGGGCCCTGCTTCCTGCCATGGTGCCGCCCCCGTGGGCCTGGTGTACCCGCTGACTGAGCCAGGGTGTGGAAGTACCGTGTCCTCTACGAGGTGGTACGTGATCTCTCAGACTCAGTCTCTTCATCTCTGAGATGGGAGATGGGAGTGTCCAGCACTTGACACTTGAGAACCTTGTGGTCCCAGCCCTGTGTTGAGGTGGCCACAGGTCACATATCTGAGCCCCAAGAAGTAGCCCTGTGCAGCCCAGATGGGGCCTTTTCTGGGCCTAACCCCTACCGGAGGGTGTGACCTCCCTGTCCTGGGCAGGTAGACAGGGGCCCCAGGTCACGGGAGAGACCCACCCTGCCCTGCCTGGCCCTCCCTGCAACAGTGGTGTCTGGTGGGCTGTTGGCAGCATGTAGCATTCCTATTCTGCTTCCCCCAAACCCACCTGGTTGATAAAAAGAGGAAGCAGTAGCATCCCCCCACCAGGGAAGATTCCAGATGTGGGAGGTGGCAGGGGTGGAGAGCAGCTGAGGGTCCCAAAGGGGTCTTGCAACAGGGGTGGGGACAGAAGGGAGGGCAGGATGTATTTGCAGGCCCTTGCCTGCCCTCCCCAGAGATGTGCCCATGGCTGCTGCCCTCTGGCATCCACTGCCAAATGCTGCCCTTTTGCCTCCCCTCCCTTGCTTCCTGCGTGTCCCTCCAGACAGGTCATTGGTACCCTCAGGGGAGCTTGGGGGTTCAGGGTGAGCTGCCCACAGCCTTTGGCCGCTCTGAGGCGCCTACACTTAGAGTGGAAGCTAGGAGGATGGATTTCCTGAGGCGATGGGCATTGGCCATATGAGCTCGAGTGAGGGGCCCAAACAGTACTTCCCATGGCCCAGAGATGCTCCCCTACAAGAACATACCTGATGGCAAGGCCACCAGGTTTGGCTTGTGATGGATTCTTGAGAGCATGGGGCTGTCCCTCTGGGGGACCCTGGTTGCCCTTAAGCCCCAGGGTTGGAGGTCACACTCTGGCCTAAAGTCTCCCCATCTTTTACTGTGCATGATGGTGAGGTTGCCTTGTACGGGGCTTCTCAAGCTAGGAGCCTCTGCAGGCGTGGCTGGGGCTTGTGGATGGCAGGCGGGGCCTGGAGCATGGCTGGGATGGGGATACCCACATGTCTGGCCCACACATCTTCCTGCGCACCCTACTCTGGGCAAGGTGGACGCTGCTCTGCCCTCAGAGTATAGTTTTGCTGTTGGCTTCCTGGTCCTGGTCCCTGCTGACCTCAGTTTCCTCATCTCCAGAGGTGGGCCAGTGGATGAGGTCAGTGGTTTTCCAGCCCATTTCCAAAAGAACAGTTTCCCACACACCCCGCTGGGAAACATGAAAGGGCAGCCTCTCTAGCAGACAGGAAGGGCTTGGTGCCACCTGCTCTGGCCACATTCCCATCCTGCCCAGGCTCCCGGGAAGGAGGGGCAGGAGCCCCAGAGAGGCTGCGGGGTCTCTGCCTTGCCACCATTCTGCCAACCCAGACAAGGTTTCCTAAGCTCAGTGGCCAGGCCTTCTTTCTGGGGTAACTTCAGTTTGGGAATTTGTCTCCTCCTCCAGCCCCCTTGTCCACTTTTCCTCTTTGGAAAGTTTGAGCAAGTTGCTTCTGAGAGAGCAGCATTGGGTTTAAAATCCAAACCAGAGCTCCAGCTCCAGGAGTCCCTGCCTGGTTTCCATGGTGATGGGCTGTGGCCACCGGTGCCCCTGGGGGTAGAGCGAGCACTCCCTCACAAGGGCAGGCCCAGGCCCTGCTCCACGCTTGGCTCCACCCATATAGCTGGGTGGCTCCAGACAAGCTAGTCAGATTTTGTAAGGCTCAGTTTCTTCATTTGCAAAGTGGGATTGATTAGACCTACCTCAGGGGGTTATATCGGTACTGCCTGCCATGTGCCCTGGGACACTGTGCCTAGGAGAGAGTCCGCGGGGATACCCAGGCAGCAGGAGCATCTCTCGGGGCCTGGCCGCCTCAGCCCCCTCAGGTCAGTGCTGGGCTTTATTCCCAGAGAGACACCCACCTGGACCTACTTGGAGGAAGGTGGGGAGTCTTGGGCTCCAGGCCATGCTTTGGCTGAGGCTCAGGCCCGGGCTCCCCACAGGTGGAAAGTCAACCTGGCTCTGCCACAGAGGCAGGGGCGTGTGAAACCCAATGAGGTGGTGCTATGGAGGCCTTGGAAATGGAAGGCTGGCCCCCGGGGGCCGCAGATGAGGAGCCCTCGCCTGGGTGACAGGAGATAGCTCTGCTCAGGAGCACAGGAGCTTGCTACCCTCCATAGCTTCACTTCTGTATGAGGTTGAGTGTCAGTACCCACCCCCAGCACTTGGCCCAGGCACCCTGAGTGTACTACTTTGTGCGTCTCGAGGTGCTGTGGGTGCAATATAGTAGCCTCAGCAAATGGAGCGGGGGCAGGTAGTCAGGAACACTCCTGGAGGAGTTGGCCAGATTGTCAGACCAGGGAGAGGCGTTCCAGGAGAGGGAACCCAAGGGAGGCAGTGTGGGGTGTGAGGGTCCTCACAGCTCAGGGCAGGAGTGGTGGAGAAGGTAGATGGGGTCAGCCCTGTATCTGTGGTCAGCAGGCTGGCTCTGTCCTGTGGCAGTGGGGTGCCCCCCGCAGGGTGTCCTGGTTGCAGTGTCGTGGTCAAGTGGGGAGCTCTCAGAGTAGTGGGCTGTGCAGCTTGGAGGGAAGGCCTGGAGAAGGGCCTGGGGGCTAGAGAGGTTAGGGAGAATGTTCAGGCAGGGCCAAAAAGAGCCTTGTGGAGGGTCAGGGGAGGCTGGGGGAGGGTAGGTTCTGGCCACAGAGAAATAAGACCCATGTCCCCTGCAGCTCGGTGTGAGAGTGCTGTGTTTAGGCTTCAACCTTCTGCTGTGGGGCCAGCAGGAGCATCCTGCCTGTGTGGGAGCCACTCTGAATGGGCTACCCCACTGCTAGGGGATGGAGCCCTGTCCCGTCCCCTCACAGCATAAGTGGGAGGTCCCATTGCCATCACAGAGGTTGCACATTGCTCCAGAGAGGGGAGGGTGCTATGCCTGGGGTGCGTGTTCTGGTCACGTCTCAGAGGTGTGCTACTTCGGGGGCCCCCCTGGACTGCAGACTGAGCCCTGCTCTGCAGGGTGAGTTCTGATGCTGTATATGAGATTTGAAGGGTTTCTGTCGGGGGGCTGTTTGGGTTAGGAGAAAGTGGTGGCCCTGCTTGGGAAGCCACATGCCCATGGCGGTGCGAGCTTTGTCTAGGACCTCGCCTCTGTCTGGTGGTTGGTGTCTGCTCACCCCTGCCCACCGTTCAGCTCGGCCTCTCGCTGCATGAGGATCCTTGGGGGCCATCGAGGGAAGAAACCTGGCATGGGGCACAGCTACTGCAGCCACTGTGCCTTGAACCTGACCCTACTGAGGTTCCTATCACTCCCCCTCACTTAGCAGCCCAGCCAGAGAAGCCAGAGCTGCCCCCCAGCCCCCCAAGCCCACAAAGGCCATTTATTAGGAACCTGGGGTCAGACGATAGATAGACTGTCCTAGTTTTCTCAGTGTGCATGTCAGACATGGCTTTTCTAGGATGCGGGCTTCCCTCCTGAGATGAAGCGGAAGCAGCTCAGCAGTCCTCCAAAGAGTGGGCGATTCTAGAAGCCTGGACGCAGATCTCATTCCCAGACCTGACACGGGGGTGGGCTCAGAGGAGCCCATTGTAAGCGTCTTCTCGCTCCAGGGAGGCTCTCATGGTCCCCATCAATCACACCCCAAGACCCAGCTTGCCCCAAAAGGCCTCACAGCCTGCTGGCCTCCCTTCTCTGCCCTGCCTGCGACCCTTCTCTTTCCACAGAGGCCCCTCCACGCGGTCCCGTTGGCTGTCCCTGATGTCACAGGCCCCCTACCTGTCTCTCCTCCGTTCTGTTACCCTGTGTGGGGAGATCCCTGTCCAGCAGCACCCAGCCCAGATGCCACTGTGTCTTCCCCAGGAAGCTGCCTTGTCCCTTTGTCTCGTTCTTGTTTCTCTCCCTCTGTGGCCACCTGTGCTCTTGATCCCCAAGCTGGCTGGGCTGGAAGTGCCAGGTAAGCTGAGTTGATGTGGACTGTGGCTGCATCAGTCCCTTCCCATGAGAGCCCTGGTGTCCGAGTCTGCCTCATGGTGACTGGGGATGTGGACATGGCATTCCCCTCTTGGTAAGGCACTGGTGGGAATGTATGCATGCCAGAGGCCCACATGCTGGTCCCTGTGGAGCTGTGCATGGCATGGGCACGCCTGTTGAGACAGACGCAGCCCTAGCCTGAGGGACAGGGATCCTTGCATTGTGCCCTGACCACCGTGGCTGGTCTGTTCCCCTGGGCATGTCATTTCCCTTTTCCCCACCACTGTGTCCTCACTCATGGCCATACAGGCAAAACAGCTGGATTCAGGCTTGCAGCCTTAGAGCACAGTCTAAGGAACTCCTGGGTACCAGAAGCTCTAGCATACGAGAAGGAAGTGGGGTTGTAGCTGCGGGTCTGTAAACTGGGCAGGAGAGGCACGTTTCGATGTCTTAGCTGTCAGGGAAGGGAGAGGAAGCTGGCTCGCATGAGACTGGGAGGCCCAGCGTCTTCGGCTGGCATGCACTTGGCAGAGAGGCTGCCCAGGCCCACGTCACACAGAGCCAGGGTCCCACAGCAGGGAGGCAGGTGAGCAGCAGTAAGGCTTGTGCCTCCAAACCAGTTGGCAGCTCAAAACTCTAAGGCTGAGGATTGGGATTATTAACTCCAAGGAGCATTCTTGCCACCTAAAGGTAGCCCTGGACTCAGCCAAGGAGGAAGATGGGGTTAGGTCAAGTGGGGACTGAGGTCACAGTCAGCAGAAAGGAACCAGGAGCCACCTGTGGGTCTGTGTTGGCTCAGGTCTTGAGAAGGGATGGTTGCAGGGGGCCACTAGGGCCACATGGTCCCCTGGGCAGCTCAGCTGGCAGCACCTGGGGCAGCAGCCCAGCTCTGGGATCTGATTGGCTTCACTGGGCCAGGAACCCACCTCTGCTGGGGGCTGCCTACCCTCACTGGCACATGAGCCAAAGGCCAAGCGCCTATGTGCAAGGAAGGCTGTGGTTACCACTCCAGCAGACTGCACTGCTCCGGTGACCAGAAAGTGTCCAGAAAAGGGTGAACAGTGCCCCGTCTGCCCTCTCTGCTGGTCCACCCCAGGGTGAGGACATGCTGAGGCAGAGGCGTGGGGACATGCACACATTCACCCATTGGTCTGGGTTCCGTACCCAGGGACACAGCATGTCTTCCTTTCTACTAAGTAACACAGGGTGACAGCATCTGCCCCACAGGCCAGTGTTGTTCATCCTTCTCTGTGCCTCCTCACTCAACAGACACCTTGAGGCAGTTCACACTTTGCTCTCTGGCCCTGCTTACCCTCCTCCTCCCCTCACGTGCTCCTGCTAGGGACTGCTCGTCCAGACAATGCCACAGTTGTTCAGTTGGGCTTTCTCTAGTTCTTCTGGCTTTGGTGATCATCCCTGGGCTCCTGGAGAGCCAGCTCAGCTTTCCCTCTCTGCAGCCATCCCTGGGAGCATGCGTGCTTTGGGGGAGGCCAGACCTCTATCCTAAGGGCAGCGGGCAGTTGGCATTTTAGAAATGGCTGTGGTGTAGAGAATAAACGTGGCCACACAGGACGGGGTGGGCGGAGGGGCCAGATAGGGGCTGCAAAGAGGAATGTTGGCCACCCAACTTCCCAACATGAAAATGGGTGAAGCCCTGGCCTCCCTACCTCCCTGGTGGCTGCCAGGGGCTGCTGGGTGGACAGCAGCTGGGCTGCTGGGTGGACAGCAGCTGGGGGGGATGTGATGGGTCAGCACCTCTCAGAGTTGGCCCTTAACCAGGGGACTTGGGCCCAGGGGTGGGGAGGTGGCTCTCAGGGCCACCTACCTATTGCCCTTGCCACCGTTGTCCTCTCCATTGTGACTCATCTGTTCTGGAGCTGGACTGGGGAGAGGGGTCTGCCTGGGAAAGTCCCTGTAGGACCAGGCAATGTCCTCAAGACTTTTGTGTTCTTATGATCAGTCATCCAAGTTTGCTTTGGAGATTGAAGGTCAGATATCCCTTGGAAAGGCAGTGGGGTGGGGCGCCTGGGTGACACAGTTGTTAAGCATCTGCCTTCGGCTCAGGTCATGATCCCAGGGTCCTGTGATCGAGTCCCGCATCGGGCTCCCTCCTCTGCAGGAAGCCTGCTTCTCCCTCTCCCACTCCCCCTGCTTGTGTTCCCTCTCTCACACTGTGTCTCTCTCTGTCAAATAAATAAAATCTTAAAAAAAAAAAAAGAAAGAAAGAAAGAAAGGCAGTGGGGTACTCTGATGGCATGGGGCTCCTCCTGGCCCGAGGCTGAGGAGGCTTGGGCCTGCATGCAGCCCAGGGTCAGCACATCCACTTCCAACATCAGTTCTCCTCCACAGACAGGCTGGAGCGTGCCCTTCAACACCCAGACGGGGCAGGGCCACCTGATCGCCAGGATTGACCCAGAGCAGGCAACCCACAGGTTAGACCCTGCTCGCCAGGGCTCCTGCCAGACACTGGATGAGCATGGTCAGGGTGGACTGGCCTCCTGGGCCCCTGAGGCTGGCGGAGTGCTGCCGCAGCCGCCAAGGTTTCAGGGGTGGCCCTGAGGTGGATGAGCTGCCATCCTCCCTGGACAGCAGTCAGAGGCCTGTGTGCTGCACATCCAGGTGCTTTGTGGGTGATCAGGACCCATGGGGCCTCTCTTGCGTAGGGTACTGGTAAGTCCCAGAAGGGGCACAAGGCTCTTTGGGGCCCAAAGAATTCCTGAGGTTCTGATGCAAGCCCACCAGGGCCCCCTGTCTCAACACTCTCACATGCAGTGTGCACAAGAATGCCTCCTCCTGGGGGCTCAGGGAGAGTGATTACCACCTCCCGGTTCTGGGCCTCAGTGCCATGGTCTGTCAGCTAGAGATGGCAATGCCCATGTCACGGGGCTCTGGAGAGGGCTTGCACAAACCAGGGCTTGGGGTGCTGGGTACTGCGAGGTCCCTGGGGCAGGGCCGAGGAAGCTGGAGACCACTGGGAGCACACAGTGTCCCAGGCTAGTCTCTCCAGAGACTTTGCTGGGCAGAGGCCTGGCACAGAACCCCTGAACTCCCCTCACCCACTACAGGCCTCCCTCCTGCTATGACAGCCAAAACCATGGGACCCCAGCCTGCCCCAGCCCACCCTGGGCCTCAGTGTGCTCATGAGAGCATCGCAAGGGCTGGTTTCCAGAGAACTACATACTCTGTAACACAGACAGCTTCTTCCTGGCCTAGGTGTGATGGGCACATGTTCTCAGCCTCCTTTGGTCTGACTTTATCTTACAGGAAGTGGATAAGGTATGAAGTGAGGTCATGAGCTGTGCAAGGCACAAGTGTCACTTGTCTGCTTCAGCCTTCCGTACAGCCAGGAGGAGTCAACCAGCTCTGAAGCCAGCCAGGCCTGGCAGCGGGTCCTGGCCATACTGACCTTACTGCTGTGTGACTCTGAACCAGTGCCCAACCTCTCTGAACCTGTCCCCACATGTGAGTGTCAAATGATGATATGCATGTAGATGGCGAGGGGCTGTTGTGACTTGAGCACCATGTGGATTTAGAACTCCTCTGAGACTCGACCTGTGGCGAGCACCCAGTCAGGAGACCCTTGTCCTCACATAACCCTGGGGTGGCTTGTGCTCATGCTTGTCTCCCTGCAAGTGAATGACCTCTAGAACCGCAGCCTGGTTCTTCCAGTGCCTGGCAGGGAGCAGTGGTCCTCCAGGGGGAGAGGGAGGGAGGACAGAGAGTGTGACATCCCCCTGGCTGAAGGGGTAGGTTGGACCCGAGCCCATTTGGATTAAGGGCACCTGGTAGGGGCACATAGTAAGACTGGGAACACTAGTGGGCAGGAACTAGCCTAAGTGTAGGATAGGTGGAAACAAGCTGGCTCAGGGAGATGGCACCAGGACAAGTGTCACCAGGATAGGGGCCAGGTGGATCTGAGGTCTCTGGGTGTGTGGGGAAGGAGGAGGAAGCAAGGAACTCAAGGCATTGAGGTGGTGAGAGAGAAGCTTGGGGGGCAGCGGACTGCGGGTGGTTGCCTGGTGGCAGGCCAGGGCTTGGTGCAGCATCTCTCTATCCGCTGTCCCTGCCTTTGCTTGGCCTCTCCTCACCTGGCAAGGGAGGAGCTACTGGTAGTTGGTGGACAGTCCTGGAGCAGCATGCCCCACGGTGCTGTGTGCACACCAGAGCTATGGGTGCTGGGGGCATGGTGGTATGTTCCTGGGTGAGGCTCTTCTCTCTGAGTCCATTCCTCATCTGTAGAATGAGCACAGTCCCCTTTCCAGGCTACCCTGTGCTGAGAGGGAGGGGTGCTACTGCCCTTCTTGGAATAGAGTCCAAGAGGGGAATCGTGAGCCCACCCTGCTTCTGCCTGGCCTGGCCACTCCCACCGCCTTGACCCAGGGCCTTCTCCAGGCTCAGCCTCACGGCCCAACTGAAAAATGAGGCCCCTGCCAGCTGTAAAACCCACTGGGGGACTGCCATGGCATCTCTGTTCGGCCCTTCCCCCTGAGGATGTTAGTGGGAAAGCCTTTACTCCACCTCCCACTGCCCCATTGGATCTGCAAGGACAGCTCAGTGTAGCTGCGTGTCCCCACACACCCACTCCTCTGCCCTCCACAGGGCCTTCGCCTGGCACAACTCTAGGGGGCGCCGTTCACATAGCTACCGCGTGCAGGGTGAGGACGGCCACCCCCCACCCACTCACCCCCGCCGCACTCCCTGCCGGCCCTACACCGCTTGGTCCGGGGCCTTTGGGACCCACAGCCTCCTGCGGTGAGGGCTGCACCCCTCGCCTGGTGGGCAGCCCACCACCACCCGCGCGCACCGGGCCAGGGAACCTGCGAGGATTGGCCGGCAAAAGTCAGTTGCGCTGCTGGGCCCGCTTCCAGGCCGAGCGAGGGAGCGAGTGCCCGCGCCCCGTCCGGCTCTGCCCGCCCCGCCCCGGCCCGCCGCGAGCGAACGAGCCTCCGCGGCCATGGCCCGGCGCCCGCCCTAGCTCCGCTGCACAGATGCCACGGCGGAGCCGGCGGGTAGGAACTTGACCGGGGCCGGGGGGCGGGGGCCTGGGCCGCGACCGCCTCTCCTCCTCTGCCTGCCGGCTCCCTGCTTTCCGAAGCTTTTGCCCAGCCCTCCCGGGGTCGGTTTGGGCTGCCACCCCCGCCCCGGCCCCCTGCCCGCCAGGCGCAGCAGGAAGCCCGCGGGCCATGGTTTCCCGGGCGCCGCGGCGGAGGAAGTCGGCCGGCGGCGGGGCCGCGGCGCCCCCATGCCCCGGGGCCAGCGCCCTGCGCAGCGTCAGGTGGGCGGCCGGGTGGGCCGGGCGGCAGCGCGCGGGGGCGGGCGGCGGGCACTGGAGGAGCCTGCACCCGCACCCGCGCCGCCGGGGGAGAAGCCCGCGCAGCGAGCCCCGAGCGAGTCCAGCCCGACCCAGCCCGGGGCCGCGAGCCGGCGCGCGGGGGTGTGCGCTGCGCTGCGCCGCGCGAAAGCGAAAGCCAAAGCCGCTCTCCCGCCGGCCCGAGCAACTTCGCGGCGGGCGGCGCCGAGGAGGAGCAGCGCGGGGCCGCTCCCGGGGATGGTGAGCGGGCCGGCGGGGTGGGCAGCGGCGCCCGGGCGCGGTGCTTCCCCAGCTATAAATAGATGCTGTGCGGGGGCGGCAGGATGGTGCCAGCGGTTTGTGAGTGCCTAGCCTGCTCGGAGCCCGGAGCTGGGCCAGGATCTTGCCCCGCGGCGGAGTGGGGAGGGAGGGTGCAGAGGGGCGTGGGGCGTGGGCGCAGGACGGGGGTGCGGCACACACAGGCGGGGCCGCGGTGGAGTTGAGGGCTGGGCTGCCCCCCCCCCCCACTTAGTTGTTTGTCGTTTCTGCTTTTCCGCGGGGCGGGGTGGGGGGGGCTGCGGGGGAGGGGAGGGGCAGCCAACAGTTGTGGGGACCCAGTGTGCGACGTCTCATTTGGTAGAAGAGGCTGAAAGCGGGCGGGCGCCAGCTGCAGGCAAATTGCAGGCTTCCCCAAATCCTGCCTGTGCTGGGGACTCATTACCTGTGGATGGCGCGGGGAATCCCTTGCCCTCGGGAGCCCAGCCAGGACCGCTGGTTGGGTGGAGGGTGACGGCGCCCCTGGCGGTTTATGTGCAACCCTGCGGCCAGAGAGGCGGGCCCTGTGGGTTTGCAGTGGGAGCTGCAGGACTTCCTGTCCCCAAGGGTGTTCAACCTAGCCTACCCCTGGCTGTGCCGCCAATTGTAGGCCCGGAGCGGGACAGTGGCTCCAAGTGCTGTGGGAGGGGCAGGGCCCTTCGCTCTTCGGGGCATCAGGAAGATGGGGAGACTTGGCCCTAAGGGCCTTGGGACTCCTGAGGAGGGTGGCTCCTGAAGGAGATGGAGCTGTCTGGGCCAGCTGTGGGAGAGGTGCCGCCCTGCCAGCCTGGCACTGTCTCTGATGTTCGCCTTACTTGGGGACAAGCGGGGTGCAGGGGGAAGAGTAGAGTAGTGTGAATGTTGCCATAGTTTCAGCTCTCTGTTGGCTGTGTGCCCCGGGACAAGTCTCTCCCGGTGAGCTCTTCATTGATATCCCATGTTGAAGAAGCTGGACAGGCACCCTTGTCAGTATCGTTGGCCCCCCGGGCTTACAGCCACCAAGTGCAGCCCTACACACCCTCTCCAAGTTGTCTTGCTGTTTGGGAGGTTCATATGGGTTTGCCAATGACAGGTGTCTCCCTAAGACTTTGGAGGATGCTGGTATTCTCCCCAAGGCTGCTCCTGACCTGAGGGCCAAGGGTCCAGGTTCTGTCCTGGCTCAGCTTGGGGTCAGGTGGGCTGCCTCACTGAGGCTGGACTGTGGAAAAATTTTTATGCTTTTTCTGGAGGGAGAGGCCCTAATCTACCCCAGCACCCCTTCCTACTGAGGGGCTCCCTTGCTCTCTCCAGCTCGTCACCTGCATGGAAGAAGGTTCTCAGCTAGAAGCAGCCTGCTCCCACAGCCCCAAGCCCGCTGCTCCTGGGAATGGGATGCCAGCAGGCTGCCCGCCCTCGCCTGTTTGGAGCGCTGAGTTACTACTGCACCCATGCCAGGTGGGGGGTGGGCTGCAGGAATCCCTCTGCGGGGGGGATGGGTTCTCCCTTGGGTGCTCACAGTACTGTGCTTTCTGTGGACAGGAATGTTGGAGCTGAGCAGCCCTGGGAGGCCTGTTCACCTGTCATACTATGGCACACAGGGCTAACTGGGGACTGGGAAGGCCTAGGATGATGGACTGCGCCCCCCCTCCCCCCACAACACACACCTCCTGTTATAGGTCAGAACCAAGGCCCTGCTGCTGCTGCTGCTGCATACCTACTCTTTTGTCCCCTCTGGGGGATCCATTCCAAGGAGAGACAGTAAAGATCTGTGGGGGTGGCTGTTCAGCCAGCATTGTTCATAATTCTAAGGACTCGGCCCCAGGTGCCCACCAGGAGGGGACTGGATGGGTTTGGGTACACCTGTGGAGTGATGCGCTGTGGTCATTTTAAATGACAGGAGTGTTGATGGTAGAAAAAAATACCTGTGCTCTGTTTACCGAGTTATAATTTAAGATAAAAATTACAAGCTCAAAAAAAAAAAAAAATTCCACACTCCTTTGTTCTCCTGCTCAGGATACTCTGGGTGATAAGGTCAACCCTAGGGGGTTGTCTATTTCCTCCCCACTTGACAGAGGCTCCTCCTCCTCTGGCCCCTTCTCCTTCCTGGCTTCTCTCTGGCTTTCCCTGAACACTCCCTCCCCGAAGTCCTTATTCTCTCACCCCATTACTCCTCGTACCAACCATTCCTTCTCTCTCCTCACCCTGGATGCATGTGTGTCTGTCTCTCCTACTAGCAGGGACCCCCTCTGGTGGGTGTGCCTGACCCATCCACGAGACTCCTGATTCCTGGGATGCACTTGGCTTTTTGTCCAGTTGCCAGGCCGATTGGCCCTGGGAGACCCAGAGGTCACTCTGGAGCAACTCCTGAGTTGGGCCTTCCCAGCACCCAGAGGGGATTCATCTGGGGCATAAACTCTCCAGAGCCTGTTCGCCTTGGTTCATGCTGGGGACTTACTCAGAGGCACTCTAGAGCTGCACTGAGGTTGAGGGGACTTGGAGGCCAGGGTTTGTGGTTTTGTCCTGGAACATTCCTTTCCTGGAGGCTGCTCGGGCAGGCCCAATGGGCCCACGTCCCTGTCTGCCTAGCTTGACTCTCATGTGGGAGGGCTTCCCTTTCCCCCAGAAGGCCAGGATCTATTTCGGGGGCCCGAGGTGCCAGTAAGCATGAGAGAGGCAGCCCTTCCTGCCCAACCCTAGGCAGCTCAGAGTCCGGGAGGCCATGGCAGGGCAGGCCAGGATTCAGGTCCTTGGGACTGGCTACTGATCTCAAGGGCTAGCCTTTATAAGCATCCTTTGAGCAGCCCCTGGTCAGGTAGGGAAGGCCTGAGAAGGCCCCAGGCAGACGTAGACCCCCTCAGGCTGCAGTAGCCTGGGGTGAACTGGAGATGGTCCAGACAGCCAGCTGCCCACCTATTGCCTCAGCAGACCAAGCACCCCTAGGTCTCCCACAGTACTGTTGGCATCTCACCGTCTTTCCCTGCTTAGTTTATCCCCAAGGCACTGAAGCCTGTCTCCTTTGTGGCCTTTCTGGGTGCTCCTAGCGGTGGCTACTTTCTCTTCTCTCCTCCTGCTTGAGGCTTGCCAGGTGCCCCAGCTGTGCATGACCCCAGTAATAGCAGAGTGGGGAAGGGACACCTGAGTCCTGTGGGTAGGGCAGCAGGGGACAGCAAGAGGAGCCCAGCAGAGTTCTGGAAGACCGAGGCTGGAGGCCATGCCCAAAACAGGGGCTCAAAGGACTAGATTATGAAGTCTCAGAGGCGCTCAGAGGTACTGGTGGAGGATGCTCACTCCCCATTGCTCTGCCAGCAGGTGTCCAGTTCCAGCCTCCCCTTTCAAGGGGATGTTCTCAGGTCTTCAAAGGCCCTGGCTCAGAACTGAAGTTATTTGGTATCACTGCTTGGTTCTGCATTTCTGTTTCTAGTCTGTAAATCACAGATCACATTGCTGACCTTTTGTACCTTTGTAAGCATTCAGGGAGAATGCAGAGAGAGAGACCTGAAGAAGGGGAGTCTGGTCCCTGTGTCTCATCCCACACCAGGTCACTGGGTAGCTTCAGGCAGGTTGTGTGAATTCACCTTCCCCCTTTGGAAAATGAAGGGTGGGTTGATTACCCACTTGGACAGTCCCTGCCAGTGTGGGCGTGGGAGGAGTCGGAATCTGCACCCGGTCCCCATGGCTTGAGTCTCATCCACTCAGTGACAAGCCCATGCCCTGGGTCTGAGTGTGGCTTAGATGGAAGAGCCCTATTGGGCCACACCTCCCACCTGCCTCCTTCTCTGCTTTGGCATTTCTGGGCCCCTTATTTCCCTGGGGGGCCTTTGCCTGTGCCCTTGGAGTGGAGGAGGCCCCAGGGGGAGCTGTTACTGAAAGATGGGATCCATGAAGGTGACAAGTGCATCTGGGAGCCTCAGAATGACCTTGGGGTATACTGTCGAGAATGGCCTGAACAGCGGCCCTGCACAGGGCAGTTGGAGCTAACGTGAGAATCAGAACTGTATCTGGACCTGTGGTTTTGGGTTGCCAAGCTCAGAGGTGGTCCTGAGCCATGGGAAGCCCTGCTGGTGTGCAGGGAGCCAGGGGCCCGGGAGTACGTTGGGCAAGGCCTTCCAGCCCACACTGAGGCAGTAAGGGAGGTGTGGACTGGCCAGCTGATCAGGAATCTGGGGAGAGGGGAGTCCTTGCCCCTCCAGGAAGAAGCTGCCCCCAGACTACAGTGTGCTGGAGACAGCATGAGCCTTAGGAATGAGCACGACCTTAGCCTGGCAACCAGGCGCAGTGCTCCATGCCAGTGAGGGTATCTGCTGTCCATCCCTCAGGTGCCACCTGCCAAGATTTTGGTGACCAAAGGCCAAGGCCTCATGGCCTTCCTGCCCAGGCACCAGCCTCACCCTGCTTTCCAGCCCCCTTTGTGAGTGGACAGTGTGTTCATGGGCAAGAGTGCAAGGTGGCCCGGCAGCAACCCACCCCTTCCACCAACCCAGCTCTCAGCTCCCCTGGGAAAGGCTCCAAGGGCCCCCAGCCATGCTGGCCAGCCTCCATGGACCCCCAGGCTTGCTCAAGTGTGGGGCTCAGCTACTGAAGCTCTGTTTCCTTAAGAGCGGCAGGAGGATGCCTCCTGCCGGAGTCTCAAGGCTACAGGGGAGGTTTGGTAACTTGTATCAAGTGCTCAGCCCAGAGTCTGGGGCTCCATGAATTATTCAGGTGGTTATAGTCTGTCTCAGTGACCTCATCTGCTAGCCAGGAGCCTGGAACCACTTGGACGCATTGGGGGTCGGCTGAGATGCTCCCAAGGAGCTGCACATGGGTGGAGCTTCGAGCCCATTCTGTGTTTCTATGTGCTCTGAGGCTGCTGCTGGGCGCCCCCAACTGCCCATAGCTCTCCAAGCAGGCATCATCCCAGCCAGGAATTGAGTGTGTGCCCTGCACTTTGGCAGAGGGGAGTCTTGGGGTGCAGCCAGAGCTACAGACAGGAGGGCAGCTGGCTGGGGCACAAGGGAGAAGTCAGAGGGACCCTGCCTCATACCCCCTAGGCCCTGCCTGGCACCAGTGCTGCCTTCCTCCCTCGAGGGTGAGCCGCATCCCAGACCCTCTTTGCGGGGTCCCTGCTGCCCCTGGCTGCTACTCCTGCCCTCACTTCTCTGTGATCCTGCTTTGGCCTGTCCTTCAGCCCCCAGGTGCAGGCCTCCCTTGGGCCGCTCCCATCTGCCCCTTCTCTCGGGCACTGCTGCCTACTCTCTTCCCGTTAGGCCCCTTCTTCCTCCCCCTCAGATGCCTCCTGGCACATCCCCTGCACCCTCCCTGAGGCCTGCGCATGTGGCCCTGGCTGCTGCAGGTGGAGCCTGGCTGTACCCCTTCCTCCCGCGTGCAGACATCCCTCGTCCGATGCCTGTCCCCTCCCTGGGAGCTCCCTGGTTCTCTGAGGGGCTTCAGAGCAGGCCCGGCACGGCAGGGCTGTCTTTTTCTGAGGGGCAGTATGTGGGACTGTGCTTTGGCTTCTTCCCCTCTGTGGGGGTGCGGGGAGGGTCCCACTCGTCTCGGGGCTGCTGGTATCGTGGGGGCTCTGGCTGCAAACACAGGCAGAAGGCGGAGTTGTTGGCTTACCTGCCACCCTGCCAGCTTGCGACTCTGCCTGGTGGCTCCACGCCCTCGGGCCAGCTGTCCCTGGAGGCTGCTGCGTGTCTGCAGGAACCTCCCCGGGGCTTATGGTGGCTGTGGTTCCCTTCGGAATGTCTATGGACTCTCTGCCTGATTTGTGTGGTCTTCCATCCTTGCTGAAATAGGGGGTTACGGTATGGCCGCATGCACATATCTGGAAAGGAGATGGATTAACAGGGCGCCCTAAAACACGTGGGACAAAGTAGACCTGTCCTCACAGGGTGCATCCTGGCTCCGTCCCTCCTCAGGGATTGGCTAAAAGCCCTTTGGGAGTCTGGCTCCCGGGCACAGGGACCCTGTTCTGCTCTCAGAGTGATCACAGACGGGCCGGTCCCGTGCAGAGGCTGCTCAGCCAGGCTCTCAGTCTGTGGCTGCGGTGGAAGGTAGCCCAGTACCCCAGCCGTGAGGAGGGAATCCACCTGCATTCTGGGCTTGGCTGCCGTCCAGCAATGGGGCTGGGGGCTTGCTGCCCCTCAGTGGGCCTCGAGTTCCCACCTGCACAATGAGCAGTTTGAGCCAGCTAAGTGTGCTTGAAAACGTCCATGACTGTGGAACTCTGATGCCACCAGATTTGTCAGTGCCTGGCTGGGAGCAGCATCCTGGGAATCAGGAATGGGGTGGAGGAGGAATGGTAGGGGCGGGAAGGGCAGGCCTGTGGTGCTGTGGCGTGACAGGGAGCAGATGGCAGGCAGACCCCGACCCCTGCTCGCCGTGCATCCAGAAAGTGTCTTATCTGAGGCACTTCCTTGCTTCAAGGAGCAGATCAGCCCCTGCCTGCATATGATTGCCGGTGGGGCTGGCAGTGCCTAGCC
Organism: Mirounga angustirostris; assembly: GCF_029215605.1. Lineage (NCBI taxonomy): Eukaryota > Metazoa > Chordata > Mammalia > Carnivora > Phocidae > Mirounga > Mirounga angustirostris. The sequence continues at coordinate 65,903,856 of NW_026991722.1, forward strand.
ACCCCTCACAGTCCCAGGTTGGCCCACTTCGGGGGGTGACATGGTAAGTCCTTCAGAGAGGTTTTTTTTAGCATGCTTACTGGCTCATTTTGGCACATCCCATCCCTCTTCCAAGAAGAAAACCAAACAGGTAAATGCCCTGTGTCTTTGATTCTAGAACTTGAGAGCAAGAGCAGGAGTTTGGGATCCCCTCTCTGCAGGGACCCTACCTATGACCGCACCATCTGCCAAGTCTGCTGTGGTCACCTGGCCCACCCTGCAGAGGGCCAAACGTTTTTTATCTCTGGCATCACCTTCTCGGCTCCGCCTCTTTCAGGGGAGAGAGGAGAGCTGGCCCTCGCCCGACCAGGAGCCTGGCGGGATAGGCCTCCAAGCAGCCCCAGGTCCTGCCAGCCCTCAGTGAGCGTGTTGCTGACTTGCCATCAGCAAGGAGGCGTGCTGCCACCACCCCCCTCCAGTGCAGGGCTCATATGCACACCCAGAGCCCTGAAAAGCATTCAGAAGAGCAGAATTGTTTCCCACCTACCCTAGAAATCTCCAGGGTGAGAGACCGGTGGGGAGATGGAGGAGCTAGGCTTCTGCGAGCAGCAGGCCCTTCTCAGGCTGGGCGGACACCTTGCCTGCTCTACCAGGTTTGTGTCGGGTCCCTGGGGACCTGGAGCTAAAGCAGACCTGCCCCCACTTAGGATGCATTCCCAGCCACAGGCCCACCCCCTGACCATCTAAGGGGCTGACCCTGAGTGGTCCTGGCAGAGACTTAGGAGGGCAGCAAGCCAGGAGGGCTTCAGAGAGGAGGTGACATCACAGCCAGGCTTGAGAGGGCACCCCAAAAAGTGAGAAGTATAAAATTCACAGCTCTATAAGGGGGCGGGCGTGGTCAGTGTCCGGGATCAAGGGAGGAGGGGTGCAAAGGCCAGTGAGTCTCGGGCTTCAGCTGAGGTAGGTAAGGGAGCTGGCTGTCAAGGATATAAGCAGGGGAGGGATGCACTCACATTATCTTTTTCCTAACTTGTCCTGGCCCAGGCTGGGTGGATGGATTGGGGGCAAGAGTGGGAGGAAGAGGCAGGATGAGGGCCAAGCTGGGGCAGGAATGTTAGGGGCACAAGGTGCAGGCTTGGATGCCAGGGAGGGCCAGGGGTGTGGGAACATCCCTGGGGTTATAGCACAGTGGAAGAAACCTTTTCTAAGAATTTATCAAGGATAAAATGGGCCACCTCCCGAGGTGGTAAGCTCCCCAGACGTGCAGGCTGAGGCTGGTGCCCACCAGGCAGGTTGTGGGGGCCAGGCGTTGGGGCCCATGTTCCCCAAGTGCCTGGAGCCTCTTGAGGCATGGGCACCATATCTGAGGCCCCATGACCCTTGCTTCTGCCGACAACCAGGCTCACCCCAAGTCCCTGGCAGGCCTGTCTTCAGACCTCCTCCCCTCCTCCCCCAGCCTGTGCCCTGACTCAGCCAGCATGGAGGGCAGGGGTGCCATGGGAGGAACAGAGCCACTCACCAGGGTAGGGTCTAGAAAAGTCAGCACCCTTCTCCTTACACAGCCACCCCCAAACACGATTTGGAGGAACAAATGTGAGTCTTCCATTCATCCTCCCTGATTATTCCCCGAAGGACGTCAGGGGCCCTCCGCCCCCACGTGCTCATAAGGCAGCTGGGAGAGACCTTCTGACCCCAGATCAAGGTACACTGGGAAGAGTGACCTCCCTCTGTCCTTTGAGTCTTCAGAGGTTCAGCCAGGGAAGAGGGAGGCATTCAGAGAAATCCAGGGTCATTCTGGGCCCTTAGGATTGATGGTGCAGAGCAGGGCACGCCCCTCTGTGCCCTAAGGAAGAATGAGATCCGGGAGCAGTAGGGTCACACCCAGCTCCGGGACTTGGCCTGTGGCTCTGGGCCAGCCCTGGCACACGCCTGCAGGGTCTTGGCACATGGTCGGGCTGTGTTTCTGGCTTTCCCCCTCTCCTGTTAGGTGTGGGAAGGAGCCCGAGACCAGCAGCAGAAAGGCTGGGGCATGTGGTGGAGGCTTCCCTCTGGGCTGGTTGCGCTTGTCCTCCCTGTCTTCAGAGCTGTGGGCATGGCGAGGGGCCAGCTCTGGGACTGCCCCTCCTGCTGTGTGACCCTGAGGGAGTCACTCCTCATCTCTGAGCTCCGCCCTCCCCGACGTGGCTGTGCGAGCCCATGGTGATGAACGTAACATGGTGATGAATGTAACATGGTGATGTCTGCAGTGCCGTGGAAGAGCCGGGCTCTTTAGTCTTACACCGCTAGGCCTGGCAGGCAACAGAGATGGCACCTTCTCGACCATTGCTGTACATCTGGGGGCAGGGTGTCAGGGCCACAGTGGCCAGACAGCTGCTCAAAGCTGTCCCTTGTCCTCTCAAGTGGCAGCTTTTCCTGAGCTGCTGCAGAAGCCCCCTGGGCTCAGTGGGAAGTTACAGCGTTGGTGTCAGTGCCATGGGTGAGGGTGGCCTCAGCCTCCTGGTTTTGTCCAGGCCGGGAAGCAGCTAGTGCCTTGTTTGGCACTGCCTGGGATGAAGGGTGGTTGCCAGCCTTCACACAGCACCCCCAGACTACTCGGGGGTGGGGGGTGGCGGGTCTGTGTCCGGTGTAAGCCCAGGGATCCAGTGTGGAGGCTGTGGGGGCTTGGAGGTGCCCTGCCTTCCCTCCTGGGACTGCTGGAGCATAGACTTAGTCAGTGAGCACCCATGGGCACAGGGCCCTGGGAGTTGTACCCCACCTTGGGTACCCTGCTGGGGGCCCCAGGTAGAGGAGGCAGCATTGCTCACAGCCCCAGTCCATTCTGGGCAGGAATTTCCCTAGGGTGTTAGCCACAGAGAGCCAGCTGTGAGCCTGCCTGCTCCCTCCAGGCCCCCAAAGTCCTGCCCCAGAGACATAAATCCTAATGTCCAGGCCCTGCAGCCTCAGGCCTGCTTCTCTTCACTTATAATTCGCACCCTTGGTCGTCCTTTCTTTCACCACGCCTCACCTGGACCACTATGTCTCAGACACCGTGCTGGGTGTGGGGATGCCCCAGGGAGCTGCCGAAGGGCAGGGTGCCCAGTGCACCAGTGGGCTGAGCACAGACTGAGGGAGATGGTGGCGGGGCTCCCCAGAGCCAGCCCTGCTCCAGCTCAGCCTTTCAGACAGTGAGTTTGGATGGCCGAGAAGTGGAGGAGGGGGTTCCGGGCGGAGTGCACCCCGGACAAAGGCAGGTTGGAGGGAACCGGGGCATTCTGCAAGCTGCAGGTCATTTTCAACCCAGCCCTCTAGACTGGGCATTGCTCGAGCGAATGCACATGGGTGGGGGCCAGGCTTGAGCCTGTCTGGCCAGCAACAGCTGCCAGAAGTTCACAGTGGCCACCTTTTGACCCATCAGTTTGACCCTAGGAATTGGTCCTGTGGCTGAGTCAGCAGCTGCGTGGAGGCACAGAGGCTCTGGGCTTCTCCCACTGGTTGCATTTGACTAGGCATGACCTGCATGTTTCCCATAGGGGACAGAACAAGTACATATGTGCCATGCAACCATTCAGAGGAGGAGAGTGCGGAACAGCACGTGTATCCTTTGCCCCCATCTGCAGGGGGACGTAGGTGGGGGTGGCCACCCTCCCACTCCCCTCGGGACAGCAAGAGGGGTCCGAGGCATCGTGGACTGGGCAGAGTGCCCTCTGGTACTGTGGCAGCCTCCAGCCGCAGCAGCCCCCCGCTCACACGCTCACCCCCGTCCATCTCACAGGGCATCTGGCGGATCCCCGTGGACGAGATCGACCGGCCAGGCAGCTTCGCCTGGCACATGAACCGTTCCATTGTGCTGCTGCTGAAGGTGCTGGCCCAGCTCCGGGACCACAGCACCCTGCTGAAGGTGTCCTCCATGCTGCAGCGGACCCCGGACCAGGGCAAGTGAGTGCAGCCACCCGGCCTAGTGTGTGCTCGGCCCCGTGAGGGCAGCTCACGCTGCCGGGGGTCAGAGCAGGAGCGCACACGCAGGCTAGAGCCCCTCACCCACCTGGGGCGTCTCTCCGCTGGTTGGGGAGCCTAGACCAGCCCTTCTCTCCAGGGGCCTCTCTGTCCAGTATCTAGACCACACCCTGCCCTGTGCCCCCTGGGCAAACACAAGCTACCCCTTCCTTTCCTCCTGCTTCCCTTTAGCTTGGGGCTTTCAGGGTGCTGTCAGGTCTGCAGAAAGACAGGTGTCCAGATGATAGCCAGGGTCCCTCAGGTGAAGGCAAGTAATAACCGGCCAGGCCACAGGGGGACCTGGGCGCAGAGGTAATGAGGGATCCCTTTGCCAGACAGGCCCGAGGGGCATCTGCTGCAGCTGCCACTTGGGGGGCTTGTAGGGGATCCTGGGAGACGTGGTCTGGCCCAGCTGGGCGAACAGCTGTCCTCTGAGCCTGCACTGTTTTATCTTTTCCCGTCTCATTTACCTCTAGGAGCTGGGGTGGGGCCTTTAGCCGGGGCCTGGGGCACCCTGTAGACAGGCTTTACAGAGAGAAGCCAGAGGCCCCCAGCTCTCACTCGGCCTGGCCCTGCCCACCCTGCTCCCGGGGTTCCTGGCCAGGTCCGGAGAGCCCAGGGCAGTCTGTGCTTGGTGCCGAGGCAGGAGGCTCAGGGAAGGCTTCCAGGGCATGGACCGAGGCAGGAGGGATGCTGAGGGACCAGCGGGTGTTCTCAGGGCAGGGAGGGGCGTGGGCCACCATCCAGGGCCCTGTGGCTCTGAGGCTCTGCTGTCTTCTCTGGCCACCACTGTGTGCCTGCAGGAAGTATCTGCGAGATGCTGACCGCCAGGTCCTGGCACAGCGGGCCTTCATCCTCACTGTGAAGGTGCTGGAGGACACCCTGAGCGAGCTTGCAGAGGTACGCCTGTGGCCCCTGTCCTCTCCCAGGCCGCGGCCCCGGCCACCTGTGAAGTAGCGCGCTCTGCCTCCCCCGCTGGCGAAGGTCAGCACAATAAGGAAGTGGCAGACACTTAGTGAGGCGCTGACCCGCTTGGCAGATGTGGACTTGTGGTCAGGGAGGACAGTAGCGACACTCCTTGAGGCTGCTACCTGAGCAGTGTACCCCCACCTGGAGGTCGACCTCGGGGTCACAGCAGCTCTGATGTTGAAGCACATGGTGGGCTCCTGGTGGGCTGAGCGAGGCCTCGGATTGCTCCAGGCACACCTGCTTCCTTTTTACCGCCCCCCGCCCCCCGAGGCAGGCACAGCCCTCACCGCCTTTCATAGCTGAGCACTCTGAGGCCTAGGAGGTTAGGTCACCGGCCTAGTAGGAAGGGTCTGAGCCGGGGCAGTGCCGGTGCAGGGGCTCAGGGTGGCGGCCTGAGACTCCACCTCGGCTGCTGTGCATTAGGGGCACGTGAGAGCCCAGAACAGAATTCAGCAGTGCAGCAGTATGCAAGGTAGCCCCTGGTGGGTCCCGCCTCCCCCATTAGATGCCCAGGACTGCCCTAAGGCCCGCATTTAGAGGAAGGCCATCCCCGCACAGGCTGGGCCTACTCTTCTGGAGCAGCACCACCTCCAGTGCCCCGTCAGTCCCTCTCAAGGCAGGAGGAGCAGAACAGGGAGGGACTTTCTCAGGCAGGTCTCCAGGCCCAGCCTGGGCCAACTAGCAGACGGGCAGACCCAGAGTGGCCCAGGATGGGCACCCCTGACACCCAGGGGTGTTTTGTTATGGTAGAAGCACAAAAGATACAGTCTTTTACCTTCGGTTTTCTCGTAGGGGTCAGAACGTCCAGGGCCCAAGGCCTGTGGCCTCTCTGGAGCCAGGATGACCACCGACGTCCCCCACAAGGCCAGCCCCGAGGATAGTCAAGAGGGCCTCCCCCACCCCAAGAAGCCCCCTCTGGCTGATGGCTCAGGGCCAGGGGCTGAGCCAGGGGGCAAAGTGGGCCCTCTCAACCACCGGCCTGTGGCCATGGAGGCAGGAGACAGCACAGACCAGGCCGGGGAGCGGAAGGACAAGGAGAGTCCCCGGGCAGGGTCTGCCGAGCCCATGGACACGGGTGAGGCCACTGCTCGCTGCTCAGACTCCGAACGGGCACCGCCCCCACAGCCAGGCCGCCCCCCAAGGGACAGGGGCCCCGAGAACCGTCCCACTGAGCTGTCCCTGGAGGAGCTGAGCATCAGTGCCCGGCAGCAACCCAACCCGCTCCCACTGGCCCAGCCAGCCCCGGCCGCCGCCCCTACCACCACCAGTGGGGCCAGAGGGGGCAGCCACCCCGAGGAGCCACCCACATGCCCCAGCCGGAAGAGGAAGCTCCTGGAGGACACAGAGTCGGGCAAGACACTGCTGCTGGACGCCTACCGGGTGTGGCAGCAGGGCCAGAAGGGTGTGGCCTACGACCTGGGCCGCATCGAGAGGATCATGTCCGAGACCTACATGCTCATCAAGCAGGTGGGTGGCCGCAGGGCAGGCCTGCAGTTGTATTCTCACCAAAGGTCATTCGCAGTTTGTTTCAGGGTGCTAGGGCCCGTGGGGCATGCTTGTTAGGTGTCATTCCCACTCCAGCCTTGCTGTTCGCTTCTCTGCATTTGAGGTTTTCTACCACAAGCGGGCCGTAGAGTCAGAAAAACAAGGGTCACGTCCAGTCATCGTGTTGTACGCTCTAAGTATGGGGCGATTTTGTCAACTATATCTCAAGAGAGCTGGGGAAAATACACCCACAAAAAAGAAAACAAAAAGGAGAAACAACAAGCTTGGAAAACTCTCTTCTCAACTTTAAAGGAAATGAATCCATTTGCAGAAATCTTATCACATCCAACAGAGGGGGACAGGACCCCTGACCCTACCTTGGTGCCGGGCTCTGGGGCACTTCCTCAGAGACCTTTGTGGCTGGCATCTGAAGGGGGCTGCAGTGCCCTGAGTATGTGAGCAGGCACTGCCGCCCTTCTTGTTTTGTTTTGTTTAAGTAGATTAGACATATAGCTCTTTCTCTATTTAAAATGATTTGCACAGGAAGAGCCCCCAGAACTGCAGTGGCTGGTTCAGACTGGGTGCCCAACCTGATAAGCGGTTTCTTCCCAAATCGTGTCTGTATGTGGTTCCACTTCGGAGAGTGCCTGTTCTGTCACCCCCTCACCAGCATCCGGGATCAGCCTTTCTTTGTTTCTGTTGCTGATGAATTAGGAAGAACCATGCCCTGCATTCCCTGCTGGTGAGGGTGGGCCCTTCCTCACGCCCTGCCCACCGTTCCCCCAGGGCAGCCTCCGGGCCTCCCTGGCCTCCTTTGCCATCCCCCTGTGCCTTGGGCTTGCTTTTGGTCTCTGGGTCCATCAGACCTTCCCCCCACCCAGACCTAACTCTGAAAGGCCTTGCATCCCACTCGCTTGAGGAGCGGGATCTGGCTCCGATTCTGCCAGCCTCAGCCCCTGAGGACGCAATAACATGGTCCCGTCTAGGCGTGATCTCGACAGGGCTGGCGTGGCAGTGGCCCTGTGGGGTGGACCCGGGAGATGGATGTGTGCTTCTGCCCATGCTCCCCAAGCAGGGTGGGAGTGTCAGGGGATCTTCACACTCCGGGGGTTGGGATGAGGCCAGCCACCATGGCCCGGGCCCTTTGACTTTGAGCGTTTCCTTGCCCAGGTGGACGAGGAGGCTGCGCTGGAGCAGGCCGTGAAGTTCTGTCAGGTCCACCTTGGAGCTGCCGCCCAGAGACAGGTAAGCTGGACGCAGCCTGTGCCAACCTCCTCCTATGGGGCCGGCCCCACGCCAGGGCCCCAGGCTGCAGGCCGAAACATGGGCACACCTCAGGAGGGACCAGCATGGGGCCAGCACGGGCCAAGGGGAGATGGACAGGTGGCCGCCGAGCTTCAGGCCCACAGGGAGCCCCTGATCACTGGCCCAGGTGGAGCAGCATTATGTGGTAGGTGGGGCCTTGGCAGGCCCGGACCCCAGCTCTGAGTGTGTGACCTGAGGGGTCCCCTCACCTCAGCTGCCTTTTCTGTAAATGGGGAAGATAAGATGGTCCTTACCCAGCTGACCACACCTGGAAAGGTGAGGTCATCTGGGACAAAGGTAGAGGGAGTGATGTGGGGCTGGGATATGAATTGGATAGGAGCAGAATGGATGGGGTTCCTGGGGTTTATTCAGCAAGGGAGGGAGCCGGGTGGTGCAGGTTTGAGAAAGCCTCCCTGCCGTTGAGTGGAGAGAATGGGCTGGGGCAGAGGCCCAATGAGCAACAGGTGGGTTTGAGATGGCAGAAGATGGGCCAGCGTGACTTGGTGACAGGGAGGAGGGGTGAGCCCTCCTGGGCTCTGGCCGGCGGATCTTCCTCTAGGAGAGAGGTCTAGGCTGGAGCCCGGGGTGTAGGTGCCCCAGAAGCCATCGGTTTGGGGCTCAGAGGCCACAGCTTTTGAGGAGTAGTGGGACTGAGGAGGGGGTGAGGGGCTGGGGATGAAGGAGAGAGGGGTCCCCTGGGAGAGGCCCAGCCCAAGAACAGGCCCGAAGGCAGGATCTGGCCAGCAGAGAAAGGGGGCATCCTGTCTAAAGCTGGGGGGACATTGCAGTCCTGTTCAGTAGTGCCAACGGGGCGTCTTCCTGCACCACACTTGGGCATTTCTGCAGGAGTGACCCCTGGGCCTGGGTCGTTGGGTCAAAGGGCAGATACTTGCCATTTGAATAGGTGTGGCCTCTTGTCCCTCCAAGGGTGGCCCAACTGCCCCTTCTCCAGCAGCACAAGAGAGCAGGTCTTGCCCTCCCATCCTCGCCCACACACGGCCCTTTCTTGGCATCTCCCCCCGGGGAAGTACTTCGCAGGGAGTCCGGAGGCAGGAGCTCAGGACAGGGGGTATCCATCCACCTACAGCCTGGGGACTCAAGTTCCAGGTCCCCCAGCAGCAGGCTGGTGGATGCCCTCCGTGTCCAGACAGGCTTCCTCTCAGTGAAATGGGATAGCGGGCCACCATCCCTGCCCAGGCTCTAGGTCTGAGGAAGTCCAGTTCAGTCTTCACCAAGCGGGCTGATCCCTCAGCTGAGGGCCAGAAGCCCAGGGGAGACATGCCCCAGGCCACCAGCAATCCCCGCCGCTCCATGGCCAGAGCAGCCAGAGTTCACGGTGCAGCCCCTGCCGCCCTCACCACAGCCTCTGCTGCTTGGGACAGGAGTAACTGCCCAGGGCCCCAGTGCGGGGCTTGGCCCCAGGGGTCCCCTCCTGCCTCCTCTGCTGACCCAGGTAGGGGGCAGGTGGGCAGTGGGCACTCCTGACAGAGGAGGACTGTTTCTTTCTTTTTTTTTTTTTTTAAGATTTTTTATTTATTTATTTGACAGAGAAAGACACAGCGAGAGAGGGAACACAACAAGCAGGGGGAGTGGGAGAGGGAGAAGCAGGCTCCCCGCCGAGCAGGAAGCCGGATGTGGGACTCGATCCCGGGACTCCAGGATCATGACCTGAGCCGAAGGCAGTCGCTCAACCAACTGAGCCACCCAGGCGCCCCGAGGAGGACTGTTTCTGATGCAGCCTTAAAAGGTGCTCCAAGGGCGCCTGGGTGGCTCAGTCGGTTGAGCGACTGCCTTCGGCTCAGGTCGTGATCCTGGAGTCCCGGGATCGAGTCCCGCATTGGGCTCCCTGCTCGGCAGGGAGTCTGCTTCTCCCTCTGACTCTCCCCACTCTCATGTACTCGCTCTCTCTCTCTCTCATTTTCTCTCTCAAATAAATAAAATCTTTAAAAAAAATAAAAATAAATAAGTAAATAAAAGGTGCTCCAAGTGATAGAACCACACAGGAAACCCCCAAACACCTTCCCTGTCCTGTGGCAAAAGGAGGTGCTGAGCTGGCAGGAGCCAAAGGCAGGGAAGAGTCCCATTTCTTAGTTGAGGAGATTGAGGCCCAAAGAGGACCAGCACCCAGCTAGGGCTGGGCCCGCCTCTGGCCAGTGCCAGGGAGGGGGCGGCCATGCCCCGGAGCCTGCTTCTCCCGTCCCTCAGGGAGGGTCCGTTTTGCTGGAGGCATGTCCCAGTTGCCATGGCAGCCCAGCACACACCTGGAGAGTGCTTTGGACATAATTAGAGGCTCGGTGCTGTTGCGGTGGCTGAGGCTGGCTCCTGCAAGGACAGACGTAGCACCCACCTTCTCCATGGCATGTCTGCCCATGAGAGACAGGTCTGCCCTGCCCATCCTCCCCATGGAAGCCTATGCTCATCCCAGACACACATCACACAGCAGAGTCACGGGGGCTGTCCCGGACCCCATGAAACCGGGGACAGGACATCTCAGGCAGAACAGAGATCAGAAGAAGCAGAGTTACGGCGGGAGCCAGCTGCTCCCCAGCACCGAGGTGCCCCCAGCAGGTGAGACCTCCCTGCACTTGCAGCCACCAGGAGGGCTCCCACTGTCCCCAGTGTGGGCCCATCCAGATAGTACAGTCGGCCCTAGGCTCACACACAGGGACCCACCTTGCAGCATGCCCTCAGTGAGCTGCAGCCTTCACACCACCCCAGGAGCGTGGGCTTTGGGTGCAAAGCAGAAGGGACCTGGTGGCAGAGGGAACAGTGTGGACGAAGACTGGGAGGCCCAGTGGGCCTGGCTCACCTAAGAACAGAAGGCCTGTGGTGGGAGCTGCTGGGGCGGCTGAAGCCAGGTTGTCTGGCACCGTGGCTTTGGGGCTGCAGTCTTGAACTCAGGAAGCTGACTCTTGGTGTCACCCCAGCTCCCTCAGGATGGTCCCACCAGTGGCCCTTGGGAAATCGCCCTCCAAGACTGACTTTGTGTTATTGCAGTCCCCGCATCGGGTGCAGCGACGCCCTGCCTGGAGTCGTGCTCCTCTGTGTGTGGCACACAAGAGTGGGAGCATGAGGTCAGCCAGCCCTAGGCCCTCTGCTGAGTCCCTATCAGCAGGGCCTGGCCATCCTCTCAGGGAGGGGCTGTGGGTCCCCAGCAGTTTCCTAGCATTGCAGAGTCCTGAAGGGCTGCCTGGGGGCCTTGTTGGCAGCATGGGGGGCTCAGGGTCTGGTGCCACAGGGGCATGTTTGCAGGCCCAGGCTCAGGCAGGTGTCCTGTGGGATGGCGAGGGCTCTGGGCTGCCCAGCCGGCCCTCCTCACCTCCCTTTGTTCTCACAGGCCGCAGGGGACACACCCACCACCCCAAAGCACCCCAAGGACAGCCGAGAGAACTTCTTCCCCGGGGCTGTGGCCCCCACGGCTCCTGACCCTGTGCCGGCTGACACTCTCCAGCGGCCCAGTGACACTCACACCAAGCCTCGCCCTGCACCGGCCGCCTCCACGGCGATCATCCCCTGCCCTCTCTCAGTGTCGGCCTCCACTCCAGACCCGTCCAAGGACTCTGGACCCCCCCGGCCACATAGGCCAGAGGCCACCCCCAGCATGGTCTCTCCAGGCCCAGGTAAGTCCCATCCTATCTACTAGGCGGTGAGGCCAGAGCTGGGCCCAGGCCCCTGCCACCCGTGGCAGCAAGTCCTGCTCCTTGCATGGGGAGTGGGGGCAGGGTGGGGTGAGGTCAGGCCGGGGCGAGCCCCAGCCTGGTGATTCTTGAGAAGCACATCACAGGGGCCCTGGAGGGCAGGGGCACAACCTGCTGGCGTGCGCACCACTCTCTTAACCTTCCTCCCATCCCAACCAGCAGCCCCCTCACGGGTGGGACGAGGAGGGAGGGGCCAGCATTGACATCAGGTATTTACATGTTTACACACTGCTCTCTCTTACCACAAAGCCTTGTGATGAATAGATAAATAGGAATTCTAGAGAGGAGAGGGCATCCTGACTTTGGCTTCCTGAAGATCTCACAGGCCTGTGAGCCATCCCTGGGACCTGCTGTGGTTGGGGGCATTCCTGCCCAGGGCCCTGTGGGCAAGCCAGCCAGCATGGGGCAGGGCAAGGCTAGTCGGTGGGCTTGTGAAGGACGAAGAACAGGGCCCTGGGCTCCGGCAGCCAGAGGGAGCCCTGGTTCCTTCTAAAACCCAAGATGCCCTTGGGAACGGCAGCCCACTGGCAGGCCAGAGGGCAGACAGGCCTGCAGCTTTCCCGGGAGGGGACACTGACTCTCCGTGCCAGGCCCTCCCCCTGCCCTCCCTGTCCCGTTCCTGGGACCAGCCTGTGCCTCTGCTGAGGCCCTGCACGGGCCCTTCGCTCCTGCAGGCTCCTCTGTCCGCCCAATCACAGTCCCATGCAGCCTTTTGGCTATGCCGCCTTGACCTGAGGGCGGCGGCCGTGAGCAGGGTGCTGCCCGAGCGGAGGCCGAGGGTGGCAGTGTTCCCTCTCCTCGCTCTTTCCTACAGCATAGGTATCAGGTGCTGATGTTCTCACCTGATGCCGGTCCCCAGTTTGCATTGAGGATCATGGAAGTATAGGGACCCTCTGCCCCGTCGCTTACAGTTACCCTGGTCATGGCCCCATGAGATGAAGCATCACTTCCCTTAAGTCAGCTCTTGCAGCCGTTTGTTCTGAGGGGAGCCTCTGAAGGCTGCAGGACAAAGAGCAGTTCCGCCACCAGGTGACCTTGTCTGTCCCTGCTCCCCTCTGCGTAGCTCACCGCGTCTCCATGTCCAGCACGCAGTGTGGAAGATGGAGGTGATACACATTCAGCACAGTGCTCGGCAGGAGCGAGTACAGCCACCGTGCGCGTTCTGGTCGTGGTGATTTCAAAGGGCAGAGGCTGTGGGAGTCCACAGCCCAGGGAAATCGCTCACTCCCACGAAGACTTGGCTTACCCCAGGGTTTCCCCCCCACCCCCCCGCACCTTAGGCTGTCTTGGCCTCCACCTGACTCACCCCTGTGATCCCATAGCCCCCGAGGATCAGGAATTCAGAAGCGTCAAGCTGTCAGCTGGTCATCTCAATTCACTCAGTTGCTGGCAGGTCTCAGGTTCTCACTGGCTATTGACTGGAGGCCTCAGTTCCTCCACTCTGGGCCTCTCCATAGGCTGCTCAGTATTCCCACGTCATGGCTGCCAGCTTTCCCCAGAGCCCGGGGTCTGAGAGAGAGAGAACACTTGAAGGAAGCCACACCGTCCTTTATACCCTGATTTTGGAAGCGGGTGACCATCACTGTTGTTGGCCACACATGAACGGGTACAGGGCGGGAAGGTTACTCAGAGTGTGAATCCCAGGAGGCGGGGTTGGCTGCCTTCCTTCCCTCCCCTGCTCACCATGCCCCGGCTCCAAGCAGGCCCCAAACTTGATTCGCACGTTTTTTCCTCTGTTAGATCAGGGGAAGAGCATATGTACTTCTCGGTGTTATTCTTCATCCTGAAGAATTGATCCTTTCTTCTTTCCTTCCCCCAGACTAAACTGAATACCGTTTTGCTAGGATGGAACTCTTACATGACCCTGGGAGTGGGGCGGCCCTGGGTGGAGAATATGGGACACTTGGACCTGGTGCGGAGTGACCTGCAGGCCTCTTGGGGGCTGCCTTGGGAGCTGTAGGCGGATGGTGTTTTGCTGGCCGACGGTTCCCAGGGCTCTCTGGGGCTCATCAGGGCCATGCTGGGACGGGCACATCACCTCAGAGCCCACTTCCCACAACCTCCAGGACAGGGAGAGCGCCAGCAAGGAGCTGCCTAGCACCTCCTGGTTCCCCCAGAGGTTACAGGGTGGCCAGGTGATGTGATCTGCATCTGCCTGTGCTGGTGCCCAGCGGGCAGCCCAGACCCGGGGGTCAGTTTGGATGGACAGGAAGGGCAGGCCTGCCCTGCGGAGGCGCCTGGGAACTAGAGGGTGTACAGGCTGGGAGCTGTAGCCAGAGACGGCGACACAGGAGGTCGCAAGCCACCTGAGAGGGCAGACTTGGGACGGATCCTCCCAGGATACCATCCCCAAGGTGTGAGAACAGGGGGAAGGCAGCCTCAGAGGAGACCTTGACTGGCGCCATCCCCAAGGTGGACAGCCCTGCCCTGCCCCTCCCCCAGGCCTTCCGGCTCCAGCCAGGGGAAGGCAGCTGACTGTGGCTGGCTGGCAGTGTCCACTCCCGACTTGTCCCACCTACTGCGGCCTGCAGGTGGACGGGGGCACTCCCAAGCTTCCCTGGTCACTAGCTAAGACCTCACCCATCCACCCAGGTTGTGCTGACCAGGGCCGCTGGCCTCATGTGGCAGATGCATCCCCTTGGGGAGCTCAGGGGGGCTCGTGGGCATCTGGGAGGCTCCTAACCATGTGTCCCCCACCCCCCACCTCTGTGGGGATAGCATGTGCTATCTCTTTGTTGGGTATCTGCCCACCACGGGCCTGGACCTGGTTTCATGCTAGAATAGTGCCTGGCCCATGAATAAGTGAGGGTCCCTTTTGCTGAGGGGTCAGGCCTTCAGAATGGGGAACTAGATCAGGGAAGAAGAGTGGAAAGGACACTTCAGGCCACGGGGCCAGCCTTTAGGTAAGGAAAACGCTTGCCTCAGCAGGGCGCTGCCAGGCAGTGAGTTGAACAGGCTGTAATGCCGGCCTCATGCCATTTCGAGAAGCCAGGAAGAGTCTGAGTCAGGACTGGCACTTCCAGGACACTGGTCCTTAGGGACCTGGTGCCCAGGCCATGAGTCTGCCTGGGGGAGGAGGGAGAGTGGCCCGATGGCAGAGGATTCCAGCCTGGCCATATATTTCCTACTGACAGACAACCTGAGGCCAGGGGGGCCCATAGGGCCCTTCTCTAAAGGCTGTGCCTCCAGGTTGATCCCCTCCTGCTCAGGCCCACCTGCAGCCCTCCTCACAGGCCTCCAGGGTGGTCTTGGCAAGGGGAGGGGGCTGCCTGGCCTAGGGAGCACTATCCCACGTGCTTGAAGCTCTTTGCTAGATGCCCTTGCCCGAAGTGTCCCTTCTCCTGGTGGCCTACCAAGAGGAAAGGGCCTGCAAAGCGTGGACAGTTCCCTGGGGTAGAAGAGAGCCAGCCTGACACCTGGCCCCCCTGAGGGCAGCCTCCATCCATTTTGCCACCAGCTCCAGGCTCTCCCTGCAGCCAGCTACCCGCCCCCTCATCATGCTCCTGTCCTGTAGATACCTATCAGCAAGGAAGCCAGCTGCCCTCCCAGGCCACCCAAGCAGCTCCTCCAGAGCCCTCAGGGAACAGCTGCATGAGAAGAGGTTGGGCAGAGGCAGGCAGAGTGTTACCACCTATAGAAAGGCCTGGAGCAGACACCCACTGGGCTTGCTTCGTGAGTGCGTGCCCAGCCATGGTGAACCGAGTCCTGGCCCAGTGGCACAGGATTCCGGCTATGGTCCCTGCTCCCCGGGTCCAGGAGGGCAATAGGAGGAGCCTTCCGAGGTGCTCATCCCTGCCTGCCATAGTGTAGGGGGCTGGACCCTTGGACAAAGAGGCTATGAAAATAACTGCCAGGCAGTGGGTCCTAAGGAAGGGAGGGACTGGTTCATGGCATGGGCAACCAGGGAAGGCTCTGTCCTCCGGGAGCTGGAAGCCAACAGGCAGGAGGCCAGCGTACTAAGTCACCCCAGCTTTGTCCCTGTCCCAGGAGCTTTCACTCCTGCCTGGCCCGGGGCGGGGTGCAGGGAGGGGAGGCTTCACCTGCTGGAGAAGGGAGAGGAAGGACTTGATGGGAAAGTGGGGGAATGAAAGGGTGGCGGGGCGATGGCCATCTCGGCCTGAATAAGAAGGAAGAGATGAGTAAGGTGAGGAAGGGAACATGAGGAGGCCTGGATGCAGCAGGAGCTGAGGGGCAGCTGCAGGCGGGGCCCGGGGGCCTGAGAGCCGGGGGACCGATGCTGACTAATGGCCTGGCTGGTGGCCATAGACGCAACTGGCACCTTTCGGGCCCATCAGACCTTGGCTCAAAGGAGGCCAGTTCCCGGCCCCTGCCTCATGCCAGGGAAGGTGTGGCCTGGCAGGAGGGCACGGTGCCAGCACACCACTCCATCCACTCTGGTCTGAGCTAGCTGGTTTGGTTTTGGGTCCTGACCATGTTTCTGAGTGCCACTCCCACAGGCTAGAGGGGAGAGCCCATGAGCCCACCTCTAAATCCCGTGATGGTGTTTGATGGGGCTGGAGGCCCCACAGTGTCCATGTTGCCCCTGCTGTGTCAGGCACACAGTAACCCCAGCTAGTGAACCAGCCCCACCAGTGTCCACCTGGAGGGGGAGTGGTTTCCTGCCTGTACCAGCCTGGCCCCACCCATGTGATTGTTCGAGAGAAGCCCCTGCTGGTCCACCAGTGGAGGTGGCGAGCTGCCTCAGCGCAGGTCCCCTGCCAGGTATCCCAGGGTTCAGGAGGGAGGGGCCCTGTCTTCCAGGCTGGGTGAGGATCGTAACTTGTGGCCCTCCTGTGCCCCCACAGAGGGAGAAGAGCTGGCAGGAGTGGCAGAGGGCCTGGGCTTCCCGCCCCAGGAGCCACTGCGCAGTGAGCAGGTGAAGACCATCCCTGAGAGCCCTTCGGCAGAGCCGCACTGCTGGCCCACAGAGCCCGTGCCCCGGACAGGCGCCGAGCCCACCTGCAGCCAGGGTAAGGCGAGTTGGGAGCCACCAAGGGAGCTTTGCCTGGAAGGATGGGGGGTGGATCACAGGGTGAACAGCTGGCTGAGCGGGACCTGGGAGGACCCAGTGGTGGGGAAGCCGAGTGGAGTGGCAGCTGGGCAGGGAGGCCTGGGCTGAAGAGCTGGGGGGTGGAGAGCCCCTCATTCTACTTCCAGCTCCACAGAGACTAGCGAGGGCCGGTGGCCAGCCCAAGCTGAGGCTGCTTAGTCCCGGGGAGGAGCCTCCCCAGATTGGGGGCCAAGGGAGGGGCTTACATGCGGAGGGAGGAGTCAGGGGCAAGCAGAGGGGTGGCCAGTCCCACCAGACCACTGTCCGTGTCATGTCGTAGTCATCCTTTCCCAACTGGCCAGCCTCCCTTGGGGATTCCTTAGGTTCAAGGATCTCACCGACCCAACTCAGGGCGTAGGGCCTGCTGCCAGCCCCTCGGAGCCGGGCATGGGCTCTGAGTAAGCCCCGCTCCTTTTAAAGCCATGGGACCTCGGAGGAATGCAGAGACCAGCTAGGCTGACCCAGGGGCTCCTAACTCTTACAGCTTCCCGGAGGCTGCCAGCCCCAGAACCGCTGCCTCCAGGCTCTGGGGATATGCAGCTCTGGAGCGGAGGGGAAGTGGATGCCCCAGGGCCAAGTGACTTGGCTCTGGGCCCTCGCATCCTCCCTGGGGTGTGGACAACATTAGGACATGCGTCCTAGCATTGTTGCAGGGATGCAACAGTTCGTGTGTGCACAGCCCCTGGAGGGCCTGCAGAATCCCTGGGAAAGCTCCAGGGGCTTGCCTGTATTCTAGTCCCTGGGCCCCCCAGCCCAGAGCCAGACAGGCAGTCAGGGAGGCAGACATAGGAGGAGGCCTGGAGCCTGCCAGCCAGCACAGACCAGAACGCCAAGAGAAGGCACCCTCGGTCTGACACAGCAGGAGGAGGCGCTCTTGGTTGCCTCTGTCTTCCAGAGGGGAAACTGAGGCCCAAGCCAGGGAAGGGCAGGCAGGCCCAGGAGGCTGTGAGCAAGGCTCAGCTCCCACGGTCCACCCCACAGTCACCAGCTCCAAGGTGCCCAGCGGTGTGAGTGCCCAGCCACCTGAGGGCCCGCCCAGCAAGGCAGAGCCCGGCCGGGCCAAGTCACGCCTCCTGCCCAGCATGCCAAAGCTGGTCATCCCCTCGGCCGCCACCAAGTTCCCCCCTGAGATCACCGTCACGCCGCCCACCCCAACCCTGCTTTCACCCAAAGGCAGCATCTCGGAGGAGACCAAGCAGAAGCTGAAGGTGACCACGGGTACCGAGTGGGGGGCATGGGCGGGACGTGGCCTACAGGCGGGACTGGGGCCAGGCCCGGGCCACCCCTGACCAGCTCCCTGCCTGCTCTGTGTGCAGTCGGCCATCCTGTCTGCCCAGTCGGCTGCCAACGTGCGGAAGGAGAGCCTGTGCCAGCCGGCCCTGGAGGTCCTGGAGACGTCGAGCCAGGAGTCCTCGCTGGAGAGCGAGACCGATGAGGATGACGACTACATGGACATCTGAGGGCTGGGGCCGCCCCACCTTGGCCTGAGCCCCTCAGGGCATGCCAGGCCCAGGCGGAGCGCTGTTTCCCCACGCACACCCCAGTCTGCTCAGCCTCCATCCCTCGCGGTGTCCTCCCCACCCGCTTGGGCCGTCGTCTGTCCCCACCGCATGGGGGCCCAGAGACCGAGCTTGGCCACGTGAAGATGGCCACAGCTCACACAGCAGGGCTGGCATCCTTTTCTATGAAATGTTGACTTTGTATAACCGTGCCCGCGCCCAGCCCAGGTGGCCGTGTCCACACCTTGACGCCCGGACGAGCCGGCTTCTGCCTGTGTCACAGTGGAGGGGTCATTTAGGGTTGGGCTCGCCCCATTCCCTTTTTTTGGTTTCTTTTCTAATAAAGATGGAACAGTTATGTTTGCCTCTTTGTTCAACCCCCCGGGGGCCTCCCTCAACTGGTTGCTGTCCAGGGTTTCTGAGCCCTTCTTCTTGTTGGTCAGGGACCAGCCCTTGGGCATCCCAGGAGCAGGCAGGGGTTGGGGCGGTGGGGGGGAGTGAGTCAGTGGGGAGAGGTGAGCACAGACCAAGCAGGGCAGACCCTCTGGGTGGGACTGGAGCCAGGCCTGGAAGGGGTCTCCACAGTGTCCCCTGAAGGACTCAGAGAGTATGGGGTGTTCCCCTGTGGAGTGTGGGCAGGGGTGGGAGGAGGAGGCTGCAGGGGCTCCTGAGAGGTAGGATCAGTATCAGGTAGCGGGAGGCGGGGGCTGGCAGGAAAGGTACTTACCTCCCACCACACTTGCCCTCTGATGGAACTGGCCATATAAGTTGTGGGGCTCTGCAACATATAATGGGGGTTCCTTGTCCAAAAATTCATTCTTTAGAGGTGACAGCAGAGCATCATATAAACCCACGATGCTGGCTCTGTTCTCTCAGGCTCCAAGTACATCTGTTTTGGGGAGGCACAGGTTGCGGGGGCCCGAACCAGCCCTTCAGAACCCCATCAGTGCCTTGGGGACCCAGCTGTCTTCCCCCGGATAGATCTGGGCTGGCCCTGTTCTCCCTGGAAAGGCTCTCTGTCCGGGAGGGAGAGGGGATGCTCCTTGCTGCCCTGTGCCCCTCATGGGCTGGGCACCGCCAGGGTCCCCAGCGCAGGCCTGGCAGAGCCATCATGGGGACCCAGGAGCATAGCAGCCTTGGAAAGACCCTTGCCAAAACTGCCCCAACTCAGGCTCTTTGCAAGGTGGGGCCAGCAGTTACTCAGTTGATGCCCCCTCCCCAGATTCCTAGCTTCTCAGACTGGAGTGCCCAAGAAAGAGGAATTTCTGGGAACAGCCCAGCAGTCTCCCAGGGCTTCCTGGCTCTCAGGCCCCCAGGACACCTGGGACTCATCCTGGGAGCATTCCTATCATCTTCCTTCCCCTAACCTGGGCCATAGGGAACACCTTTGACCCTGGGCCTGGGAAGAGGCCCAGCACCAGTCCTTGGCACCTGCCTACAGAGGGTGACCTGAGCACCTGGCAACCAAGCTGGGAGATGTGGCTTCTAACTGCCCCAACTGGCTTTCCTGACACCTATAGGTGCCGCCTCTCTGATGAAACTGCAGGCCCACCCACCGGACAGGAAGGGGTGGTGCCCAGGGAACAGGGGCTGGCCAGATCCCAGGAACTGAGATTGGACACAGCCAGGTGGCCTAAGCTCATAGCCGCCGCCAGCTTCAGTTCCCTTCGAGGTCTGGGGATGTGTCCCCTTTGGATGCTGCCCCTGGGGAGAGAACCATCTGTCTGAACACCCAGCCCAGGTGGCAGGGCCCAAGAGAGTTCCAGGCCTCAGGAGTGGAGTGGAGGTCCCTGAGAAGCTGCCTGGGCCCTGGCCCAGCACCGCAGCCTCTCCCAGTGATCTTGACCCCACCTGTCTACATCTGGACCTCTGTTTCCTCCCCTGCATAGTGAGAAGGGAGAACACTGAAGAGATTATGCAAATTCTATGAATGATAGCCAGGGGTGGGTGCGGCTGGGTGGCTCTTCTCTGGAGCCCAGGGATTCCCCAGCAAGGGGGTCTGGTCTCAGCCCCTAACCCCACTGTTAACCTGCCCTGGCTGGGCCCCTCCCACAGCCTTCACCTCCCCCCGAAGGGGTTCCCCTCCTCCAGCCCTCCTCCAGCACCCACAAACACCAGAAAGTTACTTGCTCCCTCCTCCCTGCGAGGCTGTGGGGAGGAATTGGGAATATGTGCTCTGGGCAGGGAAACTGAGGAAGAGGGAGGAGAGGTCTGTGGCTGCGGGCTCCTGGCTGCTGGAATCCTGAGATTGCTAGAACCACTCCCCCAAATCCCAGCGCCTGCGGAGCCCCACCCCGGATTCCCGGGCTGGGCCAGAGGTGGGATCCGGTGGTCTGGGTCGCAGCTTCTGGACATGGGGATCTAATCCCTGGAGGCTCGGACCCCCTCCTCCCGTGTGCCGGGCCGGCTGGCCAGGAATGTGCTAACGGGGCAGGTTGGGCCCTATCAGCCCCCAAGGGAACCTGTGGACTTTGAGAGGTGGCCGGGCGGGGCGGGGCGGGGCGGGGCGGGGCGGGGCGGGCGGGGCCAGGCCGAGGGGAGTTAGGCGGCCCGCAGTCGCCCAGCCACTGTCGCGCTGCAGGCTGCAGACTCAGGCCGGACCATGATGCTGCCCCTCCTGCTCTGGGCCCTGCTGCTGCTGCTGGCTACAGTCCCCGGGCCGGGCCCCCGGCCTGCAGCAGGTATGCCCCTACCCTGCGCTTCTATCCCGGGCTCTGCCTACTTCCCTGCTGCAGCCAGGCCCAGGGTAGACCCCTCTGCTCAGCCTCTGTCCATCTGCCAGGCCATCTGGGACTGTACTGGGGGCTGTGAGAAGAAATTCTGGGGTGCCCAGGGTCCGGGGGCTACTGGCGGGATGGAGTCTGGGCTGTGCCCACCCTAAACCCGCTGGGAGCTGGGAGGTGCCAGCTACCTGCGAGGGACGTGGCCCAGGGGCGGGTGGAGGGCCCAGGAGAGCCCCCCGCCTGCAGCCCCGAGCCCCTGTGGAGGGTGTGCTCACAGGTGGAGGAGCCCACAGCCCCACTGAGCCCCCTGACTGGTGAGAGGCAGGGTTGTGGGTCCTTATTAGGGTAGGGCTGAACCTGGGAAAGTCTCAGGGAAGGCTCCTACTCCCGAGCCTCACACTGGGCTGGGCTGGGCTGGCAGTGGCAGGCTCCCAGGCAACCCCCCCCCCCCCCACTCCTATCTGCCATCTCCGGGAAGCGCCACCACCCTTCAGCCACTTAACCTCACTTACTGGCCTCACTCGGCCTCCTCCCCCACTCCCTTGAGCCATCTGCTAATAAAAATTTATTGATGCTCTTGAGTGCCAGGCCTGCACTCGGTGAAATGGGGTCACCGGGGTGGCTCAGGTCCAAACCCAGCCCTTGACTGGCCCCCGTTGGTGGGGTGGCAGGGAAGGGCCAGGTGGGACGTGTGATCCCTGCCTCGGTGTCTGCAGTCGTCCCTCAGTCTCCACCCTCCACTCTGCCCCACCGCTCCCACTACAGAGGCACGGATTCCCTGAAGATATGGCCCTGTCGTGGGTCCCCGTGGTGGTAAGAGCTGAGGCCTGATGTCCACGGCCCCACACCAGACCACTCTCTCCCTCACCCTGGCCCTGCTGGGCCCTCTGCTGGAGATGACCCTCCTCTCCCTTCAGGGTGGGGCTCCTTTGGGGGCCACAGCCAAGCCTGGGAATGAGCTCCTGCCAGGCCTCCAGTGGGACTTAGTAGCCATGTCCCCAGACTCCAGACAGGCCGCCAGGCTGGGTTCACTGACCCTTCAGGGAACAGAGACAGCTCCGAGGCCAGGTCAAGGGCTCAGCCACCTCTGGCCATCAGAGGATGTGGTCTTCCGGGACTTGGTGGCTGAAGGCCAGTCCTGCCCTAGAGGCTCCTCTTGATGCTGCAAAAACGTATGTCTGGAGGCCTTTACCCTTATCTTCCCTCCTCCTGGCAAGTAGTTCAGGCAACTGCTAGATCATTTGTACCAGGGATCCCTCACCCCACGGGCCCCCTGGGTTTCTACTGTGTTCACTTGGTGCTCAGTGCGACTCCTGGGGATGCTTCTCTCTCATGGGCTCCGGGAAAATAATCGCCAGCCCTGCCCGTGGGGCAGCCGGGCGCTCAGGGCCCTCTCCTGCAGGTACCAGGGGGAGCTGCTCCCACCGCTGTGGAGACCAGGATGGGCTGTGCTCCTGCCACCCGACCTGCTCCGGCCTGAGCTCCTGCTGCTCGGACTTTCGGGACTTCTGCCTAGAAGTCTCACCCTACTCGGGCTCCATGATGGGCGGCAAGGACTTCGTAGTGCAGCACCTCAGCTGGTTCAACTCCACCAATGGCGTGATCTGCAGGTGGGAGGCCCGAGGGGCTCCGTGCCTGCTGGGGGCCCAGGGGCAGCTCCTGGCTGGGGTCCCTCCACCCTGGCCCAGCCTTTCCTGCCACCTGCAACCCCCACAGGTTTAAGGAGAGCATCCAGACCCTCGGGCATGTGGACTCCTTTGGACGTGTGCACTGTGTGTCCCCCTTGCTCTATGAGACAGGCCGCATCCCCTTCACGCTCTCCATGGACAATGGTCGCTCCTTCCCGCGCTCGGGGACCTGGCTAGCCGGTGAGCCCTGCTTTCCTGAGCCTTGCCCCCCACCCCCACAGGGACTTTCCCTGGCGCTAATCTAGTCACGCCTCACCTGCCTGGCAGTGCCCGGCTGCCCCGGCTTAACCAGTCCTTCTGGAGGTGTGCCCGACGGGGGCGAGCGTTCTCAAGCTCCTCTCCCCAGCCCCTGGCATCCACACAGGACACCCGGCCCAAAAGGGGGCTGGGGCCTTTAGGGGTCCCCCGGCAAGGTGGGCCACTCGACTCAACCAGGCTAGGGGAAGGGGGGAAGCCAGGTGGAGGCCAGAGGCCTGGGCAGCACAGGGCTCTGGGGGAGACCATACTCTAATGGGACTGCCATGCTTTGTCCCTGGGAGGGCACCCCCAGCTCTCAGAGCCCCTGGGGCCTCAGGCCTTCACTCAGCCCCCACCCCCTGCCCAGTGCACCCCAGCAAGGTGTCGGAGACGGAGAAGAGCGAGCTGGTGAACGAGACCCACTGGCAATACTATGGCATTGCTGGCATCACGGGCAACCTCACCGTGACCTGGGAGCCCTCGGCTCTGTCCACGCAGTCTGTCACCATTGAGCTCTGGGGTTATGAGGAGACAGGTAAGGCGGGCCCAAGGCTGGACCGGCGGGGGAGCTCTGTGGGCCCATAGGGCTGGGAGTTTGGCGCTTGCAGAGATGGGAGCGAGGGCGTTCCAGACAGGGCCCAATCCCAGTGGGGATTTTGAGCAGGAAGAGTACAGGCAAGAAAGGGGAACTGGGGAAAGTGTGGGAGTGGGGGGCAGGCTGGGAACCCCCAGCTGCTTGCTACCAGCTCCAGGAGGAGGTATGGGCATTCCCAGCCCTTGGATCCAAGGCTTGCCTTGGAAACAGAAAAAGCTTGCTCCACCCAGCCTCCCCAAGCCCCTGGACTGCTAGCGTGGCTCAAGGCCTGGCCGCGAGGTGGGGCTGGGACCCTAACATGTGGGAGGAGGAGATGGTCGTCCCTTGAGCCAGGATATTTGCTGGGGCAGCAGGGCAGGTCTTCCTCTGGGAATCGTCTTGTCTGTCCATCTATCAGGCCTCTCTGAGCACCAAAGACAGGCGCCTGGCCCCTCCTCTGCCCCAGGACTCTGGAGGGGCCCCAGGACTGCTAGCGTGGCTCAAGGCCTGGCCGCGAGGTGGGGCTGGGACCCTAACATGTGGGAGGAGGAGATGGTCGTCCCTTGAGCCAGGATATTTGCTGGGGCAGCAGGGCAGGTCTTCCTCTGGGAATCGTCTTGTCTGTCCATCTATCAGGCCTCTCTGAGCACCAAAGACAGGCGCCTGGCCCCTCCTCTGCCCCAGGACTCTGGAGGGGCCCCAGGACTCTTTGGAGGGACCCCGGGGCTGACTTGAGGCCTTCTCTCCCTTAGGGAAGCCCTATTCAGATAAGTGGGCTGCAAAGTGGTCGTACCTGTACCCCCTGGCCACAAGCATCCCCAACTCTGGCTTCTTCAGCTTCACTCCGAAACCCGCACCTCCAAACTACCAGAAATGGGAAGTGGGTGCACTTCGGATCATCAACAGCAAATGCTACGCAGGGGAGAAGTAAGGGCCGCCGGCCACGCAGAGGACGGGCTGCTGGGCCTGGGTCGCTGCTCCGCAGGCTGGACAGGGAGGCCCGGGGCTGTGGGACCGAGGGTGGGAGCGGCCCTTAAGTGTGTGCATGGCCCCCACAGGGACGTGCAGGCCCTCTGGAGCAGCGAGCACGCGCTGGCCTGGCACCTGGGTGAGGACTTCCAGGCAGACCCCGAGGCCTGGGCCCGGGCCCAGTGCCTGGCCTGGGAAGAGCTGGAGGACCAACTGCCCAACTTCCTGCAGGAGCTGCCTGACTGCCCCTGCACCCTGGCTCAGGCCCGGGCTGACTCAGGCCGCTTCCACGTAAGCCCCTACCCCAGTCGGGGCCCAGGAGAGGGCGAGGGGCCAGCTGGAGGTAGCCGGCGTGTGGCGGTAGATAGAGGCCCCAGGGAGGCGAGGCTGGGGTCTGAGGGCCCTCAGGGGTTGGCTCCCAGGGAGGGGATGGCAGAGCCTGAGGCTAGTCCAGCTGACGGCAGCCTCCCGCTCTGCAGACGGACTACGGCTGTGACATTGAGCACGGCAGCGTGTGCACCTACCACCCCGGGGCCGTGCACTGTGTGCGCTCCGTGCAAGCCAGGTGAGTCCCCATTTGCGGGGGGGGCGGGGGGGCCGACAGTGGCCTTGACCTGTCCTCACCCCCAGCCCCCAGTACGCCTCCGGCCAGCAGTGCTGCTACACAGAGGCCGGCACCCTGCTCCTGACGGCCGACTCAACCGGGGGCAGCACCCCGGACCGCGGCCACGACTGGGGCGCGCCCCCGTTCCGCACACCACCCCGCGTGCCTGGCCTCTCCCATTGGCTCTACGATGTCGTCAGCTTCTACCACTGCTGCCTCTGGGCGCCCGAGTGCTCCCGGTACATGCGGCGGCGGCCCTCCAGTGACTGTCGCAGCTACCGGCCGTCGCGCCTAGGTGGGTGCTGGCCAAGGCTGGACCCCGGGCAGGGCTGCACCCGCGCGGCCCCCCTGACCCTCTGCTCTCCCCAGCCTCCGCTTTCGGGGACCCACATTTTGTCACCTTTGATGGTGCCAACTTCTCGTTCAACGGGCGTGGCGAGTACGTGCTGCTGGAGGCCACGCTGACCAACTTGAGGGTGCAGGGGCGGGCCCAGCCCCGGATGACTTCGGAGGGTGAGGCTGGGGCCCCGTGGGCTCCTGGAGGCTCAGGGCCTTCCCAGGAGGAAGGCTGGAGCTGAGCGCTCCGCGTTCTGCACGTGCCACCGCAGGCCCGCAGGACCAGGGCACGGGGCTGGTGGCCGTGGCCGTGCAGGAGGGCAACTCCGATGTGGTGGAGGTCCGGCTGGCTGGCGAGGGCCGGGTCCTGCAGGTGCTGCTGAACCAGGAGGTGCTCAGCTTCACCGAGCAGAGCTGGATGGACCTGAAGGGTGAGTGTGATGGCCGGGGAGCTTCCGGGGGCCGCTCTCTTGCCCTTTCCCTCCCGCCTGAGCCTCCGTGCCTCTCACCGGCATGGCCCGGGGCTTCAGAGCGTGGATGCGGAGATGGAGGCCTCGCGATATGATCCATATGCTGTCCCCAGCATAGTGGTGCAAGTCCGCCCCGCTCCCCTGCACCCCACGGTGAGGGGCCCAGCACAGTGGACACATGTCCCCAGCCCACGGCTGTCTGGGCAGGTGACGTTCTGGGCCCCAGGTAGGGAGATCCAGCCTGGGGACCTGCTGTGATCTCGTGCTTTCACACCCATGGAGCCCCAGACATGTGATCAGAACCCTGAGATGCCCGGACGGTGGGACGAGGAGCTGGAAGCTACAATAATAGGAACTGCCTGCTTCGAGGATGCTGGCTGGCCCTGAGGGCTAAGGAGCAGCCCCCTGTGCACCCCCTTCCCTGTGCTGCCTCAGGGAACTGAACTAATGAAACGAGTTTCTTGTTGTTGGGATGGGTGGGGACCTGGGATGGGCCTGCTGCTGCTGAGGGTGCAGGGAACCCCCGGAAGGGCAGAGGTGGGCATGGCTGCTGCTTTCCTCAAGGAGCAAGGGCCGACGGGGGACCCCAGGCAGGCCTCGGTGTGAGGGGTCCCTTTGGAGCCTGGGCACTTGGTGTCAGTGTGGGGGTCCCAGTACAGGTATGGGCCTGGGGTGAGGGAGTGTCACAGCAGGGCTGGCCCTGGGGATGCCCGTCCCTTCCCTGGGAGTGCACGGATGCTGACCCTCTCATCCTGGGGCTGTGGAGTCACGGCACGGTGCCCTGAGTGGGCAGCCCTGACCCCAGTTCCACCTGTGCCCAGGTATGTTCCTGTCCGTAGCTGCCCAGGACAGCGTATCCATCATGCTGTCATCAGGGGCTGGCCTGGAGGTCAGCGTCCAGGGTCCATTCCTGAGTGTGACTGTCCTCCTGCCTGAGAAGTTCCTTACCCACACGCAAGGCCTTCTCGGGACACTGAATGATGACCCCACCGATGACTTCACCCTGCGCAACGGGAAGGTCTTGCCCCCCAAGGCCACTTCCCGCGAGCTCTTCCGCTTTGGGGCCGACTGTGAGTGACCCTGAGGCCCCCTGGGGGTCGGGGGCGAGGGGACATGGCCATGGATGGAAGTGAGGGGAGAGACCCCAGAACCCTCGGCCACCAGCATGACCTGCTGCATGTCTCCCCAGGGGCCGTGGAGAACACCTCATCCCTGCTCACCTATGACTCCTGGTCCCTGGTCAACAACTTCCTGTATCAGTCCAAGCATGACCACAGCTTTCAGCCCCTGTTCCCCGAGGAGACCGTCCCCGACCCCCGTCAGGCCACTGAGGCAGCTGAATTGTGTGGAGACAACAATTTCTGCATATTCGACGTGATGGCCACTGGGAGCCTGAGCGTGGGCAATGCTACGCGGATGGCCCACCAGGGGCACCAGCATCGTGTGCAGAGCCTGCAGCCTGGTGAGGGCGATGCGGTGGGCACTGGATGCTGGGACATGACCTCCTAAGCCGGCAGCTGTAGGGGGGGTCAGCCAGTGGCTTCATCCTGTGGTCTGCTCCTGGTCCCCTACCCCCAGTGACGTCCTGTGGCTGGCTGGCTCCACCCCGCAATGGGCGCAAGGAGGGTATCAGGTACCTGTCGGGCTCCACCGTCTCCTTCCACTGTGACAGCGGCTACAGCCTGTCTGGGTCGGAGGCGAGCACCTGCCAGGCTGATGGCACCTGGTCCAGGCCCACCCCCATGTGCCAGCCAGGTGAGGATGCCCTGCCCACCTGCCCCAGCCCCCCACCCCCGCCCACCCTCGGGCAGCCCTCACCGCTCTGTGCCCTCTCCAGCGCGGAGCTACACGGTGCTGCTGAGCATCATCTTCGGAGGCCTGGCGGTGGTGGCTCTGGTCGCGCTCACCTATGTGCTACTGCGTCACAGGAAGCGCAACGTGTAAGGCCCCCCCCCCCGCCCCCCCCCCCCGGACCCAGGGTTCTACCAGCGGGACCCCGTCTGTGCCCCTCCTTGGCTCTCCTGAGGCTCCGGAGTGCCCCCCATGTCCGCTGCAGACCGTGTCTCTGTTGCAGGGCCAGCTGGGGTTCGCAGCCCTGAGGGGAGCGCCTTTGGCAACAGCAAGAGGCACATGGGGCCACCCCGGAGAACGTGTACCCCAGCACTTGGATCCCCAAATCCCTAGCACCATTTACTGGGACCTGGACACCTGATAACCTGAGCCTTTAATGTCCGTGCACACCAGGCCTAGTGCCCTGCTCTGTCCCCTCAGACATGGACACCTGGCTCCAGCCGTGCAGCTCCCGGAAGGCGTCTGGTCCTCTAGTCCCCGGGTAGTCTCAGCTCCAATTCCCCAGACTCCATACCCGCGGATTCTAACGCCTGTCTCTGGAGACCCAACACTCGGGGGGCACCTGAAACGCAAATGCTAGTACCTCAGATCCCGTGTCGGATGCCTGTGACCCTGATCCACTGATCCCCGGTGCCCCAGCCCGGGAGCCCTAACACCCAACTGCCTTGATTGCTGGACTTGGCCCAGCCTGAGTGGGAGAGGCCTCAGGACCCCAGTGTGGAGGGTCACTCTCTGAGCTCCAGGCTTGTAATTCTAACCCTTCTGGAATGTCACTTCTAACTCTACTGGAATGGCACTTGAAATACCCTTCCCTGTCTACCCAGAGAAAACAAGCATGTGGTGCCCCCTCCTTGGTGTCCGGTGCTCATGCTACACTTTGGTTCTGGAGAGTTCCATGGTTGCTTTGTGGGGCCAGCAGCACCCAGAGCAACCTTAGTCCACTGGAAGGCCACCTGGGGTGGGTCCCTCCCTAGCCTGTCTCCACTGAAAAGTGGGATTGAGAACGGTGGCCACTTCATGGGGCAAGTGTCTGCAAAGGATTCAGGTGGAGTGTCATGCTGGGTGCCCAGGAGACGGGATAGGGCCGGCACAGGCACCCGCCCCTTCCCCCAGCAGCAGGTTGGGGGGCCCTGGGCCCCTCCCCTGCACCAGCACTGCCCTGCAGGTAGGCAGTGACTAGTAGTTCCTGACCAGAGCCCATGTTCTGGGTCCCTGGGTTCTTTACCCAGGCTTCCCCCTACTGCTGCCCTCTAGTGAGGGTGCTGAGTGGGGGCCACGGGAGGGCCTTGGCAGCATAGGATAGGGCCAGGCTTGTCTCTGCGAAAGCACAGTGGAGGGCGGGGTTGGAGGCTAGGGCCCCCTGGTCGAGGCCAGTGGCTCACCCTGGGAGGTAGGGGCGGGAGGAGGTTGCCCAAGGGACGCAGAACCTTGGGGTGGGAGGTAATGAGCGGAGGCCCTCTTCCCAGCAACCTGCACTGCTGAGAGAGGCCACGTGGGGGCAGCAGAGGGTAGGAACAGAGATGGGAGGTGGAGGCTACACCAGGTCCTAGGAGAGGGCAGTCAGCGGCGGCTCCAGCTGGGCCAGTTGGCTTGTCACAACCTTGGCCAAGGCTCGTGCAGGCCCACTTCTGCATCTGTCTCTGCTGAGAGGGCCTTGAGTCATCCCCCGGTCTCAGGAGCAGAGGCCGTCCAGCTGGCTCTGACCGCCAGGGTCAGAAGTGAAGCTTCCCCACACCATTAGACTTGCCATTGGCTGAGGGTCCTGGGCAGAGGTGGGAAAGCTGGGCAGTAGGGGCAGCTGCAGTCTGGAAGGCTTCCTGGAGGAGGCAGTCTTGCACAGTGGGGCACATTCAAAGGAACAGAGATGAGAGTGGGGTTGGGGGGGTCTCCCTGGGGTGGTACCCCAGAGACTAAAGGAGGGGGATGGGGTCAGTCTTTGCCCTTCCAGGCCCCACCCCCCTGCTTCCCCACTGGCTTCCTGCTCAGGGCAGGGTGGGACTGAGGGCTGGCCCTTTGGCCACTGGGGAGGTACTTTCCTCTCTGCAGATGAGGTAAGGCAGGGCTGGCATTTCCACTGACCTGAGTCCTCGGTGCTGGGCCGGGCACGAACCAGTGTGTGACAGGGTGCTTTCCTTGTCTAGGCAGCCTGGACATGTGGGAGCAGGCACACCAGGGCCCAGGAGGGCAGGGGCAGCTTCACAGCTCCAGGGCATAACTGAAAGGCTAGGTCAAATTCTCAGAGATGTGATTGGTCAGAGAGGATATTCCAGGCAGAGGAACAGCCTGGGCAAAGGCTCAGAGAGAAGTGTAGTCCGGTCTGAGGAATAGTGAGGCCCCTGGTCCACCAGCCAGTGGCGGTTAAGCTTCATCCTAAAAGAGTAAAACATGGCCTCCCTCCGGCTTCCCCACCCTACACTTGTCCCTCCAGGTTGGGACCGAGAGTTGTCCCCACCCATCCCCAGCAGGAGAAGGGGTGCACTGTCTGTGGCCCTTGCCCCAGACATCTGGCATTCCCAGTGCCAGGGACAGGCCAGGCTGGGAAGCCCCGACACCTGACGGGTTTTCCCAGGGGCCTGTAGGGAGTCAGGGGCACTACTGGGCCTGTGTGAGGCAGAAGGTCCCAGAGCCCCACATAGACTCCCTTTAGAGAGCTCAAAGGCAGGGACCACCGCCTCGGGAAGTGGTCTCCCCAAACCACAGTCCCAAGGCATCAGAAGCCAATGTCCAGTCCCCTACCTTTTGTACTGGTCAGGGCCTGAGGGACAGAAATCCAGGGACTTAGAAACACAGGGATGAATCGGGAAGTCAAATAGCTGGTGAGGATGCCATAGGACCCCAGCAACAGCCCTGGGCCGAGGGACAGAGGAAGGAGGGTGCCAGAGCCAGGCCCAGGCACTCACAAAAGCGGGAACCTCACAGCAGAAACCGTGCAGGCCCATGGGCGCTGGCAGGAGCCACAGGCCCAAGATGGGCGAAGCACCTGCTTCTCCTGCCCTCCGACCTCCCACTAGGGCCTCCCATTAGCTGAACACAGTGGGGAGCATAGGGCTGAGGGGCCAAAACAGCACAGTGGGGAGCAGGGCCCCCTCCTTGGCCAGGCTGGTTCCTTCTGCAAGCCCTGGGGTGGCTGAGTCCCTGCCCTGGGCCACCTCTGTCCTCAGAGCTGACATTCCGATGGCTGCCCAGCAAGGAGGGGATGCTCAGTGCAGCACATGTTGGGAATGGGAAATCAAGGGATGCTTCCTGGAGGAGTCCCATTGAAGTGGAACTTGAAAGGACAAAAACCATTAGGGAAATGAGGTTGAGTAGGTGCCTGCAAGGAGCAGAACAGCCCACGACACCCAGATACCTCTGCTGGGTTGCACGCTAGACTGCATTTCCCAGCGCCCCTTGCACTGGGGTGGTCACGTGACTAAGTTCTCCTTGTGCAAAGCTAGCAGAAAAGGACGGGGCACTTGCAGGCCTGAGCCATAACACTCTCCACCAGCATCCTTCCACGATCTTTCTGTTGCGAGGGTGGCTCTGGACCCCGTGCTAACCTGGGTCCCCAGCATGTGGCAGGGAACCCTCTCCCTCCCTCACTGTCCTGTTCACCCATCCAGTATTACTACTGGCACAAGAAACAAACTTGTGATTAAACCATAATACATTTTTGGGTCTATTTGTTGCAGCAGTCGTTTCCTCTATAAATGCCAGAGGCAGGGGTGAGAAAAGATGGTCTTACAATACTGTGGGCACAAGGTTTTTAAAAACTCAAGATAGGCCAGCGTTCATAGCAGTGTTGCTCATGATCGCCAAAAAGGTGGGAGCAACCAAGTGTCCACGGATGCCTGAAGGGGTAAAGGAAACATGGTCCACCCACGTGTGGAATGTCGTTCACAGGCTCTAACATGGATGAATGTTAAGACATCTTGCTCAGTGAAATAAGCCAGACACAAAAGGACAATGCTGTACCATTCCGCTCATACGAAGTTCCTAGAGTCATCAAATTCATAGAGACAGTAAAATAGAGCTTACCGGGGCCTGGGTCAGGGAATGGGGAGCTAGTGTTTAATGGGGCCAGAGTCTCAGTCTGGGAAGATGAAAACATTCTGCAGAGGAATGACGCTAATGGTTGCCCAAGACCGTGAAAGGCTTAATGCCATCGAGCTGGACACTTCTAAATGGTTACGATGGTAAACATTATGTATTTATGTACTTTACTACAATAAATAAAGAATTCAAAGTTTACTTAACTGGTCCCCGGTTGGTGGGCATGAAGCTGTGCTCAGTCTTTGGCTTCTTCAAACACTGTTGTCCCTTGTAAAGAAGTCCAGGGTTACTTGCAAGAGCAGTTCATACCAGAGGACTGGCTGGTTAAACAGCACATGCATTTTCCTCCTGGAGTGGTGCTCAGTGACACCCTAACCTACTGAGAGAGCCCGGTCCCCTCCCCCTCGTCAGTACAAGGAGCCTTCACATTTTTTTGCTCTTTGCCAGACAGACAAAACATGTGGTGAGGCCCACCTCAACTTGGCTAGGCTGAACATCCCCAGAATTCCCATCCTGGTCAGGATGGACTGCAAGAAAGAGTCCCATGCCCAGATTCGGAGGCAGGAAGCGAATCAGCAGTCTCGCTCATAGCTCACACTCATCATGGTGTGTCTGCTGACTCAGCTCGTCCGCACCAGGAGAGGCCAAGGTTGCAGCGCCTTCACTTGCCCTCAGGCCACGTTCAGCTTCCCTGCTCCTTTGCCAGGTGCCTGACAGGGGAGTCCAGGAAACCCTTATCTCCCTTGGCAACAAGAAGGCTCTCGGGTTTCAACCAAGCCATGTGGACTCCAGCCAACAAGTGGGGTTCCAGCCAGCTCTGGATCCTCCCCCCACCTAACACCCACCTGCCCTCCAGACTCTCTGCTACATGGACCTCAAGCTCCAACATCAGATGGAAGACAACAGCCTTACAGAGGCCCCTTGACCAGCTCCCACAGTTGCAGGTTCTCTGGTGGAACCCTGATAAATAAAGTATAAGTTGTATGCAAGAAAGTACACCGCGGGTGTCTGGGTGGCTCAGTCGTTAGGCGTCTGCCTTCGGCTCAGGTCATGATCCCAGGATACTGGGATCGAGCCCCTCATCAGGCTCCCTGCTCAGCGGGAAGCCTACTTCTCCCTCTCCCATTCCCCCCGCTTGTGTTCCCTCTCTCACTGTGTCTCTCTCTGTCAAATAAATAAATAAAATATTAAAAAAAAAAAAAAAGAAAGCACACCGCTCCGGGTCCAGCTCAATGAATTAATCCAAAGTGAATATGCCCAGTTAACCACCACTCATGTCAAGAAATTGAACAGTAACGAGTGCCTGGGTGGTTCAGTCGGTTAAGCGTCTGCCTTCGGCTCAGGTCATGATCCCAGGGTCCTGGGATCGAGTCCCGCATCGGGCTCCCTGCTCATCGGGGAGTCCGCTTCTCCCTCTGCCTGCCGCTTCCCCTGCTTGTGCTCTCTCTGTGTCAAATAAATAAATATTAAAAAAAAAAAAAAGAAACTGAACAGTACCAACCCCTTCACACCTACCCCACCATTTTATCTATCGGTCACTGCCAGGGTAGCCACTGATTTCTCACACCAAATGTTAGTTTTGTGTGGTTTTGTACTTTAAATAGATAGAATCGTAGAGTAGATCCTCTTTTGTGTCTGGCTTCTTTTGCATGTTTATGAGATTCCTCCATGTTGAGGTATAAGTCTGTCATTGACTTTTTTTTTCCTGAATATTATTCCATCACATGAATTTGTTCATCCGTTTTCCTGCCGAGGCACGTTGGGTTGGTTTCTTAGTTTGGAGCTGTAATGGCCAGTGCTGTGAACATTCTTGTATGTGTCCTTTGATGCACAAATATATGAATTTATGTTGGCTAAGTTCCCAGGAGCAGCATGCTGGGCATGAGGCATGTGTGTTGGTAACTTTAGTAGATAATACCAGTTTTCCCAAGTGATTTTAACAACTGACATTCCCACCGGCAGCATATGATAGTTTCGTTTTGCCATATTTTTGCCAACACTTGGTATTGTCAGTCTTTTTCATTTTGGCCATTCTCATGGGTATGTACTGGTGGCATATTGTGGACTTATTTTGCATTTTTCTGACAATTAGTGAAGCTATACACCTTTTCATATGTTCATTGGCCATCTGGAGCACCTCTTTTGTGAGGTGCCCGTTCAAGTCCTTTGCCCATTTTCTGTTGGGTTACTTGGATTTCTCAAATTAATTTGTAGAAAGATTTTTTTTTTAAGATTTTATTTATTCATCTGACACAGAGAGACACAGCGAGAGCAGGAACACAAGCAGGGGGAGTGGGAGAGGGAGAAGCAGCCTTCCCGCAGAGCAGGGAGCCCAATGCGGGGCTCGATCCCAGGACCCTGGGATCATGACCCGAGCCGAAGGCAGACGCTTAACGACTGAGCCACCCAGGCGTGCCTTATTTGTAGAAATTTTTGACTCTGGATAAGTTTGTTGTCAGATATAAATACTGTAAATACTCTCCCACTCCATGAGTTGCTGTTTTAATGATTTTCACTGTTTAATGATGTCTTTTGTTGAACGGAGGTTCTTAACTTTAATATAGTCCAATTTATCAATTTTTTTTCTTTTATAATTAGTACTTTTCGTGTCCTGTTTAAGAACATTCACCTACTCCAAAGTTACAAAGCTGTCCTGTGTTTTCCAATAAAAGCATTATTGCTTCATACTTTATAATGAGATCTGCAAGCCATCTGGAGTAGATTGTGCATGGTGTGCAGTAGGGGTCAGGATTCCCATTTTTCATGCAGATATCCAGCTGACTCAGACCACATATTGAAACAGCACCCCTTGCCCTCTGCACTGCTGTGTCCCTTCTACCAGAGACACGATGAGTCTCTGTTCTGTCCTATTGCCTAGTTTATCTTTGCTCCAATACCAAATTGCCTTACTTATCAATTATCTAATTTTTTTTTTTAAAGATTTTATTTATTTATTTCAGACAGAGAGAATGAGAGGGGAGAGGGTCAGAGGGAGAAGCAGACCCCCCCCTGAGCAGGGAGCCCGATGCGGGACTCGATCCCGGGACTCCAGGATCATGACCGGAGCCGAAGGCAGTCGCTTAACCAACTGAGCCACCCAGGCGCCCCTCAATTATCTAATTATTTAATTACATAGCTTGTTCTTGATACCTGGTAGTGTGAGTCCTCCATTTATGTTATTCTTCAAAATTGCTTGGGCTGGTCTTGGTTCTTGGTGTTTCCATATGAATTTTAGAAGCAGCTTGCCAATTTCCACAAAAAAATCGTTTAGGATTTTTATTAAGGTTGCACTGACCCTCTGGATGAATGTGGGGAGAATGAGCATCTTCACAAAACTAAGCCTCCTAGTTCATGAGTATAGTATAAGACTCCATTTATTTAGGTCTTTTTAAAATTCTCCGAATTATATTTTATAATGTTCATTGTAGAGATCTTGCGTACCCATGTTAGTTTTACTAACTTTGATTTTTTTTTATGCTTTTATGATTTCAATTCCAAAAGATGTTTTCTGTTTGTGGCTATATGTAGAAATATTATTGGTTTTTGTGTATTTTCCTTGATCCCTGCGATTGTGTAAAATTCACCTATTTCTAACAGTTTATCTGTAAAGTAGCTACAGTTTTATGTTCTCCTTCCCAATCCTTGTGTCTTTTATTTTTTTCCCTCACTTTATTATGTTAGTGAAAACTTCCCTTCCACTAATGAAAGGAAATTATAACAGCCGGCCATGCTTATCTTGGCCTCAAAAGGAATTGGTCTCAATCTCAGAAGGAAGGCTTTTTATGTTTTACCACGAAGTATGACGTTTTCTGTAAAGGTTCTGCAGCTGCAATTTATCAGATTAGGAAAGTTTCTTTCCATTTATAGTTACTGAAGGTTCTTATTGTGAATGCAAGTTGGGAACTTTAATCAAACGCTCTTCTGCATATATCGAGATGGTCGATTGTCTCTCTCTTTTTCCCTTTATTCTGTTAGTGTGTTAGCACAATGAATTACATGGCTTGACTTTCTCGTGTGCAACCAATCTTGCACTCACAGAATAAACCCCAATCGGGGATGATTTGGCTTGTTCATCTTTCATTTAGGAGTTTTGCATTTCTGTCCATGAATGAAATCGCCCTCTACTTTTCATTTTTGAAATTTCTTTGTTCAGGTTTTGTTCTCAGGATGATGCTGTCCTCATTTAAAGCATTGGGCAATGTTTCTTTCCTCTTTTCTGTTCTCTGGAACAGTTTGTTTAAGACTGGTGTTTTTCCTTCCATCAGTGTTTGGAAGAATTCACAGAGGAAGACTTCTGCGCCTGGAGTTGTTTACTTTGTCCCTGAGGGGGTCTCACTGTTGTTTTTATTGGCGACGCTTATTTATGAGGGAGGTTGAGCAACTTTTTCAATGTTAAAGCAGCTCATTTGTAGCTCTCTTTCTGTGGTCTAAATTGAGTCATATCCCTGTGCGTCTTTCTAATGGATACTTGGTCTTTTACATTAAATATTTAAGTATTTATTTATTTATTTGACAGAGAGAGAGACAGCGAGAGAGGGAACACAAGCAGGGGGAGTGTGAGAGGGAGAAGCAGGCTCCCCGCTGAGCAGGGAGCCGGATGCAGATGCGGGGCTCAATTCCAGGACCCTGGGATCATGACCTGAGCCGAAGGCAGATGCTTAATGAGAGCCACCCAGGCGCCCTTAAGTATTTAAATATTAAAGAGACCAACCCTGGGCGCCTGGGTGGCTCAGATGGTTAAGCGTCTGCCTTCGGCTCAGGTCATGATCCCAGGGTCCTGGGATCAAGTCCCGCATCGGGCTCCCTGCTTCTTGGGAGCCTGCTTCTCCCTCTGCCTCTCTCTCTCTGTCTCTCATGAATAAATAAATAAAAAAAATCTTAAAAAAAAAAAAAGAGACCAACCCCATATCATATTATGTACTGAAAGTATTTTCCCCAAATTTTTCATTGGCCTTTACGATTTATTTTTATTTTTTACTTTTAAGATTTTTCTTTAATTCCAGCATAACTAACATACACTATTATATTAGTTTCAGACGTACAATATCATGACTCAACAATTCTGTACATTACTCAGTGCTCATCATGGTAAATGTACTTTTTAATTCCCATCACCTAGTTTACCCATCTCCCCTCCCCCCCCACCTCTCCTCTGGTTACTACCACTTTGTTCTCTATAGTTAAGAGTCTGTTTTTTGGTTCCTCTCTTGTTTTCTTTGCTTGTTTGTCTCGTTTCTTAAATTCCACATATGAGTGAAATCATATGGTATTTGTCTTCCTCTGACTGATTTCGCTTGGCATACTACACTCTAGTTCCAGCCACATTGTTGCAAATGTTTGTCAATCTTTAAAGAAGTTTTCCATATCAAAATTTTTACTTTTTATGTGTTCAAATATATCTGTGTTTTTTTTTTCTTTTACTCCCTGTTTTTATGTCATGCCTGAAAAGGCTTTCCCCACTCTAAAAATATAAATAAAACTTCCTTGCGAGGTTTTGTTTTGGTTTGGTTTTTTTTATAGATCTATATGGTTTCACTTTTAACACTTCCATCTTGACCCAACTGGAATTTATTTTGGTGTAAATAAAGAGGTAGGGATCCCACTTCATTATTTTCCTAGGTGGCTGCCCAAAACTTTGTTTTGTTTTGTTTTTTAAGATTTTATTTATCTGACAGAGAGAGACACAGTGAGAGAGGGAACACAAGCAGGGGGAGTGGGAGAGGGAGAAGCAGGCTTCCCGCCGAGCAAGGAGCCCGATGTGGGGTTCCATCCGAGGACCCCGGGATCATGACCTGAGCCAGATGCTTAGCAACTGAGCCACCCAGGTGCCCCATGATTTCTTAGGTTTATTCATATGCTGCTTTAACAACTGTATGTTTATAATTTGTTTTAAAACAAATTTGGATGGATTTGTTTAATTGATTTAAAAAAATTTTTTTTTTATTTATTTGAGAGAGCAAGAGAGCATGAGGGGGGATGGTGGGGAGAGGGAGAAGTGGACTCCCTGCTGAGCAGGAATCCTGACCAGGGGCTTGATCCCAGGATCCTGAGATCATGACCTGAGCCAAAGGCAGAGGCTTAACCAACTGAGCTCCCCAGGCGCCTCTCCTAAGATCATCTTAAATTATTTTTATATTCGGTGTGAGGTAGGGTTCAAGATTCATTTTCTCCATCAGTGTATCAGGCGTTCACTTCTGGCATTTATTCTGCATGACCCTTGGTCCATTGTGACTTCAGGATCCTCACCTGTAAAATTGGGATAATCATAGCTCCACTTCATTAAGGAGAATTATATGAATTGAGTTAATACACGTAAAGCAATAGACTAGTACCCAGCCCACAGTCAATGCCCAGAGAGGTTGCTATTGTGGCCTTGGGGCATATATTCATATTAAAGGAGTATCCATTCATTCCCCTTCTATTCAGTGGTTTTTTGGTGGGTTTCTTTCTTTCTTTTTTGTCCGTTTTTATCAAGAATGGGTGTTGAGGGGCGCCTGGAGGGCTCAGTCATTAAGCCTCTGCCTTCCTTTGGCTCAGGTCATGACCCCAGGCTCCCTGCTCGGCAGGGAAGCCTGCTTCTCCCTCTTCCCCCTCCCCCGTTCATGTTCTCTCTCTCTCAAATAAATAAATAAAATCTTAAAAAAAAAAAAAAAAGAATGGGTGTTACTGAATTTTCTCAAATGCTCCTTCATTCTCTGTGGAGATAAACCTTTTCTCCTCAGGGTGAAAAATAAGAGGTAAGAGTCACGCTCATGGACACACCGAGAGAAGACCTTCCTTGCAGCGCTGGTGTCCACCCCACTGGGGGAGGTGGGACATGTCATGTTTTCATGCGTTGCTAGAATCTCCTTGCTAAGTTTTTAGGAACTTCGTGTTGAGTTTCATAAACACGACCGGTCCGTGGTTTGCTTTGGCAGGTTTCGGGTCAGTCTTTTGCTGGCTTCATAAAGTGAGTGTGGACATTTTCCTTCTTGCTCCTCACTGTGGGGGCTTAGCTGGCAGGACACACTTCACCTGAGGAACTTTCTAGAAAGGTGTTTGAGGTAAGCTAGTGTTCCTGCAATGTTCTTAATTTTTTCTGATGATTGTTGTCACATCTAGATCTTGGCCCTTTCTTGGATCTGTCATTTATATTTAAGGTTGCCAGATTTAGCAACCAAAAATATAGGATGCCCAATTAAATCTGAATTTCAGATAAACAACAATATTTTCAGTGTAAGTCTCACATATTGCAACCCTACTTACATTGTCTTAAAAAGTAATTTATTTTATTGAACTAGCCAAATTTATTTGGATGAATGATCTTTTAACTTCCTCTACATCTTAACTCATTTCCCCGTTGTCATTTCTTCATTTGTACTGTAAGCTGTTGAAAACCTATTTTTTTCAAAGATCTGTTTTTCTGATTTCAGATTTATCAATCTCAATCTCTGTTACTGAGCCTTTCCTCCTGCTTTCCTGATTGCTCTGACTGTTCCTTCACTAACTTTCACTTAGATGCTTTATTCATTTTGATTCTTATTATTAATGCAATTGTTTAAGGCAATGAATTTTCCTTTGATCCTGCAGTAGGGGTTGATCTGTACTGTGCCATTGTGGTTTTGAAGATACTGCAGCCCTGGGTCTGATTGCCCCTGTGTAACCAGACGTTCAAAGAGCCAGCTGTAAGAGTCCCTGACTGGGCATCACTGGCGTTGCTGGTGATCTGGGTGGGATGTGGGCATGGGCTGGGCAAGTCTCCGAGGGTGGGATGAGCAGGGAGGGAGAGGAATGGGGTTCCTCCAGGGGCACCAGGAACCAAGGAGAGCTCCGTGCTGCCTCGTGGATCAGGTATGCGTTTTCCAAGGCCCATCATTGTCATGAGTGGGGAGTGGATGGAGGCCGGGGCAGCAGCAAGGAGGTGGAGAGGGATAAGGAGAGGGAGCCAGGGCTGAGCCACGCAGAGGGAGGGAGAGGACTGGGTGCCCAGAGTGGGAGAGGTGGACACCAGAGAGCCTCTGGTTGCCTCACAGCTGGCTTCCAGTTTGGTGTGTTGAGTCTGAAGTGCCTGTGGCCCCGGTTGGTGTGTGGGTGTGGGGTCTGATGATCCAGAAACCTGGGACAGAGCCGGGGTGGGGACCCATCAGCTCATGAGTGGTAACAGCCTCAGGGAGGGACCCGCTGGGCCCATGAGAGCTGCACCTGAGACTTTTGTTAAGCCTCAAAAGCAGCGTGGAGGGGAGCTCTGTCACCCCCGCTGGCTGTGAAGTTCAGTGAGCAATGTGCTAGAGTCATCAGGATAGCGGCCCAGGCGCCTCCCCTAGGGGGAGGCCACACTACGGACGCTCCTGACAGCACAGGGCCAGACTCTGGACCCCACCAGGTCAGAAACTGCCCTCCCACTCCTGCTTGTCTAAGCCCACTTTTTCTGCACCCCTGACTCTTGAACTAGACCTGCCCTTCCCAGAAGTCCTCTTCCCACTCCCTCCCAAAGTCAGACTCTGAGAGAGCTGTGACCTCCAGGCTGCCTGAGTGCAGCAGTGAGTGGCCCTGAGGTCACCATGGAGCACAGTGACCATGGCAAGCCTGTCCCCCTTCTCAAAGTCAGCCACCCCTGTCCCCAGTCGTTTCTCTTGGAGTCTGTCAGAATACTCCCCAACACACACCCGCGCAGGCAAGCTCAGATCAGAGATCTGCCCCATCCAGCCCCCTCTCCCAATGTGTGGTTGACATCAGGTCCCCATCCCAATCCCCAGCACTTGTGAATATTACCTTATATGGCAGAAGTGACTTTGCCACTGAGTTAAGGATCTTGAGACAAGAGAGTATCCTGGGTTATCTGAATGGGACCTAGATGCCCACAGGTGTCCTTACCCCCTTTTTGGGGGCACCTTCTCCACCCAGACCCGTGCAGAGCAGAAGGAGCCTTCACATGCAAAGGAGAAGGCCACATGACCAAGAGGGAGGAGCTGGAGTGATGTGGCCACAAAGCAAGGGACCCCAGCAGCCACCAGAAACGGGCATAGGCAGGAAGGAGTCTCCCTAGAGCCCCCAGAGGGAACTCAGCCCTGCTTACACCTTGCTTTTAGCCTGGTGATACTGATTTCAGACTCCTAGCCTGTGAGAGCGTAGATTTCTGTAGTTTGAATGCACTCTGTGGTATTTTGTCTCAGCAGCCACAGGGGAATAATAGCCACTCCTGTCCTGCTTGGCCAAATAGGAAGAGCAGGGTGGGAGGCCGTGGCTCCAGCAGTGGAACCAGGCCTCAGACCCTGCCAGGTGGAGGTATGCCCCTGCAGGACGCTGGGGTAACACCCAATGCTCCCAGGAACCAGTGTGGGGCAGGACCCCCAGGCCAGTCCAGCAAGGCACCCTCAGGGAGGGCAGTCCCCCCAGCAACTGGCAAAGCCATCTCAGCAACTGGAGGCTAATGGGTCCGGGAGAGCCGTTCTCAACTCGGGATGATTTGGCCACTGGTGGTGGTGGTAGTAGGTGCTGTACATCTAGCAAGTAGAAGCCAGGGAAGCTGCTCAACACACAGCAATGGCGGGACAGCTCCCTAGCAAGACTATTTCACTCGAAATGTCAACAGTGCTGAGCGTGAGAACATGGGCAATTGTTGGAGCTGGGGACTGGGGCGGGGTCCTATTTCATCCAACCTTTTCCTGGCACAGAGCGCAAGATCCAGAGATGGTCCTAAGGCCTGGCAAGAGTCAGGGGCAGGTGCCCCTGGCCACAGCCCTGCCTTCCCACCAAAAGGCAGGCCCCAGACAGCCATACTGCGGAGGCCCGGCAGGGGTGGCCTGGGCAAGGCCAGCCTGTCGCTAGGTCTCAGTTTCCGCACCTCCCTGCTGGTGTGTTGTGGAGGACTTAGGAACTCCGTGTGTGTGCTTTCTAAGGGCGCCTTCCCACAACTAGACCCTGAATCAGGCTGAGATCCACCCTCCTCTTTAATCTTGGACTAGAGGGTATACAGATGGGGAGTGGAGCCTGGGGGGAGGGTAGGCCACAGTCTTGGGTGACAGGCCTAGGGAAGGCTTGGGGGTCAGGGCAGGGCCACAAGGGGCTCTGGGAGAGGGCTCAGCCCCCACAGTTGTCCATCTTCCAGGCTGTCCCCACCTCTTGTAGCCCCAGGCCGACCCTCCGCCAAAGGGTCCAGATCCTGCCTGAGTGCTTGGTCCCACGGTCAAGGCCAGCCTGGGCACACACTGATGGTGGGCCGATTGCAGCTCTCAGGAGCAGTGTCCTCAGTAGCCCGAGGCCTCCCCACCTTTCCTCGGATCTGCTGCGGCACACACGCAGACCCCGTCCTGGGACACAGCCTGGACCACATTCAGGAAAAAGGGACTCTTGGTCTCGTTGTGGCCCCTGGCCTGGAGCCCCTTCTGCACCTCCTGGAGGGGAGAGAAGGCCAGTACACAGGTGAAGACAGCTTAGCTCCACCTGTCCAGGGGACGGGGCTCCGGGCAGAGATCTGAGTCCCGACTGAGAAGGCAGGACTGGGCATCAGTGGCGGTGAGGATGGGAGGGCACTGGGTGTAGCCTCGTCTGGAGGGCCTGGAGTCTGTGGCCTCCCACAAAAAGTCCCAGTGGAGGAGCCGGGCCCCAGGGAGCATGGCAGGGA
Organism: Mirounga angustirostris; assembly: GCF_029215605.1. Lineage (NCBI taxonomy): Eukaryota > Metazoa > Chordata > Mammalia > Carnivora > Phocidae > Mirounga > Mirounga angustirostris. Next base: position 65,945,900 of record NW_026991722.1, read on the forward strand.
GGACATCACCCAGGCCAGAGGGAGCTTGAGATGCAAGATCATTTCTGGCCTGGATCTGAGGACACCCTGGGGAGTACCCTATATAGGGAGGGAGCACCTCAGACTCCGAGAGTCCTTAGCCTCCAGCCCCCAAGGCCAAGGTTCTCAGGGACTACACACTCCCTTGGAGTAAAGTTCCTCACTCTATGGTCCTCAGCGCTCTAAGCGCCATGGGAGGAAGCCTTGACACCAAGAGCACCTCACCATGGACAAGGCAGCTTTGAGGACCTTAAACCCCAGCTGGCTGAACGGACCCCAGGCAGGAAGCTCAGAGCCTTCAAAAGCTGCCAGGCTTTTTTTTTTTTTTTTTTTTTTTTTTAAGATTTTATTTATTTATTTGAGCGAGAGCAAGCGAGAGAGAGAGAGAGAAAGCATAAGCAGGGGAGAGGTGGATGGAGAAGGAGAAGCAGACTCCTTGCTGAGCAGGGAGCCAGTTGTGGGACTTGATCCCAGGACCCTGGGATCCTGACCCGAGCCGAAGGCAGATGCTTAACTAACTGAGACACCCAGGCGCCCCAAAAGCTGCCAGACTTTTAAATTAGACCTTAGCAAAGGGTGTCTGCCCGCCCAGAGGAGCTCTGCGGGAGGTGACTATCTGCTGGGCAGCAGTCTGGATGAGAGAATCTAGCTCTGGGGACCTGCTCGTGTGGGGGGAAGCAAGAAATGTTCGTAAGCACCAGCACTAATGTGACCCCCACGCCTCAGAAGGAAATCGCTATGCAGACTGTCACAGAATAATACTCTTACAACTAAACTTCACACAGAAAAGCCACAAGTCATACAAGGAAACAGATCATCATGAGAGAGAGTCCGAGAGGCCACAGCCAGGAACACTAGCGCCCAGAGGGAACAGAACAGAGCGGAGACCAATGTGCAGAGGTGCTTGGCCTGGGAGAAGCATGGACGACACCCAGTTTTCTGCCTTGGAGGCCACAAGACTGGCCTGGTGCCTTCCCCACTGAGCTTCTGACCTGCCGATGGCCCCAGCAGGGGAAGTGCGCCCAACCTAAGACACTCAGGGGCTGAGATCCCATGGGAGGCTTTGAGCAGCATGCACTGAGGCATCTGTCTTGGTGGTGGCGGGGACAGCGGCCTTACCTGGCTGAAGTTGGGCTCGTACTCCACATGGCCCTTGCTGTTGACATGCAGGATAGGGGCTGCAATGGCAGTTCTCAGGTCAAAGCCAAGCCACAGCTTGTTTATGATGGCCTGGGGGAGAGAAGGAGAACACAGGAGGGGAAGGAGGGGTCACCAGCCCTGGGTGGTGGACCCACCAGTTCCTGGCTGGAATTTGCGCTCTCCCAGGCCCACCGTGCACCAACCCGTCCCTGGCCCTGGGAGAGCAGAAGTTCCAGCCAGGAGCTCCCTGACTCACCTGGGCCACAGCAGAGATGATGAGCTCCCCACCAGCCCCACCGATCACCAGCTTTGACCCCTGGGCTGTGTTGACCAAGATGGAGGGAACCATGGATGATGGAGGCCGCTCACCTGGAACTGGAGGCCGGACAAGTGTCACCTGCGGCCTCACTTTCAGCCAGCACCCTCCGGAACCCCCCTCCGTCTGTGTCTCCATTCACCACGGTGCACACTGGGGCTGGCCCAGGGGCTGCCCGCCTTCCCCCTTCTCACCAGTGGGGCCCTCAGGCTCACCGGGTTGGGGGGTGACCTCGGAGCCCGGGGGGCGCCTCCAGCATAAGTCCAGAAGCTCGTTGTTGAGCAGGACGCCCGTGCGTGGGGAGTACAGCATTGCTCCAAAGCTGCGGGCAGAGGCGGAGTCTGGGCTCCCGGCCCGGCACGGGTGCCCGAGCCCCCCGTGTTCGCGACAGCCTGCTAGCACGCCGGAGCCGCCACTCGCCCCCAGAGATGCACCTGTGCCCCCCATCAGGGTGTCCTTCTGGGTAAAGCTCATGCCCAAGCAGGTCCTGGCTCCGGGCCACCCATCAGCAGCCTCCCAGCCGGAGAAGCCAGAGGTGGATGGCCCCTCCGACAGAGAGGAAGAAGCAAAGGGAAAAGCAAGGTATTGCCCCATGGACACAAGCAAGGGGACACCGGGGGCTCGACAAACCAGCTGAGGGGGCAAAGGGGCAGGGCCCGGGGCCAGGCAGGCACATACGGCGTGTTGATGGTGCTGGTAGCTGCCACAGCGCTTCCGTCCTCCCCCAACACAGACACATGCGACGTGCCCGTCTTGTGGTCCCAGGCCCTGGCCAGGCTGTAGTGGCTGAGCTGGTGGTCACCGCGAGTGTCGATCTGCTGGCGGATATGCTGGGCCAAAGCCTCTCCCAGCAGGTCCTGGGAGGCGTTCTGGGGTGGCCGGGCAGGTGGCAGGTCAGTGAGGGGCCGGGGGGGCCCACAGAGAAGAGGGTCCCTTGGGAGGCCCTCCCCAGTGTGTGCCGCTCAAGCCCAGGCTACCCCCAGACCCGGCCCATCCTCCAGGTCCTCTGAAGTATGGTGCCAGCACCTACTAAGGTCCCTATAGTACTTGCCACTTCAGGGCCCCTTCTAATCCACAGACCCGCCTCACCCTCCCTGCCAGGCTGTCCTGTCCTAAAACTCCATACACACCCCTCCAACCTCACCCAGTCAGACTCTCGGGGTCCAGGGACAGCCTCACCTTCCCTTCATGCTGAGCCCAGGGGCCGGGAAGGGGGGTCTCCAGCGGCCACAAGCCGCCTCACCTGGATATCCAGGTGGCTGCGGGGGTCCCACAGCCGCCACCTCTGTCCCCCGGCAAACTTGAGCGTCTCCACAAGGTGATGGTACAAGTTCACACTCCCCTCGGACCTGGCCACTGACTCCGAGGAGAAGTTGAACCCTGGGGAGGGGACGGGCGCAGGTCGGGGTCACCCTGTGTCGTGGGTGGAATGTTGGCCCCCCTCAAAAAAGACTTGTCCATGTCCTAATCCCCAGAACCTGTGAATACTACCTTAAATGGCAAAAGAGTGAATTTTACCTTATATGGCAAAATGTGTGATTAAGTTAAGGATCTTGAGAAGAGCAGATTATCCTGGATTATCCCGGTGGGTTCTAAATGTAATCACACAATTAAATGTAATCTTATAAAACAGACGCACAGAGAAGAGGGCGAGGCTGTGTGAGTGAGCAGGAGGCAGAGACGGGGATGCAGCCGCAGCCTGGGAGCGCTCGCGGCCACCAAGAGCTGGATGAGACAAAGAACAGATTGTCCCCCAGAGTCCCCATAGGAGACATGGATCAGCTGACACCTTGATTTTGGACATCTGGCCTCCAGAACTAGGAGAAAATAGATTTCTGTTGCTTTAAGCCTCAAGTTTGTGGTACTCTGTCACGGGAGTCACAGGGAAGTGACACAGGCTAGCTGCGAGCAGCCCCAACCCTGGGCACAGCCGGGAACCCCCCTCGCCATCCCACAGGCCAGGCCTCAGCCCCGGATGCACACGCTGACCAGGCCGCTCACCACCTTCCGAGCCCACCTGCGGGGCCGGACTGGCCGGGTGGACGACCTCCGACCCTTCAGTGAAGCCCCAGCGTGGACTGCGCCAGAGGCCAGCTCTAGGACACAATGTCTTGACCCGTTTCCACAGCCCCATCTTTGGTGTCCGAGGAGGGGCTGAGCCGGAAAAGGAAGGCGGCCCAAAGCGACAGCCGGGCCCGGAGCTCCCAGTGGGGCAGGACTCTGGGTGGGAGCACCGGGAGTCTTACCTTTGAGCACGTTGAGGATGAGGCTGAGAATCGCGCCCCCTGCAGGTGGTGGCGGTGAGTACAGGGTGTAGTCCCCCAGGGGCATCTCCAGGGCATCCACTACCTCCGGCTGGAAGGAGGCCAGGTCCTGCGGGGTCAGCCTACTGCCTGAGGCGAGACAGAAGAGACCCCATGTACGGACGGGAAAACAGGCAGAGTGACAGCCCCTGATCCCGGGTCACGTGCTGGGGATCCCCACACCAACTAGCCTCCGAGAGCCCTAGGGGTGATGGAGGTTCTGCGGGCAGTGCCGTCCGGGCTGGACCCTAGAGCCAGGCGAGGGATGGGTGGACAGAGGCCAGAGGCGGGCACGTTGGTGGGAAGAGGACAGGAAGGTGAGAGAGTGTCAGTCACACTCTGACGGATCATGAGGGTGGCCAGCTCCAGGCCCAGGAGCCCACTGTGACTCCCTATGGCCACCACTAGCTCCCTAATTTATGGGGGGCTCTGCTCCTCGAGGGCCCCAACCACAGGGTCCTTGAGGCCAGCAGTAGGCAGGCCTGGACGCCTGGCCTCCCCAAGTCCTGGAGCAGCTGACATTCCGGCAGGGCTTGGGGAAGGGCCTGCCCTCCCCCCTAGCACCCAGAGCCCAACTCTTTCTCTGGCAGGGCTGGGGGCTCTGAGGCCTCAGCGCAGCTGACCTTGATTGGCAATGTCCTCCAGCAGCGTCTGGCCCAGTGTCCCTGTGTAGAAGGCCTCTGCACCCTCCGTGGCCACGGTTTCCAGGGTGGCGGCCAGTGCGGGCCAGGGGAATGGGTCCTGAGCCCTCAGGGGTTCTGTGCCGTTGAAAAAGAGCTGCCTGGGGAGGTGGGGGCAGCCTCAGGGTGGAGCGGGGCCCCAGGAGGCAGCCACACTCCTGCAGGGGCTCTTGTGGGTTCCTTGGGACCCTTCAGGGAGGCAGTCCTGGTCTGGGGTCCTGAGGGGCTGGTGTAGACATCAGGGGAGACAGTTCCTCTAAGATTGGGAGGCTGAAGCCTCTCACCTCACTCATCACCCTGGCTGGGGGAGGGCACGCTCCCTCCTCGGGCCTGGGACTCCCCTGGGAAGACAGGGTCAGTGGCCTGACACGGGCTTGGGGGGTGGAGAAGGGCGGGACAAGAGGGTGGTGGCCGAGCCCAAATCCACATCCTGGAGTCCCATCACTTGGATATAAACCCCTTCTGGCCTGAGCCCCTCTGATTATTCTGCCACCTCGCTCAAAGTTCTGGCAATCGAGACAGCAAAGTACTGGCCTTCCTGGCCTTCGGGCCCCCAACACCTGCACAGGGTCAACCCTACTCCAGTTCAAGGAGGGGCTGAGGTGGGACTGGGGTGGGAGCCAGGCAGACAGGCCATAGCCTGAACCCAGGAGCTGAGCGGGGGCCCGGGGACGCCTTGGGGAAGTGCTCACCTCAGGGATGTCTTGTACAAGGAAGGCCGTAGGAAGTCGTTCTGCAGGAACTGACTGAGGATGGAGGGCATGCGGTAGTCCCCTCGGAGCAAGGAGACGGTCGGCCAGAAGAGCCGTGCCCAGGGCAGGCGGCCGTGGCGGCGGTGGGCCTCGGCATAGCCACGGAGCTCCCCGGGCACTGCAATCCACTGGGCCCCTGCAAGGCACAGTGGTGTCATGTCCCTGCCCTCAGCCCCCTAGCCTTCCGCAGGGGTTCTCCACCACCCCCATGCTCGCCCACCCGCTTGGTCCCCCTGGCATGGCAGCCAGAATGAGCTTTCTGGAGCCCACACCTGACTTGGTCCCTCCCTGCTCAACCCTCCCCCCCCATCGCCCCGTGGCTCCCCACTGCCTTCCATCAGGGCCCAGCACAAACAGGCCCCGGGACCCCCTACCCCACCCAACACCCCATCTCCACTGAACCTTCCAGGCCTTTGCCAGGCTGGTCCCTCTGCTTGGATCACCACTCCCTACTCAGCCCTGTCCCGGGAAGACTCCCCCAACTCCAGCGGGTCAGGACCTCCCTGGGGGATCCCCATTCGATAGCTGCACAGCCTGTCCACAAAGCCCCTTCGGGGGAGGGTTCTGATCCACCCCAGTGGCCTGGTGGGATGAGAGAGGGTGGCCCCTCCAAGGGCCTCACCTGTGCCCAGTGGCTGGGCCCGTTCACACTGGTCCAGTAGGCCCGGGATGTAGTTGGCAGGCACTGTCTCCCTGGCATTGATGACTTCCACCTTCCCTAGAGTTGGGGCAGGGCATGTGAGTGCTCAGGGGCATTCCTGGGGCTGCCAGTCCTCACCCCACACCATAGTCCCCCCTCATATGGCCCTGGCCCTGCTCTAGGCCTCAGCTTCTCTCTTTGTACTTTGAACTGGCCTCTGTGCTGTAGGGGCCAAGAGCGGGCCACCCAAAGATAGGCCACTTTGGCTTGAAGATTATTTTTGAGTTAAAAGCAATTAAGACCCAAAAGAATCCAGAAGAGCTTTTTACCTCCCCCCTACTGCTGCCTGAAAGAATTTAGACAGAGGACCTGCTCCAGGAAGAGAGCCATCACCATAGATGACTACAGTACGATATAAACTAGTAAGGGGCGACAGGGAGGGACGTTGCAAGGCCTTTGGTAAAAGTCCTCTGTGTCCCATTGTTGCCCAGTGGCCCCGCAAACAGTTTACTCTTCTTTATCTTCCCGTGAGTTGCATTCCTTCCCTTTGAAGTCCCAGACCCCTACCCCCTTCTCCTTAGCTCATTTTGTCTGTCTTTGGGATTTCCATGTCTGTGTGGATTCCCCACACATGGGAAATTAAATTCGATTTTGCCCTGTTAATTTATCTCATGTCAATTTAATCCTTAGTCCAGCTAGAAGGACCTTGAAGGGCAGAAGAATTTCTTCCTCCCTGACAATGCTTCTATTTGAGATAGGTTGCGGTGGCTTTGCCCAGACAAGGTAGAGGAAGTGGGGGGCACCAAGAGGACCCAAGAAGGGCCATGGGTGCACAGGACAGCTCGGCAAACACTTAAGATGTTTGTAAGCACCTCACTCTTAGTGCTTGTGGACATGCCCGTCCTCCCCATGGGGTCCCTGGTATGAACTCACCTGTGGTTGCATTGTAGATGGTGAAGATGACCCCTCCGCCCAGGCCCATGCTCTGAGGGTTGACGACTCCAGTGCAGACCAGAGCCGCAATGGTGGCATCCACAGGTGAGCCATGCTGCTGGAGGATGGCTCTAGGGGACACAGCACAGAATAAGAGGCCTGGCTCCCCAGCCCCAGCCTCCCAACATGGGCTTGCTTGGCTGGCATTTACCAGGGAATGGTGACAGGTGGGTGACCACCTGCTGCCACCGAACTCTGGTCAGAGACCACATTGGGCTGCCCCCTCAAGTCCAGCTGCTCACAGGTCCAGAGCCCTCTACAGATTGCAAATTGTAATACCATTTACACTGCCCCTTGCCTTATAGAAGGTACTTCTCAGTCTGTGCTGGGCTTTTGCCGCCATGATTCCCTAGCCCCTCCCAGCAGCCCTGGCTCATTTGCCTGGGCCAGACCCCCAGTCCCTCCCAGCAGTCCAGGAGCCCAGCCTAGGCAGCCCCCAATCCACATCCCAGTGGGGCTACAACAGGTCCCAACCCTTTTAAAACTGGACTTTTTCAGGTGACCCCAGGATCTTGCTCTGCCACCAGGGGCTTGGGCTAATGAGTTCTCCAGCCCCTCCTGGGGCCCCAGCGTCTGCAGGAATATTCTCTGGTCTCAGTCTCCCACTTGTCTGTGGGCACCAAGGGGTGGGCCTTTTAGCTCCAAGGTGCTAGTCAGACTGGTCTGTGTCGAGGAAATGACCCTGTTCCCAGGGCACAGCCCTGCCCAGTTCACGGGGGAGCTGCCTCTTCCTGCACACTCAGGAATCCTCCCCAGCACTTCAAGGAAGCAAGCATTGAAACCAGTTACAGAAGGGGAAACCAAGGCCCAAAGAGGGAGTGGAACTGGTGGCCCTCCCACACCCCATAAGACCTCTGACCCCACAGGGCCTCCCTCGGCTCGGGCACCTCAGCCTGACCACTCCACCCTGGGCTCACAGCCTCCCCTGAGCCACATGCCCCTGCTCTGGGCCCACCCGTGGGCACACATGGCTACAGCGTGGATACATGCAATGTTGGAACAAGGAAACGGGAGGAAGCCAATAGCATGACACAACAAAGACGGTCACATCCAGACAGAGAGAAACACAGATGCTTCATAAGATTAAAACACCACAAACAAAAACAAAAGACAAACTGGAAAATAATAAAAAAAAAAAATTCCCATCACAAAAGCCTCATCTCGTCTGACCCATTGTTCCCTGCCTCTGGAAGTGCTCTCTGCACTCTGCTTCCAGAAGACATGCTCCCACCACCACCACCCACCGTGCTCTCGTTTCCCCCTACCTCCCTGGCCTCATGCTGTTGGGGGCCTCGCACTCAGTCCTCCGTCCTTGTACACCTATATCTTCTCCCAGATGAGCTGATCTAGGCTCAGAGCTTAAAATGCAACCTCCACACTGATGACCCCCAAGTTTTATCTCCAGCTCAGGCCTCTCGCCTAAACTCCAGACACATCCCCAGCCATTCACAAGATGACTCCTCTGGGTGTCTAAGAGGCATTTCTTTTTTTTTTTTTTTGGATTGGCTCGGGTTTGTTTGTTTCTTTAAGTTTTTATTTGAGGCATTTCACTCTTAACATGACCGAAACTGCACTTCCTTCCCAACTCTGCCCCCCAAAATGGCTCCCTTCCTACCTTCACTACCTTAGAAAAGGACACAAGCATTCACCTTTTTGCTCAGGCCATGAACGTTGGAGTCACTCTTGGTTGGTCACTTTCTTTCATCCCCAGATCCAAGTCACCAGCGTCTCTCACTGGGTTATTGCAACGGTCTCCTACTTGGTCCCCCGCATCTGCCTTACCCCTTCTGTTTTAACAAAATTATCTGGCAAAATGTAAATCAGACATCCCTGTAATGGGAAATGAAATCATTCAGATCAGATTTCCCACAGACCTCTAGACGAGCCAGATAAAGAGAAAATATCCACTTAAAGGCATCACAAGCAGGGAAGAAATGCAGGCCTAGAGACCGAGGAACCTGGCATTTGGAGGTGCTTTCCCCTTCAAGATGTTTGCCAGTCCTGAAAGAAGTGGCCGAGAGGCCACATAGTGCTTTTGACATCCTTATGTGGCTGGGGCCGGGGCATGCTGGTGAACCGCCCTTGGCAATGGGTCCTCACTCTGGGAGTAAAAGGAGAAATAAGCCAGCCCTAACAAGCCCAGTGGCCCAGCTTCAAATCATCACTTTCAATCAAATGGGATTAAATTAGTTCCAGAATGCTGGTATCCTGGGCCTCAGATTATTTCTAACAATTATTTTTAACAATTTTCAACACACTTTCCAAAGGTTAACTTTAAAATAACCGAGCCAGGGGCGCCCGGGTGGCTTAGTCGTTAAGCGTCTGCCTTCGGCTCAGGTCATGGTCCCAGGGTCCTGGGATCGAGCCCCGCATCGGGCTCCCTGCTCGGCGGTGAGCCTGCTTCTCCCTCTCCCAGTCCCCCTGCTTGTGTTCCCTCTCTCGCTGTGTCTCTCTCTGTCAAATAAATAAATAAATAAAATCTTCAAAAATAAATAAATAAATAAAATAACCGAGCAAACCAGGCAGTAATACAACATAAACAAAGCCCAAGAGAAAGCACAAACAATAGAAGAAAGAGACCCATAGGACCTCCGATTATGAAACTGTCAGACCACAGACTTTAAATAACTACATTTAAGGATATAAAAGACAAGATTAAGGATTTCCCCAGAGAAATGGCAACGATAAAACATGGAATTAGGAGCTCAATGCTAACAGTGCATTAACAACAGATTGGACACAAAAATTTTTAAGAGATTTTTATTTATTTATTTGAGTGAGAGTATGAGAAAGAGAGCAAGAGCAAGAGCGGGGAGGAGCGACAGAGGCAGAGGGAGAAGCGCACTCCCTCCTGAACAGGGAGCCGGATGCGGGGCTCGATCCCAGGACCCTGAGATCATGACCTGAGCCAAAGGTAGATACTTAACCTACTGAGCCACCCAGGCGCCCTGGACACAAATTTAAAAAAAAAAGATGAATTCAATACAAAATATTGAAATTTAAGTACAGAGTGGGGAAAAAAGTATAGAACATATAGAAAATATATTAAGAGACACAGGGATAAAATGACAAATATATATATCTATCCATCTATCTATATATCTATATATCTATATAGATATATAGATATATATATATATCATGTGAGCGCTAACCAACATGTATAACTATATTAATTTCAGACAAAGTAGACTTTAAGAAGAAAAACATTATTAGAGACAACAGGAACACATTAATATTATAAAAAGCTCAATTCAACAGGAAGATATAAAAACCTGGATGTGTGTACATTAACAGTTTAAAAACATACAAAGCAAAACTTGGCAGAATGAAAAGAAGAAGTAGACAAATATACATGGTAGGAGACTTTAACATACTTCTCCCAGAAACTTATAGAACAAGCAGGAAAAAAAATCAGTGAGGCTATAGAAGATTTGAATGCCACCACTATAATAAGCTGAATGAATTGACATGTACAGAATGCAGTACTCAACAGTCAAGCAGTTGAATACATGTTCAAGAACACATAGAATATTTGTATAAACAGATCATCAAATGTCAGAAAACTGAAATAATATAAATGACTTAGAAAACCCCCATGTAGGGGCACCTGGGTGGCTTAGTCAGTTAAGCGGCTGCCTTCGGCTCGGGTCATGATCTTAGGGTCCTGGGATTGAGCCCCACATGGGGCTCTCTCCTCAGCGGGGAGCCTGCTTCTCCCTCTCCTCCCTGCTTGTGCTTCTCTCTTGCTATCTCTCTCTCTCTCTCAAATAAATAAAGAAAATCTTAAAAAAAAAGAAAAGGAAAGAAAATCCCCATGTAGACTCTTACACTCTTGGTGGGCATGCAAGCTTGTACAACCACCCCGGAAAACAGTATGGAGATGCCTCAAACAGTTGAAAATAGAGCTACCATATGATCTAGCAATTGCTCTACTGGGTATTTACCCCAAAGATACAAATGTAGGGATCTGAAGGGGTAGGTTCACCCCAATGTTTATAGTAGCAGTGTCCACAATAGCCAAACTATGGAAAGAGCCCAGATGTCCATTGACAGATGAACAGATAAAGAAGATGTGGTATACACACACACACACACACACACACTAGAATACTACTCAGCTATCAAAAAAATGAAATCTTGCCATTTGCAACGATGTGGGTGGAACTAGAGGGTATTATGCTAAGTGAAATAAGTCAATCAGAGAAAGACAATTATCATATGATCTCACTCATGTGGAATTTAAGAAACAAAACAGAGGATCATGGGGGAAGGGAGGGAAAAACAAGACAAAATCAGAGAGGGAGACAAACTATGAGAGACTCTTAATCATAGGAAACAAACTGAGGGTTACTGGAGGCCAAGGGGGTGAGGGGATGGGGTAACTGGGTCATGAACATTAAGGAAGGCATGTGATATAATGAGCACTGGGTATTATCTAAGACTGATGAATCACTGGGGCGCCTGGGTGGCTCAGTCATTAAGCGTCTGCCTTCGGCTCAGGTCATGATCCCAGGGTCCTGGGATGGAGTCCCACATCGGGCTCCCTGCTCCGCGGGAAGCCTGCTTCTCCCTCTCCCACTCCCCCTGCTTGTGTTCCTGTTCTCGCTGTCTCTCTGTCATATAAATAAATAAAATCTTTAAAAAATAAAAATTAAAATTAAAAAAATTAAAAAAAAAGACTGATGAATCACTGACCTCTACCTCTGAAATTAATAATACACTATATGTTAATTAATTGAATTTAAATTTTAAAAAATGAAAATAAAAGGAAATCCTCATGTGTTTGGAAATCAAGAAAAACACTGATACATAGCCCATGGGACAAAGAAGACATTACAATGGAGATTAGAAAGTGTTTTGAACCAAGTGCAATGAAAATATCAAACATCAGAATGTGTGGGGTAATCAGCAATGGTGTGGGAGGACTGGGAAGGGAGGCAATGGGTCTGAAGAATTCCCACATTCGCCACAAGGTCATAGGAAAGTCTGGAGGGCCAATCAATCTGAGAATCTTCACTCAGATGAGTGTTACAGATTGGGTTTGGCAGTCTCCAGCTTATGGGTGAGTGAAAGGTGGACAAGGGAAGTCATGGTGCTAAAGAGTTCTGGATCCTGAGAACTCTCAAAATGAATAAACCAATGTTCTCCTCCAGGGGAGAGAGACCTGCCCTGATGAGAAGCTGCTGTAGTAGAAGCAAATTGAACAGGACTGGAACCACAGAGGTAAAGGAAAGAGAAAACAATTACCAGAAAGTAAGAGACCAGATATATATGTCCATTTTGTGAAAACAGCAGAAGGAATTCAAGAGCCACAAAGTGATAAAACTGTTTTGACCTGCCTTCCAGCCTAAAAGTATAGGAAAATTCATCTTGCTTGAACATGAACAATAAAACATATTGAAGTCACACCCCCTACAGAGATGTTATAAGGAAAGAAGATATAAGGAGCAAAATAATGACCTATGAAGGCATACCAGAAAGACAAGCCTACAAAGCAGATGTAAATAGCAACTTAATATTTCAAAATGTGCCAAAATAAATTAAAAGGATTATAGAAGCAATGAAGGGGCAGCATACATCAGAATTAGAAAAACTGCAAATGAAGAGATTGGAAAAGATGACTTAAAAAACACAATTATAGAAAAAAAAAAACTAAAATTATATGACTTAGGAAAAAATAAAACATAAAAGAAAAAACTCTCAGAAATGAAGGCTAAACAAAGATAAACACAGAGCAAATACCTACAGAGTTTCCTTAAAAAGAAAGAGAAGATGAGAAGGGGGAAATTTTTTTAATCAAAAAGAAATGGAAAAGAGATTTTAAAATATAAAAGATAGGCAAGAAGATCAAACATAAACTTAGTAGGAGCCCCAAAGTGGAAAGCCAAATCTCTGGGACAAAGAAAATAATAAACACTATAATTCAAGATAACTTTCTTCATTTAAAAAGAAAAAAACAAAACAAAACACAAAACTTACCCTGTATTGAAAAGGGCACTCCACTGCATGGAAAAATCAATTAAATAGCCAACACTGAGGCATATTCTAACAAACCTATTGGACTTTAATAACAATAATTATTTGGGTATCTAGAGAAAAATATTAACTCACTTATAAGAGAAAGAAAATCAAATTGTCATCAGACTTTTCAACACCAATGCTTTGTGCCAGGAATGATGAAGTGTTATAATCAACTCATTCAAGGAAAGAAAATGTGAACCAAAGATTTTATATCCAGCTAAACTGATCATCACCTACAAAGGCCACAAACTGTTATAAACATGCAAGAACTCAGTGAATATTTTCCCCATGAAAACTCCCTGAGGAATCTAATAGAAAACAAACTTCAGACAACCAAAATAATGGGAAAGACTGACATGAGTGGGAGTAGGAATTAAATATATATTTACTGTAGATCTAAGACTAAAAATGATAGTTATTATGGAAACAGGACAGCAATGTAATGTCTATTGCTCTGAAAATGGAGGCACAGTACAACCATAAAAAATGGAGTGGGGATATGGTTTTGAGGACATGACTGTTGTCTTTTACTTATGGGCCAGTCAAATGACAGGTTAAAAAAAATACTCTGGTTTACAGGACCCCAGTATTGATCAAAGTGAATGTGCCTCTGTTATTGTGCACGAAACCGGATGTTTGGTTGTGTTAAATGAACCAGTGAAAATTTTCCTTTTAATGATTGTATGGACAGAAAACTCATTTGGTGGAAAGAGAGAAAATTAACTGAAAAAAACAGTAGAAACAGCTAAAGCTATTATGGGTGGTAAGGCCTGTTGTGTGAATAAAAAAAGGAGGGTAGGAGTGAGAAGGGAGAGGCTATGTGAGAAGTAGAATAAGGTTATTGACTGACTGATAGGTATTAACTGAGAGTAAAAAGATATCCCATATCCCTTCAGATCCTATCTTGGGAAAGAGGAGGAACAGGGGAAATAAGAAGTTTCTAGGTGGTTTCAGTATTACTCATAGTAGGGAAGTCTATCAGTCCAATGGGATAGATGTAGAAAGAGAGATTTTTATTTTAAAGAATTGGTTCATGTTATTACAGAGGCTGGCAAGTTCAAAATCTGTAGGGCAGGCCAGGAGGATGGAAACTCAGACAGGATTTCTTTTTAAAGATTTTATTTTATTTATTTCAGAGAGAGAGAGAAAGCATGAGTGGGGGAAGGGGGAGAGGGAGAAGCGCACTCCCCGCTGAGCAAAGAGTCCAATGCAGGCCTCAATCCCAGGGCCCCGGGATCATGACCTAAGCCAGAGGCAGATGCTTAACCAACTGAGCCACCCAGGCACCCCTCAGATGGGATTTTTATGTCACAGATTTGAGGCAGAATTCCTTCTCTGGGAAACCCGATTTGCATTTCAGTCCTTCAATTGATTGGATGTGGACCACCCAACATTTGGGGGTAATGTTTTACTTAAAGTCAACTGAATGAAATGTTAATCACATCTACAAAATACCCTCAGAGCAAATTCTAGACTAGTATTTGACCAAATGACTGGGCACCATAGCCTAGTTTAACCATCAGAAGAGCAAATAAAGAATATCCAAAAAAAGTAGAAGAACTAAAAGTACCATATTTATATATCTAATATTGTAATTACATATAATATATAACATACAATAAAGATATCAACAGAAATATAATAACCATTAGAGCAAAAATACAAACTTTTCTTGATATCAAAAGCTATGCCAAAAAGAGAAAATAAGTGATATATTTGCTTGTTTTGCAAATAGAAATACAGAAATAATAGCAAAAAGAAGAGCAAAAAAGGAAATGAAAAGAAAGATATGTAAATTAAAAAAAATACAGAAAAAAAATAAATCAGAGACAAATGAAAATCATTCCCTCTAAAAGACTGAACAGAAACAGGATGAAGGTGATGTGAATGAGATCTTTGAGGATATCTTTTTACATAGTTTTGACTTATATTCAAAAGTAAAATTAAAACAAAAAGGAAACCCTAAAACTGAATACAAACTGAAAAAAAAATTAAGCTAATGGTATATTGAACTGATAACCACAGAGGAAGAATAATTTAACTTCACCATATATCCTTTGTGGGATATAACCTAAGGACAACAAAACAACAACAACAACAAAGACAACCTGCAAAGGCATCTCAAATTTTACTTAGTAGATTTGTTGTTCATAGTGGTCTTGTTGAAGTAATTTTGAAACTATTTTGTGATTACTAGAGATAGAACGAGTACGTAAATATATTAACATTGATGGGAATTCCTTTGACCATGGCAGAAGAGACACACAGTATCAGACACAGGGAATGGAAAGAAGCCTATGGTCGTGGACCTCAACTGGAGGTCTCGGTACAGACTCATGATATTTGTACATTTCTTCTGGTTCTATGCACAGACACAATGTAGAAGCAATGGTTTCCCTGTCTCAGTGAACACCCCTAGCCCTCAGATCTTGATTTCTGAAATACCATAGTCTACTGATTCCTGATTTCAGATCTGGCTGAGGGAATATACAAGTAGATCCTGGAACATTTTGGGCTGGAAGTCAAGAAAATTTTCTAAGACTAATGGATTCGCAGTAAAAGAATATAGTTGCTGGCTTACAGAGGCTCCCATTGGTCGAATTTGTGACGATTTGGGCATCAGAAAGAAGAACAGGAATGGATTATAACATATTGAATCAAAACAATCCTTGAGTCAATAGTGATATTCAAGAACATCTAGGTTTGGGAGCAGGGGTTCTTTTTTCTACAGAAGAATGCAAACTACTGAATGTTGAAGAAATGACAGGTTTAGAAATCACCTTTTTGCAAACACAAATTTATTTATTCAGACAAGGATCAAAATAGATGCTAAAACATGGGGTCAAGTGTTGTTTGAAAAAAGGATATTCACCTGGTCTCAATGTATCAAACCATATGTTACTAATTTAATAAGGAAAATGATATCCCTTACAAAGGAGAGATCTGGAAGGTATCACCTTCATGAAGTGATCCAATTCAGCATCACCAATGATGAAAGAGCCTTCATGTTGAACCAGAATCTGATAATGAGGAAATAATCAGACAAACCAGGATTGTGAAGCAAGGCTGTGATTCAGCTGGACAGGCTTCTTTAAAAACGTTAATGTTATAGGGGCGCCTGGCTGCCTCAGTTGGTTAGGCAGCCCACTCTTGATTTCGGCTCAGGGCATGATCTCAGGGTCCTGGGATTGAGCCCCACATCAGGCTCGATGCTCAACCGGGAGTCCGCTTGAGATTATCTCTATCCTCTCCCTCTGCCCCTCCCCCCACTCACATGCTCTCTAAATCAATCAATCAATCTTTAAAAACTTAATGTCATAGAAGATCAGTTTGTGGTTTTTTTAAGAAGTAGGAGATAGTTCTAGATTAAAGAAGACTAAAAAACCATGACAATCACTGATTGGATACTGGATCTAAAGAGATAATAGAAGATAGATAGATGGGTAGATAGATAGATAGATGACAGAATTATTGAATCAATTGGGAAAATCTGAATTGGATGAGGTATCAAATACTACTATTATATCAAGGTCAAATTTCTTCAGTGTGATAATGGTATCAATGTTATATAGGAGAATAATCTTAGTAGATATATACTTAAGTATTTAGGGATAAAGTGCCATGATTGATGCAACTTTTAAAAAATGTAGATACATAATATATGGAGAGAGAAAAAGAAAATGAGGTGAAATATTAACAATTGGTAAACGTAAGTGAAGTGTAAATGAGCATTCTTTCCATTTTTCTGTGGGTTTAAAACTTTTTCAAAATAAAAACAGGGGCGCCCGGGTGGCACAGTGGGTTAAGCGTCTGATGCTTGATTTTGGCTCAGGTCATGATCTCAGGGTCTTGGGATAGAGCCCCGCATCAGGCTCTGTGCTCAGTGTTGAGCCTGCTTGAGATTCTCTCTCCCTCCTCCTCGGCGCCTCCAGCTCTCGCTCTCTCTCTCTAAAATAAATAAATAAATCTTTGAAAACATAAAAATATAAGCATTTGGGGGGAAATAGCCAAAACAACAGCAAAAAAATGTGTGAAATGCAGCTAAGCATGTGATTCTTGATCTCAGGGTCATGAGTTTGAACCCCACGTTGGGTATAGAGTTTATTTAAAAAAGAAAAGAAGAAAGAAAGACCCAGGCTCAGGGAGGTTGAATCTCGTGCCCTGTATCACGCAGCTGGTGAGTAGGAACTCCAGCCCAGGTAGTCCTGAGCCGGGACCATCATGCCTGTGGACGTGTGTATGGAATACAAGTCAGTGGGCATTGTGGATGCATGAGGTGCATACACGCTTCTCTACCTGCAGGATCCTTCATCAAATAGGAATGCAGCACCTACTGTCTGCAAGGCAGACATTGTCCTGGGGGCACAGTGGTGACCAGATGGTCAGAGTCCTTGCCTTTGTGGTGGCTGAGACAGACAATCAACAAACCCATGCCTAATGCCGAGGGGTTGTGATTCCTGGCCATTTGAATATCCTCTTTCATGAAGTTTCTGTCAAGATCTTTTGCCCACTTTCCTATCAGGTTTTACATCAAATGCATTTTCGGCATTATCAAGACAATCAAATAATTTTTCTGTCTTCTAAAATATGTTAAACCACCCTTGTATTCCAGCTGCATGATACGGGGCATGTGATTCAACCTCCCTGAGCCTGGTTTTGGGTTTTTTTTTATTTTGTTTTGTTTTTAAAGATTTTATTTATTTATTAGAGCGAGCGAGAGAGAGCACAAGCGGGGGAGCGGCAGGCAGAGGGAGAAGCAGGCTCCCTGCTGAGCAGGGAGCCCGATGCGGGACTCGATCCCAGGACCCTGGGATCATGACTTGAGCCAAAGGCAGACGTTCAACCGACTGAGCCATCCACGCATCCCTGTTTTGTTTTTTTTTAAGTAAACTCTACAACATGAGGCTCAAACTCACGACCCGGAGATCAAGAGTCACGTGCTCTACGGACTGAGCCAGCCCAGAACCCCAAACGTGGGTCTTTTCAGCTGTGAGTGGGAGCAGGCCTGGCCAGCAGAGAGCTGCCGTGCAGAACGGTTGTGCGTTTCTAACATGTCTGTCCCCAAGGAGCTGAGAGTCTGCTATCACCATCGCGTCACTTGGCCATCCAGGTACGCACACTCCCACGTTCGGGTGCACAGCGTCCAGGTGCACAGCCCCGGAGGGGAGGAAAAGCAGTAATCTCCTGGTGAGCTGGCCAGGAGTCTGGAGAGCCACTAGAGTCATGGGAGCTGGGACTGAAGGAAGGGGTGGGGTCACACCCCTATGAGCCTTCCCCACGGTAGGGTCCCCCGCTCTGACTCTGGGCCCTAACTCTGGCTCCTCACATCCAGTCCAAGCCACTGTAACAGTTGGTGGTCAGACTGGGGCCATCAAGGGAGCACGTCCTACGGACCAGGCGAGCTTCAGGTGCCCCCTACCCCCATGAAGGAAGCACTGGCTGAGTCCCATTTCACAGGTGGGGAAACTGAGGCTCGAAGGTTGCAACCACTTGCCAGAGTCCCTGCTTTCCTCTGCGCCAAGAGCGTGGCCCACAGACTGCTGGATGGGGCTGGAGCAGCTGATAAGACCCAGCTCTCAGGGGCCCATCCCCATCCTCACCTCTACAGTCCAGTACCAGCCCAGACTTCAGCGCTCTAGAAGGTGAGCACTCTGCACCCCACCATCCTCTTCTTCTTTTTTTTTTAATTTTTGATTTAAAAAAATTTTTTTAAAGATTTCACCCATTTATTTGTCACAGAGAGAGAGAAATAGAGAGCAAGCACAAGCAGGGGGAGGGGCAGAGGGAGAAGCAGGCTTCCCGGGGAGCAGGGATCCCGATGCAGGACTGGATCCCAGGACCCTGGGATCATGACCTGAGCCGAGGGCAGACGCTTAACTGACTGAGCCACCCAGGCGTCCCCCTTCCCCATCCTCTTCTACAGCTCCTCCCTTTACGAGTAAAACTCTGGCCTTTATAGGCCTGCTAGGGGCTGGGCAGGCACTGGGATATAGGACAGGCGATGGAGGGCTCTGGGAGGACCCCACCCCTCCAGCAGCTCAGGACTGTTTCTACCCCTGCAGAGGCAGCACAGAAGGACAGTCCCAGCTGGGCCTGCTCGCTCTGTGACACCAGAGAGCTCCCTTCTGTGCAGGCCTCATTTCCTTATAAATCAAGTGCAGCAATGAATCCCACTGGATTCTGGGAAAAGCAGTGAACCGTCACACTGAGGATCCTATGGGAGGGCAGGTATTTCTGAGTGCTCACAGCAGACACAGGTCACAGACCTAAAAGACACCACGACCCTGAAGCTCACAGTCTGCCTAGAAGACAAGCACTTACTCAGAGCCTCAGAACACCCCGTTTGCACACAAGCCTAACACGCTGGGACATAGTGCTGGAAGATGACAGACTAGAAGGGAAGGGACCTCACCATCACCGTGTGTCTATTTATCCATTACTCATGGGACTGGATCCTCATCATGCCAACCTTAAGAACCTTCCCCCAGGAGTGCCTGGGTGGCTCAGTCGGTTAAGCACCCGCCTTCGGCTCAGGTCATGATCCCGGGGTGCCAGGATCGAGTCCTGCATCAGGCTCCCTGCTCAGCGGGGAGACTGCTTCTCCCTCTGCCCATCACCCTGCTTGTGTTCTCTCTCTCTCTCTCTCGCTCGCTCTCTCAAATAAATAAAACCTTAAAAAAAAAAAAAAAAAAGAACCCTCCCCCAGGAGCTCTGGCTGCAGCAGAAGGCCCAGCCCCAAAGGAGTAAACCTGGTGCTGGTCGGGTAGGAGGAGATTGGGTCTGGGAGGCCCTGCTGGAGAGAGGAGATGGTGGTGGGGAAGCTGGGGACAGCAAGGGGAAGGAGAGTGGGCTTCAGACCGGCAGCTCCTTTCAGACCCCACAGCAGCATGGCCAGGAGCCCTCAAGGGGATGGACCTTGGCCAGGAGGCCCCCAGCCCAGCCAGGGTCTCTTGCCCCATGTTCCACAGCAGCTGGGGCCAGCTCCAGGCTCCCTCCCACTCCAGGCTTCTTAAAACAAGAACAGGAAGTGGAGAGCGCTGTTTGACAAATACACAAAACACGGGGAGAAACCACATCCTCTCTCCTCACCAAGGAGAATTGCAGGGGGCATCATGGGCTCCGAGCAGAGACCCCCAGCCCGACCCTCACACGCACAGCAGGACATGCCACAGAGACTCCTCCCCCGCAGAGAAATGTGTCAGTGGCTCCCACTGCTGGGGGCCACGCCCCATCAGTGGTCTCTGGGGCCTGAAG
This sequence comes from Mirounga angustirostris, assembly GCF_029215605.1. Classification (NCBI taxonomy): domain Eukaryota; kingdom Metazoa; phylum Chordata; class Mammalia; order Carnivora; family Phocidae; genus Mirounga; species Mirounga angustirostris. The sequence continues at coordinate 65,966,020 of NW_026991722.1, forward strand.
CCCCGGGCCCTGGTTGCATCTTTACAGCTGTAGGTTCCAGTGGGCTCGGCACCTCTGCACGCTGTCCAGAGCAGGGGGGAGGGGGGCCCACTCCCCTGCCGTCACCTGGAAGGCCCCTGGGGAGACCATGCCACCTGAGCTGCCACCCTCATCCTAGAAGGAGCACTGAGGGAGGGGAAAGAGGACAAGGTCAGGAGAGACAGATGGACAGACAGACAAAGGGAGGAAGGAAAGAAGGAGAAGGCGAATGATTGAAACAGAAAGATAAAGCATGCAGGAACGGGGAAGCCAGCACAAAGGTGACATGGGACACCACCTGGGCCAGGACTTGACCACGCTCCCCCTTGCTCCGGGACTGTCCCCTGGGTTTACAAAGCACTTTTGATCCTGACAGTGACCCATGAGGCAGTTATTCCAGGAAACAGACCCAGCCAGCAGGGAGGGGGATGATTGCTCGAGCTTCTCGTTGGCCCGGGCTGGTGGCCAAGGGCCAGGAGGGGTGTCCTGCTATGTTCTGCCCCGGTGGGCAGCGGAAGGCTCCCATGGGCTGGGCTTCCTGGAAAAGGGTTGGAAAACACCAGCTGGGGCCCCTCTCTAACACCCACCTTGCCCGGGCCGCAAACATCCAACAGTTACTGGCTGGGCCCCAGGCCCTGACATCAGAAGGGGAGGCAGTGGGGGACATGGTGCTGGCAAGGGCAGGTTTCCCAGGGCCTGGGCCAGGATGAGAGACTGGCCCTGGGCAGCACTGAGTGCACACTGACAGGCCAGGACTTGCCCATGCTTCTGGGGAACAACCCCAGCCTTGGAGAATGGCTGTGGCTTCTCTGAAGGGCCAGCACCAGTCACCAGGGTCAGCCTGGGCCAGACCAGTGATGCTGTGGCAGTGCCCTCTCCAGGCCTCCTGAGCCCTAGAGCTAGGAAGAGACTCACACACCATCTCCGTCAATAGCCCCAACCCCCCTTCTGTCCTGGGCACACATCTGCCTCCTGCTCTGTGCAAGGGTCCTGGGGCCACGTCCTTGCTGGAATCCAAACTCGTGTGGCCCCCACAATGAGTACACGCACGCACACGCACACACACACACACACACACACACACCTTCTCCACACTCTCACCACCAGTCACAAAGTCTCCAGGAGGGGCCAGCCACCGAGAGCCACCCAGCTCCCACCCACCTCTTACTCACCGTCCAATGTCCGAGCAGACCTTGGAGTCAGCGGCGACCGCAGCATGGGCAAAGGCCTGGGGGCCGCAGCCGGTGTGCCGGCGGGAGAGGACCACGGCGGGCACGATAATGGCCAAGGCCAGCCCCAACCCCAACAGCACCATGCTGACTATGGTCCTGCGGCCTTGGGCCATGGCTCGGAGGCTCGGAGTGGAGAGAAGGCAGGTGGACAGACAGATGCGTGGATGAACGCACAAGAAGATGTGCAGATGGATTCGCAGGTGACTGGGCAGGTGAACAAACAGATGGAGTCCAGAGACAGACAAACAGATTGACAGTCTAGACAGCTAGACATAGGACAGTGAGAGAAGGATGGTCAGAGAGCCAGCTGGACAGACACGGGATTGCAGACGGAGGGACAGACGGGCTTACAGACGAAGGGCGGCGCCCCGGAGGCCAGGTGGGTATATGGACTGGCAGCCAGCGGCGGGGTTGCTGCCCTACCTAAGCTCCTGCTACAGAAGCAGGGCTGGCCGCGCGCCTGAACTTCCAGTGTTCAGCCCCTGTTCTTGGCCCTGGCAGGAGGCCAGGGAGCAGGGCGTTTATGGGGAGTTTTCCTTCCAGAGAGGAGAAGCAACTGCTGTTAACTCCCTCATTCCCACAGCCTTGTCTTGATGGTCCAGACACCCCTCCTGCCCAGGGCTATCCCAACCCACGTGCTTGAGGACTTGGCACCTCCTGCCCCCGAGGGAGCCAGGGTACGGGCTGCCCAGAGCCCCCACGGCTGTTCTCCAATTCCCAGCAAAGCCGGGACAGCAGGGCTCAGGCCTGCCCAGTCCCCTCCCCTGGATATGTCTCCGAGGGACAAGGGGACCGCAGTGACGCCCTGGCTCCTGCCTTCTTGGTGCGGTTCCCGCCAGCAACAGCTTGCCTCAGCATCCCCAGAGCCAGAGGACACTGAGGATGTCTGGGGCCCAGCGCTGGGGCTGAAGGGGGCCAGAGACAGAGGGAGGAGGGACCCAAGGCAATGTCACTCAGGACCCGGGTTTGAGTCCCAGCTCAACCGCAGCCTAGCCAGGAAACAGGGGTGACCAGGACGGGGCTCAGCTTCCCAATCTGCATCAAACGCCCAGGACTACAAGACATCTGTGTGAGGAAAGCAAACAGGGCCTGCATCTGGCCCTTGGCACCCACTGCCCACCAGACCATCCACCCCTGGGGCCCGCTGTCTAAATGGCCCACCATGGACCTCCTGAGAATGAGGCTGCCCTCCCCTCCCAGGGAAGCATCTCGGCGCTTCCCTAGCTGCGTGTCTGCTTCCCTGTGTCCTTCTGTGCTGGCTGTGCTTCCTCTCCTGGGGACAGTAGCCTGGATCCTCTCCTGTCCAGGCCTCAGGGTACCCAACAGGGAGGCAGCTGGGGGAGCGGGACCCTTGAGGCCCCTCTTGACCAGGCTTAGCAGGAGCACAGGGTGCAGGGTCCACAGGCAGGACTCCCACCCACACAGCCCCCCTTCTCTGGCTTCCTTCCCAGCTGAGCATTGCCCCCCCCCCACCCAGGCCTCTCGACAGCTCCTGGTACAGCAGAGGAACTGCCCACACAACCACACAGCCCGCCAGGCCCCATCCCAAGCCCCCAGTCAGCCTGGGCAGGCTCTCCAGTGGGCCTCTTCCTACAGCTGCTCTGTGGGGTGGGGAGGGCTGTGGGCGCCTTCTTCTTCCCCCACTGTCCCCTATGCCAGTGACATTGCTCAGCCCGGAAACAAAGTGCATTGCTGGGCCAGGGCCAGCTCCCCTGCTGGGAATGCAGGGGCAGCAGAGACAGCGGGTCTGAGGCGCTGAGGGTGGGACATTCCCCCATCTCCCCAGCCATCCTGGTCAGGCTGAGGTCAGGGTGCAGGGACCAGAGGAGCAAAGTCCCAGGAAAGGAAAGCATCATGCTAGGCCTGGCTAGAGGTATGGCTGGACAGGCTGAGCTGGGAAAGGCCCTGAATATCCTTGTGCAGGAGGTGAGGTGTGCAGGGGTCAATGGGAAGGAAAGAGAGGAAACCAAGTCCCCCAGCACCTGACGGAGCCCTCAGCTGAGCCCCATGGGGCCTGGGGAACTGGGTGCACCCAGCCCATGTGCAGGAACACAAGGAGCTTAACCTCCACCCAGAACAAGACTAGCCCTCAGGCCTCTCAGTCTTCTCTCCTGCAAACGGGGCCATGGCCTTTCCTCTGGGGCCAAAATGAAGGCTGAGGAGACTTGCACACCCCACCAGCCCAGCCTCCATCCTGTCCCCAGAAGACCCCAGAGGTACCGCCCTCCCGGGCTCAGGGCCCAGACTCTGCAGACACAAAACCCCGTTTCCTTGTGGGCACTTTAGAAACACCAAGTTTTCCTGCCTCCTGAAGGAGAGCCCAGACTTGGGGTGGCCCCTGTCCCCGTGCCCTCAGGGGTCTACACTTATGCTCCCTGGTCAGGGGGATACCTGGCCATCAGGCCGTGACCCATCCTCCCCTGCACACCCCCGCCGGTCTCTCACATCTCCTCAGTCAGACATTTCAAGTTAGCAGACCCTGAGGGAGGGTGGGAGGGGCTGGTGCATGGGGGAGGAGGGAGGCCGCTGTGTCTCACTGCTCCCCTCCAGGCCCCTTTTTCTGGGCTGCATTATGCAGCCTCCCACAGGTCCAAGCCCTGACCCTTGGGATCTGGGGACCTCTCCCAGTTCACTGTTTCCTGAGAACTGGGCCTCTTTCTGGAGCTGATCACAGCTTGGTTTTCATTCTGGGTTTGTGCTTGGAAAACCCCCCCAGGCCTGGCTCTGACCAAGATGTTTTGCTCCAGCCTCTTGCCCAATCCCACTCTTCAGATCTCAGGTTCACCTCCATGTGTCCTCCACGGTGTGAGCAGGGGACACCCGCCAGGCTGACGGGGTAGCTGGGGTACAAGCATCTGCCGGCGGCGTACTGCCCCAAAACTCCAGAGCCGCACCGCCCCCTGGTGGTCGATCCTAGCAAGTGCCACTACCCAGGCCAGAAAAGGGACGACTGGGCCCCCTGGTCCTGGGGCTCAGGGTGAGGAAGGACAGCACTTGGTATGAGTTGCCCCTGTCCCCACTCACCCACCCGCCGGGCTCTCGAGAACTCCTCCCTTCCCCACCAGACAACTCCATTTCACACATAGGATACTGAGGCCCAGGGATATGGGAGCCGGGCTGGCAAGCCTGCCCAGAGCCTCACGCTGCGAGCCCCATTTATTGCACTGCTTTGTCACTCACAGGGGAAGCAAATCCCTCAAGGTCCCACTCTGGCCCCAGCAGGCATCTCATCCCTAGGTTGCCAGTAAGCCTTGCCTGCCCTGAGCACTCAGTAGCCAGCAGGCTCCCCGCCTTTCCTGGAGTCTGAGGCAGCTGCCCAGCCACCGGCCGTGTGGACAATGGCCTGCACCACAGCGATGAAGGTGGACGTGACCTCAGTGTCGTGGTGCCGGGTCTTCAGAGCTGCAGTCACCGCCTGGGGGTGGGAGGGGAGAGAGAGGCCTCAGCAGGGCCCACGATGCCATCGGAACCACACAGACCCACGCTGAACTGCACAGGAGGTGCCATTTCCAGCCCAGTGGCCAGGAACAACAAGCTGGGGGCAACTGGGCCTATTGGGTCTCCCTGGAGCAGGTGGTCTGACCCCCATCTCACAGGGGTTCAAGATGGCCCAGGCAGTGGATGTGAAGGTCATCTGCCCCAGGCAGAGGCTGTGGTCTATGATGACTCAGGAGATCCAGGCCTCCATCCTAGGACACCCTGTGACCCTCCCCTTGTGACTCAGTTTCCTTGGCTCTGCCCCACCTGGTCAATGCCTCTCTCCAGCGTCGTGGTGTTGGGCAGAAGCTGGTTGTGCAGCCGGGGTTCCTCTACTGCCCGTTTCACATCATAGCCAAACCACAGGTTATGGATGATGGCCTGGGGGTGGAGGGGAAGGGGTCAGTGTGGCCCAGGGGCAGGGGCTGGGGGGGACAAGTAGGTGGCACATACCAGCGCGGTGGCCGTGGTGATATGTGTGCCCCCAGAGGCACCCACCACCATGCGGACCTGGCCATCCTGGCCCACGATGATCGCCGGACACATGGATGAGAGCGGCTGCTTCCCTGTGGTCACCAGATGGGTGGGCAGGGACAGAGATGCCGGTCAGCTGCCTGCCCAGGACACCAGCCCTCTCCCCGCCTGAGCCCCCCGCCCCACACCTGGTTCGATGAAGTTGGCTGGTGAGGGGGGCACCCCAAACTGGTTGGTGATGTTGGGGGAGCTGAAGTCATCCATCTCATCATTGAATAGGATCCCGCTGACCCGTGATCGTACCTTGGAACCAAAGCTGTAGACCAGCTGGATCAGACAGCTATGCCAGACCCAGCCCCACCCCACCCACCAAAGCTCTCCAGCTTGACCCCAGTGAGGCTGGGGGCAGGTGCTCTACCAAGGTCCAGTGCCTCGGTCTCCCCCCCATGAAAGGGGTTGATGGAGCTCCCATCTGGGAGATGCAAGCAGCCCCTGGCCCACCCAGGGCCACCTGGCAGCCCCTACTAGAGGTTGATGGTGCTGGTGGCCGACACAGCGCTGCCGTCCTCTGCAACCACGGACAGGTGAGCAGTGCCACCATCATCAGGCGTGTAGAACTCAGGCTCATAGTAGGAGGTCGGGTGAGTGGTGTTGTCAGAGATCCGGGCCCGGAGCTGAGCGGCAAAGAACTCGGAGCTCATGTTGCGGACCACCTGCCGAGACCCCAGAGCTGGCCTGAGGAGGTGGGGGGGGAGGAGGGGGAGGGGGCACAGGCTTGTGCGAGCAGCTCTTGGGAAGCCCCCCGACATGGCCCTGACCACAACACTCCTGCACCCCCAACCTCACGTGGCCCGTCTGATCCCCTTTCCAGCCTTTGCCTCTGCAACGGCTGTTGGAGTTGCAGTCCAGCAACTCTTAGTATTTGTCTGTCCACCCACAAGCCCCCACTCTTGCCGCATTCAATCATTCATTCATCCATGGAGCTTGTGTTGCATGCTTGGATCAACAGGGAACAGACACACAGGTCCCTGCCCTCCTAGCAGAGAAGACAAAGGCAGGCAGGGACATGCTGGAAAGAACAAGCCAGGTAAAGGGGATGGAGAGGGATGAGGTGGGGGCGAGGTGGTCAGGGAGGGCTTCTCAGAGGAGGTGACAGCTGAAAAGAGGCCTGAATGAGGTCTGGTGGTAAATGCAAAGGCCCTGAGGCAGGCCTGTGAGTGACGGGCAGAGGGTGAATAGGGTCAAAGAGAGAAGTGGTGGAAGATGTTAGCAGGGGGTTATCCCGTAAGTCTTCATAGGCCCTATAAGGAGTCTGGCTTTTGCTTTGAGCCACCTGGGCCTAGGACAGAGGAAGGGGTGCACCGGTAGTTCACAGGACCTCTCTGGCAGCTGTGGGGGGGTGTAGCGTAGAACCCAACTGGGAGGCTATGGCATCAACCAAGTGACAGATGGTGGCTGACCCAGATGGGAGAGAAACAATGGCCCCGAAGTCTTCCGTCCAGAGCGGCCATTGAACTGGGGAGGTAAACACTGCAGAAGGGTCAGTGAAGGGGACAGTCGGGAGCTTAAATCTGAACAGGTGCCCTGTTTCAGGTGGGTGATGGATCTATGTGTGTGGAGTTGACAGGCAAGACCCGGCTGAGGGATAAACATGGAGCCACTAGCTTCTGGTGGCTGCTTAAAGCTGTGAGCCTGAACAGGGTCCCCACGGCGGTGAGGACAGACAAAGAGGAGAGGAGATGACATAGGAGCCAGCAAGGAAAGCCCCTGGGGACTGAGCAAAGGAAATGCCTCCAGAATTTTCCAGCAACACCCCCACAGGGAAAATGTTCAGCCTGAATCACTCCCAAGAAAACAGAAAGTCAAATCCAGGATGTGGGATGGTTCTGCAACATGACTGCCCTGGGCTTTAAAAATCAGCAAAACAGGGCACCTGGGTGGCTCAGTCGTTAAGCGTCTGCCTTCGGCTCAGGTCATGATCCCAGGGTCCTGGGATCGAGCCCCGCATCGGGCTCCCTGCTCCGCGGGAAGCCTGCTTCTCCCTCTCCTTCTCCCACTCCCCCTGTGTTCCCTCTCTCGCTGTGTCTCTCTCTGTCAAATAAATAAATAAAATCTTAAAAAAATAAAAATAAAAAAATAATAAAAATCAGCAAAACAGCCAAGAGGTCTATTGTAGGTTCAGAGACTGGAGGGACAGAACAACAAGGGTTGAGTCTGATGGGCTCGGGACCTAAACAAGCCTGGGACCCTCGGGAACACAGGTGTCTAACAGGCCAGGTCCTCTTGATGGCAGTATGTAGGAGTCCTGTCTTAGGAGCTATGACCCAAAGTATGATATCGGGGACTGACCATCTGATACGCGAAAAAACACATGCATATCGATAAAGGGGTGGATGGAGGCAGGGAGAGAGGGAGGGAATGTGGCAAAATGTCCACAACTTTGCAAAATGAAAAGCTGAGGAAAGGAGGTGGCAAACTGAACTGCATGAGATGCTGCTGAGGGGGGCCGAATGGGGAAACTGAGGCTGGACTCCGGGGGTGGAGTAAGGGGTCCTGGCAGGGGGAATGTGGAGTGAGGAGGGCAGAACCTGATGGGAGAGGGCGTGAGAAAGGGATGGAGCGGCCCAGTGTGCTCTGAGTGGAAGCAGAGGAATGGGGGCAGCAGCTGGGGGCTCTGAAGGGACAAGGATATGCCTCTCTCTCGGGAATGATCCGCCACTGCAGGGCAGTGCTGTGAGAGGGGCATGCTGAGTCGGCAAGTGCTTGAGCAGAGGGGCTAGCCTCAGCCAGGAGGGAGGGCGGAGGGGGAGTGGCTCCAGGGGTACGGGACCCCAAGTCACGGCTGCAGTGGGGAGTACTATGAAATGGTCCTCGGGAAAGAAAAGAGATCCAGGAGAGCAGAGGGGCAGCTGAGAGGCACAGGTCCGTGTGAGGGGGTCTGCGGGTCTGCCCCGGGATGGGGGATCCAAGTAGGTAAGGGGGGCCATGACGGGAGTCTCAGTGAAGGCCCAGCCTGGAGCTGGGGCATCTGGCCGTGAGTGGGTCAGGCTGTGCAGGGCCTGGGTGGGGATCAGGGAAGCGTTAGGTCCCAGGTGTGACCAGCAAGCCGGTGGCCGAGGCCTCTGCCACCCAGTCCACCACCCCCTCCCTCCCCCATCCTCCTCATTACCCTTGAGGGTTGCAAGGCCCCGCCATGGATTCCTCACCTCAGCACTGAACACTCCCAAACCTCCCAGGCCAAGGGTACAGCCCCCAAGGTGGGAGTGTGGCCAGGGGTAGGGGGCACTAATCACTCATTGTCGAGTCTGTCACACTGTGAGCTCCCTGTGGCAGAGGGCCGAACTCGGGGTCACCAGTCCACCCCAGCACACGGAGGGCCCACCACCAAAGTTGGTGGTAGGAATGGATTAACTAAGCATGTGTGAGGCTGGGGTGGCCCCAGGGAGCCATCCTGGCACCTCCACGGCAGGCCCCCCCACCCATCACGGGCCAGCGCCTGCCTCTTACCGCCATCACATTGACAAACTTGGGGTCCCCAAGCAGGGTCCTCTTGGCATAGGCGAACCGGAAGGCCTCCACAATGCGGTGGTAGGTCAGACCCTTCTGCTCCGGTGTCTCCACACTCGCCCGGGAGAAGTTGTACCCTGGTTGAGCAGAGATGGGGACACGTTGGCAGTCCTGGGGGCCTTGGGACACCCCAGCTCGGCCAAGACAGCTGGGTGCCCCCGGGGTAGGCTCACACCTCCCTAATCGCTTCGCTTGGCCCAGCTTGAGAAGGGGAACATTTAATAACTACCAGTGGACACTTTGGAGGAATGTAAGGATGGAATGAGGCAAGAGACCTCTGGGTCTGGGCCTCAAACGTCCAGCCGGAAGGGCTACCCAGTCTTACCCAGTCCCAGAAGATCACTTAGATTTGCCAGACGCATCCTCTGGACTAGGGCCCCCGAGCTGTGAACTTCCAGCATTGAGTAACTGGGCAAGTCAGACAGACCCTGTCACCCCTAAGCCCTTGCAGGAGCTGTTCCTACCCCAGGACACCGCTCCAAACCTTTTTACCTCCCGACCACTCCTCCCCCTCCTCCAGCCCCTGACCATCGCCCCCCACAGCCCTGGTCACTTTGCTCTGCCTCTTGCAGGGTCATGGTGGGACAGCTCACCCTTGAGGATGTTGAGGATAAGAGCAAGCACCGGCCCACTGAGTGGGGCGCTGGGCACGTAGAGATGGGCGTCCCCAAGGCTGACGTTCAGTGGGTTCTCTATCAGCTCAGCACGGTAGTTGTTCAGGTCCTTGGCGGTCATAATGCCCCCTGCAAAGAGCAGCTCAGTGGGTGGACATGGGGATGGGGCCCCACATCTGAGGGGAGGACAAGACCATCCAACTGAAAGCCCTGCCCACCTTGCGGGTCCCCGCCCCTCCACCTCCCCATGGCCCCACCCCCCAATCCCTCTGTGCTCCCTGAAGATGCCACCTCCCCACTGCCAGGCTCAGGCCAGCTGCCCTCCACTTGTCTGCCCCACTGGCCTCCAGGTCTGCCTTCTCTCCTCCTGGCGGCCAGAGAGTCTTCTCCAAGTGGGAAGTATCTGCTCCCATCTCCCCCCGCCCAGTCCCTCTCCTCCAGAGACGAACGGGTGGGTGAAAGGAGGCTCTTAATTCTCCAGGGAACAGGCTCCAGACAGACCAGGTATTTATAGGCTAATTTCCTGCGTCAGTGCTAAAGGTCAACATGCTAATCACCCTCTTCCGTGTCTTGGACCAAAATAACAGTTTGAAGAAATCCACAGCTGGGGACAGAGAGGCTGCAGAAGGTTGCCTGGCTGAAATTCATCAGAACCTGTCCCGGCTTGCAGCCCCTCCAAGGCCTCTCTCACCAAGCCCACCAAGCCCACCCTCATCTGCTGTGACCCTCAGGGATAATTATAGCTCACTCTCTCTGGGCCTTAGCCTATTTCATCTGCCAGAAATGCTCTTCCTCTCTCCAGCCTCATCTGTAGCTCAAGTACCACCTCCTCTGGGAAGTCCTCCCAGATCTGCATTTCAATGCTCCCTCAGCCCGAGCTCCTGCCTAGGCCTGCATTTATCCACCGAGAACTTTCTCTCCTGAACTGCACTGATCTCTCAGTTTTGACCTAACCAAGATCTGTAGATCCATGTGGACTGTCACTGACTGCAGATGTATCCTTTGCCTCCCCCTCCCCCGCCAGATGCTGCCTGAGGGCCCAGTGCCCGGGCCAGGCAGGACCAGAGGACCTAAGGCCTCTCAGCTCTGGCTCAGGGTTCCTTCTCTGGGGCCCCTGAGGTTGCCCACTCACCAGCAGCCCGGATGTCCTTGATAATCTGGGCTGTGAGGCTTCCGTTGTAGAAGGCCTGGGCTCCCTCCAAGGCCAGCGTCTCGTACGTGTCGGCCAACCGCGGCATGATCACTCTGTCCCCCTCCCGCAGCACCTTCCCATCCCGGCAGAACACCTCGCTGGGGCAGAGAGGCTCCTGTGAGGCCGGCAGGCGGGGCAGATTCGGCCCCACCCAACCACACAGGAGATCAAAGGACAGTGAGCACCTGTCCACAGGCGGGTGGCCCTCATCCTCTGGTGTCCAGCCCATGCCTCCTAGAGCCCCTGCCACTCAGGACACACAAGCCTGGGACCCCGGGCACCAGGCTCAGAATGTGATCCCACACACACTGGGAAGGGTTCTTTCAGCACACGTTCCTGAAAGCACTCTGCCAGTCATTCACAGCCTGCAGGGACCTTGGGCCACGTCTGCCCAGCCTGTGGCCCAGGGCAGGCCAACCCCCACAGACATACCACAGCGCAGGCTGCCGCTCGATGACGGCCTGGCTTTTCTCCAGGGCTGCTGCCAAGCCCTTCCCCACGGCGAAGCCCTGGCGGGCCAGCTGGATGCTGGGCTGGAAGAGGCGAGCCCAGGGCAGCCGCCCGTGCCGCTGGTGGGCCAGCTCATAGCCGCGGATCTCACCGGGAACCGCCACTGACAGGCCCCCTGCACAGGGACAGGGACACACACAATTAGTGGCTCCGGGCCGGGGACATCGGGAGGGATGCTCTCTCAGGCCACAACCTAGGCACAGTCCCCACATGGGATTAGTGAGGTTTCAGAAAGAAATGGGAGTTGTCATATCTGGACTTGGCAGGCAAGGGTGTAGACTGGCTTGGGACACGTGAGGGAGGCCACAGGGGGGAGAGGCGCCTCCTGTGCTGGGTTCTGCAGTCCCAGGACTAGATGTCTGCCTCTGCAGGGGCCACCAGGTTTGAAATCCTGTGTCAGGCCCACAGCTGCGCACCAAGACGGTGGGGAAGCCAGACCCCTGCCACCTCTCAGTCTGAGCCTCCTCGCCCACAGGCTCAAGGGGTCCACCAGAACCCACCAAAGTCCCCAGTGCAAGCCCGGGCCACCCTCGACACTGAGCCAGTGCCAAGGCAAGACCTCCCCCTTCCTCCCTTCTACTGTCCCAGAACCAGGACCTAAGGGGCCCCTGGGTGGGTCAGTTGGTTAAGAGGCTGCCTTCAGCTAGGGTTGGGATCGAGCCCCACATCGGGCTCCCTGCTCAACAGGGATCCTGCATCTCCCTCTCCTGCTCCCCCTGCTTGTGTGCTCGCTCTCGCTCTGTCATATAAATAAAATCTTAAAAACAACAACAACAACCAGGACCTGAACCCAAACCCTTGCCCTGTACCCTCTCTGGGCCTCAGTTTCCCCATCTGACCACAAAGAGCTTGTCTCTTCCAGTTGACTTTAGAGGAACCCACAGTTCCATTGGAAACACCCATGGACCCTGATTCCCATCTACCCCCACCGCCCACCATGCCCTAAGCTGGACACTGATGCAGAAAGGTACAGCCACGGCCCTTGCTCCTAGACACCCTCTTGCTTTCACCCTGGATGACCAGGGCCATTTCAGCTACTCCCAGACTAGGCAGCTTCTAGGTTCATAGCAACATGAAGTTGGGCACGAGAGCCAGGTTGTTAGGATCTGCATGTCTGCACATCTCAGAAGGTCTGACACCCAGCCCATAATTCCCCCCACCTTAAATAAATGCTGCCCTGAACTTGGGCCAATCAGGTCTCATACCACCCTGCTCGCCAAGGTCACCAGTGACCCCCATACTGGCAGACCAGGGTCCCCTCCTAACTTCACTTTACCCAACCCTTCACTCCTCCCGGGTCGCCTCTGCATCCCACCTGCCAGGCTCTCCTAGAGCCTCCTCTGTCTACTCCCCCAGATCAGAGCTTCAAGTTCCATTTATGTGCCGACAACTCCAAATGTACTCTCTGGCCCGGCCTGCTCCTCTAAGGGTCAGATCTGAGGATGCACCTGCCCGTGCCAAAAAGGCATCTCAAACTTAACACACTCGACTCCTGCCTGTCACCCAAACCCAGTCCCCTGAAGCCTTGCCGTTCTCTCTTAGGGGCACCCCATCCTTCCAGATACAGATCAAAGACCAGTCATCCAGGACACTTGGCGTATGTGTCCCACCTAACCCATCAGCAGATGCACAGGCTCCACCTTCTAAGTATGTTGAGTACCAACCGCCTCCCCAAACCCTCTTCTCTCCCTGATTATCGTGGTGACCTCCTGACAGGTCACCTGACGGGCAGGCAGCTTGCTCCCTGACCCTTCTGCGGCAGCCCAAGGGGTTCTGTCCTACCTAGGCCTAGATCCACCCCCACAAACACCCCAGGGGACACTGCCACTTCTCTCAGACAAGAGGCAGGGTCTTCGCAATGATCCATGAGGTCTGACACCACCTGAACCATTCTGACCCTGGGGTCACCCACTGCAGCCTCACTGGTTCCCACGTGGGCCATTTGCTCTGCCCCCAGACACCTGCACACCCCTCACTCCACTCCAGCCTCCGGGTCTTTGCTTAGACACACCCTCCCTGAGCAGGCTGTACTTGGTGAATCGCATGCCTTCCGGCTCTTCCCGCCTCTGCTATCCTGGCTTGACTGGGCCACACCTGTTGCCCTTGCTTTGTCCCCTGGCTTGCGCGACAGCCCCTGGCATTTTAAGAGGTGCCCAATAAGTCCTGCTTAAATAAATGAATCCCAAGCGTCCCTAAGGTGCTAAGTCTAAGACTCCAGCAATCACACTGAATGATTTCAATTCTATCCATTTGGAGTTTCCCAATGGATGTAAGAATTCGGAGATTCTGTAGGTTGGAGAGGATGCTAAGAGGGCTGGGCTACTCACAGGGCCCCGCCCAGAGGCTGTCGTTAGAGATCAGATCTGTTAAGGTCAACAGCCGGAACTTCCTGCCTCCAAACTCCTACCCTGCAATCCATTCGGGTCCTTGGGAACAGCACGCCCTGGTGGCCACTGGCTTCCCCTCAGCTGCATGGGGAGATTGGGGGCCTCTTCTCTGCATAAGACCTTGTTAAAAAAAGACTCTGCTGCCTCTCAAGAGCTAGCCCCACAAATGAACGAATAAATGAATGACTTAGATGCCTTTGAAAAACTCAGGGTTTCGACAGCCTGGGTTCAATTTTGGCCTCAGCACCATCCAGCTGTGTGACCTCAGTTGGTTTGCATGACCTCTCTGGACCTGTAAAATGAGAATCAACACAGCGCTTCCCCGGACTCCCAGGCATACAGGGAGGATTCAAGGGGCTCATTGGTGAAAAGGACTGAGCAGAGTGCTGGCCCCAGTGACCCCCGGTATGTGCGAGCTGTTGAAATAATTATTCTCTCCATGTACTAACACGGGGTGGCTCTGGAGGGACCTGAGCAGAAATAACGGAAGCTCTGTCTCTTTTCCCTCTGTGATGATGGTCTTGACTGTTCATTATGGAAGGTTGTTGTGGGGCCAGGAAAGGCTGAGAAGGGTAGGCATCAGCTCAGCCAGAGCTGTCCCCAGCCCCAGATGCCCATGCCTTCCCAGCAGCTCAGCCCAGCTCTGCACCCACACCCTGAGCTTACACCTCACCTTCCTGTGACTGCTCCGAGGTGTTAAACATGTCATTAGAGGCCAGCCCCGGGGCCACCTCGCGGGCATTGATGATCTCAACTTTTCCTGGAAGCAGAAGCAGGTGGGCAGTCCGGACCAGCACCAACCCCCTCACCCCAGGTGTGAGCCCAGGGGCCGCCCAGCTCTGCCTGCCCCCAGCCCAAGTCCAGCTCCCCGGGGGCACTCACGTGTGGTGCTGTTGTAGATGGTGAGGAACAGGCCGCCCCCAATGCCCATGCTGTGGACGTTCATGAGCCCCACACACAGAAGGGCTGAGATGGCAGCATCCACCGCCGAGCCGCCTTCCCTCAGCACGTCCCTACCCGTGGCATGTGGCAGGGAGTGAGCACCTAAAGGCTCCCCAACCCCCCCAACACGGGCACCCTGCCACTCACCTCCACCCTGCCGGGCCACACTGCCCAAAGGAGGATGGAAGAAGAGCCCATACTTCTGGGGTTTTACATATAAGTTTAAAGCCAGTGGGCTTGTATGTTCTTCCTTTTCAAGCAGACAGATGTACATGACTTTTATAATAGAAAGAAAATTGGAAAATTGTTACTTTTATCAGTAACTTTTTTTTTCTGTTTAAGTCTCTAAGGGGGACCTGATCTTTGTAGATAATGTGAGACAGGGGTCCAAAATAGCATAAAACAGCAGTTTATCCAAAGAGACAGAGATCCTTAGGTCTGAGAAAAGGGGCCCAGCAGAGCACTGGGAAACCTGCACCCTGCTCTTGGAGTTAGTGTCCCCTTCTGCCCTGACCAGAGGCTGCGGAGAAGTTCCAAGGACAGGCAGCTCCACATGCATCAGACACTCCTTGTCTGGGTAGCTCATGGACAGGTGGGGAAACTGAGTCTCAGAGGGATGAGGGTCTTGCCCAGATCCACTTGCAGTGGTCCTCCTGTGTTCCCACGCCCTGCCCACTCACCTCCCGATCTCCGAGCAATGCTTGGCATCTGCAGCCACGGCCGCCCTGGCGTAGACATGGTTGTGTGGCTTGGAAGCTGAGGGCAGCCAAAGGCATAGGCCAATGATGAGGAAGAACACTAGGACCACGGCCAGCAGGGCCAGGAACACATGCCGCCTCTTCATGGCTCTGCGGGCCCTGGTGGTGGGGGAAGGGGGTGGAGGTTAACAGGGTCAGGGGACTGCCTTTGGGCACATCCTGACCCTCACCTTCACAGGGCACAGCCCAAAATCAAGCCTCAGAAACATGTCCCTGTGCCTCCTTCCAGCCCCTGGACTTTTGCTCACGCCATTCTCTGCCCTTCCAAATCTCGCTGCTTATCCTCAAGGCCCCATTCCAGTAAAGACCCCATCTCCAACAGAAACCTCTCCAGGGAGCCCCCCAGATTCCACGTGCCCCTGCTTCGGCCGGGCCTTGTCTATCTCCTACAGTGGGAGTCACTGCCAAGCAGGGAAATCCACGAGGGACAAGCCTGGTCCGATTCCTTCTGTGACCCCCACCTCAGCCCAGAGCCATGCACCATCCATGGGCCCCCCAGAGTGGCCTGCCACAGACTGTGGGGTTCAGAGAGCAGACAGCCATGTCTCCTCCAATCGTCAGATGAGCTGCCACAGGGCAGGGACCTACCTTTCTCAGCAGATGGGAGCCCCACGCCTTGCCTGCAGGGGTAGCCACCAAAGCTGGGGTGGGGGGGGAGGTTGGCTGAAGCAGCTGATGAGATAACTGGGGTCTCCCTCACACACTGCAGGCACCCACGACCACAGAGTCTGCTCCAGAGAGACACCGCGACCACACAGCCCCCTTGTTCTCCTGAAAATTGAGACAGTGTACCTGAAACAGGCCGAGTCAGCCCTCCCCCGGGAGCTCTGTGAGGTTCCTCTGCCTCCAGATGAACTCTGGAGCCGAAGAGGAGGCTGTCAGCCGCTCCCACGTTTGAGGGAGGTCTCCAGGCACTGCCGAGAGAGGGTTTGCCCAGAGCGAGGCCCGGGTTCAGTGGTGTGAGCGTCATGTGACAAAGTGGTGAAGCCCACGTGTGCCGGGCCAAGGGGATGGGGCATGCAGGCCCTGGAGCCAGCTCATCCCATCTGAGTCTTGCCCCTCATCTGATGTGGGGTCTTGGGCACGTCACTGACCACCTGCCCAGCGTGAATGACAGAGGCATCCTGCAGGGGGATGTTGCGGAGGTTAAGTAAATTGGAAAGGCTGGAGTGCTAGGGGACTTGGCTGTAATGGTCATCGGCTACCAGGGTGATGCCCTGGAGGCCTATAGCTAGGGCAGGAGGAAGCTGATCAGCTTCCTGCTCACTGTTGCCCTGCTGACTCCTTGCCGGGCTGTGCAGGGAGAGACAGCGGCGAGCTTTTGGGTCCTTGCGGTGTTGGCAGTAGGCGAGGGGTGTGACCCCCGCAAGGAAGGAGAGGTGTGGTGACAGAGGTAATCTCAGTTACCTCCAAAGGGGGGGTGTCTGCCGATAAGCCCCAGGCTGCGACTCCCTCTGATTCACCCTGTCTCTATTCAGAGGGCCTGAGCTCCAGGGCCAGACACGGTGTCCCAGAAATGGTCTAGGAATGGAGTCCCACCCCATGTCGGGGACTTCCAGAAGCCAGCCAGCAAGAAAGGGCTTTCCCCTCCCAGGCTCAGTGGGCAGCTGCATGGCAGACACTACCCTCCATCCCCAGGAGGATTCAAGCCAGGTTCTCCTCCCCACCCTGACTGAATCCAGGCACCAGCCTTTCTGGCGGGACTCCTGAAAAGCCTCCTCCCCGCCCTCCCTCCCGTCAGCATCACCGGCTCCTCAATCCTCCGAAAAGCAGCAGAAGGCTCTCTCCAAAGTGCCAACCAGGCCCTTCCCCCTGCCACTGCTCCAGGGGACAGTCTATGCCCTCTGCCCTCCGGCAGGCCTGAGAACCCTGGAGGCTGGGTCAGGGTTAAGGATTCCTCGTGGAGATAACCGCGCTGGGAGGTCCAAGGGACCTTAGGACCTGGGCCAGGAACACAGAACTTTCCCACCACACGTGGTGGGAGTGGGTGGGGTAGGACAGAGGCCATGACCCCCTTCTCAGCATGGGCACAGCCACACCCGCCAAGAAGGCCCTCCAGTCCCATCCACCAGGCACCTTGGGGGCATTGCCTCATTTTTCCTGGGCTTGGGGCTGTGAGCCAAGACCCCGTTCAGGGCCCTCCTCTCTCCCCTCCCCCTGGGCCCTTGTAGTGTCCAGCCATGACCTCTTGTGGTCTGTACTCCAGTCTCCCCTGTCCATCCATCTCTCTATCCATCCATCCATCCACCCCAGGGCTCAGGTGGGCTTCCAGAGGGCCAGGGGGCACCCAGCAAGGCTCAGATTGCCAGGGAGTATGGAGAGGGGTGGACAGCACCGACCCCCATCCTCTCCTCCCTGGGCAGGGCAGCAGGGAGGCCTAGCCCAGGCCCTGCAGGCAGACGTCCCCTGCCCTGCGGAAGACACCCTGCGGGGGACTGGGCTTCCGTTTCCCACCCCCCTCCCACACCCCACGTTTTTCTCAAAGACTTATTAAAATAATGTCCAAGCCCAGAGGCCTGGCTCTCACCCAAATCGGTGTCAGGAGGGGAAACTGAGGCCAGAGAATAGGTCGGGCACAGCGCTTGGCCTCAAACCCCCACCCCACTCCTCATGACCCAGGGGGGCTTACCTGAGGCCTGGGGTTGGCAGGGGCCCAAGAAAGCTCCTGTCCTCAGAAGAAGTTCTGGGCTGGGACACAGCCAGATCTGTCTGCCTGGGAAAGTCTGGGCCACAGCTCCGGCTGGCCCTCCACCCCCCCCACACTCCCAGGAGTGGCCCAGAGCCACGCCTGCAGCCCCTGCAGAGCTCCTCAGGGGGCCTCTGAACTGGGATTGGGATCCGAGGGAGGGCACCTCCGAGGAGGAACAGAGGCAGGAAAGGGGCAGGAGAGGGCAGAGGAACTCTCCTGCTCACCGAGTCCCAGAGCGGGCAAGCGGTTGGCCGGGTGACACCCAGCCACCTCATGGAGCAGTTGAAGGTATCGGAGTGGGGTGGAGAACAGGCTGTCCTCTAAAAGATCCAGCCTGGCAGGGAGGACAGCCCCAGAGTCTGACGTCAAGGCAGCAGGGAGGCGCAGTGACTCGGCCTGTCACTAAGTGACTAAAGTTCACGCAGTCCTGGGAGGGCCCTGGGCAGGAGATGGGAAATGCTATAAGAGCAGTGACTCTTGGGGTTGCCCTGGCAATGGCAGGAGGTGAGGAGTATGGCCCCAGCAGGGAAGGAGAGGTGCAGTGACAGAGGCAGAGGGTCCCCCTCTCTTGGCCTCGGTTCCCCTCAAAGGGCAGAGTCCACTGGCAAGCACCCCACCAGCAAGCCCTAGGCTGGGTACCCTCCTGGCTCACCCTGTCCCTGTTCAGAGCATCTGAACCCCAGGGCCAAACATGATGTCCAGAACCAGGACCTGAGAGCCTTTACCACACCACTCAGGCAGATGCCAAGGGTGACTTCCTGAAACATAGCCTGGGGCCTCGAGTCCAGACCAGTTCCACTGCCTATGCAGGAATGTTAGCACCTCAGGCCCAAGAAACCACCTGAGCAGCCTGGAAAGGCAGGGCCCAGACAGGGCCAGAGCTGGTCCAAGTCACAGAGCCCAGCAATACATAGCAGGCCACCCCATACCGGCCCCCAAGTTGCTGCATGTCCCTACCAGCCCAACAAGGAGAGCTTGAGCCAGGAACAAGTGCATGCCCAGTCCAGGAGACCTTGGACCCTGCTTCCCATTCCCCTTTGGCTTCCATCTGCCAAGAATAAGGTTGAGCCCCTCCCTGAGTCACGGCTCCTTCCCTGGCTCCCAACCATCTGTGTCTAGGCTGCCTGGGAGCCCCCACAGTCACCATCTGGAATATCTAATCTATGACCACCCTACAAGGCTGTGCCAGCTGATAAGCAGGTAGAGAGACAGAAGCGGACCAGGTATTGCTGCCCATCCTGGGTCACACAATCAAAACAAGTCTTGTCCTCTCACCCACTGCTCTTGAGCAAGCTTGGGACGAAATCCACTAAAAAATGCATTTCTACGTAAATCCTCCATGGCCCCAGGATGGTGGTGCTATGACTAAGCTTTTTCCCGGGACATCACCTGCAGACCAGGATGACTGAGAAGATGGACAGGCCAGGATCCAGGGACCAAGGCCCATGGCTCTTCCCTGAGGGCTAGACACCAGCCAGGATGTCAGGGGATTTGCACTGCAGGGCAGTCGGCTGGGAGGGGTCTATAGTGGAAAGACATGGGGCTGCCCCTAGCCTGAGCCTGCTCAGCAATTGTCTCCCTGCCTGGGAAGGCGTAAGACATAGACATATCTCCAGCAGTGGAGGGTACGAAGAATGTGTGAGTGGGCAGAGGGTGGCCCAAACCCCCAGGTGGTCCCAACAGGAAATCCCTGGCCTGGGGCAAGCTGGGGAGGGGGAAGCTGCCCAGGGGCACAAAGCCCAGCAGCAGCTGAAGGTTCCAGGGAGGGGAGTGAAGAGGAAAGGGGTCTCATTAAAAGCTGTGTCAACAAAGGCATGATGGGGGCGCCCAGGTGGCTCACTCGGTTAAGTGTCTGACTTCAGCTCAGGTTATGATCTCCAGGTCCTGGGATGGAGCCTGCATGGAGCTCCTCTGCTCAGCAGGAAGTCTGCTTGTCCCTCTGCCCCTCCAGCCTTGTGTTTTCTCTCTCTCTCTCTCTCTCTCTCAAATGAATAAATAAAATCTTAAAAACAAAACAAAACAAAAACCCAAAGGCATGATTTACAGAACAAAGAACCTTCCTCACATGTTGAGTGTGTCACATTCTATTCTGGTCAGGCCCCCCAACCCCTACACACTGAGAGGGGACCTGAGGGGTGTTGGTCTGGGGAAACCATGTCACCCCAGAAAAGACTGCAGGGGCTGGCCTGAAAAGTCTCCTCCAGGCCCCATGGTTCCTGTCCTAGGCACATAAGATAGTAAGCTCCCCGTCCCCAGGAATATAAAAGCCTCACCCACCAGAGCTACTGACTTTAATCATCAGCACCACCCCCTCCCAACACACACACACACACACACACACACACACGCTGAATCTAGGCTGAGTGGAGTAGCTTGGGGAGGGGTGGGAATCTCAGAGAGGGAAGCATGAGGAAGCCTGAAGTTTCTCTGTTAAACCTCCAACCCAGCTTGAGGACTATGTCACCACAACCTCAGAGCCCCAGGGGTGAAACTGGGGCACAACCCCAGACTCATTCACAGATAGGAAACCAAGGCTTAGGTTGAAGCAACTCACGCGTCAGCTGGCCGCGGGTTGGGGGAGACATGGGGACCTGCAGGTGAGCCCAGAACCCACACGGCTGGCCCTAACACCTCCAGACCCGCAGGGAGGAGTCACCCCCACCCCCGACCAGGCATGAGAACATAGCTCTTGGCGTCTTCCTGAGCCCTGCCCACACTAACCCTAACCCCAAGGGAAAGCTTACCGTTACCCAGGGGGGTTGGGATCTATCTCCCTCGTTGCCCACCCTGGTGGCACAAGGTGGGGAATTAGAAAAATCTCCCTCCCCCAGTGCTTGACAACCACTAAGCCTGTCGAAATAGCTCTACATGCCTGCGATGACCACAAGGTGGTGGGCGCCCCCCAGAGTTGTGCAATGACCCCTTGCACAACTAAGTCTGCCCTGCGCCCCATCACAGCCGCAACCCGGAGCCCGGGGAGGGGCAAAGCATGGCCAGAGGACACAGTACCTCAGCCCCTGTCACAGCTCCCTCGCTCCAGGCTACCAGATCCTCCTGGGCCTCAGTTTTTCCGTGCTGCTCTCCTCCCTCTTAATTCCAAAAGTCCACTTTCGGGGTGTCGTGGCTTCTTCAAAGGCTTCCTTAGAGAAGTCCAGCAGCTGCACGCGGCCCTCCTCCACCCACCCCACACCTGTGGCACAGTGAGCCAGGAAGCTTGGACAGGCACTCTCAAACCCCCTTACCAGACAAAAAAAACAGGACCCCCAGCCTAGAGCCGGTCAGACAAAGACCTGTGCAACCCCTCTTCAGGAGCCTTTCACACAAGCCCCGTCCCCTTCACCCTGAAGGTCAGCTCACTCCCATTACTCAGGTGCATAAACTGAGGCTGGAGAGGAAGGGGCCAGCACGTGGCAGAGCTGGAAATGGAACCCACACTTCCGGGAGGCCCTAAGCCTGGGCGACCCCAACCTACAATGTCTAGTAGCTCAGACAGGATGAGCTGTCCTTTGGGGTCACATAGTACTGAGGCACAGTCAGATGCCCCTCCTGGCTCACCTGGCTCCAGGGCTGGTCCTCCTGCTACTCTCCAGCACAGAGGGGAGTCCCCAGTGCCCAGCTGTTACCCAGCTCCTCCCCTCCCTCTCCCTGCCGGCTTGGGTGGAGGGAGGCTTTAAAGGCACAGGAACCTTTCCAGGTGGGAACTGGGCTGCCTCCTTGTCCTGTCCCTGGGGCTGTGTGACCTGGGACAGCTGCTAGCCTCTTTGAGTCCAGTAGGGTCCCTAATCCTGAATGAGAGACCTGAGCTTTGGAGGCCTCAGTGGGGCTGAATGAGGCTGGGTTTCAGGCAGAGGCAGTTCAGGCCAAGCGTCCCCTGGGAGGAGGTGGGCTTCCCCCAACTTACGATGTCCAGACAGGGGTGCAACCAGATACCCACACCACTGGGGTTGGGAGTGTAAGCATCTGAGGCCCTAGCAGGCTGAGGAGTCTAGGATTCTCTCCACGACTCTGGAATAGGGGATGCTCCTCCAGACATGCCCTCTCCCTGACCCTTGAGGCTACAGGTTGAGTCTAGGGGCTGTCACTCCAAGGACCCTGGTGACCTGGACTGAAGGAAGTCGCATGACCCGGGGGAGCCTTTCCTCATCCCCTACATTTCTGGGGTCATGAGCAGGAAGGCTGATGAAGGACACATGGCGGTAAGGGCAGGAGATGGGGTTGTGTGCTCGTGGCCCTGGCTGCTCCGGCCCATTGAATGAGATAGGGTGGGTGCCCCCCCAGGGCTGGCAGGCCCAAGACTACCTGTGTCTCTGAGACCCACTTGTGGCCAGCATGACCACCACTAGCACGGCCCTCACCTAAACTCATCCATTCAGTCATTCCCGCATCTAAGCCTGGCCTGTCCAGAGTCTTTTCTCAGGGAGCCCCCAGCAGGATTGAAGATGGGCTTAGTATGGTCAGCCAGGGAGGAGGAGGCGCCCAGGGCCCTGGAGGAGAGGCAGACGCTGTGATGGGGGCCTTAAGAATCCAGGAAGAGGGGCGCCTGGGTGGCTCTGTCGATTAAGCGACTGCCTTCGGCTCGGGTCATCATCCTGGAGTTCCGGGATCGAGTCCCACGTGGGGCTCCCAGCTCGGTGGGCAGTCTGCTTCTCCTTCTGATCCCCCCCACCCGCCCTATTCTCTCTCTCTCTCTCAAATAAATAAATAAAATCTTTAAAAAAAAAAAAAAAGAATCTGGGCAGAGCTGGGATTGGATTGGGTAGGACATGCCAGGTGGAGGAAACCACTTGAGCCTGGAGGCTGGCACTGGAGACCTCTCTGGGAGTAGTGAGGGCACAAGGGAACCTTTGACCTCCTTGGGCCCTTCCTGAGCCCTGAGGTGTCAACACCAATAAGGGAAGTGGCTGAGCTCAGACCCTGAAGGCCAGGCCAGTGGGTCTGGACTTTGAGAGCCCCAGGAGGCTGGTGAATGTGTCACCTGGCTGGGTAACCCATTAACCCCAGCTCACTCATTAAGACCCTGGTGGGTGACCAGAGGGTAAGGGCTGTGGGAAGAAGGGAGTGTTGAGGGCTGGGGACTGCTGAGATGGGTTCTCTGTGTCCTTGTTCCTTGCTGAGTTTCTTGGGCGAGGCTGGCCTCCAGCCAGGGGTAGCTGCCAAGGCAGCATGAGGGGGTGTCACCCCACCATCCTGATGCCTTTTATCTCCTAATCACCCCTACTGCGCAGGTATCAGCAACCCAGTGTGCCCCGGGGGCCTTGGTCAGACAGAAGGGGTTGGGGGCTGGGCACCTGGCCCATCTCCTCTCAGAAATGAGGAACTACAGTGGCCTCCAAGGCCCTTCCTGTATTGACAGGCTTGGGTTTGCCCCAGCTCTGTGTCTGGGAAAGCAAGGCATTGGTGGGGCAAGAAGGGTGCTAAGGGAAACCACAGACTCAGGGGTTAGAAACTTGACCCATGACACATGGGGAAGGCCCTACAAACCACTTCCTGAAACTAGTACCTCACTGCAGCCTCCATCGCGCCCCACCCTGCTGTGGGGGGGCTAGGCCTGAGCCTCAGGAAGTGCCAGGTGAGCCTCGGGCCCGAGTGGGCCCCTGCTGTGGGGACACCACCTCCCAAAATGCAGTCGGGAGCCTCACCGTGTGTGAGCTGGGAGGGCGGTCCAGTCCCCTCCAGAACTGCTGGGACACCATCCCAGGGCCCACTGGGAGCCAGGAAACCTGATGTTACCCCAGAGGGTCCCTTGGTATCTGCGCCGAGGAGATATTTGGTAAGCTGGCCGAACAAAAGTGACTTTGATGCCCAACACCATAGCATCTTAATCAGCTTTAGGGTCACAGAATCCCAAAGGTTTGGTCTCTGATATCCTATCTCCGACACCCCAGAAAGGTTGGCTTGCATACCTGCCCTGACGGGGGCCCTCACTACCTTCAAAGCCAGCCAAACTAATTGGTCGGCAAGTTCTTCCCAGTGTCAAGCCCCAATTTGCCTTCTCGGAAAGCCTTCTGCGGCTGTGAGAGTCGGCATGCTGTAGGTGGGCCTGACCTCACTTCCTGCCCACTGAGGAGCAGGGGCCTGCCCGACAGACCCTGTTGCCACCTGGCCACAGCCTCTCAGAGCCACACAGACCACACTGACCGGATGGAAGGATGGAAGGAAGACTCCAGCTCAGTGAAGAGGCTGCTGTCGCCCCATGGTAGCAGGGAGCCTGGCTGACTCCCGCTGGCCCCATCTGCATAGTCACCATTTCAACACCTGCCTTTGATGTGCGGCTGGAGGCTGGAGCACTGCCCGTGTGTGGGCCTCCAGCTCATTAACACCTGGGAATGGCTGGAGGCAGGGCCAGTCCGGCACCCGGTGGACCAAGCCCAGCTCCCAAACCCAGAGGCAGGAGAGCATGGGCTCTCGGGTCCCCGGGTTCAAATGCAACCCCTGCCACCCCATGGCCCAGGGTCTCCTCTTCTTGTGCTCTGTTTTCTATCTGGGGAGCAGAAATCATTAAAATAATTGGGGGCACCTCGGGCTCCCTCTCCCTCTGCTCCTCCCCACCCCCGCTCATTCTCGCTCTTTTTCTCTCTCTCTCAAATAAATAAATACAATTTTGAAAAAAAAAAATTGTTGGGCGGATTCCCTGAGATGGCTGCATGAGCTACAGTAAGCGCCCACTACCTCCATGGTTCCCACGCCCAGGCCTGCAGTCGCCTCTGTCCTTGCCTGATGAACGGCTCAGGGCTCAGCGGCAGAAAGTGCCTCCCTCGTCCTGGCTGCCCTGCCCTCTCTGCCCACGACACCCTGCGCAGGTAGCATTTATCACATCACCTCTAATTATCTGCAGTGTCTGGGAGCTCCAGGGGGTGGAGGAGAAAGGCTGAGCCTCTCTGGCCCCAGCCCCCACCCCAGGGCAGGGCCTGGTCTTGTCTCAGAGGGGCATCTGGTCTTGTCTCCGAGGGGCATCAGTCACTGACTCGAGCCTGTCTGTCCACGCCTCTCCAACCCCCCCAACCCCACCCCCGAAACTCCCCCGCGGGGTAAGTGGTCCTGTGGTTCTCCTGATGCCAAAACCACCCAACACTTTCCCTGCATGCCCTGCTGGCCCTCCGCCAGAGCTTCTAGGAGCCCCCACCCCCTGCCACCTCATTCCTCGGCCTCCTGCATCTCTTCAAGTTGAACTCGGTTACTCTCTGAGTCCTGCTTGCAACATTTTGTGAGTTGCTGTTTCAGAAGCCTCAGGTCCACATGTGTGCCTAAACCTGAGCTAAGTAACAGCCCTCCCCATAGCTCCCCCCAGCCAGCCTAGCCTCAGTGCCCCGGCCCCAACCTCACCGGTCCTGTCCAACAGCCTTACATCTACCCCCCTCCTGTCTGCACGGGACCCTAGCCCCGCTCACCTGGCAACTCCTCCTCGGGGTCCACAGCCACTCTTTCCCTGCTGTAGCCCCTGCTGAACATGCAAATCTGAGCACTTCTCTCTAAGAACCCTTCAAAGGCCCCCACACCCTCTAGATAAATTCCTGCCTTGCTAGGGCCCCACCCCTTCCTCCCTGAGGCTCATCCCTTGCTCCCTGCTGGAACTTCAAGCTGGCACTCCTCCTTCAGACCCCAGCCTCAATGCAACCTCCTCCGGAAGTCCTCCCCACCCTGCCTCCTGGTCAGGTGTCTTCCTCAGCTCCAGTAATGCCCCAGAGTGCCCCATGGGGCCCCATCACAGCTCCCCACCCCTGTGGGCATAGCTGTTAGTTTGACTTCCTGTGTCTTAGGCTCCACAGTATCCACAGGGCCCAGTGGTCAGCACTGAGTGGGCAAATGAAGGCTGTGGGGTGGCTGGGGGGACTCAGTATAAAGCCATAGAAAATCAATTTGTAAAAACACTGCTGTGTGCTGGACTCTTTGTTGTGTCTAATCCTACAATAAGATGCCAGGCGGGCATCCTATTTTCCCCATGTCACAGATGAGGAAACTGAAGTTTGCAGAAGCTACCATAGTGACTTGAACAGCATCCCCCCAAATTCATATCCATCTGGGAGCTCTGAAAGTGACCTTATCTGGGAATAGAGTCTTTGTAGATGTCGTTAGCGTGGGCCCTAAATCCAATAACCAGCGTTCTGGTAAGAAGGCCATGTGAGGGGGCAGCTGGGTGGCTCAGTCAGTTGAGCATCTGCCTTCGGCTCGGGTCGTTGTCTCAGGGTCCTGGGATCGAGCCCTGCATCAGGTTCCCTGCTCAGCGGGGAGACTGCTTCTCCCTCTCCCTCTGACCCTCCGCCCAGCTTCTGCTCCTGCTTGGCTTGCCCTCTCTCTCTCTCTCTCAAATGAGTAAATAAAAAATCTTAAAAAAAAAAAAAGGCCATGTGAAGAGGGGGCACCT
Source organism: Mirounga angustirostris (assembly GCF_029215605.1). NCBI lineage: Eukaryota > Metazoa > Chordata > Mammalia > Carnivora > Phocidae > Mirounga > Mirounga angustirostris. Next base: position 65,992,242 of record NW_026991722.1, read on the forward strand.
GGGTGGTGCAGGTGGTTGAGCATCCAACTCTTGGCTTTAGCTTGGTTGTGATCTCCAGATCATGGGATCAGGCCAGCTGGGCTCTGAGCTCGGTGGGGAGTCTGCTCGAGACTCTCTCCCTCTCCCTCTGCGCCTCCCTTCTCTCTCTCTGTCTCTCAAATAAATAAATCTTTTATTTTATTTATTTATTTAATTTTAAAAGATTTTATTTATTTATTTAACAGAGAGCTAGAGAGAGAGCACAAGTAGGCAGAGCACAGGCAGAGGGAGAAGGAGAAGCAGGCTTCCCACTGAGCAGGGAGCCGGATGTGGGGCTCGATCCCGGGACCCTGGGATCATGACCTGAGCCGGAGGCAGCCATTTAACCAACTGAGCCACCCAGGTGCCCCGATCTTTTTTTTTTTTTTAAGATTTTATTTATTTATTTGACAGAGAGAGAGAGCACAAGCAAAGGGAGCGGGAGAGGGAGAAGCAGACTCCCCGTTGAGCAGGGAACCTGATGCGGGGCTCGATCCGAGGACCCTGGGATCATGACCTGAGCCGAAGGCAGACGCTTAACTGACTGAGCCACCCAGGCATCCCTAAATAAATAAATCTTAAAAAAAAAAAAAAAAAAGGAACGTCATGTGAGGAGAGACGCAGGGATACAGATAAGAAAGCCAGGTGACAACACAGGCCCGGGTGGCAGTGATGGAGATGGAAGCCAAGGAATGCCAAGGATGCCAGCAACCACCAGAAGCTAGGAGAAAGCAAAGGAAGAGTCTTCCCTAGAGCCTTCAGAGGTAGTGCAGCCCTGCCAACACCTTGATTTCTGACTTCCAGTCTCCAGAACTGAGGGAATACGTTTGTTGTTTAAGCCACCAAGTTTGTGATAATTGGTTATGACAGCCACAGAAAACTAACACAGCTACCTACTTTGCCTATGTTCGTACGCCCTAAAAAGGACAGGTCCAGGCGATTCTAATCAGTCCCGAGCCTACACCTGTGACCCTACCCCCCATGGAGATTCCTGGCCCTGCCGCAGGCTTACAGGACATCCCTATAGAGCCAGCTCCAAGAGAAACTGTTTCCATTGAGTGTCTGTCTGCTTCTGTCCTCCTACTGAGTTCCCAAACCATCCTGCATCCTTCTCGGGAGTGGCTGCCAGAAGGCTCATTGTCACCTGGCTCCTCGCTGAGGTACCATAAACCTTGCAGGTACTGGGGCTTAGACTATCCCACTGGGTGGATAGAGAAGAGGCCCAAAGGTGGGGCAGGTCCAGTTCCAGCCACAGCCACACCCTTCACCCCTTCTTCTGGGTCATCTGGACCTTGGTTCCCTGTCACTCCAGCTCCCTGTCACCACATGGGGTGGCCAAGAGCGTGGGAAGCCAAAGATGTGACTGGCACTGCTGCTTGTCTCCTGGCAGGCCCCACCTGGGGCCCAGGATGTGTCCCCAGCAAGGCCTGGGGTCCAGCTGTGTCCCTCGCACCTGACTCTCTGGCTCCCCAACTTCCCCCCTCACTGGCTGTCCAGGGGCCTGATACAAGCCGCTGAACCCTATCAGCCCCAGCGGCTGGGGGGGCAATCAGAGCACATGCTGCCCCCTCCACCCCCAACCCATCCACCAAAGAGGGTCTCCACAAACACAGATCTACAGAGCAAGGCAACTTCAGGGAGAGAGGCCAGTGGCCTTTACTTAAATATACACGGAGACTAGTAAGGAGGAATGATGCCCCCCACTCCTGAGGGCACAGCTCTGTCTCTGGGGCCTCCTACCCAATTCAGGTTAGGCCTGAAACACTCCCTGAGAGCCAACTCAACCTAACCACCCCCACAGGAGGCAGAGGGAGGCCCATCCAGGGATCCAGGCCCAGACGCCACCTCCCTCTTTTTCTGGGAAAATGTCCTCCAGGAATCTCTCAGCCAAGAACACAGAGGGTGGGGTAGGACCTGAGGGGTGTGGGGCTGGGGAGTAGTTCTCTGCTGTCCACAGGACTACAACTCTGAGCACCCCTGCATGCCACTGTCTGGGTTGCCCCCTCCGTGACAACCAAGCTCGACCCTTCCTCCCCACCCCCCGGACCCCCACCTCGGCCTTCTCATGTTTGAGGGGACAATGTCCAAGCCTGGCTCGGCCTCTGGAAGGATATGGTCAGGATTTGGGAGACAGCCCAGTTTTGGCTCCAGCCCTGAGATGTAGAGGAGAGAGGGGGGGTTCTTACCAGGCTGCCAGCTCTGGACAGGGGTCTGAGAGGTCCCTGGGGCAAGGGGCTGCTGCGTAAGTCTCTGGTCCCGTCACCACCACGTCAGGTCAGCGACAGCGCCTGGGCCCTGGAGGAAGGCAAGCCAAGCGGTCATGCAGGTTTGCCAGGAAGGAAACCTGTGGTGCCAAGGTGGCCCCAGGACAATGCTGACTACAGAGGGGGGTAGTGGAGGCTGCTAGGTCCAGCTGGCGGATGGCAGGGGAGAAGGGGGCCCAGGATAGAAAGGCCCCAGGAGTCCCAATGGGGGTGTCCAAGCAGGCAACAACAGGGGTCAGCGTTCAGTGGATGGTCAAGTGACAAGGACACTAAGCTGTCCTCTGTCTTAAATCAGGGGCTCAGCCCTGGGGGACCACAGTGCCCAGCACCCTGTCCCCAGACACACTCCTGGAGGGCAATACTTAATCCAAAAGAGGAACCTGCATCTGCCCTCACTTACCATGTGCCCTCAGATGGCCACCCCTTGCCCCCCACACACCCTGTCTGTGCTCACCCCTCCTGCACTGGTGCCCAGGCCCACTGTCCTCATAGGCTGGACACACCCTCTTTGCTGTGGGAGTTGGGGATCTGGAGCCTAGTGCTCCAAGTGTCCCCTACCCAGGGAATGTGAGGGCCCAGAGCTGGGAGGGGGGCCTGCAGGGGACAGCAGGCCCCCAAGTAGGCCCCTAGAGCTGCGGTGGGTCCCTAGCTCAAACTTGATCCCTGGAGGAGCCAGGGCTCCCCCTCCTCACACTGCCTCCCCACCCCTGTCAAGCTGGAAGAAGGAAGCCTGGGACAGGTGCAACTGACCTGCTAGCCAGCCTGCCCAGAGCTAGCCCTAGGGTTAACCAGCACTCTTCATCCCAAAAATCTGCCAGGCCTGGGTCAGAGGGAGCCCGAACCACCTAGGCTGCCCCAGCCTGCCCCCAGCCAGGCAGGGAGGGGCAGTAAATATTTGTCAAGCAGGAACGTCTATACAGGTGGACGGGTCATACTACAATTAATTGCCCACTGCCCGGGAAAGTCCTGAAGGCAGGTGATGTCACTGCCTAAGGCTGGCACCAGAATCCCCACACGCCCGGCCTGACTCCGAGTCCAGTGCTCTTTTGCACCACCAAAGCCACTGTTCCACTGTCAGCCAGCCAGAGGCCATGGCCAAGCGCCACCTCGTCCGGCCCTGGCTCAGCGTCTCCCCCAACGGCTCCAGGCCCTGGAGACAGAGCTCCAGAGCCCGGTCTAGCGCGGGCCGGGGCCTCTACTAGGGAGACCTCCCGAACCGAGTGTTTGGGAGCTCCGGGGCCCCCAGCAGGACGCCCCCTTCCACCGCGGCGGCCCCGCCCGGGCGCGCACCCCCAGATCCCGCGCCCCCCACCGGTGCAGCCCCGGCCGGGGCGGGGCGGGGCCGGGGGCGGGGCGCAGACGGCCGGGACTCCCTTCCAGCTCCGCGCCCGCAGCTCAGCGACCATGGGGGCGCGGCTGGGCCGGCGGACCGGAGCCGAGGCGGGCTCGGAAGCCCGGGCGGCGGCGGGGTGCGGGCCCGCGCCCTATGAGCGCCGGGTGCGCTGGCTCCGCGAGATCCAGTCCACGCTCCGCGAGCGGCGGCCCGAGCGCGCCCGGCAGCTGCTGCGCCTCCTGCGCCAGGCGAGAGAAGGAGCGGGCCGGCCCGGGGCTGGAGGCCGGGGAGGGGCCGGGAGCCGCGGGCTGCGGGCCTGGAAGGGGCCGGGAGGTGCTGCGGAGCTGGCCCGGGGCGCGGGAGGCAGCGCTGGCCCCGGACGGGCGCGCGGGCCGGCAGGGTTCCGAGGGGAGGGCACGACTGGCTGAAGGGGCTTGTCTGGGCGAGAGGGCGAGGGACAGAAAGCAATCGGCTAGAGCGGAGGCCCGCGAGGCTGCGGGGTGGGGTGGGGGCTGTGAGTGCGGAGGAGGGGGCCGCGACGGTGTCCACCTCTCTGGGGTTTGAGAGGTCAGTTGTGTGTGTTGAGGGTGCCCCAAGCCTGGAGCTAAGGACCCAGATTCAGGCCTTGGCGGGAGAAGGGAGGAGCGGCAAGGGAGCGGTGGGAGGGGGACGAGATCTTATACTGCAGGGCAAGGGGAAGGGGACAGATCCTGGCTCCTCCAGGTTGAAGGGAGGCACTGCACAGGAGCCTGGAGAGAGGACCCTGGGAAGTGACAGCCCAGCTGGTCAGCCAGTGTGACCCACCATGAGCCTATAGCAGCTACAACTCACATCACCCATCCTCCTAACAGGCAAATCACACCCACTGAGTACATACACCTGGCATCTGTACCTCACAACACCACATCTGGACTGGGGTGGGGTGGGGGGGCAGTGCGCCTCTGGTCTCACACACACCAGGTACCGGAGCCAGCCCGGGGTGCCCTAGGAGACATGGGTTCTGGTCCCAGCATCACCACTGGGCAAGCCACTTCCCTCTCTGGCCATGTCCCCATCACCCACAGCAGCTGCCACCACAACCTGCCCCGTCCAGGAATCTGAAATCAGCCACGCAGGTGTTTGGCCTGCAGGTGGATGATTAGAGAAGGGAAACTGAGGCTTGGAGAACAGTGGTGAGCCTATGACCACAGAGCAGACTGGGGGGCAGCGGAGGCCGGAGCCCAACCTCTAGTCTCCCAGCCCCGCTCCCTGCTGCACTGGGTTTCCTTTCTCTAGGCTGACAGGGCTGGAAAGGTGGGGCTGGCCCTTTAAGAGGAGCTGTCCAGACCAGCAGAAGGCTGACTGTGTCTGGGGCCCTGTCTGGGTCAGCCCAGGCTCACCAGCTAGCCCTCTCTTCTGGATCCTCCCTAGCTGGCATTTGTAACTTGAATGGTGTTTAAAATGCAAACAGCAAAGCAGCACCAAATCAGCTAGACCATCCAGAGGTACAGATCTTTGTCTGGGATGGCATCTGGAGCCCAAGCACCAGTGGGACTTTTTTTTTTTTTTTTTTAGCTGGGAAACCAGCTATGTTGCCCCCTTGTGTCTCAGAGGTCAGGATTCCCAACCAAAGAGGGGGCTGTCCTGCCCCACAAGCCACAGGGACTCTGCAGTTATGGCCCTTGGGCATTCCCGCTTGGCCTATCTTCCTGTACACAGGGGGCTTGCGCACAGACCGCGTCACTCTCTGGCTTGGGGAGGGCCCAGGGGTCTGGAGGCCCCTCCTGGCTGTGCCTGCCCCATCAGCTTGTCAGTATAATCTCTAAAAGGGTGTTCAGTGCCACACCAGGCCTGTGGGAATAACAGGAGGAGAAGCCCAAGGACTGAAGGGCAGGCCAGGGGCCCAATGGTGAGGTCTCTGTGAGGGGTGGGAGACCTGGAGGCTGGAGAAAGAGGCTGGTGGGCTGGGGAGGGTGGGAATGCCAGGCCGCTCATGAGTCTCTAGTGTTACACAACGAGAGCATTTGGTCTCCACCAAAGGGGTTAAGGGTCAAGTTTAGGTGTGTGTTTCCTGGAGCTGGCGCTGGCAGCCCAAGGGTGGGAATAGATGGGTGTTGGGAGGTCGACAGGACCGGGAGGAGGCTGTTAGGGTGAGAGGCCTGAAACTCCTGGAGCAGTGGGGAGGGAGAGCTGGGCAGAGATGGGTGAGGGAAGAGTGCAGGGTGGTTCTGGGCCCCTGCCTGAGTGCTGGGAAGATGGGGATGGCGATGCCCTTTACTATGGGGCACAGGAGGTGAGACGCGCTTCATGGCAGGAGGTGAACATACCCAGTCTAAGCTGCCTTTGGGACATCTGAGCTGAGAAAGGGGCCCATGCCTACAAAAGGGGCCCGGACCTGTCAGCAAACAGATGGTGGCCAGAACTCGGGAGAGCTCAGGAATAAATGGAAGAGAGGCAAATGGCCCCGAAGGAATGCTGGAGGACAGCAGCATTGGAGGGGTCATCGGAGGAGCCCCCCAAAGAACCCTCCAGATAAGCCCAACCCCAGCGGAGGCAGGTGTCACAGTACCATGTTTTGCCTCCGGGGAACCAGTCTAAGGGTTTGGGAACCTACTTATCACCTCCCTGAAGCCCCCGATGCACTGACACTCTCCTCATCCAAAGGGTCCACTTGCCTCTGGACAGTTGGCCCATTGCCGCCTGGAAGCATCCGGGAGGGAGACAGAGAGAGGGGAACAGACGTGAGGGGCTGGCTTGGATGGGGGCCTGGAGAAGGGAGAGCCCAACTCCTGGCTCACTCAACTCTCCTCACCACCCACAGGACCTGGGCCTCGAGGGGACCCTCCTCACTGACATCCTCTACAGGAATGTGGCCTTCCTCAATCTGGTGGACCCCATCTCCCATGACCTGCTTGTGAACCTGGCCCGGGACCTGCAGTGCCCCAAGACGGTGAGGCCAGTAGACATGGACCTCAGGCTGGGCAGTGCAGCTGACAGGGACCAGGAGCGCCCAGGGCTGGGAGCTAGGAGCCTCATTCTCATCCGGCTTGCTTCGAGGCCTTAAGCAGATCAATGTCCCTCACTGGGACCCGACGTCAGCTTCAGTGTACTAGGAACACGTGTGAGCTGTGCTTTCCTACACCTGAAAAGTCTTGTGTTGGGTAGACCTGCTTCCTCTGCGCCAGGACCCAGGATCCAGGCAGGAAGTCATACAGGGACCCTGCGGGACATAGAATGTTCTGACAAATCTGCTGACGGAACCAAACTCCCAGCCTCTGAGTTCCTGGGGCCAGAAGAGAGCCGCCCTCAGCTGGAAACCCTGTCCGCATGTCCCCATCCTGTATGGATACACTTGGGGACAAGTGCTCACTGCTTCCCATAGCAGTGCGAGCCACCAACAAATCCCTCCTCATGTTGAATTGGCGTCTGTCACCTGGGGCCTCCATTCCCCCCGCTCCGCCCCTCCCAAGCCACCACATCTGCTCCAAACTCCACTCTGGTGGCACCTGCAGACATCCTGCCATGAACATTGAAGGTGCTGTGCTCCTGACACAGCCCCCAGCCCCCAGCCCCCAGCCCTTTGTCACAGTGAGTCCCTGCGTGAAACAGTGGTGCCCACTATGGGCCCGGCCAGCCCCGAACTCCGACACTTATATGCAGACATCACCGAGGATCCTGAGGCTAGCCTAGAGCCACCCAGTGACTGCCAGGGCTTGTTGCCACTGTGCGTACGCACTGTTAACAGAGGAACAGGGCAAAGAATGTGCTGGGTAGCGGAGGTTGCACAGGGCCAGCTTTGTGGAAAGCAGAGCATCCCTGTTTTTCCATCCGAGCTAGGTCTCTACGAGGGCCCGCTTAGGCCCAGGAGAGAGCCAGGTCGCAGTGCTGTAATGCATGAACCCTCCCAGATCTGGCAGCCCAGACCCAGGCCCTATGGGCAGTCTAGCTTGGAGAGTGAGAGGAAGAAGAGCATGCTGACCTGGCTTGTTTCTATTCCCTGGGGGTGGCGTCAGTGGAGCAGGGTTCCCTGGAGGGGCCTGGTTCTGCCTCCCCTTGTGGCGAGTCCCCGGGGAGCGCTGAGGGTGGGCAGGGAGCCCGCTGATAGCCCGGGACACTGGCCTTGGGCCTGAGGACAGGGAACAAGGGCCCATTGTCTAGGCCTCCTCCCGCCGAGCACTGCGGGCCTCAGACCAGCCTGTCCAGTTACCAGCGGGCAGCCTCCCCTGGCTCTGTGCCAGGCTACAGCCAGGGTGGGGGGTGAGAGGGGGAGGCTAGTGGGCAGTTCAGTGATCCATGATGAATCATGTGCTGGGCCACACACTTGGATCCCCAAGGCCCAGAGGGGGATGGGAGGGGCTCAGCCTCACCCTGACAACGCCGCCCCTCAACAGGACTATGAGCTCTGGAAGTCCTCGGATAAGATCTGCCGGCAGCTAATCTACCACCTCACCCCTCACTCCAAGCGGCAGCGGGGGTCCAGCCTGCCCCGGAGGAAGACCCAGAGCTGGTAAGGGGAGCCTATAGCCACAACCCCACCTCGTGGCCCCTGAGGGTCCCTTCCTAGGCTGGCATGGAGAGGTAGCTCAGCAAGAGGCTGGTGCCTGAAACCCTACCCTGTGAGCCCCTCACTCTTGTCTGCACCACAGCCCTGGAATGCTCCCCAAGCCAAGTTGCACCCTCTGTGTGACCTGCCTCCTGCTGTTTGCTCGCCCCTCAATCCCTGGCCTATCACAGGGCCTGGTCCTGATCCGGGCCAAGATGACCTCAGCAGACGTCTGCTGAATCCTCACAACACGCTATGGAGGGAGACAGATTCTGGGACATGATTCCAGTTTTACAGGAAAGGAAACTGAGGTTGGGAGAGGCAAAGTGGCTTGCCCAAGGCCACACCCTGCCCTGATTTTCCTACAGCTCTTTGAAAAGCCTTTGCCAGGCTGTCTGAAGCCAAGGCCTCCACAGCCAGCCTGAGAGCTTGCTCTGCCATGGGGTCCCCCTCCCAGTCACTCCATCACAGCTCCGCGGCCAGACAGCCCGGGGACTGGCTGCAGATAACCAGGTCCAGGGACCCAGAACCACAGCCCCAGAGCTCTCCTCTACTTGCTTCCCCATCCTTTGAGCCTGGTGGTTCTCGATGAGCCCAGAGCCCATGGGGTTGTTCCCTGCCACGGTGGCTGGGGCCCTTGAGGTGGTCACACTGCCTATATGCATAGTACGGCCATGTTCAAATGACAGGAGAGACCTAGAGGGGGCTCCAGGGGTGGTGGGGGTCCCTTCTTGGTCTCTAAACTTCCTTTCCAGCTTAGAACACAGGGGGCCCTTCACCTCCCAACAGCCCACCCCTACACCTCCCAACACCTCCCCTCTTGCTACTCTGGGCCTGTCCCCTCTCTAGCCCCCAAAGCCGGGGGGACCAGCCTGATACCGTGTCACCCTCATAGGAACATCTATCTGTACCCACAAAGGGTCAACCTTGGAGGAGGTGTGGGCTCAGGAGTCAGAGCACCTGGCTTCCCTCTTAGCGGTGTGGGACCATGCAAGAGTCCTGTCACCTCTCTGAGCGTCATTTGCTCCTCAGCAGAATGGGATAATAATTCTTACTCTAGATGTAACAGGTGTAGCCACGCAGGCATGCAGTAGGTTTTTATAATAATGGCTCGGGGAAGCTTAACACATGTTATTCCTCACAACAGCCAGGTCCCCTTTTCACCAAAGGAGAAAATGAGGCTCAGAGGGATTCCAAGAATTGCCCATGGCCACCCATCTAGAAAGTAGCATGGCCTGACTGTAGGGCCTGGGTCCCGCTACTACCGCGGGCTGCCCTGACGGGTCACTATCTGCAGCCAGTGGGGACCTGCCTGGGCCATGGACCCTTGCTCAGTCCATCCTTGCCTGCCACCTTCCCACAGCCTCGAGAGCAGCCTCCAGATGACTCAGCTGGCGGGGGAGACCGTGAACCTTTCGGGGATTCTGCTGTCCACGAGGGATGTGCGGCACATCATGCGCTACCTGGGAAGCCAGGGAGCCGGGCTCACGGTGCTGGACCTGAGCTTCACGGGGCTGAGCGACGAGCTGCTGCGCCTGATGCTGCCCAGCCTCTGGACGCTGCCCCACCTCACCCAGCTCCTGCTCAACGGCAACAGGCTGACGAGGGCCACTGCTCGCGAGCTCACTGAGGCCGTCAAGGACTCCGCCAAGTTCCCCGCGCTGGTCTGGGTGGACCTGGGCAACAATGTGGACGTGACCTCCCTGCCCCAGCCCCTGCTGGTCGGCCTGCGCCGGCGGCTCAGCCAGCGCACCTCACTCCCCACCATCTACGAGGGCCTGGACCTTGAGCCTGAGGGCGGCGTGGCTGGGGCCACCTCTGCTGCATCCACCTGGGGCTCTGCAGCCGCTGGGCCAGGGTCTGAGCCCCAGGCCTGCTGCACGAGGTGACCCGCCACCCACCCTGGCTCCTGCCTGAGTGCTGATGCTCCTAGGCACATGGCATGGGGGATGATGGAGGCCCTCCAGGCCCCCAGAAATCCAGTGTAAATGTGCAGCCTGGGATGAAGGGGATGGAAGGAGAAGGGGTTCACCAGAGTCCAGATGGTCAACCCAGGAGGGACTGTCAGGCTTCCCTCGGCAGGAAGCGCCCGGCACCTGCTGTGCCGATCCCACAGTAAACGGTGATGTCCTGCTCTGCCTCAGCCTTTCTGCACCGTGGACCTCAGGGCCACTGAGCGCCAGCCCTGCTTTTGGGGTGGGGAGGAGGGGTGGTCAAAGATTCAAGGATGCTGTCGACCTGGAAGGGAGGGACCAAGCTCACACTGACATCCCCCAGGTGCTCCCTGGTCAGACACCAAGGTGTGGGGTTGGGTCCACCTGTGGGCTGGGGAGTTAGAGGAGGCTGCCAGGAACCTGACCTTCACGTCTGGGTGGGGCTTGGAGAGGAGTAGGTTGGGAGGCCACAGAGGGGCAAAGCTCAGAATGGAGCCCCACAGTAATCTTGTGCCTGAGCCCAGGACCCCTTGGACTGGGGACAAGACTGTGCTGACAGGAGGCAAGGTTCATCGCCCACAGAGCAAGTGCTGCCCACCACCCCTAGTACCCCCCCCCCAGGCTCCCTGTACTTATTGGGCAACTCCACGGGGTTAGGAGATACCCCCGACCAGAGACAAAGAGCTTGTGTGTTCCCTCCAGGCCCTGAAGGCCCACGTGCACAGTCCTTCCCTCTGGTGGACCCCAAAAAAGCATGCAGGAGGTGGAGGTGGGCACATCCAGCAGCGGCTAGTCAGGGGTGGAGCATTCCTAGGGCTGCCCCAGGGGTAGCCTGTACCCAGCAGGGGGCTATCTCCCATCCCCCTAAGGACCATCAGGGCAGGCTCCAGATCAGAAGCCTAAAGTCATGGTTGCCCCTCCCACCCCAGCCTTGTGTGGAGAGCTGGAGTACAGCCCAACTAGGTGTTGGGCAGGGCAAAGACAAGGAAGGGACTTAAAGATGTCCGGGGGCGGGAAACTGAGGCCCAGAGTGGGGAAGCCAGCAGCCTAAGTCTCCCATGCAGAGCCAGGTCAGGTCTGGGGCAGTGGGGATCCTCATGGATGAGGAGAGACCTGGTGGCAGAGAGAAGCCCGCTGGGCCAAAGAGAAGATGGAGCTCACCCCTGGGCCTACGTACTCAGGCCCACCAGCTGACCTTCCTCCACATTTGGGCCCACAGGGGACCATGAGTCAGCACGGATTCCAGCCTGGCCAGATATACAACAGCCTCTTGGGCCAGAAAGGAGATGGTCAAGAAGGGTGAGGACGGCATGGTGCTGGGTTCCAGGACCAGGCAGGAGGTGGGGAGGAAAAGAGCTCCCTCTCGGCTGCTGCCTGCCCACCCCGAGGGCAGGCCCCCGCCAGCCTGGCTGCTTTTGGAGGAACCCTTATCTGGATGTGGTGGGAAGGGTGTGAATAACACCAGGTTCAGCCCAGCTCTCTGCTCCTGACTTGCTGTTGGGACCTGGCCATGGCCTCCTCTCTCCCGGCCTTGGGTCTCTCCTTTTTCCTCTGTATTAAATAGGGCTGGCTCTCCATAGTTCCTTCCAGCTCTCAACCCACCATCCTGGGGTCCTGACCCTCTCGGTCGTCCTTGTTTTAAAGACATGGGCCTGACCATTGGCTTGGGAGCCACAGAAGTGTCTCCGGTGCCCTCACTCCGGAGCAAGGGGCTCAGGCTCCCTGGAGCAAGGCAAAGCAGGGTGGGGGATGAAAGAGGCCGGCAGAGAGGAGAAAGATGGGGAAACCAGCCTTGCACTGGTCAGGCTGTTAAGTCCATCACAGGCAAGAAGTAGTGTTCTCCTGTGATTCTTTGCTGGAGAAATGCCTACCTCTCTGCTCCCCCCAGCCCTCTTGCTCCCCCCAGCCCTCCTGCTCCCCTCGCTCCCTGCCCACCACTGGCCCCAATCCAGCCCACAAACCTTGAATGTCGCTGCTGGGAGAGACTCCTACCAGAATGGTGTGACAGCCTGAGCGGGGTGTCACCCGGCGAGCTCTGGGAGAATTCAGGCGGCAGCAGCTAGTCTCAATCTCCCCGCCTCTCAGACGGAGGCATGCGATGCAATAGTTGAGCTCAAGCATAAACCCGCTCAAGAGAAGAGGGTTGGCCTTGTTGCCAGGCAGGTGTCCACAGCCCCTTCACAGGCCCTCCTGTCAGGGCCTCGCGGCCACCGGCTATTCTACAAGCAGGGACACTCCGGGAGGAGGGGGCTTGTGCCGTGAAGCCTGGTGGGCAGAGAGCCCCCGCCAGGTAGCCTCCAGCCTGAGTTCCAGACCCGAGAGGCAGCAGGTGGGCCTGGCCCAGGCCCGTCTTGGAGGCAGGTAGGCGTGGCCTGGTCGCAGCCCTGTCACCCACTGGCAGTGTCCTCTCGGGGCCTGTTCCTTCATCTTGGGAACTAGTACACCAAGCCTCCCCTTATCCTGCTGGAGAGAGCATGACAAGGTCTGGAAAGTGCCTGCTGTTGGGCGGGGGGAGCCCACAGGGCAGGCACTCTTCAGCGTCAGTGGGGCCCCCACCCAGGGCCCCCTGGATGGAATGGCAGGAGCCCAAACCTTCAGAACTAGGCAGAGCTGAAGCCCGTTATTTATTTGGAGAGTACTCCTGTAGCTTTTCAGTGGGCTAGGTACTGTTCTGATGGCTTTACTCTCCTTTAATTCTCTTCTCCCTTATAGGTGAGTAGCTGAAACAGGGAGAGGTTAAGTGATCTGTCTAAGGTAAAGAGCTAGAAACTGGAGGAGACGGGATGTGAGCCAGGAGGCCTTTGTCTGTGATGCTACAGCCATCCTGGGGGCTGGGGATTCACTGGAATTCTTGAGCAAGCCCCTGCCAAAGACACCATTCGACACAGGAGACCATCACAGGGCTCTGATGGCAGGTGTCCTGCAGTGGGAAAGACCCTCAGCCCACTCCCCCTAGCACAAGACCAATCAGGACCTCCCTGGACCTGTTTTTTCGTGTGCAAAATGGGTGGGGAGGGGAGCAGCGAGGACCCAGGCCTTGCCCCCTTCCAGGATTGAAAGGGACAGATGGGAAGTGGGTTCGGAAGTACTCACCAGACTGAATGAAACCCAGCCAACTGCATGTACCTTCACCTCTCTGGGCATCAGCCTCCTCAAGCCTAAACCCGCCTTGCCAGGATGTTCAGTGCACTGAAGGGAGATGTGTAGGAAAGATACCTGTGATCCACAGGACCTCTGGGACCAACACTTGGCGACTTCTTTTCTGTCCCAGAAGGGAGAATATTTGAGCCCAGATAAGATGCTTTCAATATGAGTTTACAGCAAATGTCAGCCTCTGCTGAGTCTTCGTCTTGAAAATCCAAAATCTCTGGCAGCTGATACCAGTGGTTGATATCAACCCAGCACAGAGGTTTTTCTCTAGGTTCTGGAGGGAAAGGAAAACAAACTTCTTCCTCTTAGAGATAGTTGCCGATCATCAACAAAAACCAGTATTTCCTTTCCCAACTGTATATTTCAATTTTAATTTTTAAAAATTGTGTTTTTATCTTTTTAATTTTTTTAAAAGATTTTATTTATTTATTTGATAGAGAGAGAGAGTTAGCGAGAGCAGGAACACAAGCTGGGGTGTGGGAGTGGGAGAAGCAGGCTTCCGGGAGAGAGAGAAGCAGGCCTCCCGCCAAGTGGGGAGCCCAATGCGGGGCTCGATCCCAGGACCTTGGGATCATGACCTGAGCCGAAGGCAGACGCTTAACGACTGAGCCACCCAGGCGCCCCTATTTTTTAAATTTTTTTTAAAAAAGACTTTATGTATTTATTTGTCAGAGAGAGAGAGAGCACAAGCAGGGAGAGCGGCAGGCAGAGGTAGAGGCAGGCTCCCCTCTGAGCAAGGAGCCCGATGCGGGACTCGATCCCAAGACCCTGGGACCATGACCTGAACGGAGGCAGCCACTTAACTGACTGAACCACCCAGGCGTCCCTATTTCTTTATTTTTTTTAAAAAAAGATTTATTTATTTCGGGGCACCTGGGTGGCTCAGTCGTTAAGTGTTTGCCTTCGGCTCAGGTCATGATCCCAGGGTCCTGGGATCGAGCCCCTCACCGGGCTCCCTGCTCAGCGGGAAGCCTGCTTCTCTCTCTCCCACTCCCCCCGCATGTGTTTCCTCTCTCGCTGTGTCTCTCTCTGTCAAATAAATAAATAAAATCTTAAAAAAATAAGATTTATTTATTTCAAGAGAGAGAGAGTGGGGGGGGCAGAGGGAGAGAGAGAGAGAATCTCAGTCAGACTTGGAGCTGAGCGTGGAACTCCACTTTGGGCTCAATCTCACGACCCTGAGATCATGACCTGAGCCGAAATCAAGAGTCAGGCGCTTAACCAACTGAGTCACCCAGGCACCCCCAGAATTGTATAATCTTTCACTGTAGTACAACTGAAATAATAAAGTGAACATAACAAGTGTTACAAATTTTTTTTTAGATTTATTTATTTATTTCAAATTTTTTAGAGAGAGAGAACACGTGTGGGTGCTTGTGTGTGCTTGCATGTGTGCGCATGTGGGAGGAGAGGCAGAGGGAGAGAATCTTCAAGCAGATGCCCCTCTGAGTGCAAAGCCCAAAGGGGGCTCAATCTCAATCTCACGACCCATGAGATCATGACCTGAGCAGAAACCAAGAGTCAAGACACTTAACCAACTGAGCCAGCCAGGTGCCTCAACAACTGTTACAATTTAAAGTGTACAATATGGTACATTCTGACTGCCATGAAACCACCACCACAATCAAGACAGTAAAGATATCTGTCATTTCCAGAAGTTTCCGTGTGCCCCTTGATAATGCATCCTTCCTACCCCTCTCTGCCCACTCCCTTCCAAGCAGGGGTCTTTGACCTGCTTGCTCTCCTTATAGATTAGTTTGCATTTTCTAGAGGGTTTTGTTGCTTTTTTTTTTAGTTTATTTATTCTTTTGGTAATCTCTACGCCTAATGTGGGGCTTGAACTCACGACCCTGAGATCAAGAGTCACACACTCTTCCAACTGAGCTAGTTAGGCGCCTCTATAGTTTTAGATATATGGACGTTTAGATATATGGAAGAATACGGGGTGTACTCTTTTATATTTCTTTCACTCAGCATAATTATTTTGAGACTCCCACGATGTGGCATATATCAGTAGTTCCTCTTAATTGTTGAGTCGTATTTTATTGGTTGGATGTACCACCATTTATTCACCTGTCAATGGACATTTGGGCTGTTTCCAGTGTTTAGCTATTAAAATACAGCTGCTATGAATATTCATGTACAAGGTTTTACATGAACATATATTTCCTTTTCTTTTGGATAGTAGTATCTCATTATGGTTTTCTTTTCTTATAATATCTTTGCCTGCCTGGTTTCGCTTATCAGGGTAATGCTGGTCTCATAGAATGAGTTGAGAAGTTATTCCCTTCTCTTCAATTTTTTATGAAGAGTTTAGGAGAATTGATATTATTTCTTCCTTAAATATTTGGTAAACTTTCTCAGTGAAGGCACATGGGCCTGGAGTTCTCTTTGTAGATGGTTCTCAACTACAATTCCAGTTTCCTTAATAGGTATAGGACTATTCAGGTTAGTTTCAGGTTAGTATTTCTTGAGTACGTATTGGTATTTTGGATCTTCTAAGGAATTTGTCCATTCATCTGAGTTGTTGAATTTGTTGGCATAAAATTTTTCATGATATTCCCTTTCAATATCTGTGGAATTGGTAGTAGTCACCTCTCTCATTCCTGAGACTGGTAATTGTGTCTTTTTTTTTTTTTTTCCTGATCAGTCTGGCTAGAGGTTTATCAATTTTATGATCCTGATTTTCTCTATGGTTTTCTGTTTCCTATTTCATTGATACGCACTTTGATCTCTTTCTTCTGCTTACTTTAGGTTTCATTGGCTCTTCTTTTTTTTAATTTATTTTTTATTTTTTGTAAGTAATCTCTACACCCAATGTGGGGCTCAAACTCACAACCCCAAGATCAAGAGGCGTGTGCTCCACTGACTGAGCCAGCCAGGTGCCCCTTTTTCTAGATTCTCAAATGAATTTTCTTATCTGGTATTAATATAGGTGAGATCATTGATCTGAGGCCTTTCTTTTTTTTCTAATATATATGTTTACTGCTATAAATGTCCTGTCCCCCCATCCCACCAAGTTCTGTTTTAGTGGCATCCCACAAATTCTGATATGTTGTGTTTCCATTTAAAAGTCAGGTCATGGGGCGCCTGGGTGGCTCAGTTGGTTAAGTTTCGGCTCAGGTCATGATCCCAGGGTCCTACCATCAGGCTTCCTGCTCGTGGGGAGACTTCTTCTCCCTCTCCCTCTCCCTCTGCTCCTCCCTCTCCCTCTGCTCCTCCCCCTGCTCATGTTTGAGCATGAGCCCGTGCTCAGCGCTTTCTCTCAAATAAATAAATAAAATCTTCAAAAAATAAATAAAATAAAAGTCAGTTCAAAATATTAATTTCTCTTTTGGTTTCTTCTTTGATCCATGGATTACTTAGAAGTGTGTTATTTTGTTTCCAAATTATTTAGAGATTTTCCAAGGATCTTTCTGCTAATGATTTCTAATTTAATTTCTTTGTGGTCAGACAACATAGTATGGCTTTGAAGCCTTTTGAATTTTGGTAAATGTTCTGTGTGCACTTGAGAAGAATGTCACTTGAGAATTCTGCTATTGTTGGGTGGTTCTATTAAGTGTTAATCAAAATCAAGTTGACTACTATATCCTTGCTGGTTTTCTGTCTACTTGAGCTATTGATTTTTGAGAGGGGAACTGAAACCCCTGACTGTAAAGGTATTTGTCTATTTCTAGTTGCATTTTTTGCATCATGTATTTTGAAGCTTTATTATTAGGCGGATAAATGTTTAAGATTCATATGGCTCCTTGATTAACTGACCCTATCATCATTATGAAATGACCATTATCCCTGGTAATATTTCTTTTTTTTTTTTTCAAGATTTTATTTATTTATTTTGAGAGTGAGCAAGAGAGAGCACAAATGGGGGTGGGAAGGGGCAGACGGAGAGGGAGAAGCAGACTCCCCGCTGAGCAGGGAACCCAATGTGGGGTTTGATCCCAGGACCCTGGGATCATGGCCTGAGCCGAAGGCAGACGCTTAACCAACTGAGGCACCCAGGCAGCCCCCTGGTAATATTTCTTGCTCTGAAACCTACTTGTCTAATATTAATATAGCTATAGCTACCGCACGCAACTTTCTTTTGATTAGTTGTTACCAATGGTATTATCTCTGTCCATCTTTTCACTTTTATAACCTATTTTGTGTCTTTAAAGTGTGTTTCTTACAGGTAGCATATAGGTGGGTTCTGCTTTTCAATTTTTTAAAATTTTTATTTAAATTCTAGTTAGTTAAAATATAGTGTAATATTGGTTTCAGGAGTAGAACTTAGTGATTCATCACTTACATATAACACCATATCTTCTTTATCCATTCATCAGTCGATGAACATTTGGGCTCTTTCACAAAACTGAGATCTTGATGGTTGCTGAGACTAAGAGTCTGAGGCTCAACTGATTGAGCCACCCAGGCGCTCCTAATAAGTTCTTTATCGATTTTAGATACTAACCCTTTATCAGATATGTCATTTGCAGATATCTTCTCCCATTCCGTAGGTTGCCTTTTAGTTTTGTTGATTGTTTCTTTCCTTGTGCAGAAGCTTTTATCTTGATGAAGTCTTAATAGTTCATTTTTGCTTTTGTTTCCCTTGCCTCTAGTGATGTGTCTAGTAAGAAGTTGCAGGTTCTGCTTTTTTTTTTTTTTTGAAGATTTATTTAGGGGCACCTGGGTGGCTCATTGCTTAAGTGGCTGCCTTTGGCTCAGGTCATGATCCTGGGGTCCTGGGATTGAGTCCGCATCGGGTTCCCTGCTCTGCAAGGAGTCTGCTTCTCCCTCTTCCCTGCTTGTGCTCTCTCTCTCACTAATAAATAAACAAAATCTTTTAAAAAAATAAAGATTTGGGGTGCCTGGGTGGCTCAGATGGTTAAACATCTGCCTTTAGCTCAGGTCATGATCTCCAGGTCCTGGGATTGAGCCCCACGTCCGGCTCCCAGCTCAGCAGGGAGTCTGCTTCTCCCTCTTCCCTGCTTGTGCTCTCTCTCTCTCTAATAAATAAACAAAATCTTTTAAAAAAAATAAAGATTTGGGGTGCCTGGGTGGCTCAGATGGTTAAACATCTGCCTTTAGCTCAGGTCATGATCTCCAGGTCCTGGGATCGAGCCCCACGTCCGGCTCCCAGCTCAGCAGGGAGTCTGCTTCTCCCTCTCCCTCTGCTTGTGCTCTCTGTCTCTTCTCTCTCAAATGAATAAATAAAATCTTTAAAAAAAATAAAGATTTATTTATTTTAGAGAGAGAGAGAGTTGGAGGGAGGGGCCAAGGGAGAGAACCTCAAGCAGACTCCCCACTGAGTGTGGCACCGAATGTGGTGCTCAATCTCACAACCCCTAGATCATGACCTGAGCGAAAATCAAGAGTTGGATGAGCCACCCAGGTGTCCAGCAGGTCCCGCTTTTTAAAATTCAATTTGACAACCTCTGCTTTTAAATTGGAGTGTTTAGGGGTGCCTGGGTGGTTCAGTCGGTTGAGTGTCTGCCTTCAGCTCAGGTATTATCTGAGAGTCCTGGGATCAAGCCCCACATTGGGCTCCTTGCTCAGCGGGAAGCCTGCTTCTCCCTCTCCCTCTGCCTGCCGTTCCCCCTGCTTGTGGTCTCTCTGTCAAGTAAATAAATAAAATCTTTTTAAAAAATTAAAAAAATAAATTGGAGTGTTTATACCATTTATAATTAATGTGATTATTAAATGTGACTGTTAATGTGATTATTAATTACATTTAATGTGATTCTTGATATGGTTAGTGTGGTTATTAATAGGTCATTATTTTGGGGGCACCTGGGTGGCTCAGTCGGTTAAGCAGCTGCCTTCGGCTCAGGTCATGATCCCAGGGTCCTGGGATCAAGCCCCACATTGGGCTCCCTGCTCAGCAGAGAGCCTGCTTCTCCCTTTCCCTCTGCCTGCCGCTCTGCCTACTTGTGCTCTCTATCTCTCTGTCAAATAAATAAATAAATAAATAAAATCTTAAAAAAAAAAAGAAATTTGATACTTTTTTATGAAGAGAAAAAAATGACCTATTTTTTTTTTAATTTTTAAAAAAGATTTTTTTTATTTATTTATTTGAGAGAGAGCTAGAGTGAGAGAGCACCAGCAGAGGGTGGAAAGCAGAGGGAGAAGGAGAAGCAGGCTCCTCGCTGAGCAAGGAGCTGATGCAGAGCTCGATCCCAGGCCCCCGAGATCACAACCTGAGCTGAAGGCACAAGGCAGACACTTAACCAACTGAGCCACTGAGGCACCCCTCAAATTTGTTTCAATATCTAGTTTCATTTTTAAATTAAAGCTGTTAGATAATTTTTTGTAATTTAAAATTCATTATCAGAGGTGAGGAAAACATTATGAAGCTATTACTGACAGTGAATAAAATTATTGGACTATGCATTTATAAAAGCCATGTTTAATACTAAAAGTTCCAGTTATACTACTTAACTGACGGAAATATACTTTAGCTCTTTATTTCTAATTTTTTTAATTTTATTATGTTATGTTAGTCACCATACATACATCATTAGTTTTTGATGTAGTGTTCCATGATTCATTGTTTGCGTATAACACCCAGTGCTCTGTTCAATACGTGCCCTCTTTAATACCCATCACCAGGCTAACCCATCCCCCCACCCTATTTCTAATTTATTTTTTATTTTTTATTTTTTTTAAGATTTTATTTATTTATTTATTTATTAGAGAGAGAGAATGAGAGAGAGAGCATGAGAGCGGGGAGGGTCAGAGGGAGAAGCAGACTCCCCGCTGAGCAGGGAGCCCGATGTGGGACTCGATCCCGGGACTCCAGGATCATGACCTGAGCCGAAGGCAGTCGCCCAACCAACTGAGCCACCCAGGCGCCCCCTATTTCTAATTTTAACACATTTTCATTTTGACATAACTTCCCTTTTTCACCCAATTATTAGTACGATGAACAAAGTTTTTCCAAATGTTAAACCTTTCTTTACCACTTACGAAACATGACTTACAAGAAATTTGAATTTTTAATTTTCACCATGAACCTGTTTGATCAAAATATAGAACATCACTACTAAATAAACTGAAAAAAAGAACGGAATAAAAAACATAAAAGTGGCATCTATATAATCAGCAAATTATCTGATAAGACATTTTAACTAATTCACATTTCTACTTACCACAAGAAAGAATAACCTGGTTCCAAAGTACCACAAGGTTTGCATTTTTACTGCAAGCCTTATTTTTTTTTTTAAGATTTTATTTATTTATTTGAGAGAGAGAGAGGGCACATAAGCAGGGGGAGGAGCAGAGGGAGACGGAGCAGACTCCCCACTGAGCAGGGAAGCTCATGTGGGGCTCAATCCCAGGACCCCAGAGTCAGAGGTTTAACCGACTGAGCCACCCAGGGGCCCCTTTACTGCAAGCTTTAAGTCATAGTGTTATTTTACTCATGTTCGTAAGTACAAAACTTGTTATACCCGGTAGGTGGTATCCTACATAGTCAATAAAAGAATTCTTTATAAAATTAGATTTTAAAAAATGCAGAATTGGGGCACCTGGGTGGCTCAGTCGTTAAGCGTCTGCCTTCGGCTCAGGTCATGATCCCAGGGCCCTGGGATCGAGCCCCGCATCGGGCTCCCTGCTCGGCAGGAAGCCTGCTTCTCCCTCTCCCACTCCCCCTGCTTGTGTTCCCTCTCTCGTTGTCTCTCTCTCTGTCAAATAAATAAATAAAATAAAAAAATGCAGAATGTCTGATAATTATCTCAAAGGCTAAAAAATGAAAAAATGCAGAACACAGAAATAGTCATTGGTTAATATTTGGCTTTGAGAAAGCCAGAAATGATTCTATTCCAAGAAATAAGCAATAATGATAAAAGATGTAATTAGTATACTATATGCCTTTTAAGCCAAAGCACATTTTTCACCTCAAGATAGTTCTGATTTTTACATTCTTAATTCCCTTCGTCCAGAAAAGAACTCCATTCTAAGCCATTATTTGAATAGAGTTCATAATACATAGTCATTATTCTCCACAGGATGTTTTCATTACAGTACATAAACTGCAAAATGGCAAATGACTAAGTCCGTTATAAAGAATTTATAGCATAATAAATGCCAATTTACAATAACCATCAACAGACTTCTACACAGAGCCTAAAAGTTGCTGCAGTAGAAGTCACAACTAACATGACTCTTCCATGTGCTCAGACTTCGTTTACTACAAATTACTGTCATAAAAACCAGAAAAGAAACCTTAGTGGGTCCTTCCAAAGCTGCATAATTTTCCAAATAATTTTCCTCTGGGCGCAAGAAGCTGTTCGTTCCTTCAATCCTTTTTCAGTCATTTAGCGTTTGCAATAGTTCCTTGACAGTTTTGCTTCTTCTTTTGCTCCTTTTCCCTCCATCATCTCGGCCAATTTCCCGGACAGTATGACATTTGTTAGAAACAATGGAGTAAGGGCCAAAACAACATTGTAAGGAAGCCAAGTGGGTCCTTTGCAGCCCATTCCACAACACACTCAGCCCAAGTCTTTATATCAAACATCTCTGTAAGTCTTATGCTTTAATAGTGATCTCCAACTTTGTCCTGAGATTATTAGGGAACTGATAACAATTTCAGATGACCCTTGGTTGTTTGTCTTCTTTGGCTCTACCATACACTTGTGAGACAAGGTTTAAATTCTGTATCTTCCTTCCTTAAGGGGTCCACCAGACTAGATCTCCAAACCAGACACACACAGCTCCTGAAGCTGCAGCTGTTGGTACTTCACCAGCATCAGCATGTCCCCTCCATCCTTTGTTTTCCCCCTTGCTCATTCTTCCTTCCTTACCCTACCCAGCCACCACTCCCAGGGGGCTCTGCCTACAAGAGGCTGCCTCTGCTGGGCATTGGTGCAAAACCTCCACAGCGACCACCACCAGCCTCCCCTACATCACAGCCGGGACCATGGGCTTGGACCCCTCAAGAAGCCATTATTGATGGCCCGTCATCTTGCTATTTCTTTTTTTTTTTTTTTTTAAGATTTTATTTATTTGACAGAGAGAGAGACAGCCAGAGAGGGAACAGGCAGGAGGAGCGGGAGAGGGAGGAGCAGGTTTCCTGCAGAGCAGAGAGCCCGATGTGGGGCTCGATCCCAGGACCTGGGATCATGACCTGAGCCGAAGGCAGACGCTTAACGACTGCGCCACCCAGGCGCCCCTTGCTATTTATTTTCTATTTGCCCCATCTGTTCTTTGTTCCCCTCTTCCTCTTTTTCTGCCTTCTTTTAGAATATTTATGAATCCATCATAAATCTCCTCTTGTTGGCTTAACTTTTTTTTATTGAGGCAAAATCCACATAATATAAAATTCCCCATTTTAACCATTTTTTATTAGATTTATTTTTAGGTAATCTCTACCCCCAGCTTAGGGCTCAAACTTACAATTTATAGAGATCGAGAGTCACGCCCTAAAGCCACTGAGCCAGCCAGGCATCCCACCATTTTAACCTTTTTAAAGTGTACAATTCAGTGGCTTTTAGTATATTCTCCCTGTTGTGCAACCATCCTAATTACAGAACGTTTTCATTACCCCATAAAAGAAACCCCATTGCCATCACGTAGGCACTCCTTATTCTCCCTTCCCCAGTCTGTGGCAACCACTAATCTGCTTTGTCTCTGTGAATTTGCCTATTGTGAACATTTCATATAAATGGAATCATACATGGCCTTTTGTGTCTGGTTTCTTTCACTTAGCATGTTTTCAAAGTTCATCAAACTTCAATTTGAAATTTCTCCCCTTTCCTCCTTTTCCTTCTTTCTCCTCCCATCCCCATTCCTCTCACCTCCTCTGTCTTTTTAAATCATCTATGCCTCTCCTTTTTTCTAAAAGATTTTATTTATTTATTTATTTAGGGAGTGAGTGTGCAAGTGGAGGAGGGGCAGACGGAGAGGAAGAGAGAGAATCTCAAGCAGACTCCCTGCTGAGCACAGAGCCCAACTGTTGGGGGAGTGGGGCTAGATCTCACAACCCTGAAATCTGAGTGGAAATCAAGAGTCAGATGCTCAACCCTCTGAACCACCCTTCTTAACTTTTTGAAAAAGGAAATAGTTAAAATAATGTTTAATGTCCTTCTCTGCTAATGCTAACAATTGGGTCCGTTTTGGATCTGCTTTGACTATTCTCATTATGGGTTGTGCTTTCCTGCCTCTTTGCAAGCCTGGTAATCTGATTGGATGCCAGAATTTTACCTTGTAATGTGCTTGGTATTTTTATATTCCTATAAATCTTGTTGAGTTTTGCTCTAGGATACAGCTAATTGGAAACAGTTTGATCCTTTCCCGTCTCATTTTTATTATTTGTTAATGTGGGTCCTGAGCAGTGCTCAGTCCAGAGCTAATTATTCCTCACTTAATGAGGCAAGACTTTCCTTGATACCTTATTTTTATTTATTTATTTATTTATTTTTTATTTTGTTAATTTTTTAAGTGTTTTAAAAATTTATTTTTATGATGCTTTGTGTCTTGGGGACTTGCTAATCCTGGAGACTGCCCTCCCAGAGTTGGTTAATTCCTAGACAGTAAACAATTCACTTGCAGAGTGAGCCTTTCATATACAAACTTACTAATCAAACTGTAACTCCAACCACCTTTACCTAATTCTCACATAGCAAACCAGTATTTCCTCTGTCCTAAGTCACGTCAGGGCCAGGTTATGGATAACTAGAGACCACTCCTATAGCCAAGAACCCTCTGAATTTATTTGAATGAACCAATTCTAAGCTTACTCAAACTTGCCTACCTTACCTTGCCCATTCCTTCCCCATGGAAACCACAGGTTAAAGGCCCCTCACTCCTACTGCCTCCTGACCCACTCTGGGGTTTCTTCATGTGACTCTGAATGGCATGGCATGCTCCCTTCTCTTGGAAACTGTAATCACCTTTTTTCAAGGCAGTTGTCTCCATGTCTACACTATACCTAATTAAAACAAAATCCTTGGTACATTTTCAAACAATGGTCTACCCAATAGTCTGTGAAATTTTTTTTTTAAGATTTTATCTATTTGACAGAGAGAGACACAGCGAGAGGGAACACAAGCAAGGGGAGTGGGAGAGGGAGAAGCAGGCCTCCCGCGGAGCAGGGAGCCCAATGTGGGGCTCGATCCCGGGATCATGACCTAAGCCGAAGGCAGACGCTTAACGACTGAGCCACTCAGGTGCCCCTATTCTGTGAAATTTTTATCTGGCTGGTAGGAACAATTCCCAGCCTTGTGTAATGCCAGGCAGTTATAATCCTTTTTGATGGTTCTTTCTCTGGCCTCAGTTAGTTTTTTCACACTCTTGTGCTGACCAGTATTCTGAGTACTCAAGAGGGCTCTTCTGCAGATCTCCTGGGTTCTCTGTGCAGCTTTATTCTGGTATTCTGTCTCATGAACATGAGCTGCCTCAACTTCTCTGAACTCCTAGCTCAGACCCTTCAACCTTTCAGTTTCCTCCCTGTTCCACTGCCCAGAAACTCTCACAAGGCAGTAGTAAGCAAGCCATCTTAATTTGTTTCCCATCTCCTAGGGATTGCTCTCTTTCAATGTTTGAGTTTTATTTAATTTTCAGGTTTGAGACCAAATCCATGCACTTAACTCCATTTGACCAGAGGCAGAAAAAATTCCTGCATTTTTTTTAAGCTAATGGAATACCCAGCAGGTAAGCATAGAGACTGAGATAGTATTGATGAATCAACTGAATCTATTTTTTTTTAAAGATTTTATTTATTTATCTGAGAGAGAGAGAATGAGAGAGAGCACATGAGAGGGGGGAGGGTCAGAGGGAGAAGCAGACTCCCTGCCAAGCAGGGAGCCCGATGCGGGACTCGATCCAGGGACTCCAGCATCATGACCTGAGCTGAAGGCAGTCGCCCAACCAACTGAGCCACCCAGGCGCCCGAATCAACTGAATCTAAACCCTCCCTTGCATAGATAACAAACTAGAGGCTTGGAAAGAAGTAGTGGAGGTAATCAGAACCAGAATCTATCCCTTAAATCTTGGTCTAGTTATCTGACATCATTCTTTGCTCTGTATCTTCTTTATTTTGCCAAGTTATTTTCCATTTTCAACTATTTTTTTTTTTTAAGATTTTATTTATTTGAGAGCAAGTGAGAGAGAGCAGAGCAGGAGGGCGGGAGAGGCAGAGAGAGAAGCAGGCTCAATCCCGGGACCCTGGGATCATGACCTGAGCAGACACTTAACTGACTGAGCCACCCAGGCACCCCTAGACTAATATATTTTCAAACAATTTTTAAAATTTTATTTATTTAAATTCAATTAATTAACATATAATGCATTATTAGTTTCAGCAGTAGAGGTCAGTGATTCATCAGTCTTACATAATACTCAGTGCTCATTACATCACGAGCCCTCCTTAATGTCCATCACCCAGGTACCCCATCCCCCTACCCCCATCCCCTCCAGCAACCCTGTTTGTTTCCTATGATTAAGAGTCTCTTATGATTTATCTCCCTCTCTGATTTCATCTTGTCAAAATACATGTTTTTTTAAAAAGAGAGATTGTGCATCAATATCCAGACCTCCATGTGATCTTGAGACTGCTCCTCCCCCGCCTTGGCAAAAGTTGGAAGCTTTTTCTCTAGAGGGGGTAGGTTTCTGGGGAGGAGGCCTTCTCAGAGAGCTGGAAGATAAGTGAACCTAGGCATACTAGAATGCTGAAGCTCTCTAGCCCTCTTCCTTCACTGAGTTCCCACAAGGCCAGCAGCAGTTCAAGGTAAACCCTCCAGACATGAAACTGGAAGTTTCCTCCAGCGAACCTGACCAGGCCAAGAGGAAAGTCCTAAAAGTAGTGGACATTAGGGATTTGCCAAAAAAAGTTCAATCAGGGGCGCCTGGGTGGCTCAGTTGGTTAAGCGACTGCCTTCGGCTCAGGTCATGATCCTGGAGTCCCAGGATCGAGTCCCGCATCGGGCTCCCTGCTCGGCAGGGAGTCTGCTTCTCTCTCTGACCCTCCCCCCTCTCATGCTCTCTCTATCTCATTCTCTCTCAAATGAATAAATAAAATCTTAAAAAAAAAAAAAAGTTCAATCAGTTCATCTTACAAACACATATTCTTCTTAATATCCCACCTGTAAATATAAGCAGACTACCAATGATTGCCAGGCAGCTAAGGAAAGTCTGTAACATGAAAGACTAAAAGCAAAACAAAAAGGGAAAAAAAAATCACGCAGGAGATGAAAGCTTCAACAAAGCATATTAATGTTCTCAGAGATAAGATGCTGCAACCATGGAATGAGGTCCTAATTAAAAAAAAAAAAAAGGAACACTTAGACAATCAACAGGAAATCTTCCATAAAGGAGATCAAAAAGTCAAGAAAACAGGAGGTGGTAGGGACAGAAAAAATAAGAAAAACAGAGATAAGTCCAGGAGATCCAATATCTGAACAGGAATTCCAGGAAGAAAAGCCAGAAAACTAAAGGAAGGAAATCATTAACAACGAATTCAAGGAAGTTTCCCAGAAGTGAAGGACCAGAGTCCATTCTGAAAGGGTTCAACAACAGCCTGGCACTGCATGAAAACAAACCTTCACCAAAGCATGCCACCCTGAAATTTCAGAACGCCAGTGACAGAAGGGAGAAAGAGTCACATACAAAGAATCAGGACTCAGGAGGGGTAACAAGATGGCGGCGGAGACGGTGGAGCTCCATAAACTGAAGCTTGCTGAACTAAAGCAGGAATGTCTTGCTCGTGGTTTGGAGACCAAGGGAATAAAACAAGATCTCATCAACCGGCTCCAGGCGTATTTTGAAGAGCATGCTGAAGAGGAGGCAAATGAAGATGTACTGGGAGATGAAACAGAGGAAGAAGAACCAAAGCCCATAGAACTGCCTGTCAAAGAGGAAGAACCCCCTGAGAAAACTGTTGATGTGGCAGCAGAGAAGAAAGTGGTAAAAATTACATCTGAGATACCACAGACTGAGAGAATGCAGAAGAGAGCTGAACGATTCAATGTACCTGTGAGCTTGGAGAGTAAGAAAGCTGCCTGGGCAGCAAGATTTGGGATTTCTTCAGTTCCATCAAAAGGTCTGTCATCTGATGTCAAACCTATGGTTAACCTGGATAAACTAAAGGAAAGAGCCCAAAGATTTGGTTTGAAGGTCTCTTCAATATCCAGAAAGTCTGAAGATGATGAGAAACTGAAAAAGAGGAAGGAGCGATTTGGGATTGTTACAAGTTCAGCTGGAACAGGAACCACAGAGGATACAGAGGCAAAGAAGAGGAAAAGGGCAGAGCGCTTTGGGATTGCCTGATGAAAAGCTCTTAATGCTTTCTGTTCTCCAGTGGTTTCCATCTCTGACTTTTCTTGGTCATATGTATACCTAAATGCACAGTCATGTGCCTAGGTTCTGCCTCGCAGTGAGAGAGCATGTACCCTGGGTACATCCAGGAACTTCAGCAGCAATTTGACTCATTGCTGTTCCAACTTTAAGGTTGTTGTTGTTGTTTTTTAATTATTATTTTGCTTGTTAATAAAAAACAAATAGAAAAGAAAAAAAAAAAAAGAATCAGGACTCAGAATGGCTTGACTCTTCTAACAGCAGCACTAGATGGTAGGTGAAAAGTAACAATGCCTTCAAAATTGTAAAGGAAAATAAATTCCAAACTGGAATTTCACACCCGATCAAGTATGAGAAGAGACATTTTTCAGACATGCGATTCACTCAAACTACTTTCCATGCACATCTTTTACTGCAAGCACTCTACCAGAATGAGGTAATAAATCAAGGGGAAAAAGACTCAGGAAACAGGAGACTCAGTAGGGGAGAGCCCATGATGACAGCACGATATTAAGCATAAGGGAGAGCCAATCCAGATAGGGGCAGGTCAAGAAATCGATAAAACAGATGATGTGTTAATGTCCTTAGAGAATTTGGGTTGAATTAATGACAAGTAGAGAGAAAACTAAGCTAGTAACTAATAAAAATGCAAGAGGATTACTAATTCTAGGGAAAAGAAAGTTCTGCAGGAAAGTAATCTCATCCACTACATGGCTCAGCTGTGATTTAAACACCCATAGTAAACACTTAATATATAACCTAACTAGAATTATATCAGGGGGATGGGTGATGGGGAGTACATGCATGGTGGGCAAGAGAGAGAGAAGTCAACAATAATGCCTACAATGCAAACACCAATAAATAGCCATGCACACGTTTAAATGGAGACTTGGTGGCAAATATAAACTTACCAGCCAACAGTTGAAAGGGAACACCGTGAAGTGGGAAAAATGGGGAAGGGCAGATAGGGTAGGAGGGTTGCTGTTTTTCTTAACAAACGTTCCAGAACTACTTGCTTTTTCAATGCAAAATAACAGATTTTCTTCCTAAAATGCGGGGTATAAAACTGTTCACAAACCTATTTTGTTAATTTATTGTTTTTATTTTTTATTTATTTATTTTTTTGGGGTTTTACTATTTATTTATGACAAACATCCCACATCCGTGATCTCCAGTCAGAAGTTCTTGGAAACGATGCCATCGGCCTTGGCCAGTCGGAGGATGGAGTCATCGGACTCACCCATCCTGCAAATGGCCCCACAGATAGCATAGGTTTTGAACTGGCCGTTGAACATGCCCGTCACCTTATCAACCTCGGCCATGTTCATCTGGATGGACACGTGGTCCTTGGCGCCGATGATGCAGTTGCTGGCGGAGCATTTCCGCGGCACGTACAAGTCCACGAACTCACCGGTGTCGTTCTGCATGTCGAGGGCGCGCCTGCTTCCACCACCACGAGCTCGAGCGCAGAAAGCAATTTATTGTTTTTAAAAGTTTCAAAATTTTGGGCGCCTGGGTGGCTCAGTTGGTTAAGCGACTGCCTTCGGCTCAGGTCATGATCCTGGAGTCCCAGGATTGAGTCCCGCATCGGGCTCCCTGCTCGGCAGGGAGTCTGCTTCTCCCTCTGACCCTCCTCCCTCTCATGCTCTCTGTATCTCATTCTGTCTGTCTCAAATAAATAAATAAAATCTTTAAAAAAAAAAAAAGTTTCAAAATTTTGCGAGTGCCTGTGTGGGTTAGTGGGCTAAGAGTCTGCCTTCGGGGCTCAGGTCATGATTGTGAGATCCTGGGATTGAGCCCTACATCAGGCTCACCGTTCAGCAGGGAGCCTGCTTCTCCTCCCTCTGCCCCCGCCCCACGCTCGTGCTCTCTCAAATAAAATCTTTATAAAAAAATATTTTGAAAGTTTCCAGATTTTTACTGCGCACATTTAATTAAAAACGAAACCATAAATGGAAACTCCACTTTTCAGGATCTAGGTAGGGTTACAGCTAGTTTTTACTGCGTGTAGAAATCATGCAAGACTGATATTCCTGCATGGTTCCCAAGGTAAACCATATCTGGTCAGCTTTTTATGCAATTCATGTGTTAAGTATAATGTGTAAGTAAAGTTTTGCTTACTATAAAAGTATGATAATTTAAGCAGTGACCCTACTAAAGTAACATATTCTAGTCCAAGATATCAAAATGTGGCCACAGACCTACTGAATCAGATCTACCTAGCTTGGGTGGCAAGGGCATTGCTTAACATGCAGATTCCTGGGCCCTACCCCAGACCAATTATTCAGTAATCTCTAGGAGTAGGGCCTTTCTGGAATTTTCATTTCTAACAAGATCCCTAAAGTGATGTTGAAAACTACTGCTCTCCCTCACTATATTAGTAATTCAATAGTGTTCATTAATAAGCCAATAAATCAATGTCTGTAAATCAAGCTCACAGGCAGGGAGGAGGGAAAGGAATCCATGAAGGGTAGTGGATATCACGTCTACCTGAAAGAATTCTACTTAAAACACTTAAGAGAAATTCCACTCCATATGTAACTCAATGTACAAGTTTCTTTTCTTATCAGAAACAATACATTAACTCTTGGTCAAACCTAAAACAAATGAACTCTAACTCCATTCACATGAAGTTCATTTGAAATGGTTCCCAGTCCAGGAGCAACCCCCCCCCCCCCCAGGGGTAGCACAGCCTGCAGGGCCATTAGCATTCATCCAAATGTGTCAGAGGAGCTGGGGCTGCTGGAGCAAGAGGTGCAGGGGTTGCTCTGGGGGATGGATCTCTGAAGCCTTATTTCCGGGCCTGCAGTATCTGACCAACACTCTGAGGCTTATTCCTTAGTTCTTTATTACAGGAATAACGCAAGGTCTGTTAACACGGTGGTAGTGTCATGATTATAAGGCAAAGCTTGTTAGAAAATTCCTACTTGATGCCTAGTTAACAGATGTGTTGGATTTTCTTCTTTTATTACTTGAACAATGTGTCCCATGAGCAATGTTCTAAGGGCAATTAATCAATCCCTTTTCCTCATAATAGTTTTTGCTGAAGCGCATCCTATACTGAACCTGTGGCAAGATCTCTTTTCAGTACTTGACTTCTTCAAGCCTGCTTTTCCAATTTCTGTGTTTTTGTCAGTTACTCACTTTGCATACCTTGTCCTCTCTACCTCTGCTACATTAAAAGCCATGACTGTGCCATTGCATGCTGAGATGCTCTGACAAATGCCTAAGAACCTATCCCCACAAATCACCACAACACTGCTTATGAAGCCAGCGTAGGAGCCACAGATGTTGGCCACTAGGATTCCCTAAATTATCTTTTAATATTAGGTTACTTTTGCCAAATGCTGAACGACTAGTGTTTCCAGGCTACAAAGATCAGAATGGTGGACTTTTTCATCGGCTAGGAGCACCCATGCGGTGTTGTTTAAACTGAGCTGATGAAATCTCCACAGAGGTTACCTGAACAAAGCACCATACAAATGCTTGTGTCTGAAGACACAATGAGACATCTATCTGTGTGTTCTCGGAGTTTTTCTGAGGGTTTAACCAGCAACTGGCCTGGAACAGTAGCTTAAACTCTTATCAGTAACTGCGCTATTTCAAAGTACTGGCATTCTCCCAGGGTATCTTCCTGGGTGTCAAAATTTAACCTGCTGCCAAAGCAAACAGAACACCAAACCCCACAATGAACACACAGTCCTTATTTTTTCAAAAAGAAAAACAACAGGGGCACCTGGGTGGCTCAGTTGGTTAAGCATCCGACTCCTGGTTTTGGCTCAGGTTGTGATCTCAGGGTCATGAGACTGAGCCCTGTATCCAGTTCCGTGCTCAGCATGGCGTCTGCTTGGGTTTCTCTCTCCCTCTCCCTCTGCTCCGCACGCCCCACCCCCCAGCATGCTTGCGCTCTCTCTCAGATACATAAATCTTAAAAAAAAAAAAAAAAAAAAGCAACAACAAAAAAGACCACCATATTTATTTAGTTTAACATTTCCCCTGATCTAAAGAGAAAGATGTCAAAAGAAAATCTAGAACATATACATAAGCACACACCCCCCTGAATCCAGATAACCCAAAAGAAAATAATAATGGCAAAGTTCTGTTCAACAGTTAAATTTATCTTCGCTTCTGGAAGATGTTTCCACGCCCCATTCCACGTCCTCTTCCTCTCGCAGCCACTGAAAGGTGGGAAAGAAAGGACAAGGCCAGGTCAGTGCAGTCAGCGAACGCTCATGCCACGGAGCAGCCAGAGCCCTTGGACAGGGGCACAGGAAGGGGCCTGAAAGGCCACCTGGTCCAACACCATGCCCACCCCATGGCATTTCCTCATTGCATGAGGACTTGTGGCTGGCATCAGAGTTGGAGTGCCTTCCAAAACTCCTGCCTTCCGGTCCACCACTGCTCTCAATATGAGGCTGGGAGTCAGGGTGTTGAGAGCTAAGGTGGTTTGGGGAGCAAGCCTGAGAACCACAGAAAAGATGAATTCCCAGCACTGGCCAAGGGGAAGCTAATAAAACAGGACAGATGAACTTAATTCACACTTAAAATTCTGAAACAAATAGTTAAACATCTGTTAAATCTGGGTAACAGGTTTTATTATTTTTTAAGCTATTCTGCAATATAAAATGTTTCATAATAACAAAACAAATAAAACCACTCCCCATTCAAAGGGCATACAAGCTGCTGTTCTCTGTGACTCCAAGAGTTCAGGAGAGGTCCAGTGGCTTTGAAGGACAGGTGAAAATATTCTGATGGCTACTAACTGGAGCCTTACCCTCTTCCATCTTCTAGAGCCCCTTGAAGAGGGAGGAAAGTCACCCAAGAGCCCAGCCACATGCTGAAAAGAACCAGAGCAAGGGACTGACAGAGGCACAGATGGCTCAGGCAGAAGCCAGTGGGCGTGGGCAAACTCACAGCCAAGTGCCTTCTAGTGCACAGCTACTGGGCTGCACCTTTGTTAGAGATGATGGTGCAGTTATACAGTGACAATGAGGGCAGCCCTTCCCTGAGAAAGCAGAGAGAACAGCAGTTCTAGTAAGAAAACCAGTATTCCTGAAAACCATTCCTTCACCAGGACAAAAGGTCCAGAGCTTCCGGTTCTACAAATGCCACTTACCTAGGAAGGGAAAGGAGATTCTCCCATCAGTGTTTTTGAAGGACATTTTAAAGGATTACTCTATTGCACCTTTAAATTCAAAAACTACCTCATATATAAAATATGCACAGCAAAAAAAAATACTGAAGGAGAATCCAGTGACTTTCCTGCACTACAAATCTTTTTACTGATAGTCAGATAGTTTCTAATGAATGCACTTGCTTCCTAGATAATCAACATGGCAGAGCTTTTCACGGACCCAAAGATAAAACCTCTGACTGGGCTAACCCAAAAGAAAGGCCAGACTAAGGCAGGTCAATGGATCACTGGGGACATGCTAAAGGAAGGATTTATTTTCAAATATAAGAATATTTGAAAACAGAAGTCCAGTCCCTATAATGGGTAAAGATGGCTTAAAACTGCTTATTTCTTAAGTGAAAATGGATCCCTACTGTCTGCATTTCGCCCCACTTACGCTGGGTGTCCATAAACACCCCCAGGTCTCAGGGAACTGTTGCCCCACTGCTTTAGGTGGCAGCTAATCCATACCACAGTGCCCCTCCTCAGCAAACTAAATAAGAGCAAGCCTCCCCCAGACTCTTTGGACAGAATTTCTGGAAACAAAGGGGCCTCCTAGAAATTCATTATAGGAGACTTATCCACTCTCTCATTTAAGACAGGTGTCCCCTTCTTCTTTCTAAGGAGGCACTTTGGATTTTGCATAAGCCCTATGAATGTGATCAGGTGAGGCAAGACAGAGAAGACGAGACATGGCCCCCAGCCCCTCAGAGGTGGGGGCCCCAAGACTGCAGGGTGGCAGTGGGTGTGGAGATGGCTGAAGTCCAACTCCACCCCCATGCCCAGGCAACTGACAGGGCCCTTTCCTAAAAGATACAGGACAAACACATATGTTAAAAACAGTGCAAGAGGAGCACATACCTTGGGCCTTCAGAATAGCAGCTTTTCCCCGGCCAGCCCCTGAGCCTTGGTTTTTATTTTTCATGCTCTTTAACATGGGCGCATTTTTCAGCATGTCAGGCAAAATGAGAAAGCGGATCTTGCTGCCACGGATGTACACCTGCTCCAGCTGTGCCACTCGGCCGTCTCTGTATGTGACTGTGATGTTGGACATCTGGAAGGGAATCACCAGCTCATCAAGGGCCAACAGCACCAGCACACAACAAGGACACACAAAGAGGGGGAGCCTTGGCTGGTGATAGGGGAAGTCCAGAAATGCAAAAACCAACATCGTGAAATAAAGGAGCCAGGCAAAGCACTTCACATGTTTGGTCTTCACAGCACCTCCAGGATAGGCTATGGGCATTCCCGTTTTTTATAGATTAAAAAAACCTAAAGCACTTGTCCAAAGTCCAACAGCCAGAATGAAAGAACCCAGATTCAAATCCAGCTGGCCTGACTCCAGAGCCCTAACTCTGGATACTGCCTCCCTTGCCAGCATGTGAAGGGTTCTCATGGTGAAAAACTCTAATCAAAACAGCTGTGAACCGCTTGTCCAAACTCTGTCCTGCCCTGCATCTGCCCGGTACATACACTGCAAAGGCACCACGAAGGCCATGAGCGTGCACCAGAGGCAGCTCCTATCCTCCCAGAGTGCACACTCGACAAAGTGGGACAGAGCCCCTCTAGCTTCAATGCCTAGGGATGAGAAGTATAGGGGGCAGTGCCTGTATGAATGGCTCAGAATATTGGGAGAGGTGTGAGGCGAGAGCCTACACTGAGAGACAGGACACTTGGGCACGAACCTACAGGATACAAGGACTGGAGCAGAGCAACTGGGAGGGGGAAAAAGTTATCACCTTGGGAGACTATGGGGCTCATTCATTTGTGGACAGGGTTAGGATAGCACTTTGTAAAGATCAAATACGCCAACATGGGTGAACTGTGGGATGGAGAGACAGGGAGCCTAGAGGTGAGACCAGCCAGCAGACAGGCTTGG
This sequence comes from Mirounga angustirostris, assembly GCF_029215605.1. Classification (NCBI taxonomy): domain Eukaryota; kingdom Metazoa; phylum Chordata; class Mammalia; order Carnivora; family Phocidae; genus Mirounga; species Mirounga angustirostris. The sequence continues at coordinate 66,026,783 of NW_026991722.1, forward strand.
CATAGGAAGGGAACCTAAACTTGCCAGTGCCAACCTCAACAGGCACCACATTTACCATAAAAAGTAGCTTATTTTGAGTCTTCTGGATGAAACAGTATATACATTTATTCAGAATAGGTCAAAGCCCATTGCAGAGAGAGGTGCTGTGTCCCCAGATTTCTGACTGGCTTGTTGCCACCTTATACTCATTCTTTTCCTCAAAGTGCTAACTGGCCACCTCTGCTTGAACACCCAGTTTGCAAAAAGACTAACAACATTCTAGGGCCATCCTCGCTAAATCTGTGCAGTTGGAATGGTCTGTAGAGCTTCAACCCACTGCCCCTGTTCCACCCTCAGGAATAATAGGGCTCAAGTTTCCCATAAATCTTCTACTCCAGGCTCAACATTCCTAGTTTCTTAACAAACTTCCACACAGGTTCTAAATCCTTGCCATTCTGTTCCTGCCTCAAAGAATACCATAACCTCTGGAGGCGCCTGGGTGGCTCAGTCAGTTAAGTGTCTGACTTCAGCTCAGGTTGTGATCTTGGGGTCCTGGGATCGAGCCCCGCGTCAGGCTCTGCATCCAGCAGGGAGTCTGCTTCTCCCTCTGCCCCTCCCCCTGCTTGTGCTCACTCTCTCAAATAAATTTAAAAAAAAGAATACCATAACCTCTGGTGCCACAAGTGAACATGAAGTATGACTAACAAAGCCAACTTTTATTGGGCACTTATTAGTATCCCAGGCAATTTCACATTATAACTCCTAAAAATCACACGATTCTACAAGATAGAGATCATCGCCATCCCCACTAGAGATAAAGAGGCACAGCCAGCAGAGGCAGACCTGTCCTTAGAGGCCACACTCTTACCCACTCTCTATTCTTCTGCCTAAGGTCACACTACCTGTGTGGCCTACAGAGCACTATAAACTCAGGTCTAACTCTAAACCCACATTCTGAAACCATACATCAGATCACCACTTCCTCATCATCATTCACGCTGAAACCATACATCAGATCACTTACTTCCTCAAATAGTTAAGGAGCTAACTAAATGAGACAAATATGTCTAAACGCTGTTCCTATTACCGAGCATATATTAGAAGCTCAGTAAACAATGAATCTAAATGACAGTCAAGACATCTATTTTGGAGGCTATGCTACTGCTAAGCTACTTCTCCTCCAGTACATTCCAGTACATACATCTCACCCCTTCCTCTGCTACAACCTCCCCAAACCACTTTGAGAATCCCTGACAGAGGGTGTTCTGTAAGACCAACAGGACAAACGGTTTTCACAAATGGATGTGTCCTGGCTGACGCAGGAAAGGGTCCAGCATCAACTGACAACCCTAATAATGACCAGGTCGGCTACTGTTCTCATGCGCCACCCTGCAGCACCAGCAGAGAAATGGCTGTGCTGTGTATAAAACCCCACAGTCCCGCCCACCTATACAGCTTGTTAATAAGCCCAAGCTATGTCTCCATCATAAGCCAAAGGCAACAACTTGAGTGAACTAGGTTTCAATGAAGTCAGGTAGGAATACCCACTCTACTCAAACTTCCCACTTTCCCAAACACCCATAATGAAACATAGGTGGCATAAACCAGGTGCCCAACTGAAAGTGACATCTTGGGGGAGAGAGAAGATCTTAGTACAGTCAAAACTGTGGGAATTTCCTCACACAGGGCCAAGAGGAGAGCACTAACTCCAGGACTATAAAGCAATGTTGGCGTGCTTTAGGGTCATCAATCACAACATCCCTGTTGTGGGGCACACAGCAAGTGCTCAACAAATGTCTGGTCCCCTCCCCTACCATTAATAGCAGAGCCTCCCTCTTTTGCTCCCTTCTACTCATCTTCTTGCCTGAAATCTGACAGAGTGAGGGTCTGACATTTCTAGAAGCAACAGGACCTAGCAGGTTTATTATACACCTCATCTTCAGAGACTACAGTTAAGATCAGAGATTTGGGACTCAGACTTGGATTTAGATCCATTCCTTCTATGCTTGGTCACCCTGGGCATCCGGAAGCTTGTCCTCAGAGAGGTCCTGTGATAATTGAAAGATCAATTGTACATAAAAAACACTAGCATAGTGCCTGGTACAGAATAAGCATGCAATGAATGGAAGTTTCTGATACTACTTTTTTCCCCCTTTAAGTTATTCATTTATTTTAGAGAGAGAGAGACAGCACGCGTGCTCGAGAGGGTGGGGGGAGGGGCAGAGGGAGAGAATCTTCAAGCAGACCCCACCACCACCACACTCCCTCCCTGCTGCCCACCACAGCTGGGTGCCAAGCCTGACATGGGGCTTGATCTCATGAGCCTGAGATCATGACCTGAGCTGAGCTGAAACCAAGAGTGGATGCTTAACCCACTGTGACACCTAGGCACCTCATGAATGGAAATTTCTGGTACTATTAAACACAGCCTTTTGGAGACGGCTCTTAGCTTGACACGTTAAACTAAGACTTTTAAAATATTTAACAGTACCCAGATCTTGGTTTTTAAATTCTACTCCCAACCAAAAAGAAACCAAGGCTACCTGAAGAAATGGCTGATTCCAGAGCTGGGTTAGGGAAGGTAAAAGATGAGCCTGCAACAAACATCTTATTCCAGAAAGTTAAGGATGTGCTCCCCCAAAATGGCCAGGAGATACCAAAAGGACACAAAAGGAGTCATCTTCTGGACAAATTTGAGATAAATCAATCAAAATAATGATAGTAACAGATTATAACCCATCTAATGAAACAGAAACCCATGAGCCTATACTGATAATAAATGAATGAATAAATTGGGAATAAGGGAAGGCTCTTCCATACAGCAGACCTAGTTAATATAGAAAGAATGATGGAGTTATAAACAAAAAAACATTCTCAGGCACCTGGGTGGCACAGTGGGTTAAACATCCGACTCTTGGTTTCGGCCCAGGTCGTGATCTCAGGGTCGTGAGATCGAGCCCCACTCTGAAGTCTGCTTGAGATTCTCTTTCCCTCTCCCTCTGCCCCTCCCTCTCACGTGCGCGCTCCCTCTCTCTCTCAAATAAATAAATAGATCTTAAAAAGTAAAAAAAACAACAACATTCTTTTGCAACCGTCATGGTAAAAAGATTCAAGCAAGAATCTTCACTGGATGCTAAAAGGGGGGTGGTGGAGGTGGTGATGAGAAACAGAATACTCACAAGATAATTACTTAAAGAACCTCCCTCACAAAATTCTCATTAGTTGCCAAAGGAAAAAGAACATACAGTGGAGAGACCACACAACACTTCAACCAAATTATCAAGGTTAACATGCACCAGTAAGGGGCAAACAAGTGTTTTGGGCCTCCTAGTGACACCTGAAGGAGAAGAAGTCACTTACACAGTAACAGCCACAAACAGTACCCCACACAAACAAAACAAACCCCAAATCCAATCATGAGGAAACACCACAGAAACCCCAATCAAAAGACATTCTAAAACAAATAACTGGTCATTATTCTTCAAAAATGTCAATGCTGTGAAAAGCAAAAGCAGAAGAACTGTCCCAGACTAAAGAAGCACAAAGCAAGCTGATCACTAAGTATAATACATGATCCTGTATTGAATGGCACATAGAGGAAAACACTGCATCTATAGATAACACAAAGATAGGTAGTTTTTCATTCTAGCTAGAAAGCGTATCTGGAGAAATTCCCAACCACCCTGCATTCAGAAAATTCAAAAACTTTCCTGATGTTAATTCTGGGCAGTTTTCTGACAGTCATGTGAGGGCTTCTCTCAGGTTATCATTTTTACAGAAAGAAATCATGCACAGGCCATTTTCCCACAGACCATTATTCCATAACCAAAAAAATAGCGTTTGAACAGTCCAGTCAGTGATGGGGTGGTCATGCTGAAGCCCGAAAAGCACCATCTCGGCTCCAGGAGAGTCTCTGAACTCTATCACTCTCTCCCACCAAAATTTCCAGGAATTATAATTGCTTTAAGAAGTGAAATTTTGGATTTGATCATTTACCCTCTTCTTTTTTTAAATCTATTATTATTATTATTATTATTATTATTTTAAGATTTTATTTGACAGAGAGAGAGAGTGAGAGCAGGGAACACAAGCAGGGGGAGTGGGAGAGGGAGAAGCAGGCTTCCTGCAGAGCAGGGAGCCCAATGTGGGGCTCGATCCCAGGACCCTGGGATCATGCCCTGAGCCAAAGGCAGACGCTTAGCAACTGAGCCACCCACGCACCCCTATTATTATTATTTATTTATTTATTTGACAGAGAGTGAAAGAGCATAAGCAGGGGAAGTGGCAGAGGGAGAGGGAGAAGCAGGCTTCGATGTGGGGCTTGAGATCCCAGGACCCTGGGATCATGACCTGAGCTGAGCCGAAGGCTGACGCTTGATGGACTGAGCCACCCAGGTGCTCCTACTCTCTTCTTCTATCTAATTTTCTGGGTCTTTTTGTTTTATTGAGATATAACTGATCTATAACATTGTGTAAGTTTAAGGTATACAATATACTGATTTGCTACATTTATATTACAATGACTGCCACTGTAGCATTAACTTCTTTATCAAGTCATATAATTATCATTTCTTGGTGACGAGAATAATTAAGATCTCTTATTTCAGCAAGTTTAATGCCTATAATAGTTTTGTTGCCTCTAATTACTGTACTGTATATTAGAACCCCAGGACTTTATTTATCTACTAGTTGCATACCCTCTTTTTTTTTTTTTTTAAAGATTTTATTTTTATTTATTTGACAGAGAAAGAGAGCAAGCACAAGCAGGGGGAACAGCAGGTGGAGGAAGAGGGAGAAGCAGGCTCCTTGCTAAGCAGGGAGTCTGATGCGGGCCTCGATCCCAAGATGCTGGGATCATGACCTGAGCCGAATGCAGACACTTAACTGACTGAGCCACCCAGGTGCCCCTACCCTCTTCTTTTTAAATAATCTTTACTGTGCTTCATGATCATAAACTTAACACATATTTTAATTTTTAAAGTGGACAAAAAAAAAAGTTTTTTTTTTTCTTAAGAATTTTAATCCCCCATGGGGCGCCTGGCTGGCTGAGTCGGAAGAGCATGGGACTCTTGATCCCAGCGTCCTGAGTTCAAGCCCCACAGTGGGTATAGAGATTGCTTAAAAACAACAACAACAAAACAAACAAACAACCCCCCCACCACCACACAAAAAACAATATTTTGTGGGACTGTCACCTACAGATGATGCCACATCCTGCAGCACGGGCTAGCGAACTATGCTTGCCTTGCAGCTGTGGAGTACAGAGCGGGAGGACAAGACTCCCTGCCTTGCCAGCCAAACCTCAGATGCAAAGAAGTATCTACACCCTCTGACCCTATGAGCCCATCTCAAGGACCTCATCCTAGGATTAATGCTTGCATAGATTACATTTGCATCGTCAAAAAAGAGCTGTGGTAACAGGCTACATTAAAAATATCTGAGGAACCCAAAAAGGTATGGTTTGTATGGGGACGCTGGTGATGACATTATCTAATAGTATAAGACTGTATCTCTTTTATCAGGGCCAAGGGGAAAAATCTCTTCCACATCTGACTGCCAGGGAAAACCACACAACTGGTATTTTATCTTAAGGACACTACGCACCTTAGAACTGCTGATTTCCCTCTGCCGGGCCTCTAAGTAGCTTAGAACAGAATATCCCTTTATTAAATGTACAGGGATTCAGATTTACGTTTCTGGGTACTAACTGCCTGCCTGGCTTCACTTTACGGTCTACCCCAAGTTACCTGCATCTTGACCTATCTGTCCATTTTTACCTTATTGTATAATTTTTTATAAACCACCTCTTTTTTTTTTTTTTTTACAGATTTTATTTATTTGAGAGAGGCAGAGAACACGAGTGGGTACAGTGGGGGGCAGAGGGAGAAGCAGACTCCCCACTGAGCAGGGAGCCTGATGCAGGGCTCAATCCCAGGACCCTGAGATCACAAACTGTGCCAAAGGCAGACGGCCAAAGGCAGACGGTTAACCAACTGAGCCACCCAGGCGCCCCCTACCTCTAACACTTTTTGAAAGCAGACAGAGTAAAAAATAAATACTAGAAACACAAGACACCTTCCTAGGGGGGAAGAAAAGTCAATGCCAATTGTGGCTGTGGTGAGATGCTCTTATCTGTTTTCCAAATCTTTGTAGTGTGTGACCCACCACACTTTTGTAATAAAAAATGTTAGGGGCGCCTGCATGGCTCAGTCAGTTGGGCAGCTGACTCTTGATTTCAGCTCAGATCATGATCTCCAGGTCGTAAGATCGATCCCCGTGTTGGGCTCCACACTCAGCTGGGAGTCTGCTTCAGGATTCTCTCTCTCTGCCCCTCCCCCACTCTTTCCCGCAAGCGCTCTCTAAAATCAATCAATCAATCAATCAATCAATCAATCTTTAGAAAAAACCAAAGTTATTAAAATGTTTGCCAACATCCAATGGCAAACACTAAACTCCAGCTGTCCTCTAGCAAAGGCTAGAAAGTGCTAAGGGGATGCTCTCATCCCCAAAGGGCAGACTAACTGGGGCCAGGAAGGAAGGAAAGCAGCGGGAACTGCAGGAGCCATTGGTTTCACGCATCCTGGGGATGTGTGAATGAACTGTGCTGGGCTTAGCGCAATATATTCAGCTCTGCCTTAGCCTGCTGGTTTTTATTCAGTGAGCCAGGCTTAGGTAAACCCAGCAAAGTCTCAGCATCTGGGCATGGACAGTGTTATAGGCTGAATCCTAACTGCCTCCAATTCATCTGTCTTAACCCCCCAGTATCTCAGAATGTGACCATATTTAGAGTCTGGATCTTTACAGAGGTAACTGAGCCCTAATTCAACATGACTTGTGTCCTTATGAGAGATCAGGATACAGATCCACACAGAAGGAAAACCATGTGAAGATACAGGAAGGAGAGAGCCATCTACAGGCCACAGAGAGAGGCCTGGAACAGATCCTTCCTTCACGGCCCTCAGAACTAACCCTGTGACACCTTGATCTCAAACCTCTTGCCTCCAGAACTCTGAGGGAATAAATATGCTTGTTTAAGCCACTCAGTGTGACACTTTGTTATGACAGCCCCAGCAGATTAACATAAGCGGGAAGCAAGTGACTGGCTCCCCCCACCTGACATACATTCACTCATTTATTCTGCACTATAATGCTGAGGCTGAGGTGTTATTTTTAATCCTGACTTAGAAAGGAGAGAACACGGGCGCCTGGGTGGCTCAGTCATTAAGTGTCTGCCTTCAGCTCAGGTCATGATCCCAGGGTCCTGGGATCGAGCCCCACATTGGGCTCCCTGCTCAGCGGGAACCCTGCTTCTCCCTCTCCCACTCCCCCTGCTTGTGTTCCCTCTCTCGCTGTGTCTCTCTCTGTCAAATAAATAAAATCTTTAAAAAAAAAAAAAGAAAGGAGGGAACAGAGGGAGGTCCAAAGCTGGACCCAAGTCACACAAGGTAGTGGGCTGCAACCTGATTCCAGATCTATCACCAGGCTGTGTGCTTTATATCACAATGGCTACATTTGAGAGACCACCAAGGTCATCTGGTCAGACATTACAAATGGGCAGTTTGAGGCCCTGAAAACTCAGTCAGTTGTCCAAATAAATAGCTGAATAAACACATTAAGGTGCCTTACCCCCAGTCTTGCATTCTACTCACCAAAATAAAGTACCTTAAAATGGATGAGGATGCCTTAAACCAGAGGACTGGATCTATGACAGGGGTGCCTCACAAAGACAAGGCAGGCAAAGCCCCACAGGACCTTTAGAAAGCCCACACCATCTACCTGTACGGCATCAACACTGAAGAGAGAAACCTGCAGTCACTAGATGTCTATCTCCCTGAGCCAGGGAACTGGCCCCACTGGTCAACCTGGCAGGAAGATGATGCTCAAAGCTATAGAGCTATCACAAGTGAATGCTGCAAAGCAATAGACAGGACACCTGATCTGCAGTGTGATTTGAGGGAAGTCACCTTCTCTTTCTGACCTTCGGTTTTCTCACCTAGAAAACATTAACAGAAACTACATGTGGACATGTAAAATGTGCGTGGTGTGAAACTAGCTGCTGCACATACATAACTAATCTGATCTGTAGAACAGCCCCAGGGTGTGGGTGTTATCCCTATGGCGGTCTTCAGAATGCACTGCTCAGATCTCCCTGCAAGGGTCATCAGGCTATGAGGCACGCATGGAGCTGACAGTCTCCAGCTGCCACCTATGGGATCCATCACAGCATTCACCCTGAAGCCACTGTCTCCCCAGGCTGTCGGCCAATGAGTGATCACAATGGGATCCTAGAGCCAGGTCATTTCTGCCCCATGCTACACTCTTCTAATGAGCAACTCCTGCTGGCTGAGACTTCCTCAGAGATACGCTGCGGTACAAGGCTCTTCCCACTCAATCTTGTCTTTTCCCTCTCCTTTCCCCAGCACCAGACCAGTAATAGATTGAAAGCTCTCCTGGTTACTCCTACTCCCTCTCCTTTATCCTTCATTATTATTTCTCCCAATAAATCTCTTGCACAACAATTCTACCTTGGCAACTATGTCTCAGAGGACATAAAATAACACCATTCCCATTTTAGAGACAAGGAAACTGAAGCAATTAACATGATCAAGGTCAGATAATTAGGATCCAAACCCACATCTCTGATTCTGAAGCCCAAGTTCTTAACTGATGATTTAAAGAACAAAGGAGAAAGTGTGCTGATACACCTTGCCAAAGCAATGCTATACAAACTCATGCAATTATTAGCAAAATGCAAAAGAGTGCCATGGGAAGGGCACAGTATGAGGAAGCTGCTCCAATACTTGTTAGCGGAAGGACATTCAGTAGATGAAGTCTTTTAATCTTATTCTCCCTATTTTATGGATGACAGAACTATCACCGAACCTGCCTACCTCATAAGGTAGTTGCTATAATCAAATGATACTCCTCTTCCAAGAAAGATGGAAAATAAACATGGTATGTGAGTGGAAGATTCTACTAACTGCAAAGCAGTTACACAAACATGTAGGGGCAAATGGAGAATGGCCCTGAACTTGACAGATTCTACTGAAGGGAACAGTGCCACTTCTTTTAAACAAGTCTCCGAAATATAGGAGAAGATGATCATAGGATGGAGAAAACACACTTCTAAATAGCTCTTATTTATGCCCATATCAGCAGCAACTATAACAGTGCCTGGCACACATCAGGCGCTTCATAAATAACTGTTCAAGGAGGGGAACTTCAAAAAGACCTCCAATCACTATCTTTCTGTGCTCCAAGACAGAGGCCCAAGCTTCCCCCATAACCTCATGTGGAAAGCAGGATACCTGGCAGTTCATGTTGTCCTCCGCCTCAATGAGCTTCCCACGATACACCTCACCAGTGTTTGTCTCACATGTCACAATGTGACCCTCAGCCTCGTGTAGGACTTTAATCGGCACACCAATAGACATCTTGGCAGGAAAAGAGCTCTACAGTGAGAGAGACAACAGTTAGTTCATCCTTTAGGGCCTAAGAAGTCATGTGGCACATATCATAACTCCCTTAAGGCCTGACACTCCATAAAATTTAGTAAGAATGCCAAAGCTGCCATTCTCCACAGGGAAAAAAAAAAGCTTAATTCCTAGTTTGAGGAACTCATCTGGCAAATACATGAAAGATGTGGAATGGTGAAGAATGGGGGGGGCAGGGCTGGAGAGAGGGAAAGCTAATGGGATGAGAATAAAGTGCCTTCCATCTCCCTCCCTGCTACCATATGCCTCTTCATCTTCATCAAATAACCAGTAACCAATACCGTGTGTGTTGGGGACAGGGGATTGAAATGTACATACCACACGATGTACATGCCAACCCATAGTTGTGGATGACACCACTTTGAGAACCCATGACATAGACCTGAGCTGTCCAATACAGTAGCCACAGTCCACATGTAGCTACTTAAACTAAACTTAAAGTGAAATAAATCACATTAGCCACATTTCAAGAGATCAATGGCCTTGGGCTAGTGGCTAAAGTACTGGGCAATACAGATGTAGACCAAAGGATCCAGGCAAATCTAGAAGAGGCTGTGCATTTAATTCGACTCATTAAGTACCCACTGACCCTCCACTTCTTCAAGGTTAAATAGAAAATAAAGTGTTCACAAAGGGACAACGTGCTATAAGCAGGAAATGTTTGGAGGAAAAACATAATCAGGGAAATCACCTGATTTCATGTAAATAAAAGAAACAAGCAGTAGATTTCATATTCCCAGATAGGCAACAAATGAAGGTCGGGACACATCATGTGTGTTCAAGATTGGAAAGGGAACATGAGGTTGGGAAAGACAGGTTCCCTCGGTGAGGAAGTAGCCTTAGGAGTTTGGCTTTTATGCTGAAGACAGCGGGGAACTATTGCAGGACTATGGGTAAAGGAATGATCCAATAAAAAGGCAGCAGCACTTACAAATGGATCAAACACAGTTGTTGTTGTTTTTTTTCAAACAGTTTAGAAGCAAGGAAACTTGATAAGGCTTCTGTAACAATATGGAAAGCATGAGAGGACCAGTGACTGAAAGGGGGTTGGGGGCAGAGATGCAAACAACTTTGAAACGGATTGCCCAGAGAGAACTTGGGGGAAGGAGGCAGCCAGAAACATTTCAAGACTATTGCCTGTATGTTCGGAAAAACATGGCCTGGAGAGGCACAGAAAACGAAGAGCATGTACTTTGGGGAAAAGCTAATGAGAACTCACTTTCAGGCGCTAGTGAGGCAACGCTGATGTTTGAGTGACCCGGACTTCCCGCTCTTCTCCCTCCCCGAACCTCCCAGAGTTGCTCGGCAGCGCGTCCTTCTCCAGCCCCAGGCCCCTCACGGGTGCTTCGGGTCTACCCTCGCCTGCTCCCGGCCTCACCTCACCGGCTCCGGCCTACTCTTCCTTTCCGGCGCCGCGGCAACTCTAGCGACTGCGAAGGCGTGAGCAAAGCGAATGGCGGGTCTCGCGCTCCCAGAATACCACGCGTTCCCAAAATGCTGTGCGTAGGGCCCGGCCCCTTCCTTTTCTTAGTGGTGAGCGCGGTCTTGCCTTTGCTTCCTTCTCACTCGGCCGACTGGGAAACGTGGATTCGGCTACGATAGTTCCGGCCCCGGAAGAGAGAGCTGGTGACAGGGCCCAGGTGCCGCCGGAAACACTGATCCATAGGCCGTCAAGGGGGTGGGGGGAAGGGCTTGCGTTTCGAAGCACCTAACACCGGGGACAGGCTGGACAGCAAGGTGGGGATCTGGGGCTTGGGTCCTCGGATCGGGGGCTGAGGGCCAGGACCTACTCTCACAATTTAACCTTTGGAACCCGGCACCACCAGGTAAGGGGCGCCCTCCGTAAGGCGAGGTATCTCACCGTACGGATAGAGGAACAGGTTTAGAGTAGAGCGGGAGCCGGCCCACGCCGTCCCTCAAGGAAGTCGAAGTAGTGTTAGGTCTTCTGGAGCCCCGCGGTGTACGGATAGGACCTGGCCTTAGGCCTGAGGCTGGCAGAGAAGTGCGGCCAGGCAGAAACGGAGTTCGCTAAGATGAAGAGTCTCCGGGGAACCAGTGCCGGTGGAAAGGCAGGGCTGGGGGGCCGCGCTTAGGCAAAGGGGCGGAGCTTCCGGGGAACGGAGGCGTGAAAGGGCCTGCGCGTCTGCGCGAGGAGTGGGGGGAAAGGGGCGGGGTTACCAGAAGCCGAGACTGCCAATGGCCAGGACCCGTTTAGATCCGGAGGCTGGGGGCCTCTAGGAATAGAAGTCAGGGGAAAAGAAAGGGAGGGGCTTCTTTGAGCACCAGCGAAGGGGTGGGGTTTAAAGAAGGGGCGGGGCCCCGAGCCGAAGACTGGAAGGGGCGGGGCGGGGCTTGGGGCGGCCCTGCCACCGCCTCCCCTTCTCCCCACCGCGGTGGAGGTGGCGGTGGCGGCGGCGGCGGCGGCGGTGGCGGCGGCGGAGGAACCTGACACGCACCAGCCCCGCTCCCGCCCCAGTCGAAGCCGAAGCTGCAGCCGGCGCCGGGCCGGGGCCATGGGCGCCCCGCGCGGCCCGGGTCATGAGGACGGAGGCGGAGGCAGCGGGGCCGCCGCTCGAGCCCGGTCAGTGTCTCCCCGAGGGCCCGGGCTTCGCCGGGGGGAACGAGGGGGACCCCGCCCTAGCGCGGGCAGGGTCCAGCCGCGCGACCTTGGGTCCACCGCCGCCACGGTCCGGGCTGTAGAGCTTTGAGCGATACCTGGCCAGGTGTACACTCCCGCCTTGCCCGCTCAACCCCCAGCCCGGGTCCCTTGGGATTTCTGATACTCCTAGGGCTGGTACCCCAGTCAGCTCTGTGAAAGCGGTCATGGTGGGAGGGTCCTGGTTGCGGTGCAAGGGCGGCACCTTCCCCAGAAGCGAAAAGTCCTGCTGGAGCACCTTAGGAGATCCCGCGTCCCCTCCGGGGAACTATGGGGGAACTGAGGCCTAGAAGGGCAGGGACCTGGCTGAGAGCATAGAGCAATGGATGTGCCCCTTACCCTGGCCTCCCAGACTTAGCGGTTTGTCTTGCTGTAGTTCTTGACCCTCAGGTTCCTTCTGCCCCCAGGTGGCCTGAGTTCCTTTGGGGCAGAAACTAAGGGTCCTCAGTTTGCTTCTCTGAGGGGGGGAGGGGGAAAGGAATGATTCCTGCTCTCCAGGTTGATGAGAAAGAGAAAGTGCTAGTAAACTCTAAGGTGCCAACTCATGGGAGAGGTCAAGAGCATGTGGGACCCTACGCTAAGACATCAGGGACCTTGGTGTGACACCCAGGGGTGGTCTCTTTTGTGAATGCAGCAGGGCATAGGATCTGATGCTATCCTGGCATTTGCATCCCTACTCTTCCAGTTATCTAACTCTGTGATCTTGGACCAGACATTTGCCTTTCCTGAGTCCCAGTGAAGTAATGGCTCACATTCATAGGGAGCTTTCCATGAGCGGACACTGTGTTAAGTTGTTTACATGCAATGCCTCATTAATCCTCATAAGGACCCTTTTGTAAAGTAGGTTACCATTGTTACGTGCACTTTTGCACATGAGCAGATAGAGTTGAAAGGAGTTAAGTATCCAGGGCTTGCCTTCTTGGACAACAGTTGCCAACTGAAGCCAGGCCAGGGCCTTACAGGCAGACCCTACTTTTAGGTGGGACAGTCCCTTGGCTCCAGGCATCAACATCTGGCAGTAGTTCTGGGCTTGGAAGGCCCTCCCTCTCCTTATCAGCCCCCCACAGGAGTATCTCTGGATCCCTGTAAGCTGACCTGCCCATGCCAAGACTGGGGATGGCCACATGGGAGTATTTAGCCTTGCAGGGCCTGGGGATCAAGGGGTTCTAGGATCAGGGCAAGAAGAGGAGGGGCAGTGGAGTTCACAAAGACCCTAGGGAGCTGCTGTCCTATGCCACATTTACAGCTGGAAATAGGGAAAGGCACAGACAGAGGCAAAGCCGGGCCATTAAGATGACCCAGCTAGCTGGTGCCAGAGCCCAGGCTGCAGAGTAAGGAGGGAGCCGTGAACAGAGGGGCTGTAGTCTGGAAGCCGGGGTGGGGGGAATTGGGGGAGGGGTTGGGCATTGTTGTGACAAGTAGGCCTGGGCATCTCAAGGGATAAGGCCTTTTTGGAAAAACACCTTCATTCATCAAGCATGTCTGAGTGCCTGCTCTGGTTCAAGGGCTGGGGCGAGGCACATGCAGCCCTGTCCAGGCCTGCCACTGAGATATTCTCAGTCTGTCCAGTGGGGAAGGCAGACACAATCCCCTCAAATACTCATATTGAAGGGCTCAGAGAGGGAAAGAGACCAGAGCATTTGGCTGTTCAGACATGGGAGACAACATTCCAGACTAAGGGATATGCAAGAGCAAAAACTGGGGAGTAAACAGCCGGTGTAGAGAGAAACAGAAAGACAGTTTATGGCCACGGTGAAGGATTCTTGAAAAGGGAGGCATTCCATCATGAGAGAATAGCACCTTGCATAGAGCTCTCTCTCCACTCAGCCCATTGGGGGCAATTATTTTAGACTATGAATCTGGAGGACAGGACTTGGGACTTAGTCATCTTTAGTGTCCCCAAACCATAGGACACACTGAATGCTTAATAATTTTATTTCTTAAAAAAAAAAATAGGTTCATTTCTTCTAACAAATGTTTGTTGAATTACTGCTAAGCATCAGATACTAGGCATTGGGAATAACAGTGAACAAGATTAGCAAATTCTCTGTCTTCAGGAAGCTTACAGTCTTGTGGGGAGACAGAGTAGCTCTATTTTATTTTTTATTTTTCTCATTAATTTTGCCAAGTACTTTGTGAAGGAAACAAACAGGAGGCTGGGAAGGGGGGACCCTCTCCCCGCAAAGGTGTAGTCAGAAAAAAGCCTCTCAGAGGAGGAACATTTGGACTGGGACCTGAATGACAAAAAGGGGCAGCCTTGAGATCTGCAGGGGAAGAAAGTTCCAGACAGAGGCAGCTGTACATGCAGCTGTACAATGAAGCCTGATGGGTTTCCCACAGTAACTGGAACTGAGTGAGGTGTAAGGGCCAAGGTGAGGGTGGTGGGGCCTGGGGCTGGCAGGGCCCTGCAGGCCATGGTGTGGAGTGACAACTTTATTCTAAGAGCAATGGGAGACTGGGACTGGGATCCCTCTGGCTACTATGTACAGATGGGAGAGGAGCTGGGGGTGGAATTTAGGACAGAGGCTAAGCAGAAGTCAGGCTGGACGGAGCCCTCAGAACTGAATCCAAGACAGTGGGAAGAGGCAAATGTGGGAAGGCCTCAAATGATGGCCTGGGTTCCTTTTAGAGGCATCTGGGGTCAGGGGAGGGAGGGAACAAAGCCTCAGCCCAGTTGGGCTCAGGGCGCCAGGGTCCTCTAGATGGAGCGCAGGGTTCATGTCAGCACCTGCAACACGCTCTTGCCCTGGGTGGTCATAGCACTCTGCAGGCTGGCATCTGTGGCAGTCCATTTCGTAGAGGAAGAAGCAGGCACAGAGAGGCCAAGTGCCTCTCCTCAAGTGACTCAGTCAGCAGGTGGCCTATACTCACCCATGCCATCCTGCCATCCATAGGCCCTGTTTCCATGCCCTTGGAGGTGGGGAATGGAGGGGGGAAGGCCAGTACAAAGCAGTGAAGGAGCAGTCACGGGTCCCTGCGTCCTGAGAATGTACAACAGCTCAGCAGGACACAGACAAGCTCAATGCAAGGGTCCTCTCCTGTGAATCAAAGCATGAACTCTGGCCTAGCAGAGTGCAGATGAGGGAAAGGGTGTGGCCAGCCTAGGATCAGAAAAGGCACCAGAAGTGGTAGCATCTGAGCCAGGCCTTGAAGGCTGGGGAGGGTTTAGACATAGGAGAGTAGGAGCTTGGGACTCGCTCCAGGCAAGACACTGCCCAGACAAGGCCAACAGGTTGAAAGGCCAGGACAGACAGGACTTCTGGTTGCTCCCTGCAGTGGGAGCCGGGGCTGGCATGGCAAGTCGGCTTCTGGGGCGCTCTGCACAGGCAAGTTGTGGGTTCAAGAGAGACCCCAGAGACCCCCCGAGATGAGGAAACAACGTGGGCTGGGTTTTCACATGCTGAAGGAGTGTCATGAATGAGCAGTGGGTGATGATCACTGAAGGGAAGTCCCTCCCATTTCTTCAGACTCTGAACTTTGTCCAGATTCATGGGATCCCAGAGTAGGAGGTTCCAGTAGGCCACATTCCAGCTGGCCCCCCCTTAGCATGCTGTTCCCCTCTGTCTTGTGTTCCCTGACTCTCACTCTCTAAGGCACACCCCCACCATTTCCCCAGCCTAGCCCTCTGTTTTTCTCTTACCCTTCCAGGACAGGAATCTGTTTGTGTCACTTACCACCACATCTCCGGTTCACATGCCAGGTACTAGGCTCTTGGGAAATATTTGTTGATTGAATGACTGAATCAGACCAAAGTCCCCCACTTTAGAGATAGCCAGACTCAGTCCAGCAAGAGGAAGTCAGTTGCTCAGCCCCACAGCCAGGCTGTGACAGAGCTGGGGCTAAAATGCCGAAGTCGGGCCCTTTCTACTCCTCCACACCGTTTGACAAGAACAGACTGAGAGGTTACCTAGGGTAGCATTGCACATACACAGATTACATGACAGTCTCCCTTCCGTCTAACCGTGGACCTCATACTTTGGTGGCCCTGGGGGCTTTGGAGCTGGGCAAACCTCCAGGGGCCTCATGAATTCAGGCATGAATATCTGCTGAGCATCTCCCATGTGTCTGCCCTGTGTGCTAGCCTCCTTGGAGGTCCCACCAAAAAGAGAGGCCTGTAAGGCTGGGAGTGCATGTAGCTGGGGGCTAGGCATGATGGAGAAGTGACATCCAAAGGCAGGAGTTAGGTCAGGCACCTGGGAGGCCAGGAGAGTTCAGACAGGGGGAAGAGGTGTGCAAAGGCCCTAGGGCATAAGGGATCACAGCAGGTGAAGGTTCTGCCTAGAGGTCGACCCAGTGAGGACGAGGGGAGGTGAGAGGGCAGAGGGTGCTGGGGCAGCAGCCATGAAGGCATTGTCCTAAGAGATATAGGAACCAACCCCATTGGAGGATTTTGTGTAGGGCTGACCTACTCTGACTGGTGTTTGGGGGAGATTACTGCTATTGTAAGGAGAATGGGTTGGGGCACCCAAAAGGCTGTTTGCTGGCCCCTGAACAGCCCCTACTCTGGGCAGGAGCCAATGATGGTGGCCTCAGTGGGGGTGGCAGTGACAGGCATAATGCTAAGGGTCTGTGACCTCCCTGTGTTTCCACGCAGGAGACTTTGTGCAGCTGCCTGTGCCCATCATCCAGCAGCTCTACCACTGGGACTGTGGCCTGGCCTGCTCCAAGATGGTGCTGCGGTGAGTGGGCAGGCCCAGGCCCTCCCCATCCACACCATCTGCTCTGGCTGGAAGGAGAAACAGGGAGAGACCTGGGTGGGATTCATCATCCATATGGCTTTTCTTGGGTGGGGCTTACAGGAGGCCCAGCTTCCATCCAGGCTTGGTCCCATCTGCAAAAGCAAGCAAAGGGTGGACGAGGCCTTCTAGGTAGTGGCTCTGGGGATAACCAGGGAAGTTCCAGGTACCTGGGCCTGGTCCACAGAGTGACCCCATCACTGGGACACGGGACCTTCCAACTTGAGGCTCCTGCAAGACTGTGTCATTAGGGAGCCAACTGTTGAACTAAGGCTATGGGAATATCACAGGAACCTTGACTGTCAGAGCATAGAGCGCCATAGTCATCTCCTTGTAGGAGACTTTTCAGGTAGCTGCCAGGAACCCCAGAGCAACCTGTCCCTTACCTGTTTTATATCCTGGAATTCCAGGCAAGATCGTGTTCAACAAAAGGGTTCTGTGCCTAAAACTTAGAAAACCACTAATGTGGTCCAAGCATCTCATCCTAGAGATGAAGCTGGTGAGGCCTGAGAGGTTGGCAACTTACCCGAAGTTACATAACCTTCAGGAGATTCAAGAAGCAGAATCCTTGACTCTGGGGCCAACATGGTACCCCAGGCAGCCTCAGGTCGTGCTCAAGAAGTAGGCAAGATACAGGATTTCATGACAAAGGCTGGAACCTTTAGGGAGTGGGAGCCCTGATAGTGGCTGGTGGGCCCCTGGGAGGAGGGTGGCCCCAGCCAGCTTCCCCACGTAAGCAAGCCAACCTCAGCAGCCCATCTGCACACAGGTACCTGGGCCCGCTGGACGACGGTGAGTTTGAGAGTGCCCTGCAGGAGCTGCGGCTAACCAGGAGCATCTGGACCATTGACCTGGCCTACCTGATGCGCCACTTTGGCGTGAGGCACCGCTTCTGCACTCAGACCCTGGGTGTCGACAAGGGCTATAAGAACCAGGTGGGCAGCCAGCCACCAGGCCTTCACCTAGGTCCAGTAATTGAAAGGGGGTATGGTCAAGGCCTGGACACCCGAGTGGACACACAGGTGTGCAGAGACCAGACTCTATGGGTAGGACTTTCGATCTAGCCAGACTAGGTGACCTTGGGGTCCAGCCTGCTCAAAGCCTCTGAGCAGTGAGACTCCTGTTGCCTGCCTTCAAGAGCACTTGATGATGTGCAGAGGAGCATCTCAGGCTGCCTTCCTGCATCCTTTCCTCCTGTCGCTCAGGGCCCAGGGCCTCAGAGCATGTCACTCTGACCTTACCCTGCCACCACTTGCCCATTTTCTTCCTTGTCACAGGGACAGATGGCTCCAAGCTGGATAATTGGTATTCCGGAAGAAAAACTGAAATACCGTCTTTCCTATTTTTTTTTCTTTTTGAAAAAGAAAAAGATAGCCTCACCATTATACTAGTGAACTGCCCCCCCCCCCCCCCACCAGCCACCGACCCACGTAGTTAGAGCCAGTCTTGCCTGCTACAGAGGCACATGTTGGCCCAGGCTCCAGAACTTGGCAGAGTAGAGTCTCTGCTGGCCTCGTTGGCAAGAGGGTTGTCACATGGTGGCCAGGGCCAGTCAACCTAACTTTCCTTTGACCCTTCCAGGCCAGGGGAGGAAGGCTAATGGATCTGGCTTGATCACTGTAGCTGCAAGGCAGAGAAAAGAGCCCAAGAACAGGGTCTCTCCTGCTTCCCCCACAGGGGCTCTAGCCCCCTTCAGTCCCCTACACCAAATGAAGTATGTTCCCTGGACCTCACCTTGCTAAGCCAAACAGTGGAGGAGCATCTGGGTGGGCTCAGCCATCCCCTTTGCTCATTTACCACAGATTCCTGCTCATGCCCACAGGGTACACAAGCCCAGGGATGACTACCCTTGCTGGGGGAGCTGACCCGAGCTCAGCTGCCTACCCATCTCCTGAGCATCCTCCTCATGCCTCTGTGTAGTCCCATGCACTCTGGCCAGCCACCCTGCTGTAGAAGACACACACAGCATTCTGCCCAGGCATGCTACATGTGCCATCTCCCCTAGCAGACTGGGCTCCTCCCCTCTTTGACCATCTTTAACTCCATCATGTGCCCTGTACTTCATCCAGAAGGGGCGAGGGCAGCCAGGACAGGCAGCCCCTCCAACCTGCCCTACTGTCTTCAGTCCTTCTACAGGAAGCACTTTGACACAGAGGAGACCCGGGTGAACCAGCTGTTTGCACAAGCCAAGGCCTGCAAGGTGCTCGTGGAGAAATGGTGAGCCTCCCCTCACTCTTGCTTGTGTGCCTGCTCACCCACATACTTGCTGTCAGGGAGGCCTCAGGATGGCGTACAGGAAAGGCTAGGAACTTTGGCAGTCAGGCAGAACTGGGGTGTCCTACCCAGGTGGGTAACGGCATGGACTTACCCTCCTGAGCCTTACTGTTTCTATCCATAAAATGGGGACAAGTGGGACTACGTGACCTGCTGTACACAAAACTGTGGCCTAGGATGGATCGCAAGCAGGCCCTGGAGGGACAGGTGAGCAAGACAGACTCCAGCCAGCCCTCAGGCTGCTCACAGAATGGTAGTTTGAGACAGAACACAGGAACCCTTAATGAAGTGGTGACAGCCTAAGGAACATGCTGGCAAAGTGATGGAGGGTGACAGGGGACAGCCCCCCGCATGTAGACCTGGCCCTCAGATCTCCCCACAGGCTTCTGTGACCTTATGTGGGTCTCCCCCATTCTCATCGATACATGAGGGCAGGATTCGGGCAGATCCCTGGGAGTAACTTGCCCCGATGCTAATATTAGACTTCCTTCTCCAGGCTGAAGTGCATTAGCTTAGATCCCCACTGGGCTACCCTAGATCACTCTGCTCAGGTCTCCCTGTTCTTGAATGACTTTTGTTTTCACTGTTAACATCATGTGTTACCACACGATAGGTAGTTACGAAAACGGGAAAAGTCTCCACGCATCCATCCACCGCACAAGCACATGTTGGGAGGAAAGGCACCCAATGTTCGTTTAGTGGCACGTGCCACGTGCTGTCTTGCTGAGTGGGAGCTGGTGCTGTCCCATGGGAAAATAGTGTGAGGGGCCCACAGTCACCGCTGGCAGCTCGGCCATGCTGTGATCCAAACCTGGCACTCCGCACCCTGTTATTCCGTGGAGCATGGTGCTTTTCCTTCCAGCCTAGCCCCCGCTTTTTCCCTGTAGTTGAAATCCCGCGCTGTTACGTACCATTGGGAACTCAGCCAGCTACTTCATTTCAAAGACCAAGTGGAAAAATGGCATGTTTTCCTGGGCTGAGGCAACCAAACCAGATTGCCACATGACTTGGCCGTGGGCTGGAGTTGGGCCAGGCCACGGAGTGCTAATGCCGTCGCTCCTGATGAGACTGTGGAGGAAGGAGGCCCCTCACTTAGGGGCCCACTACCTCACAGCCGCTCGCCCGTTCTGGATTCTTAGTTTGAAGAAATCTTAGTTTGCTGCCTTCTGAGGGGGCATTGAATGGGGCCGTGCCTAAGAGTCTGCCTCGGGGAACAGCTGGCTCTGCGGAACTAGGGATCCCCTGGAAGCGCTGCTGACCCGCCCCTTCCCAGACAACCCCTTCTGCCTTGGGAGCCTTCGAGAAAAAAAAGAAAGAAAACTAGTCTTTTCAGAGAAGCATGTGGTTTTGAAACTGACAAAGCCACACTTGGCTCAGATTTGGGGGATTAAATTGGACTGACAGTTTCCAGCGTAAACCGCATGTGATTTAGAGTAAATGACCAAGGAAGGTGCTCAGCAAAAAAAAAAAAAAGAAAAATTCACCAGCCAGGCCGGGAGGTGGGGGTCCCATGTGCTGCTTCAGTGGCCTGTGACAGGGGCCCCTCTGGAGCCGACTTCCTGCCACCCCTGGAAGACCTGACAGGGCCAGCTTGTCCTTGGGCACACTCAGAGCCCTCCTGCCCCCTGGCACTGGTCCCATGCTTAATCCTGGGCTGAGCCCAGGCCACAGTGACAAAGCAGGATGTTCCCACCTGCAAGGAGCTCAGGAGGGAGGGCAGATGAGCCGCGGCCCCAAGCTTTGTGATCCAGGCAGGGGTCCACTTGAGAGATGGGGAATGGGGCCCAGTGGCACCAGCTGACCCTCCTCCCGCCCACAGCACAGTGAGCGTGCAGGACATCCAGGAGCACCTGGCCCAGGGCCACGTGGCCATTGTGCTGGTGAACTCTGGGGTACTGCACTGCGACCTCTGTTCCAGTCCCGTCAAGTACTGCTGCTTCGCCCCCAGTGGCCACCGCTGCTTCTGCCGCACCCCCGACTACCAGGGCCACTTCATCGTGCTACGTGGCTACAACCGGGCCACTGGCTGCATCTTCTACAACAACCCAGCCTACGCCGACCGTGAGTGCTGGGCTGGCTGGGGACAGCGGGTGGGGCAGGCTGCATTCACCGTCCAGGCCCCGTGACTCCTTCTCATTCGACCCGGTGGCCAAGACTTCCCTCGATGCCTTTCCCCCAAAGCCTCGGCTCCTCCTGGGCTCCTGTCATCTGTGCCACTCCTCTGGCCACACACAGACTAGCCATACACCTGAGGCCATACCGGCCTCCACACCCCAGTCATTGCGACACCAGGTTAGGCCATCTGTCCCTCCCACACCACCAGCCCTACCCCACTGCCCAGGGCCCCACCTCATTCTTACTCTGCAGTTTCCTCCCCCTGCAGCTCCCTTACTACAGCCTTCCCAGGACAGCCAGCAAGCACACTCATCAGAAAGGAAAGTCTGCCCAGTCCCAGCTCCTGCTCCAGATGCAGCAAGGGCTCCCCACCTCCCTGGGGACTGGAAGGGACTGCCCCGACTCTAGCAGACTTACCCCATGTGTCCTCAAGCATGTTTCTTCCCCTCTGGGCCTCACCTCCATCTGCTAAACTGGGGGGAGGATCAGAGAATGAGTTCATGAAGGCTAAAGTAGGCAAGGAAGGCTTCCTGTGGGTGGAAGACGAGTGGCAGAGGGTGGCCAGGCAGGTGGGACATGGCCAGAGCTCCCCCAGCTCCCCTGAGCGTCAGCGAGGCAGGTATGTCCCCCGCTCTCTGACCCCACTCTGCCCTTCCTGCCCCCAGCAGGAATGTGCAGCACCAGCATCAGTAACTTCGAGGAAGCCAGAACAAGTTATGGCACAGATGAGGACATCCTCTTTGTCTACTTGGACAGCTGACAGCGGGAGCCTGGTGTGCCCAGGCCCTCACACGCTGCCCCACCCGAGCCGGGCCAACTCAGGAGGCCTTGGCCCAGGCCCCGAGCTGCTGGGGCTTGGATGCGGAACTGCAGCCTTGACCCGTGTGACAAAGCCCCAGGGATTTCTTAGAGCCTGAGGCATGCGTGCTTTGTCTGCCAGTGTCATGCGTGTCGTCATGCCACTTAGCCTACGCACCTGCTGGTTGCTGGAGGCGTCCCCAGAGCATCTGAGTAGAGCCTCCCCTAGGACCCCAAGCCTGACTTGAACCGTGCCCAGAGGACTTCCAGCCCTCTGGGTGCCCTTGTTGCCTGTGAACCAGACCCAGGGCAGGGGAGAAGCCTGAGCTCATCTCCCCACAGACCTGGGGGTTGAGCCCTGGAGATGCCACTCGTCAGGATGGTGTCCGTGTGTTTGGAGACCATGTAGCCAACCCCGGCCCCCAGGGCTGTAGACGACTCCAGGCCTTGCTAGGAACTGCCCTCCCCCCTCCCCCCCAGAAGTGCTATAGACCTCCCTGTGCCCTTTGGTGGATGCCGCCGCTCCCTCCCACCTCCCAGGGGACCCAAGTTCCTGTGGCTGGTTGCAAGGCTTCCGGGCCCTGGGGAGGGCTGGGCCTCAGGCTGAAAGGACGCTGAGTCCTCCCCCCGCAGCCTGCAGGTACTATAGCACTGTAGTTTGGAGGGCCCTCGGGAGTAGACAGGGCCCTGGCTCTTGCTAGCTAGCAGTGCTGAGTGTACTCCAAGAATGCCTGACCTGGAGGGCCAGGTGCAGCCGCCTGGGTCCCAAAGGTCCCCCCAGCCCGTGAGCCTTCCTAACACTAGCCTAAGCCCCGACAGTGGGGCCCATTCTCTGGGTGTGGGGAGCCCCAGGCCTCACAGGCCTGGGGGCTGGGGTGCTGGGGCCTGCACTCCTGAGGCAATGGTGGGAGACCGCCTGTGGCCTCCCACCCCCCCCAATCCTCATGCCAGGACCTTTTGCACAGAATGTTGGGTCTCTCCTGTCCTGACAGAAGGGTGGCACCTGCCCAGGGTCACACAGCACTGCACGTAACATGGACTAGAGCTGTTTCCTTCTTTCTGTTTTTTTCTTTCTTGGTGGGTGTAGGGGGTTGTTTGGTTTTTTGTTTTTGTTGGGGTTTT
This sequence comes from Mirounga angustirostris, assembly GCF_029215605.1. Lineage (NCBI taxonomy): Eukaryota > Metazoa > Chordata > Mammalia > Carnivora > Phocidae > Mirounga > Mirounga angustirostris. Next base: position 66,049,957 of record NW_026991722.1, read on the forward strand.
TTTGCGATTTAAGTTTTTCACTTGTGGGGAGTGAGAGTCACCCTCAAGTAAGACAATAATAGTGAGATTGCAGGTACTTTGGAACCACTGACACCTCTCTTCACAGAGCAGATAAGCCAGCCCAAGTTCTCTTCCAAAGAGAAAGGGACTCAGGGCTGGCGGGCTGAGAGCCAGGGCCCCTCACCTTACGGATAAAAACTGGCCATCAGTCTCGGGGGAGTTTGTCCAGGACAGTGGTGGGGTTGGGTCTCGAACCCAGGTCTGCACCTAAAAGCTAAGGGAACTGGATCATTCCCAAAGAGGCCAAGGACACCCACCCCTCATGAGCTGTCCCTGGCAAAGGAGCAGGGCTGTCCCAGCAGCCACACTGCCCCTGTACCCCTGTGTCTTGGTCTTCTGTTGCCCAAGGCATGTTGCGGTGGTAGCTGCTACCCTCTGGACTGCAAACCATGCCCAGCATCTGTTCCCACCAGCCGGCTGACACCTCCCCACCATGGCTGCTCTGAGGGGCAGAGGTGGGCTCTGCTTACGAGGGCTGTCAGACCATCCAGCCGTATTGCTCCTCAACACCAGATGCAGCCTTCGGCCCAGAGGGAGGCGCTGTTAGCTGGTTAGCTGCCAGTTAGCCACCCTGGTTTCAGGGACTAGCAGTGTCTTCAGACTGGTCTTCTCTCTTTTGCCTTAATGTTGGGTGGCCCAAGATCCCCAGGGAGCTCCAGTTTCACGCCCAAGAATACCACATGCGGCAGCTGTGGGGTTTGGGCACCGTCAGGAAAGATCTGGCTCAAATTGTGGTGAGAATAGACACATCAAGGAAAAAGGAAAGCAATGAGGAAGTGAAGCTTTGGATGACGGGGAGCAGCCTCCACAGAGAGCGGTCACAGCACCTCAGTCCATCACACGGCATGTAGAAACACTCAGTCCCTGGGCAAGCCGCAAGTTGGAGGTCACCCACCCGGAAGAATAACAAGAAAGCTACCCGTGCCTGAGACAGTGCCATCTGCCCGGGAGGGTCATGGGGGTGGAACGCAAACGTAAAGGCGTTCTTGCACACGTCCTGAACACAAGGCTGGAGAAAGCCCAGACTTCAGGAACTTCTGCCCATAGCACTTGGCACCCATGACCCCTGTCCCCATGCTGGGGGCCCAGCAAAGCCACACTGGACACTTGGTTTTGTTCACTCCAGCCGCACAGGGACAAAAGGGATCTTTTGCATTGCAGAGATTTTCTACATATATATATATGTATATATATATACATATATATATTTTGTTTGTAATGAGCCATTCTCAATAAACATTATTCTCACTGCAAAATCAATGGCATTCCCTGTCCCGCTTTTGTGAATTCTTGTTTCCCTCCCAAATTCTCAGCTTGAGCACGTGCGAATCCAGGTCCTTGACCTGCCATGCCAGGTTTTAGCTGGGACTAGAATCCTGTTTACTGCTTTTCAGTTCTGCCTCCCTCCTGATGCTTGTGTGGGGCTTAGGTAGGCACTGGTGGAGATAGAAGGGCCTCAGAGCTGAGCTTGATGGCGGTTCTTGAAGAGGGCATGAAGCGCAGACAGCCTCGGGCAGGAGGAGGGTCTGGGGGGATGTGGAATCGAATGAGAGAGACAGTGGGGCCCACGGGAGGCAATAGAGTGGGGAGCCCTGCCGGCAGGACTCCAGCCCTCCCTGTACCTTCCACCCCCAATCAGCAGCTCCCCTTATTTGCTAGCTATTGGGTTCTTCTAGTGTTACATTTGATAAGAATTCTATTTCTGAAAAAGGAAGTGTTTGGAAATCCTACCTTACCTGGCAGCCTCAGGCCTGCCCCAGGTCCCACAGAGAGCTGACAGAGCCAGAACTGACTTCTTGGGTAGGGTCTCAGTCTCTGGCCTCTGTTCTCGTCCTGACTGCTGCTCTGCGGGAGAAAAGTGAAGATGAGGGAGGTGTTGAAATGGGGGACCAAATATGGATGAGGTAGCGAGTACTGGGTAGAGTTGGCTGCCCAGAGCATGCAGGGTGAGGATAGCGGAGGACAGGCTAAGGATTCCTGGGAGGGGCCCCGCTGGGAGCCAAGGGGCCAGGCCGGAAGGGAAAACTGGGTACAGCCGAACAGGTGCCTATGGCCCGGGGTCTCTCAAGCTGTTGGCCAGGGCTACAGTCACCTCAGGGTTTGACATACTGGAGCGTCTGCTTCCAAGCTCACTGACAGGGCTGCTGGCCATAGGCTGCCTGGGTGTCCTCATGATAGAGCAGGTGGTAAAGACATGGAGGGAGGGAGAAAGAGGGAGGGAGGGAGGGAGAGATTGAGAGGGAGGGAGAAAAGCAGCACCCAGTATGGAAGCCACAGCTTTTTAATAAGCTAATCTCAGAAGTGACATCCTATCATTTCTGCAATACTCTATTTAGATAGTTAGAAGTGCATCAGTTAAGTCCAGCATACACCAGGGATTTACACAGGATATACCACGAGGCAAGGATCACTGGATGTCTGGTGGTTACGTTTTTTAAATCTTAGAACAGAGCTAGGAACACCCCTGGAGACGTCCCAGCTAGCACATCCTGAGGCGTGCCCTTCAGAATACCAATGGTGAGAAGTTCTGTATAATGGGGTGCCCTGGTCAGGTCAGTTTGGCAAATACTGCACGCTACAGTCCCCTCCGGGGGATTTAAGAAGTGCAGAAAAGGCTCTGTATAATCCTGCAGCAAGGGGACTCCCTTCATTTATGGTTTCCCCAAATTCCTTAGCCACAGCTGTTCTTGAGTAACACTGTTACTCTGTGAAATATGCTAGCACTTGGGTAACCATTGGTCTAGTCCAAGGGGGAGAGTGCAGCCCAGAGAGGGGAGCAACTGGCCCAAGGTCATCACTCAGTGAGCTATAGACAGAGCTAGACCCCAACCCACCAGTGCTACTTTCCCAACCTTCAGCCCAAAGTAACCCTGACCATAGTCCAAAGTAACCCTGGTGGCCCTGTAGGGGCAAGCCAATGCCAGAAGAGCCAGGAAGTGAACTCTGAGTTCTGGAGCTGGAGATGGGCTGCCACAGGACCCTGGGGTTCTGCCTCCAGGTAGAAAGCCTGGCATGTGGCCCCAGTACTCTGGAAGAGCACAGATCCTGCTCTCCTTGCTGACTTGTCTCAAGCTACAGTATCCAAGAACACACATCACGGACTTGCCCCCACCCTCCAGAGTCAGAACAGAATTGAGTAAACCAGGAAGATACTGAGACATCATCCTGCTGTGCTGCTGGTCCCAGGGGCCAAGTGATGGGACCAGCATGGACTTAAGTGTTCATGGGAAAGCCTCAGTGCCAGGAAATGGAGGCTGACACTCCCATGGGCCCAGCGCGGTGGCCTCTCCAGTGACTTCTCCATCCTCCCCAGGCCCCTCCCCTGCCCGTCTCCCTCCTCTGTGTCTCGCCCTGGCTGCCTGCCCCGACATGCATCCTGAATACTGCTTCCTGAGGATCTGCCCCCAGCCCCTGGGTTTCCCCCAGAACCAAGGGATCTGGTGAGCCAGTCTCCCCAAGCTGTTTGGGGCCCCTTGATTTACAACGGTTACATTACATTAATGTCCACAGCTCAAAACAGACCCATTAGGCAGCCAAGTTGGCCTCCTTTCTATATCTCTCACCCACCAAAGTCCTTTCTTTCCTCAGGGCTCTGCTCAATGTCACCCCTTTTAAAGGAGTACCTTTTTCCACACCCCTCAGCCACATCATCCTGTCTACCTGTCTCCACTACTGTAGCCCCCAGCCCTTGACACCTAGTAGATGCTTGATAAAGTATGTGAATGAGTGGTCAGTGGCAGATTTTTAATGATGCCTGTTTTAGTGGCTTTCTTGTACTTTTCAGAATCAGAGGTCACCATTCAGGGGAAGGTTGCATTTGAACCTATGATGTTATGCAGAATTCAGTAGACACTCTCTCTTACAAGGATGAGTGGGAGGATGAAGCCCCCCCGCCCCCCACTAGTGGCTGCATTTCTGCACATCTCATGAGCAGAGACACTGGCTATTCATTCTGAACCAACTTCTCAAGAATGTTTGTATAGCAAGTAGCCTTGGAAGACATGAAGTATCTCCCTTCAGGGCCACAGACAGGCAGATACATTGCCCGTTATAAAAGATTTGGGCTCTTGGGGCGCCTGGGTGGCTCAGTCGTTAAGTATCTGCCTTCGGCTCAGGTCACGATCCCAGGGTCCTGGGATCGAGCCCTGCATCGGGCTCCCTGCTCAGTGGGAAGACTGCTTCTCCCTCTCCCACTCCCCCTGCTGTGTTCCCTCTCTCGCTGTGTCTCTCTGTCAAATAAATAAATAAAATCTTTAAAAAAAAGAAAAAAGATTTGGGCTCTTTAAACTCAGGGCTCCTCTCCTGTAACACAACCCATTGCACATGCAAGCGTCCCTGGCTTTCTTGGGAACTGGGACTTCGAGAATCTGCAGGACAATGAGGTACTCTACCTGGATGGTGCACTGGTTGTTGCTAACTCCCTGTGGGCAGCCTGTGGGCAGGAGGCATCCTGCACTATCTGGTGGTCAGTTTCATGTCTGCCCCATTGTAACAACTAGTAGTAAGTCTCGTCCTGGTTGGGCAGATGGCTGTGACCCCTTTCAAACAACAGTTACAGAGATGCACACCTACGTGGAACCTGAAGGGTAGGAAATTCAAAACAGCTGTGGGAGGAAAGCAGGTGGATCATTGGAACCTTCCCCGGTTTGCTTGAGCAATGAGGGATTGGAGCATGTAGTGCTTGCCAAGAAGGAATGTCACAGTTGGCCCTCTGCCAGCTCAGTGCTTCCTGCATTCTCTCATGCCAAACTTAACTCCACTAGGAGACAATCGTAAAGGGTCCCAGAGGTTTTTTTGCAGTGGGTTCAGGCTGCTGAAAAGAGCTTTGGTTCTCTTAGAGAGATTCCCATGAGACAAATTCCTATAGAAAGTCTTAAAGAAGTACTGACCAGTATTTGGGCTCTTACTACCTCCAATTTGGTTTGCAATGCTGATGAAGGTAGCTGATAATGAGAAATGGGCCCCACCCTGGAATGCCTCCTCAAGAATCAACTTAAAAAGGTTTCTAAGTCGGCCTCCTTCACTCCTTCTTGGCCCACACTTTCTCATACAGCTGTTTGGATTTGGGGATTCAGACTTGATGATTCCTAGGCATGTTGCTTCTTTTTTTTTTTTCCTAAGAGCAACTCTAGGCCAGCGTGGTTGCCACATGTTCTAAAGTGACAGCCAAGGGGTGTCTGGGTGGCTCAGTCCATTAAGTGTTCAACTCTTGATTTTGGCTCAGGTCACGATCTCAGGGTTGTGAAATTGAGCCCCACTTGGGGCTCCCCGCTGGGCATAGACTACTTAAGATTCTCTCTCTCTCCCTCTCCCTTTGCTCCTCCCTCTGCTCATGTGCTCTCACTCATTCTCTCTCTCTCAAATAAATAAATAACTTAAAAAAAAAAATCAAGTGACAGCCCAGCTAAAAGGAGGCCTAGAGGGCTTCAAACTTGATTTTAGTTCAGCCGCTTGGATTCTCTTGTTGGACTGACCTGGCCATAAGTCATAAGAACAATGGCCACTAGGGTAAGTATATTGTTTGCCAAGACCCACTACGGTGACCCATGGAGGATGAAGTTGGAAAAATAACAGGTCTAGTGCATTTTATAAAAATGCCCTTGTTCCTCTTGCCCCTGGCCCTTCCAAACAAAGGCTAGGGGGTTGAGAAAGGGGTAACTGGGAAGGTGGTCTCAGCTACTGGAATTCACACTGACTTTGGAGGAGGAACAGCAACTTTGACACCTAGATAGGAAACAGCTTAGATTCTAGGAGCTAGGTAGGGAGGAGCACGAATCATTAATGATTTTTGTCTTCCATAATTGCCTCTGGAGCCTTCACTATGAAAAATGCCCCAGTGTGGCACTCCCAGACTTTTGTAAGCATGTTAAATATAACTGATTGCAGGCGTTTGCCTTCTTCCCAACCAGATGGTTTTGATCACAGCTTGATCACCATTCCTAATTAACCTTACCAGAAGCCTGTTGGAAACACAACACAGGGGATGTCCCTGGCTCCTGCATCTCCCAGGAAAAACAACCATAATACCGCCAGATGTCTTCCCAACCCCTATCCTCATAGAACTCATTCAGCCATTCTGGGAAGAAGGCAAATGTCACCCAGCCGGTGGCATGCGCAAACAGGATAGATTGGCCTGATTACCTTCAGGCAGTCCTTCCAAAAACAAGGATTAGATTTAATTATTCAAACTAACTGGGAAACCTAAGGCCTACCAGCTGGTCAGGAGGCCACACTGGAGATGTAATCAACCTGTGCCCTGACTTATATAGGTCCTACTTGGGAAACCACAACACTTGTGAAGAACACTTTCTAGGCGCACCACGTGTGCCCTGCTGACTGTTCTTGTATGGAGGCCAGGCAGTAACTTGCCAACCTCCCCCAGAATAGTGTCTTGGATCTTCATGCTGGTCATAGGCCAGAATCCATGGAATTACTGCCAAATCCAATGTCATCAAGATTTCTGTGTGGTGTTTTGTTTTTTGTTTTTTGTGGTTTTTCTTAGGTATTGTATAGTGTTAGCTCTTACACTTAGGTCTTTGGTCCATTCAATTGCTGAAGCACATACCACCAATAGATCAGGTTGCCCACAGACAATTGTGGAGATCCCGCTAAAATGAGGCTAGCCCTAGTTACTAAGGGGAGCTTCCTGAACCAGTAACTGACTCGTTATTTATGTGCACTCTGTGGGCAGATATCCCCATGATGGTAGTCATCTGATTAGAAAAGGTGATACAACATTTGCCCCCGATTTTAGCTGAAGCAATCAGGGTTTCCACCTTGGCCCTGGAGGGCATTTCAGGTCAGTGTTAGATCACTGGCTAGGTTGGTATAGATAATAGAGTTGCCTAGACTTTCTCCAAGGTAGGCCAAGGTAGAGATTGGGCAATATCTAATATATCCTGCCATACCTGGATTAATGGCCTAGGCCAAGTGGAAAGGTCAATATTTGAGACAGCCACTTGACATTCTAAGGTAGACCTTGATGGTTCATGGGGTTTGTCCATCCTATTGGGTTGAGGACCCTGGGAAGTAGGACGGAGGGTCATTTGCAGGTTGGGCTTGTTCTGCTCCTTGAAGTTCTGTGGATAAAATTGATGAACTCCTACAAGAAAAATGGAACTGATTTGGTCCAGCCTCTGTTAGTCAAATTAATCAGAGTGTCTGATAGAGTAGTACACTCATGGGGAAATTGCCAGAAGTCAAGATGATGCAGAAATGAGAAATGGATATTGGTTGGAAGTTATTGCTACAGGTCTCTCACTTTTCTCAAATTTCTGCATGATGCATGAGCTAGAACCATGAATGCCTTTGTCCTGGACTGTCTTTCCAAAGATGTTTGCAGAACCAACAGCCTTAGAAGATAGAGCTGTCTCCCTCTGGAGCAAAGTGCAGGTGTTCTTCCAACCTTGGTAGCCAGAGATAGTGTCTGCCTTTAGAGCAAAGGGCAGGCATGCTTTACTTTCCAGTATGAAAGATTTCAATTCTCTACGCTCTTCTCCCTCTTTCCCTTTCTCTTTTTAATGCAACCCACTGCGCATGCAGGAGTCTCTTGACCCTCTTTTGTCTTGTCCTGGGGGAATTGGGGCTCAGGGAACTGCAAGATGGTGCTGGTACTCTGGCTGCTTCTACTGCTGTCCTAAGCTCCTTTGTCTCTGAGGAATGCTGTGTCTTCTGCTAGCATCCATGAAACTGAGGTCAGCTAAGTTGTCAGCTTCCAAACAGGGTAAGAGCTCAGATTCTTCCCAGTTCCTGACAAGATGTTTGTGTTTCTTTAACACAGTGAATTCTGTTTCTTAGAACTTATCCTAAAGGAAACAATAGAATTAAGACTAACTTAGCCATTAATCCTTTTAATATGCTGCTGGATTCAGTTTACTAGTACAGTTGACCCTCAAACAACACAGGTTTGAACCACACAGGTCCACTTATATGTGGATTTTTTTGGGGGGTGGGATATAGTACAGTACTGTATATGTATTTTCCTGAGGATTTTCTTAATATTTTCTTTTCTCTAGCTTACTTTATTGTAAGAATATAGTATATAATACATATAACATATGAAATATGTATTCGTCAACTGTTTATGTTGTTGGTAAGGCTTCTGATAAGAGCAAGCTATTAGTAGTTAAGGTCTGGGGAGTCGATAGTCATACATGGATTTTTGACTGTGTAGGAAGTCGGTGCCCCTACCTAACCCTTGCATTGTTCAAGGGTCAACTGTACTTTGCTGAGGAGTTTTGCATCAATATTCATAAAGGATATTGCTCTGTAGTTTTGTTTCCTTGCAGTGTCTTTGTCTGGCTTTGATGTTAACGTAATGTTGGCCTCAATGAGTTAAGAAGTGCTCCCTCCTCTTCAATTTTTTGGAAGAATTCGAGGATTGGTTTTAGTTCTTTCTTTCTGTTTATTTTTTAACAGCTTATTATTTATTTAGTAATCTCTACACCCAATGTGGGGCTGGAACTCATGACCCTGAGATCAAAAGTTGCATGCTCTTCTGACTGAGCCAGCTGGGTGCCCTGGTGTTAGTTCTTTAAATGTTTGCTAGAATTCACCAGTGGAGCCCCCAGGTCCAGTGCTTTCCTTTGTTAGGGGGGTTTTGATTACTCATTATGGGTTTTGATTACTAGTTACGGGTCTATTCGGATTTTCTATTTCTTCATGACTCAGTCTTGGTAGTTCATGTTTCTAGGAATCTGTCCACTTCATCTAGGTTGTCCGATGTGTTCGCAGACAATCATGTTAGTTTGCAAATGTGGGAGCTCCCCAGGTGAAATCTGAAACTGGCCCCCATACATGGAGGACAAGGAGAGACTGAAGAAAGACGCAGACCTTCCCAGATTGTAGGTGGCAGTTTTAATAAGCAAGGCCACTTACATATGAGGCTCGTCTCGAGTGGCCACAAGACAAGTAGATCTCTGCACGTGTCCACCAGAATCTTAAGAGCTCATATAGAAATCTTAACGGGGTTCAGTCACATATACTGCCCAGATGGTCTTAATAATATATTACTCTCTCAAGCTGTGTCTTTGAAGTAGCTCCTAGTGTAGCAACAGTGGGCACAACGTACATTCCAAGGATGGGGGGAAGCAGCGGGGGAGGGAAGGAGCCTCTGATTGCCTGGGTCCAGCTCATGGGTCAACCGGCAATCACATGCTCTTGGTGACCTCCTCTAACAAATTGTTCATAGTACTCTTATAATCCTTTTTATTTCTGTAGAATCAGTAGTGATGTCTCCACCTTCATTTCTGATTTTGGTAATTTGAGTCTTCCCTTTTTTTCTCACTCAAGCTAAAGGTTTGTCAATTTTGTTGGTCTTTTTGAAGAAACAACTTTTGTTTTCATTGCTCTTCTCCATTGTTTCTCTATTCTCTATTTCTCTCTGCTCTAATCTTTATTATTTCCTCGCTCCTGTTACCTTGGGTTTAGTTTGTTCTTCTTTTTCTAGTTCCTTAAGATGTAAAATTCGGTTGTTGATTTGAAATCCTTCTTTTTAAAATTTTTATTGTATTTTTTTAAATAAACTCTAAGCCCAGTGTGGAGCTTGATTTCATGACCCCAAGATTAAGAGTCACCTGCTCTACAAATTGAGCCAGTCAGGTGCCTGCTTCTTTTTTTTTTTTTTTAAAGATTTTATTTATTTGACAGACAGAGACACAGCAAGAGAGGGAACACAAGCAGGGGGAGTGGGAGAGGGAGAAGCAGACTCCCCGCTGAGCAGGGAGCCTCATGCGGGACTCGATCCCAGGACCCCGGGACCATGCCCTGAGCTGAAGGCAGATGCTTAACGACTGAGCCACCCAGGCGCCCACCTGCCTTCTTCTTTTTTAATGTAAGTGTTTATAGCTATACATTTCCCTCTTGCACTGCTTTCACTGCATCGTACAAGTTTGGGTATGTTTTGTTATTGTTTTCATTTGTAGACATTTTCTAATTTCCTTTGTGATTTTAATCCATCGGTTGTTCAAAAATGTGTGGTTTAATTTTCACATATTTTTGAATTTTCCTTCTGCTACTTATTTCTAGTTTCATTCCATTCTGATTGAAAAAGATACTTCATATGATTTCAATCTTTTAAAAATTTATCATGACTGGGCGCCTGGGTGGCTCAGTTGGTTAGGCGACTGCCTTTGGCTCAGGTCATGATCCCGGAGTCCTGGGATCGAGTCCCACATCGGGCTCCCGGCTCATCGGAGAGCCTGCTTCTCCCTCTGACCCTATCCCCTCTCATGCTGTTTTTCTCTCTCTCTCAAATAAATAAATAAATAAAATCTTTAAAAAAAAAATTTATCATGACTTGTTTTGTGGCCTAACATGTTATCTATCCTGGAGAATGTCTTTGCCTTTTTTCCTGTCAGGCACACTGTGGCTTGGCACCGTTCTCCCCTGGTAACCCAGATTCTAGCAATAAAGCCATGGGCTGGCAGGAGTGCTGTCTGCAGAGCTGGAGAGCCCCTCAAAAGCCTCAAACCCAGTCACCTCTCATCTTAGAGGTGAGAAAACTGAGGCTCAGAGGATCAGAGGCTTCACCCACGGGCCACAGGCCCTGTACACTAAACCACTGCAACTTCCCTTCCGTGGCATCAGCAATGATCACACAGAAACAAAAACTTCCACCCTAGGTTCAGTCAACAAATGTTTGCCGAGCATCTAAACATGAGTTAAACCCTCAAATGAGTCCATGTGTGCAGGGCCCATCTACTCTAAGGCAGACCTGAACATTTTGATTTTAGGCAGTGAGAGGTATAGAGAATCAAATCCTTTCTGGTGTGTTAGTGCCCATTTCATAAATGCACCAACTTGTTATCTAAGCTGGCTTCTGTATTAGGTTGACTACACGCTCCTTTTACAAACCACAGGCACAAAAGTTGTGGACACTGAAGGCCAGACAGAAAAGCTCACTGTATCTGCAGGGCTGGATTCTGTGAAAAATAAGTACAAAGGGGGCTTTTACATGAAGCGAAAAGTCTGTGGCTCAGAGAGGCTAAGGGGGTTAACACAGAGGGATGGCCAGGCAGTTCCAACCAGGTTTTTCTCCCGGGCTGTCCAGGAGCACCCCGGCCCTGACATGAGATTGGTTCATGCAATTCAGCTGTTGGGCCAGGGAAGGAATGAGCTGCCTTCTCTGACCGGGCACAGTAAGGGTAGAACCAGAGGACCCCACTCCCACCTCCAACACTGTGGCCGACTGTGGAGGTTTGAGACTTCACAGTTGGGACTCTTGTTTTAGAAAATATGTATTTATTTGAGAGAGAGAGAGAGAGAGAGCAAGCAGGGGGGAGGGCAGAGAGAGAGGGGGAGAGAGAGAATCTCAAGCAGCCTCTCTGCTGAGCGCGGAGCCCAACTCAGGGCTGGATGTCATGACCTTGAGATCATGACCCTGAGATCATGACCTCAGCTGAAACCAAGAGTCAGTCACTCAACCGACTGAGTCACCCAGGTGCTCTCAGCACAGGTGGGACTTTTGCTGTGTGATGCAAGGAACAGAGCCCACATAGGCTCCCTGGCCCATCTAGTCTGTGCCTCACCACTGTCCTGTGACATAAAGCAGAAGAGGGGATATGGTCCCACTTTACAGATGTGGAAGCCAAGGTGCAGAGAGGTGAGTAACCTGCTATGTCAGTCAGGCAATCAGTGCTCAATCAGAGAAGCAGAATCAACAGGGAATGCAGATATATTTATATATACAGGAGATACATACATATACATATACACACACACACACACACACACGCATATATATATATAAAGATACAAAGAGATTTAGTGGAAGGAATTGCCTTACATGATGATGGGGGCTGGTTAGCCAAGCCTAAAATCCAGATGGGACAGGCCACCAGGAATGGCAGGCTGAGACTCGGGGAGCACAGACTGATGGTCTGCTCTCTCTATAAATCTCTATTGCTACATCATACCATGGACTACCATGGCCCCCTTTAACACTGCAAATAGTCATGAGTGCCTTTAAATGAAACAAATTAGAGAAGAATTCCAGAAAACCTAGCACCAATGCAGAAAACTCATCCTGAAGATTAGAAGCAGAACAGTAGGATATATATTAAGAGATTTATTGCAAGGCATTGATTTAAGTGATTGTGGGGGCTGGAGAGACAAGTCTGAAATCTGTAGGGCAGGTGATCAGGAAAAACAAATGGGATCTCTCAGGCACATAGGGGTGGGGGAAGCTGCTATCCACAGGCAGAATTTCTTCTTCATCGGGGAAGCCTCAGCTCTCCTCCTGAGGGCCTTTTGACTGATTGAATCAGGCCTACCTAGATTATCTAGAATAATCTCACTTGCTTAGTTGACTGGTTATGGACTTTAATCACATCTACAAAATACCTTCATAGCAACACCCAGATCAGCGTCTGATTGAATATGTGGGGACAGAGCCATGTTGACACATCCAGTGACTGTCTCCCCTGCCCACAGCCACCCAATAGCTCAATGACTCTGGATCAGCCTCAGCTTCCCCTACTTGCACATACGCTCCCACCCTTACCCTCAGGTTGCCAACGGTCTAAACAGAGGAAGAGAGGAACCTCAGAACTAGGGCATCCCATGTGTCTAAGTGCAAATCCACCTGCACCATCAGTGCCTGAGATTTTTTTTTTTAATGGAGGTAAAATTCACATGACATAGATTTAGCCGTTTTAAAGTATACAATTCAGTGGCATTTCACATGGGTACTTTCACAGTGTTGTGTAACCATCACTTCTGTGTAGGCCCAAAACATTTCATCAGCCAGGAAGGAAACCTCATACCCACTGCAGTTACTCTTCAATCTACCCTCCCCACCTGGAACATTTTTAAACCAACCGTGTTATCAGGACATCATCAGGGGGAACTTGGGCTTTTGTAAAGCCTGATGTACTTGCAGAGGTGCCCTCCTTGGCGGGCAGGGGCTAAAATCCAGCTACTCTTTCACAACATTGGGGCTGTAGTTGGGTTTGACGACTTCAGCGAGCTCCTGAGCGTACATCTCATATCTGCCGGTCATCTGAAAGCAAAACACAGGCAGATTCCGGTTTACTCACCACCACCTCTTGCCACTAGAGGGCAGCCATGGGACAGAAATTTGTCAGGAAGGCCAGCGGGAGGACAGGACAGTTTCAGACTATAACGTAGAGGAACAACCCCTGTGTGGCCATTGGGTACTGATTCTAGCGCTATAGCAAAGATCACAGATGCTGAGATGACTCACACACACTGGCCCGTCTTGCTGGAAGACCTCTGTGACCTGTCCTTCCAGAAGGTGTGGCCTGCCCCGAGGTAGAAGGGAAGAAGGCTGTCCTGAGGTCTTGCAGAACCCCAGAAGAACAGCCTACAGCCCAGAGAGGGGAGTGACCTGCTCCAGGTCTCCAGGCAGCAGTGGAATTTGCTGGGATTTGCACCCTGGACTCCTGGTTCTGGGTCTGGGGGAGAGTGGGGGCAGGGCTGGCAAACCTACCCAAGGTGCTCACACCCAGGCATTCCCTCCCTCCTTCCCAAAACCCCGACAGGAGCTCAGGCCCACCACCATAGTTTGGGGCGGGGTGGGGCTTTTGCATTCAAAAAGTTACCGATGAGAAAACATTCTGTTTATTGTGTGGAATCTTGCATTAATCTCAGCTTCCCAGGAAGAGGAGAGCCAAGCCAGGAGACGTTCGTGTGCAATGCCTTATTTGTCTGATGAGGATCTGAGACTCAGGGAACATGCCCAAAGACCCATGCTCAGGTAAACGGGGGAGGTGATTCCTCCAGGACACGCTGGGCAAAGTCATGCAATCATGAGGACATTCATTTGCAAGTATAAGTGGGTTCTGAGTTGGTAGAAATACTGCTGGACACGAATGCAGCAAACTCCATCTGCATCCAGGATAAGAGGGCATATTCCAGGGGGCCAATGGCTGCCACCACCCCATTCCAGGAGGGTGGGCACTTCCGCTCCTCCCAGGACCCCTGGTGTCACATGTGTTAGGTCTCAAAGGCCACTTGAGACCTTCCAGTTTTACAAACAGGCATACTAAGGCCTGGGAGCAGAAAGGGCTTGCTTAGGGTGACTGAGAAAGGCCGTGGCAGAGACGGGCCTAGATTCCATTTCTATGTGTGACCCATTTCCCTCTACTGTCAAGGCCTAGACCATGGGGCCAGGCCACAGGCAGAGCCAGACACCCACATTTATCTTGTGATAAGTGCAAATGCCTGGAAAGGAAAAAAAGGATTAGAGAAGCCGATCCACTCTATTCTCCGTTCAAATGAAATTGAGATTAATTTGTTTGAAGGCGCCCAGAATCTAAATCAGACAAGAGGAGAATTTATTAAGGTCTGCTGCTTGGGCATCATTTGACCCAGTGGCTCCTCCCTCGCACACCAGCTCTGGGAGGAAAAGACCGGGTCCTCTGCTCGGCTTGGAGCCTCATCTGGCCGCTCCTGAGAGCAACCCCAGCAGCTGTGGTTTCCAGCTCGGCGAGCAGTATAGGGGTCCAAACAGAGGAGCGGGGCAACAGCAGTGGACTCAGGGACCCACCTTGAAGTTCCAGATGTCATTCACCTGCCGGCAGAGGTTCAGGTCGAGCTCAGCAACCAGCAGCCCGTCCCGGGTGCGGGAGAGCCCGGGAGTGCGGCTGCTATCCGGGGCTGCCACGTAGCTCGAGCCGTAAAAGTAGCCAAAGTCCTGGTGAGCTTTGGAGGAGCAAAAGAGAGCATCCGGGAGCTTGTGCAGGCAGAGAGGTAGGCATATCGAGCGACACCCAGGACAAAGTGTCCGTGCCACCCTCCCCACCCTCCCCGGCATCCCCGTGCCACCTCCTCAAACAACCTGCCTCCCTCCTCAGGCCTGAGGCTGAGCAAGTTCCTACAAAAGTCACCCTCACAGCCCTCACCTCTGCCCCGGAACATTCTTTTTTTTTAAAGATTTTTTTTAATTTATTTATCTGAGAGAGAGAATGGGAGACAGAGAGCATGAGAGGGGGAGGATCAGAGGGAGAAGCAGACTCCCCGCTGAGCAGGGAGTCCGATGCGGGACTCGATCCCGGGACTCCAGGATCATGACCTGAGCTGAAGGCAGTTGCCCAACCAACTGAGCCACCCAGGTGCCCCAGCCCCGGAACATTCTTAAAGGTCATCCTTGTAGAAGTATTAGCCCTTACTCCCAACGTTAGCCACCCACAGCCCAAGGGAGTCCTATAGTTCTGCAGGGCTTCCTGTGTGATCTGCTTCCTATGGTGGCCCAACACGGTGAGCTAGAGGCTCTGCCCTCACTTGCCTTCCCAGCTGCATCTGCCGTCCCTTCCCTCCGTGCCTCGGTCCCCTCACAAGTCAGGTGGTGCTAACAGCTACGATGTAAGGAGCAGGTGGGCACAGTGCAGGGCCTAGCAGGGGCTTGGGCACAGAAAGCACCCAGTGGACCTCATTTCCCTGCCTCACTGCACCTCTCTCTGCAGGGAGCTAACTGGGATTGGACACTCTGGACCTCAAGTGAGGGGATCTGGAACCCTTTTAGGAAGTGCTTTTCTGGGAAAACAGACCTGCTCAGTCCTCTCTGCCTTTTCCAGGGGATCCCCTAAGCTAGTTCTGAGACCTCCTTGGTGGGCCCTTGCCTTCCACATTCTTAGCCAGAGAGGTGGGACCAGTGGGTGGGGGATTCCTACCAGAGGTGAGGTGGTGTCTGCCCTCAGATCAAAACAAGCTGCGGTCCGAGGAACCCAAGGCAGTCTATGCTGATGTTCTGGGACATTTGTGCAGCTTGGGATGGGGTGTGGTGGCAGGTGAGAAGGACAAAGGAAGAGAGGGAAGGAGATGTGTAGGGTGGATAAAGCACCCCCTCTTTCAAGGGAGCCCACAAAAGGCTCTTCCATGTCTTCTAGGCCCATCTCCTTACCAGTCCCAGGGGAGGGATGGAGTCCAACCCAATACCATTCAATCCCCAATTGGGGAATGAGGTAGTCACAAGCCCAGGACCCAGCCACAGTCAGGCTCCCACACTGTGGGCCACGAAGACGAGAGGAGAGCACCCCTCCGACGATGGGTCACGTGTGCAGACCACAGTCTGTGGGGTAGACCCTGCCCGGAGGGGGCAGACAGAGAAGGGGACAGTGAGGCCCACGCCTCAGCTGCAGCCAACCACAGAAATTCCTGGAACATACCTTTCTTCCCATCTCCAGAGGTAAACTCGTTCGGGAAGCACTCCTGTGAAACAAAACCGAGGTGAGGCAAACCCATAGGCGGCACTACCAGCATGTCCCACCGCAAAGTCCGGCTGAGGGGGCCTCAGGGGAGCAAGTTACAGGCAGAGAAGGAATGGCCTGTACTCGCCGGGCGATCAACAAGTACTTATGAAATGTCCCCGCTGAGTCGCCAGCACTGGGCCAACACAGGCGGCCAGCAGGCAATTTGACAGGCAAGGTAAAAACCCCGACTTTGTCTCTGCGGAGTTTATAATCTGCTGGGAGGGAAAAAAAAAAAAAAAAGACGTTGAGCAGAGCGGTTCTCAGGCCTGTGGAAGGCGGCTGAGGTTTGTCTGCCTGGGAAATAAAGCCCCAGCTTGGGGTCTCTGAGGGGACTAAGGGGTGCTCACACACTGCTGTCAGAACTTCCCCCAAAGCCTAATGGAAACAGTACCTCAAGCCATGATGGGGTTACACAGGCTAATGAAAACACTGAGTTTCTTCATATTGCCAGAAATTGGACTGACTTACTGTAGATACCTTGATTATCCCAGCCTGAGCAGATGCTCTGATCAGAGTTTGACATCCGATTAATTAAGAATGAGGAAGAGGATTATTACGTAACGAACGCATTGTGTTTTGTAGTCAAGTTCACTCAGTGCATGGGTCAATGGGGAAAAATATGAAACAGGAGGGGCACCTGAGTGGCTCAGTTGGTTAAGCGTGTGCCTTCGGCTCAGGTCATGATCCCGGAGTCCTGGGATCAAGCCCCGCATCGGGCTACCTGCTCTGCGGAAAGCCTGCTTCTCCCTCTCCCACTCCCCCTGTTTGTGTTCCCTCTCTCGCTCTCTAATAAATAAATAAAATCTTTTTAAAAAATTAAAAAAAATATGAAACAGGAGACTTGGTGGGACAGGGTGAGAGCCTTCCAAAACAGTTTCAGCTACAAACCCAAATAGACAAAAACAGAAGAGAGACATAGTAATACCTTTAAAAGGAACAAACCAAGCCAGTCTCCCCTCTTCCGGGATCCTAGAATTTGTGGCACGCACACAGGGACAAGGACAAGAGGTGTGTGGTGTCCCCACCGGGGCCAGCGGACAATTGCTTCCCTTGTGGCCTTTGCTGGTTGAAGAGGCCAGGCCCCCTCTAGGCAGGCAGCTTTCCTAGCAGCTCTGTCCCCTCCCCAGCACACCTGGTTGACCAAGCCCGGGAGCCCAGCCAGACCGCGGGGACTTACCTTGCCCACTCGGTTGATGGCACAGGTGAAGCAGTGATTTGCAATGGCCGCATTTCTGGCCTCTACTGGCCACAGGGACTCACTGTGAGGGAGAAGCGAGAGGAACCAGGTGGCTGACTTCCCAGCCAGACGGGCTGGGTGCTCGCTCCCGAGCTACAGCCAGGCTGCCAGCCTTCTCAGCTCTGCAGCGGGGATGGCCAGGGAGACTGGTGTGGCTGCAGGTGTCCCCAAACCCATGGGCAGGCCAGCTTGTCCCGTGCTCAAGCCCAAGCAGCCTTTTGGGGCAGGTCTGCTGCAGGCCAAAGCAGCCCTGAGCCGCAGTTTTCTTTTCTGAAACTTCCTGAAAGGGATATTGTCAGGACTGACCACACCGGTGAAGCTTCTAGAGGGGGCTGCATGGCAGAAACTCCGTAACTGCTCATTCTCTCTCCTTCCCTCCTCCTGGGTTGGGTGAGGAACTCACCTTCCGGGCTGGTCAGGGCCTCACCTGGCAAATGTCAGAAGGGAGCTGGGGGCCTAAGGGCTCATGCACAGCCCTCTGTGGGCTCCAACTGCTGCCCTAATCCCTATCCTGCTCTGTTGCCTTGCAAAGCAGTCCCCAGAGCAAACAGGAAACCTGAAAGGAATTTAGGTAACCGGAAAGGGTAGTAGATTCTGTAGCAGATGTCATCTCCCCTGAGCCGGTCCCCATCTCCCAGTGCTTTCCTATTTTCCTCTCCTGAATCCCGAGACTCTAAGCAGAGGCTCCTTGGCCCTCTTACTGGCCCAGAAAGGAGGCACCACAAGGGCACAGCTGAGCTGTGGGCCTTCCTCAGTTCGGCGCCCACAAAGGTAGGATAGGATGAGAAGTGATGTCCCAACTGAAGACCCCGCCCTTCTCCGGCCCACCAACTACAATATGCCATGGAGTCCAGTGGGCCTTTTTGTCACTAATTATCTCTTGTCTGAGGAACAACATCATTAGGATTCTGGATTGACAGGTGTAATGCCCACTTAGAAACACTAAGTGACTGGGAGCAAAATGCCCTGGAATCTTTCTTCCTGTCAGTGTGCACCTGGTTTAAACCGGGAGTAGGTGGAGGGAGTGGGTGCTTGACAAGCCTAATTCTCAGGAGGATTCACGAGTCTGGAAAAAAAAAAATCACAGGCTTGATTGAGGGGACTCATTTGCTGCTTTTTTTCCCCCAGCTGCTAAGCCAAGCTGACAAAACTTTTAAGAAAGGCTTTTTATAGAAACACACCCGTAAAATGACATTTTCAGGAATTAAATAGACAGTTGCAGGGTGAGTGCCATAAAACATCTTTCTTGCAATTCTCCTGGGAGGGTACGTTGCGTAGGACTCAAACCCACAGCTGGCAATAAAACTTAGGCTCTCCAAACAAGCAAGGGAGAGGAAGCTGGAGGTTCATGAGAGCCCAGCGTGTGCGGGAATCATGGAGAGCCCACTGGGGGCATGGGGACATCTGCCTTATTCCCAGTGTGGCTACACTAGCCCCTAAAAATAATCATGGTGGGAAGAAGACATGCACTGAAGGGATGAAGGCACGACTCTCCTATTCACACACATATGTGGCCGAAATCTTAGACCACATGGGCTGCATGGCGCCATCAGGACGACTCTGTTCATGAAAACACACTTCAATTCTATTGTGTGCTTAGAACTGTGGGACCCCCAAAATGAGTGAGAACACCCCACCAACCCACAGAGCATGTGGGAGTCGGGGGGACAGGACATGCCGGAGAAGGGATGGATGGTTCCAGAAGCCATTGTTTATGTGCAGCTGGTGGGGATTTGCCTGACCTTGTGCTGAAAAACATTCACCATCAATTCCATAAATAATCATTTATCATTTTAAGAAAACCACCCAGAATCCCACCATCCTAATAAACCATCTGTTGTAATTTTTCTACACTCCACATCTATCCTTGGCAAGAAATGTTTACAGAGCTCTGACCGCAGCCTGGAAACATCTTTCTTTGCTCACAGGCTCTTGTCATGAGACTGCATTATCTTCAGAATGACTTTTGAGTGGCTGTGCACTAACATGGAAGAGATGGGCTGAAATTTACCTAACCCTGACATTTCTCTCACCTCTAGCTCTTTTATTATTATAAATAAAGCTGCCAGAAACATCTTCATGCATACAGCCTTTTCCTCCTCTTTTAGACACTCTGTCAGGTAAAGTTTTAGGAGTATAATTATCCGGTCAAAGGGTGTGAACATTTTGGGAGCTCATGAAACATACCACTTTCCAAAGGACCTGTTACCGTTTTAACTGACAGCCTCATCATACCCTTGAAAGGCACGAGTTGGATGATTGTTGGTCGAGAAAGGAAAATCAATAATTTTTAATAAGCCTAATAGGCTGCTGAAGACGCAAGCAGTTATGTGCATATTACATTGGGGTGCTTCTGTGTGCTTAATTGGGGCTAATAAAAGCCCGACAGAATAAGGTCAGGGATGCGGCCGTCTGAGCCTGAGTCCTCAGCTTTGCCTGCCTTGGCCCAAGAGCCAGTTCAGGCAGAGATGCTCAGCGCATTGGCTTCAGGTTCCTCGAGGGACCCCTGCAGGTAGATGGCGCTTGCTGAATGCCTTACACATGGCTGGCAGGAGGAGGTTGCTCCAGGGGCCTGGCCCAGAGGTTCTGCCCAGGTCCGGATGCTGGATGACCACTAATTACCCTACGTCACAACTGCCTTTGGATTCTGTCATAGTAACCAAGGTGCCATGAGGCCCCAGGGAGATTCTTCAGGGGATGTCGAAGACGAGTTTTTTCCCCTTCTGCCCAACAGCACCCCTCCGGGACACAGACAGAAACTTCGGGTGCACGGAGGGGGCAGCTGACCTGAGGTAGCCCACTAGGTTTGCGTTCTGGCTCATTGAGGGACCTGCTGTGCAAATCAGAATGCTGTGGGGATGTCGCTCTTGAGAAGGGGGCACAGTGCTTAGAAGAAAAGGTAAAGTAAATGTCACATTCTGACCTTCAGAAGAAATTAGACTGCAATTTAGTCAAGAGAGAAGAGTGACAGGGGTAGGCTGGCAGGGAACTCAAAGTTGCCCACCAGAACTGTCCCAGCTGCTCCCCACCGAGGGATCGGGGCCCTCCCCACCACCAGCGTCCCACTGCTAGGGCATTGGCAACCAGGACAACGAGAGTGAAAGCCAGCACCTCCTCATTCAGGAATCCTGCTTTGGAGGAAGTGAGTTGGGGAGAAAGATATTTGCACATAATTCCTAGAGTTCTGGTACTTGTTAATGATGCAAAACTGGAAACCACCCAAATACTCAGCCATTGGGGAAGAGAGAAGCAGCGGAAGTGCAGTCATGCTGGGTCATCTTAGCTCACCCACCATTATTAAATGAAGGGCCCCAGGGGTCTTGTGCAGGGGCCCAGGAACTGCCAGGGCCCGCCCCCCCACTGCCCTCATCAGGATAGATTTATCTGTTTCAGGATGAGGCTAACACCGAAACTCGTGTTAGGTGTTAGAAGAAAACACTTTGCTGGTTAAAAACAAATTTCAGAGCCACTTGGCTGATCTCTTAAGGACCCTCTCGGCTTTGATTCTCTCATTGGCTTGTTCCCTCGTCCAGGTGTCTGCCCTCCACGTGCTGGATGTCGCAGACAAGAGGCTTAGGAATCCGTGGTCCCTCTGTGAGGGAGCACAGTGGCCGTGACAGGGAAGGCGGCTAATTCTGGCCAGGCACCTACTATGCTTTGGGCACTTTAGAAGAGGAACTTTTTGGAAGCCTGACAATTATGGCGTGAGTGGAGGGGGACTGTTATCCTCTCAGTGTTCAGAATAATAGCAAAGGAATAGTATTTTACAGCAAAGCAGTTCTCAGCGGGGGGGGGGGGGGATCTTAATTGATGTTGAGTATTTTTTTTTTTTCACAGTTCTGAAATATACAACACGCAATCCCATGGCTCAGATTTGTTAGACAACCTGGTGGCCTCACTTGCCTGCTACAGTTTACCAAACCCACCTCTGAACCCTGCTGCTTGGCCATGAGCCGAAGAGAGCTAGGTCCCAAGAACCCTCCCAGATCCTACTTGCTGAGAGACCTGAGTGCTCCAATGGTGGCTGAGGGGTTGAAGATGATCTCAGCCCCGTTGATGCTGTACATGAGCCAGTTGAGAGGATGGTGCCGCCCATAGCAGATGTTCACCGCAATCCTCCCGAACTGAGTCTGGAACACGGGGTGTCCGAGGTTTCCCTCCATGTAGTAAGTTGACTGAAAAACAAAGGGCCATGTATGAAAGCCTCTGATCTGTACAATTTCTCTTTCTTTAGACCTGACAGAAAAAAAGAAAATATTGCCAGGACTCCAAAAGTAACAATCTTGGCTGTGACTCTAAGTTCCCAAATTTCAATCTGCTAAAAAAAAAAAAAAAGAGAGAGAGAGAGAGAGAGAGAGAAACCAAAGAAACCAGACAGAATAACTGGGAAATCACCATGGTTAATTTTTTCCCCACAATTTCTTTTGTGGCACGTCCAAAAAATCCCCGAAGCAACTTCCCACAGTATTTTAAGGACAAACTTTGGTTAGGTTTCAGTCATGGTACAACGAATGGTCAAGGTTTGGTCAATGTTAACATGAGTTAGTCAATGTCTTCACCAACCACATGTTCCTATGAAGAATGTCAGTGCTGAAGGGACTGGAAACTCATACAGAGCAATCCCCGCCTATTGGGGGAGAACACCACGGCCTCAGTGGCCATGCGACTTGTCCAGCTGATGAAGGCCAATCTGAGACTAGAGCTCACACCCTGAAAGTACTCTCCTCCACAGAGCTCCCTGGGCATCCTGCCCGGGACTAGGGACGTCCTGCCATGTCTGCCTCTCTGCCTGCCCCCTTGGGGCATTTTCATGGCTGGCACTGTGGAGGGGCTAGAGGGCTAGTTGGGGTCCCAAACAGATCTGCTCCCAGAACGTTTTGCCTCTTCCCATTAATTTCAAAATGTGTTAGGGTCAGGCAGCAACCAGGATGTGTACATGTGGTGGACAATGGAGTAGATCCTGGTGTGTTGAGACAAGCCCTTCACCATCTGCTGGGAGCTAAAGATTAATCCCAGGGTAAACAGGTGATGAGCACATCTTCCCACCCCACCTCCAGCTGTCACTGAGAGACACCAGGGTTTTTTTTATCCCTAGGGAACGCCATCTAGCTCTGTAGGTCCATCCTTGTCCTTCTGACCATCCTGGGAGTGTGGTTGGAACACCCACAATCAGGGAGGGCAGCAAAGGACTGGGTATATCACATTCTGAACAACTGTATTTATTGTAGGTCAAGTTCAGGTTTCATATCTTAGGTATTAGGTAGAGTCCACCCCTCTTCACCCAATCCACCCATGCATTGGCATTAACTAATCATAATAGCTCTCCTCACTTATACCTTGATCACGGGCACAAAGCTTTACCTAATGCCCATGTGCACAGATACACGCATTTACCTCCTGCCATCCCAACACATCGACGTGGCTAAGAGCTCACGTGACTTATGAACAAGGACTCCCACTTCCCAAACGAGGGCTAGACTGTGACAGGTGAGGAGCTCAGAGCCCGAAAGGGGCTGCAGGAATCATTTCACATTTGTGCACTATTTATTTTATTTATTTTGGTTTTAATCTATATACCACTTACCTCAGAGATGAATTTAAGAAAGCCAAGTCAGGTTATATTAAAAAAAGAAATACCCAGGGGCACCTGGGTGGCTCAGTGCCTTCAGCCCAGGTCATGATCCCAGTGTCCTGAGACAGAGTCCCGCATTGGGCTCCCTGCTCAGCAGGGAGTCTACTTCTCCCTCTGCCTCTGCCCCTCCCCCTGCTCACGCTCTCTCTCTTGCTCTCTCTCACTCTCTCTCAAATAAATAAATAAAATCTTAGGGGTGCCTGGGTGGCTCAGTTGGTTAAGTGTCTGCCTTCGGCTCAGGTCATGATCCCCAGGTCCTGGGATCAAGCCCTGCGTTAGGCTCCTGGCTCAGTGGGGAGTCTGCTTCTCCCTTTCCTGCCTCTCCCCTTCTCTCTCAAATGAATAAATAAAATGTTTAAAAAAAATAATAAAATAATAAAAAATTTTTTAAAATTAAAAATTTAGGGACGCCTGAGTGGCTCAGTCGGTTGAGCGTCTGCCTTTGCCTTGGGTCGTGATCCCAGGGTCCTGGGATTGAGTCCCACATCCGGCTCCTTGCTCAGTGGGGAGCCTGCTTCTCCCTCTGCCTGCCTCTGTCTCTCTCTCTCTGATAAATAAATAAATTAAAAATTAAAAATTTATTTTTATATAATAATTTTATATAAAATTGTATTTAAAAAATTTTAAAAAAAGAAATATCCCTCTGTGCTTGGTGTTTGGGACTCACCCAGGAGTCCCATTCAAATCTCATCTCTCCATGTGATCACTACAGCCATACTGTGTTCCAGTGTTGTGTGACGGGACATGATCCAACACAGGATTTCCCTCGTGGAAAGATCCACAGGCAGGTGTGGACCGAAGGGCCAGTAAGCTGAGCGGGTTTTTGTAGGGCCGGCTCACCTCGTTGAAGTCGCCCACTCTGGGGATGTGGTTTTTCCTGGTCTTTCCCAGGACTGCTCCGGAATTGGAGATCACCACGGCTGTGTTCCACAGAACGTCCCCGTGCTCTCTGTCTCGTTCCAGGATAGGAGATACCACCACCATGTCATGCTTCTTTGCCAGCTGGAAAGATGAGGAATGTAGCAGAGTCATACTTTTAAATCAACCGTCAGAGTTGTTTTTTTTTTATTGAATAATTAAATGATCCTACTAAATAATTTGACTTGGTTTAGAGCTATCTATCATTTGTATTTGTTCTTTGGAAGGCTGAATGCCAGCATTATCCTGATGCCCAAGCTGAGCTAAGTAAGAATAACTGTTGTCCTTGTGTCCTGTCGGTGGAAATGTAAAATGGTGCAGCGGCTGTGGAAAATAGTATGGCAGTTTCTCAAAAAAATTAAAAATAGAACTACCATATGATCTAGAAGTCCCACTTCTGGGTATATATCTGAAAGAGTATCTTGAAGAGATATTTGTACACCAATGATCATCGCAGTACTCTTCATAAGAGCCAAGAAGTAGAAGCAACCCAAAAATCCACTGAGGGATAAATGAATAAATAAAATGTGGTACATTTGGTGTGTCTGATTGGCTCAGTTGGCAGAGCATGTGACTCTTGATCTTGGGGTTGTGAGTCTGAGCCCCACATTGGCTGCAGAGATTACTTAAAAAAAATCTTAAAAAAAAATAAAAATAAAATCTTTTAAAAATATGGTATATCCATACAATGGATGTTATTCAGCCTTAAAAAGGAAGGAAATCCTGTCATCACATGGATGACATGTGATTCACATGACACCATGAGCCTTGGAGACATTATGCTACATGAAACAAGCTGGTCACAAAAAGACAAATACTAAATGAGTCCACTTACGTGAGGTATTCTAAAGTAGTCAAATTCATAGAAACAGGAGGTAGGATATTGGCTGCCAGTAGCTGGGGGTGAATGGAGAGTTGTTTAATGGGTACAGAGTCTCAGATTTACAAGATGAAAAAGTTCTGGAGATCTGTTTCATAACAATGTGAATGTACTTAGCACCCCTGAACGATACACTTAGAAATGGCTGAGATGGTAAATTTTATGTGCTGTTTACCACAATAAAAAAAAAAAAAGAATATTCCTCATACTTTTCACCATACCAACCAAGCCAAACCAAACTCTTTGATGCTGAATTCCTTTTGTCTCAAATAAGAACATTAAGGACCTGGTGACCATCAGGATAAGCAGCCCCAGATGGTCATTTGTCCTCAACTCTAACTAGCCTGTCACCGCCTCTGGCCTTAGGGATGGAGAAAGGCACAAAGGGCAGAAGGTGATGTTCCAAGTCATGTAAGGGCATCCATGGGTCCTGGGCCCCTCTCGATGCAGACAGGTGTCCTCTGGTAACAGTTCTCATCCCCTACTCCCCCTTTCCTCTTCTTCTGGCCCTGGTTCAAGTGTGTCGTCTACAGTCACCACTTAATCAGTCCCCTCTCTTTTATCCACAGCACAGAATCAACAACCTGGCAGATGACAGATTTTTTTCTGATAGCATGAGAACGCTGATGTTTGGAATTGCGGCTCAGTTTTGATAGAATCACTATGATTACAGTTCTGCTCAAAAAAATCCCCTAAAAATACTTATAAAATCTGAAATGGGACATGGAGAAGTGAAAAAAGTGCTTTGTTAAGAATAAGGATAAGTCATCATTCGTAACCTCTTTGTTGTTATGGGTTGGGTTTGTGTGTGTGTGTGTGAGAGAGAGAGAGAGAGAACTGCTTTTTTTTTTTTTTTTTTAAAGATTTTATTTGTTTGACAGTGAGAGACACAGCGAGAGAGGGAACACAAGCAGGGGGAGTGGGAGAGGGAGAAGCAGGCTTCCCGCTGAGCAGGGAGCCCGGTGAGGGGCTCGATCCCAGCACCCTGGGATCATGACCCAAGCCGAAGGCAAACGCTTAACGACTGAGCCACCCAGGTGCCCCGAGAACTGCTTTATTAGGATATAATGCACATGGTACAAAATTCATCCTTTTAAAGTGTGCTGTTCGGGTCACTGCTGATGGGCGAGGGGGGAAAAAAAGTGTGCTCTGGGTGGCTTTTAGTACATCCACAGAGTTGTGCAACCATCACCACAATCTGATTTTAGAACATTTTCATTACCCCCAAATGGAAACCCCATACCCATTAGCAGTCACTCCCCATCCCTCTCTCTGCCCAGCAACCATGTCTTTCTGCCTCTATTCATTTTCCTACTCTGGACATTTCATATCAGTGGGGTCAAACAACATTATAAGGTTTTAACAAAGAAAAATGAAGACTGATCTCGGTACTGATGAGACAAGCCACACAGAGAAGCTTACATAATGCAGGCAAACAACTTGGGCAGCAGCAGAGGTCCGGACAAGGAATCAACCTCATCCCTGGTCCCCGAAGGCCACCTCTGCCACTTGCCAATGGCAGAACCTGCCGTGGGAGGTCACCCCTCCCTGGGCTGCAGCTCCCTCACCTGAAAAAGCCATTAAGGGCCCTTTTAGCTCTGAAAGTCTATGATTTCAAGTTAAAGTACACTAAAAAAAAGGGCAGCAAATAGTCTTATCTAATCTCATTTGGCAAAACAAGCACCAAATGGGTGCATTTTCCATGGTGAAGGGCCACATCCAGTCTGTACCTTCTGACAGAATCTGCTGGTGGGTCCGTCCTCTGCTGACTCAGCAAATTCCGTCCAAGGAAGCTTCTCTCTCGTACAGAAGGCAAAGGGCATAGCTGTGAAGAGGAGAAAGTCAGAATCATATCCAACACTCATGACCTCGGAGGGGGCGCTCCTCAGCCCAGCTGTTGAGGGCCTGCACAAGATAACAAGTCTCCCGAGGGTCTCAGCCTGGTTTCTGGGTCCTGTGTCCCCGAATGTGAGCACCAGGCAGACCCTAACCTTCTAGGCTTCATAGCAAAACAAAGGGCTGGGCCAAATTTCTTTACTGCAGTCTTTTTTTTTTAAGATTTATTTTTTTAATTTATTTATTCATGAGAGACAGAGAGAGAGAGAGGCAGACTCCCCAGGAGCAGAGAGCCCGATGTGGGACTCGATTCCAGGACCCCATGACCTGAGCCAAAGGCAGACGCTCAACCATCTGAGCCACCCAGGCACCCTCTTTACTGCAGTCTTAAAAACAATTGAATTTAGGGAAAAAACAATTCAGGGACTTGAATAGATATCTGCATAATCATTTCATAGAAGCACTATTCACAACAGCTGAAAGATGGAAGTAACCCAAGTGTCCACTGATGGATGAATGGATAAACCAAATGTGGTATGCATCCATACAATGGAATGTTATTCAGCCTTAAAAAGCAGGAACTTCTTTTTTTTTTTTTTTTAAAGATTTATTTATTTATTTGAGAGAGCAAGAATGAGAGAGAGAGAGTACATGAGAGAGGGGAGGGTTAGAGGGAGAAGCAGGTTCCTTGCTGAGCAGGGAGCCCGATGCGGGACTTGATCCTGGGACTCCAGGATCATGACCTGAGCTGAAGGCAGTCGCTTAACCAACTGAGCCACCCAGGCGCCCCAAAAAGCAGGAACTTCTGACACATGCTATAATATGGGTGAGGCTCAAAGACATTATGCTAAGTGATACATCAGTCATAAAAGGACAAATGCTATAGGATTCCACTTAGATGGGGGTACTTAGGATAGCCAGATTCATAGGGACAGAAATTAGAATGGTGGTTGCCAGGGGCTGGATGGGGGAGGACAGAGTTTCAGTTTGGGAAGAGGAAAAAATTCTGGAGATGAATGATGGTGATGGTTGCACAACAGTGTGAATGTGCTTAATGCCACTGATCTGTATAAAAATGACTAAAGTGGTAAAGTTGATCTTATGTATATTTTACTCTGGATCCCAAACTGCTGGCCAATCTGCGGGTTGGTATAAGCATAGCCAAGACTCCCTGGGGAAAGTGTCAGAGGGCCACTGAGGATGGCACCGGGGACCCTGGGCACATCACCACAGAAATGTTCCTCCTCACGGGGATAGAGAGGCTTGTTCAGGAACAAGAAAAGCCACTCACTTAATGAACTCCCATAAGAAGTCAGGGAACCGCTGGATGACGGACTGAATGTTCCCCAAGGATAAATGCATTATTCCCATGTTCTCTGGCTAGATGCCATCAGGGGGCTAATTAAATAAGAAATTTCATTAAATTCATAAACTGATTTTTGTTTGCTTTTTATTTTTCAAACAGCAGGTACCTACATATGGAGTAACAATTCACAGAATACTACACATACTGGGTTCAAAATGATGCTTGCCTTTGTCGGGGAGAGTGGGGGCTGCAATGGGGGTGGGTACAGGGATTTTTGGCTACGTGTGTTCCACCGCTCCCATACACTCTAGTGTCAGCCAGTCTGATGGTGTGAGCTAGTAAAGCTCCATGATTAAATATGCATTTCCCTCACCTATGGGTGGAGCACCTTGCCACATGGTCACTGGCCTTTCTGGGTTCATCCTCTAGGCAGTCTTGTTCCTAACTCTGCCCGTTTCCTACCAGGCTGTTTGTCTTTTTCTTCTTGCTTTGGATGACTGAATTCTTTGTTTGGACCAATTCTGTATACTCTTTAGACCTTCCTCCTTCCAATAACCCAAGTCCATTTTCTTTCAGGCAGCTTAGCCTAATGGAAGTTTCCAGATGCTTGCTATGGTTCACGTCGCTCTGAACTGACTAACCTGCAGGGATGGTATTCAGGAAGCAGCGTGACGTGCATGGCAAGTGCCTCACGTGGTCACGGCATGGGGCGGGTGGCCTGTTTGGGGTTACTAATTGTAGTCAACCTTTCCCAAACGTGGGCCATGGGCCCAGTAATAGGCAGCTGGTCCCCATATCCTTGTGAAGTAGGGAAGACTCTCCTCATTTCACAGAGAAGGAAGAGAAAAGAAGCATCAGTCTCCCAATTCCTTTCAGTTGTAGGATTGCTGGTCCTAAGATACGGCCAGCGTGAAGAGGTTACCAATGGCACCACTACCATCTTGGCCACCTAGGCCCTGCCAGTAACAGCCCCAGGGGCCTTGGCCTCAGGCTCAAGACTCCCCAGGCCTACCTTCAGGAAAGAGGGAGAGACTATTTTAAGGAAGCCAACGGAAAAAGCTGTTAATGACAAAAAAGATCCTTAATGACCATTTATTCTCCGCTTTCAGCACATTACGAGAGACTCAAATACCCCAAGAGAATAAAACCTCCCTTTCTGACTTCATTTCAGGTTGCTAAGCTCTCCAAATTTCTCCATTTCCATTTTAATGGTTTCTTTTCCTGTTTACACAACCTCTGTAAACAAACTTTCCGAAGAGGAATGGGGAATGGAGGTTGGCAGGAGGCTGGCTGCAAAGTCCAACTCCAAGCTTTCAGATTAGAGGGGAGAGAGGATTCCTTATTTATTGAACCAACACTCCATTAGTCAGGCTCTAAATTTAGACCTGGCCCTGCCCTCAGGAGCTGCCAGCCTAGATGAGGGGGGAGCTCAATTATAACCTCGTGTGGCTGCACGATTTCACAGAGTGCTCAGTTCTATGCAGGGGAATTCCCGGGGTCCCCCAAAGAAGGGGGTGTCTGTGCTAGACCTTGATGGATGACTGGGAGTTTTCCAGATCCAAGAAAAGGAAGAAGTTGGTGAAACCATCCCGTAAACATTTTGTCTGTCACGTAGCAGGGATTGTTCATTAAAGATAAAGCATTTAAAGATAAAGCTGAGCCTGAGTGCCTCAGTCAGTCAGGCGTCCGGCTCTTGATTTTGGCTCAGGTCATGATCTCAGGGTTGTGGGATCACACCCTATGTCCGGCTCCCTGCTCAGCAGGGTGTTTGCTTGAGATTCTCTCTCTTCCTCTCCCTCCACCCTCTCCCTGCAACTTGCGCTTTCGTGCTCTCTCTCTCTAACAAATAAATAATTTTTTTTTAAAGATAAAACAAGGGTGGGGGAATGGATAAACAAACTGTGGTCTATCCATATGGTGGAATATTATGCAGCCATAAAAAGGAAGGGCATTCTGACACTTGGCACAACATGGATGGACCTCGAAAACATTGTTCTAAAGTGAAATAAGCCAGTCACAAAAGGACAAATACTATGATTCCACTTACATGAGGTCCCTAGAGTAATCAAATTCATAGAGATAGAAAGTTGAACAGAGATTATCAGAGGTGCAGGATGGAGGGGTATTATTAAATGAGTACAGAGTTTTTGTTGGAGATGTTGAAAAAGTTTTGGGTATAGATAGTGGTAATGGTTAC
Source organism: Mirounga angustirostris (assembly GCF_029215605.1). NCBI lineage: Eukaryota > Metazoa > Chordata > Mammalia > Carnivora > Phocidae > Mirounga > Mirounga angustirostris. Next base: position 66,080,234 of record NW_026991722.1, read on the forward strand.
ACAACTTTGTGAACGCATTTAACGTCACTGAATTGTACACTTAGCAATGGTTAAAGTGATGAATATTATGTTATATATATTTTATTATAGTTAAGTATGTTTAATGTTAAAAAATAGGGGTGCAAAGATACAAATGTAGGGATCCGAAGGGGTAAGTGCACCCCGATGTTTATAGCAGCAATGTCCACAATAGCCAAACTGTGGAAAGAGCCAAGATGTCCATCGGCAGATGAATGGATAAAGAAGAGGTGGTATAGATATACAATGGAATATTATGCAGCCATCAAAAGGAATGAGATCTTGCCATTTGCAACGACATGGATGGAACTGGAGGGTATTATGCTGAGTGAAATAAGTCAAAAAGAGAAAGACATGTATCATATGACCTCACTGATATGAGGAATTCTTAATCTCAGGAAACAAACTGAGGGTTGCTGGAGTGGGGGGTGGGGTGGGAGGGATGGGGTGACTGGGTGATAGACACTGGGGAGGGTATGTGCTCTGGTAAGCACTGTGAATTGTGCAAGACTGTTGAATCTCAGATCTGTACCTCTGAAGCAAATAATACAGTATATGTTTAAAAAAAAAAAAAAAAGAAGAGGCGAGCAGGAGGGGAAGAATGAAGGGGGGGATATCGGAGGGGGAGATGAACCATGAGAGACTATGGACTCTGAAAAACAAACTGAGGGTTCTAGAGGGGAGGGGGGTGGGAGGATGGGTTAGCCTGGTGATGGGTATTGAGGAGGGCACATTCTGCATGGAGCACTGGGTGTGATGCACAAACAATGAATCACGGAACACTACATCTAAAACTAATGATGTAATGTATGGTGATTAACATAACAATAAAAAATTTAAAAAAAAGGGGGGGGTGATAATTAGAATGGGAAAAATAAACTAACACCACACAATGACCTCATGGAGTTTATGGTCTAATGGAAGAGGCAGACAAATCAAAAGTGTTGCCCAAATGAGTGAAAGTATAAGTAACTGGGAACATGGAAAATGAGATGAACTTCTGGGTACAGATGGCAGACTGGATGCACGCCTTTGCTCTTTTCTGTAGCCGCACCAAATGACAGTAAAGGGACTTTTATGCAAAGGTACAAACCCATGAGGATGAAGCACTGAGAAAAGGACAAGAGCAACAGAATACGGGAGGCTGGAGAGCCAAGGGATGAGGGTAGATATTGTGATAGATCGACCCAGAAAATTCAGGCTTCCAGCAGTAGAGGAAGCCATATACTGTTCTCCACCATACACCCTTAGAAAGTTGAGGAGTCAGAGGTACCATTGGGCTCTGAAGGTGGGGAAGCAGCGAGGGGTAACAAACAAAAGTTGGTCAAAAGTCTGCTTAAAAAGCAGTCAGAAGCCCAGATCCCTCCTCCACTGCACAAGGCTGTCATGAGTCCCTCCCACCCCAGCAGAAGGCTAGAGGCTCATTCTCTGGAGGTGCTTAAACAGAAGGCCTCTGGCCTTGGGGAAGCCAGGACAGATGAAGACGAGTAGAGTGTCAAAAACAGAGGCATTCAGTAAACATTGGCATACTGGACCCCTATCCTCCTTCTCTTCTTGGCAGGAGGTAAGAAGAATCTTCTCTGGGGACTCTGACCAGCCTGAAAAGAATGACCCAAAGACACTACTATGAAGGAATAGCTAACAAACAGCTAAACCAAGTCACCCTCTCATGAAGCTCAGTGGGAAGGAACTCTTCCCACAAACTCAGAGTTTGCAATCAGCTTTTTAACCCCCAATTCTTAAAATATAAGCAGCTGGGGAAAAAAGACCAATTTGGAGTAAGTAGGAAATGTGCAAGGAGAAAAAAAATGCTACCTAACATCCTCAGAGACAAGAGAAAGTACTGCGATTATAAAATAAGAACAGGATGTCATAAAACAGGAACTTACAGACCAAAAGAACTCTTGTAAATTCAAAATATGACAGCAGAAACAAAAGACTGAATGGCAAATCAAGATAAAATCTACCAGAAAACTGAGCAAAAAGACAAAGATGAAAAATAGGAGGAAATACTTAAGAAAATTAGGGATCTAGCCCAGGGTTCTAACATCCTAATAGTAGGAATATCAGGAAGAGAGGAAAGAAAAAAGAGGGGAGAAAATCACTAATGAACAGTAGATCTGAAGGACCCAGATTTCTAGCCTAGAGGAACCCAATGAGTTCCTGGAATAATGGATTAAAATAGATACACACACATTATGTACTGTCTCCCCACTCCCCACAAGAAGCACCCTAAGGGCAGAGGTGTCTCTCTTTTTGGCTTGCCGCTCTATCTCAAGGACCTATGGTGGCACCCAGCATATAGTAGATGCTTAATAAATATTTGATGACTTAATGAAAAAAATAAAATAGGTACACACAATGGCATATCATTATGAAACTTCAAAGCATTAGAGCAAATTCTACAACCTTCTAGAGAAAAAGAAACAGATCATATGCAATGGGTCATCAGTCAAAAGGGCTTTAGACTAGTCAACAACACTCAAAGCCAGGAGACAGTGGAGCAATGTGCTCAAACTTCCGAAGGAAAATTATTTCTAACCTAGAATTCAATACCCAACCAAACTATCGAGCTAGTTGTAGGAGGAACATATTTTCAGATACGCAAGGTCTCAAAAAGGTTACCTCCTATGTGTTCTTTCTCAGAAAACTACTCAACCAAAAAGAGGGAGAAAAGCAAGAAAGAGGAAGATGGGGGATAGAAGAAACACAAGAGCAAGATAAAGGAACTCCCCAGCATGATGGTGAAGGGAAATCCCAGGATGACAGCTGTGCAGCCAGCAGAGGGGGCAACTAATCAGACTAGAGCAGTTAGAAGGCTCTGGGGACTTACTCCTTCAAGGAGATGGAACCAGGTAGGGGGTATGGGGGAAATAGTTGATGGGGATTAAGAAGAGCACTTGTGATGAGCACCGGGTAATATATGGAACTGCTGAATCACTATATTGTACACCTGAAATGAACATAACACTGTATGTTAACTAACTGGAATTAAAATGAAAACTTACAATTGAAAAAAAAGGAGATGGAACCAACAGACAGCTTCACACGTCTAAACACGTTAAAATATAAGCAGCTAGGGAAAAAAGACCAATTTGGAGTAAGTAGGAAACGTGCAAGGAGAAAAAAAATGCTACCTAACATCCTCAGAGACAAGAGAAAGTACTGCGATTATAAAATAAGAACAGGATGTCATAAAACAGGAACTTACAGACCAAAAAAACTCTTATAAATTCAAAATATGACAGCAGAAACAAAAGACTGAATGGCAAATCAAGATAAAATCTATTTTATCAAGATAAAATCTACGCAACCAAAAAGAGGGAGAAAAGCAAGAAAGAGGAAGATGGGGGATAGAAGAAACACAAGAGCAAGATAAAGGAACTCCCCAGCATGATGGTGAAGGGAAATCCCAGGATGACAGCTGTGCAGCCAGCAGGGGGGGCAACTAATCAGACTAGAGCAGTCAGAAGGCTCTGGGGACTTACTCCTTCAAGGAGATGGAACCAGGTAGGGGGTATGGGGGAAATAGTTGATGGGGATTAAGAAGAGCACTTGTGAGGATTTAGGAAGCTGGAAATAAGTTTGGGGTAGAATTTGGGGTAGGTGTACAGAAAACAAAGCAAATTCTGGGGAAAACAGAAAGTGATTCAGGAAAAGAAATCTAAGTCTACAAAATGGCTTGGCAGAGAATGGATGGAAGGTAAGAAGGGTATGTGTGAACAGAGTGGGCAGAGGAGGCAAGGGACTAATGCTGTCTTCTTCCACAGTGGGAAGTTAATAGATGGTATGAAACTGAACAATCAGGAAGCAGCAACACAAAGGTAGATTCCCAAAGAACCAGCCAAGAGTAGAAGGTGGTTGCCTCTGGGGAGAAGGACAGCTAGTTTTTGGTAACAGACCTTATAGACCATTTGACTCCCAACCACGCATGTAGAACTTTGATAAAAAGAAAATAAAGGTATATGGTACCAGGGGTACGTTACAGGGACATACCTTGAGATAGGGAGGTGGGCTCTGAGCTTCTATTTGAAGGCTAGACGGGGTCTAAAAGGCAAGGAGAGGGGGAGGGGAGGGCGATGGGGATGAAGGCCAGGCCAGAGGGAGCAGCTGCTGCAGTGGCCTGGGAGGAGGGAGAGGGTGCCATAGGGCAGTGAAGGATCCAGGTCAGAGGAGAGCCCAGCCGAGATGAGGCCGCAGAGGAGGTGGAAGGAACAGACTAAGCAGTACAGAGTTGAGTTTTGTAAAGATCTTTCCTAGAAGGCATGAAGAGCAGTTAGAAGGGGCCAAAGTGGAGAGTGCAGGGAGACCAGCTGGAAGCAAATACAGAAGCCAGGTGTAAGCTGGTGGCACCTCGGGCCAGGGCAGTGGTGAGAAGGTGGGTAGGAGCAACTGAATGGGTTCAGGACCCTTTGGGAAGAAGAACTGGCAGGACCAGACAACAGACTGGGGAGTGTGGAGGCCAGGATTCCTGGCTTTCTGGTGTCGTTGACAAAAGAATCTTTCTATAGATGAGAGAAGAAGAGATTTTTTAAAAAGTCAAGTAGTTCTCTTGGTGACATGGAGATAATACACTATTATCTGAAGGCAGCAGAGAAAGCGCCCCAGGAGAGACTTACTCCATGCTTCCTGGAAACAGATGATGTTCACTCTGCACACAGCGGCCACCTCTACGATGGATTCTATGCGTCTATGAAGCGCAGTGACCTGGCAATTCAAAAAGCAAGGATTAGAACCTACTCTCTTCTGTTGGTTGAGACTATTTTCAGAACTCATCCCCAAGGACGAGGAACAACCCCCCACCTAGGCAGCGGCAAGAGGGTGAGGAAGGTGGGGAGGTTCTGATACATCCTACTCGAATAAAGTCCAAAATTTGCAGTAAAAGGTGGAGGTGCATGGGGTGCCCTGGGTGGAAGAGTCAGTTGAGCTTCTGACTCTTGGTTTTGGCTCTGGTCATGATTTCAGAGTTGTGGGATCCAGCCCCACGTCAGGCTCTGCACTCAGTGGAGTCTGCCTGAGATTCTCTTCCTCTGCCCACTACCCCTCCCCCGCAAGCTCTAAATAAACAAATAAATAAAAGGTGGAGGTGCAGAGGCTCTAGGGTCCTACACACTCAATGCTGCCTTTCAGAGCCTCAGTTTCTTCACCTGGAGAATAGGGAGAACATCATCTGCCCCAAAGGGTTGCACAGAGGAGTGTATAAGCTTATCTGCTATTTACTGCAAGAGGGGACCACACCCAGTGCACACTTTGGCCATCCCCTGGGCTAACTGCTCCTTTTGCCTCAGGACAGAGTCCACTTTCTACCATCCTGTACTCAAGGCTTCCGGTATGACTTGTCCTGCCACTTCCATTTTCCTGTGTGTATCTTATCATTGAATGAATGGATCCCATTTTCCAGGTGTGTCCTCCTTCAGGAATATAACTTCCCCACTCCACCCAATCTTCCCTGGATGTGTTATTCATGTCATGCGTCACCCACAGAGGAGTGACTCTCCCAGCAAAAGGCTGAGCATCAAGAGGTGCCTCAGCATGCCCTGGTAGGTCCCTATGGTGGCGCTGTTCCCATTGTGCTGTTGTGTTCCCCACTGTCTGTCACTCCATTACCCCACGAGCTCCTTAGGGGCAGGAGGAAAGTTGTCTTCATCTTCTTGGTGTCCTCAGCACAATGCCTGGCCCCCAGGAATGTTTGGAACGTCTGTTCAGAGAAAGACCCGAAGAACCAGGCCGAAAACCCAGAGAGCAACAACTCTTCACGATGCTGTCTCTCCCCTTCAAGACTACACACCAAGGCTCCATGGGTATTTGCTAGGTGCTGACAGTGTGCCGAGTGTGCTCCTAGGTGCCGTGGGGGTGAGACAGTGTCCCTGCCCCCGACAATCTGGGACGGTTGAGGAAACATACTCACAGTCAATTAATCCAGAGACAAAAAGTGACCTGAGAACCAGAAATCTTTTAATCCAACAAAAGCAGAAGGACCAAAGAGAAAGATGATGCAGAACCTGACCTGGAATCCAATTGACCTTTTCTCGAGAATCCCTAGGAGTTCTGAGGCATGCTGTATCCCCAGGAAACCTCTGCAGAGAAAGCCTTAAAAGTTTGAGCAGCTGGAGGAATGCTGTGAAGAAGTGTAGACCACAAATCGCCTGTGTCTGTGACAACATATTTCTTTAGGGACATACAAGAATGCTGTCACATTTATACTAACCGTAAGGTCATGAGGAAATGCATATCATATTCCCGCCACCCTGAGGCACCATCAGCTGACAGACATCTGAGTTTGGTGAGTCCCCACCCACAGGATCACGGATGGACAGACAGGTCCTGACCGGCGTGTGCTAGCAGGTACCCTTCTGGCAAAAGACTGAGAGGCAGAGTTCCAGAGAGAGCTTGAGCCAGACAAAGGGCACCCTCCCCACTGAGAAATGGAACTTCAGATCAATCGCAGGAGAGGACGTGGAGGGGAAGGTGAGAAAAACTGAGGAGCAAAAAGGCAGAGAGAGGGCAGGAGCCAGACAAGAAAGAAGAGCGAGAGATGCGGGCTACAGGGAAGGGGGGTGGCCAGGGCAGAAGCATCTAGATGACCACTCGTGGTGCCTATGGATTTGCAGTGAGTGGCCACCTGGGGACTGTGGGCGTGTTCAAAACACAGAGCGGGCCAACTGCTCCGTTTATGTATTTACGGTCAAAAGAGGCTGCACCTGTTTTGCCACAGGGGCATCTGCAGGCAGGGGAGTTCTGTTCTGAACAAGCCCCACACGCACGGTCCGAGGTGGTCTCAGCTGCTCCTCTGCGGCCTCAAAGGCATACCCCTGCAGCTCAAAGTCCCCTTCGGAGGCAGCTTCAAAAGCCCTGCTGGGCAGATCAAGCTTCCTAAGTGGGCAGGAAAGATGGGAAACGATTTGCATGAGGTCTGCTGAGTTGAAAATTCCCCTCCAACCGCCCTGTAGTCACCCATCAGGTAGAGAGGAGGCGGGGGCATCTGGCAAGGAGGCACACAGAGCAACCTAGTACCAGGGCCCACTCGTGGGAAGCTGGAGCGGGGGCCGGGAGGAGCGGGGGGCCCTGCCTGGTGGAGAACGGACACTACACTGAGTATGGGCTTCACCAGGGAGGTGCCGGGGTCAGGCCTGGCAAAGCCGGGGAGCAGGGAGGGGGGCTGTAGGGTGACTGGTCAAGAGGTTGATGTTTTAGAGCTGCTGACCTCAGGGTGGAGATTAAAGTCTCAGCAGTCAGCACAGAAGAGAGGCAATGGATTTCCAAAAATGTTTGTGGGGCGCCTGGGTGGCTCAGTTGGTTAGGCGACTGCCTTTGGCTCAGGTCATGATCCTGGAGTCCCGGGATCGAGTCCCACATCGGGCTCCCTGCTCGGTGGGGAGTCTGTTTCTCCCTCTGACCCTCCCCCCCTCATGCTCTCTCTCTTATTCTCTCTCTCTCTCTCTCTCAAATAAATAAATAAAATCTTTAAAAAAAAATGTGGACTAGAATCAGAGGGCTCTGCTGAGCCTGCAGGGTGGGGCAGGCTGTGATTAAGACAAGAGCGACTGCTGAGGACAGGGCTTAGGAGATGGCTGGGTAGAGGGGCCGGGACTGATAGCATGAGGGGGGTCCTGTGACCATTCGCCACTAAGGGTTACAGGTCTCCGGTGAGCCCCACCCCCCTGTCGTTTTGCTGCTCCCGCCAGGGGCAGTCCTATGCCTGGTGCTGGGGGGACTGGTGGGACCCAGGTGTCCAGACCAAAGGTGCAGGCGCTCATCCTGGTTTGTGGTTTATTAACAAAGGCAAATGGAATATTTATAAAACCTTCCACCCAAGTGACCACTGGCCAAACGGCAAACACCTCCTGATGCTTGTTGGATGCCGTGCACTGAGGTGAAACCAGCAGGTGCATGGGACATGGCCTCTGGCCAGGAAGGCCTTACCATCTAGGGGTGAGATGGTTATGAAATACTCAGAGAACACATCAAAAAATAATCTGACAGCCATTATCTAATAATAATATTTCTCTCCTACTTTAAATCACTTTCTTAAAGACGTTTCTTTCAAAATCACAGCCCTGTCAGCCCAAGCCCCCTGTCGCCGCCCCCTGCCAGGCGGTTTCCATGTGACGGCCCTGACAGCTCCAAGTTGGGTTCCACCCCTGACAATCAGCTTGCTTTTCAACTAGTCAGGGTTCCGTTCACTTTAGCAGGTTAGAAATAGCAGCATTGCCCACACCGCACCTCCCCTTGCCATGATTGCCTCAGACACAGTCCTCCTGCCCTCAAGTAGAGGGCTCCCCCCACTACAGCCCTCAGCCCCACGACAAGTCACCACGGAGGACAGGAGAAAAAGGAGAAGGGCTCTGTGCGTCTGTTTCCCCTCAGGCCCTCAGGCGGGGGAGCAGGACCATTCTTTGGGAGACCTGTTGGCAGGCCTGTCCTCCATCTGGGTCTCATCCCAGGAAGAGAGCAGATCGAAGAGATCTTGTCTCACCTTTGCAAGCCCACCTGTAGCCGTCACCTGGATGACAGATGTCCCTCAGCCTCTGGCTGTCTTTCCTCATCCGATGCCCACAGCTGTTGGCTCTCCCCATCTTTCCATCACCATGAGCCCCGTTATTCTGTGATGTGCAGCCTCCCTGCCTTGTCACTATGTTGAGTGCTGCCTCCATCCCTCCCACACCCAGTTCCCTGCAGACACTCATTCTCCTAGGCTTGAGATGGCACAGGCCAGGCCACTATATCCTCACACAGAGAGAGCCACCCTCAGGTTGTCTAGTCACCCCTACCTTCTGGTTATCCAAGTGGTCCATCACCATGTCCTGCCCCACTTAGTCTGGGAGACCCCAACAGACCCTTGAGCCCCATTCCATAAACAAGTACTGTGCCCATGAAAGGCTTGGCATAGGGATGTGGTGGGATATAGACTGGCTATGGCCCAGCAGGGGAGTGAGGCAGAGACCAGTAGATGAACCACAACCTCAGAAGGGCTCCATGCTGCCGGAAACCCTCCCTTGGTCCCCATAGTCGGCCTTCTGCCCTTCCGCCCCTTATCCTGATATTAAGGCCCCACATGGCCTCACCTCTAATGTCAAGGAGGAGAGCCCATCATTTCCTGCTCTGGCTCCAACATACCCTCCTGGCCCCACCTCCCCCACCAGGGTCAAGGCAGACCTCGTCTGAGGGAGCCCAGCTCCTGCCTCCTCTGCAACCTCTAGCTTCTAGAACTTCATCTTTCTTCTCTAATAGCTCTTTACCATCAGCGTTTTAAATAATTAAACTAGAGCTTTGCTACAAAAGAAACACACGCTCGTTGGGAGAAAAAAATCAAACAGTGGAAAGGATATCAAATGAAAACTGAATTCCTCTCTCCATCACGCCCCTCAGCTCCAGTCCCGAATCTCAGAGACAACCCCTCTTAATAATGTTGTAGGTATTTTTCCAACATTTTCCTATAAGTGTGTAAACTACATTGGTGTCCTTCTGTATATTCTGCTCTCCACTTGCCTTTCTTACTTAACAATATGCATAGCTTGGACATTTCTCCCTGTCTCCTACAGACCTATCACATCCACCATTAAAGCTATTTGAGGGGCACCTGGGTGGCTCAGTGGTTAAGCTCCTGACTTTGGCTCCGGTCATGATCTCAGCATCCTGGGACTGAGCCCCACCCCAGGCTCTGCACTCAGTGGGGAGTCAACTTCTCCCTCTCCCTCTGCCCCTCCCCCTGCTCATGCTCTCTCAAAAAAAAAAAAAAAAAAGCTATTTAAATCTTTCCCATTAAAAAAATAACAGAGAAAAAAAGGAAACACTCCACAGGTCCCTCTTGTTACCTCACTTGCTCTCCTCACCTCCCCTTCATAGGGAGCTTCCCCAAAGCCTTCACCTCTCACACTTTCCTCAGCCCCCTATTCCCTGGGGCCCACTCCCCCACTCTGAATTGCCACCAGCCTTCTGGTTGGCTTTAGCAATGGGAGAGACTCACACTCCTGTCTTCATCCTTCTAGACCTCCCTATACCATTTGACACTCTGTCCCTATCCTGCTTGCTGTCCTTGATACTTGCTCTAGGGCCCCTGATCCCTACTTCCTCACCTCTGGAGTACCATGCAAAGTCTCCACTTCCTCTGATTTTTTTTTTAACAGCAGGTTCTCCTGAATCCCTCCTTGGGCCTGTCCCACTCTGTACGCACTCTTCCGCCTGCAATGAGGACAGTCCCAAGCCCAGCCTCCCCCAGTGAGGACCACCTCTGCACAATTCCTGTAGTGGGTTGAACTGAGGCTCCCCAAAAGATACATCCACATCCTAATACCCAGAACCTGTGAATGAGACCTTATTTGGAAAAAGGACATTCGCAGATGTAATTAAAGATCTCAAGATAAGATCATCCTGGATTATCCAGGCAAGCCCTAAATCTAGTGACCAGTATTCTTATAAGAGATGCCCAGGGGAGAGTCAGGGGGAAGAGGAGGCCATGTAAAGACAGAGGCAGAGATTGGGGTGATGCTGCCACAAGCTAAGGGATGCCAGAAGCCACCAGAAACTAGAGAAGGCAAGGAAGGATTCTCCCCCAGAGCCTCTGGAGAAGTGTGGCCCTGCTGACACCCTGATTTTGTACATCTGGTCTTCAGGACTGTGAGAATAAATTTCTTTTGGTTTAAGCCACCAGTGTGTGGTAATTTGTTCCAGCAGCCCTAGGAAACTGGACAGTATCCCCAATTCAACTCATCAGACTTCCCCAAAGCTGCTCCTCATTAGATGAATGAACCAGCCACCCGATCTGCCTCCTCTGCTGTGTTGGCTATCCACACCGCTTGCTGACCTCCCAAGACCTCTGGAACCCTTCCTCTTCTTGGCTCCCAGGTACTCTGTTACTTTAGGCCTCCTCATCTTTCACCTGTTCTTTTCAAATTCTTTAAAGACTCCCACCACCATTAGGACAGGTCCCGCTCCCTTAGCATGGTGTACAGAATCCCTGGGCCTACCGTGCCTACTTTTGCCTCCTCCCCACAGCATTCTACACATGCAGTCCCTGAATGAGCATGCTCCCTGGTGTCTGGGCCATGACCCGGAGTACCTGAGCCCTTCCTGTCTCCAAACCAACTTCTCCATCTCCTTCACCTCCACCTCTGTTCATGTACACTCTCTCCAGCTCTCCTTGCATCCTTCTCTCACCGTGTATGGCAACCATCAAAAGGCGGAAAGCCCCTCCAAGGGGGGAACCATGTACTCCTAGTGCCCAGGACAAAAATAAACATGCACTAAATGTTTGTTGAATGAATAAATGCTTCTTGGTTTTGGCTGTCTTAAAATTGAGAGTCCATGCTCTTTGAGGATTTCATCTGCCTGGCCTAGGCAAAAGCCCATTTAGCTCATTTACTTGACATACACTTATTAAGCATTGTCTTTGTGCTTGGCACAGCACTTAATCAGGAGAGAAGGTGGTCTTGTGTGGAATGCAGTCAGGAGTCCTGAGGGAGGGGCTGAGGACTCGGGCTCCACCAGGCCTTCACAGAGGTGGCCATGTCAGTCAGGCTATAAGGAGTGAGCAGGGGTTTAAGTGGGAGAAGGTTTTTAAATGACTGATGATTTTCTATCTTCAGTTCACAGTCATGTGCATAGCCAAATCCCATCCAATTGCAAGAACTGAGCAAGTACAAAGGATAATACCCTAGAGGTAAAGCCTGGAAGGCCTCAGTGCTGAGTGGAAGAGAACCTTTCATGAACAGTTACTATAAGCCAAGCCCTTCAATGAGGCCCAGTCATCACTGGCCAATGGGTGTTGGCTCTCATTTTACCACCCATTATAATTCCTCCCCACTCTGGAGAGATCCAAATGCTCACATAAGGTCCCTCTTGCAAGGTAGTCCTTATCCCAGTCTCTAGAATGTGCCTCAGCCAGTCACTTACATGAGAAACTTGTTTCTCTTTTCCTAAGACTCTTGTGCTTTACCTCTCTCTGACACCACAAACTCTCTCCATTTCTGTTCCCAGAAGAATATGCCCACCTCATCCTTAAAAACAAAACAAAACAAAACAAACCTATTCCCATCCTGAGACCCTTCCTTTAAGACACCTTCAACACCTTCAACTCTAAGACGCTTCCCTCTTGACAGGTATGGTGGTAAGTAGTAGGTCAGCATGATTTCACTGGAGGGACCTTGAAGGTCATCCAGTCCCAGGTATCCCTCTTTGGGTATGAAGAGCCCTTTTCAACAGAGTTCTGTACCACTCCTACCCCCAAAGGCAGTTGTTCTACCTTTACCATCCACTAGCCCTGTTCACTAGCGGATGGTGAAGTTCACTTTATGTCCTCTTAGATCTGAGATCTGGCCTCCCTGCAGTAACTCCACTGCAGCCAGTGGCTGGGAACCACTGACCCAATCAACACCCTTGAGTTTCAGGTTTATCAGTTTCCTGCCTCAAGGTCACTGCCACAAGGTCAGGAAGTGCACAGTCTGGCTTGGGGGGCGGGGAGCCCACCAGTGGGCAAGGAAGTGGAAGGAGATTAAGTCAGAAGCTGCATGGGTTCAGAGTTTGGATTTCATTCTAAGAGCCATGGGAATCCTTCAGAGTTTTTTATTTTTTTTAAAGATTCCATCCATTATTTGAGAGAGAGAGAGCATGCACACACAAGGTGGGGGGGCCCGAGGGAGGGGAAGAAGCAAGCTCCACGCTGAGCAGGAAGCCCAACCAGGGGCTGGATCCCAGGACCCCGGGATCATGACCTGAGCCAAAGGCAGATGCTTAACCGACTGAGCCACCCAGGTGCCCCTCCTTCAAAGAGTTTTAGGCAAAGGAGCAACAAGATATGATTTACATCTTTGGGTTGCTTGGAGAAAAGTGGATTGAAGAGAACCAAGAGTGAAAATGTCTTCCAGCTTTGTATACCCAGTGTCCAGCAGTGCACTAACCTCAGAATGTCCTAGTGATGCACACGACTAGCTGCGAGTGGAAAAACATTTGCACTAAGTGTGGTAACTAACTCCTGGGCCTTGCCAATGGGCAAGGTTCCTACTCTAACCAGATTCAGCCAGCCTCTACCTCGAGGATCTGCCAGAGGCCCAGTCAGTGCAGGAAGTAAGGGCTGGGCCTGGACAGTCAGGTGACTTGCTAGGGGCTCTGGCTGGAAGCACTGACCCAGACAGACCCCAGAGCATAGGCCTGCCTCTGGGGAGGAAGCTGGTCACTGGAAGTAGGTAAAGAAAGCTGGGTGGCCACAGGGTAAGCGACAGAGAGCAAAACTGGCCTTTCCCTTCCAGGGTCTTTTCCCCTTCCGAGTTCTGGGCAACAAGGGGAGAACTGGCTTGTAAAGGTCACTGGGGGCTGGGGAACCCCTGAGGCCCAGAGCCATCACATCTAGATCTCCTAAGGCCTCTGCTCACCAACTCCGATCTTCATGGCCCCCTCAGAACCCTTCAGATCCTGAAGCACTCTCCCTGGTTCCCCAGACCCACACTCGGTGGCCCCAAGGTCTCCCCACCCGAGCCTCTGGGCCCCAGACCTGGTTTCCTTGCCATAGAGAATGCGTTTCACCTCCCTCAAGTCTGCGGGTGGCAGGTGCTTCTCCAAACATTGCTCCAGGGACTCCCATTCAGGCCCCGCCATGGCTGGAGTCTGCAAGCGCGGATGAGGCGCTGATGTCCAGACCAATACTGCCTACCCTTTGCCCCCAGAAAGAGGAGAAGGAGGAGCCAACAACCAGGTCCGCGCACGCGCTCTCCTCTCTACCCGCGCACCTCCGGCCCCTGGAGGGCTCACGTGAGGCACGCCCCCTCCTCGCGCCCTCCAGGGCTTCGCGGGGGGGACCGCCCCTTGCCCTTCGCGCCTCCTTCCGCACGCGCCAGGACACGCCCCTTCCACGGGCGGGACTGCCCCGAGCCCTCGCGCCTCAGCTGCACGCCCGGGGCGGCTGCTGCTCCATACTGCGGCCTTTGGAGGCTCTCGCGCCGGTCCCCAGAAGCGTTCTGTCACCCTCTCACTCTCCCTCGCCCTCCGGTTCCTGGCCGGAGGTGTCGGGCGGGACCGAGAACCCGGAGAGGCGGTGAGGGAGCCCTGGGCGCGGCCTCCGGGGGCCAGCGGCGCGGTCTGAGGTAAATGCCTGGCCCGCTCGGTCGCACCGTCGTGGGGCCGGTTCCCGCCGCAGCCAGTGGGCAGGGCTTCTCCCCGCCCCGACCTCGGTCTCCGGCCGGCGGAACCGGGGCTGCCGGCCGGGCCGGCGCGCCGCACGGGACTGCGGAGGAAGGTACGGGACGAGTTTCAGTGTCCCAAGGGCAGTAACTGCACCACCGTTTTCCAGTGCCCCTATTTGTGAGAACTTACGGCTTCCCCCGCCCCGGCCCACCCCGCCCCCATCCCCGGCGGGGCCAGGCTGGGAGGCTCTGGCCGCACGCGCCCACTCCGGGCTTCGGGGTTGGAGCCTGGCCAGCGCTTCATCTGAGCGGAGGGCCAAGTGATCCCATGCGCTTTCGTGGAGTGAATACCGCAAAATGCTGGGTCCCCGGGCAGGGAGCTCACCCTCCGGGCCCTTGGGCCCCCTCTCAGCTCTGCCGTCTGCAGTGGATGTGCCCGCATGGGCACTTTGCTGGGAGGGGGGCGCTTTAGACTCAATGAGATGATAGGGGTGAGGCCCCTCTCGCAGTTCCCGCCGAACCAGAGAGTGCTACCCCCTCAGGAGCCAAAAGATCTACTTTTCAGCCCAACTGAGAATTAGAACAGAGAAGCTTAACTCTGAGAAGAAACCAGTCGGCCCAAATCTTGGTTAAGCAACTTGCAAACCTTGTGACTCCAGGAAAGTTATTCAGACACTCTGACCTGTTGCTTTATCTGTAAAATAGGAATACAACTACCTTGCAGGTTTGTTTAAAAGTAAGATAAGATAGGGTTGCCCCCGTGGCTTAGTTGGTTGTGCATCCGACTTTTAGCTCAGTTCAGGTCGTGATCTTAGGGCCGTCAGTTCAAGCCCCGCGTTGGGCTCCCCGCTGAGCGTGGAGCCTACTTAAAAAAATAAAAAAGTAAGATAAGATAAGCACAAAAGGATCTAAAAGCAGGTGCTGTAGACCAAATGCTTTAGATATTTTATATAAGTCAATAACTCACAAGTTTTGGCCATTGTTTTGATAAATGTTAACCGACTGCTTCTAGTATCTGGTGGAGCTCCCTTTTCAAGAATGCAAACTTTGGCTGAGGCTTTTTGTATGTTAAGGCTCTGAGATAAGGACAATACGCAGAGAACAAGACCTAGTACTTTTTCTTCATGGTTTAAGGTAGGGACAAACTTGTAAATACTTATAGATACAGCAGATTTAAATAATCTGATGTGGAAAAGGTATACATTATGCTATGGAATTCAGAGGAAGGGGTGATTTCTGGCCTAGAAAAGGAAATTGTTGAAGGCCCAAGGAAGAGTTCTCATTGCTAACTCTAAGTGCCTCAAAGGAAACTTGACCCCCCAACCCCAGGCCTGTTCTTATCTTTTGTATGGTATTTCCTATTTTAGTTAATGGCCTCACTGCCCACTCATTTTGCCAAGCCTTTGAGAGTCATCCCCAACTCCACGTTCTTTCTTTCCCTCCAAGGAAGCATCAAATTCTGCTGAATTTATCTCCCAAATTTTGTTAAAATCCTTCCCCCTCCCACCTCATGCCTATAATCATATCATCTTTCGCTTGAATTGTTGTTAGTCTTCTAACTTATCCCTATACCTCTGATGTCTATCCTTAGTTATCTTTCTAAAACTGATATCTTACCATCCTTTGTACCCTCTCATTCAGTGTCTCCCTACCTGGAATGACCTTTTATCTTCTGTTTTGTGAGCTCCTACTCATCCTGCAAGATGCATCTCAAATATCGCCTCCTCTGTATTGTCTTCTCCGATTGGTCCAGGAAAAGTATAGATTTCACTAACGCTTTATGGATACCTCTGTTAGAGCATTTATCAAAAACTATTGTGTAATTATTTCTGAGCCCTGGGCAGGAACTGGGTCTGATCTACTTTTGTATCTACAGGGCTCTGGCACTCAATAAATGACTGTTGAAGGAATTAATTCTGATGGGATCAAGAACAGATTCATTAAGGTGGTGACATTTGAGCTGGATCTTGAAGCAGAAGTAGAAACTATTATTACTAGTTAAATTGCTTAATCCATCTTTCCCTATTGTTCCGTGACAGGTCATTCACACTAGGTCATTATAAACCAGGGTTTCACAAATATGAAGTGCTAACTTGAGACGGATTTAAAAAAAAAAGTTGTATTTAAATTTTTATATTTGCCTAAGATTTATTTTTCACTCTAAATGGTAAGACACATCACTAGATCCTTCTATGGTAATCATTAAAAAAGACTTTAAGCTCTGCCCTAGTTTCTTTTTGAAATACCCAGCCAAGCCCCAAAGGTTTCAATTGCATGCAAGCGTACTAGAATGAGGGACTCCTTGTTTTGAACACCAACTCGTTTTGTGGCAACATGGTGTGGTTTATGGATATATAATCATTTGAGTGTATACAAACATGAACAGGAAGAATAGAGTATACCCCAACCTCAATATGGTGGTTATTTCTGGAGAAGGTGGTAGGGGAATGGAATAGAGGAATGGGCATCATCGGCTGATACATAATATTTTAATTCTTTTTAAAAAAAGATTCAAAGGGCACCTGGGTGGCTCAGTTGGTTGAGCGACTGCTTTCGGCTCAGGTCATGATCCTGGAGTCCCTGGATCGAGTCCTGCATCGGGCTCCCTGCTCGGCAGGGAGCCTGCTTCTCCCTCTGACCCTACCCCCTCTCGTGTGCTCTATCTCTCTCATTCTCTCTGTCTCAAATTAAAAAAAAAAAAAATCTTTAAAAAAAAAAGATTCAAAGCATTAAAGTGCCATTTCCTGTCAAAAAAGATTCAAAGCATATGATGTTAACATTTTAAAAATCCGGGTATTTGTTATTATGCTTTTCTTTATATTTGAAATATTTTATTAAAAATTATTTTATAGAAGAGAGAGCCTTAGGCCAGGAACAGGAAATCTACAGTGTAGTCTGGGTTCAATCTTTATCTCAGTTTTCCTGTTGTAAAATTTTTTTTTTTTTAAGATTTTTTTATTTATTTGCGAGAGAGAGAATGAGAGACAGCACGAGAGGGAGGAGGGTCAGAGGGAGAAGCAGACTCCCCGCTGAGCAGGGAGCCTGATGCGGGATTCGATCCCGGGACTCGATCCCGGGACTCCGGGATCATGACCTGAGCCGAAGGCAGTTGCTTAACCAACTGAGCCACCCAGGCGCCCCTCAGTTTTCCTGTTGTAAGAAAGGTTGGTGAGGGCAAGAGGCTGGGAAGACAGTTTATAGAGATGAACTAAGCCTTTCCTAATTCTTTTTTTTTTTTTTTTAAAGATTTTATTTATTTATTTGAGAGAGAGAGAATGAGAGAGAGCACATGAGGCGGGGGAGGGTCAGAGGGAGAAGCAGACTCCCTGCTGAGCAGGGAGCCCAATGCGGGACTCGATCCAGGGACTCTAGGATCATGACCTGAGCCGAAGGCAGTCGCTTAACCAACTGAGCCACCCAGGTGCCCCGCCTTTCCTAATTCTAACAAAATATGATTCTAATAATCTAGTCATATATAAATTTCTCTGTTAACATGCTTATTTGTGACAAAAGAGTTTCATTATAGAAGGTGATTTATTAGAAAGAGCTCATTTGTTAGAAATGTACTAGTGTCTGTTTTTAGGTATTACTTTTAAATTCACAGTGTGCGTTAATCTTGATTCTTAAGGAAAGTGTTTAAAGTACTATGGCCTTGAAGAACTAAAATTTTATAATTATTGCTGAGCAGTCTTGCAAAGGCTATGACGCGGAGATCCCACCTGTTCTCTTTTCTCCTTCGAGCAAGAGGGCTGCTTATACTGTCATTTAGCACTTTACAACACACACAAGCTTTTGCCTCTTTTTGTCCCGTTTCATCCTCCCAGTACTACTGTGAACTATGGGGCAGGGGTTTTTGGTATTTGTCAGATTTCCAAGTTAAACATGACACTTACTGGAAATGAAAATACAGGAGCCAATATTTCACTGATAGTCATGGGGGAAAGATCTGAGTTGACCTGATTTCTAAGCAACTTTCTAAAGACCCAATTCCTATCTTAATTTGTCCCTACATGATGTTCCTTAGTTCAGAAGTCACAGTTCTTCTTTATTTGCTAGGGTTCATTTTATAATAATTATTATTATTATCCTTATGTAGACTTCAGTGTCCCACATGAAGGAGTTTTGGAATAGCATACCCAAGCTGACTGAAAATGGATTTTGTAGCAGAGAAGAGCCAACCCAGCTAAAATGGTGACTTTGTCTGTCAATGGTGAAGTTTCTTTGCTTTTTAGTGG
Organism: Mirounga angustirostris; assembly: GCF_029215605.1. Classification (NCBI taxonomy): domain Eukaryota; kingdom Metazoa; phylum Chordata; class Mammalia; order Carnivora; family Phocidae; genus Mirounga; species Mirounga angustirostris. Next base: position 66,098,601 of record NW_026991722.1, read on the forward strand.
CCTGAATGTTTTGTCTTGTGTTTTGCTTTATCCCTTGTTTTGCTTGCTTCTCCTCTCATGACTAGGCATGTTCTTCCCTTCAAGGCCTTCTTTACTCATTAAACTTGCATAATACACGTTAATATTGGTTGACCAAAACTGAAATGCATTGATCAACTCCAATCTAGTAAGGTCCTCTTCAAATCCTGCCAGAAGGAACCTCTGATAGTGTGTCAGGCATACACACTCTTAGAGGCCCTAAGAGAGATATTTAGATCAGGAAACCCCACCCTTCAGATAACATCATTCAACAGCCTTAGTTTTTTTTCTGGAATATGACCTATCTGATGCATTCCTATTGCTACTTACACATTCCTTGTACAGGCTCTCATCATTTCTTAAATTACTTCAACCAACTCATAATCAGTCTTTCTGCCTCCCAACTTCAAATTCCCCCTTGGTCTTGGTTCCCAAGGTGATCTGTTCTTCAATGGCACTCCATTAGTTTAGTCCGAAGTCCAAGAGTGCATGGAATAAGGCCCTCTAACTGGACCTCATTTCATATTACCACTCTTCCCTGCCCTATACTTTGGGCTCCAGTATTGTCCAACTGCTGCCAGTTGGACAAACATTCCATACCATTTCACACCACTGTCTTTGCTCAGCTCCTTCTTCACTTAGATCTTACCCAAGCCTTAAATTCAAGTATCTCTTCAATAAAGCCTTTCCTGGCTCCTTCAGGCTTACCTAAATTCCCACTTCTGTGTTGCCATAATATTCAATCTGTGAAGTTTCTTGAGGATAGAGGTATGACATATCTTTGAATCTACAGAGCTTTGCATATAACTGGAGCTCAATAAATGATTGTTGAACCAAATTGAACACCATATCAGTTATAAATGTTTATAGTCACTTGATGAGTCCTTTTTATGTACATTGACTCAGTAGCTACTTATGTAGCCTGCTTTTTAAAAAGACCGCAACTGGCTGGGGCAGATTCATGTTCCTCTCCTTTCAGTAACACTCTCAGATGTCTTTGCTGCACGCTGATCATAGGATACAAGTAGTCCAAATCCTTGAGTGGCTCTCAACAACAATAGATATTGGGGGAGGGAGTCCATCCTGGGGGACTACTTCATATAGCACAGCTCTGTTTACTGGGAAGTTGCGGTTTAATAGGTCATGGTTCATCTCTCTCTAATTAGCCTCCTGGTTCATATTTCCTTGGATTGAGAGTTTGGTGGCATCCTTGGCCATAACATTCTTGAGTTATAGATAATACATTTCAGACCCCGTTTTCAGAAAGTCCTAGGTATAGGTAACAGCTGCCTACTTGTATTTTGAGAAACAGTACAGTGTAACAGAAAGAACATTGAATCAGGTATATAAACAGGTTCTAATCCTGGTTTTGCTATTAGGTAATTGCAGCTTTAGGTAAATTACTTGATACCACTTCCTAATCTCTTAAATTTTTTTTAGAGATTTATTTATTTGGCAGAGAGAGAGATAACGAGAGCAGGAACACAAGCAGGGGGAGTGGGAGAGGGACAAGCAGGCTTCCCGCCGAGCAGAGAGCTCAATGCGGGGCTCAATCCCAGGACCCTGGGATCATGACCTGAGCCGAAGGCAGATGCTTAACGACTGAGCCACCCAGGTGCCCCCTAATCTCTTAATTTAAAGGTATTGAGCTAATTCTCATAAATTCTATGGTTTTATTATTGCTAGAGTTTGACATCTCTCAAGTGTTGTAACAACTGATTTCATTGAGACCCTCCCCCTTTTTTTATGTGGATGGCAAGGGCAAGTGGAGCACATGTGCCTGACACCTGCAGGAGAGCTTCTTGGACATTAGTGCCTTAAGGCCAGGACTGGTCCACACTTACTTTGGATTGCCACGGTACAGCGGGAGCTGCACTGGGCTAGAAATCCAAGAACTAGGGGTTCACCCCTGGTCCTATACTTTTTGGTTATGTAACTATAGACAAGTCATGACCTTTCTGAACCTCAGTTTCTTTATCTATAAATGAGGATAATAATACCCATTCCACTTCCTTTGATTTGAAAGAATCAAATAAGTTGAAATATCTTTGAAAATCTATACAGTGTTATCTCTGTAAGATAATTATTTTTAATTGAGGAAAAGGTGTTTGAATATACTATTTCCATGGGTAATCACACACACACACACACACACATACACCATCCTTAATGTACTGGATATTTATCTTTGAGGTATTTTACCAGTGGTGATAATGCCTTTGCACTGAATCGTTTACGCACTTTCCACCAGTTCTTCTGGTGATAAATAGCATTTTGAACATTGAGTAATTTTTGAGGAAGGCTGCAGTCTGAGGCCATGAAATAAAGCAGTTGACTCTTGGAAGCTGAAATCTAGTCCATGAACCATCACTAGTTTGTTAATCATTTAGGCTAGCCAACTAAGCACAGGCTCATGTATCATTAGGAATGCAAAATCCCAGGTTGACTTTTTGGGACCCAAATTTCATGAAATATCAATGTGGTAAATAAAGCTGCTTCTCAAGAAAACCAAAACCCAAAACAAAAAACCAACCTTCTTTTCTACTTTCTTCTCCTCCCAAAACAGTTACATAAATATGCAATGAGCTTAGCAGCAGAACATGTGGCATTTAGAGATAGTTGTCTATCAGCTCAATGTGAGCCAGCAGTGTGTTGTGGCTGCCAAAAAAAGCTGTTAAGGTCTTAGGTTGCATATTGAGAGGTGTAGTATCTAAACCACACCTGAAATTTATCTAGCTCTGGGTTGGATACAAGGTATATAAATCATCTTGAATACATCCAGAAAAGAAAGAGTAATGTTGGTGAGAACATTTAACAACGACAACAACAAATAGTCAAAGGCACTGGGAACATTTATGTAGCAAAACAAAGCAAAGTCAGGAAGAATATTGTCACTTTATTCAAATATCTGAAGGTGGCCGCATGTAAGAGGTTTATAGTTGTTCCATTTGACCCTAAGGAGAGGAGCTGGAGTCAATGGATAGAAACTCAGGGAGGCATATTTCAACCCAAAGCAGTTATTTTCAACAGGTGGTACAAAATGAAATAGGCTGGCTCTGCAGGCAATGAGTTCTCAGTCATTCTGGGTGTTCAAGGATGGTCCAGATGACCACTTGGTGGGAGTATTGTAGAACAAAGTCAGTCATCAGATGGGTAGTTGAACCAGATAGTCCATGATTTGTGTATATTGCTTTAATAAGAACAACAACAAAAAAAACCCCAACAACTTAGGCATATCAAATCCAAAGAACCATACGCAGACCATAGAATAACACAAGACAGTTTGGTGTCTGAAAAAGTGTTAAGTCAGCAAGTGCAATTTTACTGAAGAACTAGGTGATGAGAAGATTTCATTAATATTAGTAGTATTGTATTTGGGTTTTTTTTAATATTTTATTTACTTACTTGAGAGAGAGTGAGAAAGAGCATTAGAGGGGAGAGGGTCAGAGGGAGAAGCAGACTCCCCGCTGAGCCGGAAGCGCAGCGTGGGACTCGATCCCAGGACTCTGGGATCATGACCTGAGCCAAAGGCAGTCACTTAACCACCTGAGCCACCCAGGCGCTCAAGTAGTATAGTATTTGGTAAGGTTGATTTTAAAGGAAAAGGACCATTTTTACTGCTCGTATGAGTGGACCTAGATTCTAGGACCTAATGATGACTGGAGTTTTGGTCGCAGAATCAGAGGATGAAACAACCAATTTGTGGTTGTAAAAAGTAATTTCAACTTGGAAGTGGTTGGGGCTCTATTAAAAGGGGAAAAAAACACTGTATGGGGATTAAGAGACCAAGCAGGTACACAGCTGTACACAGTCTACGGGTGAAACAAGTATACCGAAAGAATTAGATATTTGTGAAGCCAAGCTAAACAGATTTGTGTTCTGTACTTTATTTGGCACCTTAGATAACTGGCATCTTGAAATCCTCACTGAAGCAAAGTAGATTTTGTGCTCTGAGAGGCTGTAGTGTGTGCTAATGATCCATCACGGAGTGCTTGCAGTATTGTAATAAGGTACCAGGTTCTTTGCCCCACCAACAACCTTACCACTGGCAAGTCCTGCCCTTAGTCCCAGCATCTGAGTCCTACTGCCTATCTCAACCTTGCTGCTAGTCCTGCCTGAATGAATGCCCCAAATCGGATAACTAGTCTACTATATTTGAAGCATTAAACCTTCTTGCACTCTAGCTCGGTAATGGAAGCTACATTTTGTTTCCTTAAACCCATCACAGTGCACTGTCACCTTTCAAACTCAGCACTGCCAGAGACTTGAATCTAGATTTTGAGTCTCATTCTGGTTGCTGGGCCCTGCTAGTTCTTTTTGTTGTTGTTGTTGTTTAAGATTGATTTATTCATTTGAGAGAGAGAGAGAGAGCACAGCAGGGGGAGGAGCAGAGGGAGAAGGAAAGGGAGAGAATCCCAAGCCGACTCCCCGCTGAGTGCAGAGCCCAACGTGGGACTCCATCCCACGATCCTGAGATCATGACCGGAGCTGAAACCAAGAGTCAGAGGCTCAACTGACTGAGCCACCCAGGTGCGCCCAGGTCCTGCTAGTTCTCGCCAGACTCTAACACTGTATCCTGGACTGCCTGCTGCTAAATCTCACGGGCCCAGAGCCTCACCTTTGGATCTCTGTGGGTGCTGCAGATAGAGGCTTCAATTCTCTAAGAATCAGGGCCCCCTTGATCATCATGAGCCTTTCTTATAGTCCCAGGTTTCTCCCCGATTAAGGGAGTTGGTCTGACCATGCCATCTACACTTGGGGAGCCAAACTGATACTGGCCTGTGCCAGAGCAATCCATAGAAGCCCATCTTCTGGGGCGCCTGGGTGGCTCAGTCGTTAAGCGTCTGCCTTCGGCTCAGGTCATGATTCCAGGTCCTGGGATCGAGCCCCACAACGGGCTCCCTGCTCCGCGGGAAGTCTGCTTCTCCCTCTCCCACTCCCCCTGCGTTCCCTCTCTCGCTGTGTCTCTCTCTCTGTCAAATAAATAAATAAAATCTTTAGGAAAAAAAAAAAAAAAGAAGCCCATCTTCTGTACTCAGCCTCTGCAGCCACCAGCCAACAAGAGCTTCCTGAACCCATTATGTGTCCTGCTGGAATTCTGAGCTGTGCTTCTGGGCTCCCTAGCTCCATCTCTGCTAACTTAATAACTACGTACTTTTCCTGTCTGGACTCTAAAGAGTTAGTTTTAGCAGTCCATGGCAAGCTGTACAGCTTGCTTCACAGAGATCTTATAGGTGTTTAATATTTGTTCTCTTCACTGGTTAGTTTTGTAAACATGTGTTGAATGTGCCAGACATTGTGATAGGTACTGGGGTGAAACATGAATAAGTTGTGGTGCTTGTTTTCATCATCATAATAATGACTCCTATAGAAATTCCTTGAGCACCTGCTATGTACCAGGTACTGTGCTGGACCTCTAAGAGCCTTTATACGGTACAGGAAGTGTGTTATGAAGGGGTAGGAGGAAAAGCTGGGTAGTTTGTATTATATACATAAGGCTCCAGACATAGCACATGGTTAGTGCTTGATAAACAATAGCTGTGTTTATAATATTAGGTGATAACATTACTGAAAGTGCCACACAGGTCCAGAGGTGGGAGAACAAACATCTGAGCCAGAGGATGTGTAGAAGACACAGGAAGGTCAATCCAAAAAAAAAAAAAAAGGAAAAGCGAGACTGCAAGCAGAAAAAGATGACCATTGCAGAGTAGCCAGTCTGTCTGGAACAGCAGAGTAGATAAAGGGTTGCACTGTACCAGTATATGGAAGGATGTCTAGAGAGTTCTAGATATATGTGTGCTAGAGACTCTAGCCATGAAACCATTGACCATTAACCATATTCACAGGAGAAAATGATTGCGTGAAGTTGTAAAAACCGGAAGGAGAAGACAAGCCTGAAAATTATCCAATTAAAGGAAGGAAGATTGCAGACTGCTTAGTCACCTGAAGAGAGTAGCCCTTACAAAATGAGAGGAGATGATTGCACCACTTAAGTGAGCATTGATCAATGTGTTTGGCAGGACAAGTGGAAATGTTTTTCTCTTAAATAATTCAAGCCTGCAGCCTTCCAGTTCAGTTTAAGATAGTATAAGCATCTGCTATATATAAATGTGTATGGCATACCACTGGTGAATGAGTAGAATTTAAAAGAGGAATAAGTAAAACTTACGTCTATATTCAACTGAGTGTTCATGAATAAAACCCCTGATGATAAATATACAATAGCCTTCAGTTGAACACATTATACAAACACAAGGAAATTCTGTTTGCTTGTTGATCTGGATTATAACATACTTACACCATCCATATAGTAATACTGTAATCTGAGGGAGTCAGGCCTGATGATTTAAAAACCTTTCTATTTCTAATGTTCTATATCTCTATAAGGTAGACATAATTCAAGTTCTATGAAAAATTTTCATGGCTGGTTGTTTACATTTTCCTGAGTTAATAGATTACAGAAAGTGGTGGGGAAACAAATGAAATTAAAAGAATATTAAAGTTATGGCTACGTGAGATGGGATTATATAGTATTGATATCCTTTATTCTTTTTAAAAGATTTTATTTATTCATTTGAGACGCAGAGATAGAGCATGAGCAGGGGGAGAGGCAGAGGGAGAGGGAGAAGCAGGCTCCCCGCTGAGCCAGGAGCCCGATGTGGGGCTGGATCCCAAGATGCTGGGATCATGACCTGAGCCAAAGGCAGATGCTTAATGAACTGAGCCACCCAGGCGCCCTTTTTTAAAGATTTTATTTATTTTGACACACAGAGAGAGACAGAGAGAGAGGGAACACAAGCAGGGGGAGTGAGAGAGGGAGAAGCAGGCTTCCCGCCGAGCAGGGAGCCCGATGCGGGGCTCAATCCCAGGACCTGGAATCATGACCTGAGCCGAAGGCAGACGCTTAATGACAGCCACCCAGGCACCTCTGGTATTGATATCCTTTAACTAGTAACTTTACCATCCATTGGGAAGCAATGTTCTTATTTTGTCAGAAGCAGCGCAGTATGGTGGCAAAATCAAAAGTTTTTAAAGTCTGGCAGAGCTCTGTATTAGTTTTATAACTAATACAAGTTACTTAACTTTCCTGGGCCTTCTTTTCCTCTTCTTTAGCGTAAGATGATAGGACTTGCATGTATGGCTGCTCCAAAGGTTAAATGAAAAGTAGATCCATAAAATAATTAGCAGTGCAATGCCCCACCCTCAGTAGAAGCAACCCTTCCCCACAGTGATGTTGCCACTCTTCAGAATATTTGGAAAGCCTCTCTCTGGGGCGCCTGGGTGGCTCAGTTGGTTGGGCAGCTGCCTTCAGCTCAGGTCATGATCCCGGGGTCCTGGGATCGAGTCCCCACATCGGGCTCCCTGCTCAGCGGGAAGCGTGCTTCTCCCTCTCCCACTCCCCCTGCTTGTGTTCCCTCTCTTACTGTGTCTCTCTCTGTCAAATAAATAAAATCTTTAAAAAAAAGAAAAAAAGAATTCTAATGTAACAGTTCACAATTGAGTACTAATTAAGTTTCACTAGAAATCAAGGTTTCCATGAGTTAAGAATTCTAATATCACTAAAACTACTGGAAAAATAAGGGAAATAACTGTATGCAAGGAAAGTAAGATACGTGTTTTTGGTTAAAAAAAAATCTAAGAAGGGCACCTGGGTGGCTCAGTTGGTTAAGTGACTGCCTTCGGCTCAGGTCATGATCCTGGAGTCCCGGGATCGAGTCCCACATCGGGCTCCCTGCTCGGCAGGGAGCCTGCTTCTCCCTCTGACCCTTCCCCCTCTCATGTGCTCTCTGTCTCTCTCATTCTCTCTGTCTCAGATAAATAAATAAAATCTTAAAAAAAAAAAAAAAAAAAAGGAGGAAAGCCTGTCCCTAAATTGCCTACAGAGTCTGTGGCACAACCTCTAGAGCATTAGTGTTGATGCTCAAGAAATCTAGTTTGTTTTTTAGGGGGGAAGGTAGATTTTATTTTTGAAAAAACAAAAACAAGAAAAGTTAACTCAGAGCTAAGTTAATGGGTGATCAGGTTTGCGATGTTAACAAGTGTGGGTTATAGATTGACCCTGAAAGCAACTCCAGAGCCGACAATTTCCAGAAAGGTGTTGAACAAAAACAGCATTTTTGGAATCGGTCTCAGATAGATAAGTTCTTGTATGTTTAAATGTCAGTTTTATTACATTATAATCATATCTCATTTCTGTGGAAAGGATGATATAAAACAGCATTGATAATAGAGACTAGCAGAATGTGAGGAGAAAATAAAACCATAGAAAATACATAGAGGCCATCCTACTGGCAGAGAGTTAATTAAAATGTTTAAAAATTCTTTCTTTATATACAACTCAAGCCTGGGTACTAACAATTTTAAAAGTCACATTTCTAAATCTTACTATATTAAGGCCTTTTACATTCTCCCAGAGCAGAGCAGTCCTACTTTGTCTTCAACTCAGTATACCTTCAAACGAAGATGTCTTTCTCTTACCAACATCCTTCTTTAAGCTTCCCAGACTTCCCAGACTTCAGTCTGGGGGCACCTGGCTGGCTCAGTCAGTGGAGCATGCAACTCTTGATCTCGGGGCTGTGAGTTCGAACCCCTCGTTGGGTGTAGAGATTACTTACAAATAAAATCTTTAAAAAACAAAAAACTTACATTAAACCTGTTACTGTCCTTTCTGCCTTTGAAACGTCTTGCATTCCGCCCCTTTTCCAGTCTTACTGTATCCACCATCATTACCTTCCTCGCTGGAGCTGGCCTGGATCACTGTATTAGCTAGGAAGCTCATTTCTCTGATTTCTTTTGTCTCCTGATAGAGCTGTTTTACATTAGTTTTCCTAAAATAACACTCCCATCTTGTGTAGGTATTTGTTACAATACCTAACACATTGATTTATAAATATTTATTTACGAGGTACTGATTTGAGTACCTGTCTCTGGTTGGATTTTGAAATCTTTGAAAACAGGAACTATATTCTTTATCTGTGGCAGCAGTGCTTAGTACAAGGCCTTGCACACAGCTATGTGGCCCCAAGTAAGTTATATAACTATTCTGTGCTTCAGTTTCTTCGTCTGTAAGATGGTGATAATAGTCTCTGTCTCAAAGCTTTGTTGTGTTAAGAGTATGTGTGTGTGTATTAAAAGGTAGCTTTTATGTTATGATAGTTTTTGTATATGATTGTTTTTGCATTATTATTAACACTCAAAAAAGTTACAGCTTTCTAATTCAAGGTAAACTCCTTTTTTCCGGACTCTTTGAGGGCCTCTGTTTTCGGGACCACCTTATCTCTCCAGGTTAGTCTCATTGTCCCCTAACATAGTCTCTCATTCCCATTAGGCCACGCTCTTTTTTGTCCACCCAGTGCGCTGTACTGTTTACTAGTCATTTCCATCCTGGAGCATCCTTCCCCTTCTTCCACCAATGCCCTCACAAACCCCACCCATATCCTTTAAGGTCCTCAGGAAGTATCTCCTCCTGTGGGAGGTCTTTATCAGCAGTTCCATCTTACACTCACCTCTCTCTTCTGAGATCCTTTGGCATTTGGACTTTGTATCTCAGTTTAGGTACCTAATACTGTAGTTTCTCATGTTTCTTTTGTCCGGTATACTGTCTAGAGTATATGTTCCTAGAGGATAGGGACCATATTATATTTCTTTTGTATTCTCTACTATACATGGTATTGTTCTGGGCTTGTATTCATTCATTTGATGTGCTTTCTTGATGCATATTTAATGACTCTAGTAGGCAGTGGGATACAATAATTAATAAGAGGTGCCTCCATTCTAATGGGGAGCTAGAGATGTAAATATTCAGGATTTTGTAGGGTCACTGCTATGGAAGACTTGAGAGCAGGTGATTAATGCTCGGATCTGTTAATTAGATAAATCACAGATCTGAGCAGAGGGTGAACTGGGTGAGTGACTGGAAGTCAGGGCCTTCAGTCTGGAGCCTTAGCTGTGGCATGACAAAGGCCTGAACTAAGGCACTGGAAATAGGATGAATTCAGGAGATATTGTGGGAATTAAAAGGGATTTGTGGGGCGCCTGGGTGGCTCAGTTGGTTAAGCGACTACCTTCGGCTCAGGTCATGATCCTGGAGTCCCGGGATCGAGTCCCGCATCGGGCTCCCTGCTCGGTGGGGAGTCTGCTTCTGCCTCTGACCCTCCCCCCTCTCATGTGCTCTCTCTCTCTCATTCTCTCTGTCTCAAATAAATAAATAAAATCTTTAAAAATAAATAAATAAATAAAATAAAAGGGATTTGTGACCATTCAAATACAGAATATGGAGTATAGACGATACACTCAAGATGACTCAGGTTTCTTCCTTGAGCATTGGTTTGATGGTGGAGCCATTTAGGAAACAGGAGCCCTGAGGGAAAAAGAGCAAATTTGGAGATTTAGATACCTATGGAACCTCCAAAGAGAGATTCCTGTGACCAGCTGGAAATTCAGGTCTGGAGCCTAAGGATTAGAATTTAGACTAGAGAGAGCGAGAGCTGGGAATCTTAGTAAATAGTGGTGGTTGAATCCATGGGAAAGGAAGAGATCACCTGAACACAGGATGCAGAAAGATGAGAGGGAGAAAGTGACTGAGACAGCAATGTTCAGAGAAGTTAGAGGAGATGCAGAAATGAGCAGGCCACCCAAGGTCAGAGTGCCAGGTAGTAGTTAATGCTTGAGGGGTCAATTCACAAGTGTGTATTGAATTCAGAGTTCAGGAGAGCATTGAAATGGGCTAAGCTGTCCCTAGTAGTTCAATATATAGTGGCCAAAATGAATTGAATAAGGAGAAGGAAGGGACAACTATGAGGATAAGCTTTGAATAAGCTTGGAATGACAGGAAGGAGAAAGAACAGTTCATTGTTTGAGGATGAGATCTGGCTTTTTTAAAAATGAAACTCTTTTGAACATTTTTATGAAAAAAGGGGAAGGAGCCAGAATAGGGAGAAGGCAGTGTCTGTTGTGTGCTAGGCTATCTCCTAACACTTTTATACATTCTTTCATTCCATTCTCATAATCACCTTGAAGTGGGGGTCTCCTATCCACTTGACGTATGAGGCTCAGCAAGGCTAACTAACTTGCCCAGAGGGGTGAGGATTTGTTGGACTACAAAGACTAAACACTTGCCTGCCACATGATGTTTCCAGACTCATTCCCACCCCTTTAAAATTTGTTGTTCCAGGGGCGCCTGGGTGGCTCAGTCGTTAAGTGTCTGCCTTCGGCTCAGGTCATGGTCCCAGGGTCCTGGGATCGAGCCCCGCATCAGGCTCCCCGCTTGGGGGAAGCCTGCCTCTCCCCCCTCCACTCCCCCTGCCTGTGCTCCTCTCTCACTGTGTCTCTCTCTGTCAAATAAATAAATAAAATCTTTAAAAATAAAATAAAATAAAATAAAATTTTTTGGTCCAGGGGCGCCTGGGTGGCTCATTTGTTAAGCGTCTGACTTCGGCTCAGGTCATGATCCCAGCGTCCTGGGTTCGAGCCCCGCATTGGGCTCCCTGCTCAGCGGGAAGCCTGCTTCTCCCTCTCCCACTCCCCCTGCTTGTGTTCCCTCTCTCGCTGTGTCTCTCTCTGTCAAGTAAATAAAATCTTAAAAAAAAAAATTGTTGGTCCAGATTTAGAAGGAGGTGGGAAAGAATGAGACCAAGGTCACTGTATAGAGACTGCCTGGGGAGCAGTAAGGATATTATCTCATGACAAGGGGCAGGACATGAGGAAAAACCTCAACAGAGTAAGGCCTGCAATTGGACACAGGGAGCTAAGGGGACATACCGAGCCTTAGGTGGTCATCTCCTAAGAAGAGGGAGCAGAGGAGGGTAGTGTGAGATTAAAAAATGCTAATTGGATGATTGACAGAAATCATCACTGAATAGCAGTGTTTAAAATGCTTTGGTAGGGGCATCTGGGTGGCTCAGTTGGTTGAATGTCCGACTCTTAATTTTGACTCAGGTCATGATCCCGGGGTTGTGAGATTGAGCCCTGCATCGGGCTCCGTGCTGGGCATGGAGCCTGCTTAAGATTCTCTCTCTCCCTCTGCCCCTCCCCCCCCTCAAAAAATAAAGTAAAATAAAATGCTTTGGTAAAAGAAGGGAAAGTTGGTTAAAGATTTTTTTTATCCTATCTGAAAATGCTTTCATTTTCTTGAGATTTAAAAAAAGAAGGCAAAAAAGGAGCCAAGTTAAAAAAAAAATTTTCTAAAAAAGGGGTAGGAAGAATTGGAAGATCAGTATATGGTAGAAAAACGATATGAAAGCATTTTTATGTTTATATAAATTTAAGTTCCTATTCCCTAAAGAATAAGGGATGAGGTATCAATGAACTCCAGATTCTTAAGATGATATAGAGAACCCAAGGCCTTCTGATACAACAGAGAGCATTGAACCCCGGAGTGAAGAGACCTGCCTCAGATCCTGGCTCTGTCGCTAGGCAATTCCCATCATCCCACTAGGTCTGTTTTCTCAGCTGCAAAATCTAGGGGTTGATCTATGATATCCAGAGTGCCTTTGAGCTCGGAATATCTGTGCTGGTGTTTAGATATGGTATAACATAATGGTTAAGAGCACAGACTCTGGAGTCAGGATGCTACATTATCTCAGCATCTCCTACCCAAGTTGTATGACCATGGGCAAGTTATTAGCTTCTCTGGGCCTCAGTTTCCTCATCTGTCAACTAGGGATACTAATAGTAAATAACCCACTGAATGGTTATGAAGATTCAATGAAAAAAATCTATAAAAAGTGCCTGACAACAATAAGGTTCCATTTACCTTCTGTTCCTTGCAACCTTGGTAAATGGAATTAACAAATTGGAGTTTGCCAGGTTCCCCTTTTGGGAAAGGAATGAAAGGAATCTTCAAAGATCTGAGTGGTCAGGACCTCTGAGTTATGATTCAGCCACAGTCAACTGTCAAATTTTCCCACAGCTCAGTGGAAAGTCACTGAAGACTCTGCGAAAACAGTGCCACCCCTCCTTCAGTGTTTCTCAGCTGGGATGCACCGCTGACTCGGGAGGTCTGACCGTATCAGTGTTCGGCAGGGAGAGGATCTAAGCAGGCTCAGTAGATTTACCAACCCAAGTACTAAGTGTCTGTGGGTGCTTCTGCTTTGCCAACAATGTTGCAAGGCTCAAGCCTGTGAGAGTTCATTGTCAACCCAAATGTGGGGAACCAAAGAAGAAAAATTGGGGGTGTGGGTTGTTTTTCCAGGCAGGAACAATGATGTAGTGACTGTCAGGTTGTTTCAAAATTCGGAATCTTAAGTCTTCATCCCCCACACCTTTCTCTGTGTGTAAAGTTAAGATTGTGGACGCCACCTTGAGAGAGAGCACATATTAGTGATAGTCACTAAGATTTTTAAGTTTTGTCAAATTACCCCAGCAGAAGCTTCATCTATTAATGTAACCAGCCAGAGCTTAAACAAAAGTGGACACACCCACACATTTGCTGATGTCTTTTGAAATGTTCTTATGTCACTTACCCAAATTTGAGCTCAAGAAGCCCTTTTATTGATTGAATGTTTCTCATGCATCCTCTTTTTAGCCTTGCAGAAGAAACTTGCAGCTAGTCCTATACCATGATGTTCAAGTAACTGTTGGTGATCTGGGCCAAAGCTCTTTTTACTTATGTTTGCTCTTTCAAGAGTGGACATGGTATGGTACAAGGCTGGTATGGATTTTTCCTTGCATTGAGACCTACTCAATACAAGAATAGACTTTAAAACCTAGGCCTCTTGTCTAGGGGGGACCTCCCTTATAGCTGACCCAGGACTAGATACTCGATGCCACTCACCAGACACTGGTCATCATAACACACCTTTTAATAGCATTTTAGGGGTCCTGGCATCTCCACTCTGAAAATTTCTGCCCTTGGCCTCACTACCTCTCTGTGTACTTTTTTGTCTTTAGGTAGATCCCTGAGGTCTCTGCCCTTTGCAGAGTAATCTACTCCATGGTACTTGAAATGCCATATGACATACAATATTTTTGTAGATAAAGATACTGAGGCCCAGAAAAGATAATTGAGTTGCCCAAGTTCTTACAAACACTCATTAACAGAGGTCAAGCCCAGAATGCTGATTTCTCTGAATCCCACTTCCTACTGACTCTGTTAAACTAGTGAGCATCTTCTTTTAAAGGAGCGGTTAGGATGAGTTAGGGAATAAGACTCTCAATGAAGAAAGGATAGAACCCAGGCAGAGAGAGGGCTCTGTGTAAGCAGAAGGCCCAGGCAAGCAGTGGGTACCTGCTTGTGGGCAGGGAGAGGAGGTGCCACAAGGTTAGAAAAAGGCACAGAGAAGGAGTTGAGAGACCACCACTGCATCCTTGGCCTACTTGAAAATCTCACCCAGCCAAACAGATATAAATGTCCCTCTAGAACTTACTATTTCTACAGCTGTGAAATAACTGCTGCTTATCTTTCCTCCAGGAGATTCCTTGGAATGAAACCAATGGGAGATCAGAGTTTGGGAGAGTCTCATCAGAGCAGATGGGCCAGCAGCAGCCAGAAAGCTTGTTGCCTTTGGCTGAGAGCACCATCCTGGATCTGAACGTCTTGTGAGTAAACCCCAGCAGGCTCAGCCTTAGGCCAGAGTGAAGTTGGCCTGCTTCTCCTTGAAGAGGAACCTTATGTACTCCCACATCTTCCCTCCCCTCTTGCTGATTTCAAAAATCACATTCTCAGAGAGCTCTTCAACTTAAAACTATGTTGCCCATTAGCAGCCCTGGGAGGATGGCTTCTTAGTGCTTTTGGTCCCTTGGTATATTTGGAAGTGCACTGCATGAGCGGTCAGGAGGCTTGGGTTCTGGTACTTACCCAACCACAATTTTCCCTGGGGCTGTTGGCAAATTATTCTTCCCTAGGCCACAGATTTTCCTAACTATAAGTTTGTTTATAATAACAATAGCTTCCATCTAGGAAATGTTCATTACTATGTACTAGATATAATCTCATAGCATTCTTTCAGTAGTGTCCTATGAAATAGGTACTGTTATTGTCCCATCTTACAGATAAGGAAAGTGAGGCTTAGAATTCTCATTCCCTAACCACCTATTTAAATCACCAGTCCCCACCCCTGGCCAACACTCCTTTCTCTGCTTTATTTTAGACATAGCACTTCTTACTACCTGAAATACTACATATTTTACTTTTTTGTTTGCCTTTTCCCCAGACAAGACTTATAAGCTCCATTAGGGAATGGATTTTGTCTTTATGTTCTTGTTGTTGTTCATTTGATGTGTTTCCAGGGCTTAGAATACTGCCTGGCACATGGTAGGCACTCAAATATTAGTTGAATGAATGAATTGTTGGTAGGAGTATAAATTGATATAGACTCTAGAGAAATCAACTTAGCAATGTTAATATTTAATGCACATATTTGATATGTTGACACTGCGATACCAGAACTAGGAATTTATCCTGTAGATGATATCATCAGGCATGTGCTTAAAGTCATTAGTGCAAGGATGTTTACTGCAACACTTTTTGCTGTATTAAAAGGACTAAAAACAATCAAAATGTTTATCAGTAAAGGAACTCATTAAATAAATTGTGGTAGGTCCCTACAGTGGAATTCTATGCAGGAGCAAAAAAGAATAAAGTAGATCTGCATGTGCTGATATGCAACAACATGAGAAATATTATTAAGTGAATTGGGAGAGTTCAGAACAGAATATGACTTCCTTCATTTGAATTAAAAGAAAAAGAGGGGCGCCTGGGTGGCTCAGTCGTTAAGCATCTGCCTTCGGCTCAGGTCATGGTCCCAGGGCCCTGGGATCGAGCCCCGCATTGGGCTCCCTGCTCGGCAGGAAGCCTGCTTCTCCCTCTCCCACTCCCCCTGGTTGTGTTCCCTCTCTTGCTGTGTCTCTCTCTGTCAAATAAATAAATAAAATCTTAAAAAAAAAAGAAAAAAAGCTATGACAGATTTTCATATATTCTTGTTTATGCCTGACTGTTTCTAGAAGGAGAAACAAGAAATAAATAGCTGCCTGTGGGGGTGGCCAGAGGTTCTGGGTTAGGATGGAGAATATACACTTACGGTACACTCTTGTTTTTTAAGTTTTCCTTTTTAGTAGTTTTATTGAGATACAGTTCACATATCATACAATTCAGCCACTTAAATTGTTTAATTCAGTGGTTTTGCTGTATCGCATTATTAATTTTTTAAAATTGTGACAAAATATGTATAATATAAAATTTGCCATTTTAACCATTTTTAAGCATATATTCAGCAGCATTAATTACATTCACAAGGTTGTGCAACCATTACCCCTATCTATCTCCAAAACTTTTTTATTCCCCAGACAGAAACTCTGTAATCATTATAATAGTCTTTTATAGTATTTGATTTTTTTTTTAAAAGAGGGAGACAGGGGAGGGGAGGGCAGAGGGAGAGAGAGAATCTTAAGCAGGCCCAGAGCAGAGCCCAATGCAGGGCTCAGTCTCATAACCCTGAAATCATGATCTGAGCCGAAATCAAGAGTTGGACACTTAACCGACTGAGCCACCCAGGCGCCCCTGTAGTATTTGACTTTTTTTTTTTTTAAGATTTTATTTATTTGGGTGCCTGGGTGGCTCAGTTGGTTAAGCGACTGCCTTCGGCTCGGGTCATGATCCTGGAGTCCCGGGATCGAGTCCCGCATCGGGCTCCCTGCTCGGCAGGGAGTCTGCTTCTCCCTCTGACCCTCCCCCCTCTCATGTACTCGCTCTCTCTCTCTCAAATAAATAAATAAAATCTTAAAAAAAAAAAGATTTTATTTATTTATTTGACAGAGAGAGACACAGCGAGAGAGGGAACACAAGCAGGGGGAGTGGGAGAGGGAGAAGCAGGCCTCCCGCAGAGCAGGGAGCCCAGTGCGGGGCTCGATCCCAGGACCCTGGGATCATGACCTGAGCTGAAGTCAGACGCTTAACGACTGAGTCACCCAGGCACCCCTGTAGTATTTGACTTTTAAAAGTCTTGTGCATGTATTACTTTTTTATTTGAAAAATTAATTTCAAAAAGAAATTAAATCAGGTTTAGAAAATTTATTAACTTGTCTAAGATCCCATAGCTCATATTCCATGGCAGCAACCACCAGTGTAATTATAAGAGAATAGAAATTCTTATAAAGAATCAGGTTTTAGTCAGTAAGGGGTGTTGGATATCATCTAATACCTTCATTTTACGTATGAGATAACAGACTCACAGGGGTAAGGTAGCCACCCCAAGTCAGGATGTCCATCAGAAGCAGGCCTCCTGATCTACGAGATACTGTTCAGAGTAGGTCACAGAAGAGGTCTCTTGCCCCTTGACAAAGAGTGAGGCTTGGATGCCTCCTGCGCAAAAGGGGATTTAGGTTGTTCTTCTATGTCCCATGTACTTATACTGCCTACTAGTAGGGAATGGGGCCATTGTACCCCGATATCATTGTTTCTGTTTATCTGAAACCTTGTAGCAAACCTTCAGGACCTATCTCAATTTTTACTTCCAAGAAAATGTCTCTGATTGCCCTAGCACATCCAAGTCCCTACTCGATTCTTAACTCTTATAAATATTATTATTTAAAGCACATAAGTAGCAATCAGAGAATGATGTGAGACATTTCATAGCTATGTCAATTTATGAATCCATTCTGCCCACTAGTGTAAGCTCCAGCAAGACAGGAATTGGGAGGTTGATTCCTTGTAGTAGGTACACAATAGATGGTTGATTGGGTTAATTGAGTTGAAAAATAGCTATGGTATGAGATGTAAGTTGTCTGTTTTGTTTTTTGAGATGTAAGTTTTTCAAAGGGTTTCTCTTCACCTCCTGGCAGAGATGCCTATTGGATCACAGGACATTGAAATTGATGGAAGTTGTGACTATCCCATCCCCCAGTCACTGAGAGCCAAGTATGATCCTTCTTTTGTCACACTTATCTTGACATTAATAACACCCTCATTTACGTGACTGCTTACAGTTAATCTTCTCCTTCTTTCCTCCACCCCCAATAGACTGGAAATTTCACAAGAACAGAGACCATGTCTGTCTTGGCTCACCATCATATCTCCAGCACCAAGCACGGTATTCAGGTATTCAAGAAATATTTGTGGAAAGAATGAATGAATGAATATATCACTTTGTTTTATGAATGAGGAAATAGAGGCCCAAAGAGGTGTGGTTCTTAATGACAAAGCTGGGGTAAGAAGTCAGGTCTCCTAGTTCCCAGGCCAGCCAGCATTCTTTTTACTTTCCTTTGTGTTCTCTGTGTATTGGAGTTGGAATATCTTGGAGTCTAGCCTAACCCTTTCATCTTACAAATGGGAAACTGAGGCCTAGAAAGGGGAAGGACTCACCCAAGTTCATAGAAGGCAGCACTGGCAGAGCCAGGCCTAGAACCCAGGTCTCCTGACTCCCAAGCTAGTGCTCTTTCTTTGTAAAGGCATAGAAAAAACAAAGCTGAATTGGGCTTATTGCCAAGCCCCTGCAGGAGGTCACATAGCCAAGCAGCTCTCAGAGTTCCTTGTCTATTCTTAGCCTGAACTTTTAGTGACTCTGGTCTTCAGCAGCCTTTCCCCCCTCTTTTCCTTTGCATTTGATTTTTTGTGTATATGTGCTGTGTGTTTTAAATAAATGGTGCTACGTGTAGGAAATGGGTTTCAGCACAGTCCTGCTACAGAGGCCCTGAAAAGAATAAACGTGAGAGAGTGGCCCTGAGAAAACAATTGGCTTCCCTTCTCTGAAGTGACCCCAGTGCCCCAGAGCCACCCTTGGTTACCTCTTACAACTGCCAACAGAAGGCTAAGCTCCTCACACAATAAGAAGGAAATCACTAGAAAGAATTTACAAGGAGAATTGGCTGTTAGTATTGGCTGCTGATGCCTCACTTTGATGAAGACCAAAAATTAGTTCTTCCCAAGCTGTGGTTCCTCTTCTAACTTCTACTTCATCTTCCCACCTACAAGATGTTTATCAGTCAGCCACCAGAAATGAACTAAACCTCCTTTCTCATACAAAATTCTAGCTTCTCCAAACCTTTCTCCACCTTGCCAATACTTAACTCTGAGCGAGTAATTTAAGCAGCTACTGACTTTAGGTTATTTGGAAAGGACTAGAAACAAAGGATAGAAGATAGCTAATGTTGCAAAAGTATGAAATGATCAATGAGATCAACAGTTCTACATCAAATTCAAAGAAGGCAGAAGCTTCTCTGGGCTAGGCAAGGTCAAAGCCAATTCAGGGAAGCAATTTGAACCAAGGCTTGTGTATAGTTATCTACTGCTATATAACAAATTACCCCACTTTCTGTATTAGTTGTCTACAGCTGAGTAACAAATTACCTTCAAACTTAGTGGCTTAAAATGATAAATATTTATTATCTCACAGTTTTCATGGGTTAAGAATCTAGGTACAGCTTAGCTGGGCTCCTCTGGCTCAAGGTTTCTCATGAGGTTGCAGTTAAGCTCCAAGGCTGAATAGGGAGGGTAGAGGAGAAAACAGTTTCAAGCCCACTGAAGTGGTCATTGGCAGGCCTCAGTCCCTCATAACACAGGCCTCTCCACAGAGCTGCTTTAAGACTTGGTACTGGCGGGCGCCTGGGTGGCTCAGTTGGTTGAGCGACTGCCTTCGGCTCAGGTCATGATCCTGGAGTCCCGGGATCGAGTCCCGCATCGGGCTCCCTGCTCGGCGGGGAGTCTGCTTCTCCCTCCGACCCTCCTCCCTCTCATGCTCTCTGTCTCTCATTCTCTCTGTCTCAAATAAATAAATAAAATCTTTAAAAAAAAAAAAAAAGACTTGGTACTGGCTTCCCCTGGGTGGCTAACTACCACACTTTGCTGGATGGATAGGATTAAAATAAGGTATAGAAAGCAATCCAGGTAGGGAACAAGAGTGAAAGTACAAAGTTTAGAAAGGTTTCACTGGGATGATTTGTTTGGAGAAAGGCATTTGAATAGGAGTTGTAGAAGGTAACTGAAGAGGTTGTCAGGGCCCAGACTGAACTGGATTTTTAAATGTCAGGCCATAGAATTTATTTTTATCCTCAGGCTCTTGTCTATATTTCCCCCATTCAACTGTATGATTTAGAATAGAAATTGGCATGTAGTAAGTGATCAAGAAAATCTGTTGAATGAATAAACCTATGAAGTTAATGTGTAGGGAGTAATGCAGAATTGCCAGATTTGTCTTTTTAATTCTGACAGAATTCAACCTCAAAAGAAGCCCACATAATTACTCTTGGAGCTCCCAACCAAGATTTAAACTTTGTCTCCTATTTCTAAGGTATCATTATTCAAATTACCTAGCACATCACAAAGAGTAAAGTTAAGCTTTACTCATGGGCCTACATCTTTCCCTTGTACTAAAAGCTCTTTAAACAGTTTATCATTCTGTTGAGCTTCAGAATCTTGGTATATAGGCAAAAGAAAACAAACTTAGTGTCTAAGAGCAGACAAAGCTGGTTTCCATTCACTCAGCCATTCAAGCATAATCCATTAACTAGACAGGACAAGCTTCTAACACCCAGTCCTAACCACCAGCCACACGGCCTCCTCCCTTTGCTGGCTGGCCAGAGTGCCTCTAGGAACCATTTTTGTACATTATCCTTCAGTATGAAGGGAGAATTTGTTCTGGGGAAGCAGAGCTGTTAGGTGAGTGTACTAGTTTGCTAGAGCTGCTGTAATAAAATACCACAGAGCAGGGGGCTTAAAAAGCAGAAATTTATTTCTCACAGTTCTGGAGGCTGGAAGTCCAAGATCAAAGTGTCAGCAGGTTTGGTTTCTCCTACCTCTTCTCTCCTTGGCTTTGCAGATGGCCACCTTCTTGCTGTGTGCTCCCATGGCCTTTTCTCTGTGAGCCCACATCCCCTGGTGTCTCTTCCTCGTGGTATAAGGACACAGTCCTATTGGATTAAGGCTTTACTCTTATGACCTCATTTAATCTTAATCACCTCTTTAAAGGCCCTGTCTCCAAACACAGTCCCACTGGGGGTTAGGACTTCATTATAAGAATCGGGGTGGGGGACACAATTCCGTCCATGACAGTAGGCAAGGTTTATTATACATGTGCTTCCCATCACCTCATCCATCTCTTCTAAAGGAATGATATTCTCTCATTTGTAGAGATGGTGATCAATAATTCTTAAAAATTCTTCACATCCGCTGTCTCATGTGACATTACAGTTACCTCCAAGAAAGCAGAGGTGGCGGTTACCTCTCCTCTACAGAATTGGAAACCACCGGGATGAGAGGGTTCACAGATTCTGCCAATCACAAAGTCTAGAATCCGGTTTCTGGCTCCTGCGCCAGTCTTCTTTACGTTCAGCCTTGGAGTTATCTGCTCTTGACCACTCAGGAGCAGCCCATGAAGCATCCCTGCCTAGATTCTAACTGCCCACATCTTCTTCCTCCTGCCCTCCTCCATCAAAATTTACCTACCTTTCAAGGTCGGTCCTTCCATTGATTTTCAAAGTGACAACTAGATGGCTGGAAAAAAAAACAACCCTATTGTTAATGACCACGTTGATTTGTTAGTGAGAGATTACTTAGGGGGGATCCTAGCCAAACAGATTAACAATCTATATTTTATAGCTTGCAAAACATTTTCTTCACATACCACATCTAACTTACTTCCATTCTAACCAAAATTCTGTGAAGTAGATGCTATTATTATCCCTGCTTTTTAGAAAAAGAAACAGCCTCAGAGATTAGGTAGCCAGCCTAAAATCACACAGGCAAGTAACAGAGGTGGAACTTGAACCAAATGCTATGTGCTCTTTTTACTTTGTCTTACTCCACTGCCAGACTTTACCAGTTTGTTCAGAATAGTATCTTTTTTTTTTTAAAGCTTTTATTTATTCATTTGAGACACAGAGATAGAGCATGAGCAGGGGGAGAGGGAGAAGCAGGCTCCCCGCTGAGTCAGGAGCCCGATGCGGGGCACGATCCCCGGACCCTGGGACCATGACCTGTGCCGAAGGCAGACGCTTAACCATCTGAGCCACCCAGGCACCCCCAGAATAGTATCTTGTTACACTGATGTTTTCCTCTAAGTATTTTGAGATGTGGCTCCTTCCCTTCCCTGTCTAATCTGTGTTGACCTACCATCTATTGAGCTTCCACAGTGTTGGGACTTGAGGCCAGTTCCATTCCTGTTTAGCTGGGGTGACCACAAAGACTTTTTTTCCTTTTCACTAGGCTTTTGTTTCTTCATCTGTAGTTAATTTCATTGACTGGGGTCATTTTCTGGTTTGAAGAGCCTAATGAACTGTCTTTATCTTCCATTTCACTCATTCAACAAATAGGTATTGAATACCTGCTATGTACTAGGCACTATGCTAGGTACTTTTTTTCCCCCTTTTTTCATTCCTTTTTAATACAAATTTGGATCTTTGGATGCGTCCTGCCAACAGAAAACAACAACAGCAGAGAAAACACGAAAGAATGAAAAATAAGAAAGGAAAAAACCCCCCTCAAAAGGTTCTTCTCCTCCTCACCCCTTACACATTTGGGACCATAGCAGGTTTACGGAATGCAATATACAGCCAACAAAGAACAAGACAGACACGGTCCCTGGCCTCAGGGAGTTTACTGTCTTACCTGCTAGGAACGGACCCTGGAGATCATGGAGTCAAGTCCTTTAAGGAAAGAGAAAAGTGAGCCGTGAGGGTGAGTAAACTCTCCAGGGTCACAAAGCAGTTAAGTGTCAGAGGGGGATCTAGTAAGCTGAGTCTTTTCATTTCTAGTTTAGGGTGTTTTTCTTCCACACAATACCTTGTATTGAGATCTGGCCCCATGCTGTGCCGCCCCTCAGGGTGGTAGTTGACAACAGGACTCAGTCTCAGAAACTTCCCCCGTGGAGTCTCCATTTCAAACTCCAGAAGCAGAAACTTTCCAGTTTTCACTGAAATTTAAGACACAAGTGTCTAAGAATCAAAGTCTGATGCTCTGGGTATGAACCAACCCAGAAGCAGGACTGCCTTCTTGTGCTTTTCATGCTGCCAGCCCCAGAGTCTGTCACTTAGCAGAGCGCATAGTTTTCTGTCCCACTCACTACATCTCTATCCCTTGCTCTTCTCCAAATTAGGACCTGAAGCAGCTGGCTGTAGATCTAGGCCCTGCGCACTCGGCATTCTATAGACATTTATTCACAAAACCCTCACAGGATTGCCCAAGTTGAGACGCTGAGAGTTAGGCTAAGCAACTAAGTCATCGAGGCAGCAGTAAGCACAGGTGTGGGATTAGCCCCCATGCTACCTCCCTAATGGAAGCACCTTCACACATGTGTTTCGCATGACCTGCAGCAGCTCAGCAAACCTGGCACCAGCAGGTTAGCACATAGATGTGAGACACCTGCTGGCTCTGTAGACCCTCAGTAAGTGTTAATGTCACACTACTCATTCACCACACTCATTTTTAAATTATTTTTTAAATTTTATCAACGTTATACCAGGCACATAATTTAAAAAGTCAACCAGTTCTACAAGGTTAATTAAGACAAAGAGCAGTCCTCAGCCTCTCTCTACCTACTCCCCTCCCCCCATTTCCCTTTCCCTAGAGGGACCATTTTCAACTTGTTTAAGTAATTCTTTTACCTATCTATAAATAACATGTTTGTGTGCTACTTCCTGATTTTTCAGTTCAGGCGTTATCTGTTGACTTACCACAATGGGGGAGGTGAGGATTCAGCTCCCTTTTCTCCGCTCCCCCCTTTTACGTACATGCACGCTTCCCAGACCCCCTTACTCTCTATATAGTTATATGGTAATTTTTGGTAGATCAATAATTAGTGCCCTTGTTATTAGGACAATGTAATGCCACTCACAGCTGAGCCACATAGTCAACCATGACTGTTTCTCTTTCACAACGTTATCTTCTTGTTTGATTATTTTGTTTTTTCATACACGTAAGTTTCTAAGATCTTATCACTAATTAACCTTAAACTCTGCCAGTTACCCCGGTGTCTTCTCAGTTTGTTCTTGAGAAGGTCTCTTGGAGGCTTCTCTCCTGCTCCGAGTGGGGGGAGACCGCACAGCTGCCACCCTGGAACCTTCCTTTACTACCATCTGGGGAATTCCCTTGCCTCTTTCCTGTGTTGGATCACCTGTTTCTGGATCTTGTGTCTTCTCATTTCCTGCTTTCTTCCCTCTTTTTGATGACATATTTTCTACAACTTCCTGAGAGTTCATGAGAGGGAAATTTTTTGAAATCGTGTGTGTCCGACTGCCTCAGAACGTTGATAGCCTGGCTCCATTGTCTTCTAGCTTCCAGGGCTGTGGTTGAGGCCAAAGCCCTTTTCGCATGTGACCTTGTAGGATTTCTTTGTCCCCCGTGTTAAGAAATTTCACAGTGACATACCTATTGTGCTGGCCCTCAGTGGCCCTTTCAATCTGAAAACTCATGACCTTTGATTCTGGAGTGTTTTCTTGAATTAATTTGTATCTGTTGTGTTTCTAAAACTCCTGTGATTCAACTGTTCAGATGAATTTCTTATCTGTTCTTTCCTAGTTTCTATCCCTGTCTTTTTGCTCTACTTTCTGGGAAATTTCCTCAATCTGTCTTCTAATCCTTTCATTAAGGTTTTCATTTCTGATGTCATAATTTTTCTTTCTAAGAGTTCGCATTGGAGACTTTGCCCTTGGGGGGAAAAATCCCTCTTTATGGAGTTTTAGATATAGTGAAATTAGATGCATGTATTTAATCCATTATTTTTGCCCAATATCTCTGTATATGTTGATTATTTAATAATTCCTGCCTTGTATTTGTATCAAATCCTTTAGGCTTTAATAATGGTTTTCTATTGGTTTATATATTTGACCCTTATAATCGAGACTGTGATATCTGGATAGGACCTTGGGATTGTCTAGTTCATCTTTATCAGTTTATGGAGAGAGTACCTGATTCTCAGAGAGATGAGGTGTGCTCTTGGAAAACACTTGTTTCTGCCAGAATTTACCAGAGGTATGTGAGATGGATTATTTGGCAGGCATACAGTACTCACATAGTTTTTTGGTTGTTTTTTTTTTTCACTCTTTTCCAAAAAATGTTATTGCAGTATAACTGAAATGCAATCAGTAAACTGCACATACTTAATGTGTATGATTTGATAAGTTTGGGCCCATCTATACACTCCTGAAACCATCATCATAATCAAGATATCGATCACCTCCCAGTGTTTCCCTATGCCCCTTGTCATTTCTCCCTCTTACCTACCCCCAACACTTCCCAGGCAACCACAGATCTGTTTTCAGTCATTATAGATTAGTTTACATTTGCTAGATATAAATGTAATCATAGAATGTGATCTTTTGGTGGGGGGGTGGTGGTGAAGGGTGGGGGGGGTCTGGCTTTTTTTTTTTTTTTAACATGTAGATTTTCTGTGTATTTTGGAGGCTATACCTAACTTTCCAGGTGGAAAGTTTACCAGCTCTACCTCCTTCTACATCCTTTCTCTTCTACACCTTCCCATCTTCCCTCTCCTGGCCGTAAGGGCTGCTGCCTGCAATGTTCTTGTCCTCTCCTTTCCATTCAAGCCTGTTCTCAGGAAAGGACCAATGTATTCCATTCACACTGAGGTGACTGATAAGGATTTTATATGTGTGATTTGGGCAATTGTACAGAAGACAAAACCTACATTTGGATTCTGCCAAAGAAATAAAGCTGTAATGATGGATTTTCAAGCATGAGCAAATAAGTTTGGAAGAGATTTTTGGACAAGGGCATCCCCTGAAAGTACCTCTGAAAGTACACGCTGTGTAACAGAGTCCTTGTGTAAGCCTGACTCTGCCTGTAGACAGGCAGGATGAATTGAAATCCCCTCTGGTCCCATTCAGAATTTTGGTTTCCTGAAATGTCAGCCATTTAGGAGCTAAGAAAAGAACTCATCTTGCTGGCTTTCCTTCCTTTTGGTCTATTTGGCAGAGAAAACAGTCCTATGTAGATGAAAGCTCACTCAGAAGGGCAGGGCCTCCTGTGTTTGGTCCTCATGTCTCTGGTCCAGGTGAAAGGAAGTCCATCACGGGCGGAGGAGCTTGGCGAACCGGCCTGGCTCTGAAGTTGTCTTGCCTGTCTCGCTTCTCTTCTTACTGATTTTCACATTTAATCTTTAATGCCTCATTAATTAATTCACATTTAATTCTTAACAACATTGTGAAGCAAGAGAATAGGACATATTTCTCTATTTTCAAAAATGAGAAAAGAGAGAGAGTATAACCTGCTCAACTTCAAAGCCTTTATCAGCACGAGCCCTGTCCATGGGGAACCCCAGGCTACCTGCCTGCCCGTGATGGGGAACATGGTGTGAAACCTCTGGTCTACAACAGAGGAGTCAGGGCAGGGAGCAGAGTCCCCCAGCACAAACATTCCCAGTCGTTATTCCTTTCTCCATTCCGTATGTGACCATCCCCCTAGGGTTTATTATCACTTCCCATGGCCTATAGGAAAAAGCAGCTAGCCTAGGAGGGGAAGACAAGGCAACAGTCCCTAGGAGTCTGTGGGAAGGGACCTATCAGACATTTCCTTGTGAGCAGGAAGCTCAACTCAGCACAGAGTTTCGGGTTAAGGAGGAAGACAGGCAGGTTAAGGAGGAAGACAGGCTCAGTTTGACATTTGTTGAGTATGGACTCTCTGCCAAGAGGGGGCCAGAAACACAGTTCCTAACCTCAGGGTCCTTACAGGTCTTAAATAGTGGGAAGCCTAACAGTGGTTGGGAGAGGGGGAGTTGGTTGTATAGAACACCTCCTTCAGTAACTCAGGAAAGATATAACAAAGGCTAGACCAGGAGAAAAGGCACAGGGAAGAAATGTAGAAGACCAACTTGGCTAACTTCAATATTTTGTCAGGGTTGGCCAGCCCTGTCTCAAGGGACCCCAGACTGCCTGCTAGTGTTCCCGTGCCAGAGAACTCAGTGGCACAGAGGCTATAAGCAGGAGGAGGCAGGAGAAGGGAGCAGAGCTTCCAGAGTGCTGCTTCTGGTATGAGGGCCAGCACCCCCCACTCTACCACCATGCTTCGTTTATCTGCAATGGCAAAACTCTCCACGTCAGTTTTTTTTTTTTTTTACAAATTGGACATCCCATGCTCCTTTTAGCCAGAGGGCAGGCATTTTTGCATCCTGAGAATAATAAAAAGTTAATTTCTCCCTTCATATACTTGTATTTCCTTATCTTTTATTTCACTTGGTTCTATTAATGAGCTCATGTGATAGCCAGGCAGCTCATGTGATTATTGGCATCAACCAAACCACAAAACTGAGACTCAGATTTTGACTTACTGAGTCACATGGAACGTTATTGGTAAAGTCAGATCCAAACACTTCACCAGCCAGAGGGGGTGGTAGCAGCTGAGGCCACGCGATCTGAGGTTGTGTGAGGACAGAGTGCCCCCATGCTGAGAGGTGGGATAAATTCTGTATTTGCCATTCTCTGAGATTATCTGTAGCCTTACATCATACAAGGAGTCAGAAGGCCAGGGTTCCCGTTCTAATTCTACCAGTCATCTGCCATGTGAACTTAGCATGACTCAACCTTTTTGGGTCTTTGGTTTCTCATCTGTAACGTCGGAATTAAAAGGACCCAGGAGGGCGCCTGGGTGGCTCAGTTGGTTAAGCAACTGCCTTCGGCTCAGGTCATGATCCTGGAGTCCCAGGATCGAGTCCCGCATCAGGCTCCCTGCTCAGCGGGGAGTCTGCTTCTCCCTCTGACCCTCCTCTCTCTCATGTTCTCTGTCTCTTATTCTCTCTCTCGCAAATAAATAAAATCTTAAAAAAAATAAATTAAATAAAT
Source organism: Mirounga angustirostris (assembly GCF_029215605.1). Classification (NCBI taxonomy): domain Eukaryota; kingdom Metazoa; phylum Chordata; class Mammalia; order Carnivora; family Phocidae; genus Mirounga; species Mirounga angustirostris. The sequence goes on from NW_026991722.1 coordinate 66,126,339, forward strand.
AAATAAATAAATAAATAAAAGGACCCAGGAATGTTTTAAGAGGAAGCTGCATGTAAATTATCTCATTAAGATTATTGAGCTAAAAGTGAGGGAAAGGACAACAGTCATGAGCACTGGCACTAAAGGTAGGAATTCAAAGTATGGTCTAGAAATAGCTAGAGACATTTAACTTGGAGTACAGAGTAAGTGTTGATATATCAAGTTCATTCATTTTGTCTTTCATATGATAGTTTCCTTGAAGGGACAGATTGCAGTTTATATATCCATTATACTTCTGAGAGTTGCTTCAGCTTTTTAGTATTACACTGACACAATGAACGCTTCTGTGCATGGTTTTATTTATATATGTGTGTGTCTTTATTATATTGTATGTTTTTATTGAAGATTGAGGCCTAGAAATGGAAAATGCCAGGTATTCACAGCTTCACCTATTGCATATTTCTATCTCCTCATCTCCCCACCAATACTTAAAAAAATATATTAAAATTTCAGTTTTATTATGACAAAAATAATACAAATCCTGAGCAGCCAAAAGAAGAGATGCATAGGGTGAGGTCTGGGAGGGCCCCAAACTTGAAACTTCTGTGTTGTCTCCCCATAGAGTCAGGAGGAATCACCCTCCCAGCACATCAATGTATAACAATATGCACCAAGCGGGCGCCTGGGTGGCTCAGTTGGTTAAGCGACTGCCTTCAGCTCAGGTCATGATCCTGGAGTCCCGGGATCGAGTCCCGCATCGGGCTCCCTGCTCAGCTGGGGGTCTGCTTCTCCCTCTGACCCTCTTCCCTCTTGTGCTGTCTCTCATTCTCTCTCTCAAATAAATAAATAAAATCTTCAAAAAAAAAAAAAACCAATATGCACCAATCAGGGACCATGCCTTATCCAGTGCTCACTGTCACCCAAGCTTTTTACCTTTTTTTTTTTTTTTTAAGATTTTACTTATTTATTTGAGAGAGAGAGAGAAAAAGCATGAGCGGGGTGAGGGGCAGAGGCAGAAGCAGACTCCCTGTGGAGCAGGGAGCCTGATGTGGGGCTTGATCCAGGGACTCTGGGATCATGACCTGAGCTAAAGGCAGACGCTTAACTTACTGAGCCACCCAGGTGCCCCCAGAGTTTTACTTTTATTGGACTTTCATTACATAGGCTTGTTGAATTCAGTCCCCAGGCCTCTCCCTTCCCTGAAGGTCACACTTAAAGCCCCAACCCCCTAATCACATGATTGGACCCTACCAACACTTAATTTGTTGAGTAACTATGAATGGGTGCAAAATATATTTTAATTTGCCTCTCCCTAATTACTAATGAGATTGAACTTCTTTGTCATTTTTTTAAACTTTCTTTTATTGAATACATTTGACATGTAACGTTGTATAAGTTTAAGGTGTATAGTTAGTTACTTCAATACATTTATATATTGTAATATGATTGCTGATGTGGGGATATTTATCATATCACATAATTATAGTATAATTTTATTATCTTTATCATTATACTGTACATTAGATCTCTGTGGCTTATTTACTACTCATTACAGGTTTGTACCATTAAGCCCCATCAATTTTTTTTTTTTTTAAGATTTTATTTATTTTTCAACAGAGAGAGAGAGACAGTGAGAGAGGGAACACAAGCAGGGGGAGTGGAGAGGGAGAAGCAGGCTTCCCGCTGAGCAGAGAGCCCAATGTGGGACTCGATCCCAGGACCCTGGGATCATGACCTGAGCTGAAGGCAGACGTTTAATGACTGAGCCACTCGGGCGCCCCTAAAATTTTAATTTTTTAAAAAGATTTTATTTATTTGAGAGAGAGAGAGCACAAGCAGGGGGAGGGGCAGAGGGACAGGGAGAAGCAGACTCCCTGCTGAGCTGGGAGCCCAATGTGGGTCCTGGGATCATGACCTGAGCCAAAGGCAGACACTTAAGCAGCCGAGCCACCCAGGCGCCTGGTTTAACTTTTTAAGATTCCACATATAAGTGTTATCATACAGTACTTGTCTTCCTCTGCTTGACATAGCATAAGGTGCTCAAACCATCCATGTTCACAAATGGCGGGATATCCTTTCTCATGGCTAAATAATATTCCATTATGTATATGTACCACATCTTTTTTATGTATTCATTTGTTGGTGGGCATTTGGGTTGTTTCCATATCTTGGCTATTGTGAATAATGCTGTGATAAACCTGGGAGTAAAGGTCTCTCATCGAAATCCTGTTTTCATTTCCCTTGGGGAGATACCCAGTAGTGGAATTGCTGGATTGAAGGGAGATCTATTTTTTTTTTTTAAGATTTTTATTTATTTATTTGACAGAACGAGAGCAGGAGCACAAACAGGGGGAGTGGGAGAGGGAGAAGCAGGCCTCCTGCGGGCAGGGAGCCCGATGCGGGGCCTGATCCCAGGACCCTGGGATCATGACCTGAGCCGAAGGCAGATGCTTAATGACTGAGCCACCCAGGCGCCCCAAAGGGAGATCTATTTTTAATTTTTTTTTTAAGATTTTATTTATTTATTTGACAGAGAGAGACACAGTGAGAGAGGGAACACAAGCAGGAGGACTGGGAGAGAGAGAAGCAAACCTCCCACCGAGAGAAAGCCCGATTTGGGGCTCGATCCCAGGACCCCGGGATCATGACCTGAGCCGAAGGCAGATGCCCAACGACTGAGCCACCCAGGCACCCCTATTTTTAATTTTTTGAGGAAACTCCATATTGTTTTCCATTGTGGTTAGACCAGTTGACATCCCCACAAATGATGTATAAAGGGATTGAATTTACTTTCACATGCTTATTGGTCATTTAGGTTTCTTCTAAATTACCTGATCATAACTTCACCCATTTATCTAATAGGTTTTTTTATTTTCAGAGGAGTTATATTTTATAGACACTAATCCTTTAGTGATTACTGACTATATGCATTGCAGATACCTTCTCCTAGTTTGTAGCTTTTCTTTGCCCTATCTTTATGTTGTTTTGTTGGGGAAAAAAAAAGTTTTTAAAATTTTCAATTAGTCAATTTAGCAGCATTTGGTTTTATAGCATTTGTTTTTGTTTGTTAAGAAATCCGTCTTTGCAGAGAGCCTGGGTGGTTCCATTGGTTAAGCATCTGACTCTTGATTTCAGCTTAGGTCATGATCTCAGGGGCGTGGAATCGAGCCCCACATTGGGCTCCGTGCTTAGCATGAAGTCAGCTTGAGGATTTCTCTCCCTCTCCCTCTGCCCTTCCCCTGCTTGTGCTCTTTCCCTCTCAAATAAATAAATCTTTAAAAAAAGAAATCCATCTTTGCCCAGAGATCATAAAGATATTTTCTTTTTTTTCTTTTCTTTTTTTTTATTTGAGAGAGAGACACACAGCGAGAGAGGGAACACAAGCAGGGAGAGTGGGAGAGGGAGAAGCAGGCTTCCTGCTGAACAGGGAGCCCGATGCAGGGCTCGATCCCAGGACTCTGGGATCATGACCTGAGCCGAAGGCAGACGCTGAACGACTGAGCCACCCAGGCGCCCCATAAAGATATTTTCTGATATTTGCTTTTAAAAGCATTAAAGTTTTTTTCCCACTTGTATTTTGTTCTCAGCTTTGCTATCGCATATCGAAACTCCATTTTCTTAGAATCATTTAATGAATACTCCTTCCTTTTTCTGTTGCTTGTGATGTGACCTCTACCACACGACACATTTCCATACACAGACAAGTTTGCATCTAACCTTTATATCCTATTTGCTCTGTTCTTTGCCTGTTCCTGTACCACATTATTTTAATTCCTTGGGCTTTATGCTTTAGGTATCTGTTAGGACAAATTTTCACACTCTTCAATAGGAAGAAAATTATTGTGGCTCTTCTTGGCCCTTTTTCTTTTCACACAATATTTTGGATCCAAATTGTCAAATTTCATGAAAAATTCTATCAGGATTTTTAAGGGAATTGTACTTGATCTCCAGACTGATTTGGAAATAATTGAGTTTTATGATACTGACTCATCCCATCCATGATCATGGCCCATCTTCGTTGGTTGGAGTCTTCTTTTGTGTGTATATTTGTCAGATTTATTCCAAGGTACCTTCTAGTTTTTGTTGCTGTTATAAATGATATATTTTTAAATTACTTCTTATAGCAGTTTTTGATGGTAGATAGAAACACTATTGATTTTTTTATATTGATTATATCCAGCAGCCTTGGTGAAGTCTCATTAGTTCCATTAATACTCCAAAGACATTTTTTGGATTTTTCTATATAGATAGTTAATTCATCTGCAAATAGTATCACTTTTTTTCTCTTTCCAGTCTTACATCTTTTCTTTTCATGTCTTACTGTGATCTCTAGGACCTTTAGTACAATATTGTATAGAATAATGTGTTTGGTCTTTACTAGAAAGAAAAGTCTAATATTCCACCATTGAGTATGATGTTTGATATATAGTTTTGAAAAATCCCCTTTATTGAGTAAAGAAAATACTTTTATATTTCTGGTTTGCTAAGAGTTTTCACTATGAATGGATGTTGAATTTTAAATCAAAATCATTTTCTCCATTTGTTGTGAAACTCCTGTAATGTTCTTTAATTTATCAGTATGAATAACACTGATTTGTTATCTACTGTTAAGCCATCCGTGCATTCCTGGGATGAACCCTAATGAGTCATGATTTAGATTATTTTTATATATTGCTGGATATCATTTGCTAATATTGAGTATTTTATACCTATATTCATAAATAATATTGGTCTTAAATTTTCCTCTCATGCCTTTCTTATAATACATACAGATGTAAATATACTTTTTTTTTTTTTTTTGAGGATTAGAGTCATTAGAATTAGAAGGGAATTTAAAGAGCATCCAGTTTGATCTCATCACCTTATAGTGGAAAAAACTGGAACTCAGAGAAAGGAAATAGCCTTCCTAAAAATGATATAGAGTTAGAAACAGAGTTGGGACTAAAGTACTTTTTTACAAATTTCAAGTTACTTCCCACTCATGATCTCATTTTATCTCCACAACATCTCTGCAGGGAGGTTACTACTTATTGCCCCCATTTATGGATGGGCTAACTGAGATCCGGAGAGATCCCTTCATGAGTTATTTGACACAGCAGGGCTGGGACTAAAAGCCAGACTTCTGACTCCTAGACCTGAACCTCCTCTCAAATTTCTTTTGTTTTATGTCCATCCCCACTGACAGATCCACTTACTTATTAGCCTGAAATGAAGGAAACCCTGAGACCTGCATCCAAAACTATTATTTTGTAAGAGTCCAGCAATATTTTCACAGACATTTCAAACAGATGGCCCATCTGCAGATAACCCTCATTAGGCAGGGATGAGGGCTTCATGTTCCCCAAGGATGATCTTGGTAGAGGGACACTCTTGAGGCCAGAATAACTCCAGGGTCTCCAAGAATGTCCCCTAACGCGAAATAGGTCCAAAGCCCCTAAGTGGAATCTTTGTTACAGGATCAGACCACAAGGTCCCTAAGGGGGACCCACAGAATGGGGGCTCCAGTTTTCCTTCCATCTCCCTCCCCTACTGTCTGGCCCCCCACCATCTGGCCACCACCACCCCTCCCCCATATGTCTCAGCAAAGTGCTTCCTGCACCAGCGCTTTTGTTTTGCTTGTGCTATTTGTGTCTGCTTCTAACAGCTGGCCCCAGCCTGGCAGCCCCTAGCTCTGAGGATTATCCAATTATCCCATTAGCCCAGCATGTCCTTCCTTCCTCCAGAGCTATTAGCTCCCCATCTCCCTCTCTCTCTCTCCCTCCATAGCCTCCCTTGCTCCTTCCCTAGCCAGACCTAGGGCTGGGTCAGTCCCCAGTCACCTAGACTCAGAGAATACTAGAGCTGGAAGGGACATTTGCATCTATCCATCTGCTTTACCGTTTTGCAGGGAAGGAAGCTTGCCTGCCATACCCTAAGTCACATGACCCATCATAACAGTGAAGAAGTAAAACCCAGGTCTCTTGACCTCATGGCTACACTCTTCCTCACCACATCTGGCCAGCCAGCCTTATCAAGTGCTCACTGTGGTTAGCCCTGGGATGGAGGAGATACCATCCCTATTCCACTCTCTGGGAATCTATGGTTGAGATTAGAATTTATGGTCTAGGTAGGGAGATAGAACATACACTGGGAAAAACCAGCACATTATCCAGGAGCTAAGTCATACCTTAGCAGAAGAAGAGATGTTACCAGAAATAGGTGACAAACTTCTGGAGCATAGGACAGACAGTGCTAAAGGGAAGTCGGAAGAGGGACAAGAGGCTGTCAACAGAGGGTTCAGAAAGGCCCTGTGGAGGATAGGGCTCTTCGGGTGGTGGCTGAAACGTGAGAAGTGTTTAAAGTAGGTGAGATTCAGGGCACCTGGGTGGCTCAGATGGTTAAGCGTCTGCCTCCGGCTCAGGTCATGATCTCAGGGTCCTGGGATCGAGTCCCGCATCGGGCTCCTTGCTCTTTGGGAGCCTGCTTCTCCCTCTGCCTTTCTCTCTCGCTCTGTCTCTCATGAATTTAAAAAAAAAAAAAAAAATCTTAAAAAAAAAAAAATTTTAAGTAGGGGAGATTCAGAGGGACAGCACTCCTAGCAGAGGCCTCCCTGAAAGGGAAGGGGAGGGAATGGGTTAAGAAGATGGTAGCCGTTCAGTTGGGCTCAGTCAAGGCCCAAGTGGGGAGACAAGGCTGGAGAGTAAAGCTGTGACCCCAAACGCCATACCAAAGAGTGAGGCTTGATCTGATCTACATTTAGGGCCCACTAAATATTCTGGAGCAAGGAAGGGACATGACGGGAGTTGTACACAGGGCAGATTTATCTGACTTTGTGGGCTGAATCAATATGACAAAAAGAGACAAATGCAGAGAAGTCAGCGTGGAGTTTATCCAGGTGGGTGAGAGATGACGAGGCCTCAGCTAACACCATGACTTGGGGCATGACTGGTGGTAGAACGGATGGAACAGATTTGGAAGGTGTTTGGAAGAAGAATTAGCAGGGTGCAATAGATTGGATTTGGGAAGATAAAGCAAGGACCCCCCATTGGTAGGATTAGGGAAGTTAGAAGTAGCAAATGGGAAGTAGGGGGTAGAAAGGAGGAGGTGGGTAAGGACTCTCCTGTACTTACCCTCTGGCATTCACTGGGGTTTTGTAAGTTGGCAAAGTTTGCTTAACCCTGTGCTGGGTGAAACCTTATGTCCCCCATGTCCAAGCCCTCTGGTTTCTCTACCAGACGTCCACAGGCTGACCCAATAAGTCATGCTACCCCCACCAGACAGCAGTGTGCTCATCTGGGGAGACAGCACTGTCACCACAGGTGGTTCTGGTGGGAGGAATTCAGGCCTCAGGTATATTCCATTGATACAACCAGGTCATCGCCTTCCACCTATATAAACTTAACTCAGGTGACCACTTTATTTTTTTAATACTTTGTCATTCCCTCCTTCCAATCACCTGTCGTATCCCCATTCCTGCTTTCAGCTTTTAGGATCCTAAAACTGGTGATTCTGGCCAAGAAAGATGAACCATCCTTATCTGACCTTGTGCCCTCGAGGTTCAGGCGAGGCTCCTCCAGGGCCTGCAGGGGTGTCCAGGCCCCTTCTTGGCCAGTGAGGTACCTGAGTGCTCTCGGAACCCACTGACGACCCATCCATGGGTCTCCAACTGTTGAGGGGGCCTCAAACATGACGTAATTATTCCACCAGAGCTTCTGTGAGCCACAGAACTCCAACAGGTTGTTCTAGCCAAGCCTGGTTGTTCTGTTCTAACCAACCTCATTCCTTGTTCTGGTCTGTTCACCTACTGCCACAGCACTAAGTCCTCTCCTCCCATTTTCAGTTTCCAGTTTCCAGACCCTCCCCGTCTTGATCACCTTCCTTCAGCCATTTGTTAGTTCTGCTGGGTGTAGCTCAGAGACTACCATCTCATGGCAGGCACAGTCACATACGGTATTTCAGCTTGTCAGTGATCAGCTGTGGTGTTGAGAATAGCACGAGTCTCCTGCCATGAGCTGGGAGTGAGCTCCTTCAGCCTGGGGCCCCTAGGGCCTGTGGTGTGATGCCCCTTGAGGCCATGGTCCCCTGTCTCTCAGGCATTTCCCACCGGGCTAGCCTGTGCTGAACTTAGCAGCTGAAATGTCCATGTTGTTTTGACGTGAAATGATTGGTCTTCGCCCTGTACATTTGCTTTCTCAAACTCAGTGGAGGACTTTACACTGATCTTTGTTCAGTATTATCTCTCTGGCCCCCTGATGTGATTTTGAATTCTGTCAGCCCAGACTAGACCCCTTCTCTGTTCACCTCTTTGATAAGCCCTAGTTCCCCTGGATTCAAGACTTTAGTGAAAATATGGGACAGGACGGGTCTGAAGATAGCAAATGATCCATAGTCAGTGCTCCTTGCCTAAGTTGTCTGCCAGTTCCCACACCTACCTCCTGGGCCCTACAGACACCAGATGCCTGGCTTAAATTCACACTCACCACATTTCTTTATCTGGCGATGGCTGGGCCATGTCAGTGAACAGAGTATAGAAACCAGGTAAGCAGCCCTTTTCCCTCTTCCATCTTTCTTCCCTTCTGGCCTCCTTTCTACTCTGGTCTCAAGAACACTGAAGCTATGATTGCTTGCCTTCTTGTGTTTTCTGAACTGAGAATGGTTTTGTTATAGCACAAATAATAACCTGGGCATTTATGTCACACCTACCTTCCGAAGCACTTTCACATTTACTGTCATGTTCTATCTGAAAGTGGGCATGGCAGCTCAGAGAATGACTTGCCCACAGTCAGAGAGGAAGTCAACAGCAAGGCCAGGGTAGAGCCTGGTGCTGAATCCCCATTAGAGTTCGGTGGAGCAGGGTGGTGGTTGGAAGGAGTGAGCAGAGGGATTATTTCACATCTCCGAACTATGCAGGAAAGAGAATCAAGCCGCAACACCAAGAGATAGTCTGGGGATGACTGCAGAACTCCTGACCTGCTCTCTCTAATTCCCCTGAAGGCTCTGCATCTGATGGAACAGTTGTGATGCTGGGCTCTGGGCCTGAATTTTCCTAAGAAAAAACTAGATCATTTTAAAAAGTCCTGTTTAACTTTAACAATTCCAAAAATCTCAGAATCTAAACCAGGCTCTGTCCCCCTCACTCCCCTTTCCAACCCAACTAGAAAATGTGGGTGGATTGAGAACAGAAAGGAAAGATCAAAACTGTGACAACCCTCTGACAACATTTTAACTTGAAAATTGCCTCTGTGTAGGCAGATGTAAATCAGGCACACATTTACTCAGCTGCTTCTTGTTCTTATCTCCTACTGCACACCTTGAAGATACGGACGGGCCCTGGAGTTGACCACTGGCCTTTAAGAGGCTAACTCAACTTCAGCCTCCTGATTGCACAGTTGTATGCAACTTGTTCCTCCTCTAAACCTCCAGCACTTGTGTCCCACTCATGGCCCTCACCTCTGGCCACCCTGACAGGCTGCATCTAGCTTAGTTTCCTTAGTTGGTTGTTGGCTCCCTGTGCACCCCTGCTGACCCCCCTCTAGGCTTAGCATTCATCAATAGGTGCTCATTAAGTTGTTGAGAGCGGAACAGAGTCAGGAGATGGAGCTCAAGTTCTAGCCTGCTCTGTCCTATCCAAGCCCTTGCTGAGAAGTTAGCTGGTCATCAGGTGCTAGTCTGATGGCTAATTCTGCAAAATCACACATACACACAGACACTTCCCTTGGGCAAAGCAAAGAATTGTGGACGGTTCCATGCAAAGCCTTTTCCACTGGCAGGGAAAAAATCCTTCTGTCAGAGAACACTGGGTCTGTCTCACCGGTCGCCTGCCCAGCCCCATGCCGATACCCTCAGCCTGGCCTCTCTCTGCATCCAGCCCTTCTCTAAGCCTGACTAGTGGGAGGGCAGGGGGGCTTGTGAGAAAGCTCTGCTGAGCTGCTCTTTCTCCTCTGGCAGAGGAAAGGGTCAGGGCAGAGCATCTAGAATGGTGCCTCCTATACCTAGGCTCTAGGTTCTGCATGCCTATCCTTGTCCTTTGAGGCTGTCTGAGTCATCTGACGTTCTCCTGCCCCCTCCTGGCTCTGCAGCCTGACAGGGGCTGTTCCAACCGTGACAGTCACAGCTAATGATGAATGACAGCTGTAGTGAGGGGTGCCTAGGGACAGAGGAGGGGTTAGAGTGAGGGGGCGGGGAGAGGTGATAATCTGACACTCTTATAGAGCACCATCCACTTTTCAGAGTAAATAAAGACCTGAGAGGGACTGGTTGTCCCATAGCCGACCTCAGTTCCTGCCAACACCTACATAACCCCTTCCATCTCAGAGGGCTGTTGCCAGGCTCAGGCAGCACTTGGGCCCAGCACAGGCTCTCGGGGGTTTGCCCACGGGAGCAGCCACACCAGCTGGTATATGGCACAACAGGATAGGAGCTGCATTCTAGGCACAGAATGCCACACTGACACCATTCCTTTAGCCCCAAGCATGGGGGCAAATTGCACAGAACCATTCCCTCTCTCCAGGCACCTGGCTTCTGAGACCCGCCAGCTCCTGTTTTCCAACCACAGTTGAAAAGAAGACCATGGTCCCAGCTCTGGTAGATCCAGCGGGCATCATCACTCATTTCCTCTTACTCTCCAGGCTGTCCCTCATCCCTACTCTGCTGTGGTTTGTCACTAGAGCTTGCCCCTTGCCTGCACATATGGAACTGAGGCTCTACGTCACTTCCCAAGTGGTTCTCTGGAGCCCAGAGCATTTTGTGAGGTCTCCTAGAGGAAAGGATTTTAATACAAGTGGGGAGAGCCGCAAAGGAAGGGTTTCAAGTGGAGGAGGGAAAGGGGAAGCTTCCAGAGAGCCTGCCTCTCATGAGGGCCAGTGATGATGAACCAGAACACAGGCTGAACCAGGCTTCTGCCCATAGGCTCCCTGGGGGCCCTGGCCATTGCTGCCATGGAGAGGGGCTCGGGCCATCACCAGAATAGGTTCTGTCTTGGGACCCTTGTGCTCAGGACAGGTCTGAATGAGGCATGCTGTTCACTCTTAGCCCTTTGGGCAGAGCATGGAGAAGGCAGAGGGCCCTTGGACAGAGCTGTAGGGCTCAGAGCGGCCCTGGTAGTACCCCAGGCAGCCTGGCCTGGGGCAGACGCGTCTGCACTCCATAGGGCTGGGCCAGGCTTCACATCGACTTTATGCTGCTACTGTGGGCACCTACTTCTGTTGAGGTAGGCTTTGCCCATGTGTATGTTCACGTGTGCACACGTGTATTCTCTTATGGTCAGAGAGTGACACATGCATCTGTTTATTTCTGTGCGTGTGCTCTTATACTCTAGGCATGACTCACAGTGGGAGCCTGCATGGGGGGCGGGTATGGAGGTAGGATACTGGGCGCCATGGGGACCTGAGGAGGTAGAATTGTCTGGGCTCTGGAGCCAGGCTTCGGGCTGTCCCTAAGAGCACTCGGGGATCAGTAGCACCTGGGAGCCTTTCCTGAGCCCTCGGTCCTGTCCCTCCCTAGCCCCAAAGCCTACACCCATATACTCAGTACCCAAAGCTCAGTACATAAGAAGCCTCAGTAAAGATAGGAGAGACAATGTTTTCCTTCTCTACCCTTGTGGTTCTCTTTCTGGCCTCTTCCCACCAACTGGTCACGAGGACCAACAGCATCCATACTCTTGGCCTCCTTAGAAACAACCCAGGCACTGCTCTACCCTAAGCCCATAGTCAGCACAGACCAAAGTGTGTAGGAGAGAGGAGGGAGCTGGTGTGGACAGGGATGGGCTTGTGCATTTATCTCATGGCTGTCCATAAGAACCCCCGGGGAACTCTGGGGGAGGGGGTTAGGCTTTGGTGCTTTTCAAAGTACCTTAAGTGTTTCTTCCGTGCAGCCAGCCTAGAGGACCTCTGATTGACGTAACAGTAAAATAGAGCCTAAAGCAAATCTTTGTTGGCTTAGAAGTACATATGCATCTGTGTAGTAAAGGTACAAAGATGTGCAGTGGAACCAAATGAAATCCTCAGAAAGTGGTCGTTTCCAGGTGTAGGAAGCAGGGTAATAATATGGGAAGGAGTCAGATGCTTCCACTATAGTTGTAATGTTTCATTTATTGAGCAGAGTGGTGGGGACCTGGTATTATCTCATACTTTTTGGTTTGGTTGAAATAGTTTATCACAAGAGCATGGATTTTGTAGTCAGACCGGGGTTTTAGGTTTATTTCTGCCACTTACTAGCTATGTGACCTGGGGCAAGTACTTAACCTCTCTGTTCAAAAGAGGTTGTTCGGTCAGCTGTGAAATGGGGCTCCCAGGGCTGTGTGAGGATTACCTGTGAAGTTCTAACACCCCTTCCCCCTCCCTGCCTGAAGGTGTGCTTATGAGACTTGAGGCCAGACTGGCCCTCCGGCCGCAGCAGATTGCTAACTTCCCCCTGGGCCTCAAACTTGTCCAGCATGGAAGGATGACACAGCCCCAGGGGCAGGCTTCAGAGCAGGAAACCATATAGGTTTCTTTGTTGGGAGCAAGAGGTGGGGTGACTCCAGGGGAAGGGGAAGGCAGTTGAATCCTCGCCTATATTGCTTTCCACATCCCTCTGTGGCCTCTCAGCTAAGGGGTGGAGCAGGGCATGGGGAGAGTAGGCCACTCCTCTCAGGACTCTAGGAAGCAAAGAGGGAGGGAGGAGCCACACTCCACACTGAGGAAACATCTAGGGCTAGAGGCGTCATGGCCTCTGGAGGGAGAGCAGCTGGGAAGAGCCCCTCTTCCTACAACCCCCCGTCTCACAGGAACACAGGTCTGGGGGCTGCTCAGGGGCATTTCGATTCTGGTGCATCCAGGCAGCCTTTTCCCTCAGAAGATGGGAGCCTGTGAGGCACCCCCAGTCAGGCAGGGTGTCTGTCTGTTCTCTGTGCACAAATGCACACACTCTCTCACACATGCAATATACACCCCATATGTATGTGTGCCAGGCATGGCTATGGAATGGGGAAAGGAACTCAGACACCATTCTCATTGGACAAGCTTAAAACACAACATGGCTCATTTTTATTTTATCTCAGAAAAAAACATTCCCTTCAGAAGGAAAGGCAGATAGGGCCTCTGACTGGGCAGCTCTGAGCTACCCAGGCATACCGCATGGTGGGCCAGTCCCCACTTCCTCCCCTGAGCCCACAGTCAGGCAGCACTCCATTACAACTCCCCATCCTTGAGCCCAGCTTTGTGGCCCCCAAAGATGACCCTGGGACTGATAGTGTAAGAAGTGCGTGGCAGCTCATGGTAGCCAGAGAGTGCTGCCTGGGGCTCCCTGGGCTGACCCCTGGAGCAGGGTGAGCAGCAGGACTGACAACAGAGACAGCAACCAGGGAAGGAAGATAATTTAAAAAAAAAGGTATTCTTCACACTTAACATTTTCTCCTGGGAAAAAAAAAAAGGAAAAGAAAAACGCCACCTCTGGGCACAGCAGCTCCTGAACCCTTGGAAAGTCTGGGGAGGGTGGTCTGTGTGTGTGGTAGAGGGCCTGCTAGAGCCACCCTCCCTGCCCCCCAGCCTCAGGGCCAGCCAGCCTGCTCTGCCACAGCTATTCTGCCAAGTCAGGGTGGTACTTCTAGATGCTTCCAGAGTGGGGAACCAGGCCCTGCCCAGCCAAGATGCTCTGGTGCTGTGGTCTTGGCCTGATGCAGGGCCTCCCAACATGAAACGTCCACTTCCTCGGACTCCAAACCCTTCCTACTGGGCCTCATGCTGCTCCAGCCAGGGCTCCCTCCTCTCAGTCCAAAGTGGGAACTGGCCATGAAAAGGGCCTCCAGGCACATTCACTCTTTTCCCAACGTGACTGGCTCTATCCACCAAAGAGAAAGATTTCCTTCCTGTAGGAAGGGGCAAATTCAGTGGATCATCAGGACACTCCTGCTCCATCCTGGGCCAGGGGACCCTCGAGGCCAGGGGACTCTGGGCATGCTCCCTTGTGCTCATGGCTGAGGAGCTCCACATCTGGGAGGCTCATGTCCCCATGGGACTCATGGGCACTCCCTCCACTCACCAGCCCCAGGGTGTAGCCATTGGGCCGCCGCTCAGGATGAGGGGCACTGCCATTGGCCCACACCCCAGGAGTATGGCCATTGAGGCGGAGGCTGATCTGCTCTCCATCACTGCCATGAGCTGCCAAGGCCCGGGCACTGGTGCCCCCTGCCTTGAAGGGCTCCCGCCGCCTCAGGATGTGGCTGCGGATGATCTTGCGGAAGGTCTGGCGGAACTCACGGATGCGGTAGGCATAGATGAAGGGGTTCACAACAGAATTGGTGTGGGAGAGGACGATGGTCAGGTACATGAGCCAGAGTGGGGCATGGCTACACTCTGGGCAGAAGAAAGTAAAGCAGTTGATGATGTGCAGGGGCAGCCAGCAGAGGGCGAAGAGCCCCACAATGATGGCCAGCGACTTGGCAGCGTGGACCTCCTTCTGCAGCGTGGACCGAGCCCGCTCCCCCGGCAGAGGCTGGCTCTCCATCTGCTTCAGCTGTCGCCGAGCCGCCAGGAAGATCCTCAAGTAGACGCCCAGCATGAGCAGCAGGGGCACCAGGACACAGGCAAAGAAGTTGTAGTACACCATGTAGTTCATGGGGACTACGTCCTCAAAGAGACAGGCCACCTGGCCCTCCCCGCAGTCCTGTGAGTGGTTTTGGCCCCCCTGTGGCTGACCGCAGTTGTTCCAGCCCAGCATGGGAGTCAAGCCAATGGCAAACGACAGCACCCAGCAGACTGCAATGATGCCCTTGGCCCTTGTGCCAGTCACCAAGCCATTGTACCTGGGGAAAGGAGACCAGCATCAGAGGTCTGAAAAACCAAGGCTGGGCGGGGCCAAGAGTCAGAAACCCAGAGAGGCACCCCGTCCCCCACCCACCGGCTCAAAGGTCTTGGACCGGTCACTTCCTGCCTCCTAGCCTCAGTATCCTCCTCTGTTCACTGCAGGTCCAAGCCCTGCCTTTTCCCACAGGAGCTAACAGGAGAGCAGGCTCCCTGGCAAGGAAGCCATTGCATAGACATTCAGATGATTACTATATAGTATTACAAGTAGTTCCTGGGACTCAATTAGTTCAGTTTGAGGGAATTTATAAGTGAGAGAACTTATCACCTCCATGTTGATCTTAGTTGATGCTAGAGTAAGTTTCCCCTTAGAGTGGGAATGGGTCAGGAGTGCAAACTCAATGGCGGGGGGCAGAACCTGCCAGATCAGATTGTAGATGAGTCATGTCTCTTGTACTCCATGCTCTTCCTTCCCCA
The DNA here is from genome assembly GCF_029215605.1 of Mirounga angustirostris. Lineage (NCBI taxonomy): Eukaryota > Metazoa > Chordata > Mammalia > Carnivora > Phocidae > Mirounga > Mirounga angustirostris. Next base: position 66,141,554 of record NW_026991722.1, read on the forward strand.
CTTAACTGAAGGTCTCCAGAAGCCCCCAAGGAGAGGTGGAGGTCCTGGGCAATAGACCCTCTCTTCCTTCCAAATTCGCTCACAGCCCTCTGGAGAGACACGACATCAGTACGTCTTAACATTCAAGAGGAAAGAACTACATGAGGTACTGAGGTCCAGAGAGGAAAAATAATCTGCCTGAAATCACTCAGGACTCTAGAGAGCCAGACTCAGTCCCAAACTCACAGTGTTGACCTGATCTGCCAGCCAGGAAGTTGATCCCAGGCCCACAGAAAAGGTGGCATAGATTTTATTAAAGAATGGGCAGTCTGGGGGCGCCTGGGTGGCTCAGTTGGTTAAGCGACTGCCTTCAGCTCAGGTCATGATCCCAGGGTCCTGGGATCGAGTCCCGCATCGGGCTCCCTGCTCTGAGGGGAGCCTGCTTCTCCCTCTCCCACTCCCCCTGCTTGTGTTCCCTCTCTCGCTGTGTCTCTCTCTGTCAAATAAATAAATAAAATCTTTAAAAAAAAAAAAAAAAAAGAATGGGCAGTCTGGGGCACCTGGGTGGCTCAGTCAGTTGGGTGCCTGACTCTTGATTTCGGCTCAGTTCATGATCTCAGGGTCGTGAGATCAAGCCCTGCGTTTGCCTCTGTGTTGGCGGGGGGGGCCTGCTTAAGATTTTCTCTCTCCCTCTCCCCCCTCATCCCCCCCATGCACACCTGCACATGCACGCTCGCTCTCTCTCCAAAAAAAAAGAGAGAGAGAGAGAATGGGCAATCAAAAAATCATCTCCCTGACTGAAGAAGGTGACCTCAGTGATCTCTGAGGGATGACCATCTGTTTAATGGTTTTGATTCTGGCAACACCAGACTGCCCTCCCCTTCACCTGGTAAACCCTACCCAACCTTCTCATTCAGGCTAGATATCTTCCCTGAGAAGTTTCCTACCCAGGGGCAGCTAATCTCTACTCCATTTGGACCCCTGAGGCCAGGGGCCCCTTGGGGGCAGGGTTTTTCTGCATCCATCTCTGCATCACCAGCATTGAGACAGGGACACACAGTAGATGTCCTTTACTTAATTCCAGAATGGGAAGCGTCCACAGAAACTATCTAGTCCATGGATGGCAAACATGGGCCTACAAGTAAGAATTGTGTGAGGCAGGCTGGCAGGACATTTACTGTGTGTACAAGAGACGGCTTACGCCGCTCAGCCCCTGGCCGCCCATGCAGAATGTGCTTCTGGTGCCGCCAGACCTCAGAAGGGGCCGAGGAGCTGATTCTCTGGGTAAGATTGCCCGTGGTTTACATTTTGTCAACAAATTCAAATTAAGGGAAAAAAAATATCTGGTGGCCTCTGACCTCTTATCTAATCCAACCACCTCGTTTTATAGATGGGAAAACTGAAGCCTAAGGAGAGGAATGGATTTGCCGTGGACATTTTAGGAGCCCAGAGCACCCTGGGCCAAGGTAAGTGTGTCAGTTCTGAATCTATGTCAGCTTTGAATCCAAACAGTAACTGGGCAGGGCCACCCCCAGGAGCCCTCAACCCCATTTAGCAGGGGCTTGGGTGCCTGCAACAGGGCTGGGCAGGAAGAGGGTCATGGACTTGACCATTTCCACCAAGCCACAGAGAGCCTACGCTGCCCTGTTTCTTATTCTGGAGCCTCAAACACAAAGTCTCAGGCTTCCCCCCACCACCACCACTTAATACTTACACAGCACTTGCCATGTGCCAGGCAGTTTTTAGTACTCTACAAATTATAATTTATGTAATCTCATTGACTAGGAGGCTATTTTAATGTTGGTATTTTTCCTGAGAAAAGTGTATCCCTCCCTGAGTTCCAGCGCCGATGCGTTCCTGGTTTGGCCATGTTCTGTCACTCTGCATCTCTGAGCCTTAGTTTCCTCATTTGTAAAATGGGACTAAAAATCCAGGGCCTGTGAGCACTGTCCCATGAGGGCAGAATGTAAAATCTGTGGGTGGAGATTACAGGGAGGTGGATTGTGAGTGAGGGCAAGTAAGAACTTCTCAGCTGAGCTGTGCACACAAGAAATGGGCTGCTTCAGGGAAAGTGAGCTTCCTGTCATTTGAGGCAAGCAAGCAGAAGCAAGCAGTTATAGGGATGGTGTAGAGGACCCTGGAGACCACCTGCTTTGGGGATTTCCAAATTGTCCTCCGGCAGCCGACCTTCTTGCTCACATTCCCAGGCAACCACAGAGGTAGGGTGGTGAGGAAGGGAGGCAGCTTGATATTCACTGAATGAATGAGTTGGTGGGGACACCAGAGCCCAGCCCAAAGGCTTCCAGGACAGTTTGAAAATCCCTGGTCTGTTCAACTGTCTGCTTTTACAGACAAGGAAACCCATGAGGGGAAGTCTGGCACTGCATTTTAAAATGAAAGCCCTTGTGCGGACAGAAACAAACACACGTTAATAGCACTTGCCTGTGCATGCAAAGAATATCTCTGATAGGTTTCCCAATGCTGACTTCCAGGAAGAGAACTGAAGGTAGGGCAGGGGACAAAAGGGACAGTTTTTCACCATATACCTGTTGTTCCTTTTTGATGTTTTAGCATGTGCAGGTAATAATTTATTTAAATACACACACACACACACACACAAATATCAAACAGATTAATTTTGTTATTCAGAAGAAAGTCCTTAGGCTGAGAGCCCTGGACCCAGGCCCCTAGGGAACTGGAACAGCATTAGGGCCCAAATGGAATAACAGCCAAGCCACAGCCTGGCCCAGGGGCATCCCCTGGGCTGCACCTGTGACTGATGGTAGTCACATCTTGGCCCCCTGGGCCCCAGACACAGACCGTCTAGTGTAAGTGGTACCAAAGGCACCCAGCACAACACTCTGCCATTCAGGGGAGCCCAGAGGCATCACAGAGAGCAGGTGCCAGAGCCTGCTCACCAGGTTTGGAGGTATTTGGAGGTACCTCGGCATCCCTGCGTCTTCCAGCTCACAGGCTGCCCCTTCCTGGGGACTCCCCATTATCCATGTTGGGGGCTCACTCTATGATCCAGGAATACCACCCACAACTCCAGCTGGGGCTTCTTGGGCATTTTCCCTACACTGAGAGAAGGTGGAACCTTCTTTTCTAAATTGTCTGAAGGAGTCAGTGATCTGAGAACTGAAGAGCCACTGACCCATGAGTGAAACCCAAACTCTCTCCTGGGCATACGCAGGCCTGAGGCAGCCTCATACCCTCCCTGCCCTCCTGTTCTGTCTGTCACCTCTCCCTGACCCAGAGCCCACATATTCATTCCTTCCTTGGGGCCTTTGTCCAGGCTTGGCTCACTCCTGTTACACCTGCCCCCACACATACCCATCCTGTAAGACCCAGCCAGAATCACCTCCTCCAGGGAGCCCTCTCCCCCAATCCTGCCCTCCTTAGAAGCCAGGTACTTGGTTTTTGTCCCCATGGGGTGATTCACCATGTACACCTCAGGTCTTTGCACCAACTGCTGCTCCATATGTGGCCTGTTTCCCAAGGAGAGTGAGCACTCACCAGGGGCTAATGTGAGAGACAGGAGACAAGGGGCACAAAAATAAAGTCTCTCACCCTAGGCTTTCTGTCCTTTGGGGATTACAAGAGCTCCCACCTCTGCCTCTGGCCAGGCCACTTCTCACTAAGCCCTGCCGTATGTAGCCCACCAGGGTCCCTGCACTTGGGAAGGAGCACAGATTTTTCTGATACTAAATTCTCCTAAGAAAGACAGAGGGGCACTTGGGTGGCTCAGTTGGTTAAGCGTCTGACTTCAGCTCAGGTCATGATCTTGGGGTCCCAGGATTGAGCCCCACGTTGGGCTCCCTGCTCAGTGGGGAGTCTGCTTCTCCCTCTGCCCCTCCCTTTGCCCCCCTCCCTGGATTGTGCTCTCTCTCTCAAATAAATAAAAAGTCTAAAAAAAGAAAGGGGGAGAAAGGAAAGCAAGGAAAGGAAAGGAAAGGACAAGAAAAGAAGGAAGAAGGGAAGGAAGGAAGGGAAAGAAGAAAGAGAGAGAGAACTGAAGGGTGGGTGACACAGGCCTGGTGCAGTGCAGCAGTCAGGGGATGCGCCCTTCAGAGCAGCCAAACGCACCTACTGAGGGGAGCAGGGGACAGCATGCAGAGGAGGGGAGATTCCCAGCTGGCAGGGGACACGGGGACAGGCAGGAGCGGGCAGCCTGGGTCAGGCAGTGGCTCCAGAGCTGCCAGGAGCTCCAGGTTCTCATTTGCCTTCACCTCGTTCCCCCTTGCACCTTCATGCACCTCACCCTCCCTGGCCCAGGGCCCTTGAGGAATAAGAAAGTGGAGGGACCCAAGGAAGCCTGGAACTTCACGAAGGGCCCTGGAGGTCCCCGAGTCAGCAGACACTTTTCCTTCTCCTGCTCTGGCCTCCCCATGAGTAACACCAGGGTCATAACATCCGCCCTGGCCACAAGGCCGGGCTGTGAGGATCAAAGGAGAAACTGTGCTGACGTCCTCTGGCAACTCTGAGGCTCTCTGCCTGATGGGGAGGATGAGCATGGTCATCCCTACAACTCCCAAATCCAAGAGATCCAGGCTGACCCTTCCAAAGCTTTAACAAGCGTTGCTCAAACGGCCAGGGTCTGGGCAGAACTAGGTCCTGCTCTGGAAGATCGTGGGAACTGGGGATACAGATGGGGCAGGGCAGGGCCAGGCTCCATTTAGGGACCCAGCTCTGAAACTCCAGTAGCTCAAGAAAGAGCTGAATCCCCATCTGCTCCATCCCACCAACCCTCCCTCCTCCGGGTCCCATCACTCCCATCCGCTCACTGGACCCCTTACAAAACCTTTGTGAGCTCAGCAGGACAGAGAGGCCTGTCCCCTTTTACAGATGAGGAAATGGGCCCAGAGAGCAGCAGCTGACTTTTTATGGTCACACAGCATGTCCCATACTCCTACACCAGGAATCACTCTCTTGACTCTCAGAATACAGAGGGATGAGAAAAAGAAGCTGAGATCCTTTCAGTTGAGCCCCGATGTCTCCCTAGACTACTGTTGCCCTTTGAATCAGGAAAGGAAGTGAAAGCGAGGTCTCTGCTTCGCTACTCAATGTGTCCACCAGGGCTGGCCCAGGCCCAGCTCATGCTCAGCCTGGCCTAAAGTAGACACTGATTCTCTTTAGTCTACCTGGGATCCTGTGTTCTGAGCTGTCCCTCAATGAGCCTGGACTCTGCACTATGAGGCCAGTCCTCTAATATTAAGGCTGGCCAGAGTCTCCTCTTTGACAAGCTCTCCTGAGACCAGAGCACCCCACAGGGCTACACGGGGCCCAGGCTCCTCCCTTCCTTCGACCAGCATGAGGAGGGTGCCTGCTTCCCGCTTTGAACCCACGTGACAGGAGTGGCCACCTACTGCAGGTCTGGGAGCCCGGGGCCACCCTGTGACCCTGTTCCCCAAAGACTGGAGTCTTGCAGTGGGTGACAGGCCACATTTCTTCCTAGGCCCAACTGTGCAGCCAACTCGTTGTGTAGGCCCTGAGGGCTGGCTCCCTTCTCTGAGTATCATTTTCCCATCCAGAAGATGAGAGGAAATGACCTCTAAGGGCCCCCTTGGGTTTGATACTCTAAATTTCCATTCTCACTGAAACTGCTCCTCTTCCCAGCTGGGGTGCGCTTGGCCAGCACGGGGCTGCTGAGGCCTGCTCCACAGGTAGGCGCTTCACCTGTTTGGGAGAATTCCCCACAGGACCAGGTACCCTGGTCCTTTGAGACCTCCCTCAGGGTCTGCAGCCACCCAGGCTGTGGAACCCAGCTCCCACATGTAGGGTCAAGGAGGTGGGACAGGAGGTCCCCTCCCCTCTCGCACACACACTCTGGGGGAGGGAGGTACTTCCTAGCTTCCCTCAGGGCCAGGTAGGCGGAGGCCACATTAAAGGAACTCAGCCTCAGGGAAAGTCTTCATTTACACAATCCAGGGCTGAAGTCACTTCACACAAGATTCACCATGAAAACTCCCTCCACTAGCTGAGCCCACAGCTCTCTCCAAGACCATGAGTACTTGCTGACCTCAGGAGCACAAAATTTGCATATTGGTCCAAGTGACTCACTGTGGCATTCAGCCAAGTCACTTCCCCTCTCTGGGTCATTTTCCTAATGTGCACACTGCGGCTGGCCCAGAGGAGCTGGAGGCCAGCAGGCGGGCGGGCTTCTAGCTCTGAGGGCCTGTGGTTTCCCATGATGCCCCACCCCACCCCAGCATCATGCTGTGTGAGAAAATGGCCCAGATGCACCGCTCAGGCCCGGGCCACATACATCTGCCAACAGCCAAAGCAGCAGCCTCAACCACGCAGCCTGGGGAAGACTGGGGAGGGCCAGGGTGCCCGGTGCCCACAGGATCAACTGGATTGGCACGACTGCTGGCTGTGTGCCAGGCCCTGGGCAGCCCCAGACTGAGCCCCCATGGAGCTGTCCTCAGCTCAAACACACAGACATCAAAGACCAAACCCTGACTCCAGGTTCACCCTGACCCTGGCTGGGCACACAGCAGACCTTGGCACAGGCAGCCTTTTCACAGGTGTGAACCCCGGCATGAGGCGTGCCAAGGAAGAGAACAGGGGCAACCCACCGCGCCCAGCCCCCAGCTCACCGGAGTGGGATGCGGATGGCGATGTAGCGGTCAATGGCGATGGCCAGGAGGCTGAAGATGGAGCTCTGCGTGAGGACCAGGACAAAGCAGGCGAAGAAGAGACAGTTGTGGCAGGCGGCACAGAACCCTGTGCTGATGGTGATGGCGAAGGGGATAGCGAGGACTCCCACAGCAATGTCGGCTGCCGCCAGGGACACCACAAAGTAGTTGGTGACGTTCTGCAGGTTGCTGTTCAGCCACACGGCCCAGCACACCAGCACGTTGCCCAGGATGGCCAGCACGGCAATGGCCAGCTCCACCATGATGTACACCCAGGAGCCCATGGTGGACATGGCTGCAGACAGGCAGGGTCAGCAAGGACGCGGGCCAGGCCAGCTCACGGTCCATAGCTGCAGTGCAGCTGGCCCTGCCCAGGCCCCTGAGCCCCTTCTTCACAGGAGCCAAGAGCCTCCCTGCCTGGGAGGGGGGCTCCCCAAGGGGTTTTTCACAGCCCACTCTGAGTCTCCAGAAACTGGGCCCTTTTCAGGGGCCCTGGCAGCATCTTGGCTCAGCTCGGCTTCGTAGTCCCCAAGGCACCTGCCAAGGGAGAAGCCTGGTGAAGAGCTGGACCGCAAAGCGGGCAAAGCTGAAGATTCCCGGGAGCGGCCATCAGTCCCACTCACCAGTGCCCTCCCCGCAGGCCAGGCATCAGCCTGAGGACAACCCACTGTGCCCCGCCCCTCCCACCCTGGACACGGGGCTGGCCATCAGCCTCGGCCCTTGTGTTTTCTAGGGGAGACAGGAATCTTCAAAGTTAAGTCACCCGTGTTGCCCCCCATGCTCAGCTTCCCAAGCCTTTTGTGGCAGCCCTCAGTCTCCTGGGTCCCTGAGCTCACTGCCACCCCCAGGACCCTTCCAGAAAGGCCCCCTCACTCCTCGGCTGTCCCAGGCCCACCTACCTTCTCTCTCGGCCAGCCTCAGTCCTCTCCGTCCCCCAAGAGCTCTCCCTGGGAACCACCAGGACCTACCTACACCGCTAGGTTAAGGAGAGGCCCAGAGACATCTAGAGCTCTGATCTGGAAGGACCTGGGTGGCCCATCTGGTCCTGTCTCCCACTGCCGGCAGGTGAGCCCCCAGGCCCTTGCTGGTGACGCTGCACAGTGTGGAGGAGCAGGCACAGAGGGGGCCCGCCCCTCAGCAACCCCTGCCAGCTGACGGCACGTCTGGGCGGGGTGGGGGGTGGCCTCCCCTCCCTCCTCCCACGCCTGCTCCCTAACCTGCTCCTCTGCCTGGCTGATGCCAGCATAGGCTAAGTTTAGTGTGGTGCTGGGCAGAAAGCAGGGTGCTCAGCCAGGACTTGCTGGGGAACTGCAGGCAAGGATGGTTTTTTCTTTTCTAGGCCTCCGTTTCCTCATTGATACTGTGAGGAGATCGGACCCCAGATAGCCTCTGGGGACCGCTGCAGCTCTCACTCGTGATTCCATGAGAAGGAAATAAATAGATCTGAAAGGGCTCCCCCAAGAGTCAAAACGTCATAGAAATGTAAGGAATGACACCCCGCAGAAGCACAAGCAGAAGTCGAGGTCTTGGGCTCCCCCAGCCCAAACCCCCAGGGTTCCATTGAGCTTGTGAAATGGTCTCCATCTCCCACTCCCAGCCTGGGGGCCTCTCCCCACTGCCGCTGCCCCCACCTGTCACACTCACAGGTGCTGCCTCACGGTGTCCCCTCATGCCACACCCACCCCCTCCCCCGGTCCTGAGCCCTCACGGGGCCCCAGGTGCCCACGGGCAGTAGCTGCTGCCTGCATGGGAACAAGAGGCCCGAAGTTGCCTTGCAGCTGCCCACACGTGGGCTCAGGAAAGTGTGCCCTCCCTCACTCCTGCAGGACACAAGGGATAGAGCAGGACTGGTAACCTTGGGGGAAGGTGACTCATGGTCCCTTGCCATGTTCCAAGGGCCAGGCTCCTCCCACCCCATCCAGGAGGTGGCAGAGGGCTGCGACAGAGGAACACAAGTCTCCTTCCAACTCCAGTGTGCCTCAGGCGGCTGGAACTACACCCGAGGGCTATGCCCTGTGCCCACCAGGAGGCTCCAATGGAGGACCCAACACCAGGAAACAGGACAGTCCCCGAAAAGTGGAGGGGTTCCCACAGCCTAGGGCAGACCCCATGGGCTTCTCCCAGGCCCGGCAGGGGCCCACTACGCAGGGACCGTGAATGAATCGCAAGCCCCCGGTATACGCAGGGTACCTGCCAGCCAACTGCTCATGAAGCATGTCACTGGCAGAGGAGGGCCAGACCAAGTCTCCCAGTACTATCCCTGGCCCCAGTGTCCCTGGCCTAGAGCCCAAAGCAGCAACCAGGGACCCCCCCCCAACTGCAGAAGCTGTGTGTCCGGGCTCTAGTTTTCACTCGGCAGAAGGGAAGTGACAGGCCCAAGACTGCCTGCCACCTAGGGGCCTCCCAGGCCCAGCAGTAGAGGCAGCAGGCCACTGCCCAGTGGGGTCTGGTCAGGCCCAGTAAGCCTCAGGGACCCTGCCTCCCGCTACCTGTGAGCTGTCTGCCCTCTCGCCTCCTCACCATTACCTGCCACCCTTCTGACCTGGACTTATGGTCTCTCCAGGGGAATTTGCATTGAGAGGCGCCACAGCCCCTGCCAATCTGACCAGCCCAGGCTAGAGGCCTGACTTGGCCCCAGACCTTTGTCCAGATTCAGAAGGCCCTTCCTGGGGAAAGATGACGTAGGACCACCAGTGGTCCACTTGACCCAAATATGTATCACATTTCTGTGGAGCTGAGGCCGGGCTGCCCTATCCCACCACCCAAAGCCCTGCTGATGGGGTCACACCACCAGCACCTGTCCTGGACGCCAGGCTGACTCCATAAGCCAGGATGCCTGGATTGGAAAGGCCTTTTCGAGGGGCCTAACCCAGCTCTCTGTTTGGTGAGGCTCTCCTGGCAGCCCCGGGTACCTGCCTGCAAACCCCCAGTCCTCAGGGCCTCCCAACCACCTTCTGCGCTATGGGCTCCCATGGTGAACGGCACCCGGTACCAACACTCTGCCTGACGACACTGAAGCCACCTGCCTGCTGTACACCATGCCTGTGGCGCCCTCCCAATCTCACTGGGTGCAGCAGATCCTCCTGCCCACATCAGTCCTGCAAGGAGCTAATGCCCCTGACAGCTGGGTCCTAAAAGGCTGCCTCTTTGCACATCTGGCTCTGCATCTGCCCTTCCTACAGCATTCCTGCGGGCTCTTCCAGCTGCTGCCACCTCATCCTGGGGTGAGGCTGGCCTGGCCCCACAGGCAGCCTGGGCATCTGTAAACCAGAGTGCCAGCCCCAAGCAGAGAACATCAGTGGAGCCCAAGGCACCAGGGGACAGACAGGGCAGGAAGAAGGCTGAACAGCCTCCTACTGGAGCTATTCTGCAGGACGGTTGGGAGCTTCCCAGCCATAGGTGGGCAAATCAGCCCAGGGGGTGGGGGCACCCTAACTTGTGGCCTTTGTCAGACTTTCATGGTGTAAATGCTCCCAGGATAGCCAATTTCAAGCTACTAATGTGTCACTGACAAGAAACGGGAATTGGCACACAGCTCAAGAGAGCCTGTGTCACTGGGCTCTGGCCACCGAGCCACCAAGCCCGGCACTCTCCCAGGGTGCCGGGACTCTACTCCAGACCCTCTTAGCAGGGGCAGCCTGCTTGGGAGCTCACAATATAAGAGCATGGTGACAATGGGATCATCTATTCTCGTTGGCCCCATGAGCCCCATTTTACAGATGAGGAAGCTAAGTCCCAAAGAGGTTAACGACCTCCCCCAGCCTTACCGAGAGCATGAGAGGGTGGGATAGAGCTGAGGGAAATGCCCATGGAAAACACAGCAGCAGGAAGATTTCCTGGGGCCTCCTGGCCCCTCTCGGCTTCCCTCCCTTCAGAGGCCTCCCAGAGCGACAGGAAGGTCTGAGGCCCAAGGGGAGGGGGCCAGGGGTGGAGCCAGGATCTGGCAATTTCCTATCCCTCTCTGCTGGCTCTAATTAATTCTTGAGTCATCTGTTGCTAGCCAGGAAAGGAAATTAAATGTTAATAATGTAATATTTCCCTCTGATTATCCCTTGTTGGGAACAGGGCAGAGGGCAGAAGCTGTCCCATAAAAACTAGAGACACGTGCTGGGGAACGTGCACAATGAGCCTTGAAAGGACAACCCTGTAGGATTCCCAGCAGTCAGATTCAAAACTGCTGCTTCTTCTGGCCTTCCTCCTCACCCCCACTGACCTGGCCACTTTATTTAAAACTCCATTTAATCAAAACCCACATATTTCCTGGCCCACTTCTGGCTCCTTTTAAGTCACACTAGCAAGGCTTTCTGTACACATGCCCAGATGGTGGCTGTACCCCCCCCAAGTCTGCTGGACAGAGGTGCCTGCTAGCTTCCAGGTAGGACCCTGTACCTCTGCTCCTAGGTGCTGCAGAGGGCAATATACCAGGCCCATTGTAGGGACTCGGACCTGGAATAACCATGCTTGGCCCAGTCCTGGGCTCCAGAATCCTGGCCTGAGACTCTCCCGTTACTTTCTCATAGCAAACGTTCCACCAGTGCCAACTCTGTGCCAAGCAGCATCCCAGCTGCGGGATCACAGGGAGCTCTGTACCACATGCTGCTGAGCCTGGCCCCAGAAGGGTCCTGAGCCTACAGCGCGGGACCTTGAAGGAGGACTTGTCCCAGGAGGCTACTGAGAGCCAGCTGCTACCCTAGTGTGCGGTGATTCCCCGCCTCCAGGGCCTCAGTTCCCACTGAAGATGAGCCTGCAAACCACAATTTCGAAGCACAGGAGAAAAACTCAAGACAGATAAGCAACAGCACCCCAAATATGGAGATTCATTCATTCAGGAAGAGAGGAAGGTAATAATCTAATAATGCTTTTCAAAGACATTTAGGATCTTTAAAGAAATGAAAAAAGGAGTAGCATCCACAAGCAAGAATGAGAACTTATGACTCAACTGGCAGAAATGAAACAAGAACAGATGAACATGAACAAGAAATAATAAAAAGTCCCCAAAATGAAAAATAAAGGGACTGAGGCAGAGAACACAATCCACATGCTGCGCTTCGGGCGTGCACCCAGTTGGGAGACAACTGGGGATCTGAGCGATTATCAGCACTGAGGAATTATCACAGCAACTTCCCAAAGACACAAAGCCCATGAGGAGATACAGTTGAGGGGCGAGGAAGGTAGACGGAGAAGTACCCACACCTGTCTCATGGGAGCTCAGTCAGCGTGGAGAGGGCAACAGGCAAAGAAGAAACAGCGGGATGGGCAGCTCTGCTCCGGCTCTCAGCCACAAGCCCGCCGCCGATGGCTCTGCCGTGACTGGTCTTTGGAGCGGCCCGGGCCTCGGCACACGCCTCCCAAAACCCCAGGGGCCCTGGGACCTACCAAGCCCCTCTCCAAACCCATCAGTTGGAGTGGGGCAAGTGTCTTCCTGTGCTGCCTGGAGGTGAGCAACCGCGGAGCACTGGGGCCCCTGACCTCTCTCCTTCCCTCCCTGCAGGACAACTTCAGGACCATGGTGCAGGCTGGCCCAAAGTACCAGGCAGACATCCAGTGGCCCCCCCCTCCCCCACCGCCCCTCTGGAGGCTGCCGTTCTCAGCCCCAGGGGCAGGATGTGGGCAGGAACTGGTGGGGTGGAGAGCCAGCTCCCCGTGCTGAATCTGGCCCCTCGAGCAGCCTCCACATCATCAGCTTCTGGGGCCACAGGGCCTGCCCCAGCTCCTTTCTCCCCAAAGGGGGGCCTAGAGACCCTCTCCCATCCCCACACAACCAGGCCAGATACGGGGAGAATCTGCATCCTCCCAGCCGGAGGTCTCCGTTCACCCCCTCACTGGCCACCTCTCTGACAGGCCCCCCTCCAAGAGGTCACCCCACACACAAGGTGCTGGATGCCCATTCTGTGGTGGAAGGAGCTCAGGTGGGCTCCCACTCCTGCTCCATCCCACACTCCCTGAGATCCTGAGCAAGAGTCTTCCCCTTTGCACCGAGGCTCCGGTGAGACGGCACCCTAGGATGTGCTTGGCACCCACACCTCCCTCAAATGAACCCTCTAATGGTGGGATGACAGGCACTATGATGCCTGAAGGGGACACGGGGGGGGGGGTCCTAGATGGCCCTAGTGGGTCTGGGTGGGGCCCTGGCAGAAGGCTGGTCTGTTGGAGGCAGGAGCTCCTTAGACGGTGGCCCCACTGAGGATGGGAGGGAGGCAGACCCCCTTTCTGGGGTCCCTGGGACGAAGGTGTGATGACGCAGCCCTGGAGGCTGAAGGGAGAGGGTGAGAGCGTTAGCCAGCAAGAGCAGCACGGCCCGTGGGCTGCACCGGACGCCACGCGGCTCCGCCACTCTCCTTGTTAACTCAGCGGCCCCCTGTACCTGGCAGCAGTGGCAGAAGGGGGAGCCGCAGAAAGACAGCGCCAGCCCCTGCCCAGCATCTTCGGAGACACGCGTGTCCTGCAGAAGGGGGTCTGGGCCCCAAACAGTCTGGATGGTTTCCCAGAGGAGGGGCCACTTGGGCGGGACTTGGAGGACAGGGAAATGAGGGGAGGGAGGGGGGAGATTCCAGGCAAATACAACAGCCTGTATGAGGCTCAGAGGCCTGTCAGAGAATGCCTGGGGAAGGGGGCCTGGAAAGCTGGAGCACCCTGCCTTCCCTGTGTACCTCCCACCCCCCACCCACCCAGGCTGGAGTGAGAGACAGCTGCTCTTCCCCTCCATCCAAACCTTCCCCTCCCCTGCAGCATCCCGTGGACCCCACACTGCCGGGGCCCTTTTCGCGATTCTGTAGGCAGGGGCTGAGGGACCTTTGCCGCTAACCTGCCCCTTCGTACGGGTGAGCAGTCTTCTGGGGGCCTCCTCTTTGCATCCCAGCTCCAAGCTCCTGCCCATTTCCCACTTCTCTCCCCCCATCTGGGCCCAGCACAGACCTCCGGGATACAGCCCTCAGGCACCGCACGCCAACCATTGCCTCCTGACCATGAAGTAACAACCCCTCCCTTCTGTGACTGCTGATGCTTCTTGGGTCCAGACCCTTTCCCCAGGAGTTGGGACTTGTTCCTTTTACCTGCTCAGCACCTGACTCCCGGTGTCTCCTCAGCAGCCCCTGACACCCCCCCCAAAACCCCATACTTCATGCCGTGGCCCGCCCTCTGGTCATCTTCCCCTTAGCCTCCCTTGTGCACATCTTTCAGCACCCAGTCTGAATTGTGGCAGACGAGACAAACGCCACAAGATGGTTGAGCTGGCAATTGCAGCCCATCGGGGTAAGGTAGCTCAGGAATGAAACAAGTTAAATGTTGCAGGGTCTGATGCCCTGAAGCCAGGTGCTTGCCGCCAAGCCAACTCCAGGCCACATGTCCCTCTGCGATCCCCTGTGGTGTGCCCCCCTCCGCACAGGGCCAGCAGCCTCCCTCTGGGGTTCCCCAGCTCAAGCACAGACCCCAACCCGTCCTCTGGTTCTGACCTGCCCCTTTGATGCCCATCTCTCATTTACTCTCCATCACAACCCTGTACGTCGAGCGTTGTTCTTTCCATCACACTTGTTTTACAGATAAGACGGCGAGTGCGCCAAGGAGGCAAGACCAGAACCCAGGTTTGGGCATCGAAATCGGCCGTCCATTGGGCTGCCCTTGAAGCCTGCCATTGCTCTGTTGGGCTGTGGGCTCCTAGGAGGCAGGACCACGGTGTGGTTGGGGGCCTGGCCCTCACAAACCCAACTTGAGGGAGGGCAACACGCAAGCCCCCAAAGGTCGGCCAGGACTGACCTGGCCCAAAGCCTCTCACCTGCCACCCATATGTGGGCGGCCCTCAGCTTCTCTGGGGTTATCAACACGGAAGCTGGCTTAGCCCAGAACCTGGTCTACACTGAGGGGATTAGGATGGAGGGGCAGTGGCCCAAGGGACACTAGAGCCTGGGAGAGCCAGGGAGACCCTAAAGGGCAAGGACAGAGCAAAGAGGTGTTGACACCACTACCTGTGGCCAGGCCTCGGTGAGGAACTCCTGTCATGGACCTGCTGAGACCTGAGAAGGAGAGCTGGCCCACAGGGCAGGGCCGTGCCAGCCCAGCCAATGCCTCCAGGACCAGCCACAGCAGGACTGAAGAGGGAGCCCCTGACCCCACAACATCGTCCCTGGCCCGCTGCACTCCAAAGAGCTCCCCATCATGGTCCCCACGGTGGGGGGTGGGGACAACCAGGGGCATGGAGGTAACACAGAGAGTGTTCTGGAGGGTGCAGAGGCTGGCTGGACAGCAGAGGCCAAAGGGAGGGCAGCCTGAGTCCTGGGCGAGAGGCAAGCACTGGCCCTGTGGGTGGAAACGGGCCTGGGTGCTCCCTGCTACGGTGAGGGAGAGCGGGACAAAGGGGCAGCCTAATCCTCCCCCAGGGGCCAGCCACAACTCCGGTCCTAGGGAATGGGGGACGGGGAGACCTGCCCTCCCGCTTCTCCTCCGGCCACAGATCCCTCGGCCTCCGCCTTGGCCTCCACCGTCCTCCTATTTTACAGTTGGGAAAATTAAAGTCTAAAGCGGCATGGCGGTGCCGGGAACGCAGAGGTCTCCGCTCCGCGGGCCCGCGGCCCCCTCCTTGATCCTTTGGGCCGTCCTGCGTCAAATCCCTCGAGGGCCGCCACCATTCCCGCCATTCCTACCTCCGCTCAGGGCAGCCCGGCAGACGGCCAAGCCCACTCCGAGGCGTGCACCCACCCTGCCCGGCCTCCGGACTCCCCTGGGTCCCCTAAGTCCGGGTCCCGCCACCACTGTCCCCGGAACGCTCCCGCCCCGGCCCAGCGTTCCCGACTCCCCTTCTCGCCGCGCCCCAGGCGTTCGGGATGCCGAGCGTCTGCCCTCGCCGCCGTTCCTCCCCCGGAATGCGGTCCCCGCCCCGGGCTGCTCCACCTGCGGAAGCCCTCTCTCGCCCCCCCACCCCGGGGGTCTGACCCGCCCTCCCTCGGCCGCACCTCTGCGCCCCCAGCCCACCCCCGCCGGGCGC
This sequence comes from Mirounga angustirostris, assembly GCF_029215605.1. Classification (NCBI taxonomy): domain Eukaryota; kingdom Metazoa; phylum Chordata; class Mammalia; order Carnivora; family Phocidae; genus Mirounga; species Mirounga angustirostris. Next base: position 66,157,148 of record NW_026991722.1, read on the forward strand.
GTCCGGAAGGTTCGCCGAGTGCCCTGGGGCCGGCCCGTGGCGCCTAGACGGACCGACGGACGTTCCCCGCACGTCACCTGTGGGTCCAGACGCCTGCCCCCCCCAACCTCCGCCGCCCGGGCCGTCGGGCTCTCGCGCCCCCTCCCCTCCCCGCCTACCCGTGCGCACCTTCCGGTCCAGTTTGGGGCGGCCCGGAGGGTCCGCACACCGCCCCCCGACTGTGCTTAGGACGTGCGCCCGCGCCTGAGCCGCCCCTGCACCCGCCCGCCATTCCGGTCCCCGCCTCGGGGCAGAGCTCGGACCCCAGCCCTGTGAACTCGCTCTCGGGGTGGCGGGAAGAGAGGGTCGGGACGGCCGGGTGCCCTGGAGGGGTCCCGAGCCACCAGTCCCTCCCAGCCCCTCAGCCTCCGACGGCCCCATGCCGCCCGGCCGCCCGCCAGGGACCCTCGGGACCCCGGACCGGAGACCCCGGCTGACCTGCCGCTCGCGCGCCGGCTCCCGCTGTCTCCGCGGCGGCTCGGGCTCGGGCTCCGGCCGCGGCGCTCACGGGCGCCCCCTGCAGGCGGCTTCGAGACTTGCACTGGCCCCGCCCCGCCCCGCCGCGCGGGGAAACCGAGTCCCTGAGTGCGCCCTGGGATCGGAGCAGCCGGCCTGCGAGCCTGGCCGATGCTCGCGGTAGGACGAGGCCACGACGAGCTGGACCGCGCCACATCCCTGCCCGCGGCTCCCCAGGGGGTTCTTCCTGGCTCGTGTCCGTCTGGCCACCTTCAGCGCCACACCCGCTCCCCTTGGACGAGTGGCCCGGCCCGAGTTCTCCTCCCCGCCCGGTGAAGTCCACCCGGCCCTTGGCCCGCACTCCCTTTCCTCCAAGACTGCAGGGCTGCCCCTGCAGCTCTGGTCCTCCCGGGGCTCTGCTCTATCCCTTATCGTTGTAGCTGAGTTGGGTCAGCGCCTGCCTTTGTCATCCATCCCCAGTGTCCAGCTGTGATCTGGGAAGTGCCCAGGAGCCACCCCCTCCTCAAGTCCTTCCATGGCTGCACTGTTCCTGAAGGCTAAGACCCAGCCTCCTTCCCTAGGCACTCAAGGCCTTCAGCCACCAGGCTCTGCCTGGTCTCTGGCTTTGCCCTCCCTTCCTGAGCCCTGCTCCAGGTTGGGGGGAGGGGGATTTGGGGGGGGTAACCTCAGCTCAAAGGATGCCTCTAGGAAGCACACCCCAATTTCCAGTGGCCCCTCTGACTGCCCCAGCACAGACTCTGGGCCAGGGCCCCTCCTGTTCTTACAGCCTCTGGGGCCCAGTTGGGACCTGTCCCCCACCTCCACTTCTCTGAGCAAACGCACTAACCTGGAATCTTAGACTCTTGGGCTGGGAATCCGTACAAGGGGCCGTGCCTTCTACCCTTGCATCAGCACAGCCGGGGTAACCCCAATTTGGTGCACAGCAGGAGGAACTGTATCAGACAGCCAGAGGCCAGGGCATTGGTGGCCAAGGGCTCATGGGAACCCTTGCATTCTTGAACCTCTGGGGGCCGGCTGGGTCATGGTGAGAAGCCCAGGAGAGGGGCTTGTGCAGGGTCCGACCGGACCCTAGAGCTGAGGCCCCCCCGTAGGAGCACGGTGTCTCCTACAGGGGGAGAGCGCCAGTAGGTGGTAGGAGCCCAGGCTCAGCTGAGGAACTAGAGTCTGAGGCTGTGCCCATCACTTGCCTGGATTCAGCCAGCCTCCATTGCCTGGCAGCCTCTTCCAGCTCTTTCCTGAGCCTGAGCTCCTGTCCCCATTCAGCCGGCGCAGGTCCCCAAGTTCCTGTTTTCCCTAATATCCAGTATTAGGATAGGCCATGGGGAGTGGAGGAGGGTGGGTTGGAAGGGGTCAGAACCCCAACACAACTCCAGGTGTTGGTGAGGCGCATGCGAGATTTTTCAAATTGGGAACAGTCCCTGGATGCCTTTCCAACCTCCAGCCTGGCCCTTCCCCACCTTGGCCCCCCATCCCCCAGTGTAGGCCTTTGTAGCCCCAGCCCCCTTCCCACTTACCTCCTGTGAAGGGCAATGGGGGACCAAAGGAAGGAGCCCCCCCCCCAGGCAGGGACACTGCCCCTGGGACTGCCCCCCGGGGCTGCACTGCTGCTGTGTTTTTCCTGCAGCCTTGAGGTTCCCGTTGCCTCACCTGTAAAATGGAACTGTGTTGTTTCTGCCCTGCCACCTCCTGAGCCGGAGGCAGGCGATGAGGTACCAGCTGGGGGCGCTGCCTGGCCAGGGGATCCTCCCCCACGCCCTTGCTTCTGTGCCATCTCATGGGATAAGCTACTCCTATAGTGGAGATAAGACCCTGCTGCCCACACCTGTCGGGCCCCTATTCATTCAAGTCCTCACTCAACAAACACGCAAGGAACAGCTTGTCTTGAGTCACCTGGGGCCTAGAAGGGGAAGGGACTGTGGGGTTTCATGGGGCAGAGACCAACACTCAGCCACCCTGGGGGCGTGGGGGTGAGTCCACTCTTGTCCCGCCAGCCCCTAGCATGGGCCCCTGCCATTTCCATTCTGGGGCCCAGCACCTTCCCCACTCAGACCTCCCCACGTGTGGCTGGCCATGCACACACCCGTCTCCCCGCCAGACGGGCCCCACGCCCGGGGACTGAGGGCTTCGTTCCTACAGCTGGTCCTCAGGCAGCCCCCAGCTCCTCGGCATGGGCACCCCAGCCACAGGCGGTCAGGCCGGGGCTGGTTCGACGCCAGAGCCAGCTCCTCGGGGCCCCTGGGAGCTGCCCACACTGGAAGCACCGCCAGGCCCCCAGCCTCGCTCTGGGGCAGTCCTTCCCCAGCCAGTTAGAGGCAGAGGGAGCTGCTCCAGTGGCCCCGTGTCACCTGCCGTGTGCCTCTGTCCAGGTCTCCGGTGAAGCCATTGCCTAGACAGCACACACCCGGGCCTGTCCAGCTCGGCAGCGACAGAAAGCAGGCACGGGGGAGGGCTGTTCACAAACCCTGCTTCCCCGCACCGAGCGGACGCACTCGTGGCTGACCCCCATCTCCCGGCCTTCCCGCACTAGGGCCCCCCCACCCCTGTGCTCCTGGCACCAGCACCGTGTTGGCCTTGTTGCCCCCTCACCGGTGCTGTGCCCTCAGCCTGGAGAGCACTCCTCAGGTGTTGGCCAGAGGGAAGGCCCCTGTGCGGGCCCGACGGAGCTCCAAGAGGGGGGGCACAGGCCTGCTGATCCTCAGGCATGGGGATGCCCCTGGCAGGCCCCGCTTTCTACCTCTGGGCCTCGGTGCCCCTGCCCAGCCCCAGGTCAGGCTTTGAAGGCTACGGGTGCCCGCCCTTCCTTCCGTCCGAGCCCAGGCCCCTCAGGGGGGCCAGCTGGGCTTTCTCTTGCTCCAGATTTCTGGTCTCAGACCACCCCCACCCCCCACCCAGCCGGCTTTGTTCCTGTCCAGGATGCACCTGGGTGGCCTCTGGACCCTGATTGTTTGCTCTGGGGCCAGCTGGGCCACATCAGGGGGAAAGCAATGGCAGACCCAGGACAAAGCACCCGGTGGGTGCTGGGGCCAGTGTCCCTGTGAACCAACCAGGCCACCCTAAGGTACTCACCAACTTCTTCAAATGGGAGGGGCACTGCACACTTCCTGGGGCTCTGGAATTGAGGAAGTGGGGGACCTCTTGCTTAGACTAAAGCAGGCCCCAAGAAGACAGAATCATGCCAGAGGAAGCTCCCCAAACCATCTGTAGGCGCGGCAGCCACGAGAGCAGGGCCCTGACCCCCCAGCCCAGTCCCCAGAAAGATGCTCCAGCCCACACTGGCTTCCGGGTGTCAGACAGCAACCCCACTAGGTACTCTGCACCTCTGAGCTGATCTGGGCACACGTGTGCAGATGTGGGAGCTGAGGTCCTGACAGGACAGGGACCTCCTCCTGGGCTACAGGGCGGACAGGGACCACACGCATGCCAGGGCCTGTCACTCACCACCCGAAGAATGGCTCCAAGCCAGGAGCGCAGGCACTGGCACGCAGGAGCAGCCAGAACATCAAGCCAGCTGCCTTCTCCCCACCCTCCCCGCACCCCTATCCCCATGCCCTGCCAGGCACTTCCCTACCCCACTTCGCAAAGAGCAGGGTATCTGGTAGGAGAGACCGCAGGGGCCTCTCTGGGGTCAGCGGGGGGGGGGGGGGGGTCATCAGATTGCAGAGGTGAGAAGAGCCCCAGCCTGTCACAAGCTGGTGCCAGACCTGGGAGTGGGGGGCACCCGGGTAATCCCAACCCCCACTCGGTGCAACCTGCCTCCTGCCCAGTGGGTCCTGGTGACCTGCCTGTCCTGTGCTCTTCCCCAGCCCTCCTCCTAGGACTGTGACCCTCTTCTAAGAACCCGGGACTCACACACACTCAATAATGAAGACATCCTCCAGGGACTCTTGGGGCCTTTCCTTGCTCTGGGTCTGGCTCGGATCTGGTGGCAGAGATGGCAGGCTGTGCCCCGTCACTCTCCACCCCTCTGACCCGCCCTCCCAGCCCCCCAGCTCCCAGGCCTACCGCCACCCTCAGCCCGCCCTCCCACAGTATGAGCCAGGCCCAGGGACTGTGGAGCCCTGTCCTCCCAGGCCCCCACCCTGCCTCCCGCACAGATGCACTAGGTGCGGCCCAGCGAAGCCCTGACCTGGTAGGCTGAGCTCCTGCTTTCCCCACAGCCTGGCCCTGACCAGAATCCACTCCTCATCTACCCGGTGCAGAGCACAAGACCCCCTCTATCCGCCCTGCCTTCCATTTAAAGGACAACCTGAAACAGAACTCAGGCCAGACCAAGGGTGTGGGAAGCGCAGCCCTGCAAGGATAGGGCCAAAGAGCTGGCCACTGTGTCACCAGGGCATGGCCACCCAAGGTCTAGGACCCCAGCCCTGCGAGACTGTGGATAGGGGGTTGTGAGATCTTTTCTGGATCTCTCCTTCTTGAACTTGTTTCCTTGCTTCCACCCATCAAACCCCCCCCCCCAAAGAGGTTCTAGAACCTTCCCTAACTCAAGGTGGTAACAGTTCCCTCCCCAGACGTGCTGTCCTGGGACAGGAAGAGCAAGCACTGTGTCTAGGAAAGCAGAGCCCCTGGCTGGCCCCACCGGGAGCCACCAGGCTGTGAGCGGGTTAGGAAGTCAGGCTACACAGGACTCCCCATGGCCGGCCTCAGTCGGCTCCGGAGGCAGCGGGCATGACAGGCAGGTGGGAGGGATGTTTTGGGGAGGGCAGACTCCACACCTGAGGGGCAGCAGCTTAGACAGCCCGTTCTGTCCCTGCTGCCCAGGGGTCCTGGGGGGCGGGTCACCCCTCCTGCCACTGTGACTGGTGCGCACTGCACACAGAGCCCAACATGCTGGTCGCAGAGGCCTCTTGCTGTTCCCAGCCGAGCGACCGCCTTACACTCCGGCAAAGGGCAGGAGCTCCCACCGTGTCTAAGCGAGCACCCCAGGCCCCACAGCTGGCAAGTGGGGAGAAGCCGGAGGCAGCCCCAGTCCCAGCGCAGTCTTTACCCTGCCCAGCTCTGTACCCCAAGGACTCGGGTGCTGCGTTCTGGAAGCCGGGCCACGGTGGACGCCCGCGGTTGTCGGCACTCAACAGGCCACACCTCAACTCAGGCCATGGGCTCTGGGGCCCCCCAGCTGTGAGCTCACTTACTGGCCGGACGCCGGCCCTGGGAAGGGGGTCTTGGGCCCAGGAAAGGCCCCCTAGGTCACTGTGTCAGGGGGTGATCCCACAGGCCCTTCCACGTGGGACACGTAGCATGCACAGTGTGACGAGCCCCAGTGTTGTCCTGGGCTGCGCTCCGTGGATTCATAATCATCCCACACAAGATGCGCAGGGAAAAAAAGGCTTGACTGGTTTGCGTGCTCTGAGTGGTATAATTACCGATTCTTTTCCCTCTAATTTTATATATTCTGAAAATGATCTCCAAGAAGATGCACTGCTAGGGAAAAAAAAAAAAACAACAACCCTCAAGGCACCCCCTCCCCACCACTCTGTTCCCCACAGCACATGTCTGGGCTACCACTGGGGAATGCCAGGGCTTCCGTTCTTGTAGGGTAACTTGGGCAGGGCTTCTGGGGTCTCAGGCCTGGGCATCTGGCCCGTAGCTCTGCTCTGCAGCCCAGGGTGGGACCTGGCAGACCCCAGCACCCGCCCCTCCCCAGGTCCTCCCCCCAACACATTTCCTGGCCTGTGAGCTGCAGGGGAGGGGTAGCCAGAGGGGATGGAGCCTGGGCTCAGGAGCCCTCCTCCTGCCACAGCCAGTCCCGGGGGGCGGCCAAGGCCCTGTTCACACCACGTCAGGGGAGCAGCTGAAGTGTCGAGCTAGAAAAGCCCAAGCCTGATGCATTTCAGCAATTTTAATACATTCGAGAATATTTAATAGAACAAAATTTTTAAAAAAGTACTGTCAGTCAGCAGAAGCCCGTGGTTGAGAGACACAGAAATGTAACTGGCCCTTTTGCAGGAAAGCTTGTGCTTGAAGGGAGAAGAGGCAAAATGACTTCCTGGAGGCTTCACGTCAAGGGTCACTGGACCAAAAGCACCTCACAGTAGCACTTTTAGGTATATATGACCACCTAGAATTAACCCATAAAGCCAACAGTGTTATAAAAAGATCCTATTAGAAAAAGAAAAGTCATGCTTCTAGAATCTTCTCGCCTGTGGACCCACATGCAAATGTAGGCGGCCCGGCTGGGCACCCCTGCACAGCCTCTGTCAGGGAGGCAGAGATGGGCCCTTAAACAGGCTGGGCCTGGTCCCGGCACTTCCTGCGGCCACCCCTTCCAGTCACTGACCCCAATGACAGCCTTGTGGGCACAGCCCCAGGCCCCCCAGCATGAGCTGCCACAGCTGGCTCACTTGGCTAGGAAGGGACCAATGTGTGAACTGCCGACCCAGGAAAGTCGTCTTCATCGGACAAAAAAGCACCCCCCAACCATAATAAATAAAAACATGGCCACAGTCAGACACACTGGGTCCAGACAAGAGCACAGGCTTCCATGAGGGCAAATGAGAGCGAAAGTGGGACTCAGGAAGACCGAGTGGAGAGACATTTAAAAAAGTGTAATTCTCACCTAACAGTCCCTCATCTGACAGCACAGGGCACCTGTCCACAGAACAACAGAAGCCAGAATGGAACCTGGTCAGGGAGGATGGGGACAGGTAACCGCCAGGGTCTTCTGGTGCGCTCTGGGGCTGGATTCTGCTCACTGAGCCTCACCTTCCTTAGCTGAAAACAGGCATTTCACAAAAAGCCTCCAGCTGGGGCGGCAGCCAGGGCTGCCAGGTTAGGGCATCTGGGCAGGGTTGACGGGCACTTACCAGCCAGCTGGTGACCGTGGGCCAGCAGGCCACACACACACACACACACACACACACAGCCCACTGCACAATAACCACGTTCTTTCCTAGGCTACAGACACGTCATACTCCTAGTCTAGAACATCACGCATGAACGCAGAACCCCCGGGCCCACGTGCTGGCTGGGCAGCCTTCTTCGCATCCTGTGGCTGGGGCAGCAATCCTGCTCCCACTGGTGGCAACTCTTCCTCGTGCTACTTTGCAGGCACCAAACACAGTTGTATTCTAGAAGCAACAGGTCTCGACACTGTTCAAACCAACAGCTACTGTGTTAGGTGCATGAGATGTGGGATCCCTATTTCCAAGAAGGGCTGGGTCCCAGCCTGAGAGTCGCCTCAACAGAACCCCTCATAAGGCTTCGATTCCACCGCATGGAAGGGGTGCTGGTGCGGCTGCCTGTCATTTGGCGTGCGTGGCAAGGGACCAACTCCATCATGGGGCTGCAGGCCACCAGCCCTGACACCATCTGCTCTGGCTGTGGTCACAGCGGCCTCCAAGACCCTCTCTCCGGTGTACCCGTGCAAGGAGACTGAAGGCACTTCCTTAAATTCTTGCCCAGGAGGATTTCATCTGAGTGACTCAGTGACTTTAAATTACCCGGCTGGGCTCCCTCCAGCTGTTCGGCTTTTTCTCCTGCTACTTCTGACTTCATTTCTGGCTTTCACCATGCTCGCGTCCAGATTTTGTGTTTTATCTCTATGTTTACTAAGACAATTTAACTTTGGTACTAACACAACAGGAGGTATCTTCCCCCAATATTGCTCTTAAGGAAAAAAAATTTTTTTTAACTAGAACTCCTTTTGACCAATTCTTTTGTCCAGAAACCTAAAGTCAGAGCTGGGTTCCCAAGCCCCTTCCAGGCTAAAGGACAGGTTGGCAGCGGCGAGGCCAGGGGGCTGCCTCTGCTCGACGGGGGCCCAGGCGCAAAACCAACCCTTCAGCAGCGGCGGGCGCCACCAGCCGGAACCTCGAGTCACGATCATCTGTTAGCTCAAGTTGTAAACACCTAAATCACGCAGGCCAGGCCAGCCCTGCCACGTGCAATCAGTGGCCGCCCCACTGCCATGGTGATGCACTCCATGGCCCTCCACATCCAGGGCCACAGCCTGCTCTCCAGGCACCTCTGTCAGGCACCGAGTCCCCGGCCTGGTTCTCACGGGTGCCAGAAGCCGCACCGGCGAGTAGTCAAAAAGCACTGTGGCTGAAGCTTTCACTAACCCCCCATGAGCTGCCCCCAGAGTTTCAGCCCCTTCCCCGACTTGAGCTGCGCATGAGCTGGTTTTTACACCCCACGGCACTAATGCAGTTCAATATTCTCTTCAGAAAAAACTCTGGCAGCAAACAGCGTGTGCGCCGTGCGTGGAGCCCACGCCGACCTTGGCCGGACGGGTCGTGTGCGCGGAGCCGGCCGCGAGCCGGGGGCCATGGAGGCCCGAGTTCTCCTGACTCAGAAGCCCCGGCTGAAGGCTCACACGCTGCAGGGCGGCCCAGAGAGTCGCTGAAAGCTTTACGGGGTGCGTAGCTAATGGCGCTGGTGTCACTTGGTAACGGGGAGAGTCCTTCCGGTGTGCTCAGGTTTCGAAGTACTTGTAGATTGCGGTCACGTAGAGCATCACGCTCTGCCAATCAGGCCGCTCAGTCCGCACCATCTCATTAATGTCCTGGCGGAGAAGGAAGAAACCTGGTTAGAACCCCGGGTCACCCCTGGGCCCATCCCGACAGGCTCCCCGACAGCTACATGGGCCCTTGCACGGGGCGGGGCCTCTGACTTTGGGCCAAGCCTGATCACACCCGCTGAAGGCCTGGCTGGGATGCCTGCTCCCTCACTGCCGAGTGTGCCTGGAAGCGTCCGCATGGTCCCTGAGCTGCCCATCTGTGCCCGAGCCCTGCCCCAGAGCCACATACCGGGGCGCCCCTGCTCCTGGCCACGGCCCTCTGAGGCTGGCTTTCGTCTTTGCGGCCTCAATCCCTGTCTGCTTCTTTTCTTAAACCGCTCCATGTGCTCGCTTCTGAGAGCACTTCTCACCCTAGTCTCTGTCCTAGGAGAGTCTCTGTGTGCCCAGGGTTCCCAGAACTCAACTTTCCAGTGCCCTTCACCATGGCAACCATCTGAAAGCATCAAAGACACTGTTTTCTAATTGTACCCTGCAGAATACCAGTCATCTGTGAGATGCCAGCTGATGAAAACGAACGTGGGAAACCCAGGACTTGGATACGGGACTGGGAGGCCCCCAGAAGAGACCCACTGTTGCTGAAGAACATCCGTCACTTTCCAGGGGAGCCTCGCTCCAGAGCACTGCTCTGGGAGGTTCCATAGGTGAGGCCATGGCCAGCAGGATGGAACGGGCCACCCATTGGTGACTTGGTACAGAAAAAAGAAAACATGTTTGTTCAATATAAGATCTTGATCAATATAAAGGTTTTTTTTTGGAGGGGTGGAAATGGCCCACTTTTTATATGTTGGAACTTTACATGTGATGTAAAATACCAGGATAACAAAACATTTCAATAATGGTAACTTCTCTTTCTCTCTGTACAACGGAATAGAGGCCACCCTAAACAAGCCTATTTCTATCAAGTCAGAAGATACACTTCTGGAACTCTACACAAACACTCCTGTTGGGGTAAATATGAATGTAAACACTTCTTCAAAGCCACCCAGATGTTACTAGTCAGGGCGAGGGATGCCCTTGGGGCAGTGACCTGGCCTCACGGGGCTCTTACTCTGCGGAACTCCCCCAGCTGTGCACTGGCCGCCGCGTGTCGCTGGATGACACCACCGCTGCGGTCCCGAGTTTATATAATCTAAGTGTCGCTGGGTATGGAAGGCCTGGCTTTGCATCTGGACGCAGTATCTTCTTCAGAAAGTCAGACGTGGTGACGGGGCAAGAGCTCTGATGGAAGCACAGCTGTTGGGAGCTACTGTGGGTGCCGGGCAGCGGCCTGACGACCCTGAAATGCGAGGGTTTGCTACAACTCATGCCCCCCAACCCCCATGAGTGGCATGTGCCACGGCCCCTGAAGCGCGGGAGCGCCTGCTCAGCCTCTAAAGCCTTCTTCTTTGCCTTGCATCGCCTCCCCTCTCCCTCTAGTTTGACAAAAGGTAGAGAGACCTGCAGGAATATGCCTCTGACAGTGACTTGCTATAAACTTGTTAGTATTTTTTCTTCTGAACCCAGGGATTCAACTAGAAAAGGTGACTCTGAGGAAGTCAAAGTTGCCGGGCTGTGGTCAGGATGACTCTACCCACCTCAGACCGCTCCCTCAAGACAATTCACATGAGGCATAAAGTGCCCATGGGACTGAGGTGAAACCCTGCCTGCACCCCTGACGGGACACTCGCTCGGGTGGCCAGGGTGGCCCCCCAGCCCCACCCACTAGCCCCCTGCTCATCAGGCCACCACACCACCCAGATCTCCCTTAATGAGAAGGAAACTCTTCCGAACAAAAAGGAGGGGCCCTGCCAGTGACTCACCAGTGTGGATTTGATGCCAACGCTCTCGGCCGCCTGGAAGGCCAGGGTGAAGTTCCTTCGCTGTAAAACAAACTGTGTTACTGGAATGGACAAGCAAGGCCAGGAAGAAGGCGGCCTGCACTACTCACGATGCTGGGGAAGACGGACAGCCACCTCCACTTGGGACCAGAACAAACCTATGCTGGAGCCCTTGGAGCCCCCATCAACCCTGACTGCCCCTCTGCAGGGCCCAGCTGCTCCTCTCGTGACCGTCCGTGGAGCAATCTCCACACGCTCATTCCTTCCTCACTGTGCAAAAGGGCCACTCTCAACACATCAGTCCTGAGCCGCCTGGACCCGGACCCCAAAAGCCGATCAGAAATACCTGTCAAGTGAGCTACCCCCCCGGGAGGAATTTCAAGCATTATCTGAGGGCAGGAGGGAACCAGAGGAGGGCTCATGCCGGGGACCTCTGCCAGTGCCCATCTGGACAGGGGCTGTCCCCAAGCAGCTCCGTGAGTGGGATGGCTGGACCACACGGGGCTGGCAGAGGACTGACCTGGCATGGGAAGCACTGCCCAGACCACTCATGCCTTGAGCGGCTCTCAAGGGTATAAAGCTCGTGATCCTAAATGTCATCACCCAGGAAGGCTGAGCGCTCCCACCGGGAATGCTGTAACTTGGGGAATGCTGAACCCACCAAATGTCCCACACAAGGTCAGGGACTGGCTGGCTCAGCACTAACAGCTCAATCCCAGAATAAGACCAAGTTGGGATGGGGCCGCTGTGAGCCAGCACCGTGGTGGGGGCCCTGCTGCTGGAAGGCTCTGTCTCCCCTGTGTGGTAAGGACGCCAGGAGCTGGGCTGTTTCACAGCCAGCCTACCTTATCTTGGCTGTTCAGCTCTTGATACGGAATGTGGGCCGGAAGGTACGTATGCAGGAGAGCGCAAAAGGCCAGTCCGTCATTCCAGCTGCTGCTGAAGTTTGTAATGTCAATATTCTGAAGGAAAAGAAAAATAAGGTGTAAGTAATACACCTTGCGATCTTCTCAGGAGCATGCTGAGGAGGGGGAAGGCGACCTCGGATGCCACATGGCCTCCAAACCCCAGGCAGGGGGAGCCTCTGGAGAAGGCACAGTGTGCTAGGGGTCATGTCCCAAGACCGGCAGGTGTCAGGGACTGGACTTTTCAGCGGGTGCCCATCCCATCCTGCCCACCACCCACAGGGTCACTGCCCCCTTGGCCGCACACATCTGAGCCACCTCCCCCTCATGGGAAGAACTCTGGGCACAGGGAGCTGGTCTGGCAGCTCTGCAGCCTCATGGGGCCCTGGGGAGCAAAAGTGCTATGTTAAGAAGTTATGATTCCGCCTGACCTCCCCTGTTAGGGCTCTAGGCACAGATTTACAGTCCATCAAAACCTCTGTGTTCTGAGGACGTCAACAGCTGCCTTCCTGCCTTAGGAGACACTGGGAGCCAATTGATGCTGGGGCTGTGTGCTTTCCCACAGAGCCTCTCCACGCATCACCTTGACTTTCTTGGTGTCTCTTTCCACATTCATAGTAAATTATTTGCAACTATAAAAGTAACATAGTCGGAAATAGTTGACCATATGATAACACAGTTTGGCTATTATGTAGCCTTTACCTTTATTTGCAAAAATCCTTTTGAAGGGGCGCCTGGGTGGCTCAGTTGGTTAAGCGACTGCCTTTGGCTCAGGTCATGATCCTGGAGTCCCGGGATCGAGTCCCGCATCGGGCTCCCTGCTCGGCAGGGAGTCTGCTTCTCCCTCTGACCCTCCTCCCTCTCATGCTCTCTGTCTCTCATTCTCTCTCTCTCAAATAAATAAATAAAATCTTTAAAAAAAAAAAAAATCCTTTTGAAGTTGAAACTCCAGTTAAATTTTAGAAATTCACACACTTTATGTAAATGCCACAGATTGAAAAAGAGAGCACTTCCCAAACACCTCTTGTCTGAGGCCCCACTGTTTCTTTCACACAGACTTCAACTGCATCAAGGGTTAGCTCCTAGGGTACTGGGAAGCCCAGACTTTATTAGTGAAGGCAACCCCCCCACTCCTGGATACAGGTTGCCACTCCTCCCAGGGACAAGCGATCACAGCGATACAAATACTGTGTGTATGTGTATAGGGTTTTACAAACTCTGCCATCCCTCACCCCAGGTTTACAAACTGTTAGGTCCTCACACCAAGTAGGGGACCTGGGGCTCATGGACGGAGGCAGGTGGGGAGGATAGGACCAAGTTGGGCAAGTGGCCCTTCCGGGAAGACGGTCTTAATCCAGACTCACAGCTTGCGGTCAGTCCCCTTACAAAAAGAGCGAGTAGCATGGAAGAGAGTGGGGCTGATCTTTTCATCGGCCTTGTCACTGAAATGATTTCTCTGGCCCCTGACTGCAGACACCCAGAATGCTATCCTCTGGGGGGGCTTCCACTCAAGCACAAGCCTTCAAAAAGGTGGCAGCTCTGTGGGTAATCATTCCAGAGGTCATTTCCCCTTGGTAACCCGATTATCTGGGGCGGCCAGTCTCGCCAATCTGGCCTGAAAGCATTGTTCAGAAACTGTGGTGAGGAAAATTACCAGATTAAAGCACAAAAGGATGCAAACCTGCCAAGAGTCCCAGGGAAGGTCTCAGCAAGCTTTCAGGGCCATCTGACTTGGCCTCTATGAGTGAGCCCGCCAACCCTTCCCTGGCCACCGGGCCGGGTAGGTCCTCCCTGCCTCCAGGCTGCAGTTCCCACACTTCCTGGCCATGAAGACACAGCCCAGGCAAGCATTCCTGTCCCAACCCTGACCGGCCCCCTCTCCGGCGGACAATGACAGTCCCTGCCTCCTGTGAGGGTGCAACCAGCGGTGTCCGAGAGTTACTGCTGATGGCTGACACAGCAAACGGGCCTCCTTCATCTCATCGGAATCTCAGGAAGCAGCCAGCCAGGGGTGTGGGTGCCAGCTGGGAGGAAACTGGAACCAGGGAAGGGAAGTGACCTGTCCAAGGTGCTGGGCCAGCAGCAGGGAGGACAGGGTGTCACCTTAATCCCACCATCACCCAGGAGCAGTTTTAGATAAGGAGGCCCAGGTTCCAGAGCTGATTTGGGTGGTTATTCAAACTCAGTCCCGTCCCAAGCCCAGCCATGCTCCTCCTAGGAACCCGACCAGATCCCGTGACAAGTGCCCTGATCAAAGAGCCGAGGGCACCTCGTACCATCGCACAGACGACAGGGCAAGCAGCCTCTTACTGGCTTGTCCAAGCCCTGTGTGAGGCCGGCGGCAACACGTGGCCGCTGAGGACTCCCAGCCCTTGCCCCCGGAGGCCACATTCATTTCTGGAGGAAAACAAATCTCCACTTCCTGCCGCCGCAGCCCCCTCTCCAGCTCCCTGAAAGGCAGGCGTCTGGCAGAGCCGCCTACGTGCCTGGCCTCCCCACGCCGCACGCCAGAGGCTCCTACAGCAGAGGAAACGGCTGCGCCCCAGCTCCCCAGCTGTGGGAACCCCAGCCTTCCCCAGCTTCCTCAACACAAACCTGACCTCAAGCCTGGAACCTCCAGGCAGAGCAGCGACTTCATTTACAAAACATGCCAAAGAAATTTAAACAATGAGGAACAATGGTTTCTCGAGTTCCAGGGTAGGGGGAGTTAACTTTGAAGTACCTGACAACCAAACTTCCGAAGTCCAAGCCCAGGCAGGCTGGCAGGTGTCTCAGCCTCCGCCAGTTGGAGGGAGCCAGGCTGGGCACTGTACCCCACAAGGGACAGCGAGGCCACAACGCATCGAATCCAAGTGAGGCCTCTGAGTGCTCTGCCCACCCCTGTCCCTCCACCTCCTCACCCATCCCGAGAGACCCTGGGGGAAAATGAGGCTGGGGCTTCGATGCAAGTGGAGAAAAGCCTAACATCTGAGAAAGCTGGCCCCAGGCAAGGCTGCCACCACCCAAGCCACCACAACAGCGCTGGGCCTGCGCCCTCCGCTCCCCATCTCACTGCTTGTTTCACTGTTTTTGAGGATCAGGGCTGAAAAATCAAACTACTGGGAAATAATGCAGATTGAACAGAGAAAAGTCTATATAAACAACAAAGCTGGTTCTCTGAGGCCGAAAAGGGTGCTAGAAAAGTCCCCTGGCTTCCTCTGTGGAGCTCTTGATTCCGCGGCTATTAATTTAGCTTTAAGAAGCCACCTCATCGCAAAGTTCAATTATCCGTAATGGTCTTACGACATTCACAGATATGCTTTTTGACATGTTTATTTCACAAAGGTTGTCTAGAAATGGACTATTTTTAAAAAGCGGCATTTTTCGGGGCATAAGGAAAAACCCTTGACTGTAAAGCCCAAGTGCACTTCTCTGGGCAGAAGGGCCCATTTACATTTTGCAGATCAGCGCAGGGGCTGCGGAGGATCGAGGGCCTTCCATCCACACAGGTCCTGACCCCTACATGGATGGCTGCTTCAGCAAGCCAGCCAACACCTTTAAAATAAACTATTCTTAAAGCCCCAAAATGGTGTTTTGAGGGGAATATGCACACTAATGGAAGAACCTTCTATTGCTCACTATTCACAGGCAATGGCGCCAAGCTCTGTAAGAAGGGAACAATTTTCTTTTTAAAATAGGGACAATGGAACATACTAGTAACTGTAATGTAAGTTTCTAATTAATGAATTCAGATTTTGCATTTGGTTTTCAGGTCAACTCAGGATTTTTCTACTCTTTCAGGTAAGTCTATGTTTGGACTAGGTGGACAAAAAGGAGATGGTTATGATATGTGTCAACAAAAGTTCAAGAAAGCATTCAGCACAGACTCAAATGAGGTGCTCTGTCACATTTTCTCCTACAGGCGCACATCCTCCCATCCAGGACCTCCCATCTAAGAAATGTCCACTAAGAGATCTGACAGGGAAGATGGACATGGCCTGCTTCACAAGCCCATCTGCTGTCCTTTTCACGATCATAAAAACTCAGACCTAGACTCGTAAAATCGCCCAACACCTCACACCCCTCCACAGGACCAGCTGGGCGTTTCCCACTTGCTCCTTCCTGAGCTGGGCCAGAAGCCTTCACCTGCTCCTATGACTAAGACATGATGCTGTCCTCTGCCTGCAGCCTTCAGGTGGCCCCACTTTGGTGTGCCCTTGTATGCCCTGAGAGTTGAGGGAGTGGGGTAAGTGAGCAAAAAGATTACACAAATCTCCACGGAAAAGGATAAAAAATGTCATAAAACATCGTTAAAAATGTTTTAATTTGTCTGAAGTTTAATTAAAGGCCATAAAATACACCCCCTACTACCACATGTTCTTTAAATAGTTATTAAGGTTCTGATCTATTTAAGGAAATGCCACTTTTATGGGCATAGGGCAAGAAGCCAAACATCATGATTCATCTCTCTGCTCACGCCGACTTCCTTAGGCCCATCTCAACTGTTGACAGTGGTGTCACAGGCCCGAACACAGGCAGAGAGGCAGTCCTTCCCTTGACTGAAGATACTGGGAATGCCACCTGCTGGGGGTCCACAGCCCAGCCTTCAGGAGGTACAAGTGAATTACAAACAAAACCCCTACCCAGCTGCCTCAGCCCCAGGCCAGGGGGCAAGG
This sequence comes from Mirounga angustirostris, assembly GCF_029215605.1. Taxonomy (NCBI): domain Eukaryota; kingdom Metazoa; phylum Chordata; class Mammalia; order Carnivora; family Phocidae; genus Mirounga; species Mirounga angustirostris. Next base: position 66,173,559 of record NW_026991722.1, read on the forward strand.
TCTGGAGGGAAATCTGGGGTATCTTTTTTTATGTGGTATGGTAAGGGGGGGTGTGATGTCTAAAAGAGAGGGAAAAAACATCAAGAGACAGTATTTACCACTGCCGGTAGTGTTAAATACAGAAGGCCCCAGAAGACCCTGGAAGTTAACAAGCAAAAACCTGCTTGGTGCCCAGGGATGCCACGGTGTAGACTGGTAGGCCCACTCTGGCTGCAGATCTAAGGGTGTTGCCCTGGGGACTTCAGTGCGGTCTCCCTTATGAAGTTTAGCCAAGCTCTGCTCCAGGTCAGGGGAGAGGAGAGGAGGGGAGGAGAAGAAGGGCAGGCAGCACATGTCCATGAGGCTTGCTTATCATGAAGTCCAGGTAATGGGACTATGTGGTGAAGTGAGAGTAAGGAAGCAAGCCAGGGCAGACAGCCCAGGGTGAGCCAGCAATCCTGAAGACAGGGCTCTGCATCTTGTGCCCCTTGTCAGGGAGGGGGTTCCAACAAGGACCTTCAATCTTCGCTGTGCATCAGAATCACCTGCAAGGCCTTTTCAAAGCAATATGCTCAGCTCTACCCCCAGAGAGGCTGACCCAGTTGTCTGGACATTATTTTCGTTAAAAGTCCCCAGATGACCTGAGTCAGGACCACTGATCTAAAGACTGACGGCGGGTGGAAGTGCAGTGGACGGGAACATTATTTAAAAGGTCAAATCTGGGAGTTCATGATGATGCTCACAGAAGCACACCCGGCCCAGCTTGGAAACCACTCATGATCCTAAGTGCTGGGAAATCAAGGGAGAGGATCAAGCACTGGATGGACCTTTCCTGACCCAACTGGACAGCAAGGCAATTAAACACCTGACAAAGGAGTTTGTCTGTGAAGAGGAATCCAATGAAGTAGGAGTGACTGACAGAAATGGAATGGCATCACTTGGCAACGATGATGAGTGGCCAGGGCCATCACAGAGAGAGCTGGTCCTGCTCTGTTCTACCTGGAGAGACGGACACAACTCCACAACTGAGGTGTTTCTTCCAGAAACTTGAACTGGAATCAGATCTAACCCCTAGTTCTATCTTCTAGCTTATACCAGGGGAGAACACCACAGGGATGTTGTAAGTGAAACCTAAAATGTAGAAGTTCTGTAAGATACATGATCCAGTTCCTTCAAGAAGACAAACTGAAAGGGGGGAAAAGAAGAGGGAAATTTAAGATTAAATTTGACTAAAAGAAGTTTATTATCCAAATGCAAAGTATGAACCTTATCTGGATCTTCATTCTAGCAAACCAACTATAAAATCATGTTTCAATCGGGAAGTTTAAACTAAATGTGAGATGACATTAAAGGGCTGGGAGTTGTTCTGGAAACCTCCAGGTGTGGGTGGAGAGCGCGAGGACCAGGTGCAATGACTTGTGCCCGGGGGACATGTGCTCAGGGTCGCTTTACCACTCTCATTACTTTAGTGGGTATCTGAAAATTTCCATGAAAAACAAACCAAGCTACAACTCAACAACCCAACTGAAAGACAAACAACCCAACTGCCCAAATGCAAAACGGGCAAAGGATCTGAACAGACATTTTTCCAAAGACAACAAATGGACAGGCAACAGCACACAAGAAGATACTCAACTCCATTAGTCAGTAGGAAATGCAAATCAAAACCACCAAGAGCTACCACTTCATATCCAATATGATGCATATTATTGTATAAAATGGAGTAACAAGTGCTGGCGAGGATGTAAAGAAATGAAATTGTACACTGCTGGTGGGAATGCAAAATGCTGCATCCGCTGCGGCAGTCACAGAGAACTGCCGGATGACCTAGCACTTCCAGTCTGGGCAAACACCTCGAAGAAGTGAACACCAGTGTTGAAACTAACCCCTGCACAGGAATGTCCATAGCAGCATTACTCACAACAGCCAAGACGTGGAAACAACCACGCAACAAATGTCCACCAATGAGAAAAACAGATAAACGTGATGTGGTATGTCCACACAATGGAATCTTTTTGAGCCTTTAAAATAAAATGAAGTACCGACACATGTTACAACGTGGATAAATCTTGAAACGTTCTGCTAGGTGAAAGCTAGACACATAGGCCACATGTTTGTTGTATGACTCCATTTATATGTAGTAACCAAACTGGTGAGGTTCAGAGACAGAAAGCAGATTACTGGTTGCCAGGGGCCAGAAATACGGAGTGACTGCTAATGGGTATGGGGGTTTCCCTTTGGGGTGAGGAAGAGTTCTGGAACCAGACAGTAGTGATGGGTTGTATAATACTGTGAATGAACTTCAATGTCCCTGAACTGTAGACTTAAAAATGGCTGGAACAACAACAACCCCCCCCCCCAAAAAACAAAAACAAAAACTGGTAGATGTTCTGAAGTAGTTCACGCTCAATAAACTCTATACACTGAGTAGATCTCATAAGCAGCCAACTTATCCTAGAGTGTTCATTGAACAGTTATGTTGCTTAAATGTAATGATTCAAGAGTGGGTTTTATGGGAATATTTATGGCCCTACTTAAAAAAAAAATTTCTTGGGCGCCTGGGTGGCTCAGTCGGTTGAGCGACTGCCTTCGGCTCAGGTCATGATCCTGGAGTCCCGGGATCGAGTCCCGCATCGGGCTCCCTGCTCGGCAGGGAGTCTGCTTCTCCCTCTGACCCTCCTCCCTCTCATGCTCTCTCTCGCAAATAAATAAAATCTTAAAAAAAAATTTTTTTTTCTTTTAAACAAACAATAAACATTAAGTCATTCTCTGTGCACGGCTGCTCCGAAGTCGAGAGAGGGAAGCTGCCATGGTTCTCTGGGTGAGGCAGCCAGGTTTAACCACAATGATGTTGCCCAAAGTAGCAAGCACACTCCTAGGATACAGCTCCAACGGTACTGAAACTTCACAAAAACAAAATCTAAGGTACAGTAACAACAACATTTTGGGTTTAATGTGCTATAAATTGTTTCAGTCAAATGAACCTATTTTGGGGGAACAATTCAGAATTAGTTAGCAAATGTCACCCTAAGAGACGGGATTAATGTCTCTGCATTTCCCATAAACCCCTCCAAAGGGAGACCTTTTACAGGAACCAGGACGCCTGCTTTTTGAAAATTCAGGAAAACTACCACTAGGAAGGGACGGCAGGCAAGAGCTGATGGCTAGGTCACAGCTGATTCATGAGCCCTGGGCATGTTGTGAGCAGTCTTATGAGGAGCTCAGGAATTAGTCCTGCCTTTTCTAGCTTTTGTTTAGCTTTGGCAGGGGTTATTACTCACTAAAATGCAATTTGAACTAAAGGAGACACTCACAGTAATCCTCAAGCAACATTTACCATGGTGTGTGCTCTGGGGAAGGGCTCGGCAGAGGAGGAGGAGAGAAGCCGTGTCTCCTTGTCCTAACCCCCAACGGCTTCCCTGAGAATTCGTGTGTTTGAGGGCAAGAAAATTAGGCATTCCAAAACATCCTTGGGATGGTCTCCTTTAGTTTACCCTTGAGACAAATGCCACCAATTTTGTACTCAGGCTCTAAAACAGATGGATGCAGGGTAATCTGGGTGCCGTGTGCCTTGAAGGCTGCCCAACAGAACAAGCCACGGCTCACACAAAAACCCTGTTCAGATGCCTTCTCTGAGGAAAAGGTGACAGGAACAAGCTCTTTACAAGGCTGACTGCTTCTCCATTTTAAGTCTTAGGAAATTCTTTTTTTTTTAAAGATTTTTTTTATTTTTTTGACAGAGAGAGACACAGCGAGAGAGGGAACACAAGCAGGGGGAGTGGGAGAGGGAGAAGCAGGCTTCCCACTGAGCAGGGAGCCCGATGTGGGACTCGATCCCAGGACCCTGGGATCATGACCTGAGCCGAAGGCAGACGCTTAACGACTGAGCCACCCAGGCGCCCAGGAAATTCTTTATACCGATGTGAAAGCCACCGCTCTGGAAAAGCAGAATGGTGTGACAGAGGCATCATGGGTTTGAACGAGTCCCTCGGACCTGGGCTTTGAATGTTGGGATTAGTCCCTACTAGCTCCAAGACTGTGGGGGCAGTTTACCTCCCGGGAGTCTCCGTTCTCTCCGCGAAATAGGAAAGATAACCCAGTTATGAGGATTTGTAAGACAGAGTCTGTGAGGTACATGGAACAGCTCCTTCGGCTGGAGCTCAGCATATCCCTTTCCCCCTCCCCCGAGATGGTGCTGATTCCACCTTCCAGACCAAAAAAGCATGAGACAGCAGACTGTTGTGCCCGCCCCAGGAGAGGCCCTGGAGTACCAGAAGACAGCCATGCTGGTTCCAAGTCCCTCTCCTCTAGTTCACACTCTGGAACTTCAGGACACCTGCTGTCTGGGCCAGAGATGAAGGTCTGATGGCTCTGTGACAGTCACATGGACTTCTGTCACGTGTCCCCTGTGCCTACTGCAACAAACGGCATGTATATGACTCCGTTTCCCTCTCTCAAAGAGTGTTTTTGCCAAGCACTGACCTGAAAACCTAGCACACTCTTCAGGCACCTCACAAAGGTTTGCTGAATAACGTGGTCATTTAAGAAAACTCTGAGAGAATGTAGAGAAATTTAGGAAAAAAGGTCCAGAGGATCTGAAAGCTTCAGTATGGAGGTAGGTCTTAAAAAACAAACAAACAAACAAACAAAAAATGCTTCAGCTTCTAAAAATGAGGGCTGCTAGAAGACAGTACTTATAAAGCATGAAGGACAGACACAAAACATACCTAGACTCATCCAAACACCTTAAATTTAAAAAATGTAATTTATGCACAAAAGGATACTACCACACAGAGACCATTAATCCTACACAGAACAAAGATTTAGACCAGTGCATTGGTGGCAAGCCCCTAGCAGGGAAGGTGCCCATTTGGATGCATCGTTATCTTCCTGGTACTCACGTTTCAAGGGAGAATCGCCTGCCCCTGAGAACACCCTCTGATACATCCCCAGACAAAACATGAGCCTAGAAAGACTACTGGTCTGCCCTGGCATGGCACTTCTATTTCTGAAATCACAGGGAATGTACCTGGTCTGACCCAGGACACCAAAGTACAAGGCAGCCTGGATGTGAAGTGGGTGTGGTCTTTCAGTAGCTTGGGAAGGAAATGATCTTGGGAAAGAGATGCTCAATAGAGTGCTCACCTTAAGAGGAACTTATCTTACTGCTTAGGGCGGGAATTAAGTGTTCTTTTAAATCTTTCAGGGTATTTGTTTCTACACCTACAAGGTATCATTTTGGCAGAGGGAAAATGGCAAAACATCCAAAAACAGGTATCACCCTCTTGTACACCCAAACTCAGTGGTTTACTTACTTTCCCATTAGTGTAGTAAATGTGAAGGGAAATGGTGAAACACTTTACCCTGGACCAAACATAACCAGATACCACCAGTGAGAGAACATGATGCTGTCACAAGGGAGGGGAGGAGCCTGCGTGCCGCTGGGGGCCTGTACGTGGCGCTTTACTCCTGACCCCATACTTTTCTGGTTTTGTTTTGCATGCAAGTTGGTCACAGGCACTTTTTGTCGTTTCTTGGTAAAATACACATTAGGATGCAGCCAGATAGAGAGGGTTGAGGGTCACAGGAAGGGATATGAGGCAGCAGAAGTAAAGGGACTCAAAACTGGATCCTACACAGTACAGTCATGAATGCTTATGATTACAAATCTGAGTCATTAAAAAGGTTAAGGCATCATTTTAAAAGGCCTGGAAATATTATTACGTTTCAGAAATAATTTCGAAAGTTCCCTGAGGGCAAAGGTCGTGCTCTAGACTGCATCATATCCTTCCTTGTATTTAACGACCATTCTGCTTGTGCACAGGCATTTTGTGGAAGAAGATACATGGACGGCAAACAAGCACACGGAAAAACGCTCAACACCATTAGTTCCCAGGCGACTGGAAAATTAAAACCACGATGAGATATCACCACACAGTTATTAGAACAGCTGGAGGCCGACCACACGAAGTCTTGGTGAGGATGTAAAGGAACTGGAACTCTCCCACACTGCTGATGCAGCCACTTTGGAAGACCGTCTGGCAGATTCTTAAAGAGTGACACCTATACCTACCACATGATCCAGCCAATCCACTTTTCAGGCTATGCAAACACCTGCACATGAATGTTCACAGGAGCTTTACTTAGAAGCAATAACTGGGGGCGCCTGGGTGGCTCAGTTGGTTGAGCGACTGCCTTCGGCTCAGGTCATGATCCTGGAGTCCCGGGATCAAGTCCCACATTGGGCTCCCTGCTGAGCAGGGAGTCTGCTTCTCCCTCTGACCCTCCCCCCTCTCATGTGCTCGCTCGCTCTCTCTCATTCTCTCTCTCAAATAAATAAATAAAATCTTTAAAAAAAAAAAAAAAAGAAGCAATAACTGGAAACAACCCAATGTCTAGCAACAGCTGAATGGATAAACAAATGGTTATGTTTCCATAAATGGACTTGCTCTTCAGAAAAAAAAAAAAAGGAAATGAATTATTGATATACACAATATGAATAAATCTCACAATCATTATGCTAAGTGACAGAAGCCAGAACCCTCCCCAAATTATACACGCTATGATCCCATTTATACCAAATTATAAAAAATGGAAACACTACACAGTGACAGCAAATCATGGCTGCCTGGGGGCGGCGGTGGGAAAAGGCAGGATGAAGAGGATACAAAGAGGCTTAAGGAATCTTCTGTGGACCTCGATATACTCACCATGTGTGGGGACGGTTTCACAGGCCAAAGTCATCAAATTGTAGACTTTAAATATGTGCAGTTGATTATATGTCAATTCTACCTCAATGAATCTGTTTTTTTCAAACAAGGGATCCCAGGGCCCACAAACACATTTAGGTGCCACCTAGGTTCTCTCCGTTTTTAAGTTTTGTACTTCTTCCCAGTATTTCAGAGTGCCGTACCTGAATGTAGTTCCAGGTTAAACCGCGGTGGAACCAGACACAGTCCAACTGACTCTGATGGAACCCACACCCTGGGTGGGCTCTGAGAAGGCGGACAGTCATATCCCCGAGTGCTCAGGGTGCTGCGTGATTTGCTACACAGACCTGTACAGGCAAATGAATCTAGCTTTCATAAGGTAGACTTCTTTGCCAGACTGCCCCTACTCTATCCAGGTTCCCTCTCACCTGTGAGCAATATTTTTAAAAATATCATTATAAGGTTCTGCCAGGTTAATGTCATGTTATTGGCTGTTCTACTTAAATAAAAAACAAGAGTCTCTGTGGCAGACTGGATTTTTCGAAAAAGGCCACAGCAGTACTTCTGGCCCTATATCCTCTCCAGAACCTTGCTGTGTCCCATCAGGAGGTGGAATCTAGCTCCCTTCCCCTTGCAACTGGACAGGCTTTTGTGCCTGCCTCGACAAACAGAATGTGGCAGAAGAGATGCTGCATGACCCCCAAGACTAGGTCATAAAAGATGAGGGGCTACTGCCCATCTCTCTCGGGACATTTACCCTGGAACACAGCCAGCGTGCCGTTAGGAAGCCCAGTGAAAATCTCAGCCACCAGACATGAGGAGGGCAGGAGCCTCAGATGAAGTTGAATGGAGCAGAGGTGAGCTGTCCCCACTAAGCTCCACCCAAACTGTAGATTTATGGGCTAAATAAATGTCATCATTATTTTAAGCCATTAACTTTTTGGGGTGGTGTTTGTTATGCAGCAGTAGGTAACCAGACCAGCCTCCTTTCTCCTGGATCTAAAGAGCCCTTTTGGAAAGGAAACTAGTTTGTCTTTCTTCCTCCCTCCAGTATCTAATGGTTAATTACCCTTTCCATAATTATATATCATGAGGCAGCAATAGAGCATCTTTACAAATTACCTGCTTCTACAAACAGAGAGGTCACCCTAAATTTCCTGAATGACCTCAGGCTAAACTCATTTGTGAAAAGCCAGAGCATCATGTATATAATAAAATTAACCTGTCAAATTTCAACTCCTCTGTAGACATCATATTGTTATGCTGGCAACACAACCAAAGTGAATGAAACACACACACACACACAATTTTCTCATGATGTCAGGCAGTAAAGGACTGTGTGTGCTATCTGATATATAAAGATTATTTGACCCGAATAATCTAATGATTCTGCTTTTAGCAAAATAACGAAGCAGCTCCTGAAAATGTTACTTATCTGATTTCTCCTCTATTTCTTGGCATTACTCGTAAGAAAAATACCCATTTACTGGAAACTTAGTGAAGAGCCTGGGACCCTGCTGGGGAGGCAGGGTGGTTAGTGGCAAGAGCCCAGGCTGGGTGTCTGGAGGCCCAGGTGTATGATCTCAGGCAAGCCTGCCATTTCTCCGATTTGCACTTCCGTCACCTGAGAAGTGAAACCCCATCTGCGGGATTCCTAGGGGTCATCTCAAGTCTGATGTTCTCCAACTTCTGAGAGTGGAATTGTGGGTGCTGATTCAGATTAAGTACCTCAAATTTTATCTAAGCAAACAAACTCCTATGACAATTACTTTACAGCTAACCAAGAACACAGGCAATCAGACCATGTTCCTACATTCAGCAGATTTCTCTATGGGTGGGAATTCAATGGGGGAAAGAACGAGGGTACAAGGAAGAGAACCCGGAGTTAAGGAGAATGACAGGCCTCTCTGGCTCTGTTCAAACTCCTCAGGTCCCTCTCACTTCTCACACTTCCACAGGCCCACTCTGTCGATGAAGTCACGACAGGTACACATGAAACTGCTATCGCTGGGTGCAGCCCACCATTCCTGAGTATCTTTCCACATTCAAGGGCCCTGAATGCAGCTCCGAAAGATGCTCGCAATGAGAAATGTAAGCATCAGCACCTTAAGAACTGGTGTCAGCTGGGGGGCAACCTTGACTGGGTAGTGTTACCTACCGCACACACGAACATGGATCAAACGGGCATATCGTCATGCTATTAAGCAATTAATTTTTACAGCCTTGACATTTCTGGAAATAGATGTTAACCATGACTGTCAAATTATGTTTAAACAGAACCCAAGAAGTACATTGTGATTCTGGGAAAACTTTGTTTCCCAGCTGCTATGTTTGGCATTCAAAGGAATCCCCTGAAAACAGGAAACCACTCTTTCACTCCACTGTGACCATGAGGCCATCTGCCTAACCTCCGCTGTGTGCAGCAGGGAACACAGGCCCGTGAGGAGCCCTGAGATAAGAGCTCTGCGTAGACATGTGAACTTCACGCCGGGCTGCCGCCAGCTTCCCAGACAAGAGGGCCCAGAATGACCAGGCTGTGGCAGCATGAATGGCTGCATGGAGAGAGCAAGCCAGCATAAAGCCCGGGTGGGACTACAAACCTGCCATTCCCTTTCCCTTTGTTCAAGTATTTTTAACCCTTGGAACACAGTGGTATTTACAAACAACAAGATCTTTCTGTTCTGTATGGAAACTTAAGTTTCCAACCAAACTGACAATGTAAAATGAAAAAAAAAAATTAGACTTTCAACCTAGATTCAATTCAGATCAAAACCCTTATCTACTGCCTGCACCTTTTTATTTTTTAACTCTGGGAAGTCATTCCTGTGACCTAAGATTCCAGTTATAGAAGAGGAAGTGAAACCATCTAAGCTTTGCGTTGACTATCAGGCATTCCAAATGTATTATTTTAACTGCACTCTATCTACTGGCAGAACTCCCAGCTTTCCTGACCTCTCCCATTCCACCCTCCCCTGCCTCAGTCCTAACTGGAATCACAAAGAGAGGACACTAGGAAAGTGGAAAGGGAAGACAGGGAAGGAAGGACTGGGGGGGAAGAGGCACTCCATGATGTTTCTGGCATGAGAGACTGAAGAACTCTCCGAAAAAGAAGGGGTGTATTAATGGAAATACCATTTGGACAGCACTGGACAGACCAGGGGCCAGGGGTCACGGGTACAGGGGACCCTTCTCTATTCCCTGTCTCAGCATGCAGTGTACAAGAGGAATCACAAGAAACATGAGCTTTTCAGGTAAGGAAAGCTACTTTATACAGAGAATTCACTCATCCCACAAGTTTTGGAATACTGGAAATGCAAAGTGGCCCAAGGGAGCGTGGCAAATGCCAGCTGCCTGGGCCACCCAGGTAGCCCAGTTATCATATGAACACTTCATAAATTTATTACGAGAACTTGCTTTTCTCCTATTTGTCTACAGACAGTCTAATATTTTAAAGGAAGCTGGGGGGTACTGAGCTATTTTTATCTGTCCATTAGTTCTTACTCTATGGACTCTTCAGTCCACGGGGACACACAATTCTGGGAGAAGAAAGGCTAAGTGCTCCTTTGTTGTTGTTGCTTAGTGAAAGAGGGTCGGAGGAAAAGAAATCCAAAAAGGAAGCATGTGAGGAAACTTCCAGCTGTGGTGGAGCAGAGGTCAACAATTCCTCTCTCTAAAAAACAAATATAAAACTGGATGAAATTGTCAAAAATAATAATTTCAGGGCTCTGGAAATGAATCAAAGGCAAATAATTTCAGGTAAGAACAGTGGGAGTCTGTAGCCCTCATGCCTAAAATTGTTCTCATCTGTTTTCCTCTTTTATTTTAAAAAAAAACCATAACAATTAATAAAGCAATAATTATAGTACTATACTACTGGGTTTATAACACAGATAAATATAATACATATGACAATAACAGCACAAGGAAGAGGGAAGAGAAGGACCTACATTAGAGCAAAAGTTGCTATTTTTACCATATTAAGTCAGAAAAACCTTAGATCAACTGGGACACCTTACATCAACTGGGATAAATCAACCTTAAATGTGTATTGTAATCCCTAGAATAATCATTAGAAAAGTAACTTTAAAAATATGGTTATACTCGACTATGTGCTACCTGCAAAAAGTACACGCTACAGATATGTATACTACACTAAATGTAATCAAGACAAAGAGTGGCTATATTAATATAAAACAAGGATTTCACAGCACAGAATATTCTCACGGATAAAGAAGGTCACTTCATAATGGCCGAGGTAAATTTCTCAAGAGGACATAACCCTTCATATTTATGTACTGGTAACAGTTTTAGAATACATTGTTAAAACTACAAGGACAAGTAGAGAAATCTACAACTATAATCAAAAGATTGCAATATTCTTTGCTCAAAAATGGATAGACTAGGTAGCTAGAAAATAGAGATACAGAAGATATGATCAACAGTCAATGAATGGTATCTAATTAACATTTATAGAGCCTTTCTCCAACAACAGCGGACTAGCATTTTCTTAAACGATAGACCACATTCTGTGCCACAAAATGAGTCTCAATAAATTTAAAAGGATCCGAGTCATAGAAAGTACATTCTCTGACCATCATCAAATTTAGTTAGAAATCAGTAACAGAAATATCTCTGAAAAATCCTCAAGTGTTTGGAAACTAAATGAAATACTTCTAAATAATCCATGGATCAAAGAAGAAATCAAAACAGAAAAGTATTCTGAACTGAATGAAAATGAATCAAAATTTGTGGATGCCATTAAATGAGTACTCTAGCAAGAAGTGTCTACAGCAAAAAAGAAGAAAAGCTTCAAATGATGACAACTCTACCTTAAGAAACTAAAGAAAAAGAGCAACTAAAACCCAAATGGTAAGCAGAAGAAAGGAAATAATAAAGACCAGAGCAAAAAGAAATGAAATAGAAAAATAGAAATAATAAAGAAAATAAATTTAGGGGCGCCTGGGTGGCTCAGTCGTTAAGCGTCTGCCTTCGGCTCAGGTCATGATTCCAGGTCCTGGGATCGAGCCCTGCATCGGGCTCCCTGCTCAGCGGGAAGCCTGCTTCTCCCTCTCCCACTCCCCCTGCTTGTATTCCCTCTCTCGCTGTGTCTCTCTCTGTCAAATAAAGTGGTTGTATCAGTTTAAAAAAAAAAAAGAAAAGAAATTTAAAAACTGGGTCATTGAGAAGATAAATTTTATAAACCTCCAGCTAGATTAATAAGGAAGAAAGAGAATACATAAGTTGTGTTATCAGGAATGAGAGCAGAGACAACACTTCAGATTCTACAGATACCTAGGAGATGGGAATATTATGAACAACGTTATGCCAATAAATTCTACAACTCAGATGAAATGAACAGATTCCTTGAAAGACACAACTAGCCAAACCTCACTCAAGAAGAAACAGATAATCTGAATAGCCCTATGTCTCTATTAAAGAAACTGGATTTTGTAGTTAAAAATGTTCCTACAAAGACAACCAGTAAAGATGACTTCACTAGGGAATTCTACCAAATATTTAAGAAGGAAGTAATACCAACTGTAAATAAACTTTTCCAGAAAACTGAAGAAGAAAGAATTCTTCCCAACTTACTCTACGATCAACATTACTAATACCAAATCCTAGTAAAGACATTATTTATTAACAAAGAAAATGCAGACCAGGGGCGTCTGGTTGTTAAGCGTCTGCCTTCGGCTCAGGTCATGATCCCAGGGTCCTGGGATCGAGCCCCACATCAGGCTCCCTGCTCAGCAGGAAGCCTTCCTCTCTCTCTCCCACTCTCCCTGCTTGTGTTCCCTCTCTTGCTGTGTCTCTCTCTGTCATATAAATAAATAAAATCTTTAATTAAAAAAAAAAACTGCAGACCAATATTCCTCATAGACATAGATGCAAAAATTCTAAACAAATTTTTAGCAAGTTGAATGTGACTTGCTAAAAAGGATAATAGAACTAGGAGGAGTCTGTCCCAAGAATGCAAGGTTGGTTTACCACTCAAAATAAATTATCTTTTTTTTTTTTTAAGATTTTTTATTTATTTATTTGAGAGAGAGAATGAGAGAGAGCACATGAGAGGGGGGAGGGTCAGAGGGAGAAGCAGACTCCCTGCCGAGCAGGGAGCCCGATGCGGGACTTGATCCAGGGACTCCAGGATCATGACCTGAGCCGAAGGCAGTCGCTTAACCAACTGAGCCACCCAGGCGCCCAAAATAAATTATTTTAAACAAATAATGGATCAAAGAAGAATTCACATGGGAAATTAGAAAACAGTAAGAGAAAAAGGAAATAAGAGAAAAAGGAAAAGTAAAACCCAACATACCAAAACTTATGGGACACAGAGAAAGCAGTTTAAGGGAAGTTTATAGCAATAAACTCTTACACATTAAAAAAATAAGAAAGATCTCAAATCAACAAACTAACTTTAAAACTTAAGGAATTAGAAAAATAAGAACAAACTCAACCCAAAGTTAGCAGAAGAAAGTAAATAATAAAGATCAGAGCAGAGGTAAACAAAAGAAAATAGACAAACAATTGAAAAAAAATCAATGAAATCAAAAGTTGATTCATTAAAAAGTCAGCAAAATTCACAAACTTTTAGCTAGACTGACTCAGGAAAAAAGAGAGACGAGGCCTAAAATTATTAAGAAATGAAACTAAGTGAGAATATTACTACCAAGTTTAGGGAAAGGAAAAGGATTATAACAGAGTACTATAAACAACTGTCTGCCAACAAATTGGATTACTAGATGAAATGGGAAAATTCCTAGAAACACAAGGCCTATCAAGAATGAATTACAAAGAACAGAAAATCTGAACAGATATTTAACTAGTAAGATAACTGAATCAGTAACCGAAAAAAATCCCAGTAAAGGAAAGCCCTTGACCCAATGGCTTCACTGATAAATTCTACCCATTTAAAGAACCCCAATTTTCTCAAACTTGTCCAAAAACTGAAGAGGAGGGAACACTTTCTATCTCATTTTATGAGGCCACCATTATCCTGATACCAAAGCCAGACAAAGACACTACCAGAGAACAATGCTCCAGACCAATATCTCTTATGAACACTGATGCAAAAATCTTCAACAAAATACTAGCAAACCAAATTCAGCAGCACATTAAAAGGATTATACACCATGACCAAGTAGGACTTATTCTTGGAATGCAAGGATGGTTCACAACATACAAAAATCTATTAATGTGATATATTAACTACATTTACAGAATGAAGGGGAAAAAAACCCACATGATCATCTCAGTTGGTACACAAAAAGCCTATGACAAAATTCAACTACCTTCCATGATAAAAATACTTGAAAAATAGGAAAAGAAAGAAACTACCTCCACACTATAAAAAGCTATATATAAAAAACCCACAGTAAACATCACATTCAATGGTGAAAAGCTGAAAGCTCTTTTCTAAGCTGAGGAAGAACAAGCCAAGGATGTCCACCTTGGCCACTTCTACCCAACACCGTTCTGGGAGTTCTAGCCAGGGCAATTAGGGAAGAAAGAGAAATAAAAGGTGAGAAGAGAAGAAGTAAAATTATCTCTGTATGCAGATGATATGATCTTCTATGTAGAAAACCCTAAACATTCTACCCACAAAAACTGTTAGATCTAATGAATTCACCAAAGTAGCAGGATCAAGGTCAACATACAAAAATCAGCTGCATTTCTATACACTAACAATGAACAACCTAAAAAGGAAATTACAAAATAATTCCATTTACAAGAGCATCAGAAAGAATAAAACAATTAGGAACCAACCTAATCCAGGAGGTGAAAGACTTGTACAATAAAACCTACAGAACACTGCTGAAAGTAAAGACATCCCATATTCATGGGTTGGAAGACTTAATACTATTATGATTTATTATACCCAAAGTGATCTATAGATTCAATGCAATTCCTATCAATGTCCCAATGACAATTTTTTTTTACAAAAATAGCAAAACACTCCTAAAATCCATATGGAGTCTTAAGGGACCCTAAAGAGTCAAAACAATCTTGAAAAGGTAAGAACAAAGCTAGAGGACTCACAATTCCTGATTTCAAAACTTACTGCACAGCTCCAGCGATGAACATAGTGCGGTACTGGCAGAGGCAGACCTATATACCAGTGGAGTAGAATAAAGAGACCAGAGACAAACCATAAGGTTTTAGAAGGTCAAGGAAATAAATAAACTGTGTATACAGTCAAATGAATTATCAAGGGTGCCAACATCATTCAATGGGGAGAGGTGATTTTTCAAAATGGAGCTACAGTGGTTATCCTCCCGGCAGCAGCTTCTGCTGAATCTAAGTGGGCCTCCGTACACCTTACTTAGGACATGACAAACAACCTTGAGGGCAAAAGTTGAGTCAAACTGTTGAGTCCACTACTCTGGCATTGTCTTTCCCCTGGGATTTAGGATCCTCAAATATTGACTGTCTTAGTAGCTCTGAATTCGAATTTTAGCATCCCTACTCAGAGATTCTGAAACAAGGTCTGGACCACTGCTTTCTGTTTGGTCTCTGCCGCATACCACGAGTTGGCCAATACTCCCAACGGTTTAAAAAAGCAGGGGTAAATATGGAGCTCAAGTCAATGTGTTTTCTTTCTGCAATTTTGGCTCCTGCCAAATTGATCCTAGCTGCCTAGGTTAGTCCCCAATGCCTTTAAATACACACACACACACACACACACACACGCAAGCACTACTATTTTAAACAAAATCGTAATTCTCAGTAGAGTCTGGTCTGATATTCTACCTAAACAGAAGTTTATATTTAGTTTTAATTACTGATGTATTCTTACAGACTATACCATAATTTTCCCGAGAAGAGAAACTGTCTTTTTATTTCCTGATTCTGCTTTAACACCCAGAGCGCTATCTGGCACACACCTCAGTATGTATTTGACAAGTTAATTTTTCTATCAGGAAAAACTGTTAGAAAGCAAGTAAAGCACAGCACATAAAACATTACTTCCAAATCATTCAAGTCTGTCAGTTCTTCTGCCTCCAATGATCTCCACTAAGACATGTACGATCTTTTCTTCTCTAGCCCAAGCATTAATGAGCAAATCCCTCAATAAAACTGTGCATTTTTAATGCTTATTTGAGATTAAATTACCTTAGGCAGTTCTAAAAGCTTTTTTTTCATTTACTAAAACTATTTTGTACTAGATTAAGTGATTTCATTATCTTTTGGATTAACTAATCCAATTCTAGGTCTGGCATTTTATCAGAAAACAAAGATTTTTCATCCAAAGTAAAGCTCTCTTAAATTAACCTTTAGAGTCCCCTTGACTATATTCAGTTAGGTTTTTCCAGAACAAGAAAACAATGGTACACCAGAAGCTGCTCAATACAAATTTTAGAATTGAAGAAAATATACTGAAAGTATAAACTATTTTCTTGGTTACCTTATCAATCTGCTATTGTCAATCCCTAACCAAACAGCTAGAAGAACTGAAAGTAGTTGCCTCTGGGAAGCAGAAATTACAGAGGTTATGAAATAGGCCAATGGATTCGCACTTTTCCCTATAAGCACTTAAGAATTATTAATGTTAACTGCATATTTAAATTAAATTTAAAAGCATAACTGTAGAAAAAATAAATAAAAACATAATGGGTACAAACTGAGACACTAATTTAAAAAACAAGGCAGATTTAATCCTTAAAGCAATAGTGCTGAAGGTTGTTTATGTGATGCCACGGACTCATGAGACAGCCTTGAGGCCATTCATTTATCCTGTGGGGCTTTTTAGTCCCACATTTGTAAACCTAACAGTAAATCAGAATGCCAAGGCCCTTTCAACAGTAATAATTCTAGTATTCTAAAACTTCAGTAAACAGTAAGTGGCAGGACACAATTTAAAAGAGAATATGTACTTGTTAGATAAAAGTCAAATTCACAAGGGCTTGTTTTGTAATGGATGGTTAATGAAGTTATAGTGATTAGCACAATTATTTTAGGATGACTCGTAAGAGAGTTAAAGGAAGATGATATGGTATTAGGGAATCTATCTCCGTTGATGAGACAGCTCCTACGACATAAAGCATGCATGGTCCAAGCATTAATGCTGCATCTGGGGCCCGAGAGAGCAGTATGTGCTGAGTGTCACGTAACGGCTCCTGTTCTAGTGAGCTGGTCAAGTGTCACAACCCGCCCTCTCCTGCAGACTGTGAGTAGTCAGAGACCACAAGAAAGTGGTCCCAAACTGCTGGCTCCAAAGGATGGGCACGCTCATCCATATTTACAGCTAGATAAGGAAAGGATTCTGGCACTTCTTATATGGCTCTTGACAAATTAAGAGCTCTATCAGACATATCTTTCCATTTACTAAAAGATTATGCATTTTGGACTGTTCAATTTTAACTCACAGACTTTGAAATAAAAGAACCAGCATCCTATCTACTTTTAAACAGCAAGAATAGAGATCTGTCTTGCAGGAAACAAAAGCAAGACAAACAAAAAAGCCATACATATGTATCGTTACAGAAGTGTCCATAGGAAGTAAAGAAAGGGGAAATTGGGTTTGCAGCACAAGACTGTCTAGCGTCCAGAAACATTTTTCTTTTTGTATGTTAACTATTCTGTTTTGCATATTTCCTCCTGCACTGTAAGTACCCACTAAATGGAAAAAACTTGAAATTATTATTATTATTTTTTTTTTTTAAGATTTTATTTATTTGACAGAAAGAGACACAGTGAGAGAGGGAACACAAGCAGGGGGAGTGGGAGAGGGAGAAGCAGGCTTCCCGCTGAGCAGGAAGCCCGAGGCAGGGCTCGATCCCGGGACTCCAGGATCATGACCTGAGCCGAAGGCAGTCGCTTAACCAACTGAGCCACCCAGGCGCCCCCAAAAACTTGAAATTATTAACTGAAGTTTTTAAGTTTTTGAATTGATTTGTTTTTTTTTTTTTAAACAGTTGGAGTACCTCTAAATCAATGTTTCCTTACAAGAGCAGCAATATGGGCGGGGTGTCTGTGTAATGTCTAACCAACACAGCAGAAAGATAAGAGGAAATCTTTGGTATGCCCATTTCTAAAAGTCTTAATGGGGGAACCATCTGGAACCAGCTGCACGACAAATCCCACGTTCACCTAAACCTCAAGGGTTTCCTCGTGGGTATAAGAACAGACAGATGCCAACAGGGTGTGACCATTTCCCACACTGCAAATGCCTAAGCAGCACACGGAGTTTGGAAAACTCCACAGGACCTCGAGGCCCCCCGGCGGCTTTCCTCAAAGCATCCGCGGATTAGCCTTTCTTCTCCCCCTCACTTTCCCCAGAATTGTATTTTTTTTTTTTTAACCAATACAATGTCCCTAAAAATCATAGAGCCACAGAATTTAGGTGGGAAGGAACCAAGAGACAATTGTTAAATTACTGATTTAATGTTGGAATCATCTCCATCAACTTGATTATTTAACTTTTTAATCAACTTGATACATGGCAAAGTTCTATAACCAAGGGGAAGTAATTTATAATTACCTAAAATTACTCAACTGACATAGCAGTCTAAGAAAATGTAGTTTATGTTACCAGACAGCACCCAATGCTATCAAAGAAAATAATAATTTAAAAATCTATTAAACGTATAAGTCAATGCTAGAGAATGTGCATGACTGCCTCAGTTACTCCTCCATTTTACGGAAGAGAAAAGTGAAGCTCAAAGAAGCTAAGTAATTTGCATGAGGTCACACAGTAGGGGCAGAGCTGACACTCAAGTCCACGGCCTTAATTACTACTCTATGTGTGATTCTCAGTGTGATCAATGCATCACCTGCAGTACTTGTACAAATGCAGACCCCAGGGTCTCACTTTATACCTCTAGAATCACAAATCTGTAGGTGTGGTTCTCAGGAATCTGCATTTTCCCCACAATTTTTTACACACAGGGTTGAGAACCCCAGTTACAAAAATGAACTTCTAATGTACTCCATTACATTCAATATATAGGTTCAGACAGTTAGTCAGCTTTGTCATGTGCTGAGCCTTATGCCAGATGCTAGAGAGGCAAAAACGAGCTCACAAGTCTAGAAAGGAAGACAGACATGCAAACTGACAACTTTAGTACCCCTGTGATACACCCTGTGGAGTTTGGGAACACAGGGAAAATGAACTACAGATGCAAAGACCCCCAAAGAATATGCCCTGAAGTATAGCAAACACTGTCCTGAAGTCAAGGAAGAACTAGGCTCCCTCATTTCTGTGAGGAGGGAGTGGAACGTGTGAAGATGAATCCCTGCAGGGGTGAAGCAGGGACACAAACTATTTTGCATAGATGCTGTTTTCTAAGCTGAAGGGGCAGACACTCCCCAGATGGAAGGGGTGGAGTGAGAGGATGGGGAGGCATTCGGGACCAAGGTGAGACTGGGGAGTTCACAAGAATGAAGAGTCAATAAGGCTATGCAAGGGGATCACAGGGGACCATTGATCTCCATACTGAGGATCTTGGACTATAATTGCATGGTCTTTGAAGAGGAAGTAGCTTCCAGATCACAATTTCAAACCAGTTTGGCAGCAGAGTAGAAGACAGACAGGAGCATGAGGAAAATTACTTATGTCCATGCAAAAACTTATACACAGTGTTCATTGCAGCGTAAATGTAACAGCCAAAACGACCAAAATGTCCATCAACAGATGAATGGAAAACATGTGGTATAGCCAAACAATGGAATATTATTTGGCCATAAAAAGGAATAAAGTACTGACAACACAAGCCACAACATGGATGAACCTTAAAAACATGATACTAAATGAAAGAAGCCAGTCACAAAGGCCCCCATACTGTGTGATTCCATTTATATGAAATGTCCAGGAAAGGCATATATATGGCGATAGAAAGTAGATTAGTGCTTGCCTACAGAGCCAAGTGAGGACTGACTGCTAATGGTTACAGCATTTTTTTGGATTGATGAAAATATTCTAAAATTGACTGTGGTCAGTTTTACAAAACCCTGTGACTATACCAAAAGCCACTAAAATGTGTATCTTAGGTGGGTAAATTGTATCTTATGTGAATATTTCAATTTAAAAAACCATAATGAGGGGCGCCTGAGTGGCTCAGTTGGTTAAGCGGCTGCCTTCAGCTCAGGTCATGATCCCAAGGTCCTGGGATTGAGCCCCACATCGGGCTCCCTGATCGGCGGGGAGCCTGCTTCTCCCTCTGCCTGCTGCTCCCCCTGCTTATGTTCTCTCTCTCTGTCAAATAAACAAATAAAATCTTTAAAAAAAAAAAACATAATGAAAAAAATCAAGTGGATGTGCAATATTGACTCATGTCTGAGATTTCAGTCTTAGATCAAACTTGTAGCCATCAGCATTGATCCTCTGGCCATTCATCAAAGCTGAGAGTATCTGTTTTATGCCTGCTTTCAGATCTGGAGTATTTTAATCTTTTATGCTGGAGCTTCCTGTCTGGCTTCTTTCACTTAGCATAATATTTTCAAAGTTCATTCATGTTGTAGCATGCATCAAAACTTCCAATCCATGAACATGGGATGTCTTTCCATTTATTTAGATTTTCTTTAATTTCTTTCAGCAATGTTTTCTAGTTTTCAGTGTACAAGCCTTGTCCTCCCCTTGGTTAAATTTATTTGTAAGTACTTTATTCTTTTTTTAAGTACTTTATTCTTTTTGATGCTACTGTAAAGTGAAGTGTTGTTTTAACTTCATTTTCAGTTTTCATTACTAGCATATAGAAATGCAAGTGATGGGGCACCTGGGTGACTCAGTTAGTTAAATGTGCCCAACTCTTATTTCAGCTTAGGTCATGATCTCAGGGTTGTGAGATCAAGCCCTGCACTGGACTCCATGCTGGGCATAGAGCCTGCTTAGGATTCTCTCTCTGGGGGCACCTGGGTGGCTCAGTTGGTTAAGCAACTGCCTTCGGCTCAGGTCGTGATCCTGGAGTCCCAGGATCGAGTCCCACATCGGGCTCCCTGCTGAGCAGGGAGTCTGCTTCTCCCTCTGACCCTCCTCCCTCTCATTCTCTCTCTCGCAAATAAAATAAATAAATAAATAAATAAAATAAAATCTTCTTAAAAAAAAAAAGGATTCTCTCTCTGTCCCCCCCACCCCCCACCAAAATCACTCTCTCCCTCTTAAAAAAAAAAAAAAAAGAAAAGAAATACAAGTGATTTCAGTATACTGACCTTGCACCCTGCAATTCTTTCTTCTTTAGTCATTTTTTTTTTTTAAGATTTTATTTATTTATTTGGGGGCAGGGGGAGGAGCAGAGGGAGAAGGAGAAGGACAAGCAGACTCTGCAATGAGTATGGAGCCTGACAGGGGGCTTAATCCCAGACTCTCAGATCATGACCTGAGCCGAAACCAAGAGTCAGACACCCAAACGACTGAGCCACCCAGGCGCCCCCTTCTTGAGTCATTTTTGATAGTGTATTTCTAAGAATTTGTCCTTTTACATCTCGGTTATCCAATGTGTCAGCGTACAGCTGGTCATAGTATTCCCTTTTAAGTATTCCTCTTATTATTATTATTAAGTAAATAAGTATTCCTTATTTCTGTGAGGTCACTAGGAATGTCCCCTCTTTTATTCCTGATTTTTAGTCTGCTCTCTTTTTTCCTTTGTCCATCTAGCTAAAGGTTTGTCAATCTGTTGATCTTTTCAAAGAACCAGTTTTTGTTTTCATTAATCTTTTCTACTGTTTTGTCTGCTCTAATCTTTATTTCTTTCTTTCTGATTGCTTTGGTTTAGTTTACTCTTCTTTTTCTATTTTCTTAAAGTGAAAGGTCAGGTTACTGATTTGAGATTTTTCTTTTTAAAGGCAGGTGTTTATGGCTATAAACTTCTCTCAGAGAGATGTTCCCAATGCCTCCTGTAAATTTCGGTATGTTGTATTTCACTTTCACTCTCCTTATTTTCTAATTTCCCTTGTGATTTATTCTTTGGCCCACTGGTTATTTAGAATTTGTGTTTTAATTTCCACTTAATTGTGAATTTTCCTTCTGTTATACACTTCTAATTTCATTTCACTGTGGTCAGAAAAGATACTCCATATAATCTCAATCTTTGTTCAAATTTATTGAGACATTTTATGACCCAACATATACCCTACCCTATCCTATAATGTTCTATGTGCACCTGAGAAGAATCTTTGATTCTGCTATGGTTGGGTAGGTCTGGTTATATAAATATGTGTTAAGTGTGTGTGTGTATATATATACATATATATATACACCCACACACACACATATATATGTACACACACACACATATATACATATATACAAATATGTAGTATCTAGTATCAAGTTCAAGTCTTATATGTCCTTGTTGATTTTCTATCTACTTATATCCCGATCATTTACTTTTATTTTTTTTTGCTAAGTAATTTTTTATTGCAGTAAAATATACATAAAACATATATAACATAAAATTTATCATTTTAACCATTAATGAAAATATTAATTTAAAGTAAAATAGATATGGGGTGCCTGAGTGGCTCAGTCATTAAACGTCTGCCTTCGGCTCAGGTCATGATCTCCAGGATCCTGGGATCAAGCCCCGCATCGGACTCCCTGCTCCACGGGAAGCCTGCTTCTCCCTCTCCCACTCCCCCTGCTTGTGTTCCCTCTCTCGCTGTGTCTCTCTCTGTCACATAAATAAAATCTTTAAAAATAAAGTTAAATAGGGGCGCCTGGGTGGCTCAGATGGTTAAGCGTCTGCCTTCAGCTCAGATCATGATCCCAGGGTCCTGGGATCGAGTCCCGCATCAGGCTCCTGGCTGAGCTGGGAGCCTGCTTCTCCCTCTGCCTCTGCCTCTCCCCCTGCTCATGCTATCTCTGTGTCTCAACTGAATAAATAAAATCTTAAAAAAAAAAAAATTTTTATAAAAAAAATAATAAAGTTAAATAAATATATTTTTACTCTTAGTTCAGATGAGATCTCAATGAAGGCAGTTAACAGGACTCAATTAAGAAAGGGTTATAGAATAGCTGAATAAAAGTACTGGAAAGATTAGCTACTCTGGAAAGGTAAAAAACGGATGCCATCCAAGTGACACTCAGCCAAGTCTGGGATAGACTTAAAGCAGGTTTTAATGCTTTAAGTCTATGGCACTTTCGGGGTGCCTGGGTGGCTCAGTCATTAAGCCTTCTTAAAATTCAGCATAGGATTCCCCATCTTAATGAGCTATGTAGCGAGCTATGACACTCTAGCAACTGGTGTGGCCACTGCTCACGTGGGACAAAGGAACCATATGATTAATTACCTGGTAGCCTTCTGTTTTCTTCTGACACCACTTCAGCAAGGCATTCCTCTTTGAACCTCCATATTCTCTCGCCAATGCTGACAGAGGGTCCTTCCTTTCTTCCCTAAGTGAAAACAAGGAACCCAAAGTTAAAATATTTTTTATTTGAGCTCCATTATAAACCAGAAATCCCACAAAGAAGAGAACAGTGTCGGTTTGCATTTTTTGAATAGGATAACTGCACACACTAAGACATCTAATGGTAAGATGTGTCTTCACTCATTTGATTTTACTTACCAATTTTTACAGGGCCCTCCTAGACCCATCACTGTCGGGGTTTCTGCTGCCTGAAGGGAGGGACTCTATTATCCACACGGAAACTGGCAAAGATTCAGCACAACGTGCATTCACAATGAATGGAATGCACTCCGGAACGCTCGGAAGGGGGAAAAATAACCTGACACTGGCAGCACCTGACAGCTGTCACGGCCGCCTTTCACCCAACATCTCACCCTTCCATAATCTTTATGCTTTAGTTTTATCTTACTCATTTTTGTTTCCAACCTTTTATATCCTCAATCATTTCCTCTTTTTAAAAAACAAATCACTTATTGTAAATACAAAGGGCAAGATTATGCAAGGTGAAGGATTATAAGGCATAGTTCCTACCTTTAGGTGCTTACAACTGGGGGAAGCAGATAAGACAACAGATGGCAACAAATATCCATAAAACATCTCAAATGTGTTTACTGCTACGTTATACACTCTTTATTGACTATAGGTAATTGGAATTTTATCTTGCATAGAAAAATGGGATTTTTCTGTAAATTCACTCACTCATTCAATACCTCCTTATACACCACTTTGCCAGGCAGTGTGCAAGTGCTGGGCAATGGGTAGTGAACAACACAGGGTCCCTGCCCCTCGAGGAACTTCAGAGTTTACTATAAGATAGATATATGTAGAAAGAAAAGAAAAGAAAGAAAAAGAAAATCCAACTGTGGCCACTTATAACTCATTTCTTAAAAATATACGTAGGGTACTTTTGGGCACTGTCAATTCCCTTGGAGGAAGAACAAATATCCTGCTCCAGATGAGACAATGAATCAAGATTTTGGGATCACTCTGGTGTATCTGATGCAAGGGAGGCATATAAGCCTACATATCCTGGACCAAATCCTTCCTTTTAGTAACGACTTTAGGACTACCTGGAGGGAGAGTACTTCTGAAATAACCTGCTCCTTCACAAGTGGCATACCCTTGAAAGCCTGGTCTAGTTTTTAGTGATTACTTTATAAATAAAGCAGAGATTCTATCCCACACCCCATAAACTTAGTCCAATAAGTGTCCCAAAGGTTATTATGTTACAAGCGGCTTAGTATTGTTCCGTGCATTGACTCTGTCTGTAGTCACCCTCCAAAGTAAGTTAGGAAATAAAAGAGTATACATTTAGAACTGAAGCTTTTACAATTGAGAGGTGCACTGAAGCAGCACCGATCTGATTTATCTTAGAACCAGAAGTAAAATACAAAAATTTCCAACCAGCAGTTAAAACTGCTGCCTTGAAGAAATATACTTTTATGCTTGCATGCCAGCCCACCAGACTCCTGCTTTGGTTTAAAAAGTTCAAAGTTTGTTATAATACCACCAAGCACAGGAAAAGAGAATGAAGATAAAGTTAAGATATGTGAATGAACACAAAAAAGCAAGCAAGCAAATAAATAAATAAATAAATCTCCATCATGCTCAAACTAAAACTACTATAATCAATGTGAAAGGTTTATTCTGGCTCACACCAGGTCTGTTTGGTTACAGAAACAGCTTAAAAAGCATCAAAGAAGAGTAATTCTATGGATTACAACGAGAAGCTGCAAAAAAAGATCCTTCCAAAGCCGGGGGGGGGGTCATCTCTCATAACTTCTTCATTGTAAGATGAAGACACTTTCGGGGTGCCTGGGTGGCTCAGTCATTAAGCCTCTGCCTTCGGCTCAGGTCATGATCCCAGGGTTCTGGGATCGAGCCCCGCACTGGGCTCCCTGCTTGGCGGGAAGCCTGCTTCTCCCTCTCCCACTCCCCCTGCTTATGTTCCCTCTCTTGCTATCTCTCTCTGTCAAATAAATAAATAAAATCTCTAAAAAAAAAAAAAAAAAAAAAGATGAAGACACTTTCCAGGAGATGCCTTGTTGAAAATCACAGCTTCTGAGTAGGGAAGCCAGGAAGAGTGGGTGCCCTTCCCACAGGCACACTGCAGGTAGCCTACCACCCAGGACAGAGACAAGCATGGACAGTGCTCTCCCTGCATCAGCTTGGGCAGAGCCAAGAGCTACCCTCATCACTGCACCCCTACTTGCTCGGATGGCGCACTGTTGACGGGACCACTATTCTAAGGGGCTGGGCCCCTAGAGGCAGGGCTTTAAACACAAGTATATAATTTGAGTTTGACAGGCCAACTATTCCATTTTATCCAATATGAGGATAAAATGGAATGTCAATATAAAGCTAAGGTTCTGAAACCCACTCCTATCCCTCCAATTCTTCTCAATACACTTCAATATCCCTATAACAATGTATGCTTCATTTCTGACATGTTTTTTTTCCTCTAAATGATAACTACTTCTTCTTTTTTTTTTTTTTTTAAGATTTATTTATTTATTTGAGAGAGTGAGAAAGTACATGAGAGGGGGGAGGGTTAGAGGGAGAAGCAGGCTCCTCGCCGAGCAGGGAGCCCGACGCGGGACTCGATCCAGGGACTCCATCCAGGGACTCCAGGATCATGACCTGAGCCGAAGGCAGTCGCTCAACCAACTGAGCCACCCAGGCGCCCAATAACTACTTCTTAATCCCAAGTGGCTTCTGACATTAGAGAAATACAAATAAAATATACTATTCCATTTTCAGGTATTGTTTATCAGTGATCAGTGTGGCATCACGTTCTCAGCTTCCAATCTAAAACAATTAGAGTCCCCTTTGGTAGCTCTCCTTCTTTCATTCCTTTTCTAGACATCTGTTTGCCAGAATCAATCATCTTTCCCTTTGAAAAGCCTCCAGAGTCCCAACCTCCCTTCACCATTTCCACTGCTATCATCCTGATCTGGGCTTGGTATCTTTGTCCCAGAAACATCATAATGTCATTTTAGTTGTGTTCCCCAACTTTTGTCCACAACAGAAGAATCCCTGAATCACCTTCTCACATTGATTTACTTACCCCACTTTATAGCTACTACCACATCCAAGTGACTCAATTGGACTATAAAGAGGTTCCATGTCTAGCCACACCCTACTGTCAATCTTTTTCTCCACGGCCCCTGGATGTGATAGGTCCACACCTTCCTCTGGCCTTCTGTACCCATCCTCTGTGC
This sequence comes from Mirounga angustirostris, assembly GCF_029215605.1. Classification (NCBI taxonomy): domain Eukaryota; kingdom Metazoa; phylum Chordata; class Mammalia; order Carnivora; family Phocidae; genus Mirounga; species Mirounga angustirostris. The sequence goes on from NW_026991722.1 coordinate 66,199,813, forward strand.
ATGTGCAGTACCCCCTACCCACAGCTCCCCAACCCTCAGTTACTCACCCTTCTATACATTGGCTCACGTCACTGACCTTGCCAAAGATACCAGCCCGCCCTCCCCACCCAGACGCCGCTCCTCTCGGAAGCCTTCCCTAACCCTCCACCCAAGCCCAATATTCCAATTCTACAACGCTTACTTTTGGGGAAAGGAAGCAACTCTTTTACATTGCCTTTCTTTTTATTATACCATCTTACCCAATTCTGGGCATAGAAGAGTTGAGGAAACATTTAATAAGACACAAAGAAAAAAAATCAGTGCTCGACTGCCATTATTTTACAACCTGATCACCAACCTCCAAAGGCCAGGAGACGTATGCATGAAATGCATCAGTATTAACTGTTCTCTACCTTATCCGACTTCGGGTGGTGGGGGTAACAGATGCCGTGGGAGAGGAGGACAGGGAAAGCTGTGGAGACGTGGTTCCCATAGCCATAAGAGAGGCCGGCGACGCTCCCTCAGGTGCAGAGATGTCTCGTTTCATCTCTTCACTACTTCGTCGAGACACTGATTGTGAGAAACAGTCATTATGCATTTTATAGAAATCTAGAAAAACATTTACTTTTATAAAACACTTTTAAATTGAGTTGAGATATTTTCTTCAGCAGGTTCCAAAAAGAGCAGAACTTACCATATATGAGGAAAAACTAACATTTTCATTATCATACTGGTAACTTGAAAGGATTTATTCCTTTCACTAAGAAAACTGTAAAAAAGGTACAGCAGTTGAAATATGCACTGAACCCCACATTCCCTGAAGGTAGGAGTGTGTCTTACCCATCCCCATTAACACTCACAGAACCTATGTAGCATATAGTTGAGTATTCCAGAAATGTTCATTTAATCACAAATACAATGAAAACCAAAGGCTAATTAAAGCAATACTTGGCTGCTATTCACTGTCAACTAAAATAAACATAACCTTTCTACACTTGGCCAAGATACCATTAAAAGGAAAGAAAGGAAAGATACTTCATTTCAGGGCCACACTTAATTCTGGATCAGGCCATGTTTCTAAAAACATGAACCAGTGAGACAAACAGAAAACCAAAAGGTGTCAAGTCAACTACTGAGAAACAAGTTCAGGAAAGTTCTATTTTGAAAGGCTAGCACAGTAAGACATCACACCTTGTCAGAACTACAGAAAGTTCTCAGAACTGCTAAGTGGAAGTAGCCCCGTGCTTCAGCCGCTTCAGCCGTTGGTAACAGAGCCACAACAAAAGCCACTTTCTAGCAAGGAGGCGCTGACTAAGTGCAGGTGCTCGCGGCCCTGGGCTAAATTCGGAGAGAAAGGAAACGTGAGCCAAAGTTCCTGACCTCAGACACACGCTCTCACATCAGAAGATGCTGGATGTGCAGATGCCCCGAGCTGGCTGTAATCAATGCTGTACATCAGTAATTCTTCCCCGATGACTGAACTGGCCACCCCTCTTATTGACTAAAATGTTCTTGGTGATTTTAGGATAGCCACAACAGAACATAACTCTGCATTAGTAAAGTGATGTCTGTAAAGATCCAGAGAAGAGAGATGCTTTCTCCTATTACATGATCTTATTAGAATGATGTATTTATACATATTTCTGACATAATTTTATAATTATTCTTGTTTTTTCTTTCATGTCAGATCTTCATATGCCTTAAATCAGCAGTTTCAGTGGTGTGCTAGAAAACTGGCTGAGAACACCTTTCATCATTTTATATAAAATAGAGGAAACTGAGAAAGAATCGGAAGGACTCTGTGAGAAGAAAAGGCTTTGGGATGGTAATTTTGGCTGGACTTCCCACTAATATAAAGACCTGGCTATGACGTCTAAAAACTGTACTAACTTAAATCCCCGTACAAGTGGAAGGTTAACTGTATGAGGCAGAGTTACAGGAATTTCTCCTTCCCTGGTCCAATTTCTAGTTGAGTTATAAAGGGTAAATAAAGGCCACAAAGGGAAAATAATGTGAGCAATTGATAAAATGGAGTTAGCCCTAGGAGACAAGGGGAGCCTGTCAAATTCACATTGTAGGATGGCTTTAGCATACTGGAAAAATCTGGCTTCTGGAGAATTTTTGGTGTGCTCCGAAATAAGCCCTGACACACTTTAGGATGGATAGCCTAATCTTTCACAACTACACTGACTGTGTATCAAGCTATATTTTTGGCACAACATCTAACCCGCTCTAGGCCTTTCTTAAATACTTGTTAAATAAATGGAATGATCTAGTTTTGAGGGTTTTTTGTTTTATTTATTTTAAAGATTTTATTTAACAGAGAGAGGGAGAGAGAGAGGACACAAGCAGGGGGAGCTGCAAAGGGAGAGGGAAAAGCAGGCCTCCTACCAAGCAGGGAGCCCAACATGGGGCTCGATCCCAGAACCCTGGGATCATGACCTGAGCCTAAGGCAGACACTTAACAGACTGAGCCACCCAGGTGTTCCTGCTTTATTTTAAAATTACAGCCATGAAATGTGATTTCTATAGAATCTGGAAGATACAACAGGGGAAATTCAGAGTGAAAAATAATCAACTCAAGGGGCACCTGGGTGGCTCAGTCGGTTAAGCATCCAACTCTTGATTTCAGCTCAAGTCATGATCTCAGGGTTGTGAGATCAAGCCCCACTCCAGGCTCCTGGCTGAGTGGGTAGTCTGCTTGAGTTTCTCTCTCTCCCTGCCCCCTCCACGCATTCTCTAAAATAAAAATAAATCTTTAAAAAGAAAAAGAATCAACTCAAGAGCTAAAGAGGCAAGAAAAGTTAAATAAGTCTAAAGAGAAAGCATTCAGTACCATTACTAAAACTTCTGGAAGAGTCTTTCTAAAGGAAATTCTAGATAAAAAGTCGTTACCTGAGATGGTCTTGGCACTTTCCATGGCAGGTACTCTCGGCAGAGAAGCAGGTCGGCTGGTTGAAGATGTTCTTAATAGATGCTCTGCACAAAATGGGAAGGGTCAAAATAAAGACATCAGACACTGAACTTGAAGTCACAAAGGTAGCAGGAAGGTGAGCTCTCCTCCTCTCCCCCCCCACAAGCTCATCCTTCTTTCTCAATCTGGGGCACTCTAACAATCCCCCATGGAGCCCATGTCTACAAAAGAGCTTCCATAGACAAGGACCGTGGGAAAACATTTCATTCAGTGTTTGATTTCTAGGGATGAGATTTGACACAGATGAATGCTTCTAAATCACCAACTGCTACTTACCTCTCTGACACAATTCAACCAAAATTCAAAGATCCTCTCTGTCGGTCTAAAAGTACAGACTAAATCAAAGCCTTGCCCTTATGTTCCTACCGATAGTGGGGAAGCCATACATACACACAACCAGAGACAAAGCAAAGTAAGTAAATCGGAGAAAGACATGTATCATAGGCCCTCACTGATATGAGGAATTCTTAATCTCAGGAAACAAACTGAGGGTTGCTGGAGTGGTGGGGGGTGGGAGGGATGGGGTGGCTGGGTAACAGACATTGGGGAGGGTATGTGCTATGGTGAGTGCTATAAATTGTGTAAGGGAAAAATGAGGGGGGGGGGAATCGGGAGGGGGAGACGAACCATGAGAGACTATGGACTCTGAAAAACAAACTGAAGGTTCTGGGGGGGGGGGGGAGGGGGATGGGTTAGCCTGGTGAGGGGTATTAAGGAGGGCATGTACTGAATGGAGCAGTGGGTGTTATACACAAACAATGAATCATGGAACACTACATCAAAAACTAATGATGTGGGGTGCCTGGGTGGCTCAGTTGTTAAGCGTCTGCCTTCGGCTCAGGTCATGATCCCAGGGTCCTAGGATCAAGCCCCGCATCGGGCTCCCTGCTCAGCGGGAAGCCTGCTTCTCCCTCTCCCATTCCCCCTGCTTGTGTTCCCTCTCTCGCTGTGTCTCGCTCTGTCAAATAAATAAAATCTTAAAAAAAAAAAAAAAAAAGAAGTCTCACAGCTTAAAAAGCCTAAAAAAAAAAACAACTAAAGATGTAATGTATGGTGATTAACATAACATAATAAAATAAAAAAAAAGAGGACTGGACAATTAGAACAAGAATGACAAAGTATTATCAAACTGCAGAGTGAGAAGCCATTCACTTTGATTTCAGGCAGCAGGGAGGTCTTCAACAACATAATGACATTAAGCTGGGCTTTACCAGTAGAGAAGTGGGGACAGTATCTCAGCCAGAAACAAGGAGAACAAAGGTATAAGGACATTCGAGTTACAAAACAGTAAAATTCCAGTGTGGCCTCAACACAGGGCATATGGAAATCAGAGAGGGCGGCAGGAAAAGGGGCTTTGAAGGGGAGATGAGGCTGATCGACAAGAGCCTCCATTACCTGGTATGTGGACTTCAGTCTGAGAGCCACCAGGAAGCCCCAGACCTTTCTGAGAGTTTGGGAAGGAAGCATACAGGTACCGCCTCTACGCCCAGCTTGCAGCCGTGCCCTACACCACCCCTCCCTTGCTCTCTAGACTCGAGCTGCCCTGGCACTTTCTGGAGTTCCTCAAACATTGGCACAAGCTGCTCCCCGCCTGCTGTTCTCCTCCATTCCCGCTGCAGCCTGGCTACCTTCATCATCCTTCTGGTCTAGCCTCAACCTCACTTCCTCAGGACCTGCCCGTGCCCCCCTCCCACCCCCGGATGGCAGCCCCAAATAGACCAGCACACTTCTTCCCTCAGGCTGCAAGCCTGACAAGGCTGTCATCAGGCCAGGACGACAAGCACCAGGACGGACAGACTAGATGTGTTCTGCCAGGTTGCCACATGCTAAAGATGCGTGATCAGCATGAGGGAAAACACCACCTCTTAAACTTACTGAACACCATTAGCCTCACTATCCAAGAATGGCCCCACAGCAAACATATTTTAACAGATCATTCACCACTTCTTTTTAAGAACTGACAATTTAAGAAATAGTTCCTCTCAGGGCGCCTGGGTGGCTCAGTTGGTTAAGCGACTGCCTTCTGCCTTCGGCTCAGGTCATGATCCTGGAGTCCCGGGATCGAGTCCCGCGTCGGGCTCCCTGCTCGGCAGGGAGTCTGCTTCTCCCTCTGACCCTCTCCCCTCATGTGCTTGCTCTCTCTCATTCTCTCTCTCTCTCAAATAAATAAATAAAATCTTTAAAAAAAAAAAAAAAAAAAAAAAAAAAAAATAGTTCCTCTCAGAATACCATAATGTCAAAAGTATGGCATGACATCTTTCAAGGATAGTGCACCTATTGTTCCAGAATCTATTTTCTAAGTGTATGAAGAACATTTGGTTACCAAATGTTGTAACTACACACAACTTTGGGAAGGATGTACTTACTTTCTTAATGAAGATAGGACTTATATAGCCTAGAGTCACTACATCTTTCCAAACCTGAACAAACATCACCTCTGTGCAAAGAGCCCACAAGCAAGCATCAATCAGAATTCTGAACCCTGTCAGCAGTTGGCATTCATCCTCACAGGAAGAGCATATTATGCACAAAGTCTGACAGACAAAACAAAGTTAGTAGAACACGGAAATAGTAGGAAACAGAAATCAACATTTTTAATTTAATCAAAATTTCCATTTTACAATTATGCAAGTAGTCATATCCCTAAAATCTTAATCTCCCAAAGAACATAGCAAATGAAGGTGAAAACAAAGCTTGTAGAGACAAATGAATCCAAACAAGGAGTGTGTCGGCTAAGGCAATAAGCCCTCGTCATTCCCTACAGGGAAAGTGTTTCTAAATTACCTTCTTTCTTTCTCTTTCACACTGTACACTATAGGCGCACAACTGAAACAAAGTTCACGAAATTTACTGCTGATTCCTTTGCTCAACCCTGGTTAAGGCTTTCCTTACTGCATGTCTAAGGAGCTGTCTCCATTCAGTAGGTGGTCCCCTACCACAGACCAACACCTACTTTTTGAAAATGTACAAAATTGTACTGAAGGCCTCAATAAGTTATTCTTTTCAAAATTCTTTGTGGTCAACTTCAACGGGCACAACACAGTCTGCTGCCATTCCATGAAGTGTTTTCATTGTGAGACTCACACTTGCTCAGAGGCTCTTGTCCCATTGTGAGCACATGTCCATTTACTACTGCTGTCAGCCGCTGGGTTCAGTCTGCATGTTAAACTGTCAGTTTATCGCTCTTCAGCAAATAAGATTAGTGTATTACAGTCATATGTGGCAAGCAGGAGAGATTATATTTTATAGTAACAGAGTCTATTCTACTGCCGTTTGGAGCTTTTCTTGTCTTTAATCCATTCATTAAACAAAAATCATTTGGGTGTCCACTACTTGCTAGGCACTGGGCTTGGTGAGAAGGTTAGAGAAAGGAACAAAGGAGGCAAGAAATTTACCCTTACAGAACTCAGAATCTAGAGCAGAAGCCAGATATTTAAAAAAAAAAAAATCATTACAAGTGAGGGATGCTAGGAAAGAACAAGTACATGGGGCTCTGGAAACACAATAGGGGATGTGACCTGCTCTTGAGGGGAGGTCCGGAAAAGCCTCCTCAGGAAATGACATCTCAGTTCAGATGAGAAAGGTAATTAATAGCTTTTACACAGGCAAAGGAGAGGTTGAAGGGGAGACAGTGTTCTCAGCTGAGTGCTCAGCACACACCAGAACAACTCCAGAGCAGCGACGTTCAGAGGACGGGGAAAAGAGCAGATGAGAGGGCAAAGGCAGGCTGGGAGGGCCAGAACAGGCAAGGGAAAGCATGCAGGCGATGCAGGCCAAATTAAGGAGTTTGGACTGTATGCTGTTAGCAATGGGGAGCCAATGAAGGCACTTAACCAACTGAGCCAAGATGTGAGCATTTTTAAATGACAATGGAAGAGAGCCAGTAGACAGGGTAAAGCTGAAGATCTGAGGCTAACAGCATCTGTGACAGCCAAGGGGGTGAGATCCAGGGCTCAGGGGGAAGAGATAACCTACACAGAGATGTTCTGTTCACATCCAACAGACAGGCAGCGGTAACAGGAGCATACTAGGTCTGCTACTTAATTCTCTCTTATTTTAGAAATCACAGAAATAAACAGGTACAGGCAGTTGTCCCTTTATTGTTTCCCAAAACAAATTTACAGGCAAAATAGTGGGTTTTAAAATAGGAGCCTAAATAGCCAACTTCTGTTCAGAGAGTAGTTCCAAACGGACTGATGCTCCTGCCAAAAACGAGTATAAAATCTGAAAAAAAAAAAAAATGAAAATCAACCACTTAAAGGCACTGAAGAGAATCCAAAAGCAGGCAGAAAATGAAAGGAGTAAACGCGTGGAAGAATGAAAAGAGCACGGGGCAAGTTTCCCAGTTTATGGCTATAGGCATGAGTGCGGGCCCCAGGTGAGGCCATACAGGACAGCTGGTAGAACACACAGCTTTACTGCACTGAAGAAGCAGAAGACAGGTCTCAGGACAACCAAAGCTGCTGAAAAGGGGGAAATACCAGAAAGAATCACAAATTCTATATATAGACTCTGCCCAATTCTCTCACTGACCTCTGAAAACCACAAGCACTCAGATTCCAAGGAGTTGAAATTAAGGACAAAATAACTGAACAGGGATTTCAATTGAAGGAAAAGAGGTTAGATGGAGTTTGAGATGAGCCAAGGTAACTGCTATGCTATCAAAAAACAAATTTCTGCAGAGGAACAAAACAGAAAACAATCTCTACAACGTGTGATTCACACCAGCCAGAATAGAATTCAAAACTACTAGACATACAAAGAGAGAGAAAAAAGTGACCCATATGCAAAAGAAATGGAAACCCACCCAAAGATAACCCATGTTGGAATTACCAAATTTAAAGCAGCTATTACAGATAAGCTCGACATTATAAAATATATATATATATGTTCTCAACAAATGAACAATGAGCAATCTCAGCTGAAAGAGTTACAAGAGTGTGAGACCGGCGCTCCCTGAGACGCAATATGCAAGGGCAGCCGAGAGCAGAATGTGGAGCAGACACTGAGGGAACTCCTCCCAAACACCAGCCCTCCTCTAAACACAAGGGATCACCAGAGCAGTTGGAAGCCTAGTGTGCACTAAGGACACCACAGCAACTTAACAAAACTCAAACCCAGCCCAGCTCCTGAACAGATCAACTCAAATTCCCACACTAAACACCTACCAGAAAGAGGTGCCCATGCCAAGGCATAAAACCAATCTACTGCCCTATATAAGATGTCCACATTTCAACAAAGAAGTCTAAAATATATAAAAAGCAAGAAAAAATGGTACATCCAGTTTACTATGTTAAGGCACAAAGTAATCAATAAAACCGACACAGATATGGCAGACATGTTGGAACTATCTGATAGGGCATTTAAAATACTACGATGAATATGTCAGCGCCTGTCATGGAAAGAGTAGACAAACAAACAAGATCAGCTAGGCTTTCCTATTTGATTTTTGCTTATAGTTTCCATCTCTCTGCTAAAATTAGATAAATAAAATTGTGAGAACCATGTCTCTAGTTCTCAACTGAAGGTAAGTTTGCCAATATGCCATCGTCTTGAGGTATTTTTCACTATCATACCTGGGGCAGGGGGGTGCTTACCACCTAGTGGGTAGAAGCCAGGGAGGCTGCTAAACACCTTACAATGTGCAGATCAGAATGAACTTTACTAGATACAAAATTTTTTTTTAAATGATCAGAATTGGGGGGAGAGGGGATGAAATGCAGACTGGACAAAATTAATCTAACTGCATTACAAAAGCATGACATAACCATACTGAGAGAGTGGTGAAAAAGGGGCCGAGCTAAGTAGAAAAACGGTGTTTTGACTGGATACTCTCAGGCTAAACACAAAATGAACTGTACGCACTGGACTCCGTGGATCTGCTTTTCACAGGGGTATGGTATAGCAACCGTGAAACTACCGGATATGTACAGGAGGGTTCAACGAATACATAAGGGTATTATGGACAATGACAGCCACATTGCTCATTGTCAGGAGAAAGAAGGTACAAATAAGGAGCGGGAAAAGGTTAGAATGAGCCCTTTGATGGTGGCCTGAAGTCAAGAGGTATCAGCATAAACTCACGGTTTTTGATAGACAGATACAGAAATAACCCTTACGTGTGTGTATGCACGTATGGGTTGGTACTCATGCAAAGTTTTCCTAACTCTACCCACGGAGGGATTAGAGGCAGTGACGCCTCAGTAGCAACGAGCATATCTAGCACCCAGATCTTGTTTCCTAAGTACTAGTCTCTAATAAAAACTAACCAGGGCTCCTTGGAGAACTTGATTCCAGAGCTGCTGCAGGAAAAAGAACAAGTCTGGATCACTTTGTGGTGCCCAAAAGTAACAAAATGCTTTTTTGGGGGGAGGGGTTTGCATTAAAAGAGCAAGGTTCAACTGTGAAAGAGCTCCAAATGGTTCCCAAGTTGGAATAATTTGAGGAACAACAAAAAAATAACAGTAAGAAATTACAACCCAAAGAATAAATACCCATGAGTCTATACTAATACAAATATATGTTAAAAAAAATAAAACAGTAAGTATAATGATGTGAGTAATTCCATATAGAAAGAATGAGAAAACAGAAAATCACTGGTATGGAATACCACAGTAATAATTCCTGCAGGCAAAATTACACAAATGGATGCTAAAATCAGTGAGAGAAATTTATTACTAGCAGACAACCATCCTAACCAAGTGATCACGGCCAACGTGGCTAGTAATAATATGTACTGACCTCATTTGCCCCTGATATGATACCTGAGAAGGGCCCTCACCTCTGTCAGCGCTGCTTTGCCGACAGTGCATAACCTCAACCCAATCAGGAGAAAATACCACACAAGCCCATACTGAGAGATATTCTAAAAAAGTAATTGGCCAGTATTCTTCAAAAGTGTCAAGGTCACGAAGACAGAGAAAGACTGATGAACTGGTGGAGGCTTTAGGAGGTAAGACAACTAAATGCAAAGTGGGGCCTGGGATTTGATTCTGGAATTAAAAAAGGATATCAGTGGAAAAACTGGTGAAATCCAAACATCTGTAGTTTAGCTAATTGTATGTTAACAATATTGATTTCTTATTTTTGATAACTGCCCTATGGCTGTATAGGATGTTCATGTAAGGGAGGCTGAGAAAAGGTGTAAGAAGAGAAAGCTCTAGTATTTTTCCAACTCTTCTATAAGGCTTACCTCAAGAGTTTAAAGACAGAGTACCTTAAATAAATATTGCAATTCATGCTCGAATCTACCAACTGCAACCTACCTTGAGAAGACCTTTTCAACGACCTGTATCCATGTACCTAGTTAGCAGATCTATCCTTTCCTGCTTATTAGGCCATAAATGTTAATTCACATCTTATTTACTAAGAGTTGCTGAGGTGGCACAATCATGACCCTAAGCCAACAATACCAAAAAAGAGCATTTGATTAGTCCATTTATAGTAAGATTTCTCTGCTCTGAAATATCTTCCCTCAACTGACATGTAAGCATGATGCTAAAATGGAACAAAAACCCCATCCCTATTATAATATACTTAACTGGAAAAAACACCAAATTCTCTAATTTAAGTGTAGAACAAGAGGCAGCACCTTTGAAAGTTTCAGTAATGAAATCATTGAAATTTTCTCAATGAAAATTGTAGATTAACCTTTGATTTATGCCATGATAAAAGAAACAGTCAAGCAAGACAAGCATTTCAAGAGAGAGCCTGGAAATCCTACTCTCTTATCACAGTTTAAATAACCATGGTGGCTTTTTATAACCAAGAATCACTTGGTTGTTTTTAGTTTTATAAGTTATTTCTTTCTCTAATAACTGTTTAAAATAAAAGATCACACTATCAACAAATTCTCAGATAAAAATTCACCTAAGTATGTTTCCTGCTCTCTCCTGTATTTGCCCTGCTTCAGCTAAGCCCCATGAAGGCATTATAACAGACTGAAGTGGAGAAGCAGACCACCATTAACACACACCAACCATACCCCCAATAGCCATATCATTTGATACATTACCACATAATAAAACGAGGAGAGGCAGGGAAAGGTTTCATTCAACAGAGCCCCAAAGACATTTAACACATTTAGTCTGTGTCAATAACCTTGGCCCACGGATCTTCTACACCCCCACTCCGTACCCACAAAAGCCAAGGTAATAGGAAAAATTCTTTGCCCAATTTCCCCAATTTGTCCTTTCCTAAGAATTACTTGGGGTGCCTGTGAAAATGAAGTTTCCAAGCTCCCTTTCCTACAGAGTCCATGGCAGTAGACCTGAGGTGAGGCCCAGGATTCCCTATTTCACGAAATGACTCAGGTAAGTCTTATCAACAGGTAAATTCGAGAAATACTGTTGGTGCTGGCTTTGCCCAGTAAACCTTGCCCTGCTGTGAGCCAATCAAGAAGAATCTGGAAGGTAGCTGTTCAAAGGGGAGAATGCTCTGAGGGTCAGCTTCAGCATGGCCTCCAGAGTTCTGGAAAGCCCTGAGTCATTTCTCATTGGAGCATGGGGTATCTCCACTTTCCTCAGAGGCCAAGTGGGGCCTGGGGACTCAGTTTTCTCTGGTGTCCAAGGATGACTTCAAGGCTCTCCAGATGGGGTGGGTCACTCCCACAGGGCTGTCACAGGCCTAGTGTTATACCTATTTTCAAAGGCTTTGGCATCCTGGCTCCTGGTTCCAACTGTACCTGGATCAAAAGGTTGACTTTATTGACAGAACGGGGGCAGATGCAACAAGCAGTTGAGTGGGAGTGCTCCTGAACCCCTGGCTTCCATCTTTACCCTCAGTGCCGGCAGCTTTAAGATGCCCAAAACATAATGTGTAGTGATGCTTTCTCACAACCACCTGTCGGTAGCTAAGCAAAATCCTGCAGACCCTGGTGGCCTTGCAATGAACTAAAATCTTGTACTCAGACAATAAAGAGCCATCCTTCTCAGCCACTTGTGCTACTAGGAAGTTCACACGCTAGGGCGCCTGGGTGGCTCAGTTGGTTAAGCGACTGCCTTCGGCTCAAGTCATGATCCCGGAGTCCTGGGATCAAGTCCCGCATCGGGCTCCCTGCTCGGCAGGGAGTCTGCTTCTCCCTCTGACCCTCCCCACTCTCATGTGCTCTCTCTCTCATTCTCTCTCTCGCAAATAAATAAATAAAATCTTAAAAAAAAAAAAAAGAAGTTCACACGCTAATAGTAATAAAATCTAACAGCATTTACTGTGGACTAAAACCTGTGCTAAGCCCTTTACACGCTGTAACGTGCCCTTCATTCACTCATCTCACAACTTACTATCAAGAGCCCAGTACGACAATAGGTGCTAAGATACCTCAGTGAACCAAACAGACAAAAATCCCTGAATTCACAGACCTCACAGTCTAGGGAGGTAGACAATAAAAGTTATAGACAAGTAAACTGTGCAGTATGTCCAAAGGGTTAAGTACTTAGTTAAACTAAGTTTTTTAAAGGGGAGAGAGGTTTGGGAAGGGGCGTGTGGAGGAGCATGCAGGTTGTAATTTTAAATATGGCACTCACCAGCTAAGGGGAGCCTAGAGCAAAGCCTTGAAGGAGGGCCCAAGTGAGCCGTGTGAACATGTGGCAGAGCGCTCTGGCAGAGGAAGCGCCAGCACAAGGCTCCGAGGTCGGGAGTGTGCAGAGTGCCCAGGGAGCACAAGGAAGCCCATGTGGCTGGTCAGAGTGACCAAAAGAGATACATGGTGAGGCCAGAGAGGAAACCAAGGCCACGATGGGAGGGCCTGAAGGCCACTAAGAGAACTCTAGCTCTTCTTCTGAGAGAAATGCGGAGCTGAATAGAAATGAAGTGTTCCAATTTATATTTTTCAGGATTACGCTGGCTGTAGAGTTAAGAATAGATTGTGAGGGGGGATTAGGAATCTTCTGTCAGAACCCAGGTGAGATGATGGTGGCTTGACCAAGGAGGTGGTGGTAGAGGGAAGAGCAATGCTCCACCTCTGGATGTAGAGACAATGGGAGTTTCCTAAAGAACGGAACAGTTCTGTTTCTTTGTCTGGTGACAGATGGTAACTAGACTTATTGTGGTGATCATTTTGCAACATGTACAAAAACGTGAATCATTGTGTTGTATGCCTGAAACTAATATAATGTTGTATGTCATTTATACTTCAATTAAAAAATTGATTTGACTGGGGTGCCTGGGTGGCTCAGTCATTTAAGCATCCGACTCCTGATCTCAGCGCAAGTTCTGATCTCAGGGTTGTGAGTTCAAGCCCTGTGTTGGGCTCTATGCTGGGCATGGAGCCTACTTTAAAAAAAAAAAAAAAAATTTATTTGATCGTGAAAAAAAAAAACAACCTAACAGTTTGCAGATACGGGGTCTAAGATAAAGAAGGGAGCTAAGGATGACTCCGAGGTTTCTGGAGGATAAAACTACCATTAACTGAAATGGAAAAGACAGATTACAGGTAAGACAAGTTTCGAAAATGTGGAAATCTTGTCCTGGACGCACTCCATCTGAGATTATTCGACATCCAAATGGAGTTGTCAAGTAGGCAATTGGGTATATTAGTCTAGAGTCTAGAGGAGAGAAACAGGCTGGAGATATCAGTTTGACACTAGCAGTTAAAGCCATGAGAAACAATACAGTGGCAGAGTAAGTAAGCGAGGGAGGCCCAGGAACTGAGCTCGGAGGTATGCCGCCGCTTGCAGGTCAGGAGGGGGTCAAGCACAGGGGATGGAGGAGCAGCCAGGGAGGAAGAAGACACAAGAGTGTGGCATTGTGGAAATCAAAACGAACATCCCAGAAGAGAGAGTGCTCAATGGCACCCTACACATACATAATCCTTAGTGGATCCACCTGGGAAGCAAGGGTGGGAACACAGTCAAAATGTAAAGAGAGACCTGACACCTTCCACTATTTTTACCCTTAACAAAAAGACCTTCTGAGGAGAGAAAAGACCTCAAGTCATAACTGATGAATGTACCAGAGCTAAGAAGTAGGGGTAGAAGGCAAGCCCTTGTGCAGGGACGGTAGCAGCAGCACCATCTTTTTTTTTTTTTTTTTTTAAAGATTTTATTTATTTGACATAGAGCAACACAGCGAGAGAGGGAACACAAGCAGGGGGAGTGGGAGAGGGAGAAGCAGGCTCCCCACTGAGCAGGGAGCCTGATGCGGGGCTCAATCCCAGGACTCTGGGATCATGACCCGAGCCGAAGGCAGACGCTTAATGAATGAGCCACCCAGGCGCCCCCAGCAGCACCATCTTGTGCTCCATTATCCCTAAGTGTACGCACAAGCAGCTTACCTGAATATGGGGTGTACCTGCGACTGGCAGGGAAAGGGCCAGTCCCACTGCCAAATGCGGCACCTCCTACACAGGTGCTCCATGGCGCCCACAGAGCATCCTCTGGGTTGTTTGAGGGACTAATTCTCACAAGTCTGCTTATTTTTTAACCCACACCTGCTGAAACCTTGTAGTCACATGCATAAAGGCTAACTGCCATAACCGAGAGAATGCGCAGAGAAAAACTTGGAGGCGATCGGCCTACATCAACTGAGAGGAGCCTGGGGCTCCTGAGGGCGTGCATCCCGGCTGAGCACATCCACATCTACCCCAAATGAAGCTTGACCTTTACAGCACCATGCCCCAGTGCCAAAGACCAATTTCCAGCGCACTTCAGCACCATGCAGGAAGAGGCAGTACAGGGTCAGAGAAGGAGCTCAGACCTCGAAAGGCAGGAGACGTGGGTTCTGGTGCTGGCTCTACCATAAAAGCTGTGTGAAGGGGCGCCTGGGTGGCTCAGTTGGTTAAGCGACTGCCTTCGGCTCGGGTCATGATCCTGGAGTCCTGGGATCAAGTCCCACATCGGGCTCCCTGCTCAGCGGGGAGTCTGCTTCTCCCTCTGACCCTCCCCCTCTCATGCTCTCTCTCATTCTCTCTCTCAAATAAATAAATAAAATCTTTAAAAAAAAAAAAAAAAGCTATATGAAAACGGCCGAGCCCCTTATAAGTGCACAAAAGAACGGACCTCATCTCAACCTTGTGTTTCAGAGTCTCGGTTTCCTCTTATGGACAATAATACAGAGCACAGAGGTTAAAAGAATGGGCTTTGGAGTCAGGCTGCCCAGGTCTACTGTTCATTGTTAACCAACTTTCTGAAACCTCATTTTTAGTATCTATTAAATGTGGGTAACACATTTACATACCCCATGAAGAACTATAAAAACAAAATGCCTAGTAATGGTGTGGACTCTCCATTGCCTATCATAATGCTACTAGCCTCCCTATCTAATGAAAACATATTATTAGGTAAGCTTCTGATAAAGATGTATACCAAATCACCTGAAATAATGTCAAAAACAAAGAAAATCACAATTTCGTTAGCCAAAAAAGTCAGAAGAATCAAAAAATTAATAGCAGAAGTGAAGTATTGTGCCATATGAGATTTACCTTGAACAGGGATCTCTCCATAGTTTGGTCTCTTATCTGACAGCGCTGTCAGGGGTTTGGATGTAGAGATTGGTCCACTTATGGAATGTCTCTGAAATCATAACATAAACAGTGTCATAGTTAGCATAATTCTAGAGCTGGGACTCACAAAGTCAACATTGCAGAAAGTAGTATTTAGTTATGAATCGCCATCATTCTTTCCATATTGTTGTAGTAAGACTAAAACACATACACACACACACACATACTTATAGGCATATAATATGATCAATACACTATTTAAAAAATTTATACAGAAATATCCCCTGTGCCCATTACTCAGTTTTCCCCAATGGTAACATTTACAGCAAACTATCTCAAGCAGTATACTGACATTGTTTTGTTTAAAGAGAATTCTTAACTATTACACACCAATTGGCGAAATACGGACGTGCTCCTACTACAAGAGCCCCAGTACAACCTGTCATCTTAATTCAGCACCACCACAATGGCTCTGCCCCTGGCTTCCTCATCTCCGGATGGATACATGCATCCCTCTGCGTGCAGCCACAAGTACCCCCCACAAATACCTCCTCTCAGTTCCTCAGCTTCATCTCCTGCCACCTCTGTGTAATGCTCAAATACCACCAAACTATTCATTTCCACACAGACCATGGTGTTTACCGTCACCGTCCTTTCTGTCGTGCTTATTTTCCCAGCTTTTCCCCCAGCCCTTTTTTATCTAGCGAACCTTTAACTACTCATTTTGTATTTCCAAGCAGAAACGTGTGTGAGGTTCAGTCTCTTCACATTCTTACCAACACTTGAGACTGTCTTTCAGTTTTAGCCATCCTAAAGGGTACATAGTGGAAGCTTACTGTGAATTTAATTTTTACTTCCCCAGTTGACTAATGATGTTGAACATCTTTTCATGTGTTTACTGGCCATTTGTGTATCTTCTCTAAGGAAGGGACTTTTAAAATCTTTTGTCTACTATTTACTGGTTTGTCTTCAATCAAGAAGACGAAAATGTCTTCTTGGAATATGAGTGTTTTGACAGATAAATGTATTGTGATTATATTCTCCTGAGTCTATAACTTATCTTTCATTTTCTTAATGTCTCTCAGAAGTTTCAAATTTTGATGTCCAATTTATCAGTTTTCTTTCATGGCTCCTTCTTTTTATGTCCTAAATAAGAAATCTTGGCCTTCTCAAAGGTCAGGATGATTTTCTCTAATGTTTTCATCTAGAAGTTTTGTAGTTTTAGCTTTCACATGTAGGTCTACAATCAATTTTAATTTTTATAAATGCCATGAGGTAACAGTTGTGGTTATTTTTTTTTCCACATAGATCCTAGCTGTTCCGGAATCCTGTGTTGGAAAGGCTACCCCTCTCCCATTTAATTATCTTGGCAGCTCTGCTGAAAATCAGCTGACCTATTTCTGGATTATCTAATCTACTGACGTAATGTCTACATTTAAACTTATGTCAGTAAGTGCAGCTGCTGGTACTCTGGCTATCTGTGGGATGGGGAGTTTATCAGCTTAATGAAGATTTCAAATAAACAAACAAACTGTCAGTACCACAATGTCTTGATTACTCTAAGTGCTGAAATCAGGTAGGATAAGTCCTCCAAATTTGTTTCCTTTTTTTTTTTTAATCTCCCAGATGCTTTGGATGGATATTCAGGGTCCTTTGAATTTCCATATAAATTTAAAATTGTATTATCAATTTCTACAAAATAGCATGCAGGATTATCACTGGGATTGTGTTGAATCTACAGATCGATGTGAGGGAGAGCTGTAAGATAATAACACTACTGAGTCTTCCAGTTCATGAATATATCTCTCCACTTATTACTTCTTCAATTTCTCTCAGCAATATTTTATACTTTCTGCTCTACAGATCTTACAACAGCATTTCATTAAATGTATTGCTAAGTATTTCAATTTTCTTTTTCTTTTTTTTTTTTTAAGATTTTATTTATTTATTTGACAGAGAGAGACACAGCAAGAGAGGGAACACAAGCAGGGGAAGTGGGAGAGGGAAAAGCAGGCTTCCCGCCCAGCAAGGAGCCCGACACGGGGCTCAATCCCAGGACCCTGGGATCATGACCTGAGCCGAAGGCAGACGCTTAACGACTGAGCCACCCAGGCGCCCCTAAGTATTTCAATTTTCAGTGGTTCACTGGAGTGACTGGATCTAAGAGAGAGCAAGAGGAATCCTCAAGACAGAAGCTAATCTTTTTTATAATCTTACCTTGTGATGTCCCACCCCTTTTGCTATACTCTATTCATCAGAAATGAGTCGTGAAGTCCAGCCAACACTCAAGAGGAGCAAGATTTCACAAGAGCGTGACTTCTGGGAGGTGAGAGTCACTAAGAAGTATTTCAGAGGCTGAGTACCCCAGTTACTTATGGATCTCCTTGGCTTTTTTGAGGTTTACTTTTAAGGTCTTTCAGGGCAGGTCTAGCATAGTACGTACTAGAGAGCTGCAATGCAGTTCTACTTTAGGGTGTGGCCCTCAGGGGTCTCTAAGGAATGCTCCAAGTATTCCAGGATTTCTCCAGTGACCAGTGGGAACTCATGATTCCCTGCCCTGTGTGAACTATGGGAAGTGTTTACCTGACAGCTCCCTGGTAACGTTCTTTCCTGGGAAACTGTTCTTACTCAGCCTTGTGGGGGTTCACCCTGTGCCTGTGCAGACTGGCATTCAGGCAAAGACTTACAGGGATGCCTTTGCAGAGGTCCTCCCTCTGTGTAGCTCCCTCCTCCCAGGTCCTCTGCCCTGCAAATTCCAGCACTCTCATTCTCCCTGGACACCGATCTGTGTCTCCTCAGACCCAGCTAGTTCCCCCTTCCTGGCTCCATCTGGCTTCATCCCCCCTGCACCACCATCTGGAACCTCCCAACAGGAAAAGTGTGGGCCCAGAAGGACTTTAATTTAAGTACCACCGTCTCATACTGCCTGCTGTACATTTCTGAATGTAATTTCTTCCTATAATTTGTCCAGCTTTCGAGTTGCTTGGGGTGGCAGAGTAATCCAGCCTGTCACTCCCTTGTAGCCAGAAGTAGAATTCCCACTCAGGGAGTTTTGAAAAACTAACAATCCCAATCTTAGGCCATATTCCCTAGAGATTCTCGTTCACTAGGATGAGGCCTGGGAATCTATGTGTTTAAAACCTCTTCACACAGTTTTTATGCACAATTAGATCTCAGAAGCATTGTGCTAACCAAGTACTAAAAAGCTACTGAATGTGACTTGTAATTATTAACTTTTATCAAGTTACAGAGATGAGATTTTTCACCTCTTATCTTTATAAAGATTTACAAAGTCATGCTCTGTATATTAAACTTCAATGCATATAAAAAGCATTAAATCTATAGTAGGATTGGAATTCCCTTGCCTTCCTTGTAAATTAAGAGCATTAACATCTTCTGTACACATGCAAATGCAGAGCCACTAATTTGCAACATGACAAATGCAGGAGTGCACTTTTTACCCTAAATTTCACACAGGAAAAGGTTAAAAAGTAAAACAAAACAAAACACCAACAGATTCACTTGTAAAATACATGGCCAATAGTTAACAAAGCACAAAAGTCTCCATTCAAAAATAAAACGCTCCCAAATCCTATTCTAGTTTTAGGGAAGAGGTATGGCTAAGGCTACCCTGTATCAAAGGGTACTAGGTACTAGGTTTATGGCCATTTTTCCTTTGGCTACTCTCACTTACATGGAAAAACTCCACCACAGCCCCTCTTTCCAAAAGTGGCTGACCAACAAGGGCACAGCGAGAGGCCTCATGAGCACTACAGAGCAACAACCATCTCCCTTGCTTCTGGTCTACATTTCCACAGTGGCCAGGAAGAGCAACTTCAGAAACTTGTTTATAATGGATCAGCAATGCCCTTTGTGCTAGACTGCTAAAAAATGGCCCATAATGAACCTTCTGCAGAAACCCCCAACTCTGACTCTGGGCTAGCCTTATGACTTGGTTGGAGCTTGAGACACTGCACCATGAAGGAATCTGAGAGGAAAGACCACATGGAGAGAGTGGCCTGGCCATCCTTGCTGAGCCCAGGCCCCACCCCTCCCTGTGGCTAAGTGCAGCTGCAGGAATGAGCCCACACGAAGTCAGCCTAGGCAACACATAAATGTGAAAAATCATACAACTGCTCTTTTAAACAACCAAGCTTTGAAGTGATTTGTTAGGTAGCGGAGGCTGACACACAACAACTACATATTCCACTTAGAGAGATGGTCCCTGAAGCCACACTGCCCTGGTTCAAATCCCAGCTCTACCACGTCTTCATTAGATGACCCTCAGCAAGTTGCTTAACCTTTCTGGGCCTCAGTTTCCACATGTGAAAACTAGAGGTAAGAATAATACCTGATACCCAACAGGGCTGTTGTGACGATTAAATGAGTTCACATTATAAAGTACATGGAATAGGGTAGAACACATAGCAAGTGCTCAATATTTGTTAGCTATCACTATTACTTTCAGAAGAGTAACACAATGGACATTTTCATAATTTATCTCAGTGAAGGATATTTACATTATTTTACAACCCTAACTACATTCCTCACGAGATAGTCATTTGCCACCCTAACATAAGTGTAAATGACTATTAGGAGGACGCACTTTCAGAGGCTGAGGCCCCCACAGCCTCTAGGGTCACGGACACTTACCTGCATAGGCGAGACAGCTGCGGCAGGAGGAGTTTTCATAGGACTTGGACTCAAAGGTGTGCGAGGAATCGCGGCTGCAGTGGGGTTTGGTACTACAGAAACAAACAAACAAATACTGAATGCATCACGGTAGAGTGGAAGCTTTCATAGCTGGTGTCCCCTGAAAGATCCCCCAGACTATACCCAGTGCTCTGGCTCCCTTGGAAGCTGTCCTGAGGCCTAACCTCCATGGGGCGCTCACAGTCGTGCCTAGCAGGTGGTGCTTCTCCTGCCACGAGGCGGATTGTCTGTTCCCTAGAGTAGTTGTGTTGATTCCCAACCTGGTTATGCCAGTCATTTCATTTTTGCCATTTCATTAACATAGGTAGTTAAAGAGCTCCATGAGCCAATGAAATTCAAGTTCAAAAAACCCAAGAGGAGTATTTCTGAAACTGCATCAGGTGAGAAGCCTGGCCCACAGTGGATGTGCATTCAATGAAGGAACACTGGAAAACAAAAACAAACAAAAACAAAGGAACACTGGGCTCCCATTCATCTTTTCTCATCTCCTCCTGTGGAGTTCATCACTTCACTTAGCAAGTACTTTCTGGTTTGCATTTAATGCGTGGATGTGTAATTATTTGCTCACATGTCAGTCTCCTTCTCTTGACTGAACTATTCAAAAGTCGGACCCATAATTTTTATACTCACATCCAGATACTCGGGCTTGACACAGATTTTGGTAGAGGTTTGAAAATGGTTATTTGTTTGAAGCTAAATTAAAATCAAAATGGGACACAAAGATAAAATCAGGCACATCACACAGTGAGAAAAGATGAAGAAGCAGATCACTGTGGACCTTTTTATGCAACCAAGTACACATATTTAAATTGCTATTTTTAGATGCATTCTTTTACTGAAATAAAATTCACATAATAGGGGTACCTGGCTGGCTCAGTCAATACAGCATGCTACTCTTAATCTCAGGGTTGTGAGTTCGAGCCCCATGTTAGGTATGGAGCCTACTTAAAATAAAAAAAATTTTTTTTAAATTCACATAATAGGGGCACCTGGGCAGCTCAGTGGTTAAACAGCTGCCTTTGGCTCAGGTCATGATCCCAGGGTCCTGGGTTCGAGCCCACACTGGGCTCCCTGCTTGATAGGCAGCCTGTTTCTCCCTCTCCACCACTTGTGCTCTCTTGCACACACTCTCTCTCAAATAAATAAAATCACATAATAGAAAGTAAATAATTTCAAAATGTAGAGTTCAACGGTATTTAGTACATTCACAATATTGTGCAGTCATCATCACTTCTACCTAGTTCCAAAATATCCCAGTATCTCTTAAGCAATCACTCCCCATCTATCTCTTCCCCAGTCTTTGGCAACTGCCAAACTGCTTTCTGTCTCTATAGACTTACTATTCTCCATATTTCATATAAACGGAGTCTTACAATCCTCGGCCTTTTGTGTCTGGCTGCTTTCACTTAGCATGTTTTCTACATGGTAATATATATTAGTACTTCATTCCTTCTATGGCTGAATAAAATTCCATCAGATGGACAAACCACATTCTGTTTATCCATTCATCAACTGATGGACAGCTGGGCTGTTTCCATGTTTTGGCTATTGTGAATAGTGCTACCATGAACACTCATGTACAAGTTATTTGAATACTTGTGTTAACTTCTTTTGCATATATAATTAAGCAGTGGAACTACGGAGTCATTTAGATCTATCTTATTGTAAAATATTGTTTTTTTTAAAAGACCAGTATAGAAGCAGATTTATCTTTTTGCATTAGAGCCCATTTCATCAATATTTTGAATAACTGCATGACTTTAGTACAGACATTCCATTATCATTTCATTTTAGAAGTACAGATTTTTGTCTTTCTTTCATCTCAGCCTGTCATATTTACCCAGAGGTAGCCAGTAACAATAGTTTCAAGTGCATCTTTCTTGTATTTTTAAGGCAAAAATCTATGTACTTAAAAAAACAAAATGAGATCACATTATATAATACTGGTCTGCAACTTACTATAAAGGATTGCAGGTATATTTTAACACCAGTACTTCGAGATTTACCCCATCCTTATAAAAGAGTGCATAGTATTCTACTGTATTAATGGGTCATAACTGACTTAATCCTTTTAATGGGTACGTAAGCAATTTCCAGGTTTTCCCTTTTTTTCAAACAATCCCACACTGAAAACTTTATGTGTACATCTGTATCTATATCTGTATCTTTAAAAACTTGTGCCAGTGTCATGTATAAGAACTTCAGGGTCTATGAATATGGCATTTTAAATTGGAAAATATTGTCTTCCAAAATATCTGTACCAACACTGTGAGTATATAAGTGACTTTTGCTCTGATTTTAAGTCAAGAAAACTAATTTGTGTATAGTCACGGAATATAGATTATGGAAACTCTACTATTATTAGGGTGAATTAGAATAAAGCCTATCATGAAGTTTAAAGAATTTTTAGAAGAAAATGTAAGTTTCAGGACACATTACATTCAGTTGTTTTTTTGTTTTTTTTTTCTTTTTAAGATTTTAATTGAGAGAGAGTGAGGGTGCATGTGGGGGGGTGGGGCAGAGGGAGAGAGTCTTAAGCCGACTCTGCACTGAGGGCGGAGCCCAACCCGGGCCTTGATCTCACAACCCTGAGATCATGACCTGAGCCAAAACCAAGAGTTGGATGCTTAATTGACTACGTGTCCCTCTATTTTGTGTTTTTAAGATTTAATTTTTTAAATTTTTTTTTAAAGATTTTATTTGAGAGAACGAGTGAGAGAGATCACAGAGGGAGAGGGAGAAGCATACTTGCCGCTGAGTGGAGAGCTCGATGCGGGGCTCAATCCCAGGTCCTTGGGATCATGACCTGAGCCAAAGGCAGATGCTTAACCGACTGAGCCACCCAGGCTCTCCAAGATTTTATTTTTTAAGCCCCAACATGGGGCTCAGACTCACAACCCCAGAATCAAGAGTCACATGCTCTACCAACTGAGCCAGATGGGTGCCTCCATTTAATTTTTTAAAAAAACTACATCCCTTTCCCTATCCCAGAGCTAAGGGGGTAAGAGAGATGAAAAGGAGCCAGTCATTTGAAGGTGGGAAGTGAGCTTCCAGGTACAGAAGAGCCTGTGTGGTATGGAGCCTGGCCTGCTTTGGGACCTGCAGTCCATTGTGGCAGGAATATAGAGGGCAGAGGAAGAGTGGTTCAACTGAGGTAAGAGGAAGGTAGGGTCAGACCATGCACGCATCTGGGGATCTGAACTTCACTAACTATGATAAAGAAATTAAAGGAGTTTAAGCAAGAAAAGATCTGTCATAAAATGAAATGGAGAGACTGATTAGGATCCTGGTCACTGAAATTAGAAGCTGATGGTGGTTTATACTAGCAGTTGATTGTGCACTAGAGATGGAGAGGAGTATGGGGCACCTGGGTCGCTTAGTGGGTTAAGCGTCTGCCTTCGGCTCAGGTCATGATCCCAGAGTCCCAGGATCGAGCCCTGCATTGGCTCCCTGCTTGGCGGGGAGTCTGCTTCTCCCTCTGCGCCTCACCCCACTCATGTTCTCTCTCTCTTTCTCTCAAATAAATAAGTAAAATCTTAGAAAAAAGAGAGAGAGAGAGATGGAGAGAAGTAGACAGAGCAAAGATGTGCATGCTGGAGGCTAGATCCACATGGCCTGCTAATGGATTACATGTGGAAGTGAGAAAGAAGAAGGATTTAAGGAAGAAGGAGGAAAGTGAGAAAGAAGGATTTAAGGAAGAAGGAGGATTCCTGGATTTCTGGCTTGAGTAACTGGGTAGAATGGTGCTGCCACTTACACAGGGGAAAGTCTGAAGCTCAGGGGCAAGAGTGCAGTTTTGGACATAAAATGTCTAGGAGATATCTGAGTGTCAATGTCAAGGAGGCCTTTGGATTTACAGACCTACAGAGTTCAGAGGAAGGGAAAGGGCTGAATTTATACATCTGGAGGTTTTAGGCATACAGAAGACACTCAGAGCCCCAGGACTATGTGAAGACACATTTCTGCAAGGGGAAAGCCACCAAGTCTGAGACCAAGATCTCTGAAGCTGAATAGATCCCAAGTCTCCTGCTAAAATTCACCTGATAGTAAGACTAACTCATTAATACTACATGAAATTTGATGAGGCTCAGAGAGTTAAGATGGTAAAGAATATCAAACCAGACCAGAGAACAGATGGTAAGTGAATGACTGCCTGCCTGCCCTTGGCATAGGATATAAGAAATTACCTTGCGATGCACTGTCAAAGGACTTGATGAGGGTTTTCACCGTAGGGGTTGGCTCGGAGGAAGTTGAGGACCTTCTACTCAGTCCCATCCCTTGCCTTAAGGCTGCCAAGTCTCTCTCCACAGCATTCATGTAGTTGTACACCCGGCCTCGCTCCTCCTCTTGCCTGAAAACAATAGTGAAATCAGGCATTTTTACACACATACTAGCAAATACACATTTTCACCTCCCTACTGAAAAGCATTAAAAAGTATCACTTTTAAAAAAGACAGTATCGGTAGAGCTGAGTAAATTACCTAGTCTAATATTCTCATTTGTTTGATAAATTCCAGGAAATGATATTAAAATTTTTATATCAGGTTGTACTAAATAGGTTTAAAAGTAACCATCAGAATCCATTTTCATCTGAGTAAGTGTAAGGTGAGGACATCAGTAATAAATTAGCAGTAAAATGGAAGTGGACTGGCCAAAAAGAACCTGACTCAGAACTGGGATCTTGAGGTTCTGTCCTGTTTTGAGGAGTCTGGGAATTCACCAGTACATATGGGTTATCTATACTGGCCCTATCTAATACGCCATGCACAGACATGAAAATACAAAAGAAATGAAATCAAAGATCATATTCTTTAAAACAAACCCTCTGTAATCTCCAAACAGAATTTCTACACAGGAAACAAAAAAACAAAACAAAACCTAGGCTCTATTAGTAACATGAGTCTCTGAGATGCTCAGTGGATGGATCATGAGTCATCTAAAAAAATCAATTACATTTTATTTCTGGCTAGCTCTAATTCGCTGAGCTGACTAACACAGAAGTTTTCATCTGGAACGAGATTTCAGTTGCAGAGCTTGTACATGCCATATAACCATGAAATAAGTTTATAGGTAGACAAAAACTAAGCCAGTCCTTGGGAAAATTTGGTAGCTATTTGGCTCTTCTGATAGATGTACCACAGGGTCTCATGCTCAGAAATTGTTTTTTTTTTTTTTAAGATTTTACTTATTTATCTGAGAGAGAGAGAATGTGTGTGTGTACAAGCCGGGGAGAGAGGAAGAGGGAGAGGGAGAAGGAGACTCCCCGCTGAGCAGGGAGCCCGATGTGGGGCTCAATCATGATCTGAGCAGAAGGCAGATGCTTAACCAATTGAGCCACCCAGGTGTCCCGTCATGCTCAGAAGTTTTAACAAAGAATCTGTAACATTGATTATCAAACCTTTTGGTCTTGGAGCCCCTTTCCACTTTTTTTTTTTTTTAAGATTCATTTATTTATTTGAGAGTGAGCAAGAGATAGAGCATGAGCAGGGGCAGAGGGAGAGGGAGAAGGAGACTCCCCACTGAGCAGGGAGCCCAAAGCGGGGCTTGATCTCAGGACCCTGGGACATGACCAGAGCTGAAGGCAGACACTTAACCGACTAGACCCTCCCCTTTCCACTCTTAAAAATTACTGAAGTCCCAAAGAGCTTTTCTTTATGTGGCTTATATCTATTGACATCATAATGGAAATTTAAACTAAGACATATTTAAAATACTTAATTCATCTAAAAATAAAAATAAACCCAGGGCTTATCAATACAACATATTTTCATGAAAAACAACTATTTTCCAAAACCAAAAAAAGGAAGAAGAAGAAGTAGGAGAAGGAGGGGAGGAGGAAGAAGAGGAAGAAGAATAGCAGCGTTTTTACATTTTTAATTATCTCTTTAATGTCTGGCTTAACAGAATACTGTTAGATTCTCATCTCTATTCAATATACTGTGAGATAAAAAAAGAACAGGGCTCACCGATATGTAGCAGTTGAAAAAGAAAAGATTCTTTTAATGATATTAAAATAGATAATTGTGGCTTTTAGACAACCGAGGCTGTTTTTCCTTGATACTATACCAAAATGTAGTAAGTGGTAGTTACTTAAAAGTTTGTTGCAATGTGGAATTTGAAACCATGTGAATAAACTTTTCCTACTCTGCCTGTTAAAATTCCTCTAGTCTATCTTCTACCCATATGTGACTGCATTGGTCATACAGAAAATATTGGTTCACTGAATTACACAGATTTTCCAAATGTTGACATCTGTCATTATAGGATTTATTATTTAAAAGTCACATTTGTTAATATCACCAAGGATCTCATCAGGAAACTCTCTAAATATGGAAGCTGCCAAGCTTGTGATGGCAGATACAAGTTTTCTAAAATCCTAACATTGACTCGAATTTCCACATTTTAGCACTGGCAACAGTCAGTTGTTTTCCTTGAAGTGACAGTGACAGTCTCTCTTCATTCATTTTCAAGGAATATCTACCAAATACCGAAGTCTGAATATCTGTAGTTTGTTTTAGGTTGAGTTGTTTTCTGACCAACAATCACAGAGCACTTTCCTTGAGACAACCTCATACTTGGGTATACAGCAGATACAGCGGAAGTGCTTTATGTATACTTCCCATTCATCACATGGAATGTTAAACAGAGTATATACTCAAGGACTGAGATTTAGTAAAATTAATTTACTGCTTCATCGAGGACATCTTTAGGACCTGATGGAATGATTCTTCGAGAGCAGAAATTTCAATTACTCAGGTTAACATCAGAATGAAACATTTCCAGGGGGTGGTGCAGTCAGTTAAGCATCCAACTCTTGGTTTCAAATCAGGTTGTGATCTCAGGGTCCTGAGATCTAGCTCCCTGTTGGGCTCCCACGCTCAGCACAGAGTCCACTTGAGATTCTTTCTCCCTCTCCCTCTGCCCCTCCCTGCCGCACACTCTCTTTCTCCCAAATAAATAAATAAATCTTAAAAAAAAAAAAAAAAAAGAATGAAACATTTTTGATACACCATTTCTTTAACAGTGTACAGAAAAAAGGTAATATAATATGAGCTTACACCAAGTGGAGAAACAATAATCTTCCACTTCAATCCATGTTCTGCTTAAGGAAGCCAAACAAAAAGGGTTTAGTGATACTTTTCGCTGGGCCATACACTAGAGCTAGGCAACAATAAAACAAGATAGCTTTTCAAGGATATCCTGTTTTATTTTAAGTAGGCTCCACGCCCAACATGGAGCCCAAAAAGGGGCTTGAACTCACAACCCTGAGATCAAGACCTGAGCTGAGATCAAGAGTCGGATACCTAACCAACTGAGTCACCCAGGGGCCCCATAAATATTTTTCTAAATTTTTTCCTATGTCTACCTAAGATTTAGTTAAACTAATGAATAATCAAATATTTTTTTTATAAAGTAAATTCTATGCCCAACTTGGGGCTCAAACTCATGACCCCAAGATCAAGTCATATGCTCTACTGACTGAGCCAGCCAGGCGCCCCTAGATAATCAGATTCTTTTTTTTTTTTAAAGATTTTATTTATTCATTTGACAGAGAGAGACACAGCGAGAGAGGGAACACAAGCAGGGGGAGAGGGAGAAGCAGGCTTCCCGCAGAGCAGGGAGCCCAATTTATTTATTTGACAGAGAGAGACACAGCGAGAGAAGGAACACATGCAGGGAGAGTGGGAGAGGGAGAAGCAGGCCTCCCGCTGAGCAGGAAGCCCGATGCGGGGCTCGATCCCAGGACCCCGGGATCATGACCTGAGCCGAAGGCAGATGCTTAACGACTGAGCCACCCAGGCACCCCCCAATGATCTCTATGTTAATGGGAAAAAATACTACTATGGAGATTCAGGTGGTTGTAAGTGAAAACTCAAGTGAGTGATGGAAAAAAACTCACTTCGCATTCTTTACTTGGGTCTCTAATAATATTAGTTATTAAAGCAGGGGCGCCTGGGTGGCTCAGTTGGTTAAGTGTCTGATCCCGGGTCCTTGGATCAAGCCTCATGTCGGGCTTACTGCTCAGCGGGGAGTCTGCTTCTCCCTCTCACTCTCCCTCTGTGCTTTCCCTCTCTCTTTCTCTCAAACAAATATATAAAATCTTAAAATAAAATACAGTATACTCATCACTGCCCTGGCCACTCTGCAGGCAGGTCTCCTCTAAGCCTTGCAGCAACACTGTAGAGCAGGTAGTAGTGTCTCCATCTTAAAGATGAGCAAACTGAGGCTTGGGGAAGTTAAGGGCCCTGACCAAGATCACATAGCTAGTAAGGAGCAGAACTGGACAGGAGTCACGCCCATCTGCCTCCACAGTACACATCCTTAATCAGAGGCTATTACCCTAAAGCAAAGTAACAGGGCTGGAGTGTGCAGATACAGGAAAGGAGAGAACTAGAAGGTACCTTGTGCCAGGGACCAGTCTGGCCCCTCCAGAGCTGTTAATTAAGACACTGACAACAACTCTGACAGATCATATAGACTGTGCTATTTTACAGGTGTCATAAAGTGAGGCCAGAAAAATTGAGTAACTTCCACTAGGATCCACACTCATTCTTTCCATAATACCACATCACAAAATTGGGATTTAAGTGTTCTCTATTAAAACATAAGTGCACAACTGGTTTCTCAAAACGTACTTGCGTGACTTTATTTCCTCCAATTCTTTGGTGAGTTTCTCATTTTTTTCTTGAGCCTCATGTAACCGACGCTTCAGATCGCCAATCTCCTCTTGGGCTTCAGATTTAATATCATTGGCAATGACCACAGCAGTCTGGAGATCAGCCTGAAACTGCCGCCACTCCGCAGATTCTTCCTACGTTAAAAAACTAAATTTTTATTTCCAAAAGAGAGCAATGAAGACTTACTTAAAAATAATAAGATGTGTTTATGACTGCACTGTAATGCACGATCCCAAATGATGATTAATTTATTTTAAAGCTCAGAGAACTGCTATTATCATTTCTAACAGGTAACAGGTAATACAATCATTAGTAGTGAACTTGTTCTTAATGAAGAAAAGACCTTCTAGCTGCTCTGCCTCACGAGAGTACTCAATATTAATGACAAAAATGTCAAGTCTCCCTTCCTTATGCAAGTTTATAAGTCTTATGAAAATAAACACATAGTTCAAAATTCACAGCACTTTACCTCTGAAAAGTAGATAATGGTGTGTGAACCATACTGAAAGATCTTACAGTGAAAAACTATAAATATCTTGACATCAAAAACTAACAGGAAAAAAAAATCAAAAGTCAAGGAAAAGGAAGAGGAAGGCCGAAGAAAAACACTAAACTCAAACTAGGCAGACAAAACCATACAAAGAGAGGAGCTAAGGAACTGTACAGTCTGTGGCTTCCCACAGCCATGGAGGATGCGGGTGTGACCGGGTGGACAAGCCTCCCCAGGGTGTCGCTTCCACCAGAGCCACAGCTGTCCAGTCCCGGGCCCAGCATCCATCACCCCAAAGCGATTTTCTGACACCATGAATACAGCCTGGTAACTGAGGCATGACCCAAACTCTGAGATGAGCTTCCCCCACCTCTGCAGCAGAGTGGCACCGCTGTCGGCAAGCTGATCAAATTCACAGTAGACAGAAAACCCAGATGAAAACAGCTTGGTTTGGGACACTTTCTAATCAAGAGTGAATAATTTTTCTTTCCAAAATATAACACTTGCTTCCTAAATCCATCTTTTTAAAATTACTAGTAGATTCTTCTATCCAGAATCTAGCACTAATCCCAACTTGAAATGATGGCATTTGCTTTCTGCCCAAAGCCCAGTAGGATCAGTATTTTAACTGTATCTGAAGCTTAAGATGAATGCTAACACGATCAAGGACTACACTGTACTCAACTTTCAGAAACCTAGGTATTCTAATGAGATAATACATGAAGATTTAGCCTACCCGAAGTCTCCTGTGGAGTGTCTTGATTTCTCTTTCCATGTCATGTTTTTGATCCTGGAGTTTTTTAACCGTATCTGAAAAGAGCACAGAAGTTTAAATATTTATTCCTAAAGCTGTGTTCCCAGGAATAATATAAAGAGAAGTATTTAAATATGGCATTCAAAAAAAAAAGGTCATCCTGTCCAAAGACTTTCTATTTTTAATACAAAACTCTAAAAGAAAAAAAGAATGTTCAATCCAAGTATTAACCAGTATTACTTTCTAAGGAAAGTATCAAGTTTAAATCACAATTTCTGGATTGCTTCCTTCCTCACTGTCTTAATTCTGAAACAAAAAGTTAAGTAAAATCAATTGTTAGAGGGGCGCCTGGGTGGCTCAGATGGTTAAGCGTTTGCCTTCAGCTCAGGTCATGATCCCGGAGTCCTGGGATCGAGTCCCGCATCGGGCTCCCCGCTCTGCGGGAAGTCTGCTTCTCCCTCTGCCTCTCTCTCTCTCTCTCATGAATAAATAAATAAAATCTTTGAAAAAAAAAATCAATTGTTAGAAACACACACATTGTTGGCTCATAACCAATCAAAATAACACTGACTATTATTAAAGTGTGAACTTTTGGGGCTCCTGGGTGGCTCAGTCTTAAGCATCTGCCTTTGGCTCAGGTCATGATCTCAGGGTCCTGGGATTGAGCCCCGCATCAGGCTCTCTGCTCTGCAGGAGGCCTGCTTCTCCCTCTTCCACTCCCCCTGCTTGTGTTCCCTCTCTCCCTGTGTCTCTCTCTATCAAATAAATAAAATCTTTATAAAAAAAATAAAAAATAAAGTGTGAACTTTTAATCAAAAGGTTATTAAACTAAACTCTTTATGAAAGTATAACTTACTTTACACACTGGAATAAATTCCAGAAAAGTGGTGAATCAGAAAATTTTTACAAACTTAATTCTCTGGGGAGCTGCTATTTACATTAATTCTATGGAAAGTCTTTTTATAAAATAAGTGATATATTCATAAAATAAATCAATACTCCTCAAATTATTTCTTACATAATATGAATTTTCCTTAAACAATTCCGCTTTCACTGTAAACATTTAATGAGTACCACTAATATGCAAAGTACCATTCTAGATAGAGTGGGAATGCAAACATGAAGGCCCAGTCAAGTCCAGTGCCCCTGGAACCAGAAATGTACAGGAAGTCACATTCTATTTGGAGGTTCTGCTCAAAAGTACATGTTTAAGAGGAAATGCCTTAGGAGGTGCCCACCGGTAACTGCTACCCAGTAAATCTATCACAGTTGGTTACTTTGACAGCTCAGGGACTGAGCACTTTCTCATGGCTTAAGCACCAGAAAAGGCACTGACATCTGGTGACAAATTCTCTGACTTTGCCTGCCCCCCCCCGCCCCTCCAGGAGAGCCCTATCCTTTCTGTGTTCCAGCCAACACTGTTACATTTCTTTACACATCTGTCTCTACCACTAGACTGAAAACACTTCAAAGTCAGGAGCTATGTGGTGATTTCACAGCTCCAACACCTGGCACATGGTAGGGCAGTAAAATGGGATAAATGTATAAATATGCAGGCTAATGGAGGGAGCAAGAGAAAGCGATACTAAAATCAGAACCTAGGATTTTTAAAAAATATTCCACTGACAGAACTGAACTCTTTATTATCAGGGACATCATCGCTATAGACACTGGTGTTTCTGAGTAAACATTCCCTCCTATTCCTTCCACTTACTTAGTAGCAGGAACCTAGGCATAGTGAACACTTGCGTGAGGTGTCACATGTCATCAAAAAATTGTCCTGGCTGGCTGTCGGTGGAGCATGCAACTCTTGATCCTGGGGTTGAGGATTCAAGCCCTACATTGGGTATAAAGATCACTCAAAAACAAAATTTTCAAAAAAAAATCTTGGGGGCGCTTGGCTGGCTCAGTCGGTAGAGCATCCAACTCTTGATCTCGGGATTGTGAGTTCGAGCCCCATGTAGGGTTTAAGATTACTTAAAAATAAAATCTTTTCCAAAAAAAATCTTCTTGGGGTACCTAGGTGCCTCAATTGGTTTCACGATTTCGGCTCAGGTCATGGTCTCAGGGTCATGGGATGGAGCCCTAGTCGCTCCCCAGCAGGGAGTCTGCTTTTCTCCCTCTCCCTTTGCCCCTCCCCCAACTCACGCCCTCTCTCACCCTCTCAAAAAAATAAAGCATAAAAAAAAATCTTCCTTAAGTTAACAAATTATTAGCTTTTAATCAATACCCTAAAGTAGGAGTGTGCTGTTGTCTTTTCTTAAACTGTTCATCCTCCCCCTCCCAATTCCATCAGGAACCTGCTCTGCTGTAAACCTGTGACATAATACCTTTAATTCAACATTGATACATTTGTGTTTAGACATTTTTTTTTTTTAATTTTTAAGTCTTTCTTTCTTTTTTGAGAGAGAGAGAGCACATGAGCAAGGCGGGGAGGGGCAGAGGGAGAGGGAGAGAGTGAATCTTAAGCAGGCTCCACGCTCAGCACAGAGCCCAATGCAGGGCTCAGTCTCATGGCCCTGAGATCATGACTTGAGCTGAAACCAAGAGTCGGATGCTTAACCAAATGAGCCACGAAGGTGCCCCCAGATATTATATATATGTAATAATTATTATAAATATATAATGATGATAGATTTTCTAAACCTGAATAAAAAATAAATGAGATAAAACATGGGAGGAAAACCTGGCCAATTTTGGTAGCCAGTAGTTAACTCCCTCCCATTCATCAACACAAAACTGTTCAACAAAGTTGGGGCCTCTGAAATAAAAAGGGTTCAAACTTTACATTAACTCAACAGATACCTCATAAGTACCTCTTTGTACCAGGCTTTTTTCTAGATGCTTAAGATATAAGGGAAAGGGAAAAAAGATATAGTCCGTACCCTCTTAGGGACAGAAAAGAGGATGTTTTCATAAAAAAGATTAGATTTTAAAAGTCTGTCTCTGTATAAGCTGCTTCCGACCTCATTTAACCTGGAAACTGAGGGTCAAAAGGGCCATTCAATTTGGTTAAGAGCAAAGTGGACATCGGTGAGTGAGTCCAATACCCTGATCCATATCTCTGGAGGCAAGGATGACTCAAACCAGCATGGATCATCGGCTCCCATATGACCTACATACAGACGAATTGAAGGTCTTGGTGATATTATCAGACACAGATAAGAAGGACAGAAGCTGAAATATTTCTAGTGTTGGGAACACTAGGAGTTACACCTTTCATTTACACTATATTTAAATGCAAAAATTTGGGGGCACCTGGGTGGCTCAGTCGGTTTAGCATCTGCCTTCAGCTCAGGTCTTGACCCTAGGGTCCTGGGGTGGAGCCCGCACTGGGCTCCCTACTTAGTGGGGAGCCTGCTTCTCCCTCTCTCTCTGCTGCTCCCCCTGCCTGTGCTCTCTCTATCAAATGAATAAATAAAACCTTTTAAGGGGCGCCTGGGTGGCTCAGTTGGTTAAGTGACTGCCTTCGGCTCAGGTCATGATCCCGGAGTCCCGGGATCGAGTTCCGCATCGGGCTCCCTGCTCAGCGGGGAGTCTGCTTCTCCCTCTGACCCTCCTCCCTCTCATGCTCTCTGTCTCTCAAATAAATAAATAAATAAATAAATCTTCAAATGAATAAATAAAACCTTTTAAAAACTAAATACACAAATGCAAAAACTTTTATAATTAAAATAGGCAAGCAAAAAAAAAAAGTGAATTTCTCCTCCTCGGTTGAGAACAGTTTTCCTTTTTTTCTGGTCACAAAAGACGTATCTACGTATCTTTAGATAATTCACATAAGACAAATCACAGCAAATCTTACTACTGCTCACTTTTAACATCTGGTGTGTCTTGATTCTCAGGTGACA
This sequence comes from Mirounga angustirostris, assembly GCF_029215605.1. Lineage (NCBI taxonomy): Eukaryota > Metazoa > Chordata > Mammalia > Carnivora > Phocidae > Mirounga > Mirounga angustirostris. The sequence continues at coordinate 66,233,688 of NW_026991722.1, forward strand.
TTTTAAGCCACCTGGCCATCTTAGACTGGTCATAAAATCCCAGACTTCATTCATTTCTTTGGTTGTTATTCTTTTCTCTTTCCCAAACTCTACATTCATGACCACATCATCACTACTCTTAAAAGGGCATTCTTCTTGGGGCGCCTGGGTGGCTCAGTTGGTTAAGCAACTGCCTTCAGCTCAGGTCATGATCCCAGCGTCCTGGGATCGAGCCCGGCATCGGCCTCCCTGCTCAGCAGGAAGCCTGTTTCTCCCTCTGCCTGCCACTCCCCCTACCTGTGCTCTCTCTCTCTGACAAATAAATAAAATCTTTAAAAAGGGGGGAGGCATTCTTTTGTACTCAGCACTATGTATTTATTATTATCATGTCTTATTAATCCTTTTAAACAGAAAGGAAAGGAAGCTGGCAGCCAGTGGACATATTTAGGCAGAATAAAGTGCACTACAAGTGTCTCTAGGGAATTTGACTTAAATTTCATGAATCATAATGGTATTTTCACTTTGTAACATAAAGTATTAAAAATGACAACAGGCTTTCCTCCTCGGAAACCAAAGGAGTCTGTACGTATGCTCTTGTTTTGAAGACTAACTTAACAAAACTGCCATCTGGCCCAATTAATAGTCACACGAAAGGGCACTGTTCGTCTTCAAGTCTGGGGCCACTAAATGCACTAAAACTTCCTCCTCCCAAGTTTTTCTAAAATGAGGGGACACTGCCATCTACTGTCTTCAACTCAAAAGCAACATTACATTCTATCAAAAAACAGAAGAACTACTATGATCTCATTTTTAATTACAAATTATAATTCAATTTGACAATGTTATTTTTATTCTAGAAATCAGGTAAATTGTTATTCTCATTGGCATTAGACCAACTTTGCTCTGGACAATTCTGGGCACTGCCCTGCCCATTTAATAATGGGGTTCATAATCTTTTCACCACTAAGAACTCTCATCCCTGACAAAGAAGGAACAATCAACCAGACCTTCATTCTGGCCCAGTTATATGCCCATCATACATGCAGATGTTACTAGGGAGCTACCATGAGCACAGACTCAACCTATGACTCCTGGGGGTATAAAAATCAATGAAAGTTTGGGGCGCCTGGGCGGCTCAGTCGGTTAAGCATCTGCCTTCAACTCAGGTCATGATCCCAACGTCCTGGGATCAAGCCCCACCACACTGGGGTCCCTGCTCGGCAGAAAGCCTGTTTCTCCCTCTCCCTCTGCCTGCTGCTCTGCCTACTTGTGCTCTCTATCTCTCTGTCAAATAAATAAATAAAATCGTGAAAAAAAAATCAATGAAAGTTCACAAGCAACCTTTCGTGGCCTCCAAATCCAAGAAAACCCTCAGGGTACTACTGATACCTCAGTGCTGTCAGATCCTTACATCCTATCGAGCACCTCCAACTAACATCAGGTGCAACTTCTAGAGGAAGGGAAAGGCCAAGTGTAAACAATCAGTTAAAATACCATGCCTTGGGACGCCTGGGTGGCTCAGTCGTTAGGCGTCTGCCTTCGGCTCAAGTCGTGATCTCAAGGTCCTGGGATCGAGTCCCGCATCGGGCTCCTTGCTCGGTGGGGAGCCTGCTTCTCCCTCTCCCTCTGCTGCTCCCCCTGCTTGTGCTCTCTCTCTCTCTCTGACAAATAAATAAAAATCTTAAAAAAAAAAAAAATACCATGCCTTAGGGGTGCCTGGGTGGCTCAGTCCTTAAGCATCTGCCTTTGGCTCAGGTCATGATCCCAGGGTCCTGGGATCAAGCCCCGCATCGGGCTCCCTGCTCCGCGGGAGGCGTGCTTCTCCCTCTCCCACTCCCCCTGCTTGTGTTCCCTCTCTTGCTGTGTCTCTCTCTGTCAAATAAATAAATAAAATCTTTAAAAAATAAAATTAAAATTAAAAATTAAAAAATAAATAAGTAAATAAAAAATAAAATACCATGCCTTAGGGGCATGTGGGGGGAGATGAGCAGTATATCCAGCCACCAGACCACAGCTCTATCCCCAAACCAGAATTCCTGATGCTAAAAGAGGACACAGATGAGTTTCAAATGAACCATTTACTACTTCTATTTTTCTTTTATTTTTATTCCTCATCCCCCCAAAAAGTAGGTAGAACTTTTCCCCTTTGATTCTAAAAGTAATGCACGTTTACAACAAAAAGTCTGGGAAACAGAAAAGGGTTGCAAAAATAAGATTACTCATGGGGTGCCTGGGTGGCTCAGTCGGTTGAGTGTCTGACTCTTGGTTTCGGCTCATGTCATGATCTCAGGTTTATGGGACTGAGCCCAGCGTCCAGGCTCCACACTCAGCGGGGAGTCTGCTTCTCTCCCTCTGCTCCTCCCCCCTGCTCTCGTACTCACCCTCTCTCTCTAAAATAAATAAATAAACCTTAAAAAAATAAGATTACTCATTATTTACACTTGGCATATATATCCTTCCAGACTTCATGTGTGTAAATTTTTTTCTTAAAATGGGATTATAATATTTATACTTCTTCCTAAGCCTTTCCACTAAGCAGCAGATAATGGGTATCTATCAACAAATACAGACTGCAGCACTATCTAATGGCTGTGTTAGTATTCCATCAACTGGACATAAAATTTATTTTAGCAACCTCCTATTAACAAACACAATGGTTCTACGATTTTTGTTATAAACGCAGTAAGTGTCTTTACACAACTGTTCAGGTATTACTTGAAGACACATTTCTAGAAGTGGAAGAAGTAAGGAAGGACCATTCGAAACTATCAACAGGATCCAAGTTAATCCGTTAGAAGGTTCCAGCTCAAGAATGCAGAAATTTTTTTGAGAAGTCACCATGTTATAGAATTTATTGTACAGGATACACTGAAATCAGTATTTCTTAAGGAACATCATTATGCCTGGCCACCATTTCAGTGTCATGTTGTATTTAAAATATTTATGATTTTAATTACAGAAGTAATACACATGGCTCATACTCTACTGCACCATTACCTGCTTTATTCCATCTATGGCACTTTGTGCTGTACACACAGAGCTGCCTAATTTGTCCTCACTGGTAAAATGGCAGCCACTGTAGGGATGCACTGTGCACATGGGTTATTAACTAGATCTCAACTGTTGAAAGTACAGGTAGTTTCCAAGTTTTTGTGGTAAAGCAGCAATTCTGCAACATACATATCTAAGTTTACATTTGCAAACTTATAAGAATGTTTCTAAAGAACAAATTTCTGGAAGTGGATTGCTAAAGTACTGTTGTACTTTAAATGTTGACCAATACCCCAAAAAGGCTGCAGTAATCTATACTCCTTTCAACAGTACATGAGAGGGCCCTTTTCCCCCCTCCTACACTATCAACCTTTTTTACTTTCCACACCTGCTAAGTGAAAATTGGCATCTTGTTTTGAGTTTCTTTGCTTTTCTAGTGAAATCAAGCATCTTTTTTCACCTTTTCTGCCTACCTATTCGTATGCTTTTTTTAGCTAATGGATTACCCTAATATCACCCATGTATATAATCTCCTTATATATTTGATATGTGTTAACCAATATTTCTCCCAATGTCCTTTATTTATGGTACTTTTGTTTTGCTGAACTGAACATTTCAATTATACAGTCAAATAAGAGACTTTCCTTTATGGCTTCCCAGTATTCTTTAACATTTTTTTTTAAAAATAGGCTCCACACCTAGCATGGGGCCCAATGCAGGGCTTGAACTCACGACCCTGAAATCGAGACCTGAGTTGAGATTAAGAGTTGGATGCTTAACCAACTGAGCCACCCAGGTGCCCCCTCCCCATATTTTTTAAAAAGGCTCTTCCCACCACAGAATTATACTACGCTCCTCTATTCTTTCTGCGACTTCTCTACTCTCAGGCCACCCTTGCTTACAACTGTCACTAGTGTTCCACGTAAAAGTGCAAGACCTGTGTTAGATGTCAGGCCCTGGTCCCCAATCTCAGGAACTACAGAGGGCACGAAAGGAGCCATACATACTTGCAAGCACACACAGAGCATAACTACACAAATACTAAGTTGTTGATAAATTCATCGTAACAAATGGGTACATCACCACATCACCTGAGCCACACCTGAGATCTCCCTGGTGCCACTACCCTCAACACCAATCAGCTCTGGTTTGCTGGACTAGTGGTAAGTGAAGTCACTAACTTTATTTCTTTGGGCTCAGCTGAGTTGTTTCCTTCTGCTGTTTCTCTTGGAAGATACTAAAATGTCCACTAAGTCCTGGTTGGCCTTACTTACTCATAACGGACAAGGATAATTAATATTAGTGACTTCTACGTGTTTCTCAACAACTGTGAAAGTCACTGTTCTAACCACTAGCCTCTCCCTTCAATACTGGCTAAAGGCTCTGCTGATGACACATTCCTACATGGGGCCCTCCTCCAGAGGTACAAGGACACGGAGTGGGTAGCTTCAACCAAGGCAAGAGGGGTGAGGTGGAGGTGGGTGTGTGTGTGTGCAGGGGCGCATGCGCGCACCTGTTTCACTGCTGGGCCAAACTGCGTTTCCCTGTGTGTGGTCTTCATTTCTCCAACACAACATGGCAGCCTGCCGTTACTTCAGGGCAGGCTTTACTTCTTTTCCTGAAACATCATGGCAGGAGCCCTGGCACCATATTCCCCACCTTATTTAGAAAAAGAATCCGAGCCTGGGGGCAAACACCAGAGTCAGCACCCTATAGAGGAGAGGGAGTACAACTTCTGGCAATCCTTTACACCACAGCCTGAAACTGCTACTGTTCCCAGGCCCTATGGTCTCTGAGGAACCCCCATCCCCAAAGTCAGGCTGGGAACATCACTACTCAGAGCTTCAGTGTTCTCCTGCACCGTAGGTTTTTCTGCTCTGTTTGATTTCTTGATATCCCCAATTCCATCTGCTTTATCTATTCCAGAAGTTACTCAAAATTGTTGATCTACTGATGAGACCCCTCACCTATTTTCTCTTTGGTTTAGGTCCATTGTAATTTTTATCATTGTAATTTTTATATTACGTGGCAGGACTGTTTCACTAAGACTTCGGGAGGGAGAGGAAGTACATGTATGGCCTCAGGCCATCATCTTGAGCCAGAAGTTTTAACAGTATTTACTGAGTGAATTTTACATCAGATCTTTCTAGGGTGGAATGCTAAATCCAAACACTACGAAAAGTACTGCAGGCCAGGTCTAGGCAGTACGGCACTGACATTATCTGGAAAGCCATGTGGGATTCCAAATACATCTTAGGCCTTGTGATACTGTCCCACACTCACTGAAGCTCTACACATTTTTTTTTCAGTCTTTTTTCTCTATGTCCTTCAGACTGGATAGTGCCTAACTGACTGATCTTTAAGTTCACAGACTCTTCTGCATCTCTACTTTGCAGTTTAAATGAATCAGTAAACTTTTTATTTAAATTTCTCCGTTCTAGGATACGTATCAGGTTCTTTTTTTACAGTTTTTATTTCTCTGCTGAGATTTGTTATTTATTCATTCATTACAAGCAGATTTTCCTCAACGTCCTGAGTAGTTACAACTGCTGCTTTAAAATCCTGTCTATGGAGTGTCTCAGTGGCTCAGTCAGTTAAATATCCAACTCTTGATTTCAGCTCAGGTCATGATCTCAGGGTCATGAGACTGAGCCCCACGTTGGGCTCCCTGCTCAGCGGAGAGTCTGTTTCAGATTCTTTCCCTCTGCCCCTCACCCCACTTGGGCACTTGGCACTCTTTCTCTCTCAAATAAATAAATCTTTAAAAAAATAATAAAAATTGGGGCGCCTGGGTGGCTCAGTCATTAAGCGTCTGCCTTCGGCTCAGGTCATGATCTCAGGGTCCTGGGATCGAGCCCCACATCGGGCTCCCTGCTCAGCAGGAAGCCTGCATCTCCCTCTCCCACTCTCCCTGCTTGTGTTCCCTCTCTCACTGTGTCTCTCGCTGTTAAAAAATAAATAAAATCTTTAAAAAAAAATTTAAAAAATAATAACAAAAATGAAAATAAATAAATAAATAAATTTCTGTCCACTAAATTCCGAAGTCAGGATCATTTTGGGGTAAGTGAGGAGTGACTACTAATGCAGTTTCTTTTTAGGGTGATGAAAAAATTCTAAAGTTGACTATGGTAATGGCTGCTTAAAATATTCCACAGAAGAAAATCTCAATTTTTCGGGGTGCCTAGCTGGCTCAGTCAGTGGGGTGTGCGACTCTTGATCTTGGGGTTTTGAGTTCAAGCCCCATGTTGGGTGTATAGATTACTTCAAAATAAAATCCTTTAAAAAAAAAAAAAGCTTTATTTATTTATTTGAGAGACAGAGAGACAGCACGAGTGGAGGGGCAGAGGGAGAGGGAGAGAAAACCTCAAGTGCACTCTGTGCTGAGCACAGAGCCCAAGGCAGGGCTCAATCCCAGGACCCTGAGATCATGACCTAAGCCGAAACCAAGAGTTGGACGCTCAACCAACTGCAGCACCCAGGTCCCCCCTTAAAAATAAATTTTTTTTTTAAAAAGAAAGTTCAATTTCTCAATTAACAGCAAGTCCCTTATTCTAAGTGCTGATTTAGCATCAATCCCAAGTGCTAGAATTTGCTAAGAAATAAATTAACTCCTATCAGACTAGAGAGATATAACAACTAGTTTCATGTAACACATGAAACTTGCTTGGATCCTGGTTCCTATAGAAAACTATAAGACATTCTGAGGACAGCAGAGAAAATGTGAATATGAGCTATTAGATGATACTAAGGAATTATGCCAAATTTTACTAGCTATGATTACGAGGAGAATATTTAGGAGTCACATACTGAAATATTACATGTCATGAGGTCTACAACTTACTGTCAGCTGATTCAGTTAAACACACACATACACACACAGAAGGTAAATATTGGAAAACATTAAGAGCATTAATAACTGTCAAATCTAGGCAGTGGGTGCTAACTATACCATGCTACCAATATTTCTGGATATTCGAACTTTTCATTCCAAAAAACTGGGGGGAGAAGCTACATGGCTAAAAAGAAATTTTATTCAGGATTTTCAGCCACTTAATAATTAAAATCCACATAATGTTAACATAATTTTATTTTGGCAATGATTTTTCATCCCAGGAATCCTTATCAGCTAACATTTTTCTACCTATTACCCCAGTTACCACAAGATGTCACTCTTCGCATGTTCAAATCAAAAGTCTTGCAAGGGAAAAGGTCATTATCAGTACTAAATGGAAAATGCACTCAACTTCCAAGTTAATCTGAAAAACTTTAGAACCTTTTATATTTAGGAAATAAAGTTAAATAAATCCTCTCAGTTCACAGACAATTAAATACAGACTAGATATAAATGTTAAACAAAGTTTTTTAAAATTTCGGATAAGAAAGCTTTATCTGCAGGACTATCACTATCTTCAAGGAAACAGTCCCACTGTCAGCTACTTTAGTAACCAAATGTCTCAGAATGTTCTAAATAACCCTGGGGTCAATCCAGAGAAATGGGACCAACTAGCCAGAGCTCAGAACTACAAGACATGTTTAGGACTCCTGCAGATAAGCCACTCTCTTGGAACTACTTCAAATCTCCCTGGGGTGCCCAGGTGGCTCAGTCAGTTAAGCCTCTGCCTTCAGTTCAGGTCATGATCCCAGGATCCTGGGATCGAGCCCCGCATCGGGCTCCCTACTCAGTGGGGAGCCTGCTTCTCCTTCTCCCTCTGCCTACAGCTCCCCGCTGTGTGCTCTTGCACACTCTCTCACTTTCTTTCTCTCTTTCTGTCAAATAAATAAATAAAATCTTTAAAAACAAAACAAAAAACCTCCCCACCTCTGCACCCACAGCACATGGGATCTGGCCCAACACTGTGTTTGCCTATTAATCCTCTGTCAAGGAATAACACACTGTCAGAGCCCAATGGAGCAGTATTATGAACGAAAAGATTTAAAAGCTTTAACTAACATACCAAAAAACGGTTATTCCCATTCTCCTTGTCCCCACCCCCAACCTGGGTATCATTAAAGTGTACTACAACTTAAAATTTATTAACATTTGAGGAATCTGGATGAAGAATACATAGGAATTTTTAAGAAGCATTATTTAGAAATAATTCCAAATTTATAAAAAGGTGCAAAAACTGGTACAAAAGCACCCATATACCACTTTCCTCAGATTTGCCTATGTTAACAGTTTACCGATCCGTTTACATCATTTGCTATCTTATATCCCTATTTATCTGTCTCTATCTATCTATCCCTGATGTTTTTCCTGAACTCTTTAAGGATATACATCATGGGGGCACCTGGGTGGCTCAGTCATTAAGTGTCTGCCTTTGGCTCAGGTCATGATCCCAGGGTCCTGGGATGGAGCCCCGCATCGGGCTCTCTGCTCGGCAGGAAGCCTGTTTCTCCCTCTCCCACTCCCCCTGCTTGTGGTCCCTTTCTCTCGCTGTCTAATAAGTAAATTAATTAAATCTTTAAAAAGGGGCGCCTGGGTGGCTCAGTCCGTTAAGCGGCTGCTTTCGGCTCAGGTCACGATCCTGGGGTCTTGGGATCGAGCCCCACATCTGGCTCCCTGCTCAGTGGAGAGCCTGTTTCTCCCTCTCCATCTGTCTGTCACTCTGCCTACTTGTGCTCTCTCTCTGTCAAATAAATACATAAAATCTTAAAAAAAAAAAAAGGATATACATCACGGCTCTTTACCCCTAACTATTCAGTGTGTGGTTCCTAAGTATAGAGACATTTACTTACATAAACACAGTATAGTTATCAACTTCATAAGCTTATACATGTTTATCTAGCATCTACTTTTTTTTTTAAGATTTTATTTACTTGAGAGAGAGAATGAGAGAGAGCACATGAGAGGGGGGAGGGTCAGAGGGAGAAGCAGACTCCCTGTCGAGCAGGGAGCCCAATGCGGGACTCGATCCTGGGACTCCGGGATCATGACCTGTGCCGAAGGCAGTCGCTTAACCAACTGAGCCACCCAGGCGGCCTCTAGCCTCTGCTTTTGACCAGTTTTGTCATAACATCCTTTATAGCATTTTCCCTACAGTACTAGACCCAGCCTAGGCAAAGGTATTACATTTAATTGTCATGTCTCCCTAGGCCACTTTAATCTGGAACTTTTCCAAAGGCTTTTAGGACATTGGCATTTTTGAGGAATACAGCACCTCTTGTGTTTTTAGTAAAACATACTTTATTTTTTGTCTATTTAATGTTCTTTATGATTAACTGAAGTTATGCCTCAGCCAGAATACGGCTTAGCTGATGCCGAGTCCGATTCTGTGTGCCTCTGTCACTTACACGATGACCCAAAGTGTTGCCCAAATTTTTCCACTGTATAATTTCTGGTTGTTTCTTTTTCCTCACTTGCAACATAATAAATAGTTTATGGGAAGCCATTTTAAAATCACCCGAATTTCTGCTCCTCATCAAATTGTCAACACAGAAATGCTTTGTACTATTTTTGTAACTTTTTTATAAGTCTGAAATAATTATCAAATAGTTTCAAAAAACTTGAAGCAACTTAAAATTGGAGTTTCAATTCTACCAGATCATAAAATCTCCTTGGCAGGGAGGAAAATCAGACAACAAATAAATACCTGTGCCTTAGACATAAGATTATGAAGGATCGATTTGTCTCAGTATACTTGCAATCACTAAAAGTAAACAATAAATGGCTTTTCCTAAGACCTAGAAATAACAATCAGCTTTTCCTTCAAACGATTTTCTATAACTAAGCACAGTTTTAAAGCAATGCTTCCACTTAACAGTCCTTCCTTAGGACCAAAACATAGCAGTCCACAGACGACTGCCTACTGTGTGAAACCTGCCTGGCCAGATGCATATTTCTCCTAGGTGCTGTCTACTGCACCAGCAACACTGCACAGTCAGAGTGTTCCATTCCGCTACTGAATGCAAACTATCCCCACTCGTTGAGATGGGAAGGACAAAAAGGAATGAAAAGGTCCCCCATCACTTACTCTCTAAATCAGAAATAATGAGGTTGTCATGAAGTTTCACGGCTCGGTGTTGTTCTACTTCATCTTCAAGTTCAAAGATGGTTTCTTTCATGTCGCTCCTCTCTGTCTCTTTTTCTTCTAGCTCCGATCTTAGTTTCTCTAATGTCATATTCAATTCTTCTATTTGTTTCTTAGCTTCTTCTTGGAAGGCTCGGTATTCATCTTCTACCTATACAGAATTGATGGTGCGGATTAGAAAAGTGAGAGCTGCTCTAATAAAAATTCCAGAATGGAAGTATACATTGTTCCAAAGGAAGCTGAGCGTGAATTGCTAGGTATGAACTAAAACCACCTGTGTAAAAACTGTCTGAAAGTATGAAAAAGCACTCTACAATAATATAGGATTTTAAGTAACATGCTTAAGCATAATTTGTTGCTGTATCATTGACAATTATATTGACATATCACTGAACTTAACTAGATTATGAGGAAATTTTGGAATTTCTTCCTTCTCCAAAGTTTGGACAGAAGGCATGCATCTGATTAATAACATCCTCTCCCACCCAAAAAAAAAAAAAAAATCTCTGATGTGTGACAGTTTCATTACCAAAATAAAAATGGAAACAAATTCTCAAATACTGTCACTGCAGAAGTATCAGCTCAAAGTGCCCTCCAACACATATGCTCCAACAAATAATACATTCCCTAAATTGTATCTCTAAACATCATCACTAAAATAATTAAGATCTAAATTATCTGAATTTTGGCCAAAGATATACTAATGTTTCTTACTTTAAAAATTACTGCACTAAAATAAGAAATAAAATGTTAAGATAGAATCATTGGATAACTCATGCAAATAAACCCTACATCAGCAATCACATGGGGCACAGACCCATGGCCGGAGTGCCAGGAACCCCAGCTGTAGTTCTGCATGAGTCCTCATTATTGTGGTAGATGTAAAACAAGGGGGCCGGACCCATGGTCGCTAAGGTCCTCGCCAGCAACAAGACAGCCCTCTAACAAACAGGAGCCTCCATGCTCCAAAAATATTTTTTAACTCAAAACAGAACTCTATTTGAAAAACTACAACCACAGGAAAAGGGGGAGACATTGCTGATCCCACAGACATGTCTACTGGCTCTCATCTTTCCTATGCCAAAATGCATTAGAGATGAGGAGGTAAAACTGCACAATATGACCCCCCCTGGGCGCACCCAGATTAGAGACAAATTCTGTTGTTGTCATTCTAGTCCCTTCCTCTCACAGGCAGGAAAACAGTAACAAAACTCAAGTGAGTGGAAATGACATTATTTTAAGAATACTTTTGACTATATCCCAATAAAGAAAACCATTCTCAAGCTTTAAAACAAAATCAGCCTTAAAAAAGTGAATGACAGGGGTGCCTGGGTGGCTCAGTCGTTAAGTGTCTGCCTTCGGCTCAGGTCATGATCCCAGGGCCCTGGGATCGAGCCCCGCATCGGGCTCCCTGCTCGGCAGGAAGCCTGCTTCTCCCTCTCCCACTCCCCCTGCTTGTGTTCCCTCTCTCGCTGTCTCTCTGTCAAATGAATAAAAATAAAAATAAAATAAAGTAAGTGAATGACACATCACACAAGTGATACTGGCTTTCAGTAAGTATGGTGTGTACTGCAGCTGCATAATACTGCTCCAGAACATTTTATCTACTTGAGCAGTACCTTTGCAATGGTGTCCTGCAATCGATTGACATCATTTCGGGTGTGAGCTAGGTCTTCCTGCAGGCTACTAGCCAGAGTCTCTGCTTTTTCTTTGTCCAGCCTGACACTCTCCAGGAGATCCTGAATATCAGATTTGTCTCCAGAGTTATGGATGGAATACAGCTCCGCCACTTTCTGCTTTTCATTCTCCAGCTGAGCCTTCAGGCGGTTCATCTCTATCTGATCACTGGCCACTGTGGCTTTGTACTCCTCTAATGTGGCTGCCAAGGCTGCTTTACCCTTCTGCTCAGACTCAATAATTCGCTCCATATGGTGATTGCGTTCTTTGAGCGCCCCTATCATTTCTTGAGCTTCCTTGTTGTCTTGCTCTGCCATCTTCAAAGTATTGCTTAAATGCTGCTGGACACCGAGAAGCTGCTCTCGTTCAAAACGGGCATTTTCTGCTAGGTCCATATAACGTTGCTCCAATTCCATATAGCGTCCGCTTTTCACATCCTCGTCTATGACATAAGAAATGTGATGCTCATCGAGAAGGGAGCGGAAATATTCAATCTGTCGGCTAAAGTGTTCCAACTTATCACTCTGCTGACATAAAGACTCCATAAGAATAACCTTCTCTTCCCCCAGCCTTTCATTTTCACTGTTCAGTTCCTGGGTTATCTGCTGTAAATCAGCTAGCTCTTGCAGAGTCGCCTGAAGTTCCTCACTTGTGCTGTGTTGGTTCTCTTCCATCTGATGTATCCGTTCTGTCAAGCAAGCAACGGACACTTCACTCGCGTTGCCACTGCTCCCCTTCCGGGAGCGCTCTATGCTCGGAACGCCTTCGGACTCTGAGGACGATGGTGCGTCCAGGGCATCATCGCTCGACGTGAGGGGCTGGTACACCTCACTGCACTCACTGTCTAGGTTGTCCATAGAGTTACTGTGCTGATGGTCCATGAGAGTGTTTTCATCCTGGCTCAAGAGATCCTCCACAGAACCAGGGGCAGAGCCTTCCACCGAAGAGGTCAGGGTACCTCCTCCATCACTCTGGTTGCCAGGGGTGATTTCTGGGCTCAGGGACTGATAACCAAACAGTTTTTCGGAATTGTCTAACCTCTGCTCTAGAGAAAAGCCCAGCGCGTTCAACCTGTCCTTTAACATTCTGTTTTCGTTTTTTAGCTGGTTGAGTTCTTCCCGGATGGCAGTATTCTGTTCCTGCAACTGCAGTAAAGTGGACTCGACGTCAGTTGGCTGGTGAGCAATGATGGCTTCCTTCTCCTCAGATTTTTCATCACCCTCGGAATGATCCTCATTAATGCCCAGCTGAGCACGCATGTCTCGGAGTTCATTTCTCAAATGTAAGATTTCCACATCCTTGGTTTTTGCCAATGTGAGAAGATCTTTCACTTTGGCTTCCAAAGCAGCTTTGTCACTGATCTGATTGTCTGACTTAGACTTGCTCATGCGAACGTCACATTCTGTAGCCGTGCGGCTGCGGGAACGCTTGGCCAATGCCACGTCATTAGCTCCCTGACCCGCAGAAGGTAGTTTTTTGCTCTGGCTTAGTCGGGTACGTTCACGTAATCTTTCTCTAGTAGAACCGGATTCTTTATTACCTATGGAAGTGCTCCGCTTGGATGAACTTGTGCCTAAGTGTTTAAAACAAAGAATGGAAGGCAAAAATATTAGCAAGAAAAGGCACAGAGGTTATGCCCGAGGTCTGATCAGATGAGATCTAGAGACCTACACATTGATTCTGACCGACATTAACCTTGCCTTAGATTCTGGTTACTGTAAAATTCCGTTTCCTCAAAACCAGATCATTCATCTTTTAATTATTAATGAAAAAGAAGTTATACACTGAATTGTATACTTTAAAAGGGTGAATTTTACAAAATGTGAATTATATCTCAATAAATCTATTACATAAAAAAAGTTGCACATTAACTTGAATCCTAAACCATGGCTTTAAACAAAAGTCCAAGGGCATAATATTCTAGGGCAAGCTAGATAAAGCGGACTCTAGGATTAACCAGTCAGGTAGCAAACTAACCGTAGAAGCAGATGGTAAAGAAAGATCACAGATGAGCAAGAAGGGAAAGGCGGCTTCCGGACAAACAAAAAATCTAAGCTACCTATGATGAACACAAAGTATGATCAAAGTAAGTGCAAAAAGTTTTTCACATCATAGCATGCCACATAAATAGTACCAATAACATTAATTATAATAAGGCTAATGTGTACTTAGCACTTGCTTTACACACACACAGATGAACACTTCACATACATTAATTTATACAAGCCTCATTATTATCAACATGAAGAAACTCACACACACAGATGCTAAATAATCTGCCAACACCCCACATGTAATAAGTGGATGAGCCAAAATTCAAATGCAGGCAAACAGTCTGGCTCCAGAATCTGAAACTTAAAAAGTATGTTATGCTGCCTCCCTAAATGTTAGAAAACAATAATGTACTAATGCTAACTAATGATGGCACATTATCAAATATGCTACATGAATCAGTATTACCTGACTGCTAAAATTCTAAACCTGTGAAAACTGACATGATCGTGTGTTTAATACAGAAAGAACAGGAATATGGTTACCTATAAATACTTAAGAAATAATTAGCTGCTTTTTACTTTGTAAAATAAGATCTAGACCTAATCAGTAAGTGTTCTATAAGAACCTGATAGTTTTTTACGTGGCAGGCACCAGGCTGCTGAGGTAAGAGGGAGAGAAAAGTCGATGTGATATAGGAAGACAGCCAGTAATTCTGCCAGGGATCAGGTGTAGAGCAGGGGAGGGAATTCTGGCTGGCCACAGGATAGGATGAGGAAGCAGAAGAGAACAGGACGCACAGCAAGGAAAAAGTAAGGTCACACAATGAATGGAAGCAGCAAGGGAAGTTTTTATGGGGCCCTGAACGCCAAGGGAAATTTAGTGAGTCCCACTAAATGAGTCCCTGTAAATGTTCAATAAATGTTCTGGAGCAAGAAAGGCAGAGAACAGCATTTTTATGAAAATGAATCCAGACGATGCTAAGTGAAACATCTGAGGAAGAAGAGCGGTCAAGGAGGAAGGTGGGCAGGAAGAGCAGTAAAAGTGAAGGAGGGCCTACACTGGGGAGTGAGATCAGGATCTCTGCAAGAACAGAGAAGGGATGATACATCTGTAACAGATTTACAGGGTAAAAGTAACAAGATGAGGAGAAACAATTGCAAATGGAGGCGAAAAAAGGAAAAGGGTGGTATAACCAAAGTATTCATTCTCTCCATTTCTGTAGACAGTACCAATCATCCTTCTTTCCCAAACCAAAACCCGTCCTAAGAAGGAAAAGATCTGGGCATTCCTGAAAGACAAAAGGAAAGGAGACAGTAATGAGGGGAGGGATTGATAATGCCCCAAAAGGAAAGGAGAGGTAAAGGAACGAGAAAGGAAGAGAGAAAATATGACAAAGAAAAGCTCCCCTTCGGGATTATTGTGCCCAGTGAGTAGATGGAAGAATCTGAGTTATAGACAAGTGAAATGGTCTTAGAGAAGTCACGGGGAGTAAATAAAGGTAGAGCAGATCAACTGAAGAGTTGAGGACGTTGTTAGGGGCTCAATTGTGTCCTCAATTCATATGTTGAAGCCATAACCCCCAGTACCTCAGAACTGACTCTACTTGGGAAAAGAGTTATAATTAACGTAAAGAGGTACTTATATTAACATGGGGTTTGTTACGGTGGGCCCTAATCCAAAGATACCATAAAGACTGTTATCTGTAAGAAGAGGAGACCGGGACACAGACACAGAGAGAGGGATGACCATGTGAGGAGACAATGAGAAGACAGCCAACTACAAGCCAAGGAGAGAGGTCTCAGAATAAATCAAACTGGCCGACACCTTGATCTCAGACTTCTAGCCAGTTTTGGTGAAATTACATGTCTGTTATTTATGCCACCCAGTCTGTATAATTTGTTATGGGTGCCTTAACAAACTAATACAGATGTACAAAGTAGAGGCAATGGATCCAGGGAGGAGATAACTGAATTCAGCTGGAGGGCAGGTGGTACTGGTCAGTAGGGAACCAGGGTACAAATGCGAGGGAACTCTCCCAATAAATTCTAAAAGCTGGAAATAAGAAGAGATATAGATGGTATGAGAGTACTTAATTTCCTTCTTACAACACAGGCTGCAGTGTTAAGTGTGGTGATGACCTCAGGCTTGAGCATAAAAGACCTAAGGTGCAGTCCTTGCTCCACCACCAGCTTTGAAGCCTGGTACAACGTGGTACGGTACCCAATAAATATTTTCTGAGTAAATGAATACAAGGCCTTAGGCAAGATACTTAAGCTTTAAGCATAGCTCTCACATCTCTAAAATGAGGATAATAACAGCCTCTACCTCATATGGCTATAGTGAGGATAAAATGGAATGGTGCCTGGTATAACAGTGCCTTCCTCATGATCATACCACATGACTATTATAACTAACAAGGGGCGTGATCTGGGATAGGGAAGACAGTAGGTAAACCTGGGCTACGAAAAAGTCTAATACATACATGAGGGGCTAAAGGCCTAAATAATGATGATAAAGAAGGTCTGCTATAGGGGCGCCTGGGTGGCTCAGTTGGTTAAGCGACTGCCTTCGGCTCAGGTCATGATCCTGGAGTCCCGGGATCGAGTCCCGCATCGGGCTCCCTGCTCAGCAGGGAGTCTGCTTCTCCCTCTGACCCTCCTCCCTCTCATGCTCTCTGTCTCTCATTCTCTCTCTCTCAAATAAATAAAAATAAAATCTTTAAAAAAAAAAAAAAAAAAAGAAGGTCTGCTATAGTTTTTGCCAATGTGCTTTCATCAGCTGTATTACAAACAAATGATCTTGGGGCACCTGGCTGTCTTGGTCGGTGGAGCACACGACTCTTGATGTCGGGGTTGTGAGTTCGAGCCCCACGTTGGGCGTACAAATTACTTAAAAATAAAATCTTTTAAAAAATAAATAAATAATAAAAATAAATAAATAAAAACACACGATCTTATGTTTACCGAAGTTTTAAGTTTTTTCTATAAGCGTAAGAAGTAAAATATGACAGCATTACTCCTTGGACTACAGGTTGAGTTCATTTACAGACTCCATCAAATCTAAAGCCAAATTGCTGCTAATGAAGAGAGAATGGTAGAACAGGAATGAATGGATCCAGGCATTGATCACCAAAGGCTGCTAACATCTTGGAAAGACAAACAACCAGAAATGATGTGCCTACTGGTGGATGGACAACTATTATGTATGAAGGAGTCTTGGGGGAAAAAAAGGAACCTGAATCTGTCCCATCAAGGCTCTAGATCCAATGACATTAATAGTAAATGAACAAAGGAATATGGTCAAGGACATCAAGGAGATGTGACGTCAAAATCCAGATCACGGGAAAATAGAGGTCAAACATCCTATATTTCTAGAAAAATTAAATTGTAAGAAAAAAATAGATTTAAGGAAGAGTAACAATTTATAAATGGACTGTAACTGAATCCTGATCCAGAGACAGTAAATATACATATGCAGTATTTATGAAAAAGTTGGAAATTTGAGGGTGCCTGGGTGGCTCAATTGGTTAAGCAACTGCCTTCGGCTCAGGTTATGAGCCTAGAGTCCCAGGATCGAGTCCCGCATCGGGCTCCCTGCTCAGCGGGGAGTCTGCTTCTCCCTCTGACCGCCCCCCCCCTCATTCTCTCTCTCTCAAATAAATAAAATCTTTAAAAAAAAAAGAAAAGAAAAAGTTGGGAATTTGAATAAGTATTTCTTTATATTTATATTTATGATTTGAGGAATTACTATTAATTATTTTAAGGGCTGATAATGGTATTGTTTAATATTTTTAGGGGAATCCTTATCTTTCAAAGATAATTACATATTTGCTCATGAAATTATAGGACACTTGGAATTTGCTTCAAAATAATGAGGAGGGAAGGTGGATGTTAAGGAATTAAGACCGGCCATTGGTTGACAAGGGTGAGGAGTACATGGGGTTGAAATAC
Organism: Mirounga angustirostris; assembly: GCF_029215605.1. Taxonomy (NCBI): domain Eukaryota; kingdom Metazoa; phylum Chordata; class Mammalia; order Carnivora; family Phocidae; genus Mirounga; species Mirounga angustirostris. The sequence continues at coordinate 66,251,311 of NW_026991722.1, forward strand.
AAATACTTTTGTACATCGAACATTTTCTGTAAGTAACAGAACCCCTTAAATACCACCGCACTCTGCTATTTAAACAAAAAAGCAGTTTTACTCTGAATGCCACCCATACCTGTGCTGATCTTGGATTTGTTCTCCACGGTGGTCATGGCAGGGGCCGATGCTGAAGATGCTGTGGAAGGGCAGGTGCTTTTCTTTCCTTTAACACCATTAGTCACTGTCACCCCTCCAGCCATTCCAGCTAAGAGGTCATCACTGCTCTTGGTCTAGAAGCAACAGAAGATAAAAGCATACTGATTAGATGAAGCAAGAGTAAATAATATTTTGGGACTAAACAAAGCTCTTGGCTTTTACAGTGAATTCAAGATCAAGAGCTCTACAAAGATTTTCTGACAGTTACCAAGCAGTACTTCATACTGCGCTACAGAAAGAGAACCTCTTCACTGGTTTATAAACAATCACACACTTCTTTTTAAAATACAAAAATCACATATGTAATCAAAGACTTTATGGAAGCCTACTGTGTGCCCACATGTGCCAGAGTCAGTGAGGGTTAGGAAAAAGTGAAGACATCCTTTTAGTTACTCTTTCACCTAGGACATGACTTATGAACAGGGATCATCTGAGTGCTGTCACATGGGCTCTGAGGAAAGTTCTATAATGCCACAGGAAGTGCCATCCTGCAATTTCTAGAGGGAAATACCACTAAGAATCAGAAATAATCTTTATTGCTTTAAAGTAAATCAGTGATGGAACCATTACTTTGAAATTTATTTTTCTTGAACCTGACCTAATTTTTAGTAGTCTAATTTAAGCCAAAATTGAAAGATTTTTTTTCTTAAAGCTTAGGTAATATATAAAATCCAGACAGTTTACGGTTAGAGTGAGGGTTAGTCAGCCTAAATGATCATACTCCTTGAGAAAGACCCTTTGGAATACTTATTTATATTTTCCAAAGACTGAAAAAAATACAAGCTTTTAAAAAAGAAAACAAGCATCAGCTATACTTCAATTAAAAAAAAGAAGAAAACAAGCACTCTGGATGAGATCGGGTATAAAATTATTACTTAAAGAAAAGATAGTGAAGAAACCTGTTTTTACTTCTAGGAATGGAAGAACAGAGGAGTTAAAAATCTGTGAAAAAAAGAAAAACTACTTTTTCAAAATCAATTAGTTCATTTGAGAGAGACAGCACAAGTGGAAGGGGCAGAGGAAGACAGAGAGAGAATCTCAAGCAAACTCCACATTGAGATACCACAACCCTGAGTCCAAGGATGCCTGGGTGGCTCAGTCGGTTAAGCGTCTGCCGTCAACTCAGGTCATGATCCCAAGGATCAAGTCCTGCATTGGGCTCCTTGCTCAGTGGGGAGGCTGTTTCTCCCTCTGCCTGCTTTGCCTGCCACTCCCCCTGCTGTGCTCTCTCTCTCTCTCTCCCCCTAACAAATAAATAAATAAAATCTTAAAAAAAAAAAAAAAAAAAAAGACCTACTGTTGGTGGAAATGCAAGCTGGTGCAGCCACTCTGGAAAACAGTATGGAGGTTCCTCAAAAAGGTGAAAATAGAGCTACCATATAATCCAGCAATTGCACTACTGGGTATTTACCCCAAAGATACAAACGTAGGGATCCGAAGGGGTACGTGCACCCCGATGTTTATAGCAGCAATATCCACAATAGCCAAACTGTGGAAAGAGCCAAGATGTCCATCGGCAGATGAATGGATAAAGAAGATGTGGTATATATATATATATATATATATATACAATGGAATATTATGCAGCCATCAAAAGGAATGAGATCTTGCCATTTGCAACGACGTGGATGGAACTGGAGGGTATTACGCTGAGCGAAATAAGTCAAAAAGAGAAAGACATGTATCATATGACCTCACTGATACGAGGAATTCTTAATCTCAGGAAACAAACTGAGGGTTGCTGGAGTGGGGGGTGGGGTGGGAGGGATGGGGTGACTGGGTGATAGACACTGGGGAGGGTATGTGCTCTGGTAAGCACTGTGAATTGTGCAAGACTGTTGAATCTCAGATTTGTACCTCTGAAACAAATAATGCAATATATGTTAAGAAAAAAAAAAAAAGAAGATAGCAGGAGGGGAAGAATGAAGGGGGGGAAATCGGAGGGGGAGACGAACCATGAGAGACGATGGACTCTGAAAAACAAACTGAGGGTTCTAGAGGGGAGGGGGGTGGGAGGATGGGTTAGCCTGGTGATGGGTATTAAAGAGGGCACGTTCTGGGGCGCCTGGGTGGCTCAGTTGGTTAAGCAACTGCCTTCGGCTCGGGTCATGATCCTGGAGTCCCGGGATCGAGTCCCGCATCGGGCTCCCTGCTCGGCAGGGAGTCTGCTTTTCCCTCTGATCCTACCCCTCTCATGCTCTCTGTCTCCCATTCTCTCTCTCAGATAAATAAATAAAAAATCTTTAAAAAAAAAAAAAAAAGAAAGAGGGCACGTTCTGCATGGAGCACTGGGTGTGTGATGCACAAACAATGAATCATGGAACACTACATCTAAAACTAATGATGTAATGTATGGTGATTAACGTAACAACAAAAAAATTTAAAAAAAAGATGTATAGTACAACAGAAGTTGGGGGGACTATGGCTATTGTGCAGAAAATATAAGCCTTTATTTTCATTTGATAAAAAAAAAAAAAAGACCTAAGCTGAAACCAAGAGTCCGGACACTCAACTGACTAAGCCACCCAGGCACCCCAAGAAAAACTACTTTTTAATAAAAAAGAACCAAAAAGTTTTGTCCCATTAGGGTGAAAGCATAAGTTAGCCAACTGATTTACTATTGTTGTCTATCTGGAGTCATGTAACCATAATAAATTCTTAAGCAATCATAACAAATTCATCTCTACAGATTAAAATGCTTCATAAATTACTAATCTCTAAAGTCTCTTCCTGTTCTGTTAGTAGAATAGATTCTGTTCTCATCATTCAATTATAAAAGTTACAATATAATACCATTTGCTAGGTCAATCTGTCTTACTAGAGGTAGAAAAGATTAATGTTTTAAATGAATTAAACTAATTAAGCTTTGGTAATTTAGGATTGTCACATTATGAAAAACCTAGTTATATAATGAGGAAGGAGGAACCTGCATTAATCATTAAGGATTGTTCATATTCTTTAAGACTAGTTCCTGTTTATAAAATTGGTCATCAACTATGATGCAAAAAATCTGTAAGTCAAATTCTACTTCCTTCCTGTCAATTTGTCCCTCATCAATTAATCAGTATATAAACTCAACATACCCTTATATTTTCAAATAACCTTTTATATTCCATTAATAGAAGTTAGAATTATCTTTGAGGTAATTTTTCTTCCTTCATAAGTTAAATGATAGTAGCGTACTGGCACATGAATAAATAATGGAATAGAAAAGAATCCAAAAAGAAACTGCATATAAAGACACCTGATTCATGACCAAAGAAGCAGTACAGAAAAAAATTGGTTTTTCAATAAATGATACTAGGTCAACTGCATATTCACAAAAGAAAAAAAATGAATGAGCCCTATTTCACACCATATCAAAAATAAATTCCAAGGCTTTCTAACTATGATTCAAAATCCTGAATGATGCAACAAAGAATTGATAAACTTGACTACATTAAAATTAAAATCTTAAAGAATTTTAAAAATCCTGTGCATGATACAAAAATGAGAAACTGGGAGAGTATATTTGCAATTTCTCACAAATAAATGGCTAATATCCTTAATACACAAAGAACTCTTAGAAATCAATGGGTAAGAGACACATAGAAAAGTGAGCAAAATAAACAATCACCTACAGTCGATCCCCACACAATACAAAAATTATAACCAGAATAACTCACAATAGGAGAAATGCAAATTAAACAACACTGAGATACCACATCTCACCTATCAGACTGGCAAAAATGAAAAGTTATGATACATTCCTTTGTGAAGGATGTGCGGAAACAGGCGCTCTTATAAGCTGCTGGTGAGAACGCAGCTGGATGTGGCCTTATGAAAGGCATCCAGCAATGTCTACACTTACTTTGTTCCCAGCAACCCACCTCTAGGAATTTCACCTGAAGACATACCCCCAATAATACAAAAATACATACACTTAAGGCTACTCAATGCAGTACTGCCTTTTAAAAAAGATTTTGTTTATTTATTTGAGAGAAAGAGAGAGCACAAGCAGGGGGGAGAGGTAGAAGGAGAGGGAGAAGCAGACTCCCCGCTGAGCAGGGAGCCCAACTCGGGGCTCGATCCCAGGACCCTGGGATCATGACCTGAGCTGAAGGCAGACACTTAACCAAGTGAGCCACCCAAGCGCCTCTGCAGCATTGTCTTTAACTGCAAAATACTGGAAACACCTTGAATGCCCATACCAGGACAGTAGCTCAATAAACTATAGTATATCTGTACAAAGACACATTAAAGAGAATGAGAAAGACTGCTATAAATTGGTGTAAAGAGATTTCTAGAATACATTAAATGAAAAAAAGCAAAGTGCAGAAACAGATCTAATTATGGCAACTTCTGTGTAACAAAGGGGAAATAACACAATAAATATACATGTATCTGATCATTTATGCAAAAAGAAACACAGGAAGGAGAAAAACAAAAACCCAACTAGACTGTTTACCTCCTAGGGATGGCTGGGGACAGAAGGAATGGGGTAGGGGAGGGGCACTTCTCTGAATACATCATCTCCTAATTCTGACATGTGGAACTGAACCTTAGTAGTGTTTCACATCCTCGCAGTCAATTAATTAATTAAACAAGGGTAGGGGAAACCCTAAAATGGAACACAATAGGAACAAATGGACCCAACTGCATTTCAAATAAGTAACACAGTCACCCAGGGTGGAGGGTAGGGGAAGAATCCAAGTATCTTCTGAAAACAGTATTTTGACTATAAATCCTCAAACTCTCAAGCTAAAGACCAAAAAAAGTATACACTTTGAACTCTACCTGGCAGATTTGTTTTTGGCAGTGGTACGATGAGCAATTCTGTAACTACTGCCTACATATTCTAGGATTGAGAAAATAAATATATTATAATGAAAGCCAGGTTTCTCACTGTCGGGAGACTGGGATTACAATTACAGAGAGTGAAAAGGCTACTCTAAATACTGTCAAGTGGATTTGGAAGTAACCGTGTGAACTCATAAGGTTTTAATATATATGGAGGGAAAAAGACACAGAAATTGATAAAGATATGTAAGTGCACACATGTGTGTGTTTCCTCTCTGCTGAGCAGGCTTAAAAACAACAATACGCTCAAAGGCAACGAACACACCTAGTTTTCAAAGGCTTTATTTCTTTTAATTTAAATTCAGTTAATTAACATATAATGTATTATTTGTTTCAGGGGTACAGGTCTGTGATTCATCAGTGTTACTTAACACCCAGTGCTCACCAGAACACACCTTCCCAATGTCCAAAGGCTTTAAGTGCCATCCTCCACTAAAAGGAACAAGACCTTCTTCTTGAAGAAGAGGCTGACTCTGGGCTAGGTATGGAGAAATAGAAAACTTCTCATGTCAAAAATTAAGGGGTTGCTCAAAAAATAGGGACACATTGAAAGAACACCAGAGTCAGCTCGAAGGGGCTCTCACTGACCAAATAGGGGACAATAAAATGATGCTAACCAAAAAAAAAAAAAAAAAAAAAAAGATGCTAACCACTGACAGCCCACTGAGTAAGAATCCATTCTTCCACACTGACATAAATGAATATATAGATGGAGCAAAAGTGAAAACTCCTTCTTTGTTTTTTTTGAAAACAACTTCTTGTAAGTAGAATGCCAACTACTAAATGTAGAAAGAATGATGGAATTCAAAAACTACTACTTGGCAAAAATCATACTAATAACTGATTCTGGAAAGGATCATGAAGAATTGCTAAAACTAGGGTATGAACGTCTGATGCGAAAGAGAATATTTACAAAGTCTCAAAGTATTTTTGACAAGATACTTATGAATTACAAAAGGAACATGGTAACCTGATAGCGGAAAAACCAGACATCACCTTAACCAAATTAAGTTAGTATCACCAGGAATGGAACAGATTGACCAATGCTGCACCAAGGACATGTGGCTTCTGTGGAACTTCTGCCCCAAACCCATAACCCCAACCTAATCACAAAGAAACACTGAGAAACCTAAATCTGGAGGACAGTCTACCAAATAAACTGGCCTACATTCTTTAGTAACAGCCAGGTCACAAAAGATAAAGACTGAGGAACTGTCCCAAATTTAAGAAGAAAAGAAGAGCGTGACAACTAAATGTAATTCACTATCCTGGATTGAAAGCTGGACCAGAAAAAAAAATGTTCTTCTTTTTTGCTAAAATGGACGTTAGCACAATTGGTGAAATTTAATTAAAGTCTAGAGATGAGAAACTAGCATTTTATCAATGTTCACTTCCAGATCTGGTAATTGTACTATGGTTATAAAAGCGAACAGGGGTGCCTCGGTGGCTCAGTCGGTTAAGCATCTGCCTTCCACTCAGATCATGATCTCGGGGTCTGCTTCTCCCTCTCCCTCTGTGCACTCTCTTGCTCTCGCTCTCACTCTCTCTCAAGTAAATAAGTAAAAATCTTTAAAAAAAATAATGCTATATAGATTAAGGATCTAAATATAAAATGTAAAATAATAACACTCTTGAAAAAAGTACTGGAAACTGTCTTCTTGACCTTCGGATAGGGAAAGAATTTATAAACACACACACACCCCTAACCTAAACAAAAGATTAACAAACTGGACTATATTAAAATTAAGAACTTCCATTTATCAAAAGATACCATTAAAAGAGAAAGAGAAGGCAAAGAGTGGGAGAACATTATGTGCAACACAAATAAATGACAAAGGGCTCACATCTAGAATAGATGTGAATATATATATTCAGAATATAAATATATATAAATATATTAATATTAATATATTATACTTGTATATAATATATTGTATATTATATTAATAAATATATTCAAAATATAAATCAGTACAAAAAAACACATTACACCACCTCATACCCATTTCTATGGCTACTATAAAAAAAAAAAGTGCTGGTGAGGACATGGAAAAATTAAAGCACTTGTTAGGAAGAGAATTCCTTGGTGGGAATGGAAATGGTGAAGCTGCTGTGGAAAACAGTTATGGAGGCTCCTCAAAAATTAAAAATAGAATTACCATATGACCCAGAAATTCCATTTCTGAGTATATACCCAAAAAACTGAAAGCAGGGCTTCTATGAGATATTTATACATATATGTTCACAGCTATTATTTACAATAGCCAAAAGTCCATGTGGAAATAACCCGAGTGTCCACTGATGGAAGAATGGATAAGCAAAATGTCGTATTTACATACAGTGGAATATTACTCAACATTTAAAAAGGAAATTCTGGGGTGCCTGGCTGGCTCAGTCGGTGGAGCATGTGACTCTTGGTTTCAGGGTTGTGAGTTCGAGCCCCATATTGGGTGTAGAGATTACTTGAAAAAAACAAAATCTTTAAAAAGAAAAAAAAAAGGCAATTCTGACACATGCTACAGTGTAGATGAATGCTGAGGACATTACGCTAAGTGCAATAAGCCAGTGGCAAAAAGACAAACACTGTGTGATTCCACTTATATGAGGTACTTATGTAGTTAGATTCACAGAGACAGAAAGTACAACAATAGTTGCCAGGGGCTAGGGAGGGGGAATGGGGAGTTGTTGTTTAATGGGGACAGAGTTTCAGTTTTGCAAGATGGAAGTTTTGGAGATGGATGGTGCTAATGGTTGCTCAATGTGAATGTACTTATTGCTACTGAACTGTACACTTAAAAATGGTTAAGATGATAAATGTTATGTGTATTTTATCACACACACAAAAAAAGTTGAAAAAGATAACACAGTAGCAAAATGGGCGATTGATTTGAACAGGCATTTCACAAAGAGGATATCTAACTGTCCACTAAACATATAAAAGTAAGGTATGAAAAGGTGCTTAATTCCATTGATAATAATGCAAATGCAAATTAAAGCCACTTCAGACCACTCCTTGACCACTTCAGCCACTCCTTGATCTGGGTGGTGGCTGCAGAGTATGTGCACTTTGTGGTGATTCACTAAGCTGAACACAGATACCGTGTAAACTGTTCTGAATGTATACTTCATCAAAAAAACAGGGGTGCCTGGCTGGCTCAGTCAGAAGAGCATGCAACCCTTGATCTCAGCTGGGGTCATGAGTTTGAGCCCCATGTTGGGTGTAGAGATTACTAAAAATAAACAAACTTGAAAAAGGTTTAAAACAAACAAAATAAAACTATTTTCCAACTTCCTTTTACACAAAGAAGCTACTTGCAGGCTGATATCTTTCCATATTTCAATTTTTGTTATACAATTCTGCAAATACATGTGCACTTCCATACATAAACATTCCCCATCAACAATAGTTCAAAAAATTTCTGAAATTGATGAAGGGAAGACATTTTTAGCCTCCTTATTCATAACAGATGCAAAATGCAAATTATTTGGCAAAAACCTAGATACAGGAGCGCCTGGTTGGGCCAGTCGGTAGAGCATCCAACTCATGATCTCAGGGTTGTGAGTTCAAGCCCCACGTTGGGTGTAGAGATTACTTAATAAAAAAAATAATAAAATTGCTGCGCAGGCTCAAGCCTGGAAGATGGTGGCGGCTGAAGCAGGCCATCTGAGGCGGCGGTGTTGGCCCTGCTGCTGCGGAGCCTGCGTCTGCCTGGGAACTGTTGGCTCCAGCAGGGCTCTATCACAAGAAGATTGTTGATCATCATGAAAATCCTAGAAATGTGGGGTCCCTTGACAAGACATCAAAAAATGCTACAACTGGATTGGTGGGGGCTCCAGCATGTGGTGATGTAATGAAATTGCAGATTCAAGTGGATGAAAAGGGGAAGATTGTGGACTCCAGGTTTAAAACAGTTGGCTGTGGGTCTGCTACTGCCTCCAGCTCGTTAGCCACTGAATGAGTACAAGGGAAGATGGTAGAGGAAGCCTTGACCATCAAGAACACGGACATCGCCAAGGAGCTCTATATACCACCCCCACCCCCCCTCCCCACCCCACCCCCGTGAAACTGCACTGCTCCATGCTGGCGGCAGATGCAATCAAGGCTGTGCTGGCTGACTACAAACTGAAATAAGAAACCAAAAAAGGAGAGGTGGAGAAGAAATGAGCCCTCAGCAAAGCTTGCAGCCAGGTCATACCTGCTGTCTGTCCACTCGCTGTGCAATCACTATAGATGTTCGGGAGCCCCCCACACTACAGTAAAGGAGCTCTGAGACACACACAGCACTTGCTGGTCACGTGGTGGCTCACATGCAAGCAAAATACACAGTTTACTCATTCCAAGTCCTGTGCCTTCTTTCAGCCCACTCTTATTGCCTTAACCCAGTTTGTGTATATTTTGAATTGTGTGTATGGCTTCAAAACTGAAATCAGTCACAAAGTCTCAAGTCTCAAGCGGTAGTCCAGGAAGTGCGCAAAGATCTAATTTCACCCGAATCTATCTTGGAGAAGATTACCAATAGAAGGCCATGGTATGATTATTTGATAGAACTAATTATTGTACATAAAACAGATCTGCATATAAAATAAAAGAATGTAAGACCAAAAATAATAATAAAATTAAAATTAAAAAATTTTTAAAAAGAATGTTTAAAAAAAAACCTTCTAGATACAAATGATGAAATAATACAACCAACGTATCCATGCTTCTCAAGGTAAAGTCCGAGTTTCATGGTCTGCAACATCAACTCAAAATTTAAGGTTAGTTTTAAAACTTGCCTTTCAAGTTTCAGAGATGGATTATTCAATCATACGGTTAACTAATTTTCATACTGAAAAGGCATGACCACAAATAATCATTAAGAGTCATCAATTATTTAAATAGATTCTAACTGCTATTTACCAATTCTCATCTATTAACTTTTAGAAAAAAGTATTCTTTTTGAATATTCTTTTGAATGAAAAAGTGTATTGCTTCTACAGGATTAACCAGGAACACCTGAGCAGTGTGTGAAACCTGCAAAGTGCATGCATATAGGAGACCATCCCTATGTGGCAAATAATCCTCTCTGCTCACTGTGACAAAGAATTAGCCAAACGAAGGCCCCGAATCAGATGTCACAGCTACTCACAAGAATGGGAACAATTTCCTCAAAACTCACTGAACAGCAGTAATGCTGTATTTTATATTTACAAAAACTCCAATCAGCAATGAGGTGCTCTCGTCAAAAAGGTGCTTTCTCCTACACCTCAACTAGATCTAGTCTCAAACAATATTTGAAATGAAAGAGGTAAAGAAATGTATATCCCCATGCCCGCCACTACAAGGAAAGTGCTGAATACTGCGCAGTGACAGAGACACACATGTGGGTGTCCCCATGAATGGGTGAGTACGTGTACGTGGTGTGTATATGACTAAAAGCCAAAGGCCTCATTCATCTGGTTAGTCATCAATGCTCCATCACAGTTACAGGAATTCAAGTTGTGGGAAGTGTCCAAATGCTAGAGAAAGCACAGTGAAATATGAAAACTTAGGAAAATAAGTTTGTGGAGTCTCCAAGTCCTTTTGATCTTTTCAATTTTTCTGTTCATTTTCACTATTTTCTTCTTCTTTTTTTTTAAGATTTTATTTATTTATTTGACAGAGAGAGACACAACAAGAGAGGGAACACAAGCAGTGGGAGAGGGAGAAGCAGGCTTCCCGCTGAGCAGGGAGCCTGATTCGGGGCTCGATCCCAGAACCCTGGGATCACGACCCGAGCCGAAGGCAGACGCCTTCGAGCCAAAGGCAGACTGAGCCACCCAGGCGCCCCACTATTTTCTTCTTTCCTTCTTTGTCTTTTCACTTCAACTTCTATTCAGTGACTTTTTCCTTCTCCTTTCTTAAGTAAAAGCTATTGCTTCAGGCTAAAGTGTTCCCAAGTAGTTTCACCTCTTCTAAGACCCTCCTCACTACACACATACACACCACCCCCTACTTAGGTGAGGCAACCAAGGACAGCCAAAGCTATGGGCAGTGGCGTGTGCTGGCACACAGCAGATACACAGTTGTTTTGCTTTACAATGAAAAAGTACTCACTGTTCAAAACCAAACTACCATCAGCTCCAGATACAGGCCTCAGAAGATGTGACATGCCTGTTCAGGGCATACTTCACAGGAAACCTTCAAAGACCCTGCCTGCCACTGATGAGGAGGCAACAGAAGAAAAGCAGTAGAACACATCCACTGCCAGTGTTGCAACCTGTTCTTCCAGTCACGTAAATAACAGGTCACCCAGTCACACAGGCACTCTGAAGACACCCCCAGCAAGTGAGTAACCAGTTAGGTCAGAAAATGACAGCTATCTTACACAAGAGTGGCAGCACTGCCATCAAGGAAGTAATTCAGGGTGTTGATTCAGACTAACGGAAGTAGGGCAAAGGTCTATTCCTGGTACCATTCTCTGGGCCATAGGATGACACCCAGCAGCTCATCAAAACTGCAGCAAGGAGAAAATCTGGGGGCACCTCCAAGCCCGTGGAGTAAGTCTGGGTTTAGTTTTGATAACCCTGGAATAGAAAAACCAGCATTTCCAGCTAGATCTTTCAACACATAAGGAAGTCCCTCATTAGCTGTTCCATGAGGTGCTTCTTAAAATAATTAAGCCACAATCTATCAAAGCCCTGCCTGGACAAAAGGCTTTTGAATGGATCATGTTTCAAACAGTGCTTAGTTTCTCCTATGAGACTAGCACTAACCCTCTCCAGGCTTTCCCCCCAGAGTCAGTTTCTACTCAAAACACAAAATTCCCAGGACAAACAAGCAAAGAATAAGTGGATTCTGCACTAAGAAAGACTAGAAGACTGTATGGATCTCTGTGCAATATACCTAAGATCTGACCGGCAGAAAAATGGCCCGTAGTCATCTTGTCCCTTGGGTGGTCCAAAACAACACAGACACTGAGAGCACCCCACAGAAAAAGACTATTCTTTTCAGGAATCAGTCCTGAGCCAGTAAAAGTGTCTAGAGATAATCAATAAAAATGCTACTACCTGGGGCGCCTGGGTGGCTCAGTCGTTAAGCGTCTGCCTTCAGCTCAAGTCATAATCCCAGGGTCCTGGGATCGAGCCCCAAGTTGGACTCCCTGCTCCGCAGGAAGTCTGCTTCTCCCTCTCCCTCTGCCCCCCTACTGCTTGTGTGCTCTCTCTCTCTCTCAAATAAGTAAATCTTAAAAAAAAGGGGCGCCTGGGTGGCTCCGTTGGTTAAGCGACTGCCTTCGGCTCAGGTCATGATCCTGGAGTCCCGGGATCAAGTCCCGCATCGGGCTCCCTGCTCGGCGGGGGGTCTGCTTCTCCCTCTGACCCTCTTCCCTCTCTTGCTATCTGTCTCTCATTCTCTCTCTCTCAAATAAATAAATAAAATCTTTAAAAAAAAAAAAAAATGCTGTCATTTATGAAGCCCTTGCCATGTGCCAGACTCTGTGCTACCCACTTCCATACATTCCTCATTTCATCCTGATCATGGTGCTGTGAAGCACATGCAAACAAAGCCAGGGTCTGTCTGCTTCTGAAGCCCGCAGTCACCATCCTGTACTAACAAGAACCGAACCAGCCTCGAAAAGAGTGTAAAGAAAACTAGTTAAGCTCCAACTAAATTAATATCGCCCAATTTTAACAGGATTAATACGGGATCAGTTGTCAGAAAATGAAGAACAGTTTATGGTGTGCAAGGGGGTGGGGTGGGATTAAAAATACCCTCCCTAGGCGTTTCAGGAATGTTATTGCTGGTCATCCTTTAAGACCTACCACACATGCTCTTTCGCAAAACCTTCACAGGCTAGCAACAATGTTTTCCTGAAATGCCTATGCTGTCCTCCTACTCCCCCAGGGAATCTGACTTTTTTGCATGTATTTTAGCTATGCATGTATGTGACAACCTCCACCCGTTACACCACAAGCTCCCTAAAGAAAAGACTCTAACTCCAGCTCACACTGGCACAAGAGCCTTGCACAAGGCAAGTGCTCAATGATATGTTTCATAAACAAGTCTACTATTTGGTTTCATTTGTAAAGCCAAACCAAACAAACCAAGTCTACCACACTGTGAACTCTTCAAAGGCTATGTGTTCTCAGCACCAGCAGAGGGCGAATCCTAAACAATGTTTATTTAATAAATCAAACATCATACTAAGATTCGCTCCTTCTATAATCCATCACATATTCAAACATTGCCACATTAATACCTTTGACAACGATGCTGCTGTTCCAGGTTTTACAAGTTTGCCTCCTGTAGATGCTGAAGAGCTGTTTTCAGGTTTCGTTTTTTCTACTGTTTGCGTTTTGCTTATCCCAGACACTTTAGGCACTGAGCCAACACTCCTGCTTGCTTTCTTCATTCTGGGTTGCCTCTTCGTGATGCATTTACAAGCAAATCTGTGGAAAGAAATGGCATTATACTAAGAACACAACTGGAAGAAAGCTCTTTAGAAATTTGTCTCTGAAAATTTTTACCATGCAATAAATAAAAATGTTTGAAAGCTGGGCGCCTGGGTGGCTTAGTCCCTAAGTGTCTGCCTTCAGCTCAGGTCATGACTGGGAAGCAGGAAGCCTGTTTCTCCCTCTCCCACTCCCCCTGCTTGTGTTCCCTCTCTCGCTGTCTCTCTCTCTGTCAAATAAATAAATAAAATCTTTAAAAAAATGTTTGAAAACTAGATATTGATACAGAAAATAAAAAGTTGAAAAGCTCTTAGACTTGCTAATCAGAATGCACCCCACGTTTAAGGCTTCCTCCTTGAATATTACTAACTTGAAACTATTTCTAGTTCAGTCATTAAAAGGAATACCCTAGGGGCCGCCTGGGTGGCTTAGACAGTTTAGGGTCTGACTCCTGATTTTGGCTCAGGTCATGATCTCAGGGTCCTGAGACTGAGCCCACATCCAGCTCCATGCTGAGCCTGGAGCCTGCTTAAGATTTCTCTCTCCCTCTCCCTGCCACCCCCCCACCCGCCACCTGCAGGACCACATGCACGAACTCTCTAAGAAAAAAAAAAAAGGGATATCATAGATCTCTAATGGAACTGGCTAAATACAACACAGCATACATTATCCTTAGCAATTAATGAAGCAATAATCATCCTGGCATTTGAGAATTAGCCATTTTGTAGGTATTTAAGTTAAGGGTGAGCATATTTTCTAAATTATCTGGCACAGTCCTAATTTCAAGTATCTGCTGTGATAACCTCCCATAAGCCAGGAGAACATCCCAGAAACTCCAACATTTAGGCTCTAAATATATTTCCCAGCATATCTCTTTTATCAAGAGGCAGTATCAAAATTCCTTATCAGAACGTAAACCTCAGGGGCACCTGGGTAGCCCAGTCAGTTGGGTGCCTGCCTTCGGCTCGGGTCATTGTCCCAGAGTCCTAGGATCGAGCCTCGCATCAGGCTCCCTGCTCAGTGGGGAGTCTGCTTCTCCCTCTCCCTCTGCCCCTCACCCTGCTCATGCTCTCTCTCATGTGCTCTCTCTCAAATAAATAAAATTTAAAAAAAAAAAAAGGACATAAATCTCAACTTTTTGGTTCAGAAAACAGGACCATCTACATACCTGTAAGGAATGTGACAAGTCTACCACCTAAACAGCTCATGTTTGATTTCACAGCTTAGATGACTTGAAATAACACTGGCAGCACACAAAACTGCACCCAAATAAACGCTTAGATATAGCTTTATTAACTAAACTAGAAAAGCAATCCCTACAGTAAGTAATATCAGGTTTGGAAAGATGTCATGGACCAGGTTGGCTTTCACAAAAATGAAAGTCTATTTGAACAGAAACAGTTTTGTGTATGATGACTCTGAGAAACTACTATGACCACAAAAAGAGGCTGTTCTATTCTGTGAAGATTTCTACACACTAATAAAAGTAAACTTACAGAATAACCTTTTGGAAAAGAAAACGCTCGTCCCAATAGCCTTAAGGAGTACTTTACCTACACTGAGGTTGAACACTCCAGATTTATCTTGCCTTGACATAATACAAACTGTACCAACAGGTTTGGTGGCAGGAACACTGAGACAGGGCAAAGGGGGCTCTGCTCCTCCCCTCAACATGGTAAGGCCCTTGAGCAAAAAGAACACTCTTATTAACAGCAATCAAAACACAGCGAAACCTCGGCAGCAAGTCTATGCTTTCCTCAACTACAGAATGAAGGAATGACACTGGATCCATCGCTAACTCAAAGTACTATGGAAAAATCAAGCTCCTAAGAACCTTTCCTTCAACTTTTCACTTCCCCTTTTTATTTACCTGCTCTTTTCTAAGTCTCATATCTTATAGATGGTTCCCTGAAGTTTCTTTCTTCTCTTCTCCAAATTCCACACCCACCCACACTCCTTTCTACACCACTCAGACCCTCTACCATTCTCTGCCTACTCATCCAGCTCCTGCCAAATTAAATTTTCATAATAGAACTGACTGCAATAATAAAAATGTTTTATGTATATCTGTGCTGTCCAATACAGTAACCACTAGCACTTGTGGCTACTGAGCACTTAAAATGTGGCTGGTGTGACTAAAGAAATGCATTTTTAATTTTATTTAATTTTAACCAACTTAAACTTAAAGGTACATGGTAGCTACCATACTGGACAATGCAACAGACTGTCCCTTTCTGCTGCTACCACTTAAAACCTAATGAATTACCACTTTCCATCCACTAGGATGGCTATAATCAAAAAGACAGAGGGGTGCCTGGCTGGTTCAGTCAGTGAAGCATTCAACTCTTGATCTTGGGATTGTAAATTCAAGCCCCACATTGGGTGGAGAGATTACTTTTTTTAAAAAATCTAAAAAAAAAAAAAAAAAAAAATAGATGGTAACAAATGTTGTAAAGGATATGCAGTAATTAAAACCCTCACATGCAGCTGGAAGGAATGTAAAATTGTGCAGCCGCTTTGGAAAACAGTCTAGCAGTTCCTCAAATGCTTAAACACAGAGTTACCATATGATCCAGCAAGTCTACTCCTGGATTAATACCCAAGAGAAATGAAAACATTTGTCCACAAATTTATATACAAATATCCACAGACACATTATTCATAATAGCCACAAACTGGAAACAACCCAAACAACCTCAAAAAATTCTCCCAAATTAAACCATAACAGAATTCTTTGTTAGCATTTAAATTTTTACTTATCAACATGTATTTGTTATTTACTGGATACATACTACTATCACATAGTTCTGTTTATATGCCTTCTGCATACAAAATCTTTTTCTTTCAAGTCCAAATGTCTATCAACTGATGAATGGAGAAACAAAATGTGGTATATCCATCCGATGGAATATTATTTGGGCATAAAAAAGAAATGAACTACCAATACATAGTACAACCCTGAAAACATTATACCAGATAAAAGACACCAGACACAAAGAATCGTATACTGTATGATTCCATTTATACAAATTGTCCAGAATAGGCAAATTCATAGAGACAAAAGTAAATCAGAGGTTGTCAGAGGTTAGGGTAGCAGGAATGGATACTGACAGCTAACGGACACAGGGTTTCTTTTCTGGGATGAAACATTTAGAATTAGTCTGTGATAATGGCTGTGAATATACTGAAAACCAGTGAATTTTACAATTTAAAATGGGTGAATTGTGTGGCACATGAATTATATCTCAATAAAGTGGTTATAAAAACAAAACAAAAAACACCTGGGGAGCCTAGCTGGCTCAGTTGGAAGAGCATGCAACTCTTAATGTGAGTTCAAGCCCCAAGTTGGGTGTACAGATTACTTAAAAATAAAATCTTAAAGGGGAGTCTGGGAGGGTCAGTTGTTAGGCGTCTGCCTTCGGCTCAGGTCATGATCCCAGGGTCCTGGGATTGAGCCCCGCATCGGGTTCCCTGCTCAGCAGGAAGCCTGCTTCTCCCTCTCCCACTCCATCTGCTTGTGTTCCCTCTCTCGCTGTGTCTCTCTCTGTCAAATAAATAAATAGAATCTTTGAAAATAAATAAAATAAAATAAAATAAAATCTTTAAAAAAAAAAAACCTAATGAACATCAAACAAGGACTTCTAGAAAGTAGATCCGAACATTATAAAATACCCGATAAGTCGGGGCGCCTGGGTGGCTCAGTCGTTAAGCGTCTGCCTTCAGCTCAGGTCATGATCCCGGGGTCCTGGGATTGAGCCCCACATCGGGCTCCCTGCTCGGCGGGAAGCCTGCTTCTCCCTCTCCCGCTCCCCCTGCTTGTGTTCCCTCCCTCGCTGTGTCTCTCTCTGTCAAATAAATAAATAAAATCTTAAAAAAAAAAAAAAATACCCCATAAGATAAAGAGAAGGACTACAGTTTTGCAAAGATCAGAGAGAGACAAGCAGCATAGCCAAAAGCTTTAAAAATGCTGAGATACACACTGGTCCAAGACACTGGCAGCTTGAGATCTTAGATCTTAGACCACTCATTCTTACCCACATTGGACCCAAAGCTCCCTTTCTCCAACAAATATGTAAATATACCTTTACTACTGAAGTGGAATCCAAAGCTAACTTATTTATTATATACACACAGGTACTTTCTAAAAATATCTACATGATATGGCAACTAAAACATAAAAAATAAAAATAATTTGTAATAAATGTGAATTTCAATATGTGAATTTTCAAGCAAGACTATATGAGGAATAAAACAGTAAGAAATCCACACCTCTAAATTAAATCACTGTGAATTTGACTACAGAGAGTCTTGACTTGGGCAGTTTGTAGTACTGAAACTCAGATACCATGCCATCTATCATGCATGCTATCAACAATGTGATTTTCTAAAAGGATGAATCACTCTTAGTGTGATGGTTAATTTTATATGCCAACTTGACTGAGCCATGGAGTGCACAGACATTTGATTAAATTATTCTGGGTGTGAGGATGTTTCTTTTTCTTTTCTTTTTTTTTTTTGAATAAGATCTGGTTTTGTTTTGTTTTTAGGGTTTCTTCGTGAGGATGTTTCTGAATGAGATTAACATTTGAATTTACAGAGACTCCTGACTCTTTGAGTTGGGATGTTGGTCTTTTCCCATCTTTGGACTCCACTTGAAAAATTGGCTCTTCTTCCGTCTCAGTCCCACCAACTTTCAGACTTGAATTTACAAGTGATTCTCAGGCCTTCAGACTTGGACTGGAACTTACACTGTTGGCTCTCCTGGGTCTGAAGCTTGCCGATTGCAGATCTTGGTCCTTCTCAGCTTCCATGATCATGTGAGCCAACTCCTTATAATAAATCTGTGTGTGTGTGTGTGTCTAGATCCTACTGGTCTGTTCCTCTGGAGAACCCTGACTAATACATTTGGTAAAGCTGAAAACAAAACAATTTCTCCTCAATGTCTACAGTAACTGCATTCCTGGAAAATTCCATCTATACCAAAATTACACTTAAAAAATGCCCTCTTTGTGTAAAATGGAATTAGATTCTAGGCTCAGTCATAAAGTTTTTTTCTTTTTTTTTTTAAGATTTTATTTATTTATTTGACACAGAGAGATAGCAAGAGAGTGAGCACAAGCAGGGGGAGCGGCAGGCAGGCAGAGGGAGAGGGAGAAACAGGATCCCCACCAAGCACAGAGCCCGATGTGGGGTTCAATCCCAGAACCCTGGGATCATGACCTGAGCTGAAGACAGCCGCTTAACGGACTGAGCCATCCAGGCGTCCCATAAATGGTTTTTTTCTATCTATGTAAATTATTCAACAAGATATTCCAAAGTTGTGGCAGATGACAGGAAAAGTTTTGATTTTGCAGAACTGATACTTCATTGAGTCTAGAATCCCATGGCCCCTACTTACTAAATTTCAATAGCAACCACCAACCACCGAGATGAGAAAAGCTTCCATGATTTTCTAAAATGACCCCTATCTAAGGGCAAAGATCCTCAAAAATGGATTCTAATTCACCAGCGGATCTTGTCCCCTACCTGGTTAAGAAGAAGGAATCGCTAACCCTGCCTCTCGAGTCCCCTGAGCATGGGAGAGATTACAGAGTAGAGGGAAAGGACCAGCACAGTTCATAGCACTTCAAGTGTCTAAAAGTTGAAAAAAGGAGTAAAATTTTTAAAAATTAAAAAAAAAAGGGACGCCTGGGTGGCTCAGTCAGTTGGACATCTGCCTTCAGCTCAGGTCATGATCCTGGGGTCCTGAAATCGAGTCCTGCGTTGGGCTCCTTGCTCAGCGGGAGGCTGCTTCTCCCTCTTCCTCTGCCTGCCACTACCCCTGCTTGTGCTCTCTCACACTCTCTCTTATTAACAAATAAATAAATAAAATTTTAAAAAAAAAAGTTGAAAAAAGGGGTGTGGTGTAAGTTACTACTATCCCTTCCCCAATCCTGCTCAGGGCTGTCATCAGTACCCGGCACTATTTCTAGTCCAGAGAAGTCAAGGTTTGGGAGGAATAAAAAGTAGCTCTCCTCACAAGAATAGTATGGATCCTGCCTCTATAAATACTAAGAATAGTCTCCAACTACAATAAATCCCTGAAGTGGGGTGCCTGGGTGGCTCAGTCGTTAAGCGTCTGCCTTTGGCTCAGGTCATGATTCCAGGGTCCTGGGATCGAGCCCCGCATTGGGCTCCCTGCTCTGCAGGAAGCCTGCTTCTCCCTCTCCCACTCCCCCTGCTTGTGTTCCCTCTCTCGCTGTGTCTCTCTCTGTCAAATAAATAAATAAAATCTTAAAAAAAAAAATAAATCCATGAAGTATGTTTAATGTATTTCTCAAATAATATTTCTTAAAAACATCAAAACGGATGCAGTGCTCCCAAAATAGGGAAAGGCACTAAAGGCCTTGAGCCCCTCCCATGTGGCCGGCATCATGTCCCAGCTGTGCTGTACCTGGTACAGTTCACTGAATCCTCACAAGAGCCCACATAGGCATTGACAGAGGCTCAGACAGAACTCACTCTCCCTGGGTCACCATTCAGTAGTCTGAATCCAAACCCCATACCCTGCCCACTGCTCCATAGAGTCCCCAGTGCAACCACACACAATAATTCATCAGGAATGTGCAGTTTTCATCTCAATAAATATTTCACAGGATACGACCAAAATGTAACAACACTAAAACTATACTGCTCAATCTGCCCTTCTAGATTTATCTACCTGTCCTTTGGATCAGTGCTGATATTCTTGACCAAATTTTTTTCATTTTGAAGGTACTGTCATGTTATTTAATATAAAACCTATTGTTTTTAGAGCACAAAATTTATCGCCAGTTCTAAATCAGTATGTACTAAGTTACAGCTGTAAAAATAAAATTCTTAGCTATAAGCGTATTAATTTATAGATACCTGCTACTTTTTAATTTAAAATAGTTATTTGTTAGGCATGGGCAGAGACCCAGCTGCCCTCATTTTACAGAAATAACCCTGCATTAAGAAGGCTGCAGTCTGGGTGGCCAGAACTCTCACAAGGATGTCCCTGTACTTGGACTCCCCAGGACAGGATTTACAGCTCCAGGAGCCCTCCCTAAAGCTAATTACACATCCACAGCCACATAAGTAGCTTGAGTTTCCTTTACATCTACAAGGAGATCACATAATTAAAACCTACTGAGGAAAACAAATAAAGGGCCATCTCTTACCTGCCAGATATGGTAGATAAAATACTACTTAAAAGTCAAAGCACGGGGCGCCTGGCTGGCTCAGTTGTAGAGCATTTGACTCTTGGTCTCAGGGTGGTGAGTTCAAGCCCCATGTTGAGTGTAGAGATTACTTGGAAAAAAAAAAAATCAAACCACAGACTCTTAAAAATGCTAAATATTTTGGAGGCCATTAATAGGAAATCCTGCATGCAACATCACTGACAAATCTTCTAATTACAAACATCTACTGTTGGAGGAGACTACTAAAAAGTTCTGAAGCAAGTCATTATTTACTCAACATTCACTGAATACTTACTTTGTGCCATGGGAAATGCCACTTCTCTAGGACACTAGTCACACAAAGCATGAATAAATACATGGACACATAAAGATAATTAAGACAAAAATAATACCTACTTTCAAGGAGCTCACAGTTTAGTGGAAGAAACAAGATACAATAAAAAAACAGTGAAGAGGACCCCATCCTTCATAAATTTTGCTGACAAAATAAGGTAAACAGATATACAAGGCACAATGGCAGTAGAAAGAGCTAGTCCTTGGTTCTGCCTCTAGGGAACGGGGTGAGAGGTACACCTCACAGAGTTGTGAGAAAGCATGGGCTCACTTGAAGGACTCTAAGAACTTGGGTCTGGTTAGAATACAGAAATGTCAAAAGGACTAGTGGGGAAGGGCCCAGCAGGCCTTTGTCTGAAACTGGATAGCAAACTACAGACAGACTAAAGTCAGTGCAGCCCTAACTCGGATTTACAAATCCTAAAGATGAACCTGGTGCTGGTGTGGAGGATGGGCTGAAGGGGCATAACATGCTGGTGGGGCTCAAGCATGAGAAAGCCTGATCGTCATCTCCTTCCCTGTAACTCCTTTCCTCTGACCTGACTCCAAGCTCAAAAGTACCATTCTTGGGGCACCTGGGTGACTCAGTCGGTTAAGCGTCAGACTCTTAACTGCGGCTCAGGTCATGATCTCAGGGTTGTGCGATCGAGCCCAGCGTTGGGCTCCATGCTCAGTGCAGAGCCTGCTTGTCCCTCTCCCTCTGCTTCTCCCCCCGCACTCTCTCTCACAAATAAATAAAATCTTTATTTATTTATTTTTTTTAAGATTTTATTTATTTGACAGAGAGACACAGCGAGAGAAGGAACACAAGCAGGGGGAGTGGGAGAAGGAGAAGCAGGCTTCCTGCTGAGCAGGGAGCCCAATGTGGGGCTTGAACCCAGGACCCTGGGATCATGACCTGAGCCAAAGTCAGATGCTTAACGACTGAGCCACCCAGGCGCCCCTAAATAAAATCTTTAAAAAAAAAAAAAAAGTACTACTCTCAGCCCGCAGCTCTCCCAGGATCTGAAGACCACCACAGTGCTAGTTTAAGCCTGCCTTTCTTCCACCATCAACCCCATGAATCTCCAGCCACGCCTCCAGATTCCACACCATCTGTGTCCATTGGCAACTTGGTACACGGGCCCTCGGAACTGGGCACAGATGCTACACAGATCTGGTCTGGCAAGCAAAGCTCAGTGTGATATTACTTCTCTTGATCTAGACGCTGAAGCTCCTCTTAACTTAAAGAAAGAAAAGCTGCCTTTCTAGGAACTACCAGAAGCACACACTGAGTTCATGGTTACCTAATACAAGTCTTTTTCACGCAAATGGCCACTAAGCTACTTTTTCCTCTTTTTTTTCCCCTAACATTTTATTACAGAAATTTTCAAACACATGGAAATGTTGAAGAAATTGTAAACACCTCACTGTTCTCCTTTTCATAGCTGTGTAATTTATATTCTGAAAAAAATTACACCTGTGTCTGATAAAATTTTCATTTGGTCCAATTCAGCTCAAGGCTTCAGTCTTTAGGATATCTTAAAATTCTGACTTTGACTTAAAACCACAGTTCTCCCTCGAACAAGTGCTGTCTTTAACCTAAGTCACATATCCACTCAGGATCCTCATCTACAATACAAGGAGGCTGGATTCTAAGGTATCTCAAAGGTACCTTCTGACTCCAAAAACCTTCTAACTTAGTAAAATTCACAGAACTGATGACAATGTTACATAGGTCCGAGCAATGACAAGGCTCCCTCCAGGTCTCAGAAACAGTAGCAGAGTACTGAACTGAAGTCAGGAGAGCTGGGTTCAAGCTCCAGTTTTGCATACAAGCTGTGTGACTGTGGGCAGATCTCTTAATCACCTTCTATCTTTTCAACTCTGTCTTCTCTCCTGTAAGAGGAGCTGATAAAACCTAACTGTAGAGTTCTTGGACAAAATAACATGTATAGACAAAGAAAAAAAACAAAAATCCTGATACACTCATTCCAGGGGAATTCACTTTGCCACGGTGCAAAGGTCAGGGGGGGGAAAAGGTGCAACAACCCAAGATCAGGAATGGGAATTTATCTCAGTGATTCAGAAACTCCATCCTCCCCAACCCCCCACCTATGAGGAGCACACCAATCAAGTTTCAAAAATAATGCCAAAAGGACCTTGAAATTTTATCTTTACTGTCAGGATACTGCATCAAGAAGGATCTACACTGAGTGGAGAACACAGACTGTCTTGGGAACTGCCAGCGAGCTAAGGCCCCTCCCGCACGGAGAAGCACCTTCAGCCCTGACAGCCCTCTCTCTTCCTTCTACACTCACACCAGGATTTTTTTTAAGATTTTATTAATTAATTTATCATTTATGTATTTATTTATCTGACAGAGAGCACACATGTGAGAGAGCAAGAGAGCACAAGTAGGGGTAGCAGCAGAGGTAGAGGGAGAAGCAGGCTCCCCACTGAGCAGGCAGCCCAATGCAGGGCTCGATCCCAGGACCTTGGGATCATGACCTGAGCCGAAGGCAACGCTTAAGGCAACGCTTAACCAACTGAGCCACCCAGGCGCGTGCCCAGTCACATCAGGATCTTGACAGGGTCACTACTTTTTCCTTTGAATGCCTCCTATTCACCTCCAATTAGAACTTCTTTTTCCTTCTGTTATGCAAAATATATTGCTATTTAAAACTATTTAATTTTGTTATTTAATTGATATTCTTAAATTTACCATGCTTCTTTAAAACAGCCACTATCCCAGAGACTGCCCTATCTTGCACAAACAAATGTATCCCTGGGCAAGTTACTCAACCTCTCTGAAATCTCAGTTTCCCCATAGGTAAAATGGGCTGCTAATGCTACCTCCCTTATAAGGATGTTGAGAGGATTAAATGAAGTAATGAACCTAAACTGCCTGGCAGGGTGACAGCCCACAGTAAAGATGGGATAAATGTGAGCTATCATAACATAGAGAAAAACACACTGCATGCCCCAAGTATGACTAATGCCTTATTAAAATAAAAGCAGCAATTCAAAGACACTTTGTAAGAGAAACCCTTTATAAGGAATGACTAAAGACTGTTTATACTCACTACTTACATTAAATTATATACTACTGCGCATAGATGTCAACAAACAACACTTGCTTCTGGTTCTTTCCCACTGAAAATTATATATCAGGAAATACTGAAAATATATGCTAGGGAGTTCACTGGAATGATAATCAAGAAACCTGGATTGTGGTCACAAGCCTGACAAGTCTGCATGACCTTGATAAGTCATGCTAACTCTGTGAGCCTTGTTCAGAAGGCAAGGAGGATGGATTAGGATCTTTCAGAAATTCAAAAATTCTATTTCATATTTTATACCATTCAGAACCAGGAATCAAAACTACTTTTAAAAAAGAAACTGCTGATTAGGTATAATTTTTTATGCCATTCAATATCCCACCAAAAATCCAAAAAGGGTTTCAACCCAAACAATCTAGATACATTTCTCTTTTATTTCACAAGCTCCATATCTGAAATGTAGGGATTATATTAAAATGTAAAATAAAGGGCGCCTGGGTGGCTCAGTCGTTAAGCGTCTGCCTTTGGCTCAGGTCATGATCCCAGGATCCTTGGATCGAGACCCGCATCGGGCTCCCTGCTCAGCGGGAAGCCTTCTCCTCCCTCTCCCTCTCCCCCTGCTTGTGTTCCCTCTCTCGCTGTGTCTCTCCCTGTCAAATAAATAAATAAAATCTTTAAAAATAAGTAATAAATAAATAAATAAAAATAAAATAAAATGTAAAATAAGAACAGACTTAAAACATTGAGAAGGAATCACACAGTCAAGAGAAAACTGAAATTCAGAAAACTAGCCAGACTGGAGTCAGTAACTACACGTTCCTAAATGAATCAAAACCAAAAACCAATCTGATAAAAGCATGTGGGCTACAAAAACCAAACAGAACACGGAAGAAATTCAGTAAGAAATGTTTTAATTAGATAAATCCTAATGCAACAGACTGATCCAATAGTGAATTCTTCGACACATACATGTTTCTAACCCTTCTTTTGTGAATTATGACACAGAATCAGAAACGTGCATTTAAATGTACACATTTTACAGACCTGGAGCGAGACTCCATTGAAAAAGTCAAGGTTTACTCAAAGGAAAGGCCTGAGCCCTGTCATGTCAAAACCCTGCCCACGTGCAAGTGGGTGTGTATGAGAGATGCAGGAAACAGGGAGAGGAAGGAGAGAAGCCGAGGAGAAATGCCTTTGGATGTACAATTCTCTACTTAGTCTGGATCCACATACAAAAGTCCATTAGTGCCCAAAATACTTCAATGGTTACTAAGCAGCTGACAATTTTCAAATGCTTATTTTTATGGTAAAACAGTACCTTCTCATTTTTAATACCAATTTTTTTAAAGTTTATTTATTTAAGTAATCTCCACACCCAACTTGGGGCTCAAACTCACGACCTCACAACCTTGAGATCAAGAGTCACATGGTCTTCCCACTGAGCCAGCTGGGTGCCCTGACACTGACTTTATTTCATGCCTAAAATCACGGTGTGATTATCAACTAAAGTGCACATTTAATATGGTAGTTTGTCCTGTTATGGTATTGTTTCCAGAAATCAGTGATCCACATTATGACTTATTGAGGTGGAAAGGTGGCATTCAGATCCATCTCTTCTTCTTCAGTTCCACCTCCAGCCCTGAGAAGGAAGGAACTTCGCCTCAGTGTCCTCTCCTTACCAAGGGGTGTACCACTCTTAAACACCCCCATGGTCACAGAAGGAGGAAAAAACAGCTACCTCTTCGATCCCCCCCCCGCCCGCCACTTTCCCTCCCAGCTTCCTCCTTTCCATCTGGCCATGCTCTGTGAAGGGAACATCAACAGGAGAAAGGCCACACTGACCAGCCATGCCCAAGTGGATACTGAAGTTAGCAATAAGGAGCTGATGGTGAGCAGGGCTAACAGCCCCAAGAGGAAGGTCAGGGGCCAAGTCAGACTGCAGTGGAATGAGATAAAAAATTGAGCAGGAGATGAAAGATAAAGACCTTTTCAAAACTTTGGCTTTGTTAAGGGGAGACAGTCATGAGGAGGTAGAGACACTTTGCCGGTGTTGTTTTTGTTTAAATTATGAGCAAGCTGCTTAGAGACAGTCAGCCTGCCAGGGAGAAAGGCCAGTGCTGCACCAGATCAGCATCATCACCCTACGTGGCTGGAAAGGAAGAAGAAACTGGGGTTAGGGAGGTAAACAGCTTGCCCAAAGTCTGAGCTCCTCCCACTAAGCCACAGCTACTGATAGGATGCTAAGAAAAAGGAGTTAATTATCAGCAACAAAAATTCAAAAGCACAACTCTATGTCCATTTGGTTTTGGCCAGAGAGAAGTCCACTAGTATTAATTTATTATTTCTACTACGCTACAAGATTTAACACAAGGAAATCTTTAGAAACTAGAGGCTCCCTGGATTTTTCAAACTTAGAACCATAAGTCTTCTTCTTACTGCTTTCCAAATAACAAAAAAAAATATTTTTTAGGTTTTTTAAGTTTTATTTAAATTCCAGTTAGTGTAATATTAGCTTCAGGTGTACAATAAAGTGATTCAACACTTCCATACATCACCCAGTGCTCATCACAAGTGCACTCCTCAATCCCCATCACCTATTGAACCCACCCTCCCCACCCCCCACCTTCCTTCTGGTAACCATCACTTTGTTGTCTATAGTTAAGCCTCTGTTCTTGGTTTGCCTCTCTCTCTTTTCAAAAAACCTAATCTTATACCAAGACCTCTTCAGATCCATTTCTGGAGATCTCTCTTTTTAATATAAGCTGCTGAAAGGCCGTTAAACTGACAATACTTAACATTCCAGACAAGTGACAAGGCTGGAAAAGGACAGCCTAAAAGAATTTCTGGCTACAGTACACAAATGATTTTTCCAGATTTAGTCCAAAACAAATTGGTTCCCGAAGTTCAAACTCCCAGACTGCAAGAAATTTTGAGTCTTTTCTGGCCATTCCCTCCTCAGCCAAGGTTTGTGAATATTTACAAAAAGAAAATGTTTATTCAGGACCCCTTCAAGCCACGGCTTTATGCTCAGAGTTTTGGCAGGCAGTTACACAACTGCACAATGCTATATTCATAAAATAAACCGTCGGCCATATTTTTAATTAAAAACACCAATTTGGTATATTTTTACATTTATAACGAACTCTGATCCAAAATACAAAATGAAATATTTTTTTTGCATTTCACTACTCGTTCAAATATAACAGTGTAAAAAAATCCTTTAAAAATAAACTTAAAGGCGAAATAAGCCAATCAGAGAAAGACAATTATCGTATGATCTCATTGATATGAGGAATTTGAGAAACAAGACAGAGGATCACAGGGGGAGGGAGAGAAAAATGAAACAAGATGAAACCAGAGAGGGAGACAAGCAATAAGAGACTCTTAATCTCAGGAAACAAACTGAGGGTTGCTGGAGTGGAGGTGGGTGGGAGGGATGGGATGGCTGGGTGATGGACACTGGGGAGGGTATGTGCTATGGTGAGCGCTGTGAATTGTGTAAGACTGAAGAATCACAGACCTATACCCCTGAAACAAATAATACATTATAGGTTAATAAAAACAAAAAGTAAATTGAATAAATAAATAGCTTGAAGGGGGGGCACCTGGGTGGCTCAGCTGGTTAAGTGTCTGCCTCTGGCTCAGATCCTAATCCCAGGGTCCTGGGATCAAGCCCCCGTGTTGGGCTCCCTGCTCAGTGTGGAGTCTTTTTTCCATGCTGAAACTCAAAAGCATTATATTAAATGAAAGAAACCAGAGGGGTGTCTGGGTGGCTCAGTCCATTAAGCATGACTCTTGATTTCGGCTCAGGTTGTGATCTCAGGATCATGAGATCGAGCTGGGCTCCCCGCTCAGCAGGGAGTCTGCTGGAGATTCTCTCTTCCTCTCCCTCTGTCCTTCTCCCTTGCTCTCTCTCAAATAATAAAAAATCTTTAGAAAGAAAAAAAGAAGCCTGATACATTCCATTTATATGAAATTCTACAAAATGCAAACTTTTCTACAGTGACAGAAAGCAGATCAGTGGTTGCCTGGGGGTGGAAGGAGGGGAAGTTAACTGAACAAGATATAAGAGAACTTTCGGGGGTTATGAAATACTCTGTATCTGGACTGAGGCGCTGCTTATATGGCCGAATACATTTTCAAACCCCATTACACTGTACACTTAAAATGGAAGCATTTTGTTATATATGAATTACACTGAAGAACTCATTTAAAAAAAAATTAAAAGTTCCTAACTGTTCAACTAAAAAAAACAAAACTTTAGAGAATTGTTTTGTCAACAGCATAAAGGAAGTCTTTTTAGAAAGACAAGTTAAGGGGCACCTGAGTGTCTCAGTTAGTTAAGCATCTGCCTTCGGCTCAGGTCATGATCCCAGGGTCCTGGGATCGAGCCCCACATTGGGCTCCCTGCTCAGCGGGAAGCCTGCTTCTCCCTCTCCCACTCCCACTGCTTGTGTTCCTGCTCTCACTATCTCTCTCTCTAATAAATAAATGAAATCTTTAAAAAATAAAAAAAAAACAAGTTAAAATAGATTAGATGGGGCGCCTGGGTGACTACTTAAGATTCTCTCTCCCCCTCCTCTCCCTCTGCCCCTCCCCTGCACTCCCTTCTTAAAAAAAAAAAGATTCGAATTTGAATTCGGCTGAATAAAAATGAAATCCTTTTCAAAAAGCATTTCACTGGTTAGATAAAATGAAAATTAATAAGAAAAATACTGAGGAGTCCTTTTTCCTTATGGCTGAGTATAAGGTCATGGTCTCAACAGTGGGTAATTTTGCCCCCTCAGGGACCACTGGCACTGTTTGTAGACATTTCTGGTTATCACGATGGGGTGCTACTGACATCGTGTGTGTAGAGGCCAGGGACGGTCGAAACATCCTATAATGCACAGAACAGCCCATTTCAACAAAGAACTATATGACTCAAAATATCAATAGTGCCAAGACTTAGAAACCTTGGTGTACAGGGATTGGTTTAAGCCTGGGAGGAAGGGAAGATCTCCATCTTTCTGTACTTTACCATACACAGGGCCATATCCGCACAGACATTCTGTTGAGCTGAAAAAGCCAACTCAACAGAATTGGCTGACAGGAAAGGAATGTCTCTGCCACAGGCCTATTACTCCCCTGGGTTTCCATCCACATTTCCTAGGAAAGGACAGATAGCTCAAATAAGGGCTGTCTCTGATCTCCCAGAATGAAATGTGAGAAGGAGCCACAGGGCCTCACTGCTTACCTGCACCTCCTTCTGCAGTCCCCTTGCTGCCTGGCAGAAACTGACAACCTGATGGCCAAACTCCACCATTCTCCCATCCCTCTGAAACCTCACTGGCAAGAGGTAAAGAAGGAAAAGTAAAACCTGTGGGCCAACTATATGCCAAGCGCTATGCTGGAAATTTCACACGTATCGTTTCATTCAATCCTCCTTCATCTAAGGAGATGGGTATGATTACCAAGTCCAGTGTAAAAAGGATAACCTGAGCCTTCACAGCTGGCAAATGTGACAGCAGGGATCTGAGCAGGTCTGACTCCAAAGCCCACACCTCTCCACCACAACTGGGTAACTCCCTGGACTGTCTTTCTTTATATCAAGGGGTGGCCTGTACAGTGAGACTACAGAGGGCCTCTGGTGTGTTCTATGTTCGGAGACATTTAACCATGGAGGGACGTGTCTTGGCAACCAAAAGTAGGTATGGCTTACAGCAGTCCTGCCTCTCCAGCCCTGCCAGCCCTGCCCCGGCCTCTTTCTGTGTCAGGGGAAACATACAGCCTGACAAGCACCACAGCCTCCTGACGTTGTCCCCGCCTGCAATGCTCCCGCCCCACAACTGTTTCTCCACCCGGAAGCACAAAGCCCACCCTGCCTCTCCCGTCGGGTAACGCCCCACTGCCTGCCTCAGACCAAACGCCCCGGTGACCAACACACGTCTCTCCAGACCCCAGCTCCTACCCACCTTCCCCACCTGGTTCCCCATTTTACACACAAAGCCACGCTCTTTTGAATACCCACACTTCTACTGCTACCGCTCCCTACCCCTAAGAGCCCCTTACCATTTTCTTGCCTGGGAAACAGCAGCTCACATGTCGTGTCAAGATTCAGCTCAAATGACATCTGGTACTTCCACCACAGCACTCACCTCACACTGTTTTGTCTAGGCAATGTTTGATGCACAGACTAAAAAAAAAATTGCTGTTTATCTCAAATTCAAATGTAATCGGGCACCCGTATTTTCTCTGGCGACCTCAGGCCTGGCACGCAGCCCCTCCGGGAAGGAGAAAAGGAGAGGCAGCTGTAGGTAAGGGAGCAAAAGAACACAAGAAATAGGGGCGCCTGGGTGGCTCAGTCGTTAAGCGTCTGCCTTCGGCTCAGGTCATGATCCCAGGGTCCTGGGATCGAGCCCCACATCGGGCTCCCTGCTCAGCGGGAGGCCTGGTTCTCCCTCTACCAGTCCCCCTGCTTGTGTTCCCTCTCTCGCTGTCTCTCTCTATCAAATAAATAAATAAAATCTTAAAAAAAAAAAAAAAAAGAACACAAGAAATAATATACAAAGGGAACCATGGCAAGAAAGACGGGTAGAAGGCTTGTGTTATACTCAGCATGAATATTAAAAGTCCGAATCCCCTTGCTTAACCTCAGTCCTCCACAAAACAGCCTGACCTACAACTCCAAAACCACTCTCTGGGACTCCTCTCCAAACAGCCTAAGTTAGAGCAGCAGGTCTGTTTCTCTTTCACGAAACCGCACTGGTTCGTGCAGCTCTCACCAACTGGTGTGTTCTTCCCCCAACTCCAAAATCCATTCACTGAAAATGACTCTCCCCCTTCAAAGCCAATCTCAAAGGACAAGCACAGCTCGATTCCCCTCGGGGCCTAGTTCAGAGACC
Organism: Mirounga angustirostris; assembly: GCF_029215605.1. NCBI lineage: Eukaryota > Metazoa > Chordata > Mammalia > Carnivora > Phocidae > Mirounga > Mirounga angustirostris. Next base: position 66,282,211 of record NW_026991722.1, read on the forward strand.
CTAGGGCACCAATACCAACACTCACACGTGGGCTCCCCTTCTTCATGAGGCACCCCAGCACTTAGAGTTTAACTCTTCCAGCACTTCCCAACACAACCTCAGATGGCAGTTGTATACAGACTGCTCCCCAAGGCCTCACTGAGGATGCAAATGCCCATTTATGAGACAAGGCAAGGTAAGTACCTTAAAGATATCCTTTAACTATACAGAGGATGGAACCAACACCCGAAAAACAGGCAAAAATCAAAGTTATGAGGTGAACAGCCTGAACCACTGCTGAAAAGGACATGTGTGCCATGAGTAAATCCCAGTAAACTCTTTTTTTTTTTTTTTAAGATTTTATTTATTTATTTGAGACAGAGAGAATGAGAGAGAGAGAGCACATGAGAGGGGGAGGGTCAGAGGGAGAAGCAGGCTCCCTGCCGAGCAGGGAGCCCGATGCGGGACTCGATCCAGGGACTCCAGGATCATGACCTGAGCCAAAGGCAGTCGCTTAACCAACTGAGCCACCCAGGCGCCCCCAGTAAACTCTTTCTAGACAGGCCAGTGAACCACCTATTACACAGTTCACTGCTGTTATAAGACATCCTTTAACAGTGTAGAACTTCTGTTCACTCAGTGGTAGGATAAGGATGTAGGAAGAAAAAGAGAAAAACAGCGGGAAAGCACTTCCTTCTGAGTTCAAAATGTCATGGTCCACACTTCCTTGTTAAAATGCTGAGATACACCCTATTAATTCAAATACACTGATTTTGCTGTTGCCAATTTAGGATCATACTGTTTTTCTTCACTGCATGAGTAATGTATTGCAAGTTCAAGCATTAAAGCGCAATCACATGTCAGAATTTCAATATAACATAACCAATCAGATAATAAGAAAACAGAGGGGCTCCTAGGTGGCTCAGTCAGTTAAGCGTCTGCCTTCGGCTCAGGTCGGGATCCCGGGGTCCTGGGATCAAGCAGGAAGTCTGCTTCTCCCTCTCCGTGCACCCCCCCCCATCTCGTGTGCGTTCTCACTCTCAAATAAATAAAATTTTGAAAAAGAAAACAGAACATGTAAAATATGTTTCTTTCTAAGGTTTTATTCCAATTTTTTAAAAAGTAAAATTTCACAACACTACTACATGATGTTAGCAAACTCTGAATTTCAGCAAAAGGTTACTAGTAGCAGATATTAAGAATAATAGATTCCCGTACAAACATCACAGCATCTTATCCCCAACTTAGAAAATGGAAGTCTTCAAATTCTAATATAGGGCTCTGGAAACAAGTCAAAGAAGAGAGACTTTCAGGGCACCTGGATGGCATACTCGTTGAGCGTCGGCCTTCAGCTCAGGTCCTGATCTCAGGGTCCTGGGATTGAGCCCCACATCGGGCTCCCTGATCAGCGGGAAGCCTGCTTCTCCCTCTCCCACCCCCCCTGCTTGTACTCTCTCTCTCTCTCTCTCTCTGTTAAATAAATAAATAAAATCTTCAAAAAAAAAAAAAAAGACTCAACTCAGTAGATTTTTGTTTGTTTGTTTTTTAAAGATTTTATTTATTTATTTGACAGAGAGAGACACAGCGACAGAGGGAACACAAGCAGGGGGAGGGGGAGAGGGAAAAGTAGGCTTCCTGCCAAGCAGGGAGCCCAATGTGGGGCTCGATCCCAGGACCCGGGGGACCATGACCTGAGCCGAAGGAAAATGCTTAACAACTGAGCCACCCATGCGCCCCTCAACTCAGTAGATTGTTTAAAATATATGGCTGTTTTCAAATTTGAAAAGATCCAGAAAGCAGGAATAGGACTAGTGAGTAAAAGTTTTCAAGAGGGAGATTCTGGGACAGCTAATGATCAGAAATGCCCCTACGCCAAATGAACTGCCTTAAAAGTAGTTGGGTCCTCCTCCTTGCTCTTTAAGAGCCTTCCAGTAGGGGCTAGGAGGGCCAATTTATCATCAGACATCAGTGGAAATGGGAAGTTCCTACACTAACCTCAGTTAGCTAGATATCAGATATTCACAATGGTTCATCTCTAAAGGCTCCAGACACCAGTGCGATACGTTCAGTTATTTTAAAAAGCATTGTATGGTACTTCTGTGGAAAGAATTCTCCTAGCTGACTTACTCACTTGCTTCTCTCCTGAAGCAACTTCTTTTTCAGCTCAGCTACCCCCACCATCTGAAATCTGCCAAGCTTCTAACACAGCATGGCACAGACTTAATCACTGAACAAATACCTCAAGTCTGGACTTCTGACAAAATTTTTTTTTAAACTTCGTAGACAAGGGGCACCTGGGTGGCTCAGTCATTGAGCATCTGCCTTCGGCTCAGGTCATGATCCCAGGGTCCTGGGATCGAGCCCGCATCAGGCTCCCTGCTCATCAGGAAGTCTGCTTCTCCCTCTCATACTCCCCCTGGTTGTGTTCCCACTCTCACTGTCTCTCTGTCAAATAAATAATTTTTTTTTAAAATCTTAAAAAAAAAAAGGATTAAAAAAATTTTGTAGACAAAGACAAACCAGTAACTGCTATGGAAAAATTCATCAGCTGTCTGAGAGGTAACAGGTCTTTTTCTTCTTGACCTCACTAACCTCCGAAACCACTTTCAAAGATGTGCAGTGACTGAGAATTCTAATGATCCTTTCTCAGAAGTCACTCACATCAACACAAAACCTACCACTGCTTACCACCCTCTCTGCCCATTTGTAGTGTGTAACTCCTTTGGCCAGGCAAACGCAGCACCTATGTAGCTTTCTCTATACAAAATTTTGCACAATCACATGCAACTGGGAACAAATAGAGTAAGAACCTTGGGTGCTTATCTCCAAGGATATAAACCTTGGGTGAGAAAGTAAATACTGAATTAGCCTTTCATTACAGAATCTCATACTTACATAATAAACCTCTCCTTAGCCTACCATCCCGGTATACAGTCTTCAATTTTCATTTCCAGTTAAAAAAAAAATCCCTCTAGGAATACTATTAGAAAAAATTATAAATTCCAAATTCACACTTCACTGTCACTTATTTAAAATAATATGGAAGGAGGGATGCCTGGCTGGCTTAGTCGGTGGAGCATGTGACTCGTGATCTTGGGGTTTGTGGGTTCAAGCCCCATGCTGGGTGTAGAGATTACTTAAAAATAGAATCTTTTTTTTAAGATTTAATTTTGTTTTAATTTGAGAGAGAGTGCACGCACATGCGCAAATTGGGAGAGGGGGAGAAGGAGAGGGAAAGAAGCTGAGCACAGAGCCTGATGGAGGGCTTGATTTCATGTCCCTGAGATCATGACCTAAGCCAAAATCACGAGTGGGATGCTTAACCAACTGAGCCACCCAGGCGCCCCCAAAATAGATTCTTTTTTAAAAGAAATAAAGTAAAATAAAATAATATGGAAGGAATGAGGATATATTCCAAATGTGAGAAAAATGAACCAATCAAACAGAATTATCATTAAATTTTATCTAGAGACGATCTCACATTTAAAACTTGCCTCTGAGTGGCTTAAGGAAAAAGGCAAGAAAGAGAAGAGAGGAGGCCCAGCTAAGAGCTCAAAGGATGTAAAGGGAGGATGCAAAGAAGGGGAGCAAGAGAGAGGACTTTAGTAAAACAGGTCAAGTTTAATCCTCTACCCATCATCCTTTGACACCCCACAGCCTTTGTTACTAGGTAGTAACTTGAAAGGGGCAGCTCCTTCAATTCTTGGGCAGTTTATGCAGCCAAATGTCAGTGCAATTGGAACTGCCACTTACCAGAATACCTGCCAAAGCAACACAAAATAAATTCCTTCAACTATTTCAATTACAAGAGAAACAATGCCCACCTAAGGCTTCCATTCTCCAGGCTAAATAGCACTGTAGTTCCTGGGGCACCTGGGTGGCTCAGTCGTTAAATAGCACTGTAGTTCCTTCAGCCTTATGACAAATGCATTCTAGTTGAAAGGTAGCATATTATAGTGAAAAGGACATAAGACTTTTAGTCAGAAACCAAGGCTCAAATCCAAGCTTGGCCACTGGTTAACTCTGTACTCTTAACCTTATTTCCTCATTTATAAAAATAAGGAAAATAACAGTCGTGCTAACTACCTCAAGATGTGTTGTGAGAGGACCATATTTAATGAAAGGTACACATGAAATATGTGCTTTTTCAGCTCCGCTGTTATAGATGCTCATTAGATTCCACAGTACTATTAACATAGACTTCATAAAGCTTATGTATTAGTTTTATAAATAAAATTTTGGAACCCAACACAACTAAGCACAGGTGTGATGGCAGAGGGAGTCAGAGGCAGGAGAGGAAGTGATTAAAAATCCCAGTACAGCTAGACAGCTTCCTGACGGACATTTATATTCTATACTAGACCTTCAGAAATACAACTTTAACATAAACTTCCAGGTTGCTTTTTTTTTTTTTAATTTAAAAACAAGGAATGCAGGGCGCCTGGGTGGCTCAGTCGTTAAGCGTCTGCCTTTGGCTCATGAGGGTCATGGTCCCGGGGTCCTGGAATCGAGCCCTGCATCAGGCTCCCTGCTCAGCGGGAGATCTGCTTCTCCCTCTCCCACTCCCCCTCCCTGCTTGTGTTCCCTCTGTCGCTGTGTCTCTGTCAAATAAATAAAATCTTTAAAAAAAAAAAAAAAGGAACGCTAGTAACTGAAATGCGAAAAAACTTTTTTTTTTGCAAAACATTTTATTCATTACAACGAAATTCTGGTTATTTATAAACGATTTGCATTCCATCATGATCGAGCTGGGTCTGGCCAAGCAAGCCTTTGAACTGGATAGGTAACAGGAAGGTTGAGTATGTGTCTAAAGGGTGCATTTCTAACTTCATTTCCAAGTCCAATATAAAAAAACAAAATCAAAACAGAAATGTTTATTTTAACTGCATTACTTCTAGAGCCAACCAAGAGAGGTTAGTGCAGGCCCAACCAGGCTGCTTATCAATACAAATCTGCCCTTGTGGGGATGGACATCATTTTCCCCTCTAGGCCTAACCACTCTAAAAGACCCAGATTATTTTCCCTAAGCATCAGCATGAATAATTTAGAGTAGGCCTTACTGTAGGGACAACCTCATTAATTCAAAGGGCAATGTAATAAACACAAGAAGTTCAGAAAGAAAGTAAGATTTCTATGGGCCTGGAAGTTTTGCCATGTCACCCAAAAGTACTCTGGGCTGCATCCATCAAAAACTACTAACACGGGACGCCTGGGTGGCTCAGTCAGTTAACCATCTACCTTAGGCTCAGGTCGTGATCCCAGGGTGCTAGGATCAAGTCCTGCATCGGGCTGCCTGCTCCGCAGGGAGTCTGCTTCTCCCTCTCCCCTCCCCTGCTTGTGTGTGCACTCTCCCTCTCTCAAATAAATAAATAAAATCTTTAAAAAAAAAAAAATGGGGCGCCTGGGTGGCTCAGTTGGTTAAGCAACTGCCTTCGGCTCAGGTCATGATCCTGGAGTCCCGGGATCGAGTCCCGCATCGGGCTCCCTGCTCAGCGGGGAGTCTGCTTCTCCCTCTGACCCTCCCCCCTCTCATGCTCTCTCTCTTTCTCTCAAATAAATAAATAAAATCTTAAAAAAAAAAAAAAAAAACCTACTAACACATATACCTTACCTGGCTTTTGGTCAAGGGTGTCTATTAACTGATCACTAGAATAAGAGGGCTGGGATACAATTTATAAATATGCAAACTTCGGGGTGCCTGGGTGGCTCAATAGGTTAAGCTTCTGACTCTTGATCTCAGCTCAGGTCTTCATCTCAGGGTCGTGAGTTCGAGCCCCGAGTTAGGAACCAACTTTAAAAAAAATAAAGAAAGAAAACAAAAGCAAACTTTGCTACCAAAACCTTTCAGGCTCATCAGTTTATCCCCAGAAAAACTCCATATCCACACTTACCAGCTGGTTGTTTTCTATTTTTTTCTTTATGAAAATGTTTCTACTTTCACCTGCAAGTGATTAATACTAATACAGACTTACAGTAGCTTGTAACATCTAGAGTAATCTCTAGCCTTTAGTACTTCATATACACTACTCAGAAAGCTGCCACAGACTCAAACTGCACTGGTAAAACCCTATCTATATTACTTATTTCCTGACTTCTCACCTACTCCCCTACCAGAAAGTAAATTCTACGAATGCAGAGGATTTTGTTTTGTTCAATGCTGTTGCCCAGAACCTAGAACCATGCCTGGCACTTAAGAGCCACATAATAAATATCTGCTGACTTGGGGCACCTGGCTGGCTCAGTCAGTAAAGCTTATGATTCTTGATCTTGGGGTTATGAGTTAGAGTCCCACGTTGGGCACAGGGTTTACTTAAGAAAACTAAATTAAACTAACTAAATAAATAAGTACCTATCTGATGAACTGAATAACTAAATGGTGTATTTTTACTACGGAATACCACTATGAAACCATTAATCACAATGAGTCAGTGATGCCAGCTGATTTAATGGAATTTAATGGAAGTATTAAGTGAAGAAAACAAGAAATATTAAAAAAAAAATCCCATTTTTAATTTTTTTTTTTTTTTTAAGATTTTATTTATTTATTTGACAGAGAGAGACACAGCGACAGAGGGAACACAAGCAGGGGGAGTGGGAGAGGGAGAAGCAGGCTTTCCGCCGAGCAGGGAGCCTGATGTGGGGCTCGATCCCAGGACCCTGGGACCATGACCTGAGCCGAAGGCAGACGCTTCACGACTGAGCCACCCAGGCGCGCCCCCCCCCCATTTTTTTTAAAGTATACTCCGAAAACCTTACATCGATGAGGAGGTGGAGAATCTGAAACCCTCATACACTGCTAGTGGGAATGTAAAATGATGCAACTTTGGAAAACAGTTTGGTGGTTCCTCAAAGTTTAACACAGCTACCGTGTGACCCAGCAATTCCACTCTGAGGTACACACCCAACAGAACTGAAAATATTCATCCACAAAGAAACCTGTACCTGAATGTTCACAGCAGCATTATTCATAATCACCAGAAGTGGAAAAAACCCAAATGTCCATCAACAAAGTATAAACTATTATTTGGCCATAAAAGAAATGAAGTACTAATAAATGCTACAATGGACAATCCTTAAAAAGATCATGCTAAATGAAAGAAAGACAAAATGAACACAAATTGTATGATTCCATTTCTATGAAATATCCAGAACAGGCAAATTTACAGAGACAGAGTAGATTAGGGATGTCCAGGGGCTGGAGGGAGTGGAGAATGGGGAGTGACTATTAATCAGAACAAGGCTTCTTTGTGAGGTAATGAAAATGTTCTGGAATTAGAGAGTGGTGATCAATGCACAACTTCATGGATATACTTAAAACCACTGAAGTGTACACTTCAAAAAGGGTGAACCTTGCTTCTCCCTCTGACCCTCCCCCCTCTCATGTGCTCTCTGTCTCTCTCATTCTGTCTCAAATAAATAAATAAAAATAAAATCTTTAAAAAAAAAAGGGCGCCCAGGGGTGCCTGGGTGGCTCAGTCATTAAGCGTCTGCCTTCGGCTCAGGTCATGATCCCAGGGTCCTGGGATCGAGCCCCGCATCGGGTTCCCTGCTCCACGGGAAGCCTGCTTCTCCCTCTCCCTCTCCCCCTGCTTGTGTTCCCTCTCTCACTGTCTCTCTCTCTCTCTGTCAAATACATAAATAAAATCTTTAAAAAAAAAAAAAAAGGGGCACCTGGGTGGCTCAGTTGGTGGGGCGACTGCCTTCGGCTCAGGTCATGATCCTGGAGTCCCGGGATCGAGTCCCGCATGGGGCTCCCTGCTCGGCAGGGAGCCTGCTTCTCCCTCTGACCCTCCCCCCTCTCATGTGCTCTCTGTCTCTCTCATTCTCTCTGTCTCAAATAAATAAATAAAAATAAAATCTTTAAAAAAAAAAGGGTGAACTTTATGGTATATAAATTACATCTCAATAAGCCTGTTATTTTTTAAAAGCATACATGTTTGCAAATGAATACATGATCGAATACATGAATACATCAGTCTTGTATTCAACTGAATACAGGCACTCAGGTATTCGTGTATTCAAATGAATACATGAATGATGAAGAATGGAATATGGGAGGGAGGAGGGGGCCAAGGCTTAAGGCAAGGAGGAGATAAAAAAACAGACTAAAAAAAATGCAAGGCTGGAGGCCTTGCATGGGGGGGACTGGGCAAGGCTGAATAAGCCTGCAATGAGGTGAGCATGGAGAAAAAAAAGGAGAGAGCTAGGGTTGAAAAGCTGCAGGTAACTGGTAACGGGGGAGACACAGCAGACCTAGTTAACTGTAAGGATTCAATGGAATCTGCAGAAAACACAGACTGCCAGAGAGGGAGAACAAGAACGAACATGGGAGAGAAGATTTAAGACTGGCTCAAACCCACTAAAGTTTAAAAAAAGAAAAGTGTGCAAGAAGAAAATCCAATAGGTCCTGCTCAAGAATCCTTGAGGATAAAACCAAACCAAAACAAGAAGCTTCCAGGGAAAGAGGGAGTGGGACTCAGGACACTGGCTGTCTCCTACGTAGGAGAAAAGGGGCATCTCTTGGGAGAAAGTGTCCAATTGTGACTGTTCTGGAAAAAAAGCAGCCCCAATGGACTGCCTCGGGAATTCTGAGTAGAAAAGGTACGATTGGAAAATGGCTGACTTGGGATTTTTCCCAAGAATATGAGAAGGGAGAAAGGAAGAAATGGACAACTTTAATTTTTAACCAGTATTTCTTCACAAATCTTAACAGTGCTGCCAGGTTTTCTGCATGCCTCTTTCCTAAGCTTAACCAGGTCTTTTTATTTTATTTTTTTTAAGGTTTTATTTATTTATTTGAGAGAGAGCGAGCACAAGCAGAGGGAGAAGCAGGCAGAGGGAGAGGGAGAAGCAGGCAGAGGGAGAGGGAGAAGCAGACACCCCGCTGAGCGGAGGGCCCAATGTGGGACTCGATCCCAGGTGACCTGAGCCCAAGGCAGATGCTTAACTGACTGAGCCACTCAGGCGCCCTTAGCCAGGGTCTTTTTTATTTTTCTTTGTATAACCTCAGTTCTTTAGAAAAGAAGTATAATATGGGGCCTTTTTATAAGAAACAAACTATCTTTCCCCTTTATCATTTTTTTTAACATTTTATTTTGGGGGCACCTGGGTGACTACGTTGGTTAAGCATCCATCCAACCCTTGGTTTTGGCTTGGGTCATGATCTCACGGGTGGTGTTATCGAGCCCCGAGAAGGGAATCCATGTTCAGCGGGGAGTCTGCTTGAAATTTCTCTCTCTGCCCCGCATCCCGCTCACATGCATACAGGTGCACACACGAGCTCCTCTAGAAAATAAACACGTCTTTAAAAAAAAAAAAAGAAAAGAAAAATATTTTATTTTTAAGTAATCTCTACACCCAACATGGGGCTCAAACTCAGAACCCTGAGATCAAGAGTCAAATGCTCTCCCCACTGAGCCAGCCAGGTATCCCTCCCTTTATCATTTCTGTTTTCCCTAGGCTGTATGCACAACAGACAACCTTGCAATTTAATATCTTTGTTTCTTAACAAAGATGATACTTTTACTGTCCAAACACATCATATTAAAACAAAAACAAAAAAGCCAAGGTGGAAGGTACCCAAGGGGAATGAGGGAAGCAATACAGAACAAATGCGTATTCCTTCCAGAGCTGGGAACAAAGATAATGCCCACCTGGTTTATAAAACACATATGAGAGACAGTCCCTCCTTCAAGAAATAAGATTTGAGTTAGACACTAAGATACAACTAAAAAAACTCTGCAAATTGGTGTGTACAACTGGGAGGTGTCTCACAGCTGAAGAGGTCAAACACATCTGGAGTAAAACTCTTATGGGCAAGGACTTAAGGTGACTTCTACTTCCTTGGTGGTGCTGACATGCCTAGCACATAATGCACCCAACAGATACAACAACCTTTGGTCAAACCACACACTCTGCTACGCGCTGTGACGTCACTGGCTAATGGAGGGAACAGACAAAACACAGGGCACCAAATCCTCACTAGACAAGGAGCTGGACAAGTATGCAGGAGATAGGTCAAGGGATGCCTTCAAGGCAAGGTAATATCTAAGCTGAGTATGAAGGTGATAATGGGATGAAGTGAGGGAAGAACATTCCAGCAGAAGGAGACATGGAGACTGGAGAGAGTTAAGGGACCAAGAGGGGTTCAGCAAAACTCAGTCAAGCACCAAAAAAAGGGGGGTGGGGGGATGAGAATGGAGGCCAGAGCCCAGTGATGAAGCATCCTGGATACCAAGATAAGGATTAGTAAATCTGATTATGAAGACAGTGGGAGCCGTTGAAGGACTTAAAATTGGTGGTGGGATGTGGGGTGACTATGAACAGATATATTTTGGAAAGACAGAGGCAGGAGCAAACCCCTGGATTTAACCAGAAAAGAACTACACTAACGATGTGGGAAAAACACTGTTAACAGATCTGCACTCTTTTCTAGTGGACAAATTTCCTTTTGGGAGTTACCCAATTATTCTTTGAAAACTGAAAACTTAGAGGTAGCTGAGAGCAATCAGTCCTTTAAGTACAGAAATTAGTATTACAAAGAATTAGACTGCATTATTCATTTTAACTCAAGACACTTTTAAAATGTTTGATACATTTTGATATATTATAGTTTTGTGAGTACAAAAAAAAAGGTTTACAATAACTTTAAATCGTATGTTATTAACAGCAGACCAGGATGAATTTTAAAGACTTCACAGACACAAAGATCACCTGCTACATTCACTTTGGAACAAACCATTGCCACTTCTTCCCCTCAGCATATCTGAAATACAGTCTGTAAGCCTAATTTCTCCATGGTCATGTTGTTGCACAGCAAAAGACTGAGGCCACAATACTAAAAGATTTCTGAGCTGAGAGAGAAACCCCATGGGGGTTCTTTACCTCAGCAGCTAGTCTATTCACCAATAACAATTCCAACCACCAGGAGGAATTTCCCTGCCTAGGCTTATTTTGTTGGCACAAGCACACACACAAAAATATCCTGACATTTTATATCCAGTAGGAAAGAATAATCCGAATAGTAACATCTTTAATACCAAGCAAATTTAATCAATTTTCCCAGTTGCCTGTGGATTTGGACAGATGGCCACAAAGTCAACTCATATTTACTCTTAAAAAATAATCTAGGGGTGCCTGGGTGGCTCAGTCGTTAAGCGTCTGCCTTTGGCTCAGGTCATGAACCCAGGGTCCTGGGATTGCCCCACATGGGGCTCCCAGCTCAGTGGGAAGCCTGCTTCTCCCTCTCTCACTCCCCCTGCTTGTGTTTCCTCTCTCGCTGTGTCTATGTCAAATAAATACAATCTTAAAAAAAAAAAAAAATCTGTATTTTAGTCTTCTTAGCACCAAAAGCCCCAGGAACTTTTTCCTAAACTCCCTAATGACAATAGCAAAACAAAGATTTTAGTCTCTCTTTATTTCTAAAAATATCTTATTGTGTTAAGATAACCAACCTTGTATTTGCCATTTATAATCACCATATACCACCATTTACTATCAACATCATTTCAAAAAAGATTCTTAATTTCAACACCAAGAAAATGACATATCTTTTTTTTACAAAGGGCAGTCCTTTCATTGAATAAATTTAGTTTAATGAAAAACTCCCTCACATTGTCCTTGTTTTTCTGTATACACTGAGGCCCATTCAACAATCCCTGTCAGGGGTCTGACCAAGAGTCTCCCAGATTTGTTCTCACCAGTTTTATGATGGCCTCACTCCCTGTCTTTGTGGAGGGACCACAAACAATGTCATGAAACTGATGAGAAGACCCAGTTCTACTACAAACGGAAGAGGACTCTGTAGACAAGGATCCATTAAGTGTTAAAAGTGGCAACTGGAGCTTGTTTCCATCTCTTCCCTCCTCCCCCACCCTGCACACTTTACAGATAGGGAAAGGAAGGTCCAGAAAGGAAAACTGATTTGCCCAAAGCTATAACACCAAGAGAGTAACTCTAGCCTGCCGATACTGTCACCAGACCTCTACCGAGCTGGACGGTTTTCCTAATACTAAGTACAAGTTAGCCATGTGATTTATGGGCACCATGTGGTTTGAGGAACCTGGGTGGTTCAGTTGGTTGGGCATCCCACTCTTGATTCTGGCTGGGGTTGTGATCTCAGGGTCCTGGGATGGAGGCCCACTCCACGCTCAGTGCAGAGTCTGCTTGAGATCTCCCTCTGCCCCTCTCCCCACTCATGGGCACGCGCACACACCCATGCGAGCTCTCAAATAAATACATCTTTAAAAATTAAAAATAAAAAAATAAATATGTATATGGTTATATGGCAAGTCTTATGTATTATGAAAACCCAACCCTGGTAGTAATTTCGAACCGAACAATACTATCAGCTGAGTCATGTGAAATTAAAGATGTACTGTATCAAATCGGTTATAAAGAGAACCTCTGCTTCACAGAAATCCCATCCCAAGACAACACAATGTAGATACACACCCTAAAAATTCAAGTTTAAAGCTTTTCTATGGCACAATATTCACTTTCTTACTGAAAATGAATGTCAAGAAAATCCCTACATACCTAGAGTATACGCAGGCTATTAAGAAACATTCTCAGCTACCTAAAGTTGCTGAGTCTTTAAAGACTCTGCTTGGTATAGAGTAAATCCTAGGGGGAAAGAAGACATTTTTAAAGAGGAAAAAAAAATAACTGGATGAGTTAGCTATTTCTTTACCGAAAAAGATTTTCCCCAAATCAATACCCTACTTCTCCTTACAGATATACCTGTCGGTATTGATTTGACTATTTCAAAACCTACACGTGTTATGCTGATGTCTGCTGATGTCTACAAAGCTCTGATTTCATCTCAAGATACATCCTCCTGGCTGACAGCAAACGCTGTTGGGCTCTACAGCATTTTTTAGTTTCCTGAATCTGTTGCAACAAACTTAGAAAACATTATCAATGGCTTGAGATGCTCTTTTTACAACACATTTTTCCCTGTAATCAATACAGGGCAGCGAATTTATGGGAATTTTTCCTGGACCCTTCCGTACTTGCCGGCAAATTATCAAGGGCATCAACAAATCAAAGCTCTCTACATTTGAATGATCACAGGAATTCTTACTTGGTCTTGTAAATAGGTTGAAACTACGTGGAAACTAATTTATTTTCTAGTCATCTCCAAGAGAGGTGCCCAACAATGAACTATGTCGTCTTAAAATATAACCACTTATGCCACACAATTACCAGATTGAAGGAAATGCAAAATTCCCTCAACAAAACACCAGATTATTTCATATCCAACCTGATGCAATTAACCAGGTCTCAAGAAAAAAACGACATTCCGCTCCCTTAATGATGACCTCCCCTCTGCGCGGGGCCAGGGTGGGGGCGCGTGCCCCGGCGGAAGAAGAGACCGCAGGAGGCCTGGGGTCCGCCGCCCGCGGCCCTGCTCCCCGAGCCGCGTCCTTGGAGCCCCGCGCAGCGATGTCTCCGCCGGGGGAAGGGGACCAAGGGGCCAGGGCTATGGGACGCCGGCCGCAGCCTCTTCTGGGGCGCGGGGAAAGCAAACCGCGAGGGTCACGCTCAGCCCCTTGGCTAAGAGGGACCAGCAGGCTAGGTGGCCCACAACCACCTGGGCCGCAACGCCAGCCAGGAGCGGCCGGCGAACCCGGGGGTCGGCGGACGGGGACGGCGCAGGCGCGGGACGGGCTGGGGGGGGCCCCCGGCGGGGGACGGCGCAGGCGCGGGCCCGCTGGGGTCTGCGGGGCCGCCTGGGCCCGGCCGCGCGGGCGACGCTGAGAAGATGGACAGGCCCGCCAGCGCACACTGAGGGGACCCGGCCCTGGCTCTTACCGCGCGGCGCCGCCTCGCTCGCTCGCTGGCTCCGGGATGGGGCCGGGCGGCGAGCTCGCCCGGTGGCGCGGCCCGAATCCGTTGAGTCCAGCCTCAGGGCAGCAGCCAACCCCGCGCCGCCGTTCCCCCGGCCCGCCCTGCCTCCTTCGCGGCCCCCGCCCTCGGCCCGCCCTTGTCCCGCCCCACTCAGCGGCCACTGATTGCGCAGGCGCCGCAAGGCCCCGCCTACATCCCGCCGCCGCGCAGGCGCCTACCGCCCCGCCCACTCCGCTCGCGTCCCTCCCATCTCTGGGTAGCGCAGGCGCCCTGTCCCCCGGCAAGCCACAAAAAAAGGCCCCGGCAGCCTGTACGGACGCGTTGGGGTTTGCGCTAGAGCTGCGGAGGGGGGTGCTCCTGAATGCTGTGTTCGACGGGCTGGGGTGATGAGTGTAGAGCTTCCTCTTCCCAAAACCTGACCTCAGCCAAAGGTCCACCTTTCATGCAGCACGTATTTACAGTGTGCCAAAGACGGTGGTAGGCGACGAGCTAGACAGTGGTGGTAAAAACACGCAAGCCCTGCCCTCCTGGCGCTCCCCGTGCGGCAGGGAACACAGACACTAAACAAGTGATCCATCAAAAACAGGAGGCTAAATATCCTTTATCAAGTTAAGGAAGTTCTGTTAGGTCACAGTTGTCATACAGGTTTTTTCCTTAGATAGTTTGAACTACATTAATACATTTTTATTACATCATCTTAGTTTCCCAGAAAAAAAGAAAAATTGGAATTGATAAATTTTTAATACATTGCTGGACTATTCGCTAATATTTTATTTAGCATTTTTGCATATATGTCCGTAAGTGATTTTGGCCTTTCCTTTTACTTTCTTGTACTGTTGATGTCTGGTTTGGGATTAAATTTATAATCAAATCACAATGAGTGAAGGAGGCTTCTGTTTTCTTCTTTATCTGGGAGATTATGTTATAAGAGGATCTTTCTTTTCAATGTTTGCCTATAAAATTATCCAGGCCTGGTGTTTTTCTTTGGTTTTCTCTGATTTGAGACTTTTGAGGGGATAGGATGCAGATTTTAAACTAAGCATTCCATTTCTTTAATGGTTCTAGATTTAGATAGATTTTTTTTTTTTTTTTTTTTTTTGAGTAGGCTCTATGCCCAACGTGGGGCTTGAACTCGTTACCCTGAGATCAGGAGTCACATGCTCTACCGGCTGAGCCAACCAGACACCCCAAAACAGAATTTCTACTTCTCCCTGTATCATCTTTGCTAAGCTCTATTTTTGCAGGAAACTGGCTATATACTGATGTTTTCAAAATCATTGGCATGAGGTTGTTCGTATAATTCCTTATAATTTTTTGTTTTAATTTTATTTCAGAAGGCATCCATTCATGTAGTTCCTCTTCCCAAATGCAACTAACTGTATTCAGTTTCTTGATATCCTTCTAGAGATACTTTATGAATATAAACAAATATGAAAAATAAACAGATAAGTTATTCTGCTTCTCTCTTTTTTTTTTTTTTAACATAAATGGTAGGCTACTACACATGCTGACCTATATTTTCCTTTTTAAAACCAGAATAGATAATGTTTTAGTACTCTGGAGATAATCATTCAACCTTGGTGTAGGACTAAGGTGATGGTCCTGGCTTCATCACTTACTAGCTGTCTGTCTTTGTGTTTCTGTTTTTTTAATCTACAAAATGGGTGCTGTTATGGGTTGTTGTAGGGAAATAAATGGGATAATGCATGATGAAGATCTAGCACTCTGCTCAGTGCCCAGGAAATGCCTGGTAAATGTGAGGGACATTAATGTTGCTTTTGTTTGGGCATTTACAATTCAGAAAGGGCTCAACATGACTTAGGTCCTCACAACAGCCCTCTAAGAACTGTATAAAAGACAAAATTGAGGCTCAAAGAGGTTATGTCACTTGCCCAAGCCAGCAAATGGCAGAAACAGGAGAAAACTGTCTGGTTCCAGGGACCTGCCATCACCCCCACTTACACTGACAAGCCACACATGCTGTTAAAACATACTTTTTAAAAAAGATTTCTTATTTATTCATTTGAGAGAGAGAGAGAGGATGAGCGGGGAGGGGGTGGTCAGAGGGAGAGAGAGAAGCAGACTCCCTGCTGAGCAGGGAGCTGGACTGGGGGCTCCATCCCGGGACCCTGAGATCATGACCTGAGCCAAAGGCAGACGCTTAACTGACTGAGCCACCCAGGTGGATACCTTTTTATATTAAAGAACACGAAATAAATGTGCAACTCAATGAAATGTCAAAAAGTGAAGCTTAAAAAAAAGAACTTTAGCAGTTTCCCATTACCCACTCCTCATCACTGCATCTTTATCAAAGTTAACCACCATTCTGACATCTAATTCAGAATTGATATGGACTGATTTTGAGCTTTTCAATAAATGGAATCATACTGTATTGGTTTTCTAGAGCTGCTGGAACAGATTACCGCAACCTTGGTGCCTTAAAACAACAGAAATGTATTATCTCCTAAATCAGGAGGCTAGAAATCAGACTTTGAGGCATTGGTGGCTCTAAGCTTCCTCCAAATTCTCCAGGGGAGAATCCATTGCCTGCGTCTAACATCTGCTGGCTGCCTGCATTCCTTGGGGATCCTTTGCTTATGGCTGCATCACTCCAATCTCTGCCTCTGTCTATGGCCTTCTTGTGTGTGTGTGTGTGTGTGTGTGTGTGTGTGTGTGTGAATCTCCCTCTGATCCTTTTCCATGAAGACACTTGTGACAGCATTTAGAATCCATCCGGATAATCCAGGATAAACCCCAATAAATCCTTATTTATCATATCTGCAAAGACCCTTTTTCCAAATAAGGTAACATTTACAAGTTCCACGGTTTAGTACCTCATAGTTTTGGGAGCCATTATTCAGCCTGCTACAAGTTTGTATGGGTATCCCCCGCTTTTTTTTTTTTTTTTAAGATTCTATTTATTTGTTTGAGAGAGTGTGTGTGCAAGCATGAACAGGGGGAGAGGCAGAGGGAGAGAGAAAGAGAGAAGCAGACTCTGCTGAGCAGGGAGCCCGACGCAGGGCTCTAGCCCAGCACCCTGGGATCATGACCTGAGCTGAAGGCAGATGCTTAACCCACTGAGCTGCCCAGGCGCCCAGGTATCCCCTGCTTTTTGAAAGTTTGCGTAATGCCACTTCGCATTTACAAAAGGCATACATCATCACCTGCTTTCGCTAACCTAAAGAAATGCAAAGAGGATTTTGGCTTTTATGAAAAAAGGCGAAAAACAACAATAGCGTTCTTTGTTTTGCGACCAGCAGTTACAGAGGAGGTGGGCACACTGAGCAGCAAGAGTGGCGTGGCCAAACTCCCACCACGGGGAATACACTCAGCATCCCAGCAGCAAGCTGCCATAGGCTTGAACTGTGTGAGCATTTCTGCTTTATCTCAGCTTATTTTGTGCATCTGTTAGCAAGATGTGTCCTAAGGTGGAAGAAAAGCCTAAGAGGTTATTTTAGGGGTCTGGGAGCATGCAAAAATGTTTTCCATATAAATGACTGGTAATTGCTTCTTTGCTTTGTGCTATTTCAGCATGTGAAAGATTTCATAGAAACATTTTACTTTCAGATTGCAGGGGAAACCTGTATTCTTTCTGCCTTCTTTCACTCAACGTTAGGTCAATAAGATTCATCTGTATTGTGGCATGCATCTGTGGCATGCAAAATTAATAATATTTTGGTTATGATATGTGTTCCATTGTATAAATTTACCATGCCATACTTTACCCATTTTCCTACTGATGGGCATTTGGGTTGTCTCCAGTTGTGAGCTGTTAGTGGAAGGAGAATTGCAAGACGTCAAAAAGATTCCTGGATTCTCCAATGGAGAGCTATGCGTCCTTGGAACATGCCCTTCTAGGTTATCTGGTTCTGATTTTGTCGGGGCTCTGAGCCTTTTATTGTCTTCGAGCTCTTTTACAACTCTGTAAGTTGTAGAAAACTGATAGCAGTGCAAATGGTTCTTATCTAAGGACAACCCTCCCCCACAGTGGAAAAGTCTGTTTTGCCTCCATTCGCAAATTTATTTCAGTATTTCTGGTCTATAAATGTGTCTGGCCTTTGGATTCTCCTTTGAACTGATTGTAACATCTTACCTGTTCCCTCATTTAATTAACAAGTTAAGTAAACGCTTTGATACATGTTTATTTTATATTTGCATAAGGGTCACGATTTTTTTTTTAAGATTTTATTTATTTACTTGAGAGAGAGCGAGAGAGAGAGAGAGAGCGCACAGAGGGAGAGGAAGAAACAGACTCCCTGCTGAGCAGGGAGCCCGACACAGGGCTCCATCCCAGGACCCCAGGATCATGACCTGAGCCGAAGGCAGATGCTTAACCAACTGAGCCACTCAGGTGCCCTGATTTTACTTTTTAAAAACCTTATCCTCGGGCGCCTGGGTGGCTCAGTTGGTTGAGCGACTGCCTTCAGCTCAGGTCATGATCCTGGAGTCCCTGGATGAGTCCCACATCGGGCTCCCTGCTCGGCAGGGAGTCTGCTTCTCCCTCTGACCCTCTTCCCTCTCATGCTCTCTGTATCTCATTCTCTCTGTCTCAAATAAAAAATAAATAAAATCTTTAAAAAAATAAATAAATAAAAACCTTATCCTCAAACACGAGAAACAAAGTTCCTATGGACACTCCTGCACACAGCAAAGTACTTTTAATGAGCCAGAACTACTGACCTACATGTTCTCACATTGAAATTCCAAAGCAAAAGAGCCACTTTTGACCAAGAAGGAGGCTGCTGACATTTCCTGAGCAGCCATCAGGCCTGTGGAACCAGACCCGGTGCGGGGGCAGAGATGCCTTTGACCCGGTCCCTAGCCTCTAAGAGTCCTCTCTGGCCGAGGCGGCAGTGTGAACTGGTCCTAAATCAGGTGAGCTGTTGCTAACGTGTCCTGGAAGAATCAAGAGCATGGTCAGAGGAGGTGGTATCTCAGCCCCAGGGAGCATGGCTGTTCCTACAGGGGCGGGGGTGGGGGCACAGCAGGGACAGTCTTCCCCACCAGGCCTTGGAACTTGGGTTTAGTAGTGTAGACCGGGACTAGTCACTGCACCTTTGGACAGGGAAGTGACATGCTGCAAGACTGCCTTTGAAAGACTGGCTCGTGGCATGTGCAGGATAGGGAGGGCGACCCTCACAGTTAGGGGACCTGTTCATGGTTCTGAGAGGTCTGAGCTAGTGACAGGGTCAAGGGAGAGGAGACAGATCTGAGGGTGGGGTACACAGAACCATCTGGACTTCATGCCAGTCTAGGGCTGGGCCTCAGGGCTGGCATCTGGGTGATGGCCATCAGCCTTGTCCATACTCCATCCTTTGTCCTTGCTCATCCTCCTTGGCTCCCCAGAGCCAGAGGGGCACAAAAGAGCAGGCACTTGGGGCAGCTGCTGGCCTGGAGCAAGAGAGGACCTGGGGAAGCTTGTGGTTCACTGCCTATGCAGGAGGTCATCTACCCATGCGTGAGCTCCTCCCAGGGCCCCACCATTGTGGCCATGGCCACCATCACCACACTGTGATCGACTCATGGGCTGAGGATGCCCCTCTGCTCAGGCCCTGCTGACCCTACCATGCTGGTGCCTCATCACCACAGAGATGCGCTGAGCTCCACAGCCTGGAACCCCTTTGAGCTCGGTGCTGCTGGTTTCCCGCTGACCCACTCAGCTCCCCCCGCTGCCCGCCCCAATCACTGACTGCCCCACTCAAGCCCAGCTGCTTCATCTGCACCACAGCTGGAGGAGTCAAAGGGCAGGGGCTGCAGGCCAAGTTTTAATCGGACAGTTCCAACAGTTAGCAACAGTTAGCAAGCCATCAGCTTCGAGTGCCAGGACGTGGTACTTAGGATCCTTGACATGCCTCCCTCAGAGCCAGGGGAGCTCTGGGTCCCAGGAAATAGACAACCGTCAGCTGAGCAATGATGTGTCTGCAAGCAGAGATGGGCTGTTGGCCTTCCACGGCCGGGCTGCTCGCTCCAGGAGGGACACACGTGCCGGCGACCACAGCCTGCAGCCCCAGAAGCTCCTTGGGATGCCCAGCTGGCCTGCAGGCGACCCAGGAGAGATACAGGAAGGGAACGTACTCTGGACAAGGCATCCACCTCCCTTATGGCCCCCGCAGCGATCAGACACAATCAGACCCTCTTATGACCCAGTCAGGGAAACTGAGGCTAGTGAAAAGGGAATGGAGCTGTTGCTTCTCGTGTGCCTGTAGCTCTGTGGGTCCCCAGACTTGAGCTCAGACCCTGGCTCAGACAGCCACTAGCTATGTGACCTCAAGCCTATTCCCCAACCTCTCTGTGCCTCCAGCTCTTCTTCGAACAATGCTCCCATAGCAGTTGGGGTGCTGGGGGACTAAATACAAGGGTTCCACACTATTCTGTGCCCTCTGTACCCCATACTTCTCTTCAAAGTCTTTGGCACACGGAAACCACATGGCTAATCAGCAGTAATGATGCACTTAGCATCTGCCCACCTGAAGGCTGTAAACATCCCAAGGGCAGGGCCTGGCATATGGTAAGCTTAGGCTCAGGACATGGTTCCTCTTATCATCTCTGAGTGCCCAAGTCCCCATCCACAGAAAGCAATAACCCGGGGTGCTTGGGTGCCTCAGTTGTTAAGCGTCTGCTTTCGGCTCAGGTCATGATCTCAGGGTCCTGGGATTGAGCCCTGCATCGGGCTCCCTGCTCAGCGGGAAGCCTGCTTCTCCCTCTCCCACTCCCCCTACTTGTGTTCCCTCTCTCGCTGTGTCTCTTTCTGTCAAATAAATAAATAAAATCTTAAAAAAAAAAGAAAGCAATAATCCTGTCTGGCTTCCTGATTCAACCCCACCCAGCACTGGAGACCTCTGGAAACAAGTACACATCTTGGCCAGGACATAGGGACAGCAGGGATGAGCTGGAGAGATAGCAACGCAAGGTGCCTGAGGTTTGAATAATAGTCATTGGCCTGTGTCTGGCACTTCCCAGGGTCAGTGTCTAACCCAGCCCTTATTTCCCAGGTGAGGAAAGTGAGGTTCAGTGAGAGAAATTAGTCGTCCAAGAGGTATAACAAGCCTTGGCTTCTAGGTCACCACACCCCTAGCAAAGGAGCCTCTTGGGCATTCTGCACACAACCTAAGGCTCCGAACACGCCTGCATCTCTGAGAACCATGTTCAGGACTTGTAGCTCTTTTGGAATAATTCTCCCTTTGGGGGTAGATTTCACTGTTGGGAAATTTTAACCAAATGGGTAAAAAGAGAGGGGCATAGGGGTACCTGGGTGGTTCAGTCTGTTAATCGTCTGACTCTTGGTTTCAGGTCAGTTCTTGATTTCAGGGGCATGGGATCAAGTACTGAGTGCGGCTCCTCGCTCAGCATGGAGTCTGCTAGAGATTCTCTCCCTCTCCTCTCCCCTCTGCCCCTTCACTCATGCATGCATGCATGCTCTCTCTGCCTCAGATAAATAAATTTTATTTTTTTAAGATTTTATTTATTTATTTGACAGAAAGAGACACAGCAAGAGAGGGAACACAAGCAGGGGGAGTGGGAGAGGGAGAAGCAGGCTTCCCGCAGAGCAGGGAGCCTGATGCGGGGCTGGATCCCAGGACCCTGGGATCATCACCTGAGCCGAAGGCAGACACTTAATGACTGAGCCACCCAGGTGCCCCAAATAAATAAAATTTGAACAATTTTTTAAGATTTTATTTATTTACTTGAGAGACAGAGAGCACAGAGGGAGAAGCAGACTCCTGGCTGAGCAGGGAGCCCAATCCTAGGACTCTGGGATCATGACCTGAGCCCAAGGCAGTCGCTTAACTGACTGAACCACCCAGGTGCCCCATAAATTAAAAAAAAAAAAAAAGAGGGACATAACATTACATAATTATCCTGTTTTGAACCCAAAGCACACTGCTTTTGCAGGAAAACCTGAAGCCAATTCAGAAAAGTTCTAGGAAGATCTGGAGGAAAGGAAGACACTCCCCTTGAGAAAACATAAAATGGCCCTGGGGAATTAATTTCAAACTGGTCAGCAGGCCACGCCTGTCACAGAAGCCAGGGAGGAGCAGATAGCCATGTCAGGAGGGACAGATAGCCATGTCAGAGGCGGTCAGGGCGGTGAACAGCCTTTGGCTTCCAGCCAGAGCCGGGCTGACCTGGACATAAAGGAAGTGGGCACTGAGGGGCAAGATTGCAAGAACAGGTGGCCCCTTCCCGGGAGCTTGACGACAAAGGAGAAGGAAGGCGTGGGTATGACTAGGGGGGTGGAGAGTCGAGAAAGTCTAGAAAGGGCTGTTTCTTCTCCCCAGCTTTCTGGGAGCTAGAAGCGAGCTGAGCGTGTTTATGGGGCAGCGGTGTTGGGATTTGTGGGGGGTCCCAATGGGGTACGGGTGGTAAAGGAATTCAGCCAAGGCAGAACAAAGGAGTAGTTATAGGGTGGAGGGAGGAGGCATGGGAATGTTGCGGAATTTTCCCTTTTTTGGTCCCTGGGCCTGGTTGTAAGTAGCCCATTGGTCCATCGGGGCCTGTGGCCATTTTGAGATGAGTCACCTCATGAGGCTGTTTGTACTCAGCCCCGGGGGTCACCGTGGGACCGTTTGCCTTACTCAGTTTCCCATTGCTCAAGCCTGTTGCCCAAAAGCATCTACAGGATTCTGGCAGAGGAGGGGCACATTTGCAGAGGTGGGGCACAGGGGGTCTACAGGTCGAACTGCCTGAGGGAACAGGCCAGGAAGGTGCTCTCGACTTCCTTGGGGTCTTCTGTGGGCAGGACTGGTGGTGGGAGAAGGGTTGGAGGACAGGGGCCAAAGCCCCCAGGCTGGCTTGTATGTGGTGTTTGGAGATGATCCCTGTGTTTGTCTCCAAAGGCCTCCGCCCCTGCCTCCCCGGCCGTCCCAGCCTTTCAGCCTCTGGCACCAGGACAGAGGAGGGACAATCCATGTCTGCTCTGAGCAGGAATGCCCTGGGAGCTTGGTGAACAGGAGAGGGAGCTGGAAAGCCAGGATCTGGCCACAGCGATGGACTTACTAGCCGGGTGACTGTATTAGTTTCTCAAGGCTGCCGTGACAAATGACCACTAACGAGGGGCTGGGGCGGGGGGGCTTTAAACAATTATAATGGGTTCTCTCACAGTTCTAGAGGCTGAAGTCCCAAATCCAGGTTTTAGCAGGGGCGGTTCTTTCTGGATTCTTGGAGGGAGAATCTGTTCCCTGCCTCTGTCCTGGTTTCTGGCTGCCGACAATCCTCAGCTGACAGAGGCATCATGCCAATCTCGGCCTTCACCTTTATATGGTGTTCCCCCTGCATGTCTCCGTGTCTTCTCTTCTGTCTCTCCCTCTCTCTCTCTCTCTTTTTTTAAAGATTTTATTTATTTATTTGACGGAGAGACACAACAAGAGAGGGAACACAGCAGGGGGAATGGGAGAGGGAGAAGCAGGCTTCCCGCTGAGCAGGGAGCCCGATGCAGGGCTCGATCCCAGGACCCTGGGATCACGACCTGAGCCGAAGGCAGACGCTAAACGACTGAGCCATACAGGTGCCCCTCTTCTGTCTCTTATAAGGACACTTGTCCTTGGTTTTAGGGCATACCCTAATCTGCAAGGATCTCATCTTGAGATCCTTACCTTAATGATATCTGCAATAACCCTTATACCCAATAATATCATATTACAAGGTTCCAGGAGGACATATCTTGAGGGGGGATTACAATTCACCCATTACAGGGACGATGGAAGAGCCACTTCCTCCTTCAAAAGCTTGGTATTGTCTGAACATGGGAGTGCTCTTGCAAGGAGACTCAGAGAGAATGATGGCCATGAGCCAGCTCTAGGGACCACATGGTCCAGCTGGGACAGGCATGTGGCCTTAGTCCTAAGTACCTTGAAAGCAGAGGCCACACACTACCGAGGCCAAAGGCCACAGCACGTGCCTCCTGGCAGTGTGAGCCAGTCTGCCCACCATCCAGCCTTGTTGGCCCGTTAGGTTTTACTCCACTGGGGCTTAGGAAATCCTCAGTGTCCTGAGGCCTCCCTGCCCCTGCCACATTTTGGGGTCAGCTTTGACCAACCTCTCAGGTGCTACAATTTCTCACCCACCCACCTGGCCCAGGAGGCACAGGCCTTGACCCTGAGTTGGGAACTCAGAACTCTGGGGGAGGGGGTCTTGAGGCTCAGGAGCTGAGGGGGTGGGGAGAGGTTGCTTGGGGCTTTGGGCCCCTAAAGATCGCCATTGCTGGGGACCCTCACAGTGAGACTGGCAAGCATGTGGGCCTCAGCTTGGGATGACCCCGTACATGCCATATCTGGACGGTGGCTATGGTGAGGTCACCCACTGGAGCCACAGAGTGACTCTGAATTAGAAGAGATTGGCATCGACTGTAAGGGGAAGAGGAGACCACAAAATGGGGTTGTGAGGGTCACTGATGAGGCCTGGATGAGGGGGTGACAACCCCTTCCCTCTGGGTTGTCACCCTGGACCCCCATGGAGCAGCATGGGGGGACTTGGATTCCAAGCTTGGTTCCACATTCAGGAGTTCAAAGGGCCAAAGGCCAGAGGCTGTTGTACTAGTCAGCTTAGGCTGCGTGACAAAACACCACAGGAGGGAGGGGCTTCTCCTGAGGCCTCTCTTCCTGGCTTGTGGACGAGGACCTTCTTACCATGTCCTTGTATGGCCTTTCCTCTGTGTGCATGTGTGTGGGGACAGAGGGATCCATCTCTGGTGTGTCTTCCTCTCCTTATAAGGACACCAGTGCTATCAGATGAAGAACTCCATTTAACCTTAATTACCTCCCTAAAGGCTTCTGTCTCAGAATATATTCACATTGGGGGTTAGGGCTTTAACATACGAATTGCGGGGGAACACAATTTGGTTCATAACGGCCATGGCATAGTGGAAAACTCCAGGTCAGCCATGAAGAGGGTGTGGAGGGTGTGGGTAATACCAGCTGGGCAGAAGAGGGCCCCCCACGGCCTCAGCAGGAGGCAGGTCCTGGGGGTGGGGGCTGAAACTCGGAGGCCTGAGACCAGCCTGCTGGAGTGGTTAGGGCTCCCCAAATCATCGCTCCTTGTTTCCTGGCCGTCGCCAGGGGAAAGGACCCCAGCTGGGAAGTGCAGCCCAGGAGTGTTTACCTAATGGAGAACACAAACAAAGGTCCCAGATACCTTAGCTTGTTCCAAATAACTACTGATTGTCACTCCCCAACTTTGTCAATACTGTTTTCAGAAAAATAGAAGAAACAGCAGCTACTCCCCTCTTTTTCTCTCCTTCTGGCCCATTTCCCCCTGAAGCTGGGAGGGAACCGGGGCTCACTGGGGCATGGGGCAACCACAGATCAGAGCTGAGACAGCAAATCCTGAAGGGGCCGGCGGGGGGGGGGGGGGGGGAGTCTGTCAACACCGGCCCATCATGTAATTTAAATTGTGGCTATACTTACATGAGCATCTGCAGCAACTGCTTCCCTCTGGGTGGGTCTGGATTTCCCCTGCTGGCCCTGGGGGGCCATGCCACAGGTCTGGGAGGTCCACGTGTCTGTGGTCACTCAAGCCCTTCACCCCCGGGAAGTTCCTGGGTCTGGGGTGGCCACCATCCTGGCACCTCCGCTTCTGTGGCTACTCAGTCGGCAGCTACTTAGGCCCGGTTCCCAAGGCCCCTCTTTGTCCAGAATCCCATTTGAACTGACACAACCCCAGCTGCCAGGCTCGGGTTTCAACGCAGTGACTGAAAACCCTAAGGAAGAGTTTCTGGTCAGCTGACCAGTTCCCCCTACAGGAAGGGAATGGAAAAGGAGCCGGTGCGTGGACTGAGCCCTCACCGTTCTAGCTGAACTGGTCCAAGAGGCCCCGAGAAGGCCTTTCTCAGGCCGCGTGGCCACGTGAAGTCCAGCTGGCTGCCTGGCCCAGGGTGCTCAGTGCATCTCGTTCGGGCGTGCACAGATGAGCAGCCTCAGTCCCCCCAAAGCAGGTGGTTTCCTTCCCCATCTCGACCCGGTGAGAGGTGCAGTCAGGCCCTGTCTTCCCTGGCTTTTCTGGGCTGTGAGTATTGGTGTGACAGACACACAGGGTTCTGCCTGCACCTGCCCCACCTGCCCCAACCTGCTCGCCTCCGGCTGAGTTCTAACACCCCCTCCCCCAGGCCTGGCAGGCCCTCCTCCTCCAGGCAGGGCCCTCGGCAGGACCCACAGCAGCTGCTCCAGGAGGCCTCTTCAAGAGCTGGGTCTCTTTGTCACCCCCTCATGTTTTCTGTTTATCTTTCCAGAGCTATTTGTGACAGACAGCCCATCGTTAGCCCACGGAAAGGCTTCTTTTTAAGGCAATTGAGGCATTCTTTTGGGGGGCAGGTATACAAGTTTTTCTGAGATTTCTTTACAAAATTTTGCCCTCCTTTTATTTGCCCAGGGTGTGTGCGTGTGGGACACCTGGAGGCCTCAGCCCGTGTGCCCACGTGAGCCCTGCTACGTCTAGGCCAAAGCTGGTGGTCAAGGTCTAGCCCTGTCCAGTCCTGCAGAAAGGGAGCGAGCTTGGGGGGGCCAGCAGAACCCAGACATCCTAGCCTCTGCACATCAACTAGTTCTGGGACACCAGGGTCAGGGGCGGGGGGGTGGGGCGCGGCTTTGTGTGCCTCAGTTTCCCCATCTGTCAAGTAAAGGCATTAGACTAGGAGGCCTCTGAGGGCCCTTTGAGGTAGAACATCTCAGATTTGGGATCACTGGCCTAGGCTTGGCTGGACACTGCCTGCTCTTAGGAATTTGGGTGCAGTCAACTTTTGCCCTAAAAATCAAATCCTATTAGGAGAGATGCAGTAGGGCCTTAACATTTTTTTCATTATTATTATTATTACTATATTTTTTATGGCTTTCAAATAGGATCAGGACTGTAGGGATAGAGAGAGCTAACTGTAGCCTTTTAGGGGTCAAATACTCTGGAGGAGGGCCAGGGGCACCTGTTCCTCATTGGCGAATGTTAGAGTGGACAAGTGGCATATGGGTACGCGAAGCTTCTCCAATGCAGGCAAGAGCCAAGGTCAACCCTTACACCCGTGCGAGGAGATGCTGGGGGTGCTGTGGGGAAGGGCTCTGAGGCCTTTGGGGATTGCGAGGGTGGAGGCTCAGCCCTAGGGCATCCCGTGAAGGGCCGCACCGGGCTCAGGGCCCCCGTCTCTCCCCAGGACAGTGAACTGGTCACGGTGACGCTCCACAGGCAGCAGCGTTGGAAGCCAGCCGGAGGGAGAACCAGTCCAGGCAGATGCCCCCACCCCTGGGAGCCAACCCGGAGCCACAAGAAGACCCTCCTCGTCCCCCGCCCGCCCCAGCCATCTGCAGCCAACCAGGTGAGCCGTAGCCCCAGCTCCTCCCGAGCTGCACGCATGGCCCACGCCTGTCTCCACCCCAGGGCACAACTTCCCTGTAGGCTGGACAGGCTTTTTCTGAGGGCAAGGCTGGCGGCAGCTAAGAGTGACCCGCGCTCCACCGGACCTCGGCGCCCGCAGAAACCACGGAGACCGACGGCCCGGCTGTGTGTGGCTGAGCCCTCCCTGGCCCTGGGCTTGACACGGCCAGTGCCCCCACTGCCCTAAACCCCAGGGCTCCGGGATCCCGCTCTGCGGGACGGTGGCTGCCGTGCGTCCGAACACGTCTGCCTGCGGCGTGCAGGCCCCTCGGGGCCTGGCTTCTTCGCGCCGGGCCGCACTGTCCTCCTAGGCGGCAGCCGGGCCCTCTTCGTCGCCTGCAGCTTCTTCCAGCTCTGCCGCCCACCCCAGCCCCTCCCAGAGGCGCCGATCGTGGTTTCTCCTCTGAATGGAGCAATCACCACTGACAAAAGTAGTCTCAGGTAACTTTAATGGAAGTCTCAGCATCCTTCTCCCCACCGTGGTATATGGAAGGCTGAGCCCAAAGCAGGAATTGCAGCTGCTGAGACCAGCCGAGCTCACGGCTCCAGACTCGGGGGCTGGGGCAGGAAGGCATCACTCCTCATGGCAGAGTCCAGCAGCTGAGCCTCGTGGAAGCTCGTCTGGGCTCTAGGCCTTACCAGCCCACAGGCCCATGTGTGAGATGGGACCACAGAGGCGGCCGGGGACCCGAAGCGACCGCTGCCCTCGTGGCCCGGCAAAAGAGCGCTTTTACAGCTACACGAGAAAGAGTGGTCATTCCGTCATTAAACAGCACACATTCTACATAAATAAAAAGTAAAAAGGGGGAGGAGGCGGGGGAGGGAATGAAAATTGGCACGGACATTGATATATTGCTTTCCAGTTTCAATGCGACAGATGCAAATCATGACACCAGGGGAACAGAAACGAGGGCTGGGTTTAGATTTTCTAAGCCAAGTGCGTTCCCCTTGCAGGGCTGGAGGGTTGCTAAGATGGATGGGGATGGGGAGCCAGGCCAGAGGCGGCCCAGGGCAGCAGGCCTGAGAAAGAAACCCAGTGAATCCAGAAATGTGCAGAGGGCACAGGACCCTGCTCCCTGCCCTACCCCCCCGCACCCAGGAAAGCAGGACTACTTTAAAATGGTAGGTCTGCTCTCCTCGAAAGAAAAAAGTACAAAGAAACATAGTATGTGGACATAAAACCTTCAAGAGACTGTTTTCTGCCGTTCCCCCGCCCCCCTGCTTCAGCAGGTCCACAAGCGGAGGGGAGGTTGGGGGGCAGATTTCGTCCCCCCCCAGCCCCCCGCCATGTGCTGCAAGTTCAGGCGGGAGCTGCTTTGTCAGAGAGCCCTCCCACCCCCACCCCTGCCACCCAGGACATGGGAAGGATCATGGGACACTGCCACCAGGTACTGGTGTAATCACGTGACAAGCAAACACCTTTTCCTGAGTCACACCATCACCTCCCTCCTCTGGTTCACTACATCCTCTCTTCTTGCAAGACCAGCATGGAAACTTGGCTTCTTGTGGTTCCTTTTCTCCTTGACCTAAACCCTCTCTTAAAAAAAAAAAAAAAGCAATTTTTCATAGATTTGTTTCTTCAAAATACTTAGCGGCCTCCCTCGTTCTCTTTAAGCTGGGTGGTCAGGAGGGTTACTAGGAATGTCCCGGCTTCTCTACTGGAATTTGGAGAGAGCAGGAAGGGTGGGCGGGGGGGTGTGTGTGTGCGCGCGTCTGTCCTTCTGCCTGCTCCAGGACAGGAGCCCCGCACCCTGAGCCTGGCCAGTAGAACAGCCCCCCCCTGCTCCTAACCCTCCCCCATTCCTGATGCTCAGGAGACTTTAGAACCGGCTCCTGACAGAAACGGAGCCGGCGTGTGGAGGAAGACAAAATGCCGCTGGGACACGGACCGTCTGTGGAGTACATTCTAATATCGTATTAGGTATCTGAATCTGTTAGGAAAAAAATTAGAAACTATGTAGAAAACTTAAAAATATTCAAGTATCAAAAGGCTATTCGGATCAAAGTTTAAAACAAGCTGTCAGCAAGCTGTCGCTGCCAAGAGGAAACTTTTACAAAAGTTTACTGAGTTTGTTCAGCAGAGAGCGAGAGAATGAAGTGATCTGTGTGGGGGGACGATCGGGGGAAGGGAGAGTGTGGGCAGAGGGGGCAACAGGCTGGAGGAAGCCAGAGAGATTGAGGCCTTTTTAAGCCGAAGAGGAGAGCCTGTGCCCAGCAGGCAGTGGACAGGGTCGCTATCCCTGGAGAAGAAGCCATAAAGTGCGCAGCCTGGGCCTCCCTCCCCCTGGTGTCAGTCCTGGACAGACAGACAGACGTTACATGACTCCATGGGGAGCTGCCTTCCGAGGGGCACATGAACAGCAAAACCAAAGCAAGAGGACAGAATAGGAAGACCCATTTCTGGACAGAGTTCCTTCTAGAAAGAAAGAGAAGGAAGGAGGTGAAAGAGGTCAAACGCTACACAGTGTTGACTCAGCTCTTCCAAACCCTGTTACACAAACAGAGCCGAATTTCTAAGTCAGGGAAACTGAAAAGGCCCCCCCCCCCCCCCAGGGACAGGGCTGTGGCCCGCACGGTATGAAGCAGCATCGGTGTTTATTCAAGACACGATAGTGAGGGAATCTGGTCGTGTTCCCTTCTCCCCGGAGAGGGTGCATCTTGACGGGTGATCCAGTAGAAATCTTTTAAACTCTGATAAGTTCGCAGAAACCACTCCCTTCGCCTGGTCCCACGGCCAGGCCTGCGCGCCGAGACATGCTGGCTTGGGGCGCCCTCTGGTGGCAGCATGGAAAACCGCAGTCTGAGGCCCGGCGGGAGCTCACAGACCCAAGGACCCAGAGGCCCAGAACTGCCCAGGCCACTTAGCCTGTTGTTGCCTTGGGTAGCTGTCTCTAGGCAGGTGGTCCAGCCCTTGGGGGCGAGGTGGCCCAATTACTCCTCAAGAAGATTCGGTTCCCGCTCTGTGGGTAGCCCGTTTTGCCAGGAGATTTCCAGGCTGTTCTGCCGGCCTCTCGGAGATGGAATTGGGCCTTTAGACTTCAGTGGAGAATAGGATGCTCTGTCTCTTGCTGTCAGGGGCAGGGATGGCCTCCAGCTGCAGGAAGTACAGCAGCACCTGGACCTGCCAGGGCACAGTAGGGAGGAGGAAAGAGGAAAGGGGCTCAGAGGGGTGCTCACAGCTGCAGAGTATGCTGGTGACAATGAGCCCCTTCTGGCAAGAGATCTGAGCGTCCCTGAAGGAACACCAGGTCAGCCCTGAGAAGCCCCAGGAAGAGCAGTGGCCTGGGTCCTCCCATCCCCTCCCAGCCACATGGCCTCAGGCAAGTCCCTTTCTCTGCACCTCGCCCCCTCCCCTGCACAACTCGGGTGGGAACGACTGGCAGGACCCTGCGTGGGCCAGGCAGAGGCCACCTCTGTGAGGTCAGGCGGCGTGAGCTGGAGCCTGTCTCCTCATACCTGGGACATGACTTCCAGGGACCAGCTGTCGGTCATGGAGATGGGCTGGCTGGGGTTGGCAGGGAGCTTGCTCTCCTTCTCCGATGGCCGGAGCAGCGTGGGGCCGAAGACTGTGGCAAGGTTGTGCAGGGACATCTTATTCACGGTCTCCTTTTCTGCCACCCTGCAGAGGGCCAAAGCAGAGGGTGCTACTGCGACATGGCCTTCAGGGTGGGGGTGAGACAAAGGGGCCAGACCACCCTGTAGCGCTTGGGGAACATGACAGTGGGCGCCACCCCTTTCTGCCTTGAGCTGGCTCCGAACACAGACACCCCACCCCCGGTTGTGCCGAAAGCAGGCCCACCCCGCTTCGTCTGGGTTGCAGAGGCCTAGGACAAAGAGCACCTGACACTGGCAGGTGGCTGGGCCAGCTCTGGGCCATGACCTGCTGGGGAGAGAAAGCCCAGCCACTGGCTGTAGCGGAAGCATCTCTGCTCTTAAGTCTGTGGAACAGAGCGGGGAGGGTGGCAAGGTCTCTAGGACCCAGGGCAGAAGAGTAACCACAGACAAGGAGTGGGGAAAGAGGGCGCCAGGAGCCATGCAGTGTGACAGGAGCCAGTGGGCCACAAGAGAACCCGCCTTGCGGCCTGGGGGTCCTGGAACCCTGGGCCCCTGAGGAAGAGCTGGGGTTACCTTTTCAGATGGTCCAGAAGGAAGAGGAAGGTCAGCAGGTTGGCCTCTGGAAGTGACAGCAGCAAGTTGAGCATGCAGCTCTCCTTTGCAACAGGGTCTGACAGAGCTGCGGGGGATTAGGAGGGGTGTTATTCTCAGGGTCACAGCCAAGCTGGAGGCCCCTCCTGGGGCCCATGTCAGAGGGCACTGGGCAGTCCAGGCCCATCACTGTCCTGACCCACAAGCATGGCCCCCAGTGTGACCCCAGGATGGGTGCCTCTTCTGCATCTCAAAGGGCTGAATGGCACCGCAGGGACCAGGGGCAGGAGAGCTGCCCTCCTGGCCGGTTTGGCCATTCCCACCTCCTGCTTGGAAGAGCCCAAGGCACGAGAAGCCGAGCATGGAAGGGAACATAAAGAGGGAGGGGCGGGAGTTTTCGGGGCCCTGGCAGCTCCCTCATCACCCCGTGTACCCGGGTGAGAGGAGCAGGGCGGGCACTCCAGTGAGGAGGAAGGAGCCTCTAGGACCCCACACCCCGGTGCGTGCACAGAGGCTGCTTTACCCTCTTGGGATACTTGGAGGGATGGGGACAATGGGAGGCCCTGTGGGATGGGCAGAGGCCTTCTAGGACCAGCGAGGTTCTCGGTCCCCCGCCACCGGCAAAGTTTGGGTGGAAACACGGACCGTGGTGGAGGGGGAGACCTCCCATGCTCACCGATGCCCTCGGCGAAGTTGGGGTAGAACTCGTCAGTGAAGAGGGGCTCCGGCAGCTCGCGGAAGTACAGCTTCAGCGTTCCGGCAATGGCGTTCACATCCATCTCGCTCATCATCACCGACACGTCCTTGTTATCTGGAAGGAGTGCGGAGATGGAGCACGGCCTACTCACGGATCCCAAATAGGGCCCCGCTCTCCCTGCCTCAGCCTGGCACAGCCCACAGCAGGCAGATGGCTTTTGGGGTCCCTCCTTCCAGCAGCTGGTCTTCTTCCAAGCATGCCGGTGGTTCGGACAGGGGAGGCGTCCTCCCCACCGCTCCCTTGCCGGGCAAGGGGTGGCCTGGCGGCAGTGCCACCACAAGGGACTGAGGCCGGCGGCGGCCAGACACCGTGCCCAGGCAGGGACTGGGAGGCTCTGCTCTGTAGCGACCACCTGGCTGCAGGCATCTTCTGGTAACATTAAGATATTGGGATTATCTGTTCCATTCTAGAGTTTCAAACCAGTGCCTCTGGCCTCATGGCCACTGGCCCTCGCTGTCACAGGCCAGGGAGGGAAGAGGATGCAGGCACCAAGTCCTGGTTCTGCCACCTTCCGCTCCGAGAAGCCTCTGGGGCCTCCGTGTCCTCCTCTGGGGACTGAGGCAGGTCCACCAACTTCTAAGAGTCAGACCACCCTGGCTCCTGGGCTTTGGTCTTCCACCCGGGGGAAGCAGGCCAAACCCCACTGCGAGGTGGGGCGGCCCCACAGAAGCCCCTGGTCCAACTCTGCGGGAGCCATGCACACATGGTTCAGACAGGAGAACGAGCTTCTGCAGAACCTCCTCCCACCGCTCCCTCTTCTTTTCATTTAAAAAATAAAACAAGTGAAGGAAAGGTACGGAGCCTAATATAGCCAGCACGTCCCACCGCTCCCTCTTCTTTTCATTTAAAAAATAAAACAAGTGAAGGAAAGGTACAGAGCCTAATATAGCCAGCACAAGCCATGGGAGGCACACGGTCACCACACCCACGCCCCCAGCCCGCGCTGCCCGGGCCGACACTCACTGACGTCAAAGGCCGCCTTCAATGCCTGGATGTCTGTGGCCACTCCAGACACGCGGTAGATGCCCACTTCCTCCATGCCCCGGCGCTCGATCTCCTCCACACACTGGCGCACAATGTAGGGCACCTTGGATCTCTCCCTCCTGCAGGGGAGAGGCAATGCCTTCAGTGCCCGGCAGCCCTGGCTCAGGCCGCAGTGGGGCTGGACCCACCACCTGTCCGCACATCCGGACACCCGGAGGTGGGGGTGATGAAGGCCCCAGGGGTCGGGCTCCCGTGGACCCATCCGCACCCTTTTCCTCTGTCGTGAGAGCTCACGATTACCACTGCTTACATCTTATTAGGGCCCTTTTCTTCCTTTTTAAAGATTTTATTTGGGGCGCATGGGTGGCTCAGTCGTTAAGCATCTGCCTTCGGCTCAGGTCATGATCCCAGGGTCTTGGGATCGAGCCCCACATTGGGCTCCCTGCTCTGCGGGAAGCCTGCTTCTCCCTCTCCCGCTCCCCCTGCTTGTGTTCCCTCTCTCACTGTGTCTCTGTCAAATACATACATACATACATACATACATACATAAATAACTTAACACTTTTCGCTGTCTTAACAATGAATAATTCCAGTACCTCCACACAGGACCCTAGGGTAGGAATACTTCAAAAACAGGAGACATGCTGTTTGGAGGGTTTGCTCTAGCCTAGTTGAGCAACTGGATTCAGGAGCCCAGCAAAGCGCTCTCCCAAGTCACCCCCATCAGCAACACTTATGTGGGATAACCGCTGACACAGTCCTCTCTGCTCGGGCCCAGACCCATCCAGAGAACTGTGGGCACAGCTGGGGTGCAGCTGGGGGCGGAGCGTGGTGTTTGGACACAATTAGGTGTCTGGGGAACATCTGATGTGGGCCCTCGCCTGGACAACCAGTGAGGTCAGGGGCCCAGCCAGATTCGAAATGGAGGAAGTAAATGGATTCTGGAAGGAAGCGGCCTGCGCCATTCCTGCGAACTGCTCTCAAACCAACATACAGACTTCTCCTGGCAACTGACCTGACCAAGGGGCTGGGGTGGCATCATTCCACAGGAACCCCAATCGGGACAGATTCTGAGTGAGGGAAGAAAACCCTGACCTTCAGCAGTTCCAATCGTGTGGGAGCCAGCCCGCCAGCCCGCCCGCACAGGAAGGGGGCAAGGACATTCCTAAGCTGACGGGGGCAAGTTTCGCAGTAAACACGAGAGGCAACCAAGCACACAGAGCGCTCCAGGGGCCTGGGAGGGGGCCTCGTACACAGAGGACCATGCACAGACAGGGGAGACCCTCACCTGTTCTTTCCTTCAGAAACACCTGGGGGAGAGGGGGTGCCCACTGTGCCCGGAGATGAGAGACGCATGAGTCCACTCACTTGGTGACCACGGCAATCTTGACTCCAAAGACACCCGTCTGTTTTCGGGAAGGCATTCTCTTCAAGCTGAACTCCCTGCTGGTGAACTTGACTGAGAGTTTCACTTCAATCTGCAGGGGGAGGCAGGGGCACGGCCCTCTCACCCTTCTGGGACTCATAGTCCAAGTTCCCAGAGGCCCGGGGGGCTTGGCAAATCACTCCCCTCCCTGAGCAACTGGGTTAAGACCCCAGTGCAGAGCAGGTCCCTGGCCCAACTCAGCAAGAACCAGGAACGGTCAGTGTGATTTAAAGATTAGCTCTTGCAGGACACTGCCCCCAACCCTAATCCCCACTGCTTCTCTTTCTTAATAGTTAACAAGAGGAAAAGTACAGAAAATAACATAACAAAAAGCCATGGATTATCTATCAAATGTTAACATTTTGTCACCTATGCCCAGACCTTTTCTGGTAATAGTTTTGGTTGTTTGTTTCTCTTTTAAAGGTCTAAATCCTTCTGGGACCCTGAAAACGAATCAGGGTCTCCGTTTCTACGGGCAGACACCAGGGTCAAGGTCTTGCCTGTCTTGTTCAAGGAGGGATGGTCAGCGCCTGGCCGGGGACTGCACTCCAGCCACCAAATGGGATTCTTTCCTGCCCGCAGTGACCCGGCTTTGCAGCGCTTCTCCCTCCTTCAGCCACACCCCACCTCAGACACTGGCTCAGGCTTAGCCTCCTTCTGATTGCTTTGGAAGGAATTGGGGCCACCCTAATCTTGTGAGAAAAGTAGGCACCAACATACCCCATTCATGGTGATCACGGTCCGCTGCCAGTCTCTGTCCTGCAGGGCCTGGGGGTCCAGCTGAAAGCAAGCAGTTATGATCAGCAGGTGCCTGGGGTCTGCACAGAGACCCTGCCAGGCAGCAGCCCAAGCCTGTGACTTCTCCACACCTAAGTCAGAATTAGAGCTGGACCTCTGCCGGCACTTTTATCTAGAGGCCAAGAAGGGTCCTGAAAGAGAACTTGCTAGAAAACCCCTGGAACTGAGAGCCCTCCTACTCCCAGATCTGTGCTTCACGGGTCCCAGGCTCATGGCTCGGGGCCCCGTTCCTCCCTCTGTCCCTTCCTGCTGGGACTTCAAGTCCATGCTGGTGGCCATCTTGCTCCCCCTCACCAACCATCTCAGGCACTATGTGCAGCGCAGGGAGGCTGAGCAGTCGGCTTACATATTTTGGGAAACCCAACTTCAGTAGCAACTTTCAGAGGGTGTGCCAATGAAGAGTTTGGGACAGTTTTCCCCCTGAGCGTGCTACGTGGTTTAGCTGTAGGAGCCCATGCAGGAGGGGTCTCCAGTCCAGGCCAGTCCTATGTTTCAGAGTCAGGCCCAGAAGGACCCAGAGCCCAGCTCCAAATCACACAGCGAGTGACGGGGGCTGGAGGGCCCTCTGCAGCCCCTCTGGCTTTCACCCCACTGAGCATTGTCTGAGCGCTGGCCCGCGGGACCATGCTGCTTAACAGTCCTCAGACCTTCGTGGTCAGGCCAAGGGCCCCCATCTATGAGGGCTCCATCTCCCTCTGTTTTGGGGAGCACACATTCCACACCAGTGGTCGGGCTGGACAAATGAGCACCTGGGAAGATCTTGTTTAAAAACAGCTCCCAGGGTTCTACCCCAGAGTTGCACCAGCAGCTCGGGGGGGGGGGGGGGGAATCTCGGATTCACCTAACTAGAAACCTACCCACGGGATTCTCATATAAAGCCAGGTTAGGGAACCACCGTCTGACACCATATAACCTGGCGCTCCTCATGCAGGGCCTTGCAGATTTCATCACTTGCTTAGGGCGATGGTTCATGTCTGCGACTAGACAAACCACTTGAGGGGGGTCTGCGCCTCTCAATTTCTGCACACACAAACTTGTGCATGTGCGTGCACATGCACACACACACACACACACAACGGTACTGAGCACAGCTCCAGGTGTAGAGGGGTGCTCAGGACAGGTGTCCCATGGCTATTCACTGCAAGAGACCCAAGAGCTGAGAGCCACATGGGCCTTGTGCAGGAGAGGAAAGAAGGCCCAGCAGCCGCTACCCTTCAGGTGTGTGCAGCCTGAGCCTCTCTCCCTACACTGCTTGGCATGGAGGCTCAGCAGAGGCACTCCCGGTGGGGACGGGGGGGGGGGAGCAGGGGGGACATCACTTCCCCTTCAAGGGCCTACTAACATCCCCAAAGATTTGAAATGTACAGACAGAACAACACAGAAAAACAAAGGGTGGGGGCGCCTGGGTGGCTCAGTCATCAAGCGTCTTCCTTCGGCTCAGGTCATGATCCCAGGGTCCTGGGATCGAGCCCTGCATCGGGCTCCCTGCTCGGCGGGAAGCCTACTTCTCCCTCTCCCACTCCCCCTGCTTGTGTTCCCTCTCGCTGTCTCTCTCTCTGTCAAATAAAAAAAAAAAAAGAAAAAGAAAAACAAAGGGTGGGAGAGCATCTCCCTCCTGAGGCTGTACGGTCCCAGGTTCTCATTCCTCATCTGTCCCAGGAGGTTCTTAGGGGCCAGACTCCTGGGCCACAGGGACCCCACCCTGAGGGGCAGGGCCTGTGAGCAGGGACCAGGCAGTCACAAACCACTCAGAAAAGGAAACCTCCCAACTGGTGCTTCCCTGCGAGAGCGAGTCCCAGGCATCCAGCTAGGGGAACAGCCTCTTCCAGGGGTGGCAGGAGCAGGATGATGCCGGGGCCCCACACTCTCAACCAGACCAGCTGTGGTGGGAAGAGGTAAGGGGGGGTGCACTGCCAGCCTATCATCCCCAACTCCTGTGTCCTGGCTGTCTAGGAAGGAAGGGGACAGACACCGTTCCTCCTGCTCCTAAGGAAAGGGAGAGCTTCCTTGCCACTGGGAGTTTTCTTTAAAGGGAGACACAGAAGCAGCTTCAGCAGGAGACCCCCTTCACTTTCCCTCCCAGGAATGGTAATCACTGGGCCCCCCTCTCTCAATGCAGCCGATAAGCAGAGCGATGGAGCAGCACATCCAGGGGACCCTGCCCCAACGTGGCCCACCCGGGAAACCGTGGCATACCCGTCTGCCCACCTTGCCCTTGCACACGAGGTTTCGGATGTGGGTCCACAGGGCGGTACCCCGAGCACACAAGTGTTTTTCGGCCAAGGCCAGCCGGCTCCAGCCCGCCCGGCTGGGATGGAAGTACCGTAGGAGGCCCTGCATGGCGGCGGGGGCAAACGGCGTCTCTCGCATCCTTGGCCCTGCTCTTCTGAGAGGCCAATGTGGCTAGATAGGAGCGTGTGTGGACAGGCGCGCAGATGGACAGGAGAGTGACAAGCTCCCGGCCTCTACTGCCTTTTGACCACGCTTCTCGGGAAGCCCCACCCCTGCAGCCTGGCTCGCCAAGGTCAAAGTTTCCGTTCGCCCCTGGATTCTCCTTTTTTGTGTGTGTTTGGAAAATACAGCCCCGTCCCCCACCAGCAGCCTATCGGTTACGGGAACTCCAACGAGTCAGTTTTCTCTAAAGCCCAGAAAAGCCAAGCTTCCTTCTTAAGTGGCTGGTTTCCTGTGGGCTCATTTGGAAACACTGAGTAACACGTGTCTGCCTGGCCAGCCTGCCTCATTGGCTGGACATGCTCTAGGGACACCCCCCCCACCCCCGAGCCTGTATCACCCCAGCCGGTGACACCAGTAATAGCATGCACTGTCCTGACTGGATTCAAAGCAGACACCCCGCGGCCCCCCCGGGGCACAGCCAGCCCAGGGGAGGGGGTTCAGTGCCATTGATGTCCAGCCCCATTGTCACCTGGCCCCAGAGGCTGTGGCACGAGCTGGCCTCCAGAGCGCAGACCTGGGCCACAGTGCTGCCGGGTGGCTCCTCAACCCAGCCCGCAGGACTCGTGGCATTTCCAGTGGGAAAGACTGGCCCTGGGCTGGCTCGGCTCCCAAGAACAGAGTGTGCCGAGCAGAGCGGAAGCAGCACGAAGAATAACACGATGATGAGGCCCGAGGCTCGGTGCAGTCCGGCCCCGAATGACATTCAAGGCTGGCACGCGCTCTCAAAAGTGTGGCTATTTAAAGGACCAGAGAAGTAAACAAGCCGGGACTGG
This sequence comes from Mirounga angustirostris, assembly GCF_029215605.1. NCBI lineage: Eukaryota > Metazoa > Chordata > Mammalia > Carnivora > Phocidae > Mirounga > Mirounga angustirostris. The sequence goes on from NW_026991722.1 coordinate 66,320,732, forward strand.
GATTTGGAAAAATAGATGACTGAGCACAGAGGACCAGGAAATGGTGCTCCAGACGCCTATGGGGGCCCCTTGGGGTCTCAAGGTCTCGGCAAGGAATGTGGCTGCTGCTGGGGGATGGGGGAGGGGGGCTGGGGACTGGGCGGGATGGGGGGGTGTCTGCTCACCCCCAGTGTTCTCTGGAGGAAGGGCTGGTTTCCAGCCTGTCTCCCTGGGGTTGGGCGAGGTGGGGGAACAATGGTGGGTGGTGGGGCTGGTGGATGGTTGCCCCCATGTGCCCGGGTGGCTCTGCTGAGGACCAGGCGCTGCCCTCAGCCCGAGAGGCAGGACTAAACCGTCCAAAGGAGGCAATGCCCGTTCCCTCTGTGCCCACCAACACGGCCCAGGAAGGCCCAGCAGGGCTTCCCCAGGGCTCCTCGCCCAGCTTCCCATGTGTGCACTGTAACCTACTCCCTGGAATGGGTCTTCTGAGAGACGCCCGGGGAAATCTCCCCAGGAGGGAATTCTGGTCTCTCATTTCTGCTCTTATTGCTACAATCTGTTCTCCGGAGCTCTAGCGTCCACATCTTTAATTCTTTGCTGCCCTTCTCTGGTCTCCACCAGGCGCCAGCATCACTTAAATGGATAAAGGAACACCGCCTAGGACATCTAAGATGGTAACAAGTGTTGGTGAGGCTGTGGAGAAATGGGAGCCCTCAGACACGGCCGCTGGGGATAGGAAATACTGCAGCCATTCTGGAAAAGTAGGGCAGTTCCTCCCAGATCTAAACTTGGCTGCCCTCCACAGCAACTCCACCCCCAGGTCTCCACACGGGAAGAATGAAAACATCCATTCACACCAAGACTTGTGTGCACACGTTCACAGCAGTGTTAACCGTAAAAGCCCCGAGCTGGAAACCCAAGTGTCCACCAACTGGTGAGTGGATAAACAGAACGTGGTGAATGAATATGTACGATGGAATATGACTCAGCCATAACCGACACTTGCTACGATGTGGGTGACCCTCACAAACGTGCTAAGTGTTAGAAGCCTGTCACGAAAGACTGCATAATATAGAATGATTCCATTCACATGAAATATGCAGAATGGGCAAATCTGCAGACACAAAAGCAGATCAGCCTGGGTCTGGGCGTAAGAACAGTGGGCGATTATAAATGGGAATGATGAAATTGTTTTGGGGGATGGAAATATTCTAAAATTGGATTGTTAGAGTTATACAACTGTGTAAATTTACTAAAGAATGATTGAATTGTATACTTAAGATGGAGGCACTGTCTGACAAGCCAATTGAAGAAAAAAAGATATAGGGTCCCAAACTGGACCGCAACAGAGCAAGGAAGGCCCAGGTCCCACGGCCACACTTTCTTCACGGTGACAGAGGTACGCTTCTTTGGGGCAAATCCTGGGGAATCTGGACAAGAAGGATTTGCTCACGTGCTTTTACATGTTCATAACTTTTAGAGACTAAAATCTTCCTCATATGTTTATTAAACACAATCATCACTCATTTTATGTGGCTGGTACAAGAGACCCTTTGGACCTCTCCAAGATAGTTTTAGAGGTGACATGGTTTCTCCCCTTGCTCGTTTACCCGAAACACGGGCTGTGTCTCATTTGTCTCTGAGCACCCCCACCCCCCCACCCAGGCACCCAGGAAGGCATCCCTCCCCACCAACGAAGGACGCCCTGGCACAGTGAGTGGCTGTGTGGATGGAATGGGCATGGTCCTGAGATAATCCCTGGTGATAAAAAGCTGGGTCTCTCAGTACCTTTCTAACAGTTATCTGCTGTCCCCAACCACCTGCTTGAAAACCACATCTTCCCAAACCCCATCCCCTGCCTGTCTGACCACAGATCTTATTCTTATTTTGGTTGATGTTTGCTTCCTGTACCGGCCCCAAGGACAGAGCTTTTGTCTATTGCATTCGCTGAGGTACCTCCATGCCAAGATACGTGTTATACAGGATATACAACGTAAGCATCTTCAATACACACGCATTGCCACGCCTACCAGCACAGACTGAGCGTTTAGTTACTGGGGATTGCCGAGAGCCAGACATCTGCCCTCTTCCAGGTAAGGGTGCTGAGGCTCCCGAAGGCAGCTTCCCCACCATGCCGCACGGTGCAGGGACTGACTGTCCCTCTGGTGGTGGGGGATTTCATGAAGGGGGCAAGTCGCTGAGTCTGGACTCCCATGTCCATCCCTGCACCCTGTGGACATGCTAACTCTTTAAAAATTGGTGGTAAAATATATATATAACATAAAATTAACCATTTTTAAGTGCACAATTCTGTAGCATTATGTACATCCCCAATGTTGTGCAATCACCACCACCACCTACCTCCAAAACTTCTTCATCATCCCAAACACCGTCCCCTTGAAGCAATAACTCCCCATCCCCACCCTCCTCCCAGCCCCCAGGAACCCCTGTTCTACTCTCAGTCCCTAGGAATTCCCCAGTCCTAGGTTCCTCCTGTAAGTGGAACCATAGATCACTCACCCTTTTGTGTCTGGCTTATTTCACTTAGTACAATGTCCTCACAGTCCATCCATGTAGCGTGTATCTGAATGTCCTTCCTCTGTAATGGCTGCATAGTATTTCTCTGTATGGATATACCACACTTGGTTTATGGACCCACCCATCCAAAGACGGACACTTTGGCTTCCTTCCAGTTTCGGGGTGTCAGGCATGTGCAAGTGCTGGTGGCACCTCCACGTTCATACAGCTGCTGTGGGGCACTTGTGGGCGAATGAGGAGACTGCCCGCGAGTGGGCAGACATCACAGCAGGGTCTTGGTGAGGGCTGGAGCATGGGTGTCAGGGCACCCCTAGAAGTTGGGTGGACCTGTCGGGTCTGTATCCAGCCAGGTTTCCACGCATGAGGCAAGCAACCCAGGCTGGCAGAGTTTGAGAAATCACATACGACCACCCCAAGCATCAGCTTCGAAAAAAGCAAGGGTCAAACCAGGAGCCTGAGGCCCCAACCTCATCCAAGACTCACAAAAAAATGTTAGAAAGAAAAAACAAACAACAACTCGGATGATCCCACTGGAATGAGTTGTAAGCCCAGCTGGACTCTCAAAACATCAGGAGAAATGGGAGAAGACAGAATTCTAGGATTTGATATTAAGTTAATCACTGAGATGAAACAGGGTGGAGGGGGTTTAGCAACATAGAAAATTTGCAAACAGAGGAGAGCAGGGAAAGATGGAAGGAAGGACTTCTTAATAACTGCAAGGCTCCAATTTCCCTGGGCTTTGATGAATCTGGTGATTATCCCTGGATGCTGGTCCCAGCCCCTGGCCTCGGATGTGCTGGAGCACTCGGGCAGAGCCTGCAGGCCCCCATCCCACCCCCGCAGCACCCGGTCAGGCTACTCTGGCCAGCCTTCCAGCTCTGTCACAGCAGGTACATTCCCATCACTCCTGTGCTCCTGCTCTGCTCACAGCATAGGATGTTTGACATCTCCATTTGGGAAAATCCTTCCCCTGAAGCCCCAGACCCAGTGATCCCAACTCTGTGAAGACTTCTCTGTCCCCTGACTCCCCCCAAATAACTGTGCCATCCCAGCCACACAGCCACCCCAGGTCATGGCCTGCTCTGGCTCTCGGCACATCTGCAGCATTCCTTCCTTCCTGAGACTCCGCACTCTGTGAAACATAGGGGCAGATTTCTTGTTCTCGGGGTCCCTGGTGCCTGGCATGTAGGAGGCCCTTGATCACTAGGGTGGCACCATGGGCTCTTGGTGTCTGGTGATGGACAGGGATGGCTTTGCTTGCTCAGACTCAGAGCTGGCTCAAGAAGACTCCCAGTGGGGCCCTGTGCACCTGTCTGCACGTAAGGGCCCAGGTTTGCGAGTCTATGACTCTTTCTTGGACAGCTGGTGCCCCCAGGGCCGCATCCCTGTTATACACTATGTCCTTCTGCCTTTCTGTCTGGTATGACCTGATGCTCTGAACAAACCAACTCACTCATCCTGCGTTTGGGAGGGGGAGCCCTCCATCCTCCTCTCATGGAGATTCCATCGTTGAGGAGGGGAAATGGGGATCTGGCTAATCATCTGAAGAGCAAAGGCTGAAACCTGAGACTCAGACTGGTGGTTTCTGAACCCTTAGCTCAGCAGTACCATGCAGAGGAGTGAAGATAGACCGATCTAGCCCCAGGAAATTGGGACCCAGCTCCCCACATGACTCTGACCCCTTCTGCCCAGGCAGGTGTGTGAGCAGCTTTGCTGGAGACTTTATTTCCATCCCTGGCCCCTCAGAGGGGCCTCCCCAGCCTCTGCCCTCCTGGTCAGCTGTGGACTTCTCCCTGGCCCCCCGTAGACACTCCTGGGGTGCTGCACCTTCCCCACCTCACAGGAAGGGCTTTACACTCAGCTTATGAGTCAATGTACATATTGGGTTGGGGGGTGGGAAGCACTTGGCGGAGGGAGGAAGGCCATGCTATTCCCACCCCCCCACCCTGACCCCAGCAACAGGACGGGCAGGGCTCTATGTCCCTCCCACATGGCATACTGGGAAGGGGCCTGATATTATTGGGAAAAGCCCCCACTCAGAGTCATGGACTCCCTCCCTTAGGTGTGCCCCAGTGTCGGGCTGGGGGGGGGTGTTGGGGAAGGCGGAAGGAAGCCTGGCTAGGGCCACAGGGGGCCATCACCGCTCCTCCTCTGACTTCCTGCCTTCTTGATCCTGGGGATGCCGGCTCATAAACAGGCCCCACCGGGAATGGGGGTCTCCAGGGGCAGGGCCAGCCACTGCCTACTCTGTGTGAGTCACAAACGGACCTTGTGTCATGCTGGGATTCCTTCCTGGCTAATGATGGCTCAGGGGCCAGGCTTCCCACTCACTCAGCTCTTCCATGGAAGCAGACCCGGACGACGGGGTGGAACCAGAGTCCGCCTTCTCCACCAGCAGTAACGATACTGAGTAATATAGCAGCAGTGGCCACTGAAGACCCCGCGCCCGGCTCCGTGGCCCCTGGCCCCAGTTTACACGCGAGGAAATACGTTTATCCAGGCAGTGACGACTTGCCCCAACTCACAGGAGGTGCACTGGGGCTGAGGGAGTGGACAGAGGGTCTCCCTTGGGCCACACCAGTCAGGCTCCTCTGAGTTGTTTTCCAGCCAAACCTCGTTCTTGGGAATGTCCCCAAGCGCCCAATTTTAGCAAGAACCACCCCGATATCTTTGATAGCTGATTACCTTTGACAAGCGACCAGACTCCTCACTCCCCACCACCCCTGGGTGATGTCTGATTGCCCCAGCCTGCTTTCAGCAAGGAACCCATTAGGTTGGTTTAGCCAGAATCCCCCTTTACCCCCGATGTTTCCCTTTAGTAACTTCCAACTGATGATCCCCCACACCCCGCTCCTTGGCTATAAATTCCCTCTCTCTTTGTCATATTCAGAGTTGGGCTCCATCTCTCTCCCCTGCTGCAAAACCCCACTGCAGTGGTCCCTATACCTGTATCCAGCTGAATATAGTCAACCTTGATGTTCTAACAAGGTCATGTACAATTTCTTTTTTTTTTTTTTTTAATTTTATTTATTTATTTATTTTTAAAGATTTTGTTTATTTATTTGACAGAGAGAGACACAGCGAGAGAGGGAATACAAACAGGGGGAATAGGAGAGGGAGAAGCAGGCTTCCCGCGGAGCAGGGAGCCCGATGTGGGGCTCGATCCCAGGACCCTGGGATCATGACCTGAGCCGAAGGCAGACGCTTAACGACTGAGCCACCCAGGCGCCCCTTTTTAAAGATTTAATTAATTTATTTATTAGAGAGACAGCGAGAGAAAGGGACCACAAGCAGGGGGAGTGGGAGAGGGAGAAGCAGGCTTCCCATGGAGCAGGGAGCCCGATGCGGGGCTCGATCCCAGGACCCTGGGATCATGACCTGAGCCGAAGGCAGACGCATAACGACTGAGCCACCCAGGCGCCCCTCTTTTTTTTTTTTAATGGAGTCCATGTCCTCCACTCCTGTCCTATCTTGTCCTACTGGAAGGAATAGGAAGGGAGAGTGTTTGCTGAGGAGCACCCCTCAGAGCGCCTGCATGGGGAAATGCAGACTGGGGTCAGAGGGCAGAAAGGGGCAGAGAACAGCTGAAGCTCAGAGATGCCCCAAGCCAGCCCCCACGACCCCACTGCTCTCCTCTTCCCTGGGACAGGGCAGGGTGCTCACCTGGCACCCCCGGTGTGTCTAAGAGCACAGGCTGTGCTCATAAAGGAGTATTTTGTTCATGTCCAGTAGTATCATGGCAAAGGGTTTCCAGAGAAGGCTCGACAGAATGAAAGAAGAAGATGAGTATCCTTTCTTTTCTCTTTTCCACTGAGACGCCCAGTTATCCAGTGACAGTGCTCAGAGGCCCTGGTTCAAATCTTACCACCCCAGAACTCTAGCATTGGAGGATTTGGATGAGTCAAGTCAAAGGTCGGTGGAATCTGAGCCTCCCTTAGTCTTGTGTGATGGACTGAAAAAAGGAGCCGGACACCCAGTCCGTGTGCATCCTTAGCTTGCCTTGGGGCTCTCTGCAAGACGGGGCGGGGGGGGGGGTCAGGGCGTGAGTGTGCGGGAGGGACGCTGGGGCTGGGGACAGATGCAAATGTGGAGGGGGGGAGCAAGGGGAACACATTAGTTGTTGAGCAGCAGAGCAGAGTCTGAAAACTCAAAGGGCCCGAGCTGTGACTGTTGCCCACTAGGTGCCAAAACATGTCAGTCCTCAAAGATGTCCAGCACCAGCTGCTCACAGAACAGCAAAAGCTGGGAAACCCCTTAGTGTCCATCAAGAGCAGAAGAGCCCCTTGATATGGCTGACTCAATCCATGGGATTCTCTATCAAGCCAAGAAAGTGAACGGAATCTATGTGGACATATGGGGTTGGATCTCAAGGACACTGGGGCGTCAACGCACATGAGCTGCAAAGTGGTGAGTGTCCGCACTGAGCATGCGAGCCACCCCCAGACGCCACCCCAACTTCGCAGTGGGCACACGCATCTGTCAAGGTGGGGCCCATGCCCAGCTCATGGCTGGGGAAGGGACCTGACTTGTCAAAGATCCCTGGATAGGACCCCGAAAGTGGAATAGCTGAAAAGCGCTGGCCTGCATTTCTGTTTCTTCTATCCAGAAGCCCTTTGCTACCGAGACCCCTACAGCTGGCTCAATGGTGTACCAGGCTGATAGGGAGCAAGGAGGAACCATCCCCTTCTCCCTCAGCATCTAAGCCACAGGTAGGACCCAGGTCCAGGACATCTACCGGGTGGCCCTGGACCAGCAGCTGGCCCTCAAAGAAGACCATGCCCATTGACAGAGGATTTCAACCACCTTCATTTCGACCTCAGTCCGCACTTCCTCATTGACTACGTTCTTCTTTCCAGCTTATCTCTTAACTCAGGCAAAAGACCCTGCGGGCAAAGCAACCTGTGATGAGAACCGAAGCTATCCCCTCAAGCAGTAAGGACTGCCTGGAATTCGGCAAGACGCCACGTGACTGACCCCAAGACAATGCTCCACCTGACCTTCACTGCCCACCACCAACCTTTGTCCCACACTTTCCTTCTATAAACCTGCAAGTATTTTTAGCACTTTGGAGACCGTCTTTGAGACACTAGCCTGCTGTCTTCCTGGTGGTGGCCTCGCTGAAGTAAATCCCTTTCTTGTCTCACCATCTCTCGTCTCTCTGCCTTCGGATTTTATCAGCGGTGAGTAGCTGAAGTCTGTTTGGGAACCCCCTGCACCCCAGTTATACCATCTGAGAGAGGGGCCAATAATCCTGCTTTCCCTATGTCAGATAAGGCTGCCCCAACTGATCCCCAATGTGCATCCCAAACCTTAGTGGACTCACTGGAGTGTTGCCCCAGGCCGGTCCTACCCCTGACTTCAGTAGAGTCCAGCCCCAGGTCCTGTCTGTGGGGGCGGCTGAGGCCCTGGGCCTGCTCTCCTGGGAAGGTGCGGGGTATGGGGTGGTGTCTGCTAGAAGGCAGGTCGGGGAGGGTAGGAATAAGGCAGTCAGAGGAGCATTTTTGCTTTTAGACCTGGTCTCAAGGTACAGGGTGGGAGGGGTCCCTGGAGGCCCTGAGCCACTGAATTCCCTAATAAGCTTCCAGGGTGGGAAATTAGGCAGCTGTGAAAACCTGGGGAACCAGAACCTGAGAACCTGGTGAAACAGAGAGGGGGTCTGGAGCCCCCACTAAGTGAGGACTTGCTCCTCTGAAGGATGAGCATGTGCCCCACACCCCCCACCAGAAGACGAAATTACTCAGGGGACGAAATTACTCAGGGGTGAGTCACCCTCCCTCTCTTTCATCCCTGCTGCTCAGTATTTCAGCACAAAAGGATTTTACTTCCTGCCCTCAGAGAAGGGAGGTGGGGCTTCATGGAGAGCCCCCTTCTCCCACAGACACCTGGAATGCCCAGCCCACTCCTGCTGGGGGCTTTACCAGAGGGTCCGAGGGTCAGAGAGGAGTGGGAGCAGTCAGTGCCCACCCCCAGGGCAGGGCAGGGAGGAACCTGCTCGGCTGGGTCTGGTAAGAGGCCCTTAAGGAACATGGATATCAGGGCTTCCCCCCAATGGGGCACAGAACTGCACAGGTGAGCCACAGGAAACACAAGGCCATGGAGAAACTGAGGCCCCTGCTGTGAGAACAAGCCAAACTGAACTTCTTTTGGGGACAAGACACTCAAACACAGAGAGGGGCAGGAAAGGACCTGTGAGGGTCCCTTTGCAAGTCCAGGGGCACCTGCCCCCAATCCCTGGAGCCAGGCCATCTCCGTGTCCCAGAAGGTCAACTGGGGAAAGAACTGGGAACATCCGGAGGAGGGTGTGGGCAGGTCCAGGGGCAGGTATATGAGGGGGGGCAGAGGAGGGTGGTGGCCTTACCTGGACCTGGCCCTTCCCCATGATCCTGTCTGTGTTCTCGCCATCCTCCTTGGTGATCTTCGTTTTGTTGTAACACTTTTCATAGCACAGTATCCTCAAGGTCTGGGAGCCTTCCAGCTCGATCTCAAATTCCTGAAGTCCCAAGAAAGAAGGAAAGTCTGTCACTAGCAGACAGGTCCAATGGCTTCCTTGGTGCCCCAGGAGGACCCATGCCTCGAGACCCTCTCCGCTTTAGTCCTGCGACAAAGACCCTCAGAAGTTACTTCCCTGTGAGCACCCCACTATGGCCCAGTCTGGATGCTTCTGGAAGCTCTGAATGCCTCTAACACCTAATCCAAACTCCCTAAGCCAGAATGTCAAAGGACAGTCCCCGCACCACCTACATCAGAAGCTCAGGGGTGGTGGTTACAAGTGCAGATGTTCTATGGACTTCGGGTGATAATGATGTGTCAGTGCAGGATCACCGATTAGTGGCGGAGGCTGTGCATGTTTGGGGACAGTGGGTATGTGGGACATCTCTGTCCTTTCTGCTCTGGACCTAAAGCTGTGGACCTAAAGCTGCTCTAAAAAGTCAGTCTATTTGAAAGGGGAAGAAAAAAATCGACCCAGGGAGGTGATACAGGAGAGAGGAAAGAACTGTTCTGGTAGGCTTCTGAGTTGCCTGCTGTGGGATGTGCGGTGATAACTTCCTCCCCCATCGCCCCAGGATTTCTTCGGTAAATTCTGCATTTCACACCAGTGCTGTCGCAGGCACAGGTTTGTGGTGGGGAAATGGGAAGAGGGTGACGGAAAAGAAAAAAGGAGAGATTTCTGAGCCTGCATCGGGGTGGGGAGGGCATGTATGCCAGGAACATGCAACACTCCTGGACGATCCAGATGCACACGCAGGCCGGCCACCAGTGACCCGCTGGTCTGGAACCCTCCATGCCTTGGTCCCTTGAGCCTCCGTTGCCGGCCCTCACCTGAACCCTTTGTGCTGTGTCCAGGACCCCTCCCTCACTGCCCCTGTCAGTCACGGCCCTCTTGCTCCCTGCAAAGCCTTTGGTGGCTCCACCTGGCTGTGCTGCTCCCTTGCCGTGGCAGCCCCCACCCTTTCTGCAGGGACGCCCAGGGCTATCATGCCCGGGCAATCCTATGGGCTCCCCGTGCCCCAGTCCTACTAAGGCATCGAGTCTGATGATCAGAGTAGGGCACACCAAGAAAGGAGAGCTGGGGGCTCACGAGCCACATGACCCGAGGTGGACCAGGCAGCCAGGTGGGACTTAGCTGCTGCTTCTGCAGGGGGTGGGAGGTATGCCCCCACCCATATCTTCAAGCATGAGGCCTTTGAGGGCCACAGCTGCTCCAGAGACTGGGAAATGGCATTCTCACGGATGTGGCGACTTAATCAGTAATCATTCCCGTACTCCCAAAGGCTCAAGGCAAGATGGTAAGCGAGTTAACAGCTCTCCAAGGTGAAGGAGAACAGAGCAGCAAACTATACAAACCCAATACCGGGGGACAGGCAAATCAGGTCCCTACCCCAGCCACAGCTGGCAGAGCCCCAGGCTTCCAGAAACCAAGAGGATCACAGGGCTCATTCCAACTTCCAAGGAAAAACGCTATGGAAACTTACCAAGTAAACACTAAGCAATAACAAAGGCAGCACAAAAAGCCCTTTTAAGTTCGTTTTCCAAAAGCTTCTCCAGCAAAATAAGCTGTTTCTTTGTAACTGGGGGGGGGTTGGATTCTCAGGAACACAGAGATAAAATCTCTTGGACTAGTCCCCCCTCTCCTCCCAGGAGATTCCCGGCATGCTGGTGGAATGCTGGTGGCGGCGCCTGTGGGGGGGGGCGGTTGGGGGGTTGGCACAGAGGGGGGAAGCCATCAGGGAGCCCTAGGGGTGGGGCGGGGCGGGGGGGTGTTTCAGACTCTCCCCAAGGACAAGATCCTGGCCTGCCTGCCAGGGCCAGCATGCAAGACATGCCCAGTAGTACCTCACCTCGTTCCAGTTGGGCTCCGCTGTGTCTCTATAAACGCGTGTCTTGGCTTTATTCACAAAATAACCAAAGGAGTCCACCTCCAGGGTGCAGTACAGATCTGTGGAAGGGCAACACAGGGAAGGTGACCGCGCTTTTCCACAATACCCGCATTTTCTATGAGAGCAGGGGTTATTTTTGTAGGGGGCCAAGGGCAGGCTGCCCCAAGATGGGCCACTGTGACATGGAGATTATTCTGAGCTGAAGAGAAACTTTTGCCCTTGCCTTAACTACACAGAAGAATCTAGATTGGGGGGGGGGGGGTCCTTTCTCAAAATAAGGGTTACGAGCAAAAATAAATTTATCTGAGTGAGCCATTGGTATGGCAGGGCAAACATCTGTTCTTTTTCTTTTTTTTTACTTTACTTAAAGATTTTATTTATCTGTGAGAGAGAGAGAGAGCAAGAGCACAAGCAGAGGGAGCAGCAGAGGGAGAGGGAGAAGCAGGCTCCCTGCTGAGCAAGGAGCCCTATGCGGGACTCGATCCCAGGACCCTGGCAGATGCTTAACCAACTGAGCCACCTGGGCATCCCCAAACATCTGTTCTTATTGCCCTGTGATATGCATTCCTTTCCTCTCAACTCCCCGACCCCTACCCCCTTCTCCTTAGTTCAGAATGACACATATGCCTCGTTTTGCCTGACTAGCTCTATAATTTCCATCTTTGTGTGGATTTCCTGTGTGTACGCTATTAAACTGAATTTTCTCCTGTTAGTTGGTCTCATGTCAATTTGATTCTTAGTCCAGCTGAAAGGACCCTTGAGGGGCACAGGAATTCTTGTTCCCCGACATTTTCAAAATCAGAAAAAAAGTGGCCTTAATTTTCTTCTTTTTTTAAGATTTTATTTATTTGAGGGGCGCCTGGGTGGCTCAGTTGGTTAAGCGACTGCCTTCGGCTCAGGTCATAATCCTGGAGTCCCGGGATCAAGTCCCGCATTGGGCTCCCTGCTCGGCAGGGAGTCTGCTTCTCCCTCTGACCCTCCCCACTCTCATGTGCTCTCTCTCATTCTCTCTCTCTCAAATAAATAAATAAAATCTTTAAAAAAAAAAAAAAGATTTTAGGGGCGCCTGGGTGGCTCAGTTGGTTGGGCGACTGCCTTCGGCTCGGGTCATGATCCTGGAGTCCCGGGATCGAGTCCCGCATCGGGCTCCCTGCTCGGCGGGGAGCCTGCTTTGCCCTCTGACCCTCCCCCCTCTCATGTGCTCTCTGTCTCTCTCATTCTGTCTCAAATAAATAAATAAAATCTTAAAAAAAAAAAAAGATTTTATTTATTAGAGAGAGAGTGAGTGAGAGGGAGAGAGCATGAGTGGAGGAGGGGAGAAGCAGAGGGAGAGGGAGAAGTAGACTCCCTGCTGCAGGGAGCCTGACGCAGGGCTCGATCCTGTGACTCCGGAATCATGACCTGAACTGAAGGCAGATGCCCAACCAACTGAGCCACTCAGGGGCCCCTTAATTTTCTTTTTAAAATAAAACAACACACCAGCGGCTAGCACAAGCCCCAGCACCTCATGCAATGATTCCACCCCGTGGTGCAATTGAACCAGCACCTCTCAGAACATGTGTTCACTTGGTCCCTTGACAAACCCTGACTAAAGCCTCTATGTGAGCAGAGCCCCATGGCTGGTGACCTGGGCAGAGATGAATGTGCCATTACCACAAGAAGTACGATGCATAGAGAGGGCTGAGACTGGGGAAAGTACCTACCACCTGTGCAGTTTGAGTTTACCAACTTAATTGGGGCAAAGGGTGCTGCAGGCCAGGGCAGGGCACTGAAAACAGCTCCATGCTGGGAGAATTGTGGGGTATGGGGGGAGTGGAGGTAAGGACCAGGGAGGAGGCCACTGCCGGGGTCTGGATGAAGGGTGGGGCAGGTGGCCAGCAGTGATGAGGAAACTCCATTGATAGAGAATGTCATCTTACTGATATGACCAGTAAACCAAATGGTGGTTTCTGGCCCGGCCATAGGGTGGAGGGTGGCACTTCTCACTGGGGCAGGACAAAAAAGAAGAGGAACAAGTTTAGGGGCCCAAGTGATAGGTTCAGTTTGGGGATGCAGAGTTTAGAACGGGGGATGCTGAGGACACAGATGGAAAGGTAACAGAGGGGGCCCAGGAGAGCCAAGTGGGGATGGAGAGGCAGGTGCCAGGCATCATCTGCGCTGTTGATGGAAAGGTCCCTGGGCGTAGGAAGGAGGGAGTATATGCAGTGAAGGCCCAGATGGAACCCTGGAAAACACCAGCATTTATGTGAGGGGGGCATGGGGCAGGTGCACCCAGGGGAACAATTACATAACAATTACAAAAACTTTTTACATGAAGTCCCCATATGACTTTACGGGGGTATAATCTGCATACTGCATAACCCATCTGTTGTAAGTTTGGGAATTTTTAGTAAATTTAAACACTTGTGCAAACAGCCCTGCCACTGTTTTAGGACACTGCCCTCTCCCCACAAGAAGGCCCCTTGGGGGACACCTGGGTGGCTCAGATGGTTAGGCATCTGCCTTCGGCTCAAGGCCTTGATCCCAGGGTCCTGGGATCAAGTCCCGCATCGGGCTCCCAGCTCAGCGGGGAGCCTGCTTCTCCCTCTGACCCTCTCCCCTCTGATGCTGTTTCTCTCTCACTTGCTCTCTAAAAAATAAATAAAATCTTTAAAAAAAAAAAAAAAAGAAGGCCCCTTGGGTTCAACCGCAGTCCAATCTTCCTCTCACCCTGAGCCCCAGGAAACCCCTGCCAGGCTGTCTCCAAACTGTGCCTTTTCTAGAAATTTCTGACACGTGGAATGACACGACATCTAGTCTTTTGAATCAGGTGTCTTGTTGGGAATAATTCTCTTTTCGATGCATCCCTGTGGCTGCCTGTATCAGTCCTCTGTACCTTTCTACTGCTGAGTGCTGCTCTGTCGTGTGGATGAATGCGGCGTGTTTTATGCGAACACGCCCTCATCTCTCTAGAGGAAATACCTAAAAGCAGGGTTGCTGGATCACACGGTACAGGTGTGTTTTAACTTTTAAGAAACTGTGAAACTGTCTTCCAGGGTGGCTGAGCCATTTCACAGCCCCAGCGGAGTGTCTGAGGGTTCCAATTTCTCCACATCCTCACCGATATCTGTCACTGTGCACCTTTTGATTATCACCATTCTGGTAGGTATGAAGTGGGACCTCACTGTGGTTTTAATTTACATCTCCCTACAACCATGAGCATCTTTTCACGTGCTAATTAGCTACCTGCATTTCTTTGGTGAAGTGTATTCAAATCTTTTCCTCATTTTTAAAAACTGGGTTGTCTCCTTTGCACGGAGTTTCTGAAAGTTCTCTATATGCTCTGAATACAAGTCCCATATCATGTGTATACACACACACCACACACACACATACATATGGTTTGTAAATACTTTCTTCTAGGCTGCAGCTCATCGGCGATTTCTCAGTCAGCTTTGCGGCGTCAGCGGGAAAGGTCAGCAGCACAGTGCCTGTCCTGCGTCCTCCTACCAGGGGCCCCGAGGGCTCGTGTGGAGGTGGCATGTTGAGGGGTGCAGAGTGTGCTGCCCTGGACTGAAATGCAACCAGCCCCACTGCTCCGACAGCTTGAGCACCTGCAAGGCGCTCCCCACCTCGGAGGGGTGGGAGGAAAAGGGAATCCGTTTAGCTGTCAGCAGCCAAATCTACTCTGCTGGCTGGGTCAGGGCGCTGCTGCCCACAGCTTGGAACACCGCCTGTATTTTCCTGTCTGTAGCCGACTCCACTGCCTGCAATGACAAGACCCGCCTGCAGGGGAGCAGCTCAGCAGCTCCTACATCTGGTCTAGAGACTAGAGACCAGAGATCCGCAACAATCCACTCCGGGTGTCAACCCGCATGATCTGAGTCATGACCCTGGTTCCTCACAGCCACCAGCTCAGTGTCCTGCCGTCTTCCTCCCCAAACTAAGCACTTACTTGAGCTCTGCTTAAAGCCGGTGGCGGAGTGGACGATGACATTCAGGAACCCGTACAGCCCTGGAGATTCATCATCTGTGCAAGAGAGCAAAGAGGTGAGCATCCATTCTCCTGAGAGAGGGAGGCGAGTGACAGGCTCTGCTTCAAAATCAACCCTCAAGGGGAGCACCATGTGACTGCCATTTGCTCAGCATGAGGCCAGGTGATGTCACGAGCCAGAAACATATCCATTGTAGCCTCTGTCTCAGGGACCTTAGGATCTGAGTTGGGTTTGCAACACGGCAGACTGGTGACTGAGGTGAAACATAATAAGGTTCCCAGGACAGGAAAGCGGAGGGGTGGCATGTGACATGGATGTTGTGCGTGTACATGCATGTGCACAAGCATATACCTGTGAGTGGGAATGAGTGGACGCAAGTGTGTGCACGAGTGAACGCAAAATGCAGCATGACCAAAGGTGTGGACAGGAAGCGCCTGGCTGGGAGGACAGGGCAGCGGGACCAGACCCAGAGCACAGAGGGTCTGAGATGTGTCGTGTGACCAGGAATAAAGTCACGGGTCTCCTCAACCATCCAGCAGCTGGAGATAGACCACCCGACCCATCCCATCCACTCCTGGGAGAGGCCGACAGGCCCTAAGCAGCACACGCATTCCTTCGAGAAACCCACGGTCCCAAAGACAGTCCTGACAGCAGAAAGGGACAGCAGCCCTTGGGAGGACAGCCCACCTTCTTTGTTGATGGTCAGTGGAATGCTGTGGACGGTCTGAAGTTTGACACACGAATTGGTCAGCATCTGCAGCTCCACGGACGTCAGGGAGAAGCTTTTGAAACCTGAGAGGGTAGAACCCAGTGCATCACAACCAGCCAGTGTGCATGGCTTCTCAGACTGCTGGGACACCCAGAGGGTGTTCTCTGATGTCCCTGCGCTGGACCTTCACCACACCCTGGTGATGAGCTGTGGTGGCCAGGAGGGGGCGACCTGTTCCCAAGAGAGGAGCTGGTAAGTGGCCAAGCAAGGCGTGGCCTTGGCCAAGGCTGGGCTCAGAGGGCAGGAGGAATTAGCCTAAGACTTGCAAACATAAGAGCTGGCCTGCACCTAAGCACAGCCACAAGGCAACTGGGAGAGGATGACCGGGAGTATCTTCCCACACAGACACCCAGCATATCCCCGCCCTGCGCCAATGAGGGCCCCTGTCTCCACCAGGTTAGGAAAAGGGGCTTATTTCTGTTGCAGCACTGAGCAGGGAATAGACGCTGCCATGCTGCAAATGGTTGGGGTTCCCTGGTTATAAAAGCAAACCCAGGACATGAGCCGGGGCAGGGCAGCAGGCACCAGGAGTGCCTCATCCCCCAGGATGCAGGGGCACTGCAGGGGGAAACGGCTCAGCACAGGCAAGGATGATAAGCCCAGAGGGATGGAAGCTCAGGACAGGGCAGAGGCGTGTGGAGCTCCCAGCCCACCCGGGACACAGTGCTCAGCCCGGCTCTCTCTGCAGGCACTCTCGGAACAGTGCCACCCGCAGCACATCTGGGAACCTCTCAGCAAGGACGGCTCAGGAGTCCCGAACCATACAGCTGGGGTGCAGGGGAAGGACCCAAGCAGCTGCAGCCCCAGGACCTACGGCAGGGTCTGCCTTCCCATCCCTGAAGACTGCCAGACAGGCCCAGGGCCAGCTCTGAGCTCAGGAGGGGGAGAGAACTGCTAAGAGAGGGAAGCACCCAGGGAAGGGACCATCCCAGAGAGAGTGAGCACCCTATCCTAAGAGTGATCAAGTGCTGGCCCCACTCCCTGTCCAAGGGGGTCCAGCCAAGGGCCCCTTCGGCATCAGCACCTGCTAGAGGGTGAGGGAGGCCTGGGGGTGGGACAGGCAAGGGCGCAGAGGGGCCACAGGGGGCAGGTAGGCATCAGAGTAGGGAGGTTCAGGAGGCAGGTGGGGAATTTAGGGAAGGCACTGGGGGAGAGGGAGAGGGAGAGTTCACAGGGAAGGTCAGAAAGCAGGTGGGGGTGATGTATACGGAATGCGGGGGAGGCCTAGGAAAGCGGGCACAGAGGGCAGGGCCCTAGCAGGAGCTCCTGTCCAATTTATTTTCTGAATCAGAGCTCACGTAGCATCTCACTGGAGTAAAAGCACCACTGCCCAGCCCCTCGGGAAGCAAGAAAAGGCTTGAAACCACAGGAGGAGATGAATATCCAGCCCTGAGGTTCCAAGTTTCTCCTTGCAGATGCCACTTACACTTCTTCTGCTGCTCTCGGATGTTCTCCCTCCACTCAGCACGCTCATAGTCAGAGGAGATCAGGAACGTGTAACTCTGGGGGGCGAGAAGGAGAATACACACACCCTGGTTACCTCTGCTCCCGCTCAGGTGCCGCTCCCTGCTGCTGTCCATACAGAGTCCGGCAGTGCACCCCTCCAAGACACAGGGACCTGGGTGCCAGAGGCTGGCTGGAGCCTGGTGGCTGAGTGTGCTCACAGCTTGGCTCGTGCTTCTGGCACTCTCCACCCTTCCTGCCAGCCGGGCTTCAGGCCCCAGCTCCCGTGGCCCGTGCAGCTCTTCCTCTGGCACCGGTCCCCTGCCTGGACTGCCTGGGCCACGGCACGGCATGTTTGGCTTAGGGCCACAGAGAAGGTCACCAGGTGGGATCTGCAGAGGTGAGGGCCAATGCCACCCTGACCACCTGTGTCCAGCACACAAGCTCTGAGCGGTGACCCAGAGACGAGGCTCTCGCAAAGCCCCCAGCTGCCTCCCCCTAGGCTGCGCGCTGACAGCTATGAGCGATGCCCAGAGAGGGAGAGGCCCAGGCTCCAGATGGCATTAGGAGTCAGACTCAGGAGAGAAGGTCCCCCCTCAGGCCCACAAGGTCCCCAGACTGAATCCCTGTCCTGAGGGCCAAGTCTGCACAAACCTGTGAACCCCCTGCCCTATTCAGACTTCCTGGAGACCCCACTACCTCCCAGCTGTGAGGGCTGAGCCAGCTGCCTGTCAATCTGGGGGCTTCGGCCCAAAGCACCAGGCAGAGGGACACACGGGTCTGGGGGAGCCATACCAAATGAGCCCCTCTCGGTGTGGGAACGCCCTCCAGAGGAAAAGGGCTGCTGTTGTACAGCCCACAAGGGAGCCAGGGAACCCAGCTGCCACGCGGCCGGGTGCTGGGTCTCGGCCACAGCACAGCGAGGTTCCAGCTAGATGGGAGCCGGGGGCCAGGAGGGTCTGCCTGGGCTAGCAGCGGGAGGCCCCGGCTGGCTGAGCGAGACCGCGGCGGGCGCTCACCTTGCCGTTGCGGTTGTGGACCCTGAAGGCCATGCTGGGGGACATGAGTAGGAGCAGCGACTCCTGCTCTGACAGCTTCTTCTTCAGCCTCTCGATGGCCTTGCTGCCCTTGTTTGCCCTCTGTGGGGAGAGGCCACACAGTCACGTTTCCATTCTGGGGGCCCAGTGCCACCCGGTCCCGTCCCCACTGCTCCCAGAGCCTTCCTCGGCCTACAGGGTTTGTGGTATGGTAGGCCAGCAGGTGGGGGAGGGGTGAGGAAGACCCCTGTCCTGCTGAGCCCACCTCAGCCAGGCATCCCTGAACCGAAGCTCAACCTTCTGGGGACCCACCTTGTCTGTGGCCACCGCATGGTGCCGGCTCTGGTCGGGGTAACCCTCTATGCGAATGCCTCATCCTCACCGTTCCCTCTCCAGAAACAATCAGGGGCCTGCCTGGGGCAGTCCAGAACACCTAGAGGGGCTGATGCCCCTATCTGGGACTCTCTCCGCATCAGTGCAGCTGGGCACCTCCCCCACCCCACACGCTGGATGGTTCCAAGCCTGACGGTGGGCCCGCAGGGGTCCCAGCACGTCCCCGAGGCCAGAAGGAGGTCAGATACCCAGATACCCGTGCTCGAGGGGTTGCTGCCGCTCCAGCTGCAGGGCCTACCCTTGCTCCTTCCCAACTGGTCTCACCTTCTCTCTCTGGATATCATTCTTGATCTGGGATATCTTGATCTTCATGGCATCCAGCTCCTCGTCCAGCACCAGAGGGATGCTGGGAGCCGCCTCCGACTCGTCCACCGTCTGGAAGCTGAGATCCGTGAGTGGGATGTACCACTTGCAGTCATACTGCTGGGTTTTGCTGGGTGAGGAAACAGCACGTTAACACGCGGACTGCTTTTCTTTGCTAATGTCACTGTTCTCAAGAGCCAAGAAAGCCTAAGTTTGAGGCTTGCATAGTTTATAAGACCTTCAACCCAGCTTGTGGTCCATGTGACAGGCTGGCATAAGGCCATCGGCCAACACTGGTGACCCAGCCCTGGTGACCCCTAGCAATGGGCACTTTGCATGTGTGACTTAGGCCTGATCCACCTTATCCTGGGTTGATGGTGGCGGCTCACGGGCTCCCTGAGGTGGGAGCACATCAGGGGCATCCATTGCCCTACAGGATAGGACTGCAGACGCCCCCCGAGCCGTAGAGTTTGAGGAGCTACAGATCTACCGGGGGTAATCCCCTGCCATGACAGAAGGGGAAACTGAAGCTGTCCTCCGAGATGACTGATTTAAAGCTCTCAGTACGGTAGCGGCAGAATGAGGGAAAGAGCCCAGTTCTGGTCTTTCTCAATATGACCTCTTTTTTCCATTCCAGCTGGTGCAACCTGGGTGGTCTGATCCCCGGGAGGAGGGGTGTGTTGGTGGGGCGGTTTGTAGCCTAGGCTGAGAATAATTTAGAAGCTCTCACCTGGTCTGGGGAGACAAAGTACAGGGATGGTCTAGTGATGCCCGCCCTGCTCCACTCCGTCACCTGCCTGTCTGCACCAGATCTTGCAGCTCCCTGACCTGTCACTTACTCTTCCTCGGTCATGACGGGACAGTCCCCCAGTAGTACCTCATAGGTAGGTTCCCCTTCCACTGTAGGAGATAACAGGCTGGTCACTGATCCTGACCTAGACTGTCCCCACCTTGTTAATGGTGGCCTTTCACCCTGAGCCTGGTATCGTGGCCGGCTGGAAACAATGTAACCTAAAGAAAGTGGCCTGGCCACATAGTTACCGAACTCTTTAGGCTCACTATACGAGAGAAAAAAAAAAAAAAAAAAAAAAAGCTAGGTTTCTTTCATCTATGAAACCAGTCCTGGCCGGCCCACGGGATGGGCGCCATGTGGGCACTTACCCTCCACTCTGCTTCTTGAGCTTGGTGCAGAGGAGCAGGTCGGTGAACAGGAAGACGTGGCGCAGCTTGCGGGCCCCCTCCACCAGCTCCACCATGAAGCTGTCCTTTAGCAGCTGCCGGTGCTGTGGGGTGGAGTGGGGGCTCGAGTTAGGGCAGCGGGCCAGCGGGGGGGCTGGGGGGGCTTGGGGAGCTTCACTGCCTTAGCCTCCCACTCTCAGACCCAGTCTCCAGCGCTCCCCGTCTCAGCGAACACACACTCTACGCTTTCCTCTTTGCAGCAAGTTTCCTTGGGTGCTTGGCCTCTGGAGGACAGTGAGTGGACAGGGTACCAGCTGTTGGCTTGGAGGCTGGGGAGGGGGACATCACAGCTATGTCAGTGGTCTGCAGGGAAAACGATGTGAGCAGGGTGGTCCCTGCCTCTGTGGGGCAGCGAGTGGAGACCCAGAATGGGCAAGAGGCCAGCCACGGGAGGGACAGTCTCGCAGAAGGGCTATCATAGCAGAGGCCCACAGCGAGAAGAGCACGGGTGGGGCAGCCTGGTGAGCGGGGAGGAGGTGGGGGCCCGGAGCGCTCTAAGAAGGGGACAGCCTGACAGTCACAGGAGAGGCCGAGCTTACTTCTGAGGGCGGCAGGAGGCCGAGCAGGGGGCCCACAGCTGGGACCCCATGCCCTGGGTTTCCTAGGGTCAGTGCCCACTGATGGGCAGAAGCCCACATAGGATGCCTGGATACCTGCAGCCTGAGTCTGAGGGGACCTGCCCAGGGCCCACTGGGCCTAGCCCAGGCAGGAGGACAGGAGGCACTGGCCTGCCAGCAAGCCACGTGCCTTGGCACCTGCGTGCTTCATGGGACAGACAAGAACACTCCCACTGGCTCACAGCTCCAGGGGCTACTGAATGGCACACCAAGGTAAGTTGGCAATTCATCCGGAAAAGAGCACCCAGCACCTCATGAGGGTCAACGCCATGCCGTGCCAAGGACTCAAAAACAGGATGAGAGGCTGACATGGCGAGCCTTCCCCATGCACATTCCAGGTATGCGGTGCGAGCACATGGCCTCATCATCGGATGTGATCCCCACAACACTCTGTGGGCAGGTCCTTATGCCCATTTCACAGATGAGAAATGGGAGCCTCGGAGAGGTTTACCACCTGTTCCAGACAGCACAGTGAGTGAGCAAGCGGAGACGCTTGGTGGTCTCTGTCTTGGGAACTCAAAAGCACACAGGAGAGAGACCAGATGCTTAGCAGGAACCCAGCCACCCTGGCTTCTGGGAAGGCCCTCTAGAGACTCCCCGCTCCTCACTGTGATGGCCAGGGAAGGGTCTGGAGGATCAGGTACATACATCGGAGTGGGCAAAGACCCAGAGCATCTCCCCAGCAGGAGGTATCCCCAACCCCCACCCCCACATATGCTTGGCAGGCCCACACCTGGCTCCACGGCCACCTATAGCCTCAGAGCCCTCTCGAGGAGCCTGGGCCTCCCTGAACTCTCCCAGACTCTCTGCAAGAGCTGGAGCCAGCAGAGCCACCCAGAAGCAAGTGTAGCCTGGGCTGGGCCCCAACACTCCCAGGTGCAAAGGCCACACGTCCCTGTCACATTCAGCTCGGCTCACAATGGCCAGCTGGCCCCTGGCTCCAGGGAGCCAATGATTTAAACGGGAGAGCATTAAGTTTTGGAAAGGCTGGAGGACGGCCTGCGTGCCAAGGCCAAGACTCATGGTCACTCACCCTCTCCCTGCCTGCCGGGAGCAGACAGCCCACCTGGCACTGGAGCCCACAGGAAGCAAGAAAGTGTGTGCACCTGGAGAAATGTCCACACAGAGCTGGAGATCCTGGGGCAAAGCCTAGGGCAAACCTGACAGCTGGGTCCTGGTCAGGGAGCAGGTCTGCGAAGGCTCCTGGGACCCTGAAGTCCCAGAGGAATGAACGGACAGACGTCTCCGCAGCAGGGATATGACAGAGGGTCTTCCAGCCCAGGAGGCAGGGACCAAGGGACTCTCCGTGAGGGGACATGGATCTTCTCTCCATACAAAGGGGCTGAGCTTCTGGCCACCACCAGCAGGGGGCCCCCACGTCCAGCTCAGAAGTGGGCTCATCCCCTCTGCCAGCAGGTCAGAAATGCCCAGAATCCCAGCAGCGACCACCCTCTCCACCCCTCGGCTGGCCCACCCTCTCTCCCTGCAAGGTCCTGCTGCTCACACATTCAGCTGAAGCGCTGCATTCATCCTCCACAAGATTACTGAGTGTTACCCTGATGCTTGGGGCAGCCCACACACCTGCCCTGCTGTGTGGAGGGGACACAAGGCTGACAGGGAGGAGCACACGGCCCCCCCTGGGGCTCAGACTGCAGCCCTGGGAGGCTCTGAGAGGCAGACTTTATTTTGATACTATGACGGTCGCCAGGCCCCTCCCCGTGAACTCTTGCCTATGCAAACCCTCATCTGAGAGAAGCCCCAAAGCCAAGGGTGCCCCAACACTTCCTAGCCAGCCCACTGCCCCCAAAGCATCCCAGTCCAAGCCCTGCTCTGTGCCACGCTCTGTCTCCAAGGGCCGTCCAGAGCATGTGAGTCGTGCGTGTCCCCTGCCAGACCCTTGCAGAGTGCGGGTGGTGGACAACAGTGGCTACGTTCAGAGTAAGGCTCTTTCACTGTGAGTTTTCCCTGTCACGTCACAGTTGCCCTCTCTCTGGAGGAAGCACTGGGCCTTGCTTCTGAACCCCAGGCCACCTTGGGGTCTTCCAGCATGCCGGAACAGAATAAAACCAGCAAATGGGTAGGAGGGGTCTCCCAGCCCTAGGAAAACAGGCCCCCAACTACACCACCAGCAAATCCACAAAGGCAGCCTGGACCCCAGCAGAGGGACGGAGTCAGGGGAGCGGCAGGGCAGTAGGCGAGGGCAGTGGGAGGGAGGGGGGGGTGCAGGCATCACACTATTATTTCCCCAGGCCCAGGGGTAGTCCTGAGGCACAGACTCCTAAGGCTGGTGGTCCCACCCCGATGCACAGTCTAGGGGCTGTGTAGATGCTGGGTAGGGCCTGGGTAGATGCTTTCTGTTGCTCAGAGCCCAGCCCAAAGCCCCAGGTGAGGAGGGATCCTGCTGCTGAAACAGGCCCGTGAAGAAACAACAAATTCCTACTGGCACAGATACCATTTCAGGAAAGAGAAAGGCCAAGGACAGATGACCGGGGAGGAGGACAAACATGAAGGAGGGATGAAGAAGCTGCAGCCCAACAGCAAGTTTGTGAGGGGCTGCTCTGCCCGTTGACTGAGGCATCTGAAGGGCTGCCGGACCCTGCGGCCATCACTTGGGCCTCCTTCAGATCCCTGGCTTCTGCAGAGATGCCCTGCCAGCCCACATGGGACCAGTGTAGAGCCGGGAGGCCAATGCCTGCCCAGGAGACGTCCCTCTCGGAAATGCTCACCAGCCCAGTCCTCAGCACCAACATCCAGTGCGGCCCGCCGGTCAGGTCCTCCAGGGGACACAGGCTGGGTCACAGCTTGGCTGCACCGGTTCACGGCCCCATGGCATTGTGGGCTATGGTCTAAAGATGGCATGAAGTCGGGTGGCTGGAAAGGACTGTCCCTTTGCCTCAGCATCTTGTGCAAACACCCCTGGGTAGAGCTGCAGGAGAGACCCAGAACCCGCTGGACCCCGGGATAGGGTAGCACCATACTTCTCGAGGTCTAGGGGACAGTGACTCAGAAGAGCCAGCCCCTTGGGGCCACAGGAGTGTGTTTGTGCGAAAGAGAATCCATGCGTCTCTGTGTCTCTCTGTGTGTGTCCCCATGTAGGCAGGCATGTCTGTGTGTGTGTATCCCTGTCAGTGTATGGATCCTGATCTCTGTGTGTCCCCGTGTATGTGTCCCTGTGTGTCCCCTGCGTATATGTCTCTGTGTTTCTGTGTCATGTGTGGGTCATGTTCCTGTGTTTCTGTATGTCGTTCTAGATGTTTCCATGTCCCTGTGTGTCCACGGGTATGTGTCCCATGTCCCTCTGTATGTACGTGTGTTTGTGTCCCTGCGCATATCGCAGTGTGTGCGTGTCTTTGTGCGTTGTGGGGTGGGGCAGTGATGGTACCCCTACCCCCACATCCCACGTGGGGAACACCTGCTTAGAAGGGACACCACCTGCCTCCTTGAAAAACTGGTAAGTTCACGCTGCCAGGGAGTGAGGTGACTGGAGCCGCTGTGACCCCCACTGCCTGCGGCCCACCCCCTCGCTTCTCTCTGCAGTGATAATGCTGGCTCAGCCACTTCGTTTCTCTGAGCCTCAGTTGCCTTAAAGATAAGATGTGATGCACCTGCCTGGTGGCATTTTTTAGAGGATTAAATGCGCCCACATGGGGCTATTGGCTACCGTAAGCCAAGTCCTCTGCGGGTACAGGCCCTGTGTTGAGAGTCGCCCTGTCATTGGGCCTCTCACACTTCATGATGACTGGGGGGGTACCATCACCCCCATTTCTACAGACAAGGAAATGAGGCCAGTGAGGCTACATTATGTGCCCACAGTCTTCTGAAGAGGGGCGTCTCCTTCCCCAGGGGTTTTGCCCTAGGCTGGCTGGCCTCCTCCAGCTGTCATCTGGGCAACACTGGCCCCCACCCCAGACAGAGCCCATCCAGGGAAGATGCATCTGGAAGAAGAGCACTGTTATGGATTGATATTTGTGTCCACCCCAAAATTCGTATGTTGAAGCCCTAACCCCTAATGTGACAGTATCCACAGGCAGGGCCTTTGTGGGTGATTAGATTTAGGTGAGCCTGCAAAGTTGGGATCCCATGATGGGACTGGTGCCCTTATAAGAAGAGGAAGACAGAGCTCTCTCCATGTGCGTGCTGTGAGGAAAAGCTGTAGGGGTACATGGTGAGAAGGTGGCCGTCTGTGAGCCAGGAAAGAGACTCTTACCAGATCCCAAGCATGCTGGCACCCTGACCTCGGGACCCTCAGAACTATGAGAAATGAAAGCCTCCTGTTCGAGCCCCCAGTTGATGGCACTTTGTTACAGCAGCTGAGCAGACTGAGACACACACACACAAAGAAGCCAGAGACCACGGTTCCATGGAGGGGGCGCTGGGAAGTTTCCTCAGGTACAGGAATCAGAGTTCAGTGATAAGCCAGTGGGGCCTGGCCAGGTGAGACCAAGAAGGGTTGCCAAGGAGGGCCCAGGCGGGGGCGGAGAGGAGAAGAAGGAAGATGGCCAAAGCTAGGACCAGTGAGGCATCAGTTGCTGGCTGAAGGTGCCTGGCTTGGCTCCAAGCATGGGCCAGATTCAGCACGTCTGGCCCTTGGAGGAGGCCGGCAGCCTGAGCACCCCAATTCCTATGTCCCCAGAGTGAGGTCTGAAATGAGGGTCGCTGGCTGCATGTGAGCGGCCCAGCTGACACTGCCCATCGGAGACACTGCCCATCGGAGTAGCCCCGGCTATGGGGTAACTTGGTGGGATCTGGAGGTTCAGCAGGTGGAAGGAGTATCCCCAGAGCAACACGCCCGTGGCCGAGTGTGTGCCGAGGGTCCCGCCTGACCCTCCTGCTCTCACACCTGTCCTAGGGCTCTCGGCTCCTTGCTACTTGGCCTCCCTGCGGAGCGCACCTCCACTCCCTGATCCCTGAGAAAGCCTCGTGCATCGTAAGACAACCGATCGGGGGAATGAAGTCAGAGCATGACGTGGCCCGGAAGGGACAGGAGCCTGCTGGGTGGAGGGCAGGGTGAGCCCGGGAAGCACATGGCTGATGCACAGCAGGAATGTTCACTGAGCACCTGCTGGGTGCTGGGCTCTGTGCAGAGAGTGCTTCATGAAACATGTCACACTTGGCAGAACTGTCCCTGGTAGCAAGTTCAGCCCCACCACTTCTTGCAGAAGCAAAGGCTTGGAGTTAAGTAACACGCCCAAGTTCCTGGAAGAATCAGAACCTGGGTCCAGACAGGTCGAGAACCCAAGCTCCATCTGCAAGTGTTTATGAAGGGTTGAGAAAAGGCCTAGACGTGGAGCACTGGCCTTGCCCTCATGGGGCCCCCACGTCACAGACATCCTTTGAAACTGTGGACGGCACGGGGTCTAGGCTCAGCCCCATCCCACAGCTGAGCAAGCTGGTGCTCAGAGATGAGTGTTACTGCTGAGGTCACACGCGGTGTCTGGTGGCGCTGGGAACCCCAACCCTTCTGCTGTCTTCATGCCCACCCCCTTTCTGCAGCACCCCTTGTAAACTACCACAGGGTCTGGCGTTTCCAATTCTTTAATCCTCAAGCAAGAGGCCTCCCTTCTTCTCTGCCTGAGCCTCACCACCCCTTGGCCTCGGCCTGTACCGGCGACATTTCCCCAGCGGCTCCTGTTCGGCCTGTCCACCTGCCTTCTGTGAGGGCCACCTGGGAACCTGGGTAGAGAACGGCTCCAAGACAAGGCTGGCTCTTGGGAAACAAGACACCCACACGGGATCATCCCATTTGCCTCCCAGCCCGAGCTGGGGATGTCGGGCAGCACACGGTGTGGCGCTAAGAACAGACAGACGGGCAGCCGCCTGGGGAAATCAGCCAGCAGCATAAAGTTAATTCAGCGAAATGAAGGAGCACCCACCCACCAGCCCACAGGACCCAGGCCTGGGAAGAAAATGTGCCAGCAGGACCTCCTGGTCCTGACCAGCTCCTGGGAGGCCGAGGGTGTCCTCCTGGGAAGTGCCTGCCGCTCACAGCCCCTGGGGTGCCAGGGCCAGGATGCCGGCTGGTGCGAGCATCTGCCAGCCACAGTTCAGTGTCAGGGAGCCACCTGTAAAGCTGCCCAAAGTCCCGCTTCCTCAACCAAAGGGGCACATCTTCTCCTTATGACCACCTACGTCAGGGTAGCTCTTTATACAGGCACCAGGGAAGGGTGGACAATCCTACTGGTTCACAAGGGTGTGGGGGGAGTGCAGGAGGGGCTATCATAAATCATAACGCACCTGCGGTGCACACAGGTGCCAGGGCACACCTGGCCTCACATCCTGGCTTAGCTACTTAGTGGCTGTGTGACTGTGGGCAAGTCATTTAACCTTTCTGAGCCGTAGTGTCCTCGCCTGGAAAATACCTCTAACCTCACAGAGTCATTACGGGAACTCAGAAGCCCATTTTCTTTCTCCCTTTAGAAGCCTGATATTCAATGTGATATGCCAAATTAGAGATAAGAACACAGGAAAAAAAAACAGGTACTTCCAAATCTCAGACCCTCCCCAGCTGCAAATTCTAAAAGGAAGCAGCCTGCAGCTCCCCACCCCTCCCAGGACCTGCAGATTCTCTCCTGACTGGTGATGTAGAGGGTGCTTTCCCACCACCTCCAATATGCATGGTGCCCATGTGGGCAAATCATCACCCCTGCTCTTATACAGACCCTCAGAGGTCATGAGACCCTT
The DNA here is from genome assembly GCF_029215605.1 of Mirounga angustirostris. Taxonomy (NCBI): domain Eukaryota; kingdom Metazoa; phylum Chordata; class Mammalia; order Carnivora; family Phocidae; genus Mirounga; species Mirounga angustirostris. The sequence goes on from NW_026991722.1 coordinate 66,348,083, forward strand.
TCTGTCTCACAACGACATGGTGGAGGGGCCACAGATCCTGAGACACTGTCCTCAGATGATGGATACTTGGCAAAGAAATAAGGGCTTCCCACATCAAAGCCACTGGTAAGTGGAGGGCAGGATTGAACCAGGTTGGGGGACCGCCCTTCTAGCATCCTTTCTACCACACTGGGGATTGTAGACTGGGTTGGGCAGCCTGAGGATACACCGAGGAGGATGCTCAGGCTGCAATCAGCTCAGAGTTTGAGCACCTGATTGATTAGTGATGCCTGCTCCTGGAATGGTGGGGGCGGGGAGCATGAGCGTGGGCACCTGTCTGTCATACTGGGCTGGCCACCACCCCCCTTCCCACGCATGGGATGGAGAGAAGGTGCATGCGAGTCAGACTCACAACCTCTTAGAAGGCATTAGCTTCTTTCTCCTCTTACAGCTGAGGTACCCGAGTGATCCCTCTCACTGAGCAGGGATCACTGAGGCCAACAGGGCCAGATGCTGGTGGGGGAGAGGGTGGGTGCAGATAAAAGCCCTCCTCTTCATGAAGCGGCCAGCCCCTACATACTCCCTGTTCGGTCGCCCCAAGACCCTGACCGTGGGTCAGCACGGAAAGAAGCCTATGATAACAGATGCGGGACAAGGGCTGGGCTGCCAACTCCCAGGTAACATCTGATTTTCCTCACTTCCCTAGGATAGCCGCCTCCAACGATCTGAGGAGCAAGAAGGTATTTCTCACCAGGTATCTGACGGCAGGGTGGGGTTGCTGAGGGCAGACTCAGCACTGTATGAAAAGCTGAGAGGAAAAGGACTCACACATTCGCTTCCCAGGAGGGCAATGCCCTCACAAGAGAACAGTCGGCAGAGGAGAAAGAGTGGGTGTCCTAGTAGGGAAGGGTGAGCTGGGCACAAGAAGGAGTCTGGGCAGGAGCAAATCCTGCATCTGGTTAGGGAGGCCAAAGCTTTGCACTCCTTCAGAGTCCCTGAGCCGGGTGAGGGGCTGAACCGGGGGCAGGGTGCCGCTGCTGCTCCAGGAAAGGAGATCTGAGCCCCACCACTCCCAGGCTCCAGACACCGGACAGCTGGGTGTGGGGACCCTGGGAGGTGCCAGGGACCCACTCCTGGCTTCTCAAGCTCAGAGACTGCTTCTGTTTGCCCGCTGGCCGGACTCTAGCCACAAGTCGTGTGCTTTGGGTGTGCTGGCACCCAGCCAGGGTGGCCCTCGTTCCCACCCTGTCGTAAAAAGGGGGACCAGGTCCAGCGGGAAGGAGCAAGCACAGTCCAAGCCATGTGGTGGGTGAGTTCACGCCAATGTTGGCACTGGATCTCTATGTCGGCCTGGCTCCAGGGTCTGGGCCAGCCCGGAGCGTGGACTGGAGGGGACACCTCCCTCCCCTGTGGCCCTGGCCCACCAGGAGAAATCTGACCAAGCCCCTCGCTCATGGTCAAGCCTGATGAGATTCTGGGCACATGGGAGCTTTCTGCTCAGCACTCAGGTACCACTTCCCAAGAGGAGTAGGGAGGACAGATCTGAGGGGCCTGCCTGTCAGCCCAGGTGGAGGAAGAAAAGAAACCCCGACTGCGGGAGGCTGAGCCCTCAGTGCCGGGCATCTGGCACGTGAACCGGAAGAAAGAGGAGGAAGTGGCTTCCAGGGGCAGCTACCGTCAGGCTCACTGCCGGCCGTGTCCCGCCGGGGCCATAGAGCTCCCGTGCCTGCACAAGAGCCCAGCGGCAGCAGGTCAGCCTCCCTCGCCTTGGTGCTGCTCACACTGCTGCTGGACACCGGCCTTTCTGACTTACGCAACTCTGCTCTCTCACCAAGTGCTGCCCACCGGGATGGCACCGGCCCAGCGCCTCAATGGGCCCCTGCCAGCAGGGTCAGAGGCAGCAAGAGGCCACCGGGGCGGACGGGCTGGGTCATGCATTCTTAGTCCCTCTGTTCTCTACCCTCTTATCGATGATGAGCAGGGAGATAAAGGCCAGGGGTGGCTGTCAGTGAGGGAGGGAGGAGGAAGGAGGACCCAAGGAGAACCCAAGGAGAAGACAAGCAAGCCCACAAACTGCCCGTACCCCCCTCTTCCTCCTTTTTAAATCCTTAAATCTGGTCATATGGGTTTCCCACACTATCTGAAAGTTTGCTTTTGCCAAACATTAGTACTTGTTTCAGTAACCAAAATAGATCTGAAGAAGATTTTTCACTTTTACAAATGGTGAAGGCTTCTTAATTTTACACCATTTCAGCTTAAAAAAGATTTCATAGGAATGTTCTACCTTTGGGTATCAGGGGAAACCTGGAACTGTTTTTTTTTTTTAAGATTTTATTTATTTGCGAGAGAGAGAATGAGAGAGCATGAGAGGGAGGAGGGTCAGAGGGAGAAGCAGACTCCCCGCTGAGCAGGGAGCCCGATGCAGGACTTGATCCCGGGACTCCAGGATCATGACCCGAGCCGAAGGCAGTCGCTTAACCAACTGACCCACCCAGGCGCCCTGGAACTGTTTTTAAATGAAAGAACACTCAGGAGGAACTAGGTCTTTCCAGGCAGACAAAATGACATCCTCCTTCTCACCGGTCTCCTCAGCTGGGGTCCCCGAGCTGGCAAGGGTGTAGGGAAGAGAAGGGGTGCCCTGGACACAACCGGCCACACTGGAAAAAGAGGTGGCCAAGCGAGGCGAGCAGCCCTGCAACTCCACCCTGACACCCTGCACAGGGGATCGGGTTTCAGGGTCAAAGACCCTAAAAGGTACCACATTTCCTGTGTTAGGCTGAACGGCAGGCACAGGTGGCTGAGGACAAGAAAGGGGCTCCGACGTCCCCCTGCCCGGTGGGGCAGGCTGGCAAACCCAGACCATCCCCAGCCTCGCTCACCTCTCCCTTCTTCACGGTCATGGACTGCCGGCGGGGCGTGATCTCCTCGTTGATGCTGGACAGGAAGTTCTGTGAGATACGGAGGGCGTCCTGCAGCAGAGGGTGGTCGGGGTGGCTGGAGGGCGTGTGCTTCAGCAAGTCCTATGTCAGGCGAGAGGGCTCAAGTCAGAAAGAGCATAGCCCTGGCGCCACCACGGTGTGCAAACTGCAGACACACGCCAGGCAAACTCAGGACACCTCGTGGACAGGCCGGGGCTAGGCGCACAGTGCTTCTGTGAGCACCATCCCAGAAGCAGGTCCAAAACCTAGACGGTGCTCCCACAAGTCCGTGCTGTGTGCACAGGGGCTCCCACTCTCGGGGTCTAGGGCAGGGTTTGTCCACCTGGGCCCCAGTGACATCCTGGGCTGGATCATTCCTTGTGGTGGGGGCCGTCCTGTGCACTGTAGGCCGTCAGCCCCCCACCCCTGGCCTCTACCCACTAGATGCTGGCACTCCTTTGCAGTTGTGACTTTGCAGCTGCGACAAGAAACAAAGTCTCCAACATTGCTGCATGTCCCCTAGGGGGCAGAACTGGCCTCGTCCAGGACCACTGGTCTATGCAAGCTCAGGAGAATGCACCTGGCCTTCCCCGCTCCTCCTAGAGAAGAGACTAGACCTCTTTAGAATACAGATGGAAACACTGACTCCTTCTCCACTAGGAATGCATGTAATTCGTGCTCAAGGTCAATAGCTCGTTGGTTCAGAAAAACGAACTCCCGTTAGCTTTCAAATCTCCCGTGCAGAGAACGTGCAGAGATGAAATAAGCCTGGAGGAAAGCTCTGGTGCCCATGGTCCCAGGACCCCCACGTCATCCCTGGGCGGCTCTGGCTTCTCCCTGTCAGGACGCTCAGAGAGGGGACAGGATAAAGGTCTCTGAGACTCCGTCCAATGGGCCACCAGCCAGAGCCGCCTTTTTTTTTTTTAAAGATTTTATTCATTTATTTGACACAGAGAGGGAACACAAGCAGGGGGAGTGGGAGAGGGAGAAGCAGGCTTCCCGCTGAGCAGGGAGCCCGATGCAGGGCTCGATCCCAGGACCCTGGGATCATGACCTGAGCTGAAGGCAGACACTTAACCAACGGAGCCACCCAGGTGTCCCCCGCCAGAGCCTTCTAAACCATGCCTCTCATCTCCCTCTTTATCAGAGGGTAGTGAGGAATTATGAAATGTGCACTCGAGGGGCGCCTGGGTGGCTCAGTCGTTAAGCGTCTGCCTTCGGCTCAGGTCATGATCCCAGGGTTCTGGGATCAAGCCCCGCATCGGGCTCCCTGCTCGGCGGGAAGCCTGCTTCTCCCTCTCCCACTCCCCCTGCTTGTGTTCCCCCCACCTCTCTCTGTCAAATAAATAAAATCTTTAAAAAAAAAAAATTTAAGAAACGTGCACTCGACAGAATACTACACAGCTTAAATACTATGGGGCAGAGTTGTTTGGGCTGAAGTGGGACAATCTCCACTGCATCATATTAAGGGGAAAAAAGGCAAAGTGTGGAATGATACATATAGCATGATGCCTTCTGCGTAATCAAAAAAGACTCTCACGTATGTTGGCGTGTGCATAAAAGAATACTTGTGGTGGTGGTGGTGGGGAGGAAGCAGGGAAGGAAATGGAAACCACACACTTCTGTGACTTGGTTGTAAATTAAAAAAAAAAATGCATTTACAACTTGCTCTAAATGTAAGTGAACAGGGTCACATGGGCGGTAGGACTAGGGGCCAGTTTCGTTTTCCCTGCTGTCTTCAGGAGCAGCCCCACTGAGGCGGGCCCTCCCCACGCTCCCTCTCCCCAGGCTGGGAGGCAGTGGGTCATCCTCAAAGCCATGGAAGGCACCTGCTCTCTGTGCCCCCACTCCGTCTACCTTGGAGGCCTTCTTAGGTGGGACAGGACGCTCCCTCCCGGTACCTCCCCCTCCAAGAGCACCCAGGACACCTCGAGAACCTGCTTTGTTCTCCCCTCACCCCTGTGTGAGCCTCTCATTTCTGCATCTTCAATAAAGGTGTGTGGCAGGAACAGGGGGAAAGGGGCAGGCAACACTGACGAACATCAGAAGCCAAGAACCCCAGGGTGAGAAGGTCCCAGGTGGGTGACTCACATGCAGGACCAGCGTGCTGCGTGTCACCCGGTCCACAGGCTTGTAGAGCAGGGCTGCAGAGAGATGGCCAGGGTGAGAGGTGGCCACGCACGGAGAAGGCAGCCCCAGACCACCCGCCTGCCTGTCCTCTCGGCAAGTGCTCGGGCAGGGGGAGCGGCCCAACTGCCACGTCCTCTGGGAATGTCCATACCCAGGGACAAGGGCAAACTCTGAGCACCTAGAAGGCCAGGCACATGGCTTTGAGCTTTTGGTTCGTGACAGTAAATGCTGAGTACAGAGCTACTGGTCAGAACCCAAGTTGACGCCCCTCCCCCTGGAGCTGGGGAGCCCAGCAGCACCCTGGTGCACATGGGCTGGCAAGGGTCCCAACCGTGGCAGGAGACCTGCTCTCTGGCCTGAAGGGTCTCCTGGGAGCAGACCAGCACATCACTCGCGATGTCCATCCCTGCACAGTTTGGAGGCCCGACTCTGAGGATGGCAGAAACTAACTCAGGGGCCCACAGAGGTCCTGGCTTTATGAGTGTTTTCAGACGCCTGGCCTCCAGCAGCACGGGAGCCCTGGCCAGCCCGGGCAGCCCCCGCTCCTCCATGAGGATGGCGAGCCCAGCACATCACGGGCACAGGCACTCAGATGTGTCCTGACATACACCAGGTGCATTTCCTCACGGGACTCCCACAACTACTGTAAGACATGCATTGTTACCCCAATTTTACAGACGAGAAGCCGAGACCCAGAGCACGGTGAAGCTCTGCCATCTCTGTAACTCTTCGCACTACCCTAACAACTACAACTGAGAAGTGACCTCTCAGTCCACCCAGACTGAAGGGACTGGACACACGGGCCTGGGAGCCTGACAACTCTGACTTTCCCCCTGCCTCGCCACTTAGGACCTGTGTTCCAGCTCAGTTACTTTCATTCCCAATCTGTTTTGTCACCCGAAAAAAGGGAAAATAAAATCCTCCCTACAGGGCTGTTGGGGACAATGTGATGACATTTTAAATGGCCGGCAGTGCCTGGTTTGTGGGTGTTCACAAACCCCTGCCATCCTTCCTGGTTGCTTCTGTTGGTGGCAGGCTGGTCCCGACCATGTCCTTCCCCACCCCACCATGCCCAGTGCCGCTTTTTCCCTGTCCCCGCTCTCACTATTAGAAGTCTGGAACAGCAAAGGCACCAGAGGGTGACCCAACCGGGTGCCGTGTTTGCTCTTCCAGCAAATGCCCCATCGGCTCACAGCAGCCGCGCCCACAGGGAGCACGAAGAGGCCTCGGCACAGAGAACTCACTTTCCAAAGAGTTCTTGGTCGTCTGGTCCTTGGCATCCTTGTTGCTTCTGGCTCTCAGGTTCTGCAAAGAGAAAAGCACGTTTTCACATGGGACAACTGAGGCAGCACTGATGTGGCAGCAAGTTCCGTGGCCAGACACCTTCTGCAGAAAACTCATCCTTCTCTCACTCAACAAAACCTTAGAGGAGGCAACAAGTCTAAGGGGGCGTCCTGGACCAAAGCGTGGAATACAGGGTGGACGGAACACAAAGCCTGCCCTGGGTGCCGTGGTTCACCTGGGACTGCTGACATTCGGGGCCAGAACTTCGCTTACCATGAGGGCCCGTCCTGTATGCCACAGGACACCGAGCAGCACTCCTGGCCTCTACCTACGGGTGCAGCAGCGCACCCCCCTGCTGTCGTGACAATCAAAAATCCCCAGGCATTACTAGGCTGTCTGCTGGGGACAAAATCACCCCCCGTCGATAGCCTCTGACATACAGAATCCTATGAAAATAAGGCAAACCACCGTGTCCTTCCTAAATGCATAGAACTGCTTTCTCAGAGAAGTTAAACAGTGTGCAAGGGAGCTGGTGGGCTGGAAGAGCCCTCACCTCTGGAAATGGCCTGGGTGGGCCCCCCACCACTGAGACCCACACTGGATCTGCCCTCTACCCCACCCGCTCCTGACTTTTCGCAAATGTACAGGCCCACCTCGGAGATATTGTGGGTTTGCTTCTGGGCAACCGCAATGAAGCGAATATCGCAATAAAGCGAGACCAATGCATTTTTTTGGTTTCCTAGTGCCTATAAAAATTATGTTTACAGTATACTATAGTCTCTTAAGTGTTCCATAGCACTACGTCTGAAAACAATGTACCTACCTTCATTAAAAAATATTTTATTGCCAAAGAATGCTATCATCTGAGCTTTCAGCAAGTCATAATCACCACAGATCTCCAGGAATATAATAATAATACAAAAGTTTGAAATGTTGCAAGAATTACCAAAATGTGACAGAGAGAGCAAATGCTGTTGGAAAAATGGCACCGACAGACTCGCTCAACACACGGCTGCCACAAACCTTCAGTCTGTAAAAAAATGCAGTATCTGCAAGTGCAATAAAGCAAGGTAGACCTGTAGTTTCTAACTACAGATAGGCGCTATGATCCCCAGGAGGAGAGCAGAGCTTTTTAGTGGGTAGGTCATGTTTTCACACAACTGCATCAAAGGCATCATCGATTGGGTCCAAGGTACCAAGAGAAACCAGGATGTAAGATCCCTGTGTACCTGAAATCATTTCCAGGAAGAAGCTATGGTTAATCCAACTACCAGGCTGCTGAACAACAAGAAACAGCACGGGGATGGGAAGGGGCTCAGAGATGGCTTTCCCAACCTCTCGTGCTGCAGTAAACCTCTCACGCTGCAGTAAACCCCTCACAACTAAAAAACGATGGTGTGTAGAGCTCACTGGGGCCAAACTCCACAATGCACTTTGGTGCCTCTCTTGAGAGTTTAATGCTCCTCACAGTGATTACTCTTCTGTACATCTGCCTCAGCGGTTCCCAAGGGGGGTGGGGGGTGTGAGGGGGCGTGAGAGCTGAACACGAGTCTTGGCAAAAATCAGGTTCCATGCTCCCGTGAGCCTGGGAGGCAGCCCTCCTACCACGTGCCCCTGGGCAGCGCCACGCACACAAGCGTGCAGAGGTAGGTCCAGCAGTCCTGCCTCCAGGAGACTTATGAATTTGGCTTAATCCTACAGTTCTCAAACAGCTTGGCCCCAGAGGCCCTTTTGCCAGAACTCTCAGTGTCTATTGTGTGGGAGCTGGCATTCCACGGAAACCAGCTTGGGCAACTCTGGTCTAACTGGACGCTCGCTGCCCTGGCTCATTTTCAGCACTGGGAGCAGATGAAGGGCCACCCCTCCACTGCTCCCTGTCCTGGAGGTGACCATCCAGTCCCCATGCCTGAGCTCTGACCCCCAGAGTGCAACCTCTCACGTGCTGCTTCCGCTTCCTTCGGTTTCATTTTGCTCTGTCTAGGTGGCTTCAATCTTTTGGGTCTCCTTTAAAAACACGGGTGGATGGGGTGCCTGGGTGGCTCAGTTGGTTAAGCGACTGCCTTCGGCTCAGGTCATGATCCTGGAGTCCCGGGATCGAGTCCCGCATCGGGCTCCCTGCTCGGCAGGGAGTCTGCTCCTCCCTCTGACCCTCCCCCGTCTCATGTGCTCTCTGTCTTTCTCATTCTGTCTCAAATAAATAAATAAAGTCTTTAAAAAAAAAAAAAAAAGAACACGAAGATATTTAAAAAATAAATAAATAAATAAATAAAATAAAAAATAAAAACACGGGTGGAGAACCAAAGTGGATGCCGCCTCCAGGTACAAGCTTCACGGAGGGCCAGCTGAAAGCTGTCTCCCTCCCAGCACCCCTGCCTCAGCTCAGGTTCCCAAGGGACCACGGGACCCCTGGGTGGTGTCTCACCATTGCTTCCTCCCTCCTCTATAGAAACCTGTCCGGGTGGACTTGAACTTGGCCCCCTTTAACTGTAGCCTGCTCTTAAAGGATTAGGTCTCTACTCTGTCAAGGTGACTCTGGATTCTGCACCAAAATCCCAGCTGTTAGGGGTGGGGGGGCTTGTTAGAGTGAATGAGCTAAAAAGAGGTATGGCCCACTGCTCCAGGCAAGCCAGAGCAGACAGGGAGGGACGTCTGGAGCCAGCCTAGAACACTGGGTGCATGTAGCCTGTTACCAGCAGCACCAGGCAGGGAGTGCATGCCCCCACGGGCTCTGGAGGAGCAGCATGGCACCCATTACCACCACGAGAGACAATCAGCATCCACGACACCCCACCTCTTATGACAAATTACAAAATGGCACAAAGCCCCCAGAACAAAGCCAGGTATGACAGTCGGGGTATGACCGTCTCTCAGCAAGGGAGACCCCACTCACTTCCTATGTCTAGTTTCCAGTTATCTTTCGTATGCTAATTTCTCTCATGGAATCTTTCCACCCAGAATCCTTGTTTGGTGGAGGGAAGGCAAGTCAGAGCTCTGAGAAGCTGGAGGCATCACAAGTGATGATAGGCCCCGAAAGAGGAAAATGTCACCCAACTGCCCAGGGCAGAAACAGGATGTGGAAGGCTGGGGAAACCCCTGCCAGGGGCCTGGAGAGGTGGGTGCTGCAGGTTCTGGTCCAGGGGTGGCCTGCTTGTCCTCTCTGTATCGAGGTGCTCTTTAGAGGTCCCTCATGCTAGCACTCTGGGGCTTGAAGTTTCAGTCCTCATGGAGCTCCAGCCTGGGGCCTGCTTCAGTTCCACACCCCTGTACTAGCTGCTCAGCTTCCCCGGCAAGAGAGGTCCCTAGCACACCTCCCCGGCTGCTTTCCAGCGACCGGGTGCCTAGTCAGCCTCAGCACTCTCACGTCCAGACCTCCGCTAACGAGACAGAACTACGGACACTCATTACGGCACACAGATGGCGCAAGAGAGCGTCTGTCTGGGGCACTCGGCAGAGCCCCAGAATTGGGCCCTGGCCCTTGGGGAGGTCGCTGTGGGACTGCTCCTCCTGCGTCCCCTGCACAGGGCTGACAGAACCAACCCAGAAGCATCTGGAAACAGAGCGGAGATTTTCAACCAGAACTTGGTTTGGTGCACCTTGTTCTCCCGGGTCATGACGTACCAACGACCGGCCCACGTCCCACCCGGGGGTGGTGGAGGGGTGCACCTGTCTCAACAGTGTCACGAGTACCTCAGAGATTTCTGCAAACTGAGCGTTGGCCTGACAGCACTTCTCAGCCGTTTCCATGGCAACTCCGTAGTTGTCTACAAAGGCTCGGTACACACCCAGCTGGCTGGCCTGCAGGGAGGAAGGGAGAGAGTGTGGGACAGGTGCAGGACAGGTGCTGTTGCTCCCTGTCTTTCCGAGAAATGGGCTTCTGTGCCCAGCTCCGGGAGAAACCGCAGGTGCAGCAGACAGCACAGGGCTGCAATCACCTCCGCTCTTCCTTGCGGTCGGTCACCTCCCACCTGCTTCCCCTCCCCACGCACTGAGCATGCTTCCCCCTTCCAAGTGACGTGTTGAGAAGTGACTCACAGCCCCCGGCAGGTAATGACTCCCTTGCGCAGCTGCTGATTCCTCCCACCCTATTCATATACACAGTGCCACCAGCAGTGGCTAAAATCCAAGTCTGTCCGCGAACGCAGACAAGAGTCGACATGGGTGGGATGGAGTGGCACCTTCTCATTCTGGCCGCAGGAGACTATAGTGGACCGGGAGGTCGGCCTCCGGCCTAGGACGGCCACAGTGCTCCACTCTTGCCCGATCCCTTCAGACACATGAGGACCATGCAATCTAGCTGCCCCTGGAGCAGAGGGGCTCCCACTGTCTAGGCATGAGCCCAGCCCAAACCTGGCAATGGGGTCCAGCTATCACACTCCACACCTGGTGTGTGGGAGACCTATTGACTGCCAGATGCAAGGCGAGAGGCATTTTGTCTTTTGTCAAACCAAAGGTCAAACCATTAATAGATGGTCTTCACATAACCTCCTGATCAGATACCCCACTGAGTGACAACTTCCATGGATGTGTGTGTGTGTGTGGGGGGGGCACACAGCCGCCACCACCTCTGGGCCCCAGATCACCTTCAGAGGCAGCCAAGGGGAAACCAGCCCTCATCTTGTACCAGCAGAGCCAGGCCCGGGGAGGGCAATGGAGGACCCCGCGACCCACTAGCCAGTATTTCCCATTGCAGCCGACCAGGGGCTGGAAGCCTAAAGCTTTAGCTGATCCTGGTGTTTGTTCCGTGCTGAATCTGAATTTTATTTCTATATGCATTTGCATTTATATTGAATTTTATGTTTCTTCAGATGACAATCCCAGATGCTGGGTAAGCCAGGCGCCCTTGGCACGGTCTGGTCTCTGGCTCCGCTCCCTGTGGGGGTTGCATGGATGCCCTGCCTGGTCCCTACTGCACCGATCGCCCTGACAAGTCGCTGCATCTGCACACACCAATCCAGACAACGGTCAGACCTAGAGCACTTCCTTCTCACCCTCCTCTGCTGCTCACTGAGCGCCTACCCCCACAATGAAGACCTGCTTTAGGCACCGTCAGCATAGCTGCAGATCCCTCAGACACAGTGGGGCCAGGAGCAGGAGAGATACAATAAACAAGTCAACAAACACGTCATACAGCAGACGTCTGAGAACAGAGCAGGGGTTAAAAGCTATGGTGCTGCTTCACATAATGTGATCAGGAGCCCTGAGGGGACATTACTGTTGACATGCGTCACCTCGAAATTCCCATGTTGAAACCCTAACTCCTGGCACCTTAGAATGCGACTATATTTGGAGATAGGGCATTAAGAGGTGATGAAGCTAAAATGAAGTTGTTAGGGTGGGTCCTAATCCAGCATGACTAGTGCAATGTAAGAGATAAGGACACAGACCCACAGAGGGACCCACGTGAAGACACAGGGAGACTGCAGCCCCCTACGAGGAGAGAGGCCTCAGGAGAGACCAACCCTGCCGGCACCTTGATCTCGGACTTCCAGTCTCCAGAACCGTGAGGAAATAGATTTCTGTTGTACAAGCTGTCCAGACTAGCAGCCCTAGCAAACTGATACGAGGTCCAAGAGAGGAGAACCCCTTCCATTACTTCTTCTCCCTTTCCCCAAGGAGCTCGCATCTTCCACGTGGCTTATGCGAAGTGCCAAGCAATCTAATCTCACATTTTTAGCCAATCCGAAACAGAGCCGGACCAATAATGGATCAGTGGAGATCACGCGCCTCCTGATATGAGGCACTGAGGACATAGCATCACTGCTATGGTTTGTTTTGTTTTCACCAGAAACGCAGAACCTGAATCTACTCCTGAGGAAACATCAGACAAGCCCAAACTGGCCAGTACACTTCAAAAAAATGTCAAGGCTGTGGAAGACAAGCAAAGGCCAAGGAACTGGTACAGACTGAAAAAGATTAAAGACATGTGAAAACTGAGTCCATCTTGTGACCTCGGACTGGATCCTGAATCAGACAATGAAGGTGGCTATAAAGAACGTGATGGGGATGCCTGGGTGGCTCAGTCTGTTAAGCATCCGACTCTTGATTTCGGCTCAGGTCATGATCTCAGGGTCGTGAGATTGAGCCCCGTGTTGGGCTCTGCGCTCAAGTGTGGAGTCTGCTTGAGATTCTCTCTCCCTCTGCCCCTCCCACTCATGCTCTCTCTCTTAAATAAATAAATAAATCCTAAAAAAAAAAATAAAAGAATATTCTTTGGCTATATTCAATGTCCCAATGGCTAACTTGGGAGAAGTTTGCATACGGACTGCGTATAAGGTAACAGTGCCTCACCACTGTGAAAGTTCCTGAATGTGATCATTGTACGATGAGATTATGGAAGAGCTTGCCTTTGTTTTTAGCATATACACAATGAAGTATTTGGGGTAAAAGGGCAGATCTGCAAGTTATTTTCAAACTACTCAGTGCACATATGTGTGCATGCATGCACACGCGTATATAAAAATGAGAGAAGAAAAGATAAAACAAATTTGGCAAAATGTTACAAGTGGTGGCTCTGTCACATGGCAGTTCTTGAACTATTTGTGCACCTCTCTGGAAGTCTGAAATATTTAGAAAAACAAAAGAGCAGGCTGACAAAATTTCAGCCAGGAAGAGACCCCCAGAAGTGGCACATAACCTGTACGTTCCCGCAAGAAGGGGAGGCAAGCTACCAGACGCGGCTCACAAACCCTGGGGGAAAGGGAGGTGTGACGGCTGGGGTGACACTGGGTCGACCTCGCTGCACTGTCAGAAAGGGACGGGGGAGCCCCAGCACCCAGCTGGGCGGCGCACATGAACACTCTCCATGTGGTTCCTGGGGCGTGACTTCCCGAGGCAGCCCCACCTCTCTCCCTAGTCCTGCTGCAGCGTCTGACCCACAAAGGTAGTTCAAGGACACCGGGGAAACCAGAGGAAACTTCCCAAATTCTGGTGTTCATCAGACTATGAAAATTTGAAAGCGAAGTTTCTGAGTGATGTCAGAATGTTATTTGGGGAAGAGCGCTGGGTACAGTTTCTTCTCAACAACACGATTCTCCAATTCTCAGGAGGGCTGCAAGCTGAGCCAAATCTACTAGGTTTAAACCTGCTGACACTTGACACAGGAAGAAACAGGGGAAGGGGCACTTCAAAGATGAGGGGTCTGTACCAACATAGCCTCCTACTTCTCACTTGGGAATCTGAATAAAAAAAGTGAAAAGTTTCATATGTTTCTTGGATCTTCGCTCCAGCCTGGAGTCCAAGGTGTCTGCAGCCCAGGGCAGTGGAGAGAGGGGACCGCCAAGAGGAAGGCCACACCTTGGAGTGGAACGCTCAAACCCAGGTGTGAGCCAAGGCAAGGACTGGGTCTGGGCCAGCTGGAAGTCTGGGCAGCCCAGGGGGCTGTACTCTGCGTATTCGGAAGGGGCCTGCGACCCTGGGCCACCTCTACCCCTGGAGGCTGGTTTCCCTTGGAAGAGGGCAGGCTCTAGGGCAAAAGCATGTGTCCAGGGGGCCCGGACCCCCTGGACACAGGTTAGGGATCCTCAGAGGTAGAACCTCTGTCACAGGGGCCTGCCTGGCACCTGCCTTCAGTGACACTCCCAGGACAGCTCCTGGGCTCTCCTACCCAGACGCCCCTCTCCCACAACCTCTACTTGGAGAGACTGACCGGCTCCACACTTTAGACCTGCAAAGGAGGCGGGGGTTCCTTTCCACGCATGTTGGAAGACAGACGTCGATCGGACAGCTCTCTTTTGAGTTTTCTCCTTCCTCCTGCGGGTGCCTTAAATGTTTCCTCCTGTTGGACAAGTTTTAACTGACCCACATCTTGGTTAAAGAAGCACTTTAAAGAGCCAATCCCTGTCCCAGATGTGGCCTGGCCAGTGCCCAGGGGCCTGCCAACCTCTTTCATCTGATCGCTAGGTTTTATTGGTACCACTGACTTTTTAAAAGCCATATCCTTGGCTCCTCTTGGGTCCTGTGGTCAGCAAAGGGCCACAGAGGCCCCCTCACCTGCCTTCACAGTGGGCCCCTTCTGTCCAGAGAGGGTGCTTCCGCCTCTGGGACCTGAACCGGGACCCACAGCCACCTCTGCCAAAAAGATTCCTGGTCAGTACGGGCTCAATAAGGCCTTTCAGAAATTCTTATTCTGTCATCCAGCCAGCATCACCTGGGCCCTTCAGTTTTATGGCCCCTGAAGGCAGCAGGAAAAGCACTCTTTTTAGAGATAAGCCAAGATTACAGTCCCAGCAAGTGACCCACAGTGCCTCAATCTTCTCACCCCCACGGTGGTGAGGACAAGACCTGCCTTATACGGCTGTCTCAGCTCAGGTGAGATGGGCACCTGGGGGCCCTCTTGCGCCCTACCACTTGGGAGCCAGACCGCCTCTCATTGCGAGGCTGTGCCTGGGTCCGCACTCTGCAGTCACAAACCACCTGCCCGTAAGAACCAGTCTTGATTCCTACAAGGCATGAAGGTGTCACTGTCAAAGTCTCTCCTCCCCACGCCACTTAAAAAAAAAAAAAAATTCTCCAGGGGCACCTGGCCGGCTCAGTCGGTACAGTATGCGACTCTTGATCTTGGGGTCATGAGTTCAAGCCCCACGCTGGGTGTGGAGCCTACTTAAAATAAGGGCTCCATGTCCCAGAGCCCTCGGTGACACACGCCGGCAGGCAAGGGAGAGGCCTGACCCCTGCAGAGCCGCAAACTCCTGGGAGGCTGTCATGCACCTTTTCCGAGTCACTCACCAGCTTCTGGAAAAGATCCCCCACTCGCTGCTGGTGACTCCACTGCTGTACGCGGGGGAAGAGCCCGTCATAGAAGTCCTTGTGTATCTCGTAGAGCTCGGGCACCTTGAAGAAAATGGTCTCGATCTGCTGGCTTGTCAGCACTGGCTGAGAGGTGGTGGCCGCAGCCTTCAAAGGCTTCATGGGCTGGAAGAGGGCACAGGCGACAGGTGAGAGTGGCACGGATGAGAGGGCTCGCCATTTTTCAGGTGCATGGCCCGACCACAGAAAATCACGGTCATGTGACATACGTGCTTTTCTTCTAAAATTCCATTAAAAATAAAAATTTTAAGCCAGCTTGGTTTGGCATCCATCTTACGCTCGTGTCCACCACCCCATGGGGAGGTCCAGCTTCTACAGAGGTGGAATGACTCTCCAGGGAGGGTGGGCTGCCTTCGGACTGCTGCCCTGGGACCTGGGACTGCCCCTCCCCACCGCCGGGAGCAGAGTGCCCCTGCTCGGCTCAGCCCCTACCCCCTCCTCACCAGCAGTAGTGCCTCCAGGTGGCTCAGGTAAGTCTCCTCGCTCGCCAGGATTCCAGACAGGACCCATTTCCTCATCTCCAAGCCCTTTTCCAAGTCCAGCTCACTCTGGCCGGAGAAACAGACAAAGGTCAGCCCCGGGGGATGACGCCTGAGGTGGCCCTTCTCAGAGAGGAAGGCCTGCTTATTATCAACCTGAGGTCAAGCCTCTGGGGAAGGCTCCGTGTGGAAATAAAGGGGGGCACAGGAGCCTCGCCAAGTCAACCACTTGCTCATAGCCACTGTAAATTCTGGGGGGTCATCTAGCAAAGCCGAGGGCCACCCTTGGTCTGACAATAGGAAACGGACAGCATGAAGCTGAGCAGTCAGGGCAAGGCCACCCCCTGGTCTGTGGTTACAGCTGCCCCGTAAACTAACACAAATGCTGATGACAAGGGCAATGAAATCTGCGGTGTGACTCCCTGGCCACGCCCCCCACGTGCTCCCTGGCCACCAGCGAGGGAATCGGTATCAGAGATTGGCTGTGCCCATGGCCCGCCCATGTGCCAATGGGCCCCACTGTAGTCCACGGAGGAAAGCGGTGTAATACCCCTGCCCATTCTGCCACTGGTTTCCCACCTGTGGGTGAACATGAGCAACCACACTGTGACAGCCCTGGGGTGTAGAACCAGAGGGCTATCCCTGTGGTCCACTTCGCTGAACCACTCTCAGGGGAGATCACTGATCTGCGGCAGGCTCCTGGCCCTCGGCACTGCTGACATCTAGGGCTGGAGGATTCTCTTTTGGATGCCGGAGGCCTTGAGCAGCATTTCTGGTCTCCACCCAACAGATGCCAGGAGCAACACCCCCTCCTACCCCTGGCTGGGACGGCCACAAATGTCTGCAGATGTTGCTACATGTCCTCTGGGGCCAAGTCGCCCCTACGTGAGAACCACCGGGTTCCAGAAAGGACCTAAAGCCAGCTCAGGCCTCATGGTGTCTCTACAAAGCCTAGAATCAGGACCCCCCAGCATGGCCCCTCTGTGTGCCCCCGACCCTGCTGCCCTTTTCACTTCCCTGGACTGGCAGAAGGGAGGCACTTTATGGTATAGATTGCTGGTCTGGTGAGAAGCACCCAGGGCCAGGAGTTGGGGGACAGGGCCATGGAGCCAGGCTTGCCCGGTGAGTGCCACGGTCTTAGGCAACTGCCCTCCTGCTCTGAGCATCAGCTGCCTGAGTGTAAACTGGGGAAGGAAGGCCCGATCCCCATGTTCCATCTGCTTCTGCTTTCTGGGTCCCTGGGGCTTGTACCACATCCTCACTGCCCACTGGGACCATCCAAAAAGTCTTCCTGAACCACCACTTTGCTCTGGGAATCTCTTAGTGTGCATGAGCTAGGTGCATGCGTATATGGGTACATGGGTGCATGCCCAAGTGTGTATGTGTACTCATGCGTGTGTAGGGAGCGGCCACCATAATCATGGCTAAGCATCACTCCAGGGAAAGAACACTCAGGTCCCACCCCACATAGAACCCCCTCTCCCCCAGGGCACACTGGGCAGCGGCTCCACAGGCAGAGAGCTCCAGGTCATGCTGTGCCTGAGCTCGAAACTTCCTGTGCCAGCGTAGTGCCTGGAACACACAGGTGCTCTGTGAAGACACAATGAACCAACCAACCAACGAATACATCTAGAACTCCTGGTTGGGCCCTACTTTTGGCTGTGTCTTTGCAAAGCTCTGAGTGCTCCTTCTGGAAACCCTGTCTGTGTGACAAGCTGGTGCCAGGATCCAGAACTGTGAGCTTGGCCTGTGCCAGGGCCTGGGGTGCTACCACGGTCAGCAAGTCTACGGCACGCGGCGCACAGACATGCAGGGTAGGGGACCCTGATGCCTCCTCTCCTCTCAGCCCACTGAGGTCACACCAGGAATGGTGGCCGCGTGCTGGAGAAGCTCTCAGCTGACCCTGAATGTGCTTCCCATCGCCGTGTCCAGGGGCCATTTGTGCCCCAAGCGAGGGAAGATGTAAAGGTGAAGGGCACAGCAGGCTCCCCGGGGAGGTGCAGCCACCCACCCAGCCCTGCCGTGTCCTGAGGAACAATCCCGCTACTGTGAGCGCCGGGACACGGCAGAGCCCCACCCAGCACGAGATGCCGGTGCTCACGTGGGTGGCGGTGCGGCTCATTCCCACCCACACAATCTGGAAAGCTGGGAGGAAAAAGAGTGCAGGCAGGATGGCGCCAACTCCAGCCCTCCCTGTTCCGAAGGGCGCGGCCAGCTCCGGGGATCGTCTGGCCCGGGGAATGTGCTGGGCTGGGGGCTGACAGGGTCGGCTCAGAAGCAGCCAACTGCATCTTAAAGGAGAGGGTGGGAAAAAGACGCAGAAGATGAGGGAACAAAGGGCGGGGCTGGGGCCAGGGCTATTTATAACCCTGCTTTGCGCACATGCCAGTTCTGGAAAGGGCACGTGAATCCAGTCAGGGCCATGGTGGTAGGGAGATCTTGGTGGAGAGGAAGCCAGAGAAGGGCAACTGGAAAAAGGAGGCAGCCAGCCGGAAGGCAGGCCTCCTGCCTCTGCTGGGGAGGGGGCAGGTGGTAGCGAAGGGAACAAGCCACACAGACCTGAGGCCGAAAGAGTGGATAAAAACAAACTGGGCCTGACAAGGGGGTAAAGGCTGACAGAGGGACCCAGGGGAACAGAACCACCACCAGGCCCACGAGGGTGGGAGCTGGAACCGAGTGGCAGGACTATGGATGGCAGGGAACGCATTTTACCTCCAGCCCCAATCTGGGGGAGCCAGGGTGACCAGGGTATAAAAGCCCGGCTGTGAAGGGGTGGGCTGCTCCCAGCTGGGAGCTGGCAGCCAGTTTGCTGGACAAAGGACGCTGTCTTTCTCTCTGGGCAGGGGCCATGCCTTCACTGGCAACAGGGCTGGCCATCATCCCGGAGCCCAGACAGCAGAGGGCCAGGGGCCGGCCTCTGCATAAGGACCCGAGCTGGGGGGCTCCTGAACGGGGAGGACGCATCAGCCTCCTGGAGCAGACCTGTCTCAAGTTCAGGCCTCAGCCTACTTATTCAGGATCAGAAAGATCCCCATCTGTACCAGATCATGCTTGTGAAGCAGGAAGCAAGGGAGTGCACCGAGAAAGGCAAGGTAGTTAAAAGAGTGCCATCTGAGGACTCAGGAAGGCTTCAAATCTGGTAGCTGTGTGGCTTTGAGCAAGTAACTTCACCTCTCTGAACCTGTTTCCTAATCTGCAAAACAGCAAAACCAGATGTTGGGGAAAAGGCTGCACAAGGGGGACGCCTAGGTGGCTCAGTCGGTTAAGCGTCTGCCTTGGGCTCAGGTCATGATCTCAGGGTCCCGGGATTGGGCTCCCCTCTCAGCAGGGAGTCTGCTTCTCGCTCTCCCTCTGCCCCTCGCACCACTTGTGCTCTCTGTTTCTAGCTCTCAAATAAATAAATAAAATCTTAAAAAAAAAAAGTTGCATGAGGCAGGTATGTGTATGTGTTACACACGGGCTTCCCTCCCAACCTCACATTTCAGAATGAGAAGCCTGCCCAGCACCAGGGTCTTCAGAAATCACAAAAGCATAAATAAGAAGCAATCCCGCAGCGAAGGCACCAGCCCAGCAGAGAAGAAACCACAGTGAAAAGATATACTTCCCGCACTTCCTACCAACAATGGAGAAAAGCAGGTACCTCTCTTGTTTTAAACCTGGAGGGAACATCACCAGAAACAAGCAAAAGAGGGAAGGTATCTGTCATGCTCCAAAGTGGAGGTGACAGCAGGATTGTTAATGACAATGAGACTTCAAGGGGAAGACCCTGGTCAAAGGGATGGAGTCATCAGCAGCACCCCTTCTGCTATGGAGGAGCAAGTGCATTGCGTGCAGTGCAGGGACAGAAGCCCAGACACTGCCCCCTCCTCCGCCCCTCAGCACCACTGCGGGGGCCGCCACCATGTCCAGCTGGTAGGCTGGTGGTGGCATTCTCAGCCTCAGTATGTGTTACCTGCCTCCTCCACGCTCAGCGGGCGGTTCCATCATCTCCCTGCTCCAAGCACCTAGAAGGCTGTCTCCGGACCAGCAGGTGCACACCAGATGGGGGAATGACGAAGGCGTTTTGGTGACTTCAACCACTGGTTGCTCCTGGTATCACCTACTTGCTACTTACCCCTGAGAGAGTGGATGTGCTTCAGGGTGCCTTCACGAAAGGGACAGCAGGCCAGAGCCAAGCCCAAGCCCCCTTTCACGCCTGGCCCTACCACCCTGGGACTCACCACTTTGGTGGACTCCAGGGCTCCTGAGGCCAGTGCGTCCCGGCTGCCCCTGCCCTTGCTTCCAAGGTGGGGTGATGAAGAGGGCGAGTCATCGATGTAGGGCAGCCCATCCTGGTGCTGGCGCTGCTCCTCAGCCCGGTCTGCAGCACAGCTGTACCCAGGTGGCGTTCCAAACGACGCATCTGTGTGTGTGCAGAAGCAGCTGTGTTAGAGACAGGGAGGGGGGCTGGAGGGCCAGCCGCCTGGGAGGTCCACACCCCACCTGTCCCAGCAGGCACTCGGCTGATGATGCCTGTCACCCAAAGGTGTTGAACAAGGACCTCAGGTAGGCTGACCTCACCTGGTTCTAACCTTCACAATCAGCTGAGCAAAGACCAAAGGTCAGGTAGGGCCAAAAGAGTGGCACACTCCCCAGACGATGAGACTAGGCTTGCAAGGACACTGTCTGGGGCACATCTGTGCTTGTCCCAGGGGTGGGCCTGAGCTGCTACAGAAAGATGGACCCCAAATGCTAGCTAGCATCTTGCTATCAGGGATGGTCCTTGTGCACCTGTCCATGGGGATCTGATGGGGCGAAGAGCACAGATGATGCCAGTTCAAGCGTAAGCCCCGGCCACCGTGAGCAGTGCCCCAGGCCTGCCAGGCCCAACCCAGGGAAAGGGCACTGTAGCCCCTTCCTCTCACTCCACCCTGGTCCCTTGGCTGACTCTCAGCCCACTTCCCATCTGGTCTGGCAAAATCCCAGACCACAGGGGCGCCTGGGTGGCTCAGTCGTTAAGCGTCTGCCTTCGGTTCAGGTCATGATCCCAGGGTCCTGGGATCGAGCCCCGCATCGGGCTCCCTGCTTGGCGGGAAGCCTGCTTCTCCCTCTCCCACTCCCCCTGCTTGTGTTCCCTCTCGCTGTGTCTCTGTCAAAAAAATAAATACAATCTTTAAAAAAAAAAAAGATCCTAGACCACCTTTACCCCAGTTTGAGTATCCCTGTGAGGACAGAGTGGCCTACCCTACAGCCAGCTCCCTGCTGTTCAGGGCAATCTATTATAGAGGAGAACCCCTCCATCCTAAAGGCACCTGAAGACAATTGCCCTTCCTCCCTGGTTAAATCACAAAGCCCATACCCCTTCGCCTGCCTTTCTTTACTTTCTTTTTAATTTTTTAAAAAATATATTTATTTGAGATAGAGAGAGAGAGAGAGCATGAGCGGCAGTGGGAGGAACCTGATCTGGGATTCAATCCCAAGACCCTGGGATCATGACCTGAGCCGAAGGCGGACGCTTAACTGACTGAGCCACGCAGACGTCCCTCATCTGCCTTTCTGTAGCTCTGTTTTCAGAACTGTTCTAATTCAGTGGATCCTCACCAAGACATTAACCCACAAGGGCCCAGTCTGCTCCAAGCCTCGTGTGAGGGTCACTTCTTAACTGCTTCCAAAGGGTGCCTTCACAGCCCATGGGATTTCCGAGAGGTCATCTTGACTGGGTTACGTCACCTTCACCACGACTCACCAGCAACCAGCCTTGTCCAAACGTCACCACCACAGGTGGCCTCTGCAGTGTTTTGGTACCGCTTTCTGACAAGCATACCCAGTCTGGGGCTCAAGCTCCAGGTCCTGGTGGCACCCATACCACCTGGGCCAGGCAGGCACAGGCTTCCAGAGGCGACCCAGCAATTCTAGAGGGGGACTGTTTCCAGTTCTTTCCACGCGGCAGCGAGAGGTGCCATGGCTGGAGTGACCAGGTGCCCACCACAGCCGGCTCTGAGGGCTGCCAGTGCCCGGTGCGACTCATCCACCCACACCCCAGCTTCCTCACACCTCTGCCTCTCCCACATCCTCCACGTCCGGAGGCCAGCAGGTCACATGCCCTCTCACAGGTGTCCTTAGCCCTGGCTACATGTTAGTGCCACCTGGGGAGCTTCAAAAACGAGAGAGACCCACGGAATGAGACACTCAGGGAGGTCTGGGCCCTGGTGGCTGCAAAGGCTTCCCAGGGGTTCCGGCAGGAAGCAGGGCTGAGCCTGCTGCACTAGCAGGAGCTGACGCCTGGCACCGTGCTGTCCTGCTGACCCACACTGCGTCCCTGCTGTCCCCATACAGGCTCGGCTGCGCTCTGCTGCTGTGTGTATCCACAGGAGGGCCCCAGCAGAGGCCAGCAGACAGGCTGGGGGACCCTCAGAGCTGGGGGGGCTCCTACCCTGTCCCCTAACAAGCTGTACTGAGGTCCCCTGGTCTCCCTAATCCGGGCTACCTTGGGGGCTCCTGGTACCATCACCATGTGGGCTATCAATGCTCAGCCCTGCTGGGGTTTGCACTGTCCTACCAGGACAGTCAGAAGCCAAGGCCAAGTTGTGTCTCTTCTCCTAGGCATCTGTAAAGGCATTCAACTAGCTCTTGCCCAGCATCCCTGAGGACAGATGGGGGGGGGGGTTTAAATGTATTAAAAAGCACAAACCCTGTTCATACAGAACTCTAGCCCCAGATTCCATCCCCAAAACAGGTCTCACTTCAGCGTCCACTTCCTTTTGGGGGAATCACAGATTTTTTTTTTTTTTTAAGATTTTTTATTTATTTACTTGACAGAGAGAGACACAGCGAGAGAGGAAACATAAGCAGGGAGAGTGGGAGAGGGAGAAGCAGGTGCCCCGCGGAGCAGGGAGCCGGATGCGGGGCTCGATCCCAGGACCCTGGGACCATGACCCGAGACGGAGGCAGAAGCTTAATGACTGAGCCACCCAGGCGCCCCAGATTTTTTTTTTTTTAAACCAAAGTGAACACAGAGGACTTCCTGTTCACTCAACATCCATGATATGAACCTTGTATCATAGCAGCCCCTACTGAAAACTTGCCCTTCATGGGAGCTGCTTCCAAGGGCAGTCCAGGCCCTGGACAGAAGACTTTGGCTGCCAGATGCCTTCCTCACAGGTAGTCTGAATGATCCCCCTGGGCCACGGGGGTCGTTACTCTTATTTCTGCAACCCAGGACACGTCCTCGGTGGCGGGGGGCAGGTGGGCCCGTTCTACAAGCTGTGGTGTGAATTTCCCAGAAGTGAGGCTCTGGTCCTGTCCAGGTTGCTACAGACCTGTGAGAATTAGTGCAGGTCACTTAAGGTGTCCGTGTCTCCATTTTCCTGACTTTATAAACAGGTGTGTGGGCTGAACTAAATGGATGGAGGCTGGCTCCATTATGTCATTGTGAAGGTCAGCCAGCCAAGCCCTGCCTACCTCCCGACCTCACCTCCTTCAACAGCTTCCTTCCTCTGCTTCCCACTTCTCTGGACCTGACTTTTACCTTAGCTCAGAATTTTCACTGCCCACACAGCTTCCCTAAGAAACTTTAAACTATTCATACCTATGACTACACTGACCTCGTGTCCCAGGTCAAATTAATACCAAGTGATGCCCCAAGTAAGAACTTTAGGGTCAGACTCGGGGGCCCAGGGCTCACTCCAAATACTGCAAGAGTCCACACTGGCAAAACGAAGTGCTAGCTTAGTAACATCCTGATTAAAACCCCATGCAAAACCAACTGCCTGGTGCAGGTTTGCCGGCCAGGGTTGTGTGGGGCCACTGACTGTGAGGTGGACACTTCACCTCCACCAGGTTGAGACTGAGAAACCAGATTCCACAGCCGGACCCAACGGGGTAACTATGAGGATCAGGACAACTCAGAACCCAGCCGTTTCCCACTCTGACACATCTCCCCAAACTGATGTCTGAGGAATTGACGCTTTTAAGTCTGGGTTCCGGATGGCTGGTCACTGCTGGGCTACATTCCATGGGGGGCTTCAGCCCATTGTCCCAGCTAATCCAGAACCCTCAGCCTGCTCCAATGCAAATGTGACAGGCGAGGAGGAAAGCCTCCTTTCCTAAGCGGCACACGGGGACCTTTCTCTCACACTGCAGTTTTTCCCTCCTGGGGTCCCCATACCTCCTCAAGCATCAGGTATATTCCTGGGGGGCTTTGGGAGCTGCCATTTCCCCAGAACCAGAGCAAAGTGGGAGAGGGGCCTTGCTCTCCCTTCTTCTATCAGGAATATCCAGTGGCAAAACCTCTCTGGGTCTCATTGCCTCGAAGGACTGGGCACCTGGTGGCCGAGTTAAGCCTGGTGCTTCCTGCAAAGTTATACCCAAACTGAAAGCAAATACTGGTTTCAGAGGGGGTGGGCCTGCGATCCCACAGCTACAAGAGGCTCAGGGAATGAGGGCTCATCTACAGAGCAGCTAACCAGCAGGGAGGAGGGCGGGGGGAACGAGGCCCATCAAGAGCTGGCAGACAGCGGCTGGCTTATCATGGAAAAGGGACGTGCACAGTGAAATCCAAAACCTCCTCCTCTCCATGCCAGTCGGCTTAGCAGCTACAATCCCAGCACTCTGCGAATCTAAAATCTAGTCTAATCTTTGATGCAAGGAAAAAAGGGAGCCACCCCCATCCCTGCCAAGTGGGATGAAAAAGTCCCCGTCATCCCAGATCACATCCACTTCTCACACCTCAAGGACGATACTGGTTAAAAAAAAATTCAGGGACGCCTGGGTGGCTCAGTCAGTTAAGCCTCTGCCTTCGGCTCGGGTCATGATCCCAGGGTCCTGGGATCGAGTCCCACATCGGGCTCCTTGCTCAGCAAGGAGCCTGCTTCTCCCTCTGTCTGCCTCTGTCTCTCTCTCTGATAAATAAATAAAATCTTAAAAAAAAAAAAAATTCCTCGGGGCACCTGGGTGGCTCAGTTGGTTGGGCGTCTGCCTTTGGCTCGGGTCATGGTCCCAGGATCCTGGGATCGAGTCCTGCATCGGGCTCCCTGCTCAGTGGGGAGCCTGCTTCTCCCTCTCTCTCTCTGCCCCTCCCCCCGCTCATGCTCACCCACTTGCATTCCCTCTCTTTCTCAAGTAAATAAATAAAATCTTTTTAAAAAGTCCCTTAAAAAATTAAATGTAGAAGTACTATATGATCAAGTAATTCCACGTCTGGATATACACTTAAAAGAACTCAAAGCAGGAACTCAAACAGATACTTGCACACCCATGTTCCTAGCAACATCATTCACAATAGCCAAACTATGGAAACAACTCAAGTATCCACTGACGGATGAATGGAAAAGCAAAATGTGGTATGGATATACAATGGAATATAACTTAGCCTTAAAATGCAAGGCAATTCTGACACATGCTATCACATGGATGAGCCTTGAGGATATTACGCTAAGGGAAATAAGCCCGTCACAAAATGACAAATTTGCTGTGTGAGTCCACTTATAGGAGGGACCTGGAATAGTCGATTCATGGAGACTGAGAGGAGAATGGTGGCTGCCAGGGCCTGGGGGTGGAGGGAATGGGGAGTTGTTGTTTTGTGGTGACAGAGTTGTAGTCTGGGAAGATGAAAAAGTGCTGGGGAGGGATGGTGTTGACGGCTGCACCGCCGTGTGAATGTGCTTAATGCCACTGAACAGTATGCTTCCGAGTGATGAAAATGTTCCATTTTACGTTAGGTAACAAGCACAAACCACACGCACACATCCCTAAGGTCCCTCCCGGACAGGGGCAATGCGTGGGTAGCTGAGCTGGGAGAGCCCAGGGGAGCTTCCTTTCCTCCCCTTCCTCCCCTTCATCACCAACGGCCCCTGGCAACCACATCTAAGATACGCACAGAACCAAAACTTGCAAGCAGTGCGCTCCCTGAGCTGATGAGAGCGGGCTGGGTGGTGGGTCCCCCGGGCCTCACTATAGTCTCCCGTGTGTGTGTTTAATAACCAAGGACAAGAAAGGAAGGCCTTGCTCACGCTCCGTAAATGTAGCCTTCAAAGGAGCCCGGCTGTCTGTCACAGCCACTGTTCCCAGCAGCTATCCCGCTACTCTGAGTTTACACATCACCTTTTCCAGGCCACTTCCCTGTCCACCCGTGTCTTCCTGACCCAGGCTGGATGAGATCCCTGCCAGCCCGGAAGACTCTGGTAATCACAGGTCACACCCAGGGCCGGAACAGGACCCCTCAGGAGAACAGCACCACACGCGCCCACAGCCCTGCAGCGGCCATCCTCCCTGTCCTCAGAGGGCCACAGCATATCCGCCCTCAAAGCACCAAATGCCCTTAGCCCAGCCTCGGTCCTGTCAGCCTCTCAAGGGGCCCCCAGCCGCTCCCCATAGCCTGTCTTTCATGCATTAAGACCGAGGCAGGGTGGTCTCCTATCCCTGTTTAAACTGTCAGGAAAGGGCTGGGGCATATTTATTTACCGAGGTGAAAGAGGCGCAAACATCATCTTCCTTCTGGTGGCTGGCCAGCTGCCGTGGGCAGGTTTCTGCAGAGGTAGGCACTGGGCCCCCCACCTCATCATATCTGCAGAAGCCCTGCTATTCCCGCTCTGCCCCCTTCTCTGGACCCTGCACCTCTCCTGGGTCGCAGGCATCCAGCACAGTGCTAATGGTGCCACAGGGCTGGTGAATTCCAGACAGCAGCTCACGTCCTTGGGGCTGTCCAGCCACCTAGGCATCGCGCCTCTGGGAGAGGCTCAGAAAACCCTGGCTGGGACAGAAAGAGCCAGGTCTCACCGAAGGGCACACAGGTTCCACAGGTCCAAGCTGGCTCTGGACGCCACGCTCATGCACAGCCTCGAGCCTTCCTCCCACCACCCTGTCCACTGGGAGCAGATTCTATCTGCACGATTGGCCGTGGGTCCTGAGGCTCCGCTGGCTTTTTTATTATGTGGCAGAATCCTGGGAGCAGTCGCAGAGTATCTGTGGCGCTTCAGGGAAGCGAGTTTCCCAAACAGTAGAAAAGCCTCAAATGTGCCAGAGCAAGCGGGTATTTTTGCAAATTGCCTGCTACCCTTTTGCTGGGCACTTCCTCTGGGCAAGGCACAACGCCGATCTCCTTGAATCCACCTTGACCCCTTACTGGACAGGAACTTCTAAATGCTCATTTTTCAGACAAGAAAAGGAGTCTCTGAGAGAGGAAGAGGTGGAGCCCAACTATGCCTGGGTCCACCTGTGTGACCTATCTGGGCACTTTCGGAAGACATTTCTAAAAGGCCGAGCCTGGTAACCATATGACGCAGCGATTCCTCTCTGAGACCTATAACCCAAAGGAGAACAGGTGTTCAAAGCCAAACTCGTACCGGGATAATTCAAGCTATGTTCAAGCAGCATTATTCACAATGGCCAAAAGGGAGAACCACCCAAATGTCCATCAACTGACGAGTGGATAAATAAGTTGTGGTGCATCTCTACAACGGGATATCATTCGGTCTTCAAAAGGAAGTACCGATACAGGTGATCCCATGATGAGCCTCGAAGACAGGATGCTGAGTGAAGGCAATCATAAAAGACCACAGATTGTCCGATTCCATTTATACGAGATGTCCAGAAGAAACAAATCCATAGAGACAGAAAGTATATACTTAATGGGTATGGGGTTCCCTTCTGGGGTGACGGAGGTGTCTGGGAACTAACCAGAAGTGGTGGTTGCACAACACTGAATACACTAAATGATGAGTTGTTTGCTTTGAAAAGTTTAGTTTTATGTTATGTCATTTCACCTCAAAAAAAAAAAAAAAAAAAAAAGATGTTTTCCTCTGTTAAAACAGGGAACCCGAAACATCATCCAGCTGTTTCCTGAAGACCAAGAACATCATTCCGGACAGACGTCAGTACTGCCTGGCACCGTAACTCCAGGCCACCCGCAGGCAGACACAGGCTGCTTTACTTTCTAAGGTATCTGGTTGGTTTGGGTGGTTTTTCTGCTTTCTTCTCTACCCTCACACTGGTGGCTGTCCCTTCCTGCATCTACACCAAGGGGGGGTCAAAATTCTTTATAAACAAGACGCTCCCCATCCAGTTGGACACTGTACCCTGGCGAGAGGCCTGCTGTCAGAGCCCCTGGTTCTGGGGGAGAAGAGCCCTAGGATCCTGGGGGCTTTCAGCCTCTATCTATGCTGCCATCCAACAATGACATCACCAGGCTAGTGTGGAAAGCCCTGGCTGCCCGGGTAGTGGGAGGTCACGGTCCAGACCAGCGTGAGGCACACAGAAGGCCCTGGGGCTAATCAAGTCTCCTCGACAGCCAAGAAAATGCCAGTTGGGAAGGGCCTGAGCCTGCCCGGCTCATGGCCTGATGCCTCAGCTCCAGGCAGCTCTAGATGCCCTGAACAAGGCTGAGCTCTCTTGGAGGAGACAGGCCGACTAACATAATAGCTCTTCCACCCGGGGTTTGGGTTCCAGCTGGTTGGAGACTGAATCACCACAAGGTCAACGTTGTGGGTGACTTTTAGCAATAAAGACTGCATGCCCCCAGTGTGGGTAGACAAGGACTCCCCAATCAGCATTGAGAGAGATGTTAAAAGATTTTCTTCTGTCTTCAAGGATCCACCTGTGCCTAGAGCTCTTCAATCCTTGAGGAGGGAAAGATCGCTTGTGTTCTGGGCCTGGGGCTGGAACCAGATGCCGCCAGGGTGGGGCAGGCAGAGGCGGGAACACCAGCTGGGAAGCTGGAGCCATCCGCCACTGCATGATGTGATTATTATTCTTTAGCACCACCTAGATTCTTCAACAAGGTTCAGAAAGATTTCCTGGAGGCAGTTTGGCCTCAGACAATCAAGCTGGTGTATTTAGTGAGTACCCAGCATTCAGCCAAGATGTATGACACGTCTATTTTCTGCTGGGCACTGTGCTGGGTACGTGACGCCAGGCACCACAGCCCCAGCCCCAGCCTCCAGGAGCCAGCAGAATCCCAGGAGTCACATGACATGTGCATCATGGCAAAGCCACCCACGGGGGGCACTCAGACCCTCAGACAGGGCAGCAGACACCATCTCCCCAAGAAGTAACTACTCCAAGACCTAATGAAGTGAGAGAGGCAGATACTGGCTCCCCCCAGAACATGAAGGTGGGAAGGACACTACAGTGGGTCGAATGGTGGCCCCCAAAAGATACATCCACATCCTAACACATGGAATGCATGAAGGGAACTTATTTTGGTAAAAGAGTCCTTACAGATGTAACTAAGTTCAGGACTCTGAAATGAGATCACCCAGGATTATCCAATGGACTCTAAATCTAATGACAAGTGTCCTTATGAGAGACAGAAGAGGAAAAGGCTGTGTGAAGCTGGAGGCAGAGATTAAAATGACGTGGTCACAAGCCAAGGAATGCACGGGGCCACCAGGAACTGGAAATGGCAACGAAGGATTCTCCCCCAGAGCCTCCAGAGAGAGTATGGCCCTGCTATACACCTTGATTTGGACTTCTGCCTCCAGAACTGCGGAGGAACACATACTTGTTTTAAGCCATGAGTCTATGGCCATTTGTTAATGGCAGCCCCAGGAGACTCATACAGGTGCTGCCCGTGGCGTGAAAGTGCTGCCATGGGGTCAGAGAAGAGACGGCCGGCTCCGGGAGAGGCCAGAAGGGCTTCACAGAGGTGAGGTCTGTGTGGGATGGAAGAACCACTGGGCCTTCAACCAGCAGAGGGGCTGCAGAGGTGTCCCATGCAGGGGCTTCTGGGAGCTCACGAACAAGGAAGGGCTGTGAAAGGTGATAAGCTGGGAATGAGTCAGGAGCAGTGGGAAGCAGTAATTCTGAGAAAAGCCTTGGGCTTTGGGCCAAGGACCTGAGGCATGATTTAGGAAGTATCAAGGGTCACAGAGGCCTGGACCAAGAGTGGCCCCAGGGAACACGGGCAGGTGACACTCTGGCAGCACATCTGGGTGTGGCACTGCAGGTGGGACCCAGCTAGAGGGACCCAGCTGGAGGCTTCTGTGATGGTCACTCCAGGTGAATGGGTGGAGGGCCTGGTTTCAGGGGGAATGGACACCACGACATCAAATGCCACGAACAGGCCCAGACTGAGCGGACTCACATGGAGACAGGAAGAAGAGCAAAGGGGACACTGAGTTTCTAGCACCCAAGGCCAAGACCTAGCTGCAGGCAATTGGCCAGAGGAGTCATGGCGGGTAGGGAGCACAAGGCAGTAGAGGTGAGTAGAACCCTTCAAGAGAGGATGGCACTGAGGGCAGGACCGTGGTCTGGGAGCAAAGTGGGAAGTGAGGCACGTGGTCACTACATGGCTGTGGGCACCCCCCTCCCATTCTATTCCCACTTCGAAGAGGAAATGTGGAGAGCAAGAGAGAAAAGATGGTGGGAAGGAAGGGCTTCCCCGCTCTGGTGGTCAGCGTACAGAGCCCAGGCCAGGGCTGGGCCACGGGCAGACGCTCACCGGGGGTGAGCTTAGGAGGGCAGGGGGAACACCCACTTGCCCCACCTCCACCTTGGGAAGCCTGGGGAGAGTTAGGAAAGGAGGTACATGTACACCCACATTCACAGCAGCATCATTTCCAATGGTGGAAAGGCAGAAGCAACCCAAGTGTCCAACGGCAGATAGATGAATAACAAAATGCAATGGACATGTACAATGGAGTACTACTCAGCCTTAGAAAAAGAAGGGAGTCCTGCAACATGCTACCACACAGTGAACCTTGAGGAGATTATGCCAAGTGAAATAAGACAGTCACAAAAAGACAAACACCCCATGATTCCATTGATACGAATGTATTAGTTTGCTGGGGCTGCCTTAACAAAATACCATAGACTGAGTCCATGAAACCACAGAAATCTATTTTCTCACAGTCCTGGAAGCTGGAAGTCGCCAATCAAGGTGCCAGCAGGGCTGGGTTCTGGTAAGAGCTCTCTTCCTGGCTTGGAGACAGATGCATTCTTGCTGTGTGCTCATGTGGCCTTGTCTTGGTGGGTGGAAAGAAAGAGGGTGTTAGCCCTCTCTGGGTCTCTTCTTATAAGGGCACTAATCCCATCACGAGGGCTGCCCTCATGATCTATCTCCCAAAGGCCCCACCTACAAATATCATGTTGCAAGCTAGGGAATCAACATATGAATTTTGGGGAGGGGGGGGGACACAAATAGTCCATGATATCCGTGTTACCTAGAATAGGCACATTCATAGAGACAGAAAATAGAGTGGGGGTTGTCAGCGGCTGGGAGGTAAGGGCAGGGGGCACTTATTGCTCAGGGTGTAGAGTTTCTGTTTGGGATGAAGAAAAAGTTCTGGAGGTAAGTGGTGGTGACGGCTGCATGACAACGTGAACGTGTCTAATAGTATGGAATTACACGCTTAAAGATAGTTAAGATGGTAAACTTTATGTTAACCCCCCCCAAAACAAACCCTAAACAAAAAACTAAACATCAGCCAGGTTTAGAAATGTTGAAAAAAGAAGAAAGTAGTACAGTGTTATGGGCTGAACTGTGTCTCCCCACTGCCCAAATTTACATATTGAAGTCCCAACCCCCAATACATCCAAATGTGACCTTATTTGGAGACATGGTCTTTTTGCCAAGTTCAAATGAGATCATTAGGTTGGGCCCAAATCCAATACAATTGTTTCCTTATAGAAAAAGGAAATTTGGGGCGCCTGGGTGGCTCAGTTGGTTAAGCGACTGCCTTCGGCTCAGGTCATGATCCTGGAGTCCCGGGATCGAGTCCCGCATCGGGCTCCCTGCTTGGCAGGAAGTCTGCTTCTCCCTCTAACCCTCCCCCCTCTCATGTGCTCTCTCTCTCTCTCATTCTCTCTCTCAAATAAATAAATAAATAAAATCTTTAAAAAAAAAAAAGAAAAAGGAAATTTATTTTATTTTATTTTTTAAGATTTTTTTTTTTTTAAAGATTTTATTTATTTGAGAGAGAGAGAGTGAGAGAGCACAAGAGGGGGGAGCGGGAGAGGGAGAAGCAGACTCCCTGCTGAGCAGGGAGCCCGATGCGGGACTCGATCCTGGGACTCCAGGATCATGACCTGAGCCGAAGGCAGTCGCTTAACCAACTGAGCCACCCAGGTGCCCTATTTTTTAAGATTTTATTTACTTGGGGCACCTGGGTGGCTCAACTGCCTTCAGCTCAGGTTATGATCCTGGAGTCCTGGGATGGAGTCCCACATCGGGCTCCCTGCTCAGTGGGGAGTCTGCTTCTCCCTATGACCCTCTCCCCTCTCATGTTCTCTCTCACTGTCTCTTTCTCAAATAAAATAAAATCTTAAAAAAAAAAAAGATTTTATTTACTTATTTAGAGAGAGAGAGAAAGAGCACAAGTAGGGGGAGGGGCAGAGGGAGAGAGAGAATCTCATGCTGACTCTGTGCTGAGCACAGAACCCAATGTGGGGCTTGATCTCACAACCCCAAGATCATGACCTGAGCCGAAACCAACAGTCGGAGGTTTTTTTTTTTTTTTTTAATTCTTTATTTGACAGAGACACAGCGAGAGAGGGAACACAAGGAGGGGGAGTGGCAGAGGGAGAAGCAGGCTTCCCGTGGAGCAGGGAGCCAGATGTGGGGCTCGATCCCAGGATCCTGGGACCATGACCTAAACCGAAGGCAGACACTTAATTGAGCCACCCAGGTGCCCCAGAAAAGGGAAATTTATTTTATTTTATTTTTTTTAAGATTTTATTTATTTATTTGAGAGAGAGAGAGCATGAGAGAGGGGAGGTCAGAGGGAGAAGCAGACCCCCCACTGAGTAGGGAGCCCGATGCGGGACTCGATCCAGGGACTCCAGGATCATGACCTGAGCCGAAGGCAGTCGCTCAACCAACTGAGCCACCCAGGCGCCCAGAAAAGGGAAATTTAAAGACAGACCAGCAGATAGAGAGAATGTCACGTGAACATGAAGGCAGTCATCTACAAACCAAAAAAACAAAACAAAACAAAACCAACAAAAAATCCAAAAACCAGAGGCCTGGGACAGATTCTCCTTTACAGCCCTCAGAAGGAACCAACCCTGCCAACGCCTCAATCTCAGACTTCCAGCTTCCATAACTGTGAGACAATAAATGTCTCTTGTGGGAGCCACTCAGTGTGTGGTTCTTTGTTACGCAGCTCTAGGAAACCAATACACAGAGTAATTGTGGAGATCAGGTACCAGCCCTGAGAAGCTGCTTCCCACCCAGTGTCTTCACGGTCAATGACTCACCCACTCATGGAAATGGGACTCTGTCCAGCCAGCCGCAGCCACCCAGGGGCTGTCCACGCTCAGCAGCGCACCCACAGCACCTCCACATTCCGGACTCAAGACAGCAGAGAGAGAAGAAAACAGCAGCCACTGTGCCTCACGAGGTCAGAGGGCAACAGGCCAGCCCCGAGCCTCACACCCTGCAGCCACCCAACACACTCCCGCCCTCCTGGGCTCTTCTTAACCAGTGCCGCTCTCCCTCAGAAGCTAAGCTATTGCAGATTTGCCCCAGACTGTGCTACTCAAGAACAGACCAGAACTACCAGGATATCTTGCAACTGTACAAATCAGAAATTCTAGAAACCAAGCATTCTGGACCCCTCACACACAATAGTCCGCCAACTGCCCCTCCCTTAAGGGCAGAACAAGAAGGGTGGGAGACCTGAGTGAAACCCCAGCACCTTCTTCCTTCCTGACCTCAGGACCTGACAAGGGGAGCTCATTTTGCTCCCTTCATCCTGCTCTGAAAGGGGGCTTTATGTGCACATAAGGAAACTGAAAGTATTAAAATGACAAGCTCACAGCACCCACAAGTCAGAAACTAACACTGGGGACAGACTGACCATATGCCTGTGAAGCTGTTATGTGCTGAATGTTCGTGTCCCCCCCGCAATTCACATATTGAATCCCTAAACTCCAATGTGATGGTATTTGGAGGTGGGGCCTTTGGGAGGTAATTAGATTTGGATGAGAATCTAACCTCACGAGAGGTTTTGAGAGAGTAGGGCCCCATGATGGGATTAGTGTCCTTCTTTTTTTTTTTTTTTTTTAATTTTTATTTATTTGAGACAGAGAGAATGAGAGACAGAGAGCATGAGAGGGAGGAGGGTCAGAGGGAGAAGCAGACTCCCCGCCGAGCAGGGAGCCTGATGCGGGACTCGATCCCGGGACTCCAGGATCATGACCTGAGCCAAAGGCAGTCGCTTAACCAACTGAGCCACCCAGGCGCCCGATTAGTGTCCTTCTAAGAGGAAGAGACACCAGTGCTCTTTCTCTCTCTCTGATATGTGAGGACACAACAAGAAGGCAGATGTCTTCAAGTCGGGAAGAAGGTCTCCACCAAGAACTGATTTGGCCAGCACACTGATCTGGGACTTCCCAGCTTCTGGAACTATGACAAACCAGTGTCTGTTGTTTAAGCCCCTCAGTCTCTGGGGTTTTGTTACTGCAGCCCTGTTCCATCCTCAGTGGATTTCCACTGGGAGTCACAGACTCCCCACCAGACAAGGGAACCCCCTGCTTGCCCACATTCCTGCCCCAGAGAGGCATGGCTCTTGATCAGTTGTGGAGGCTAGTCTGCAAATCTCCCCTCTGCTCTAGTCCTGGGTCACCCCAATCTA
Source organism: Mirounga angustirostris (assembly GCF_029215605.1). NCBI lineage: Eukaryota > Metazoa > Chordata > Mammalia > Carnivora > Phocidae > Mirounga > Mirounga angustirostris. The sequence goes on from NW_026991722.1 coordinate 66,382,229, forward strand.
CGGCACTCCTGAGAGGTTTGCTGGCTTCTGGATGCAAAGAGGGGAAGGCACCTGGGATGCTGGCCTGAGTCAGGGGCTCTGAGACCCCTGTGGGGGCAACACACAGTCACGGCAACAGACACTGTCCAGGTGCTCGGCCTCAAGTCCTCACACCTCTGCAAGGGAGCTAATACCTTGTCTCACAGATGAAAGTTGAAGGTCTGGGATTGGAAGCAACATTCCCTGAGCCCCACGGCTAATGAGTTGAGTTGAAAGGCAGGGATCCAGCCAGGCAGATGTGCTTGGCCAAGGCCACCTCCTGGAGGTTCTGAGGGTTTAGCCCCACCCTGAGCTCGATCCCTGACTTCAGGCACCCTGGGGATGAACCGGAGGTAAGGTGGGGCGGCAGGGGTGAGGGGGGATATTTTATATTCTGCACCAGAACTTGAGATGTACTCAATGTCAAAAGCCAAGGAAAGACCAGGAGGCAGCAGGGTCTCGAAGTCTAGGACAGAATGGATTTTCTCCTGGAAAACCTTCTGTGCACTTGAATCAAGTGGCCAGGAACTCTACCATCCTTGACCTACACCTTTGGAAAAGGAAATATAATTCCTCTGTTTCCAGACTCCACCCTCCCCACCCCGCCCCCCAATCCAACCTCCAGGGCCTTCTTCCATCATGCCCGAAAGAAGACAACAACCAAACTGGGATTACCGCAGCGACTCGGAAGCTTGTTTCTCTTGATGTTCCCACCAGTGAAATGGGGATAATGACACCCCATCCTCACACCCTGAGGGGGTGACAAGCAGGCCACCTTTCCCCTGCCAGAGGGAAGAAGCATCCAGAAGCATAAGCATCATTTATCATAATTATCAGAAGCCTCGGCTATTCATGGGGTCCAACCTGTGAAGCTCCTTTCCAAAAAACTGCATATTACCTCTCGCCTGACTTCTAGGGTACTCAGCATTACCTTGTACTTCCTTGTGAGGCTGAAGGCTCCACTTTGGGAAAGGTCATGGGGCTGGGGCGGGGGCGGGGGATGGTGGTGGAGAGCAGGAGCTCATGTGCTTGGGGCTACTGGGAAGATTCTTCTCTGGGCCGCAAACCATGTTTCAGCAGAACCCTTGGTACCCACTGGGCCTCAGGCTACCATGAGTCAGAGGGTGACCCTGGCAGGGTGATCCCATCCATCTGGCCTGCTGCAAAGCCCACCAGGGCTCCAAATGGCAGGCCCACTCCGCCCTTCTCAGCAGCCCATTGCTGGTCTACCAGGGAGGCTGTGGCCCTCCTCCGTCCCACAGGTCTCTCCTGCAGCCAGGATCAGCGGGAGCAGAGCTTTTCCCATTCCCCTGGGGCTCAGAGTCCGCAGGCCACAGGCTCTCTGTGGAGCACAAGGCCTTGAGAACAGCTGAGGAACGAGCCAGAAAACAAGCTAGCAAGGATCTCTGTCCAGATGAAAGAGGCGACAGCGGACTAGCTTCAGCTCTTGACCTGAAACTTGAAACTGTCATGTGGGAATTACCACCTACGGTGATAATCCCAGTTGTCATCACAGAGTGACAGCCTGGTCCGGGCTCCATGCTCACCCCTCAGTCAGCCAGGCTTGGGAACCAGGCCCAGCTCCCCTCTTGTTTTCTCCGGCACTGGCACCGTGGGAGGAGACAGGATCCACACACCCGAGACACCCCCAATGGCAGAGCTGCCAGTTGCCCACTCAAGCCTCTATCTCTGTCACCGGCCAGCCCAGCCGGCAGACCCGGCAGGTCCCGATGAGGGTCTGCAGTACGCTCAGTTCTGAAAGCACCTTTTAGGAAAAGCAAGTCCTCTAGAGGAGAGATTCAAGCCACAGACGGGGCAGAGTGGACCACTGCACCACAGAAGGCCCTGGGCCCATCAGGGGTGCACATTCTGGGAAGAGGCCCTTCCCTCAGGAATCCTGAGGTCCCAGAGGAAACAAGGCATCTGGAAAGGCTCCCAGAGGTATCCGACACCAGCTGTGAGCCTGGCGCTTCTCCCAGAAATACCGCACATGGTAGAAATAACAGCTTGGTTCAACTGGGTCACTCTGCCCAGCAATCACACTATCAGGCTGGCACCTCACTCAGGTACTTTCGAGGGCACAGAATTTGAGCTCAGACCTCCCAGACAGACCTGAAGAGAATGAGGCCGATTCCTGCTCTTCACGACCTTGACTCTAGCCCACTACCTGAGGTAGCTGTCCTGGCATCCCTTCACCTCCAGAGTGGGCACCGCCCTCCCCCCTGTAGAGGTGAGCAGTGGAGACCCAGGCAGATCACACATTCGCAACAGCATGTGCCACACAGCAGGCATCTAATAGGTGTGCGGGGTCCCCCCTCAGCCCTGTGAAAGGACCTCCGACAGCTTATGCCCAGGGCTCTTTGCTGTGCCCACCTGGATCTTCCCGGTAGGAGGCATGTTCTGTCTTCTTAAAACCAATCTCGGCGGTGCAGGTATGTTTCCCCGGGCTTGCCTTAATCCAGCCTGAGCCCTGCTCTGCTCTTGGCCCGGAGGGTGGGGAATGCCGCTAAAAGAGCCGGGGGCAATCGGAAGGTCGGGATGGTCTGTTTGCACGGTGGGACCCTTGACCACCTCAGAGCCACCAGCTTTCTGAGAACCCAGCCTTCCAAAGAGGCTCCAGGACAAGGGGGAGGTCACAGGCATGGGGTGCTCAGAGCCCATGGGACAGCAGGAGCCCAAGGAATCTGTGTGGAGAGACCCGCTTCTCTCTTTTTTTGGCCGGGGTGTGGGGGAGTTTTACTATTTATTTATGACAAATATCCCACATCCGTGATCTCCTCCAGTCAGAAGTTCTTTGAAACGATGCCATCGGCCTTGGCCAGTTGGAGGATGGAGTCATCGGACTCACCCAGCCTGCGAATGGCCCCACAGATAGCGTAGGTTCTGAACTGGGCGTTGAACCTGCCCGTCACCTTATCAACCTTGGCCACGTTCATCTGCATGGACGTGTGGTCCTTGGCGCCGATGATACGGTTGCTGGCACATACAGGTCCACGAACTCGCCGGTGTCGTTCTGCACGTCAAGGGCGTGCCTGCTGCCACCACCACGAGACCCGCTTTTCTCTAGGGGATGTCAGAACCTAGACAGCTGTGCCCAGAATGGTGGCACGTGGAAGGCCTCAGAGCTGAGGTAACAAGGTGACACACTGGGGATACAGGCGCACATGCCACATTCCAAGTTTCCAGAAAGACCCACGACTCATTGGTGACATAACACATCCCTTCCTTTCGGCAGCCCCCCCCGGAATGCCTTTGAAGACATGGGCCTGGACATTTACACCCTCTATACCCTGTGGGGAGGGTTCCCTTAATTGGAGAAACACATACCCAGGCTATACCCAATAATCGAACCCAGAAAGCAGGCTGGTGGCAGAGCTGCTTTCAGGGAATTCAGAGCCAGAAGACCCGTGAAGTGAAACAGGAACCGAGCCTCTGTCCTCAAGCCCACTCTGGTTTCTATCCTTACCGTGGCTGAGAGGAGTATCAGGCGCAACAGGCTGCAGAGCCCGGAAGGCCACTGCTGACCTTCGCCAGCCTGCCCCCCTGAGTGGTGAGGCCCCCCCCCCCCCCCCCCCCCCCGCCCAACGTTCCATTCTGGGCCTCGGCTCACACCCTCTCCATCCAGACGGACTCCCTGGGCCTCCGAATTCTACCAGTTCTTCAGTTCTGCCGCCCCGACAAACCCTTCCCAAATGTGACTTAACCTGATAGTCACCTCCCGCCCCTTTTATGGGATGCTCTCCCAGGTTCTTTTTCCCAGTCACTGCGTGTAAGAGCTTACCTGGCTTCTCACCTACTTTACAACCCACATCTAGTCCCTCCTAAACAACTCAAGCTCCTTAGGACAGCCCATGTCCTAAGGCCCCTGACCACCCAGGGACCATTTGAAAAGGCACCGTCCCCCGCTTGACTTATTTTAGCTCATGGATCACCCTGCCTCCCAGGGTGTAGATCAAAATAAACAGACAACCACCAACATGCGGGGTGCCGGGAAACATGAGATTAAAGGCAAGCCCCCTTCTTTTTAAGCTGGTAAGATACATAGTAAAATTTCCATTCACTACCTCCAGAGAGTCCAGCTGTGCATGGGTCTCTATAAAAATGCTCACTTAGAAAATCCCACAGCTGACAGCCATCCGGAGGACTCGGCCCTGAGTTTCAGAACATCTAAAGGGTGTGTGGGTTGAGCTCATTTCTGAGTCACAAAAACCGAAAGTGATTTTTTGGGTCACTGACAACCGGGAAAGCCTCCAATGTCTGCCCACTGACCCCACGTGCCCATGGCCTAACGACTGATTTTCCAAGGGCCCCTGGCTGGCACAGCTCCTGCAGCAGGCGGGGCCACGGTGCTCTTCTGAGGACCAGGAGGAAAGAGGCTGACAGAGAGGGGACCGGGGCGCTAAGGGCCCAGGTGCCCACTACGTGCACACACAGAGCCAGCACTTCACAGGCATCACTGAACTTGAGCCTCGTGTTTTAGGAAAGGGGGGAGAAAAAGCAGCGATGGTGTCTTCTGTTTCCAAACAAGAACAGCCTGTCACCACCGGGTGGAGAACTGCTGCGGGCTGCCTCTGCCAGGAGAAGGGCCAGTGGGAACAGCGTGGAGATGCTGCCGGAGCCCGGAGCCTACACAGGCTGTTGGGAAACGCATTTCAAGAACTGAGCATCCAAGTGGGGAGACGCTGCCTCAGGCGGGCACGCGGGCCCTCTGGAGGCTCTAACACAGACACTGTGCTCTGGTCGGGGCCCTGCCGCAGGCCTCAAGGGGTCCCAGAAGACAAAAGCAGGAGCAGAGGAGCCCCAGAGGGGAGATTTTTCCACCAGATCCCAAAAGTCTGGAAAGATTGTTCTCTCCAAGGTTCCGGACCCAAGTGCAGGCTGATATCATCCGAGCTGATTTCTGTCCCTCAACATTTTCCTCCTGTGTCTCTGTGTGTGTAGCATGAGTGCACATCTGCGTAAGTGTGGCACGGGTGTGTGCATGTAGCACGTAGCTGCAGGCGTGTGCACAGGTATGAGGTGTGTGCATCCACCGAAGGGAGCCTAACCCAGCTTCTCAGGCTGGCAGCTCCTGTCTTTGCCAAACTGCCACAGGACAGCGGCCCATCGGCCAGACCCCACCACATGGTCCTCGTTAATAAGCCTCCCTCTATCCGGTGACCCAGCAGCACTCACAATCCCTCCCATCGGCCATCTCACCTTGAGGCTGGGGCAGGGCAGGGCCACGAGTGCCGCCAGGTGCATCAGGTGGGCTTGCGGCTGACCAGCCACAGGGACAGAGAGCTGGTGAGCGGCTGAGCGGGGCTGGAACCTCAATTCCGGTTAGGCCCCCACCTGCCCCCAGGTGACAAGGGCTGCCACCCCCAGGCTGGTTGCACCTGAGCTGCTGCCCTGACGCAGAACTCCTGTGCAGGGCGGCATGGATCTTGGCTCAAACGCAGTCCTACCACTGCCCCGCTGGGTGACCTTGGCAAGTTACTGCATCTCTCTGGGACCCAGGCTTCTCACCAATAAAAAGGATTCAGCTGGCCGGGAAACCCTGAGAAGGTGCCAGGCACTGTGCTTGGCACACTGCAGCCTCCAGGATGGCGCCTGCCCAGGGGCACTGGGGGTCCTGGTTTCTATCACCCAAGCTGGGCCTGAGGCTTTGACATCAGCAGGCCCTATCCTTGGCTGAGCACTGGGTCTTGAGGCTGTCAACTGCTGAGGAGCCGAAAAAGCAACACAAAATTAGGAAATAGACCTAAGGTCGGAGTTACTAAGTTGACAGCACGTCCTGGGACAAGGTGGTTCAGCAACTAAAGGATGGTGGCCTTCAGACAGACCAAGGGTGCCCTAGGGAGCAGGCAGGCACGGCAGGGCCACAGAGGAAAGCAGGAAGGGTCGAGAAAGAGGACAGGAAGACCTTCAAAGACTTACGAACTCGCCTGGGCTTCCTTCCCCCACCTGCAGCTCTAGCCAGGGGTCAGATTCTCCCTCTGAAAATGGGGCATAAATGTGGGAGCAGGCGTGGGTGGGGACATAACTCGCAGGCCCCATGCTCCATGAGCCCCACCAGATGGTGCAGGTGGCCCAAGTATCCAGGGAAGAACGCAACGTGCATTCCTGCTGGATTCCACTCCCGCGGCGGGAAGGGGGTGGGGAGAACACAGCCAGTGCAGCCTCCACACGAGGCAGCCTGAGTCCACAGCACCCCTCCATCCCACAGCTCCACCCAGCATGTGCTGTTGGTTCCTATATGGAAGAGGAGCAGGGAAATCATCTCAGAAACAAAACCCCTCCTTCCCCATTCCCGGGCACCCACAGCGTGCCAGGCTGTTACAGACCTCACTGCTAATCCCAGCACAGCGCTGTAAGTTCCTAGGGTCACTCCCATTTGACAAATGGGAAAACAATAGCTTGCCTGATGCCATCTGTCCTGTCAGATGGTTCTGGATGCTGTGCTCCCCACTCCACCTGTGGCCCCCGCTACAGAGAAGCTGGAACCCCACACCATGATGGAGCACATTCCCCGAAGGAATGCTATGTGTCCATGACAACTGCACAGGGTGGGTGCTCTAGGGAATGACAGCTGGATGCAGGGCTGGGGAGCAGGCTGGTGGGAAGGCAGGTCTTGGCAGGCAGGACAGGTGGGAGTGGGGAGGCAATTTCTGGGATCCTCTGGCCAGGAATTCCCGATCTTGCCAAAGATTTCCATGCATTTATAGCTGGAAGCCTTTCTCTTCCTAGAAATGCAGGCAGCTATACCTACCCTGTAAGAACCTCTGAGTGGGACCAAAGAAATCAACAGAAGGGCTTGAAGCAGAGCAGGGACTGAGCAAACCAGGGTCGGAAACTGCTGAGTAAACCGACAAGAAGCAAAGGGGTGCTTCTGGGGCATCACAAATTGGAAGCTGCTAGGGCTGGTGGGGGACACCACCAGGAGGTCCGGGCCTGATCTGTAGTACAAGTGTCCGTGGGGTCAGGCTTGGGGGCAAGTTACTGCGGAAGGCAGAGGCGACCAGCACAGGTTGCACCCCTCTAAATGATGTCTAAGGATAGGGGCCAACCCCAGGGAACACCACCACACACAGAAAGAAGGAAATTCAAAGGCAGAAGCTTGAACTTCCAGTTCCAGGTGAGACGGAGCAAGTGCACTCCATGTTTTCCCACTCACCACAACTACAAATTCTGGACCAAACATAGGAAATAGCCATCACGGGACTCAGAAAGGCAGCTAAGAGCAGGGGCACTGGGTGGGCATTTTGGAACTGGAAGTACACCCCAGAAGGGCCTTCTCGGGTTTTCTGTTTGTTTTATAACCTTTATTTCTTTTACAGCAGTTTCAGGTTCCTAGCAAAACTGAAAGGAAGCTACAGATTTTCCACAGGCCCCCAGCCCTACTCATGCCCAGCTTCGCCCATTATTAACAGTCCCCACCAGAGGGGTGCATCTGTCACAGCTGATGAAGCTGCATGGATATGCCATCATCCCCTGAAGCCCGTAGTTTGTGTTGGGGTTTGCTCTTGGTGTTGTGGAGTGCATGGGTTTGGACAAACCACTGTAGTATCAACGGAAGAGTTGGGAGTTTCTGCGTCCGATCTATCCCAGCTTGGGCACTAGAGTAGCCCAAAAGTGTCAACAGGCACAGACAGAAAGAAAAAAAAAAACCCAAACAACAGAAAAGCCTCCTTTCTCTGCACAAAGGACCCTGAAGGAGGGATCCAGTGAATTAAACTCTTTTAATCTCACCTACTGTGCTCCAGATGAACACCATCAAAAGCGAGGCACCCTTTCCCCTTCCCACAGACACAGCAGCAGGGACCCCTGGGGTGGAGTCCTGTGCCCTCTCCACTCTATACTAGGCGAGTGCCATCAAAGAAGCAGAGTCCCTGTTGCCACCGGTACGGTGACAGCATGGGGAGGGTGGAGCCCAGCTTTCTAGTCAGGACCTGGGGAAGCAGAGAGTGTGGGACAGATTGGGGAGAGGAAGGAGCTGGAGAAAGGATCCTTCAAGTCTGTGTGTGAAGCCCTTGGCTCACCCCCAAGCTACCTATGTGTGAAACCACTTGCATTCAGCCCAGCACAGGTTTGGGACCTGAACCACAGGGGTGAGAACTGCTACTACTGCCCAGCTTGCAGACTGACCCCCAGCTGGTGCACAGCAGGGTGGGCGGTGGAACCAGAGGCCACAGAAAGTGGGCTAGGATGTGCGGTCTGAATCCAACTGGGTTGACTGGCTGTTTAAACAACTCCATCAACATTTCCAGAGTCTCGTAGCATAACATTCAAACTGTCCAGGATACAATCCAAAATTACTCAAAAAGAACTCGGAAACTGAAGTTGTTAAAGGAAAAGGCAACCAACAAACATCAACCCCCAGATGACCCAAATGTTGGAATAATCAGAGTAACATGAGAATCATGCTCCAAGAAGTAAGGGCAAAGACTCTTGAAGCAAATGGAAAGAAAAGGAGTCCTCAGCAAAGAAACAGAAGCTATAACAAAATAACCGAACAGAAATTTTAGAACAAAAAATAACACCTATAAGAAATTTCTTGGAGAGGAATTCAGTATCAGAATGGAGATGACAGCAGAGTCAGTGAACTTAAACACAGATCAATAGAAATTATCCATCTAAACAACAGAAAGAAAACAGAGTAAGAAAAAATTGGAGCAGAAACTCAAGGATCTGTCCGACGTCAAAACATCTAATGTTCATATCACAAGAGTCCCAAAAAAGATACTGGCACAAAAAAAATATTTGCAGAAATCATAGCTGACTAATTCCCAAATTAGGTGAAGGTCATAAATGTACAAATCCAAGAAATACAGTGAACCCCAAACAACGAAAACCACTACCAGACACATCAAAATCAAAGTGCTAAAAACCAAAGATAAAAAATCTTGAAAGAAGCCAGAAAAAAACCAACATATTACATATAGGGAAACAAAGATTCAAATGATTATAGATGTCTCACCTACCATTACAGAGGTCAGAGGAGAGTATAATAATAATAATAATAATGGTAATAAAGTGCTACATAAAAAGAACTGTCACGGGCACCTGAGTGGTTCAGTCGGTTAAGTGTCTGCCTTCAGCTCAGGTCATGATCCCAGAGCCCTGGGATGGAGCCCCATGTCAGGCTCCCTTCTCAGTGGGGAGTCTGCTTCTTCCTCTGCCCCTTCTCCTGCTCGTGCATGTGCTCTCTCTCTCAAATAAAAAAGGAAAATGGATTAAAAAAAAACCCCGCCAACCCAGAATGCTATACCCAGTGGAAATATCCTTCAAGAATGAAGGCAAAATAAAAACTACCTCAGATGAAAGAAAACTAAGACTTAGCCTATAGGACGCATTTTGAATTTGTGACCTTCAGAACTGTAAAATAATAAATCTGTGTTGCGGGGTGCCTGGGTGGCTCAGTTGGTTAAGCGTCTGCCTTCAGCTCAGGTCATGGTCCCAGGGTCCTGCAACTGAGCCCCACGTCAGGCTCCTTGCTCAGTGGGGAATTTGCTTCTCCTTCTCCCTCTACCCCTCCCCCTGCTTGTGCTCTCTCTCTCAAATAAATGAATAAAATCTTAAAAAAAAAAATCTGCGTTGCTTTTAAGCCACTTAAGTTTATGGAAATTTATTATGGCAGCAATAGGAAACTAATTCATGTGGCTTTGACCATAATGAAATTAAAAATCAGTAACAGAATGACATCTCGAAAAATCCCAAATATTTGGAAATTAAACAAGACACTACTAAATGATCCACAGGTCAAAGAGGCAGTCCCGAGGGAAACTGGTAAATGGTTTAAAGGACATTAAGATAAAAATACAACATATGAAAATATGTAGCATGTAACTAAAGTAATGCCCAGAGAAAAATTTATAGTATCAAATGCTTATTTAGAAAAGAAAGGTCTCAGGCACCTGGGTGGCTCAGTCAGTTAAGCATCTGCCTTCAGCTCAAGTCATGATCCCAGGGTCCTAGGATTGAGCCCCAGGTTGGTCTCCCTGCTCAGCGGGGAGTCTGCCCTGCTCATGCTCTCTCTCTCGCACTCTCTCAAATAAATAAATAAAATCTTAAAAAACAAAAAGGTCTCAAGTCAATAATTTAAGTTTCCATCTTTAAAGATGAAAAGAGCAAAATAAACCTATAAGAAAGAAATAATAAAGGCAGAAAACAATAAAACTGAAAACAAAAACCCAGAAAAATAATTGAAAACAAAAGCTGATTCTTGTGGTAGGGAGGGATCAATAAAACTGATAAAGCCCGATTGACCAAGAAAAAAACTAAAGGACACACAAATTGGTAAAATCAGGAATGAAAGAGGAAATATAGCTATGGATCCCACAGACATCAAAAGGAAATCTTACAGGGTGCCTGGGTGGCTCAGTTGGTTAAGCAACTGCCTTTGGCTCAGGTCATGATCCTGGAGTCCCAGGATCGAGTCCCACATCGGGCTCCTTGCTCAGCAGGGAGTCTGCTTCTCCCTCTGACCCTCCTCCCTCTCATGCTCTCTATCATTCTCTCTCTCTCTCTCAATAAATAAATAAAAATCTTTAATAAAAAAAAAGGAAATCTTACAAACAACTTCATGCACATAAATTTGACAACATAGATGAAACGGGCTGATTCCTTGACAGACAAAAATAACCAGAACTCACTCAAGAAGCAGATAACTTGAGGGATGCCTGGGTGGCTCAGTTGGTTAAGTATCTGACTCTTGATTTCAGTTCAGGTCATGATCTCAGGGTTGTGGAATTGAGCTCAGCGGGGAGTCTGCTTGATATTCTCTCTCTTCTTCTCCCCCTGCCCCTATCCCCACACTCTCTCTCAAATAAACAATAAATCTTAAAAAAAAAAAAAAACAACTTGAAAAAATAAATTAAATTAAAGGATATAGATAACTTGAATAGTCCTATGTCTACTAAAGACATCAAATTTGCTGTTGAAAAACTACAAAAACAAACAAAACCCCCTAGGTCCAGATAGTTTCACTGCCAAACATTTAAAAAGAAATAATACCCCCCCCAAAATAAAAAATAAATAAATAAAAAGAAATAATATTCTTTACAAGCTCTTCCAGGAAATAGAAAGATTACTTCTAAACTCATTTTATGAGGCCAGTATTAGTCTCATATTGAAACCAAAGACAGTACAAGAAAAAACTACAGAACAGTATCTGTCATGAACCTTGGATACAAAAATGCTCAACAAAATACTAGTAAATGAAAGGCAGCACACACTCACACACACACACACGCAGTAATATATCACAACCAAGTAAGAGTTTATCCCCTGGGATGCAAGGCTGGTTCAACACTCAAAAATCACTCAAAATTCCTAACAGACTTAACAAGAAAACCCACACAATCATATCGATAGGTGCAGAAAAAGCATTGACTCCACAGATGCCCATCCAATCAGTACTGGCTATCACTGTGGCTTCTAGCAGCTCCTTGTGCAGTCAAGGCAGAAGATAAGAAATACAGTTGATGCGGGCGCCTGGGTGGCTCAGCTGGTTAAGCGACTGCCTTCGGCTCAGGTCATGATCCTGGAGTCCCGGGATCGAGTCCCGCATCGGGCTTCCTGCTCGGCGGGGAGTCTGCTTCTCCCTCTGACCCTCCCCTCTCTCATGTGCTCTCTCTCATTCTCTCTCTCTCTCTCTCAAATAAATAAATAAAATCTTAAAAAAAAAAAAAGAAATACAGTTGATGCTTACTGAGCCATTTGCTTGTTTCTCAGGGAGGCTCTTTCTGATTTGAATTCATGCCAAGAGTAAACTCCTTTGCAAGTGTGTGGCTGGAGGACCCACTTAGACCTACACACACAATTCAAGGGGAGGGCTCCTGGTTGTGATGCCAGGAGACTGGTGAAGTCTGCTCTCGTCAAAGCCAACTCTGCCCTACCTCCACCCTACTACCTTCCCACTGGCCTCTGTTGGGGTTCCAAGTCTGCCTCCAGAAGGTGCCTCCGACAAACCCAGGTGGATGTTCCTCAGTCTACCAGGACTATAAATGGCATCTGCCCTGGAGGAAAAGGAAGCCCCATTCCATTCATTCACTCTCTCCTGGAAACTTCCTACAACTTCTCAGTCTGATTTTCTCTCACCGGAACCTGCTGGGAACCACCCACCCTGACCACCGTGCCCCCAACCATTTGTGTGACAAGGCTGACAAAAGTCGTGGGAAAAGAAGCCCGGAGGCTGATGGTAACCTGAGACAGACAGAGGTTCAGCACATAGACACGAGGACCTCACAAGGTGGTCCAGCCTTCTAGAAGATTTCTTTGGTGCAAGAACCACTCCAGAAACCAAATCTCCAATAACTCAGGGCCTTGGAAGTCTTTCTGAAGGGGCTTGGTGTTGTTGTGATCTGACCAGCAAAGGGTTTACTCTAAGGCAGGGCGGTGGGGGTGGATGGGTGGTGGTGAACTGCTGAATCAGAAAGGTCAAAACACTGTCTTCCAGGGACCATTCCATTGAGGCCAATGCCCCGTCACCAAGCAGCTGAAAACACACTTGAAAATGATTTATCCTTTACAAAGCTCTCTTCAGATGGGAATTTCTCACACTCCCCTGACAGCTTATCCTAGTGTTTAACCATGCTTACAGTCAAGATGTTCTTCCTTCTGTCCCACAGGGCAGCTCAGATGCTAATTCCCTGTTCTCTCTCTGAGGGCTGGACCACAGGACGGCTGACAGCTCCCTCCCTGTTTCTGGGCTGAGTGGTAACATGCAGGAGACACACCCCTGGAACCTCTGCTGGCAAGGGGATAGCTGTTTGTACTCCGCGAACCCAAATTCCAGGACCCTGCTCCTTCTGGCCCCCCTCAGGTGGTATTAAGGAGACTAACCATATTAAATCTAATTAAAAAGACAAAGCTGCTGGAGAGAAAAAGACTCTTATGTAAGAATGCTATTCTGGGGTCTTCCACTTCTGTGTTCTATCCTAAACCAGGGGTCAGCAAACTTTTCCTGCAAACAGCCAGCTAGTAAATATTTTCAGCTTTGCAAACCATGTAGTATTTACCACTACTACTCAAACTTGCCATTACAGCGTGAAAGCAGCCGTATATCATGCACGGACTAATGCATGTACTGTGTTCCAATAAAACTTTATTCATAAAAGCAAGTGGTAGGCCAGACTGAGCTATTCCTTGGCCTAAATGACAAGGAGAGGCCCCAACCACTTTCCTCTCCTCAGTTTCAGAACTTGGCTGTTTCTTGCCATCACCGTGGACCTAGAAATTTGTTATGAAGATTAGGAACTTTTCTCCTCATCTTCGCCCAGACATTTAAATGCTGCTAAGAACCCACTAGCACAGGCAAGATGCCATGAGACAAAAGCATGTCTTCCCTAGCTCGCTTCATGTGCAGCACCTGACAATAGGGCATGCACGCGTGCGCGCGCACACACACACTCACACACATTCGCTCACTCTAAGTACCAACAAGTATAAAAGAATGACTTTGCGCCCTGCAGGAAGAATATTTCTTTCTTTCTTTCTTTTTTTTTTTTTAGATTTTATTTATTTATTTGAGAGAGAGAGAATGAGAGACAGAGAGCACGAGAGGGAAGAGGATCAGAGGGAGAAGCAGACCCCCTGCCGAGCAGGGAGCCCGACGCGGGACTCGATCCCGGGACTCCAGGATCATGACCCGAGCTGAAGGCAGTTGCTCAACCAACTGAGCCACCCAGGCGCCCCCAGGAAGAATATTTCTAAAGGGAAAGATCACATCAGTCATGGCAGAAAATATGAGCCAGGATCTTGATTCACACATAACAGAGATTCTACTGGAAAACAGCATAGGACATTCATTGGAAGGAAATGAATCATTTGGGAGCCCAAGGAGGAGGTCTGCACAGTTTCTAAGGCGACACCACACCCCACCCTGCCCCAATCGAGGAGGGGCCCCACTTCAGCAGGCCTCCAGGTCCCAGAGAAGGAGAGCAGGATGTGGGCAAGGGAGCATGCCAGGCTGGGTGGGGAGTTTGTTTGTGTAGGTTTCTACCCATCTATTTCCTTTTTTTTTTTTTTTTAAGATTTTATTTATTTATTTGAGACAGAGAGAATGAGAGAGAGAGAGCACATGAGAGGGGGGAGGGTCAGAGGCAGAAGCAGGCTCCCTGCCGAGCAGGGAGCCCGATGCGGGACTCGATCCAGGGACTCCAGGATCATGACCTGAGCCGAAGGCAGTCGCTTAACCAACTGAGCCACCCAGGCGCCCCTACCCATCTATTTCCAAAAGGATCTGAGGCAGCCTTAAGAAATTAAACAGTGTGAAAATAAGACCACCGGGAAGAAAACCAAAAGGCCCAAAGAAGGTTTTAGGTCTCTGGGATGTGTTAACCATGTCAAATGAGCTGAATTTGGCCCCCAAGCTTCCAGATAGCAAAGGCTGGAAAAGGAGGCAAGTCTTGGAAAAGTGCTGCCCACCGATGGAAAAGCTAGGATACAGGAAGGCACGAGGGCACCTGGAATGCCTTACTGCAGACTCCCAGGTCTGCGATCCTACCCATCGCCCAAGCTGCTGGACATACTGCCAATAGACAGTGGCGTCAGTGGGATACACTCAAGAGGTAAGGCCCGGGGTCATCTCAGCCTCCTCCAGATCCATAGGGATTTCCTCCAAAACAAAGTCCTGAACAGCTGCCAGGACAGACTGGGCGGGAGGGCGCTCAGGCCATGCCGTCCAAGTCTCAGGTGTGACAGCTGGGAGCCCGGGCCCTGCAGTTCGGGCTCTGCCTGGCAGCCCTGGCTTTGGCAGAGCCCACGCCCTCCACCCGACCTGGCCAGCCTGCCCCGGGCAGGGTCTGAGAAGCAGGGTGGGGTCCACCAAGTGAGTGAGCCCAGAGGTGCACAGAGAGGAAGTCCCAGAATAATCACAATGCATGCTACTCTGGGCTCGAATGACGCCCAGGGTCAGGGTCAGGTGTCCTCCTCTGTATTTAAAGGGAAGAGCGGGATCCAGGCACAGAAAAGGCACGACACCAGACTGTTTCTTTCATTAAGCAGGACCCACATGTCTCAGAGGGGAGCTGACCTCAGTACAGCTCCGGGCAGGCTCGGCCACCTCCTGCTTGGGCACGCCCTTCCTGGGGCAGCCCAGCCAGCTGACCCTGAGGCCCAGACTGCCTGCAAGGTCTCTGAGGCTGCCCCCGTGCCTGTGGCCAAGAGGATCCGAGAAATCGATGAGAACGCCTGGCTCCAGCCCCCAGCAGCAGCCCTGGGCTCGTCAAAGGCTGCTCTGTCCAGGTTTGGGAGGGAGTCTCTCCTCTTCGAGGCAGACTGATGGCATCACAGTGGATGGGAAGGTGGAAAGTAGGCTCTCCTCTTGGCCTCTGCCCTCCCCTGGGAAAATGCGGCTCATTCACAAGATAGCTCGGATTGAGGAGATATCTGATCTTCCCGGAGGTGGACGTGGGAAATGAGCCTTAGGAGAAAAATGTCCACCCCGTGCCCTGCCCAGGCGGCGTGGGAGGGGGCAGCAAACACCTCCACCACGTCCATGGTGCCACGGGCAGGTCACCCCAACATCCCATTGCACAGTCTACAAAGAGCTCTGGAAAAACGTAATCCAGTCAAGTATAGCTGCCAGTCTGAAAAACCATGTCTGAGGCAGCCACGGGACAAAAGAGCCCCGGGGACCAGCAGGAGCAACTGGTGTGTGTCAGCCGTGGCCGATGCCGGTGGGGGGGAGAGGGGGGCGCCCACGCCCGTCTTCCTGTTGTGGAGTCAGGCCAGCGTTTGCCGTTTCAGCACCAGCTTCCTTTAACTGTGTGGACAGGAGAGATAAACTGGGCCTCCAGGCTGGCGGCCGAGATAAGGGCGAGCGTGCTCCTGTCACTGCCCTTGAGCGGCAGCGGGTCCCAGGCACCAGGGCCTCTGCCCGCGGGAAAGCCAGGAAGAGGCAGGGCCTGGCTCGGGGCTCCCTGGGGAAGAGGGAACGAGGAGGAGGTGAGCACGGTGCCCGGTGGCGGCGGGGAAGAAGGGGATCAGTGCCCCTGGTCACTGCTGTGTGGGCAACTGGGTGGAAACACCTAGAATTGGGGCCCAAAACAAACCCGGACTCTCCAGGCTAATGACACGGCCTCATTGTGCCCTGGAAGGATGGAGAACTTGCCAGGCCCCCTGCCAGCTGGAGTCCGGGGGTTTGAAGATCCTGATCACCTAGCTTCTCCTTGAGCCCAGCGAGGCCCAGCAAGTCAGGAAGGCTGATGGTCTGGAGCGGGGTGGAAAGGGAGCCACTGTGCCTGTATCGAGAGCCCGTCTGCGACGCGCCACCACATATGGGAGAGCGCAAGGCTCTCATTGCCTCTTCTTAGAGGTACACGAGGAGCAGGTGAGCATCCTCATCTGAGAGACAAGGCTCAGAGACACCAAGAAAACAGGGGCAGCCCAACGCCCAGCCGAGAGCCAGTGCTCCTCTCCCCACGCGTGGGCTGCCCGGCGCAGGTTCACACGCACACACACACACACACGCTCACACACGCTCACACTCACACCGACTCCCCAGGTTGAGTCAAGCTTTCCAAGGGCCTGGGAAGGAAAGCACTCCTCAGGATGCCACAGGCCTCCCAGGGCCTCAGGCTCCGAGATCCCCAGGCTCTCAGCACTTCAGGCCGGGAAGCAGATGCTGCCTCAAAGACAGCTGGAGCCACTGAACCAAAAAAATCCACGTAGAGCGGGCGTCCGGGGCTGGCAGAAACCGAAGCCACTCCCCCACCCCATCCCCCGGTGCTGTCTGCACCCCACTTCTCCAAGGGTGTTATTCCCCCAGCACAGCCCACCCGAACCTGACACACGGCTCTCACTTCACCGTAGGCAAAACCTCAAGGCAACCCTCCTCCTTTCCAGAAGCACACTGGACAGAGGAAGGGAGGGACCCCATGGTTCCCACTTGGGGGATGGAAGTGCTTCATGGACCCAGAAGGGTGGGGGACAGCAGAGCCCCTGTGAGCTCTGCTGGACCTGGAGCTCACAAGGGAGCCTGGCCCAGTCTCAAGGAGAGGGTGGCAGGTGAGCTCACTCCTCTGTGCATCACCCCCCCACCCAAATACACATGGCAGTGGCCAGCCCAGAGGGCTGAGTCCTCCCAGGGAAAGGAGTGACAAGGATAGCTCTCTGCTCCAGAAGGCCAGGCGGGGTGCACACACAAGGACCAAAGGAGCCTGGAGAGCACATGAAGGAGGCATGGAGGAGGGCCGCTTGGAGAGGTCAGAAGAGGGAGACAAGTCAAGGGCGAGAGAAGGATATGGGGTGGGACAAAGGAAGCTCATGAAGAAGGTGGCACAGGAGCTGGACCCTGGAGGATACATGGATCTGGGCAGGTGGAGACACGTGGAGGGGCAGTCCAGGTGAAGAATGCCAGGCAGAAAGCACAAGGGAGGAAGAACTTAGAACTAGTGGGGAGCAGGGAGCTGTTCTGCCACCAGGGCAGAGCCCAAGAAGGTTGAGAAAGCACAGTGTGGGTGGTCCTGAAGGCCTGATTTCCTGGAAAGCGTGGCCTCAGACCCCAGGCCAAGGGCGGCTTGGGCCCTGTGAAGACACATCTGGTGCATCCACTGGCCGACCTGAGGAGGGGGGCCAGGGGCCATGCCCAAGAGCAGGGCAGGGTCACAGCCAAGCCAACGGGGGATGGTTTTTCGAGGCATGGTGGGAGGCTGGGGTAGGAGGCTTCCTGCTAAAATACCATCTAACATCAGGGACAGACCTGGGAGATGAGAGCACCCTCAACTTTTTGCTGACTCACTGCAATTTCCAGTTCTGAGAAGCCCCAGCCGCTGGAAGACGCCTCCCCCACAGGGGCCATCTGTCCATTTCTGCTCTTCGCTTCTTCACTTTCTCCCCTCCTCCTGGATTATCTTGAAAAGATTAGGTTTCCTGTTTTCACTGCCTGGCTGGCCCAGCCTTCTGTCCATCCACCCACTGTCACCGCCATTAGGGCAGTAGCAGGGCAGGAACGGGCTGGCACGCTGCAGGCCCTCCTGGCTCCCTAATGAGGGATTAGCCACCTCCGCACCCTGCACCAGCTGGCCGCTCTGTAAACACCACGTCCTCCCCGCGAAGGGCGGGCAAGGCTGCAACCTCTCCCACGGGCAAGGAGCCTCTTAATGAAACAAGTAAATAGGCGATTCATTCTAGCTGCTGACAGCCACTCACCCTCGGAGCTGGCTCACTCCAGGACAGAAAAAGCAGCCCTTTATGGTGGGCCTCATCCACCTCTTCTCCCTTCTCCTCCCCCAGCAGTGGGACCTGGACCATGGCCCCATTGCCCGGGGCTGGAAGTGAAGGGTCTTCACGAGGAGGACCAAAATCCTCCACATCTGACCAGTCACTTGTGGCCTGAGTGGTGAGTGAAGGCCAGCACGCCGTCAGGCTGGTTTCCAGCCACCACTGCCCATGCTGAAGCCAGCCCCGGGCTAGGCTACCAGGCTGTCATTAGTCACCCGGCCCCACCCAGGACCAGACCCGTCTCTCCTCGCTGTCACCCGAGACCAAGGCCTGAGGCAGCACTGGGACGAGGTGGGGAAGAAGGGAGCATCAACCAGCTTCATCTGCCTTAGATACTGACGGTCCCACAAATTCTGGCTAATCAGAGTTCTGCAGCTGTTAAAGGAAAGGTTGAAACTCAAGGAGGGGAACTCAGTTTCTGAGCGATTCATGTTCGCTGGGCATGAGGCCCTGTCCTGAGTCACCTCATGGAATCCTTACACGGCCTCGGGGGATGCGAGGGGGATGAGGGGACAGAAGCTCTGGGGCTGACCAGCAGCAGGAGCAGACATGGATGCTCACCCAGCTCCGAGGTCTTCCCACTGCTTCTGACCCACCTGGGGAGCCGAAGATCAGGTCAGAGCACAAACCCCAGGCAGAGGGGGCCAGAGGGAGCAGCCAACAGCGTCTTAAAGGCTTGGGAGTTCAGGAAGAATAAAAGAATGAGAGTAGGAACGCGGAGAGGAGGCAGGTCCTCATGCAGTAGGAAAGGAATTTCTCTCATCAGAGGAGGGTTATTCCACAGCCCACGCTTCCCCTGGAACGAGGCCCATTTATTTGCTCGGGGCAGGTTCAAACCCCTTCCCTGATATTCTGGCCACAGTCATGCAAGACCCAACTTTCTTCCACGAGGCAGGATTCAATAACCTGGGCCACAGCTCTCCCTCCAGCAGAATGTGTGGGTGTTGAGGCCCCTCCTGTCCCAGCAGTTGGCCCCACTCACGGCTGGGTAGGCAGCTGTAACTTAGGCCCAGCGCCCACTGGCACAGCCCAGGGCCCCAAAGCCTGCATGGGAATGTCCTTCCTCCAGTGCCCACCCTGTCCCATGCATAGGCAGAGCATGGTTTCCCCGGGTATTTATTTAAACTTTTATTCTGAAGCACTTTCAAACTCACAAAATCTTGCAAGGAGATTACAAAGAACCTTTGGTTTAGGGGAACAGCAATAACCTGCAAAGAGGAACTTGGGGGGATAGACAAATATACCTGTGACCCCAACTCAAATCAATCAGACAGCAGTGTCCTTGGACACGAGGGTCCCCATGATGTTCTCTCTTCCTATATCAGGATGGTCAGCTCGTGCTGGCTGGGTTACGGAGGTGAGCAACCAACCCCTCCAATGCCACGGGTCCATTTGCGTTGCTATCGAGACCCATCCACCCTCTGTCCAGGTGACAGGAAGAGAGAGCACCATGGAGCTAAAACATGTCCCACAGTGGTTGTCACTCTCTCCAGACGTCTTCTTCCCAAGGTCCAGGCTGCAGAGGTCAAGCTTGCAAGCCTAGGAGACCCAATAGTCACCCCCACCTGACCCCCCCAGACCCATCATTCTCTGGCTAGGCACCCAATGAATAGCATGTGCAGAATTTTCACTTAAAACCTATTATGAGACATGGTAGAAGCCAAAATTGAAAGGAAGAAACCCCATACAACTTCATCTCCTTGCTTTGTTAGACAGCAAGAGATGACAGACACAAATCCTGACACACACAATGCTAGGCGTCACTCTCAGTATGAACAAGTTCCACACTGCTACACGATTTTCATCCTTATCATTTGATGATGACATAATAGTCCACCAAGTTATTGTAACCCCATTTCTACTGCAGGGCGTTTATTTTGTTTTCAGTTTTCCACTGTTGTGAATACAATGAATAGCTTCATGTAATAATACCAAAAAGGAAAAAGGGGAGGGGGGGAATGTCCTATTTCCTTAGGAAAATACCCTCGGGTGGGATGACTGGGTCTGAGCTTATAAACATGTTAATGACTTTTCAATAATGTAGACACTATAATTCAAAGAGAAAGATGCCCTTGAAGCATGATGAAAAAGGGGCTAGGAGTAACGTCAGGCTTTGCTTTCTGCAGAAAGCCCCACACAGATTGAAGTGGGGCTGGTGGGGGGTGGGGGTGGGGCCCTGGGTGGCTCAATCAGTTAAGCATCTGCTTTGGCTCAGGTCATGATCCCAGGGTCCTGGGATAGAGCCCCGCGTTGGGCTCCCTGCTCAGCAGGGAGCCTGCCTTCTTCCTCTCCCTCCCCCTCCCCCTGCTCATGCTTGCTCTCGAGCTTTCTCTCTCAAATAAATAAATCTTAAAAAAGAAAAAAAAAAAGTGGAACTGTTGACACTTATCAAGGCCCCCAGTCCCAACCAAAGAGGAAAGAGCTTGGAACACCTACCCATAAAATGCACCCACAGCTTCCTCTCAAATACTCAAGGGAAACAGAAGGTTATGTTTAAGACGTTTCTCAGTTAGACTTTGTAATTACCAGCTCTGCCAGATTTCCTGAACATGGCAAAATCCATGGGAATCTGGTTACTCTATTTTTTTAAAGATTTGTTTGAGAGAGAGAGAGAGAGAGAGCATGAGTGGGTGGAGGGGAAGAGGGAGAGAGAGAATCTCAAGCAGACTCCCTGCTCAGTGCAGAGCCCAACGAGGGGCTCGATTCCAGGACCCTGGGATCATGACCTGAGCCCAAATCAAGAGTTGGCCGGTTAAGTGACTGAGCCACCTAGGCACCCCAGGAATCCGGTTGTTCTAGAAAATGACCCAGGTTTTCAGGAATGGTGTAATTCCTGGAGTCTCAGTCACCATCTGACTCCTTCCTTGACTCACTGATCCCATATCCCTCTTACATGTCCCTGTCTCCTGAAGGCAGGCTCCAACCCTAATTCCTGCACTGCTGATCGGGGTGCAGAACCATAGTCCCACCCCAGGGCTGGGCCCAACACTGCCTGGAGGAAGGCCCCAACCTGCCCACTCTGTTCCACATAGGAAGCAAAATGTCGAATTAAGTAGATCCCTGTCCCACTCCACTCTGGTTTTGTCACTGACTTGCCCAGGGACAGCTGGAATCACACAGAAACACTCCCCCATCTCCCCTCAGCTCATCAGAGGCTCACCACTTCCCAAGAGTGGCTGACTCAAATTCCCCTGGCAGAGAAGGTGGCTGGAAACGGAGGTAGGACTTGCAGCCAGGAACGCCCCTTTCCAAGAACTCCAGCCCTTTTTATCAGCAACCTGCTACATTCTAGAGGGCTGTGGGCTCCTGGCAGTCACTGCAAGAGAACGGTTCCCTTCTCCCATCTCCCACTAACGGTGGCTGAGTGGGCCCTGGGTGCTCATGCAGGAGGGACCTTTTGCAAAGGGTCAGGAGTAAGAGCATGTATACCCATGCTCACAGCAGCATCACTTACAATAGCCAAAAGGTAGAAATAAACCAAATGTCCATAGATGGAAGGGGTAAACAAAATGTGGTCTGTCCGTACAAAGGAATATTATTTAGTGTTAAAAAGGAAGGAAATTCTGACACACACTACAACATGGATGAACCTCCCATTATGCTCAGTGAAATAAGCCAGCCACCAAAGGACAAATACTGTATGACTTCACGTATATGAGGTCCCTAAAGTCCTCAGGCTCATAGAGACAGAAAGGACAAAGGTGGCTGCCAGCGGCTGGGGGAGGGAGGATGGGCAGTTTAATGAAGACAGAGTTTCAGCTGGGGAAGATGAAAAAGTTCTGGAGATAGACGATGGTGATGGTTACACAACAGCCCGAATGTGCTTAATGCCACTGAACTTCATGCTTAAAAACTATATCACAATTTAAAAAGAAAAAGACTAAAAGCAAAGTTCTGTGACTGGCAGAAAACCCTGCCTGCACCCCTTCGCAAATGCAAGGTTGGACCACACACACTCACACACATGGGCTCGCAGCTGCCGAGCCCCCTCACCTCAACCCACATCACCGCCAAAAAGAGCAGGTCGTTCTAGGGGCCAGCTCTGTTTCTCTACTCGGGGAGGGAAGTTGTGCCAGGCTCCCTGGCTGCCAACACCACTTGGAGAAGACCCAGGACACAGATCTCCAGGAAAAGTCTCCCCACAAATCCCCAGCTGCTGTCCCCAGGAGAGCACACAGAATGAAAGAATCAGCCACAAGCTAGGGTCCTGGGGGCCACATGGAGGCAGGGGTGGGGTAAGGCCTGGCAGGGAGGCTGAGCTGGGCCAGGCTCGGCTACTGTGGCTCTTTCCTCGTCTCTTCCCTGTCCTGAGGTCTAAAATGTCATTTCAAAAGAAGGGCTCTGTTCTTAAAACCAAACCATTTGAAAAACCACCGCTTGGAAATGCACACTCTGGGCTTTTCCAACTCTGATGAAAAAAAGGGCAGCTTCTCATCTTCCACTTTGGGCCCTTAAAAAAAAAAAACAAAAAACAACCACCCAAGCCCAAACCTCCAGCCAGCCGATGAATCAGCCAACATCCTCTCCTGCTATCCGTCATACAGCAACAACGACCACAACAATACAATGAGAATAACCAGTGTTATTAAGCACTTGAGGTGTGCCAGGAGCTGGGCTAAGTGCTTTTCTTGCACGCATCACCTCACCAAATCTTCACGGCAAGTCCCTGAGCAGGCTGATGCCTCGGATTCCTATTTTACAGATGAAGAAACGTAACCATCCCTCATCAATTCTCAGACATGCATTTTCCAGAAGTTTCAAAGTGGGATCATACAATCGTCTCTGCCTCTTACAATGACTGGAAGTGTTGCCTTCCTTCTTAGGGGCACATCAGCTAATGGTAACGCCTCACCAAGGGAGTGTCCGAGTGAATGAAATGCCCCACCCTTACAGCAATGGAGACAGACAGTTCCCCACACTGCCAAGTCTTCTGCAGACGAGACCCTGATTTATGACCAAATAACTCATTCCTCGGTCCAGATAGTACTCGGAACTGGGCGTGCAGTTTGCACCTGCCATGTCTCTTGGCCACAGAGCAGGTGCATCTGTTTTCCTCTTCAAATGAGGAAACACACCAAAGTGTGAAGTTATAAACACCCTGTCCGTCAGATTCCGAATGGACGGCCCCTGTAGGATATCGTGTGTGTTGGGAGACGCAGAGCAACGCCCACAAGTGGGCACACTTCATGGTGTAAGTCTACTGTGCCATCCAGCTCCAGAAGCCCCCTGCATTCCCAGAACAGTAACTCTGTCCCTGCTGATGGCCCCGCCCCCACAGAGCTCCAGGGGGCCCGTTTCAGGCCCTGGCAGCCCTGTGGGTTTTGCGTACCTACGCAGCAACAGCTCTGGAAAGTTCCAGAACCCGGTGTACTGCTTGCTAAGGCCCTGGGGTCCTGGGCAATGGGTGTCTCTGTAGACTCCACATATCACAGAGGTTCCCAGGGACGTGTGTCCGAAGTTACAGGTCCAAGGGCTATGGGTGGTGAAGGGATCCGGCTGTGGTCACACAGCCTGCCCTGCACAGAACCAGTGCATCTGCCAATTCTAACCGAAGTCTGTCCTCAGTCCACAGCGTGGATTCCAGGCTATGGGTGACCATCATGGCCATATGCCACGGCAACTGTTCTCCTGCCCCTAGGCCCTTCCCGGGGCCTGGCCAATTTGGCAGCACACATGACAAAGGGGAACTCAGCAGCTGGACTCACAGCAAGGGGAGAGGCACACAGGAAAGCTGCAGGCCCTTCTTGGAGGCTGAAGGTTCCAACCTCCCATCCACGTGCCACCTCTGGGATCTGAGCCCCTGGCGGAGGCTGAGGGCAAGACAGGTAGAACCCTAGGTTACAGAAAGGGGAGCCAGAAGCCCAGACAGGGGTTTGTTCCCTGGTACCCTGAGGGGAGCAGCACCAAACCTGGACAGAAAGGCCACGCTGGGGGAGGAGCCAGGAACACAGGGAAGGGAGCAGTTCCTCATCTCCCCCCCCACCCCAGGATACAATATGACCTGGAAGACAAGCCTTCCAAAGAAACCACAAAAAAAGGACAGTGTCCACCAAAAGCCATACGCTGTATAAGCTCATTTGCATGAAATGTTGAGAAAAGGCAAATCCAGAGACAGCATACAGAGTAAGATGTCCTGGACGAAGGGGAGAAGGATGACGAGAGACCACTGGGTATAAGGTTTCTTTTGCGGGGGGGGGGGGGGGGGGGGCGGACAAAAACATTCCGCAACCAGACAGAGATGGTGGTTGCATCACTCAACCCCATGAACATACTATATGGTATGTAAGTTCTATCTCAATAATGCTGTTCGAATAGAACAGAAAGGAAAAGGACTGTGTTGACCTGCCCAGGTGACAGAATACTCCACGTTAATAAAAAGGAATGAGCTATCAATACACATAACTTGGATGAAATCTCAACTGCACTAAGTGAAAGAAGTCAGACCCAAAAGGCTACATTCTGTAGGATTCCATTTATATGACACTTGGGAAAAGACAAAACCGCAGGGAAAGAAAGCCCATCGGTGGTTGCCGGGGGCTGCAGGTAGAAGAGATGCCTCCAAGGGACATGGGTGATGAACGTTCTAGGGTAACGGACCTTTCTGGGGTGACAGTGCTTTTTGGAGTGACAGAACTTTCTGGAGCGATGGATTTGTGTATCTTGATAGTAGTGGTGGTCCCACAACTCTGTCATCACTCACAGAAGATCACAACAAAAAGAATGACATTCACTGTCTATACATTGCATTTCAACACACACATGCACACAAACCTCAACTGGCTTCATAGCACTTTTTGAATCTCTGGTATTTAAAAAAAAAGAACCGATAATTTACAAGATAACGTGTTTTTTTTTCCTACCCTCGACTCCAAATTTCGGTTTTCCTAACATGGACAAAAATTCCTGTAATTGGAAACCTGTTAGAAGAGGAAAGGGAATTGACGGAAAAACAATTAGCTGAAGAGAAAAATCCGTAACTCTGTCTGGTGACGGATGGTAACTTGCTGCCATCATCATTTCACAATGTATACATACGTCAAATCGGTATGCTACGGACCTGGAACTAATACAGCGTCACATGCCAATTACACCTCAGGAAAAATACATACATAAATAAACCAAACAGCTAAAAGGGAAGCAAAAAAATACAAAAAATAACTGTTGAAAAAAGACCTGCCGAATCCGCAGACCCGGGTTCACGGCAGCATAATATACAACAGCCCGCGGTGAAGGCAACCGGAGCGTTCCCCACGGACGAATGCATAAAGGAATGTCGTACATCCCTACAACGGAATACTGCTCAGCCCTCAACAGGAAGGAAATTCTGACACATGCCCTAATGTGAATGAGCCCTGAAAACATTCTGCTAAGTGCAATAAGCCAGGCACAGCGGGGCAAGTGCTGCATGGCTCCACTCACCTGCAGTACCTCGAGTGGTCAGGCTCACAGAGACAGAAAGTCGAACGTGGTGGTGGCCAGGTGCTGGGAGGGGGACAGAGTGGGGAGTTAGTGTTTAACGGGGACAGAGTTTTAGCTTGGGAAGATGAAAACAGGTGTAGAGATGGATGGTGGTGGTGCCTATGGAACAACGTGAATGACTTAATGCCACTGTCCTGGGCGTTTCAAAATGGTTAAGGTGACGCCTGAAACTGACGGAACCTTGTGCGTCTACTACACTTCAATACAGAAAAGGTTAAGATGGTAAATTTTACGTTATTGGGTGTTTACCACAATTAAGTCAACAGACAAACAAATCGCAAGGACTCTTTCTTATGTTATAAGCAAGCATGCTCGCTCTGGGCCTGGCGAGGCCCTAACACTGCAGCCCTGGCCCCACAGCCTTCAACCAGCCACGGGCAAAGGCCCGGGAGGAAGGGCGCTAAAGAAGCAAGCGCGCCTTCTCTCTGCTTGTCCAGCCAGTGGGTTTCAGCCTGAGGTTCTCACGACTGCCGAGAGGGCCTCCTGGAGGTTTCTGGACAGCCGCCCCACACCGTCCTTGCGAGGAGCCAACTGAAGCGTAGAATTCCACAAACACTGAAGCTCAAGCATGTCTGTTTTGCACACAGACACAAAATACCACACTGTCTGGACTGCTGCTCCCCAACAGGAGACTGCGGAGCCAAGAAGCCACAACCAAAGATGAGCGCAGGCAGGCGCACCTGCCTCGGCCAGAGCATGGCCGCCACCTGCCCAGCTTGGGGAGGAGTTCGGTCCACAAAGTACCCAGAAACCCACAGCGGCCTGAGCACACAGAGGGTGGAAACTGAGCAAGGCCAGCTCATACTCACCCCTTTTCCAGGTAAGCACACCAGACTGCCCTACCTCATGACCATTCAGTCCCCTGTCCCAGTGCCAGGCTCCAGCCGTCCCTGCGGCAAGCTGTGCCGTCCCACTCCTCCTCCCCCTCTCTGCACAGGTCTGCCTCTGCCTGGAATGCCTTCCTTCTCCCCCACCCCCACAAGAGCCTAACACACTCCTTTCCATTTGGGTCCATTCAAGACCCGACTAATGGGCCCCCTTCTCCAAGATGCCTTCCTTGAGCTTCCAGCAGAGTTATTAGTCCCTTCTTGGTGCCCAGTTGGTACTGACCTCCATCACATCACCCATCTATGGGTTTCTTGGAGTCAAGGACTATGTCAAGACCTACGCACAGAGCTTGGACCCCAGCAGGTGCTACATAAACTTCAGATGAACACATGGACAGAGGGATGGTTGGATGATGGATGGATGGGTGATGGGTGGATGGACAGATGATAGACAGATGGATGTTTGGACGGGCAGATGATAAATGGATGATGGATGGTGAATGTCTGTGTCCTCCTAAAATCCATATGTTGCAACTTAATCCCCGGTGTGATGGTATTACAAAGCGGGGCCTTCGGAAGGTGATATGGTCATGAGGGCTGAATGCTCCAATGAACACTCATGAATGGGATTAGCACCCTTATAAAAGAGATCCCAGGGAGCTCCCTCACCCCTTACACCATGTGAGGACATGGCGAGAAGGCAGCCCTCTGTGAACCAGGAAGAGGGCCCTCACAAGACATCGAATCTGGGGGTGCCGAGATCTTGGATTTTCAGCCTCCAGAACTGTGAAAAACAGATTTCTATTGTTTATAAACCACCCAGTCTATGGCACTCTGGTAGAGCAGCCCAAATGGACTAAGGCAGATGGCTGGATGGATTGATGATGGATTGACGAAGGGACGAAGGATGGGGTGGCTTAGGCACGGCTACCGCTTTCTCTGGAACATCTGCTACTACGAAACAGATAAGCAAGAGTCTACTCACACATATCTGGGACTTGAGGAAGATTCAGGATTCTAACACTCCGTTCTCGCAAGGCAGAGGGTTTGTTTACAGCTTTGATCAGTAAGTGGCTATTTTCTGAAAACTTTTTGTTATGGAAATTTTCAAACACATACAAAAATGGAGAGCATGGTACTATGAAGGCCATGTCCCATCACCCGGCTTCAGCCTTGTTTCGGGGGATGAACACCCCAGGCTGGGAAGCAGCCAGGAGCTGTTAACCAGGCAACCATCTCCCATTCCCGCTCCGCCCCCTCTGGCGACTTCCTGGAGGAAAGAGCCCTTGTGGGGATAGCAGAGCGACCCTGCCTGCCTCCCAGGTTCCATGAGGAATGTTAACGAGGGCTCCTGAACATGTGAGACACTCACACAGGGCTCTGTCGTCTTATTTCACAACCACCAGGAATGAGGAGGCAGCTCACTGTAGGACAGGGGTCAGCAAACTCCGGCCCAGGGGACAAATCCAGCCCATCATTACCTGTTTTTGTGTGACCTGGGATCTGAGAAGGGTTTTCGTATTTTTTTTTTTTTTTAAGATTTTATTTATTTATTTGAGAGAGAGAGAATGAGAGACAGAGAGCATGAGAGGGAGGAAGGCCAGAGGGAAAAGCAGACTCCCTGATGAGCAGGGAGCCCGATGCGGGACTCAATCCTGGGACTCCAGGATCATGACCTGAGCCGAAGGCAGTCGCTTAACCAATTGAGCCACCCAGGCGCCCGGGTTTTCGTATTTTTAAATGACACTTTAAATGGCTATATAAGTACCTACTTAATAGCCTCCATTTCTCCTCAGCCACAAAGCCTAAATTAGTTACTACCTGGCTCTTTAAGAAAAAGTCTGCCAACCCTAATACTGCAGAGCAAAGAGCAGAGGCTCAAATAACCACCTGTGGTTCAAATCCAGGCTCTGCCTTGGAAGCTTCTTACCCTTCTAAGCTCCTGCTGTCTGAGCATCAATATGGCAGGCACCACCTAGCTCCCTGCAGGGTGGTGTGAGGCTCAGATCCTGGAAGGCACATGGGATCCCATTACAAAGAGCAAAGCCACACCCAAATGCAAAGTTCCAGTAGAGACGGGAGTCCTCTCTCTCCTGCAAGACTGCCAAAGAGGGAACACCAGCACACTCTGGGGGTCCCTGGCAGTCAAAGTGCAGAGAGAGCTGAGCCTGCCAAATGGAAAGTTCTTAGGAAAGTACAGATTTCCACTGAGGCATCCACGCCCCACTGGAGTGCAGACAGTCAACAGAGTCTCCTTCCTGTCCTTGAGCCCTCCAGACTGACGGACCCAACCCCGGAGCTGCCTAGCTCCGACACAACAGTCCCTGCCCCACTGGCAAGGAGAATGCTCAGCAAAGTATAACAGGGACCAGACAGAGAGCTTCCCGGGCAGGCAGCAAGCCTTGGACTCCCACACCAGGCAGCAGGCTGCTGGAGGACCGGTCATCTGTGACGAAGGAGAACAATGGCCCCAAGGTACCCAATGTCCCCACACCACAGAGTGGAGAAGCATGGAGGCAATGGCCACACACGTGAGCCCTGCTCATTTCAGTGCCGGCCTTAGCACAAGCATTCCTGACTATGCAGGGCTGTGCTCCAGCGGGCAAGACACCAGCTGGCCCGACCAGGCCTCCCCCTGCCAACCACCTGCCTAGATACCACCGCCTCCGCCCGGGCAGACACCCTCCAGACACTGCCCTCACTGCCTCCCGCTTCAGTCTGGCCTTGCTCTGCATTTCAGCACGTTGCCCAGGTGACATGTGCACAGCCTCCGAGCCCCTGCTCCCAGCCCAAGGGCTGGCCAATGCGCGGCGAGAAAAAACGACAAATCAACTGGCAAGACAGCATCACGGTTCCCATTTAAACTTGCACGCGCAGCCAAATCCACCCCCCGGCTCTCCACAGGTTCCCTGGACCCCAGTCACTGCAGGCAGCCAGACCCAACGGGGCCTTACAGAAAGACTGCTTCGGGAGCCCTGCCAAAAAGGTTTCCCAAGTCACGTGCTGGGAAACTCAGAGCAACATGACTTCATTTTATTTGGAACCTCAGAACCAAAGGGATCTTAAAGATGCTACCATGGGGCTTCTTCACTTACACGTGGGAACTCAGAGGCCCACGGAATTTAAAGCAATTTACCAAGTATCAGAGTGGCAGCCGATGGCACAGCCAAAACGAGCAACACAGAGCAGAAGGAGCAAGCGCGGGGCCCAGCTCTGTAGTCCATGAGCCAGGAAGGCGGACGAAAACCACAAGGTGGACGCCCGCCGCAGCGTGCTGAGACAACTCACCGGTGCCAGAGCAACGCCTATCCCCCTTCCTCCCCAAGTCCATTATACCACACTGCCCTCCCTCCAAACATGGCCTTGCTGCTGCCGAGTGTGGCCACGCAAGTTCTCTCCCTCCCATAAAATCCCTTTTCTACCCTGGCATTCAGCTTCCTTGGAGCTTACATTAAAGCCAGGCAGGAACTCCATGGGAGGCCAGAATTAACTGGACAGTGCTATTTAGCAGGCCTAATCCATGGCCAGGATACATGGAAGAGAAGCTGAAATGCTTTTCCGGTTCAGTTACAAGCAGCCCAGGGCAGCAATAAACTAGCAAGTGCCATGATAAACAAGGGGACAGGGAGTTCTTTCCTTACCAAGAACCACGCAGCTGACAAAGAACTAGGTGTCACATACCCGTGACCTCGGGAAGTTTCCCAAATGAGACACTGGACAGGTGTGGCCCCTGCTCAGGGCCTCTCCTGATTCAGAGCCCATGGGACCTGTTATTTCTGGGGAACATCAAGGAACTGGGAGTTATGATGGGACCCAGTTTAGGACAGATGCCTCCTAAAGCAAACCTTAACCTCAGATCCTGCTTCTCTAGACAAAAACCCCAGATCACAATTTCGGATTTTGGGGAGGCAAGTCTCCTCTGCCAAGCCTCCCCCTGCCCCCCCTTCCGTTCCTGTCCCCTTGCCTCAGGGGAAGCCTGACCTTTCTATCTCCTGATGGAACCACTTCAGTAAAGTCCTGCAAAAGGAACGGGGCAAGAAAGAGGTCCAAAGAGAGCAAAGTTTACCCTATAAAACCAAGGGTAAACTGGAACATTTCTGGAAGGTAACTGGGTAGAAGACTTCAAGGGTCTTCAAACCATCCACACCTCTGACTTGGTAAATCCCCTGACAGAGGCCCACCCTCAAGGAAAGAGGCAAAAATGCAAATGGTAACCCACATAAGAAAATGCTCACTGACTGTAATGAATGTCACCGAACTGTATAGTTAAAATGCGGTATATACAAACATTGGGACATTATTCAGCCTTAGAAAAGAAGGAAATTCTACCACATGCTACAACATGGAGGAGGCTTTATGCTCAAAGAAATAAGCAGTGATACTGTATGAGTCCACTTACAGGAGGTCCCTAGAAGAGTCAGATTCATAGAGATGGGAAGTGGAATGGGGGCTGCTGGGCGCTGGGGGAAGAAAGGCTGGGGGGTTACTGCTTCATGGGACAGAGTTTCAGGTTCGCAGGATGAAAAGAGTTCTGGAGATGGATGGTGCTGGGGGCTGCACAATAATTTGAATGTACTTAATGCCACTGACCTGGGCGCTAAGAAATGCTTAAAATGGTAAATTTTATGTTATGTATATTTTACTGCAATTTTAAAAAACTAATGCAATATGCCAAAAACCATTGAACTGTACACTTTATTTTTTTTTAAGATATTTCTTTATTTAAGTAATCTCTCCCCCCGCTGTGGGGCTTGAACTCATGACCTCAAGATAAAGAGTCACATGCTCTTCTGACTGAGCCAGCCAGGCACCCCAAAAAGTACACTTTAAATGGGTGAATTGTAAGGTATGTGAACTATGTCTCAATAAAAACGTTCTTAAAAAAAAAAAAAAAGATGCTCACTGGGGCACCTGGCTGGCTCAGTCAGTGCAACATAGAGCTCTTGATTTCAGGGTCGTGGGTTTAAGCCCCACACTGGGTATAGAGTACTTAAAATTTTTTTGAAGATGCTCACTGAAATATTGTAGTTACCAGGTACATTCAGTAAATAATACTTTTTTATTTTGCTTTGTTGAGAGAGAGTGTGTGAAAGCTGGGGGGTGGGGGAGGGCAGAGGGAGAGAATCTTAAGCAGGCTCCACACCCACGAAACCAGGCTCAATCTCCCAACCCTGAGACTATGACCCGAGCCAAAACTAAGAGTCAGACACTTAACTGACTGAGCCACCCAGGCTCCCCTCAGTAAATACTTTAAATGTCCAACAAAATTAATCAAAATTAAATCATTTAACTGTAACTCTATCACAAAGTAACAATATGGTCCTTCAAAATGTTTACAGAATATTTAGTAAAACAAGAATAGGCTCTCCTTACCCGACAATGGGAAGACACCCAAGTAATGCAGCAGGATTTCAGCTACATAAAATTATAGATATGATTTTATAATAAAGTCAGGAAGAAAAGAAAATCTCCATTAACACTGAGCAGAAACCTGTTTCCCTGAACAGGTCAGCCTTCCATCTATGACCTAAAAGCAATCCATGGCCTCTTCCACCTGTCAACCATTTAAAACATAGAGCTAGCACTCATAGATTCCCAGAGGAGGATGGTTCTCAACCCTGGCTGCAGAGGGAATGACCCACAGAGCTTTTCCAGAAACCCAAGCCGGTTTAGAGGAAGAAATCAAACAGCCATGTGTGAAGTGCTTATGAATGGGGGTGGCCTCTGGGAGCTGAGAATAGACAGCCAGCAAGAAAATGGGACCTCAGTCCCACAACCACCAGGACCTGGATTTTTGCCAACAACCTAAGAATGGAGGAGACACGGAGCCCCCAGATGGGAAGGACAGGAGCCCGGGCCCTGGGCAACACTTTGATTGCAACCTGGGGAGACCCTGAGCAGAGGACGCAGCTAAGCCATGCCCTGACTGCTGACCCATAGACACTGTGAGTTTTCAAAACAAAACTAAGAACCACCTCCGGGAGTGACCCGCCGTGGAGATGTGTGTGTGTGACTGTTTTAACTATAGCAGAGGCAGTCTATGTGGGCAGCTAGGGTGGAGACCTATTTCTTTCATTCTCTGCCAGGCCAAACATCCCCATTTCCCGTAACCACTCTGCTGACAGCCTTCAGGCTTGGCCGCACCGAGCAGAGTACCACTATGGTATTCCAAGGTCTGTATGCTTCCACGAATACCAGGCAAAACCTGGACTCCTAAACATCATGTGCTAGCCTGCTGACCCCTGAAAGGTCCCAGGCAAATGACAACCCCCAGACCTTTTCCAAGCAAACCACAGGCCAGCCCAGCCTTTCAAAAATCCCTCTGAACCTTCAAAATAAAACAGCTCTGAAAGGGCAACAGCCAAGGACAGTACGTGGATCCGGACCTCTGCTCCTGCCTGGTCTGTGTATCCTGGAGCCTGAAAGTCAGGCCGGCTGGGGTGTCTCAGTATCTCAGCACACGCTGCGATGCCTGCAGGTCCTGCCTTGGCCTTTGATGTCCAAGGTCGTATTTATGCTCCTGTCTAGTCATGCCCAACTCAGAATTCAGTAAACACAAAGTGACCCTCCTCTCCTTAGGCACGGCTCCCATTAATTCACATACTTGAGGGAGCCAGGGAGAAAGGAAAAAGAAATGAGAAGGAAACATTCACGTTCTGTTCTCTCAGATGTACCCTCCCACACTCCCGGGCCACACCCCTGCTTGTTGCTCCCCAGTAGCCAACAACCATGCCAATTCTGCACCTGCAGTATTAGGAAGTAGGCCCCTTGCTGGCTTCCTGGGGGCCCAGCTGCCCAGTCCAACACAGCAGACATTTCCTGAGTGGTTGGAACAAAGTGCCTCCCCCAGAGAGCCAGCAGGCCGGGCCTCAGCCCATTAACCTTCCCGGACTTCCTTGCCAGAGTTTCTGGAACCTGAGACTGCAAACTAAGCAGGGATAAATAAGCAACCACAGGGCTCATGGGGCTGGAGAAGCCGGAGGATGACAAAGGAATGTTTGGGACCAAGTCTCTGATGCGTCCTCACACACCCCTTTCTGGAGCTGTGGGCATTCTTTTCTAGAGTCACACAGGTCTACTCTTCTGGAGACGCACATCCCTTTCTAGAGCACCCCCCTACACACACCTCAAACAGTCCTTCTGGAGCCTTGCCTACTCTTCCAAGGAGAAGAATCTGCTGCAGCAACTCATACCATCTGGCCACTGAAGAAACACCACAGGAGAGGAAACCAGACTTATGTTAATAATCACAACCCAGATTTCTAAGGGCCAAATTCTAACAGTGGCTCACCAGCTGCTTTGGGGGGCGAGGGTGGACCCATCTGACTGCTCCATGACAAGACACTGTTCCACAAGGGCTTCCCTACTGGGCACTCATGCACATGTGGGCCTCAGATCCTAGACCATTACCATGACTCACTGGGGCCCCTAAGCCACATGCTCCGCATCTGACACTCCATTAGCACAGGGCTCATCGCTGCATTCCTCTCCAACCACACTCGGCCACCAGCCACAGGGACACGACCCACGTGGCCACTGTTCCATTCCCCTCTGTGCCAGCCACACAGCGGACCTCCCTGTCCCCTCTCAGACCTGCTAAAGGGCCCCAAACCCGGCTCTCCCAAACCAGCTTTCTGCCTCACAGCCACCTTGATCTCTCTCCCCTCCAGGTCTTCTCACCCTCACGCAGCCCCCTACCCTCCTGGATCCCCCGGTGAGCCAGGCCAATGCACCTGGCTCTTTGAAGCACCGCCACATGCACACGAGGCCCGGATGCCTGAAAGCCACGTCACTCCTGGTCACTGTTCAGCAGTAACTCGATCACTCCTCTGCTGGGACCACTAACCTCCCCACTGACCCCACACACACTTGATCACTTCCTTGGAGCTCCTACTTGGACCCTGGGACCAAGCAAACCCGTGGTACACACTCGGGGAGCTCTCAAAAACTCTGATCCTAAACCCCTGACCCCTTTGCCTTTCTGCAACATAAACTCCCCCACCACACTTCCCTCTCATCTCAGACTCCTCTCTCTCCTGTGAGGCCCCCAAATATGCAAAGCCCAGCCTGATCCAGCCTTCCTGGTCTTGCCTTGCCTGGCCTTCCTCCTAAAGGCTGCAGACTGCTGCCCCCACCCCCGACCCTGAGGCCTCCAGCACAGCCCTCCCAACCCCCAGACTCCACCGGGCTGGCCACCTTTCTCTTCTGTCACCCCCTCCCACTGTCTGCTCGCTCTTGTCCTCTCCATCCTCCCCCCAGACCCACTCACTCCCAAGCCAACAACTCCAGGGGCCCCCACTCCCACCAGACCATCTTGTACACTCCTGCCAAATGCCTTTCCTGGGGCAGAGCTCCAAAGGCATCCTTCCCCTCTCAACAACCTTCCATCTGCCCCAT
Organism: Mirounga angustirostris; assembly: GCF_029215605.1. NCBI lineage: Eukaryota > Metazoa > Chordata > Mammalia > Carnivora > Phocidae > Mirounga > Mirounga angustirostris. The sequence goes on from NW_026991722.1 coordinate 66,417,157, forward strand.
CACCCTTCGGGAAAGCACGACGGCCTCAGCCTAGCTTCCCGGTCCTGCCCAGCATGACCTCAACCCTCCTGTATCCACCCTTACCTCCCCTGTGGCCCACATTTTACACTAATTCTCCAACCAAACAGGCTCTGCTATTTCCTAGCACTGTGACTACCTTCCAGCTTCTGGGTTCTTGCCACTCTACTCTCCACCTAGAACAGTCCCCCCAGCCCTCTTCCCCAAGGACACGGGACAAAGGACAGGAGGCCTCCCCGCCCACGTGCTCCACAGCACCACTCTCTCCACAGAACCCTGAGACCTTTCTCACATCACAGTATTTCAAGTGCCTGCTCGTCCCCGCTCCCACCCTGGTCCGCAGGCTCCTCGCACCCCAGCTAAGGGCTGAGTCTGAACCAATCATTTCCTAGGATAGGGAGAGGAACAAAGCTTCCTGAAGAACAGCGTTTTCCGGGGCGCCTGGGTGGCTCAGTCAGTTAAGCGTCTGCCTTTGGCTCAGGGGTCCTGAGTCGATCCCGGGGTCCTGGGATCGAGTCCCACACTGGGCTCCCTGCTCAGTGGGGAGCCTGCTTCTCCCCCCACCTCTGCTACTTCTCCTGCTTATGCTCTCTCTCTCTCAAATAAATAAAAATCTTAAAAAAAAAAAAAAAAGAACAGTGTTTTCCCATCACCTTTGCCTCTTAAAAAACTGAATACTTACCACTACTGAACTCTGTACGTAGTGGTCAAGATGGTACATTTTATATTATGTATCATTTTTTTCCACAATTAAACAACAACAACAACACTGAATATGAGGAAGAGAAAGTGAGACAGGCCCAGCCGGATCCTGGTGCTGCTGAAAGTCGCTGAATAGCAGGGGGGCTTAGTGTCCTGTCTTTCTTCCTTCATGGGGGTTTGTAAATGGCAATGTTTTCTAAATTAAGAAAGCAGCTGTAAGAAAAAAAAAAGCACCCATAAAATACATTTCCGGTAATAATCCCATGCCTGCAAATATAAATGCAGACACGTTCACGCACGTTCCTACAGGAAAGTGGAAAGCTTTCAGAAATCAACATTCATGAACGAACATTTTCTGGTCTAAGGTCTGAGATTTAGGCAAAAATAAATACTGTTTTTGCACACACCGGCTTGCACGCACCCCCACAGAGTGAATATGCTGTGCTGAGCATCCACCTAAGATAATTCACAAGTCAGGCCACTGGGACTTCCAGCCAACCGGAGGATGGCCGAGCCCACCCCGGCGACCCCTTCACCTTGGAGAGGACAGGAGAGGTGCACACCTGCATCACTGGTCCAGCCTGTGCATCCCCTGCCTCACATCACAGCCGTTCTGTGACACTAGGGAGGGTCCCGAGACTAAGATCACCCTATCTATTCAAGTATGGAAGAAGTCCAAACAAGTGGATGGCCTTGAGTCTTTCACCTAAAACCTTGGATGACTCAGCTTTGGGGGTCCCTGCTGCTCATCCAGGGGGGCCCCTATGAGAGAAAAATGCAGAACTCTGCAAATGCAGCATGCTGCCCAAAGCACCGGCTGCTCATCTCTCTTGAGCAGAGGCCTCGGTGAGCTCAGCCTCTGGGGGGCTTGCTGTCTGTCCAGCCATCACCCAGGCCCGGCACCGAAATGCTTAAGGAAGAAACTGAAAACATCGTGCTAAGTAAATTTAACAAGCCAGACACAAAAAGACAAGTGCTCTATGAGTCCACATATATGATGTTCCTAGAGCAGAAAGTAGAATGGTGGGTGCCAGGGGCTGGGGGGGATGGGAAGTTGTTTAGTGGGGACAGTTTCGGTCTGGGACGATGAAAAAGTTCTGGAGATGGATGGTGGTGATGGTTGCACAATAGTGTGAATGCTCAATGCCAATGAACTGGACACTTAATGGTTTAAATGATACACTGTATGTTCTAATATTTCATAATAAAAGCGGGGGGAGGGCACCTTGGGGAAGAACACAGCCCTCAAGGTGTGTGGATGGAAAAGGCTGCCTCTGAACAAGCAAGTTCCTGATAGACAGACCCGTGAGGTAGAGCCTCAGGCTGGAGGCTGGATCAAGTCCTGGTGAGGCTAGCAAACTCCCAGCATCCCATTCCCCTGGGGTCCTCCCCCAAGGAAAAGGAGGCTCAACCGGTCCCTCCAGAACCTCCACACACAGGCCTCTCAGGCCTCATGGTCTGATCGGGACCCCCATAAGCCAGCAAAGTATGCCCAGGCGGTACCCAGGGCCCAGCCACCCGTGTGGCCCAACACCCTCTGGAACATTATTCAGCTACCAAAAGGAATGAAGTGTTGATGCATGCTACAACAGGGATGAACCCTGATACCTTATTCTAAGTGAAAGAAGCCAGATACAAAAGGCCATGTTATACAATTCCATTCATGTGAACTGTCCAGAAAAGGCAAATCTAGGGACGTCTGGGTGACTCAGTTGGTTAAGCGTCTGACTCGTGGATCACCTCAGGTCATGATCTCAGGGTCATGAGATTGAGCCCCGAGTCCGGCTCTGTACTCAGCAGGGAGTCTGCTTGAGATTCTCTCTCTCCTTCCCCTATATGCGCTCTCTTTCCCTCTCTCTCTAAAAATAAATAAATAAAATCTTAAAAGAAAAAAAAAAGGCAAATCTACAGAAAGTAGAGTGGTGGATGCCAGGGGCTGTAGGAGAGAGGGGGTCATGGTGGCTAAAGGGAGCAATTTCCTTTTGAGGTGATGAAAAATTTTTCTAAAATTAGACAGTGGTGATGCTTCCATAACTCTGTGAACATACTAAAAAAACACTAAACCGTACACTTTAAATAAGTGAATTCTGTGGTGTGAAGTCTACCTCAGCCATTTTTTAAAAAAGATTTATTTGAGAGAGAGAGTATGTGAGCACACATGAGTGTGGGGAGGGGCAGAGGGAGAGAATCCCAAGCAGACTCCATGCTGAGTGCAGAGCCCCATGCAGGGCTTGATCTCATGACCCTGAGACCATGACCTGAGCCAAAATCAGGAGTTGGATGCTTAACCAACTGAGCCACCCAGGCGTCCCTCTACCTCAGTCATTTAAAAACCACCACCACCAGGCAGGAATATAGCTCCTCATTTACAGGGTATTAAGTGAGGGAAACCAAACAATCCCCTGCCCATCATCCCAGGCACCAGATGGGATGGAAACTGCATTTGCCCCTAAGTCTCCAATCAAAAGACTTTCTGGAACTCTCAAAAAGAGCGTGTGCCCCAGTCGTGCTGCAGGTCCAGCTGCCCCAGCCTCTCAGGGAGGGGGTGAGGTGTGGCTGGGGAACAGCAGATGGCAGTGGTCATCGTGGGCCACCCCGATTCCCCTGACGCTCTGGGGAAACATCACTCAGCTCTTCCCCATGCCCCACCACTCACAATGGGGGCTGGCTCCTCACCCCCCCACCTCCCCTCAGGGGCGCCCCTGATATGGCGCTGCCCAGCTCTCCAGTATCCTCCCCAACTGTACACAAGGCAACGCCCTCTGGTCTGTAAGGCCTTAGGCAATCTGCAGACATGGCCCGTATATGCCAAAGCATTAGTAATTTTCAGAGCTTCCCATCTTCCTCTGTTTTTTCCTATTAAAATAAGAAAGTCTGTGGTTTTTATTTCCTCTCTTGAGGGCTTACAATCACTAAAAGTGAGAACAAAGTGGTTCCGAGCCTTCCCTCCACAAACTTGAGGGGGAGGGGGCTTTATGAGAAAAATCGAGAGGTCTCTACCTCCAGCCTCTAGCTTTGAGGCCCCCCAAAACCACAAGGTCTTGCAATCGGAAACACTGCAAGAGGACCTCATTCTATCCACCATGGGCGGCGCGATGTGGCCCAGGATGGAGGGCTCAGCAACATCGGTGTGTAGCCCCAAGTTCTCTGGGCTAATGGAACTTCACATTTGGGGCCATGAGGCAGAAAAATATATGCTGCACATTTAAGATGCAATAACTCCACTCAACCTCAGAGAACACACTATGAGAGGTAACAGAGGGGGGCCATGGCCACGGCAGACCCCTGGGTCCCCCTGGAGCTCATACTGGGGACTTTTGCTGAGCCAAGTGGGTAAAATGGCCTACTCCTCTTGAATTATGCATTTCTCCTTTAAAATCTCTTGCTAAGTGGCGTGTAATCAACCGGCATTAGATGCCTGAGGGGGCGACTCCATGAGACCAGACAGGGGGCCAGGCCCCTAGGGACCACCCACTCTGTGCACTCCAGTTCCCTCAAAGCCTCCCAAGGAGGGGGTCATGGTCTTCAGCCCGCAGAATCAACGCCCTGTGCAGGACCACACCCCAGATCTACCTTTACGGTCTGCATTCTTTCCCCGAACTAGGGTGACATATGTTGCCTCTAGGTTGCTTCTAGAATATCCACCTTGTCACTTGCAAGGATACGTGCATATATGCCCTTCCTGCTCTACTGGCATTCCAACTGACCCCAGCAGCATATGTTAAAAGGAACATGTCAGCCCTTTAAAATGAAGTGAATCTTCAAAGGCTCTTCTTAAACCAACAGAGGCACTTGAGTGAAGGATCCCCTCGGGCTGCTCCATTCCTGGCTTGGCGGTGGCTGGAGCAGCAAGTCTTTCTCCCTCTCCTTCCAGTGTCCCCTTGAGTCTCCTGGCCAGCCAAAGCCAGTTCCTTCCTAATGCTCCCTGGGCCACGTACTGACCCTCTGTGCATGTGGCCAGCCATCCCTGTCACATCCTCCCAGCCAGGCCTTGTCCCTCTGTACCTCCTGGGACCCGCTCACAGCAGAGCATGGTCAGCATCCACCAACCCCCACCCTCAGCTCTCGACCATTGGGTGGAAGAGGCAGACAGATGAGCAGTGTCCTCCAATGTATTTGTCCTCTTGGTCCCCTTGCCACATAATTTGCTGGAGGAATCTTTAGCAAAGTGCCCCAGGAGGACATAGGGAGAGTGAGGAAATTTTCTGAGAGCTATGCAAAATAAAGGAAAGAAACAACATTCTTGGGGCGCCTGGGTGGCTCAGTCGGTTAAGTGTCTGCCTTCGGCTCAGGTCATGATCTCAGGGTCCTGGGATCAAGTCCCACATCGGGCTGCCTGCTCGGCGGGAAGCCTGCTTCTCCCTCTCTCACTCCCCCTGCTTGTGTTCCCTCTCTCGCTGTCTCTCTCTGTCAAATAAATAAATAAAATCTTAAAAAAAAAAAAAAAAAAGAAACAACATTCTTGGGTGGCTGATACCTTCATGGACCTGTCCAAAGGCTGGGACCAGATGATGCTTACCTTAGGTTTATGAGGCTGTCTCCCCAGCAGACTGAAAATGACCTACTGGGAAGCCTGTCTCCTGACATTCAGCACCATTCCTGTCTGAAACGTGTTTGCTGAACATCCCCTCCACTTACTAGGGGAGGGGGAGGAGGTCACTCTGTGCCCACACTCCTGTGATTGGCATCACTCTATGGTCTGAGGAGAGAGGCCAGCACCAGCCCCTCCACCGACTGCCTGACCCTGGGCAGGTGTGTTTGTCTCACACCCCCTCAGACCCAGTCAGCTGATGGCATATAATTAAGTTAATAATCTTGCTCTAGCCACGTCACAAGAATGTTTCGAGGGCACGTGAAACAGCTTCCACCAAAGCTGTAGTTACTACACAAGTGGGGTCTCACAATCTTCCTTCACCAGACCTCAGCAGGCGCATCTTAGAACCCGCCAGTCGTGTCTCCCTTGGGCACCAGACGCCATCCCTGTCCACAGTCATTTTGCAAGGTCGCCGTAGCAAGTGCTAGAAGCCAAGACAGCTAATTAGCAGGCTCCCGTCTGAGGACTCAGGGAGCTCTCTAAGGTTGAGCAGGGGAAGACCAAGGCTCAGCAAAGAAGGAAAAAATAATCTCCAGATAATTTCCAAAGCGAACAAGTTTCCTTCCTGGGGCACCTATATCACTGGGCCCCTGAAAATCCGATGTCGCTTATGTGATGGGGGGAAGCAGGATTAAAAAGAACAGGGAAGGGTCTGAGCAAACAGAGACCCCAGAAATGGCGTCTCACTCTGTCTCTGACCCACAAACATCCACAACACCCAAGACACAGACAGATCCACATGCGCTCAGGACACACTCCTCAAACGTGGTTAAGAGCCTAGAGTGAGGCCCATCCTAGGACACTGAGGTAAGTAGGATCTTGTCTTAAGGAAGGAGAAGGAAGCCAGCCAGACATAGGATTAACAGGAAATCACAGCAAACATACGGTGAAAGGAAGATATATACACTTAGGGAAGATGCCAGGACATCACAAAGGTTTTATTTTTGTGTGTTCATGTTTATTTTACTTTTTCTTTAATTTAAAAAAAATTACTATTTTTTTTTTTTTTTGGTACGTGTGTGTTAGTTTTTAAAGACAAGGCCCTTGGAGATTAGCCTCTCCACAAATCCATGAAAAAAGGCAAGAGAGAATTTCCATGAAGACGATGCCTGGCACGCAGTAGATACTCAATAAACACTTTTGAGTGACTGAATGGGGAGAGGTGGTTACCTTGCTAACAGAAAGGTAGGTAAAGAAGAAAGATGGGAAGCATTGTGTTCCTAACCTAGAATTTTAAAGAAAAAAAAAATCAAACAACCGAAGAAAAGCATCCTAGCAATGACGGGGTCCAACCACTAACTTCTTCAGCAAGGAGCGAGGTGTGGTAACCCATGAAGCGGGAGGATACCGCGCTCCTGACGCCAGGCTGTGTCTTCTTGGCTCCACAAGGCTGCTGTAGCACCAAACAACGCATCACTCAAATTCTTCCTAAAACATGGCTGGTGAGGCCAGCACAAGCACCATCTTTCTCTGCCACTGCGGCCTTTCCTCTACTGCCCAATGAGGGACTCACCGAGTGTTGTGGGCTGAACTGTATCCCCCCAAATTCATATGCTGAAGCCCTGACCGCCAGTACCTCAAAATGTTGACTGTATTTGGAGATGGGGGTCTTTAAAGAGGTGATTAAGTTAAAATGGGGTCGTTAGGGTAGGCCCTAACTCAATATGCCTGTGTCCTTATTGAAGACACCGTGGACAGAGGGTCACTAGGCGTGCAGGGGCACAGAGGGATGACCATGGAATGAGGCGGGGGGGGGGGACACAAGCAGGGAGGCATCTGCAAGTCAAGTCAAGGAGAGAGGCCTCCAAGGAGACCAACCCTGCCAGCACCCTGATCTTGGACGACTTGCCTCTAGAAATACAGAGAAAATAAATTCCTGTTATTTAAGCCACCCCCAGTGTGTGTTTTGTCATAGCAGCCCTAGCAAACTAATACCCCGGGCCACTTCAAAACGTGGGTGTGAAAGCCAAGGAAATCACCATGACTAACAGGTGTTTTCCTAAACATACCTATTAAGAACCAGAAATGGGAATTAAGGATGAGAATACTGCTCCCGGCAACTTCAAAACCCTACTTGAGTGAAATAAACGAAACACAGAAAGACGGCTATTACGTGCCTACAATGACATGAGATAAGCCGACGCGCAGGGGCAGAGAGGAGATGGTGGTTGCCAGGGGCTGAGGTGGAGGGAAGATGAGTTAGTGAGTTAGTGCTGAGTGGCGGACAGAGCTTCAGTTTTGCAAGATGAAAAAGTTCTGAACATGGACGGTGGTGATGGTTGCGTAGCAACGTGAATGTACTTAATGACACTGAATTATAAACTTAACAATGGTTCAAACGACACATCTGGTTATGTATGTTGTACCGCAACAAAAAAACCCCACAAACCTATTATGTTACATAAGTAACATTTTAACTTATTCTATTGCTTTCAAAGCAAAAAAACAAAACAAAACAAAAAACCCAAAACAAAACCCTACATGACTGTATTGTAGTCAGGGTGAGGGACCCTAGTGGGATTCATAATTAATTAAACCCACTACCACCACCTCCTGAACCTTGATCTAAAAGGCAGCCGTGGAGGGCACCTGGGTGGCTCAGATGGTTAGGCGTCTGCCTTCGGCTCAGGTCATGATCCCAGGGTCCTGGGATCGAGTCCCACATCAGGCTCCCTGCTCCTTGGGAGCCTGCTTCTCCCTCTGCTTCTCTCTCTGCTTCTCTCTCTCTGTCTCTCATGAATAAATAAATAAAATCCTTAAAAAAAATAAATAAATAAATAAATAAAAGGCAGCCGTGGAGGCGCCTGTGTGGCTCAGTCAGTTAAGCATCCGACTCTTGGTTTTGGCTCGGGTCATGATCTCAGGGTCATGGGATCGAGCCCTGTAGCCCTGTGTCGGGCTCCGCGCTCAGCGGGGAGTCTGCTTGAGATTCTCTCTCTCCCTCTGCCCCTCCCCCCACTCGTGCACCTGCGCTCTCTCTCCGAAATAAATAAATTGATCTTAAAAAAAAAAAAAGGCAGCCGCAGTCGAACTCAGGCCTATTGTTTGACAACCTGAGTGCACTTGAAAATGCCCATCCATTCACTGTGAGTGAGGAAGCCCCTCGAACCACAGCAGTGAGCTGCAACCTGGGCCTCAAGCATAGCCATGTCATCTCCCAGCTGGACCGAGCATATGGCTCACCTGGATGCTTTGTCCTAGTGAGGGCCACAGGCCTCCCAGCCGAGGAGGGGAGGGGGCTACTGAAGCCAGAAGCAACAAATGAGGTAAAAGGGAGGAACAGGGAAGGCACATTGCCCTGGACCCACACAAATCAACAGCACTCCCAGCTAGCTCCTTCCTTAGTGAAAGGTTCCAGAATATTTCATTCTGTTCCCAGAACAAGGAAACCATCCATTCTGGAGTCAGAAAACCCTTGTAAAATGTAAACTAGACTCCGTTTCCACCCTGTTGATTTAATGGTCTCAGACTCCACCTGCTTGGTTCTGTCCACCCTGCCTCTGTTCACGGAGAGGAGGCTGTACTCAGTTCAAAGGTGACCACAGGGTCTGATTTAAAGAGATGATGATCAAGTCAATGCAAGGCCCGAGTGACCTTTTCCTGGCCCAGAATTACTCAATCTAACTGGTGGCTGGTCCATTCAATCACCCAAGGGAAAAACAAAGCACTGATCATTCTGGTGACAACTCATTGCCAGAATCCAAAGAGCAAATAAAACTGCTTAATAGAGATATGAAAACACAGGGCAGCAACTTGTATGAGAGCCCACAAAGAAACACAAGATCTGGGGTCAGGTCTCATGACTGGTATTTGGAAAGGGGCGGAGGGACACCTGGGACTGAGCATTCAGATCAGGAATTCCTCAGACCTGTGGGGCACCTGGCTGGCTCAGTCGGTGGAGCATGCGACTCTTGATTTCAGGGCTGTAAGTTTGAGTCCCATGCTGGGTGCAGAGATCAGTTAAAAAAAAAAAAAAAAAGAATTCCTCAGACCTACAAGAGTAAAGGATCTTGGTCTGTCTGGTGTCTCCCCTGAAAGGGCTCACCCAAGCTCTTGGAAAGGGAAGTTCAAGGACAGGGATGGAATTAGAGACAGGTACAGCAGGTAAGATGCTTCCCAATGACTGGCACACCTTCCCAGCCTCTCAACTCCCCAACCCAAGCCCATAGCTGTGAAAAGGAGGAAGGGATCTTCCAGTACATGCTAGCTATACAGCTGAGCCAGGCTCCCTAGGAGACCTGGAAATGAACCAGGGATCCCTGCCTTCAAAACATACACAGCCTGTGCTACCATGTGGATAAACCTTGAGGAGATGATGCTAAGTGAACTAAGCCAGACACAGAGGGACAGATCCTGTATGACTCTTTATATGCGGTACTAAGAGTAGTCAATCATAGAAACAGAAAGCACAGTGGTGGTTGTCAGGAGCTCAAGGAGAGGAAATGGGGAGCTGTCGTTTGGTGGAGACAGTTTCAGCTGAAGAAGAGGAAAAGAGTTCTGGAGATGGATGGTGGTGATGGGTGCACAGCAATGTGAATATGCTTAATGGCACCGAACTGGACACTTAAGAATGGCTCAAATAGGTTAAGATGGTAAATTTTGTTACATATATTTTATTGCAGTTAAAAAAAAAAAAAAAAAAAAGCAGTTCAGAGTCACAGGGGGCTGACATGGGTACCCCCCAAGCCTTTGCTCCTACTGCTCTCAGGGCAGCCAGCTTCCCCTGCCCTCTGCCACTAGACATGTGCTGACAGGCGAGGCCTCTCTCTAGCGCTGCCGCCTCCGGAAGCTTCCCTGGTCTCACTCCCTCTGAACACATAAATGCTGTGTGTGTTCCTGTCTTCCGTGAACATGTAAGCTTGCAGACGGCAAGGACTCTACTCTCCTCCCATGTAGCCCGCAAGGTAGAAAGGGAAGGGCTCACACACAGCAGGGCTCACAGCTGATGGACCCTGAGTGTGTGGAGGGGAAGGGACCCCTGGACCAACCCAGGATTTTCAGGTGCAGTGCGGGGCAATTCAAAGAATACCCTAAGGTGGCCATATTCGGGAAGGAACAGATCTGCATTCCCACAGGGACCCGGAACCCCAGGAATCCCAGCTCTGCTCCTTCCTGGTTTCGTCCTTACCTATGGTTGGGCAGACCCACCCCGTGAAGACGGAAGAGCCTGCGAGGGAAGACACTGTCACCAGACCTGGCACAGAGGGGTCATTTCAGCTTCTTCCCTCTAACACCAGGGCCCGCAACTCAAAAAATACGAGAGCGCACTCATCCAAAGGGCTTCCGAAGCCATGAGAGCTGGGCTTCCATGTCTGTTGCTGCTGCTGTGAAAAATTAGGGTGCTTCCAATCCCTCCCACACCGGGATTTTCCTCACTGTCTCCCTGTAGGGCGCAGCCCTGGCCAGCAGGCCCCACGGCCCTCTAAAGAACATCAGGAAACAGTCCAGAAAGAGACAGATGGCTTTGCCAGCAAAGGCTCCCTCCTTTCCCTCCAGCCACAATGCTCAGAAGAGTGCTGAGTACAGAGCTGAAGGCTCCCAGAGCTGAAAACCAGTTTTAAAACCTAACAGGAGAGAGAACCTTGAGGGCATTCAGAGAAAGATCCAGAAAATCCTAAGAGTGGGGTCCAAGTCGTAAAAATGAACCCCTCGGCCATTTCCTGAGAACCTGCCCTGGGTTACACACAGAGCCAGGGTCCCAGGCCTGCAGCAGCTGTATGAGAGGCTGGACGGAGCCATTGATGAGAAGGGGAAGAGGAACCGAAGGGCGACCTACGGAAACACATTCGGTCCGACCGGCCCCCACTTTCTGGAAACTCAGAATTCTACCATCAGCAAGAGAATACCATTTCAGATCGCAGGTCTCCATGAAAACCTCTCATTTTCTTTATTAACAATGTTCTCCCGCATCCCGGCGCTGAGGGCCAGTTCAAGCTGGCTCACTCAGTCGACAGCTGGCCAGACAAGGCTGGTGCCCAGTGACCACAGGGCAATCCTCCAGCCCCCAGGGGAGCTGATGTGCCTGCAAAGCAGGCTTCTAAATACTGCAGCGTTCCACCCCCACAGCGAGGGACCTAAGGGATGCAGCTGGGTCAGACCACAGGTCCGAGCAGCAAGCCACAGCCACCCCCAGCTACAAATGGAAGATCAGCAACTGGATGTACCTAAAACAAACAAGCCAGAGCACTGACCACAAAAAAGGCCACTTGAAAGAGCCAAAAATAGCCTTACTTGTTTCAAGAGGATTCTGACGATGGAAACACATACAACTCCATCAGCAGAAAAAGAAAAATCAATGGAGCTGAAAACAGGATCAGCCCAACAGGGACCAGGACTCCAACAAGAGATTCCCCACAGGCTCCCAACCCCCAGCCCACTGGAGCCCCACACCCACCCATCCTCTTCTTACTCCAGTCTTACAGACTGTGCCTGGATCTCAAAGCCCATCGCCCCAGAAGTTACATACACAACCCCACAGGTTTTAATCTTAGGACCAAGGGTCAGATCATGGATTAGGAGACCAAAATGAGCACCACTGTACACTCCTCCCTGGGAAGACAAGGAGGCAAGAGTGCACGGAAGGATCAGAAAAGGGAGCTGAGCTAAGATGCACACAGGAGCCTCTGGGTGAGTAATGATGGGCGATGCCTCCCATCAAAGCCAGGCAAATCAGAACGGGTGGCTCAGCTTCAGCCCTGGATAAAATCTTCACCCCCGTTCATTTTCAGTGGCCCACTGAGTCAGAACTGCCTGTCTGTCACCTCACTTCCTCTTAATTTCTATTTTCACTTGCTCTGACTTGCATTCGGGCTGCTGGTTAGCAAGCGAACCTGACACTTCTACGGCTTGGGAGCCGCTAGCACATCTTGGGTTCCCCATTAGTGTCTTGTAACTCTTCCAGGACAGAAACAGTTGGGGTGGCAGTGAATTTCCGAGACACAAATCAATCCCCCCTAAAAGTACCCAATCTAGAAGGCAGAGATGGCCCCCTCTTAATACCACCCCCACTGCCTACCTAGATGGAGGGATCACAGGGCAAGGAGATTACTGCCCAGGGCACCTTGGTCTCAACCCACAGAGCCTCACAAGAGGCACATCACTCCAGAACCAAAGGAACAGCCACCTACCATCCCCGCATACTGCCCGTCCCAACCCAATCCCAGTCCAAACACTGGGAATCTGCATTCAGCAGGAAGTGGGGGATGGCGTTTGTTCAAGTGTAAGGATCAGCAGGAATCCTTCCTGTCCACGATAGCATGTGGACAGTCCAGAAAAGTATCTACCTGTTCCTCCCCTGGTCAACGACCCGTTTCTTTTCAATGGTTTCCAGCCAGGGTGCAGGTGTGCCCCCCCAAGGTGGTGGAGGTACCCACCTGCATCTCCATGGAAGGTGCCATCCTGAGGCAGCCTGCCCGACAAGCTGTCCCCATCGCTGGGCCAGATCTGCCCCGTCTTGCGGACGCCCACGATGGTGGCCTCCGACACAATGACCTGGCCCTGCCGGTGCCGCTTCTGGCACTGGGGCGTCGGGGGGCTGCTGCTGTCAAAGGACTGCTGTGAGTTCTGCGAGGGTGAGCGGCTCTTGTCCCGAAACATGCGGTAGGTGGTGGGGCTGGGGGACACGCGGCTGGACTGGCCCGAGGAGAAGTCCTCCTCGCTCGAGGTGAGGTTCTCATTGGAGCTGCAGTCCGGGGTGTAGCCGCCTCCGCTGTCCTCAAAGCTCCGAGGCGAGTAGGACCTGCGGGGCCAGGTAAGGCGCTTCTCCTGCTCCGAGGTGCTCTGGCTGCGCAGGAGCGGGCCCTTGCCTTCCCCTTCCATCATCATGCCCCCGACGTAGATGCTCTGGTAGGGCTGGTACTCCAGGGGCGGCCAAGGGGGCCTGCTGCCGCCATTGGCGTTGATCAGGTTGTCCTTCAGGAAGCGGGGGTTCAGCTCCGCGTCCTCGTAGTCGCCATCGAGGCCGCAGCTGCTCTCAGAGGAGCGGCCCCGGTAAGAGGGTCTGGGCGCGTCCCCCAGGCCCGGCCCGGTGCCGTGCTGGGACTTCTTACGTTCCATCTGCATCGCCTGGCTGCCCAGGGAGCTGATCCGGTCCGACACCTCTTTGTCGTTGACCTTCACCAGGCCTCGCTCGTGGTGAAACTCGACGTTCACGTAGAAGGGCTTCTCGGTGTCCACCGCCCCGGGCTGGCCGTGGCCCTTGCGGATCCTCTCAAAGTTGGACCTGAGCGCCGCCACGCTGGTGGGGGGGCCCCGGTCTTCCCGGTCCGCGGTCGCGGAGGCCCCTGGCCTGCGGGCGACCGCGGGCCTGGCCTTGCTCGGGGAGCCCTCTCCGTCGGGCCGGGCCTCGGGCTCCTCGGCAGGCGGCGGGTCGGCGCCGTCGGCGGGCGCGGGCGGCGGGCGCTGCACGGACGCGCGGGGCTCGGCGGCGCCGTCGGGGGTTTGCGCGGCGCGTCGGAAGCCCCAGCGTTGCCGGTCGTAGCTCTTCTTCTCCTTGGCCAGCAGCGTCTGCAGGTAGATCATGCGGAAGCGCTCCTGGTTCACCTCCTGCTCCAGGCGCCGAATGGAGGCCTTGCAGCGCTCCAGTTCCTGCTCGATGTCGCCCACCGAGCGCAGCTCCATGCGCGGCGGCTCGGAGTCCGGGAACTGCGCCTTCCACGCCTCGGCGAAGCCCACTGGGTCCACCATGGCGCGGCCGGCCTCACCTGCGCCGCCCGGCTGCGCGCGGGGCCCGCCTCAGCGGCGGAGCGGCGACCTCTCCAGGCCCGGCCCGGGGCGCCCGGCGGCCCCCATGGCCTCGCGCGGCGGTGGTGGTGGCGGCCGCGATAGCGGCCGAACAATGCCCGCCCCCTCCCGGCGGCAGGTGAGGCGGCGGGCTCGGCTCCCCCCGGGCGGCGCGGGACGCGGGGCGCGGGGGAGGGCGCGCGCGAGGGGGGTGGGCGCGCGCGAGGGCGGGGGAAGGGCGCGGGGCTGCGCGCGCCGCTATTGTGTGCGGGGCTTCTCCGCGCGGCGCGGGCGCTGCCCTCCGCTCGGCCCGGCCTCGCTAGCCCATGGCCGCCGCCCGCGCGCTCCTCTGCTCTCGCTCCCGTGCCGCGCCTCGTCCCGGCCGCCGCCGCCTCCCGGGCAATGCGCTCGGCCCGGCCCACTCTCGCTGCACTCCCGCCCGGCCCGCAATCGGCGCCGCAGGAAGGGGAGGGCCGGGGGGCGGTGGCCGCGGCGCTGCTGACGGAGCCGGGCGGGCCTCTTAAAGGGGCCGTGCAGAGGGCTCCGGGTTGGGGGGGGGGAATGGGGGAGGGGGGAGGGGCCGCCGGGAGGCCGCGCCCCCACCCGGCCGCAGCCCTCTCTCAGTCTCCGCGCCTTAGGGAAACTCAGTCCCCGGCGGCGGCGAACCCGGCCCTCCGACGGCCCTGGCGAGTTCTGCACTCCTGGAACAGGAACACCTGGATCTTCACGTCTCCGCAGCCCGGCAGCCACTCTCCAGCGTCAGGGCTGAGCGCTCTAGGGGCCACCCACCGGGCCCCTCGGCACGCTCGAGCCGGGAGGGGCGGGTCATCCAGGGAGGCGGGGAGGGCCAGGCTGGGCCACCAAAGCCAGGAGCGCCTGAGTGCCAGCGGCCCCCAGAGCTGTGGCCTTGGAGTGGGTAATGCCACAGCTGCCGCAGGGCATTGTCGCAGAGGTAATTGGCAGGAATTTCTCCCCCAGGTCACTCAACACCCACATCGCCCTCCCTGTGGTCCTGAGCTGTACGTCTGTCCGGGGCCTCTCCTGAGCTTCAGAGGGCCAGCCTAGTTTTTCCCGGATTGAGTGACTCAGAGCTTGGGTGTTTAGTCTCCCCCTAAGGGGGTGGCCAGTCTCCACCATAACCCTCAGGACTGGGTGGAAGGCAGGATAGCCCAGGGCCGGCAGTGAAACAAAATCATCTCTCCTACCCCAGGGAAGCCCAGAGATGATAGACACACAGCAGAGAGCACACTTCAGGGAGTCTGATGGGCACCAAATGAAAATACCCAAACCGGCCAGGCCAGCGGGGTAAGTGAACAGGAAACAGGATTTGTCAACCAAAGAACTGGGCCTGAGTCTGGACCACCTCTGCCTCTGTGCCTCAGTTTCCTTTGACACTGAAATGAGAACAAGGATACCTGTCTCCAAGGGCTGTTGTCCCTGCATGGATGGGAGGGGTTATCTTGCCCCCCCCCCCCCCCCCCCCGCATCCAGTGCCACCCAGAACAGATGCTCCAGCATCTAATCTAGAAGGAACAGAACCCAGGGCTATCAGCCAGGCCAGCCTGGCTCTGGTCAGGTCTTCCCCACTCCAGGTTTTGTGACCTGGACAGTTCCCTTCCTTCTCTGAGCCTCAGCTTTACCCTTGTAATGTAAAATGTAAGCACCATGTGTAAAGCACCCAGTTGGGGCAGACATGAAACACATTGTGATAAATGGCATGTGATGCTCCTCCCTTGACTGCTTGTTAAGGTTGGTGCTCTGGGAGGTGCCCTGGGAGGGTCATGGGAAAACTCAGGCCCCAGAGTCTAGACACTTCCAGGCACAGTTCACTGCCGCCCTCTGCAGGCCTCTCCACCCTCCTGCTCTCTCTCCTCCTGAGGCCCCAGCTCCTTTATGTTGCAGACTCCCTCCAAAGGCAAGCACCGCCCCCCCCCCAAAGCCTGTTTGGCAGGCGAAGAAACAGAATGAGTTGATGCCCTGACTTTGGGGCTGGACAGGTGAAGCCGGAATCTCAGCAATTCGCACATCCTCAGCGACCTTTTCTTTAAAATGGGTGTAAGGGCACCTGGGTGGCTCAGATGGTTGGGCGTCTGCCTTCGGCTCGTTCATGGTCCCGGGGTCCTGGGATCGGGCCCCGTGTCAGGCTCCTGGCTTGGCGGGGAGCCTGCTTCTCCCTCTGCCCCTCCCCCTGCTCATGCTCTCTCTCTCTTTCTCTCTCTCTCTCTCTCTCTCTCAAATGAATAAATAAAAATAAATAAAATAAAATGGGTGTAAGTCCTGACCCCACAGGGTGTGGCACATAGCGGCTTGCGATCAATATTAGCTGCCTTCCTCAGATGACCTACTCAGGTCACCCAGTGGGTTGGATCAGGCAGGCTTCCAGAATCCCATTGTCTGGTTGTCTCCAGAGAGAATTCCAAAAGCACATACTGCTTTTTTTCCCTTGCTGATGGAATACCTCCACTTCCAGGGCAGGGAATCATGGGCTCATCTGGGACATTATCATTAATCACCTGGGAAAGAAAAGGATACTTTGGGAGGGAGGCTTCATCTGTCAGAGAGGTGTCCCTTTCTCTGGTTTCCAGTTTAGCCCCACCTCAAACATTGTATACATAAGCAAACTTATTTCAGAAACCAGAAGATAGTGGCAATCTCCCCTGTGAGATAGCTTCTTCTGGCCCCAAGGACACTCCTCTCATCCTCGACTCCTCTCATCTTTGGTCCTTTCCTAAAAACATTCCTGCCTTGGGTCTCTGGTCTTTTCCTGCAGAGCTTTCTTATCATCCATCCCTCCCCCAGGGAAGATGGGGCCCAGATACATAACACTCTTAATCCCCCATTAGCTGTCTGTCCCCAGCTAGATCTAAACTCCCAAGGATGGAGATCTGTTTGTCTTGTTCCCCACTGCCTCCCCAGTGCTCAGCACATAGTAGATGCTCAGCCAGCGCTGGCTGAAAGGAGAATCTGACGTGTGTGTGGCCAGAGGAGCACACAACCCAGAGAGAAAGATGGACATGAGTCGGGGAGGAAAGGATTAGGCAGGCAGAGCCAGGCCTGTGTGTGCTGTGCAGGGATCCAGGAGGGGGCAGAGGTCTGGGGAAGGCCTGCCAGGAGAGGTGACCTCTGAGCTGTTCCTAAGGATGAGGAACAGAAAGGCAAAGACAGGGAGACATCAAAGTTCTAGGTGTGTTTCAGGCACAGTTGGGTTAGGAGACGAGGCTTGTGTGGGTGGCAGGAGATGACATCAGAGGCAAGGCAGGGCATTGTAAGGAGGCCTGTAAGAAGTTTAGCTTTTATTCTAAATGCAAGGAAAAGCCTCTGGAAGGTTCTGAGCTTGCACTGTCTGATAGAACTCTCTGCCATGAAGGACATGTTCTACACCCCGCACTGAACAAACAGCAGCCCCTAGCTTCCTCCTGCGACTCCTGGGCACAACGTGGCAGCGGCAACTGAAGAACTGGAAAAATCTAGTTGGACTTAAAATTTGGTTTGGGGCGCCTGGCTGGCTCAGTCAGTGGAACATATGACTCTTGGTCTTGGGGTTGTGAGATTGAGCCCCATGTGGGGTGTAGAGATTACTTAAAAAGAAAATCTTTTAACATTAAATAAGTTTTAGTTTGCTTTAACTTTAATGAATTTAAATTCAAATAGCCACAGTATCTGCCGTAAGCAGGGGGGTGACTTGCTCAGATTTGTTCTGTGGACAGGAGGGAGGTAGGGGGTGGGAGCAGGGTAAGTGGACAGGGGTTGTGCCGCTGGTCCAGATGAGGGGCGCTGGTGACCCAGAACCAGACTAGGGTGGAAGCGAGGCAATAGAGAGAGGTGGTCGGGTTCCAGGTTTGTTCTGGACTAATTGATGGATCAGATGTCGAGGGAGGAAGGACCAGCTATGATGTGGACAGTGGGTCATTGAGTGTGATGGGGAAACGGGCGCCCATGTGAGGAGGCTTCAGGTGCCCACAGCCAATCCACAGAGAGGAGTCAGGTGGAGAGAGAGTGGATTTGGGGTACCAAGGAGCCGTCAAGACCAGAGACAGAAATGGGAGCATTGTTAGTGAATAGCTAGTGTTTATGGCCATAGGGCTGGAGATCCTCCCTGGCTCCGCAGGGGACTGGGTGAGGAAGGGTTAAGGGCTGGGCTAGGAGGGAAGTAGAGGCAGAGAGACTGAGAGGCACTGGCCAGAGAAATGACAGGGATCCAAGAGTCCCGAGGGATGCAGACTGGGTGAGAGGGCAGGGCTCCTGTGAATGACAGCCAAGTCCTCAGGTGGAAGGACACCGGGTCTGGCACCATGAGGCCTGCAGAGCTAAGGTGGGCCCCAGAGCCTGACCGCACAAGCTGGAAGCTGATGCTGGCCCCACAGAGCTTTCCAAGGGGTTCAGCGGGTGGAGGGGACTTCACCAGGGGCTCCACAAGCCCTGAGGAGCAAGTGACACTTATTTTCTTCATCACTCTCCTTTTCTGAATTCTTCATAATGAAAAGGCCTATCTTTTGTAATGAAAAAAAATAGATACTATTTTTTGTTTTTTAAGTTTTTTACAGCTTTATTGAGGTATAATTGATGTGCAATAAACTGCACATATTTGAAGTGTGCAATTTGATGAGTTTTGACATCTGTAACACACCTGTGAAACCATCACCACAATCAAATAACAGACATTTCCATCACTCCCAATAGATGTTGTTGTTGTTGTTGTTGTTTTTCATCTAAGAACTAAAGTGGGACAGAGAAATAGGATTAATGGTGATGTCTCCCCTCAATCTCCTTCATTTTCTGGAATGTGGTTATGTGGCTCTGCAGTTTATTTAGAAATCAAACACACACAAAACATTTATCGTGTTAAAAAAAAATCAAACACACAAACACACACACCCTCAGGCACCCTCAGCCATCCCTGAAACCAGAGAGAGATGCTGGCAAACCCTTCCCCAAGGCCGCCCTTTTCCTTTGCTGGAAGAAGAGGCTGGGACCCCATAGCCCCATCTGTTGGACAGAATGCAGAACTTTCAATGCATTAAAACTGGTGGTGGAGGGCGCCTGGGTGGCTCAGTTGGTTAAGCGACTGCCTTCGGCTCAGGTCATGATCCTGGAGTCCTGGAATCGAGTCCCGCATCGGGCTCCCTGCTCGGCAGGGAGTCTGCTTCTCCCTCTGACCCTCCTCCCTTTCATGCTCTCTGTCTCTCATTCTCTCTGTCTCAAATAAATAAATAAAATCTTTAAAAAAAAAAAAAACTGATGGTGGAAACAACCCAATGTCCATCAACAAATGAATTGTTGGCGCCTGGGTGGCTCAGTTGGTTAAGCGACTGCCTTCAGCTCAGGTCATGATCCTGGAGTCCCAGGATTGAGTCCCACATCGGGCTCCCCGCTCAGTGGGGAGTCTGCTTCTCCCTCTGACCCTCTCCCCTCTCATGCTCTCTCTCATTCTCTCTCTCTCAAATAAATAAATAAAATCTTTAAAAAAAAAACCAAAAACAAATGAATTGTTACTCAGAATGTAGTACATCCATACAATGGAATATTATTTGGCCACAAAAAGGAATGCAGTACTGATACTACAACATGGATGAACCTTGAAAAACTTCTGCTAAGTGAAAGAAGCCTGTCATAAAAGACCACATATTGTATGATTCCATTTATATGAAATGTCCAGAATGGACTTATCTATAGAAATAGAAAGTAGGTTGGTGGTTGCTGGGGATAAGGGGGTGGGAGGAATGGGGAATGACTGTTAAAGATCATTGAGTTTCTTTTTAGAAATGTCCTAGAACTAGATAGTTGTTCTAGGTTTTGCACAACTTAGTGAATATACTAAAAACTATTCCATTATACACTTGAAATGGTAAATTGTATGGTATGTAAATTATATCTTAATAAAGCCGTTCTATTAAAAAACAAAAATTGTGGAGGATAAGTTAAGCCAGCCCTTGAGTCCCCAGCCTGGGTGGAAGCAGGCCCTGGTCCTGCTCACTGAGGGGTAAGGAGGAATATTTTTCGAGCATCTCTTTGAATGCTCACATGAGCCCAGGGATTCATCCCCACTCCACAGATGAAGACATGTTTGCACGTCACCCAGCCCTTCAGCTGTGGGCAGGTTTGAGACCATCTTCCAGCTCCATAGTCCATGTTCTTTGCGTCATTCTGAAGTCCAAAGGCCCCACTAGTGTGAAACCAGGAAATTTCCATTTGTTCATTGTAAAATGGACTGGCCACCCCTTCCCTTGGTGACTTCCTGAGCAGGTCTGCCAGCTAAGGTTAGACAGGATGTGCACTGTAGAAGAGCACACATCAAAGGGGGCATGGTTCCCTGCTTAGACCTGGTAGATATATTGGTGGTGACAGCAATTGTAAAAAGGTGTCTTTTCTCACAAAATCAGTTTACAACAGCAGTTTTCTAACATATGGATATCAAATGCCATGAGCAAGAAGGGCTATTTTTAAATTGAGGTGAAATTCACATAACAAAGTTAACCATTTTAAAGTGAACAGTTCAGAGAGATTTAGTATATTCACGGTGTTGTGCAACCATACAGCTTATATCTAGTTCAAAAATATTTTCATAACCGGGTGCCTGGGTGGCTCGGTTGAGCGTCTGACTCTTGATTTCAGCTCAGGTCATGATCTCAGGGTGTGGGATCAAACCCCATGTCAGGCTCCAAGCTGGGCATGGAGCCTGGTTGGGATTCTCTCTCTCCCTCTCCCTCTGCCCTTCACCAATATATATATATATATATATTTTTTTTTTTTTAATCACCACAAAACCCAAAAGGAAATGCCACACCCATTAAGCAATGGCTCCCCATTTCTCTCTCCTTCCAGCCCCTGACAACCACTAATTTCCTTTCTGTCTGTATAGATTTACCTATTCTGGATGTTTCATATTAATGGATTCAAATAATAGGTGGCCTTTTGTGTTTGGCTTCTTTCATCTAGCATAGGGTTTTCAAGGTTCAACCACGTTGTAGTATGTGTCAGTATTTTGTTCCTTTTTAAGACTGAATGATATTCCATTGTATGGATAGACCACATTCTGTTTACCCATTCATCTATTGGTGGACATTTGACTCGTATGAATAATGCTGCTCTGAACATGTGTGTACACATACTTGAGTCCTTGTTTTCAATTCTTTGGCAAATACTCTTAGGAATGGGATTTCTGGATCATATCGCGATTCTATGTTTAACTTTTTTTTTCTAGTTTTTTTTTTTTTAAAGATTTTATTTATTTGAGAGAGAGAGAAACAGCATGAGAGGGAAGAGGGTCAGAAGGAGAAGCAGGCTCTCCGCTAAGCCGGGAGCCTGATGTGGGACTCCATCCCAGGACTCCGGGATCATGACCTGAGCCAAAGGCAGTTACTTAACCAACTGAGCCACTCAGGCGCCCCTCTATGTTTAACTCTTTTAAGGAAGTGCATGGGTACCTTTTTCTAATTAACACAGAGGCACTGTGTGGGTGGGCGCAGTGGCATTGCCCATGAGAATTGCATGGTCTTCCATCCCCCCAGCCCTTGCCAGCTGCCCAGCCTGGGGCTAGGGCCTCCATTGATGTGACTTGCTTTCCCCCTCACAGCTATCATCCTGGCAGGAGGCAGAGAAAAGGGCTGAGAGAGGGACAGTGACCCCTTAGTCACACAGCAGTAAGTGGGGGGGGGGTGTGCAGACTTGATCCCAGTCTGACCACCGTGTTCCTGACCACTGTGCCATCAGGAGGGATTGTCAGATGGAGCATTATAAAGTCAGCAGGGGGCGCGCCTGGGTGGCTCAGTCAGTTAAGCGTCTGCCTTCGGCTCAGGTCATGATCCCAGGGTCCTAGGATCGAGCCCCGCATCGGGCTCTCTGCTTGGTGGGAAGCCTGCTTCTCCTGCTCCCTGTGCCTGCCTCTCTGCCTACTTGCGCTCTCTCTCTCTGTCAAATAAATAAGATCTTAAAAAAAAAAAAAAAAAGTCAGCAGGGCTTTCTGCTTGAAGACCTACCTAAGACCAACGTGAATATCTGGACCTTTTCTTGTTCTTTCCTTCCCCTGGCTGTACCTTCATCCCCACCCACTTTGGGGCCTGGAGGTCCGAAGAGGGCTCCCTTCAAGCGGGATGTGGCCATGTGACCCCCATCTGTCATCTGCCATCCATGATCTGTCCTCTGTCAGCCCCAGGAAGCTACTGGCAGGATCAGAAAACTAGGGCGATCAATACAGCTTTCTTCAGTCTGCTTGCTTGTGTTGTGCTGCACAGTGCCTGGCTGGGGACCTCCTCCAGGCCGCCAGCCCCAGAGAGGGGAGCAGGGATCTCTGTGGGACCAAGGGTTCCAAATGAGTGTGTGGGCCTTTTCTCCCAGGGCCCCCTCAGCTGTAACCCGATCTACCTTCTGCAGCATCAATTATTGATGAGGCCCCTATAGCCAGGGAATCCCAGTGTGGGGGGGCAGGTGGAGAGGGGAGGGTCCTGGCTGCCATTTCCAGCCTTCATAGAGAGTGAAGGGGCGGGGACAAGATGAGCTTGTTCCCAAAAGCATGGCCTGTTAGATGGTCCAGGCTGTGGCTTCCAGTGGTCAGAGGCCCAGAGCACCCTCAGGCCAAGGGGGTACCACCCACCTGCGGGGCACAAGAGAGCCCTGGGGCTGCTTTGCTTCCCAGAACACCCACCATGTGTCCCTGAAGACAGGGTGGGGAGAAAGCAGAGCGAAGGGCCTGTAGACAGCAGGCTGGGGGGCAGGCTCAGACAGGTGGCCGGTAGTCCTGAATGCTGGGGTGGCGTCTGTGTGTGGGGGTGGAGGCTGGGAAGGATCTGGGCTGCCTGGAAAGAGGCGGAGGCGGTGGCGGTGTGACAGCCACATTTCCCGTCTGCCGATCAACTTCTCTCAGGGGAAGGCCCGACATATGGGAGGTGACATAGGGAGGCCACAGCAGATGGCAGAGGAGCCCAGGAGCTACTGGGAGGGTGTCTCATGTTGGGGCAGCGTCTGAAGTCCTGGGCTTCTTGGGCAACAGTGGACCCAGGGCCCCCCAGTCTTCAGGAGCCCCTTCTCCCTCAGAAGAGGAGGGCCCTCCCTGAGCTGTGTGCTGCTCCTTCTGAAGGCTCCCCTCATCCCATGCCTCTCTTGGTCCCTGCTCTGGGCCTCTGTGTTCGCCATGTCCCCCCTGCAGGCTTGGAACCGCTTGTGATCCTGGGCCTTTCCCAGGTACACTAATTCTCATCTGTGTGAATGTAAGTGATCCTCTGTCCATCTCTCTGTTCCAGTTACCTAGAACTTAGGTAAACTTGGGTCTCTCTGCTTAAGAAGCCCTGGGTCTTTCTGGAGTGTGAGGTTCATCTGGGGGTGGCTCCCATCTTACCCCCCCCCGCCGCCGCTGAAGTCAGAGTCGAATGGATCCTAGGCCTCCCCCCCAATCTAGGGGCCCAAAGAGGGGCTAGGGGCATGGGGAGGCAAGTTGGTGCCCAGGGCACAAGATTAAGGAGGCTGGGAGCAAGTGCCCTGCTCTGAGTCACTGGGGTCTTCATCACAGGTCATATGGCTGCAGGGCTGGAGCCTACTAAAACCGTGGGGGCTCAGGCAGGAAGGGGTGACAGAGGAAGGGATTGATAAGCTCATTTCCTGGTTCTGCTGAGGACCCTGAGGAGTGCTGGGTGTGGCTAGAGCCATGCGAATAAACCTCTTTTGGGGATCACAACCCTGGGTGACAGGGCACTGGGACCACCTGACTGGGGGATAGACATATAAGGGACACAGTGTCCCATGGGTGAGGCTGCTTGGCAGGGACATACATCTGAGGGACAGGTCTCTTCTGAACCATTTGCTTCTGGTCCTGGGTGTCTGCCCCAGAAATGACAGCCGCATTTTGAGGTGTTTGGAGAATGTCTTTGTTGACTCATCGATTCTGACAGAGGAGACTCTGTATCAGCTGGTGGGAAACAGATAAGCATGCACAGTGGACAACATGGGGGAGAGTTTAATAAAGGACTACTTACAGAGAGTGGGTGTGCATGAGACACTGTGGTTCTAGCTCATTAACGGGTCACCATTATTGCCCCCTCAATCCTGGGGCCTGAAGGGGTGAGGGGAGGGAGCCGTTGGAGAGTGCCAACCCACTGTGGCCAGGCTCCTCTTCCCCATGACACTTTCTGCTGTGTGTCACAAACCTGATCCTAACGCAGCCTGCCCCTGTCCCCCAGCCCCTACCCCCCAGCCAAGATTGTGTCTAGTGGACCAAGCTGGGCCACCAGTCCTCAGAAGGGCCAGCAAGCTCTCTTCAGGAATCCTGAGCGTACAAAACCACAACCACAAGCATGGTCGCTGCAGTACCTTTGGTAAAAGCTAGGAGCTGGACACAAACCTCGTGTCCCAGTCAGGGGGCAGGGCGCCTGGACTCTGGTCCACCACCCGAAGGAAAACTGGCAGCCGCCAACGGAATGAGTCGGCTCCGTGTGGACAGAGGGCTCCTGCAGGTCAACCAGAATGCAGGCTGCCAGGCAGCACGTGTGGTCAAAGGTCACTCTGGTCAAACAGCAAACGTGACAAGACACCTGGCTGTGCTGCAGAGGACTAGTCTGGAAGGGCTCCTACTTCCAAGGACAGGAGGGGGGCTTTCACCCTGCATAGAAAGCCTTGTAGTGTCTTGTTTGGGTTTACAATAAGCATGTACAGAATTCCTTTAAGAGTGATTTATATAAAGAAGTGTTTTAGATCTGTAAAAAATTAGAGCTAAAATGTGGTGAAGGGAGAATGAACAGAAAAAGATGCAGGTGTTCTTCCCCAACCAGCATTTGGCAACTGCTGTCAGCTACCCAACGTGCACTGGGCACCCACAGTGTGCTAGGCACTGTGTGGGGCACTCTTCGGGGACTGACCAGAACAGCTGTTTGCAAAATGCTCACCATCTCGGAGAAGCAGGTAGGATATGCCCAGATGTGTCCACCTGCTTGTGGCACGGGGTGGGCGGGGATGAGTGGGCACCCACCCAGGGCTGCGGGGTGTGGGGCAGGTGGGGAGGAGGAGCCAAAGATGACCACTTGGCCAGAAGGGGCCTGAGAGACCCTCTTGTCCTTCCTCCTCCAGAGGAGCAAGGCTGCCCAGGGATCCCACAAGTCTGTGGCCAAGGGACAGTGGACAGTCAGCTGCAAGTCCTATTGATTACAGAAAAGTCCCAAGCAGGGATGACAGGTGGGGTGTTTCCTCATTTGCTGGCTTTGACAAGTCCTGCTTGCCTGGACCACTGAGAGGAGAAGGCTCCTGAGGCCGACCCAGGAAAGTTGGCAGGGTGCCTACATGGGCAGCTAATGTGTGCTGAGGGCGAGAGAGGCGGGCCGCGGGGGAACCAGTGTCTCGTGTCTGCAGTTCCGAGCCAGAGGGGAATGTTTGGTGACTCTGTAGGTGGCACTGGCCTCCCAGATGATCACCGCAGTGCACCCACCAGTGGGGCAGTGGGGGGCTCCTGGGCAGCCAGTGCGGGCCTTTCCTGGCTCCCAACCCACTAAAGAGAAGTGGCTGAGCTCTGGGGCTCAGCGTGGTGGGTGGGCAGACACGGATGGCTTCATGTCACCCCTCCACGGTCACGGAAGGCACTGCCCATGCTTCTGGTGCAGGCCCCAGCTAACAGCAACCCAGGCTGGAGGATGTCGTGCTCTCCTGGGTCTCGAGTTGACTCCCCTCCATTCCTGTAAGGAGGGAGAAGTCACGTGGCATTAACTAAGCACGTGCAGCTGACACGGGGCAGCCTCCCTCCCCTGCCACTGGCACCTTCTGGTGACTGCTAGTCAGAGCTGAGCTTGACCTTGCAGGCCTCTCTATCAAGGCCTTGGTGACCTGGCACAGGCCGAGAGGCCTAGGATGTATTCCAGATGGTGGAATAGTGTGGGGGAAAGACACAGACTGGGAGAGCCAAAGCCAGGACACAGGCACGCAGCCAGGGATGCCCAGCCTGGCTCATGAGGAAGCTGCCGGGAGGGCAAAGAGAGCCAGGGAGCGAGTCTGAGCTGGCAGGCAGGGTCAGGGAGGCTGAGGGCCTGACGTCAGAGTAGTGACAAAAAGGGTACCCCAGAGAGGACAGCACAGGAGGACAAGTTAAGGGAGTGGCCTCTTGGGACGGGAGGCTGGTGGACGTGGGTTTTGGGCTGCAAGCCTGCTCCCCAGCCCCGGCCCTGCAGTCTGTACGCACGGATGAGGTCTCCCTCGCCGACCTGGAGCCGGGCGCCACTCCTCCTCTCCAAGTCCTGTAGAACCGACTGCTCAAATGCCAGGGCGGCTACGCGGCTGAAGAACGCCTTCACGTTCTCCCCTGGGGGCCCAAGAGACAGCCCTGACCCTATCGCCTTGGCCCTTACGTGCAGACGAATTTGGGAGCCAGCGGGTGTGGGAGCCAGGGCGGCACACCCGTGGGGCTGTCTGGGGCAGCAGAGGGCAAGGGATGGGGCTGGCTGGCCTGGCTTCCCACCTCCGGGGGCTCCACAGCACCCTGCCCTGGAAGCTCCCTCAAATCTCCGAGCCTTGGTTTCCCAGCATCTACTCTTCCAATTAATCACCACTGAGCATCTCCTGTGGGCCTGGCGCCAGGATGAGTGGAGATCAGAAGGGTGTCTGCTTTCCTGTCACTTTTGAGCACCTGTCCAGTGGGCAGCTGCTGTCAACTCCCACATAGAGACTTTGTGCCTCCTCCCTCAGGGGGAGAAGGCCACCCATCTGGGCACAGGGCTAGGTTCCAGCCCCCGACATGTGCACTGCCCTTGTGCAGCCAACAACCTATACAACTGCACAGGGCAACCCTGCTTGGCCCATAGGGAGTTCCCAGTGAATCTTCTGTTACTCTAAGCGGGGGGGGGGGTCCCCATAGGGCACGGGGGATGCTGTCAGGAAGCAGAGGGAACTGGGTATGGGCACTGCCATGCTTTGATCTGTGTTGGGCTGGAGGCTGGTGCCTACCCTTAATACTCCCATCCTTGCCTCCCCCAGTCCTTGGCCAGACGTCAACTGTGGCCCCTTACCCGGGGCAAGGACCACAATGCGTAATTCCAGAGTCCTCAGAGCCGCTGGGGGCTTCTATGAGCCAGGCACTGCATGTTACTTCATTTCACACCCCCCTCCCACCAACAACCTGTGTATTTTAAGTGTGTCTTTTGCTTCTCTGCATTTTCTAGTTTTCCCTCACTGAATACATATGGCTTTTGTAATTTAAAACACCTTTTCACAGTAAAAATGAAATGAGATGGGCAGGGTCACCCCATTTCCCAGATGAGGACACTGAGGCTGAGATGTTAGGCATCTTGCCAGGGCTGGAGTAAGCAGTGGCCCGTGGGTGAGGGCAGCTCAGGGGCTGGGGGCTCAGTGTGGTGGCGGGGGGCCCCGTGTGGCTGGAGGACAGATTGGTGGGATGTGGATGAGGGTCAGGGGGCCATGAGCAATGTTGCAGTGTCTTCCATGATGACACCCAGGGAAGGGATGGGAGCCCCCAGTTACTGGGCCCTTCTATGTGCCAGCCAGGAGGTGCCTCTTACCCACCTACCTTAGGATGGGGGGGCAGGATGGTACAGTGGTTACAGGTGAGGGCTGTATTCCAAACCCAGCCCTGCCGCTTCCTCCCTGTGACCCTGGAAGTGAGCTCGCAGGGATAAAATGGATCTGCCTCAAGGAGGGAGGGGGGATGCATTAGAGAACACGGGCCAGGGCCAGGTGTCACTATTCCTGTTGTCCATGGGGGACGGCTCCCGCTCTCCCTCCAGAGATGAGGAGACTCCTTTCAGGCAGTGGAAGGCCCTGCATGGTCACCAGCACAGCTGGCTGTGACTCAAGCATGCCATAGAGCCACCGAAGGAAACTCCCCGCACCCGCTGGGGCAACACCCCGCACCCACTCACCTGTCTTAGCGGACACCGACCAGTACTCGGCCTGCATCTCGTTGGCCAGACGCACAGCCTCCACTTCCGCCTGCTCACATGCAGCCCCTGACTGGGAGAAGCAGCCCTCCTGTGGGGGGGGGGTGCTCCCCCCGTGCCTCCTCCCTCCCCACCTCACCCTGGGATGGGCGGCTTCAGTGCATGCATGGGGGTACACCTTCCACAGGGGTGAGATCCCAGTGATCCCTCTCCGATGAGACGAAGCACAGGTACCCCCAACTTTCAGCTCTGGGTCTTCCAATTCCCATCTGGGCACGTCAGCACCACCCTCCATTCCCCAAGCTCCAGCTGAAAGCGGCTGCATTTTCCCGAGGGCCATCACAAGCCTCTAGCTCTGGTGGGCTCACCAGAAGGTCCTTCTTGGTTCCCACAAGGAACACGAAGCAGGAGCCCGGCTCATTCTCCCTTAATGCATCCTCCAGCCACTGCCTGGAATGCACAGAGGGGAGACAGGCTGAGAGATGGCATCCATCCACCTAGAGAGGTCTGAGGAAGACTAGGGGATTGGGGTGCAGGCCCGGGTCCACCCCAGGGCTGGGAGCACTGAGCCTCGAGTTGCAGGGAGGGCACCCAGACCCCATCTGGGCCCCAGGTGAACTGTAGGTGGGTGGGGACACAAAAGCACGGGTCAGGGGAGGTGAGGACCCTGCCCTGGTTTGCCTTCACCCTGTGTTACCTTGGGGGAGTCCTGCCCTTTCATCAACTTGAGCGATCACCCCAACCACCCTCACAGGGCTTGGGAGAAGCAGGATATGAATGCCTTAAACCAAAGAGAGGTGAAGAGGACTTTCGTCCATTAACTGGATGATTCCCAGCAGAAGCAGATGACCTCCCAGAATTGGTCATGTTACCAGCTCTCTTGATCGGGTCTCTGTCCCAGAGAGCAAGGGCTATCCCTTCAGACAGGACTGGATATATGTAATTTGTAGGACCCAGGGCAAAGTGAAAATGTGAGGTCCCTCATCCAGCAATGATTAAAGCTTTCGAGATGGTGACAGCATAGCTTTAAAGCCCTCCTGAGTGCCGGCCCCTGTATGACCCGGCTGGCTGTGTACCCTGAGCTGATTCCACCTTCAGCGGATGGGTGCAGATCTTAAGGGATAATATGGCAATTGGACAGTAAGTGGCCTGTGGGCAGTCAATTCTGACAAGCGAGTCTGGTCCCTTGCACCTCCCACGGGGGCGCCCAGCTCATGGGCAATCCCGAACCCAAGGGGACCACAGGGGCAGCAGAGTCCCAGACTTGCCTGGTATGCCCCAGAGTCTGCACGTCAGTGAGGTCAAAGGCTGTGATGATCGCTGGACACACAGGGAGAAGCCAAGAGCCGGTCAGCAACAGGTGACACAAACATGGTGTACAAGGAGGGGCTCCCCTCAGGCAGCTCCCTGCTCCCCAGGAGAAAGCCAGAGAGGAGCCTGGCTCCCACAGAACTTCCAGGGTGGCCCCCAGACAATCACCCTGGTCCCCACTATGGAGGCTGGGAAGGAGACACCCCATGACTGCCTCTTGGGACCTACCCACCCACCACCCTCTCCAATCCATACCCAGAGGCCCAGCCCCAGGGAGTATCCAGGGAGGCAAGATAAGCTCATGGGCTTCTGTGTTCAAATCTCCCCTCTGCCACTTACAGCCAAGGGAACTCAGGTGAGGGCCTTAACTGCTGAGTGCCTCAGTTTCCCCATCTGTGAAATGGTAAGAGTGGTACCTCAGGCTCTCAGGGGTGCTGTGAGGTTTAAGCAAGAACAGCTAGTTTTACAAGGTTCGGTCTAGGGGCTGACACAGGACTTTTGACCAATGGCAGCGATGGCTATGAGGACAATTAGCAACAACCAGCTTTGGGGGAACAATTTCTGAGGAGCAGGGTGGTTCTCATCACCAGTCCTGCCCAGGTTGTGTGGTGTCCAGGGTCTCCAGGACCCCGCTGGAGGCCTGAGGGGAGTCCCATGGGGAGGACATTCTAGAAAGGCTGCCTCTGAATTGGGCCTGGGGATGTGAGCAGGGCCAGGCAGACCCTTCCCCTGCAGCTTGGCTTAAGGCTGTAGGAGGCCCCTTGAGGCAGAGGGGAATGAAGCAAAGGAGGATACTGAGGATGGTGACAGTGGCGGGCCCGGCTGCAGTTCCCAGGGTTGCGCCAGGCGCTTAACACCTCATCCTCAGGGGGTGTCATCCCCCTCAGAAGACGGGCCAGAGCTGGAACTCCAACCCAAGGCCAAGGTGCTCACAGCTTATTTCCTGGTTTAGCTTTTTTTCAAATCTCAAATGGCAATGTTATGATTTCTCTTTACCAGTATCCAGTAGACACAACTAGGCCTCATAACTTGAGCCTGGTTTTGGATACTGTGAATGGTTCTCATGTGTCCCACTGAAACCCCTGGGGAGTTGGAGTGGGGAGCCTGTGCTGCCACCTGCTGACTGGGAGGCCTGCCCAGTGCCTGGGCCACCCCCTCTGCCCCCTACTTGCAGGTGCAGTCCTCCTGTGGTCCCTCTGCTCCTCCCCTCCAGCCTCGCCTCCTCACACCTCCTCCGGGAGTCGACTCTGCTCTTCTTTCCTGGGGTCTCTGGACATGCACCTCCCCCTCTGAGCATCCTTCTGAGCTGAAACTGAGGTTGAGACCCCCAGGGAGCACCTGCCAGCACAGGGTCCCTGAAGGATGTGACTGCTGAGGCCAACCCCAGGCCCAGCTGGCTGGAAGGCAGTCTCCTCATCCCCTGGGGATTTTCTCAGTGGTACTTGGAGAGCAGATTTGGTGCCTGTGCAGAGGACCTGGACTTCCTGTTATGAGCCCAGTGGGAGCCTCCTGCTGCACATGGCTGAGGGTCCCACCATTGCTATCACCCAGATGCTCACCCTGGGCACCCCGGTAGTAGGCAGATGCAATGCACTTGAACTTCTCCTGCCCTGCTGTGTCCCAGCTGTGTGGTGGCAGAGACAGAAAGGGAAAAAGAGAGGTGGCAGATTAAGCAACTGCAGTGGTCTGAGCCAGCAGGCTGGCGGGGCTGTGGGCAGGCAGGCCCTAGGGCCTGTGCCAACTACCGGCCAGAGGTCCCCGCCCCGCAATTCCTCGTGATTTCCTTCCTAAGGTACCCCGTGGGGGAATTCCCTGGCTGGATTCACCATGCCTGTGGGGGAAGGGCATGCCCTAGTTCCACTGCCTGGATGAATGGAGTTGTAGCTCCGCCCCTTTGGACCGTGCCATTAAAAAGGAGAATACACTCCCTGATGTGCTTGCTCTGAAGATGTGGAAGTCCACCTGTAGACGAGGCCCCATGAATGGGACTGGCCCTCCCCGCTATGGTTCTGCTACTTGCTCATGTGTGGCTGGGCCATGGCTCCATGTTCTGCACTGCAGCAGAGGGGAGGCTCAGTCTCTGAGTGGGGGGTGGGAGTGTCTAACAGGGACGTGGTTTGTATCTCCTGGGTAACTCTGATCAGTTAGTTTTGGCTCTCTGGAGAAGTGGAGACCCGGCTCTATGGAAAAGAATGCAACAATCGATTAATGATGTCTGCCATCGGCACAGGATAGGACAGGGGGACACACATACTGAGATCTACTTGCTCTGGTTTAGAACCAGGCAGGTGGTCAATATGCAGAGCTGAGTCTGAAAATCCATCCCTTTTTTAAAATTAACAGATCAAAATTTAACTTTCTTCCATAAATGGAAAAGTAGACAAGCCATGAATAAGATCTCAACGGTCTGAAATCTTTTGAAGCAATTCAGCATTGATGCAGAACTCTTTGGCCCTATTCTGTCATGAATTCATTCATATTGTCTTTCTGAAGATGACGCTGGGTGGGAAACTGGGAGGGTGGCTTGGAGGTGGGGCCAGTGGGTAGCTGGCAGTGGCCTCAATGTAGGGACAATGAGAAGGCAAGCCAGGGCAGCGTCTCTGTTGTGGTTAGATAAGGCTGATGGCCTGCTCTCAGCCTGGCTCCACCTAGGCCATCCCACCAGCTCTGTGCTCCTCAGCTCTCCTGGCTCCAGAGCCCCTCGGGCCTCAGCCTTGCATTTTCACAGTCTCTTCTGCTCTGGTCTGGCCCTGTACTCTCCCTCGGGCAAGATTCGGTGGTGCCACCTGGCTCTAGGACCACACTGGGGCTGTCCTCAGAGAAGTGGGCATTATCATGACAGGGTAAGGAACTGAGGTCCATGAGAGGGTGAGCTCTATTCTGATGACCACAGATCCCCAGGCTAAGCCCAGGCAGGGCTTAGAGGATTGAGGAATGAAACCAGAGGATCAGGTGTGACCCCCAGTGAGAGAGAAAGGAGAAGGGGACTAGGACAGAGGCAGCAGGCAAGGGGGGCGGGTAGGGGCAGCTGGGCGGAGAGCCTAGAAAAGGGAGGGGGCCACACAGGAGAGCCTGGAAGGGCAAGAAGTCACACAGGAGAGGGTAGGGCTGGTGACACAGATAGACCTGCACAATTATCCAGGTGCCAGAGGAGAGGGACGGCAAGGTCCAGAGCTCTAGTGCGAAAGTGTGAGCCTGGGGGAGAGACTCTGGGCTGTTCTAAGGGAAACTACAGGGGAGGGGCTGAAGCCAGTGGGCCACTGAGAGGCAGAGACATGGGGTCTGGCAGGGAAGCAGACAGAGGGAGAGAGACAGGGGGAGTGGACTGAGGGCAGAGGGGTGAGGAGGAGGGGGGTGCATCAAGCCTGAGGAAGGCACATGGACTAGGTGACCTCCACCAGGCCCCAGCACTCAGGGACCACTGTGGGCTCCACTTTCCAGATGAGAACAGATGCTCAGAGGTTTGAAGTGACTTGCCAGAGGCCACCCTGCTGGCCTGGTGAGTAGGATCACCGAGGGCCAGGCAGGCTAGGGGCGGGGACCCAGAGCCAGAACTCGAGGGGCGGGTATCAGGGGAGGACGAGGGTGGTTGGGCACATTGGGCTGTGAGGACTTTCCCAGGTCTGATGACCAATGTGAGACACCCATGGGGAGTGACGGAGTATACAGGGCTTCAGGGAACTGGAAAAGCCCAGTGTCATACCATTCCTGTTTGTCCAGATAGGTCCTCACCAAACACCACAGGGCACAGTCCAGAAGGAGCTCACCAAGGCTTTCCCCATGGGCTTCCCTCCACAAAGCCCACCCACGAGCCACACAGGACATGGTGTGACATGATGGCGACTTACATCTGCAGGCTGTAGGGAATCCCAGCGATCTCAAAGCGCTCGATTTCAAAGTCTACCCCGATGGTGGCCTTGTAGTCACGGTCAAAGACATTCTTGCAAAACCTGTGGGAGTCGAGGAAGGCATCAGAGAGACTGTGTGTGGAAGCTTTGCTCATGACAGTCAAAGTCTGCAGGCAACAAAAAGTCTACCCACAGGGAATATAAGGAGATGATGGTCCGCGGAGATAGACAGTAGACAGACAGCCGCCGACGAGAACTGTGTTGGGGAAGAGAATCTGCTGCAGCCAGAAGGCAAATTGCTGCAGGTCAGTGCCAGTGAGGTGTGAGCCCATGGTCCTGGGGGATGGTGTCATGAATGTCAGGGTCCCAGAATGCTGCACCCCCCGCCACCCCCCCCCGCCACTCCCTAATGCCTTGTACCCCCTCCGAGGTGTGGTTCCCAGCAGCCACAGTTTTGACTATGACAACGTTATCTGGGCCTCCCAGGGAAAGGCATGACAACCAGTGCCGGGAGGTGTGGCCAAGCGGGCGCACCTGTGGATGAGGCTGGTCTTGCCCACGTAGAGATCACCAACGACAACCACCTTGGAGAGTCGCAGCCTGTGAGGGATACGGTTGTGTCGCTCGCAAGCAGAGTCATGGAACATCTTCACACATACAGGCCTTTCCTTCCTTGAGCTCCCCACTCATGAGCCATGTCTCAGTCCCTGACAGGGGACGGGGCACCTGCTGAGACACTCTGGGATGTCTGTCCCCATGCCTGGCACTCAGAGGGGAGGGCAGGAGGGCCTGCATCTGTTCTGGGGACTCTGCTGTCTCTGGGGCTATGTGCTCTTGACCCCACTGGGCCCAAGCCCTGTTGTGAGAATTAGAATTGGGCACGATGGGAGGCTGGGTCTTGGGCTGATGGAGTAGAGGGAGGAGGCCCAGGTGAGGCTATGTCCAAGCTGGGGGCACACGCAGCAGGGAACCTGGAGTGAGCTCAGGGTGCAGACGCAGTGTCAGAGTGCAGGGGATATAGGCATGGGGGCAGAGCCCCTGCCCCCTCCGAATCACGCCCGGGGCTGCACGGGCTCCTGCTTTGTGCAAGCAGGTACTCCCTGACTGGGACACCACCATCACCGCCTGCCTTGGAGGTGTCTGCCAGGGCCACACAGGCCCCAAGGGGTGAGCAGTGGCCAGGACTCAGGCCAGGACTCAGCTCTGGGCTATGGCTTGAGGTAAAGTGGCTGTGAGGTTCTTGGGTTCTCGGAGGACCCTGCTCACTGAGAGCAGCCACCCCCCCACCCTGTGTGTGTGTCCTGCACTCCCTGCAGCAGCATGCCTGGCACTGTAGGTGGAAGTTTCTGCAGCTCATGCCAAAGGAGCGCAATGGGCAAACATCTGACCGGTACTTCCTCTGCCTGCAGACACCCGTGTCACCTGGTGACCTGGTCCAGCTCCCCTGGCCATGTCCGGGGGCCCAGAGGCTGTGTCTTCTCTGCTCCCAGGTGGCCTCTGGTCCTAGGGCAGGGTGGACCTGACTCCACTTCCCAGATGATGGAGTAAAGGTACTGCCGAGGTATTACGGAAGCACCCACTGGGCCTCAGGTTCTCACCTCCCAGAGCCATTGTGAAGAGTCAGAGAGGTAGTTGTATGGAACCGGCCCTCCCTAACTGGTGGCCGTTGCTCTCATCCCATGAGCCTTCGGACCTGAGCCTGGCCTCACTCTGCACCACCTAGGGAACCTAGGGGCCGGGGGCTTCCACTGCAAGCTCACCACACCTGTGGGACACCTGGGAGCTCCTCAGGAGGAGAGGCAAAGCAGGCCCCGGTACCTGTGTGTTAAGAGAAGGAGTAACTGGGGTGCCTGGGTGGCTCAGTCAATTAAGCATCTGCCTTCAGCTCAGGTCACGATCCCAGGGTCCTGGGTTTGAGCCCTGCATCGGGCTCCCTGCTTGCCAGGAAGCCTGCTTCTCCCTCTCCCTCTCCTGCTGCTCCCCCTGCTTGTGCTTGCTCTCTCTCTCTGTCAAATAAATAAATAAAAACTTAAAAAAAAACAAAGAGAAGGGGTAACTGGGGTGAGCTCCCTGTGCCGGTAGGACTAGGTGGTTCCAGGTGCTGCCAAGGCAGGAACAGGACAGACACAGCCCTTGCCCTCACAGGCTACGTCTAGTGGGGAATCCAGAGAAGCAAACTCGTAATTCTGTGAGATAAGTGCTTGGGACCCAGGAGGGGCACCCCGGGCAGCCCAGGCTGGGGAGCGGGGGTAGTGCGGGACGCCCCTGACACTATATTGTGAGCTGAAGGGTAGGAAAGACATTCCAGACAGAGGAAGCAGACATATGCCGAGACCCTGGCCTGAAAAGTCATAAGCGTGACTTACTGAGAAAAGGGAAAGCATTCTCTATGGCAGCAAAGCCAGATAAAAATCCCTATCAGCTCCAGGCCCACACTGGGCTGTACGGGTGTGGTCTGTGTAAGTGTTCCATTTCTTTGTTCATACATTCATCCATGCATTCATTCCCACCCGCTGCCTCCCCCCACATCCTGTGCCCCCTGGGTCGTGGGGTCACTCACCCCACAGTCCCCGTGTTCCTGTGCTGGCAGGTCGTGCTAACCTGCCCATGGAAGTGCTCCTTGAGCTGCAGGCAGGCATCAGGCGTGTACCACTGGAAAAAAGACAGACAGACAGATGGGCATTTCATCCTTCAAAGCTACAGCTTCATCACCAAGCAGGGCAGCGAGGTGGTGGCTTGCCTCCCGGCATTCCCTCCCTCCTGAGCCTTGAAGCTCCAGGCTCGTTAGCTTTCCCTGACCCCTCTGTCACAGCCGTCCTCTATCCCCTCAGTGGCCCTGAGACTCCAAGCTCTTGTGAGTCCTGAGGAGCAGCAGTGGGGGCCGGTCCAAAGGGCCCAGGTGGCAACTCGGAGAGCGGGGTCTCGCCTGGGGCAGCTGTGCCCTTACTGTGGGCGTGTGGCAGGTCTCTGTCCTCTCTGGACCTGAGTGAGAAGAGGGGTGGGCTGTAAGGGCCCTTTTAACTCCACGATCCTTCCATGCCTTCTATGGATCTTGGATGGCATTTTTTGCTTTAAAAATATCTATGTGTTTGGAAAATGTCCTGGAGGGCTCTTTGGGCCTTCCACAGTTCTTGGAAGGCAAATCTGGGCTATGGTTGAAGAACATAACCGCAGGGTAGGAGGACCTGTGTCTCCCTCTAGCTGCTGTGTGATCCCAGGCAGCTGTCTAATGTCTCTGAACTTCAATTTCCCCAACTATAAGACCTCGAAAGCCTGGGGGCATAAAATGAAATAATGCTTGCAAAGCCATCAGGGCAGACCCAGCCTGGCATATACTAAGTGCTCAACAAATGTTCACGGCTATTAAGATGTCACAACACGTGTTGAACACACGTCTGTTTTATAATTGGGAAAGATGGGGCGCCTGGGTGGCTCAGTTGGTTAAGCGACTGCCTTCGGCTCAGGTCATGGTCCCGGGGTCTTGGGATCGAGTCCCGCATCGGGCTCCCTGCTCTGCGGGAAGCCTGCTTCTCCCTCTCCCACTCCCCCTGCTTGTGTTCCCTCTCTCGCTGTGTCTCTCTCTGTCAAATAAATAAATAAAATCTTTAAAAAATATATATAATTGGGAAAGATGACATTAAAGCAACTGAAGGTGACTGCTATGTTTTGTTCTCAGATTGGCGGAGGCTGAGGATGGAGCGTGGGGAGAAGGGCACCGTTGGAAGCTATTGGTGTGCCCTGCTGTGATATGGCAGCAGTCCCCCGGGCCACCCGCTCTGTCTTTTGGGGCACTGCTTCGACCCACAACTCCCCTGTGACAAGGACTCCACCCCCACCCCTAGCCATAGCGTTTCTTCTGAGTTCCCAGGCACTGAGATGGGCTCTGCCCTGGCCCATCTGCCCCCTCAGCTCCAGGCATGATGGAGGCAGCAGGGACAGTGAAAGGAGCTGTACAAAAGGGCAAGTCACAACACCTCAGTGAGCCCGTTTCCTCATCTGTAAAGCACTCATAACAGCAGCTCTTCATGTGGTCGTTGGAGGATCAAACGGGGGTGATGTAGATGAACAGCTTAGCCTTGCAGCCCACGTTCATGTGGAACAGTGTCAGCTACCTCATGAGAAAGCTGGATGCTTTTTCCTGTCGACTTTCATGTCAGCTTCAAACGGGGGGTCAGCCTGGCCATGGTGGTGGTCACTAGAGGAATCCCCCACCATTTTGGATGCACTGAAGAAATGTAGTAAGGAAGACTGGGCAGGAAGTGTGAGCTGATTTTAGAAACAGGGAAACTGAGGCACAGAGTAATGGGAGGGGCTTGCCCCACCTGGACCACGAATTTCTCAGGACTCAAGTGTGTGACCCTGGGATACAGGATGAACTGCCACAGACAGGAGCGGGGAGAATCTCGCCCTCAGTGAAGACATGATGGATGCCCCAGGCTGCCTCTCAGGGTAAGGGAAGGTTGGAGCCCTGGAGTCAGACCCAGGTCAAGTCCTGGCTCTGCCATGCCCAACTGTGTGATGTCAGGCAGCCCTCCCTACTTCTCTGAGCCTTGCTGATCTATTCTGGAAATGGGAGTCCTCTGTCCCGTGAGACCTGAACTGTTTTGTGCTGATCACACTTCCCTTCCTTTTGGCTCACTAAACATCAGTGTCCATCATCCCTGGTGACCACGTTCAAGCTCTCTAGGGAAGCAGTTGTCTGGGCCTCTGTTGAAATGGAAAATTCTGGGGGAATTGTCCACAGGTCCGAGGCACCACAGCCTTCTCTGTGGGTGTGTAGAAGCAGAAAAGGTGAGAAGGTATGACTGCCGGCCCAAATTACCCAAAGTCTGCAGTCACCTCCTTCCTCCTTACCAGCCTGGGCACAGAATTCAACAGACAGAGGGGTCACTCCATGGAGAGGATTTTTCCCTCTATGTCTGTCCCAAGTCACATGGAGGCAACCACTGAGAACAGGATCTTGTGTCCTTCCAGAGATATTTTTGGCATGTATAAACAAACATATACATTTGTTTTCTGCCCTCTCCTTTTGCCACCCGTGGAAGTATGCTAGACACACTGCTCCATTCCTTGCATTTTTACTTAATTGACTTTGGACCTTACTTCACATCCAGTCCTGGAGGGAAGCCTCATTCTTCCTCCTGTCTGTGTCAGGAAGGAGCATTTTGCTGTTGAAGCAGCGCCCCCTGGAGGACATTTACGTTTTGTCTGACCTTCCGCTTTACAAACTGCTCCGATGTCTGGCCTTGAATGGCTGGATCAGAAGGCAGGGGCATCGCAATGGTGGGAAATACTGTCCCACTGCCCCTCTAGGGGTTGGACTGATTTGTATTGCCTGATGCAATTAATACTGGATTTTAATACACATGGAAGAGGGCCGTGCTTTCAGCAGGAACTGAAGGCAGAATGGTAAGGCGGGAGGACCCTGGATTTGGTGTCAGGAAACCAGAGTGCTATTTTGATAATAGTAATAATAACAACGAGAACAGCAGTGACCACGACTCAGGTAAGGGAACTCCCGTTTACCAACAGCCAGGCACCCAATGTGAGGAATTAGCCTTATGTATCAGCGGCTCTGAGAGGCTGAGTAATTTGCCCACAGTCACATACTTCTAATGACAGAGTCAGGATCCACACTCAGGACCTTTGGACTGCAAAGTCTGTACCTTTAACCTTCATGCCACATTGTCTCCTGCTGTCCCCCTTAACCTGCTGGTCCACCTTGGGCAAGTCAGTGCCAAGTCTCCCTGTTTCTGAAGAAGTCTAGTAAGTTCCCAGGGTCCGTTAGAGAGGGACTGACCTCCCCGATTCTCCTGCTTTGTTTCCGGTGGGGGATGCAGGTGGGGAAATGTGGGTGTGGACGTGGTGTTGGGAGAGCAGGGTACACAGAGAGGGCTGGCTAATGACTCTCTACCTTCGGGAAGCTGGTGATGATGCGGTCCCGGCTCACGGGCGGCCCCAAAGGCGTCAGCGAGGACCTCATCCTTCCAGAGTGTCCTGTGGACCCAACCAGGGGAAAGAGAGTTAGGGAGCTGTGGCAGTCCCTGGGGACTCATCCTCAAGTTTATGTTTAACCTCTCAGTAGCTTTAAACATTGATCCACACACCTCCTTCTCTGTCAGGGAAACTGGCCAGAGGTCATCTCTTTCCATCTGCAGGCAGTTTGGCTGGGGTGGGGGTGGAGGGGACCAGGCTTTCCTGGCCCTGCCTGGGAGTCAGGAAGACCTGGGTCTCCTCCTGCCAGGTGTCTAACCAGGAGTGGCCCCTCTCTGAACTTATCACTGGGGTGTGAGTGGGGCATGGCGCAAACGCCAAGCTGTACATCATCACAGCCCAAGGGGAGGAAGCAGAATTGGGGTGGTCTCCAAGGGATGAAGGCTCTGGGTGGGTCAGGAGCCTTAGGCTTCAGCCCACAGGCATTTCCCCGTATGCCTTCACCGTGCCCAGCGCCTGGCCCTTCACACCTATTCAGCAGCCCTGCGTCTCCTGTCCTCCTCCTCTTCCCACTAGGGTGGCCTTGGCCAAGTCCTTAACCGGGCCTATCGTCCTCCCGGATCTGACCCGGCTCTCCTTCAGGACCAACACGGGCCTGGCCCAGGGCAGGCGCCCAGGAAATGAGGAGGCCCCGGGGCTGCAGGCTGCGGCGTTCGGGTTAGGGCTGTGGGAGGTGGGCGCGCAAGCGGCGCCCTCCCAACCAGGGCCTCCTGGACGTGCCTGCACGGAGCGGACTAGGGTGGGACAGAAGGGGCGGCGGACTCACCCGCGGAGGTTGCAAAAGCTCCAGAAGCCGCGCGGCCTGGTCTGGCTGGGCCCGTGGGGCCGCGATCACCATAGCA
Source organism: Mirounga angustirostris (assembly GCF_029215605.1). Taxonomy (NCBI): domain Eukaryota; kingdom Metazoa; phylum Chordata; class Mammalia; order Carnivora; family Phocidae; genus Mirounga; species Mirounga angustirostris. The sequence continues at coordinate 66,457,049 of NW_026991722.1, forward strand.
ACCAGCGCCACGCGCGACCCGCCGGCGTCTAACGAATCCCCGGCGTCGGGGACGGGGTCTGGGCGGGGCTCACAGCGGAAAGAGTCCCACACGCGGTTCGCAAGGGCGGTCACCGTAGCAACCGGAGCCTCTTGGGGGGAGCAGCAGACGCTTCCGAGACACCGCTCGAACGCCGGCGATCACCATGGTAACGAGGGCGGGATCCGGCAGGCGGGCGGTGGGCGGGGACAGGGCGGCCAGGAGGCGGGGCCGAGGCCCCAGGGGCGGGGCGGGGTGGAGAGACTCGCGCACCCAGCTTCCGTGGGAAAGGTGGTAGTTTAAAGGAACGGGTAGGGATTATGTGAAGTGTTTAAATATTTATTTTCATAATATTAAATACGATTTTTTTCTGGTTATCTAAATATTTCGTGTTTTTCTTTATATATTACCATGGAGGGATCTCCAAGATCTTTTGACTCCTTTTTCTCACAACCCGTATCTGATTTATCAGTAAATCCAGTAGGTTCTACCCTGAAAATTTGTCCAATATCCTCTTACCGCCCGCCCCTTCCACTTTGTCCAAGCCAGCATCTTCTCTCCAACTGGTCGCCTTGCCTTTACCCTTGCCCTTATCCTATTCCCAGTTGGGTGACTCAGGGATCCTCCTGTTAAAACAAATCAGATCATGGCAATCTTTGGCTCCAAACCGTCCAGTGCCTCCTCATCTCTCTCAGATTAGTAAAATCCTTACAGTGGCCCAAGAGGCTTCACGTAATTTGCTCTGGCCTTATTTCCTCTCATCTTCTACCGCTTTCTCCCCATCCCCCCATCCCACACAGGCTCCCCTGGCCTCCTTACTGTTCCTGCAACACACCAGGCGCCAGAGTATTTGTACTGGCTATTCCCTAAGCCTGGAATGCTTTTTCCCCAGATATTCACATTGCTCCCCTCCTTCCCCTTCTTCAAGTTTGCTCAGATAACACCACTAGATGAGGCCTCCCCAAAGCAGCCTATTTACAATTGTAGCATCCTCCCAACCCCTTATTCGGTTCTGTTTCTCCCAGGCACCTACTATTTTCTAACATATTATATAACTTATTGTTTTTGTTGATTGTCTATCTCCCTTCACTGGCTCCACGGAGAGCAGGGGTGTTTGTGTTTATTTCATCCACGTATCACGTGGGCTAAACAGTGCCTGGGCATAGCAGACATTTAGTGAATGTTAAGTGAATGAATAAATATTAAATTTTAAAAAAGAAGGTATAGAGAACACTTTTTGAAGTATCCTGCCACAATAAAAAGTAAATGAATCATATTTACTTGTGTAAGTTTAGCTTAGCTCTGGAAAGATACCAGTGGTTGCTACAGGTAAGGACAACCTGATGGCTGGGGACTGAGAAGGGAGGGAGACATCTTACTTTCATACTTTCTAGATTTTCCTCTATGTGCATATATTGCCTATTCAATAAATAACTCAAATGAAAATAAACAATTTGGAACACAGATGATAAACAACATCCCCCCATCTCTGGCCTTGCCCCTGCAGTGGAGCAAGGCTTGATGTATTTTGGTGTGCTTCCCTCAATCAAGTCTTTCCCGCAGACACCTCCTCGTCTTGGCAATCATGGCATAAGAACTTTTGCTGTAGCATTGGCCTTTGATTGGAGTGAGCCCCCTGCAGCGGCCTACTATTCATTGACCTTAATCTGCATAGTTCTGAATCTAATGAAGCCTGAATATCATATGCCTGGCTTCTAGAGCTCATATTATAAAGTTAATTTCTATAATTAATGGCTGTTTAAAAGCTGACCTGATTCACTGAGCTCCTATAAGCTAGTTTCTGTTTGAAGAGTGAAGCATGTGGGCTAGATGGCCTCCAGAGACACTTGTAAGACTGTGTAATCACAAAATGAGAGAGTAGTTAGCTTTGGAGAGGAAGATGGGCCAGGGCTAGACTGTCCAGGGATCAGGCCAGTGTAATTTGGGGGAAGCTACTGAACCTTTCTAAGTTTGTCTGTAAACTGGACATTATCACTTCCCGAGTTTACTCTGAGGATTAAAGGCATGCAGTGTTCAATTCAGAGAAAAAGTACAATCACTTCGCTTCCCTTTTGTACCATGAACAAAGCTGAGCCGTCTTTGTTCCACACAGTAACCCTGTAAAGCATCATTGTCCCTACAATGATGGTATGAGATAGGGGAAGAGGATGCAGGCATTGATAATGTTCTGGTGGTGAATTCACATGTAATTATTATATTTATATGTTTTATAATTAACATATATACTAATATAATATTGTGTGTATCTTTAAAAGATAACAAAATGGAGATTGAAAAATAATAAAACTGAAGCATAATTAAAAAAAAAAAAAGACTCTATTACCAGATTCTGAAAGGCCCAGGGTTCCCAACTTTGAGAATCTACTTGATTCAGCTCTCTGATTTCACAGATAGGGAACCTAAGGCTCACAAAATCAAAAGAATTTGCCCAGCGAGTTAGAACTAGAATTGGAAACCAGATTTCCTGACTCCTAGTCCAGTGCTCTCCACACCGCCTTCCTAAAAGAGCTAGGAAGCTCTGGGTTAGAGATCCTTTGTGACTAGGTCCTTTGAAGAACCACAGTAGGGGGCAGATCTCCACATCACAATATGGGATCCTGGGCACACTGATCTAAGTTATCTTCATTTTAAAGCTAATTGTGCTGGAGGCTAATGCTTGGTGCCTTTGTTAGTTAAGTTTCAGTGCTAAGGGCTCAGGCTTAGGGGGTGGACTTATGTGAGTTGCTCTACCTCTTCCTGAGCCTCAGTTTACTCAGCTATAAAATGGATGTGGCTATCAACTTCAAGTGTTCTTTGTGAGGATCACACGAGGTGGTGAAAGTGATTTGTAGATTTTAATTCTTGATTCAAGTCCATTAACCATTCATTTATTCTATATTGACTGAAACTTCTAGTATATTCCTGGTACTGGAAAGGCAAGTAAACAGGACTGACAAGGCCTCCACCCTCAGGGAAGTTGGAGTCTGCTGAGGGAAACAGAAATAAATAGAGAATTAAAGGAGGAAGTGTGCCAATGGGATAATTAAGCTATGGGATCATTTACTAATTTGGAGTTGGGGAGAGGATAGGATTCATGGAAGAAGTGTACACCAAGCTGTGTCTTAAAGGACAAAGAAGTGGTTAGTGTTACAAGCAGCTCAGGCTGCAAGAAAGAGTTGATCATTTGGGAAATTAAAAGAATCCAGCATGGCTGAAGGAGGCCATGACTCAGGGCCTTGAGTAGCAGGCTAGGAGTTTGGAGTCTGTCCTGAGACCAGTGGGAAGCCATGGGAGAGTTTTATGCAGGTGATGCCTGGGTCTGGCTTGCTTTTAAGAACAATTGCTCCAGCCAGTAGTGTGTTTGCTCCACTGCAGGGGCGATCTATGTCATTAGCAGGTAATCAGATTGTAGATGAAGGAGCATGGGCCAGGGCTAGACTGTCCAGGGATCAGGCCAGTGTAATTTGGGGGAAGCTACTGAACCTTTCTGAAGTTTGTAAACTGGACATTATCACTTCCCGAGTTTACTCTGAGGATTAAAGGCATGCAGTGTTCAATTCAGAGAAAAAGTACAATCACTTCGCTTCCCTTTTGTACCATGAACAAAGCTGAGCCGTCTTTGTTCCACACGGTAACCCTGTAAAGCATCATTGTCCCTACTTTACAGCTGGTCCCGGCTCCGGGGCCGTTCGCGCCTGCGCGGCGGGCGTTGCGGACGCCGCGGGGTAGCCTGGCAACCCGGTCGCCTGGCAACGGCGCTTCCCGGGACCGCGGGCTGAGGCAGGTGAGCCGGCGGCCGCCAGAGGGAACAGGGGGTCCCCAGATCCACCCAGCCCGGTTCACACTGGGCTCGCGTCCTCTTACCTCCCTAACCCATGCTCCTTAGAAGAGGGGAGGCCCTTGTCCCCAGCACCCACTGTTCCTTGCCCGGGGAGCCCAGAAATGGCCACGTCCCTCCCAGCTAGGCCCCCTCCCCTCTTGCCCCCGTCATTTGGTGCCCAGAATCAGAGTCTGGCTCACCTCCTTTACTGAAGTTGATCATTCCTATAGGGCTGGGGTTGTCACGGGGACTAATCGCAGGAACCACCACCCCCATAATAGTAGCCACAGAGGACATGACATATCCAGAGCCTGGTGCGCCAGACTCATGAGTAGCAGTTCATACGACCACTCTGGCAGGGAGGGAAGGAGGTGCTATTATCACCTCCCTTTTGCAGCTGTAGAAAGACACAGATAGAAGGAACTTGTCAAGGGCCACCCATGGCCTAGGTCTGGAGCCCGTTCTTTTTTATTTATTTATTTATTTAATTTTAAATTTTTTTAAAAAGATTTTATTTATTCATTTGAGACACAGAGATACAGAGAGAGAGAGAGAGAGCGCATGAGCAGGGAGAGAGGCGGAGGGAGAGGGAGAAGCAGACTCCCCGCTGAGCAGGGAGCCCGATGCGGGGCTCGATGCCAGGACGCTGGGATCATGACCTGAGCTGAAGGCAGACGCTTAACCATCTGAGCCACCCAGGTGCCCCGGTCTGGAGCCCGTTCCTAACTACAGTTGACCCTTGAACAACATAGGGCTTAGGAGTGCCAATACTACCCTTCCCCCACAGTCGAAAATCCACTTGTAACCTTTGACTGCCTCCTTCACTATTAGTAAGCCTACTGTTGACCAGAGCCTTACCGATAACATAAACAGTCGATTAACATGTATGTGATGTCATATTTATTGTATACTATATTCTCACAATAAAGGAAGCTAGAGGAAAGAAAATGTTATTAATAAAAGTATAAGGGAGAGAACACATTCAGTATTTATGTAAAAAATATTTATGCAAAAAGTGTGTTATGTAAAAAAAAGTACTGTTTTATAAAAAATCCATGTGTAAGTGGACTGTGCATTTCACACCTGTGTTGTTCAAGGGTCAGCTATACTGAACCACACTGCCTATAGTTGCTCCAAGAGTGTATGTGTGTAAAAAAAATAAATCACACTTTAACCTTAATTCCTTTTTTTGTGGATATGTCAGAAGCATCTGAATACTATACAGTGGCTAACTGAATATTAAAAAAAAAAAAAAAGAAGAAGCAGCAGCAGCATCTGAATAGGGTCCCTGGTGGATGAATGAACTAGACCTGGATTTGAACGTTGGCTCCTGGCCTTATCAGTTCCATGACCTGAAGCCAACTCCTATCCTTAGACCTCAACTACTTCCTTTGTAAAATTGGGATAACGCAAGTCCTGTCCTTCTGGAGTAGTTGAGTTAAATACTAGGTGTTGCTGGTGTAAGATAAGTCCTCCCCATCGTGACCATATTTGTGTTTGCTCATTTGGTCTGCTTTGTCTCTTTGGTGCCTTTGACCCAAGGCCCAGCCTGTAAAGTATTGGTGATTTCCTCTGTTGTTAAGCATGGGAGGACTCTGGAGTTTGCAATTTGGGCTGCTATTGACCTTTATTGTGACTTTGAGCAGATTCCTTCATTGCTCTCAGCCTCAGTTTGCTCATCCACAAATTGGAAATAAAGATACCTACCTGACTGCCCTTACAGTTTTGAGGATCAAATGAGAAGTAGCTTCTAAATCCCAGCAGTAATAACGATAACTTTTTGGGTTCTCTTAATCAGTGGTTTCTGCAAAGCTTTGTTTTGAAAGCTAGAGAGTTGCCCTCTGCAGGCGTGGAAAGATGGCCCATGCCCGGATCTCCATGTACCTGCCCCCCGACATCAACCCCGCCCAGGCCGCCATTGCCTATGGCTGTCGGGCCCTGCCGAAGCTGAACGAGGAGCTGCAGTCGGAGGACCTCCTGACGAGGCAGAAAGCCCTCATGGCTTTGTGTGACCTCATGCACGACCCTGAGCATGTCTACGTGGCCATTGACATAGGTGAGAGTGTCACAGCCCAGGTGACCATGACTGGGGTCTGGATGGACAGACACAGTGGCTCAAAGTGGGAGGGGCTGAGGCGACCTGGTCCCTTCACTGCGTCCCTCCCGGCTGGCCAGTCAGTCCTTGCTCATACACCACCAGCGTCCCACCCAGAGCCACGAATCAGTCCCCTCTGCTATGGCTCAACCAGGTGGCCACAAATCCACCAAACAGAGCTGTTTATCTATCTCATCCATGAGACTGTCACAAAAGATAGGCACACGCCTTACTAAACCACACATGTATCTGGGAGCTATGTCCCTTGTGTCCCACGCTGCTAATTATCAAAATAAGGCTTGAGGTGATTTTCATGACATGGTCACACGTTTCCCAGATCAGGCGCATGATGGACGAATTGCTGCTTCTTTCTCCAGCCCTAGCAAAGGGCTAGTTAATTCCAGATTTGGCTGTGGTTCCCAGAACCAGGGCCTAGGATACCGGGTTGGAGCTTCAGTAATAGGAGTTGCTGTTTCATAAGCCTGACTCTGGGCAGCACCACCCCAGCACACTGCCTGTGTTATCTTAATTCTCATAGCACCTGCCTTGGGAGGGAAGATAAGAAAACTGACAGATACGAAAACTGGAGGTTTTCAGAGGAGGGGTACGAGGCTAGGGTTGCCAGATAAATAAATAAAGCAGGATTTTTATTTGCTCAACCTGGCATCCCTAGGTGTAACCTATTCAAGGGTACAGGACTAACTGGGGACAGGGGTGAGAATTTGACCCCTCAGTCTCTCCAAATGCAAAGGCCATTTTCTTAATCCTGTAGTGGACGGAGAGACAAGGCATCATTTGGAAGTGTGCAGGGCGTTAGATAACACAGTCCCCTGTGTGAGCCTTTCTAGCCCAGAGACCCCTTCAGTGAATCGGAACTCCTTTGCAACTGACACGATTCCCCCCAGGCCCCAAAGCAGCAGAGCTTCTGGTAGTTTCTTATTGCCTGACATTGGCTCACCCGTCGACTTCTAGGTGAGTTGGTTTCTTAGACTGGTAGATGTTCAAAGGTTTTTGTGCCTTGCAGGCTGCCTGGAGAGCCTGAAAGCTTTGCTGAAGGATAGCAATGACATGGTGCGGATAAAGACCACCGAGGTGCTCTACATCATGGCGACCCATAACGTGGGCAGGTGGGCAGCTATCTCTGGAAATCAATGTCATGCTTTGGAGCCACACCCCTCCCCTGGGTGGCAGGCCCTTGGATGACCTTGAATACTCTGAATTTTTGTCTGTCAGTTTGTGTGTGTGTCAAAGGGAGGGTGGGGGTGCATTCCCATATCTGTTCAGTTCACGCTCTTGACCTGGGATCACTAGTTTTACTTGGTATTGAAAACAGAACCGAGAACCACAAACAGCCCTGGAGCCCCTGCCCAGGGACTGCTGCCCAGTGTGCACATGCCCAGAAAGAAGGAATAGAGGGGCAGGATGCTCACTGTCTTCCGGCTTGTCCTTTCAGGAGTGTCAGGGCATCTCACGAAATGTAAGGTTGCTCAGGCCCGCCTCTCCTCAAGCTCTCTGTGCCCCAATGTCCTCGTCTGCACCTGCTCGTGGGGGCAGGGAGTTCAATAGGTTGGCGCATGTGAAGTGCTCAGCCCCGAAACGTTGGCCTCACGTTGGCCTGGGTGGCCACTGGGTGCTCCTCTCTCTGGGGACCGCTGCCGCCTTCTCCCTGCAGATAGTCTCTGTGAACTGGCACTCCGCTTGCTCAGGGCCATCTACAGATGGGGGCGTCGGTCCCTCAGTCCCCCTGACCTCCCCACTCCCTGACTCCTCTCTGGGTTCTAATTTCAGGTCCCCAGAAGGGAACGTGGTTAGCCTGAACCATGTATAGCCCTGGCCTGATGGGTCGCTATGAATGAACGGGGTGCGTATGGGGAGGTGGTGCTACAGTGAGATCCCTAATTCACATGCTTTGCACCAAGCAGGGCAGAGGAGTGGCGGGGAGCAGGAGCCCTGGTGTCTGGGGACCTCAACCTTTCCTGATGTGACCTTGGTGGAGTCTCGCTGTGCTTATCTGAGACAGACCCAGGGAAAGTGCTTTAATACTTAGGAGCATAGAGGACTGAAGCGCCTCTCATTTTTCGTGTTCCTTTTTTCTCTCTCTGGACCCAATGTGGACATTAAGTGGTAGCCCCCCAACAAGGGCTGACAGACACTGTGGGGAGAAGTGCTTGGAGCTTGGCCAAGTACAAGGAAATTGTGAGCCTAGTGGGGGTGCCTGTTGGTTTGTTTAGTGGCAGAAGGAGGTTGGGGGATATGGCCACGGTAGCAGGGGATGGGGGGGGACAGGCAGTGAAGCAAGGATCACTGACCAAGGACCTGCTATGGCCTGGCCCGCACACTCCTTCAGTGTCTGCCATCCCTCATGCTGCCACCTCCAGGTGTCAGGGGGAGAACCAAAAGATCAGGGGCCAGGATTCCCAAACTCTGTCTCACTCCACCACACCGCAGTAGATGAAGAATGCAAAGGGCCAAAAGTAATGGAGGCCAATTTCTGAAGTTGTTCCCAGTTCAGTGGGATCTTATAACTTAAAGCCAGTAGCTTGTGGAGCCTGTCGAGCTCTAAGTAACTGCTCATGTGGAAACTTCTGTACCTCTTGTACCCACACAGGTAGCAACAGGAAGAGGGGATGAGGGTAGCAGCCTGGGGCTTGACGTCTTGTCACCTTGAGGAGTCAGTTGGTATGACAGCCCACAAACGGGAGAGCCTTCCAGGAGGTCTAGCTCCCCTGGCTCACCTGCTGGTGCGGGGGACAGATGCTCTCAGGGCAAATATGGCGGCCTTACAAAGCAGGAGTGACAGGGATGGGCGACTAGGCACTGACTGAAGAGGCCCAGACACCTCATGATGGGCCGTCAGGGAAGTCTCCTGCAACCGGGGTGCCCTGCTAGGATTTTCTTGTCCCAGAATGACTCAGAACTCACCGTAGGTTAAATCCTGGCCGACACGGCATGAGCACGATTGGTTGGGCACTTCCTGTGTGTCAGGCCCTGGGCAAAGGCATCACACTGAGTTCTCACTGACCCCAGTCCCGAGAGATATGACCTCAGAAGCCCTCATGCCAGATGTGCTCAGGCCCAGCAGTTAATCAAAAGAAATGGTTACAAAGCCAGCAATTGAAGAAATTGTACATTCCCTTTAAACTGTTCATTTTAACCCCAGGCACAAATAATTAGGCATTCACCAATCCCTGTGTGCCACCCAGGGCCTCTTCTTGGGTGTGGGCCCACTGGTTGGTGTTTCCCATCATCTTTTTTGCTTAAACCACACCTATAACATCATCTAATTTGCAACTTTGGTTTCTTCCCAATAGAGCGAGAACTCAAAGACATTAATGGAGTAATCTGCATGTAAAAACCTTCTAGAATCTTTTACAGTCATCTCATTTTTTTTTTGAGACTCACTTTTGAGTCTTCCCAAAGCAATCAACTTTGTTTTCATAAGGAAATTAAAAAAAAAAAAAACAAAAAACAACAACTCTTCTCACATCTAATTGGCTTACCTAATAGTTAATTAACTTATATAATTATAACAAGCAGCATAACAGGCTACATAGGTTTGGAGGTAAGCATCTGGATGTTGGCAAGCTGGGGGAAGAGGCAGGGGCTTCCAGGGGCGGAGTTTGCAGAGCCTGGAGCATCAGTGGGTGTGTGCCCCGGTGGGTGGATCCCCGAAGTTCAGGGTGGGTCAGTTGTGAGGTTCTGCTGCCCATCCTCATTTTACAGATAATAGGACTGACACTCACAAGAGTAAAAGGAAGCATCTGGGGGCACAAAGAACATCGGAGTCCTAGCTAAGGAAGGGGCAGAGCTGTGTGATTCCAACATGTGGTTCCTTCCACTCACACACAAGCCACACTGCTCTCATGGCCTCTAGAGATGCTGTAATAGATTGTCCACCTCTGGCCTTTTTCTTCTCCTTGGAACCTGGAGGAATGTGGCCTGCTGTGGGTGGGCACCTTCCTCCTTGCTCTTAACTGGATCCTCTCTGGGCATGGTTTAATTGTGTCTAAATCTGAATTCTTTTCCCCAGAGAGGGCTTTTTAAAGCACGATGTCATCCCTGCCTTGTCCTACCTGCTGAACGACCCTCAGCCAGCCTGTCGAGAGAACTTGCACCTGGCGTTGAAGCACGTGGCCCAGCTCCCCTCAGGTAGGCTCTCCGTGGGCACTCAGGTGGCCCCCGGTCTCCACTCCAGGTCACTCACGTGCCATGCTGCAGATCGTGGTCTAGAGCACATTTTTTTTAAAAAAAGTTATGCTTTTACTGATGGTACATATCAAAAAGGCACAAATCATACATGAACGTTTTATTAAATTGTACTAAGTGAACATGCCATGGAACCACTACCCAGATTGAGTAACTTCTAGAGTATCGCCACCACTCTAAAAACTTCCCACATGCCCCAGACCAGTTACTACCCCTCACCCAAAGGGAAACAGTATCTTCTATTTATGAAACCATAGATTGTTTTATGTCTTTTCTTAAACTCTACGTGAGTGGAAACATACAGTCTGTAACATCTTGTTTCTAGCTTTCTTGTGACTCAACGTTTTGTCTCTGAGATCCATGTATGGTTTTTGCTGATTTGCGCTAGAGTGTGGTATTCACATTATATGAGTATACTACAGTTTCTTTATCCACTTTGTTGCCAACGGACATTTGAATTGTTTCTAGTGTATGGCTACCAAGAATAGAGTGTCTATAAACATTCTTGTGAGTGCCTTTTGATGGACGTATAGATGCATTTCTTTTGAGACATACCTGGGAGGGGAATTGCTGGGGATAGGACAAGTTTATGTGCAGCTTTAGAAGGTACCGCCAATGGTTTTCTAAAATAGTTATACCAATTTACGCTCCCACCAGCAGTGTCTTAGAGTTCCACATGCTCTCGATCCTCACCCACACTTGATCTTTCCTGGCTCTTTATTTTAGCTATTTTGGTGGGTAGGTGTGTGGTAGTGTCTCATTTTGGTTTTAATTTGTGTTTCCCTGATGATTATAGCCCTCATTTGTGAAATGTGCCATAGCACGTTTAAGGAATGAAGAAAGCCTGCCCCCCGGGCTTGAGGTCCCCTTCAGTTGAGTGCTCCTGCTGATTAGAGGCAGAGTCCAGGGTGACGGCCACCCACCCACTACAGCTAGAGGGTTGAGATTTGTGTCAGTTTCACGTCCGCCCTGTCACGTGGTGCAATGAACATTTTTAAACAGGGGGCTCATTCCAAGAGGCGTGATATCAAGGCCTTAAAGGGGGCGCCTTAAGTTAAAGGTGGGCAAAAAGGTGTTGCAACCCAGGAGTGAGACAGCCCTGGGTTCCCTCTGCCCTTCCACTGGTTCCTTGCATGCCCCTGGTTGGGTTATTTCCTCATTTCTAAAGTGAGGCCGATACTACCTGCCTCAGAGGCCTGAAGTGAGGGCAAGTGAGAAGACGCTCGCCAAGCGTGTAGCGCATCACCCTGCATGAAACACGCCATAAACACTCAACTCCACGTGAGAGTACTCCCTGAGCTGAGGGCCTAGAGAGAGATGACTATGGGATCAGGTACAGAGAGGCAGGCCAAACGGACTGGAGTCCTTGGGGGCCTGGGATTGCTGCCCATCTGGGAGGCGCGCCTGCTACCTGGGCCAGGCTGGGTGCTGGGGAGCATGCTAGGCCAGACAACAGAACCTCTGGTGGTCTTTTAAAAGGACACACTTATCCCTGGCCCTATCCCAGGCCAACAAGATCTGTCTCTGGGAGCGGGCGCACATATCTTTCTCAAACACACCTTGGCTGGTTCTCCTTTGAGGCCATGACTGAGGGCCACTGGGATAGTGGGGTGTTTGTGAAGCACCAGTGCTCAGGGCTGAGCTAAATGAATGCCCTGTGCTCACCACACAGGAATGTTCCTTCTTGGGGTGTGGAGCTCCCAGCCAGCTTTCTTAAATTATTGCGACCTGTTGAAGCATTCAGAGAAATACAGAGACAATGATAGTAAACATCAGTTGCCATCACGGCTTTGCTAAGTCTTAATATTCTACCATAGTTCCCATTTGCTTGAGATTTTTGTTTAAAAAAAGTAATAACAGTCCGAGCACCCTGTGAACCTCCCCACCCAGCACCCTTTCTCCTGCCCTCCCTGGAGCCCCCAGTAATTTCTGACTATATCCCTAGCGCACATCTTTATATGTTACCATGAATGTAGTTATATAGAGATCTTGCCTAGCATGTTTTAAAACTCGATGCCAATGGATCTTGCTGAATGTATCCCCTTGCCACTTAACCTAACTATAATTTTGAAACTTACTCATGTTGTGTCACAGGCTCTGTTTGACTATCTTAACCATGGCATATACCCTTCTGGTGTTTGTTTGAATGTAACACTGACATTCAATACACTTACCCCTGCTTGGCTCACAGGGCAGGCTGGTTGTTTCTGATCCCCAGTGTTCCCGCTCAGATTTTCCTGGAGTCCCTCCAAGGCCTCTGCTGGAGGAGAGCATCCTTGTGGAGGGGGGAGAATGCATGGCCTTCAGCTTGGCCAGATACTGCAATGGCTTCCCAGACCGCCCTCCTCCAGCCAGGAGAGAGCCCGTTGCACATCCTCACCAGCAACCTGATGGCGTGCTGTGCTGTTGCACTGTTGTGTGGCTTTGCCGTCCCCTGTGTCGGGGAGAGGGGGCGTCTTTCCTCTGCCTGGCACCACCCGCCTCTCCTCTCCTGCCCAGTGCCTCCCCGGAACCTGAGCGTTCTGTTGAGCTGTTTTTCCATTTCTTACTGATCTGAGGGAGTGTTTCATTCATCCTGGATTCCAACCCTTCGTTGGCTACACACATTGCAAAGACCATTTCCTGGGTTGTTGCGTGGCTTTTCACTGTTTATTTGCTTATTCATTAGCCCAGCAGTTTTTCATTTGAATGTAGTCAGTTTCATCCGTCTTTCCCTGTGTGTGTGTGTGTGTGCACGCGTGTGTGTTTGGTGCTGCTTAAGAGCTCATGAAGATATTCTGCCCTATTTTGTTCTAAACGTGTAGGAGTTTTGCTTTTCACATTTAGCTGGTGAAGGTACCTGGCCTGGATTTTTGTTTGTTTGTTTATTTGTAGGTCTTCTTGTTTAGCCCTTGCCAATCTGACACGGTCTTAGTTACAAAAGCTCTACGGTAATCTGTGTTCTGGTGGGGAGGGCCCTGCTTCTATCTCCTTCCTGCAAAATTGTTCTGGAATCCACAAGCACTGGGTGCATCACAAGGAGTAGTGGGGCCATGGTTCTGACAAACCTCACCCAGGGCCCCGGGAGTGAGCTGCACCCTCTCTCACAGGCTTTCTTGGGTGCTGCTCATTGTGACGTGCCTGGGACACTCTGGTGAGGGATGTGCAGCACTGGGTGGGTGGGGGGGAATAGCTGGAGGGAGAAAGGGAGACATGGGGTATGGCAGACACCCCAAGAAGTCCTCCTGGGGGGACTCTGAGCCCTGTGGCTTCTGGGGTGGCCAGTGTGGCTGTGTCCCAGGTGGTGTCCTTGCTGGGCCTCGGGGTGGGGTGGGTACATCTCCTTCATGGCTGCACTTTCAAGCAGCATGTGACCTTGGGCAGTAGCACAGCCTGTCGGAGAGTGTTGGCTTTATCCCAGAGCATGGGAGTCTGTGTGCCTATGGGCCTGGCATAGTCTGGACTCAGCTGGCTCTCCTACTGGTGGTCATTAGTACGGGTTTTCTATCCACTGCCATGCCACAAGGCACCCTCTGCCCCTGGCCGAGTGCCCGGCACTCAACAAATATTGGTGTTCGCAGCTTTTATGCCATATTTTAAAGGATCATTTGTTATTTATTTGTGGCAGTTCACTCCCTCCCTCCTTCATTAATTCAACAACTGTGTTGGGCCCTTGCTCTGTTCCAGCCACTGTGCCTCAATTGCTTCGTCCGTAGTGTGCGGTATCTGTAGGGAAACGGAGGTCTTCCCTCTTGAGTGGTTGGGCCTGGAGGGCCCGGGCCTGCTGTGTGGTTTCCTGTAGTAACCAGCAGGGGGTGCCACAGGACTGATGACTGCCTGACCGGGCCTGGCTCTCTTCTCAGGCCCCGGGGTGCTGCAAGTCAGGTGAAGAGAAACCAGGATTGTAGAAGCAAATGCCACACAGAAGCCTCCAGCCCAGGTTCCCTGTCAGCTGGGCCCTGAGTGGCCGCTGGGGATTCTGGGGGAATCTCTGTCTGCTCCCTCGTTTCTGCCAACCCCACACAGAAACAGGTCTTATTTTGTGGCCAGGCAGTACAGGAGAGAACTCTGATGCCAAAACTGAAGATTCTTCTGTAACTGGATTTTGGGAGGCAGCTGAATAGCCCTGGACCTTCTGACAGTGGCCTGGAACAGGGTGACTGGGTGTACCTGTGAGTGTGGACTGAGCTCTGAGCTGCTGGCCCAGCTGCGGCAGCATCACGGTGCTGGGACTGCTCTCTCTCCGACACTGTGTGCAGCCTGGCTTGGGTGGGGCTGTGGGGCTCAAAACAGGTGCCCCTCCCTGCCCAGAGGTGAGCACCAGCCAGGGAGGGGTAAGGGAAGCGGAGAGGCTTTGCTCAGTCCTCTCCTGTGCAGTCTGGCTCCTCAGCCTCAGACAGGAGCAGCATGGGCCTGGGGAGGGACAGGGCTTACCAGGCTTTATGTCAGATGCAGTTCTGATCCTGGGAATTTTTTTTTTTAAGATTTTATTTATTTATTTGACAGAGAGAGACACAGCGAGAGAGGGAACACAAGCAGGGGGAGTGGGAGAGGGAGAAGCAGGCCTCCCGCCGAGCTGGGAGCCCGATGCGGGGCTCGATCCCAGGACCCTGGGATCATGACCTGAGCCGAAGGCAGACACTTAAGGACTGAGCCACCCAGGTGCCCCTGATCCTGGGAATTTTGAGGTGCGTGGCGACATCAGAGCTGAAGGGGTGGGAGTAGCACCTAGGGAGAGGCTCTGCTGGAGAAGCAAAACAGGGTGTTCTTCCCCTTCTCAGGCAGGCAGTGTCGGGCAAGCAAGCTGCTGCACCCCTATCCCTCCTCCTGGGCTGCCTGGGGAAGTGGCCCAGAGCAGCCCTGGCTCCTCCTGGCTCTGACACCACAGAGTGCAGGAATGGGGCTGGCTGCCTCGGAGGGGTGGGCCTTTCCTTTCTCACCTGCCTTCAGGACAGGGTGCAGCAGGCCCCAGACATGTCCTCAGCCTGACAGTCTGTGGTGGGCAGCTGCCCCCTTCCCAGACTTAGCAAAGGACGATGCCCACCAATGGTGACCCTGCCCACCTGGTTCCCAGCCTGGTACACCTGCTTGAAGCCTCCTCTCCGCTCACCCTCCCCATCCACTGGCCTTCTCCAGCCGGGAGAGCCTTTCCCTGTCCAGCCCAGTCAAGGCAGGTCACCATCCCAACAGCTATCCTCGTGGGCTCTCTTGGACCGGGCGGTCTTTCTGAGCTCTCTCCACAAGGTTTTCATAATATTCCCAGGCGGTTTGGGACAGCTCATTACAGGGTCAAGTCCTTCCAGTGTATGCGCTGGGCAGAAGCAGCTGGCCCCTGGCCTTGGACCTACCTCAGCACGGAAGCCCCTCACCTGGCTCATCTTTTAGTGAAGAGAGCACCCAGGGTGCCGTCCAGCCTTGGTGGGGCCCCCTTGTCCTCATGGGGGACTGTGGCCCTCCCCAGCACTTGCCCCTGAGGCAGCAGACCCGCACCCCACCCCCATTTGTCCTAGATGGCCAGGGCCTTGCGTGGGCTCCAGGGAGGGTAGACAGAGGGAGCACTGGACCTGGGGACCCAGGCCTGGTCGGATCACTTGTTACACTGTGTGATGCCGGGAAGTCATCTCCCCTCTGGGTCTCTACTTTCGCCCTCTATAAAGCAGAACCAGTAATCTTGGTTTCCCAGGAGTTGGGGAGGATCAGACAAGTGTGTACCAGGTTCGGCAGGGCCATGCGGTGAGCAGTCACCAAGGGGAGCTGGGATTATTGTCAGTGACCCATGGCTCCATCTCAGGTGACCACGAGAACTATAGCGGCAGATGGCGATACCCAGAGCCCACATGGTGGTGTGCCCTAGGAGAGGGAGTCTTTGGCCACTTCGTGGGACCTGGGCTGTGGTTAGTCACCTGCAGAGGGCGAGGCTGGGCCAGCCCTTCTTGCACAGGGTAGAGCCTCTCCCCTTAGGATCGCCCTCCTGCCAACTCTGGTGTCCTCCCACCGGTCCCTCTGCTGCTGGTCCCAGAGCTCATTTCCATCTGGCTGCTGCCACCATCAGTGGACTTTTCCTGGACCTTTAGCTTAGCAGGTGCCTTCTCCACACTGGGCACTGTTTGGGCCCAGTGGAGGAAGAAGGTGGGTCAGACTGGGCCAGGTCCGCTTCCCACCTCGCCCTGGCATGGGTGCTTTATGCAGTGGAGTGTGGGAGGGTGGGGACCTCCAACACCCAGCAGGCTGGGCCCCAAGGGATAGACCATCTTGGACTGAGAGCACAGGGGAAGGCACGTCAGCATGATGAGCAGAGCAAAAGGGGGGTGTAGCAGGCCCACAAGAAGAAGAACCAGCACAGACCGAGGGTGGGGTGACTAGACTTATCATGGGGATCATTTCATAACGTATATAAAAGTACTGAATCACTATGTGGAATACCTGAAACTAATAGGATGGAATGCCAATTATACTTCAATAAAAATAGGCAACGTACGAAATGAAAAATAAAATGCACTGAATTCACAGTCTCTGAAATGTTGCGGAAGAAGAGAGTATAGGAAACATACCTGTCAGAGGTGTCAGTGAAATGAGGCAGGGAGCGGATCACAGAGGAAGTTTAAAAGGAAAAAAAGCAGTGCAGACAGATTGCGGTGGAGAGCGGGGCCCTGGGAGAGTTGGCTGACTGGGCTCCGGGAACTGGGAGCACTGGCCCAGGGAAGCCACCTCCCATCCCTGAGCACATCAGGAGGGAAGGCAGAATCCTCCTATTTTCCCTCTAGCTGTGTATTTTTAGGTGAAGGATGCTCACGGTGAAATTACTGCTCTTTTCACAGTTGGCATTAAAAGCGTAGAATAAGTCTCAAAGATTTCAAGTCACACGCTATTTCTTCTTAAAAGTCCCCTTGGGTTTTTGCTGTTTGGTGATGTGGGAAGGCGTGAAAGGAATCCCCACGAGGGCTTAGGGGTGGGGGAGGGAGAGAGCCCGATCTGTATGTGTGTCTCTGTAATGTGTATCTGCGTGTGCGCATGCGTGTGTCTCCAACTACTGGTCCTCACTCAGAGCTTTGTGTAGGTCCTGGATTTGAGGAGGAGGCTCAAGGGTGGCTCTGTGCTCCCTGTGGGATCGTGTCTGGGTGCAAAGTGATCAGGAGCAGAGCCAGGCAAGAACCCCAGGCTTGGGGAAACACTTGCCTCTCTGCTCCAGTCCCTGACCTTGACCTTGAGCACCTTTCCTTATCTGTAAAACGGGTCACGGCTGACAACCTATCGCCGTAGAGGTGTTAAAATAATCTATAAGGTGCCTGGTGCAGGGTGAACAAACTTGCCTGACTCCTAATTAGTGCCTTCCACCACATGGAGATGCCCCTAACCACACAGGCCAGAGTCAGCAGACAGCGGGACGGTGGGGGACCCCTCCTCCCCACACCCTGCAAGGACCCCACCCTCACTGTTGGGCACTGTCGACGCCCTCCAGGCTGTCCACCTCTTGCACTCTGGCAGAGGTGTCTTTAGGCTGTGAGGGGTCTGGGTGATGGTGCGGCCTGGGCCAGTGCTGGGCGGGGGTCTTGGAGCCATCATTTCCCCCAAACCTCAGCCCCTCCAGACACATGGGCCTGGCAGCGCCGCACCCCCCCTTGCAGTTTCTTTCCTTGCTTGAGGTTGTTTATTCTTGACATTCATTTCAAAGTGATTGTGCCTGGATGTGTGGATCGGGGGAGAGAAAAAGGCGAGGTGGGCATGGATGATGGCTCGGGGCCCCCTCCCGCCAGTCACAGCACGGCAGGACAAGGCTCAGCTCATTCAGGTTATTTTATTTTCTTAAAGTAGACAATCTTTACCTTTTATACAATCACCAGCTCCTCTTTCCCTCTGTACATCTCTTAAAGTCCTTGGCTGTGATTCCACACACTGACCTTGGACATACAGGTACCGAACAGAGGCTGAGAGGAAAGGAGATTTGGCAAGGGCTCTGGCGGTGCCTTCCCTCTTGACGGCGGGGGTTTCATATTTACATGCGGCCCTGGGCCAAGGTCCTCCCGTGGTGGCGGGTGCCACAGGCCCTGGGCCAGGTAGGGCCAGAGTGCAAGGTCCCGGCGGGGACTCCCTCAGGCTACAAGGCTGGCTGAGCCTTCACAGGAGTTGTAGTGGCTCTCAGCCGGTCTCAGGTACAGAACGTGCAGGGGCCAGGGCCCCATCTCTCGCTTCCCCTTCCTCCACTTGCAAAGCCACGAATAATTTACTCTTTAAATACCAAGACATTTAGCTATTGTTCATTCGCTCCTAGGTGAAGAACCTTCTTTAAATACATCACATTTATTTTCTGAAATAAAAACGAAGCAGAAACCGCACCGGTAACAGGAGGACGCTGCACGGGCTTATGTACAACGCGGCCCCGCGAGGCTGCCGTAGGGCGACCGTCTGCCCCAGTGTCGCTCGGGAGCAGAGGGACAGATTCATCCAGATAACAACTTTTACACTCAGCAAGCCAGACACAAAAAGGACCACCTGAAAAAAAAAATATGTTTTGAAAATCTGCATTTTAAAAAAGAATACTCAACTGCATTTGAAAGTTTCTGTATTTCTGCGAAACACCACGAGATTTGGCCAAAAAAAAAAAAAAATGTCAGAGAAGAAAAACCGGGGTTTGATTTATAAAACATCAGACTAGTAGAAGAAAAGCTGGAACCCAGCTGGCCTAGTTTGAAACAAATCGTGCCACTCATGTTATTGTGTGGATTTTTGCTGCATATTTTGAAGCTGTTTTAAAAAGAGCTGTGAGTGGCTGGAGGTCTGGTTAGTGCTGTCATCTGGCCTCGCACCCTGGTTCCAGAACAAATGTGGTACAGAGTAGGCCAGCGGTAGGCGTGGCCAGCAGGGAAGGCGCACGGACCCTGCTCTGGTCCTCCCTCCTGGTCAGCGGCAAGGTCCCCAGTCCGAGGCTTGGGCAGAGCTGGCTTCCTCCAGATGACCCAGCCGCCTCTCCTCATAGTCCCATGGGAAACCCCATGCAGAGCGGGGCCAACTCGGGAAGGCAAGGTGAGGGGGCAGGAAGGGCTTGTAGTGAACTTGGTGACAGCTGCTTAAGTCTTCAAGAGGCTCCAACGCTTCGGGGAACTTGGCCATTTCCAGACTGTGTGTGTGTGCATGTGTGTGCGTCTACCTACCTAGCAATCTATCCGTATATATTTATGTTTGCGGAAACGTGGGGGCCAAGGAGGTGCAGGGGCGGGGGGGACATTCATCAGGCCCCCCGTTTTCTGCCCCTGGGCTGGGTCTCCCTAGCACGAGTGGGGGTGTGACACCCCAGGGGTTTCACCACAGGCAAACCGGCCAGCCCGGCTCCTCAGCAAAGGCCTATGTACTTGAGATTGTTCTGTATGATGACGTCTGTCACCGCATCAAAAACAAACTGGATGTTACTGGTGTCGGTGGCACAGGTGAAGTGGGAGTAGATCTCCTTGGTCTCCTTGTTGCGGTTCAGGTCCTCGAACTGCCGCTGGATGTAGACGGCGGCCTCCTCGTAGGTGTTCTGGCCCTTGTATTCAGGGAAGCAGATGGTGAGCGGGATGCGCCGGATCTTCTCCGCCAGCAGGTCCTTCTTGTTCAGGAAGAGGATGAGTGAGGTGTTGATGAACCAGTTGTTGTTACAGATGGAGTCAAAAAGGCGCAGGCTCTCTGCCATTCGACTCTGCAGGCAGGAAAATGCGGGTGTTAATCAGGGGATGCAGCGTGGAAAGGCTTGAGGCCTGCAGCCCTTCTGGGAGGAAGCCCTCCCACCCCACAGCAGGGTCTCCCAGCCTGACGCGGCCCTGGAAATGTCATCCTTCTGTTGGGAAGTCCTTCCTCTGTCAGCCAAGTCTGTCTTCACCTGCCTCCCACGGGCTCTGGGAAGTGGCTGGCACGGCCCTCGGCACCCTGACACTTCTTTGTAAGGGCTGTCCTGCTTCATCGGACCCTCCTCTGTGGCTTGGGCCTGCTGCCCAGCCTCCCTCAGCTGCAGGGACCCGGGCAACTAGGTACTCACAGCCGAGGGCCCCATCTCCTGTGGTCCTGTGCTAGCTCACGGCCCCCGAGCTGCCATCACGTCTCCCTCAAGGTGAGCATGGCCAGCCTCCTGCCCGGCCGGCAGCTCTGGCCCGTCCTCCAAGCCTTGGTCCTGTCATATGGTACCGTCAGTCCTCAGCCAGATCTGTGAGTGGAGAGCCTGTGCTTCCAAAACCAAAGGCTCCAGTCCAGAGAGTTGGGGAAGGCTCAGGCCCCTCTGCCCCGGCCAGGACATTGGGCTCATGTGAGGACAGTGGCCCAGGAGACTCGGTGACCCAAGTGGCACTGGCCTTTACTTACCCCTTCTTTCTGAGGACCTCAAATGGGTTGTAGTGACTGAGTTTTTAAGGAACATAAAGCATCTGTCTGACTCCCAAGCCCACTGTTTCCACACACAACTGATAATTCTAGCTTCCAAAAGGACTCCTGGTGAGTTACTATGGTGAAAGCTGCCCCTCATTTTAAAATAAAATGAACAAGCCAAATGTCCGAACAAAGCCCGCAACTAGTTTAGTTTAGATCTGAGGCGTTGGATTTAAGGACTTTCTGACCATATTATATCACCAGTCATGTGGTAATGATGAAGGAAGCCGCAGCTGGTGCTGATGGTGTGGCCATGGCTTGCACCTTCCTAAACCCATTTTACAGATGATGAAACTGAGGCCTGAGGAGGTGGGAAATGTGCTCCAAGATCCACAGCCAGGAGCTCAGGCTCACTGCAGCATGGATGGGCAGCACTGTTGGCCTAAGTGAGGTCACCCCAGATGGGGGTGTCCAGGAGGATGCCTCAGTGAAACCCTGCTCTCCTGGGGATCCTGAATCGCCTGAGGTACACAGTCTAACAGCATCAGTGCTGAGAAGGAACCAGGTTGAGTGGGGAGAGGATGCTCAGAGGTACTTGTCATTATTCTCCCACCTCAGAGAAGCTGCCCTGAGATTCCATATACACCTTGGAGATTGTGTTTTCCAAAACCGATCTTGTGCCTTGTTTAGAATGAGCTCAGGAATACCAGAAACTCTGGAAAGTGAGTGGTTTCAGGTTTTGGGAAAAGGCGGGGGGTGGTGACCTTTCTGCAGAAACAAGATGCAGGATCCCCAGCCCCAGTAGAGCCTGGAAGAGCCACACCATGTTCCCAAATGTGAGATAAGTGGTGGTCTAGGAATGTCACATTCTATTGGGGAGTAATTAGCGCTAATGGATTCCTGGAAGCCACACTCTAAAGCCTAACAGAGCTATCAATTCTCTTAGGAATGATGTCATAATCAGGGGCTGTATTTCTGACCCCAAATTTCGCATCAGATAAATAACAGATGTGGTCATTAGCATGCACACATTAATCCATTGAGCAAATACTTGCTGAGCATGCCCTAAGGGCCAGTGACAGGCCCCAGCTCTCATGCCAGGTGACAGAGCCCAGACAGGGGCCCAGGACTCAGAGTGGGATGGGCTGGCCACCAGCAGGTCGGACCTAGCAGGCCAGTGCCCAGGGCTGGGCCCTGAGTACGGAGCTGCGGTTCACGGAGTGGGAGCCAGGACATGGCCAGGGTCCTAGAATGGGTATCTGCTGGGTCACTTGGGGGGAAAGCCAGGGGAGCTCTTATACCTGGCCCAAGCCCAGCAGCTCTGGGCAGGCTGTGGAGTCTGGGAAGCAGAGGGGCAGGAGGGCATCCCCAACATGCTGGAACAGTGCATGGGCACGCGTGCTGGCCAGCACTGAGGCCTCTGCCGGTTGGCCCCTTGAGGGCAGGCCCTGTGTGGCACTGGAGCGGTCAATAGGCCACATTTCCCCTCCCACCTCACGGCCAGCTCGGCTGCCCTTCACCCCAGGTTCCTGACTTCAGCCCCAACTGACCTTCCTGTCCCATGTGAACCTCTGCCCCACAGACAGCTCTTGGCAGGCTTTCTGGACCCTAGACATCTTTCTGAGCCTTAAGTTCCTTACTTGGAAATCTGGGAACTCGGGCACTTTCCTTACAGGGCAGCCATGCCCTTGGCAGTACCTTGCAAATACTCAAAGGATCACTACTGCCTAAGACCACAGAACAGGGGTCTCCCTCATCGTGGGGCCCTTGCCCACTCCTGGGGCTCCTCTTGCTTTCCTGGCTTTTGGGGGCTCAGGTTTCCTGCTTCTCTCTCTTCCTTGGGACAAACCATGGGTAACCACACTGGCCATTATTTACACACCTGGGAGATGGTGGGCATCAAAGAGTAACCACAAAACCTCTAACTGTGTAGACACCCTGGCTGTGTGGGCGCTGCCAGGCAGGATTCAGCACAGCCTGGGGGACGCACCGACCGGGTACCAGCTTAAAGAAACACACACGAGCTTCAGAGCTCGAGAAGCACTGGCCTAGATGCTATACTCCACCTGCCATCCCCAGCTGCTCCCGGGGTGCTCGTGGCCCACATGGGGTGCCGCCGTGCCAGGCCCCTCTGCTGAGGAGCCAAACCCAGGTGACGTGTGGGCAGGGTGGGGCCCTGGTGCTACAGGGGGGACTGGGCGCCCATGGTGCTGTCACTGTGGCACATGCCCTTCTGCCTCCCAAGTGGGCAGAGAAGTGTCCTGACACCTCAAAGCACAGATCATTGAAAAAGGAACGTGCTATTTTGGGCGGTAACTCTGGAAACTGCACGAGTGTGAGTATGGGAGGAATGAGTGCCGTGGGTCCCCGCCCAGCCTCTAGGGCCTCCCTCCTCCTCTCTCCATGTTCTGCTCACCCTCTGCAGCCTCGCTGAAGGCCCCTTCTTCCTGGAAGCTCCCCTGACTTCTCCCACCCCCATACCCTGTTCACCTTCCTGCAGCATATGTCTGGCTATGCACCCTGCACCAGGATAAAGTCCCAGCCCCTCAGTCTGGCCTTCAGGGCCTCCCCTGCCTCCCCCTCCAGTGGGTGTACATGGCCTGGACACCAGCTATGGCCCCATTCTTCTCCTCCCTGGCCTGCGTGGGGTCCCCCCTGCCACCCAGTTCCCTTGTGACTCTGTCCACTTGGTGTTATGGGTCAGAGCTGCTGCTGAGGGCCCCAAAGGTGGTAAGCCAGGGTTGGGCACCATCCTTGTGCAGTCCAACTGGGCTGCTGGGCCCCTAGGGCAAATGAAGCCAGGGGTAGCTTTGGAATCATTGCTAGCACATCATCCCCTTGTCCTGCGAAACTTCCGTTAGCCCGATACAAACATCTTCGTAGATGCGGAATTCGAGAAGCCTGCAAGTCATGTCTGTGCTGCAAGCAGGGGTGCTACCCATTTCACACATGGGGAGACAGAGGCTGGGACAGGCCGACTCCCAGGGCTCGCCTAAGAGCCCTCTGTCTCCACCAGCCACATGTTCTCTCCCAGCAAGAAGCCCTCCTTGCCTTTACCGCTCTAGCTGCCAACGGAGCAGTGGTCATGGGTGCTTCACCCAGGAGGAAGCACACCCACCAGTAGCCCCCAGCAGTGCCAGCCTGGGGCTCTGATGCCCAGCCAGCTCTCTCCAGGGCCTGCTCACCAGCAAGATGCCCTTTCTAGGAGTCTGGGATTTGTTTGCACATTCATTTATATAAAAAACGTGGAACAGACAATTCCCATCAGAAGCGTGGGCAATGGCGGGAATCATACTGCCCCATGGTGAGAAATCAGTGATTTGTAACAAAGCATGTCAGACAGCGGGAAGCAGCTGGGGGGCTGCATGTAGTCCCCGGGGTGCTAAAGAAGTCATTTCTTGGCCATTTGCAAAAAAAAAAAAAAAAAAAAAGCTCCTACTCAGGTCCAAATATACTCAATGCTACTGAGTAGACTTTTCCCCAGGTGGCCTGTGGATGTCACCAGGCTGGACCTAATGTAATGACCTGTTCCTTTTCTTTTTTTAAGGTTTTATTTATTTGAGAGAGGGGGACGTCAGGCAGGGGGACGTCAGAGGGAGAGGGAGAAATAAACTCCACGCTGAGCAGGGAGCCTGACATGGGGCTCGATCCCAGGACCCCAGGATCACAACCTGGGCCAAAGGCAGACACTCAACCAAGCCACCCAGGTGCCCCTAATGACCTGTTCCTAAGGAGCTGGCTGGCCTGTGAGTCTGGGGTCTTTGCTCAATGCTGAACTTGGCAGCAGAGGCCTTCACCAGGCACATGGCTACCATGTGTCAGCACCCCTGGTGGCCTGGACTGGACCAGCTTCATTTTGAGGCCCACAGCCAGGGTGAGCTGGGGTGTGAAGGGGAGCCTGCATATAGTGAGGGGAATGTTGCCCCTTGGTTCTGATCCTCTACGAAGGCTCTCCTGATCACAGAAGGGCTGTCCCTGTCCCTGGTTACAATCACAGGGTCGGGGCCAGAGGTCTGGCATTCGCTGTCTCCATCAGTTTTTGATGTGCCTTGGACAAGTCATTTCTCCTCTCTGGGCCTCAGTTTCCTCATCTGTAAAATGGGATGGTCATGGCATTCAATGCCAGGACCACTGCGAGG
Organism: Mirounga angustirostris; assembly: GCF_029215605.1. Taxonomy (NCBI): domain Eukaryota; kingdom Metazoa; phylum Chordata; class Mammalia; order Carnivora; family Phocidae; genus Mirounga; species Mirounga angustirostris. The sequence continues at coordinate 66,481,638 of NW_026991722.1, forward strand.
AGCATTGAAGGTGCTGGTGTGAGAAGAACCTGGGTCTGTTGGGCCTTGTCCTGTGGCTGCTGCTGCCCAGTGGGCACTCTCCCATGCCACTCATTGCCCCTTGCCCTGGCACAGGGGTGTCTGTTGTCTCCTCTCAGCTCTCAGTGGCGGGGCCCCCTCCCTGCACCCCCAGCACAGAGCCGCTGTGGGACGCCATGGTCCCAGCGCAGGAGCAGCTCCATGGGCTGGAGGGAGACAGGCCTGACTGCAGACCTGGGCTCAGCCAGTCAGCACCTGACAGGTTCCTGGGGCCGGCAGCACCTCTGTGCTGACCACAGGTTCTGGGGCCACTTGGCTCCTCAGGGCACCTCCTGTGACTGCTCAGCCTGGAGATGCGATGGCCACTGGGCCCTGCCCTCAGCGGTGTGAGGCTTGCCTCCTCACAGGAGGCACCCTTAGCTTTTCAGGGGTGCACAGGACAGCCCCGAGTGCCAGGCGGAGCACCTCGTGATGACTGTTTCCCCAATTTGATGGTCAAGCCTGGGAGCTATGGCACAGCAGGGCTGCCTTTGGTTTCCTTGCGTGCTGGCTGGGTGGGAGAGGGCTGGTTCCCAGAGACCCAGCCTTGAACCCAAGCATGGGCACTCAAGGACAGCCCCTGCACTTTGCAAATGAGCAGAATGGGCCCCACAACAGGCAAAGGGGTCTGTCTGGACGTTTCCTGCATGGCATCTTCTAGCACGTCTGACTCCCACTGATTTGCGAGTTCACTGGCCTGCCTGAGGGAGAGAGGCCAGCAGGTGTCCTCCAGGCTGTGGTTCTTGGGTCCCTCTCTGAGTGAATTCTGGCTCCCCCCCCGCCCCCCCCCCCCCCGCTCATGCCTGGGGGTTGGGGAATGTTCAGCCCTCCCAAGGCACTGTAGTTTCTAGAGAAAGGTAGGGGAACGGGTAAGGGAGCTGGCTAATGACTACCAGCCTGCTTTGGGTTTTTCTAAACTGTCCGTCTTGGGGCCTCTAATTTCAGTTTCCAGCCCTCCTTCCTCGTGGGCCATCCTACCTCTCTCCCAAAGCCTGCGCCAGCTTCTCGAGGGTCACACAGCTTGCTTCCACAACTTTTGAGTGTGGGGTCTTGTATGCAGCATATCTGCAACTTAATAGGCTTTTGGGGCGGTGGCCTGCTTTTGGAGCTGGGGATCCTTCAGCGTCTCTTTACTGTAGCCTAACTAACCCACAGAGTAATGTACACATCACTTTCCAGCAGCACCAAACTGTGGGCAGGCGGGCAAGACAAAGACCTCCATCCATTGCACACCTCCTGACAGACACCTATAGCTCAGGGTGCCCAGAGGGCAGGGTCTTTCCTGTTCTCTCCTCACAGGCCACCACAGGTGTTGTTAGGACCCAGGTCCTGTTTGTGGTGACTCACTGACCACCCCTGGACTGACCACCAAGCTATGGGGAAGGGGCAGGGGCATGCTCTGAACCACTCTCCATCCCCAAATTTCTTGACTGAGCTCTTGGGGCAAAGTCTGGACACCCTTGCGGGGGGGCACACTGGCCCTTCATGATCTGGGTGTTCTCATCTTTCTCCCCAGCCCCCACCTCCATGTGACTCCCTGTTCCTGGCCCTCACCTGCTCCGAGGTGCCTTGCACAGACTGCCACTAGCCTGTATCACTCTGGGCAAGATGCTTGCTTCTCAGTGCCCCGGGCCCTTATCTGTGAGGCAGGGATACCAGCCTCACAAAGCGGGGTGGCTTTAAATGGAGAAAATGCCTACAAAGACTCACACTCGCTATTTTCGTCATTGGTTGTGGGGCCCTGGGTCCTCTACCTCTTGGGCCTTGGGTCCCCATCTGGCTGTAGGGTGGGTGGAGCCACAGGCATGCTGCGTGGCACCTGGCCAGGTGTGCCTGGCCCAAAGCAGGTGCTCAGCCAACCTTGCTGCCCTGTTGCCATCACATGGGTCTCCCACTGTCCTGTTCTAGGAAGGGGAAGGCTGTGCGGATGCTGCTCCTTGCTCCCCTTGGGGCCCCCAGGAAGCCTGAGCACACTCCCAGTTGCCTTGGTTTCCATACCAGCTCCCAGCTCTGTAGTCCTCCTGGGACACTGGTCCAGTCCATCCTGTTCCCAACACCCTCTTCTCTTGTGTGGACACACATCCCAGGGCTGATGGGACCTGTACCTGCCTACCCTCCAGGGTCTTGGGCAGCCATATGCAAATGTCAACTCATGCTGAACATGCCATCAGCCAGACCCTTGGAACACAGGGGAGGCCAACTGGGGGCCTGCCCTGTACTGATGGGTATATTTCACTGAGTGGGAGATATGCCAGGAGGTGGTAGCATGTGATATGTTGCATGGCTGGGGAAGGCTCTGTACTGACCCATCCTATCTCCCTGTCTGCTCCCTCTCCCCCAAGTTCCCACCCCCCAGGGTCTGGTGCAGGGCTCACTGTGGTCACAGCACACGGCAAGGCTAGCTGGCCCAACCAGGAGTCCACAGGGGTCTCCAGCCCTAGACCTCACATAAAATGCAGGTGACATCAAGGTTTCAACTCTTCCCAGCACCAGCCTGAACCCTGGGGTCCAGGTGACTTGGAACTCCAGCCTGCCAACACTTCAACACCCCTTCCTTGCTTCCTTAGCTTCCTGGTAGACCCTCTCCAGGGGCCCTTCTGCGTGAGATGCTGTTCTAAGCATAAGGGAGATGGAGAGGTGAGCCAACAGCCCTGTTCTCAATGAGCCAGTCCTGGGCAGGATGAAATGAACGAAGTGGTGTGGTGGCTGTGGAGTGGCCAACGAGGGTCAGAACCCTTGATCTGCCAGCCACCAGCTCTTAGCTGTCCCAAGCCTCAGTTTCCCCACCTGTAAAATGAAGTCTGTTAGTGTGTCTCCTCACAGGGTGGCTGAGGACTAAAGCATGACATTCAGGGAAAGCTCAGTCCCCATGCCCAGGCACTGTGGCTGCGAGTGGCCATCATGGGTATGACTGAGATAAAAGGGGAGGCTTCCTGGAGGAGGGGGCATCTCTACTGGGCCTTATGGGGGGTCGGGCAGGGAAAGGCACTGGAGTAAAGATCAGCAAAGGCACAGAGCTGCAGTGTAGGCAAGCTGGTAGGGGTGGTGGAGGGGATGCAGTGGGGGGTCAAGGCCTGGCACTGGCTCAGCTGGGGCTCCAGAGCCCAGGGAGTCTCTGTCCTGTCCTGAGACTCAGTTTCCTCATCTCTAGGATGAGGTCTCAGTTTTGTTATAACCTGGAAAGCTCAAGTCTGTCCATTGTAGAAAAGCCTGGAGTGTTTGTTCACGGGAACTGTGAATTCAGCTTTTCACACTGGAAGTAGGGCTGGAAGGCTGGGCTATGCACATGAATGAGTTCCATTCACCATGGATGGAGCTGGCCCCGATGCGGCCCACCCTGTAGCTGAGACACTGGGCCTGGCCCTGGGCAGTGGAGTGCCAGGTTCCAAGGGCGCTGAGAGCGGGACCAGGGCAATTAGCCTGCCTGGCAGCACCATGGCTGGATGGGCCAAAGGGGAGGTTTCATTTGGGTCTGGACATCAAAACTGGCACCCTTCACCCAACAGCCAAGCCTCCGGCCCCCATGGACTCCCTCTATGGTGGAAGCTTGGGGGCACCAAGGTTGGGGGCTGCCTGTCAGCTGGCAGGGTGTGGTCTGAGGAGTGGGGGAGTGCTGACCCAGTGAGTGGCATGTCCCAGTGGGCAGTCTGGTGCCCACCCTCAGTGCAGTGCCAACTGCCCCTCCACCCCCCCCCCCCCCAGGATCCTGTGCTCTGGGCCTGGTAGGTGGGAGGAGCCTCCAAGACTTCCCTGGCCCATCCTGAGCCCTACTAAGGCAAAGTTGGCTTTGGTGTCCCCAGACTTCTCCAGTGGGAAGAGGGCGAGTGTGCCCTACCCTCAGACCTATGCCCTGAGTTCCTGGCAGGAAGGAGCACGGGGTGGGCGGGACCGGTGTTAGACGCGTTTGCAGCTGTGGACTGGTGTAAAGACAGACAGGGTTGTGCCTGCAGAGTAAAATCACTCCAAGGATGGTGTCAGTCACTCAGGAAAACAGCTGATTCTTTGTCTCCAAAGAAGTGGGGGGCGGGGGGGCAGGTCTTTGGGGGTGAGAGAGGAGTATGTGTGTGTTTCTCTTCATGTGAAGCTGCAGAGAAGTCTAGGATGGCCTGGGGGTGCTCAGGTGGCCCTGCTGGGTGGCCGCGGGAAGCCGCTGGAGGCTGATCGTGGGGTGCCCCAGCCCAAGGCTCTGGGAGCAAGAGGCTAGGCCGGGCCCAGACTGCAGGCTGCCCGGTGGCTCAAAGCCCTTTGCTTCCCCAGCCAGTCCACTGAGGGTCCTCATCCTTCCAGGGTTCAATTCTCTTTTGGGCTCCAGCTTGTCCAAGGGGAGCTCAGAGCCACAAGACCCTGGCCTGTGTCTACCCGCAGGTGGAGGAGTGCAGACAGGAGGGCTCCCATGGGAACAGGGTGGTGGTGGCAAGAAGTAGAGCAAGAGCCCCAGGCTGGGCTGGAGGCCCCCTCCCACTGTGCCTTGGGGGCTATCCCTAGGGGTAGTGGAAGAGGGACAGGGACTGTGAGGAGCAGGAGACAGGGTGGGATCCTGGCACGAGAAGGATGCTAGGACCAGCAGAGCCTCATCCGGGCACAGGCCTTGTGCTGTTGTCACAGAGATGCTCTTGGGTCAACGTTAGGATACTCAGCTCTCCTTTCAGAGGAGCTATGGCCAACAGTGAGGACCTGTGGTCAAGCAGCCTTCTTGGGCTCCAGGACACCCTTCGCCATTCACCTCTGTGGAGAAGCATCTCCTGCCAGCCTGCTGCCTGTCCCCATGCCCCACCACACCCCACGCAGACGGCAGGCAGTGCCTGGGCTTTCTGGGGTCTCCGTTGGCTGCTGGGCTGAGCTCGCCTTGCCTTGCCTGGTTGGAGCCTAGAGATTTCTGGCTGCACCCCTGACCCGTGGACAGATGGCCGTGTTCCAGGGCAGGCTCTCCCAGGCTCTGCCACTCCCCTTTTGAGCCGGAGGGGGAGGCCACTGTACACACTCCCCTGAACTCGAGGAGCTTGGGACGCATTTGGGAGGCGATGGTAGAGGAAAGGGATGGGCACACAGACAAAAACCACACAGAGAGGCAGCATTGCTGCTCCTCAGCAGAGGCCCAGTGCGGGAGCAGGTGGAGGAGGTCTGTCGGCTCACGCCTGCAGGGACAGGGACAGGATGCTCGGGGCTCCCCGGGCAGCCCCAGCTCAAGGCTGTCACCTGCTGGAATTCATGTTTCTCCACCCCCTTCCCCTGCCCCACGGTATGTGTCCCCTCATTGGGAGTGTCTCCTGCAGGGCAGGACCTGTGTGTTCAGCTCACCCAGGCCTGGATGGAAATCACCGTGATCCTGTGCGGACAAGAGGGCCGATGTGGTTATGGCCCAACCGCCCACAGGGAGACAGCGGGCAAGGAGGGCTCTGAGTTGCTCTCTGTGCTCACCGGGCTGAGGATCATGGCAGCCCCTCAGGTCCTCCCAAATGCTGAGCTGCTGAGTTTGTCATCGCAGCTGCGACCCAGGGTGGCTGCTCCCCTCCCTCTGTTGAGCTGAGTACTCAGATGCTCAGTTGACTCACTGCTGTTGCCATGGCAACTGAGGAGAAAGCCTCCACCCTCAGAGCCTCACACAGCAACACAGACCGATGGCAGGAGGAGGCTGCTGATCTTGAGCTGGGCCAGGTGTCCCTTCACAGGGGCACACAGGCCTGGCCCTGGCTGGCTGGCCTGAGAAACGTTGTCCATAACTACCTACGTGTTGGGGAGAAGCAGGGGAGGGTCTCTGGGAGTTGAGGGGACCCCACTCTTCCTGCGGGACAGGGTAGTGGGCAGGGAAGAGGGGAGGTCCTTCCAGTGACCCACTCCTGGCTGAAGCACCCCTGGGTGGAGGGGACCTCCCGATGGGAGAGGAGGTTAGGTGCTGGCAGTGTTCGCCCCTACAGCTGCCCCTGGTGGCTCTGCGCCTTGCTTCTTCCCTTGTGTGGAGACTACCATGATGCCCGCATGTCCAGCTCTGTTCATCTCAGGAAAGAGGCTGTAAGGGGATCCTCCCAATATTCCCATTTTACAGATGTAGAAACGGGCTCAGAGGGTTTGCCTGGCCTGCCTAGGCCCAGCTGCCAGGCCTAACCGCCCCCCAACAAGGAGAGCCCCAGACAATCACAGCCACCCAGGCCTGGTCATCCCCCGGTCCCCAGCTATTGGCCTCAGGAAAGGGGGACACATCTGGGGACAGAGCTGGATGACCGGGGTCCAGACCAATGTGGTTAGCATTTCCCACTTCTTCCTCCCACAAACCTAAATGCTGCCTTGTCAGACTGGAGAACTGGATTAATGAGGCTAATGAATCGATGAGCCCCTGACTGTCCCTGGAGCCAATCTGCAGGGACAGCACAGAGAGGAGAGCCACCAGAGCAACGCGGGTGAGCCAGAAATCACTGTCGCTCCCCCTCCCCTCCTCCCGGGCATTCAGGGCCTCTGGGGCAAGCAGCATTCTCCCTCAGGACAGCTCCTGCTGCCCTCTGTTGCCCAGGCCCAGGTCAGCTGCCCATCCCCCAAACCTAGGCCCTCGAGGCCACGGAGCTGCGCTGGCCCTGTAGCTGTGTGTAAGCCCTCAGGATGCCCAGGCCAAGACAGACGGACACAGCCCTGTCCACACACAGGGACAGCAGCTCATGCCCCTCCCTCCCCTCCATCAGTCACAGCCACCAGGGGCTTCCTCTCCTCAGCACCCCCACCCTCCCACTCCATGGTTTCCTATCCCACTCTGTTCTCGTGGCCTCCCCGGTGTAGGCCCTGGCTACCCTTGCTCTCTGACCCTTGGTCAGATGTCCACTCAGATCAGCATCTGACCCCCTTTTCTCTCTGGCTCCTTTCAGCTTTAAGGCTCCCTGGGTGGCATGTGTGGGACAGTCTGGAAGTGTCAGTGGCTGATCCCTTAGCAATGCAGCAAGCAACCCTATAGGGTGGAGGCCTGGGTGAGGAGCCCTCAGACTCTGTCTGCTCCAGCAGGGCTGCCCACGCACTGTGCGGCCAGGCCCACGGAGGGCTGCCTTGGTTCTCCTTGAACTTTACTGGACAGCCTCGGGTCCTGCGAGCCAGGAGACAGCAGTTATTTTCGGCTACCATGCAATGAGTCACAATAGAAATGTGGTCAATAGGCAATAATGTGAGGAAGCTGGAGGCCCAGCATCCCACTCACTGAGCACCACTGGGTGCAGCACTGAGATTCAGGCCCAACCTCTGCCCGCTGCTTTGGCTGCCCTTCTAGTCCCCTTTCTCTGGACCCCAGTTGGTCACTTGGCTACATCTTAAGCTCCTACTGAGTGTAGTGTGCACTCCTGCCTCGAGGGACAAAGAAGAGCAAGGAGCAGTCCTGGCTTATGAGAACGGAGTCCCCCTAGGGGAAGGACACATATGCCACTAACTGTCCAAGCTGGAGGGCAGGCGGCACGGAGGGAGGGGCCACATCTGGGCACTGATGAATGAGCTGACTTCTGCCACCAGAGGAAGAGGCGTCCCAGGCTGTGGGCACAAGCCTAGCTGAGGCTGGGGGGGTGGGTGGCTCTGGCATGCAGAGGGCCCCGTGTCAGGCTGTGGGCTCTGCCTGCATCCCGTCCCATTGATGGTACCTCCAGACGCACCCGGAATCTGTCCACACCTCTCCTTCCCAGTGCTCCCCCCTTCATCTCTTGCCAGACCATCTCCCGGCTTTCTGCTCTGGGGCTCTCTCCCCATGACCCTACCACAACAAAACCTAACCTTTCCAGTCGTTTCTATCACAGAAGATGATACCGCGCTTTCCCCCAGCTCCCTGACTCATTCTTCCCCTCCCTGCCTGAGGGCCGCGGCCACCGCTGTGCTGTTCCTTCCCTGGGGTCCCCACAGAGAGGGTCAGCTCTCCAACGCCTTCCCTGACCCCCCACCTGAAGCACGACCTCAACCGTCTGTTAATTTGCCACACAGCTTCAAGCGCCATCGGACCCCGTTCTTGCCATTGCTCATCATCTGCCGTGAGCACAGTGCCCCGTCTGTCAGGGGCACAGGTCTCTCCAGCACCCAGCCACGGTGGTCTGCCGAACGCGGGGTGACGGCAGCAGGGCCAGATGGCGCACACTGTGGGCGATCGTTCGGTGTGGCAGCCATGTGTGCGGGGCCAGGGTGGGGTGGGAGGAGCCACGGGCGCCCAGGGCCCCTGCCCCGCCCTCCCGCACAGGTGCACTGCCCTGGGCCTGGCCCACAGATGGCCTGCGGGCCTCACACTGCTCACACTGCTCCCAGGGGCCATCGAGGAGAGCAGGGCCAGGCCTCCCTCCTTGGTCTTTCACTGACAGTTGGTCCCGTCCTTTCTCACTTCAGCTCCGTCGCTCAGTGGATCAATCTGGCAAAACGAGCTGAAAAGGCGTTTGATAAGCGGGAGCTCTTCCGGCTTTAAAACGATCAGGATCTACCTGATCCCGTGTCTTGGTGGATGCAGTCTTGGGTTTTATTTTCCTGTTTCCGTCCCCCGTGGCCAGCCCCCAGGGGGTTTTGTGTAGACGCCCCAGGCCCCGACTCCACGGGTGTGTTCCTGTCCACGCCATGTGGGATGGGCCTGCCTGGTTCCTGCTTCTACCACCCCCAGCCTCTGGGGCCACCTGCAGACGAATAGCCCTGAGGCCACAGGACGCCCTGCTAGAGTGGAGATTAGCATGTGGCACAGAAAGATTAGCAACTCAGGGCGGCACACCTCATGAGTGCCCTTGGACAGTCGCAGGTTTTCATGGGGCCCTTGACCTTCCCACCACCTTCTCCTCTCCTTTTCTTTCCCAGGTCCCTCCTGCCCCAGGGTCCTGCTTGCTGCACGCCTAGGCAAGGAGGGAAGGGGACAGAAGGGTCAGGAGAGGCCCATTTTAAAGTGCCCAGCCCTGCAGGCCTTGGGCCAGCAACAGATGGGGCTTCTCTGGGGTGGGAGTGTGTTCCAACCTCTGCAGAAGTCAGTCACTGCTTGCCTATCCCCGTGCCCCCCAATCCAGTGACAACTGCAATGCTCATAGTAACAGCACCGGCTAGGCCTGCCACTTTAAACAGCAAAGTCTGTTTAAACAAGATAACAGGCTGCTGGTAAAGCTGAAACTCGGGTCCTAATAGCCTAAACCCCTCTGAACCTGCCAGAAACAGGGAATAGCTACTTCCTGCCTCACCCAGCAGTTTAGCTTTGGACCACCTGCCTCTGATGCCTTCCACCCAGCTTGGCACACACCCTCCGTGGGCCATTCTGTTTGCTGGTCCCTGGCTTCCCCATGTGTACAGGGAGGGGGACTAGGGGGACCCGAAGTAAGAGCAAGGGTGGGAGCATCTCAACCCCCCTCCCCGCCACGGCAGGGGAGAGCCAAGGATCCTCCTTAGAAGGTGACAGAGGGACGAGCTGGGCCACCTGGGGAACCTGTTCTTAGAACCTGAGTTCCCTCGTCTGTGTGGTGGGTGTCTCAGGTTTGCATGGGCTTAGAGGTTTGCATGCAGCGCCCCATGACTGCATCTGGGGGTCTAGTCTCTGTCCTCTGCCCTCGTCTTCCCACCTGGATGTCAACCCCTGGGGACTGAGGGCTGAGGCCTGCGTACCACCGACTCTCCCACGGTGCCTGGCACAGGGCTGAGAACCAGGGCACCTCAATACAAGTGTGGTCACTCCAGCTCGCCTCCTTCCATTTCTTCTGTGGCCAACCACAGCCCACACAGCCATCTGAGCTCTGGGCCAATGCTGTGCCCCAGCCCCGTGGGCTGCCTGGACTCCTCAGGAGCTGTGCAAGGGACGAGGGGCCTGGACCTGGGCAGCCCAGGCCACACAACACCCCTGGGGCCCCAGCTGACTGAACTGCCCCCTGGGTTTCTGAGTGGGCCGACCAGGACACCCGCACCCCAAATACACACATCGCTTGGTTTGCTTTCTGCTCTCACTGAACCTCAGAATCAATGATCCCACTCCCACAAGAATCGGCACAGCCCTGGGGAGGCAGAGCCTCAGGGTTAGTGCGACATGGGTGGGGAGTGTCCTGTCACTTGAGGAGTTAGCTTAGGTATGAGAAACGACTCTTAGTTCGGGGCAGCAAATTCCCAGGACAACGTGGGAAGCATCTGCTCTGAAAGGGCCTGGAGCTCCCATGTTCTGGTCCCCTGCCTCATGCACGGGCCCAGAGAGGGCAGGGGTCCCTGGGCCACCCAGCAGGCCACTGGCCTTGTTGGATGGAGTCTAGGCTGTGGCCCTGCCCGCCTCCTCCCCCCACCGCCTCAGGGAGGAAGACTTCTTTCAATCCATTTTTGCTTTGGCTGAAATGAGAACTGTTTCCTATTTGTTTTTGTGTTAAATCTTGTCAGCTTGATCCAGGTCCCCCTGCTGTCAGTCACTGACGGGAAATTAGCAAACAGCAGGACGCAGGTGCGTGCAGACTGGAAGCTGGCAACACAGATTACAGGCCCGGCCCGGCGCTTGCAGACCATCCCTGTCACCGAGGGAGGAAACTGCAGTGCAAAAAACTCTCCGTATTTTCAGCTCCGGGGGACCCCCTGGAACCCACTAGCCTAACACCCTTGCCTGACCCTGTTCAGCAAGGAGCATGCTTCTGCACTCCTGGGCATAGCCCCGGGCCACACCTCCAGGAGCAAAGGCCGCTGAAAGCACTGGCAGCCAGTTCCTGCAGGGACATGGGAAGCTGGGGCCCAGGGCAGCGGCGGGGGTGGGGGGAGCAGATATCTTCATGGGGAACCTTTGTCTGTGGGTTATTACTGCCCTGACCCTGGCTTCTCCATCTGTAGGGTGGTGAAAGGGGCTAGGGCTAGTGCAGTCTTCTGGGTATCAGCCCCGGTGAGACTGATCTGTGGCAGAGCCTCTCCCAAGGGAGGACTGCCCGTGTGTATGCTGGCGCAGCCACACAGTCGGGATGTGATTTAGGGAATTCTGCCGACCGTGGGACCCCATGGATCCCGGGCACTGCCAGGACAGGGATCTCCAAGCCTGGGAATGACGGTTGCTGGCCCAGCGCCCGTCACTGCGTTTGCCCAAGGCGGTGGCGGCTGGCTTCATCCCGCCCGGGATGCGGTTACTGTCATCGACACACCCCATACCTTGCTAGGTTTTCAGCAGCAGACAGTGCTCTCCTGGGGCTCGCCCTGGCCAGCTCTGCCCCAGCCTCTCAGCCCGTTCACAGGCAAGGCAGGGAGGGGAGACAAAGTGGGAAGGGCCCCATTTCTGGCCTCAAGCCCTCGTCTTTACTTGGGAGACAGCCTTGGTCTTCAGGACGTGCAGCTCAGGAGTCACTGCCTCCTGCGAGGGCCCCCAAACACCGTGACCACCTCTACCTGTCCCCACCTGCTTCAGTAGGCCCGTGCCAGCGCATTGTCCCAGATAGGCAGCATTGGGGGAGAGCTTGGGGTGGCTCAGGGTGATGCCCAGGCCAGGCCACAGGTGGGCAGGAGAGTCTGGGTTGTGGGGCTACAGAGCCCCAGCAGCTCTGCCTGCAGACAGAGTGTCAGGTGGGAGTAGGGACAAGATCTGGAAGTCCAGAGGCTGGACTCGCACAGTGGGACAGCCCTGAGGGATCATCAGGCCTCCGCCCGCCACCGGCTCCTTGCTGACCAGAAGAGACGTCCTGCCTTCCCCATACCACTGTCGCTGGGGGACTGGGATGCCCCCGGGAGGAACATGTCCTGGCCCGGGCCTGGCAGTGCCCCAGTGCCTTTGCTCTGAGAGCCCTATGCCAGGTCCCCTGGTCAGCCGGGCTATAAAAAGCCCCCAGAGTGTCTGAGTGTCAGAGCAGACCATGAAAGGCCCGTCCAGCACCGCCCTCATCCTGATGTTTCTACGATGTCATATCATATCCTGGGGGGCACTTGCAGCCTGGCTCTGGGAGGCATGTGTGGGACTAAGCGGGGAGGTGGGCAGGATGGCTATCAGTAGGCTCCCCGGGGCCCAGCCTGCTCTGTAGTGGGCTGACCTTGGCCTTGGGGGACCTCAGCTGTGTGCAGGCTCAGCCCATGTGCTAGTCCAGGGGGAGCTCATGGCTATCTCTTATGAGAGGAAAATGAAATGGCAGGAGAGTACCATGTTCCTTATAGGCCTGTGCTGATTCCCATACCGCCTTCCCTGTCACCCACACCAGGCAGGGTCATAGGTGAGGCCAAGGGGGCTAGGAGAGGTTCACGGTCCTGCTGAGCTGCCCCGGGGCTAAACTCCCAACACCTGTACTCTCTTCCATCAGAACACGAGCCCCACAGTTCCAGGCCCTGTGGGTGCCAAGCACAGGCACAGGTAAAGGCAGAGATCATCAAAACTATGTCTTGTCCTTGAGCGGAGGGGCTGTCCCACTTTACAGATGAGGAAGCCAAGACTGGATCCGATCATCCAAGTGGAGGCTGCGCAGGACCAGGGAGCCCGACTGAATACTGAATAAAGAGCCACGGAGGAGAAGGCTCCCCTCAGTGCTTTCCTGCTGGCCCAGGGGTGGGAAGCCATCCAAGAACTAAAGGTTGCCTCAGTCAGCCCAGGGCCTTTGGCTGACTGTGGTTTTATTAATGAAATTAGAGAAAGTGCATGAGCCAGGGAGATGCCAACTGGGGGTGAGGAAGGCAGGACTGGGGAGGGGGGCCCTGTAGCCCAGGCTCTCGGGCCAGCCAGAGCTTGTTCTCTGGGTCTGAGGACACGTGTCCAGTTGGGAGCCATGCACAGGGAGTAGGGGTGCCTTTCGCTCCATCCTCAGTGTCCCCCTCAGATGCCCACAGCCCTGTCCCTCCCCCTAGCTGTTACTCCAATCTCCCTAAAAACTCTAGATCGTTAGAGCCAGTGGGCTCTCGGGCGCCCTCCCACCCGCAACCTGTTAGCACAGAAGCATTTCTGGTGTTCTTCAGGGCTGTTGTGGAACTCCCCTGGATGGTAGACCTCCAACGTCCCCATCTATGCCAGTTACTGAGGGTCCCCAAGTCAGCTTGGCCCCCCTGCTCTTAGTCTCCTCCCTGCAGTCCGTTCTTGGTCAGTGGACAAGTTGTTTTTCAGTTCCCGGATTATAGAAATCCCTTAAAATAATAATCCGTGTCTTAAAACCCAGAGCTGTTCTGATGTGTGCTCAAGGAACAGAACTAATGTGCTGGGGAAATGAATTATCCCACTGGCTGGGTGGCCGAGTGGGATGCAGGCTGGCAAGTTCTACCGTGAAGCTCCTGGTAAGCACAGAATGGAGATGTTCTGAGTCAGCGGAAGGGGCATCCTCTAGAGCAGATCAGATGGCACAGGGGGAAGCGCATAGAGGGCAGGAGACGCAGCTGCCCCAGCGAACCCCAGTTCCACCACCCCAGGGTGTGCAGGCATCGATGTCCACCTCAGACTGCTGAGGACAGGATGCAGCACCCAGAGCCTTGCCCCTTCTGTAGGGCAGCCAGGACCCTAGCTCTCCACCCCCCACCCCCCAAGAGCCCCTCGGTCCTGCCTTTGCTGGCTGCTCCCACAGCCCCAGCCAGGCTGGATTCTGCAAGGTCACATTGAGTACAGATCATTACTCCCACCTTCATCTTAATCCACCCAGGCCCCTGATGCCTGGGCCCCCCTTCTCTCCTTCAAGCTGGTCTCTGGGGCAGAGCAGGCCCTCCCGGCTTCTCTAAACCCCGGCAGCTGCTTCCCAGGGGTGCCTTGAAGCCGACCACAGTGAGCACGGGGCCAGTGCAAGTGGGTGCTGGCACAGCCTCCCCAGCCCTTCAGGGGCTTCGTGATGCCCATCTCATCTAACCACACAGGAGGAAGGGGCATGATCACTTCTGTGCCTAGACGGTGAGCTCGCTGCACACAGGAGGTGTGTAAGAAATGCTTCCTGAATGAGTATCCCAAGGGCTTGTCCTCTCAGGTGGAGAAGAACACAGGATAGGCCCGAGCTTGAGCAGATGGTCTCATGTTAGTCTGCTAACGTGCTGACAGAGAGAAAGCAAAACTACCCAGCTCCGAGTCGGCTTCTCTGCGCTGAAAGGCTTCTCGTAAATCTGCCTGGGGAGAGTGGGGGGGCGGGGGGGGACCCGGGACGAGCATGGAGCCACTCTGGCAAATTACTGTTCTCAAACGAGATGAATGTGAACAGAAATAACACCTGCAGTCATAGGGCCAGAGCGGGGAATTGCTGAGTCTGAGAAAGAGGGACACTGCCCAGCTCTTCAAAAAGATGCAGATGGCGAATCGTGTAATTCACCTCTCAGTGAGCCTGCCCTGGCGCAGGCCCTCCTGGCTAGGGTTTGGGGTCACTGGCTGCAGTAGGTTGCTGAATGTTTAACTGCCGGCCGGGAGGGGGGCTGATTTGTAGCATCTGCCAATTTCTCTGGTGTGAATACTCTCTCCTGGATGATTTTAAGCCACCAACATGATGTCAAACAGCTCACAAAGTTCCTAAAAATGGAAAAACTGGCACCTGTGAGCTGGTCCCAGCCAGCTCTAGCCCTTCAGTGGGCTGTGTGCAGAGAGGGAGGCTCACCTGGCTTTGGGCTCCCCCTGAGGCAGGTGGGGGGCCAGCTCTGCCAACATGGTGCAGAGAGTGCCTGCTTGCTCCCCTCCCTCAAGGCTTGTCAGCACTAAGGCAAGAGGCTGACCCCAACTTGTCTCTGAGGAAGGCCCACACCGGAGCCCAAGCTGGTTGACCTCCTGGTTGAGCCCAAGCTGGTTGACTACTAGGCTCAGAGATCTGAGGAATACTGTGGACGTCCCCATGCAGATTCTGCCAAAGCGCGTGGCAAAGTCGGTCATGGGGGAAGAGGCGAGGGATGGGGATGGTGTCCCGGCTGGGCTTAGTGACAGCCTGTGCCTGGGGGCGGGGGGAAGGGGCCTCCAGTGAAACAGCAGGAGGTGACCACCACGGAAGGGTGGCTGAGGTGCTCAATGCAGCGCTAGGTCCACAGGGATGAGGAGGTGGGGATAAATGAAAAGGCAGAATTAGGATCCCGAATGCAGTGTGGAGCTGGGACGGAGGAGCTGGTCATACTGAGCAGCAGGTGGGCCCGAGGCCAGGGCCCAGCCTCGTCCTTCTGTTTGGCAGACATCTGACGGAGGACTTACTCAGGGCAAGGAGTCAAGCACAGAGGTAGACAGGAAATGGGAGCCCTTGGAAGCTTCCAGAGCAACAGAGAAGGCAGAACGGAAGAAAGCGCTATGACAATGATCTCAGTGGCTGCATGTCTCCCTGGGAACAGAAGGAAGGAGGTCTCAGCCCAAGGAACTGAAGTATCAGTTGGCAAGTGCCAGGGGCCACATATAGGCATCAGGCTGTGCTGTGGGGGAGTGACGGCTGATGGCTGCTGCCTTCTCTACCCTCCCTCCACTCTGCCCTTGCCCATCACCCACTGGAGCAGACACCCCGTGGGGACTCACATGAAGCCCAGGGCCCTGGGGGAGCGAACACCCATCGCCACTGGCCACTCACTGAGTGGTGGCCATGGGCTCACGGCCAGGGTCCGCTGAGGTAGGGACCAGGTGGCCTTTGCCCTGTAGGGCTGGGACAAGGGCTGGGCCACAGAGCGAGGGACCCTGGAGCCCATATGGAGGTGGTGGTGGGGGGGACCGTTCACCAGTACCGACAGCACATCTGGGCCGACAGCAATCCAATTGTGAGTGCATGTGTGACCGTCCCCCTTGCAGCCAACCACAGAGGGAAAGAGCTGGTCTAAGCTGTAAAGGGGATGCCGCTGGGGAGAGCGTGTGGCCAGCTGAGCCCTGTGCCCGCTGTACCTGCTGCAGGAGGCACGTCATGGCCTGGCCCTCTTAGTGCCTTCGCCTCTACAGAGCAGCTCAGATCTGTGCCTGGGACTGTCCGCTCCAAGGAACCCAGGCCCCTCTGCCCGCCAGGCCCTGCCTCCTGGCTCTGGTCCAGGGTGTCTCTGATGTCTCAGGGTCATCCACGATTTGCGGAGGTTGCAACAAATTGGATGTGGCCCTGGCACATCATGAGATCAGAAGGAGAGGCTCAGGGAGACCCATGATGGGGTGGGGGTGGGGGTGGGGGTGGGGAAGGCCGGGGGCCTCCATGCAGGTCGATGGCACGCGTTTCCGCACTGTCCCAAGTCCCGATGGCATAATTCCCGCATCTATGTCCTCGTCCAGGTCAGAAGCAGGAGGCAGAGTGGGGCGGTGCTCTGCTCAGGCTGCCTGGGGTCCTGCCACTGATGGGGTGAGGGCTGACAGTGCCAGCCCTGACAGCCTCCCATGTCTCCTGAGCCCAAGGGGGTAAAGCAGTTCACGCCCCAAGGCTCTCCCTGGAGTACCCCTGTACCTACAGGATGCTCTGGAATCCCTGAGGGAGGATCCCAGCTCCCCATCCCCTGAGAGCCAGACTCAGCCCTGGGATACGTGATCGATGATCTCTAGGCCCCAGTGTCCCCATTTGCAAATCTGGCTGGTTAGGACACTAAAGGACATGTGAGATCCCTTCCAAATCTAAGCTGGGGTATCACCCACATCTGGCAGTTGCCCGTTCTGATCACCTCCTTTGGCCCAGCTCTGTGATCACCAGCTCTGCTAACCATAGGTAAAATCCTGTCTTACTGAATCCAATGCATCACCTTCAACAGGCCATTTCATGACACCACGCCATTTTTAAAGCACTAAATAACAAGCTCCCTTTAGGGCTGAATGACAAAGCAGTGCTAGGATGTGGGTACACAGTTTGTAGGACACTTTTGAGCAGCCCCCTCCCTCTGGGGCACATTGCACATGCCCCCCCCCTTAGGGCCCGGTACTTTCAGGGGCTCCCCAGAAGGGTTGAGTGTCCCAGTGGCTGCGCACCCAGAAGACAGGGCCCTGACCTCTGGCTCTTCCCCAGCCTGCATGCTTCCCACCCAGTCCAGTCTGCTAAGCACCACCGTGTGCCAGTCCTGTGCCCACAGCACATGCCATAGAGACTGGGTGGATGACGGGGCTTTGGGCCTGGCCTCATGGTGTGGTGGGAGCTGTCTAGAGGTCAGCTCCCCTGGAGGCTGAGGGTCCCAGGATGAGGAGGGGCCACTGGCCAGGGCTGGGCAGAGGTGACAACCAGTCTGGAGTCTGGTTATGTAGCACCCACCACCTGCAGAACTTGACCCCCTAAAGGGCATGTCCTCGTGTCCTACCCATCACCCCAGGGACACTCCTCAACACATGTCAGCCAGGTATCTGTTGGATAAGCAGCGGGGACACCAGGCCTCCCCCAGTGAGCCTTGCTGTGGCCCAGACCACACCTTGCTGTGGCCACAGTTGGTCCTGCATGAAAGCAAAGCAGGGGACACCTCTGGGAACTGCTCCCTGCCAGGTTCTGAAGGAGGGGGCAGGTGTCCCCAGGCAGCATGAGGTTTGTAGAAATGACACCGCAACCGTGCTGGGTGTGTGCACCCCCCCAAAGAGCTCCTTGTGTCATCGGGAAAGCTGGGTTCACCTCAGCATCTGGCCTCTGCAGAGCTGGTACAGAGCACGTACATAGCAGGTGCACAACAGGCCCTCTACAGGGCCGGGAACACCAAGGGCTCCACCGGAAAATGGGCAACTGGTGAGCTCCCTGTGGGTTTTCACGTGAGAACACTGACGCTTTATACCTGGGCCTTTTCATCTGTCTTTTCTGAAGAATCCTTCTACACTTAAGCAGCCGCAGAGTCCACTAGCACATCTGCAGGGGGCAGAGGTTGGGGGGGGCAAGTGCCCACCCCCTGTGCCTTCCGGGGGTTCCCAGCAGGGTGTTGGGGCCCCACCTGGTGGGGCGCTAAAGGGGAGGGGGCAGAGCCCCTGTGATGGCGGCTGAGCGAGGAACCCGCGGTGGGGCCTTGGGCACACAGCCTCTCGGGGCTGTCATGGTGGGATGGGTGGCCAGCCAGCACGGCCTCTGTGCCTGAGTGGGGCCGTGGCCGAGTCTCTGAGTTTAAAGCCCTATCTTTCTTTACTCCTGGAAGAGGCCACAGGACAGGCCCAGAAGGAAGGCAGAGCTGCCAGGAAGTGGTGCTCCCACAAAAGGTGGGCCAGAGGCAGGGAGCCCTGGCTTGGCCCCAGGCAGCAGGTGTGGCTCAGGGAGGGACCATGACTTGTCCTAAGCCTGGGCACCCCCACCTGTCCCCCCACCCATGACTGGGACAACAGGCACAGCTGCCGCCACCGCCCCACAGGATCGGTCAGGTGACACGTCCCTGAACTGTGCTCTAGCCTCCTGTGCTCTCTGAGGGGACCCCATGCGGGGACAGTAGAGGCCCCACCAGACTCTGGAGCCCCCAGGTGCCTGCCAGGGCTGTGTAGGGGGACGGGGCCCCAGGCAGGCCTGAGGACCCATTCAATCCTTCCAGGATCAGGGCGGGGAATCAGTATGAAGGCTGGGCGTGGTTCCTCGCGTCTGCTCGTTGCCATGGCCCACGGACGCCCCGGAATCTGCCTCCCCCTGCCCAGGTGCTGCCCTGCGCTCGCTGCAGCCCTCCACAGCCCTCCACGCCCAGGAGCCTAGAGATCCTGACGTTACCCTTGGCAACGTGCTGACGCAGATGCCAGCGGGCGGGGGGTGGGGGGGAGGTGGTGGTGGTGGCTGTGGCTTGTTTGCCAGGCATGGGGGCGGGGGGTGCTCAGCCAGTCGTTGTCAGAGAGAAGATGAGGCCTCAAGAGCCGAGCGGGAGAGAAGAGCTCTGAGGAGCCACGTCCAGAGCCCGGCACCGGGCAGGCCCCCAAGCTCCCCTGGCTGCTGCAAAAATCAGCATGGCTGGGTCTTGGCTGCCTCGCCTCTGCTGGGGCCCAGGGACAGTGGAGGGCCCTTGAAAAGAAGGCATGGGGGCAACCCTGTCCTGTCCCCGACGGGTGCGTTCGCCTTGGCCGGGCGGGAGGAGGGCAGGGGCACAGAAGAGCCGGGCCGGCGCGGCGGCGGCGGGAGCAGCCTGCGGGCTCCAGCAGAGGCAGGCTCTGCTCTCCGCCTGGCCCGGCTCTCCCCTGGGCGGCCAGCCCACCGCGGCGGCCAGCCGGCTGGAGGAACCACGGGGACTATTGTCTTTCCTCGGCAGCCTGTTTGTTTTCCAGCCTGAGATATTGCTGGTAGAGCATGAAAGGTCACAACTATTTGGAATCCAGTGAATTTCCAGCCTCGCTTGAGTTTCTCATGAAGAATTTCCTTTTCTGGGGAACAACCACCTCCCCAGGCCTGCTGAGACCAGGGTGGCGGCAGCGGTGGGGTGCAGGCCTGGCTGCTAGCCCCTCCTTTTAGAAAATGCCCTGAGCAGCTCCAGAGCCTGGCTGCCTCCAGGGGGGCAAATACAGGCCTTCCAGAAACCACCCCATTTGATAGCCAAATCCTTCCATGAGACATGGGACCATCTCAGGGCCCAGGGACCCCACCTCCCATGTCCTGCCACACCTGTGGGCACAGGCTTGGCCGGCAGAGCCTGCCAACAGACGGTCTGGGAGCCCAACCCCGGGCTGAAGGAACTTGCCATGCTTACCCTGGAGATGACAGACGAAGCAGCCCTGAGATCTAGGCCCCAGGAAGGCCCCAGAGCCCAGGCTATCACCAGCCTTTGGACAAACAGGCAGAAGCCCAGAGAGCTGAGCATGGGAGCACCGTGTGGCTGGTGGATCTGCTCTGGCACTGTCCTGGGGCCTCAACTGGACACCTGACCCTGGCCTTGCATCATGGCCTGGTCAGCCCCAAGCCCTCTGCTCGGAACAATGCCTCTTCAAGGAGCCTGACCTTGCCCGTCAGCTAGGATGTTCCCTCTGCCCAGAACCACACATGGCACTGAAGTGGGTACAGGCAGAAGAATAAGAGGAGCTAGAACCCCTAGAAACCACACAGTGCTGGGAGCAAGGCAGGCCCTGCCCACCGGGAGCTGCAGGCTTGTCCTGCCCTGTGCATTCAGCATCCTCAGCCCAGGCCCAGCTCTGGAGACACCCCTGGATGCACACAGGGCAGATGAGGGGAGCCCTGCTTCCTGTCTCCATGACCACCTGCAGCTGTTTCTTTCTCCTCCTCCAAGAGGCTGGACTTCCTTGAAAACCTGATGAAAGCCACAGACCCTCTCTCTATCCAGAAAAACGCTCAGGCATCCAGCATGGTCGCCACAGCCTGTAGCCATCCACAGGCTTTCTTGGGGCCGCAGGCTCAATTAAGACTCCCAGCTGAACCCAAAGAATAAAGCCACCACCTGCATTAAAAAAGATTGAGTGAAGGACCAAGCCCCTTCCTTGCCATCGCCCTGGTCCCTTGGACCCTGGAGGCTGACCCCCCCATTTCCCAGCATGGTGGGTCCCCCCCATGGCCATCCCCTGCCAGCCCACTGCCTCCCCAAGCCGCTGACACCCACAGGCCCATACCACTTACAGCTACTTATGGACCCGTTTGCCCCCAAGCCCCCCACCCCTAGGATCAAAGACCTCTTAAGGGCAGATTCCAGGTCTCTGCTCAGTGCTCCTGCCTGGCACAAAACCTCCTCTGCAGGACAGCCCAGGTTGGGCAGCCCGGGCCACCCCCACCCTGTCTGGCTGCTCAGACTCCACCACCACTCCTGGGCACCCAAGGACTCTGCGGTGCCTTGAGCACTGGGCCTTGTGCCTTGGCTGAGCCTGCATCGTGTTGCCCACCCCCTCCTTGCCAGGGGTCTGGCTCCCTTTCCTGCCCAGCAGCTCCTCCTGGAGCCCTCACTGGCTCAGCACCAACCCTGGCTGCCCCTTGGCACCTCCCCACACTGCATCCACTCTCGGGGGCCTCCACCCACCACCTGCCTTTGAGCCCCCTTCTCCACACAGTGGGTTCTTAGCCAAGGCTGAGGGCCTGAAAGAATCCCCACACCCACCCAACCCCTGGGGATTAAACCTCAGAAACAGTTCTTAACCCTGTGGCCGCCAGACTCCCAGGATCCAGATCCCTGGGCTGTGGGGCTGTGGCTGCAGTTCCCAGGACCCAGCACAGTGCCTGGGATTGGTAGAAGTTTTGTGTATTTACTGAATTGCTACATGGACCAACAACTGGTTGCCTGGCCTGGGCCTTGTCCCCACTCTTGTCCTGCAGAGCTGTCAACCTCCCTCCCAGCCTCCAAGGTTACTCCCCAGTGCATGTGACTGCACCCCAACCTCACCTGAAACAAAGCCCCTCACAGGGCCCAGCTTCCCCTTCTTCCTCCTCAGTGAGCCTTCCTTGACACCCAGGTGTCCAAGCCCCTCCCCTGGGCTCCAAGCAACATGCTCTTGGGGCTGAGGAGCAGGCCCCACACAGCAGAGGGATGGCCCTCTGCGCCCTGAGTATTTCAGGCACGGGGCGTGGGCTGCTTGTGGCACTGAGGCGGGGGCCACCTGGGTACCTTGGGGTCTCAGAGCACCTTGTCAGCAGCTGGGTGAGGGCACCCTTACCTGGTGGAGCCCGAGGGTGTGGTGGTTCCTCAGAGGGTATTCAGAGCCCTGAGGGCCTGTCAGGGCACCAAGGTCAGAGTGGGACCTGTCCATGCTAGGGTGGCCACCAAGAGAGCTGACAGCAGGTGCTACCCCAAGGTCCTAGAGTGCCCTTGATACCTAGCACCGTCCGCACTGTGCTCCCAGGACAGCACCCCGCCGGAGCCACCATGGCTCCCCTCCTGACTACAGCCTCTCCTGCCCTGGGCGGCCCATACCCTCAAGCCCACCCACTTCCCAAGGAGCCAGCGGGGGCAGGAACAAGCAGAGGAAAAGCCCGGCACACTTACCGTCTGGTTGTCCTCGTAGAGTTTCAGGTCGTAGCCACTAAGCTCCACACAGAAGATGATGGCTGTGACGCCCTCGAAACAGTGGATCCATTTTTTGCGCTCCGACCTCTGCCCGCCCACATCCACCATCTTGAAGGTGAGCTCCTTGAAGGTGAACTTGTTCTCCACGATGCCCGTGGTCATGTCCCGGGAGCGCAGAATGTCCTCGACGGTGGGGATGTAGTCGGGCGCGGCGATGCGCTCCAGGTCGTTCAGGTAGTAGGCGGCGTTGTCCTCCAGGTGGTACTCACTGGAGCGGCCGAAGCAGGCCTGCGCCCCGGGGTCGGCCCACAGCCGCCGCATGACGCCCAGCAGCTCCGGTGTGATCTCGCCCTTGCTCTCCGCAGGGCCCGTGAGCGCGAAGAGCTGGACGGCGTCGTAGGCACGGTCCGGGTTGTGGAAGTCGATCTTGAGGGCGGCCAGAGCGCGGATGATGCGGGTCAGCGAGTCGATGGCGTTGTAGATGATGAGGGGCTTGTACTCCTTGCAGGCCTCCAGGTTGAAGCCCCCGCTGTGGATGATCTTCATCTGCTTCACGATGGTGCTCTTGCCTGAGTTGCTGGTGCCCAGCAGGAGCAGCTTGATCTCGCGGCGCTGCCGCTGGCTCTCGGAGCGCAGATGGCGGTCAATTCTCCGGGACCGCCGCGCTGCCTCTTTCTCCTCTGAGCTTTGCCGACATCCCATGGTCCGGCAGCGGCGGGCCCAGATGCAGAGCACGGGACGGGGCACCTCCCCCTGTCGCCACCGAGCAGGGGACGCTGAAGACGTGGGCCGGGTGAGCCCGGCAGAAGGAGCCCTGCTGTCCTCGAAGCGCTCAGCGCGGGTGCGGGGGCGAGGCCATGCCACGCTGCAGCCCCTGCCCCAGCACCTCTTCTCCAGCTGGCATGGCGATCGCCTGTTGCGAGGAGGTGGCCGGGCCCTCCCTCTAGTGACACTCCACCTGCGCAGGCCACCGTGGGGCCCGGTATGCCGCAGTCATCCCCTGTCCTCCCGACGGTGGGCAGCTGCACTCTAGCGTCTGCCTAGGCCGCTGCCGTCTGGCTGCCGGTTGCCGGGGCGGTGCTGCTAAGTGTGGCTGGAAGGCCAGCCCCTGGGGCCGCGGGCGCTCCCTGCGGCCCCCCTGCCTTGGGCATCCGCCCTTCACCTGCCAACACAGAGAAGAGGGTGAGCCTCCTCCCACCGCAGGCCGGGTGGGAAAGGGAGACCTCGGACCTCGTCGGGAAGCAGCCTGGGGAACAGGGAATCAAACCCCCTCCCTTCCTTGGAACCCTGCAGAATTGTGCCCAAATCCACGGCAGAACGAACGGGGCTGGGAGCCACGCCCCACACCCCTCCTCCGAGCCAGTGTGCCTGAAGCCTGGTGCTTGAGGAAAGGGTGCCCAGAACCACACTAGGACTTCAGAGCAAGGGAGTGAGCCCGGGGCCCTGCCGCCCCTCCCTGCCCACCGGACCCGGCCAACCTCACCCTCCCAGACCCTCCGTCTCTGGGTCTGGTGGTCATTAGGATTCAATACGACGATCCTGCTGTGATGTCCTCCCCCCACCTCCATCACTCTCTCTTGTAGCTGCCACAGCATCAATGGGGGCTTGGCTCCTCCTTGGTTTACGGTGGGGTCCCATGCCAGGGTAACTGGGTGATCCCCCCTCACCACCTCTCATGGGCTCTCGGTCACTTCTGCTCTCTCTCAGGGCAGGACATTCACTAGGAGGAGGCTGGCCAGGCCTGGCAATAAGCAGGGAGCAGAGCGAGGCAGAGGCCCCAGGCTGGAGCACCACAGGGTGGACAGCTACCTGGCTCCTGGTGGAGGAGGTGGCGGGGGGCGGGGGGGGCCTCGGGTGGGGCGGCTGAGTTGGGGGAGCAGGGGCTGGGGGGTGCAGGCCAGCAGCCAGGTGTGGGAGGCAAGCCAGGCCAGAGTATATCTGAGGGCACTGGGAGTCGCTGAGTCCAAGGCAAGGCAAGGGGGCAGTCCACAGGCTCCGGGGTCCCAGGCCATGTCTTTCATGCCCCTGCTCCCACCTTGATGGTCAGTAAGGAACAGCTGTGCTCACACCCTGGGCAGGGCATCAGCACCTCAGCGCCCAGCTCTCAGCCAGCCACCTGCTGACCCAGGATGCCTGCAAGCTCTTCTCAGGCCTCCCCCAATGACCTATGAGCAGCTGAGCCAGGGCCCTCCCTACGAGGGCAGACCCAGAGCTCAGGCTCTGCCCCCACCTGGCAGCCTGCCCCACACAACTCTTGCCCTCCTTCCTCCAACCTCTGTCCTGGCCGTCCCCGGCAGCCTCCTCATTCTGCTACGGCCAGCGTTCACCCCTCTAATGCCCCCATTCCCCTCATGGCAGGCCCTGGATGGGAAGGACCCAAGGCCAACAGACCCCGGGAGCCAGGGGCCTCATCTCGTCTCCCCACCCGGCCATGCTCCCACCTGGCCTCTGTGCCTGCGAGGCCCAGCAGTTCTGCTCTGGAGCAGGCCCTGAGGCCTGTTCTCTCCCTGCACCCACCTGCCTCCGCAGCCAGGGGCCCTGCAAGCTCCTCTCCTGCCACCTCTCCCCCTTGGTTGAACCTCCATGTGCCCCCAGTGCTTCCAGGATGATGAGTCCCATCCCAGCTGTGTGGCCTGGGCACTTGACTCCACACCACAGAGCCTGTCCCTCACCGGTCGCAAGCATCTGTTAGAGGTAGGGCGTTCGGTGCAGGGCCTGGAAGCCCACCAGGGGCAGCCAGTACCCCAGTGTCCTTGTCACCTGTGAGTGTCCCTTAGAACCAAGCACGTCCTGTGTGCTAAGCCCCGGTCCCTCGGGGCCTGGGAGCCGCACTGTACCCTGCACACCACGGGCACTCAGTGAGCGCTGGTGGGAGAGAGGAAGGGAAAGACTCGGGCGTGAAGAGGCTGAGGAACTTTGCCATTTCCCCACAGTCCCATTGGACCACGGGTCGGGGACACACAGGCCGTGTACCCACTGTGCAAGCAGAGGTCAGGGAAGGAATTCAAGCAGCAGTGAGTTCTAGGTTGTGGGATTAATAAGGTTTTGTTTTTTTTTTCTTCTTCGCATTTTACCATATTTCCTGTACCTTCTTGAATGAACTTTTGTTTTAAGAGAGGTTTGTAAACAAGTGTCAGGGCATTAACAAGGCCCTGTCTCTCGTGCCACCCAGGCTTGCCTCTCCCCACCCTGGACTGTGAGCGTGTGGCTACTCCCTGGGCCCTGCTGATGACCTGGCGGACCCTCAGGTGTAGAAAGGAGTCCAAGGTCCCCAGCAGCCGCCCAGGGCACCTGGGGCCCTCCCTGCCAGTGCCCTCCCTCCTAAAGCCAAGGCCAGCCATGGCAGCGGAGCCCCATGTTGTCATTATTGTTTTCCTTAACTTGTGTTTGAAAATCTGAGGTACACACAGGCCCCAAATGACCAGTTCTCCCTTGGCTGGTCAGTGATAGGGACAAAGATCACCCGAATGGCAGGTTCCCACCACCGTTCACTGCCACCTAGACAGGCAGCAACCAAGCACCAAGTCTCCATGCCTCGAGCACCCTGCAGTGACCCCACTCTTGGGACATGGTCTAGCCCAGAGAGGTAACACGGCCTGGGGTCGTGCAGGCCAGTCCCCTGCCTCCGTGCAGAGCTGTACCCAAACGGACCAAGGCATCGGCCATGTCCTCTCAGTGCCACGTGTGATGGCCCTGCGGCCAGGTCCTTCTCAAACCCAAATCCCTCCCCTTGCAGCTTGGGCCTGGGGAGTCTGCCAAGCTGAGCACAGGGCTGTCCTCAGAAGGGCTGGCTCGGTCACCCAGGGCTGCTGCCCATCGGTGGCCCCTCGCCTCACTCCTGTACCGGAACTCTGCCTGACCTTCACGGGCCAGCTCATGCGTGGCTGCCTCCCTGCCAGTGGGGCGCCCTGTCCCCACCTGTGGCCTGCGCCTCTCTCCACTGCGTCCTTCCTTTCTCTAGTCTCTCCTGCCAGGCTGGGCTTCTCTTAAAAAAACGGCAATGCCCTTACCAAACACCAAACGCAAAAACTAACTTAAAATGGATCAAAGCCTTAAATGTAAGACCTAAAACTATAGTACTCTTAGGAGAAAGCATAGGTCAAGAGCTGAGTGACACTGGATTCGATGACGATCTCTTGGATGTGACACCCAAGGCTACAGGCAACCAAAGAAAAAGAGAGGCAAACTGGATTGCATAAAAACTGCACAATCTTGTGCATAAAAAGGCACTATCAACAGGTAAAAAGGCAACCTACAGGTGGGAAACAAATACTTGCAAACCACATATTGGATAAGGGATTAATATCTGAATACACAGAGAAGTAAACCTCAGCAGCAAAACAAACAACCTGACTGGAAATTGGGTGAAGGACTTGAACGCACATTTCTCCGAAGGTAAACACATGGCCAATAAGCACATGAAAATATGCTCGACGTCACTGACGTCACTGACCATGAGGGCAATGCAGATCAAAACCCTAGTAGGACACCACCTCACACCGAGAAGGATGAGTACTATAGTTTTAAAAAAACAACAAGAAAAGAATGAGCAGAAATTGGCTCCCTTGTGCACTGTTGGTAGAAATATAAAGTGGTACAGCTGCTATGGAAAACAGTAGGGTGGTTCTTCCTCAAAAAATTAAAAATAGAATTACCAGCAATTCCACTTCGGGTAGACACCCAAAAGAACGGAAATCAGGGTCTTGGAGAGATTTTTGTACACCCGTGTTCAGAACAGCACTTATATCCACAATAGCAAAGAGGTGAGCAACCCCAGCATCCGCTGGCAGATGAATGGATAAGTCAAATACACACACACAGGAATATTATTCAGCCTTAAACAGGAAGGATACCTGCTACAACAGGGATGAACCTTGAGGACTTTACACTCAGTGAAAGAAGCCAGTCACAAAAGGACAAATACTATGTGATTCCACGTAAATGAGGTCCTTAGAGTCGTCAAATTCATAGAGACAGATGGCTGCACAGCATTATTAATGTATTTAAAACCACTGAACTGTAAACTTAAAAATGGTTAAAACAGTAAGTTTTATGTCATGTCTATTTTAACACCAAAAAAAAAAAATGTCTTGTGGGTGAGCTACCCCCAAAATAAAAATAGCAAGGAGGCCACGTGGTACAAGAGAAAGAGGCAGGCCCCCTGCCCGGTCCTGGCTTCCCCCACCAGTAGAGGGCCACTTGGGGCCCCCATCATCCCATTCTGTGGATTGGAACGCCTGACTAACGGCCCCCAGCTGGTACCAAGATTCGCCCACCCAGCCTTCAGCCCAAAGCCGCCCTGTCCAAGGAGGTGTGACTTGTGTTTTGGGAAGTACGTGCACCACAACCCCAAGGCTGAGGGCTGGGCTTCTGAGAATCAGGAGAGCAGTTTGGGGGCAGTGGGCCGGCAGCCTGGGGCTGGCCATGTGGTCCTTGACCAGTGCAGCCACAAGGCAATGTGGGAGTAAAGGGGAAGGAAACACAGCCAGGAGGCGATGGTGTGCATCGGGCCAAGTCTGGAGGCTTCTGCCATCTGCATGGGGCCGCCACAAACAGTCACATCCGAGGTGGGTCCCTCCCTTAGAGGCACCCTCTTCTTTCCGGTCACCAGAACCAAACAAGCAGAAGGCCCACTCAGAATTCTCCCTGCAGCTCTGCAGGGCTCAGCCATGGCCCAGGGCATATCAGTGTTTAGTGCCTTGGAACTAGTGGTGGAGACTGGGCTGTGCATGGATACAGTGAGGGGAGTCCTGTGAACAAGAGTATTTGCCAAGGTCTAAATGGGACCTCAGCACAGTCCCATTCTGAGGCTCGGCTTCTTTGCCTTTATGTGAGGTTCCTACCAGTCCTACCTCTCTCTTAGTCTAATCTGGGCTTTACTGGGCCTCCTGCGACTCCCCAGTCGGCCCAGAGACAAAGGACTAAGGGTTGGATGACTACATTGTTCCCTGGTTCAGTAACTGCTCACGGGTCCCCAGGCCCTGATACCCACAATCCCCCCCACCACAGCGCTGCTGGGTCTGGCTGGAAATTACTGAGGAATGGGTGAGGGAAAGACTGTACCAGGCAGAGGAAGGGCATGTGCAAAGGCCCTGTGGGCGAGGGGAGAGACGAACCATGGTGCGAATGGGGAGCTGAAGGAGGGTCAGAGGGGCTGGACAGAAAGACAGGAGAGAGTCACAGGTGAGAAGAGGAGGCAGGGTCGATCAGGGGCGCCCCACTGTGTGGGTGCCTAGTTGTGACCATGTGGTTGAGTGTGTGTGTGTGTGTCTGGGGTTGCACACACGCAGATGTGTATGTGTCTGTGTGCAGGACTGTGTATGTGTGCATGCACTGGCCTAGGTGTGCGCCTGTGTGCAGGTCCGGGAACGTGTGTGGGAATGTGCAAGTGCGTGCACACGCCTGCGTGTGGCTACCTGTGGTGTGCCGGGAGCACAGGAGGTATGGGCACTGTGTGGAGCCGGGCTGAGGTGCGTGAGAGGGCCAAGGGCAGGAGTCAGGGGTTCCCAACCACACAGTGGAGCTGGGGCTTTGAGCCTGGCACCTGGGTGGGGGGCGGGCACTGCTGAATGAAGCAAAGACCCACGCCTGAGTTCACACAGGTGGAGGGAGGTGAGCATCAGATCAAAGGCAGCAAATGCTCTGTGATGGAGAAGGGTGCCAAGCTGCACATGAGTAGGGTCGGAGGTGCCGCAGTAAAGGCTGCGGGTCCATGAAGTGGGCAGGGCCTGCTTCCTGACAGGTGACAGAGCAGGTGGTGAGGGGACTGGAACTGCCAGTGTGCTTGGCCAGTCTGAGGGACAGGCAGGAAGGTGGGTAGATGGCGTTGAACGTGAGGGGCCGGCAGTAGGGGTCACCGTAAGAGCTCCAGCTTTTTCTCTGAGAGAGCTGGATGCCAGCCAGGGTTGGAGCGAGGGGTGCCCTATGTGTGAACAGAGCGGGATGGGCTCCTGTGCGCGGCCATGCAGGTGACAGGGCAGCAGTGTGGGCGAGGGCTAGGGGTGGGGGACACATGGGCTGTGCGATGGACAGTGCCTGGTGACAGCGCGGCGGTAGGGGTCAGGGCACCCCAGGGTCGGCCAGCAGGCTGGGAGAGGGGACGCTGGGAGGAAGTGGCAGGTGTGCCGTGGTGGGCTCTGCTCCATCACGGCCCCTCATGGGTCTCCCTGACTCACCTACCCACTTGCCTGGGTACCTAAAGGCTGGCAGGATGCGATCCCCAAATGCAGAGCCTATTCAGGGACCCCTTGACTTAAAGCTGCTCCACCGCCCGCAGCCTCAAGCCAGATACTTGAGCACACACACCACGCATTCCCTTGAAGCCCTTGCCTGCCCTGCCCCCAGCCCCCCGACCCTGGTCCCTGCTCACCGTCTGACAAGCCCAGCCCGTCCTCACGTCTAGCTGCCCCCTTCCCCCAGACATGACCCTCTCAAGTCTCCATTCATGTCACAGATGCCGGGTGACAGCCCTGCGCCAGGGGGTGGGGAGTGCAGTGCTGCCACCTCTCTGCGGCCTTTCCACACTCTGGCGCTCTGGACCCTGGATGCCCACCTCGCCAGGCCACGGCTCTCCCCAGGCACACCCCACATGGCCTGGCACGGAGCTCCAGCGATGTAACACTCACGTCCACTCCTGTCCTCGCTCATGGCGGAGCTAAGGGCCAGGGCAGAGCAGGGCAGAGCCAGGCTGTGCGACACCAGCCCCTTCTGGGCCCCTCCTCCAGAGGACGAGAGCCCGGAGCCAAGGTCACCAAGGTGTTGCTGCCCAAGCCGGGCTAAGCCAGAGGGTCTCCAGGGAGAGCAGACGGCTTATCAGCTTACAGGGCTGGAGAAGGCCTGGCCTCGGCGGGCGGGGCTTGCTCATCACCAGGCACCCACTTCCCTGGACGAAGGTGGAAAGGAGAAGCCAAGCCCCTCACTCTGTGGACTCCTCCCTCCCCAAGGAAAGCCCACTCCATGCTGAGTCCCGGACCATCAGAAAGGGGTGAGCCAGGGAGGAGAATGTGGCCCCACTGAGGAGGCAGGCCCACACCTAGACTGAACTGATAGAGGGGCATGGGCGTGTTCGGCCAGCTGTGGGGCGGGGGGAAGGGAGCACGGGGAGAATCCCAGAGGCAGAGGGCAGCCCAGGTTTCAGGGCCAGCAGGCAGGGTGAGACCACATACCCAGGGCACCAGCGGGTCCCAAGTCTTCCCGCACACATGCCCCCAGCCTGATGCTCCCTAGAGAGTGCTCAGCCCCCCTCAGTGTGAGGATCATCAGTCTGCGGTCCTGGCCTTTCCACACCCCCAGAGCTGCCTGCCCGTCGCCCCCCATGGAGACCAAGCGTCAGCCTGCCTGGGCAGGGCTATGACTCAGCACTACTGTCCCCTGGCCCCACACCCTGCCCCAGCTTGCGCAGACACCTTCCGCTCTGGCAGCAGCGGCTCTCCCACCTGCCAACCGTACCTTGGCACCCAGCAGCTGCTCTGTGTGACCCAGCGCGGGAGGGGGCTGGAGGCCCAGCCCTGGTGTCTGTGACCTTAGGCCCTGCCTCACGTAGGGGCCTCTGGGCAGAGCAGGGAAGGCCCTGCTCCCAAGTTCCAGTAGGTCCATGTCTCGGGGTCTGCAGGCACGGGCAGGAGAGGCATGTTGGGGTCCACACTCCTCTGCTGCTGGCCTTGGGCTGGCCTCGGCTGGCAGGTCAGAAGGGGTCCCATGGTTTCCTGGGGCCAAACCCACCCATGTCATTTCCATCTTCTTCTTCTAGAGAATGGACCCCCCTCCTTGCCCTCCGGAACCGCCGTCCCTGCGTCAGCTCCTACCATGGCTCTATTTTAGAAACATGAGGTCCGGAAAAGCCTCTGCCTGCACGGTCACTGATTATCGGTTTCCCTCCCCTCTTAGTAAGGAAGCGTTTCCCACTGCCCTTTCATGCATGGAGTCCTGGAATCTGGTGTTCTACTTGTCAGTTGACATTTGTGCTCCCTCTTCCCTGCCTGAATGTCGTGCACCGGGTTCCTTGTCGGCACCCCTCTTTAGGTCTTCTCAGAGCCCAACCTGGACCTGCAGGGGTCTTCCTAGTGGCTCCTCTGTGGTCTCGGATAAGCCAGTGTCCTTCCCTGCCCGGTTCTTCTGCTGCTTCGGACTTCCCTTCCCTTCCAACTCCTTGCCTCTTCCCAGTCTGAACTTGGCGAGGCCCGAGCTGGTGCATCTGCCTTTCCAGCACCGCGGTACCCACCCGCCAGCAGCCTACGGTGTCACTGGCCCCATCCGTACGCGTCACCCTAATGCTCTGGTCGCCAGCGCCCCACAGAATCTTCATGGTGCCGTTTCCTTGTGTCCTTGGACCACCAGGGACAGCTGTGGGCCGGGGAAGGTCTGTCCCAGGGAAGCTGGGTGTAATGGGGTCAGGGCCAGGGCTTGGCTTCACTTTCCAAGTCCACACTGTGCTTCCTCGGGCTGCTGGGGCCACCAGGAGAAGGTGCCGCCACAGCCACGGTGGGGGACGCAGCTGGCACCTCTGTCACGCATGGGTCGGCCCCGCCTGGATGCCTACCTGTCCTCACACACACGGGTCCTGTTGAGTCGGCCTCATAGCGTACCTGGGAGATGGGCGTGACCATGCAGAGGGAGGAATGAGGGTGTGAGGAGAGGGGGAACTGAGCCTGCGGGGCTCAGCTTCCACGGGGCCCTCCGACCCCTGTCCCCACAGCACAGCCTGCTCACCTGCCGCGACTTACTCAACATTTCTCTTTAAATTAACTTGCACTATTTACTTAAACGGATGTACTTTAGAAAGGACTTCATGTTCCTACTTAAACGGAAAGCTGAAGTCACCACAGGCAGAAGTAACCTAAACTATGAGCTGGTGTCGCTGCTGCTTGGGGTCCGGGACGCTGCCTGCGGAAGGGCCAGCGGAGGGCTCGCTGTTTGTTAAACAACCGGGATTAGCGCACCGGAGGGTGTTACAGTCATGCTGGCACCAAACGGAGATCTTCTCCTTGAAGCAAAGGGATTGAGAGAGAAATGAAAAAGGATTACCCTCCTCCCGGGGAGGCTGGGTGCCGCTCACAGCTGTGGCCTCAGGCCACCTTGTACGACCTAAGGATGAGGGAACCTGAGCCCAGAAATCCTCTAGCTGGGACCTGTGGGGCGGGGGTGGTGGGCCTGGCGTGTCAGCCCTGCACCCTCTGTCCCAGCTCAGAGGCTGTCTCTCGTCTCAGAAAGGGGCACCATCCTGACCTGCCGCCCCCCCATCTGCTCGGTTCCATTTGCCCGTTCATCAGGGCACCCTCTGCTGTTCCTCCTGTCGCTAAATGACCCAGCACGAGGCGCAGTGGGCATCTGCACCCAGGCCCAAGGCCCTCTACGCTCAGATCCGAACGGGCAGTCAATCAATTAACCACTGGGCCCCAAATGAGCATCGCGGTGCCCTCTGGCAATCAAGCCTGGTTGTGTGGAGGCTCTGCTCTGGACTTGGGGACATGGGTGGGGGAGGGGTGGACGACGCTGAGTCTGCATGGAGGAGCCCGTGTTCTGGCCGGGGAGACTGTGAGCACATTAAGTCTGAGAGGCCATTTCTGATAAAAGGACAGCACTGTGGAGGAGAGGGTGCGGAGGCATGTGGCAGAAGGTCCAGGGACGTGACATTGGAAAAGACACAATTATAAGCTGCCGCCGTCATGCGAGGGAGGGGGGCCAGAGCAGGAGGCAGGCAGGATGGGGACACCTGAGGGGACACGGCCCCAAGTGCTGGGTTGGGCAGCAGAAGACCCTGCCCGGCCTAGGCCCAGCTCAGAGCTGGCCCACCCAAGCAATGTCCTTCCCACGGTTCCCTGGGGAGTGGCTCAGTGACGGCTGCCCATGGCAGGGACCAACCCCCCAGGGGCCAGAAGGCAGAAACTGTCCCAGTTGAGACCCTATTTCTCCCATGGAAGTGCCTTTGGTGGGGCATGGAGGGTGCATCAACCCACACCCAGGACCTGTGGGCAGTCTGCTGCCACCCCCTATGTGGGATGCTGGACGTGTGGGTTCCCCCGAAAGGCTGGCAAAGCAGGGCCAGAGAATGCACCATGTCTCCCTCACACATCAGAGCTCATGGGCCTGACCGACATCACATACGGCAGAATCTGGGTCGGCCCATTCCAAATGCTTCGATGGTTTTTGACAGAACAGCACATACTTGTGGGACTAAAAAGCCGTATCTTCCCGAGGAGATAAAAGCCCCTGTTTGCCTTGATGCCAGCAACACTGGATGCTGGCAGGGATAAGCCACCCTCCTAGGAGCTGCCCCCTGGGGAAAGCCGGCCTCCCCACCCCACCTCTTTCTTCCTGTGACTCTGCCAGAAGCCCGGTTCCCGCCTCCCTGGCTGGGTCGCCCACTCCCCACACCACAGTGCGCTGCCCCAGCCCATCCCACTGCAAACGTCCCCCTCTGAGGCCAAGCAAGAGCCTCCCTCCCTGTGAGGGGTCCCTGGGCTGCAGCACCGGGCAGCCCCTTTAGGGCCTGAAGGGCTCGGGGGTGACTTGCTGCCTGGCCCTGTGAGATCTTGAGCTAAGTGTCGTGTGCCACTGGCTCAGCACTGGACTGGACTTCACCCAGGGAGAGTCCAGCAGGGACGCCCACGACTGGCCCTTCCTTGGCCTCTGGGCCGCTGGCTGCCCTGCAGGCACCTGCCCTGAGCACACCCACCACGCCCTCGGGTTGGTCTGGCCTCCTGCTTGAGGCCCACCTTACCCTCCCTCTCCCTCTCCGTCGCCAGCTCTGTAAAGATGTATAGAACAGATGGATGGGTAGATGGACGAACACCAAAAATTACTGGTTCACAGCTCCAAAGCTTCCCAGAACTCCCTTCTGAGTGCGTTACCTCACATGACCTTGCCTGGGGGCCTGCATGGAGGGTCTACTGCTGTCCACACTGGGCCTCTAGGACCCCAGCAGGGGACTTCTTGGGCCCCCCTTCCTGTGCCCACCCTCCCCCAAATGCCCTAGGGCATCTTACCCACCCCTCCCCAAGCTGTGGGCAAGATCCTCCTGAGCCCTCCTGCCTCTCCGTCCTACCACCCTTGGCAATTCACCCTGCCCCTTCCTGCCCCAGCCAGCTTGGGCCCCACCCAAAACCCTATCCTGGTCATTTCTCATCCTGCTGAAAATAAGACAGGAGCCGGGGACGGGAGTGGGGGGAGACAGTGCATCTCTGCACCCTGACCCTCCTGCCCTGTGTCCTGCCATCTCCTGGTCCCCCTCAGGCTCAGAAACCCCACGCTTCCCTGCAAGTTGCTGCTGGCCTCTCCCCTGGGGTGGTCCTGAGGAAGGAGCTTCCACGCTGGCCTGTCCAGGAGGGAGCTCTCCTGTGTGGTCAAGCAACCCCTTCCCCACCCCTTGTCTGTCACAGACCCACGCTTTACAACCTTTCCAAGTAGAGGAACTATCCCTTCCTGCTCTGTTAAAACAACAACAGCAACAACAACAAAACCCACCCTATAGATTCTACCATTATTACAGGTACATTTAAGATCTGTTAACGACCAGAGGTTGCCACCAAAGGTGGGACTGCTGGCTGGCTGGCATATTGAAACATGACGTAAAGCAGGAAGTCATGAGTAATGATAATATGAACTTTAAACATTTTAACTTAAAACAGATAACCATACACTCCTTCACCAGTTTTGGGGGCGGGCCATCTTCTCTCAGAGGACAGGCTCACTTACTGGAGTTGCTGTCACTGTTCCTTCTCAAACCACAGCATACCACGTGTGACATCCGGTTGACTTTCTCCATGCGGTGTGTGATGGCAAAGTCACCGGGACCCGAATCCTAGGTTGTCATGGCTCTCTGTCCCCAGTCTTACCATTGTCTTGCCCACACCGAACCCAACCACAGGTTTTACTGAGGCTTTCCAAAGCATCCACTGAGTTTCCACAGCAGTCCTCCTTATAGTCGCATTTCATCAGCTTATGCGGCACTCAAGGACACAGTCACCATGACAAGTACGGCTGGCACACACAGGTTTGGGTCAGACACCACTGACTCCAAGGGGTGGGCGCCGAAGTGCAGGGCACGCTCTCCTGTGAGAACAGAGCACGCCCATTCATCCAGTGAGTGTTGGTGACAGGGGTAAGAGGGTTTCTGAGCACCAAGCTTTCTATAAGGTTTGTAAACGACACTGCATTTCATCTATCACAACAGTTTCTTTGAAAAAACGGGAGCACATGCACACGCGAGATGCTTCGGAGCTGGGGAAACACGGCTCTGTGCGGACGGGCTCTCTGCCACCACCCCACAGCCACCAGGGCCCTGGCCACTGGGGTAGCTTATCCATGTCCCCCCCAGCCAGCCCGACTGGCCTGGCACCAGCAGACCCACAGCAGGGCTCCCCTTAAAAGCAGCCCCCCTTTCTTGGCCCCCTCCTAGCTCCCTGCTTATTTCAGAGCCAGAGTCCGGGTGGATGGGAGAAGGACCAAGGTTGGGTGCGCAGTGTCCCCAGCTGCAGAGAGGCACTGACAAATGGCTCTATCCCCGCTGGGCAGCCTCTCGGCTTCAGGGTGCTGCCGAAGATGAGCAGCGAGGCCCTCCCCTGCTGCCCTGGACGGTCCCGTGGCTCGGGGGACCTGCAGCGCGGAGGCTGACCAGACGAGATGTGACAGCATGGCCTGAGGAACACTGACTCAGGAGGAAATCAGGCCAGAGATTTCTCTGAGCCAGGAGTAAATACATAAAAAAAAAAACCACCAGAAAGGTTCCACATACAAGGGGGAAGAAGACCCAGATGTGCAGGGAAGACACGTGGCCTTTACTAAAAGCCGAGTGGAAGGGGTTGCTGCCTGGGGTGGGGCCTGGCTCCCTGTTTCCGTAGCGAAGGTAACTGCTGACTTTTAGTCAGGCCCCGAAGGACCTGGCTGGAGACTCTGATTTAACCTCACTGGGTCTCTTGCCCTGCATTTTTTGGCCTCTGAGTGTGGTGGCCCAAGATCCCATCCCCCACCTTGGCTACCCCCAGTCCAGACCAGTCCTCTGAGGACGCTACGGGCCAGGCAAGTGCAAGACTCCTTCCCTGAGCCCCTCCTGCCTCCCTGCAGCTCCCTTCTTGTCTTTCCCACCGGGAAGGTGAGCACCACCTCCCATCTATTCCCTTTTTCACCTGGCCCTGCCCCATTGCCTGCTTCCCCAGCCTCCTGAAGTCACGCGGGCCTGCAGGCTGCGAATCTGGGGCCCCTGCCCTCCTGTCTATGCCGGGCCACCCCTAGGAGTCTCCAAGCCAGCAGCAGCCTCTGACCTGTTGATGGTGTTCTCGAGAAGCAGAGCCTGAGATGGGGATTCTTGGGCACATGACTGGACGAGGGAGCAAGTTCAGGAGCGAGGGAGGCAGGACAGGGCCAGGGAGGGAACCAGGCGGAGGTGTGGTTTCAGGTGGCTTTTTGCTGTGGCCTGATCCCCAGGTGTTCTGGAGCCTGAATGAAATCAAGGCTGCCCCACCTCGAGGGATAGGACAGTGCCTGCAAGGCCCCAAGGCAGTTCTCCAGCAAGGGGTGCAGCAGGTAACACTGATGTGGTGGGAGACAGTGTGCCGGCAGGAAAGGGGATCTGGGGGCACCTGCGGCGTCTACTGCATGCTCGCTTTCCCTCTGCCCACCACCCCCTTCCTTTCTGACAGAACCCAGCGCCTCAGGTCAGGGCTAGGCCTGGCTGGCCTCAGGGGAGCGCTGTGTCTGCAATCCAGCCACCTACCTCCCAGCTCCCAGCCTCTCAGTGGGGCCTGCTACAGTGACCTCTCTGGCACCCTTCCTCTCCCCCAGCAGTCAGGGAGGTCCTTGTCGTATTATAAGGCAGAGCATCTCTCCCGTGCTCAAAACCTTCCCAAGGCTGGCCATCTCAGTTCTGAGCCAGAGTCTGGGGCCCCAGGGTGCTGTGCCCCTGCCCTCCCCTGCTGTGCTCCCTCCACTCTCCACCCTGCTGCCTCTCAAGTGTCAAACACACTCTCAACTCAGGGCCTCTGCACTGGCTGTTCCCTCCAGCCGGAACACTCTTTGTCCAGAGAGCCAATCCATCCTTTCCCCAAATGGCTCAGAGGTCCCCTCGAGAGGCCACCCTGCCCATCCTATCTATGACTCCCCAAATGTCTCGCTGTGTTTTCTAACATGGTGGGTGCATAACTCCCTTATCGTGTTTACGGCCCCCTCCCATATGCTTACAGAACACCAGCTTCACAGGGCAGGGGCTGTTGGTCTGCCACTAATGTGTCCCACAGGCCCGAAGTACCTGACAGGAAGCAGGTGCTGATAAATCCATCTCAGCCCTTTGTGCTGCATGAGGGAGGGGCCAACTCATCACGGGGAGGGGACAGCGGGGGGCTTCTGGGAAGTTTTCTAAAAAGGCCCTTGGCCTTCCCCCAGATGGACACCGCAGATGTGTGGCCGCCTCCCGTCCAGCCTTGGCCAACTCTGATACTGCTCTGCCTCTGAGCGCTTGGCCCAGGACGTCCCTTCATCTGGTCAGCCCATCAGGACTGGGCTTCCATTGCTGTCACTGAAAGCTTGCCCCCATCCCGACTCTACCCCAACCTCAAGGCCCTGAGGTTCCCTCACAAGCCCTGGTCCTCAGCCTTGGCCTCCCCACCCAGCCACAGCCTTGCTGTGCCAGTGATGAGACAGCCTGGGGCTGCAGCTCACCCTCTGCCCCAGTCCTCAGCAGCCACAGTGGCCATGCCCCCCACACTCCCTCCACCCACACGGGTCCTCCATTCCTCGCTGCCCCAGGAGAGCCCCAGAACAGCCGGCAAGATAGGACTAACACACCCAAGGACCCCAGGCCACATAGGGGCTGAGCCCAGTTGAGGAGCTCGAGGGGCTGGGGCAGGGATGATAGGTGCAGCGTGGCTGTGGGGCTTCCTGGAGTAGGCGGGTGGTGTTGGGGCACCAGACAGCCCTGTCAGTGCTCCCGCGCCCTCCTCCTGCCATGAGGTGGGGCAGGGCTGGGGATGTGCATGCGTACGTGCGTGGTATTATCATAGAGGAAATCGATGCCTGGCACTGGCCCAGTGTTTAAGGGAAATGAATAGATTTTGGCCGAGGACAAAGAGAGTTTGATTAATCAAAAATTGGATAATGGAAGCAACACTCTAATTATTTTTCTTCCCAGCATTTTATCGAGAAATATGTTTGCACAGCATATCAGAGGTAACGGAGTGGGTGAGGGAGGGTGACCATGCTGGAGGGAGGCCCAGCTTGGAGTCAGGGCCATTGCACCTCACGTGCGGATGGGGCAGGCCAGTGGGCTGGCCAGTTGGGGTCCTGGTGGTTGCTCACAGGGCCACAGGAAGCGAGGGGGGACACGTGGTGCAGGCCAGAGGCCGCACACAGCTGGGGTGGCCTGGGTCACAGGAGATGGGGTGGGTAAGGGTGCCTGCTGCCATGGAGGCCAGCGGGCGTGGGGGTGGGGCATTATGAGCTCAGGTCATCAGGACCTGACAGAGCCAGGGGGAAGGCTTGGAGGTGTCAAGTCCTCCAACCCTTGGTCAAGGAGGGTCTTCAGAAGTCCCTCTGGGCCATTTGGAGCAAATTCACACGTCTGCCCTGGTGAAGCCTGGTGAGCCGCCCCATGGCCGAGGTCAGACAGGACCACTGGGCCCCACGGGCTGGTCCCATAGCCCTCCCTTGTCACTCACTCCCTCTGTCTGCACTGTCCTCACTGCTACAACATGGTTTCTGTGGTCACCTGGGCTCCTAATTCCAGGCAGCCTTTCTGGAGCACAGCTTGAGGCTCATTCACTTGCTCATTCCTTCCTTCGGGGTACAGAAAGAAGCTGCCATGAGAAGAGGTCCACAGTGACCTGAGCTGCCTGTTAGACTCAGAATGTTGGCTGGGGAAGCACCGAAGAGGAGGCGAGTCCTCACCTAATCCAGGGGTCAGAGTCAGTGACTGGAAGAAGGGGCACATAAAGAGAGATAGAAGATTGGGCTGCAGCTTCTAGGCGAGAGTGAGGGTGTGGTGGGCGGGGTCAGCCAGTCCCTGGTGAAGACGTCTAAGTCTAAATCCTCCCCCGGTACCCATGGTTAACATCACTCATTAACCATGACCACTTGCCCTCCGAGCCGTAACAGCCTTGGGATCCTTCTCAACACTGTGTGCTTTGGGCAGCAACCAGAGTTGGTACAAGAGAGGAGAACTATCTATACCCTTGACCAAGGCTAATGTAAGGTGAGGACACCGAGGCCCAGCGAGTGCAGGGAATTTACCAGCGTCTGCTTTACAGGCAGAGCCAGGCCTATAACCCAGGCCCCCTGATGTCCCACCCAGTACTTTTTCCTCTGCACCCAGCTGCTCTGCTGGGCTAATCTTGGGGGCACGGGGGTTATCTGGAAAGGCCACCCAGCCATCACATGGTCACTGCCGACACCGTGCTCCTTTCCTACCGCCCGGATCTTGTCTTGCTCTCTTACGACAGTTTCCTGTGGACATGCCTCATGTCACGACCATGTGAAACCCCCACTCACCGACCAAGGCGTCACCCAGGCACACCCCATCACCGCGGGGCCAGCTGTCAGCCCGAGGCCTCTGATTCCCAGTGGCAGGGACTGGTGACTGTGATGGCAGTATGAGGAGCCAGGCAGCTACCTGCCTTGGTTTGGGAGTGAACCACAGTCGGGCCTCACGGGCGCCAGCCAGCAGCGCCCACCTGTAGGCGGTTTGTGTTTGTCCACCAAACCTAAAGGCCAAAGACACACCTCTGGGGACCCAAAAGCACAGCGTCCCAGGAGCAGAGCAGTGGTTCAGTGTGAGGGCTAGAGCCAGCAGGAGGCCCAGCCCTCTGCATGAAAGTGGCTCAAAAGCTCATGTTAGGCCTGTCTACTTGCCAATATCCATTTCCCCCTCCAACAGTGATGTGCTGAGACCCTACTGGGGCCAGGCCAGGCTCTGGGGACTGGACTGTCAGTGGCAAACAGCAGACAAAGGTCTTGACCTTACAGAGCTTACATTCAGATCCAGGAGAGATGGTAAACAAACACAAATAAATAAAACAGGTAGTAGGTTATGTCGTGATGAGTGCTAAAGGGAAAGAGAGAGGCAATCGCGCGCTTGGGAAAGCCATCTCCCCACGTCTCCGTCTCCTCAACTGTGAGGACAAAACTGAGGTAAAATTCAGCCCCTTCTTGGAGGAGCTGGTAGTGGAAGGATAAAGTGAGCCTCTGCCCCAGAAGGCACCTGCCTGCTGTAATCCAGAGCGGATCCCGCCGCTGTCCCAGTGAAATCCTGTGTCTGGGCTCTCGGGGAAATGTGCACAACTGAGCCCACTGTCCTCTGCTCCGATACCACAGCCTTGACCTCCATGACTCACAGGGGCACAGGGCCTTGCTGAGGGTGTCAGGGCTCAGGTCCCGGAACCCCGTCCGCAACACTCCCCATCCCAGGGGTTGGGGAGGGCCGTCCAGTGGGGGCAGGGGCTCTTTCTGAAAGGTCTGCTCTGACCACGGCCCGCCCGCACGAGCCCTCAGGGACGGGTGTGTTTCTGGTCAGCGGCTGCTGGAAGGAACGCGGGGCTTGACACTGTTGGAAGGCCTCTCCCTGCACCGTGGTTTTTTAACAGTCTCGCTTCGTAGCACTTTTTGTTGGATTCTCCAGGGATGTTTCTAAAAGAGAGTTATACCTTAATTTAGAAGCAAATAACTCAAAACTCTGTGATGTAGCAGGTTCCTTTGGAAAAGAGATGAACTCAAGGAAGCCATTGTGTGTGAAGCCACCTGCCATGCTCACCCGGGTCCCGCCAACGGACTGCCCAGCCCTCGGCCCTCGAGTTGTGCCTCCTACCTAAGGCCACTGGGGGTCAAGGGACAGAGGGGGAGGAAGTGACGCTCACAGGAGGTCAGGGTGAGGCTCGCAGGCTGGCTCTGACTGACCCCAGTGGCCTCAAGTGCCAAACACAGCCCACCTGCCCACCTCCCCAAGGGACGCAAGTGAAGGGGAGCCTGGGTGGCAGGTCCATGGCACTGCCCTCCCCGTGCCACAACCGGGCTTCAGGGGCAAGCACGTGGGCAGTCCAACAGGGCCCCAGGCCTGGTTGAATGCTCTGTTGTCTTGAAAGGTTTAAAAACTTAACAAGGGCCCTGCAAATTATGTAGCAGGACCTACCCATTTGCTTAGTCCGCATGCACCCCATGCGTACCTCGATGTTTGCCTCTGGAGACCCGCCCTCTTGGGAACACCCTCTTCCACAGTGTCCCCCCCACCCCCCAGTCCCCTGCCATGTTGCCATCATGATTGTGCTCCCACATCACTTGCTCATCCATCCTTCTCAATCTTTTCTTTCTGGAAGCTCCTTCTCAGCTCATGCTCTGAAGGGTGAGGGCCCTGAGGCCTGACCCAGCCCCTCTGGACCCACCTACCCTTGATCCTCAAGTGACCATGGCCAGTCCCTGGCTTCCCACACACCTGATGCCAAGGACTCCAGGTTTCTACCTCCAGCCTTGCTCTCCCCTCTGACCACCACATAACGGCCATGTCTACCAGGGCCTAAGCCAACTCCCAATTTCCTGCCTCTCATGAAGGAGTCCGCGTCTTCCTTCTCCACCAGTGCCACCGCCATTTCTCCGGAGCCGTCCTTGCCTCTTCTCCATCAGCAGGTCCTCTTTAAAATAAATCCCCAACCAACCGCTCCTCATGACCCCTACTCCTCCCCTGCTGTGATGGCCC
Organism: Mirounga angustirostris; assembly: GCF_029215605.1. Classification (NCBI taxonomy): domain Eukaryota; kingdom Metazoa; phylum Chordata; class Mammalia; order Carnivora; family Phocidae; genus Mirounga; species Mirounga angustirostris. Next base: position 66,523,021 of record NW_026991722.1, read on the forward strand.
CTCACAGTCCTCTGCTCTTGCCCCCATGCCCATCAGCCGCACAGGTCTTTTCACAGTGGAATTAGTTCAAGTCTCTCCTCTGCTCTAAACCTTCCCACGGCTTTGCGCCTCACCCCAGCCCGCAGAGTCCGACCTGACCCACTCTGTAAACCACCCCACAGTATGGGGCTCTGGCTACCTGGCTTTCTGGTGGGGCCCCCAGCAGCTTCAGTGCCTTTGCACCTGCCACCCCCTCTCCGGCTGCTTTTCCCCATCAGTCACAACTCACCCATCGCTCTCCGTGGCACTGTGCCAATGGCCCCTCCACACAGAGCAGCCCCCTGATCCTCCCTCTCTGCACTCTCTTCTTTAGTTCTCTTCACGGCACCTACCTTACCTGGCAGTCAGTCACACAGGTGTTGTGCCAGCCGTCCCAGGTCTGCTGGGAGCACCAGGAGGGCAGACACCACGTCTGTCCTGCTCCTTGCCATATACCCCTGTGGCTGGCACAGCACCCAGCACCCGGCAGGTTCTGGTAAATATTAGCCAAAGGAATGAATGAATGTGTGGACCATTTCCATCTCCTCGGGCTCTGTACGGGGGGCTGACATCTCCCGTGTCTCCTGTGTGCTCCCGAAGCCATCAGACAGTCCCTGTGGTTAGACCCTGTCAGTTCATTCCTGTGAAGCATCTCCCCTGCCAGTGTGGACATGTGTAAAGGGGCCAAATGCATAGGGAGGACCCATGCAGGGACTGGTGCAGGGATGGGGCAGGGAGCTCTTGGCTGTGTTTATGAATGAAGACAAAGAAGCTCAGTCAGGATGGGGCTGGGCTGGGGGTGACAGGGCCAGGGCCTGACCCAGGTCTTTGGAGGCCTCAACGAGAGGTCCGCCCCACCCTGCGTGGGGGAGTCTGGGCCTTCCCATGTCAATCCCCGGTCTGCCTAAGCTGTGTCAGGCCACCACTCTGGGGCTGGTCCTCAGCATCTGCCCTGATGCCTCCTATCCATTTCCTTTCGTCCTCTTTCCTGCCAACCACAGCGCCCACTGGCCTGAGCCTGGAGGCTCAGTTACCCCAGGTTTCCTTCCTGGGGTTGTGGGAGAGCAGTGTGCTAATCTACCTCTTCCAGAGTTCCTGCAAGCCAGCCATGGCCAACAGCAGCGAAATGCCCTAGAGCCACACGGCATTTTAGGTCTGCTGAGGGCCAGCAAGGGACGGTACAGGGCTGCCTCATCCTCACGTCCAGGGAAGGAAAGCACGTGTACACGTGAGAAAACCACGCAGCCACGTTGAGGCTGCTGAGGCCACACCCTGAATGTCAGGCCAGCCTTCCCACCATGCAGTTCTCCATCCTATCTGCCTCCTACAGGGGCTCTGGGCAGCCTTGCCAAGTCTACCTGGTTACCCAGAAGTTCCTGGAATCACCTAGAAGCTCCTGAGACTCCAGGAAACAGAAGAGCTGAGAAGTTGGGGGCACAGGGAGGGATTCACTCCATGTCCCAAATCTAGAGTCCCACAGCAGGCCCCCAGAATGTGGCCTGGTGACAGGCACAAGAGTGAAGTGGCTCCGTCCCTCTTGGCATAGTCTGTGCCCCCCAGCAGCAACATGGGCCTTGGCCAAAAGCCGAAAGTGGGTGTGCGTTTGGGGGTTGGGGGGGGTATGCTACACAGAGGAGTAACAAACAGCCCCTTCAGAGGGAGAGTGAAAACATCCCTCGGAGCGAGCAAGCAAGCAGATCTAGGGCAGAAAGTGACACTGGCCTTGCGAGGGGGAGGGACGATGTCTTATTTACCTCCTGTCGCAGAAAATCAACGTCTGTTAGAGGAACACACAGGAGTTTTAAACCAAATGCCAGTGTCTTGTCCCCGGAGCATGAGGAATGCTGAAGGCACACCACTTCATTTGAGCATCCCATGCGATCAGACCCTAAATGGAGGCTCCCAAGCCTCCTTGATTACAGTTCACAAACGTCCATGCCTCAAAGGGGCAGAGTCACCAGCTAAATATCATTCTCCATCCTGGCTAGGAAGCGGGCTGTCAGTTACCCAGTACCCTGGCCTTGCCCAAGAGACAAGGTGCCTGGAACGGGAGTGCTAGGCTGCAAGGAGCCCCCTGGTGTCTTTCAAGCTCTTCCCCAGGCCCACCCCAGCTCCTAGGTCACAGATGAAGAAACTGTGGCCTCCATTGAACAGTCACAGCTAACAAGCAATGGGGTGTTCCGTTTCCCTGGCTCCATCAGCCCCTGTGCGTCCCCCACCCCCCTTCCCGCCATACCACCTATGCTTTCCCAAGCACATCCTATGCTCCGGCCGGACCCAACTGCCTGAGTACCCTCTCTGTGCTTTGGTCCATTTTCTCCTCTCTGTCCACAATGCCCACCCCGGCTGTGCTCACGTCCTTCAAGCTCCAGTTCAAATTGTCACTTTGCCCACAAGCCCATCTAACCCCAGCCCAAGTCATCTGTGAGGTCCCTCCAGAGGCTCTGGCACCCACAGTCAGGGTTGGGTTATCTGAGCAGAGACATTTCTCCCCTGTTGGGTGGTGAGTCAGTCCCAGGAGGGCAGGCCCAGTCCACTCCCACCTCAGCGCCAGGCTCTGGGGGAGCAAATGCTCAGTAAATATTTGTTTAATTGAATTTGGCCAAGGAGCCTCCTCCAGACAGAACCCAAGGCAGCAGGACTCAGTCCCCAGGGCAGGGAAATCACTTGGGCAGAAAGGAGCCCATCAGGGACTGGGCTGCCTCACCAAAACAAGCAGACCTCGCCTATCAGGCGGGTCCTGTCATCCTGAGAAAGGGACTCCAGGGAACCCTGGTCTCGGCACTGCCTTCCCACCCTCTTCTCTCTTGTGACAGAGAACCCCAATTCTCGGCCTAGGCGGATTCCTGCCATCACCACCCAGACAGGCTCAGCACCGCCCTGCAGGCAGAGCCCCCTTGGATCTCCAGTAGGATACGGAGCCCCAGCCCCGAGGCCCTTACACCCCTCCCCCCCAACACCCCCCTAACACCCCCACCGCCTTTTAAGGGAAAAAAATATTGAGCCAGGAACATATCACAATCGCAGTAGGTCGATACTCATCTCTTGCTCTAAATGCGTCCAAGGAACCTGTTCTCTGCAAGACCGATGACGGAAAACTGCGAGCCACTCGGCCCCGGGGCCCAGGCCTCCGGGGCCCTCTCCTCCGTTTCAGCCAAGGCCACGCGTCGGCGCTCCAGCCGCCCGGGGTCGCCTCCTCCCCGCTCCCTTGGGAGGGAGACCCCGCCTCAGCGCCTCTCCTGCAGGTTGTCTGGCCCTCGCTCCGCACCGGCGGCTGTTCTGGGGGCCCCCAGACGCGGCATCCCCAGCAGCCCCTGCCTACCTCCCGGGCCCGCAGCCGCCCCCTCCCGCCGGCTCCTCTGCCGAGTGGCGCCCCTTCCCAGCACCTGCCGGGCCCGCGGTCGCCCCCTGCCCACCTCGCGGGCATCTCCGCCCCGGTCGCCCCCACCCCGGCCGGGCATCCCTTTCACTGCTCCCCGGCGACCCCCGCCCGGGCGGATCCCTAGCACAAAGGCCCGGGCGGGGCCCCGGGTGGGGGTGGGGTGGACGCCCCAGCCGCTCCCCCAGCCCCCGAGGTTCTGCCGCGCGCCCCGGCCGCAGGTCCGCTCACTCACCTCCGGGCCGCCGCACGGTGCATCAGCGAGCTGCTCCGGGTGGGGCGGGGCGGGGCGGCGAGCGCGGGCCGCGGCGCCCTTGTTCCGCACTACGCGGGCGGCGGCACCCGCGCGGGGACGTGACCGGACCGCGGGCGGCGCACACCCTCCGGCCGGCTTGGCTCCCTCCGCCAGCTCTCCCGCGCCGCCCGCCGCCCGCCCGCGGGTCCGCCCGCCCCGCGCCGCGCTGCCGCCGGCAGGGGGCGGAGCCGCGAGCGCAGCGCGTTGCCAGGCCAACCGCGGGCGGGGGTGCCGCGCGCCCGCGGGTGACCACGCGCTGGGCGCCACCGCCCCGCCACGAGAGCCGGCTCTCTTCTCATTGGACAGGAGCGGCTGACGGATTTATGTGCGGTCCAATGGCAACGGTAGGGGCGGGGTCGCGGCTCCGCGCGCGCCGCAGTCCCGCACGCGCTGCCCGCACCGGCGTCTCCGGGACCCGGCTGCGCCGAAGCCGCGGAGCCGACCTAGTGAACCGCTTCTCGCAGAGCCGGAGACTGATCCTGAGAGTCGCGGATGGCTCATCTCCCCGCCCCCTCCCCCCGCCCGGCTCGTCTCCCTCGGTTTGAATTCGAATCCAGCTGGGCACTTTCTGAGCTCCGCGACCTTGGGCAACCAACTGACCTCTCTGAGCCTGTTTTGCAAAGTGGGGCTAGTGGCACCTGGTTCCTTGAATTGTCGCGACAATCCGCTAGAACATGTAAAAGGCTATGCAAACCCTTAAAGTACACACCCGTGAGGTTGGTGCAGCGATGGGAGGGACATTAATCATCTTTGCTGCACGCTCCCTCAGCGTGTAGGGGCTCTTCAGGGTCCCTGGCAATCCTGGCTACAAAGGTTGCTTGAAAAGGAGGAGAGGGAAAAGGGCCCAGGATCTGTCCCCCAGATCAGAGAGGCGGGAGGCAGCCAGCTCAGTTAAGGCCAGGATCCCCCATCACTGCCTTGGAGAAGCTGGTAGAAGGTAGAAGGCATCCGATGCTCAGCAAAATACACCTGAGCCAGTCTGCCAAATTCTGCTTTCAATTTCAGGGGGAGCCCATCTGTGGGCCTCAGAGACAGGAGAGCCCCTCACTCCTGTGCTTAAAAGACTTTGGCCAGAGAGCCAAGATATTAATGCCTCTGTCTTTTCCATCATTGTAACTTGAATCTTTGTGTATTCCAGAGCATCCCTGGTAAAAATGCAGATTCTCCCAGTTAACACCTTCCTTACCACTTTACACCCTCTTGGTCACATTATAAGGATCACCCCATACTGGGCAGAAGCACTGGAATTGGCCATTGACAGCGGTGGATTGGGTGGTCATCCCAGTCCAGGTTTGTGGTCAGAAGGCGGGGGTGGGGGTCTGGTTCTGCAGGCTGGGCTGAAGAAGTTACCTAAACTGTCAGGGACAGGACAGATGCTGGTGATGGGCATCCTGAGGCGAACCTAGACCTGGCATAGTGCTCGCTGGAGGTGGCCAGTGAGAACCAAAGGGAGGTGGCCAACAATGGAGGGGCTCCTCTGGGTGCATGCCTTCAAACCCCTGGGCTGGGTCAGGATGGGCCTCTGCCCACAGGACCACTCAGAGGCCAATGGCGGTGATACCAGGAAGATGGCAGGCACAGGTCCGGCCCTGGTGTGGATCAGAGGTGAGAGGGGCTGGGAGGGAAGCCAGACCCAGCTCTGTGCCTATACACCCTTGGGGGGAGGGGAGGTTATTTCACCTGGATGAACCTCAGTGTCCTTCTCTGTCAAGGGGAACACTAGTAGACTGTCCTTGGAGAGTGACTCTGAGGGGAAATGCACGTGGACACATGTTTAGAGATGGGTGAGGGCAGTTTCTGTTGTAGGATCGGGGTCAGAATGGAGCTGTTTGCAGGGGCAAACCTAGATGTCAGTGTAGGGTGACCCTCTACCACAGTCCAGGGTGAGATCAGCAGCTAGCCCATGAAGAAGCCCCAAGGGGCTGCCTGCTGCCTCCCTCCCCTGACCCTGGTGGCCACCAATGATCATAATTCTTCAGACAGCAATCATTTACTGCTGACCTCCTTGGCACAGGCACAGTTCTGGGATTTAGACAGGCCTGCCCTGCCTGGTAGACCTTCCTGTCTGTGCGGTAAAAATCCACCATTATAGTTGTGTGAGGCCTCACGGAGGAGACCCACCAGGGCCCTGGGGACATGTGGCAGGGGGAGAACTGGGCACTGGGAGACAGCAGCCTGGAGGTGGCCGGTGACCTGGGGCAGGAGAGAAGTATGTTTCAAGGTGGGGAACGTGCTGGGCATCAAGGAACCATGATGCCTGCAGGAACCCATGGAAGACCGGCTGTGGCTGGAGCCAGCAAGCGGGTGTGGTTGCCAGAAAACAAGGCTGGATTGGGGACAGTTGCACTGGGCTAGTGTCCCTTCTGTGAGATTGGGGACGTCAGCCTAAGAAGCACTGGAGGGTTTTAGGGTTAGCTTTTTAAATTTGAGAAGGAGGATTGCAAGTTTTTGTTTCATATTTGTTTGCAGTACGTGTGGTTCCATTAATGTATGTTGTCCTAATAGGCAGAATCAAATAACAAAAATGTCAGCTAGTCAGCCTTCAGAAAATAAGAAAGCAGAGATTCTCCATGAAGTTGAGTTCAGCGTAGGGCTGCAGGATCATTGAGCGACAGAGTGTCAGGAGAGGGCCATGTGGTGGCTGTAGCCAAGACAGAAGGATAGAGTGGGGGGCAGAGTGGGGAGGGTGGGGGACAAGGGGGAGGTCCACATGATAGGAGATGCTGGAGGAAGGACGGTGCTTGCTAGCAGATGGAGGACCAGTAGGAGAGGTGGCCGGGAAACCAGGGAGTAGAGTGTCCTGGCTCCTTGGGAAGAAAGTATCTCAAGAGGTAAGACGGGGTCAGCCACATCATGTGCTATGAGAGGCCATGTAAGCTAAGGACAGGGATGTGTCCCCACGACATAGGCAGGCACAGGGAGGGGGATCAGCATGCCAGCAGTTCAGGGCATGGGGGCCGCACGAGGCTAACACTGGACAGGTGGGTTCTGATGAGGTGCGGATGCCCGGGGCTGAGGCTGGCGCTCCGTCCTCAGTCCTTACTAGCCAGGAAACAGGACCAGGAGACAACAGCTGGGGCCCTGTGATGGAAAGAGGAAGGCCCTGGTGGTTGAGCCTCGTACTTCACCAATCCAGCAGGCACAGATGGCTGAGGAGTGGCCTCTGTAGGTGGTATCAGGCCATCCTCCAGGAAATGACCAAACCTCAACCACAGGGCATTCCGTGCCATGGGCATCATGTCCCTCAATCCCGGAGGGATTGGTGGAGCTTTCTGGCTCATCAACCACTGAATCTATCTTGGCACACCAGCCGTGCCAGACCCGGGGCCCTCCCCAAATACACCCATGCCTCATGCCTTTGCCCTGCTGCCCCATGAGGCCCAGCGCCCCCGGGGCCTCCCTTCCTGCATGTTCAGAGTCCCTAGAACCCTGGAATTCTACTTGAGTATGAACCTGTGTTGTCATGACGGGTCCTGGCTGACTGCCACTGGTCTCCCCACTACCCAAGGATGGCTAGTCTCTGGATGCTGGCCATAGCACCGTCCTGTCTGGCTCTTCTCCCAGCTTGACCTGCTCTCCCAAGCCCCGCCGGTCGATTCTCCGGCTACAGCGGGGCTGAGTGGGTTTCTCCAGTTTATTTCCTTGGGGTCTGTGCAACCCCCCCAACCCCAACTTGAACAAGCCATTGCAGATCTGGGTTAGTTATAAATAGCCAGGCCTGCAACTCTCCTTTTAGCTGAAAAGCAAAGTGAACGAGCAGAGAGGCACACCCGGCACGCGTTTTATTTTTAATCTTCTCCCTCTGTCTCAGAATGAACCCAGGTCCTGGCGCTCAGCATTTCTAGGAGTAGAGGCCCAAGACGAATGCCTGAGAAACAAAACCCAAGTAGCCCAGGGCCCTGGCTTTGCCCCTGTCTGCTGTGTGACCTCAGGCACTTGAACTGCCTCTCTGGGCCTTAGTTTCCTCACCTAAGGAGGGAGCAGTGGAGGTGATCACCTCCAGCAGTTTGACTTCAACTCTCTTCCTCTGCCCCCCCCACCCCAGCCTGTGCCCAGCAACACCTTTGGGAGGAGGGGGGCCCTGGAAAGCCCAGACCCAGGTGCACGTGAGGCCACAATCAAGCCCCAATTTAATGATGCTCAAATTCCTCATCCCCAGGCCTTTGCTCAGGTGTCCCCCAGCTAGGAACCTTCTCCCTCTATGCAAAATCTTTCCAGTCAGCAAAATCCTTGGAACGTCCAACTGTCACCTCCCCACAGTGAGCTTGGGAGGGGCTGTCTGGGTCAGGTTGTGGCTGAGTTGGACCCATGGCTGGGGCAGGTAGGGAGCCCGTGGGCAGGTGCCTGAGTGGGCGGTGGAGCCAGAGCAGAAGGCCAGGTGTGTGGTCTGGCCGTGGCCTGATGGGGAGGCTGAGGCTGAAGGGGAGAGAGGGGCTGTGTTCCTGCAGGGCAGGGACTGTGCAGCTTTTCTCTTTGTATCCCACTCCTCGCCTCTCACCGCCCCCCTCCCCCCACAGGCTGTTGCTTGCAGCTGGGTCTCAGTGTTGGTGGAATTCCTTATGATTCTAGGTCCAGACATTCTGGGCTATGTGAGACTCCCTTCCAGAGAGCGTGCTCCCACCCAACCACTACCCATTGGCATTTCACAACTCCCTGCCACTTAGGCTGATTTCCATAATGAGGAAACCGGGCTCAAAAAGGTTAGGTAACTTGTCAAAGATCACACAACTGGATACATTTAGGGGTCCAAGCTAGGCATTTTTTGAAATCTGTGTGTATTAAATTTTAAAAAGTGCAGTACTCTTTTTTGTTTTTGAGAATTTTTTTATTATGTTAATCACCATACATTACATCATTAGTTTTTGATGTAGTGTTCTATGATTCATTGTTTGTGCATAACACCCAGTGCTCCATGCAGAACGTGCCCTCTTTAATACCCATCACCAGGCTAACCCATCCTCCCACCCCCCTCCCCTCTAGAGCTCTCAGTTTTTCAGAGTCCATCGCCTCTCACGGTTGTCTCCCATTCCGATTCCCCCCTTCATTAAAAAGTGCAGTACTCTTAAAGCAACGGGCAACTGCTCTCCCTGTGTCGCGAGTGCCCTGAGAACAAATGGGGCAGAGCTAGTTGCTCGGCAATGACACCCCAATGAGAAGCTGGCCAGGGGCCTAGGGAGCCGCTGGACATGCGCCTGTCCCTCTCCACCTCCCTCATCCCGGGGCACCTGCCATTTGATGTCCTCAGGAAGTGCGGGAGGAAGACTGGGGTGATGTCTTCAAAGAGGAAATCCCTGGTGCTAATTGGCACTTAGAGACCTTTAGGCTAATTAACCTGTTTATTTGTCTCTCTAGAGTAAATCAGAGGTTTTAACTGGGGAGGCGGAAGAGAGAGGTGTTGCTGCTGGCCACCTCCAGGGGAGCTATCTATATGGCCTCTCGGTGGGTGGTGTGGGCCACTGGGGAGGCCACGAAGAGGGTCGGGAGGAGGGCTGGGAAGAAGAGGGCTGCCCTCCGCAGCATCGCCCTGCTCACTTCCCAGTGACGGCTGCTCTGGACACAGGGGAGCTGGGCCCCTCAGGAGTGCTGCCTGGGCTGGTACTTGGTTCCCCCCAGACATCCCTCAGGAGGGATGAAGGGGCCGGAAGGAGGGAAGTGGAACCCATTCTTGGGGAGGCTCACCTCTCCGCCTTCTCTCAGCCCTGGTGCCCAGCCGCCCTGCCATGTGGAGCCCCCAATCCTGTGGGTTTTTTAGACCCCCTTGGCCAGAGTCCATGGATTTCCTGTTACCTTTGGTTGGAGGCACAACTCTTTTTTGGATATAAGATGCTGGCCTTCTCACTTCTGATTTGATTCCAAGCTTTTTCCTTTCCCCAACAGCTGGCCAGACTAGTGTGGGGTTTCCAGTGGCTTAGAGATGTTGTGGGTGGGAAGGAGGGGGTTGGCTGGTCCCCCCACCTTCCTTCTGGTGCCGGGTGGGGAAAGGAGCGAAGTTCCTTCTGCGCTGGGCCCTGCAGAGTGGCTGTTGTGCTCTCCAAGGGGCAGGTGCTGCTTCTCAGGCCCCTGGGCACCTGTTGAAGGCTTATGCCCCCCCGCCTCAGTTACAGGTGACCAAAGGCTGGCCCCTTTGGGGGTCCTCCAGGGCCGTGTGGTTCCCACCCTAGCGTGTCATCCCCAGCCTCCTGCTAGCTGCTCAGGGGTCTGGCAGCCAGGGGCATTTGCAAACCTCTCCTCCCCCACCAGCTGTGCAGGCCTCGCCTCGCCCCACGTGCCGCCCAGAATGGGTAGGGGTGACTGGCCCACCCTCAGTGCCCTTTCCTGTCCCGCAGGAGCCCAGGGTATTGTCAACAGCGGCCTGATCCCCTCCCTGGTGTGGAAGCTGCAGAGGGAAGAGGAAGAGATCCAAGGGCTCCTCCTGGACACACTGGCGGCCTGCCTGATGGAGGATGCCACTGAGGCGCTGAGTACCCGCGTGGTGCCCTTCCTGAAGCAGAAGCTCCTCAGCACCGACGATGACATTCGCAGCAAAGCTGCCCGCACGCTCATGGCGGTCAGGTGAGCCCGGCCCACGTGGACAGAGCGGGGAGGGCAGGGGCGGCCAGCCCGGAGGCTTCTGCTGAGGCTCAGAGAAGGCACCTGAGCTGCCCCCGGCCCCGCAGCAAGCCAGCCTGCCCCAGAGCTCCAGGGAATCCACCTCAGGGCCTGCTTTCCACACCCGCCCCCCTGCTTGTGCCCTGGGGGAGGAGGACCCTGTCCCCTGGGAGGGGGGCACTGTCCTAGTGGTCTGAGAGCTCAGCCCTCACAGTCCTGTGTCCCAGGAAGCCCCCAGTCCTGGGCAAAACGAGATGGTTGGTCCCCCCTCCCCGTGAGGAAGGCAAGCACCCAGTGCAGCGCAGCTAGCCGTCACTGAGTACTAAGTGCTCCGTAGGTGCCGGGTATTATCTACAAGCGGCACTCCTCCAAGGAAGGTGATTACCTTTTATAGGTAAGGAAACGGAGAGCACACGTGTCCAGTCACTGGTGACCCAGGGTCACACGGAATTCCAGTCTAAATCCTGACCTGGAACCTGAGGGAGCACAACACCTCAGAGCAGGGAGGGAGGGAGGGAAGCGGTGTGTGATCCCAGACAGAGACGCTTCCCAAGGACCGGTGGTCCCTCGTGCCCCCAAGTCCAGGCCTTAGATATGGCCACCTGCCTACATCCTGGCACCTCTTGCCTCCCCTAGCTCTGGCTGTCCCTCTAGCTGGGATTCTCTCTAGAGACCTGGGCCAGCATTTCTGCGAGTGTGGCCCCCGATCCAGACCCTGGGGAGCTTGTGAACGTGGAGATTCCGGGGCCCTACCTCAGACCGATCACCTTCTGGTCTTTGCTCAGAGGTCCCCTTCCAGTGAAGCCTCTGAGGACGCTGCCGCTCTGGAAAATGGCGACCTCCACCAGGCCTGCCTGTGCCTCTCACCGTGCCCTCCTTTTTTGTGTCACCCCCAAGGGGAGTTCCTGAGGACAGGGCTTTGCTCTGCTTGCTGCTTGAGAGTAGGGCTTCGAAACAGGGGGAGCTTTGGTCCCCTGGGAGACAGGCAGCACTGTCTGGAGACATTTCTCGTTGTTCCAACTTGAGGGAGAAGGGCGCTCCTGGCCTCAAGGCGGGGAAGCCCTCGAGGGGCCAACACACGGGACAGCTGCCACCACAAAGAATCATCCAGCCCCACGGTCAGTCATGCTCTTGCCTCAGCGTCCAGACCAGGACCCGCCAAGGTGCTCAGTCAGCCCCGGCTGTGGGAATGAACGAATGCACAGAATCCCTGCAGGCGGGGTCCAAGACTCTGCATCTTTGATCAAGTTCCCAAAGGGAGCTCGTGGGGAGTCCATCACATTCCTTTTCACAGCTTCATACAGTGCCAGGATTAGAAGTGACTTACAGTGTCCTCTCCCCTGAGGGTGGCTCTGCATAGGTGTCTCCCTGGCAGCTCGCCCGCTCCCATGGCTTAGCCCATCTTTGGCAGCTCTGGCTCCTGCGTGGAGTCAAAATGAGTGTCCCTGGGTCCTGCTGCTCCCCATTTTGGGGCCTGGGGAACATGTCTGGTTTCTTCTTCATGTGATACCTTAGGGCCAGGCTCCATCACCCCCTGGCTCCGCTGCGGTTTGGCCTTCAGTGGTCCCAGGCTGTGCTCCCAGGTTGTCCCAGCATGGGGGTGAGACCCAAACCTCACACCAGCACTCCCTTGCACCCTGGTACCCCCTGGCCAGGCCCGAACCACCAGGGGGTCCCAACACAAGTCCTTCTGGTGTGCCCTGGGGTGGTCCTAGGCCCGCCCCTGTCCTCTTTGCCAAACGAAGCCCCACAGCTGTCCCCTCTCTGGCCCAGCATCCCTCTGGAGGGCAAGAACCAGGTGTGGCAGCATGACGTCATCCCCATCCTGGTGCACCTGCTCAAGGACAAGGTGGAGGAGGTGCAGGCCAATGCCGCCGGGGCCCTCATGTATGCTGCGGTCACCACCCAAGGTGAGGCAGCCTGCTGGCCACCTGTATCCCCTGCGCAGGTGGTAGTTTACTGGGCAGTGGGGGGGGGGGGTGGTCACTGCAGCCTCCAGCATGCTGTTTTCCAGAACTTTCATTCTGTGCTCAGCATCCCAGCACTGCCCCCTCCCTGTCCTACCAAAATACTTTCCCTGGTCTGTTGTTGGAGTCCTTTCAAGTTTGGGCCAAGGTTCCACCCTCCCTCCTCTTCCTGGCCACAGTGGGTCACCTACCTGTGGCCCTCCCTGGTCACTCCCATTAGGACCTCTGTCCCTTCCTGCCAGGCTATTCCCTGGGCCTGGAATTCCTGTCTCCAACCGAGGCCCCTTGTAAGCCTCGATTCTGGGATGAATTATGTAGTTTGCCATCCTTGATTTGGTTATCCTAACACCTAAACAAACACTGGAGCCCTTGCTTCCATGTTGTTTTTTGATCGAAATTACTTTTTTTTTCAGGGTGTGGGTATGGGGAGCAAATAAGAGCATGAGATTACCTCTCCTACCTGGGGACCCCCTAGCCAGTCGGGCTTCCAGCTTAGTCATCCAGTCCTGGCCACAGGAGCGACTGGGGTTGGTTTCCCCACCTGGAGGCCAGGGTTGGCCATCCCATGTGACCTCTGAAAGCTCTCTGTCTTTGCACGTGCCCACAATTGCCTGCACCAGCCCCGTGCCCTGTGCTTTCTTGATGTCCCACGGAGGACTGACTGGGTCTCTGATTCTCAGAGTTTGGCGGGAGTGGCAGAGGGTTGATGACCTAGAGGAGAAGCATGTCATGCAGTGGGCAGAGGACAGGGGCCAAGCCTCCTCTGGGAGGGGCGTGGGTATTGACCCAAGGGACAATGGGAGTCAGCAGGGCCGAGGGTAGCTGCACAGCTTCCAGCACACAGAGAAGAGTTCATTGAGCATGGCAGGAAGCTGGGGGGCAAGGGGCAACCACCTGGCCTTTCAGCAGGCCAGGATAGCAGGAAGGTGCTGAAGGTTAAGGAGGGGCGTCTCCTTTACAGATTAATGTCTGTGTCCCCCACTAGACTATAAGTACTGGGAGGGAAAGAGCTCTGTGAGTTTTTGTGCCTGGCACAGAGTAGGTGCTCAAGAAATACTTGCCACATAAATGAACAATTAGATTTTAATTTTTGTTGCCTTGAGAGAACTGGATTGCAGGACAGGCATCAGGGTGGGTGGGGAGAAGCCAGCTGAGGGGCAGGAGGGGCAGGAATGAGTAGGCCAAGGCTGGAGGCAGAGGAAGGTGCCAGGGCCTGCACGGGAGTGAGGGAAGGCACCTCCCCTGAGGCTGCACAGGCCGGAGGCCAGAGTTGGGCTGGGTGAGAGAAGGTGGAACAGGATGGCCCCCTGAGGAACACCTGGTGTTGGTGACCCACAGGGAAGTATGCCGCCCTGGACATAGAAGCCATCCACCCCCTCCTGAACCTGCTGTGCTCATCCTTGACCAAGGCACGCTTGAATGCCACCAAGGCCCTCACCATGCTGGCTGAGGCCCCTGAGGGCCGCAAGTTTCTGCAGTCTCAGGTGCCCATCTTCCGCACCCTCGAGGAAGACCCCAGTGAGGCAGTGCGGCGGGCAGCCCAGATCGCCATCAAAGTCATTGAATGGAAACCCTGAGCTGCTTGTTGGCCCAGAACTGATAAGCTGCTTGCCTAAATAAATGGGCTGAATCTCTTTATCTTGGGTCTGAATGGCACTTTATGCTCCTAGAGTGTGGTCACATCTCCCCTCTCTCCTACAAAGGGGAAACACCTGGCCCTGAAGGACTGGGTCATGGTGGCCAGGCGAGGAAGCATGGGCTAAGTCCAAGGCCCAGGGATGGAAGGGTGGCATCCCAGCTCTCTGTTGGGGCCAAGAGTCCCCTCAGAAGGTGAAGAGCAGGGCTGGGCCTTCCAGGTACAGGGAGGGGCCAGGAGTTATATTGGGAGAAGGAACACAGCTGGATCCAGCACCACCCAAGCTTTAGACACTTGAGTGACCTGGCCCTTGGGTGTGGTTGGGCACTGTCCTTCTTAGGCAGTTCTGCCCCTCCTCACAGGAGGGAAGGTCAAAATGCCAGCCCATGTGGGCTCTTTCAGGAGGAGTATGAGTTGTATGAGGCCCCTAGGGATGCGTGCCCAGGACAGGGATCTTACCGCCAGAACCAAGAAGTCATAAGAGTAAGCTCCCAGCTGGCCTGAGGCCAACCACACCCCAGCCCCAGGGCAGCCCTCTGGCCAGCCTTCCACCTGGGCTTCCACCTGCTTCTCTCATCCCCCAAATGAAACTAGCAAAGGAGGATGGAGAGCTTGAAGGCATTGGAGGAGAAGCCAGGCTGCGGAGGGTAGGGGGCTTGGGACCCTTTAACCACCCCAGCCTTCCCTGCCTGGTCTGGCAGGATGATGGTTCTTAAACCAGTTCTGACTTCTGTTGGAGAAACTGCAGGAGAGGAGCTCAGCTTCAAGGGAGCTTTTTGAGGCTCCCTGCCTAAAACAAGGTTTTTCTCATTATAGCACCAACCAGCAGCCATATTTCCTATGGGACAGAACCTCCCAGGCTTATGGGATGCCCAGTCCTTCCAGAATAAACATCAGCAGAACCAGAATCCTCAAGTGAGCACCTTCTTATAGTTCTTTCATTGACTGGGGCCTTCACTTTTCTAGAAGAATCAGAGAAGTTTGCATCCCTGGAATTAGAGGATTAGCCCAAGGGGACTGGCTGTTGAGCCCAGCTGGAATTTTGGGTAAATCTCATTCTCAAAACAGGCCCCCAAAGCGGAAACTTTTTCTCCTTCAGTAAAACAGGTGCTTGAAGACCTCTACTTCCTCATGTCCCCATTTCACCTCAACCCACAGCATGCTGGTTCCACCTCTAATGCCTCACCAAAGGGCTCTGGCCAAGGTCACTGACCATCTTGCTGCCAAGACCCTGTGCTCTTTGTGCTTGACCCATGCTATGGCCCAGGTATGGATGTTCCCTTCCTGTAGTAGCTGTCTTGGGCCTCCTTCCAAGGTTCTGGCTGTGCTCTCTTTGGTCTCCTTTGTAAAACCCTCTTTCTCTACATGACCAGTAGTGTTCATGTTTCTCACAGCTCTGTCTAGGCCCTCTCTCCTCCTGTTCTCCCACACAATCTCACCTGCCTGGCTATGGGCCCCCCTCTACCAGGTTCCCTTCTTAGCTAGGCCTGCCCACTGCTTTTGTCTCCCCCAAATCTGGGTCTGTAGCCCCAGCCTCTCTCCTGAGTTCTGGACCCTCCTATCCAATTTAACATCTACCCTTAAATGTCTCCATGCAATAATTAATACCAATCCTTCACAAACTCTTCTGAAAAATAGAAGGGGTCGGGACACTTCCCAACTCATTCTGAGGCTAATTTTACCTCAAATTAGCTGATACCCAAGCCAGAAAAAGACATCATAAGAAAACTATAGACCAATATCCTTTATGAATAGAGACATAAAATCTCAACCAAATATCATCAAACCAAATCCAGCCACATAAAAAAAAACATTATACACCATGACCAACTGGAATTTATCCCAGGAATGCAAGGTTAGTCTAACATTTGAAAATGAATCAATGTAACATATATATACAGTAAAGGACAGAAATCACATGATCATCTTAATAGATGCAGAAAAAGCATTTGATGAAATCCAATATCCATTTCTTTTAAAAAAAAAAAAATCCAAAAAATCCAAACTAGGAATAGAGGGGAACATCTGCAAAAAGTCATAGCTAACATCATTCTCAATGGTGAGAGACTGGATGTGTTCCCCTGAAGATCAGGAACAAGACAAAAATGTCTGCTCTCACTACTTCTCTTCAACATTGTACTGAAGGTTCTAGCCAAAGCAATTAGGCAAGAAAATGAAATAAAAGGCACCCAGATTGGAAAGAAAAAAGTAAGCTATCTCTTTTTGCAGACGATGTGATCTTATATATGGAAAATCCCAAGGTATACACTTAAAAACTACTAGAAGAAGTCAACAAGTTTAGCAAAGTTGACAAAGAAAACAACTCCTTTTACAATAGCATTGAAAAGAATAAAATACCTGAATAAATTTAACAAAAGAAGTACAAAATTTGAGCACTGAAAACAAAACATTGTTGAAGGAAAGAAGATCTAAATAAATGGAAAGGCATACCATGTTCATGGATCAGAAGATGTACAATTGTCAAGATGGCAGTACGTATCTTCATGCAATTCAAACTCAACATGTCCCAAGTGGTGCTCAACTTTTCTCCCACATCTGTTCCTTTTTCAGGGTGGCCTGTCTTTAGAACTGGTGCACACTTTGCCCACATGCTTAACCCAGGGAGTCACTCTGGCCTCTCCCTTCACAAGTCTAATCAGTCAAATTCTATTACTTCTAATCACTGGTTTCTCTTGATGCCATTCCCTTCTCTTTTCCTCTCTGCCACTAACTTGCCTGGATCGCTCTTGGTGGGTGTTCCTGCCTCCCTTTCATCGTTCCAGCAGCAGCCAGCAAATCTGAACCTGTCACTTCCCCACTGAAGCTCCCAGGGACTTAGGATCCCAAAGCATATAAGGCAATTCAGCCTCCTGCCCACCTTGCCCTCCCCATCTCCCACTGTTCTCCTATGCATAAGCCATGTCTTGGCATCCTCAAACATGCTTTGCACTCTTGCTTCATGTCTTTCTGCATGTTGTCCCTTCTGTTGTCCAGCTAATTGTCCTCCTTCTTTGGTCATAGGACGCCTTCCCTGACTCAGACTAGGTGGGCCCCCCTGCTGTATACACACCACGTGGTGGGCCAGTGTGTGGCCTTGGTGTAAGGCAGGGCTGTTCCAGGCCCTATGCCCATTCCAAGTGTACTCAATTTCCTTGCTGAGTCTGTCTCCTTCCCTGTGAAATGTGATTAATTCTAGTACTTCCACAAAGGGTGGTTCTGTGGCTTGAATGTGATAATGCACTTACCCCAGGCAGCAAAACAGCAGGCTGCACTAAATGCTGGCCATCACAGCTAGTGTTTCACTGTCTGCTGCCTATGCTCTGTTAGCAGCTATTTCCTTGCTGTGGCTGACACATAGTGGGCACTCAAAAATGTCAGCTGAAAGGATAAACTAGGGAGGAGAGCCTGCATGTGAGTGTGCCTTCAGAGTGTGATTTTTGTGATGCTGGATGGGCCTCTGCCAAATCACTTCAAGGCACCTGGAACTTTTTCTAATGACACAATTTATTTTTGAGAAGAAGGAAGAGGAAGGAGCAGCTTAGGGAGTCCTTGCAGAAATACAGCCCGGGAGTGGCCTATACTTGACAGCTAAGGGAGTCTAGGTCCTGGGCCCAATGCCCAATAACATGCCAATTGCAGGTAGACTGGGAGGCACTGGGAAGAGCTCAGGAAGGAGGAAGGTTTCCTCTCCACCTGCCCTTCAAGGGTGCAGTGTGACTGTAGCTGGGCAGTGCTGAATTGTTGGGAGGCCTGTTCCACTGAGCAGAGACTGCCTCAGCTCCACCACTGGTCCAGGCAGGAGCTGAAGTCCCACCCATGGGCAGCCTTGGCTCCAGCTGGCCTGTGAGGTCATCAGCAGTGGGCACAGCACCTGTGGGCGGGAACCCCATGTGGGGGTGAGGCTTACATTACATGGCATCTTCGCCAGCAGGGCATACCTTTAAAAAGGAGGAGAGAACAAAGCAAATGGAGGTAGGATATAGGAAGGAAATGGTTACAGTGAAGTAAACACAAGCAAAAATCCCAAATATATCTAGAAATAAAAAGCCAAAATTAAATTTAAAGTGAAAGTCAGTGTTTATGCAGTAGAGCCATTTGGAGAAAATGACTCATTTCGTAAAGGAACAGATGTTCTCATTTGCATAGTCTCTGGAGTCGCAAATGGACTTCACCCTGTCCCCTCAGCACGCATGCCCTGCAGCTGGTGGCACTTGATTTGTGACACTGAGGGAGCGTTTACATTAGTGTAATCCTTGGTCCTATATCCATGGGTCTCCTGGTAGGAAAGACTTTCTCCACTGGATGATGAGGGAGTCTGGAGAGGCTACGGTTTGCCTGCTCTTCCCAGATGCCCCTGGGCCCCAGCTGCCTTAGTAGTAGTAGATGTGCAACAGGACTATGGTTGATATCAAGAGGAACCCGTTGGCATTGGCAATTTCTCTCCCGAAGGGTACCTCTGACATGTCAGCATACGTTGTCCCTTCTCAGGTGTCACTGCGCTCTGTCCCTTCCAACATGTCACTGCACTCTGTCCCTTTAGATGTGTCATGGCACTCTGTCTCTTCCAATGTGGCACTGTGCTCTGTCCCTTCAGACATGTCATGACACTCTCCCTTCCAACATGCACTCTATCCTTTCAGATATGGCAGCACGCCCCATACTCTCCTTGGCTACCTCTTCTGGGGCCAGTTTGGGGCCCGGCTGTGGCTCCAGTCCACAGAACACATCACAGGCAGCCCTGGGCCTCCTTGAATACATCTGGAACAGAGGGAACAGGCAAACATCAGGAGGACACAAGAAGGACGACCTTCTATGGTGTAGCATCTCAGTGGTCAGTCCCACAGAAAGACCAAAAGACTCTCTGAAATGAAGATCAGTCCTCAGTCCCTGCTATAGAATACCTACCACCATCCTCAGAGACATGGGAGCGTGGGATAAGGGGCTCAGGGAATGCAGTGGGGGCGGGGGTGGGAACTACCTGGGGTCATGCTTGCCTTCCACTGGCAGAGCCTTCAACTGGGTGCAGATCCTGGAGTGACCACCCTTCTCTTAGGCACATGGCCGAACACAGCTGGATATGTCTAGAGCGAGTGACTGCTCCTCTGAATCTGCCTCTCCAGTCACTACTCTCCAGAGGATGGAAGAAATCCCCTGATTTCTGGAATCAGACACTGCTGTCCTCGGCAAGCTCTCAGGGAATGTCTCCCTCAGGCAGGTATCAGTCTAGCAGCCTGGCCCAAAATAAGGCACTCTGGGCACTTGAATGGAAAATCACTGATGTTTTCCAGGAGCCAAAGGAGGGAAGTCTGGGAATTATAGGAATGTTTCCATTCAAATTAGCGAAAACGCCTTCTGTGGCTTAAATGTTGCTCTGGGTCCGTCGGTACAGCTCCTGTGGGCCGCTCCTTGGGCCCGCTCAGGCTCAGGTCAGCACCACGGCCAGCTCCGGCACACCAAAGTAGGTCCCGCACAGCCTGGGAAGTTTCCTCCTTGACAAGATGAGCGAGTTTTGGTCCGAGAGCGGGCATCCCAGCAGTGCTTGCTGTGACGTGTTCTCTGTCTCATTCTGTTGGGCAGCCTCCATGCCAGCTGTGTCCCAAGGCTGAGGCGGCCCCAGCGATAACGGAACCCATCAGCCAGGGACAGAGAAGCCTCTGTTACAAGGGGTGTGTGTGAGGACCCCAAAGCCAGGGACACAGATCTCTGCTGCCAGTGCTGAGAAGTCCTGCGTGTCACACTCTGAACACCCATGTTATATCATCATGCAGCTGCCAGACCCAAAGAGGCTGCTGTATGTAAAAGGCAACTGATGATTTGATGACAGCCCACGGGCTGTATGATGGGGGGTGGGATGGCTGTTGGCCAAGAGCACACATTTTAGAGTTAAGACTTGCCTGTGTTCAAGTCCCAGCTCCACCACTACCTGGTTATCTGTGGAGCCTGGGGCAAGTTAGTTAACTGTTCAGTGCGTCAATTTTCCCATCTCTAAATGGGGATGTTAATTGTAACTATCACACGGGGGTATAATTTTGACACTGCCTGGCACATCCCAGGTGGGCAGTAAATATTAGCCACTGTCATTATCTTCGTCGTCATCATCCCCCCACGACTGTGGAGGGAAAAGAGGAACTGGGAGGTGCACCCAGAACAAGCCCCTGGCACACTGTGGGCCCCCCATGGGCTCGTTTCCCCCACTCAGAGAAGAGAAATTCCCAGGGAGCCCTGCACCTGCCAGGGGTGTGGGGCTGCCATGCTTGGGAGAGGCTACTCCCCTGCTCTGCACCTGCCCAAGGCCTCCTCTGCAGATGTCAGGAGGGAGCCCAGGGCCTCCTTGGGCTAAACTTCCCTAGCAGGGGTGGAGGGCGCCCCTGGATTGTTGCCTCCTCCCCTAAACTCACAGCCTCCCCAGGCACTCTCTGCCTGAGACTCAGGACTAATCTCATTAGGCCTTTATCCCTGTTTGCGTCAGGGCTGCAAGAAGCTCAGGTCACCCTCCCCTCACCCCCGTGGCCCCAACACTCCCTTTCTGACCCCATCTGCCATAAACCTTCCTCTAGGCCTTCTGAAGCCCCTCCCAGGAACATTCTCCCTCTGCTTGCTGGGACTGAAATCTTACTGTCCTCAGACTTCTTTCCTCGGAGCCCTCTCTCCCTCTCCTCCCCCAGACTGCTCTTGTTGAGGTACAGCATCATCTCTGTGTGGCTAATCCAGTGGCCAGTCCTAAGGCCTCATCTTTCTTTGCCCATCAGTGTTTGTCTTCCCTCTGCTGGGTCCTCCTCATCTCCTGGAGTGCCTTTTACTTTGTGCCTGTTCCCAAGCCCCAAGCCAGACCCCTTGTCTCCTCCCTCTACCCTGCCCCTCTAAGGGTGTCTCACTGCATCTGCTGCTTCTCCCCAGCCCAGAAGGCTGCACACAGATATCCAGAGACCTCTCAACCTCACAGGCACCCCAGAGGGGGCCTCTGCCTGGAAGAGCATTTCTGGGAGGGGAGACTGTGGGGCAGGGTTGCCAGGGAGGCAGCACAGGCCACACACACCTAGAACACTCTAAACAGGATCCCCTGCAGGGTTTGGATCTTCCTTCTCACCTGGCTGTTCTTGGGTCGTGTGTTTCTTCACTTGTATTTCCTCATCCAGATCTACCCTTTCCTGTTGGCTGTCTCGTAAACTCCAACAGAGCCAGTGGAGCTGTGGCAAGAGCAGGGGCACATCACCACCCAGGGCCCTGTCACACAGACCGGACCCAGCCACGGCCAGCAGCTGGGCACCAGGGTCTCCAAGGACTGAGACCAGTCCTGGTGGTTCAATTTCAACAAGAGACAGAAGGAACGTGGGGTGGGAAAAGAATGGCACTTGGGGACCCTGGATGTCAGTTCTGGCTCTGGTACCATGTGCTTGTGTGGCTTTGGCACAGGGTGATGCAACTTGCCTGGGCCTCAGTGTCCTTCAGCGTATAGTAAGGGGTGGGAGGCAATGTGCTCAGGGCTCCTTCCAGTCCTGAGTGTCCAGGAACCGTGCCCTTCAGGGTGGGAGTGGCTGCCCATCCCCCCTGGTCTGCTTCTTCTTGTGGAGGAGGAGGTCCTCTGACCAGATGAGTGGACCGGACAGACTGGGGAGCCACTTTCCTTCCAGAATCCCCTCCTAGCTGTCAGAGTTGAGCACTAACCCAGGCCAGAAGAGGCTTTACCTGGTTTACCTGGCCCCCCACTGAGCTGAGTTGCTCAAACTCAGCAAGGCATTTGCAGATGCAGTAGGGAGCTCCCTTCCATTCTGCTCTGTAATTTTGTTCCCGTTCTGAAAACACATATGGAAACTTTGGGAAGTAACAAAATCCAGCCAATTGTTGTTGCTTGTTTCTTAAGGGACAACAAGTGAACATTTCCACCAAACCTATCCTGGAATAGATTTTGATCCATTATACTAGCCTCATTATATTTGAATCCCAGCACCCTCACCCCCAACATATGTCTGGGATGTGAATGGGCTGGGCTGGCCCCTCCCCAGCCAGCCCACTTCAAGACCTGCTGGAGCCCCACCTCTCAGACTAAAATGTCAGAACTAAAATTCTGTTGTGCTAATGACAGAGCCTTTAATTGCTTCCTGATGATGCCATATGTATGCATTTGCCTTCCCAACGACACTATCAGTCCCTATGGAAGAGGTGCTGGGTGCGCTGGAAGAGCCTGGCTTAGTGTGCTGTCCCTGCTGTTCTGCCTCCTCTGGTAGGTGGTGAGCAGAGGGCCTGGCCTGCCGACACCGATCCAGAAGCTCCAATTTTCCTGTTCATCTCTCCCTCCCCTACTGGCAGCTGCTGTGTGTTCTTCAGAGCGCCTGGCATACTGGGAGGCAGGTGGGAAACACTCAACAAGTACTTGGCTGCCTGAGAAGTGGGCACAACCAAAAAATTGAGAGGAAGAGAACAGCAGAAAAAGAACGAAGACAAGCTAAACAATTAAGACCCCAAGCAACAGGAAATCAAGGTCACCACCCACCGCCAGTTTCTCAAGGTGCTGGGAGCAGGGAAGTCTCCCTGCTGTCACTGATGCAGTGGGCGTGCACATCCCAGACAATCCTGGCTGTCCTCCCCATGTGCTCCGTCCCTTTTCCAACTGGGCTCTGTGCACAGGAGAGGAATGAATCAAACAGCAACTATGGAGCAGGAAGCGTCGCCAGAGGGAAAGCCCAAGGTTGAGGGGGGGTACCTGGAGGCAGTCTTCCAAGTTTATGGCTTTTACCTAGACCCCAGGAAAAGCTGCAAGATAGGCATGTAGGTCTCACAGACCCATCTCCCTTCTGAGCTTGCCCCTAAACTTCGGACGCTATGGGGCTTTCTGGCTTGGCCAAGTCCCTGTAGTGCAAAGCCTGCTGGCCATGCTGATGGAGGTGATGTAGTGGAGCCAGGTTGGGGCCCAGGCCTGCCACTTGGTACCTTGGACAAGTGACTTAATTTCTCTGAGCCCAGACTTCCTATATTCCAACTGGGGTGACTGATCCCTGCGTCCTGGGAGGTGGGAATGGCCGCGCCAGGAGAAGGCTGAGAGTCACCCAGCCCTGAGCCGGCCACAGCTGCCAATATTCCTGTCCCTTCCCCCTCCTGCTGACTTAATTCCCTGAGGGTAGGTGGCAGCTGGGACTGCCCTGATTACATTAATTCATACTGAGGTTAGGGAACTTAACACTTCTAAGGAAAATTTGCATTTTAAAAGCCAAACTTCTCATTCTAAGTGAATACCCAAATGGTGGATTGTTGAAAAGCTTTTCAGTTTAGTTTTGTTTTTGAGGCAGGGCCCTTCCTCTGTTATTTGCCTATTTCTGACCCATCCCCCACTCTCAGCCCCCAGCCCTCCCACTTTCAAAAAGAATGCAGGAATTCAATCACTCTCTCTAAAACAAGCGGAGCCAAGTTACTGCTCCCCGGGATGCTAGGACTGAAGGTTGGTTCCAGAACACCCTCAGGGCAGCACTTACATGTTTATCCGGAATTGGGTCTGTGAATAGGGAGATCCCCAGGATGGTGAAAAGACTGATTATGAAGAGAATTACCCCAAAGTAGAGGTAGTGCATGCTGCAGATGATCAGGGGGCACTTGCTGTTTGCCTCACAGCTCCAGGGTCCATAGGCAAACTCGGACAACATTCAAGAGAAGCCAATCAGAAGTCCTCCAGTCAGCCCCCAGAAGGCACCCTGCCAAAGGAGGAGCCCCAAGGGAGTCACCTGGAGGGAGATGGGCGGTGAGACAAACCTTCAGCCTCACCTCCCCACTAGTTGAGTTCTGAAGTTAAACTCGTCACAACAAAGGCTTTAAATACCTTGTGGGAGGAAGCAGAATGTAAGCACCAGTGAGGAGGCCGTACCTTCTTGTGCTGAACAAAGACCTGAGACACCTGCACTCTCTCTTAGGTCAATCAGAGAACTTAAGAAACATTAGAAACACTTTTATGTAAGATAATAAATAGGTATCTCAAATGTCATATGTCCAAAAGGACCCCAGTCTTCTCCATGGCTGTGGGTGACACCTCTATCTCCCTGATTGCTCAGGTTGAAACCCCAGGAGTCATCCCTCCCCTCCTTCCTTCCATCTTGCCCTTCCACCAACCCATCAGCAAATCCTGTTGGCTCTGCCTCCAATGTGTGTCAGCATCCCACTACCCTATGGCTACCACCCTAATCCTGAACCGCCATCTTCTCTCACATAGGTAGCCTTCCTACCTGGCCTCCTGCTTGCCCACTGTCTCCACAGAAGCCAGAGTGAGCTCTTCAAAGCATGCATTAGAGAATGCCATGCCTCTGCCTAAACTCTCCAATGGCTTCTCATGGCCCACCATCAGAGTCAAATCTCAATCCTGCCCTTCAGTTGACCTCATCTGGCTCTGCCACTCTCCCCTTGGTCATTCCACTTTAGCCTGTGTGCAACCTTCCTCCTGCATGTTGAATCTGCCCATTTTTCTCTTGGCTCAGGCCTTTGTGCTTGCCCTTCTCTCTGCTTGGGTCTCTGCCTAGATCTTGGTACTTCTGGATCATCCTGCAGGGTTCAGATTCAAGGTCATTTTCTTAGAATTCTTCTACTACCTTGGCTAAGGTCCTTGTATATGCCCTGCCCCCAGAACCTGCCTTGACACCCTCCACAACCCTTTTTTACCTTTTAAACAACACTGCATCACTATCAGAAATCTTTATCTGCTTATTGGATATCATCTGTCTCCTCCAACCAGACTGTCCACTCTTAAAGAGTAAGAACTTCACCTTGGCTCTGGAGCTGTGTCTGGAGCCTGACTTACATGCGGATGGATGTCAGAGGAGACAGAAGATACGGTATATGGGCAAGCATCTTGGAGAAAGACCTGAAACCAAAAGCCATGTGGATGATCCACAGGAACCATTTATTGAAGGAGATGTGCAGAACGGGAAGATTTAGAAACAGATGGGCAGCAGAAGCCAGATGAGCATGCAATCTGAAACAGAGTGGGAGAGAGGGCCTAGAGAAACTCTCTAGGTCAAAGAGGGTACCTGCAATGTCCTTGTAACCTTGGACCAGGGGTAGCAGGGAATCACTGACCAGATCCCCAGGTCTCCTTGGCAGTAGGCTCCAATACCTTAATGTTGGTATCATTGATGGGAAGCAGAGTCTCATGACAGCCTGCCTCTCTTGCCCCTGCCCTTCCCAGCAGAGCAGAGGGAAGCAGCTTTGGCATCTGCAGAGCCCAGCCACCCTCCTCCCACATTCTTGGTGCTAAATTGAGTCTTGGTGACCTGAGCAGAGCAGGCAGCACTAGCAGGTTGGTCTAGAGGACTGGATACTTGAGATGGGCCTATAGGAAGCACCAGCCAGGTGGAAGAGGAAAAAGATATTCTTGGTAAAGTGAACAGCCTATGCAAGTGAAGGGAGGCCAGAGAAGGCACAGGGCAGTAAGGCAATTAACACTGCAAATGGTTAGGAATGGCTGGGGCCCAGGGGCTGTGCATGGGGAGGGCAAGGGCCAAGAGTTAGGCAGGGGACAAATCACACAGCACCTCATACACTGTGCTCAGGAACTTGTACAAGGCCCAGTTACTCAGTGCTGTTAGGGGAAACAAGTTAAGATATGATTCAAATAACAAATGAAAATATTCTGGCAAATTATGCTTTCAAAGTCTTACGGAGAGGGGCACCTGGGTGGCTCAGTTGGTTAAGTGTCCAACTCTTGATTTCGGCTCAGGTCATGATCTTAGGATTGTGAGACTGAACCCCATGTAGGGCACTGCACTGAGTATGGAGCCTGCTTAAGATTCTCTCTCTCCCTCTCTCTGTGCCCCCCTCCCCATACACCTCCCTCTCTCTAAAAAAAAAGTCTTATGGATAAAATGATTGAATCATTAATTGGGATCTTTAGTTTGTTTTTAAAAAATATTTATTTATTTATTTATTTATTTATTTATTTGAGAGACATACAGAGTGGAAAGCACAAATGGGGTGGGAGGGGCAGAGGGAGAGAGAGAATCTCAAGCAGATTCCCCGCTGAGCAGGGAGCCCAACACGGGGCTCCATCCCAGGAAACCGAGATCATGACCCAAGCCAAAGGCAGACGCTTAACTGACTGAGCCACCCGGGTGCTCTGGGATCTTTAGTTTTAAGTGTGGTTGGAGAGATGGTCTTCACTGCAGGAAAGGTAAAAGGAATTCATGACTGTACATCTCCCTGTGAGTATGAAATCTCTGAGTATGACACATCCATGTACAGAGGCAACAGAATAATATTTTCTTACACCCAGATATGTGTGAGGGAAGAGCATGCACACTGCATCATCTATGGCATAGTTGAGTGGATTACATTTCAAAGGGAGGAAAACAAATCAGAGCTTGCCTTTTCCCTGCATGCATGAGGGAGCTCAGACCAAATCTGCCCAGGAGGGGCAGAAAGCAAATGATACAATGGTGTGAACTCTTGAAGCACAAGAGACCCTTCTAGGGCAGCTCTTGCAAAGACAACTATGATGTGAAGGCAAGCCCTCACACTGTGTCATGCAGTGGGCATGCCAACACCTACTTACCTGTTCAGTGACTTTCTTGCAAAATACGGCAAGCCCGAAGATGGCAGCAATGGGTGGGGTCAGGTAACTCATAACTGCATATGTGTATTCAAACAGTTGCTCACTGTATTCTGTTTGTATAAAAGGGACCCAGATGATGATGACAGCAAGTAATATTATAACAAAAAACCTGTAAATTAAACCAATAGTCAATAGAAATTTGATGAGCTCCCCCCCCCGCCAATAAAATATTACAAGCCATGCTATTAGTTCAATTATTCCTTAGGTTAAATTCAGATGCCCATTCATAAGTGGGACAGAGGAGACAGCCACATAGGGCTGCAGATAAAAATCCTTTAACTTCTGAATAAATAAAACCAAGTGTCCATTTGCATGTTACTGGATCATGGATCGATTTTCACATTTGGAGGGTGTGTTTGGGCAGTCATGCTTAAAATTACATGGAAAAATTAATTTCTTGAGGGTAACACATTTTAAGAAATTCTAGACCGATTAGTACAGCGCATGATTTTGAAGATTTCAACAAGTTCAGAAACTTATTTAAATTTTGCTGAAAATTTTACAAAACTAAGTAGAGGCTCCAAATGTTCATTGCTTTTTCTAAGTAAAAGATTTAAAAATATGTGTTCATATATAAAATTACAGTGGATCAAATGTCATCCCAAAGATGAATAAATCTTAGTTTTGTGTCAACAGGGCTTAAAAATTATTATTTAGAGTGAATGACTCTAAGCTATAAAGGACTAATTCCTTGATAGTCAAAGAAGACAGAGGATGTGAATTCCCACCTTAGTAATGATGGGATATTTTGCCAGGGACTAACCCTCCTACAGATAACAGTGATAAATTGAGGGCCAAATATAAAGCAACAACACTGAAGGGAGCCAAAAGCAGGCAGAAATAGGAGAGGTTTTAATCCCTGAAAAGAATAAAATCATACTGGGTGCTATCTACATTACCTGGCTTTTCTTCTGAGGGCCCTCCCTAGTCTGCATGATATGGGTGACTAGAAGTTAGGCAGAGAGCCTCATTCTTACTAGGCTGGGGTGTCAGAAGATGGAGGTTGAGTATTCAGAGTGGTTGAAAATGTTGGGGGAAAAATTCTAGAAAGGAGGGAGCCACAGAGCAAGGAGATCCAATCTGTATATGAACTTCCCTTATGCCCTTGGCTGATCCCTGAACTATGCATGTGTGGGAAAATCTCCAAATAATCTACCAACTAGCAACTGTTGGAAGGTAGAAAAAGTTGAGCAAAGACTTCAGTGGCTGCCTACAGTGGGAGAGAAAGAAATTGGGAGTTTGAATCTCATTGAGTTTAAAAAAAAAAAAAAGAAAGAAGAGGACAGAAGAGAGAATGAAAGAGCATCTTTAACGGGGTAGGAAAAAATACTGTCAACCCAGAATTCTATACCCAGCAAAAATATCCTTCAAAAAAATAAAGGCAAAATAAAAACATTTTCCAATAACCAAAAACGGAGAGAATCTGTCACCAGCAGAGCTGCATTATAAGACATGCTGAAGAAAATTCTTCAGAGTGAGGGGAAATGACACATATTGGAAACTCGAACCTAAAAATTGGAATGATGAGCACCAAAAAATAAAATATATGGGTAAATATAAAATGCTACATATATATATAAATTTATTTTAAAGGCAATTGACTTCTGGGGCGCCTGGGTGGCTTGGTCATTAAGTGTCTGCCTTTAGCTCAGGTCATGATCCCAGGGTCCTGGGATCGAGCCCTACATTGGGCTCCCTGCTCTGCGGGAAGTCTGCTTCTCCCTCTCCCACTCCCCCTGCTTGTGTTCCCTCTCTCACTGTGTCTCTCCCTGTCAAATAAATAAAATCTTAAAAAAAATAAAATAAAGGCAATTGACTTCTTACAGCAAAAATTATATTGCTATCACTGTATTATGGGGTTTATTCGCACATAGGTATAAAATAGATGATAGCCATAACACAAAAGATGGAAGGGGAAAATAATACTGTTCTAAGGTATTTATGTTTTAGATAAAATGATACAGTATTAACTCTAAGGAGACAAAGATAGGTTAATCATGCCTATTATAATGCCTAGAGCAACCAAAAGAAATTAAAATGGAATATTAAAAACTATTTCCAATCATATTGATGATTTGTCTATAAAGTCTTTTATGATAATTTTATTTCTATCCTCATGCCATTTGTCTCCTTTTTGTACCTTTTTGTGCAGAATAGCACCTCCAGCACAATGTTGAATAAAAGCACTTATAGTGGACATACGTGTCTAGTTCCCAATCTCAGGGGAAAATGTAAACATTAAGTATGACACATGCTATAAGTTTTTAAATATGTATATATATTTAAAAGCCAGTGTAAAGAAATTCTTTTAAATTTTCTAAGATTTAAAAAATAAATAGGTATTAAACAGTCTAAATTCTAAATTCATCCATTGCACAACTATATGATTTTCTCCTGTTTTCAGTTAATGTGGTCAAGTACATTGATGACTTTTGAATAAAAAAAATCTATTCTTGCATTCCTGGAATAAGCCCCAGATGGTCAAGGTGTATTTTTCTTTTTATATGTTGCTGGACCTGCTAATATTTTGTTTAAAATTTCTGCATCTATGTTTCTATTGGCATGGTATGTATTTTACCATGATTTCTTTATGCTTTCCTCAATCTTATTTTAAAGATGTCTCTCTTCAATGAAGTTTCAGGATACAAAATCAACATACAGTAGTGAAAGAAATCAGTAGTGTTTCTATACACTAACAGTAAGTTACCTGAAAAAGAAATAAAGAAAATAATCCCATTTACAATAGCATCAAAAACAATAAAATACTTAGGAATAAATTTAAGGAAGAAGGTGAAAGATTTCTACACAGAAAACTGTAAGCCATTGATGAAAGAAATTGAAAAAGACACAAATAAACAGAAGGATATCTTGTGTTCATGGACTAGACAAATCAATATTGTGGAAATGTCTATACTACCCAAAGCCATTTATGGATTCAATGCACTCCTTATCAAGATTCCAATGGCATTTTTTACAGACTTAGAAAAAATAATCCTAGGGCACCTGGGTGGCTCAGTTGGTTAAGCAACTGCTTTCAGCTCAGGTCATGATCCCAGAGTCCTGGGATCGAGTCCCACATCAGGCTCCCAGCTCAGCGGGGAGCCTGCTTCTCCCTCTGACCCTCTCCCCTCTCATGCTGTTTCTCTCTCTCAAATAAATAAATAAATAAATAAATAAATAAATAAATAAATCTAAAAAAAAAAATCCTAAAATTTGTTTGGAATGACAAAAGACCCTAAGTAGCCAAAGCAATCCTCAGAAAGAAGAACAAAGCTGGAGGTATCACACTTTTTGATTTCAAACTCTATCACAAAGCTATAGTAATCAAAACAGTTTGGCACTGGCATAAAAACAGATACATAAACCAAAAGAACAGAATTTAAAGCCCAGAAATAAACCTATGCATATATGGTTAACTAATGTCAGACAAAGGAGCCAAGAATACTCAATGAAGAAAAGACAGTCTCTTCAATAAACGGTCCTGGGAAAATAGGATATTCACATGCAAAAGAATGAAACTAGACTCCTATCTTACACCACTCACAAAAATTAACTCAAAATGGATTAAAGACTTAAATACGAGACCTGAAACCATAAAACTCTTAGAAGAAAACATAGGGGATAAGCTCTTTGATGTGGGTCTTGGCAATGGGTTTTTGGATATGTCTCCAAAGTCTCAAGCAACAAAAGCAAAAATAAACAAGTGGGACTACATCAAACTAAAAAGCTTCTGTGCAACAAAAGAAACAACAAAATCAAAAGGCAACCACAGAATGGGAGAAACATTTGCAAACCATACATCTGATAAGGGGTTTATATCCAAAATATATAAGGAACTAATACACAACTTAAGAGCAAAACAAAACAAAATACCAAATAATCCAATTAAAAACTGGGCAAAGATCTGAATAGACATTTTTCCACAGAAGTTATTCAAATGGCCCATAGGTACATGAAACAGTGCTCAACCTCACTAATCGTCAGGGAAATGCAAATCAATACCACAGGGGGCTATCATCTCATACTTGATAGCTATTACCAAAAAGGCAAGAGATAACAAATATTGAGTACTGATGAGAATGTAGAGGAACAGGATATACTGTTGGTGGGAATGTAAATTGTTGCAGTCATTCTGCCAAACAGTATGGAGGTTCCTCAAAAAATTACAAATAGAATTACCATATAATATAGCAATACTGCCTTTGGGTATATATGCAAAGGAAACAGAATCACTGGTATGAAAAGATATTTGTACCCCCAGGCTCACTGCAGCATTATTTACAATAGCCAAACCATGGAAACAATCTAAGTGTCCACTGGCGGATGTCTGGATAAATAAACTGTGATATGTATATACAGTGGAATATCATTCAACCACAAAAAAGAAAGAAACATGGATGGACCTTGAGGGCATTATGCTAAGTAAAATCAATCAGACAGAGGAAGACAAATACTGTATGATCTCAATTATATGTGGAATAAAAAAAAAAACTCCTAGAAACAGACAGCAGATTGGACACTGCAGAGGCAGAGAGGATATGGATAAAGGAGGTTAAAAAGTTCAAGCTTCCAATTTTAAGAAAAATAACTTCTGGGGATGTAATGTACAGAATGGTGATTATAGTTAGCAACACTATATTGTATATTTGGAAGTTGCTAAGACGGTGGATTTAAAAAATTCTCATCACCAGAAAAAAGTTTGTAACTATGTGTGGTGATGCATATTAACTAAACGTATTGTGGTGATCATTTCACAATCTATGTATATACCAAAGTATGTTATACAGCTTAAACTTAATACAATATTATATGTCAATTATATCTCAATAAAACTGGAGAAAAGGTGTCTCTTCTAAGCAGGATATAGTTTTGTTTTTTTTTTAATAGTCTGATAATCTCAACATTTTAACTCAGGTGTTTAGTCTACTTACTTTTCATGAAATTACTGATATAATCGGGTTTATATATGCCATCCTCTTATTTGTTTTTTTTATTTGACCTACCTTTTATGTTCTTTTATTCTTTTAATCCTTTTGATTTCTTGAGGGCTAATCAAATATTTTATGAGTTATTTCATATTTTTCTTTAAACAAGTTGTCAGTTAAACATTTTTGAACTATTCTTTTATTGCTCAGTCTAGAGATTAGATTACATGCACCCTTGTTATATCATAGTCTGGTACAAGTTTTATTTTTTACCACATCCCAAATAATTCTAGAACCTGAGAATATTTAAGTTCCATTTAGCCTCTGCTCATTTTCTCTGCTATTCTTATTACATTTTGCTTCCATATGTTATAAATTCCATAGACATTTTTTTTCCTTTTGATGTTTTCAACAGCTAATATGCATTTATATTTCCCACATATTTACTCTTTCTGGTGTTCTTCATTCTTCTCTGAAGTTCAATTCTTTTATCTGGATTATCTTCCTTCAGCTGGAAGAACTCCCTTTGGTATTTCTTACACTGAAAATCTAATGTAATAAATTCTCACAACTTGTGTTTATCTGAAAATATATTACTTCATTTTCATTTTGGAGAATATTTTTGATGGGTGTTGGATTCTACATTGGCAGGTTTTTTTCCCCCGTAGCACTTGAACGTGTCATTCCATTGTCTTCTGGCTTTTATAGTTTCTGTTGGAAATTCTGCTATCAGTCTCTTCAGTGCTCTCTTGAAGGTAGTGTGATTTATTTTCCTCTCACTGCTCTACAGGTTTTCTCTTTATTTTCAATTTTCAGCAGTTTCACTATAATGTAGTTCAGGTATGGTTTCCTTTTTACTTATCCTACTCATAATTTGTGGAACTTGTTGAATCTCTGAATAACTATCCATCAGTTTTGGAAAATTCTTGGCCATTATCTTTTCAAAATTGCTTCTACCCAAACTGTTCCTCTCTTTCTGTGATTCCAATGTCGTATATATTATTATTCTGATTGCATTCCACATATATCTTCTTTCTGTGTGTGTGGTTCGGTTTTGATATTGTCATTTGATCCAGTGCCAATCCATTAATCATGTCATCTGCTATATCCAATCAGTTGTTAACCCATCCATTGAGTTCTTAGTTTCAGATTATTTACTTTTCAATTCTAGAAAAACCTGTTCATTTTTATAAATTTTAATTATCTGGCAAAATTCTCAAGTTTTTCATCTGTTTTGTACACTTTCCCCTCTATTTTCTTGTATATGTTAGTCATGGTTATTTTATTTATTTTTATTTATTTATTTTTAAAAAATATTTTATTTATTTATTTGAGAGAGAAACAGAGTGAGAGAGAGAGCCCAAGAGGGGGTAGGGTCAGAGGGAGAAGCAGACTCCCTGCTGAGCAGGGAGCCTGACGTGGGACTCAATCCTGGGATTCCGGGATCATCACCTGAGCCAAAGGCAGTCGCTTAACCAACTGAGCCACGCAGGTACCCAGTCATGGTTATTTTAAAGACCTAGTCAGCTAACTTCACCTGTTGATTTTCTTATATATATTATTAGTATAAACATAGTGGTAAGGGAGGGCATTCTTGCCTCTTCCTTTCTAGTTCCTTCATTAGGCATGATATTGGGTTTTAGGGTGATCTAGACATGTTTTATCATATTGAAAGTTATCTATTTTACCAAATACTTTTTCATCATCTGGGAATAGATACACATGATTTTACTTTTGATTATTAATATGGTGAGTTATATTACTACATTTCCTAATATTGAACAATCTTGTATTTCTGGAAGAAAGTCCCAATTGGTAATGTGATACCATTCTTTTAACATTCTTCTGATATATTGTTAGATCTGTGTCTAATATCTTATTTACAATTTTTGCATTGGTATATAAAAGTGAGATTAGTCTTTAGTTGTAATTTTTGGTGCTATTTTTGTTAGGCTTGGCTGCATAAATTTCTTGAGTCTCATAAAATGAATTTAAGTCTTCTTTTTTTCTCCCCATGTTATAACAATTTAAATAAAACTGGTACCTGTTTCTTAAAATTTCTCAGAAAAGTGATTTTTTAAAAAGATTTTATTTATTTATTTGACAGAGAAAGACACAGCGAGAGAGGGAACACAAACGGGGAGTGGGAGAGGGAGAAGCAGACTCCCTGCCGAGCAGGGAGCCCGATGCGGGACTCGATCCCGGGACTCCAGGATCATGACCTGAGCCGAAGGCAGTTGCTTAACCAACTGAGCCACCCAGGCGCCCCAGAAAAGTGATTTTAAACTATGGAGTGCTAATCACATGTAAAACAAACACAAATGCAGGGGTTAGACAGATTAAATAAATGAACAATATGCACCCTGATGTGAGATAAAAGAAGTATCTCAGATATAATGTAGGCCAAGTTAAATGTGTGTGTGCCAGATGTGGTCTGTGGGCAGCCAATGTGAAACCCTATGGAATAAAGCCAGGAACCATGTTTTATACATATACACCCCCCACTCCATGCTAGCATGGTGCCATGTGGCATCATGGTTAACAGCATGGCCCTGACATGGACACGTTCTCCTACTTATACTATGTGATCTCAGGTAGACCAATTTCCTCCTCTGAGCAACTTCCCCCACATTGGTACAATGAGAATAAGAACAGTGAAACTTACCTTTAAAGGTTGTCATGAGGACTAAATGAGACAATGAGATAATTATGTAAATTTCCCCACAGGACTATTTTGGGGGGTATATTAAAAAATGCTAGCATTTTTTAAATCATTGTGATTATTACTTATTTTTTTCCCAAATGGAAACATGTTTCTTTGTGATTATAAAAACAACACATCTTCATTGCAGAACCGCGGGAAAAAAGTACAACCATACCGTATTTAAACAAGATAATTCTACATACAGTATGATAGCCTAAATTTTTCACATAATCCCTTCTGGTGGGCATTGTTTTCATTGACAGCAGTAACTAGTGCGGTTAGAGGAGTCCTTCACCTTCCTGTTACCATGAGCTCCTTTTCAGTGGCCATAGGCCGAATCTGGTTATAGATGTCCATTGTGAACAGGGCTCTGGCACAGTTGAAAATAGAAGTCAAGGAGGACATGAGAGAGGCCCATAGTGCGGACAGCATCAAGCCTCGTATGTCTGGAAGAGAAGGGACATTTTCTGGACCTCCAGCTCTCTGGCTATGCCAGGAGATGCCTTAGGCCTCCTAAGGCACTTTTCTACATACTACAAAACATTCAAATTTTATTTGGAGTGGCATTCCATCTAAGATAGATTAAAGCATTACATTTGTCCTTGCTTCTTGATGAGACTTGCTAGTTTCCTGCTGTGTCTTTATGTAATAAGGAGAGCTGATATCTCTTGAGTGGTTACTTTGTGCCAGATTATTTCCTTAGGCATTAGCCTGTAGGATCCTCCCTACAGCCCTGTGAGATGGGCACCATTGCTGCCCCCACTTGTACACACGAGAAGTCAGAGGTTCAGAGAAGGTTTGGAATGGAGGCAAGGGATGTGACTCCTTGTGCCTCAGTGTCCTCATCTGTAAAGTGGGCATAAAGGTACCTCCCACACAGGGCTGTTATTAAGATTAAGATAAATTAAGCAGATGGGTTAACATAATGCTTAACAGAGAGCAAGCACTCGTGAAGTGTGAACTATAAACATAACAATCTAGTATTTTCACCTGAAAGGCTGCCATACTGCAGAGACTTTGCTCCACAGAGAGATTTCTATGTATTGATGGTTGAGCCTAAGGGTAGAGGGTAACTGGGGCCCGAGCTGGAGGCCCACAGCAGCAAGGCCCCCCACTGTATTCGGTGGGCTACTTGGCCAGGCAAAGGCTGGTGTCCTTGCATCTACTTCCTTTCAAGTGCCCTGCAGCCTACCCTCACTCAAAGCCCAGGGTGCTCAAGGACAGGCTTAGCTGCAGAACGTGGACAACTTCCTTTCTGAACCGTGGGCATTTCCTTGGGTCAGATTCCCATCTCTACTGGATTTTTATGGAAATGTTTCAACTTTGATCTCTAGAGCTCCTATTGGTCTTCAGAGTTAATGCGGGATTAAAAAAAATGATACTCTTTGTTTGGCCTTTTCTCTGGGATTTGGGGAAACAGCTGAGATGAATGCATACCAATGTGTCATACCAATGCTCACTGTCAATCTGCAGTGAAAGCCATCTCCCTGGTGGTGAGCTACCCATCTCTCGAGGCCCCCACTGGACATGAGCTCTGTGAGAGCGGGACTACGTCTTGCTCATCAATGCATTCTCATGGCTTAGGACCATGTCTAGCACAGAGTGGAGCCCTCCAGTGGAATGAATGTGCAAAGGCACGAGCTAAGCCTGGGAAGTGAACAATGCAAATTGTGGGCACAGGCTGTGTGAGAGCATGTGCACCTTGTGTGAGTGTGTGAGAAATGAAGAGGGAGGAG
Source organism: Mirounga angustirostris (assembly GCF_029215605.1). NCBI lineage: Eukaryota > Metazoa > Chordata > Mammalia > Carnivora > Phocidae > Mirounga > Mirounga angustirostris. The sequence continues at coordinate 66,558,855 of NW_026991722.1, forward strand.
GCCCGGCTCCTTCCCTTAGGGCAAGCGAGACTCCCTTTACATCACTGATATCCCCCCTACTGCACAGCCAACATTTCTACCCAGAAAGATGAGCTGCCTGGTAGATAAGCCACCCTCAGCTCCTTTGCTCCTAACCATCCACTTAAAGACTGAGGGCACAGGCTCCAATGGGGACACAGATCGTGGGGTAAGAGAAGGTAAGAGAAGGTAAGAGATGGTTCAGGCAGCAGCTCTACCACCAGCACTGGGTAGGCGATGGAGCTGCACCCAGTTCTGATGCCGCAGTACTTCTCACATATTGAAGGTACAACACATGCCACTTTATCTGTAAGAGAGATCACAGTCATACCAATGTGTCAGCCTTAGAGCTCTAAAATCTGAGTGGAGGGAAAGGGAAGCAAAGTGGGCAATCCTGTGTGGATGTCAGATTCTTGATCTACTGGTGACTGCTCCAATTCATGATCCTACACACTCCTCAAGAGCTCGGGGCTGGGAATTAGGTGCCTAGGAGCCAGATGAATCAGTGCTTCTACCAATTTACTGCTTGACCCCAAGCATGTCAATGTGACCTAGACAAGCCTTTCAGGGACCGCCACTGGGTATCAGGAAAGCAGACAGATTATTCATCCCCTATTAATGTGTGAGCAACCCATAACCTTACTTGCTTAGCCTTCATAGGGGTGTTACTTTAGAGTATTTGGGAAGAAATTCTGGACAAAGGGATGTAAAGGGAGTGAATGTGATATGTCCTTCAGGAGCTTAAATTAGGGATATAAAGTTACCATCTGAGAAAAAAACCCCAAAACGACAAATCAACTTAGATGACGAAAAAGCAGGATATTGCCCTGGTTTATGGGTAGAGCAAGCTATTTGACTGGGGACAGTTCTCCAGCTTAAGCACTGGTTACCAAACATTTTGAGGAAGACTAAAAACTCAGGGGCAGCTGCATCCATTTACATCTGCCCACTCTCCTTGCCTCCTACTTTGGGTAACAGAACCTCCGTGACACTTGGGGTAGTGTAAGAAGGGCCCAGGAACCAGGCCTGGCCATTCTGGAAATTCCTTCTCCTTGACCACAATGACCGGTCCCTATCACTCAAGTGAGTTCACTAAGACTCATCTGGAATTTTTGCTGGAACAGCTGGGGAAGGAAACACTTGGTGGGAGTTGTTGAGCTTGTGGGATAGAGGCCTGGTGCTGCTGGCAACCACCTTGCCACCAGATGGCCTGAGGGTAACACTAGCTCTGAAGGAAGAGGAGCTAAAAAGGTACATATCATGTTCAACCAAGAACCCCAAATAATACAGTGGCCTACATGGAAAACCAGATTTTGAGAATCACACATTGGCAGTTGGCAGTGTCTGGCCCCCAGCTCTGGCCAGGGGAGAGACCCAGAATCTAGGGCCAAGAGCATTTTGGTTATTGGAAAAGCATACTCTTCCAGGAACATGGACAGGTGCCAAGCTTCCGTGATAAATGGCTTTCTGGCTTTATACACCTGGCATGTGCAAATGGATATGTGAGTCTGGCCATTTCTGAGGGTTAGAGACAAGTGGTTCCAGGTTCTTCTCACCCTAAGGGCTCCCCATCAGTGCATTCCATCAACTCTGTTCACCCCTTGGTCAGAAGGCTGGAGAGAGTCTGGGTTCTTGAAACCCACTCTTTCTTTCCCCCCTCCCTTAGCAGCTTCCTCTCTAGAGTCCAAGGTACATATGATTCTGTCGGGTCTCCTTCCTCAGTGAGTAGGGCGATCCGTGCTGTGGAGTGCGGTAGGGTGGGGTGGGGAGGCAGGTCTGCAAAGCCCAGGGCACTCTGGGGGTCCTAGAGAGCACAATAGCATATTTCCTAACCTATGAGGAGGCATCCCAAAATGCCACCTGGCAGCCAAAGACCAAATCTGGGAATGTTGAAACAAAGCCTTTCTCTCTGTTAAAGCTGGAAGGGAGTTAGGATTAAAAAAAAGAGGCATGGGGCGCCTGGGTGGCTCAGTCGTTAAGCGTCTGCCTTCGGCTCAGGTCACGATCCCAGAGTCCTGGGATCGAGCCCCGCATCGGGCTCCCTGCTCGGTGGGAAGCCTGCTTCTCCCTCTCCCACTCCCCCTGCTTGTGTTCCTCTTTCGCTGTGTCTCTCTCTGTCAAATAAATAAATAAAATCTTAAAAAAAAAAAAAGAGGCATGTCTTGGGGCAGACTGAAGGATGAAATAGGCTTAGAGATGTCTCCTACACATATTACTTAGCAGTAACCAGTGTTTTACATTCTGTTTGGCCTTGTCAAAGTTCAGCAGCAGAAGACTCCCATGGAAGCCACCTGCTTTGTCCCCGTGGCTGCACCTATCAGAAAAAGTGCTCCATGTAGGTTTAATGAATAAACAAACCAGATACCCTGAGAGACAGTACAGCTAGTAAAACTAGGTTGAAATGGGAATGAGATATATCCACAGAGTTATGATAGCTCATTAAGGGAAACAGAGATATTTTGCTAGCAGTTAATGGAAGGAACATGGGCCTGAGTCAGACCCACTTTGGGGGTTTACCTTGAGCTCCCCCTCTGACATTCCTCATCTGTTCAATGAGGCTACAAAAGCCCACCTCAAGGTCTGAGTGAGCAGTGACAGCATCTGTCAGGTCCCCAGCACAGTGCCTGGCACGTGTGCCATGCTGATGCACACAATTCAAGGGGAGCAAGTAACCTTCCTGCAGATTGTGCCTCCAAGCCCTGGCAGAGACTGGGCTCTGGCTGCATGGAACATTGGTTGGCTCTTCCCTATCTGAACTTCTCTCATGGAATTTCTGTCTTGCCACCTACATCCATGGTCTCTGCCAGACTTCTGTTTGGCTGCACTCTTAATCTGAACCCTTTAGCTCCCTTGAAAGCAATCTGGGGCATCTCAATCCCCATACTGTGGGAGGCCTGATGACCCCAAATACTCTCTAAGGTCTCTCTTAAGAAAAGAGAAGTTGATCAGTGTGAACACATCAGAATTAAGGATTTACCCAGGAACAAGACATGGCTGATCATTCCCAGCATCACTATGCTGAACATGGGCAGCAGCTTCAGGCACCCACAAAGGACGCAGCCGCCTTTCACGTGAGACATGTTCTTCCCTGCCAGGCATCGTGGACAAAAATCTGCCAAGGAAACACAGATGGGTGAGGGAGGGGGTGATGGCTCTAGCAGAGTGCATCAAGCCTGGGCCACCTCAGCACAGTGACAGGACAGTTGTGACCTGCTGCGGCAGCAGGATGTGCCCTCTGGTGGGTTTTTGCTGAGCTGCTCACCCCAATCATCCAGGCATCTCCAGGGCATCCAGGGCCAGGGGAGGCACATGTGACCAATGAGCATGTTTTGCTCAGTGCACAGTTGCCTGAGGGGATGGGAATGGCGTGCATGACCTTGGCCTCATTGTTAGCACTGCACACCAATTACGGAGGCACAGTGCTTACAAGCTGTCCCCTGGCAAGGACAAGACTCCCTCCTAGAGGCCAGAGACTGCCCCTGCCAGGCAGAAGGAAGAGGGTCCTTGTGACATCAATCAAAGCAAAGGTGGGTCCCTGGCCCATAAAGAGTTTTTAGAACTGGGACTGACTTCATTCATCTAAATTGAAATGAACTAGTATAGACATTTCAGATGCAAAATCTCCTAGGAGATGTTTCACAACCCATTTCATGGTGCTCCTACCATAAGCAGTGTGCGCTCAGGCCGAAGAGAACGGTATAGCTGGCAGGTGGAGAAGCATTTAAGAAAGTGCATAAAGACATGGTCCAGTGCATCACAACAATGCAATATTATGTATGTACTAAAAGTATGTTTCTGAAGAAAATTTAGATAATGGGAAAAGTGCTCACAGTGTGATAGTAACTAAGAGGCATACAGGATACAACAGCAGCCTATACACTGAGACTCTACACTGAGAAAAAAGTGCACAGGAATAAACTGACATAATAGGGATTCACGCTGGCATGGTGAAATTAACAGGCAGGACTGTCATTTTCCTCTTTAGGTTTTCTTTATTTTTCAAGTGCATCATTTTAATACCAGGAGGAAGAACCCCAAAGTGGTTCTCCTCAAGCACTAGGTACTGCTTCTTGAGAGGTCCACTGGCATCCTGTTGCTAACGGCTCAGTGTACTTGGGCTTCTGCAGAGCAGGTAGGGGTGGCCAGCCAGGCTGCACTTCCTGGTCTTTGCTTAGTCCCATGCACATAAGAGATGGTCTCTCAAGGGAGGGGATGAAGGAGTAGGGCAAGGGCAGAAATGTGACTCTCGTTCTGAGGGAAGGGTGATTATAAAGGCAATGTAGAAATCCCATGTAGAAAGCTCTAAGCACTGTTGTATATTGTCATATATTACAAAGTGGGGCAAGGAGAGGATTATTGTTTAAAATGGTAGTGGGCGAAAGTTAACAATTTTCCTTTCATCAGTTTGTTTGCCTCTCTTTTAATTAATAATTTTTCTTAAGTCATTTTCTGTACTAGTTAGAAGTTATATATTCCACTTCTGTGTTTTTTTTAAAAGATTTATTTATTTAGTTAGTTGAGGTGGGGGAGGGCAGAGAGGGGAGGGAGAGAGAGAATCTCAAGCAGACTCCACGCTGAGTGTGGAGCTCAACGCGGGCCTCGATCTCATGACCCTGACATCATGACCTGAGCCGAAATCAAGAGTTGGACGCTTAACCGACTGAGCCACCCAGGCACCTGACTACTTCTGTGTTTTTAATAATGACCCTTAAAATTTTCACATAGACACAATTTCGAGTCTAAAGTAAATCAACATCCTCACCCTTCTGAACAATTTAGAGTCCACAGACAGATTTAACTCCAAACAGTGGTACAATATTTTAGTTTTGTCCTGTTTTTCACTTCTTGTATTTGTAATTATTATTTTTCAGCCCATTTGCTCATGTACCTGTTAACATCTTTGCTAACTATTCCTTCTTGCTCATGAGTATTTCCTTTTTCTTTATTTACATCTTTCAGTCCTTCTTTAGGGAAGGTTGTGTCTTGATTTTGCCCTTGGTCATGAATAAGACCTCAGCTGGGCATTTACTTTAGAGGTGACATTTTCCTCAATGACTTTGAAAATTTTACTCCCCTACCTTTGGGTTACATTGTTGAAGCTGAGAAGTTTATTGCTGGCATAACTGTCTTCTTTTTATCAGTAATCTTTCCTCTCAGGTGCCTTTCAAAGTCTTCTCCTCGTCTTTGATGTTCTGAACTTTCATTATGGTTTCATTCCATTTCTTTGTGTGGATTTGTAAATTATTTCTGCTTGATTCACTGTGATTCTGGAATCTGATGCTTCCTGCTCTTTCAGCAATTGTAAAAATTCTCTGCCACTTTCTCTTAAAATATTGCTTCTCTCTCCTTTTCTTCTGGAACTCCAATGAGGTGTATTTTAATCCTGATTCTCTCTTCCATGTCACTTTGTTTCTCTTTCACACTTTCCAGTTTTGTGCTATTTTTTCAGTTCTTGCTTTCAGATGACTATTTTTTCCCTTCAGCTGTGTTTAATCTGTTATTTTTTAAAAGTTTATTTATTTATTTAAGTAATCTCTACACCCAATGTGGGGTTCAGACTCATGATGGAGATCAAGAGTCATGTGCTCCTCCCACCGAGCCAGTCAGGCATCCCTTTAATCTGCTATTTTAACAGTTACTAAGTTTCACATTTCAATGAGCATAGTTTTCATTTTTAGAAGTTTGAGTTTTCATATCTGTTTTTGATAGAATGGCGTTAAGGTTTTCAGTTCCATTTTTATTTCTTTATTTTTAAAAAGATTTTATTTATTTATTTTTCAGAGGGATAGAGAGAGACAGAGAGAGAGAGGGAGAGAGAACAGCAGGCAGAGGGAGAAGGAGGATCCCCGCTGAGCAAGGATCCCAACGTGGGGCTTGATCCCAGGACCCTGGGATCATGACCTGAGCTAAAGGCAGATGTTTCACCGACTGAGCCACCAAGGCATTCCTTTTATTTCTTTAAACATGCTTTTTGTTTGTTTGTTTGTTTGTTTGTTTTTGGTATCTAATACCTTGATTTTCTGAAATTTGGGGGTACTAATTCAGCTGTTTCTTGCTCAAGGTGGTTTGATTCTTCTATATTTTCTAATTTTGGTTTAGAGGCTCATGTTGAGCAGGCATTTATTTATGGGAATCCTGCAAGACCTTGGTTGAGGGTGCATCCCTCCAGGGAAATTCCACCGTTACTCTAGCCAGGTTGGTATGTAAAAATTTTCGATGAGTTTATGTTCATTTCTTCCCATGGGGTTTCCCTGACCATACAGGGAATTAAGTTAAGTTAAAACTTTAAATTAAAACCCCAAATGTATAGGAAGGCCAACTTGACCTTGTGAATCTTCAGGGGAGACTTCTTTCCTCCTCCTGGGACTCAGGTTGGGGCATTTTGTTTCTCCTTGCTAGTGGGCAGATATTTTCCTGGTCTATCTTTTCACTGAGGTTACAGCCTTCACTATTCAATACTCATGAACTCAAGGCCTTTCTCCTGTTCTCACCTGGCCAGTTAAATCTAAGCTTTGGAAATCCCAGCTTGGTAAATGCTGTCAGGGCACCATCAGTGTTCCCGCCAGCTTAACTCTCTTAAGTTCAGTTCTTTGTTTTTTTCAGTCTCCGGAGATTTTCTTCATTTCTTATGAGCTTTGCTATGACTATAAAAAGATGTTTGTTACATTTTACCCAGTATAACTAGAACATTTTGTTTTGGGAGGTAGTTCAGGAAATCTAGTTTACCCACTGTCAGATGTGGAAGGCCAGGGGCAACTTTTAAAGTTGTAGAAGAAATTGAAAAGAAAAACATAGAAAGATTTTTCTTATCTTCTAGGTAAAGTAGCATCATTAAACATATAATAAATAGATGGGCAGGAATACAAATTAAAAAAACCCAGAGCTACTGCTCTGGATATCATCTTGTTTCTTGTCCATCCATTCACTACATTTTAAAGACCTATCAGTGTTGCTATGTATCATCTAGTCCATTGCTCCTATGACTGCATAGTATTCCACAGTATTACTGCCCCCCCCCACCATTTTATCTACCCACTTTGGAGTAACAAGCACAATCAACACTGTGATCAATGCCTCATATATAGTCCATCATGAACTTGCATGAGGATATTTTAGGTAGCTTCCAAGGAACACCACTGCTAGCCCAGAATACAATATACTTACTTTTATCAAATACTGCTGGATTACCTTCCAGAATAGATTGCACCAGTCTATACTTCCACCAGGAGTACACGAGGATTCTTAAACATCCACAATCTCTCCAAACTTGGCATTATCAATCTTCCTAATTTTTGTCAGTCTTCTTGTGGTTTTAAGTTGCACTTCCCTTATAACTGGGTTATATGCTTGTTTGAATTTCCTTTTTAATAAATTGCCTGTCATTATCTTTTGTCCACATATCTCCTGGAGCTCCTTTTTTTTTTTTGTGGATTTGCTATTAGTCTCTTGTTCATAATAAACATTTCTAATAATCTTCTCTAATCTGTCATCTGTCAATTTTGTCTATAGTACTTTATTAAAAAGTACTTATATGTAATGTGATCAAATCAATATGATTTGTACTCCCCCCACTCTGTCTCAAAAATATTCTGTTATCCTCCCTTAAATATCTAGCTTTACTTTCCACATTTAAGTCTTTAACCCATCCAAAGTCCACCTTTGTACTAAGTGTTAGGTGGGGGAGAAGTGTTGTTACTCCTAATAGTCAGTCAGGTCTTCTAACAACATCAAAGAGTATGTATCTCCCCCCATTGATTTCTAAAGCCTTCTTGGATACATACTAAATTCCTATAAGTACAAGAATCTGCCTGACCTCTTTATTCTGTTCCAGGAGTCTGTGTGTCTATTCTTGGATGTTTCAAACTGTATTTATTGCTGCTACTTTGTAGATGTTTAAAATCTGGTTTGGCAAGTTCTCCCCCTTTGTTCTTCAGTTTCAAACTTGAGCTAGTGATTTGTGGCATTTTCTTCTTCCATAAAATGTTTAAATCTTTTTTTTTAAAAATCATTATATAACACATGAAAGCACACTGTAGCACCTTAAGAGCATATACTATAACAACTATCCAAAATCAGATGGAGCATTGCAGGTACCCCAGAAGCCTTTCTGTGGTTCTTCTTCTTCTTCTTCTTTTTTTTTTTTTTGCAAAAATTGAGGTGAAATTCATGTACTATATAAATAACCATTTTAAAGAATTCAGTAGCCTTCATTGCATTCCCAATCTTACGTAATCACCACTTCTCTCTAGTTTCAAAACTTTTCATCACCTCGGAAGAACACCCATATTCATTAAGCTGCCCCCCTCCATTTCTCCTCTCCCAGCCCCTGGCAAGCACTAATTGGATTTCTGTCTCTATGGATTTGCCTACTCTGGACATTTTGTATAAAGGGAATCATACAATAGATGATCATTTGTGTCTGGCTTCTTCCACTTAGAATAATGTTTTCGAGACCCATTCAAGCTATAGCATGTGTAGTACTTCATTCCTTTTTATGGCTGAATAATATTCCAATGAATGGATACACATTCTATTTATTCATTCATGAGTGAACATCTGGGTTGTTTCCCACCTTGTGGTAATTATAAATAATGCTGCCGCATGTGACTTATTTTTTCATCTCAACCCCTTCCCTTGCTCCAGAAATGACTGCTTTCATGACTTTATTTCTTCCTGGCTTTTCTTTATAATTTTTTTTTGCCACTTACTGTGTATTCCTAAATGACATAAGTTAGCACTGCCTGTGGTAAACTTTATAAAAATGTAATCATGCAGTGCCTAGGCATCTGTGTCTCGCTTCTTTTATTTGGCATCAAGCTTGAAGATCATCCATATTATTGTGTGTAGCTGTACTTCCTTTTTATTTCTTTATTGCCTTTGCACTATATGAATATTTCACAGTATATTTAATGATCTACCATTGATAGTGAGCCACATTTTTTTTAGAAGAAGTTTGAGTCCTTAAAAAATCCAACTGAAATACTGATTGGTTGCATTTAATTTATGGATGCAGTTGGGGAGAACTGACATATTTTACATTCCAAAAAGACTGTGCTTTTTAGATAATGATAGTGAAGAAGAAGAAAAAAATGAAAATAGTTGATGTGTTATAGATGGGGCTGTGAAATTCCTTTTAAACAGAATTTCTTATCAAGTTCTTTAGGCAATAAATAAAGACTGGAAGGGACCCCTGATCACTGAGTGCAGACAGGCCAACTGTTGCCTGTTGTTGTAGAGACTGGGAAAGCCTGGAATGCACTGAGGACCACCAGCCTCCAATGCAGTCACTTTAGCTGCACCACGTGTAGTTACCTGATCAGTGCACCAGTAGTATAAGGAGAGGGTGGAGATGGCAAAGATGATTCCAGGCCATGGGAGGTCTCCAGTGATGGGATCTTGGAAGATATGGAAAAAATCCAGGCGAGGAATAAAACATTCCGGCTTGGCAGTCCAATTTCCTTCATGGATTAGGTTTGCCTTACTGTCTGGGTATTTCTGCAATAGCTCCTGGTATCCTCCCACTTTCTGAAAGGCTTAAAACACCATAAAATTAATCAGTACCTTAAACTATACAGTAATGCATGTTTGAAGACCCAAGATTACAAAGTGAGACCTAGTTTCATTGAATGTACCTAGTATAAAAAGCACAATGGACTGAAAAATAGTCAAGACTATATGTGCCTAAGAAAAGACATCACCTCTTCCAAAGAGAAATGAGTATAGTGGACAATCATGGTTGTGTGCCCACACCCCACCTCCCACTTCTGGTAGCAGAACCCCTCTTCCCAGTTGCATTCCATCCTGTGTGGCTTAGGTGGGCCTCATCAAACCGTCCACCATTCCAATCTGGCACATGCCCCAGGCCTGGCCAATGCTCTCTGTCCCATGGGCAACAACTGATGTGTCAGGAATAGATATGAGACCCAAACTGGGCTTACTGGAATCTGTCCCAGGAGTCCTCTGCTTAAGGAACCAGAATTGTCTGCTTCTGTTCTTTAGGGTTCTAAGCTAGTTTAACAGTTTGAAGCTCTCTTGTCTACCTGGTTCATTCAGAACCCTGGATCTAGCCATCACTGAAGGTAGTGTGCCCCTGGAATTTTTACTTACATGAGCCAAGAAGGTACTTATTTGCTTATACTAGTTTTGAACTAAAGTTCTATCACAAGCTCTCTTAAGAATCTTGATTAAAACAAATTAATATTCATTTTCCTACAATGCCAACAAAATATTTATAAAATGTCATACTTGAAAATTTCTTCATAGTCTATGGCATTTATCTCTCAATATCCTAAGTGTTATACAAGCTTAACATTAAAGAAAAAAATATTTTTTAAAGATTTACTTGTTTTAGAGAGAGAGAGAAAGAGTGAGTGGGGGAGTCAGAAGGAGAGAGAGAATCCTTAAGCAGACTTCCTGCTGAGTGCCAGAGCCTGACACAGGGCTCAATCCCAGGACCCTGCGATCATGACCTGAGCTGAAATCAAGAGTTGGCCATTCAACCGACTGAGCCACCCAGGTGCCCTAAAGAAAAATATTTTTTAAAAGGCACAAAAACACCCATAATTCCATTTACCTAACTAAAAAAAACCCTTTTATTTTGGCATATTAAACCATGCTCCTTTGATACAAACTTGAGTTTTGAAATGTGTTCAGAATCATTTGGAGTCAAAACTAGTCAATGAAAGAATACTGACTGACTATAAAATCAATAAGATACCTCATGGCACTTCTACAAATGAATTCCATGTGGATTAAAAAAAGGTAAAATACAAAAGTACAAAGTTATTAGAAAAAAACAGAGTATCTTTTTTTAAAGATTTTATTTATTTATTTATTAGAGAGCGAGCGAGAGAGAAACAACATGAGAGAGGAGAGGGTCAGAGGGAGAAGCAGGCTCCCCGCTGAGCCGGGAGCCCGATGTGGGACTCGGTCCCAGGACCCTGGGATCATGACCTGAGCCGAAGGCAGTCGCTTAACCAACTGAGCCACCCAGGTGCCCCAAAACAGAGTATCTTTATGAGTTAGGGAGTATATTCTTAGACAAGATACAAAAAAGAAAAGGAAGGTTGATAAATTTGACCTCAAAATTTAAAATTTATATGACTGAAATCAAGTTAAAAATTAGACTTAAAGAAGAAATTTGTGTCATGTATAAAGAACTCCTATACACTGACAGCCAAGGGAAACTACTCAGAAGAAATATGGTAGAGAATACGAATGGGTAATTCATGAAAGAGGAACTACAAATGGCCACTAAGTATATGAAATGATGTTCAACCTCACCAGTATCTGGGAACTTCCAATTAAAACAAGAATGATATACTTTTTCTTCTTCACCTATTTGGCAAATTTTTAAAAAGTCTTAAACACCATGAACAACCATGAAAGGCTAGGGAACACATATTCGCACATATATTGCTGAGAACAAAAGTTAATACAGCCCCTCTAGAGAGGAATTTGGGGTATGCCTCAATAAGCTGGGTTTATTCCAAGAATGCAAGATTGAGTTAACATTCAAAACAATTCACTGTGTTAACAGAATAGAGGAGAAAAATAATATAATCTTCTCAGCAGAAGTGGAAAAAACACTTGCTACAATTCAAAACCTGTTCATGATAAACAATTGTAGCAAACTAGGAACAGAAGATAACTTGTTAGTCTGGCAGAGTATCTACAAAAAATTGACAGCAAATAATTTATTTAATGGTAAAATATCCAAAGCTTTCCCTCTAAATTGGGAATGAGACAAGGATGCCTGTTGTCTCTGCCTCTATTCAACACTGTGTTGAATACACAGGCCTCTGTAATAAGGCAAGAAAAAGAAACAAAAACTAAGTTTGGAAAGCAAGGAACCAAAAAGTTAATTCTTGACCTGGATGCTGGTTACCAGAATGTGTTCACTTTGTGATATTTCATCTAGCTACAACTTTGACTTGGGTACTTTTCAATAAAGTTTATTACAAATACAAAACCAAAACGATGTAGTAGATCTCTATTCACAGACATAGAAATTTGCCCCAGATATAGTACCAGTGGTGGAAAAGCAGGCCACAAAATTTTGTTTTGATTCTACCTATGTATCCATTTCATAGATAAAACAATGATTGTATATATGAAGGATATCTCTGGAAGGATATGCACAAAACTATAATACTGGTTGTCTCTGGGGAGCTGAACTGAGAAACTGAGGGCAATGAGTATTTCACCGGGTACCTTTTTGTTTTGTTTACCTCTGTGTGTATTAGTTAAAAATTAAAAATTGCAATTGTATATACATGGGGTTTTATGGTGACTAGTTTGAACAACACTCATTTGGATGTATAAATTCTTTTTTTTTTTTTAAGATTTTTTATTTATTTATTTGAGAGAGAGAATGAGAGAGAGAGAGCAGGAGAGGGGGGAGGGTCAGAGGGAGAAGCAGACTCCCTGCCGAGCAGGGAGCCCGATGTGGGACTCGATCCTGGAACTCCAGGATCATGACCTGAGCCGAAGGCAGTCACTTAACCAACTGAGCCACCCAGGCACCCTGGATGTATAAATTCTTACATATTTTAAAAAGAAAAACAATTATTCCACTACTTTAAAACTGCTTACTTACCAAAAGAACTAACATGAATGCCCCAATTTTAAAAATCCCATTACATTTCTCAGAAAATGTCAGTCTGTTTGGGCTGCTATAACAAAATGTCATAGATCGGGTGACTTATAAACTACGAATATTTACTTCCCACAGTTCTGGAGGCTAGGAAGTCTGAGATCGAGTGCTGGCTGATTGGATGTCTAATGAGGATCTGCTTCTTTGCTCACAGATGGCCATCTTCTTAATGTGTCCACAAATGGTGGAAAAGTGAGGGGGTTCTCTGGGGCCTCTTTTATAAGAGTACTAATGCCATTCATGAGTGCTCTGCCCTCAAGACCTAATCACTTCCCAAAGGTCCCACCTCCCATCACAATTGAGAGTTAGGATATCAACATATGAATTTTTGGCGGGGGGAGACAAACATTCAGTCTATAACAGTAAAGAATATATAATTATTTAGAGATATAATTGCTAACATCAAATAGAATATTCTACCTGCTCTTAAAGTTTAATTGGATGTCATTTTCAACTATTGGGGTGAACTTGGTAGGTTTAAAAAGTGTTAATATTTAATAATAGTACACAATTAAACACAATGGCTTAGTGTGTTTTATAGTTTAGAGAGTTTTGTCACTCAAATTAGTCATTGCTTCCCAGCTTATTAAAAAATTCCTTGGCTCATGCCTGACATGTATTTTATGTTCCAGCAATAAAGCATTGAGTACCCCTGAGTAACCCCCCAGTTACCCTGTAACTGCACACTAATGCTTACTAAACTGAGGATTATGAGACTCTGATTCTATCATTTCTCATTTAATGGGGTTCAACTATATGCTCTATGGAGCCATAGTCCTTCAACTGTATTCACATACCATTTCAATAATTTTTCAATACCTGAGCCAAGAGTTTTTCCTTCTAGATTTATGTAAGACCAATCTCTGACCCATGGAGCAGTGTCTAACACCAACCTCACTAAGGTCATTATCTTAGCTAGTGGAAGGAAACTTCCATTTTAAGGTAAGTGCACCTGCCATTACAGATACTGTAATATATTAGTTGACATACTGGGCTTTGGTGTTTAGAGACCCAGCTATGAGTTCTGCTCTTGGTGTGTCTCATGAGCAAGTTACTTAACTGAATAACTTAGTTTCCTCATCTGTAAAATGGGCATAACGATAGCAGTTATGCATCATGGTGGCTGTGGTGATTAAATGAGGCAATATGGATAAATGGCTATCTAGTAGTACCTGATACTTGATTCATATTAGGTATAATTTTCATTCATTTTTTTTTTTGGTAGTTTTAAATTTTATTATGTTATGTTAGTCACCATACAATACATCATTAGTTTTTGATGTAGTGATCCACGATCCATTGTTTTCATATAACACCCAGTGCTCCATGCAGTACGTGCCCTCCTTAATACCCATCACCAGGCTAGCCAATCCCCCCTCCCCCCTCCCCTCTAAAACCCTGTTTGTTTCTCAGGTCCATAGTCTCTCATGGTTCATCTCTCCCTCCAATTTCCCCCGCCCATTTTTCCCTTCCTTCTCCTAATGTCCTCCATGTTATTCCTTATGTTCCACAAATAAGTGAAACCATATGATAATTGACTTTCTCTGCTTGACTTATTTCACTTAGCATAATCTCCTCCAGTCCCATCCATGTTGATGTAAAAGTTGGGTATTCATCTTTTCTGATGGCTGAGTAATATTCCATTGTATATATGGACCACATCTTCTTTATCTATTCATCTGTTGAAGGGCATCTCGGCTCTTTCCACTGTTTGGCTATTGTGGACATTGCTGCTATGAACATTGGGGTGCATATGGCCCTTCTTTTCACTATATCTGTGTCTTTGGGGTAAATACCCAGGAGTGCAATTGCTGGGTCATAGGGTAGCTCTATTTTTAAATTTTTGAGGAACCTCCACACTGTTTTCCAAAGTGGCCATACCAACTTGCATTCCCACCAACAGTGTAAGAGTGTTCCCCTTTCTCCACAACCTCTCCAACATTTGTTGTTTCTTTCCCTGTCCATTTTTGCCATTCTAACTGGTGTAAGGTGGTATCTCAGTGTGGTTTTGATTTGGATTTCCCTGATGGCTAATGATGATGAACATTTTTTCATGTGTCTGTTAGCCATTTGTATGTCTTCTTCAGAGAAGTGTCTGTTTATCTCTTCTGCCCACTTTTTGACTTGATTATTTGTTTTTTGGGTGTTGAGTTTGAGAAGTTCTTTATAGATTTTGGATACCAGCCCTTTATCTGTAGTGTCATTTGCAAATATCTTCTCCCATTCTGTGGGTTGCCTCTTTGTTTTGTTGACTGTTTCCTTTGCTGTGCAGAAGCTTTTTATCTTGATGAAGTCCCAAAAGTTCATTTTTGCTTTTGTTTCACTAGCTTTTGGAGATGTATCTTGAAAGAAGTTGCTGTGGCCGATGTCAAAGAGGTTACTGCCTATGTTCTCCTCTAGGATTTGGATGGATTCCTGTCTCACATTGAGGTCTTTCATCCACTTTGAGTTTATCTTTGTGAATGGTGTTAGAGAATGGTCGAGTTTCATTCTTCTGCATGTGGCTGTCCAATTTTCCCAGCACCATTTATTGAAGAGACTGTCTTTTTTCCATTGCATGTTTTTTCCTGCTTTGTCAAAGATTATTTGACCATAGAGTTGAGGGTCCATATCTGGGTTCTCTATTCTGTTCCATTGGTCTGTATGTCTGTTTTTGTGCCAGTACCATGCTGTCTTGGTGATCACTGCTTTGTAATAGAGCTTGAAATCGGGCAACGTGATGCCCCCAGCTTTGTTTTTCTTTTTCAACATCTCCTTGGCGATTCGGGGTCTTTTCTGATTCCATACAAATTTTAGGATTGTTTGTTCCAGCACTTTGAAAAATGTCATTGGAATTTTGATCGGGATGGCATTGAAGGTATAGATTGCTCTGGGTAGCATAGACATTTTAACAATGTTTATTCTTCCGATCCATGAGCATGGACTATTTTTCCATCTTTTTGTGTCTTCTTCAATTTCTTTCATGAGTGTTTTGTAGTTCCTAGAGTATAGATCCTTTACCTCTTTGGTTAGGTTTATTCCGAGGTATCTTATGGTTCGTGGTGCTATTGTAAATGGAATCGTTTCTTTAATTTCTCTTTTTACATTTGCTTTGTTAGTGTATAAGAAAGCAACTGATTTCTGTGCATTGATTTTGTATCCTGCCACATTACTGAATTGTTGGATGAGTGCTAGTAGTTTGGGCGTGGAGTCTTTTGGGTTTTCCACATAAAGTATCATGTCGTCTGCGAAAAGAGAGAGTTTGACTTCTTCTTTGCCAATTTGAATACCTTTTATTTCTTTTTGTTGTCTGATTGCTGTTGCTAGGACTTCTAGTACTATGTTGAACAACAGTGGTGAGAGTGGGCACCCTTGACGTGTTCCTGATCTTAAGGGAAAGGCTCTCAGCTTTTCCCCATTGAGGATGATATTCGCTGTGGGTTTTTCATAGATGGATTTTATGAGCTTGAGGAATGTTCCCTCTATCCCTATACTCTGGAGAGTTTTAATCAGGAAAGGACGTTGTATTTTGTCAAATGCTTTTTCTGCATCAATTGAGAGGACCATATGGTTCTTCTCCCTCCTCTTATTAATGTGTTCTATCACATTGATTGATTTGCGAATGTTGAACCACCCTTGCATCCCAGGGATAAATCTCACTTGGTCGTGGTGGATGATCCTTTTAATGTATTGTTGGATCCTATTAGCTAGGATTTTGTTGAGGATTTTGGAATCCATATTCATCAGGGATATCAGTCTGAAATTTTCCTTTTTGATGCGGTCTTTGCCTGGTTTGGGGATTAAGGTAATGCTGGCCTCATAGAATGAGTTTGGAAGTTTTCCTTCTGTTTCTATTTTTTGAAACAGCTTCAGTAGAATAGATATTATTTCTTCTTTGAAGTTTGGTAGAATTCCCCAGGGAATCTATCAGGCCCTGGACTCTTGTTTTTTGGGAGGTTGTTGATCACTGCTTCAATCTCGTTACTGGTTATTGGCCTATTCAGGTTGTCAATGTCTTCCTGTTTCAGTCTTGGCAGCTTATAGGTTTCCAGGAAGGCCTCCATTTCATCCAGATTGCTCACTTTATTGGCATATAGTTGTTGATAATAATTTCTAATAATTGTTTCTATTTCCTTGGTGTTAGTCGTGATCTCTCCCCTTTCATTCATAATTTTATTAATTTGGGTCCTTTCTCTCTTCTTTTGGATAAGTCTGGCCAGTGGTTTATCAATCTTATTAATTCTTTCAAAGAACCAACTTCTAGTTTCGTTGATCTGATCTACTGTATTTATGGTTTTTAATTCATTGATTTCTGCTCTAATTTTAATTATTTCTCTTCTAATGCATGGCTTAGGTGTCATTTGTTGCCTTTTCTCTAGTTCTCTAAGGTGTAGAGTTAGTTGGTGAATTCGGGATTTTTCTATTTTTTTGAGTGAGGCTTGGATGGCTATGTATTTCCCCCTTAGGACCGCCTTTGCAGTATCCCATAGGTTTTGGACAGATGTGTTTTTGTTCTCATTGATTTCCATGAATTGTTTAAGTTCTTCTTTGATTTCTTGGTTGATCCAAACATTCTTTTTTTTTTTTTAAAGATTTTATTTATTTATTTGAGAGAGAGGGAATGAAAGACAGAGAGCATGAGAGGGAGGAGGGTCAGAGGGAGAAGCAGACTCCCTGCTGAGTAGGGAACCCGATGCGGGACTCGATCCCAGGACTCCAGGATCATGACCTGAGCCAAAGGCAGGCAGTCGCTTAACCAACTGAGCCACCCAGGCGCCCTGATCCAAACATTCTTGAGCAGAGTGGTCTTTAGCTTCCAAGTGTTTGAATTTCTGCCAAATTTTTTCTTGTGATTGAGTTCCAGTTTTAGAGCATTGTGGTCTGAGAATATGCAGGGAATCATCTCAATCTTTTGGTATCGGTTGAGACCTGATTTGTGACCCAGTATATGGTCTATTCTGGAGAAAGTTCCATGTGCGCTCGAGAAGAATGAGTATTCTGTTGTTTTAGGGTGGAATATTCTGTAAATATCTATGAGGTCCATCTGGTTCAATGTATCATTCAAAGCTCTTGTTTCCTTGTTGATTTTCTGCTTAGATGATCTGTCCATTGCTGAGAGTGGAGTATTGAGGTCTCCTACAATTAACGTATTGTTATCAATATGACTATTTTGGTTAACAGTTGGCTTATGTAGATGGCTGCTCCCATGTTGGGGGCATAGATATTTACAATTGTTAGATCTTGTTGGATAGACCCTTTAAGAATGATATAGTGTTCTTCTGTGTCTCTTATGACAGACTTCAGTTTAAAATCTCATTTGTCTGATATAAGAATTGCTACCCCAGCTTTCTTTTGAGGTCCGCTGACATGGAAGATGGATCTTCATCCCTTCACTTTCAGTCTGGATGTATCTTTAGGTTCAAAATGAGTCTCTTGTAGACAGCATATGGATGGGTCCTGTCTTTTTATCCAATCTGCAACCCTGTGCCATTTTATGGGAGTGTTTAGGCCATTCACGTTGAGAGTGATTATTGAAAGATATGAATTAATTGTCATCATGTTGCCTGTGAAGATGTTGTTTTTATAGATTGTCCCTGTAAATTTCTGCTGTAGATCACTCTTGAGGTCTTTCTCCTTTTATAGAACCCCCCTTAATATTTCTTGCAGGGCCGGCTTAGTGGTCACATATTCTTTCAACTTCTGCCGGTCGTGGAAGCTCTGCATCTCTCCATCCATTCTAAATGAAAGCCTTGCCAGATAAAGTATTCTTGGCTGCATGTTCTTCTCCTTTAGTACCCTGAATATGTCTTGCCAGGCCTTTCTGGCTTGCCAGGTCTCTGTGGATAGGTCTGATGTTATTCTGATGTTCCTCCCTCTGTATGTAAGGAATCTCTTCCCCCTAACTGCCCTTAAGATGGTTTCCTTGGTTCTAAGATTTGCAAGTTTTACTATTACATGCCGGGGTGTTGGCCTGTTTTCCTTGATCTTAGGAGGGGGTCCTCTCTGCCTCTAGGACTCGAATGTTTGTTTCATTCCCCAGATTAGGGAAGTTCTCAGCTACGATTTGCTCAAATACATCTTCTAGTCCTCTCTTTCTCTCCACTCCCTCCGGGATTCCAATTATTCTGACATTGGAACGCCTCATGGTGTCACTTATTTCTCTGATTCTATTTTCATGGATCCTGAGTTGTTTTTCCCTGGCCTCCTCTTTTCCCTTTTTATCTATTATATTGTCTTCCAGGTCGCTTATTCTCTCTTCTGTCTCAGTTACCCTAGCTGTTAGATTATCTAGATTGGATTGGATCTCATTGATAGCATTTGTAAGTTCTGCCAATTCCCCTTTTATTTCTGCCCTTAGAGACTCTATGTTGCCATTAATTGATTTCTCCATTCTAGCCATTGTCTTCACAATGGCTAGCCTGAATTCCATCTCCAACATCTTGGTTATATCTGCATCCATTTGTAAATCTGCAGCATAAGTCATAATCTCTGAGTCTTTTCTGTTTTGGGGGCTCCTCCTCCTAGTCATTCTGTTGATGGGTGTTTGAGGGAATGTATAGAGTCCAAATTATTGACCAGAACCCAAGCAAGATGCACCTGTTTTCTTGGGACCTTAGGGTTGCTGGCCTATTGTTTTCCCAGCCTGTCTTCTGCGGGAGGGGCCTGCCGCGCTGTTACTCAGGCAACCCTGTTTGGGCGGAGTTGCCCTGCCCCCCTGTGGTGGGGGATGGGCTCAGTGGGAATCAGTCTTTGGGGCTTTTGTTCTCTGGTGCCTTTCCCTGGCGGCTTTCCGCATCTCTTCCGCGAGTCAGAGCAGAAGAGACCATTTCCAACCCTCTGCCTCAGAGCAGAGAGACAGCAGTCTGTTCTTCAGTGAGCTAGCCAGGCCACACTGTCTCCGTTTCTGTCCGTGCTGCTATAAACTTCAGCATCCTGGGTTGTGCACCCCTCCGCAGCGCTCCCAGTCCTGCCTCCAGGTCGGGGCACATCTCTGCCCTTTGTGCTTCTAAAACCGCCAGCCGCTCCCAGTTTGTGTGTGTGTGACTCTGCCGCTTGGGGTTTCCACCCTGGGGGTTGCAGTTCACCAGCGGGACCCCGGCGCACCGGGGTTCCATCTCGGAGGCTGCAGTTTGCGTGTGCACGACCCCGCAGGTCTGGTCCTCCACCCCGGGGGCTGCCCTAAAGGTCCTTCCCAACGCTACCGGTCTGTGAGTCTGTGCCTGTCCGAGTCTGTGCCCGTCCGCAGCACACGAGGCTGTCACTCACCAGTGGTGCAGGATCCCCACGTCCAGGCACCCTCCCGCTGCCATTTATCCTCTGATATCTGCCCGCGGAATCACAGCTCTCCGCTTCGTACCTGAAAACCAGCTGCTTGCGATATTCTGTTTGTAGAGATCCAGATCTTCTTACATCTCAGGCTGGTTTTGTGGGTGCTCAGAGTGGTCTGGTAGATACCCAGCTCAATTCCGGGGACCAGTTGAAATAGGGTCCCCTACTCCTCCGCCATCTTTCCCCCCTATAATTTTCATTCTTACTACTTAATAAGCACCTACTATGTGCCTCAGACTGCACATTATGTGCAGGATACAATGGTTTTGGTTCTTAAGAAGTTTTGGAGCTAAGAGGTATAATTTCTTATGTGACACAATCAATGAACAATCAAGATATGTATCACAAAAATATTAAGTGGTATGTGGTGGTGATGTGAGTCCACAGGAAAAAAGACATGTAGATGGAATAATCATAGAATCACACCTTTGGGGGGGAGGTGGATCTTCTGTTGACCTTGCTGGGTGGATTTAACCACATGGATGAAGAGGAGAGGGGCTTCTAACTAGAGAGGAAGAGCATGGACAGAGGCACAGAGGTGGGGTGAGTGGGGTGGGCCTCTTGACACTGTCCCAAAGCACTAGAGTTTTTCATTGTCACTCCTATTTCTCGACTCTTCTGTCTTCTGAAGTGAGCAGAAGTTCCCCCCCACTGCCCATCCCCAACTTTTTGGGTGATGTGAGACAATGCTCTTGGGTTCTGAGGGCTTCAGCCTCATCATCTGTGAGATGAAGGTGCTGGAGTGGCCCTCGGCAACAATCAGATTCAAAGGTTCCACTCATGGTGCCCAGTCTTCCAAGATTGACTTACCAAAGCCCATTAACAAGAGTGATCCCAGAACCATAACAGCAGCAGGGAAGGTATCAGTATAAACCACAGCTGCAAAACCACCTGAATAGGTAGGAGAAAAAGAAACAAAAGCCACATTTGAGACTCTCTGCTGAAAGTCACTTCTGTGTCCCTATTCTACATCCTTGCTTCCTCTCAGATTGCTCCATTCACATCTTTTGTACCTTTAAGTCTGTAGGTCTTACAATACAATGTTTAATCTTTGTACGTCCTGTTTTCTCTCTTTAATATCCCTCACAATCTTTTGTTGGATTCTTATCTTGCCCTTCTATGTCCCAATTTCCCTTTACTTCCCCCTTTTTGGATGGATGAAAAGCTGGTAGTTTTCCTAAAGAAAAAAGTACATCTTTAATCATAAAATCTCCGTTTGGAAGCCACGGTTACTAGCATCCCTGGCTTCTACCTGCTAGATGCCAGTAGAACCCCCCCAGTTGTGAAAACTAAAAATGTCTCCAGACATTACCAAATGTCCCCTGGGAAGAGACGCCCAGCTTCCACTCCCCTGTGCACTGACAGCCATTGACTGAGTGCATTCCATTCCCCACCCTGTTTCTCCCCCCCTCAGACAGTGGTGAACTACCAGGGACACTCACCAGCACCCAAGATTTGCATTGTGGCTGGAAAAAACAATTGATGAGAGCTCCACTCTCAAAACCTTAGGCAGAGACTCTGGGACAGAACCGCCTACATAAAAGATCCCATCTGATGGCCTGACCAGGTTACCAGGATGCCTCTAGCTGCTGCCTCTCCCTCATTCCCTTTCTGTTTCTACTCCATTACCTGGCAGCCTGTAGTGTCAGGCCGTGGCCCACCCCAAACATGATCACTTCTATCCTTGCCAGTGCCCTTGGAAAGCCCCCACAGGCCTGACCTGATTTCTAGAGGTAGGACACCACTTAGGCACCCCACCACAATTATTTTCACTGTTCCACCTCCTGGGGCCTAGCAATGTGATCTACAGACTTAGAGAAAATGCAAAAGCTGGAGACCCCCCGCCTCAATGTCTACTAGCACTCCACTATAAGAAGGAGAGCTTTTGTGTCAATAGAAATATGTGTGTGGTTACAGTAACCTCACCTGCGATGGTATAAATGCCAGTAATTGTCAGCAAGACTATGGTGGCCAGGTAGACATCTAACCCCAAACCAGTCTCATGACCTTGGCACCAGTACAGATCTCCACCTGAAATGAGTACAAAGGCAACAGGCTGCATTTTCATTTCCAGCTCATTCAACAGCAATATCATAAAGACCCTAGAAGCCATCTGCAGGAAGTGGTCTATGGTTAGCACATCCACTCCATCACTAATGGACATGGGCTGAGGTCTACCCAAGTTCTGTTGGGCAAAAAGGCTTGTACTCCATGAGTTCAGCAAGGTCAGCACCTTTAGGGCTTGGGTTAATCCAATTAATTCAGTTCAGACGAAACTTAGCCTCTTCCTTCCTGGAGATTTGGAGCAGGGAGTGTGCCCAGAGAGAGCCGTTCCTACAGTTCTGCCATTGGGAAATGGCAAAGGGGACAGCTCATGCATCAGGGGCTGGCAAGCTTTTTCTCTAAAAGACCAGATGGTAAATACTGTAGGCTTTGCAGGCCACATACTGTTCCTGTTTTCCACAACCATTTAAAACTGTAAAAAACCATTCTTAGCTCAAGGACTGTACAAAGGAGAACACTAGGCTGATTGGCCTGCAGGACAGATTTGTTGATCCTTGGCTTACCTGGCACTGATTTTAAAGCATGTGCACATCATTTAACTGGCTAATCTCTAACTTTGTTATTGTGGTCTCCAAACTAGGGATATAATGGGCAGAGATCCTCCCAACATTCATCTATTCATTTATTAACCAAATGTTTACTGAGCACCAACATAGTAGATACTCAATAGGGTTCAGAAGACACAAGAGTTACTAAGACTCAACTGCTGTCCTCAGGGACCTTATATTTAGTGACAGAGACTAAATAGGCAATTTCTATGCAGAGTGTGGTAAGTGACACTCATTCAGTCACCAAACCAAACCAAACCAAACCAAACCAAACCAAACCCCAAAACATGTGTCAAGTACCTTAAGTGTTAATCATTTTCTCAGCACAGTGGGTAATGTAGTGAACAAGCCAGGCAAGGCCCTGGGCCTCGAGAAGCTTGCACTGAAGTGGAGGAGACAGATAAAAAGCAAGGAAATGGATAAATTACTCTCACATGGTAACAAGTATTACAAAGAAAATAAAAACCCAGTAATGGAGTAGAGATTGACTGGACACACTCATGGAAGGCCTCTCCAAGGAAGTGATATTTAAAAAATCTGGGAGAACATTCCAGACACAATGTAGGGCAAGTGTTAAGGGCTTCAAAAGGGAATAACCTTGCTGGGTTTGAGAAACAATAAGGCAGGCAGTGTGGCCAGAGCCTGGTGAGAACAAGGGAGGAGACTAGGAGACAAGGCCGAGAGCAGGGACAAGAACAGGACATCTCTACAGATCATAACAAGGGGTTTAGGTTTTCTTGTAAGGGTGGTGGAAAACTCCTGGATTGTTTTAAGCGAGGAATGACATCACCTAATGACATGACACAGGTAAGCCCAAGGTTCTCTAGAAATACAAAGGAGGGACCTATAACCTAGGCTTGGGACAAAACAAGACGCCTCTGCCTTTATTTTTTGCAAGTATTATTAAGCTATTTTTTTCTCTCCTCTTGCTTACACAGCAGAGGCCATAAGTAACTTATGGGGCCCCAGGGTGAACTGCTGAGACCAATCTAGTACTGTCCCGCCCACTGAATTTTTGTTTACTTTTGTTTCGTTTCTTGGGCTGGCTTTTACACAACTCATCGAGATCTTATTGAAGATATAGAGGAATAAGTACAGAATAGCGAGGAGGAGCTGGATCCGAAAGCCACCAAACCTCTTCCTCAAATATTCTGGCATTGTCATCACCTGTACAAGCAACAAGAGAAGTCACCACCAGGTAGAGTGCCAGAAGAGGCGGACCCACAAGGATGTGCCTTGCTCACAATATGCTGGTCATCACCGAGACACAGCTGATGGTAGGAGCAGCCCAGGAATAGAAGATGGGGCAGGGTCATCCACTCTGGCTTCATACTGCATGGCACGTGTTAGGATGGGGGAAATAAGAAAGGAGAAGCAATAGTACTGTCTTCAAGAAGCCTGGAGTCTAGCTTTCTGTGTAATCTCCTGAATGCAGAAGGAAATCCAGCTAACTGAACAGGTCTAATGATGACAAATCACTTTTATGAAATAATCCGCAGAGCAAAAGTAAATGCCTTATCACATACTACAAAGGTAACAAGTGCTCAGGAGAGACAGAACTTGACTCAACAGCTCTTGGACCAGGTCCTCTGTGCCCATGCTCTCGTGCACGTGCTGGCTGTCCGCAACAATCCTGTTCATTTTAACTTCCATTGTCTTGGGCTGTGGGCACCCCATGGCAGGGAGTGTGCCTCTTTGTTCATTAGGTTCCTGGACCCAGGCACAGTGCCTGGCTCATGGTAGGTGAATGAATAATAGTTAAATGTATACTGTTCCACCGCCTGTCCTGAGTATCCTCACGTCCACCTGCTCACATGTGTCTATTTTAAGTTCTACCTCAAATTCCATCTGCTTTATGAAAACTTACCTGTGGGCTTCACAGGGACCACGTGTCCTCTCCTAAACATCTAGGACTTTAATATTTTCACCTTCTGTTTGGTTCTTAATCATATACTGCCAAATATGCCTCTTTTTCAGTGATGTTCTAAGCTGTTTTACACTTGCGGCTTGAATTCATTTGCTAGAGCTGCCGTCCCAGAGTGTGACAGACTGAGGGCTTAAGCAATAGAAATGTTACTGTCTCACAGTTCTGGAGGCTGGAAGTTCAAGGCGTCAGCAGGCTTGTTTCCTTCTGGGGCCCATGAGGGAAGGAGCCATTCCAGGCCTCTGTCCTTGGCTTGTTGATGGCTGTCATCTCCTGTGTCTTCCTTCCCTCTGTCCTCTGTATATGTCTCTGTCCAAATTTTCTCTTCCTATAAGGTCTTACTAGATTAGGGCCCACCTTAATGATCTGATTTTAACTTAATTACTTCTTTAAAGACCTTATCCCAATATGCAGTCCCAATCTGAGGTAATTTTCCTGGGCTTATGGTTTCACCACTGCAGATGCTAGGCTGTAGGGCAAGTAAGCCTTCCACATTTTTAATGCCTCTCTACAAATATTTAAAAATTTTCAACTTGGGGTACCTGGGTGGCTCAGTTGGTTAAGCGACTGCCTTCGGCTCAGGTCATGATCCTGGAGTCCCAGGATCGAGTCCCACATCAGGCTCCCTGCTCAGTGGGGAGTCTGCTTCTCCCTCTGACCCTACCCCTTCTTGTGCACTTTCTCTCCCTCATTCTCTCTCTCTCAAATAAATAAATAAAATCTTTAACAAAAAAATTTTTTTCAACTTATTTTAACTTATTTTATTTAAATTAGTTAACTTTTAGTGTATCTTTAGCTTCAGATGTAGGGCTCAGTAATTCATCAGTTGCATTTAACACCCAGTCCTCATTACATCACATGCCCTTCTTAATGCCCATGACCCAATTATCCCCATCCTTCCCCCCCCTCCCCTCCAACAACCCTCAGTTTGTTTCCTATAGTTAAGAGTCTCCCATGGTTTGTTTCCCTCTCTGATTTCGTCTTATTTTATTTTTTCCTCCCTTCCCCTATGATTCTCTGTTTTGTTCCTTAAATTCCACATATGAATGAAACCATATGATAATTGTCTTTCTCTGATTAACTTATTTCACTCAGCGTAATACCACGTTGTACGTAATACATGTGTAATACCACGTGTACGTAATACACGTAATACCAGTTCCATCCACGTTGATGTAAATGGTAAGATTTCATCCTTTTTGTTGGCTGAGTAATATTCCTTTGTGTATATATGCCACATCTTCTTCATCCATTCATCTGTCGATGGACATCTGGTCTCTTTCCATGGTTTGGCTATTGTGGACATTGCTGCTATAAACATTGGGATGTAGGTGCCCCTTCAGATCATGTTTGTATCCTTTGGGTAAATACCTAGTAGTGCAATTGCTGGGTCTCAGGATAGCTCTATTCAGTAAAATTCTCCCATTTTAAGCGTAAAGTTTGATGCGTTTGGGAAAATGTACACAGTTATGTAATCATCACCATACTCGAAATATTAAGTGTTCTTAACAGCCCCCCCCAAAGCCCCCTAGGATTTGCAGTCAAGGCCTCCACCCCACCCTTGGTCCCAGACAACCAGTATCAGCTGTCCCCACTGATTTGCTTTTTCTAGAATTTTAAATAAACAAAATCATATACTATGTACTTTTTAATGTCCTGCTTCTTTCACTGGCCTGATGTTCTTGAGACTCAGCCACATGGTTGCAGAATGCCTTTCTAGTGCTGCTGGGTATACCACGTTGTGTGCTGTTTGTCCACTCTCCTGCAGCAATCTAGATTATTTCTAGATTTGGCTAGTAGGAACATGACTGCTATGAAGCTTCACGTACAAATTTGTGTGTGGACATGTGTTTTCATTTCTCTGGGGTATGTAAAGCTCTAGATCTAGGGAAATATTGGCTGGATGATCAGGTTTAATTTGTGAGCAAACTGCCAAACTGTCCTCCCAGACGTGGCTGTGCCATTCTGCATTTCCTCGACAAATGTATGAATCCCAGTTGCCCCACACCCTTTCCAGCTCTTGCTAGTGTCAGTCTTTCTCCTCTTAGCCATTCTGGTACAGTGGTATCTTATCTTACGTAGTGTTTTCCGAATGATCAGTTGTAGTGAGCATCTTTTCATGTGATTATTTGCCATTTGTCTATTTTCTTTGGTGAAACAGCTATTCAAAAAAATTTTTTTTACTGAGTTTTAAGAGTTTTTTTTTATAGACAAAATACATATTGTGGATGTAAGTCTTTTATTGTAAATATGTTCTAAAAATATTTCCCCCCAATCTCTAGCTTGACTTTTCATTTTCTTAAAAATATCTTTCAAAGAGTTAAAGTTTAAAATTTTATTTTGAAGTCCTACACATCAATTTCTTCCTCTGTGTGTGGTTTATGCTTTTTGTGTCCTAGTTGAGAAATCTTTCCCTACTTAGTCACCCTCTTTTTTTTTTCACTAAGTTTTTAAAAATTAAGGTAAAATTGACATATAAATATTAGTTTTAGGTATACAAATAACAATTTGCTATTTATATACATTTCATCTACATTTTTGAAGAGTACTTTTGCTGGAAATGGAATTCTTGGTTGACAGATTTTTCTTCCTTTCAGCATTTGAATATGTCATTCAAATATTTCCTGGCTTCCATTATACCTGATACCCATTATATCTTCCATCTATATCTTATCCATTAACCATACCATTTCTCCCCTGCATGTAATGTGTTCTTTTTCTTTTACTTCTTTCAAAATTTCTTCTTTATCTTTGCTTTTAGCAGTTTGACTATGATGTAAACCTAAGTGTAGCTTTTTGTGTGTTTATTGGTGTTTGTTAAACTTTTTATATCAGTAAATTCCAAACTTGGAATATTTTCAGTTATTATTTCTTCAAAAAATTTTTTTCCTGCCTCTTTCTCTCTCTTTTCTTTCTGGGATACCAAGTACATGCATGTTGGACTGTTTGATATTTTATCATAGGTCTCTGTGGTTTTCTTCCTTTTTCTTCAAATATTTTCCCTTCTGTTCTTTCTCCTGGGTAATTCCTATTATCCTCAAGTTCACTGATTTCTCTCATTTGCCATCTTGTTTGTGCTGTTGAGCTCCTCTTGTGAATTTTTCATTTCAGCTACTGTGCTTTTCAACTCTAGAATTTCCATTTGGTTCTTTTCTATAGTTTCAGTTTCTCTGTTGAGAGGCCCTATTTGCTTATTCATTGGTATCACACTTTCTTTTACTTCTTTGAACGTATTTATAATTGTAGGTTTGAAGTCTTTGTTAAATCAACATCTGGGCCTGGTCAGAGTCAGTTTCTATTTATTGCTTTTTCTCTTGAAATCTGGGTCACATTTATAATTCCATTTCTTTATATGTCTAATTATTCTTGGTTGCATACTGGCCATCATCAATCATATGATATTGCATTCTAGAATCTGTTTTGTTCTGAGGATTGCGGTTTCTTGTTTTTGTAGGCAATTAATCTGCCTGGATTCAAACTGCAACATCTTTCATGCCATCCCACATCCCACCCCCATCCTGCAGTGTGTAGCAGCTGATGTCTCTGTTTTTTTTTTTTTTTTTAAGCTTTTAGCTGCTGCTAATTTAGCCTGGTCTAGAGGTTTTCCCTGCACTTGAGTAGTCTGGCAGTCAGTCAGGGTTTTGTGCAGAATTTATATGCATATTTGGAGGTTAAGCTTCTCTTTGGTACCTTTGTATTTAGAGCTCCCACATAAATTTCATGTTGTTTTGTCAGTCCTCTGTTATGAGCAAGACTTCTGCTATCCACTGCCTACATTGTGTGGGCTGGGGAATGTACCCAGTCCTAGGCACTATAAAGTCACAGATCTCACAGGTGCAGCTCTGTCTCTGCAGGGTAGAGCTCCCTCTAGTTTCTGTTTTTTTTTTTTGGTTCCCTGGGTTCTCATGCATGCATGCATACATTGGTGGTCAGCCAGAGATTTAAGCTTTTTCCATCTCACTTTAAAATCTTTCTCTATCTCAAAGACATAAAGACATCCTATAGTTCCTTATGAAGTTTAAAATCTTTTACCTTTCCTATTTAAGTCTTTGATCAATCTAAAATTATTTTTGTGTGGAATAGGCATCCAGTTTGATCTTTTTCATATGATAGTCAATTGACCCTCCTTTCCTCAGTGATCTGCAGTACCACTGATATCATAAATCAAATGTCCATATATATGAGTCTCTGTGGGTTATTTTCCTCTTTCACTTGTTAATGTTTTTATCCTTTTATCAATATCATACTGTCTTAATTACTACAGCTTTATAGTAAGTCTTGATATTTGGTAAGGCAATCCTTATTTTTCTTTGATAGGAGTATCTTTGCTATTCTTATGCTTTTGCATTTTTGCATACATTTTATTTCTTTTTTCCAGCTTTATGGATATATAATGACATATAACACTGTGTAAATTTAAGGTGTACAACATGATTTGATATACATATACTCGTGAAATGATTATCACAGTAAGGTTAGTTAATATATCCAACACCTCATGTAATTATCTTTTTTTTTTAATACTGAGAACTTTCAAGATTTACTCTCTTAGCAACTTTTAAGTATATAATACAGTATTGTCAATGATAGTCACCATGTTAATTTTCAGTTCCATTTAGCCACTCTGACTTTTGATTGAAGAATTTAATTCATTTATATTTAAAGTAATTATTGACACATAAGGGCTTACTAATGCCATCTTATTGTTTTCTGGTAGTTTTGTAATTCCCTTATTTTCTTCCTCGCTTGCTGTTTTCCTTTGTGAACTGATGATTTTCCTTAGCAGTATGCTTTCATTTCCCCCTATTTATCTTTTGTAACTTTTTGCTTTTTGGTTACTATGGGGTTTACATAAAACTTCTCATAGATATAACAGTCTATTTTAAGGTGGTAACTTTGATCACATACAAAACCTGTACCCTTTTACTCCCCGCTGCAACAGTTTATGTTTTTGATGTCACCATTTACTTCTTTTTATATTATGTATCTATTAACAAATAATTGTAGCTATAGTTATTTTTATTTATTTTTATTTTTTATTTTTTTTAAAGATTTTATTTATTTATTTGAGAGAGAGAATGAGATAGAGAGAGCATGAGAGGGGGAGGGTCAGAGGGAGAAGCAGACTCCCTGCTGAGCAGGGAGCCCGATGCGGGACTCGATCCTGGGACTCCAGGATCATGACCTGAGCCGAAGGCAGTCGCTTAACCAACTGAGCCACCCAGGCGCCCTATAGTTATTTTTAATACTTTTGTATTTTAACCTTTAAGCTGGAGTTAAGTGATTAACATACCATCATTTTATAATATTTACTACTCTGAAATTGACTATATACTTACCTTTATCAGGGTATTTTCATGTATCAGGTATCAGGTTTATTTTCTTTTTTTTTTTTTTTTTTTTTTTAAGATTTTATTTATTTATTTGAGACAGAGAGAATGAGAGACAGAGAGAATGAGAGGGAGGAGGGTCAGAGGGAGAAGCAGACTCCCTGCCGAGCAGGGAGCCCGATGCGGGACTCGATCCCGGGACTCCAGGATCATGACCTGAGCCGAAGGCAGTCGCTTAACCAACTGAGCCACCCAGGCGCCCAGGTTTATTTTCATGTTACTAATTAGCACCCTTCCATTTCAGCTTGAAGAACTCCTTTCAGCACTTTTTATAAGACAGCTTTAATGGTGATGAACTCCGTCAGCTACTGTATGTTTGGGAAGGTCTTTATTTCTCCTTCATTTCTGAAGGACAACTTTATCACATAAGGTATACCTGGTTGGTAGTTTTTTTTTTTTTTTTAATCACTTTGAATATATCATCCCACTCTCTCCTGGTCTGCAAGGCTCCTGCTAAGAAATCTGCTAATAGCATTATGGGGGGGTTCCCTTGTATGTGAGGATTTTTTTCTCTTGTTGTTTTTAATTTTTTCTCTTTGATTTTAGACAATTTTATTATAATGTGTTTTGGAGAATATAGTTTTGGGTTGAAATTGGGGGACTTATGATCTTTATGATCTTGGATATCCAAATCTCTCCCCTGATTTTAGAAGTTATTTCTTTAAATAAACTTTCTGTCCCTTTCTCCTCTTCTTCTTCTGGGAGCCCTATAATGTGTGGGTTGTTTCTCTTAATGGTATCCCATAGTCTCATAGGCTTTCATAACTCTTTTTCATTGTCCCCTTGACTGAATAATTTCAAATGACCTGTCTTCTACTTCATAGATTCTTCTGCTTGATCCAGTCTGCTACTTATGCTCTGTATTGCACTTTTCATTTTATCCATTGTATTCTCCCACCCCAGAATTTGTTTATTTTCATGATTTCTATCTCTCTGTTAAACTACTCATTTCCGTCACATATTGTTTTCCTTATTTTATTGTCTTTCTGTGTTTTCTTATAGTCACCAAGCTTCCTTCAAACAACTATTTTGTATTATTTGTCAAAGAGATTTCAGATCTCTGTTTCTTTGGAGTTGGTTACCGGAAAACTATTCCTCTGGTGGTGTCATGTTTTCTTGATTTTTCATGTTCCTCAAATTTTGTATTACTGTCTTTGCATTTGAGGAAGCAGTCACCTCCTTGTCTTTACTGACTGGTTTTGGAGAGAAATACCTTCTGTAAGCCTTGCTAGAAATTCTGAAGGTTTCTCAGACCTTTTCTATGGATACACCTACTCCACACTTCTTGCTTCTTTTTTGTGGGGGGGGGGGGGAATTTTAAGATTATATATCTTCTCTTGATCCTGCAAAGCCAGGCCAAGTTCTGACAGCTTCTCCTTTGCTTGCTTTCCCTAAGGCAATGCTGAATGCTCAAGTTTCTGTGCTTTCTCCCAATTTCACACAGTCTGGTTTTCTGTGAATGCTCACTAACTTTCTGCAAATAAAAGACTTGTTCTTTCCACCATCAGGGGTGCACAAAAGGAGCTGGCCACAGGATGGAGGTGTATGTGGGTGAGGTGTGTGGCATGTCAGGGTGCCCTTGGGCCAACTGGGGGCATCTGTAGGTGAGGAGACCCCAGTAGCTCACTGGCAGGCTTCCTGATAACTCTGCAAAGTGGTTAGTAGGATCTGTGTTCCTCTGATGCCATCTGAGAGCCCTGGCTGCTGTTCTCTCAGCCACTCCCTACTCTGCTCCCCCAGATGTGTAGCACACCTCTATATTCTGGATGGGGTGAGAAAGAAGTGGGTCTTCTTGGCAGATTCCTGCACAACTGGATAGCTGGACATTTACTCCCATGCTCTCAATTTCCCCTGTGGGAGAAATCTCAGGCTGAGAAGGTCTCTCTTGGCAGTAAGCTGTGCCATCTTGGGGGAGGGGTGACATAGGTACACTGAAATTGTTCCTCTCACTTTCTTTAATATGTCTAATCTTGGATTTTCTTTTTCTCCAGCAGTGTGCTAGAACTTCTCCAGTGGACTTCTGGACTTCTACAAAGGCCCTCTTATCTATGGGTGATTGTCTAAATTGGTGTTCTTTGAGGGAAGACAGTAGAAAGCTCTTATTCCACCATGTTGATGATGTCAGTCCACATGTCTTCACAGATGTGCAGCCTAGATGGTCTCTGTCTCTCTCAGCTGGACACTGACATGCCTTTATCCCCTTATTTCCTACATACATTTTAGAATCATGTCAAGTTCCTAAAAAATTCTGTTTGGATTTTGTTTGGAATTTCATTCCAAGTACAGACCGATTTGGAAAGAACTAACATTTTTAGGATATTGTCTTCCAGTCATTAACATATTTGTTCTCTTCATTTATTTGGGTCTTATTTTTAGATAAAGTTTTAAAACGTTTTCTATAAAAGTCCTGAAAAGTGGACCCTTGAATAAGGCCCGGAGTGAAGCAGTGGACAATTACTGGTATCTGTGTACCCAAGGCAGAATGATGTTATTTCAGGCATTTCTCAGGATTTAGGGAAGTCAGTACAAGGATCAAAAGGCTGAGAAATTTAACTTGTCCTCCAGGATGTTTTTATGTACACAGGCAGTATTTGTAAGAAAAAATATTATAGAGAACAGATTAACTGATAATGGACACTTACCCCAGCTTTAATGTAAATAGGAGAAAATACCTAACCGAGAATACAGAGCAGAAACGGAGCCTGAAACCAAGAAGAATTACATCAGGGTCTCATCTAGGCCAAGCTCTTAAATGAGATGCAATCTCAGTGACTATCTGTTTTGAGACTAACAAATGTATCAGTACTGGGGAAACTTACAAACAAAAGCCCAAGTGCACACCTTCCAGTATAACAAACTACTTACAGGCACTTGATCTTTGCCTATGAAAGAGTGCATTCTTAATTTTGGGGGGTTAACTGAACCAGTTTTCAGTGGATTTATTTTTAATTTATTGCTTGCCTACTTCCAAATCGGACTAAAGGTGGCTTATATATATAAGGATAGTTAAAAAAAAAAAAAAGAAAAAGAAAAAAAATTAGAAACCATTCAGAGAAATGGGGGAGAAGCTCTACCAAAATTTCACATAAGTTACTGAAATTAAGTGATAAATTTGGCTCTGGCTTTCTTACAAAGACGGGGGAAGGTAAGCTGAATATATAAAGCAGATGCTAGTAAATTCTGAGAGGTAAGTTGTGGTAAAAATCAGGGCTTCTTGCTAGGTTTGAAATCGACTCTGCTAGAAGTATCCTTTATTTTTGTAGAAAGATGAGACTCAGAAAGTAGGGAAATTTCTGATTTATCCAGAAAAGTCAGATGACTTATATAGAGATAAATTAATAAGCCCAAGACTTATAAATTCACTTATATTGAACTTATATAGTGAACAAATTCTATGTCCTACAACAAACATATCCCACAGATTAAATAACTAATCCATTCATAAGTTTTATAGTTGAAACCTGGTATTCTTAGGAGGTCAGTTAGGAGTTTTGCCATAATTAGTTGAATATCTCGAAGAGCTCAGTTAAGCCTATTCTCAATATATACTGCAAATATAGACATACATATATGTACACATGCATATGCATACACACATACATTACATAGAGCTGTGTGTCTATATCCACACACATATACACATATATATCTGTATGTATATCTAAGCACAAATGTATATGTATACATATACTTAAATGTTAATATGATCTTTTCTCTTTTCCATATTTGATTAGTCTCCTAATAGCTCTTTGTTCACTGTGTTGCTATGACCCTTGGAATGTAAACATTCTCTGTCTCTTCATTAACTTTAATAATTACACAGTCTTTTCGAGAAATCAAAGACTTGGTTCCTTTCTTCCATGTCTTCTCCAGAAGTCTTCAATATTTACTGGAGGTTGAAAGCATGTGAGTTTTATTTGGACAATGGTAAAGAGGGAGGTTAGTGGCTGTACAAGGTATTACTTACGTTCCACTCAAAGGCCCCAGTAGCAATCCCTGAAGTTGCTCCTATTCCAGCCAGGCCCATAAAGTGGCTGCTGCCAATATTCAGGGCAAAAAGAGAAGCATCTATCTGAAAATCAAAAGGCGATCACCTATCAGAACTCTCAGTCCAACTCCAAGAAATCATTTTCACAAATGTAAACTCAAACTGAATTTTCCACTTTCTCAAGAGGGACTATTCCCTGGGCAGAATTCCCCTTTGTGTTTCTTCTACTCAAACCCTAACCATAAATTAGAAGCCCAGTGAGGAGGGAGAAAGTGAAAAGAGAAGGATGGCCATTCTTATGGAATCACCCTTCACCTGCCCTAACGGCTTCCTTGCGGTTCCCTACTGCAGAAATATTAGCAGAGTGTGATTTCATCATTGTTTCAAATAATTTAAAAATATCAACAATTTAATTGATTAGCTGTATGAGACTGGTTAAAATACTAAGGTACATTAATATGATGAAATACAATGTAGCGGGATGCCTGGGTGGCTCGGCTCAGGTCATGATCCCAGGGTCCTGGGATCGAGTACTGCATCGGGCTCCCTGCTCAGTGTGGAGCCTGCTTCTCCCTCTGCCTGCCACCCCCCCTGCTTGTGCTCTCTCTCTCTCTGACAAATAAATAAATAAATAAAATCTTAAAAAAAAAAAAGAAATACAATGTAGCATACGGAAAGAATAAAGGAATTTTCATTAAACAATAAGGTAAGCAGTATGTATGATATAATCTCATTAAAATTTTATGTGTGCATCTTACACGTGTGCAAAATATGCATGGGAGTGATTCTGGCTATATATATATATATATATATATACATATAACAAAATATTTCTGGAATTATGGTTATAGAGATGGAATGAGAAGAAAATTTCAAGTTCTATACTTAGACTGTAACTTTTGGGTTTTTTACAATCAACATCTGTTACTTTCAAAAGAAAAAATCCTAGAGGTATTTAAATGAGCAAAATCTCTCCTAACCAATAACAGCTTTTTAGTTGAGTAGAGATAGCCACTCCGTTCAAAATCAAAATCCAACAATTATGCTGTTGACATGAGATAGATTTAAAACCAAATTATCAAGAGAGGCTGCAAATAACAAAACCTTTTAGGTAAAAACAAACAGACACCCCAGCATTGACAATATTGACATAAGAAAAAGTAACATTCAAGACCAAAAGCATTAAACAGACAAAGAGGGTTTTTTTTTTTATAACTATAAAAGGTAAAATGCACTAATAAGACATAATTGAGAACATACAGACACCAAATACCTTAACAGCGACAATTGTAAGGAAAAAAAAAAGTCTTAGAAGTGGCACATGTAAGTACTCAAGTAATACTAGTTATTTTGTTATTAAGAATGTTCACTACAGGGGCGCCTGGATGGCTCAGTTGGTTAAGCATCTGCCTTCGGCTTGGGTCATGATCCTGGGGTCCTGAGATTGAGCCCCACATTGGGCTCTCTGCTCAGCGGGGAGCCTGCTTCTCCCTCTTCGCCCTGCTTGTGCTCTCTCTTGCTCTCTCTCTCTCTCTCTCAAATAAATAAATAAAATCTAAAAAAAAAGTTCACTACGTTTACCATAACAGTGAAAAGTTATATACAATCTAAATTGCCCAACAAGATAGTGTATAAATGATGGAATGTTCATATGATGTAACACTATGCCACTGCATATAAATATAAAATAAATCCACCTATCTATGCTTTATAGATGTTGGAAGATACTAGCACATGATTAAATTAAAAGGTAGGTTTAAAAGGCACCATTCATTAATTCAATAACTACTAATAAATGTTCATTGCCAACTATGTCCAGGCACTTTTCTAGATATTAGGGATACACTAGTGAGTAAAGTAGACAAAATCCCTGCCCTCGGGGCGCCTGTGTGGCTCAGTTGGTTAAGCGACTGCCTTCGGCTCAGGTCATGATCCTGGGGTCCCGCGATCGAGTACCGCTTAGCAGGGAGTCTGCTTCTCCCTCTGACCCTCACCCCTCTCATTCTCTCTCTCTGTCATTCTCTCTCTCAAAAATAAATAAAATTAAAAAAAAATCCCTGCCCTCATGAAGCTAACATTCTTTTGGGAAAAAGAGAATAAACAAAATAAATTAGAGGATTATTTTAAAGCTATTAATTAATTAATTAATTTATTTATTTGAGAGAGAGAGCATGCACATGCACCTGAGTGGGGGGGGGGGCGGGGAGGAGGAAAGGGGGAGGGAGAGGGGGAAGGGAGAGGGAAGAGGAGAGAGAGGAAAGAAAAGAATCTCAAGCAGACTCCATGCTGAGTACGGAGCCCAACTTAGGGCTCAATCTCAGAACCCTGAGATCATGCATGACCTGAGCTGAAACCAAGAATTGGACACTTAACTGAATGAACCACCCAAGAACTCCAAGGATTATTTTATAGCATGATAGACAGTGATAAGTACTACAGAGTTAAAAAGAAAAAAAAAAGGTGGGGAAGTAGATAGGAAGTACTGGGAAATAGGGTGGTCAGGGTAGACTGTCTGAGAGAAGAGCTGAGGAAGATCAGAAGAGGTGGGGAGCAAGCCATGGGGATTCTGGGGAGAGCGCACCAGCTGAATAGAGCAGCAGGGGCAAAGGCCCTGAGGCAGAAGCTGGGTTGTTCAAGGACACTGGATAGAGCTGGGGACAGGCGTCCTGAGAGGCAAGCTCAGAGAGTTAACGAGGTGCAGATCATCTGTGCCCTACTATATGCCATTGTAAGCAGTGGGGCTTTCTTTCTGGGTGACATGGGAGCCCCAAGACGGTTTTAAGCAGAGAAGTGACATGGTTTGGCTTGAGTTTTAATAGGCTCCCTTTAGCTGCTCTGCTGAGATTGGATATACAAGAGCTGAGGTAGAAAGAGGGGGTCCAAGAGGCTGTTATAATGAATCCAGGTGAGAGACAGTAGCAGCACAGACCTGGAGGCAGAGTTGATGGGAAGTGGTCAGATTTGAAATTTATCTTTTAGACTGAGTCAGAGGATTTCCTGATGGATGGGATATTGGGTATAAGAGAGACTAAAGCGTCTAACAAGACTCCATGTTTGTCAACCCGAGCAACCAGAAGGATGGACTTGCTATTCAGGAGACAGGGAAGATGGTGGCAGGAGCAGATTTGTGGAGGAAGGTCCAAAGCTCCCTTTGGGGCTTGTTCAGTTTGGGATACCTGATAGACTTCTTGAGTGCAGGTCCTGAATAGTGCAGGAGTCACAAGCAAGTCTGGAATTCATGGGAGGGACCTGGGATTTGTTAGCATGTAACTGGTATTCAATGCCATGAGCTAGAGGAGTTGCCAAGTGTGTGAGTGTAATTGGAGAGAAGTGGTCAGGCGTGAGCCCTGGGGACCACCAGTGTTAAGAAGCAAGAGAGATGGGGGAGAGCCAGCCAGGGAGACTGACCATGAGCAGCTGGGGAGGCAGCTGGAAAAGAGGAGAGTAAGGCGACAAAATAGGGAGGGAGGGAGGATGGAGAGTCTCAGAGTTTCACCACTGCCAAACCAGCTGAGATGAGGACTGGGAACTGGGCACAAGAATAAGCCATGTACAGTTGAAAAAAAAAAAAAAAGGAAAGAAAGAAAAGAAAAGTCATGTGGCGGGCCTTGACAAGAGCAATTGATACCCATCAGATATCTGCTAATTGAAGGAGAATATAAAACAAAAAAGAAAGCCAGAGTGGCAAAAATCATTCTTCTAATTCAATTTCCTTTAATAATACCGTAATATATTTTGCTCATTAAGCAATAATCCTAACAATGAAAAGAGAACCCACAGCAAAGAAATTAATAAATCATAACATACATAAACATTGGGAGGCCAAAGCATGTTAGCGTCTCCTGAAAACCATTACAAGCGTCAGTTACACAAAATAATGTGGGAAGCAGACTGCTGTTTCTCTGGGTACAGAAAACATGATTTCAGGTCTAAGGGAGGCTCAGGCAAAAGACTGGGGCCTTACAGCCCAGGAAGAGACTGTGTTGCTAGAATCCTCCACAGAAAAATAAACTAAGGCAGGAGGCCCATTGCAAATATTTCTTTGCTGCATTCAATCTCCTTCTAAACCAGGTTTATATATAAAAAAAGAAGATTCAAGTATAATTCAGAGAGTTCAGGAAACCACTTTTCCCCAAATCTCCCAGCTAAGAGGCGAAGCCATTTCTGCTAGGTTGTTGGATCCATCAGAGTTAATAAGTGTACTTTCCTCGTCCCTTTGAATAAAGGCACCTTCTCCTCCTGAGACAAGACTTCTCTCTTTGAAGCATTACCCTAGTGTGAAAAACCAAATCTTTGCCATAAGACTGGTTAACATTTGGGGGCAAAGAATATTAATGAGTAAGGGCCCAATTCTTACACAATGCTCTAAATGTAGCTTACACTCCTGTGTAGGAAATGCATGCACATTTTTTACATAATAAGCTATAAAACAGTCCTGGCTCAGGCTTGACTAGGGTCCTCAACTCTGGGCCCGGCTAGTTACCCACATCCTCCTCCTCCCTGGGGCACCCCTACCCACTCCATCATGGGCACAGGGTCATGGACAGGCAGCTGCCTCTGCTGCTGGGGGAGTTTTGAGGCACTCCTCTTGGATAGAATCACTCAGAATAATGAATACATTATTTAATACATAAAAGACAAAAAATGTTTCTACTCCACATCCCTCCATCCAGCATCATGCAGTTCCACACCTCCAAGCTTTGGCATATGCTGTTCCCTCTGCCTGGAATACCCTCACACTCTACCTGCCAAACACCCACTCCACCTCCACATCCTGCTCGAACAACCCGACCTCTGTAAGGCCTTTCCTGTCTTGCACCATTGCCGCCCAGCAAGCCTCAGTTTACCTGTCATCCGTACCTGGCCTGCGCACTTCCCACCAGACTCACTGTACTGCACTGTAACCTGCTATGATTTGCTGGATACACACCCAACTCCCATTCCAGAGTGTTTGTTTCCAGAGGGCAAGGCTGTCTATTTCCAACCTGTATCCTGGAACCTAGAACAATGCTTTGTACGTATGAGGTACCTCATAAATGGTTAGTAAATTAAACTGAATCGAATGGAAACAGGTTGGTAAGAAACTTCTTCAGAGTTATGCAAACTCTAATGGAATGACTTTCCCGATTGAGCAACTTCAAATTATTTTGGGTATGAGACATCTACATTAAAGTAACAGACAAATTCACGTGCGGCACCCCCACGTGGATTGCCACACTCGAGGCTTACTCACCGGCCACCATGCTAGATTGTGGCCAGCCAGGAAGAAGTCTTCTACTGTCCCGCGATTGCTTGACAGGATAGCCTTAAAAACAAACAAAGGAATACAAGAAACAAACTGCTCCAAAAACACCGATCTCTCAAACCATCACCTTCACTTCTCTTTAGCAGAGACCCCCAAATCCATTCTCCCCTTCTTCCTTTTTAGGAATAGAAGCCCCTACCCACTGAGTTAAAGCGAAGGCTCATGGCTGCCTAGCTGGAGGTTACAGTCTCTTTCAGGTTTGATTGCATGGACGTTTCCATTTCTCTACACTCTTGGGAAAATAATATTGCTTTAGTCTTTCCCAACTAGTTAACCAGTGCCATAGTCTCCAGCGGAGTCTGGGAGATAAGTGGTTAGCAAATGTCTGGATCAGTCAGGAATGGCAAATCTGAACATGTGCCTAGCTTCTCCCAGGACAGGAGTCACTCTGCCATTACTACGGTGTCCTTCCAACACATCCATGTCCTCTTTACTCAGGCTCCCAGCTCTGATTCCCAGACTCCGATGTGGTCAAAAGACAATCCTGCGGATTTCCTGGATTGGGTAGAACCAGCACGACCTAAGGATGACAGCTAGTTGACAGTGTTTCCATGGGAAGAGTGAACTTAAAAACTGCCATCTGAGGTATCTGCATTATAGTAGGGTCCCCTTGCATCATAAAGCCTTAAGCCACAGAAACAACCCTCCAAATCAGACGCTTTAAGTTAGTCTCACTTCATCTATTCACTAAATATTTATCAAAGGCTTGTTATGTGCAGAGCTGAAC
Organism: Mirounga angustirostris; assembly: GCF_029215605.1. Taxonomy (NCBI): domain Eukaryota; kingdom Metazoa; phylum Chordata; class Mammalia; order Carnivora; family Phocidae; genus Mirounga; species Mirounga angustirostris. The sequence continues at coordinate 66,598,782 of NW_026991722.1, forward strand.
TTTTCTAAGGAAGGTATCAGCAGTAAAACTTTTAAAAGGAGTTTCCATGAATAAAAGTATCCTCTCTTTATGGAAAGAGAGGACCAGACAGTAAGAAGAGGAGATCCTGGGAAGAAGGTGGCTTAGGCATCTGTCCCTGCCTCCTCCTTCCTCCGTGCTCTCTTTCTGGAATAATAACACAACCACAGGGGCACCTGGGTGGCTCAGTCGATTAAGCGGCTGCCTCTGGCTCAGGTCATGATCCCAGGGTCCTAGGATCGAGCCCCATGTCCGGCTCCCTGCTCGGCGGAGAGCCTGCTTCTCCCTCTCCCTCTGCCTGCCACTCTGCCTACTTGTGCTCTCTCTCTATCTCTCTGTCAAATAAATAAATAAAAATCTTAAAAAAAAAAAAAAACATAACCACAGTAGCCAGGTTGGTGGGGAAGAAGATACTGCCAACACTTTCTCAAAGATCTCTGGGCTGACACTGATAAAAGAGAAAACAAACCAAAAAAAGTGTAAGTTTTTCCCCCTTGACCATCCTGTAAGAGCCAAGGCACCAGCAGCAAAGACTAAGATTTCTCAGTTCCCTGGGGCCTCAGCAGACAGGAATTGATGAATGCTTTCAGAAAGGAGTCCCATCTGTGCCAATGTGGGCAATCAGTTCAGTGAGAAAAGGGTGGTTTAATAACTGGAAGAAAAGAAAGCTAGACTCATCCATCACATCATACATAAAAATAAATTTCAGATGTCCTAGAGACTTAAATATGAAAAAAACTATAAAATATTAGAAGAAATTTAGGATAATATTTGTATGACTTTGGAATGGGAGAAAAATTTCCTAGGCAAGGCAGGAAATCTACAAGATACAAAGGAAAAGAGAGATAGTTGCTTCCTCAAAGTTAACAAAACCTCAAATGACAGAAAGACACCATTAACAGTTCAGACCACTGTTCTCAATCAGAGGTGATTTTTGCCCCATCCACCCAGGGAATGTTTGGCAATGTTTGGAGACATTTTTGGTTGCGAATGGGTAGAGGTCGAGGATACTTCCAAGCATCCTGTAACATATAGGACAGATGCCCACAATGAATTATCTGGTCCCAAATATCAGTGGTAGACACTGGTCTGGACAAATGATAGCTTGGGGAAAACATATGAGCAAGTGAAATGACAGAGAAGTTGATAAAAGCAAAGTCAAACAACCCAAATACAAAATGACAAATAAACTGGCTACTCACAGGAGAAGAAAATCCATGGACAATAAACTCATAAAAAGATGCTCAACCTCTGAAATAAGTCAAACAGAGAAAGACATGTATCATATGATCTCACTGATATGAGGAATTCTTAATCGCAGGAAACAAACTGAGGGTTGCTGGAGTGGGGGGTGGGGTGGGAGGGATGGGGTGACTGGGTGATAGACACTGGGGAGGGTATGTGCTCTGGTAAGCGCTGTGAATTGTGCAAGACTGTTGAATCTCAGATCTGTACCTCTGAAACAAATAATGCAATATATGTTAAGAAAAAGAAGAAGAAGAAGAAGAAGAAGGTAGCAGGAGGGGAAGAATGAAGCAGGGGAAATCGGAGGGGTAGACGAACCATGAGAGACAATGGACTCTGAAAAACAAACTGAGGGTTCTAGAGGGGAGGGGGGTGGGAGGATGGGTTAGCCTGGTGGTGGGTATTGAGGAGGGCACATTCTGCATGGAACACTGGGTGTTATGCACAAACAATGAATCATGGAACACTACATCTAAAACTAATGATGTAATGTAGGGGATTAACATAAGAATAAAAAAGAAAAAGATGCTCAACCTCAACAGGAGTCTAGGAAGTGCAAATCAAAGCTACAACGACAAACCACTATTCACCCATCAGGCTGGCAACACACACACACACACACAGACACACACACACAAGCAGTAATAAGCGAATCTTGGGGAAAAGAGCATGATCATATCCTGCTTGTGAGAAAAGTAAAGTAAATCTCAATAAGCTTTGGGGGTTGGCATTTAGTAATATCTACTAAATTTCAGGTAAACGTATACTTTTGATCCAGCGGTTCTAATTTCGGGAACCCACGCTACACAGATTAAAAGCACCAATACATCAGAAACAACACCCAGCGACAATCTAAGTCTCAGTAGGGAAGAGGTTAAGAGTACACATGTTTGTAGGACTGCTAGGCAGCTAATAAAAACATAAGCTGAATCTCTATCTGTTGACCTATAGGACTCTCTCCATATATAGTAAGTGGGGAAAAAAGTGAGCTGCAGTGTGATGTGTATGATATGATCACATCTTCTGTAAAGACAAAAGACAAAAACTCTATGTATGTATCTGCATGCTTGCATACGCATCAAGAAAGGGGAGGAAGGATACACGACCCATGGTTACCTCAGAAGGATGGGCATGGCTGGGGGAAGAATAGTAACATTCCTTATTTATGCATCTTTTTACGTCTTACAGTAAGCATGTAATACTTTCCTAATTAAAAACAATATATGATTTTCAAAAAGAACAAATGGAAAGATACTAATATAAAGAAGGAAAAAGACTGAAGCATTCTGGATAACTGTGCATGTTTTATGGCTCCCAGAAGAACAGAAGGGAACAGGAGGTTTCTTTTGGAAATGACCAGATGGCTTACTAGTCCTCTGACCTTGACCAGACTTAGGCCCCAACTAGGCCTGGAAGAAAGCTGGGTGGGGGCTTCCTCATTCAATACGAACACTAGGGGAAGGATCCCAAAACAAGTACCCATTACTCAGAGCCCCTGTGTCCATAGGCCACTTAAATATGTTTCTCATAATTGAGGCCAATTTTTAAAAAATCTTTTGTTCGAATGATCTGGATAAATACCCCGGATTTCTCCTTTATGTTTGGAATAAAGGGCCTATATTTTCTCTCCTGGTATAAAATTCTCTTAATAGGATGGAGACCTTCATTCCTTTATCTGCTTACTAGCAGCATAATGACTTACTGTAAGCCCTCAAAAGGAGGGTCCAATGATTGCACTTTGAAAGGCCAGACTCCGCACAGTAAGATCCTGTTCATGATCTGGTGAAATGTCTCAAAGTGAAGGTCACATGGGCATGAAAAGCTTCAGCTGGGTGGGGGCCACCCAGAATGAGGACTTTCCCACTGGTTAGTGAATGGTGGCAGTCACCAGACACTCCTGCTTGGTGAAGCAGGCCCGGCAGAAGCTTCTGACTGCTAACAGCTTACCCGAGGGGTGACATCATGACACCAGCCAAAGCTTTCATATCCATCCGAGCTTTAACTGGAACACAGGCAGGCCCCTCCTAGGCAGGGCCTGTCTCTGGGTAGTATGGTTAAAAGCCCTGAGTGCTTATATGCTAAGCCCTAGTGGGCATATGGCAGTAAAGGAGACATGCTCTCCGCCCTCTTAAGAGAACCCTGTAGGAAGAAACAACAACAACAACAACTTTTCATTCAAATTTAGAGGGAATGCTTAGAGCCCTAAGTTACATGTGACCTTTGAGATTTTGCTAGCAAGGCAAAGGGGTTAAGCTCATGAGTCAGATCAGGCAACTCTAGGGTTGAACCTGAACACAATCATTCCTTGGTTGCTCCTGAACCTCTTTGAACCTCAGATTCTTCAACTGTGAAACTGGAGGGAATGACAGTATGTTATTCACAGCACGGTTGTGAGGATGCGATGAACTTAAAGCACTCAGGACAGACCTGGCACTTAAGGGCCTAATCAGCATTAGCTGTCATTATTACCACCCTAACAGTGACTGCTTGCCAAACACCGCTTAGGTTCCAGGCAGCAGGCACAGGGGGATTTGGGCCTGCTTGTTTATTCGGGAGGCGGTGAGGAAACGTGGGGTTAGTAGAGGATGGCTCCGTTTCTGAGGACCTGCCTTTATTTACTCTTGGCTGTAAGGGAGGGGAGGAGCTGGGCAGAGGGAGCGGGGAGAGGTCTCCTCGGTGGGCTATGCACAGGCCAGGACAGGGATGGGTGGGGCGGGACGCGAGGTGGGGGCCAGGTGACTGGCACGGAGCGGGTCACACCCAGCCTGGTGTCCAGGGCCCTGCCCTCCCCTCCGGGCCCCGACGTACCCACAGCCCGATGCCCAGGACCAACAGGAAGGACGAGACCATCACCAGGATGTCCAGGGCGCCACTGACAGCGGAGCCCAAAGCACTCCAGCTTGAGATGTTGTCATTCCACGAAAAGCCCATGGTGGCGCTTCTGCCAGACGCGCACTGCGGGCCGTCAGAGGAGTTGGCAACGGCCTTGACTTTGGCTTGGCTTTGGCTGTGACTCCGCCGCCGCCGCCGCCGCCGCCGCCGCCGCCGCCGAGCATCCCGGTAAGGGCTGCAGGGCAGCCTGGGAGTTCCCTGCAGGCCCCGGGTCCCAGCACGCGCCCGATCCCGCCAGGCTGCGGATGCTTCCTTAGCGGTTGGTCTATTGCGTGAGAGAACGGAAAGCCTTTCGTCACTGCTGTTCCAGGCACAACGCCCCCGCTGTGTGGACTGCGCTCCCTTTATGCGGAGACTGTGAGTTGGGCTGAGGTGGGGCCAAGCGTGAGGCTACAGAGGCAGGATCAGCTCACAGTGTATCTTTCTGAGCCACTTTGAAGCCTGGGGCGAAGTGAGAAGCCAGTGGTCCTGCCTCGGTCTTTATTTACGATTTTCGTATTTGGTTCGCTGTGGACCTGTGTTAATTTGGATTTAGCGAAACAAGTACATTGGAATACTATTCCTCCTGAGTCCTGAGTTTTTCAGTGCCCGCTTAAATTTTGCACCACGGGAAATGCCTCACTCGCCTCACCCTAGTCAGGGTCCTGCTTGGACCGATTCCAGAGGGCCCCCGCCTTTTGCAGTTTGGTCTTTTACTGGTGCTGTGAGCATTATTTCATCTGGGCCAAGCATTACTCTACTTGATTTCTCTGCGAAAGGTGTTTTTCTGCTAAACTGTCTTTTTAGAAATTTTGGTTAATAATACTAATAACACCAAAAAATGCTTATAACAATAATAATAGCTAACTTAATAGTTCTTGCTAGGTACCATACCCCCTTCTATGCACTTTGCACATGTTAACCCATTTGATTCTTGCAATTAGCACATTGAATTTATGAACACAAGGAGGGGGAGGCTTGTACCTACCGGTAGCCAGTCACAGGTCTGTGATCACAGCGTATATAGTGTATAGTTCTAGTTTAAGTTCAGTGCTATCCAAAAGAAATGTACTATGAATCACAGATGTTATTTTATTTTATTCCAGCTTTACTGAGGTACGATTGACAAAAATTGTACATATTTAAGATGTAAGTGATATTTAAGGTGTAGATGATTTTGATAAATGTATATATTTGAAATAATTACCATGATCTAATTAACATATTAATCACCATTACCACTTTGTGTGTGTGTATTAAGAACACTTGAGATCTACTCTGTTAGCAAATTTCAAGTACGCAATACATTATAATGAACTATAGTCCACCATGCTGTATGCTAGGTCTCTAGAATTTATTCATCTTATAACTGAAAGTTTGTACCTTTTGATCAATATCTCTCCTCCCCGCCCCCCCCCCCCCCCAGGCCTGCCCTAGCTTCTGGTAATCTGGTAATCACCATTCTATTCTACTTTCTGTTACTATGAGTTTGACTTTTTTTCTTGTCTCTCTCTCTCTCTCTCTCTCTCTCTCTCTCTCTTTTTTAGATTTCACATATAAGTGAGATCATATAATGTCTTTTTGTGCCCGGTATTTTTCACTTAGCATGATGTCCTCCAGGTTTATCCATGTTGTTGCAAATACCATGGTTTCCTTCTGTTGTAAGGCTGAATAATCTTCTATTGTGTACATATATACCACATTTTCTTTATCCATGCATCTGTCCACGGACACTTAGGTTGCTTCCATATCTTGGCTACTGTATAATGCTGCACTGAACATGGGAGTGCAGATTTCTCTTTGAGATAGTGACTTTATTTCCTTTGGATGTATACCCAGAAGTGGAATTGCTAGATCAGGTAATTGTTCTATATGTAATGTTTTGAAAAATCTCTATGCTGTTTTCCACAGAGGCTGTGCCAATTTACATTCTCACCAGTAGTGTTTTCCCTTTTCTCTACATCCTAGCCAAAACGTGTTATCTCCTGTATTTTTGATAATAGCCATCCTACCAAGTTTGAAGTAATATTTCATTGTGGTTTTGATTTATATTTCCTTTTTTAAAAGACATTTTATTTTTTTCACTTTTATTCTATATTTTTAATGATTTTTTCATTAATTTTCTTATATTTCCCAATTCCTTTTTATCTTTTATTATTTTTTAATTTTTATTTTACATATATACTTTATGTATTTTTGTTTACATTAATTTTATTTTATTTCATTTTATTTTTTTATTTTGGGATCTATATTCTTTTTTTTAAGCTTCTAACATTTTATTTGTTTTATTTATTTTATTATTGTTATTTTTTATTATGTTCAGTTAGCCACCATATAGTACATCATTAGTTTTCGATGTAGTGTTCAATGATTCATTAGTTGCATATAACACCCAGTGCTCACACACGTGCCCTCCTTAATACCCATCACCCAGCTACCCCATCTCCCCACCCCCTCCCCTCTGGAACCCTCAGTGTGTTTCCTGGAGTCCATAGTCTCTCATGGTTTGTCTCCCTCACTGATTCCCCCCCTTCAGTTTTCTCTCCCTTCCCCTATGGTCTTCTGTGCTATTCCTTATGTCCCATATATGAGTGAAACCATATGATAATTGCCTTTCTCTGATTGACTTATTTCACTTAGCATGATCCCCTCCGGTTCCATCCATGTCAATGAGAATGGTGGGTATTCATCCTTTCTGATGGTTGAGTAATATTCCATTGTATATATGGACCACATCTTCTTTATCCATTCATTTGTTGAAGGGCATCTCAGCTCCTTCCACAGTTTGGCTATTGTGGACATTGCTGCTATGAACATTGGGGTGCATGTGCCCCTTCTTTTCACTACATCTGTATCTTTAGAGTGGATACCTAGTAGTGCAATTCCTGGCTCGTAAGGTAGCTCTATTTTTAACTTTTTGAGGAACCTCCATACTGTTTTCCAGAGTGGCTGTACCAACTTGCATTCCCACCAACAGTGTAAGAGGGTTCCCCTTTCTCCACATCCTCGCCAACATTTGTTGTTTCCTGCCTTGTTAATTTTTGCCATTCTAACTGGTGTAAGGTGGTATCTCATTGTGGTTTTGATTTGAATTTCCCTGATGGCTAGTGATGTTGAACATTTTTCATGTGTCTGTTAGCCATTTGTATGTCTTCTTTGGAGAAGTGTCTGTTCATGTCTTCTGCCCATTTTTTGACTGGATTATTTGTTTTTTTGGGGGTTGAGTTTGAGAAGTTCTTTATAGATCTTGGATACCAGCCCTTTATCTGTAGTGTCATTTGCAAATATCTCCTCCCATTCCGTGGATTGCCCCTTAGTTTTGTTGACTGTTTCCTTTGCTGTGCAAAAGCTTTTTATCTTGATGAAGTCCCAAAAGTTCATTTTTGCTTTTGTTTCCCTTGCCTTTGGAGACATGTCTTGAAAGAAGTTGCTGTGACCGATGTCAAAGAGGTTACTTCCTATGTTCTCCTCTAGGATTTTGATGGATTCCTGTCTGACACTGAGGTCTTTCATCCATTTAAAGTTTATCTTTGGGTATGGTGTAAGAGAATGGTCCAGTTTCATTCTTCTGTGTGTAGCTGTCCAATTTTCCCAGCACCATTTGTTGAAGAGACTGTCTTTTTTTCCAATATTTTTTTCTGATTTGTCAAAGATTAGTTGACCATAGAGTTGAGGGTCCACTTCTGGAGTCTCTATTCTGTTCCACTGATCTATGTGTCTGTTTTTGTGCCAATACCATGTTGTCTTGGTGATCACAGCTTTGTAATATAACATGAAGTCAGGCAACGTGATGCCCCCAGCTTTGTATGGAACCAGAAAAGACCCCAAATCACCAAGGGAATATTGAAGAAGATTTATATTTCCTAGATGATTAGTGATGTTGAGCATCTTTTCATGTGCCTGTTGGTCATTTGTACGTCTTCTTTGGAAAAATCTCTATTCAGGGCCTTTGCCCAATATTTAATTGGGTTATTTGTTTTTGTGATATTGAATTGGATGAATTCCTTATATATTTTGGATATTAACCCCTTATCAGATACAGGCATACCTTTGGAGGTACTGAGGGTTTAGCCCCAGACCACTGCAATAAAGTGAAAATTGCAATGAAGCAAATAAAATGAATTGTTTGGTTCCCCAGTGCATATGAAAGTTATGTTTGCAACATACCGTAGTCTATTAAGTGTGCAATAGCATTATATCTAAAAAAGATGCAAATAACCTAATCAAAACATATTTTATTGCTAAATAATGCTAACCATCATCTGAGCTTTCAGATTCAAAAACGTAATTACTAATCACACATCATCATAACAAATATAATAATAACGAAAAATTTGAAATACTGTGAGAATTACCAAGATGTGGCAGAGAGATATGAAGTGCACAAATACTGTTGGAAAAATGGTGTTGATAGACCTGTTCAACTCAGGATTGCCACAAACCTTCAATATGCAAAAAATGCAGGGTCTATGAAGTGCAATAAAGTGGAGTGCAATAAAATGAGGTCTGCTTGTATAAGATTTGCAAATATTTTCTGCTGTTCTGTAGGTTGCTTTTTCATTTTGATGTTTCCTTTGCTGTGTATCCCAGATATAATTTTAAATATTCCATTTGCCACATTAAAAAAAGTAAACAGATGAAATTAACTTAAATAATATATTTTGTTTAACCCATTATGTCTAAAATATTACCATTTCAATATGTAATCAATGTCAAAATTGTTGAGACATTATATATTCTTTTTTTCCACATTAGGTCTTCAACATCTGATATATATTTTACACTTATAGCACATCTCAGTTCACACGTTAACTTTTCACCAGAAGTACTTGATCTGTATTTAGATTTAATAAAATTTACAGTTGAAAAAGTAGATTCATGTAACAAGTTGTTCTAAACCTACTTAAAATTTTTACAGTAACTGAATTAAAGTACAAAATTTCATTTTCCTTTAAGTTAATGACAAAAGTGGTTCATCTTTTTAGAAGAATTTATTTGACTTGGAAGCAAAAGCATATCATTTTCAAAATTATATGTCCAAGTTAAGTAATTCACTAACTCTGTTGTCAACTCAGTATTATTATTATTATTATTATTATTATTATTATTATGTTTTAAAGATTTTATTTATTTGACAGAGAGAGATACAGCGAGAGAGGGAACACAAGCAGGGGGAGAGGGAGAGGGAGAAGCAGGCTTCCCGCAGAGCAGGGAGCCCGACGTGGGGCTCGATCCCAGGACCCCGGGATCATGACCTGAGCTGAAGGCAGACGCTTAACGACTGAGCCACCCAGGCGCCCCTCAACTCAGTATTATTAACATTGAATTCAAAGAGGCATTACGTAGTTTGATAAACATTTCTAAATTGATGAATAGCACAAAGCATTCTTCAAATTTTTTGTAGATTTGCCTGCCAATTACATAACATAGCCAATTTACAATTAAAATCTTTGACATACTGACTCATGTTAGGACAATGCATAAGATCATCATCATCATTATTATTTTTAAAGATTTATTGATTTATTTATTTTAGATGGGGGAGGGCAGAGGGAGAGGGAGAGAGAATCTCAAGCAGACTCCCTGCTGAGCATGGAGCCTGCTACAGGGCTTGATCTCACACCCCCAAGATCATGACCTGAGCCAAAACCAAGAGTTGGAAGCTCAACTGACTTAGCCACCCAGGCACCCCAAGATCATTATTACTGATTTGTATCATAAAGTTCCAGTTTCAACATAAATTCTAATATTTGGCTAGCTAGGTTACAAATAAGCTTTTCCTTTCTCTGAGTATTCAAATTTAGCTAATTCATGCATTGTACATATTAGTGAAAAGTATAAGTTCAGATAGCCATTTTTTTGGTCTTCGATTACTGGATATTGACTATAAGCATTCCTTTTGTTTCAAGAAAATCGAATTATAGTTGACATTACAGTAATTCTTGTAAAATTTCCAAGACTCAACCAATGAGCATTGGCAAAAGCACATCATTAAATTCATTTCTTTCTATTTCTTCCAACAGTTCTATAAAATGATTATTCATATTATTTGCACATATAAATTGAATGATTTTAACAACTGTATCCAACCACAATACTTTCCACAGAGTCTGCTATAAAAACTAAGCACAAGTATTTTTAATATGTATCATAGCATGAAATAAAGCAATAAGGGAAACATCAATCTCTTGTTTAAAAATCCCATTAAATCTGGAGTTTGACCTAACTAACATAGCTGGAGCACTTTCTGTTACAATAACAACTTTTTTTTTTCATATTTAGCTGAAATTCTTCTTTGATAAATGTAAAAAGTTAAAAATACCTACGTCTCAAGTTTGATCTTTTGGGTCGTGAACCAGCAACATTTCTTATAGGTTTGGATATCCTTTGAGACAAAATGTATTCAAAATATTAATTGAGGAGTGCCTTGGTGGCTCAGCTGGTTAGGCGTCTGACTCTTGATTTCAGCTCAGGTCTTGATCTTGGAGTCATGAATTCAAGACCTGCATTGGGCTCCATGCTGGGTGTGGAGCCTACTTAAAAAACAAAACAAAACAAAACAAAAAACCCCCAAACCCAAAATATTAATTGAGCATGGTCTCATATCACATGGGTCAACTAGACTTAAGGAAAGGTACTTGCAGATTTTCAGAATTTGAATCTATTCATTTTTGGCATTGTTAGAAAGACCTTCTATGGGCAATTGTTTCAGGGCTTAATTGAAAAATCTTTCACTTTTTTTTTTAAAGGTTTTTATTTATTTGACAGAGAGATAGAGAGCACAAGTAGGCAGAGTGGCAGTCAGAGGGAGAGAGAGAAGCAGGCTTCCCGCCGAGCGGGGAGCCCGACGTGGGACTCGATCCCAGGACCCTGGGATCATGACTTGAGCCGAAGGCAGCTGCTTAACCAACTGAGCCACCCAGGCGCCCCAAAAATCTTTCACTTTTTGTAATATATATTTTAAAACATTTTTTCATAATTTTATAACAAATTACCACAGCTAAAGTAATAATTCCTTTTGTCATCTTTCCATCTAAAATGTTTTTCTTTCTAGGGCAAGAATCTAAGCTGTTTCAAAGTTGGCAAAAATTGCAAACTCAAATTTTGTTAAAAACTATTGCAGTTTTTTGGGACATTTGTTTCTGATTTCAGGTAACTAATGTTATAACTTTTGTTTTAACCATTGAAAGCAAACTTTAAAAAAAATAAAATTCACTGTGTAGTTATTGAAAATTCCTCTTAATATTGTTTACTCTATTTAAATTTTTTACATACCCAACAAATAGCTCTGCCATAGCATGATGCATAAACATTATATCCTTGAGGTGAATTGATCCCTTTGTTGTTATGCAATGACCCCTTTTGTGCCAGGTAATATTATTTGCCCTGAAATCTATTTTTATGTTAATATAACCACTTCAAGTTCTTTGATTAGTGTTAGCATGGTATATCTTTTTCTATCATTTTTACTTTTAGTATATTTGTGTCTATATTTAAAGTGGATTTCTTTTCTTTTTTAAAAGATTTTATTTATTTATTTGACAGAGAGATATAGCGAGAGAGGGAACACAAGCAGGGGGAGTGGGAGAGGGAGAAGCAGGCTTCCCGCTGAGCAGGGAGCCCGATGCGGGGCTCGATCCCAGGACCCTGGGATCATGACCTGAGCCGAAGGCAGACGCTTAATGGCTGAGCCACCCACACGCCCCAAAGTGGATTTCTTATAGCCAGTATATATTGGGTCCTGCTTTTTTATTTAATCAGATAATTTCTACTTTTACTTAGCATGTTTAAGCCACTTACATTTAATGTGAACATTGATGTGGTTGTGTTTAAATATACCATCATGCTATTTGTTTTCTATTTATCTCATATAATTTTTTTTTATTTGAGAGAGAGAGAGATTGAGAGAACAAGTTGGGGGAGGGGCACAGGGAGAAGCAGACTCCCTGTGGAGCAGGGATCCCGACGTGGGACTCGATCCCAGGACGCTGGGATCATGACCTGAGCCGAAGGCAGACACTTAACCGACTGAGCCACCCAGGCGCCTAGATCTCATATGTTCTTTTTTCTCTTCTTCTTTTGGATTAATGTGTGTGTGTGCGTGTGTGTGCACATGTGTGCATGTGCATACTTATCTCCTTTGTTGGTTTATTGGCTATAACTCTTAGTTGTGTTATTTCAGTGGTTGCTTCAGAGCTTATAATATACATTTTTAACTCAACCCAGTTTTCCTTCAAGTGATATTATTTCACTTCATATATGGTATAAGAACTTTATAATTGTATGCTTCTATTTCTCCTCCCCAGTCTTTGTGATAGTCATACTTTGTACTTTATATTTGTTATAAATTTTAAAATTTAATTTATACATCTTATTTCATTTAAAAACAGTTTATTATCCTTGAAAGAGATTTAAATAATAATTAAAAAATCTTTACTCTCAAAGTTACCATTTCTCACACTCTTCATTCCTTTGTGTAGATCCAGACTTCCAGCTTGTGTCATTTTTCTTCTGCTTGAGTGACTTCCTGTAACATTTCTTGTGTGCAGTCTGCTGGTGATACATTCTTTAAGCTTTCATATGTCTGAAAAATCTTTACTTAGCTTTCTTTTTGAAAGACATTTTTACTAGGTGAATTCCAGGAAGACACTTTTGTCTTTCAATATGTTTAAGATCTTGCCCCACTGTTTTCTAGATTTATTAATTCTGATGAGAAATTTGCTGTCATCCTTATCTTTGTTTCTCTGTACATAATATGTATTTTTTCCTCTGGTCACTTTTAAGATTTTCTCTTAAATGAGTTGGTTTAAGAAATGTGATGATTATGATGTGCCTTGATAGGGTTTTCTTCGTGTTTTTGTGATTATGTTTGTTGAATTTCTTACATGTGTTAGTATATAGTTTTTATCAAATTAAGAAAATTTTCTGCCTTTTTTTTTTAAAATGCTCCCCCTCCCCTCTTTCAGAGATACCAAATATATGCATATTAGATCACTTGAAGTTATCCCCCAGGTTACTGATGTTCTGTTTATTTATTTTTTCAATCTAAATTCAATTCAATTACAAATTTCAACTCTTTTCTTCTGCGATTTCTAATCTGTAATCAATCTCATCTAGTATATTTTTCATCACAGATATTGTAGTTCTTGAAGTTTGTTTAAAAAAATAAGTTCCATGTATTTACCTAACATATTTTATCTTTCCTCAAGCTTCTTGCACATATGAAATAACATTATAACAACTGCTCTAATGTCCTTGTTTATTCATTTATTTTCAGTGTCAATCTGGGTCAGTTTTGATTAGTTGATTTTCTCCTTATTACGGATCATGTTTTCCTACTTCTTTGCATGCCTGGTCATTTGTGGTTGAATGCCAGACATTGTGAATTTTATCTTGTTGGGTGCTAGGTATTTTTGTATTCCTACAAACATTCTTGAGTTTTGTTCTGGTATGTGGTTAAATTACTTGGAAATAGCTTAATCAATTCCAGACTTGCTCTTGAGATATTTTTTTTAGGTGAGACCACAGGAGCATTGAAGTTAAGGTTAATTTTCCCTACTACTCAGGCAAATCTGAATACTCCATCCAAGCTTTATAATTATGAGATTTTTCCTGCTCGCTGGTGAGAACAGGCATTATTTTCAGCCCTGCATTTTCTCTGGATATTGGTCTCTGTAATTGTTTTGGGTAGGTTTTCCGTGGCCTCAGGTAATTTCCTCAAATGCTTGCACTGATCACTATTTAGTTGAATACTTGAGGGTGACCCTTTGAAGATTTGCCAAATTTATTTCTGTTCAGCTCTCTCTTTTCTGACACTATGCCCTATGAACTCCAGCTCTTTTGGATCCCTGAGCACCTTTATCTCTTTAACTCAGAAGACCACTGGGCTCTGCCTGTATTCTCCCCACTCTGAGCCTCAGCCTGGAAACTCTCTCCATAGAGTAGTCTCGGACAATTGTAGTGCTCACCTTATTTGTTTCTCATTCCTCATGGACTATCTTCTTTCATTGCCTGATGTCCAGTGACTCAACAGCCATTTTTTTTCATATATTTTGTGTTGTTTTTTTTTCCTTGTTTCATGCAGGAGAGTAAATCTGGTTCCTACTACTATATATTGGCCAGAATGTCCTTTTCTTTAGGAAAAACACCTAGCTTTATTGAGATATAATTCACATATCATACATTCCAAATATTTAAAGTATGCAATTCAGTGGTTTTTAGTACATTCACAGAGTTGTGCAAATGTTACCACAATCATTTTTATCACCCCCCCAAAAAACCCCATACCCTTTAGCAGTTACCCCACCTCCCCTAATCCACTCATACCATCCCAGACCTAGAGTTGTAGATTCTGGACATTTCATATAAATAGAACCATACAATATGTATCCTTTTGTGTCTGGATTTTTTTCACTTAATATAATGTTTTCAAGTTTGTGAAAATGTTCTAAAATTGATAAAATGCTCTAAAATTCACAACTTTGGGGGATGTCTAGGTGGCTCAGTTGGTTAAGCATCTGCCTTCAGCTCAGGTCATGATCTCAGGGTCTTGGGATTGAGTCCTGCATTGGGCCCTCTGCTCAATGGGGAGCCGGCTTCTCCCTCTCCCTCTGCCTCTCCTCCTGCTTGTGCTCTCTCTCTGTCAAATAAATAAATAAATAAATAAATAAATAAATAAATAAATAAATAAAATCTTAAAAAAAGGATGCCTGGGTGGTTCAGTCGGTTAAGTGTCTGCCTTCTGCTCAGGTCATGATCCCAGGGTCCTGGGATCGAGCCCCACATCAGGCTCCCTGCTCAGTGGGGAGCCTGCTTCTCCCTCTGCCTGCAGCTCCCTCTGCTTGTGCTCTGTCTCTGTCTCTGTCTCTCTCAAATAAATAAAATCTTTAAAAAAAATAAAACTCACAACTTTGGGCTATTATAACTAATACTATTTTTTTTTAAGATTTTATTTATTTATTCATGAGAGAGAGAGAGGCAGAGGGAGAAGCAGGCTCCCCGCTGAGCAGGGAGCCTGATGTGGGACTCGATCCCAGGACTCTGGGATCATGACCTGAGCTGAAGGCAGACGCTTAACCATCTGAGCCACCCAGGCACCTCACTAATACTATTTTGAACATTCATGTATATGTTTCTGTGTGGACACATGGTTTCCTTTCTCTTCAGTATATGCCTATGAGTGGGATTGCTGGATCATATGGTAACTCTATGTTTTCCTTTTTGAGGGAATTCCAGACTCTTTTCCAATGTTGCTGCACCAGGGTTATTCCCACCAGTGGTGTCTGAGAGTTCTGATTACTCCATATCCTCACCAACACTTTTTGTTATTGTCTTTTTGATTATAACCATCCTAATGTGTTTGAAGTAGTATCTCATTGTAGTTTTAATCTAATATAAATTAAATGACTAATTATGTTGAACATATTTTCATTTGCTTATTGGCTGTTTGTATATCTTTCGTGGAGAGATGTCTATTTGGGTCCATTGTACATTTTTTTAGTTGGGATGTCTTTTTATTATTCAGTTGTAAGAGTTCTCTATATATTCTGGACCCAAGTTTCTTATCAAATATATGATTTGTGAATATTTTCCCTATTCTGTGAGTAGTCTTTCATTTTCTTAATGGCTTCTTTGAAGCACAAAAGTTTTTAATTTTGATGAAGTCCAATTTATGTATTGTTTTCATTTGTTGTTCATGCTTTTGGTGTTATATCTAAGAAATCATTGCCTAATCCAAGATTACATAAAGATTTACCGATATGTTTTCTTTTAAGAGTGTTATAGTTTTAGCTCCTACATCTAGACTTTTGACTTATTTTGAATTAATTTTTATATATGGGGTGAGGTAGGGGTCCAGTGTAATTCATTTACATGTGGATATAGTTTTCCCACCACCATTTGTTGAGAAGATTATTCTTTCCCCATTGAGTACTCTTGGCAACCTTAAGTATCAACTGACTATAGAAATATGGGTTTATTTCTAGACTCTTAAATCTGTTACACTGATCTATATATCTATCCCTCTGTCACTACCACATTGTCTTGATTATTGGTTGCTGTGTAGTAAGTTTTAAAATAGGGAATTGTGAGTTCTTCATCCTTGTTTTTTTCAAGTTGTTTGGCTATTTTGGGTCCTTTGAGTTTCCATATTATTTTTAGGATCAGCTTTCTAATTTCTACAAAGAAACCAGATGGGGTTCTTATAAGAATCTGTAGACTTCGGAGAGCATTTCATCTTATCAATATTAAGTCTTCTGATCCATGCACATAGGATATATCTCCATTTATTTGGGTCTTCTTTAATTTTTTCCCACAATGTTTAGTGGTTTTCAGAATATACATTTTCTATTACATTTGTTAAA